>NW_024543064.1:7390000-9790000 GCF_018167655.1 Microtus oregoni | reverse complement strand
GCTCTTGTTAGATTTAATGTTTTCTTTAACCGATGAGTCTATTTCCTCTATTTTATCTTCAGTGCTTGAGATTCTCTCTTCCATTTCTTTTATTCTGTTGTTCATACTTGCATTTGTGGTTTCTGATCTTTTTCTCATGATTTCTGTTTTCATAATCCCTTCAGCTTATATTTTATTTATTTTTTCTATCTCAGTTTTCAAGTCCTGAATAGTTTCTTTTATATGTTTGAGTTCCTTTTCTTTGTTTTCTTTAAGTGATTTGCCGATATCTTCCAATTTTTTTGTTTGTTTTTTCCTCCATTTCTTTAAGGTAATTTCTCAATTCATCTTTAAGAATTTCAAACAAACTCTTGAGGTTATTTTTTAGATCATTTTCGTTTGGTTCACACATATTTGGTTGTTCAGGTCTTACTTTCATAGGGTCTTTAGCTTTTTCTGGTATTGTGTTGCTCTTTGTGGTGTAGCATGTGATCTTCCCTTTTCTACTCATCTTTTCCTCTAATAGGTGTGTTTGGGGCTGTCTGACATTCTGTTGAATAATCTTCTAGGTGCCAGTGAATCCAAAGCTCAGATGGTTGTTCGTTGTGGTACAGTCAGTGTCGCAGTTCAAGTTACCCCATTGGTTATTCCTGTTCCTGGAGGTAGATGAGTGCTCCTGTGCTTTGGTCTGCTCCCTTGGAGTTTGCTATCTCAGGCCTACTTTGGCCTAGGCTGCTGGCTTTCATCTGTTTCTATAAATCTTGGTCTGGATCTCCTCTTGCAGAAGTCCCTGGCTTGGAGTTGGACCTGTTCTGGTGGAGATCGCTGACTCTGGATCTGGTCGCTGATTCAATCATGATCCGCCTGTTTCCCAGAAGTGGGTTTGTTCCTGTCTTTTGCTCCAGGTGAAGCTTGTTCTTTTGCCTTAGGTTCAGTCCCACTCCAGTTCCGGTGGAGGTTGCAGACTTTGAGTAACGTTGTTGGCTCAATCCTAGTCTGCCGGTGTCCCAAGACTAGGTTGGCTCCCGTTACTGGATTTGCTCCTAGCTCCTGCTCCTGGTGGAGCTTGTTTCCTCAGGCCCTCTCAGTCCTAGGAGTCTCTTTCAGTTCCACTCCTGTGGAATTAGTTGCCCAAGAGGGAGTTCCTTGCCTCAGGGCAACTTTTAGTTAGGTTACAAGCTTTGACCTGTATCTGCTTATCCTGGTCTGGATTCCCTCCTACAGAAGTCCCTGGGTTGGAATTGGACCTGGAAAGATTTCTGGTTCCAGTCGGGTGTACCCGAACCCACAGAGGACCTGCTTACTTCCTCAGAGTTCTCAGACTCACCCTGGGACCCACACGGGTCCCAGGTTCCTGTCTATTTCCTTTGATGTCCCAAACCAATGCTTGAACCCACAGAGGACCCTGCTCAGGACTACTTTCTCTGAGGTCCCTGACTCATGTCTGGCCCCACTGAGATCTCTGGTTCCTGCCTATTTCCTCAGAGGTTCCAGGTTCACTCACACCCAGGCTGACACAGGTCCTGGCTCCAGCCTAGTTCCTGGGAGGTCCTAGACTCTTGCCCAGGCCCACCGGGGTATTGGTTTAGGTCTACTCCCTTGAATGTCCCGCATTCACATCTCAACGCTCAGCAGTCTCTCTCTTTGAAGCTCTTAATATTCTTTCTTTATTCTGTATGTGTAGTGTTTTGTTTATTCTGTGGCAAGGGAACTTTTTTGGATACAGTCTGTTTGGTGTTCTGTAGCTTCTTATATATTTATAGGTATATTATTCTTTTTTTTATGTTTATTTTTAAATTATTTATTTATTATGTATACAATATTCTGTCTGTATGCCTGAAGGCCAGAAGAGGGCGCCAGACCTCTTTACAGATGGTTGTGAGCCACCATGTGTTTGCTGGGAATTGAACTCAGGAACTTTGGAAGAGCAGGCAATGCTCTTAACCACTGAGCCATCTCTCCAGCCCAGGTATATTATTCTTTAGGTTGGGAAAGTTTTCATTTATGATTTTGTTAAATATATTTTCTACGCTTTTGAGTTGAACTTCTCCTTCTTTTTTTTTTGTGTCTTTCTCCATTTATTTTTTCAGAGACTTAATGATTCAATTGTACAGATCTTTTACCTCCTTCGTTAGGCTTTTTCCCAGATATTTTTTTTATTTAAGTTTATTTATTTATTAAAGATTTCTGCCTCGTCCCCGCAACCGCTTCCCATTTCCCTCCCCCTCCCCCGATCAAATCCCCCTCCCTCATCTGCTCGAAGAGCAATCATGGTTCCCTGACCTGTGGGAAGCCCAAGTGTTGAAGTACGGAGCAGTGGGCTGTGTCCCGCCACCTGGCTAGCTTTACCCGAAATAATTACATGGAAACTGTATTCTTTTAAACACTGCCTGACCCATTAGTTTTAGTTTCTTAATGGCTAGCTTTTACATATTGATCTAACCCATTTCTATTAATCTGTGTAGCCCACAAGCTGGCTTACCAGGAATGATCTTAACCTGCGTCTGTCTGGAGTGGGAGAATCATGGCGACTCCCTGACTCAGCTTCTTTCTCCCAGCATTCCATTCTGTTTATTCCGCCTACCTAAGGGTTGGCCTATCAAATGGGTCTAGGCAGTTTCTTTATTAATAAGAAATCACTCCCACATCACCCAAGGACTGCCCACCTCTATCCAGGTCTCGTAAGGTGAGCATCCAAACTGCCTAGGCTCCCACAAAGCCAGTACGTGCAGTAGGATCAAAAACCCACTGCAATTGTTCTTGAATTCTCAGTAATCCTCATTGTCCGCTATGTTCAGCTAGTCCGGATTTATCCCATGCTTTTTCAGACCTAGGCCAGCTGGCCTTGGTGAGATCCCAATAGAACATCCCCATTGTCTTAGTGTGTGGGTGCACCCCTCGTGGTCCTGAGTTCCTTGCTCGTGCTCCGTCTCCTTCTGCTCATGATTTGGACCTTGAGATTTCTGTCCGGTGCTCCCATGTGGGTCTCTGTCTCTGTCTCCTTTCATCGCCTGATGAAGGTTAATATTCATGAGGATGCCTATGTGTTTGTCTTTGGATTCACCTTCTTATTTAGCTTCTCTAGGAACATGAATTATAAGCTCAATGTCCTTTATTTATGGCTAGAAACCAAATATGAGTGAGTAAATCCCATGTTCCTTTTTTTGGGTCTGGCTTACCTCACTCAGGATAGTGTTTTCTATTTCCATCCATTTGTATGCAAAATTCAAGAAGTCCTTGTTTTTTACTGCTGAGTAATACTCTAATATGTATATATTCCATACTTTCTTCATCCATTCTTCCATTGAAGGGCATCTAGGTTGTTTCCAGGTTCTGGCTATTACAAACAATGCTGCCATGAACATAGTTGAGCATATACTTTTGTTGTATGATAGGGCCTCTCTTGGGTATATTCCCAAGAGTGGTATTGCTGGATCCAGGGGTAGGTTGATCCCGAATTTTCTGAGAAACCGAAACACTGCTTTCCAGAGTGGTTGCACAAGTTTACATTCCCACCAGCAATGGGTGAGTGTACCCCTTTCTCCACAACCTCTCCAGCAAAGGCTATTATTGGTGTTTTTTTATTTTAGCCATTCTGACAGGTGTAAGGTGGTATCTTAAAGTTGTCTTGATTTGCATTTCCCTGATCGCTAAGGAAGTTGAGCATGACCTTAAGTGTCTTTTGGCCATTTGAAGTTCTTCTGTTGAGAATTCTCTGTTCAGATCAGTGCCCCATTTTATAATTGGGTTGATTAGCCTTTTGCGGTCTAGTTTCTTGAGTTCTTTATATATTTTGGAGATCAAACCTTTGTCAGTTGCGGGGTTGGTGAAGATCTTCTCCCAGTCAGTGGGTTGCCTTTTTGTCTTAGTGACAGTGTCCTTTGCTTTACAGATGCTTCTCAGCCTCAGGAAGTCCCATTTATTCAATGATGCCCTTAGTGTCTGTGCTGCTGGGGTGATACGTAGGAAGTGGTCTCCTGTGCCCATGTGCTGTAGAGTACTTCCCACTTTCTCTTCTATCAGGTTCAGTGTGTTCATACTGATATTGAGGTCTTTAATCCATTTGGACTTGAGTTTTGTGCATGGTGATAGATATGGATCTATTTTCATTCTTCTACAGATTGACATCCAGTTTTGCCAGCACAATTTGTTGAAGATGCTCTCTTTTTTCCATTGTATACTTTTAGCTCCTTTATCGAAAATCAGGTGTTCATAGGTTTGTGGGTTAATGTCAGGGTCTTCTATTCGATTCCATTGGTCGACTTCTCTGTTTTTATGCCAATACCAAGCTGTTTTCAATACTGTAGCTCTGTAATAGAGTTTGAAGTCAGGGATGGTAATGCCTCCAGAAGATCATTTATTGTATAGGATTGTTTTGGCTATCCTGGGTTTTTTGTTTTTTCATATAAAGTTGATTATTGTCCTCTCCAGATCTGTGAAGAATTTTGATGGGATCTTGATGGGGATTGCATTGAATCTATAAATTGCCTTAGGTAGAATTGCCATTTTTACTATGTTGATCCTCCCAATCCAAGAGCAAGGGAGGTCTTTCCATTTTCTGGTGTCTTCTTCAATTTCTTTCTTCAAAGACTTATAGTTCTTGTCAAGTAGATCTTTCACTTCCTTGGTCAGAGTTACCCCAAGATATTTTATGCTATTTGTGGCTATCGTGAAAGGTGATGCTTCTCTGATTTCCCTCTCTGCTTCCTTATCCTTAGTGTATAGGAAGGCAACTAATTTTTTGGAGTTGATCTTGTATCCTGCCACATTACTAAAGGTGTTTATCAGCTGTAGGAGTTCTTTGGTAGAATTTTTGGGGTCGCTTATGTACACTATCATATCATCTGCAAATAACGAAAGCTTAACTTCTTCCTTTCCAATACGAATCCCCTTGATCTCCTTATGTTGTCTTATTGCTATTGCTAGAATTTCAAGCACTATATTGAAGAGGTATGGAGAGAGTGGACATCCTTGTCGTGTTCCTGATTTTAGTGGGATGGCTTTGAGTTTTTCTCCGTTTAATTTAATGTTAGCTGTTGGCTTGCTGTAAATAGCTTTTATTATATTTAGGTAGGATCCTTGTATCCCTATTCTCTCCAAGACATTTATCATAAAGGGGTGTTGAATTTTGTCGAATGCTTTTTCAGCATCTAATGAAATGATCATATGGTTTTTTTCTTTCAGTTTATTTATATGGTGGATTACATTGATAGATTTGCGTATGTTGACCCAGCCCTGCATCTCTGGGATGAAGCCTACTTGATCATAATGGATAATTTTTCTTATGTGTTCTTGGATTCGGTTTGCCAGTATTTTATTGAGAATTTTTGCATCGATGTTCAGGAGTGAGATCGGTCTGTAATTCTCTTTCTTGGTTGGGTCTTTTTGTGGTTTTGGTATCAGGGTAACTGTAGCTTCATAAAAGGAATTTGGCAATGACTCTTCTGTTTCTATATTGTGAAATACATTAAGGAGTATAGGTATTAGTTCTTCTTGGAAGTTCTGGTAGAATTCTGCATTGAAACCATCTGGTCCTGGGCTTTTTTTCGAAGAGAGATTTTTGATAACCATTTCTAATTCTTCGCGAGTAACCGGTCTATTTAGATCATTCACCTGGTCTTGGTTTAGCTTTGGTATATGGTACTTATTTAAAAAAAATGTCCATTTCTTTTGTATTTTCCAGTTTTGTGGCATACAGGCTTTTGTAGTAAGATCTAATGATTCTCTGAATTTCCTCTGTGTCTGTGGTTATGTCCCCCTTTTCATTTCTGATCTTATTAATTTGCGTATTCTCTCTCTGCCATTTGATTCGTTTGGATAGGGGTTTGTCAATCTTGTTGATTTTCTCTAGAAACCAGCTTTTTGTTTCATTGATTCTTTGGATTGTTTTCTGTGTTTCTATTTTGTTGATTTCAGCCCTCAGTTTGATTATTTCCAGTCTTCTACTCCTCCTAGGTGAGTCTGCTTCTTTTTTTGCAAGAGCTTTCAGGTGGGCTGTTAAATCTCCAATATGTGCTTTCTCTGTTTTCTTTAAGTGGGCACTTAGTGCTATGAACTTTCCTCTTAGGACTGCTTTCATAGTGTCCCATAAGTTCGAGTATGTTGTTTCTTTATTTTCATTGAATTCCAGGAAGACTTTAATTTCTTTATTTCTTCTTTGATCCAGGTGTGGTTCAGTAATTGACTGTTCAGTTTCCATGAGTTTGTAGGCTTTCTGGGGGTAGCATTGTTGTTGAATTCTAACTTTAATCCATGGTGATCTGATAAGACACAGGTGGTTACTAATATTTTTTTTGTAACTGTGGATGTTTGCTTTGTTACTGATTATGTGGTCGATTTTTGAGAAGGTTCCATGGGCTGCAGAGAAGATGGTATATTCTCTCCTATTTGGGTAGAATGTTCTATAGATGTCTGTTAAGTCCATTTGCTTCATTACCTCCATTAATTCTCTTATTTCTCTGTTAGGTTTCTGTCTGATTGACCTGTCCATTTGTGAGAGAGGAGTGTTGAAGTCTCCTACTATTAGTGTGTGTGGTTTGATGGCTGCTTTGAGTTTTAGCAATGTTTCTTTTATGTACGTGGGTGCTTTTATATTAGGGGCATAGATATTCAGGATTGAGACTTCATCCTGATGAATTGTTCCTGTTATGAGTATAAAATGCCCCTCTCCATCTCTTCTGATTGATTTAAGTTTGAAGTCTACTTTGTTAAAGATTAGTATGGCCACACCTGCTTGTTTCTTAGGTCCATTTGCTTGATAAGCCTTTTCCCAGCCCTTTACTCTGAGTAGGTGCCTGTCTTTGTGGTTGAGGGGTGTTTCTTGTAAACAGCAGAATGTTGGATCCTGTTTTCTTATCCAATCTCTTAGCCTGTGTCTTTTAATAGGTGAGTTGAGTCCAATGACATTAAGTGATATTAATGACCAGTGGTTTTTAACTCCAGTCACTTTTTTATTAGTAGGGTTTGTGTGTTTCCCTTCTTTGAGATGTGCTGATGAAGGGTCTCTAGATGTCTGAGTTATTGTGGTCATTGTTGGACTCCTTGCTTAGTGATTTTCCTTCTATTATTTTCTGTAAGGCTGGATTTGTGGCTGCGTATTGTTTAAATTTGCTTTTATCCTGGAAAATTTAATTTTCTCCATTTATAGTGAACGAAAGCTTGGCTGGGCTTGCATCCATGGTCTCTCAGTTTCTGCAGTACATCTATCTAGGACCTTCTGGCTTTCATGGTTTCCATGGAGAAGTCAGGTTTACCTTTATAAGCAAGTCTGATAGGTTTACCTTTATAAGTAATTTGGCCTTTTTCCTTTGCGGCTCTTAATATTCTTTCCTTATTCTGTATGCTTTGTGTTTTGATAATTATATGGCAAGGGGATGTTTTTTTTTGATCTAGCTTATTCGGTGTTCTCTATGCTTCTTGAACCTTCATAGGTATATCTTTCTTTAGGTTGGGAAAGTTTTCTTCTATAATTTTATTAAATATATTTTCTGGACCATTGAGCTGCACTTCTTTTCCTTCTTCTACTCCTATTATTCTTAGGTTTGGTCTTTTTATTGTGTCCCATATTTCCTGAATATTTTGTGATGAGAACTTGTTGGACTTGGTGTTTTCTTTGATTAGTGTGTTTATTTTCTCTATGGTATCTTCAGAATCTGAGATTCTTTCTTCTAACTCTTGTATTCTGTTGGTTACGCTTGTTTCTGTAGACTCTGTTTGTTTACTTAAATTTTCCATGTCCAGCCGGCCCTCTGTTTGTGTTTTCTTCTTTGCCTCCATTTCAGTTTTCAAGTCTTGCACTGTTTCCATCATCTGTTTGATTGTTTTTCCTTGGTTTTCTAGGGTATCATTCACTGATTTATTCAATTCTTCAAACTTTCTGTTATATTTCTCATCCATTTCTATAAAGGCATTTTTTACATGCTGTTTAAGGGCGTCAATCACTTTCATGAAGTCAATCTTTTCTCCTTCTTCTTGATTAAGGTGTTCATGTCCTCCCGTTGTGAGGTCGCTGGTTTCTGGTGGTGTCATGTTGCTTTTCAGCTTGTTGGGCGAATTCTTGCCTTGGCGTCTGCCCATCTCTTCTTCCAAATGCTCTTTTATGGATCTTCTTTACCGGATCAGGTCTCCTTGCCTACCCAACGCTGGCTCTCCCCAACGTTGGCTCTCCCCAACGCTGGCTCTCCTGGCGCCGAGAGATCAGGCCTCTGTGCTGGTGTGCAGGTCGCAAACAAAGCGCCTACCCTGCTTGGTGCAGGCAGGCCATAGAAACAAAGGGACTCCCGCCCACTTGGGTGCCCCAAGGATTCGGACCCAGTGCCCAGACAGGCTGGGCTGGGTGATGTTATGTGCCGAAAGAGGGCAGTGGGGCCGAAGTGGGGAGGGTTCTGGATGGAAGCTGGGTGGGCTAGGAAGAAAGAGGCAGTATGCAGGGAGTGGAGGCCCTGCAGAGAGCTCAAGAAGGATAGGGGGCCAAGGAACTTCTAAGCTCCCCTTCCCAGGCTGGCGCCCCGGGGCCAGAAACTCACCCCAGTGCTGGCTCTCCTGGAGCCCAGTTACAGGCTTTAGAACAGCTGGTACAAGAACAATTAGATGCTGGACATATCGAAGAATCTACCAGCTTTTGGAATTCTCCTGTATTTGTGGTTAAGAAAAAATCAGGTAAATGGAGAATGGTGACAGATCTCAGGGCCGTCAACAAGGTTATTCAACCTATGGGCCCTCTGCAATCTGGAATTCCTTTGCCCTCTTTATTACCAAAAGGATGGCCTCTCATAGTTATTGATTTAAAGGATTTTTTTTTCACCAAACCTGTGCAAAAAGAAGATAGAGAAAAATTTGCCTTCACAGTGCCTACTTATAACAATTCTCAACCTTCAAGGAGGTACCATTGGGCCGTCCTCCCCCAGGGTATGTTAAATAGCCCCTCCCTGTGCCAACATTTTGTGAACCAACCATTGCAAATAATACACAAGAAATTTCCCAAATCTATACTATACTGTTGAAGTACGGATCGGCGGGCTGTGTCCCGCCACCCAGCTAGCTTTACCCGAAATAATTACACGGAAACTGTATTCTTTTAAACACTGCCTGACCCATTAGTTTCAGTTTCTTATTGGCTAGCTTTTACATATTGATCTAACCCATTTTTATTAATCTGTGTAGCCCACGAGCTGGCTTACCAGGAATGATCTTAACCTGCGTCTGTCTGGAGTGGGAGAATCATGGCGACTCCCTGACTCAGCTTCTTTCTCCCAGCATTCCGTTCTGTTTACTCCGCCTACCTAAGGGTTGGCCTATTAAATGGGTCTAGGCAGTTTCTTTATTAATAAGAAATCATTCCCACATCATTTCCCCTTTTTCTGTTTAAACAAAAAAGAAAGGCTTTAACTTTAACATAGTAAAATTACATATAGCAAAACAGTTATCAAGCAAGAATTACAGTTATAATATTTATATCTATTTTATCTTTTATCATAACTAAGGAAAACTATAACTATCTATTTATTCTTCAACTCCATCAAAGACTCCAGAAGGATATAATACCACCTAAGTAAACAAGGAATAAGAAAACTCTAGAAATGACAGAGACATCTTGTTGCCTGGACAGTCACCCAAAGTTCTTTTGTATGGTTGGGGCATCCATCTTCAGCCTTCAGGCCCATAGTATCCAGCAGACATTTCCATGAAGCAGGAAATTTCAAAGACAGTTCAGTCACTATCTGCTGTGTCCTGCAGAATGTCTCACAGACTCTTTCATGAGTCATGAACCCCAAAAGACTGTCTCACCTTTAGGCAAGTTCAGTAGTCCTCTCTCTGTGGGTTCTCTTTGTCCAGTTTATGTAACAGTCCAGTCAAGAACAGTTTCTTGCCCAAATGGCTATCAAACTCCATAAGGAACTTCTTCGATGCCCATCTTCCTCTCGAAGTAGATTGGTGCCACCAGGAGCAGATATGTCTCATTGTCATGAAAAGTCCTAAGTTATTAAAACATTAAATGCCATATTCTGCAGTCTTTGAAAGATATGAAGAATGTCTATCTAACTGAAATGTATCTCTATATATCTAGAAAATCTAACTAACATGACTACAAGCTTGACTATTATTGATGATTAACCATTAACCTATATTTCTTAATTATACATTACATTTTTAAATGAACTACACAATCACAATACCTTAATCAAGATCAGAAATACATATACATATAACAAAATTGACCTTAAAATCCATACTAATGCAAATTATTCATACCTATATCATTTCCCCCTTTAAATGTAAAAGAACATTTACAAACAATATTTTGGGAACATGGGCGCAGTTTTTTCTCTCCAAACTGCTTCCTGCTGAATGGGGGCGCTGTTAATCAGATCATTTAGGGTGTAACCTGTGTGTCAGGTTTATCTCAGTTGCCAGTTGAGTAAAGTAATATTTTGATGGTGTTCAGAGGAACTTTTCAGGAGGTCGTGGTCTATCATACCAAATTGGGATAGAAGAAATCCACAGGGTCTGGTCCTCTGTGAAAACAAAAGAAGACCCTTTCCAAAGTATCATATCCTTAGACCCAAATTTTGAAATCGTAATACCTTTATATCCATTGTGGTTTAGCTTGGCAGCCCATGTAATGAAATGTCTGTCTGTACTTAGCTCCTTTACAGTCAAAAATTTTAAAGAAAACACAATGTACATAATCCAGACTCTCTGTGAATTTTTCATTTTTATGTGGCTTATTTTTATTTATTTATTTTAATCTCTTAACTATCTGTACTTTGTCTCTTTAAAGACTTTACCCTTTTTTTAAGACATTTGCTTTATTCTCTATATTTTTATTTTTCTCTCTCTCAAGCCTATGTACATTCATCCAACGCTGTGATCCATTGAGGTCTGTTATGTCTGAATCTGTTTTATTGTGAATCTGTAATATTTTTACTATCCAGGAGCATTTCTTAAAATGTTAAGCACTTCTTAAAAACTTAAGTTGCACCATGTACAGGTAATACGGTACCACCTGTGTCCTGCCCAGTCTAAACCTTAATTGTGCTGTTATTATGGTAATTACGGTAGTTCCTGCCAACCAGCACAGTTCAGCAAGGAGCAGCCGCTCCTGCCTCAGATCCATTTGGTGCCCCTGAGCTGTGCACAGTTCCAGGCACACAGCAAGTTCTCATTGGAGCCGCACTCAGTAGTTTAATTTTGAGACTGAGCATGCAGCATAGAAACTCTTTTTATCCAAGTTACAACCAAATCTGACACGCAGAGCACTGCGCAGTCTGAAAACGCGTCTCTTTCACCATGCTCTTCCGCCTGCCTAAGCCTGATTCTGCCATCTGCCCAGGTGCAGGCGGGGAGCGCTGAGAGCACTCTCCTTCTGATCCCAAGCGGGAACACAAACATCCAGTCCCATAAAATCCATTGAAATGCTTTAAAGCCAGAGTTTGCATTGGCGGCACAGTCCCAAGAAGCCGCACTTTAAAATGATGTAGCTTTTTTTTCTGTTGCTGTTGTCGAATCAGGAAATCTCTCTACAGCACGCCACCAACAAACAGCAAAAATCTGTGTTAAAGTCTCTCTCCCTTATTTTTAAGCCTTGTCAGGTTTTTAAGTGGATTTAGCCCCACGTTGGGCGCCATTCTGTTGAAGTACGGATCGGCGGGCTGTGTCCCACCACCCAGCTAGCTTTACCCGAAATAATTACACGGAAACTGTATTCTTTTAAACACTGCCTGACCCATTAGTTTCAGTTTCTTATTGGCTAGCTTTTACATATTGATCTAACCCATTTTTATTAATCTGTGTAGCCCACGAGCTGGCTTACCAGGAATGATCTTAACCTGCGTCTGTCTGGAGTGGGAGAATCATGGCGACTCCCTGACTCAGCTTCTTTCTCCCAGCATTCCGTTCTGTTTACTCCGCCTACCTAAGGGTTGGCCTATTAAATGGGTCTAGGCAGTTTCTTTATTAATAAGAAATCATTCCCACATCACTATACCATTACATGGATGACATATTGTTATCTGATTCAAACATAGATACCTTGAACAGACTGTTTGAAGAAATACAGATACTTTTACCTAAATGGGGATTGCAAATCGCTCCTGAAAAGATTCAGAAGGGAGATTCTGTTAATTATTTAGGTTATAGAATAGGTTTGCAAAAAATTAAGACACAAAAGGCACAAATTCGGAGGGATCGCCTACGGACTCTTAATGACTTTCAAAGACTGTTAGGAGACATTTCCAGTCTACGACCAGCTATTGGAATAACACCTGATCTAATAATTCATTTGAATAAAACCTTGGATGGTGATAAAGATTTAAACAGTCCCAGAGAATTAACAGCTGAAGCAGAAAAGGAACTGACAATGATTGAGGAGAAATTACAACAGGCACATGTGGACAGAATGAATCCAGAGCTCGATTGTATTCTCATCATATTACCGTCAAAAATTTCTCCTACAGGAATTTTAATGCACAGAGATGATATTATCTTGGAATGGATCTTTTTACCATATAAACCAAGTAAGAAACTGAAACTTATGTGGAAAAAGTCTCTGAGTTAATTATAAAAGGCAAGCTGAGATTTCGTCAATTAGCAGGCATAGACCCAGCAGAAATTATAGTGCCTTTCACTGCTGATGAACTAAAGAAATTATGGGAAGATAATGAACCATGGCAAAGAGCTTGTGCTAATTTTTTGGGAGACATTAATAACAACTATCCAAAAAGCAAGAGGCTTAACTTCATAAAGAGAACTTCTTGGATCCTTCTTCGAATCGTCCGTGATGCTCCAATAACTGGAGCCCGTACATTCTATACTGATGCCAATAAATCAGGGAAGGCAGGTTACAAATCAGAAGACTTGGGTAAGGTGGAACAAAGTCCGTATAATTCTGTCCAGAAGGCGGAATTATATGCCATTCTTATGGTACTAAGAGATTTTAAAGAACCTATTAATATAGTTACTGATTCACAATATGCAGAAAGAGTTATTTTACATATTGAAACTGCTGAATTTATACCTGATGATACAGAACTAACCTCATTGTTTCTCCAGGTTCAAGATTTGATCAGGAACAGGCTTTGCCCTATGTACATAACACACATCCGATCCCATACAGGTCTGCCAGGTCCTCTAGCACAAGGTAATGCAGAAATTGATCAATTATTGATTGGCAGTGTGCTACAAGCCTCTGAATTTCATAAAAAACATCATGTTAATAGCAAAGGTTTGAAGAAAGAGTTTTCAATTACATGGCAACAAGCTAAGGAGATTGTAAAGAAATGCCCTACCTGTTCTTTCTATAACCAAATGCCACTGCCAGCAGGGGCTAATCCAAAGGGCACCCATAGGAATGAAATCTGGCAGATGGATGAGTTCCACTTTGCAGAATTTGGCAAATTGAAGTATGTTCATCACACCATTGACACTTATTCAGTCTTTCAGTGGGGAACTGCTTTAAGTTCAGAAAAAGCTGATTCAGTAATCACTCATTTATTAGAAGTCATGGCTATCATGGGTATACCTACACAAATAAAGACAGATAATGGTCCTGCTTATGTCTCTAGGAAAATGAAACGGTTTTTTGATTATTACAATATCAAGCATGTTACAGGTATACCATACAATCCTACAGATCAAGCAGTCATAGAAAGATCAAATCGAACTATAAAGGATATGTTGAACAAACAGAAAGGGGTGGAAAACATCCCCCGAAATAGGTTACATAATGCTTTGTTAACCTTGAATTTTCTCAACGCTAATGAAAAGGGAACGACGGCTGCAGAAAGACACTGGATAATGGAAAAGTCTGCTGAACTAAATCAACCAGTTTATTTCAAGGATGTGCTGACCTCACAATGGAAGCCAGGAGGTGTGCTACGTTGGGGAAGGGGTTTTGCTCTTATCTCCACAGGTGAGGAAATATTATGGATACCGTCAAAATTAATAAAGGTTCAGTTTGAAGAAGAGAAGTCACTTGGAAAAGATAAATAACAATTCATTCACAAGGATGACGGGCATTCTGATGGTAAGGATTACAGATAGGTTGGGGGCAGGGTTCTTTTCTTATCTCCACCGGAAAATACTCACCTTCAAAGAACTGAAGGGACCCTGAATATTTAATTACTGATGGATCGAAAATAGTTACGACCCACTGAGTATCAACAATAAAATTCTATATATACTGTAAGTATTGATTTTTTTCTATCTATTTATATGTTTTATTGAACACTTCTTTGTAAATGTGTAGAGCTGGTTTTGGAGTTGGACTATGGCTCAGTCCCTCTTCATTTCCAAGCCTGTTGATAAGAGATACTTCAGAGTTTCTGTCTCAGGTCAGGAGCCATGAAATGGGACAGAATAAGAATAATTTTATATTTGATAAACTGTCTTTGCCTTTCCTCATATCTGTGTCTTTCTTTATATGTCAGTATATTTCCTTGTTGTTAATGTTTAAATTTCCCATAACAAGCAACATATTTTCCTACAGTAATCTTTGAAGTTTCCAGGATGAAGATGGGGCCCCACAACATCAACTCAATCTGGCTTTTATGACATCATGAATTTTTTTCAAGCGCTAATAGTAGACCTGTTTTTTGGTACCAACTGCAAGAGACAATTTCGAATGATGCACATTTTTGACAACACTCTGACCGGACCTTCTCAAAACGCTCAGAGACTAGTTATAATTTTCTTAAGTCAAAGGTTAATTTGAGAATTTTACCATCATTTGCTTTCACAGGGGCCCCTAAGAAGAACGTCGCCCCCATGTCAGCTAGAAGCAATCTAAGAGGACGATGTCCCCTCTCCCAACAGAGTTTGCCCACAGGGTTAGGGACATCTTTTAGGGGTTGGTTTAGGGTTGAGGGGATGGGGAGATATTGTATGGAATTAGGGGTATATAAAAAAGGGGGGATTAACTGGTTTAATGGGATGATTGGTATTTGTGACTTACTGTTTTTAGAAAATGATATTGGTACTGTTTCTTGTATATTGATATATTGAATATTGAATGTGAGTATTCCTACCTCTATTTTTGTATAAGACTATGCTTATATTGTATGGATACATCTATCATATCACAATGTACATTTCTACCTCTGGTACTATTTATGTAATAAGATTGTTTACATTTTGATATGTAATGACATTGTTTACAGGTGAAGATCATTGTCTTTATATATTGCACAGTTGTTTATTCTCTTAGTTTTCAAATTAGATAGGTATTGAGAATTATATGTTTGTCATATTTATTGTTAGGTTAATCAGGTCTTTTAGATACATAGAGATTATTTTTAGTATAGATAGTATAATCTTCAGCCTCTTTGAAGAGCTGTAGAAAATGGCCTTTAATCTAACCTAGAATTCTGTGCCATTGAGACACAATTACTCCTGGCAACACCACTCTACTCCCGAGAGAACGTTGAGCACCAAAGACACTCCACTGGGAGCTTGTCTTCTTGGCAGAACTGGCCTTTGGGTTAAGAAAAACCCATACCTCAACTACAGATTAAGATATGAAACAGGATTGTCTTATCTTGCCAAGACAGGGTAGGATAATTCTAAGAAAGTTCCTTGCATTTGATAATGGTATGTCAGTTATGTTAGGCCTTAGCCAAAGTTGGTTGACTCAACATTGCAAACGAGACTTTGGGTGATTGCCCAGGTAGTCAGTTGTCTCTGTCATTTGTAGCACATTTTGGATATCTCTCATTTGTTAAGTAATATTTTTTCCCTTCTCAGATCTTTGATGGAGTTGAAGATTATTTAATTGTAGTTACTCTCTACATTATTTAGACTCCTTGAGATAGAATGCCTAGCAAAACTTAGTTCTCAATATTGTTTGTTATATTTATCATTTGTTATTATTGTTTATAGTTATATTTGGTTTAGTTCTGTCTTATTTAGACAAAAGGGGGAGATGTAGGGTTAAGACAGCCCCTTTAGGGGGCGGGGTTTGCCTCGGGCGAATGCCTACAGATAAATGGGCGCGCAGGAGGCGGCTCTGCCCTTTCCTTCCTACCTCCTGTGCCATGCGGGAACTTCGGTTCTGTAAGTTTATCATTAAAGTGTAAATATTCTTTAATATCTGCATTGCATTTATTTACGCCGATATAGCTGTAGAAAAAGAATCTTCTCTCATGTGGTCCTTCCATTTATGTGACCTTTATTTTTTCCTTCCTAATCTTTTGCAATTTCTTTCCTCTTATTCTCTGTCTCATTTCTAATTCCAATTCTCTATTGCAATTCTCTGCTCCAATTCATTCTTGTTCTAATTTCTCTACATTCTTTCTTCTCTATCTATTGCATCTCAGTCTATGTCTTCAGCAGTTAGAAATTCCCAAGCATATAATACATACATATCCATTCACTAGCAACTTAATTATAACTTAATATTAAAGAAATACTACAAACAAAATCCCCAGGGACACAGGCATTCTTTGAAGAGATGTAGTAAAACTTATCACCTAGTTTGGAGATAACCACACCTGTTAACTGTGAAGTGTTCCTGGCTGTCTTTTAAAGGGAGAAAACTAAACTGTTGACAGATCTACAAAAAAAGACAAAAACCGTGTGCACTATTTTACAGTTCTTAAGTGTGATTAATAATTTCTGGAAATGATTAGTTAATTAGGTGTTACTGGTCTCTTTGAAGACTATGATAGAATAAGGACAGACACATGCAATATTGCTCTTATTCATCATAAATCTTTTTTTTATTGCGAAAAGAAGAAAAAAAAACATAAACAAAAAACAAGTTTCCACCTCCTCCCAGCCTCCCATTTCCCTTCCCCTCCTCCCACCCTTCTCCCCCTCCTCCCACCCTTCTCCCCCTCCCCCCACTCCTCTCCCCCTCCCTCTCCAGTCCACAGAGCAGTCCGGGTTCCCTGCCCTGTGTTAAGTCCTATGTCCTCTCCGTCCATATCTAGGAAGGTGAACATCCAAACTGGCTAGGCTCCCACAAAGCCAGCACATTAAGTAGGATCAAAACCCCCTGCCATTGTCCTTGGTGTCTCATCAGCCCTCATTATTCGCCATGTTCAGAGAGTCCGGTTTTATCCCATGCATTTTCGGTCACAGTCCAGCTGGCCTTGGTGAGCTCCCCGAAAATCAGCTCCTCTGTCTCAGTGGGTGGATGCACGCCTCGTGGTCCCGAATTCTTTGCTCATGTTCTCCCTCCTTCTGCTCCTCCTTGGGACCTTGGGAGCTCAGTCCAGTGCTCCTGTGTGGGTCTCTGTCTCGATCTCTATCCATCACCAGATGAAGATTCTATGATGATATGCAAGATATTCGTCAGTATTGCTCTAGGATAGGGTCATTTCAGGTTCCCAATCCTCAGCTGCCCAAGGAACTAACTGGGAACCTCATCTTGGGCACTAGGGAGCCCCTCTAGGGTCAAGTCGCTTGCCCACCCTAAAGTGGCTCCTTTAACTAAGAATTGTGGTTCCGTGCTCCCCTATCCACCTTTCCTTTATCCCAATTCTCCCGTTTCCCAGGTCCCCCCTCCTTCCCTTCTACCTTTTCTCTCCCCATCTCCCCTTACCCCCATCCCACCCCCCCCCAAGATCCCATTTTCTCCCCGGAAATTTGGTCTACTTCCCTTAGCGAAGAGGACAAATACATGTTTTTCCTTCGGTTCACCTTCTTCCTTAGCTTCTTTAGGTTCACCTATTGTAGACTCCGTGGTCCTTATTTATGGCTAGAAACCAATTATGAGTGAGTACATCCCATATTCATCTTTTTGGGTCTGGGACACCTCACTCAGGATAGTGTTTTCTATTTCCATCCATTTGCATGCAAAATTCGAGAAGTCATTGTTTTTTACCGCAGCGTAGTACTCTAGCGTGTATATATTCCATACTTTCTTCATCCATTCTTCCATTGAAGGGCATCTAGGTTGTTTCCAGGTTCTGGCTATTACAAATAATACTGCTATGAACATAGTTGAACAAATGCTTTTGTCATTTGATAGAGCATCTCTTGGGTATATTCCCAAGAGTGGTATTGCTGGGTCCAGGGGTAAGTTGATCCTGAATTTCCTGAGAAACCGAAACACTGACTTCCACAGTGGTTGCACAAGATTGCATTCCCACCAGCAATGGATGAGGGTACCCGTTCTTCCACAGCCTCTCCAGCAAAGGTTATCCTTGGTGTTTTTGAGTTTAGCCATTCTGACAGGTGTAAGATGATATCTCAAAGTTGTTTTGATTTGCATTTCCCTGATTGCTAAGGAAGTTGAGCATGACCTTAAGTGTCTTTTGGCCTTTTGAAGTTCTTCTGTTGAGAATTCTCTGTTCAGTTCAGTGCCCCATTTTTTAATTGGGTTAATTAGCATTTTAAAGTCTAGTTTCTTGAGTTCTCTATATATTTTGGAGATCAGACCTTTGTCTGTTGCGGGGTTGGTGAAGATCTTCTCCCAGTCAGTAGGTTGCCTTTGTGTCTTAGTGACAGTGTCCTTTGCTTTACAGAAGCTTCTCAGTTTAAGTAGGTCCCATTTATTCAATGTTGCCCTTAATGTCTGTGCTTCTGGGGTTATACATAGGAAGCGATCTCCTGTGCCCATCTGTTGTAGGGTATTTCCCACTTTCTCTTCTATCCTTTTCAGTGTGTTCGGACTGATATTGAGGTCTTTAATCCATTTGGACTTGAGTTTTGTGCACGGTGAGAGATATGGGTCTATTTTCATTCTTCTACAGGTTGACATCCAGTTGTGCCAGCACGATTTGTTGAAGATGCTTTCTTTCTTCCATTGCATACTTTTAGCTCCTTTATCGAAAATGAGGTGTTCATAGGTTTGTGGGATAAAATCCGGGTCTTCTATACGATTCCATTGGTCGACTTCTCTGTTTTTATGCCAGTACCACATTGTTTTCATTACTGTAGCTCTGTAATAGAGTTTGAAGTCAGGGATGGTAATGCCTCCAGAAGATCCTTTATTGTATAGGATTGTTTTGGCTATCCTGGGTTTTTTGTTTTTCCATATTAAGTTGATTATTGTCTTCTCCAGATCTGTGAAGAATTTTGATGGGATCTTGATGGGGATTGCATTGAATCTATAAATTGCCTTTGGTAGAATTGCCATTTTTACTATGTTGATCCTCCCAATCCAAGAGCAAGGGAGGTCCATCCATTTTTTGGTATCCTCTTCAATTTCTTTCTTCAATGCCTTAAAGTTCTTGTCAAATAGATCTTTCACTTCCTTGGTTAGATTTACCCCCAGATATTTTATGCTGTTTGTGGCTATCGTGAATGGTGAGGCTTCTCTGATTTCCCTCTCTGCTTCCCTATCCTTTGTGTATAAGAGGGCAACTGATTTTTTGGAGTTGATCTTGTATCCTGCCACATTACTAAAGCTGTTTATCAGCTGTATAAGTTCTTTGGTGGAGTTTTGGGGGTCGCTTATGTACACTATCATATCATCTGCAAATAACGAAAGTTTAACTTCTTCCTTTCCAATTCGAATCCCCTTGATCCCATTATGTTGTCTTATTGCTATTGCTAGAACTTCAAGCACTATATTGAAGAGGTATGGTGAGAGTGGACAGCCTTGCCGTGTTCCTGAGTTAAGCGGGATGGCTTTGAGTTTTTCTCCGTTTAATTTGATGTTAGCTGTCGGCTTGCTGTATATAGCTTTTATTATATTTAGGTATGACCCTTGTATCCCTAATCTCTCCAAGACTTTTAACATAAATGGATGTTGAATTTTGTCAAATGCTTTTTCAGCATCTAATGAAATGATAATATGGTTTTTTTCTTTCAGTTTATTTATATGCTGGATTACATTGATAGATTTTCGTATGTTGAACCAGCCCTGCATCTGAGGAATGAAGCCTACTTGATCATAATGGATAATTTTTCAAATGTGTTCTTGGATTCGATTTGCCACTATTTTGTTGAGGATTTTTGCGTCGATATTCATGAGTGAGATTGGCCTATAGTTCTCTTTTCTGGTTGAGTCTTTGAGTGGTTTTGGTATCAGAGTAATTGTGGCTTCATAAAAGGAATTTGGTAATGACCCTTCTGATTCTATATTGTGGAATACATTAAGGAGTATAGGTATTAGGTCTTCTTGGAAGTTCTGGTAGAATTCTGCATTGAAACCATCTGGTCCTGGGCTTTTTTTGGTAGGGAGGTTTTTGATAACAGCTTCTAATTCTTCGCGACTTACAGGTCTGTTTAGATTGTTCACCTGGTCCTGGTTTAGTTTTGGTAAATGGTATTTATCTAAAAAAGCGTCCATTTCTTTTACATTTTCCAGTTTTGTGGCATATAGGCTTTTGTAGTAAGATCTAATGACTCTCTGAATTTCCTCTGTGTCTGTGGTTATGTCCCCCTTTTCATTTCTGATCTTATTAATTTGAGTGTTCTCTCTCTTTCGTTTGATTAGTTTGGATAGGGGTTTATCTATCTTGTTGATTTTCTCCAGGAACCAGCTTTTTGTTTCATTGATTCTTTGGATTGTTTTCTGTGTTTCTATTTTGTTGATTTCAGCCCTCAGTTTGATTATTTCCAGTCTTCTACTCCTCCTAGGTGAGTCTGCTTCTTTTTTTTCTAGAGCTTTCAAGTGGGCTGTTAAGTCTCCAATATGTGCTTTCTCTGTTTTCTTTAGGTGGGCACTTAGTGCTATGAACTTTCCTCTCAGGACTGCTTTCATAGTGTCCCATAAGTTCGAGTATGTTGTTTCTTTATTTTCATTGAATTCAAGGAAGACTTTAATTTCTTTCTTTATTTCTTCCTTAATCCAGGTATGGTTCAGTAGATGACTGTTCAGTTTCCATGAGTTTGTAGGCTTTCTGGGGGTAGCATTGTTGTTGAATTCTAACTTTAATCCATGGTGATCTGATAAGACACAGGTGGTTACTAATATTTTTTTGTAACTGTGTAAGTTCGCTTTGTTACCGAGTATGTGGTCAATTTTCGAGAAGGTTCCATGAGCTGCAGAGAAGAAGGTATATTCTTTCCTCTCTGGGTGGAATAATCTATAGATGTCTGTTAAGTCCATTTGCTTCATTACCTCCATTAATTCTCTAATTTCTCTGTTAGGTTTCTGTCTGATTGACCTGTCCATTTGTGAGAGAGGAGTGTTGAAGTCTCCTACTATTAGTGTGTGCGGTTTGATGGCTGCCTTGAGTTTTAGTAATGTTTCTTTTACGTACGTGGGTGCTTTTATATTAGGGGCATAGATATTCAGGATTGAGACTTCTTCCTGATGAATTGTTCCTGTTATGAGTGTAAAATGTCCCTCTCCATCTCTTCTGATTGATTTAAGTTTGAAGTCAACTTTGTTAGAAATTAGTATGGCCACACCTGCTTGTTTCTTAGGTCCATTTGCTTGATAAGCCTTTTCCCAGCCCTTTACTCTGAGTAGGTGCCTGTCTTTGTGGTTGAGGTGTGTTTCTTGTAGACAGCAGAATGTTGGATCCTGTTTTCTTATCCAATCTCTTAGCCTGTGCCTTTTTATAGGTGAGTTGAGCCCATTGATATTAAGTGGTATTAATGACCAGTGGTTGTTAATTCCGGTCACTTTTTAAGTAGTAGGGTTTGTGTGTTTTCCTTCTTTGATTTGCGCTGGTGAAGATTCTCTAGATGTCTGAGTTATTGTGGTCATTGTTGGACTCCTTGGTTAGTGATTTTCCTTCTATTATTTTCTGTAAGGCTGGATTTGTGGCTACGTATTGTTTAAATTTGTTTTTATACTGGAAAATTTTGTTTTCTCCATTTATAGTGAATGAAAGTTTGGCTGGATATAGTAGTCTGGGCTTGCATCCGTGGTCTCTCAGTTTCTGCAGTACATCTATCCAGGACCTTCTGGCTTTCATGGTTTCCATAGAGAAGTTAGGTGTAAGTCTGATAGGTTTACCTTTATAAGTAACTTGGCCTTTTTCCTTTGCGGCTCTTAATATTCTTTCCTTATTCTGTATATTTTGTGTTTTGATTATTATATGGCGAGGGAATGTTTTCTTTTGATCCAGCCTATTTGGTGTTCTGTATGCTTCTTGAACCTTCATAGGTACATCTGTCTTCAGGTTGGGAAAGTTTTCTTCTATAATTTTATTAAGTATATTTTCTGTACCGTTGAGCTGCACTTCTTCTCCTTCTTCTACTCCAAATATTCTTAGGTTTGGTCTTTTTATTGTGTCCCATATTTCCTGAATGTTTTGTGATGAGAGTTTGTTGGACTTGCTGTTTTCTTTGATCAGAGTGTTTATTTTCTCTATGTTATCCTCAGAATCTGAGATTCTTTCTTCTATCTCTTGTATTCTGCTGGTTATACTTGATTCTGTAGTCTCTATTCATTTACCTAGATTTTCCATGTCCAGACGGCCCTCTGTTTGTGTTTTCTTCTTTGCCTCCATTTCAGTTTTCAAGTCATGAACTGTTTCCTTTATCTGCTTGATTGTTTTTCCTTCGTTTCCTAGGGTATCATTCACTGATTTACTCAATTCCTCGAACTTTCTATTATACTTCTCATCCATTTCTATAAGGGCGTTTTTTATATGCTGTTTAAGGGTGTCAATCACTTTCATGAAGTCAGTTTTTTCTACTTCTTCTTGATTAAGGTGTTCATGTCCTCCTGTTGTGGGGTCACTGGCTTCTGGTGGTTTCGTGTTGTTTTTCAGATTGTTGGGAGAATTCCTGCATTGGCGTCTGCCCATCTCTTCCTCCCAATACTCCCCTTTGGATCTTCTTTTATAGTATCAGGTCTTCTTGCCCACTGATGTACCTTCCCAGTGATGTCACTCCCCAAAGATGTTTCTCCACAATGATGTTTCACTTGATGCCCAGAACGAAACTCTGCGCTGCTTGGTTAGCTCGTGAAAAAAGGGCCCACCCTGCTCGCTGCGGGCAGGCTATGGGAACAAAGGAGCTACCGGCCACCCCTATGTCCTCCCGGTTCAGATTCGGTCCCAGCGCCCTAGCAGGCTGGGCAGGGAGGCGCTATGCCCCAAAGGAGGGAGGGAGACAGGGGGTGTGGGGATCTGGATGTAAGCTGAGTGGGATAGGAAGAGAGAGGGGGTTTGGGCAGTATCATCATAAATCTTTTGAAGGAAGCCAGGTGATGGTGATGCAAACTTTTATGCCCAGCACTCAAGAGGCAGAGGAAAGCAGATCTCTGTAAGTTTTAGGCCAACCTGGTTGACAAGAGCTTATTCCAGGACAGCCTCCTAAAGTCACATAGCAACCCTGTCTTGAAAAACCATAAATAAATAAATAAATATAAAAAAAAAATAAATCCAGCCCGGTTGTGGTGGCACATGCCTTTAATCCTACACTCAAGAGGCAGAAGCAGGCAGATCTTTGTAAGTTCGAGGCCAGCCTGGTCTCCAAGAGCTAGTTCCAGTACAGGCCCCAAAGCTACAGAGAAACACTGAGGCAAAATAAATAAATAAATAAATAAATAATCCTTTGAAGGGCTTAGATCTTAGATCTGTCCAGAAAAACGCATGTCTGGCCAACTTACTCTGTCAGTAAGGCTAATGAGAGGCAAACACTTCCGAGTTTCTCACCATAATGTGGAGAATATAGTAGAGAGGAGTCATCCTTTTGACCATCCAGAAATATATGTGTGCCCATTAATTTGAGATTTAATCATGAGATTACATGTACATATAACATTAAAATGCATGTTAATGGTTGAGATATCAAAGCTAAATTACAGATGAAAGCAATCCAGAGTATTCAGAGTCAGTGGTTCTCCCGGCTCTGCCAGGCAGGGATCCTCCATCTGACAGTAATTTCTCAAGTAGGTTGACGTCCGAATCATCAATTGCTATTTTCTGTAATTAGGTCATGGCCACACTAGCTCATGATGAACGCTCCTGACAGGTGATGGTGGAGGCCTCAGTCTTCACATTTTCCTCACTGTCTGTTGGTTTTAAAGTCATCCTTCTGTCTGGGATGACTGTCAAAAGCATGCTCTTTCTCAAATACCCTGTCCAATTTCAACCACAGGGCAGGTGAATCCATTCCCACTGAGAAGCAGTCAACAGGAAACAAAGGTGGTACTCCATGACCTCTAACAGGTCCCAATCTTCTGAGTCTCCATTCACCGAGCTGACTCTTCCTGAAACAATTGAGAGCATCTGTGAAATGGGCACCATTAGTTAGTTACTGACTTTGATTGCCAGTTATCTCTGTACTGATGTTTCAGGGAAGGAAGCAAGAAGGCTGCAAGCTTGTACTCTGTGCTCCAGACCTGGACAGGGTGGGAAAGAAACACTCAATAGAGGCAGTAAAGCTTCAGTATCATTGGCGTGGTCTGCAAGTGTAAAGCATTGGGAAAGACAGGACTATGGGATGGAGATGATAATTTACATGCGACAGTCAGGAAACTCACTAGTTCAATGTGATGGTTGGTTACTTCTAGAGTTTTAGAACATCCGACCTGATGTCTCCAGAAACTGATGGAAGACGACAACAACAAAAAGCATGAAATCTCAAATTAGGAGTAAAGTGATTGTTCACAATTCTAATTTGAACACTGAGACAAGGGAAGCAGGATGTTCCCTACAAGACTGAGAACATCCTAGTCTTTATAATGGCACCATGAATCAATAAGCAGAGAAAAAAACTTCTTGTTATTGTTGTTTGATTACAGGATGTCAGCCCTGGCAGTTCTGGAACTCGCTTTGTAGACCAGGCTGGCCATGAATTCAGAGAGATTGCCTCTGCCTCTCAAGTGCTGGGTTTAAAGTTGTACAGAACCTTGCGTGATTGAAGTTGAGTTAAGATCATCAGCACAAACCGGGTGTTGGTGGCCCGTGCCCTTAATTCCAGCACTCAAAGAGAATTCCTATGAGTTCAAGACTGCCTGGTCTACAGAGACAGTTCCAAGACCGCCAGGGCTACAGAGAAACCCTGTCATGTGTTGAAAAACAAACAAACAAACAAAAAAACAGAAAACAAAACAAAACAAAAAAAAGTAAAGAAAGAAAGAAAAAGAGGAAGAGATCAGCCCAGAGTCGAATAAATTTGAATGACTGACACCTGCCACATCTAGCCATTAAATCTTCCTTGAGTTCAAGGTCAAACTGAACAGAGTCTACAAACAGACTCAAATAATGACTTAATCAACAAAACCTCCTGCCTGCTTGTTACCCAGCAAAATCTCTTCCAGGCCAAGGCAGGATTGAGTAGGAAATCCTAATCTAAAAATAAATAATAAATAAAAAATAAATAAAATGAAAATCAATCCACAAACTGAAAGAAATATAAGTGATCCATGGCCATGAACACAGCTCTAGACTCTGCAGCCTGCAGGAGATAGGATGTCTTGATGGAGCAAAGGGATCTGAACACTGAATAACAGATTTTCAGTTCCCAGCAGAGGTAGGTAGTGACTCCAAAACTCCAGGATCCAAGCCTCAGGGCTTCTTTCGCAGCTTTGACCCTTATATACCTTTCCACAGAACCCTCCCCTTTGTATCCTCACTCTCCCAGCAGTACTCTGCAGTCTGTACAATTGAAGCTCTGCCCACTTCTTTCGGGATTTAGATGGTGTCTGGATGTATTGGATGAGATCCCCACGCATGAAAAGAACTAAGACTAGAGCCATATTTACATGCTCATTCAATTTGTTTTTGTTTGTTTTGAGACAGGGCCTCACTGTGTAGCTCTGGCTGTCCTGGAGCTCACTATGTACCAGACTGACTTGAACTCTGAAATCCTACAGCCTCTGGCTTTGGAGTACTGTAATTAAGGGTGCTCACCACCATGCCTGGAAAGTTGTAAGGCTTTAAAAGTATAAAAATAGCTGGGGAATAAATAAATGAATATAAAAATAGCTGGGCATTGGTGTCTCAGGCCTAGAATCCCTGAAATCCAAGTTCAAGCCCAACTTGTTCTACAGAATGAGTTCAGAATGGTGAGGGCTACACAGTGAAACTGTGTCTCAAAAAACCAATACTTGTGTGTGTGTGTGTGTGTGTGTGTGTGTGTTGTGTAACCAAAAGAGAAATCTTAAACTTATCAAAGATATTGTGTGCAGGCATAGAGGGGTTTGGTGGAAGACCAGGCAGGGAGGAGGTTGTGGGGCAGAGGTAGGCAGGGAGATGGAGCCTTGGCTTCTCCATCAATGGAAGGTGATTCAGATGGGATCAGCTCAGCACACAGCCTGGAGGATGGAAAATGAAGAAGGGGACCTGGCGTTGGTGGAGGAGGTCTTTAATCCCAGCACTCCAGAGGTAGAGGCAGGTGGATCTCTGTGAATCCGAGGCTGGCCTGTTCTACAAGAGTTAGTTCCAGGACAGACTCCAAAGCTATAGAAAAACTTTGTAGCAAAAAAACAAAAATAATAGTAATAAATAAATAAATAAAATGAATAATGGGAGCCAAGGCTCACATCAAGAGAAAAGGGGTGGGGAACTTCCTGACTAGGATGTTTTGAGGTGTACTAGTGGGAAAGCCATGGGGGGTCCCCAAATAACTATTCCAGTATTGTGGGAAAGCAGAAAACAAGAAGGAGGCAACTGGGGGAGGTCAGAGTAAGAACTCAGTGGGTGACTTAGATTTTTGCAAGTGCCATAATGAAAGTCCTAAGTTGGAAAGCTAACGTGAAATGCCAATGCTGATTTCTTGTTTGCAATAGTTTTAAAGATTCGTAGATTTTTATTTGATATATATGAACATTTGCCTGCACCTACATCACATCCGTGTATAAAAGGAGGCCAGAAGAGGGCACTAGATACCCTGGACCAGAGATACTGGGAACTGAATCTGAATCCTCTGGAACAAGTGCTTTTAGCCTTTGAGCCATATCTCCAGCTCCTTAATCCAGATTTTTTTTTTAAAAAAAAATAAAGTATAAGTTAGGTTTTCTATATTATTCTTGTGTGTACCTGCATTTAAACATCTCCTGACGCACCATAAGCATAGGGAGAAAACTTGAGGTCAGGTGACGAGAAAGACACAGTCAGTGACTTCAACTACAGAGCCTTCTAGAGATGTTCCCCACGGTTTGTGCCTTTCAATCATCATATTTAGGTGTGGGGTGCCTAAAATGGTCCTGGGTAACTGGAAAGATGAGGGCGAGACTATAGTGGCAGCAGAGCCCACCAGGTCCTGACCAGTCTGGACAGCACCATGAGAACACACCTCAAAACAGGAAGCAAAGGCTGGCATGAGGCTGGGCTGGTACAGTGGGTGTGCAGCCTGTACCTGCCTGGAGATTGATCCTAGATGCTTCTTAAAACTCTGTCTCCTGAGTCCTGGGATTAAAGGTCTGTGCCACTGTTCCCTAGCCTCTATAGGGTTAGCTTTGCATTCATTTATTCAGGCAAACTTTACATATTAAAATACAAATAAAATAGCACTGCATTCACCTTCCAAGCCTAAACAACCACACTCATCGCAAATCCAAACGTCAACATTTGTTTCCCTGTTCATTGTTCCTATATTTCACACTAATGACTTGTTAATAGTTTTAATCTAGAGAGAATAAAAGAATGTTCTCAGTGTCACCTGGGTAGCTGTCATTCGGGAGATTGGCTGGGGATGGACTGGGTTCCTATGAAGTCATTGAGTCAATTGGACCTGTTTGGAGGCCAATGAAATCAGCAGATGAGTGCAGCCTCCATCGCTGTAGCTGGCACCAGTGACTCCTGTGAAACCCTAAGAGCACACGAGTCACAGGTGCCCTAATCAACCACTGCCTTCCAATCCCAGGATTTGAGGGATCGTATTTCTTAATTCCCACCTGCTCATTCTCATGGACTTCTATACCACAACTTAAAACCCCGAGACAGATATTGGGGTTCAAGCTGAAGATAGGAAAAGCAAAGCAGCCAAGCTAATGGAGAGTTCTTACCTCTACCAAGGCTCAGACAAATAAAGGGGTGATCCTATCATCAGCATGACTGCAGACTGCAATGCTCCCCATCAAACCTCAGATTGCAATCAGCTCTTGTCTCCTCCTGCCTTATATACCTCTCTCCACCCAGCCATTTCACTCCTGTCTCCACCTCCCTAGTGCTGGGATTAAAGCCTGTGACTCCCATGTGCTGGGAACAGCTTCCTGGGAGGACTATTTCTCTTGTTAGACAGATTCAATTTCATGTAGCCCAGGGTGGTCTTGCATCCTGACACTAAAGGTGTATGCCACCACTCCCTGGTCTCTAATACCTTATTTCTGCACTCTGATCTTTTGGTAAACTTTATATATTAAAACACAAATAAAATATCACTGTAGAAGTTATAGTCCATAGAAAAGATGGAATCCAATGTACTATCATTAAGAGACGATTGTTAGGGGTGTGGCCAAACCAGGAGCCCATTAATGACACCTGAGCATCCAAGAGAATTGATGGAGCATTCCTAACATGTGGCCACAGCATCCAGAGTGGTGACTGGGAAAGGCTTTGTCTACTCTTAGGTTTAGACAGAAGAGTAATTTTGTGGAATGTTGGGATGACTCAGTGGGTAAGGATTTGCCACATAAGACCAAAGACCTTAGTATGATCTTCAGAAATTCCTGTGGAAGGAAAAAACAGACCCTTGAAAGCCATCCTCTGAGGCCAGACATGTTAGCAAGCACCTTTATTCCTAGCACTCTGGAGGCCAGCCTGGTCTCATAGTGAGTTCCAAAAGAAAATCAGCCTCTGACATTTGCGTGATCACCACTGCACACCTTGAAGGGCCATCTAGACTCCATGTGAATGAGCAGAGTGGGGATTCGGTAATCTGACCCCTCATCTCTTGAGACTAGAAATGTGGTCACTTATGATTCCCTAAAGGGACACAGTCTATCCTTAGCCAATGTCCAAGGATAACAGTAGCCCGAGGTGGCGCTCAGAACATCCTTTTGTCTCTCCATGTTTAAACTATTAACAAGATGTTTGACTCATAAACAGAAATAAAATTTTAAAAAATTAAGTAGAATTTTGGATTTAAGACGGGTATGGATTTTAGACTTGAAGGAACAAACAAGATCTGGTGTTCAAAGCCAGCAGGATAGGGAGGCTCAGGCAAGTGTGGATCACATATGACCCAGCACTGCATTGTAACGGCGTAAATGAATGCAGACAGAGTGTAAAAATATATATATAGCTTTAATGTAGAAATAGACTTACAGAACCACCGTTCCCGCGGAGACCAGGAAAGCAGAAGCGAGCGCTTGGAGCTTGCTCGCCAAATTTATAGGCAGACATTAGCCCGAGGCAAACACGCCCCTTAAGGGGCGGGACTTATCCCTACATCTCCCCTTTTTGTCTAAATAAGACAGAACTAAACCAAATACAACTACATACAATAACAACAAATAATAAATACAACAAACAATATTGAGAACAAAAGCTTTGCTAAACATTCTATCTCAAGAAGTCCAAATAATGTAAAGAGTAACTACAATTATATAATCTTCAACTCAGTCAAAGATCTGAGAAGGGAATAAACACTACTCAACAAACGAGATATATCCAAAATGTGCAACAATTGACAGAGACAACTGACTACCTGGGCAATCACCCAAAGTCTCATTTGCAACGTTGAGTCAACCAATTTTGGCTAAGGCCTAACATAACTGACATACCATTATTAAAGGCAAGGAACTTTTCAAAACTATCTTACCCTGTCTTGGCAGGATATGACAGTCCTGTTTTATCCATTGATGCACGCTCTGTATCTGTGTCAGTGGTTGAGGTATGGGCATTTCTTTGCCCAAAGGCCAGTTCTGCCAAATAGAAAGGCTCCAGATGGAGTGTTTTTGGTGCTCAACATTCTCTCGGGAATAGAGCGGTGTTGCCAGGAGCAATTGTGTCTCACTATCACGAAACTCTGAGTTAGATTAAAGGCCATTTTCTACAGCTCTTTGAAGAGGTTGAAGATTATCTATCTATACTGAGTATAATCTCTATATATCTAAAGAACCTGATTAGTCTAATTATAAATGACAAACTTAGATGACAATTAGTCTATATAATTCTCAATATCTATCTAACTTAAAGAATAAGACAATAAACGACTGTGAAACAAATGAGGACAATGACCTCCAAATATAAACAATGTACAAATATACATTGCAGTAGGTAAATATATATCAATACACAAATATTATATAAGTATCTTAATCAGAGGTAGAAATGTACACTGCAATATGGTAAATATATACAATATATATATCAATACAATATATGTCAATACATAAAAATGTTTTAAACAGAGGTAGAAACATGCATGCGTACAATAGTCCATATAATTTAACTTTGTTTCATTATACAAGAATTGATACCAATATATTTGTCTAAAAGCAGTAACTCACAATTATAAATCTATTATCCCATCATTCCCTCTTTTTTTTTTCAAAATGATCCCTGAGCTTATAAAATTCCTCCCCCAACCCTCAATCATATACTAATTATAATCAACCCCTAAATGATGTCCCTAAACCCAAGGGCAAACTTTACTGGGAGAGGGGACGTCGTTCTCTAGAATTACTTCCAGCTGTCATAGGGGCGACGTTCTTTCTGGGGGATCCTGTGAAAGTAAAATGATGGTTAAATTTCAAGATAATGTCTTTTAAAATTGCAAATAGTCTCTGAGTATTTTCGTGCAGGTCTGGCCAAAATGTTGTATAAGATGTGCACCATTTCAGCTAACCAAGTTGGAACTGTCTTGTGCAGCTGGTACCCAAAGTAGGTCTTGTAGTAGCGCTATCAGTATCATGACGTCATATCAACCAGGTGGAGTTGTTGTTATGGGGCCCCATCTTCTTCCTGGAAACTTCAAATGTCACTTCAGGAAAAACTCATTGTTCATTATGAAAAACTTAAACATTAATCATATAGACATATATAGACATATATATATATATATTCAATGAAAGACATGATAGATATATTCAATGAAAAGTATGATAGATATGAAGAAAAGCAAAGATGTTTTCTAAACTCATATTTCTTTCTGTCCCATATCATGGCTCTTGACATGAGACAGAAACTCCAGAAACTCTGGGTTTTTCTCTTACTAACAGGCTTGGAATTGGAGAGGGACTGAGCCAGAGTCCAACTTCAAAACCAGCTTTATAAATTTAGAAATATGGTTTAATATTACTTACACAACCCATTCAGTTGTCTTGATATTTCCTATTGGGCAGGTATTTTTCCATCTGTCAGTATCCAAACATCCAGGGTCCCTTGAATTTCTCAAAGATGAGTGTTTTCCTGTGGAGATAAGAACAGAACCCTGCCCCCATTCTATATGTTTTTCTTACCACCTGTATGAATATCATCGTTGTGGATGAGTTGTCATTTCTCCTTTCCAAGAGGTTTCTCCTCTTCAAATCGAAACTTTATTAATTTTGATGGTATCCACAATTTTTCTTCTCCTGTGGAAACAAGAGCAAAACCCCTTCCCCAACGTAGCACATCTCCTGGCTTCCACTGAGAGGTCAGCACATCTTTGAAATAAATCGGTTGATTTAGTTCAGCAGACTTTTCCATTATCCAATGTCTTTCTGCTGCTGTCGTTCCTTTCTCATTAGCGTTAAGAAAATTCAAGGTTAATAAAGCATTATGTAATCTATTTCTGGGGGTATTTTCAGTCCCTTTCTGTTTGTTCAGCATATCCTTTATAGTACGATTTGATCTTTCTATAACTGCCTGACCTGTAGGATTATTTGGTATACCTGTAATGTGTTTTATATTATAATAATCAAAAAAGCGTTTCATTTTCTTAGATACATATGCTGGACCATTATCTGTCTTTATTTGCGCAGGTATACCCATGATGGCCATAACTTCCAATAAATGTGTGATTACTGAATCAGCCTTTTCTGAGCTCAGGGCAGTAGCCCATTGAAAACCTGAATACGTGTCTATGGTGTGGTGTACATATTTTAATTTGCCAAATTCTGCAAAGTGGAACACATCCATCTGCCAGATTTCATTCCTTTGGGTGCCCTTTGGATTAGCCCCTGAAGGCAGTGGCGTTTGGTTATAGAAAGAGCAAGTAGGGCATTTCTTTACAATCTCCTTAGCTTGTTGCCATGTAATTGAAAACTCTTTCTTCAAACCTTTGCTATTAACATGATGTTTTTTATGAAATTCAGAGGCTTGTAGCACACTACCAATCAATAATTGATCAATTTCTGCATTACCTTGTGCTAGAGGACCTGGCAGACCCGTATGGGATCGGATGTGTGTTATGTACATAGGGCAAAGCCTGTTCCTGATCAAATCTTGAACCTGGAGGAACAATGAGGTTAGTTCAGTATCATCAGGTATAAATTCAGCAGTTTCAATATGTAAAATAACTCTTTCTGCGTATTGTGAATCTGTAACTATATTAATAGGTTCTTTAAAATCCCTTAGCACCATAAGAATGGCATATAATTCCGCCTTCTGGACAGAAGTATATGGACTTTGTTCCACCTTATCCAAGTCTTCTGATTTGTAACCTGCCTTCCCTGATTTATTGGCATCAGTATAGAATGTACGGGCTCCAGTTATTGGAGCATCACGGACGATTCGAGGAAGAATCCAAGAAGTTCTCTTTATGAAGTTAAGCCGCTTGCTTTCTGGATAGTTGTTATTAATGTCTCCCAAAAAATTAGCACAAGCTCTTTGCCATGGTTCATTATCTTCCCATAATTTCTTTAGTTCATCAGCAGTGAAAGGCACTATAATTTCTGCTGGGTCTATGCCTGCTAGTTGCCGAAGTCTCAGCTTGCCTTTTATAATTAACTCAGAGACTTTTTCCACATAAGTTTTCAGTTTCTTACTTGATTTATGTGGTAAAAAGATCCATTCCAAAATAATATCATCTCTCTGCATTAAAATTCCTGTAGGAGAAATTTTTGATGGTAGTATGACGAGAATACAATCGAGCTCTGGATTCACCCTGTCCACATGTGCCTGTTGTAATTTTTCCTCAATCATTGTCAGTTCCTTTTCTGCTTCAGCTGTTAATTCTCTGGGACTGTTTAAATCTTTATCACCATCCAAGGTTTTGTTCAAATGAATTATTAGATCAGGTGTTATTCCAATAGCTGGTCGTAGACTGGAAATATCTCCTAACAGTCTTTGAAAGTCATTAAGAGTCCGTAGGCAATCTCTCCTAATTTGTGCTTTTTGTGTCTTAATTTTTTGCAAACCTATTTTATAACCTAAATAATTAACAGAATCTCCCTTCTGAATCTTTTCAGGAGCGATTTGCAATCCCCATTTAGGTATAAGTATCTTTATTTCTTCAAACAGTCTGTTCAAGGTATCCATGTTTGAATCGGATAACAAGATGTCGTCCATGTAATGGTATACTATAGATTTGGGAAATTTCTTGTGTATTATTTGCAATGGTTGGTTCACAAAATATTGGCACAGGGAGGGGCTATTTAACATACCCTGGTGGAGGACGGTCCAGTGGTACCTCCTCGAAGGTTGAGAATTGTTATAAGTAGGCACTGTGAAGGCAAATTTTTCTCTATCTTCTTTTTGCAAAGGTATAGTGAAAAAACAATCCTTTAAATCAATAACTATGAGAGGCCATCCTTTTGGTAATAAAGAGGGCAAAGGAATTCCAGATTGCAGAGGGCCCATAGGTTGAATAACCTTGTTGATGGCCCTGAGATCTGTCACCATTCTCCTTTTACCTGTTTTTTTCTTAACCACAAATACAGGAGAATTCCAAGGGCTGGTAGATTCTTCTATATGTCCAGCATCTAATTGTTCTTGTACCAGCTGTTCTAAAGCCTGTAACTTTTCCTCAGCTAAAGGCCATTGCTTTGTCCATATTGGTTTCTCAGTCAACCATTTTAGAGGCAAGGCTGTTGGTATCTCTGAAGGGACATCAATTGCTTGTTCTTTTACAGCCCGAATGGCCGGTTTTCTCAGTTTGTAATATCTTTTAATATTATTCTCAGAAATATAGGCTCTAGATTTAGCAGGAATGTTAATTTCAGTATTCCATTGTTGTAATAGGTCACGACCCCATAAATTCATTGCAATATTGGCTACATATGGCTTTAATTTTCCTATTTGTCCCTCTGGCCCTATACATTCAACCCATCTCGTGCTCTGCCTTACTCGAGATAGGGTTCCAATTCCCAGGAGCTGAACATTTACATTTTGAAGAGGCCAATACGGATGCCAAGATTCTGGGGTAATGATACTTACATCAGCACCTGTGTCCAGCAGGCCAGTAATAAAAATGCCATTTACACACACTCTCAGTTTAGGTCTTTGATCATTTATAGAAGTTTGCCAAAACACACGTAACTTATCTTTCTGATCATTATTGCTTGTAACAGTAGGCATGGGGCTTCCTAATTGTCCTGATGAGGCACGTTCTCTGCAGAAACTGGATATGACTGAACCATGTTTGCCATGGGGGCCTTTGAGGCCCCCCCTCTCACGTTTCCCGGCTGTATCAGGTTGCCTTGTCTATCTCTTGTAGACCTGCATTCATTCGTCCAATGTCTGCCCTTTCCACATCTTCTACATAAACCTGAAGGCTGAGTCCTCCTATTTCTGTTATTTCTAGAAGATGCATTATTATTATTATTTCTGAAAATGCATTATTATTATTATTATTATTATTTCTGAAAATCCGTTGTTTACAATTCCTTTTAATATGACCCATTTTTCCACAATTAAAACATTTGGTATTCTGGTGTCTCCTTTTACCATTGGAAATTGCTTCTTCTACCCATGCTTCAGTGCCATAATCAAATGTATCAACATTGAGTGTATGCAAGACCCATTCTTCCAACGGTGCTGATCTGAGCTTTAAAGGACCCAAAATCCTTTTGCATTCCACATTTGCATTTTCATAAGGCAAAGACTCAATCATTATACGTCTTGCTTCTGGGTCAGATATTCCTATTTGTACAGCCTTAGTTAATCTTTGTAAAAAGTCACTAAAGGGTTCTCTCTGACCCTGTTTAACTCTGACAAATGATTCCATTCTCTGTCCTGGGTCTTGTACCCTGTCCCAAGCCCTTAAGGCTGCTGTAGTACACATGGAGAGTGTGTTTTCATCCAAATTAGCTTGTTCCTGAGGATCAGAAAAGAGCCCTTCACCTAGAATTTGATCTAGGGAAATGTCAATTCCCTTCCCTTTTTCCTGCTGTTCTAAGAGTCTAGCCTCTTGCCTGAATAAGCATTTCCATTTCAATTGCGGTCCACTCTCCAGTACTGCAGAGCTCAGCTGGAGCCAGTCCAAGGGGGTTGCTCTGCTTGTCGTGGCCCAAGATTTTAGCATCTCTTTAACAAAAGAGGCTTGCATCCCAAAAGTCATGACAGCCTGTTTTATTTCCTTGAGATCATTCATACGCACAGGCTCCCATGTATCCTCCTTGATGACCCTAGGGTTTTTGGAACCAATCACCTTCTCTGTTGTTATTACGGGAAAGGCAGGTAGAGCTGTAGGTAGAGCTTTGTGGAAATTGTCCCGGAGAGACTTACCCACAGATGTAGTTAAAATTTTCCTTTCTACCCTTTGCTCTTCTTCATCAGAATTTAGAAATTCCTCAATCTTTTCAATTCTATTCACCATTGCCTTCTGCAATGTCTGAATCTCCTGTCCAGAATTATGTTCCAAAGCCTTCATTGAGGATTCTAATGTATGAAGTTTGTCCGTTAGAGATAACATCTCATCTTTAGACATAATTTTTATGGCATAAACCGTGCCTTCTTGTATTGACAATCTTTCCGTCAATCTGTCATAAGCTTTAGACAAAATCCGATTGTCACATTCAGCAGTTTTGATTCTCTCAGTTAATGTTTCATTTCCTACAGAAAGGGACTGAATCTTATGGTCCAGATCAGCTGTTCCCTCTTCCATAGTAATGAATTTCTCCTTAACATCAGCCTGAAGAACTTCAACCTGATTCTTGAGAAGATTGTTATCAGCCTGGAGAACTTCAAACTGATTCTCGAAAAGATTGTTATCAGTCTGGAGAACTTCAACCTGATTCTTGAGAAGATTGTTATCAGCCTGGAGAACTTCAAACTGATTCTTGAGAAGATTGTTGTCATTCTCAATTGTTTTTAAGCGTTCAATCTCTACCTTAAGAATCCTGGATTCGTCTCGTAAAGACTTTATCATATTTCTATTATCAAACCATTTGGTGCCAATGAAAACTACGAATCCCAGAAGGATCCATATATGTGGGGTGACAGACACCTCTTGTAAAATCTCCCACATGGTACAATTAAAAAAATCATTAAATTCTTGAACAGTAATGTGTTCAGACATTTTATTTATAAAAGAAATTTTTTTTTACCTGCAATGATCGGTTCCTGCCAGTGGTGGTCTCTGTGTTTTTGGAGCCTGTCCTAGAACTAGCTCTTGTAGACCAGGCTGGCCTTGAACTCACAGAGATCCGCCTGTCTCTGCCTCCCAAGTGCTGGGATTGAAGGCGTGCACTACCAAGGCCTGGCAGGCCTCAAACTCACAGAGATCTGCCTGCCTCTGCTTCCCAAGTGCTGGGATTAAAGGCGTGCTCTACCACTGCCTGGCCGGCCTCAAACTTGTGATCCTCCTGCCTCTGCCTCCTTCAGCAAATCCTACCGGCGTGGGCCACCACAACCGGCCAAGTCACGTTGTAACAGACCAAATCTGACGCTGTGGCAGCTTTTGTTGCAAAACCGCAATTACTTGAGCTTCTGCTAATTCAGGCAGTGGGGTTCCGCTGCAAAACTTAGCCAAGGCAGGCAGAATGGGCCTGTGTCGCCGAGTGTGTCTCGGACTCGGCACTGGGGCCGGAGTCAGGAACTGAAAAACAGCACCGGGGAGGGTGCTGTGTTAGCTAGCGGGCTACCCGCTTGAGTCGGGGGCAAAATAGCCCGACGTTGGACGCCAAAATGTAACGGTGTAAATGAATGCAGACAGAGTGTAAAAATATATATATAGCTTTAATGTAGAAATAGACTTACAGAACCACCGTTCCCGCGGAGACCAGGAAAGCAGAAGCAAGCACTCGGAGCTTGCTCGCCAAATTTATAGGCAGACATTAGCCCGAGGCAAACACGCCCCTTAAGGGGCGGGACTTATCCCTACACTGCATGCTAATTTTAAATTGTGCACGTGTTTGAATGCAAAGGTGTGTGCATCAGTGTAGGTGCCAGCAGAGGCCAGAAGAGGATGTAAGGTCTGCCTAGAGAGGGACGTTCAGAGAGTTAGTTGCCAGTGCTCAACCTCAGTGTTAAGAACCGAACTCGGGTCCTCTAAAGTGCAATTAGTGCCCTTAACAATTGAGTGATCAGTCCCTCCAGCTCTAGGATTTACTTATTTAAAATGTGATATCATCAAATTGAAAATGCTTTGAAAATGTGTTAATAACAGGTTCATCTGGTTTTGCCAGGTCCCTATCTTTGAATAAAATAAATTGGGGTTGGTTGCAATAGCCAATGCCTGTAACATCAGCATCTGGAAGCTAAAAGCAGGAGGATCAGGATTCCCAGGACAGCATCAGCTGCATAAGGATTAGGAAGACAGCCTGAATACATGAAATCTGACCTAATAAAGCAAACCAAACAATAATTTAAGACTATGTGTGGCTCCCTTGTTGGACTACTTGCCTAGCATGCAGGAAGCCCTGGGTCTGGTCTGCAGCAAAAAGCACAGTGTAATGAACTGGGAATGGGGGTGAAATCCCGGCACACGGCCCCGAAGCAGCAAGATCAGAAGTTGAAGGCACTGAGGGCAACACAGTGAGCTTGAGATCATCCTAGGAAACAGCAGACACATGCTCAGATCAGAAAAGGGGAAGCTCTAGAGAGAAGGCTGCCTGGTTAAGAGCACTGGCTACTCTTGCAGACTACCAGGGTTCAGGAGCAGCACCCTCGTGGTGACTCACACCATCTGTAACTCCACTCAGTTCCAGGGGTGCCTGACACTGTGTTCTAGGCTCTTCTGGCACTGCACTCAAGGGGTTCTCAGGCATACATGGGGGCAAACACTCACACACTTACGATGAAAATAAATATTTAAAAAATGAAAATTTAAGGACTTTTATAATATAGATGTAACTATTGTAATCTGCTGGCCTGTTCTGTTACCTGGGTAACCTGTCCCTTTAAGAGACAAGCTCTGCCAACTCCCAACCTACTCCCCTTACAATCAGGCAAGGGAATCTCTCTCTCTCTCTCTCTCTCTCTCTCTCTCTCTCTCTCTCTCTCTGGTAAGGCAGATTCTGCCTCTCTCTCTTTCCCTCTCTTTTCCCATTCCCCTGCTTTCTGCTTCCCTTACTCCCTTATAAGCCAGTAAGTAAACTCAATACCCCATCTGTCTCTGTAGGGCAAATCTATCTTTCAGTCTCCTGCTGAGGCCTCAGGTCATGAGACTCAACAAGGCATCAGTGACCCCCCTCTGCCCCTCCTGGGACCAGTCTCGGGTCACTCACTGATTTTTTTATGAATGATAACAGTAATACAACCATGGTACTTCACAATGAAAGAAGTGCTGCCTTGTGTGGACATCAGTATCCATCTAAACCTCCCATATTCCCTTCCTTGTTCCATTTTAAATTCATGGTCTTTTATTAATTGCTGTTACATGCATACATGTAAATGTGTATACTATTTATTCTGAAGTATAACCTGCTCTGACAGTATATTACTCATATGTATGTTTTCAGGGCTGACTCTTCTGTACTGAATAACCAATTGGTGTGTCCTCCTTGCCTTGGATTGCCTAACTCTCCATTCTAAGTATTCCTTAGGGCTTTGTGTAGAGTTGAGGCCCTCAATTTATTCCTTTGGTGACTTTGGCATGTCTATTATTCTTGCACAGCTCATCTTTAGGCGATCTTGTTCGTGAGACTTCAATGTGTAACTTTTGATATTTTTAGGAGACACAGTCTCACAGTTAACTTTCTAGCCCTCTGTCCATCACAGTCTTTCTACCCCAGCTTCCACAATTCTTCCCTAGCCTTAAGTGCTGGAATAAATTTTACATGTGACAGCTGGGTCTCAACTAAACACAGATGCATTTTAAATAATTGGAAATATATTGTAAATGGATGTCTAGTACTCACAGCATGTTCCTATGCCTCTTAGTGGACTCTGTCAGTGTTGATGTAACATAACATAATTATATCAAATGCCAGATAATATATCATGAGACCTTCATCAGGGAGGTAGTGATGCACACACTTATTGTAATGGCCTGGTAGCTTCCCCTCTTCTCCTCTCTCTCTCTCTCTCTCTCTCTCTCTCTCTCTCTCTCTCTCTCTCTGTGTGTGTGTGTGTCTCTGCTCTTCTCCCTTCTCCCCTTTCACCCTTTCCCTTCCCATTCCATAACCCACTAAATAAATACTCACTCTGCATGGTGTGCCTATCCATCTCTGTCTCTCATCTGCCGTGGCTGCTCTCACCCACCCAGTCCCACCTTCCTAGGACCCATAGAGGCCTTTCGTGGTGGGAACTTGTTTCCCCTTGTGGCGTGCCTGGTGCTGCCTTTTGGGGAACTTCAGCTCAGCATTAAACCATTATATTTATAATAGCAATTGAGAGGCAGAGGCAGGTGGATCTCTATGAGTTTGAAACCAACCTGGTCTGCAAAGCAATGCAGTATATACAAAGTTGTTACCCAGAGAGATGCTGTCTTGGAAAACAAAAGCAAAGCAAAACAAAGACAAACAAACAAACCAGATGATGGAGCCAGCAACATGGGCCAGAGCTGGCCAGGGAGGATGAATTCCACAGGAGCAGGAGCAGAGTCAGACCAGGGATGCATGTGGAAGCAAGACTGGGCCAGCAACCTAGGCAGGAGCGGGCACAGGAAGCAACTGCTGAGCAAGGAGGCCTGATCCAGAAGACCGCTGCAGGTACATGCATGAATCTGGGACCTTTATGGGAGTAGACCTGAGTCAGCACCCCTGCAGGTCCAAGCATGAGTCTGGGACCTCCTTGGAAGTGGCCTGAGCCAAGGGCTCTTAGGGCCTGGTCATCAGTCTGTGACCTCAGAGGGAGTAGGCCTGAGCCAGGTCCTCTTCAATTCCAGGCACACATGAGTCTTGGATCTCTGAGGGAGTGGATGAGAGCCAGGGAGCTTAACAGGACCAACCCCAAGCCAGGTACCTCTGCAGGAGTGAAGACAGACAAGGGACATTTACAGAAACAGGTCTGAGCAAGCAACCTGGTTCGCACAGGTCTGAGGCAGCAAACTCCATGGGAGTGGAGGAAAGCTCTGGAGTGCTGAGCGACCTCCAGGAACACAGAGTGACCAATGGTAACTAGGACTGTGGCACTGACTGTACCATGAGGAACAACCATCTGAGCCTCGGATCCACTGGCACTTAGAAGATTAATCACCAGAGTAACAGACAGCCCCAACCACACCAACTAGAGGAAAAAAAAAGAGTAGAGAAGGTAAGAACACATGCAACACCAAAAAGAACAACACGACACCAGTAAAATCTAGTGACCCAACAACAAGACTTGAAAAACCAAATATAGATGAAACAGAATTAAATGACATAAAAAAATAACTGCAGAAGAATGCTTGAGACACTTAAAGAGGAAATGAGAAATTTCCTCAAAGAAATAGAGGAAAAGACAAACAAAAAATGGAAAATATCAACAAATCTCTTAAAGAAAACTAAGAAAAAGCAATCAAACATATGAAAGAAATTATTCAAGCCTTGAAAACTGAAATAGAGACAATAAAGAAAACACAAACTGAGGGAATTATAGAAACAGAACTAATTAGAAAATGATCAGGAACCACAAATACAAGTATAAACAACAGAGTAAAAGAGATGGAAGAAGAATCTCCAATGCTAAAGACACAATAGAGAAAATAGACTCATCAGTCAAAGAAAACATTAAATCTAGCAAAAGCTTAACACAATTTATCCAGAAAATATGGGACAACACAAAATGACCATACCTAAGAATAATAGGTATAGAAGAAGGAGAAGTTCAACTCAAAAGCATAGAAAATATATTTAACAAAATCATAAATGAAAACTTTCCCAACCTAAAGAATGATATACCTATAAATATATAAGAAGCTACAGAATACCAAAGAGACTGTATCCAAAAAAGTTCCCTTGCCACAGAATAAACAAAACACTACACATACAGAATAAAGAAAGAATATTAAGAGCTGCAAAGAGAGAGACTGCTGAGCGTCGAGATGTGAATGCGGGACATTCAAGGGAGTAGACCTAAACCAATACCCCGGTGGGCCTGGGCAAGAGTCTAGGACCTCCCAGGAACTAGGCTGGAGCCAGGACCTGTGTCAGCCTGGGTGTGAGTGAACCTGGAACCTCTGAGGAAATAGGCAGGAACCAGAGATCTCAGTGGGGCCAGACATGAGTCAGGGACCTCAGAGAAAGTAGGCCTGAGCAGGGTCCTCTGTGGGTTCAAGCATTGGTTTGGGACATCAAAGGAAATAGACAGGAACCTGGGACCCGTGTGGGTCCCAGAGTGAGTCTGAGAACTCTGAGGAAGTAAGCAGGTCCTCTGTGGGTTCGGGTACACCCGAGCCTGGAACCTCCCAGGCAGTAGACTGGAACCAGAAATCTTTCCGGGTCCAATTCCAACCCAGGGACTTCTGTAGGAGGGAATCCAGACCAGGATAAGCAGATACAGGTCAAAGCAGGTAACCTAAGTGAAAGTTGCCCTGAGGCAAGGAACTCCCTCTTGGGCAACTAATTCCACAGGAGTGGAACTGAAAGAGACTCCTAGGATGGAGAGGGCCTGAGGAAACAAGCTCCACCAGGAGCAGAAGCTACGAGCAAATCCATCAACAGGAGACAACCCAGTCTTGGGACACTGGCAGACTAGGATTGAGCCAACAACGTTACTCAAAGTCTGCAACCTCCACCGGAACTGGAGTGGGACTGAACCTAAGGCAAAAGAACAAGCTTCACATGGAGCAAAAGACAGGAACAAACCCAGTTCCGGGACACAGGTGGATCATGATTGAATCAGCGACCAGATCCAGAGTCAGCGATCTCCACCAGAACAGGTCCAACTCCAAGCCAGGGACTTCTGCAAGAGGAGATCCAGACCAAGATTTATAGAAACATATGAAAGCCAGCAGCCTAGGCCAAAGTAGGCCTGAGATAGCAAACTCCAAGGGAGCAGACCAAAGCACAGGAGCACTCATCTACCTCCAGGAACAGGAATAACCAATGGGGTAACTTGAACTGCGACACTGACTGTACCACAACGAACAACCATCTGAGCTTTGGATTCACTGGCACCTAGAAGATTATTCAACAGAATGTCAGACAGCCCCAAACACACCTAGTAGAGGAAAAGATGAGTAGAAAAGGGAAGGTCACATGCTACACCACAAAGAGCAACACAATACCAGAAAAAGCTAAAGACCCTATGAAAGTAAGACCTGAACAACCAAATATGTGTGAACCAAAAGAAAATGATCTAAAAAATAACCTCAAGAGTTTGTTTGAAATTCTTAAAGATGAATTGAGAAATTACCTTAAAGAAATGGAGGAAAAAACAAACAAAAAAATTGGAAGATATCGGCAAATCACTTAAAGAAAACAAAGAAAAGGAACTCAAACATATAAAAGAAACTATTCAGGACTTGAAAACTGAGATAGAAAAAATAAATAAAATATAAATTGAAGGGATTATGGAAACAGAAATCATGAGAAAAAGATCAGAAACCACAAATGCAAGTATGAACAACAGAATAAAAGAAATGGAAGGGAGAATCTCAAGCACTGAAGATAAAATAGAGGAAATAGACTCATCGGTTAAAGAAAACATTAAATCTAACAAGAGCTTAAGCCAAAATATCCATGAAATATGGGACAACATAAAAAGGCCAAATCTTGGAATAATAGGTATAGAAGAAGGAGAAGTTCAACTCAAAAGCACAGAAAATTTATTTAACAAAATCATAGGAGAAAACTTTCCCTACCTAAAGAAAGATAGGCCTATGAAGAAACAAGAAGATTACAGAACACAAAATAGATTGGATCAAAAAAAATTCTCTCACTACATAATAATAAAACACTAAACATACAGAGTAAAGAATGAAAATTAAGAGCTGCAAAAGAAAAAAGGCCAAGTAACATATAAAGGTAAACTTATCAGAATTACAGCTGACTTCTCAGTGTAGACAATGATAGCCAGAAGGCCATGGTCAAGCAGTATGCAGACATTAAGAGACCACAGATGCCAGCCCAGACTACTATACCCAGCAAAACTGTCGATCACCATAGAAGGACAAAATCAGATAGTCCATGACAAATCTAGATTTTAGCAATACTTAGCCACAAACCCAGCTCTACACAAAATACTAGAAGGAAAACTCCAACCCAAGGAAGATGGCTACAGCAACAAAAACACAAACAATTGATGATCTCACTATAGCAAATCCCGAAGAAGAAAAAACATGCACAAATTAACATCACCAACTAAATGAACAGGAGACAACAACCACTGGTCATCAATATCCCTTACTGTAAATGGACTCAACTCACCCATAAAAAGGCACAGGATAACAGTTTGGACATGAAAACTGAATCCATCCTTCTTCTGCATACAAAGAAACCACATCTCAACCTCAAAGACAGACATTGTCTCAGAGTAAAAGGTTGGGAAAAAATATACCAATCAAATGGACCTAAGAAACAAGCGGGTGTAGCTATCCTAATATCTAACAAAATAGACTTCAAGCTAAAATCAGTCAAAAGAGACAAAGAAGGACATTTCATATGAGTCACAGGAAAAAAATCCATCAAGAGGAAATTTCAATACTGAACATCTATGCCCCAAATAGAGGGCACCCTCATATGTAAAAGAAACACTTCTAAAGTTTAAATCATATATTAAACCTCACACACTAATAATGGGAGACTTCAACACTCTCCTCTCACCACTGGACAGGTCAATCAGACAAAAAATGAAGGTAAATAAGGGAACGAACAGATGTTATGACTCAAATGGACGGAAGAGACGTCTACAGAATATTCCATCCAAACAGAAAAGAATATACCTTCTTCTCAGCACCCCATGGAACCTTCTCAAAAATTGACCACATACTCGGTAACAAAACAAACCTCAACAAATACAAAAAATTGGAATAACCCAATGCACCTTATCAGACCACCATACTTTAAAACTAGAAGTCAACAGCAATACCAATTCCAGAAAACCCACAAACACATGGAAAGTAAACAGTGCTCACCTGAATCATCAATGGGCCAAGGAAGAAATAGAGGGGGAAATTAAAGACTTTTTAAAATTCAATGAAAATGACCACACAACATACCCAAATTTATGGGACACAATAAAAGCAGTGATAAGAGGCAAGTTCATAGCACTAAATGCCTACATAAAGAAGCTGGAAAAAAATCCCACACTAGTGAATTAATAGAACATTTGAAAACTTTAGTACAAAAAGAGGCAAATTCACCCAAGAGAACTAGACAGCAGGAAATAATAAAATTGAGAGTTGAAATCAACAAAATAGAAACAAGAAAACAATACAAAGAATCAACAAGACAAGGAGTTTGTTCTTAAAGAAAATCAACAAAATAGTCCTACCTTTATCCAAACTTACCAAAAGGCAAAGAGAGAATATTCAAATTAACAAAATCAGAAATAAAAAGGGGGACATAACAACAGACACAGAGGAAATATAGAGGATCATCAGGTCATATTTCAAAAACCTGTACTGCACAAATTTAAAGGAAAACTTAAAGGAAATGGACAACTTTCTGTATAAATATCACTTACCAAAATTAAATCAAGACCAGATAGGCAAATTAAAAAGACCTATAACTACTAAAGAAATAGAAACCGTCATCAAAAGTCTCCCAACCCCCCCCCCCAAAAAAAAGTCCAGGACCAGATGGTTTCAGCTTCTATAAGACTTTCAAAGAACTAATACCAACACTCCTCAACGTATTCCACACAATAGAAACAGAAGGAACATTGCCAAACTCTTTTTATGAGGCTACAATTACCCTGATACCCAAACCACAGAAAGACAAATACTAAGAGAGAGAATTATAGACCAATCCCACATGAACATTGAGGCAAAAATACTAAATAAAATACTAGAAAATCAAATCGAATCCAAGAACACATCAGAACCATCATCCACCATGACCAAGTCTGCTTCATCCCACAGATGCAGGGGTGGTTCAACATATAAAAATCTGTCAACGTAATCCATCATATAAACAAGCTGAAAAATAAAAGCCACATGATCATCTCATTGCATGCCAAAAAAGCATTTGACAAAATACAACAACCCTTCATGATAAAGGTCTTGGAGAGAGCAGGGATACAAGCAACAGATCTAAACATAATAAAGACAATATACAGCACAGCCAACGGCAAAGATCAAACTAAATGGAGAAAAACTCCCAGAGATTTCACTGAAATCAGGAACAAGACAAGGTTGTCCACTCTCTCCAAATCTATTCAATATAGTTCTTAAGGTCCCAGCTAAAGCAATAAGACACCAAAGGGAGACCAAGGGGATACAAATTGCAAAAGAAGAAGTCAAACTCTCACTGTTTGCTGATGATATGATAGTTTACATAAGTGATCCCAAAAATTCTACCAAGGAACTTCTACTTCTACAGCTCATAAACACTTTCCACAATGTAGCAGGATACAAGATTAACTCAAAAAAAATCAGTAGCCCTCCTGTACACAGATGATAAAAGGGTTGGGGAAGAAATCAGAGAATCAACATCCTTATCAAAAGCCACAAATAGCAGAAAATATCTCAGAGTAACTCTAACCAATTAAGTGGAAGACTTGTATGATGAGAACTTTAAATCTTTAAAGAAAGGAATTGAAGAAGACAACACAAAGTGGAAAGACCTCCCATGCTCTTGGGTAGGCAGAATTAACATAGTAAAAACAGCAATCTACTGATTTAACGCAATGCCCATCAAAATCCCAGAAAAATTCTTCAAAGACCTCGAAAGAATGGAACTCAACTTCATTTGGAAAGGCAAAAAACCCAGCATAGCCACAACAATCCTGTACAATAAAAGAACTTCTGGAGGCATCACCATCCCTGACTTCAAATTCTACTACAGAGCTACAGTACTGAAAACAGCCTGCTATTGGCATAAGAACAGACAGGAAGACCAATGGAACCGAATTGAAGAACCGGATATCAATCCAGACATCTTCGAACACCTGGTTTTTGACAAGGAAACAAAAAAATATCAAATGAATAAAAAAACATATTTAACAGGTGGTGCTGGCATAACTGGATGTCAACATGTAGAAAAATGAAAATAGACCCATATTTATCACCATGCACAAAACTCAAGTCCAAATGGATCAAAGACCTCAACATAAAGCCAGCCACACTGAACCTTATAGAAGAGCAATTGAGAAGTACACTTGAAAGCATTGGCACAGGGAACTACTTCCTAAATGTAACCCCAGAAGCACAGACACTGAGAGAAACAATTAATAAATGGGACCTCCTGAAACTGAAAATCTCTATAAAACAAAGGACATGGTCAACAAGACAAAATGACAGCCTACAGAATGGGAAAAGATTTTCACTAACCCCACATCAGACAGAGGTCCGATCTCCAAAATATACAAAGAACTCTAAAGAAATTGGACACCAAAAGATCACATAATACAATAAAAAAAATGGAGTATAGACCTAAACAGAGACTTCTCAACAAAGGAATCTAAAATGGCTGAAAACACTTACAGAAATGTTCAACATCCTTAGTCATCAGAGAAATGCAAATTAAAACAACTCTGAAGGGTCCATCTTATACTTGTAAGAATGGCCAAAATCAAAAACACTGATGACAACTTATGCTGGAGAGGTTGTGGGGAAAAGGGAACACTCCTGCATTGCTGGTGGGAATGCAAGCTGGTACAACCCCTTTGGATCTAGTGTCGCGATTTCTCAGAAAATTAGGAAACCTTCCTCAAGACACCGTAATCCCACTTTTGAGTATATATCCAAAGGATGTTCAATCATGTTACAAGGAAATGTGTTCATCTATGTTAATAGCAGCTTTGGTCATAGCCAGAACCTGGAAACAACCTAAATGCCTCTTGATCAAAGAATGGATAAGAAAAATGTGGTACATTTACACAATGGAGTACTACACAGCATAAAAAAATGACAGCTTGAATTTTGCAGGAAAATGGAAGGAGCTAAAACCATTATTTTGAGTGAGGTAACCCAGACACAGAAAAGACAATTGTCACATGTACTCACTCATAGGTGGTTTTTAAACATAAAGCAAAGAAAGCCAGCCTACAAACCATAATCCCAGAGAATTTAGACAACAGTGCAGACACTAAGAGAGACTTACATAGATCTAATCTACATTGGAAATAGAAAGTAGAAAAAGACAATATCTCCTGAGTATATTGGGAACATGCCTCTCCCCTCTCCCCTTCAGGGGAGGGGAGCAGAGAAAATGTAGAGATCAATAAATATCAATAAAAAAGAACATGATATAGACAAAAAATGCATGGAGAAAGTAAAAAAAGAAAACATGGCCTCACTCTAGCTCAAACAGGCCTGGAGCTCCCTGTTTCTTAGGCTGGCTTTTGACTCTGTAACTGTCTTCTTCTCTCAGACTCCTACATTCTAAGACTACAAACAGAGGCAACCAAACCCTGATTCATTTGTTTTTTAGGGCAGATGTTTCCTGCTCAGCCCAGACTTCGTGACCTTTCTACTAAGGATGCTTTGTTTTCTGTTTTTTTTTTTCTACACTGGGATTCAAGTTGAAATCTGAAGCCTGCCCCTGCCTTCTATGTACTGGGGTTTTAGACATGTTTCCACTTTAATAGGTTCCTAAGGACTTTTTTTTTTTAAATGTCTGACTATGGAGACCAGGCTTTCATCACAGAAAACTTAAATGCACAGAAAACCACCTGCCTCTGCCTCCTGAGTGCTGCCATATGCACCTAAGGCTTTTAAAATGAAAGCAAATGGAACCCATTTGTGATTGTCCTTGACCCTTCCTGGCCATGCCTACAGTTGTACAAGGAAGATAGGCAGGTTGGGAGTGAGACATTTCCATTGCCTTCCTTTGTGAGTCTTGAGTGATGACTGGGACTTTCTCATGAAAAAGGCCAGCTCAGCACTCAGGCTAATAGGTACTCCCTTCCTAGAATGGTTCCAAGAAACACTGTCTGGAACCAGAAGGTTGATGAACTTACTGTAGGCACTGCTAAGCATCTTTAGCTGCTGACTGTCAGAGAATTAGCAGCTGTGTGAAAAGCTGAAGTGATTGAAGTCCAGTCCACTGATGGAAGCAGAATTGAAGCATCCTTCTGAGTGTCTGAGCACCAGTCAACTCAAGCACTGTAGGGATAGGTCCCGCCCCTTGGGGGGCGTGTTCGCCTCAGGCTAATGTCTGCCTATAAATTTGGCGGGAATGGTGGTTCTGTAAGTCTATTTCTACATTAAAGCTATAGATATATATTTTTTTACAATCTGTCTGCATTTGTTTATGCCGTTACATTTTGGCGCCCAACGTGGGGCTATTTTGCCCCTGACTCAAGCAGTTAGGCCACTAACACAGCACCCTCCTGGGTGCTGTTTTTTAGTTCGTGACTCCGGCCCCAGTGCCGAGTCCGAGACATACTCGGCCACACAGGCCCATTCTGCCTGCCTTGGCTAAGTTTGCAGCGGAACCCCACTGCCTGAATTAGCAGAAGCTCAAGTACCTGCGGTTTTGCAACAAAAGCTGCCACAGCGGCAGATTTGGTCTGAAACAAAGTGACTTGGCTGGGCAGTGGTGGCGCAAGCCTTTGATACCAGCACTTGGGAGGCAAAGGCAGGCGGATCTCTGTGAGTTTGAGGCTGGCCAGGCAGTGGTAGCGCACACCTTTAATCCCATCATTTGGGAAGCAGAGTCAGGCCAGGCAGTAGTAGCGCGCGCCTTTAATCCCAGCACTTGGGAAGTAGAGGCAGGCAGATCTCTGTGAGTTTGAGGCCGGCCAGGCAGTGGTAGCGCACGCCTTTAATCCCAGCACTTGGGAGGCAGAAACAGGCGGATCTCTGTGAGTTCGAGGCCAGCCTGGTCTACAAGAGCTAGTTCTAGGACAGGCTCCAAAAACACAGAGACCACCACTGGCAGGAACCGATCATTGCAGGTAAAAAAAATTTTCTTTTATAAATAAAATGTCTGAACACATTAGTATTCAAGAATTTACCAGTTTTTTTAATTGTACCATGTGGGAGATTTTACAAGAGGTGTCTATCAGCCCACATCTATGGATCCTCTGGGATTCGTAGTTTTCATTGGCACTAAATGGTTTGATAATAGAAATATGATAAAGTCTTTACAAGACGAATCCAGGATTCTTAAGGCAGAGATTGAACGCTTAAAAACAATTGAGAATAACAACAATCTTCTCAAGAATCAGTTTGAAGTTCTCCAGGCTGATGTTAAGGAGAAATTCATTACTATGGAAGAGGGAACAGCTGATCTGGATGGTAAGCTTCAGTCCCTTTCTGTAGGAAATGAAACATTAACTGAGAGAATCAAAACTGCTGAATGTGACAATCGGATTTTGTCTAAAGCTTATGACAGATTGACAGAAAGATTGTCAATACAAGAAGGCACAGTATATGCCATAAAAATTATGTCCAAAGATGAGATGTTATCTCTAATGGACAAACTTCATACTTTAGAATCCTCAGTGAAGGCTTTGGAACATAATTCTGGACAGGAGATTCAGACATCGCAGAAGGCAATGGTGAATAGAATTGAAAAGATTGAGGAATTTCTAAATTCTGATGAAGAAGAGCAAAGGGTAGAAAGGAAAATTTTAACTACATCTGTGGGTAAATCTCTCCGGGACAATTTCCACAAAGCTCTACCTACAGCTCTACCTGCCTTTCCAGTAATAACAACAGAGAAGGTGATTGGTTCCAGAAAACCTAGGGTCATCAAGGAGGATACATGGGAGCCTGTCCGTATGAATGATCTCAAGGAAATAAAACAGGCTGTCATGACTTTTGGGATGCAAGCCTCTTTTGTTAAAGAGATGCTAAGATCTTGGGCGACGACAGCAGAGCAACCCCCTCGGACTGGCTCCAGCTGAGCTCTGCGGTACTCGAGAGTGGACCACAATTGAAATGGAAATGCTTATTCAGGCAAGAGGTTAGACTCTTAGAACAGCAGGAAAAAAGGAAGGGAATTGACATTTCCCTAGATCAAATTCTAGGTGAAGGGCTCTTTTCCGACCCTCAGGAACAAGCTAATTTGGATGAAAACACACTCTCCATGTGTACTACAGCAGCCTTATGGGTTTGGGACAGGGTACAAGACCCAGGACAGAGAATGGAATCATTTGTCAGTGTTAAACAGGGTCATAGAGAACCCTTTAGTGACTTTTTACAAAGATTAACTAAGGCTGTACAAATAGGGATATCTGACCCAGAAGCAAGACGTATAATGATTGAGTCTTTGGCTTATGAAAATGCAAATGTGGAATGCAAAAGGATTTTGGGCACTTTAAAGCTCAGATCAGTGTCCTTGGAAGAATGGGTCTTGCATACACTCAATGTTGATACATTTGATTATGGCACTGAAGCATGGGTAGAAGAAGCAATTTCCAATGGTAAAAGGAGACACCAGAATACCAAATGTTTTAATTGTGGAAAAATAGGTCATATGAAAAGGAATTGTAGACAACAGATTTTCAGAAATAATAATAATAATAATAATAATAATAATAATAATAATAATGCATCTTTCAGAAATAATAATAATAATGCATCTTCCAGAAATAACAGAAATAGGAGGACTCAGCCTTCAGGTTTATGTAGAAGATGTGGAAAAGGAAGACATTGGACGAATGAATGCAGGTCTACAAGAGATAGACAAGGCTACCTGATACAGTTGGGAAACGTGAGAGGCAGGGCCTCACAGGCCCCCATGGCAAACATGGTTCAGTCATTTCCAGTTTCTGCAGAGAACGTGCCTCATCAGGACAATTAGGAAGCCCCATGCCTACTGTTACAAGCAATAATGATCAGAAAGATAAGTTACGTGTGTTTTGGCAAACTTCTATAAATGATCAAAGACCTAAACTGAGAGTGTGTGTAAATGGCATTTTTATTACTGGCCTGCTGGACACAGGTGCTGATTTAAGTATCATTACCCCAGAATCTTGGCATCCGTATTGGCCTCTTCAGAATGTAAATGTTCAGCTCCTGGGAATTGGAACCCTATCTCGAGTAAGGCAGAGCACGAGATGGGTTGAATGTATAGGGCCAGAGGGACAAATAGGAAAATTAAAGCCATATGTAGCCAATATCGCAATGAATTTATGGGGTCGTGACCTATTACAACAATGGAATACCCAAATTAACATTCCTGCTACTTCTAGAGCCTATATTTCTGAGAATAATATTAAAAGATATTACAAACGGAGAAAACTGGCCATTTGGGCTGTACAAGAACAATCAATTGAGGTCCCTTCAGAGATACCAACAGCCTTGCCTCTAAAATGGTTGACTGAGAAACCAATATGGACAAAGCAATGGCCTTTAGCTGAGGAAAAGTTACAGGCTTTAGAACAGCTGGTACAAGAACAATTAGATGCTGCACACATAGAAGAATCTACCAGCCCTTGGAATTCTCCTGTATTTGTGGTTAAGAAAAAATCAGGTAAATGGAGAATGGTGACAGATCTCAGGGCCATCAACAAGGTTATTCAACCTATGGGCCCTCTGCAATCTGGAATTCCTTTGCCCTCTTTATTACCAAAAGGATGGCCTCTCATAGTTATTGATTTAAAGGATTTTTTTTTCACCAAACCTTTGCAAAAAGAAGATAGAGAAAAATTTGCCTTCACAGTGCCTACTTATAACAATTCTCAACCTTTGAGGAGGTACCACTGTACCGTTCTCCCCCAGGGTATGTTAAATAGCCCCTCCCTGTGCCAATATTTTGTGAACCAACCATTGCAAATAATATGCAAGAAATTTCCCAAATCTACAGTATACCATTACATGGACGACATTTTGTTATCCGATTCAAACATGGATACCTTGAACAGACTGTTTGAAGAAATAAAGATACTTTTACCTAAATGGGGATTGCAAATCGCTCCTGAAAAGATTCAGAAGGGAGATTCTGTTAATTATTTAGGTTATAAAATAGGTTTGCAAAAAAATTAAGACACAAAAAGCACAAATTAGGAGAGATCGCCTACGGACTCTTAATGACTTCCAAAGACTGTTAGGAGACATTTCCAGTCTACGACCAGCTATTGGAATAACACCTGATCTAATAATTCATTTGAACAAAACCTTGGATGGTGATAAAGATTTAAACAGTCCCAGAGAATTAACAGCTGAAGCAGAAAAGGAACTGACAATGATTGAGGAAAAAATACAACAGGCACATGTGGACAGGGTGAATCCAGAGCTCAATTGTATTCTCATCATACTACCATCAAAAATTTCTCCTACAGGAATTTTAATGCACAGAGATGATATTATCTTGGAATGGATCTTTTTACCATATAAACCAAGTAAGAAACTGAAACTTATGTGGAAAAAGTCTCTGAGTTAATTATAAAAGGCAAGCTGAGATTTCGTCAATTAGCAGGCATAGACCCAGCAGAAATTATAGTGCCTTTCACTGCTGATGAACTAAAGAAATTATGGGAAAATAATGAACCATGGCAAAGAGCTTGTGCTAATTTTTTGGGAGACATTAATAACAACTATCCAAAAAGCAAGAGGCTTAACTTCATAAAGAGAACTTCTTGGATTCTTCCTCGAATCGTCCGTGATGCTCCAATAACTGGAGCCCGTACATTCTATACTGATGCCAATAAATCAGGGAAGGCAGGTTACAAATCAGAAGACTTGGGTAAGGTGGAACAAAGTCCGTATAATTCTGTCCAGAAGGCGGAATTATATGCCATTCTTATGGTGCTAAGGGATTATAAAGAACCTATTAATATAGTCACTGATTCACAATACGCAGAGTTATTTTACATATTGAAACTGCTGAATTTATACCTGATGATACAGAACTAACCTCATTGTTTCTCCAGGTTCAAGATTTGATCAGGAACAGGCTTTGCCCTATGTACATAACACACATCCGATCCCATACAGGTCTGCCAGGTCCTCTAGCACAAGGTAATGCAGAAATTGATCAATTATTGATTGGCGGTGTGCTACAAGCCTCTGAATTTCATAAAAAACATCATGTTAATAGCAAAGGTTTGAAGAAAGAGTTTTCAATTACATGGCAACAAGCTAAGGAGATTGTAAAGAAATGCCCTACTTGCTCTTTCTATAACCAAACGCCACTGCCTGCAGGGACTAATCCAAAGGGCACCCAAGGGAATGAAATCTGGCAGATGGATGAGTTCCACTTTGCAGAATTTGGCAAATTAAAATATGTTCATCACACCATTGACACTTATTCAGGCTTTCAGTGGGCAACTGCTTTAAGTTCAGAAAAAGCTGATTCAGTAATCACTCATTTATTAAAAGTCATGGCTATCATGGGTATACCTACACAAATAAAGATGGATAATGGTCCTGCTTATGTCTCTAGAAAAATGAAACGGTTTTTTGATTATTACAATATCAAGCATGTTACAGGTATACCATACAATCCTACAGATCAAGCAGTCATAGAAAGATCAAATCGAACTATAAAGGATATGTTGAACAAACAGAAAGGGGTGGAAAACACCCCCAGAAATAGGTTACATAATGCTTTGTTAACCTTGAATTTTCTCAACGCTAATAAGAAGGGAACAATGGCTGCAGTAAGACTTTGGATAATGGAAAAGTCTATTGAACTAAATCAACCAGTTTATTTCAAGGATGTGCTGACCTCACAATGGAAGCCAGATGTGCTACGTTGGGGAAGGGGTTTTGCTCTTATTTCCACAGGTGAGAAAAAATTGTGGATACCGTCAAAATTAATAAAGGTTCGGTTTGAAGAAGAGAAGCCACTTGGAAAAGATACATAACAATTCTTGCATAAGGATGGCGAACATACTGATGGTAAGAAATACAGATAGGTTGGAGGCAGGGTTCTTTTCTTATCTCCACAGGAAAATACTCATCTTCAAAGAAATTGAGGGACCCTGAATATTTAATTACTGATGGATGGACACATTTTTGTAAGTATTAATTTATATATATATGTCTTATTAAACATTTCTTTATAAATATATAGAGCTGGTTTTGAAGTTGGACTCTGGCTCAGTCCCTCTCCAATTCCAAGCCTGTTAGTAAGAGAAAAACCCAGAGTTCCTGGAGTTTCTGTCTCATGTCAAGAGCCATGATATGGGACAGAAAGAAATATGAGTTTAGAAAACATCTTTGCTTTTCTTCATATCTATCATACTTTTCATTGAAAATATCTATCATGCCTTTCATAGAATATATATATATATATATATATGTTTATATTATTAATATTTAAGTTTTTCACAATGAACAATGAGTTTTTCCTGAAGTGACATTTGAAGTTTCCAGGAAGAAGATGGGGCCCCACAACAACAACTCTACCTTTTTGATATGATGTCATGATACTGATAGCTCTAATACAAGACCTGTTTTGGATACCAGCTGCACAAGACGATCCCAACTTGGTTAGCTGAAATGGTGCACATCTTGTACAACATTCTGGCTAGACCTCCACAAAATACTCAGAGACTATTTGCAATTTTAAAAGACATTGATCTTGAAATTTAACCATCATTTTACTTTCAAAGGATCCCCCAGAAAGAACGTCGCCCCCATGACAGCTGGAAGTAATTCTAGAGGACGACATCCCCTCTCCCAGTAAAGTTTACCCCTGGGTTTAGGGACATCATTTAGGGGTTGGGAGGTTGGGGGAGGAATTATATAAGCTCAGGGATCATTTTGGAAAAAAAAAAGAGGGAATGATGGGATAATAGATTTGTAATTGTGAGTTACTGCTTTTTGACAAATATATTGGTATCGATTCTTGTATATTGATACAAAGTTAAATTATATTGACTATTGTATGCATGCATGTTTCTATCTCTGTTTAAAACATTTTTTATGTATTGACATATATTGTATTGATATATATTGTATATATTTACCATATTGCAGTGTACATTTCTACCTCTGATTAAGATACTTATATGTTTGTGTATTGATATATATTTACCATATTGCAATGTATATTTGTACAGTGTTTATATTTGGAGGTCATTATCCTCATTTGTTACACAGTTGTTTATTGTCTTAGTCTTTAAGTTAGATAGATATTGAGAATTATATAGATAAATTGAGAATTATATATTATATAAATATAGTCATTTATAATTAGACTAATCAGGTTCTCTAGATATATAGAGATTATACTCAGTATAGATAGATAATCTTCTACGTCTTCAAAGAGCTGTAGAAAATGGCCTTTAATCTAACTCAGAGTTTCGTGATAGTGAGACACAATTGCTCCTGGCAACACCGCTCTATTCCCGAGAGAATGTTGAGCACCAAAGACACTCCATCTGGAGCCTTTCTATTTGGCAGAACTGGCCTTTGGGCAAAGAAATGCCCATACCTCAACCACTGACAGAGATACAGAGCGTGCATCAATGGATAAAACAGGACTGTCATATCCTGCCAAGACAGGGTAAGATGGTTTTGAAAAGTTCCTTGCCTTTAATAATGGTATGTCAGTTATGTTAGGCCTTAGCCAAAATTGGTTGACTCAACATTGCAAATGAGACTTTGGGTGATTGCCCAGGTAGTCAGTTGTCTCTGTCAATTGTTGCACATTTTGGATATATCTCGTTTGTTGAGTAGTGTTTATTCCCTTCTCAGATCTTTGACGGAGTTGAAGATTATATAATTGTAGTTACTCTCTACATTATTTGGACTCCTTGAGATAGAATGTTTAGCAAAGATTTTGTTTTCGATATTGTTTGTTATATTTATTATTTGTTGTTATTGTATATAGTTGTATTTGGTTTGGTTCTTTCTTATTTAGACAAAAAGGGGAGATGTAGGGATAGGTCCCGCCCATTGGGGGGCGTGTTCGCCTCGGGCTAATGTCTGCCTATAAATTTGGCGAGCGTGCTCCCAGCCATTGCTTCTGCTTTCCTGATCTCCGCGGGAACGGTGGTTCTGTAAGTCTATTTCTACATTAAAGCTATAGATATATATGTTTTTTACAATCTGTCTGCATTTGTTTACGCCATTACAAAGCACCTGTTTCACACCCACATCCTCATGAAGGGAGGGATTCAGTCCCAACCTTCCCAGAGCTCTCCAGATAATGTGCTGGCCAGCCTGCAGACCCTGGTCATAGAGAGCTGTAGCACCACTGAGTCCCAGTTCCAAGCCATTCTACCTGCCCTGGACAGCCGCTTCCAGCTTATAGCCTACAGTTAGAATGGAAACTAGTAAGCTGTGTGCTTTATGGAGTAGCTGCCAGACTGAGAAAGCTCGGATAAGGATGGTACCACATGCCCCAGTAGAGACTTAGTGACGGTTGCCACTATTTCCTAGACCCTGAGGGATTTCTCCAGGGCTGTTCTAAGTTGAGACAGGTATTGGGCGACCTAAAGCCATGAGGCTGGTTTCTCAAGTAATTTCACTGAGACTATATTCTTGGAATATTTCACTCTGGGACACAGTGGCCTTTGTAAAGAAGCTCTGTTAGGTAATGTTGGTTGGGCATTCACATAAACATTTGCAGGGTAGGTAAAAGAAATGTTTTGAATTCTTATTTTAAACAAGTTTTATGATATTTGATAAAGGAGTCATTTAATGTGTCTTGCAGAGTGAAAACTGCCCTTTATTGTGACTCCCTCGGTATTAGGCCATCAAGACGACTCTGCCAGTAAAGCCGCTTAATCTGCATACATGGAGACTTAGGTTCAAGTCCCAGGAACCATGTTAAGTTACAAGCTGAGAACCAAATTCACAAATTTGTACACAATGAGTGCCTACCCCCATCACACACACTAATAAATACACTTTTTTAAATAAAGAATGTTCTGGGTTATACGGGGACTAATTTTCCCAGTCTCATCTGCTGAACACAGTCATACGGGACATCCTGATGGGATGAGTGACTTACCAGATCTGGCCTAGATGGCAACCTGCACCCTAACTTTCATGGAGGGGAACATCTCATCTGAGTGCACATGTGATCCGTTGGAAGCCTCTGACCTGGGCTTGTAAGGAGCTGAGTTCAGACACTAGTTAAACCTGCTTTGAAAATCACATTTAGGGCTGGAGAGATGGCTCAGCGGTTAAGAGCATTGCATGCTCTTCCAAAGGTCCTGAGTTCAATTCCCAGCAACCACATGGTGGCTCATAACCATCTGTAATGAGGTCTGGTGCCCTCTTCTGGCCTTCAGGCATACACGCAGAAAGAATATTGTATACATAATAAATAAATAAATAAATAAATAAATAAATAAAAAGAAAATCACATTTACTCAGGGTGTGGTAAATTGTCACATAAGCGGACTTGAATTAACAGACTATTTAGATTAGCAGTAATTTATCAGATACAAAAGAAGTCTGTTAACCTCAGAAAACTACCAAAGTAATTATTCTCCCATGTATAGCTCGTTTAATCACTGTGTTTATTGGGCATCTTTATAGACAAAGCATCATGTAGAATTACCTACTGTGACAAAGATGGTGTCCTCCATAGATCTACCACCCACATTCTCTAACACCTTCTGAGCGCAGGTACACCTGGGGGAGAATTACATACAGCAAGAAGAGGGTACGAGCTGCATCTTAAGTGAGTGTCTAATGACGACCCTCTGTCCTTGATTTTGGAAGTAATCCACTGTCCATGGCAACACAGGGAGACACTGTCTTAAAAAAAGACATAAAAAAAATAGAATGGGATCCCCAAGCTGTGTGAACATCCAGGACAAACTTGCTTCTGGAGCTCCAGCCAACCATAGGATGATTCATTCTCATACACATCTTTGGTTTGAGCATTAAATACACCAAAAATAATTGAAAATGGTGTTGGCCTCTATTTGAAATGGGAACAGATAAACAGATTTGAAGAGCTTCCCCATGAGTAGTGGATTTAAAATTATAACTACACTAAAAGCATGTCCTTGGTGTAGTAAGGAAAAACCACTTAAAGCTTATTTTGATCCCAGCACGTCTGCATCCACAGATAGCAAAACTCACCAGGTCCTTAAGAAACTTCATTCTGGGTTTTCTAGATGGAATGTAGGCAATGATTTTTATCTCCAATGAGGAGACACCTCTACATAATTAAGATTCTTGGCATGCCTTTGGTTTCTCAATGTAACAGTCCCGACAGTTCTGGTACTCTGTAGACCAGGATGGCCCTGAACTCAAAGACCTTCTTGCTTCTGCCAAGGCCTGTGCCACAACTGACAGTCTAAATTCCTGACATTACTAATACTCTGTGAACACAAAACATCTTTTCTGCATCCCCAACAATCACTTAATTATGAAACAAACCAGACAGTACTCCTCCAGGCTCTCACTGCACCTTAGGAGTCACCAGAACAACGTTTAGAATTGTATAACTGTCTCTCTGATGTCAAATCATTTACAAATGCGCAGTTGTCTCTTATTTTAGCAGTCTCCTGTCCCCTCATCCCATTGTTCCCCATGTCAGCCACAGTCCCTGTGATCTGAACCATGAACCATTTGCACACCATTGCGGTCCAATATATTGACCATTGTGAGCCATGTGCTCTAAGATCCTCTAGATGAGATACCTGTGCATAAGTTTCTATGACATGTACTGTTTTAACACTGACCTTATTAGGGTGCTGGGAAAAGAAATGGGTATTGAAATGCTGGGAAAAAGTGGGCTCTGTGCTGATGGAGACACACTAGCAATGCCACAAACTCAGCACATTTATTATATGCAATCAAGGATCCACACGGTGAACATACACTCCCTACACTAGGGCTTCCATTCCCAGTACCAGAAGCAACCTTATCCTACTCATGGAAAAAAGTAATGTCTGGCCTCCAGGTCATAGGATCAGGGTTGAAAACGGACACAGTCGGTTCTTGTAGCAAAGAAAACATTCGTTGGCTGCCTTTTGGCCCTGAGTATATCGAGCACCTCAGGACAAAGTTGCCTGAATCTATCTCTAAGGTTTGTTATGAAATCATGGCATTCCAAAGGGACGGGATACATCTCATGGGTCAGCTTGCTCAACTTGGCTGTGTGATGTAGAAGGTTCTTGAAGACATGCAGAGAGATATAATTATGATAAAAATTGACCCTGGTAAGCTGGGAGCATTGGCTCAGGGCAGGCCCAATGGCATTGAAATGGCGGTCCCTCATGCCACACTCTTCCAATTCCAGGATTTGCAGGGTACTTGTGATTCTCTCAAAGAGAACCACAAGGGGCTTAAGGCATAAATGAGATAGCTCTACATCACTCAGTTTCAGATGTCTGAGCTCACAAAGATACAGGCTCTGGCTCAGGTAACCCAAGTCTGACGGTGAGAACCAGCAGCCAGTGATGGTCAGGGTCTCCAAGGGGATCTTCAGTCTCCTAGGGAAAGATCAAGGGATTAGTTATGCCAAATGGTATTGAAGAGGATTGGTAGGATTGAAAGCAAGGTAGATGAGGCTTTCCCCAAATTTAGTCTGTTCATGATAGATTTAGCATCAGACCAGCAGTGTCCCTAAGGGTCCCCTGACATGTTATCTTCCCCACCACAGCCAAGTCCCATTCCTCCAACTTCAAACCTAATATCGTATATTTAGCATGCAGTCAACCATTTTGGACTCTTAACAACCTTTCACACATGAGCAATTGCAGGTATGCTGGCGCCTGTTCCCAGATGTCTGAGCACAGAGCTCATTTGCTGGGTTATTCTACATCTCCACCACTGCTATATTCACAGTGGTCAGGCCATCAAGATCACACTAACCTAGAAAGAAAAGGATTTGTTTCCTATATTTTGAAGAACCCTCTCCATCCTTCCTTACCTGGGCCACTCTTCAAAGCAGCCTGCCAAGAAGTAGCAATAACTTATGTAGAGATTCTGGAGACAGGGGAGTTTGTTGAACTGAGAAAGCACCAGGCTTATCAATTCCTGCTTTACAGAAGCAGCCAACCTGAAGGGCTTCTGAATTTTTTTTAGCACAAGCGTGTGGAGATTTCTCATCTGCCCCAGGTAAGGAAAAAGGTGTGGCATGGATTCAAACTGCCACAAACTCAGTTGCAGCTCCCGGATACAGTCTGCATCTACCATTTTGAAGATCCTTTCGGCAGTGAAGACGGGTGAATTCCAACTCTTCAGCTTTCGGCAGCATAAATGAACAGAATCGTTTTGCTGCTGGGCCCACTGCAACAAGTATGTGTGCCATTCACTGAAACTGGCCTTCTTTTTTTTTTTTTTTTTTTTTTTTTTTTTTTTTTTTTTTTTTTAAATAATTTTTTTTATTAAGAAAAGAAGAAAAAAAAACATAAACAAAAAACAAGTTTCCACCTCCTCCCAGCCTCCCATTTCCCTCCCCCTCCTCCCACCCTTCTCCCCCTCCTCCCACCCTTCTACCCCTCCCCCCACTCCTCTCCCCCTCCCTCTCCAGTCCACAGAGCAGTCCAGGTTCCCTGCCCTGTGGTAAGTCCTAGGTCCTCCCCCCTCCGTCCATATCTAGGAAGGTGAACATCCAAACTGGCTAGGCTTCCACAAAGCCAGCACATTAAGTAGGATCAAAACCCCGTGCCATTGTCCTTGGCGTCTCATCAGCCCTCATTGTTCGCCATGTTCAGAGAGTCCGGTTTTATCCCATGCTTTTTCGGTCACAGTCCAGCTGGCCTTGGTGAGCTCCCAGTAGATCAGCTCCACTGTCTCAGTGGGTGGGTGCACGCCTCGTGGTCCCGACTTCTTTGCTCATGTTCTCCCTCCTTCTGCTCCTCATTGGGACCTTGGGAGCTCAGTCCAGTGCTCCAGTGTGGGTCTGTCTCTGTCTCCATCCATCACCAGATGAAGGTTCTATGATGATATGCAAGATATTCGTCAGTATTGCTCTCGGATAGGGTCATTTCAGGTTCCCAATCCTCAGCTACCCAAGGAACTAACTGGGAACCTCATGTTGGGCACTTGGGAGCCCCTCTAGGGTCAAATCTCTTGCTCACCCTAAAGTGGTTCCCTTAACTAAGAATTGTGGTTCCGTGCTCCCCTATCCACCTTTCCTTTATCCCAATTCTCCTGATTCCCCAAATCCCCCCTCCTTCCCTTCTACCTTTTCTCTCCCCATCTCCCCTTACCCCCATCCCACCCCACCCCCAAGATCCTAATTTTCTCCCCGGCAATTGGGTCTACTTCCCTTAGCCAAGAGGATAACTATATGTTTTTCCTTGGGTTCACCTTCTTACTTAGCTTCTTTAGGTTCACCTATTGTAGACTCCGTGGCGCTAATTTATGGCTAGAAACCAATTATGAGCGAGTACATCCCATGTTCATCTTTTTGGGTCTGGGACACCTCACTCAGGATAGTGTTTTCTATTTCCATCCATTTGCCTGCAAAATTCGAGAAGTCATTGTTTTTTACCGCAGCGTAGTACTCTAGCGTGTATATATTCCATACTTTCTTCATCCATTCTTCCATTGAAGGGCATCTAGGTTGTTTCCAGGTTCTGGCTATTACAAATAATACAGCTATGAACATAGTTGAACAAATGCTTTTGTCATATGATAGAGCATCTCTTGGGTATATTCCCAGGAGTGGTATTGCTGGGTCCAGGGGTAAGTTGATCCCGAATTTCCTGAGAAACCGAAACACTGACTTCCACAGTGGTTGCACAAGATGGCATTCCCACCAGCAATGGATGAGGGTACCCGTTCCTCCACAGCCTCTCCAGCAAAGGTTATCCTTGGTGTTTTTGACTTTAGCCATTCTGACAGGTGTAAGATGATATCTCAAAGTTGTTTTGATTTGCATTTCCCTGATTGCTAAGGAAGTTGAGCACGACTTTAAGTGTCTTTTGGCCATTTGAACTTCCTCTGCTGAGAATTCTCTGTTCAGTTCAGTGCCCCATTTTTTAATTGGGTTAATTAGCATTTTAAAGTCTAGTTTCTTGAGTTCCTTATATATTTTGGAGATCAGACCTTTGTCTGTTGTGGGGTTGGTGAAGATCTTCTCCCAATCAGTAGGTTGCCTTTGTGTCTTATTGACTATGTCCTTTGCTTTACAGAAGCTTCTCAGTTTAAGTAGGTCCCAATTATTCAATGTTGCCCTTAATGTCTGTGCTTCTGGGGTTATACATAGGAAGCGATCTCCTGTGCCCAGCTCCTGTAGGGTACTTCCCACTTTCTCTTCTATCAGGTTCAGTGTGTTCGGGCTGATATTGAGGTCTTTAATCCATTTGGACTTGAGTTTTGTGCACGGTGATAGATAAGGGTCTATTTTCATTCTTCTACAAGATGACATCCAGTTGTGCCAGCACCATTTGTTGAAGATGCTTTCTTTCTTCCATTTTATACTTTTAGCTCCTTTATCGAAAATCAGGTGTTCATAGGTTTGTGGGATAAAATCCGGGTCTTCTATACGATTCCATTGGTCGACTTCTCTGTTTTTATGCCAGTACCACACTGTTTTCATTACTGTAGCTCTGTAATAGAGTTTGAAGTCAGGGATGGTAATGCCTCCAGAAGATCCTTTATTGTATAGGATTGTTTTGGCTATCCTGGGTTTTTTGTTTTTCCATATAAAGTTGATTATTGTCCTCTCCAGATCTGTGAAGAATTTTGATGGGATCTTGATGGGGATTGCATTGAATCTATAAATAGCCTTTGGTAGAATTGCCATTTTTACTATGTTGATCCTACCAATCCAAGAGCAAGGGAGGTCCATCCATTTTTTGGTATCCTCTTCAATTTCTTTCTTCAATGCCTTAAAGTTCTTGTCAAATAGATCTTTCACTTCCTTGGTTAGATGTACCCCAAGATATTTTATGCTGTTTTTGGCTATTGTGAATGGTGAAGCTTCTCTGATTTCCCTCTCTGCTTCCATATCCTTTGTGTATAAGAGGGCGACTGATTTTTTGGAGTTGATCTTGTATCCTGCCACATTACTAAAGCTGTTTATCAGCTGTAGGAGTTCTTTGGTGGAGTTTTTGGGGTCGCTTATGTACACTATCATATCATCTGCAAATAACGAAAGTTTAACTTCTTCCTTTCCAATTCGAATCCCCTTGATTCCATTATGTTGTCTTATTGCTATTGCTAGAACTTCAAGCACTATATTGAAGAGGTATGGGGAGAGTGGACAGCCTTGTCGTGTTCCTGAGTTAAGTGGGATGGCTTTGAGTTTCTCTCCGTTTAATTTGATGTTAGCTGTCGGCTTGCTGTATATAGCTTTTATTATATTTAGGTATGACCCTTGTATCCCTAATCTCTCCAAGACTTTTAACATAAATGGATGTTGAATTTTGTCAAATGCTTTTTCAGCATCTAATGAAATGATCATATGGTTTTTTTCTTTCAGTTTATTTATATGCTGGATTACATTGATAGATTTTCGTATGTTGAACCAGCCCTGCATCTCAGGAATGAAGCCTACTTGATCATAATGGATAATTTTTCGGATGTGTTCTTGGATTCGATTTGCCAGTATTTTGTTGAGGATTTTTGCGTCGATATTCATGAGTGAGATTGGCCTGTAGTTCTCTTTCCTGGTTGAGTCTTTGAGTGGTTTTGGTATCAGAGTAATTGTGGCTTCATAAAAGGAGTTTGGTAATGACCCTTCTGTTTCTATCTTGTGGAATACATTAAGGAGTATAGGTATTAGATCTTCTTGGAAGATCTGGTAGAATTCCGCATTGAAACCATCTGGTCCTGGGCTTTTTTTGGTAGGGAGGTTTTTGATAACCTCTTCTAATTCTTCGCGACTAACAGGTCTATTTAGATTGTTCACCAGGTCCTGATTTAACTTTGGTATATGATATTTATCTAAAAAAGTATCCATTTCCTTTACATTTTCCAATTTTGTGGCATATAGGCTTTTGTAGTAAGATCTAATGATTCTCTGAATTTCCTCTGTGTCTGTGGTTATGTCCCCCTTTTCATTTCTGATCATATTAATTTGCAAATTCTCTCTCTGCCGTTTGATTAGCTTGGATAGTGGTTTGTCAATCTTGTTGATTTTCTCCAGGAACCAGCTTTTTGTTTCATTGATTTTTTGTATTATTTTCTGTGTTTCTATTTTGTTGATTTCAGCCCTCATTTTGATTATTTCCAGTCTTCTACTCCTCCTAGGTGAGTCTGCTTCTTTTTTTTCTAGAGCTTTCAGGTGGGCTGTTAAGTCTCCAATGTGAGCTTTCTCTGTTTTCTTTAAGTGGGCACTTAGTGCTATGAACTTTCCTCTTAGGACTGCTTTCATAGTGTCCCATAAGTTTGAGTATGTTGTTTCTTTATTTTCATTGAATTCCAGGAAGACTTTAATTTCTTTCTTTATTTCTTCCTTAATCCAGCTATGGTTCAATAGTTGACTGTTCAGTTTCCATGACTTTGTATGCTTTCTGGGGGTAGCATTATTGTTGAATTCTAACTTTAATCCATGGTGATCTGATAAGACACAGGTGGTTACTAATATTTTTTTGTAACTGTGGATGTTTGCTTTGTTACCGACTATGTGGTCGATTTTCGAGAAGGTTCCATGAGCTGCAGAGAAGAAGGTATATTCTTTCCTATTTGGATGGAATGTTCTATAGATGTCTGTTAAGTCCATTTGATTCATTACCTCCACTAATTCTCTTATTTCTCTGTTAGTTTCCTTTCTGATTGACATGTCCATTGGTGAGAGAGGAGTGTTGAAGTCTCCTACTATTAGTGTGTGCGGTTTGATGGCTGCCTTGAATTTTAGCAATGTTTCTTTTATGTACGTGGGTGCTTTTATATTAGGGGCATAGATGTTCAGGATTGAGACTTCATCCTGATGAACTGTTCCTGTTATGAGTATAAAATGCCCCTCTCCATCTCTTCTGATTGATTTAAGTTTAAAGTCAACTTTGTTAGAGATTAGTATGGCCACACCTGCCTGTTTCTTAGGTCCATTTGCTTGATAGGCCTTTTCCCAGCCCTTTACTCTGAGTAGGTGCCTGTCTTTGTGGTTGAGGTGTGTTTCTTGTAAACAGCAGAATGTTGGATCCTGTTTTCTTATCCAATCTCTTAGCCTGTGCCTTTTTATAGGTGAGTTGAGTCCATTGACATTAAGTGATATTAATGACCAGTGGTTGTTAACTCCGGTCATTTTTTTTTAGTCGTAGAGTTTGTGTGTTTCCCTTCTTTGTTTTGTGTTGGTGAAGGGTCTCTAGATGTCTGAGTTATTGTGGTCATTGTTGGACTCCTTGGTTAGTGATTTTCCTTCAATTACATTCTGTAAGGCTGGATTTGTGGCTGCGTATTGTTTAAATTTGTTTTTATCCTGGAAAATTTTATTTTCTCCATTTATAGTGAATGAAAGCTTGGCTGGGTATAGTAATCTGGGCTTGCACCCATGGTCTCTCAGTTTCTGCATTACATCTATCCAGGACCTTCTGGCTTTCATGGTTTCCATGGAGAAGTCAGGTGTAAGTCTGATAGGTTTACCTTTATAAGTAATTTGGCCTTTTTCCTTTGCAGCTCTTAATATTCTTTCCTTATTCTGTATGCTTTGTGTTTTGATAATTATATGGCGAGGGGATGTTTTTTTTTGATCCAGCCTATTCGGTGTTCTGTATGCTTCTTGCACCTTCATAGGAAAATCTTTCCTTAGGTTGGGAAAGTTTTCTTCTATAATTTTATTAAATAGATTTTCTGGACCATTGAGCTGCCCTTCTTCTCCTTCTTCTACTCCTATTATTCTTAGGTTTGGTCTCTTTATTGTGTCCCATATTTCCTGAATGTTTTGTGATGAGAGTTTGTTGGACTTGCTGTTTTCTTTGATCAGTGTGTTTATTTTCTCTATGGTATCTTCAGAATCCGAGAGTCTTTCTTCTATCTCTTGTATTCTGCTGGTTATGCTTGTTTCTGTAGTCTCTATTCGTTTACCTAGATTTTCCATGTCCAGACGGCCCTCTGTTTGTGTTTTCTTCTTTGCTTCCATTTCAGTTTTCAGGTCTTGAACTGTTTCCATTATCTGTTTGATTGTTTTTCCTTGGTTTTCTAGGGTATCATTCACTGATTTATTCAATTCTTCAAACTTTCTGTTATATTTCTCATCCATTTCTATAAGGGCGTTTTTTACATGCTGTTTAAGGGTGTCAATCACTTTCATGAAGTCAATCTTTTCTCCTTCCTCTTGATTAAGGGGTTCTTGTCCTCCCGTTGTGGGGTCGCTTGTTTCTGGTAGCTTCATGTTGCTTTTCAGCTTGTTGGGCGAATTCTTGCCTTGACGTCGGCCCATCTCTTCTTCCAAATGCTCCCTATGGATCTTCTTTTACCGGATTAGGTCTCCTTGCCTACCAAACGCTGTCTCTCCCCAATGTTGGCTCTCCCAATGCTGCGTCTCCTGGCGCCGAAAGATCAGGCCTCCTTGCTGGTTGGGCAGCTCGCAGACAAAGCGCCTACCCCGCTTGGTGCAGGCAGGCCACAGAAACAAAGGAACTGCTGCCCCCCCGGGAGCCCCGGGTACTCGGACTCAGCGCCCAGATAGGCTGGGCTGGGCGATGCCACGCGCCAAAAGAGGGCAGTGGGGGCGAAGTGGGGAGGGCTCTGGACGGAAGCTGGGTGGGCCAGGAAGAAAGAGGCAGCACCCGGGGAGTAGAGGCCCTGCAGAGAGCCCAAGCAGGACAGGGGGCCAAGAAACCCCCGAGCTCCCCGTCCCAGGCTGGCGCCGTGGGCCAGAAACTCACCCCAATGCTGGGTCTCCTGGCGCCGAAAGATCAGGCCTCCGTGCTGGTTGGGCAGCTCGCAGACAAAGCGCCTACCCCGCTTGGTGCAGGCAGGCCACAGAAACAAAGGAACTGCTGCCCGCCCGGGAGCCCCGGGTACTCGGACCCAGCGCCCAGATAGGCTGCGCTGGGCGATGCTACGCGCCAAAAGAGGGCAGTGGGGGCGAAGTGGGGAGGGGTCTGGACGGAAGCTGGGTGGGCCAGGAAGAAAGAGGCAGCAGAGAGCCCAAGCAGGACAGGGGGCCAAGAGACCCCCGAGCTCCCCGTCCCAGGCTGGCGCCGTGGGCCAGAAACTCACCCCAATGCTGGGTCTCCTGGCGCCGAAAGATCAGGCCTCCGTGCTGGTTGGGCAGCCCGCAGACAAAGCCGAAACTGGCCTTCTTGACATCAATATCGGTTACTACCACAAATCGCTTCTTCCCCCCAGATTTAGGACAGATCTTCACTGACCGTTTTAAAGCCCTAAAGCTCTGGAAGTCAAGGCACACATCTGTCAAATCAAGCACTCTGAGTTTCCGTGTCCTCTTTGTAAAACTGGAAAAAAGAAATCCCAGAAGATAAGACAAGATACGTTGTACAGTCTACTTCTGATCCACATCTCATATCTGCTTTCCCTTCCAAGTTTTTGCTTTATCCCTTTGCCTAGCTAGGATCAATCCAGGGTCTCAGACTCAGGGAAAATGGGTCTTTGCCAGTGAGGCATTTATAGCACAGTTTCACTTCCCTCCATTTTATTCCCATCAACCCCTGCCTCATTCCACCTGTGTATGTGGGCCTGACAGGGAGAGGCCTACTCCTCAGTGGCTATGTCTACTCTTGGGTCCTCCACATTTGCCACTGTATGCCCAGATGGAACTGGCCCTCTCCCCAGTTCCTTCTCTGCACCCGCAGAGCCTTCCTCTTTGTACCTGGGTACTGCTTGCTTACCTGGAATGAACCTTCTCTGTAATCAATGCATCTAGTCCATCAAGCAGAGCTTTCAAAGTCTCCAGGTCCTTTATCAGGGCCCCGGCAGGAAGGCATGGGAAAGGCCAGACAGGCACCAAGGCCCTCAGGATGTTTGTACATTTGTCAGTTATGGCATCCTCAAACATTGTTGGGAACAGCCCCACAGGAATGTCCTCCAGATTAGAAATGAGCAAGGTCTCCTCCATCCACAGCTTCTGTAGTGCCAGCTGGAGGAGTGTGGGTGGGGCCTGCTCACCCATCCTCACTGGCTTTCAGAAATAATGATCCTGAGGAAGCATGGAAGCAAAGACACCATTTAGAAAACTTAGGAAGTCTTTCTTCTTTCCATGTGAGGACCTCTCTGGGCAAGATCACTGCTATGGTGATTACTGAAAACATTCAAGGGCCTGCCTTAAAGATTTTCACTCAGGATTCAAAAGGAGAAACCACAATAGCATAGGAACTAAAGTCTGATGACTGTAGAAAAAGAATCTTCTCTCACAAGGTCTTTCCATTCTTGTGATCTTTATTTTTTTCTTCCTAATCATTTATAATTTCTTTCCTCTAATTCTATCTCATTTCTAATTCCAATTCTCTATATTAGAATACTCGGTTCCAATTCATTCTTGTTCTAATTTCTCTACGTTCTTTCTTCTTCTCCATCTTATTTCATCTCAATCTATGTCTTCTGCCGTTAGAAATTTCCAAGCATGCATTCACTAGCAACTTGTGAGTAATAAAAAAAAAATACTACAAGGAAAATTCCCAGGGACACAGGCATTCTTTGAAGATATGTAGCAAAACTTATCACCTCATTTGTAGTTAACCATAGCTGTTAACTGTGATGAGATCCTGGCTGTCTTTTAAAGGGAGAAAACTAAACCATTGCGAGATCTAAGGAAAAGACAAAGGATATGTGCATTATTTTACAATTCTTAGGTGTGATTAATAATATCTGGACATGCTTAGTCATTTAGGTGCTACTGGTCTCTTTAAAGACTACAACAGAACAAGGACAGACACTTGCAATACTCTCTAACTCATCATAAATCCTCTGAAGGAAGCCAGGTGATGGTGGCACCCACCTTTAATTCCAACACTCAAGAGCTACAGGAAGGCAGATCTCTGTGAGTTTAAGGCCAACCTGGTCTACAAGAGCTAGTTAATGGCAGGATCCTATAGCCAGAGAAACTGTGTCTTGAAAAACCAAAAAGGAAGGAAGGAAAGAAGGAAGGAAGGAAGGAAGGAAGGAAGGAAGAAAGGAAAGCAAGAAAAGAAGAAAAATAAATGCTTTGAAGGTCTGAGATCCTACAGAGCCATAGACCTGCGATTTTATAAGTAAAATCTGTGAACTTCCTTTGTGATCTTTCCAGAAGGATACATGTCTGACCAACTTGTTCTGTAAGGCTAATGATAGAAAACAGACTTCCAAGTTTTTCACCATAATGTAGAGGATATAGTATGTAGACGTAAAGTCAAAACAATCCCATACCAGTTTGGAATTATGATTAATAAAAGGGTTACTTATTTAAGGGGAAAACTTACAGATCACTGTCCTAGACAACAGCCCTCTATGCAGCCAGGAACAGAGTCTAGTAGCCAGAAGCAGAGTTGGAAGAGAGAGAGAGAGAGAGAGAGAGAGAAAGAGAGAGAGAGAACGGGGGGGGGGGGGGCTACTTGATTTTTAAAGTGAAAGAGACCAAGCCCAAGTGGGCTGATATCTTAAAGGCTATTGGCTGAAGGAGCGGAAGGGGCTCCAGCTGTACCTTCCGCTTTTGTTAAGTAAAAAAGTTCCATACACAATACAAAACAATATACACTAAGAATAGATTCAAGTAAGATTAGAATTACAACCTATCTCTTTTATTGGAAATGGCTTGGCTAGATGATAAGAGGGGGGTAATTATGACTATCTAATCTTCAACTCCATCAAAGGCCTGAGAAGGGAGATAATATTACTTGAGCAGGTAGAAAGTACAATCAAGTAGCTTCCAAAGTGAGCAATATATGACAGAGACAATTAGCTACCTGAGCAATCACCCAAAGTCTCATTTTGCAATATTGAAGCAAAGAACTTTAGCTATGGCCTAGCGTAATTGACAGACCATTTTCAGAGGCAGAGAATTTTTCAAAACTGTCTCATCCTGAGAAGGAAGATGCGGCCTACCCTGCCGAAAATGCTACCGAGCCATGTGGCTAACATAGATAAGAATATTGGGTTAACATAAGTTATAAGAGTTAATAAGAAGCCTGAGCTAATGGGCCAATCAGTTTACAACTACTGGAGACTCGGCGTAATTTTCTTTGGGACTTAATGACTGCGGGAACTAGGCAGAACAAGGACTGGGCAGGACAGAAAACCTCAGTCAACAATAGTAGATAGAAGTTAATCTTTTGGTTACCTAGAAATACATGTGTAGCCATAAGTTTGAGATGTAATCATGAGTTACATGTACAAATTACATGAAAATGCATGTTAATGGGGAGATATCAGAGCTGTTATTACAAAGTGATATTACAGATGAAAGCAATTCAGAGTTTTAGAGTCAGTGGTGCTGCTGGCTTTGCCAGGCAGGATTCCACAATCTAAGAGTCATTTCTCAGGTGGGTTGACATCCAAATCATCAATTGCCATAATTGTTATTTCGTCATGGCCACAATAGCTCATGATAAACGCTCCTGAAAGGTGATGGTGGAGGCCTCAGTTTTCACATTTTCATCAACTGCCTGTTGGTTTTAAAGTCATCCTTCTCGAGGGAGAACATGAGCAAGGAAGTCAGGACTGCCAGGGGTGCGTCCACCCACTGAGACGGTGGGACTGACCTAATGGGAGATCACCAGGCCAGTTGGACTGGAACTGATGGAGCATGTGATCAAACTGGATTCTCTAAATGTAGCTGACGGTTGAGGCTGACTGAGAAGCCACGGGCAATGGTGCTGGGTTGTGATTCTGCTGCATGGATGGTCTTTGTGGGGGCCTAGTCTGTTTGGATGCTCACCTACCTGGACCTGGGGGGAACAGGAAGGACCTTGGACTTCGCATAGGGTAGGGAACCCTGACTGCTCCTTGGACTGGAGAGGGAAGGAGAGGGGGGATGGAGGGAGGGAAGGGAAGTGGGAGAAGGGGAGGAGGTGGAAATTTTCAATAAAAAATATAAAATAAAGTCATCCTTCTCTCTGGGGTGTGAAGCTGGTCAAAAGCATGCTCTTAGCTCTTAGCTTCCTGGGCCTGGATGTAGTGGGGAGGGCCTTGGACTTCCCACAGGGCAGGGTTCCCTGCCCTCTCTTAAGGAGGGAGAGGGAGGGAGGAGGGTGAATGGGGGAACGGGAGAAGAATGGGAGGAGGGAAGAAAGTGTGGATTTTTGAATGGAAAAAAGAAAAAAAGATTGCTCTTTCCAAAGTACCCTATCCAATTCCAACCACAGTGCAGTTGAATCTATGTATACTGAGAAGCAGTCTACAGGAAGCAAGGAATCAGCCCGGATGGTTGCTTCTCCATGACCTCAAATAAAGCAAAGGAAACTCCTAATTTCTCATCTTCCAAGTCTCCACTCACCTAGCTGACCCTGCCTGAAACAATTGAGAGCATTTGTGAAATGGACATCATTAATTATTGACTTTGATTGCCAGTTTCAGAGAAGGAGGCAGGAGGGCTGTAGCTTGTACTCTGTGAAATGGTCTGTCCTGTCTCTTTAAGAGACAAGCCACTCCCACTCCCTCCCCATCCACTGAGGCAAGCTGATCTTCAGCTTCCAGCCTGAGTTCCTTTCCCTTTTCCATCTCTGTCTCTCCATCTTCTCTGCTCTTCTCCTTCTCCCCTTTCCTTTCCATAAACCACTAAATAAATATCTAAGCTCACTCTTCATGCATGCTTATCCATGTCTCTGTCTCTCACATGCAGTGTGGCTCCCAGCCTGGGACCAGTTAGTAGCCTTTGGAGACCTGCAACATGGTCTCGTGGCATGCCCATTTGTTGTCTCTCCTTGTGAGGGGCTGCAGGCACTCGGGGAACTGTGCCATACCTGCCTGGGACTGGCTGCTCTTGGGACACCTTCCACCACATGGCCCACTGCCATTGCTCAGGAACTTGCAGCATTTGTGCTGCTGCAGCCACTCAGGGATTCACAGCATTTTTCTTTTACCATTAGACTCTGTGCTCCAGAGATGAACAGGGTAGGAAAGAAACACTCAATAGAGGCAGTAAAGCTTCAGTATCATTGGCGTGGTCTGCAAGTGTAAAGCATTGGGAAAGACAGGGCTATGGGATGGAGAGGATAATTCACATGCAACAGTCAAGAAACTCACTAGTTCAATGAAATGGCTGGTTACTTCTAGAATTTTAGAACATCCGACCTGACATCTCCAGAATCTAATGGAAGACAACAACAACAACAACAAAAATAAAGTCTCAAAGAGTAAAATCATGGTTCAAAATTCTAATTTGAACACAGAGACCTAGGAAGCAGGATGCTTCCTGCAATATTGAGGAAATCCTAGTCTTCATAATGGGACCATGAATGAACCAGCAGAGAAAAAGAACTTCTTGTTATCATTGTTTTATTATAGTATGGCAGCCCTGACAGTCCTGGAACTCACTCTGTAGACCAGGTTGACGGAATTCCCAGAGATTGCCTCTACTTCCCAAGTGTTGGGATTAAAAATGTACCGATCTATGCCTGGTTTAAATTGACTTAAGATCAGCACAAGCTGGGTGTGGGTGGCAATTGACTTTAATTTCAGCACTAAAAGAGAATTCCTGTGAGATCAAGACTGCCTGGTCTACAGAGACAGTTCCAGGACAGCCAGGGCTACAGAGAAACCTGTCTTGTGTTGAAAACAAGAGGAGGAGGAGGAGGAGGAAGGAGAGGCAGAGAGCAGCACAGTCAAAGTCAAACCATTTGAATGACTCACACCTACAATTTCCAGCGCCCCCCCCCACTCTTCTGGGAGTTCAAGGTCACTATGAACAGAGTCTACAAACAGACTCAAATAATGACTTTGATATAAACAAAACTCCCTGGCTGTTTGTTATCCAGCAGAATCTCTTCCAGGTCAGGCAGGGTTAAGTAGGAAATCCTTATCTCAAAAAAAAAAAAAAATCAGCAAACTAAAAGAGAAATAAATGATACCTGGAGGTGAACCCAACTCTAGACTCTTCAGGTTAAGATAGGGTCTCTTGATGGAGCTAAGGAACTTTCCTGATCTAAATACTGATAACAGATCTCCAGTTCCAAAATGGGTAGGCAGTGACTTCAGAGAACTCCAGCCTCCAAGCTTCAGGTCTTCTCTGTCAGCTCTGTCCCTCATACACCTTTCCACAGAACCCTCCCCTTTGTAGCCACACCCTCCCACACCCTCCCAGCCAAAATCTTCAGTCTGAACAACTGAGGCCCTGCCCACTTCTTTTGGGATTTAGATGGTGTCTAGATGGATTGGATCAGATCAACCAATGAAAAGAACTAAAACTACTGCCATAGTTACCTTTTCATCTAATTTGGTTTTTTGTTACGTTTTGAGAAGGATGTCATTATGTAACTCTGGCTATCCTGGAGCTCACTACGTACCGAAGAGTCCAAGAATAAGAAAATAAAAACGTAGATTCAAAGATAAGACTATTAAAACAAAGAAGTAAAAAGTTATAAGTCTAGGAGAATGAGAACAAACCATCAGCAGCTTCCTCAGCAGCTTGAGGATTAACTATTAACAGCAGGTGATTTCGCTTTACAACCCATGATTATTCACAAGGCCAAAGCATCTCTCTGCAAACTGAGAGCTAGGCTACGGATATGAGCTGAGTCAACTTTTAGGTTATAGGTTAAGATATATGACCTCTGGGTTGTACATTATCCCTGCTATGTGAAACTGGCAGCATCAAAGGGGAGGCCACGGGGCTTCAGTAAACACTGCCCATAAGTATCAAGAAAGACAATAGGTTACTAGTTTAACTGAAAAACTGTTCATGGAGATTGTAAAGTAACACAATCTGTACGTGAATTTTACCTTGAGAATGTAAAAATTCCTTTGTTCAGACCTAATGCTTGGTGCCCCTACGATAAGAAGATGGGTTCAGCTTCTGCCACAGCCATAAAATCCATCTCTGGCAGTGGTCTCAGTTAGTTGAAAAGCTTTTGATGCCCCATGGAGATTTTTTTATTTTATTTTTATTTTTTCCTGGATTTCAGTTTCTGGAATAAAGTTTGTTTCTGGTTAATTAGACTTTGGTGGTCTGTCCTCATCTTTGCGTGGCTGCCCTAGACCCATCATGTGTGTAGCAGGCAGACTTGAACTCTTTGAGACCCTCCAGTCTCTGGCTTTGGAGTATTGTGATTAAGGGTGTTTGCCACCATATCTGGACAACTGTTAAGGCTTTAAAAGCATAAAACTAGCTGGGAATTGGTGGCTCATGCCATTAATCCCCAAACTCTGCCTTCAAGGCCAGACCGGCCTACAGAATGAGTTCCAGAATGATGAGAGCTACACAGAGAGTATGTCTCAAAAACCTAAACCTGTGTGTGTGTGTGTGTGTGTGTGTGTGTGTGTGTTGTGTTGTGTAATCAAAAGGGGAATCTAAAACATATCAAAGGTATTGTGTGCAGGCAGGGAGGGGTTTGTGGTGGGAGGGCAGGAAGGGAGGAGATTGTGGGGGATGGGTGGGCACAGAGCTACAGTCTTGGCTTCTCAATCAGTGGAAGGTGATTCAGATAGGATCAGCTCAGCACACAGCCTGGAGGATGTAAAATAAATAATGAGGCCTGGCAGTGGTGGGGCAGGCCTTTAATCCCAGCATTCTGGAGGTAGAGACAGTTGGAGCTCTGTGAGTTTGAGGCCAGCCTGTTCTAAAAGAGCTAGTTCCAGGATAGACTCCAAAGCTGTAGAGAAACCCTGTATCAAAAAGCCAAAAATAATAGTAATAATAAGTAAATAAATAAATAAAATGAATAATGGGAGCCAAGAAAAAAATGCGGGGGACCCATGGAGCACCAGAAGCAACCATAGAGTACCCATGGACCCCAGAAGAAGGCATTGGATACTCTGGACTAGTGATGGAGAAGGTTGATTACTGGGAAGTGAATCTGGATCCTCTGGAAAAAGTTCTCATAGCCACTGAGCCATATCTTCAGCTCCTAAATCCAGATTTTAAAAAAGTAAATATGAATTTTGGTTTTTTTTTTATTATTCTTGTCTGTACTTGCATTTAAACATCTCATGGCACTCCATAAGCATCAGGAGACACCTTGAGGTGAAGTCACGACAAAGACACAGACAGTGACTTCACCTGCGGAGCCATCTCAAAGATGATTCCAATGTTTTGTGTCTTTGGATGGTCATATTCAGGTGTGGGGTGTCTAAGTGTGGTCTCAGGTAATTGGGAAGAGGACGGCAAGACTATGGTGGCAGCAGAGGCCACCAGGTCCTGACCAGTCTGGACAGCATCATGAGAACACACCTCAAGACAGGAAGCAAAGGCTGGTATGAGGCTGGGCTGGTACCATGGGTGTACAACATGTACCTGGCCTGAAAACTGATCCTAAACTCTCCTAAAAAGTCGATCATCTCTGTTTCCCGAGTCCCTCACATAGTTTTCTAGGCTGCTTCCTTCTGATTGGAGGTGATGATAATCTTATTGGAACTCAAAGAAAATTTAGGATTATGGTCAAGTCCTGAGTATTCTATGAGGCTGAATCTTCTCAACAGCAGTCTTGAAACCCTTCTGGATGTAGAACTAAGAGGAAACTGAAACAGATACTCTGAAGCGTTGGATCATCTGGGCCATCTGTCCCTATGAGATATTTCAGGGGGTCTGTCTTGAACAATCCTTATTTTTTTTAAACCCTGAATGAACCCACAGCCTCTCACTTCATGTGGAAACAAAAGCAAAACTTCTCCGAAGTAACATATCCTTTGAATTAAAACTTTGAAGTCAAGTCTTTTTTCTAAAATATATCGGTTGAATTAATCCAGCAGGCTTCTACTCAAACATCTGTTAGCAGCTGTTCCCCCATTCTCAGCAGTGAAACAATTCAAAGACAAAACAGTAACAAACATTATCCAGATTCTCAGTGTATTTTCCATCTCTACGTGGTTTTTACTTTCTTATATTTTTATTTTCAATTTTTGGATTGTTAAGATAGATTTTCTGTGTTTCCGTGGCTATTGTGGCTCTCACTCTAGACTAGGCTGGCCTTACACTTAGATCTGCCTGCCTCTGCCTCCCAAGTGCTGGGATTAAAGGTGTGTGCCATTATGCCCAACCACTCACTTTTGATTTAAAAGACTTTATCCTTTTCCTTACATTTTAGAAAACATTGTAAGTCATTAAAAGCCTTTTTCTCCCATCTCAATCTGTCTTTACTGTATTTCTATCTTATTCTGACCACATGAGCCTTTAATCTGCTAAACAGCATGGCTAGGATTAAAGTTGCCACTTTGGCAGCTGGTTCTGCCCCATTCCATGGCTTCCTAATAATAATTTAGCTTATTGTGAATGCACTAGTGATAGCCATGTTTTTGTTATAACTCTGTGGAGTTTCAAAGTCCATTCTACCACAAAGAATCATGATGCCTATGGCTCATTAATGCCATTTCAGTGTTAGGTGACAGAGACTCTTAAAAGAGCTGGGAAGAAGCCAGGCTTGGTGGCATATGCCTTTAATTCAAGCACCTGATATCTGCTTTTTCTAAATTTAATTTCTGTTTCTACTTTAAACTTATCTCAATAGGCTTCCACTTGGCTGGCAGACACATCTAAGCATCAGTTTCTGACAACAACCTGCTCTGAATGGTGGCGAGTCCTGGACTTCCTAAAAGCTGGTGTGGACCAGTCCAGCTGATATAAACACTCCCTGCCTCTTCTTCGGAGTCTGATGAGTGCCACATTGTCTAAATTTCCCCCAGCTTTGGCTAGCCTTTCAACCTGCTTGGGTCTGGATAACAACGCCGCAATGTCAGCTTGAAGTAGTTGTGGAAAGGAACATGTCATCTCTGCACATAATAGGTTAAAAGGCTAAGACAAGGGAGACCTCCCAGAATGGGAGACAAGACCTCTAGCGCCTGTTGATATTCTAAAAAAGTAGGTCCAGAGTTGTCAATTAATGGATTTATTAATTTAAATAATTCCACATCTCCTTAAAACCAGGGGCAAGCAGGAACCAAGATTGGGTCCTGTCATTGGTGCTTGTGAAAGGGGAAATGTAGGAGCCAGCCATGATAGGCTAAATATGAACAGATCACCCAAAGGATGTTCTTTACTTCCAACCATTATCACCTGCAAAGGTAGGGCTTAGCCATCCATAAATTTAATAGAGTCCTGAGTCTCAGCAGTTAACCCTGAAGAAATACCTGGTTGCAGGAAGAACCACAAACTGAGATTACCTGAGCACCACCCAAAAACAGACTATCCAAAGGAAATGTCTAACATTCCAACCACCGTAGATAGGATCACCTGCCAGCACACACTCACCAGGAAATCCCTAGATAAATATCAGCCAATTAAAGGTCCTGAACCTCAGAAACCCCTCACCCACAACTTTACTACTATAAAAACCCCATTCTAACTGAGCTGGGGGCTTTCCGTTTATTCCAAATCATTGGACATGTGGAGAGACCGGGTTTGTACACTTGTATAAAATAAAGGCTCTTTTGCTTTTACGTATGGGTCTTGGTCTTGTTGCCTTTTGGGGACTTTGTGGATTTGGGCATAACAGTGACATGTCTTTAATCCCAGCACTCCGGAGGCAGCGTCAGGTAAATTTCTGTGAGTTCAAAGCCAGCCTGGTCTACAGAGTGAGTTTTAGGACAGAAAAACCCTGTCACAAAAAAGAAAAATAGAAAAAAAAAAAAAGAGCTGGAGTTTTTTGCTGCTAGGAAGCATCTCTTTAAAAACCAAGCCTACCTGGAAAAAAGACAAGTTACCAAACAGCTGCACCTGACTTTGTTCTTCATTACAGAACAAGGTGGCCAAAGCTTCTAGCTTCTGCTGCTTCCTGGGGCTGGAAGATGCCCCCCTTGTTCAATTACATCTTCCAGTTTACCAGCTTTTTGTTATTGCTGGTTTTCTCATGTGGGTGCGAGACAGGGTGGCAGCAAGGACAGGCACAGCAGGAGAAGCAGCTAAGCCAAGGAAGACAGGAGCTGGGAGTTCTCTGAACCCAGGTGGTGGCTAGGTTTGGGTTCCAATTCCTAGAGCTGGAATTCCAATCCCAACTTTGGCAAGGGTTGGTGGCTAAAAAGCCACAGGCAAATGGCCTTTCCGTTTTTTTTTTTTGGAAATTCATGTACCAAAAAGTGGGTGCCAAATGATACATGATTAGTAAGACCTCAGAGAAATTGGGATTCAACCTGAAGATCCAAATAGAAAAGCAGTCGCCACTGGTTCTTACCTGGACCTCAATCTGAAAATGGTGATCCTGCCTCCAGGAATCTCTGAATGAGATTGGGAGAGCTGTTGCCTTCCGTTTTATAATCCTTTCTAGGGCTGGGATTAAAAGCAAGCCCTAGGAAAAAAAAAAAAGCCAGTACCACTGGTCTTTAAGGCATGCACCTCCTGCCTTTTATGGCAACTAGTGATGCTACTGGGATTAAAGGGCTGTGTTATCACTGCTTGGCTGTAAGACGGACCAATGTGGCTGTTTAACTTTCCCGATTCCCAGAAGACTAGAGATGAAAATGATCATTTACATGCTGAAGGAAGGAAAGTCACTAGAACAATTCCACAGCTGTTTACTGTTTAAGAGCACCAGAACAGCTTCCTGAGTTCTTCTGATACTACTAAGACTGTAGGGGGGGGCAGAGTTATTAATTAAATGTCAACTGAGTAGATGGAAGCAGGCTGCTTTCCTCAAGTTTGAGGGCAGCATAGGCTCCAGAAAGAGGAGTCCATGCAGCAATCCGCAGGTGCAAATAACTTTGTTTCATTTTCTAGTTAGATACAAGGTAGTAACCCTGCCTGCCATTGTGGAACTCACTGGGAACCATGGCTTTCACGAGATTCCTCTGGAGACCAGGTTAGTCTCCACCTCAACCTGCTTTGGCTGCTAAGTGCTGGGGTCAACATGCCGACAGGTCCTGGAAGGGAACTCACTGAGTCAACTCCAACTAAGAGATCACCCTTCCTCTACCTTCCTCGTGCTGGGATTTAAGGCATGCCTGGCTTACATTGACAAAAAGGGGAGCACAAGCAAGGGGTGAGTGCCTCCCCTTTCTCTTTCAGCCTGAACAACCCTGAATTCAAGGTCACCCTGACAGTCTTGGTAGTCTCTCTTTTTTAATTTTATTTTATCTTTTAGTAGTCTCTTTCTGAACCAACAGAGAAATCACAAATCACCCAATTAATTATCATATATAAATAAGAACATACTGACATATTCAGGTTATCCAGTCCAAAGATCTCTGAGGTAAAAGAATCTATGTGAGAACTGACCTTAAAAACAGAACAAAAGCCAGGCGGTGGTGGCACAGGTCTTTAATCCCAGCACTCGGGAGGCAGAAATGGGGCGGATCTCTGGGAGCTCGAGGCCAGCCTGGTCTACAAGAGCTAGTTCCGGGACGGGCACCAAAGCTACGGAGAAACCCTGTTTAGAAAAACCAAAAAAAAAACAAAAACAAAAACAAAAAAATCCCCAAAAGTATCAGAATTCCCTGGAAACTAAAAGACCACACACAGTATTTGAAGCGCAGACAAGGCTAGACGAGGCTGCAGGAGATTAGAGAGCTGATGGATTTACCTGAGTCGGACACTGGTGAGAGGCCTCCAAGTCAAGGCAGGGAAACGTTGTAGCTCCAGGACCTGAGACTCAGAGGGCTTCTCTGGCGGCTCTGTTCTTTATAACCCTTCCCACTGAACCCGCCCCTCTGTAGTCACGCCCTCCCAGACTAAGCCTGTAATCTGATTCCTCAACTGAGTCCAATCTTGCTCCATTAGGGATTTAGTTGCTGTACAATCATATCTAAACCCAGGAAAAACTTAGATAATAACTGATTAATTTATTCACTGAAGTCAGCCAGAAGTGGTACGGGCCTTTTATCCCAACCCTTAGATGGCAGAAGCAGGCAGACCTCTAAATTCAAGGCCAGCCTGGCTCACAGAGTGAGTTCTGGCATAGTCAGGGCTACAAAGAGATCCTTCCGTCCTTCCTTCCTTCCTTCCGTCCTTCCTTCCTTCCTTCCTTTTTTTTTTCTGAGACAATGTTTCTATGGAACCAGCTCTTGTAGACCATGCTGGCTTCAAACTCACAAAGATCTGCCTGCCTCTGCCTTCCAAATGCTGGGATTAAAGGCACGTGGGACCACTGCCCAGCTGAGAATCTGTTCATTGAAAAACATTAACAAATAAATAAATAATCCATCCATTGATCCAGTACAGAAATACTGCATTGTTAACTTTACATCTATGGATCTAGCATTTGAATTTTTTGAGATGGGATTTTACCATGAACCAATGGTTAGCTGGCACTCATTAGTTTGCCCAAGGTGCCTTTCAACTCTCAACAATAGTCCTGCCTCACCCTCCCTTGTGTGAAGGTGTGAGAGATGCCACACCTGTCTGAGATTTCTTTTTACTTGAACAGCTTAGTTCTGAAGCAAGGCTGGCCTTGAACTCAGAGAGTTAGACCTGCCTCTAACTCTCCAGTGCTGGAATTAACTTCTTGTCCCCCCTTGCCTGGCTATAGGTCTTTATTTTTTTCTTTTATTCCCAATATTTTAATATTTTATCAAACATCGATTCTTCTCTTTTTTTATTATTATTAAAAATTTCCGCCTCGCATTTTCCTCCCCCTTCCCTCACTCCACTTAATAGCCTTGACGTTCAAGGACCTCCTAACCTATAAGCCAAAGGTGGGTTATTTGTCTGGAGAAGCTCTCTTTATCCTTCCTTACCTGAGACAATCAGCCAGGCTGCCAACTAGAGCAGGAGAATATTTGATATAGAGATGCTGGAGACAGTGGAATTTGTGTAATTGTGATACCAATTTGTTCATGCACTCCTCTTCCAGCTCTTCAGATTCACTGATGCTTGAAACCTTCATGTGCTCCAAACTGAGTGTGTGAATGTTTCTCACCTGTCTCAGGTACGGTCCAAAAGGACCCAGGCCTTCTATCCATATATATCTTAACTTCGGCTCCCATACACAGTGGGGATCTACAGACTTTTAAGAAGTCTATGGCAGTGGGAAAGTATTCTGATGTCAAAATCTCAAGCTTTCGACAGCATAAATGAACAGAACTTTTTCTCTGCTGGGCCCATCGCCACAAGTATGTGCTATTCATGGCACTCAATGTTCATTATTTTTGGGTCAGTTACCACGTTTAATTATTTCTTTACTCCCGAGTAAGGACACATCGCAACTGGCCTCTTCTGTCTCATGACCTGACAAGAACAGTTCCCTTATAGGTTCCAGTCCTTTTGCTCCAGAAACCAGGGTCCATATTTGTCAAATCCAGGGAGCAATCTCAGCAAATAACATACATATTTCAGTCTTCTCATCCACATCACACTTAAGCTCTCCATTCCAAAAGTTTGCTTTTTCCTATGCATAGAATCAAGGCCAGGGCTTCATGCTCAGGGAGGCATCCTCAGCCCTGTCCCACGTCCTTCCAATTCCCCTTACTCCCAGCCTCATTTCACATAAAACTTTGAGTGACAAATCCTCTTGAGGGATTCTTCAGTGGCTGTTCTCTTTTGTGTTCTCCACATTTACCATTATTTGCCAAGAGGCTGAGACCAGGCCAAAGCCTCTAAAATCCTCTAAGCAGATGCTATTAGAATTCTCAATCCTCTTTGACCAAATAGTCCTTGGCGCCACATGTTTTTCCTTGCACACACTGAGCCTCCTCCAACCGAGCTGGATCTTGCTTACCGGGGGCAAGGCTCCTCTGTAATCAGCACATCTAGTCCATCAAGCAGAGTTTTCAAAGTCTCCAGGTGTGGGGTCTTCATCAGGACTCCTACAGGAAGGCATGTGAATGGCCAGGCAGGCACCATGGCCCGCAGGATGTTGGTCTGATTTTTTCCTGAAGGCCATCTCAAATGTTGCTGGTGACAGCAACCAGGGCAAGCCCACCAGAGCAGAAATGGTCAAGGTCTCCTTCTTCAGTAGGGTCTCGAATGCTAGCTGCTGAAGTGTTGGTGGGGCTTGATCTCTCATTGTGACTGGTTTCAGGAATAATGATCCTGGGGAAGCAGGCAAAGAAAGAGACCATTAATGATTGTAAACTAGGAAGTCCTACTGCACACACAGGGAGCTGTCAGGGAAGTCAGTGCTGAGGCATTGTTGAGATCTCCGTTGACCAATTCTCATCACCTTCTGCTGGATATAAAGCAACAATTCACCTCTCTGTGGTTTGCAGTCTCCACAAAGAAAGAGGAGGACCACAGGAAAAGAGAAAAACAAAACTCAAAAGGAGACGACTAGAGATGGAAACGATTATTCACATTCTGGAGGAAGGAAACTCCCTAAAACACTGCCACAACTGTTTACTTCTAGAGCACCAGAATGGCTTCCTGAGTTCTTCTGAAACTAGTAAGACTGAAGGGGGTAGGATTTCTAATTAAATGTCAGCTGGACACTGAATGGAAGCAGGCTGCTTTCTGCAAATTCGAGGACATTATAGGTTCCATGATCAACAGATGCAAATACCCTGGCTGTTTAGAACTCACTGTGAACCCTGGCTGTCCTGGAAATCTCTGTAGACCAGGGTGGCCTCAAACTTAGAGATCCACCTCCCTGTGTCTGCTACATGCTGGGGTGAAATAGCATTCCAACACCTCCTGGATTGGAACTCGCTCTGTAGCCCAGGCTGATCTCAAACTCACAAGTATCAGCCTTCCTCTGTGTCCCTAGTGCTGGGATTTAAGGCATGCTCAAGAATACATGGTTTAGCGCTCTCTCTCTCTCTCTCTCTCTCTCTCTCTCTCTCTCTCTCTCTCTCTCCCAGTCTCTCTTCAGAGAATTGGTTACCGCCTCGCTCGCCTTTTCTCTCTCTCCCTTCCCCTTTCCTCATATCACCCACTAATAACTCTATATCCCACACCCCAAAGAAGAATACCTATCTTTAATTGAGAAAAAGATCAGCATTGTCACTGGGAGGTTGAGGGGTGGCGCATACTTTTAATCCAACATTCAGGAGGCAGAGGCAGGCAGATCTCTCAGATCAAGGCCAGCTTGGTCTACAGAGCTACTGCCAGGACAGCCTACAAAGCTATGTAGAGAAACCTTGTCTCACAAAAACATTGAATCAACTTTCCTTTGTTTAGTTGTTTTCCTGACCATTATCCATAACTTGTAACCAACACACTAAACAAAGATAGACCATAATCTGTAGTAGGGCTGCTTCCTGCCACCCGGCTATCTTTACCTGAAATATTTACACGGAAACTGTATTCTTTTAAACACTGCTTGGCCTGTTAGCTCTAGCCACTTACTGGCTAGCTCTCACATCTAGATTAACCCATTTCTAATATTCTGTGTAGCACCATGAGCTGGCTTACCAGGAAAGATGTTAACCTGCGTCTTTCTGGAGTGGGAGAATCATAGCGACTGCCTGACTTGGCTTTTTTCTCCCAGTATTCTTTTCTGTTTACTCTGCCTACCTAATTTTCTGTACTATTAAGGGGCCAAGGCAGATTCTTTATTTAACCAATGAAATCAACACAAAACAGAAAACTCTCCCCATCAATAATCCATTTTGGGGAATGGGGGCATAGTTTTCTAGGCTGCTTCCTGCTGATTGGAGGAGCTGATAATCTTATGGGGACACAAAGAAAATTTAGGATTGTGGTCAAGTCTTGATCGGATTATTCGGTGAGGCTGGATCATCTCAGCAGCAGTCTTGAAACTACTGCGGAGGTGGAACTCAGAGGAAACAGCAACAGAGGTGCTCTAAAACGTTGTATCACCTGGGCCATCTGTCCCTATGAGATATTTCAGGAGGACTCTCTTGAACAATCCTTATTTTTTTTTAACACTGAATGAACCCACAGCCTCTCACTTTATGTGGAACCAAAAGCAAAACTTCTCCAAAGTAAAATATCCTTTGAATTAAAAATTTTGAACTCAAGGCCTTTTTCAAATATCTAGGTTTGAATAATCCAGGAGACTTATACTCAAATGTCTTCTAGCACTGATTTTGGCTTTTTGAGATAGGTTTTCTGTGTTTCGTTGGCTGTCCTTGAACTCAGTTCTCCCTACCTTGCTTCCAGTGCTAGAATTAAATGCATGTGCCATCACACCCATCTCTTTTATTTTAAGGACTTCATCCTTTTTCTCTCGCAAGCCTACATATGTTTTTGAACCCATTGTAAACCATTTATAGCCTTTTCACCCCACATGAATCTGTCTTTTCTGTATCTTTATCTTATTCTGACCACAGAGTCTCTAATCTGCTAAACAGCATGGCTAGGATTAGTGCTGTGGCTTTGGCAGCTGGTTCTGCTCCATTCCTTGGCTACCTATTAATAGTCTAGTTTGGAGAGGGAGGGGGAGAGGAGTGGGAGGAGAGGGAGAAGGATGGGAGAAGGGGTAGAAGGGTGGGAGGAGGGGGAGGGAAATGGGAGGCTGGGAGGAGGTGGAAACTTGTTTTTTTTTCTTCCTTTTCTCAATAAAAAAAATAGTCTAGTTTCATGGTAAAGACACTAGCAAGTAGCCATATTTTTGTTATAAGTCTGGAGTTTCAAAGTCCAAGCCACTACCAAGAAGCCCGTGTACTGCTCATTAACACCATTTAAGTGGTAGGTGACAGAGAATATCAAAAGAGCTGGAAGGAAGCCAAGGATGGTGGCACAGGCCTTTAATCCCAGCACTAGGGAGGCATAGACAGGCAGATCTCTGTGAATTCGAAGCCAGGATATCATTGATATCCTTTAAAAAAAACTGATGGGAATTTATTGCTGGTAAGGCTTAGTCGGGAAGCCCCCCCCCCAAAAAAAAAAAAGTAAACCCAGCCTACCTGAAAAAAAAAAGTTACGAAAAAGCTGCACTTGACCATGTGGCCAGCGCTTTAGGTTCTGCCTCTTCCTGGGGCTGGAAGATGCCCCCTCACTCGATTACATCTTCTGGTTTACCAGCTTTCTGTTATTGATGGTTTCCTCATGTGGGTGCCAGTCAGGGTTGCAGCAAGGATAAGCACAGCAGGAGAGGAAGCTAAACCAAGGAGGATGGGAGCTGGGATCACAAATGCTTCTCCTGAACCCAGGTGGGTAGGTTTGGGCTCAAATTCCTGGAGCTAGAATTCCAGTCCCAAGCCTCCCTGGGATGGTGGCCAAAAAGACTCAGGCAAACAAATTTTTCATAAACTCGCGTACAAACCATTGTGTGCGAAATGAAGCAGGATTAGTAAAAACTCAGAGAGAAATTGGGGTTCAATCTGAAGATTTGAATAGCAAAGCAGCCAGTCTCTGTCTCTTACCTAAACCTCAATCTGAAAATGGTGATCTTGCCTCCAGGAATCTCTGAATGAGGCTTTGAGAGCTGTCTCCTTCCATTTTATAATCCTCTCTAGGACTGGGATTAAAGTCATGCACTGCTGGTTTCTATGGCAACTTGTGATGCTACTGGGATTAAAAAGGTGTGTTACCACTGCTTGGCTTTAAGACTCCCTCAAAATAATGTTTTCTACCTCTACCCATTTTCCTGCAAAATTCAAGTTGTCATTATTTTTTTCTGCTGTGTAGTACTCCATTGTGTAAATGTACCACATTTTTCTTATCCATTCTTCGATAGAAAGGCACTCAGGTTGTTTCCAGGTTTTGACTATGACACACAAAGCTGCTATGAACATAGTTGAGCACATGTCCTTGCGGCACGATTGAGCATTTTTTGGATATATACCCAAAGGTGGTATTACTGGGTCTTGAGAAAGGTTCTTTCCTAATTTTCTGAGAAATCACCACACTGACATTCAAAGGGGTTGTACCAGCTTGCATTCCTACCAGCAATGCAGAAGTGTTCCCTCCCCCCGCCCCCCAACCTCTCCAACATTAGTTGTCATCAGTGTTTTTGGTCTTGGCCGTTCTTTCAGATATAAGTTGGAATCTCAGAGTTGTTTTGATTTGCGTTTCTCTGATGACTAAGGATGCTGAAAATTTCCTTAATTGCCTGTTAGCCATTTTAGATTCCTCTTTTGAGAGTTCTCTTTTTAGTTTGTATTCCATTTTTTTATTGGATTATGTGATCTTTTGGTATCCAATTTCTTGAGTTCTTTTTATATTTTGGAGATCAGACCTCTATCTTATGTGGGGTTAGTGAAGATCTTTTCCCATTCTGTAGGCTGTCGTTTTGTTTGTTGACTGTGTCCTTTGCTTCACAGAAGCTTTTCAGTTTCAGGAGGTCCCATTTATTAATTGTTTATCTTGGTGTCTGTGCTGCTGGGGTTATATTTAGGAAGTGGTTCCCTGTGCCAGTGTGTTCAAGTGTACTTCCCACTTTCTCTTCTATAAGGTTCAACATTCAATTTATTCATACTGAGTGTATCTGAAAAACATAGTTTTTTTTTCTACGGGTTAGTGACCAGCCTCCCAGATGGACAGCCCAGATCTTAAAGTTGTCACGTCTACATTTATTTATTTATTTATTTATTTATTTATTCATTCATTCATTTATTCATTCATTCATTCGTTTATGATTTTTTTGAGACAGGGTTTCTCTGTAACTTTGAAGCCTGTCATGGGACTAGTTCTTGTAGACCAGGCTGGCCTCAAACTCACAGAGATCTGCCTGCCTCTGCCTCCCAAGCGCAGGGATTAAAGGCATATGCCACCACTACCCGGCCGATGTTTATTTTGAAATATACAATGAGATCTTGTTAAAACACTAGTCCTGTTTGCCTCATCTCAAATACTAAATAAGTCATATCATCACTCACCCACACACAGCAAAACACTTGCCCTAGGTTTGTCTTACTTTCTCTGTAGTCCATTTCCACTAAAAGAGCCTTGCTAACCTGCACTCGGCAGAACACTCCCACACTGAAATTGCAGGTTCTAAATTGCAATCTAAGTAGAACACTAGGAAAATGGTATAAGAAGAATTTACCTATAAACACAACATCACTTCCCAGTTTCTCTTTGCTTCAAAGATAATAAACAAGACTTCTTTATAGGCTCTATGGGCTTATAAAATGAGTAAAGCAATGTAGGGAATCAGAGATAAACCGGAAAAATGGGTCAAAACAGAGTATTGATCTGCTTGAATGGAGGACCAGGGAGGGAGATCATGTTTAGAAATCTAGTACTCGGCTTCTCATTAAAAATGAATTGCTGGACTTCCTGGTCATCCTACAGGGGCTATACTGCCCGATACCTCCTCTCTCTTCCTATCCCACCCAGCTTACATCCAGAACCCCCTACCCCCTGTCTCCCTCCCTCCCTTCCCTCTTTGGCAGCATAGCACCTCCCAGCTCAGCCTGCTTGGGCGCTGGGACCGAACCCAAATCGGGAGGGCCAAAGGGAGGGCAGTAGTTCCTTTGTCTCCATAGCCTGCCTGCAGCAAGCAGGGTGGGCCCTTTGTTTATGAGCTACCCAAGCAGCACGGAGATCCGATGTGGACACCAGGAGAACCATCACTGGGGAGTGAAATCACTGGGAAGGTACCTCAGTGGGCAAGAAGAACTGATCCTGTGAAAGAAGATCCATAGGGGAGTATTCAGATGAAGAGATGGGCAGGCGCCAATGCAAGAATTCACCCAACAATCTGAAAAACAACATGAAACCACCTGAACCCAGTGACCTCACAACAGGAGGACATGAACACCTTAATCAAGAAAAAGTAGAAAAAAACTGACTTTATGAAAGTGATAGAGGCCCTTAAACAGCATATAAAAAAAAACGCCCTTATAGAAATGGATGAGAAGTGTAACAGAAAGTTTGAGGAATTGAGTAAATCAGTGAATGATACTCTAGGAAACCAAGGAAAAACAATCAAGCAGATAATGGAAACAGTTCAAGACTTGAAAACTGAAATGGAGGCAAAGAAGAAAACACAAACAGAGGGCTGGCTGACATGGAAAATCAAGATAAATGAATAGAGACTACAGAAACAAGCATAACCAGCAGAATACAAGAGATAGAAGAAAGAATCTCAGATTCTGAAGATAACATAGAGAAAATAAACGCACTGATCAAAGAAAACAGCAAGTCGAACAAACTCTCATCACAAAACATTCAGGAAATATGGGACACAATAAAAAGACCAAACCTAAGAATAATTGGAGTAGAAGAAGGAGAAGAAGTGCAGCTCAACGGTCGAGAAAATATACTTAATAAAATTATAGAAGAAAACTTTCCCAACCTAAAGAAAGATGTACCTATGAAGGTTCAAGAAGCATACAAAACACCAAATAGGCTGAATCAAAAAAAATTCCCTCACCATATAATAATCAAAACACAAAATATACAGAATAAAGAAAGAATATTAAGAGCCACAAAGGAAAAAGGCCAAGTTACTTATAAAGGTAAACCTATCAGACATATACCTGACTTCTCTATGGAAACCATGAAAGCCAGAGGGTCCTGGATAGATGTACTGCAAAAACTAAGAGACCATGGATGCAAGCCCAGACTACTATACCCAGCCAAGCTTTCATTCGTCAGAAATGGAGAAAACAATATTTTCCAGGATAAAAACAAATTTAAACAATACGTAGCCACAAATCCAGCCTTACAGAAAATAATAAAAGGAAAATCACTAAGCAAGGATTCCAACAATGACCACAATAACTCAGACATCTAGAGACCCTTCACCAGCACAACTCAAAGAAGGGAAACACACAAACCCTATTACTAAAAAAGTGACTGGAGTTAACAACCACTGGTCATTAATATCACTTAATGTCAATGGGCTCAAGTCACCTAGAAAAAGGCACAGGCTAAGAGACTGGATACGAAAACAGGATCCAACATTCTGCTGTCTACAAGAAACACACCTCAACCACAAAGACAGGCACCTACTCAGAGTAAAGGGCTGGGAAAAGGCTGATCAAGCAAATGGACCTAAGAAACATGCAGGTGTGGCCATACTAATTTCTAACAAAGTTGACTTCAAACTTAAATCAATCAGAAGAGATGGAGAGGGACATTTGATACTCATAACAGGAACAATTCATCAGGATGAAGTCTCAATCCTGAATATCTATGCCCCTAATATAAAAGCACCCACGTATGTAAAAGAAACATTACGAAAACTCAAGGCAGCCATCAAACCGCACACACTAATAGTAGGAGACTTCAACATTCCTCTCTCACCAATGGACAGGTCAATCAGACAGAAACCTAACAGAGAAATTAGAGAATTAATGGAGGTAATTAAGCAAATGGACTTAACAGACATCTATAGATTATTCCACCCAAAGAGGAAAGAATATACCTTCTTCTCTGCAGCTCATGGAACCTTCTCGAAAATTGATCACATGCTCGGTAACAAAGCTAACTTACACAGTTACAAAAAAATATTAGTAACCACCTGTGTCTTATCAGATCACCATGGATTAAAGTTAGAATTCAACAACAATGCTACCCCCAGAAAGCCTACAAACTCATGGAAACTGAACAGTCAACTACTGAACCACACCTGGATCAAAGAAAAAATAAAGAAAGAAATTAAAGTCTTCCTTGAATTCAATGAAAATAAAGAAACAACATACTCGAACTTATGGGACACTATGAAAGCAGTGCTAAGAGGAAAGTTCATCGCACTAAGTGCCCACTTAAAGAAAACAGAGAAAGCACATATTGGAGATTTAACAGCCCACCTGAAAGCTCTTGCAAAAAAAGAAGCAGACTCACCTAGGAGGAGTAGAAGACTGGAAATAATCAAACTGAGGGCTGAAATCAACAAAATAGAAACACAGAAAACAATCCAAAGAATCAATGAAACAAAAAGATGGTTCCTAGAGAAAATCAACAAGATTGACAAACCCCTATCCAAACGAATCAAATGGCAGAGAGAGAATACGCAAATTAATAAGATCAGAAATGAAAAGGGGGACATAACCACAGAGGAAATTCAGAGAATCATTAGATCTTACTATAAAAGCCTGTATAACACAAAACTGGAAAATGTAAAGGAAATGGACACTTTTTTAGATAAATACCATATACCAAAGTTAAACCAGGACCAGGTGAACAATCTAAATAGACCTGTTAGTCGCGAAGAATTAGAAGAGGTTATCAAAAACCTCCATACCAAAAAAAGCCCAGGAACAGATGGTTTCAATGCAGAATTCTACCAGAACTTCCAAGAAGAGCTAATACCTATACTCCTTAATGTATTCCACAATATAGAAACAGAAGGGTCATTACCTAATTCCTTTTATGAAGCTACAGTTACTCTGATACCAAAACCACACAAAGACTCAACCAGGAAAGAGAATTACAGGCCAATCTCACTCATGAACATCGACGCAAAAATCCTCAACAAAATACTGGCAAACCGAATCCAAGAACACATTAGGAAAATTATCCATTATGATCAAGTAGGTTTCATCCCAGAGATGCAGGGCTGGTTCAACATACGAAAATCTATCAATGTAATCCATCATATAAATAAACTGAAAGAAAAAAACCATATGATCATTTCATTAGATGCTGAAAAAGCATTTGACAAAATTCAACATCCCTTTATGATAAAAGTATTTGAGCGATTAGGGATACAAGGGTCATACCTAAATATAATAAAAGCTATATACAGCAAGCCGACAGCTAACATCAAATTAAACGGAGAGAAACTCAAAGCCATCCCGCTAAACTCAGGAACACGACAAGGCTGTCCACTCTCGCCATACCTCTTCAATATAGTGCTTGAAGTTCTAGCAATAGCAATAAGACAACATAAGGGGATCAAGGGGATTCGAATTGGATAGGAAGAAGTGAAATTTTCGTTATTTGCAGATGATATGATAGTGTACATAAGCGACCCCCAAAACTCCACCAAAGAACTTTTACAGCTGATAAACAGCTTTAGTAATGTGGCAGGATACAAGATCAACTCCAAAAAATCAGTCGCCCTCTTATACACAAAGGATATGGAAGCAGAGAGGGAAATCAGAGAAGCTTCACCTTTCGCGATAGCCACAAACAACATAAAATATCTTGGGGTAAATTGAACCAAGGAGGTGAAAGATCTATTTGACAAGAACTATAAGGCATTGAAGAAAGAAACTGAAGAGGATACCAGAAAATGGAAGGACCCCCCTTGCTCTTGGATTGGGAGGATCAACATAGTAAAAATGGCAATTCTACCTAAGGCAATTTATAGATTCAATGCAATCCCCATCAAGATCCCATCAAAATTCTTCACAGATCTGGAGAGGACAATAATCAACTTTATATGGAAAAACAAAAAACCCAGGATAGCCAAAACAATCCTATACAGAAAAGGATCTTCTGGAGGCATTACCATCCCTGACTTCAAACTCTCTTACAGAGCTACAGTGATGAAAACAGTGTGGTACTGGCATAAAAACAGAGAAGTCGACCAATGGAATTGTATAGAAAACCCGGATTTTAACCCACAAACCTATGAATACCTCATTTTTGATAAAGGAGCTAAAAGTATACAATGGAAGAAAGAAAGCATCTTCAACAAATGGTGCTGGCACAACTGGATGTCAATCTGTAGAAGAATGAAAATAGATCTATATCTATCACCATGCACAAAACTCAAGTCCAAATGGATTAAAGACCTCAATATCAGCCCGAACACACTGAGAAGGATAGAAGAGAAAGTGGGAAGTACCCTACAACAGATGGGCACAGGAGATCGCTTCCTATGTGTAACCCCAGCAGCACAGACATTAAGGGCAACATTGAATAAATGGGACCTACTAAAACTGAGAAGCTTCTGTAAAGCAAAGGACACTGTCACTAAGACACAAAGGCAACCTACTGACTGGGAGAAGATCTTCACCAACCACGCAACAGACAAAGGTCTGATCTCCAAAATATATAGAGAACTCAAAAAACTAGACATTAAAATGCTAATTAACCCAATTAAAAAATGGGGCACTGAACTGAACAGAGAATTCTCAACAGAAGTTCAAAAGGCCAAAAGACACTTAAGGTCATGCTCAACCTCCTTAGCGATCAGGGAAATGCAAATCAAAACAACTTTGAGATATCATCTTACACCTATCAGAATGGCTAAAGTCAAAAACACCAAGGATAGCCTTTGCTGGACAGGCTGTGGAGGAAGGGGTACCCTCATCCATTGCTGGTGGGAATGCAATCTTGTGCAACCACTGTGGAAATCAGTGTTTCGGTTTCTCAGGAAATTTGGGATCAACCTACCCCTGGACACAGCAATACCACTCTTGGGAATATACCGAAGAGATGCCCTATCATATGACAAAAGCATTTGTTCAACTATGTTCATAGCAGTATTATTTGTAATAGCCAGAACCTGGAAACAACCTAGATGCCCTTCAATGGAAGAATGGATGAAGAAAGTATGGAATATCTACACATTAGAGTACTACGCTGCGGTAAAAAACAATGACTTCTCGAATTTTGCATGCAAATGGATGGAAATAGAAAACACTATCCTGAGTGAGGTATCCCAGACCCAAAAAGATGAACATGGGATGTACTCACTCATAATTGGTTTCTAGCCATAAACAAGGGTCACGGAGACTACAATTGGTGAACCTAAAGAAGCTAAATAAGAAGGTGAACCCAAGGAAAAACATATAGTTATCCTCTTGGCTATGGGAAGTAGACAAAATTGCCAGGGAGAAAATTGGGATTGTGGGGGTGGGGTGGGATTGGGGTAAGGGGAAATGGGGAGAGAAAAGTGAGAAGGGAAGGAGGTGGGAACGTGGGGGAAACAGGAGGATTGGGATAAATGAAGGTTGGACGGGGAGCACGGAAGCACAATTCTTAGTTAAGGGAGCCACCTTAGGGTTGGCAAGAGACTTGACTCTAGAGTGGCTCCCAGGAGCCCATGGTGATGTCCCCAGTAGTCCCTGGGGCAGCTGAGGATAGGGAACCTGAAATGACCCTATCCTATAGCAATACTGATGAATATCTTGCATATCACCATAGAACCTTCATCTGGTGATGGATTGAGATAGAGACAGAGACCCACACTGTAGCACTGGACTGAGCTCCCAAGGTCCCAATGAGGAGCAGAAGGAGGGAGAACATGAGCAAGGAAGTCAGGACCACTAGGGGTGCACCCACCCACTGAGACAATGGGGCGGATCTATTGGGAGCTCACCAAGGCCAGCTGGACTGTGACTGAAAAAGCATGGGATAAAACCGGACTCTCTGAACATGGCGAACAATGAGGGCTGATGAGAAGCCAAGGACAATGGCACGGGGTTTTGACCCTACTTCATGTTCTGGCTTTGTGGGAGCCTAGCCAGTTTGGTTGTTCACCTTCCTAGACATGGACGGAGGGGGGCAGACCTTGGACTTTCCACAGGGCAGGGATCCCTGATTGCTCTTTGGACTAGAGAGGGAGGGGGAGAGGAGTTTGGGGGAGGGGGAGAAGGGTGGGAGGAGGGGGAGGGAAATGGGAGGCTGGGAGGAGGCAGGTACTTTTTTTTTCCTTTTCTCAATAAAAAAAAAAAGAAAAAGCAAAAAAAAATGAACCTAAAAAAAATGATTGGCTGGGAGGAGGAGTGACAGGTCTTGTGTGGTATTAGTAAGGAGGTACACAGGTCTGGTTTTCTTTCTGAGTCTTTTGAATACTTGAAAATCAGCATTCAACATGGAAATGAACTGTGGTTCTTTGAGGAACTGGGTGGTTTTGGAGCAGTCGGATGCAGAAAATTTCTGGGTTAGGCCTGATTACTGGTTTTCAAGACACTGGAAGCATAGGCTTTGGTTAGCTATTTTGAACCTGTCACTTGTATAGAATAGGCCCCACTGTGTGTGCTGTGTGGTGCTCAATTGCTCTAAATAATTGCTTTTCCCTGACATGGACTCGGTGAAACAATTCCCAGGGCAGAGCCATGAATTCTGACTTTGTGAGTCCTACTGAACCAATGATGCATGTCTCACTGTGGATCATCCAACAAAATCCACTGACATCATTTCTAAAGGTGTTAACATAAACAAGTTGATATTGTAACCACGGGAACAAATTTTCTCAAACTGGCATCTTCCCAGGGGCATAATTTCCACAAAAATGAGTGAGTGATGTCATGAAACTAGCATAACTGTCCTTGTATCTTTTTATAAACCAAATTTCATCACATGTTTTTTGGAAATCAGATGCAGAGCCTCAGGGAAGAGAGTGCCAAAGTTTTCTCAATGGATAAGAAAACAACTGCACTCACACGAAAAGAAAGGATTCATGAATGCATAAGTAGCTTCTCATATGGCCACAGAAATAAAAGCAGGTGATGATAACCAGGTGCCGACTGGATGTGCTGATCTGCATGGAAGTTCATAATTCAACTGCCCAGGCTTAGAGCAGAAAAACATGCTTACTTTGGTTTTGTTCTTCTTGCTCCAGAACATTTTACCTCAGGAGCCCAGTTTCATTCATCCCAGGTGCTTCTGGAGAATGAAGCAGAATGAAGAGAACGATGGAGTCTCATTAACATATCATGCCTTCCTTACTAGTCCAACAAATAGAACAGATGCTGTGGAGTATTTGGAAGGCATTTTGCATGAAGAGTAAGTGCCTTTGTATTTTCTATGTAAATGTCATCATGGATATTCCATGAGGTGTCTAGTGGATGAACATCTGAACAATGCCTTGAATCTTCTGCCCCCTTCTCCCAACCTGCACAAAAATAAATAACACCACATTTTTTTTAGAGACTATACATTATTTTTCTACTTTCAATTTTTCCAGAGAATGTTCTATTTTTCTCCCAGACACCCTCCAAATTACCAGACTGGGTGCTGTGTGAAAAAGGACTCTATACCTTTTCCGTTATATATAGCCTGCCTCTACGCAGTTTCCACAGCACAGTAGCAGGTGATGCCTCATCAAAAGAAAGCCCATTCTGTTTCAATGAATGTCATCTTAAGTGGGTAGAGGTAATGGCCACATACTCACCTGATGGATATTCCATCAATGTGTGGGTCCTATGTTCATTGCTAGGACAACTAACATTTGTGGTACTGCTAGCTGTGGAGAGTTTGCGCATAGAGTTTCAGTTACTCTCTCAGATATTCTGCATGTGGTCACACTAAAACTTTTAAAGGTGCATTAAGATTGGAAGTAGGAGACCTGTCCACTCTGAACTTCCTATGAGTTCCTTTTCTCGATAGTTCACATATATACCTGCACAACCACTGGGCTTCAATTTCAAAGTCCATTTCTTCACTCAAACATTAGCGTAAAGAAGGAATGTATAGAATGTAAATGCTAGGTTTGCATTCTTTGAAAAGCGAAGCTGTCACTAATAGTGGTGACTGCTCACTTCTGCTGTCACTTGCTTTAGTGATAGCTGTGGCATTTGATAGTTGTCACTACCATACAACAGGGATAGAGGAGGTACCTACCAGCTTCACCTCTGCCATTATATAAGAGGCATGTGTCTTTTCCTTCCATGTCTAAGTTGTTTATTCTCTACCCTCAAATCACACTGACCTCTCTTGTTTTTTGTAAGTCCTTTTATTAATTAATTTATGCCCATTTTACCAACTTTTGAAATATACATATTTCGATTTTTTTTTTCGAGATTGGGTTTCTCTGTGGTTTTGGAGCCTGCCCTGGAACTAGCTCTTGTAGACCAGGCTGGTCTCGAACTCACAGAGATCCACCTGCCTCTGCCTCCCGAGTGCTGGGATTAAAGGCGTGCGCCACCACCACCCGGCTACATATTTTGATTTTATCAATTGTTAACAGCTGTTTTCAATCACAGAACTTCAATCCACTAGACCACTTTAGTGGCTCAAATCATAGATGTTTCTTAATACTTAGTTTACAGGACTTAGTGTTTGAGTTTCACAAGTTCTAATCTCAGATTCCTGTTGCAAGTTCCTGAAATTTTCAATATTATATTTTCTGTGTGGTAATAAATAATATTCTAAATTTTTCATTTAAAAAATATATAGATAAATACCTATTTTCATACATAAAAACAACACGGTGGTACAATTTCTAAGTGGTGAAGTGATTGTATTTAACTCAGATTGAATTATTCAAAATGAAAATGCATGTTTGATATTTAATGGACAGACGATAAGCAGTGAGTTAGGAGAAAAGAGAAATTATTATTCTTCTCATACATAGAAACACAAATTGATATCATTCTCTTCCAACTGACTACTTCCCCATTTTTATTACATGAAACTCCATGAATATTTTCCATTCAGTTTACAACTAAGGTCTTCTGTTTTGCAAACATGTAATACTGGCATATACAAATCCCAGTAGGATGCCAATGTTAGTGTAACTGGAAAGGTATCTGGGAAGATATTTTCCAGAGGAAAATTTATGTGGGTCAGATACACCCAGACTGAATATATGGCATAGTGGTGTAAACATAAAATAGGCAAACAATATTGGGAAAGAAGTAACTGCCCTTAATTTCTTCACTCAGAACCTGGGGCAGGTATAGAACCATGCCTTTGAGACGAGTCTAGTCTACAACAAAGGATCATTCAAAACCATGAATCCATTTATTATTTATGGCCTAAATGTGCATTAATACTGTCCATATACACAGATGCATACAGACATACATCTTTACAAAATACATCTCTGGTATTTGAATACATTTAAAAATATATCTTAAAAAAGATTTTATCCCTGAAAAAGGGAAACAATAAACAAAAAGAAAAAGATGAAGATGAATAGAATGGGATATGTTAAGTATATTGTCCACTGATTATTAATAATTGTAAGTAGAAGAGCCAAATTTATCCCTACTATTTTACACTCATCAGACATTTTGACTGCCTTAGCCAATTCAGTTAATTTCACAGAAAATACAGTAAATTCAATGGTTCACACATCATGTGCATCTTTATTGTTCAATAATTTAAGAATGAAATCATGACCATGTTTACTCTTTGGTCAAAGCCTGTGGCCTTTTCTTTACTGAAAAACCAGAGATGGACCAGGTTCTCGGTGAAAGATGACGATGGCACATCTTCTTTATTGGAGATACACGCTCATGATTTTTTTTTTTTTTTGGTTTTTCGAGACAGGGTTTCTCTGTGGCTTGGAGCCTGTCCTGGAACTAGCTCTGTAGACCAGGCTGGTCTCGAACTCACAGAGATCCGCCTGCCTCTGCCTCCCGAGTGCTGGGATTAAAGGCGTGCGCCACCACCGCCCAGCTCTCATGAAATTTTAAAGTTTTTTCAAGCTTCTAGCGTCTTATGTCATCTGAACATCACAACACAGAAGATTCATTTTAAACATTAGGGGTGGTTGGGAATACCATTCACTAACAGATAGTCCTTGTATTCATTGCACATGATTTTCTGTAGGTCTTTGTCCTATTAAACACTGTATCATTTTACAGAACACCAAAGAAAAACTTTCAGTTTGTATTGGCCTTCATGTTTTCCTTGGATGAAGTCATCAGGGACCCTGATCTTTTACCAAATATGTCTTTCCAATTTGAAACTATGCCAAGTTCGTGTAAGATTGTGCCACAATTACACAGATGCCTTGAACATTCTATCAACTCTCATGATATTACTCCTAATTATAACTGTATAAATTTGAAGACATGTGTAGTTATGATTTCAGGACCAAGCTGGGTAGTATCTTCTCTAGTTGCAAAAGCCATGGACAGCAACATTCCTCCGCAGGTGAGATTTTGTGTGGTTGTGGGTTTGCAAGAAACCCTGTCTCCATTGGTTCCATTCTAAGGTGCTAAGAAAAGTATGAGGAGGAGGCCAGCCTACACTTATTTCAAAGTGTGTAGTACATGGTTACTATTCAGAGACTTTAGGGGACTTCTGTATTTACATTTTAAAGTTTAGATGAGGGAAGATGTAACAGAAGGAGGGTGTTTTAGAACTCTTTGCAGAAAAGTGTGTTTAACAAGTCCTTAGCAGTGCATGCTACATTATGCTGCTCCATTTCCTAGATCCTTCAGCTTACCTTTGGACCCTTCCATCCTATCCTGAGTGATCGTGAACAATTTCCTTTTCTGTATCAAATGGCCCTTGAGGACACATCTCTACCTCTGGCCATGGTCTCCCTCATACTTCACTTCAGTTGGAACTGGGTTGGATTGACCATCTCAGACCATGATCAGGGTATCCATTTTTTCTCATATTTGAGAACAGAGATGGAAAAAAGTATGCTCTGCTTTGCCTTTGTGAACATGATTCTGCTCAACATGCATATGTACATGTCAAGAGCTGAAGTGTATTATAACCAAATCTTGACGTCATCCTCAAATGTTGTTATCATTTATGGTGAAACAGATAGTACTCTATCTGTCAGCTTTAGAATGTGGACATCTCGAGGTATACAGAGAATCTGGGTCACCACCTCGCAGTTTGATGTCACTACAAGTAAGAGTGACTTCTTGCCTGAATTGTTCCATGGGACTCTAGCATTTGCATACCACCATGCTGAGATTTCTGGTTTTAAAAATTTTATCCAGACAGTGAACCCTCTCAAATACTCAGATGAATACCTGGCAGGGCTGGAGTGGATGAACTTTAACTGTGGGATCTCGGCTTCTATGTGCAAGACACTGAGGAACTGCTCATCCAACAGCTCACTGGAATGGCTGATTGCACAGACATTCGACATGGCTTTTAGTGATGACAGCTATGACATATACAATGCTGTGTATACTATGGCCCATGTCTACCATGAGATGCTACTTCAGCCAATGGGCAATCAGGAAGTACACTTGCCTAACTGCCTGAAGGTGATATTTCTATTTGATAGTATTCATTGTTTTCTATATCAGTCTTTATTACATTCTCAGCTGTCCCATTCTAGTGGGTTAGGATATATTTCCCCATTTGGAAAGATTTTTGAACATTTTTTTCCTCTTGAGGAAGTAAATTTAGAGGTTTGGAAAAATCTCAGAAGCAAACGTTGTGGGGTGGGAGACACAATTTCTCAATGAAAACCCATGATTCTGTTATAGAGCACCTGACTATCTTCACCCCTGTTGTAATACTGGAAACATAGGAGTTTTCTTCATTAATTCTCTCCATGATAAAAAGATGAGCTTTTGTTCCTTAATTGTCAAATATGTGGTGATCAGTGTAAGGGATTATTTGCACAGGTGTTCTAAACTGATTCTGCCCCAACTCTGGCCTCTGGAAAACTCACGTGTGTGTGAGTAGATGGTTCTTATAGTGTATGGGTGGATATTTGTGTGTTTCTCTGTGCATCTGGGTATATCTGTTTGGATGTTAAATATTTGTTTCTAGCTATCTGCATATCTACCTGTCTGTATAAGTAAGAATAAATTGGTCTTGTGTCAATGTCTTTCTCTATGGGTGTATTTCTGTGTGTCTCTCCCTATGGGTATTTTTCAGTGCACGTGTCTACAAGTGTCCATGTGTTTTTTTTTGTCTGTTTTTGTGGTTGTGCTTGTACTTATGCATATTTGTGTTACTGGGTATGAGCGCCTTTTGGTGAATGTGTTGTAGATAAGTATGTCTGTGTTTCTGTTCCTCTGTATGTGTTTCTGTCTGTCTTTGCATTTGAGGATAAATTTGTCTCTGACAGTGTCTCCCTGCATGGCTCTTTATATCTCTGTATGTCTCCTTGTGCATATTCATCCATGAGTTTGTGAACATGTGTGTGGGCCTGTGTATGTTTTTTTTTGTTTCTCTTTCTCTGTGTGTGAGTACATAAGTCTGTCTCTGTGTGTCTGTATATTCATATCCTTTCTTGGGTTCAGGTGTATGTATGTGTAAACAGTATGTGCCTGTATTATGTATGTGTTTATATATGAATATGAGTCTGTGTATGTATGTTCATATGAATATTTAATACTTACCATTGGTGTCTTCATGTTTGTCTGTGCTTATGTTTGCTAGTTCCCCTGAAAAAAATAAAATTTTAGGACCATTATTATATTTCCATTTATCTACTTGCTTTCATTGACACATTCAATGAAGCCAAGTTGTTGACATTCAGCATGCTGGTGTTCTGCAGTGTCTGGGTCAACTTTCTTCCTGCATCCCATAGCACCAAGGGCAAGGTCATGGTGGCTGTGGAGGTCTTCTCCATCTTGGCCTCTGGTGCAGGCTTACTGGGGTGTATCTTTATCCCTAAGTGCTACATAATTTTGTTAAGACCAGAGAGAAATTCTCTTAAAAAGTTAAAGGAGAAAACATCTTTGTGAACTAACATTTCCTAAATTAAAAGTGAAAGCTGTAGTTTTGGGGAAAAAAACTATTATGATACAATGGAAGATGTATGTATTAGCTAGTGACTTTTACTGTTTCTTCTAATGAAGATGCCTAGAATTGACATACATACTACTTATCTGAACATAATCTCTTGGAATTTTCCATTAAACCACTTAATTAATAAGACCTAGCTATTGAATATTACTGTGTCAGGGAAGACTTTTTTTGCTCTAATATACATTCAGATTTAAAATAAACTACAAGTCCTTGTATTGATGTCTGAGTGAATGTGTGTATTTTACAGCCAGTGAGTATTGAGACTAAAGACTCACATCCTCCATCCCTATACTTTTCCCCAAATTCACTATATCTCTATTACCCTTCAAAAAAGTACAGGACTCCAAGAAACAACCACTCTTCAGGGATAAAATATACAGTGAGACAAGGCAAAAAACCCATTTTGTTAAGTGTTTCTGAGAAATTTGAGTCTTTCTTTTGAGAATATTCAGTTAGTTCGGGATCCATTTAAAATTACAATCTTTGGTTTTTGATATATATATATTCTCTTGAGTATTCAATATATTTTGGATATTAGTCCCTCTGTCAGATGTTGAGTTGCTAAAAATATTTTCCCGTTATTTAGCTTGCCTTGGAGGAGCTTTTCAGTTTGATGAAGCCCTATTGATGAGTTGCTGGACCTATTATGTACGCTATTGCTGTTTTCTTTCCAGAAATTCTACCAGTCCAATGATTTTGAGGCTCTTTCCCACTTTCTCTTCTACCATGCTCAGTGTTTCTCTTTTTATATTGAAAAGTTTGGTAAATTTGGACTTGAGTTTTGTACAGGAGGATCAGTATGGATATATTTATTTTCTTCTATATGCAGACATCCAGTTGAACCATCACTTTTTGTTGAAGATTCCATATTTTTTTCAAGTATGCTTTTCTGACTTGTCAAAACTAGGTGCCCATAGCTGTATAAATTTATATGTAGGATTTCAAGTGAATTCCATTTGATTGATTTGTCTCTGTTTATACCAATAACATTTTTTAATAGTGAAGGATTTTAGTACAACTTGAAATCAGGAATGCTGATACTTCCAGAAGTTCTTTTATCATTCATTATTATTTCAGCTATTCTGTTATTTGTTGTTTATCAATATGAAGCTGAATAATTTTCTTTGGATACCTGTGAAAATTGAGTTAGAATTATGCATTCTGATGGTAATCTTAGCTCTGTTTTTCCTGTTTGAGTTCCTAAAGTTTTAACTTACTGATATTTTTCACTTTGGGTCCTTTTACTAATTATTGACTTCATTTACATTTATTGGTCTTGGAATGTTTCTTTAATTTCCTTCCAACTTGTTTGTGTTTTACTGAATTAGATTTGTAGACAAATGGATGGGAACTAGAAAAAAAATCATTCTGAGTGAGGTAACCCAGACACAGAAAGACAAACATGGTATATGCTCACTCATAGGTGGTTATTAGGAGTAAAGTATAGGATAACTAACCTTCAATCCACAGCGCCAAAGAGTCTAGGTAACAAGGTAGACCCAAGAGGATTCCATTAATTTCACTGGGAATGGAAAATAGAAATTTTCTCCTGGGTAACTCGGGGGTTGGGAATTATCAGATGGAAGGATGGGAAGTGGAGGGAGTTGTTTGATTGGACCGAGTGTATGAGGTAAGTTAGAGGCAGCCTGGAGGATGAGAGTAAAAAAAGAGATGTCTTCATAGAAGGAACCATTACAGAGTTTGGGAGAACCCTGGTGCGAGTATGATCTTCAAGAATCCACAAAATGACCCCAAATAAGACTCCTAGCAATACTAGAGAGTGTGCATGAACTGGCTATCTACTGTAATTATACTGGAGACTACCCTAATTGCTCTCAGAGACACTCTATCCAGTAACTGATGGAAGCAGATGCAGAGGTCCACAGACAAACACTGCATTGATCTTGAGAGTCCTACAGAAGAAAGGGAGAAGAGATGGATTGGCTGAACCAGGTTAGTCATGATGGGGGAACCCACAGAGATAGCCAACCTGAGTCCACTGAGCCTAATGGATGCCATACCAAGAGTTACAGAGCTTGCATGTGTCCGAACTTGGCCTCTGCATGCATGTGTGTGACAGTTGTGTAGCTTGGTCTGTTATTAAATTTCTAAAAGTGAGAGCAGGACCTATTCTTGATGCTTAGCTGACTTTTGATAATATGTTCTACATGCTGAATTACCTTGTCTTGCCTGGACTTATGGAGAAGAGTTTAGTCATGCCTAAACTTGTTTAGTGCAAGTCCATGAGAGGCCTGACTCCTTCTGAATGGAGATGGAGGAGAAACAGGTGGGGAGTTGGGTAGATAGGTAGAAGGAGGAGACCAGAAGAGAGGAGGGGAAAAATAAATGTAAAATAAATGAAAGAATATTATCTAAATAAAATTGAAAAAAATCAATTTCTGACATAAGCTAAAATAAACCCCATCATATTCATACAGGCTATATTAAGGGCTTCTGCTATGTTGGAATATTTAAAGGCTGCAGTGGTAGTGTTACAGGGCACTAGTGGAGACATATGGTCCTGGCTGGTTGTCACTGTGTTCTATGGTGATGTCTAGATATCTAGGATTAGGAAGATTGCACTTTTAGGTTCTGATGTCTGTTTTTTTTTCTTTGATTAGTGGCTGTTTTGTTTCTTGCTTTCTGTTTCTTCTCTGACTTTTAGGAGAGTGTGATGGGTGTGTGGTACCTGGTAGGAAATTTTCTGTTGACCTGATTGGTGTGAATAGTGAGGGTTCCAGTTAAATTTTGTTTCTGGGCAGTAGACATGGCACTTAGGAATGGGGATGGATAGGCTAGGAGTCTGAAGTGTTTCCAAGGAAAGGAAGAAGAGTGTTCAAACAGGATATGTTCATTTAGTCTTCTTGAAATGAGGATACAAGGTAAAGAGAAGACATCAGAGGAGGTCTGGTATAAGACAGCGGATAAAACTGAGTATTTTCATAAGGAGGTATAGTGCTGAGTTAATGATCTACACATAGTCTACCTTCTTTCCTGGCAGCAGCAGCATTTTCGGTAGCAAGGCATGTCTTCTGGGCTTTTGAAACTGTGATAAAGCTAAGTAGAGTGGCTAGGAGGGAAAGATTCCTGGGGACCCTTGGGAGGTGGCACAAGGGCTAGAGAAGGCTGAAGAAGATGTTCCCTTTTGGAGACCCTTCCCCAACTTCATTGGTTATGGATGACCCTGGGTAGTGCCGCAGAAATCAGGACACAGGGGATGCAGAGTAGGAGATACAACTGCATACTTTATTGCAAAGCCAGTGCTCTTTTTATAATACTCAAATCACGATTCAAGCTAGGTTTCCATAATACATGAAAATAGTTTCATAGACTAGAAACTTGGTTGCAAATAATTTCAAGAGCTCCATGCCCTAGCTCGGTGTTATGGGAAAAACTCTTGTTATAATATACTATGTAAAAACACCTCATCAGAAGACAAACCACAACCTAATCAGAGCCTTTGAACTACAGTGCACATCTGTGTTCTCAAGGACTGACCATTGGCAAGGCACTCTACTGATGGGAGAGGTTTGCCTCCTCCCAACTTGGTTTGCCAAGCCTATCAGCAAGAATGCTGCCTCAAGTCTCCCTTGCACAGAGTTTTTATGCAGTTCAAAAGAGACCCTGTACAGTTCCCGAGCGAAGCTCAATGTGAGCCTAAGGTTATGTGTCTGTGGGAAAAGGGGAAGGTGCAGATCTTCACTCACCTACCTGGGTTCCTAGTGAGAATGGCCTGTGGTTTCGCCTTTTAGCTTCTTTTGAGAACATGTATTTTCAGTGGGAAATTGCACCGATGAATGTGGGCATTGGATTCTCCCATTTAGAACATATGGACTACATAGAGTTTGAGACAAATACAGGAAAATTCTTCTGTGTGGAGGGTAATAGATATTCTTTAGTAACTGAAATGAGGAATTCAGTTTTGTTGCTCTTCTCTAGATCCTGTTGAAAACTAGCAATCAACATGTATCATGTCCATAATCACTGACTCTGTGATGAACTGACGTTGTTGGGATGAGTTCTGGATATATAGGTAGGGACAAGACAGGACATGCTTTTTATGGGAGCATATTAAAACTTATGTTTAGATGTTACCTTAAATATTTCCAATGTTCTAGGCTGTGCCTGGAACTGTGTATTGATGTCTTTCTCACAATCATCAACTGTTTTATATTTGTCTTTTCACCTCATACATTGTCTGAAAAAAAGTTGAATAAAATAGTCAACTGACAGAATAAAAACACATCTAGGTTTCTTGAGACTTCACACTCTGGAGTTTTGTTGATAGTTGTTAATCCTTTCAAATAACTATTGAAATGCCCAGACATGCCTTACACTATATTTATTTATACTTATATGACAGCGTTGCTAGCATATACATGTGTGCACCATATGCAATCTTTGTGCCTTTACAGTTGTAATCTCCTAAAACTTGAGTTTTGCTAAGTTGTGAGCCATGATATAAGTGCTTGAAATCATACCTAGGTCTTCTATGAGACCAATCCCTCTTCTTAACATTAAGCTATCTCAACTGTGTCTATATAGTACACTTAGTGTTGTAGGGTCTTATGTCATATGCATGAACAGAGCCTCAGTCATCTCTTCTCACACCTCATGTCCCCCTGTAGATTGTGGAAATTCCCATACCTTAATATCACAATGAAACTCAGAATCACAGTTCAGAATCTTTCGAACATTTTGAGTATATATCCAAAGGATACTCAATCGTGCCACAAGGAAATGTGCTCAACTATGTTCATAGCAGCATTGTTTGTCATAGCCAGAATGTGGAAATAACCTAAATATCCCTCGACTAATAAATGCATAAGGAAAATATGCTATATTTACACAATGGAGTACTAGAGAGCAGAAAAAAATAATTGTATCTTGAAATTTGCACTCAAATGGGTGGAGTTAGAAAACATCATATTGAGTGAGGTAATCCAGACCCAGAAAGACAGTTATCACATGTACTCACTCATAAGTGGTTTTTTATTATTAAATATTTCTGCCTCCTCCCCACCACCACTTCCCATTTCCCTCCCCTTTTCCCGATCAAGTCCCCCTCCCTCGTCAGCCCAAAGAGCAATCAGGGTTCCCTGCCCTGTGGGAAGTTGAAGGACAACCCACCTCCATCCAGGTCTACTAAGGTGAGCATCCAAACTGCCTAGGTTCCCCCAAAGCCAGTACGTACAGTAGGATCAAAAACCCATTGCCATTGTTCTTGAGTTCTCAGTAGTCCTCGTTGTCTGCTAAAAATAAAGCGAGTCCGGTTTTAGCCTATGTTTTTTCAGACCCGGGCCAGCTGGCCTTGGTGAGTTCCTGATAGAACATCACCATTTATCTCAGTGTGTGGGTGCACCCCTCGCCGTCCTGAGTTCCTTGCTCGTGCTCTCTCTCCATCTGCTCCTGATTTGGACCTTGAGATTTCAGTCCGTCATAACTGCTTTTTAAAAATAAAGAAAACCAGCCTACAAATCACAATCCCAGAGAACATGGACAACAATGAGAACCCTAAGAGAGACATACATGGATCTAACCTACATGGGAAGTAGAAAAAGACAAGATCTCCTGAGTAAATTGGGAGCGTGGGGAACATGGGACATGGTTAAATGGGAGGGGAAAAGAAGGACGGTGAGCAGAGTAAAATGTAGAGATCAATAAATAAAATCAATAAAAAGAGCATTTTGTTGTAGATGCTTATTGAATAAGGTCTTCTGCAAGAAGAGCACATGTATCAAGTGCTGAAACAACAATCTAGCTCCTATAATATTCTTTTCACCTGTGTATCAAATCACTCCTCTCTCTTCTAAGTTCAACTCTTAGAACTCCTAGCATGCATGAAGATCCTCTTAACATCCTCTGCAAGGTAGAATGTTGTTTTATCTTCATCTGCAGACCTGAGTTCACTCTCTCACAAATATCCTGTATTTTCCTCTCACTACTCTATTGCCATCAAAACCATTCTTTCACCCAGATAGTAAAATAATAACTAAGACTTTATTTTGAGCACTTTGTATTTTCGAGCAGAAAGGTTCCTTCCACACCGCAGTATTACCTACTGGCTAGGTCTTGTGAGAGGAATGGCTGAGAGGCAAATTAGGGGAGATAGTGTAGACATCATTAATAGTCATGAGAGGAAACCATGAGAGCTGTTCTGAAAGAAATAGGTCTTGCAATAGAATCCAATATTTGTTGGTTATGAACCAACTATGGATCCAACAGAATTCATGAAATATGAGTTTAGGAAGAATGTTCCCTGATATTTTAAAGAGAGATTCTCTCTGGTCTTAATAAAATTGGAATGCACTTGGGAAAAAAGATGCACCCCAATATCCCTGCGATAGAAGTCAAGACGGAGACAAAACCACAGTCACCATGACACCGTCCTTGGTTCTATTGTATGCAGGGGGAAAAGTGACCCAGACCCTGCAGAACTCCAGTATGCTGAATGTGAAGAACTTTGCTTTTAGAATCTGTCAGATTGATTCCTAGGTAGGAAATGCACACTGAAGCTCCCCAGAGCCCAGCAAGAAAAAACAGATTTCACAGTACATTCTAGATGCTCTGATAAAATGACTTAGATTGGTGAATGCACAGAAGTTGAATTCATTAATCACAGTTTTGCTGAGTGTTTTGAAAATCAGATCACATGGACCAGTGCCCCCTGAGGTCACTGTCTCTTTTATGAATGAACCCCTCAAGAGAGATGAAGACTGTTTCTTCTACTTGGAGAATATATGTTATAAGTTTTCTGGTTTGAATTTGCCAGGCAATATAAATTACCATAGAAACAATACTAAATTTAATAAATAGATGTTGTTGAATATTATTTTAACTACACAAAGATGTGTTACATTTGGTTATTCTGCAGAATATTGCTGCAGCTATGTAAGATGTGTTACTTTTGTTTGTGCTGTGTTTGTTTAACGATAAAAAGATGTGTTGCATTTGTTTCACATGGCCTGTCTGCAGCATCTGATTGGTCCAATAAAGAACTGAGCAGCCAGTTGCTAGGTAGAGAAAAGATAGGTAAGGCTGGTGGGCAGACAGAATAAATAAAAGAAGGCTCGGCTGAAAAGGCAAAGACAGGAAGAATGAGAGAAGAAGGTGGAGAGAGCATAGGACATGCCCATAGCAAGAAGCCTGGCAGTCAACAGCCAGCCCGAGATAAGGGAGCAGTGAAAGGAAGATGGACAGAAGGGAGAAAGATAATGAGCCCCAAGGCAAAGGGAGATAGAAGAAAACAGGTCCCCAATCACCACTGGACCCAGCCTCTGATTTGGGCTATGGTATTCTACCAACGCTTTGGCTAAAACAGGGAACACAGGTATCAACAATCTGATATGCTAATTGTAACATTTCAAGGGCTATGCAAGTAACCATTGAGCTGTTTCACCACATAAGAGGCGTTAGCAATATTAACATGTCACACAAATGAAATGATAAAACTGTGAACAAGACATTTCTTGTACTAGCCATAAGTCGTCCTGCTCCTTCAGCAAATCCTACCAGCGTGTGCCACAAGGACCGGCCCAGGAAGCATGCAGGCTCACTCAGAGACCTTCTGCAGCTACTACATGGATTTCTTGGTGCTGCCTTGATGGAGGAAGGTCATTGGTTAAATAAAAAGAAACTGCTTGGCCCTCATTGGTTAGAAGATAGGTGGGAGGAGTAAACAGAACAGAACGCTGGGAGGAAGAGGAAGTGAGCTCAGACTCCACAGCTCTCCTCTCAGGAGCAGATGCCTCAGAGAGACACCATGCTCCCAGCTCCCAGGCAGACGCCCGTGAAGAAGCTCCGACCCCGGATGGATATAGGCTAGAATCTTCCCGGTAAGCACACCTAGGGGCACTACACAGATGATTAGAAATGGGCTAAATTAATATGTGAGAATTAGCCTAGAAGAGGCTAGATAGAAATGGGCCAAGCAGTAATTAAATGAATACAGTTTGTGTGTTGTTATTTCGGGCATAAGCTAGCCAGGCAGCCGGGGTGTTGGGGACGCAGCCCTGCCGCCACCATATTACTACACTGCCAGAAAGCCTAACGCATCCCTCTCCCTACAACAATGAGAAAATATTTTTACCAACTCCACATCTGACAGACGTCTAATATCCAAAATATATGGAGAACTCAAGATACTATAAATCAAAAACAAAGACTACAATATTAAATGGGTCCTGAACTAAACAGAGAATTCTCAAAAGGGAAACTCAAATTGCTCAGAAACACTTAATAAGATGTTCTTTTTTCCTTGTTTCACTGTACATTTTTTTTTCATGTAGAGTGGTTGTTTCTTGGAGTCCTGTACTTTCTTGAAGGGAAATAGAGATATAGTGAATTTAGGAGAAAGTATAGGGATGGATCATGTGAGTCTTTAGTCTCAATGCTCACTGGCAGTTAAAGACACATATTCACTCAGACATCAATAGATAGACTTTTAGTTTATTTTAAATCTGATTGTATATAAAAGAAAGAAAAAGTCTTCTACAATGCAGCAATGTCCAATAGGCAGATCTTGTAAATTAAGTGGATGAACGGAAGATTACAAGAAATTACGTTCAGAAAAGTAGTATGTGTGTCAATTCTTGACACCTTCATTAGAAGAAACAGTTCGAGTCACTAGCTAATGCATACAACTTTTATTGTATCATAACAAGTAGTTTCATATCAAAACTACAGCTGGCAGTTTCAATTTAGGAAATTGTTGTTCAGGAAGATGCTTTCTCCTTTAACTTTTTAAGAGAATTTCTTTCTGGTCTTAACAAAATTATATAGCACTTGGGGATAAAGATACACCCCAGCAAGCCTGCACCAGAGACCAAGATGGAGAAGACCTCCACAGCCACCATGACCTTGCCCTTGGTGCTATGGTAGACAGGAAGAAAGGTGACCCAGACACTACAGAACACCAGCATGCTGAATGTCAGCAACTTGGCTTCATTGAATGTGTCAGGGAGATTCCTGGCCAAGAAAGCCACAATGAAGCTCCCTAATGCAAGGGAGCCATGGTATCCCAAGACACAATGAAATGCAATCATTGAGCCCTTGCTACATACAATAATGATGTGACTGTGTTCACTCTTGGCATCAATTTCAATAAATGGAGGAGAAACTCTCAGCCAAATTGCACAGAGAATAATTTGGATGAGGGTACAGATGACAATGATGAAATCGGATGCCCTTGGAATCAGGTAGAACCTCATCCTTCTTCCGGGGATTGTGACTTTGAAAGCCAGAAGCACAGTCACTGTTTTGGCCAACACAGTAGAAACAGCCACACTGAATACTACTCCAAATGTGATTTGCTGCAGGATGCACTTAGCTGCATTGGGATGGCCAATAAAGAGCAAGGGACACAGGAAACAAAAGATGAGTGAGACGAGCAAGCTGTAGCTGAGATTCCGGTTATTGGCCTTCACAAGTGGAGTGTCATGGTGCTTTATGAAGATCCCAAGAACCACAGATGTGAAGGCAGTGAAGCACAAGGCCATTAAGGTCAGAGCCATCCCCAAGGGGTCTTCATAGGCCAGAAAGCTCACAGTTTTGTCAATGCAATGGATGTGTTCTGCATTGGCATACTGGTCCTCTGGACACTTTACACACTGATCCACATCTGATGGAGAAAAAAACTATGATTAGTGAATCCTGAGCATTTTTCTTTACATTTTAATAATTATGTGTTGAAATGAGCATTGCAATATCTGCACTTGTGCTGAGGAGGACATTGAAAGATAATGCTGCATAGCAATACTTCCGTTTCACAATACTCATTCCTTATCTCTTCATGGAATGAATCCAAACAATCACTACTTTTTCTATTAAATGCGTGTTAATGTCATCATTTGTCATGTTATATTGAAAGATGGTTTTGGTAGAAAGACAGGAGATAGAGAATGAGGGAGAAGGGAACAGAACAAAGGAGAGAAGGAGTGGATATTTGGGCCAAGAAGACAAATCTTTCTCTGATTAGAGTAGAAACAGGTAATTTATAAAGGTAAAAGGGTTCCCTGATTTTAGGATAAAGTGTTAAATTGGATTATCATGTTAATTAGGACAGTCATGAAGGATTTTTGTTAGCTTGACCTCACATTTTGATATCTGGACAATGATAGTCAATCTCAGGTGGAGGAAGTGGATGATTAAGGCAATAGATCTTGGTGACTAGCTTTGAGAATGTCATTGTCTTAGGTTTCATATTGCTTTGAAGAGAAATGATGACCATGGCAACTCTTTTAAAGAAAAACATTTAATTGGGTGTCCTATAGTCATAAGTTCAGTTTATTATCATCATGTTGGGATATGGTTGTATGCAGATGGACCTGGAGTTATAGAAGGGGCTTTGAATTCTGTTTTTATCCATTGGTAACAGGAAGTAAACAGACTCACTGTGTGTTTCTTAAGCATATGTGAAACCTCATACTCTGCCTCCACAGTGTAACACTTCATCCAATAATACCATATCTTCTCCAAAGAGACCAAATAACCTAATAGGATCACTTCCCATGATGTCATGGGGGCAAATTTTATTCAAGCAACCATAGTAATCTAATGGTTTATAGAAAGGCAAATGGAATGTGAGAGAAGGACAGGGTTTGTTAGAGATATACCTGCCATGCTTGGGATGGCTACAGTCCTTCCAGAATCACTAATTTTATGTGCTTACATGTAAAGTATCAAAAGAGATGGTGAATATGAGGTCAGTTGGGTTTATATGGTGTAAGTAGGAGGGGGAAATGAGAAAGGAAGGTTATATAAATATAATTTTGATGTTGGAAAATGCAAACAAAATGAAATAAATTAAATAAGTTTGCCCTTAGCTGTGTCCTCATCTGGTAGTAAGGATGCTCTATTCCTCAGTATGTTTCATAACAAGCAGCAACATGGAAGTTCCCATGAGTGGCAAGCAGTTGAGAGATCTGCCTCCAGGCTGCATCCCCACCCTTGATGTGAAACAATGGTTTGTATTCTGTCAATTATATTTTAAATAAATGTCAATTGGCCAGTAGCCAAGCAGGAATTATAGGTGGGACAACCAGACAGGAAGTAAAGGAAGGTCAATGACACCAGGAGAATTCTAGGAAGACAGAAGTCCATTCCTCTGCTGTCCTGGCCCAGCCACAGGCAGCAAGCAGGCACCTGAATATTCTCTCCTTGGCCAGTAATCCCATGTAACCTTAGAAGACTGCATAAGTACAAGTGCAAACTCAGCAGTTGAAGATCATGCATAGACAGGAGCCATACTAGATGGAAGAACAGACTACTTAGGCACTGCCATTACCCACACCTGTTAGAAAAACAGATGAGTAAATGCCAACACAAGAATACATTCAACAAGCGAAAGAGCATTATGTAAATGCTATTGATCTCAGCATTTCCTTCAACAGTAAGACCTGAGCATTCCAATACAGCTGAAATGTAAGAAAACAGTCTTCAAAATAACTTTAGAAAAATGGTAGTGGCTCTTAAAGGGGAAATAAAAAAATTCCCTTAAGAAATCAAAAAAAGGATAAAGAAAGTATTGGGAGACATCAATAAATCCCTTAAAAAAACAAATAAAGCTAAGAACAAACAGTCAAATAGGTAAAGGAAACAGTTCAAGACTTGAAAATTGAAATAGAACTATATACAAAACATAAACTGATGGAATTCAGGAAATGAAAAATATGGCTAAGTGAACAGGAACTACTGATTCAAACATTATGGACAGAATACAAGAGACGGAAGAGACAATCACAGATGTTAAAGATACAATGGAGGAAATAGATTCATAAGTCAAAGGAAATGTTAAATACAATCAATTCCAATCATAATATTCAGGAAATCTGTGGCACAATGAAAAGACCTACCCTAAGCATAATCAGGATAGAAGGAGAAGAATCTCAGTTCAGAGACACAGAAAATATATTTAACAAAATAAAAAAAAAATCCCAACCTAAAGAAGGGCATGTGTATGAAGGTACTAGAAGCTTACATAATACCAAATTGGCTAGACCAAAAAACAGTCCCCTCACCCCATAATAATCAAACACTAAGCAAACAGAATGAAGAAAGAATTTTTTTTCTGACTTACATATGTTTATTTAAAAACAGAAAAATGTGGTTATGGAGATAAAGCTGCCTTTTTATCCTACAACCATGAAGAAAGAATTTTAAGAGCTGCAGATGAAAAAGGCCAATAAACATATAAAGGCAGATCTATCAGAATAACACCTGACTTCTCAAAGGAGACCCTACAAGCTAGAAAGTCCTGGACTGATGTTTTACAGACAATAAGGGAACACAGATGCTAGTGCAGAATACTATGCCCAGAAAAACACTCAATAACCATAGACAAAAAAAGCAATGTATTTCAAGACAAAATGAGATTTAAACAATACCCATCCACAAACCCAGCAATACAGAAATGCTATAATAAAAATTCCAACCCATGGAAGCTTGCTAAATCCATGAAAACACAGATAATAAATAACTCAAAACAGCAAAACTCAAAAGAAGGGAAATTCAAACACTAACACCACCAAGACCGAAAAACCACCAAGAATAATTATTGGTGATCATTAACACTTCATAGTATCAATGAACTCAATTTCCCAATAAAAAGAGATAGGCTAACAGAATGGATTTGAAACCAGAATCTATGCTTCTGTGGGTTACAAGAAATACACCTCAACCTCAAAGACAGACATTACCTCAGAGTAAAAGGTTGGGAACAAAATTTCCAATCAAATGAATCAAAGAAACAAGGTGGTAAAACTATCCTAATATCTAAAAAAAATAAAAAATAAAAAATAAATAAAAAGAACCTTCAAAGTAAAATTACTGACAAGAAATGGAGAAGAACAGTTTATATTCATCACAGGAAAATCCATCAAGATGAAGTCTTAATTCTGAACAACTATTCCCTAAATACAAGAGTGCCAACATTTTAAAAGAAACATTACTAAAGCTTAAATCACACATCAGACTCAAAGGGACTTATGAGACTACTGTGAAATATTTTTACCAAAACACAAAAGAATGTACTTTTTTTTCAGCACCTCATGGAAACTTATCTAAAATTGACACACACTTGGTCATGAATAGAATCTCAACAGATACAAAGAAATTTGAATAACTCCTTGTATTATATGGAACAAGTATGGGTTAAAGTTAGAGTTCAGCAGCAATACAAGCCAAAAAAAAATGTACAAACTCATGGAAATGCTCCCAACTGAACCATCACTGGGTCAAGGAAAAAATATAGAAAGAAATTAAAGACATCCTAGCATCCAAAGAAAATGAATCCACAACATACCAAAACTAATGGGAAACTAGGAAAGTATAAACTAAGAGGAAAGTTCATAGCAGTAAGTGGCTACAGAAAGAATTTGGAAAACCTAGTGCTGTGGTGAAGATTCTACTGCAGGGAGATGATGAACTGAGAGCTTTGGCAAGCTGGGAAAACACAACATGTTACACTGTAAAAACAGTTACTGTTTGCATGTGACCCCTTTTTCAATGCATCACTTTCCAGAGTCAGAAACTCAGGGAAGATCTTGTGAGAGTTCATTGAGTGAATCTGTGAAGATGAAGTCACATTTGTATTTTGAGATGATAGGATGTTGAGATTCCCAACCTGTGAGATACATGCCATGGAAAGCTGCATACAGGGAGTGGAACTAGCAAAAGAGAGACATGTATAAAAATTTTCAGGAATAGAATTAAGTAAGCTCATCTTAGTTTATGGTGTCCCAGCCTTGGTAGAGGAGTTGATCTAGACCAGGGATGTTTGCAGAGGCAGAATTGAGCCAGCAACCTGGGTCAGAGCAGAGCTGAGACGGCAAACTCCACAGGAGCAGGTACAGGGGAGCAACCACTGACCAAGTAGGGCAGAGCCAGAGACCACTGCAGAATCAGGCATAAATCTGGGACCTTCCAGGGAGTAGACATGACCCAGAACCCCTGCAGGTCTGTGTGTGAGTCTGGGATCTCTGAGGGAGTAGGCCTGAGACAGGTCCTCTGTGGGTCCAGGCACACCCAAGTCTGGAATCTCTGGAGGGGTAGACAGAAACCAGAGACCTTTGCAGGACAAACCCTGAGCCAGGGTCCTTTGCAGAAGCAGATCCAGACCAGGAACATTTACAGAAACAGGTCTGAGTTGTCAGCCTAAGCCAGAACAAGCCTGAGACAGCAAAATCCATGGGAGAGGGGATAACCCCAGAAGCACTGAGTGACCTCCAGGAACACGGAGTGACCATTGGGGTAACTAGACCCATGGTAATGAATGTCCCACAAGGAACAACCATCTGAGCCTTGGATCCACTGGCACCTAGATTAATGACCAGAGTCACAGACAGCCCAAACCATACTATTTAGAATAAAAGATGAGTAGACAAGGTGAGGGCACATGCACCACCATAAAGCACAATACGCCAGTAAAATCCAGAGACCCTTCAACAGCAAGACAGATGAAGCAGAAGAAAAGGACCTAAAAAATAACTTCATTGGAATGTTTGAGACTCTTAAAGCAGAAATGAGACATTACCTCACAAAATGGAGGAAAAGACAGATAAAAAATTTGGAAGACATTAGCAAATCCCTTAAGAAAACCAGAAAAAAACAATCAAAAATATGTAAGAAACTATTCAAGACTTACTAACTGAAATATATACAATAAAAACACTCAGATTCAAACCGCCTCTGTGTTTGTTTCTGTTTGTCACCACCAAATCATATCCCACCTGGTCTTCCAGCACCCATGTCCCACAAGCTGGGTTGGTTGGTGGCAGGAGACTGTCAGTGAGACAAAATGGCAGTGTACAGAAACCAAGTGAAGATAGGGAGGAGGGATTATATGAGCAAGGGAAGTGTTGTGGGTCAATGGTCTGTACCCTGTCAATTTTATTTTAAATAAACACTGATTGGCCAGTAGCCAGGCAGGAAGTGTAGGTGAGGCACAGCAACAAGAATTCAGGGAAGAAGGAATTCTCAGTCTGCAGTTGTAACATGGTGCAGAGCAAGCAAGATGTGACTGTCTGGCCGAAAAAAGGCACTAAGAAACATGGCTAACATAGACAAGAATAATGGGTTAATATAAGTTATAAGAATTAGTTAATAAGAAGAGCATTAGATACTGAGACAATAGGTTAATAACTAATGTAGACGTCTGTGTGTTTCTTTGGGAATTAATGACTGAGGGAACTTGGCAGGACAGAAACCTCAGTCAACAGGGGAGGATAAAGATCATGACAGGGAAACCCACTGAAATAACTGACCTGAGCTCAAGGGAGTTCATGGAATCTGTACCAACACCTAGGGAGCTAGCATAGGACTCTCCTAGGCACTCTGCATGTGTCCAACTGTTGTGTAGGCTGGTCTGTTTATGGGATTCCTAGCAGTGGAGCCAGGATCTATTCCTGGCACATGAACTGGCCTTTTGGAACATATTCCCTGTAGTGGGATGGATTGTCCAATAAAAAAGGAAAGGTCTAGTTTCTGCCTTAACTTGGCATGCCAGGCTTTGTTGGCTTCCATGGAAGGCCTTATCATATCTGAATGGAGACAGGAGTGGATGTGGGGGAAAGAAGGGATTGAAAAAAGAGGAGGAAGGAGAAACTATGGTTGGTGTATGAAATAAATAAATGAAAAAACACCCACCATCTTATGAGCTTACTTAAAACAAGCTAGCAAATAAATAACAATGAAAACAAATGTAGAAGAGGAGCCGTAACTCTATCACTGAGGGTAGAATCCTCTCTACATATTTAGCATAAAAAAGCCCGACATCTTGATGCCATCAATTTGTGAACAGACAAGCTCCTTCCTTCTTCCTTTTCTGTGAGATACAGACCCAGAGCGTACTCAAGGGGGAAATAGATACAGATCTAGCACCATGAAGACAATAACAGAAGAATACTCAAGTAAGGGTGATAGCACAGTAAATGCCATTTACTCTTATGATTTTTTTCATTTAAAGCCAATTCATTAGATGTTGTTTATTACTTTGGTGTATCTTGTATGTCTGAGTGCATAGAGGCCAGAGGGTTGGCAAGGTCCTTCTTTATGTGTTGCTTTGATTGGATAATGAATGAAGGACTGCTTTGGGCCTGTGCAGGGAATAGAGGTAGGCAGGTAAAGCGAGGCAGAATGCTGGGAGAAAGGAAGTAGAAGGAGAGAGAAGCCATGGAGATGCTGCTAGGGACAGATGGTTGAAAACTTACCCAGTAAGCCACGGCCATATAAATATGGCTTTATATTTATAATAATGGTATTTATATTCTACATATAAATAGAAATAGGTTAAATTATTATGTAAGAGTCACTCAATTAGAAGCTAAACGTAATGGGCCAATTAGTGATTGAATGAATACAGTTTCTATGTAATTATTTCAAGTCTGGGCAGTTGGGATGAACATGCAATCTCCCACAACAGTCAGAAGACAGTTTCTAGGAGTTCATTACCTCTATTTATTACATGAGTCCTGGGGTTGAACTCATAATTAGCTGTAGTAGCAAGGGAATTAATTACTTTGCCATATTATTGGCCATTAATATGCTTTAAAGACTTTTATTTTATACAATCACTAGGAAGGACCTTGTTCAGATTTCTCTCACACTGCAGTTTGGATATCAAAACTGTTTCTTTGAGAAACTGACATATGCCATGAATTTTCAGTGAGTCAAAGATGTATGTCATAGCAAACAGTGTGACTTAAAGGGGCATTGATAGTGATCACATTCCAATAAATCTAACTTAGGAAAGGGGTATATTCTATCTGTGTAGCAGATTTTAGACCCTTTGATCATCCGTGTGTATGTTAGAGAGGATGATCAATGTGAAGGGTTTATCTTGGCAGGAAATACTCACTTGTCTCATTAGAAATTTCATTTTCTGGGCAAGGACTGCAATCAAAACAGCAGGCTACCATTCCCTCCTGCCTGAACTTTCTGAATCCAGGACCACAATCAGCACTGCACACAGAGGGTGGCATCTGAGGAAAATTAGACAAATGATGTTATCAGGAGATCTGCCTATTCATTATATAACTACTATAAATTACCTTGATAAAATATCAATAATTTTATATTATATATACCAAAGAGTGACCATATTTCACTTAGCATATTATAGAATGCCAATTTATGTGAAAGTGTAGAAACAATTTAATATAAAATTGATAGTGTCACATTGCTGGAAATTTAGGAAAAAGAATGAGTTGTTCACTCTGGACAAATAAACATGACAGAGCATGCAAAGAATTTTTTAAATTAATTTTTGCAACTTGACACAAAGTATATTTAAAATATAGAGGGAACCTTAACCAAAAAATTCATTCCATTTTATTAACCTGTAACCATAACTGCAAAACATTTTACTCATTGGTATTTGATGTAGGATGCTCAGTCCACTGTGGGCAGTTCTGTCCCTAGGCAGGCTGTATGAGAATTCAAGTGGAAGAAGCCAGTAAGCAGTGCTCCTTCAGGATCTGTACTTTAGTTGCAGTTTTCAGATTCCTGCCTTGTCTTCCCCCAACTCTAACCCATGAGTCAAACCAACCTCCCCTTCTCAGTTTGCTTATGGTCTGTTTAACCACAGCAATAGCATAGCAAGCTGGGACGAATGGAGAAATCAAATCTGAGATAGCACACATGAACTTCACTAAAATCATCCTGCAAAACATGACATAGTATAAAAAAAATAGAAAAAAGGCAGAGACTGACACATTTCTAGTGATGAAGTGCTGAGCTGATGTGCACTGAGCTAAAAGGTGGAGTGTTTCCTGAGAATAAAGTGCCTGACACAGGCTGCAGACACTGCAGAACATGGATAAAAGTCAAATAACTTGAAATTAATTGAATGATTTCTTAAAGTTTAAAATAAAATGCATTTTTAGCTGTCTTGGACTTGCTATGTAGGCCAGACTTGCCATAAAAAGACAGGGTTTTAACTGTCTCTGCCTCCCAAAAGTTTTGATTAATATATGTACCTCAACATACAACTGACCTAACTTAGGATTTTAATGGAAATTCTTGAGTTTCTCTTCATGTAGGATAATGTTGTCAAATGCTTTGCCACAGAAATCATTTTTAAAGTGATTGGGCTGGAAAATATTAATTAATCAAAAGAAAACCTGATTTAGTCAAGATGTGATCTTTCTTTTGTGTCTGTTTTTTTTATTTTCATTCTGAATGAATGCTGATATTATTATGTGCACTTTCTGCACATATTTGGATGATCCTCTAGTTGTATCCATGAGTCTGTATATGTGCCACGTTTACATCTGTATATGTTGAACCAAACTTGTATCTCTGAAATGTAGTCATCTTTACCAGAGGAGCAGATATTTCTGTTGTCTTGTTGAGGTTTTGTGCTTTTTTTGTTTAATTTTCTTTTTTGCAAAATGAGGTTGGATATTTACTTAATGAGTTATGGAAGGGTTATTGCCAATCTTGATGTTTATGTATTTTGACTAGAGAATGGGAAGATTAACAGTAAATTGGTATTGATAATTATTAACTGATTGTAATTGCTCATTGTTGTTATTGCAATACTTGATACTTTTAATAGTTGTTTATCTGTATGGTGTTCTAGTGCTGTCTTTATATACTTTGATCACTTGTGTTTATTTTATTTTTGAGGTTCTATTAGTTCTTCAGGCGTCTTCCATAATAGTGTTAGAATGGTTGTGAATTCCAATAATTTGTGTTCATCACTGAATTTTGCTCTCTCTCTCTCTGTATTAGTTACGGGTTTTAGGAGTAACAAACTTACAGAACAAAACTGTCTCTGTTTCTGTCTCCATCTCTGGCTCTCTCCTCTATATATACACATATGCAATTTATTAGAATGTCTTGTGATCTTGCTAACCCAATAATTGCTGGATATGAATGGAAAGTTCAAGAATCCAACAACTTTTCAGTCCATGAGGCTTAATGCCTCAGCTGATCTCCATTACACACTGGAATCCCAAAGAAATACCCTTAATGCCAGTGAAATAATGAACTTGGGAACAAGCAGACAAAGAACAAATGTTTTCTTTTTTATTTCCTTATATGTGATTCCAGCAAAGGGTGTATCCAGGATAAGTGGTGGATTTTCCTAAATGAAATGATCTGGATTAAAGTTGTGTCTTCCCAACTGAAAATCCAGATAAATCTACTTTCCACACTTAAAAGATCTCAATTAATAGCAGGTTCTCTTTGTCTCTCTCGGTCTCTGTCTCTGTCTCTCTTTCAGTCCGTTGGCCTTCCTTTCTATATATCATACATCTTTTCCTTTATTTTTTGTTTTGTTTTTAACTACAAAGTTTATCTTTCACCCTGACTGTCCTGGATTTCACTGTGGAGACCAGGTTGTCCCCCACTTCAGAGATCGACCTACCTGTGCCTCAAGAGTTCTGTGATTAAAGGCATGCATCATTCCTCCTCTTTGTAAGGTGTTTATTTCCTATCTCAAAGATAAGATATGCATAAGAAGTGGATCGTAGCCGGGCGATGGTGGCGCACGCCTTTAATCCCAGCACTCGGGAGGCAGAGGCAGGCGGATCTCTGTGAGTTCGAGACCAGCCTGGTCTACAGAGCTAGTTCCAGGACGAGCTCCAAAGCCACAGAAAAACCCTGTCTCGAAAAACCAAAAAAAAAAAAAAAAGAAGTGGATCGTCCCACTTCACATTAAGCAAAAATCCCTTTCAGTTTTGCTCTGCATATTTGGGTTTCATTGAATTCTAAATAATGTCAACTTGATACTCAAGAGGAGGCCACACAGTCTCCTTCATTTATGACAGAGAACTTTGTTGGGTAGAGTATTTGGGGTTTGGCAGTTATGAATCTAACTGCTTCAATTCAGAGAGTTCATGAAAAAATCTACTGTAATCCAGGTGGGGAATTTCTATGAAATGCACTTCTTCCCTGAAGCCTTCAACTTTGTCCTGTTCGTTTTTTTTTTATTTTTTAGTTTTTCGAGACAGGTTTTCTCTGTAGCTTTGGAGCCTGTCGTGGCACTAGCTCTTGTAGACCAGGCTGGCCTAGAACTCACAGAGATCCACCTGCCTCTGCCTCCTGAGTTCTGTTATTTTGAATTCAAAGTAAACTATATCAGGGGAAGGTTCTCTTCTGATATAATGTGGTTTGTATTTAAATGCCTCCTGTTTCTAGATAGCCACATGTCCCACAGTATTCTGGAAAGTCACTGTTACATATTATTGGATATACTGTTGATGATGCTTATGGTGTATCCTTCTCTTCTGGAAATAGGTTAAAAATTGGACACTTTAATTTTATCCTCTTGGTCTCACACATCTTTTATTTTTTTCTTATTTTTATCTTCATCATAGTTTCAGATCTCTATTTTCAGCCTGGTCTTTGAGACTTGCCACCCTGTCATCATCTTGAAGTATTCTGTTGGTGAGACTTTTCACTGATATTTCTAAATGATTTCATTTGTCTTTCCTTTCCATATTTTAGTTTGAATTTTTTTATTATTTTGTACCTTTCGGGATGTATCTGTCATATGCTCACACAGTTCCATATTGTGTGCAAGTTTTGTGAACTCCTTGCTTTGTTTGGCGGTTGTTTGACTTTCAATGTCATCTTTGAAGTTTTTGTTCAGTATATCATTGAACACACTCTTGTTTAAACTTCTGACTCTAATATTTGTTGCATGGATGTCTTCATAGTTTCTTCACTTGTTTGTGTATTGAAATTTGCATATCTAGGAGTATAGCCCTGGTTGCATAGTTCGTAATCCTCTGGATTCCTGCAGTGGATCTTTTCCTAATGCTCAAGGGAGGCTAACTTCCAACACATGTGAAACTCCATTGCTGCTCTCCGAATGGACATGTAGTTCAGTAGTTAACCCTCCAGATCAAATGTCCTTTTCCCTGACAATGACTCTCCTCATCACTCTGAGAAAGGATATTAACTGTAGATCTCATACTACCTGGGCAACCTGAGATATAACTTCAGATGAAGCTTGAAGTCTCTCTTGAAGTCAACTCCTTTAAAGTTCTAGCCACTTTGTAGTTTGGGAGTTTGATTGAGATATCTTAAAATCACCTTCATGAGAATTCTTATCTATAACATACATAGAACCCATAGAAGAATATATCATTTATAAATTTTCAAAAGCAAATTTCTTTACTACTAATACCTCCACACAAAGAGATAAGGAAACTAGATACACACTTGTTTGTTTTGGGTGAACTATGAAAGAATTCATGGGATCAAGAAATGTTCCTCTAGTGAGAAATTTCTTTTACAGTATAAGCTTCAGTGCTAGAGACATGGCTCAGCTGCCAATAACAATTGCTCCTCATGAGCAGATGCAAGATTCATTTGTAGTTCACCCTGTGTAGAACCAAGTTGTCTCTGGTTTCGTGGAAATCAAAAACATTTTTCTGACATACATATGCACCACACATTCCAGTACTGCACAGACTACATGCCGATAAAACTTATACCAACAGAAAAGAAAAAGACAGAAAGATAAAACAAGATTACAATTCATAAGGTTTCTAAATGGGTCAAAAGATGTTATGGCAATGCAGGGCTAGATGGATTCGCAATTTAGAACCTGTTGGCAAAAATGCTTAACGCAAATTATATAATAAAAATGAATGATTGGCATATGTTTATTTTACTCATCTCTTACAATTAGCCTCGGTCTCTCAGCATCTGTGTCAGAGGTTCAGCAGAAAAGAGGAAAACCACTTTGTAGTTATCAGAATGGGACCAGCAGAATTGCTCTCAATTGCAGGAAATAAAAGTTAATAGTGGTAACCACCAGGTTGCTATTTATTTTAAAAGCTTGAAACATGTTCTGGTATGATAAAAATCACAGTTTACATGTATGAAATCCTGAAACAATTCATAAAATGTCACATCAAGAAAGTAAAAAGAAGAAACATTTTGCAGGAGGCTAAAAAATGACTCCTAAAGTGACAATCTATTTTTACTAAGTTACATGGAAGCACAAGTGGACCACGTGACAGTGTTCCTGCAGTGTAATGTAAATGAGCACATCACGTCAGACCTACCTGTCTACTTCCTGTGGCCCACTCTAGAGCGTCTTCATATAAATGGAGCTGTTGACCATGTGGGAAATATGGGCTAAACATTCCTATCTTCACCTTAAGTCCAAGACCATGTGGGAAATTCCAAATCTGGAAAATGTCATACTCCGGCTGCAATTTTTCTTTCTGGTTCATATTCACTCTGTCCCCAACTGGATTAGTGAAGTGGGTCTTCCTAAGTAAGGAGAACATCTGAAAGACAGGCAGCATTCTTTAGTGAATGTACCCTTCCTTAAAGTCAGAAAATATATTCTGATTTCATCTTTAATGCAACTTTCTTGAATGTCTCCAGGTGAGAAATCCAAATGAAAGCAAGTAGGTAAATGGAAATATAATAACGGTCCTAAAATTTTATTTTTTTCAGAGGAACTAGCAAACATAAGCACAGACATACATGAAGACAGCAATGGTAAGTATTAAATATTCATAAGCACATACATACAGACTCATATTCATACATAGATACATACATAATACAGGCACATACTATTTACACATACATACACCTGAACCCAAGAAAGAATATGAATATAGAGACACACAGAGACAGACTTCTGCACTCACACAGAGAAATAGAAACCACAAAAACATACACAGGCCTATAAACATGCTCACAAAATCATAGATAAATATGCACAAGGAGACATACACAGAAATAAACAGTCATGCAGGGAGACATTGACACAGACAAATTTATCCTCAAATGCAAAGACAGACAGAAACACATACAGAGGAACAGAAACACAGATACACATATGTACAACACATTCACCAAAACATGCTCATACACAGTAACACAAATATGCACAAGTGCAAGCACAACCACAAAAACAGACAAATCACACATTTTGGCACTTGTAGACACATGCACTGACAAATACACATAGGGAGATGAAGGTGAAGGCGTAAGTCACAAACAATCCCACACCAGTTTGGAATTATTATTAATAGAATGGTTATTTATTTAAAGGAGAAAAAACTTACAGAACACCATCCCAGACAACAGCCCTCTGCACAATCAGGCCAGAAGTGGAGCAGGAAGTAAGAGAGAGAAAGGAGGGAAGTGGCCGCTTTTTTAAAGAGAGAGACCATGCCCCAGTGGGCTGGTATCTCAGCGGCTTTTGGCTGGAGGAGTGGAAGGACGTCCCCCTTTTGGTTAAGTAAGAGAAATCTAAACCTACTACGAAATTATATACAATAAGTACAAATATCCTATTCTAACTAGCTTAGGTCTTGTATAATATTAACTTGGCCAAGTCATGAGAGAAAAGTAACTGCATTTATATAGTCTTCAATCCCATCGAAGATCTAAGGAGGGAAATAATGTTACCTGGGTAATTAGGAAGTTCAGTAAAACAATTTCCAAAACATGCAACAAATCACAGAGACAACTAGATACCTGGGCAATGACCCAAAGTCACGTTTGCAGCGTTGAAGCAACCAACTTTGGCTAAGGCCTAACACAACTGACATACCATTTTCTAAGGCAAGCAACTTTTCAAAACTATCTTACCCTGTCTTGGCAGGATATGACAGTCCTGTTTAATCCATTGATGCACGCTCTGTATCTCTGTCAGTGGTTGAGGTATGGGCATTTCTTTGCCCAAAGGCCAGTTCTGCCAAAAAGAAAGGCTCCAGGTGGAGTGTTTTGGTGCTCAACATTCTCTCGGGAATAGATCGGTGCTGCCAGGAGCAATTGTATCTCACTATCACGAAGCTCTGAATTAGATTAAAGACCATTTTCTGCAGCTCTTTGAAGAGGTTGAAGATTACCTATTTATACTGAGTATAATCTCTATGTATCTAAAGAACCTGATTAGTCTAATTTTAAATGATAAACTTAGATGACTATTGATCTATATAATTCTCAATATCTATCTAACTTAAAGACTAAGATAATAAACAACTGTGTAACAAATGAGGATTGTAGTAGTGGGGTGGTGGGGCTGCATCCCCAACACCCCAGCCACCTGCTAGCTTACGCCCGAAATAACAACACACAAACTGTATTCATTTAAACACTGCTTGGCCCATTTCTAACTAGCCTCTTCTAGACTAACTCTCGCACCTGGACTAGCCCATTTCTAATATTCTATGTAGCACAGCTAGGTGCCCTTACCGTGAAGATTCTAGCCTACGTCCATCCTGGGTCGGAGCTTCATCGCATGTGTCTGCCCAGGAGCCGGGAGCATGGCGTCTCTCTGAGGCATCTGTCCCCGAGAGGAGAGCTGTGGAGTCTGAGCTCACTTCCTCTTCCTCCCAGCATTCTGTTCTGTTTACTCCACCTACCTATGTTCTAACCAATAAAATCGGCCAAGGCAGTTTCTTTATTAGCCAATGACCTTCCTCCACCAGAGGATATTGACCTCCAAATATAAACAATGTACAAATATACATTGTAATATGGTACATATATATCAATACACAAACAATATATAAGTATCTTCATCAGAGGTAGAAATGTATACTGCAATATGGTAAATATATACAATATATATCAATACAATATATGTCAATACATAAAAAAATGTTTTAAACAGAGGTAGAAACATGCATGCATACAATAGTCAATTTAATTTAACTTTGTATCTATATAAGAATCGATACCACCGGGTGGTGGTGTCGCACACCTTTAATCCCAGCACTCGGGAGGCAGAGGCAGGTGGATCTCTGTGAGTTCGAGACCACCCTGGTCTACAAGAGCTAGTTCCAGGACAGGCTCCAAAACCACAGAGAAACCCTGTCTCGAAAAACCAAAAAAAAAATCGATACCAATATATTTGTCTCAAAACAATAACTCACAAGTACCAACAAGTACCAATTTATTATCTCATTATCCCTCTTTTTTTTCCAAATGATCCCTGAGCTTATAAAATTCCTCCCCCAACCCTCAATCATGTACTAATTATAATCAACCCCTAAATGATATCCCTAACCCAAGGGCAAACTTTACTGGGAGAGGGGATGTCGTCCTCTAGAATTACTTCCAGCCATCATGGGGGCGACATTCTTTCTGTTCTTTCTGGGGGATCCTGTGAAAGTAAAATAATAGTTAAATTTCAAGATCAATGTCTTTTAAAATTGCAAATAGTCTCTGAGTATTTTGTGGAGGTCTGGCCAGAATGTTGTACAAGATGTGCACCATTACAGCTAACCAAGTTGGAACTGTCTTGTGCAGCTGGTACCCAAAAAAGGTCTTCTAGTAGTGCTATCAGTATCATGATGTTATATCAAAAAGGTGGAGTTGTTGTTATGGGGCCCCATCTTTTTCCTGGAAACTTCAAAGGTCACTGCAGGAGAAACTCATTGTTCATTGTGAAAAACTTAAACATTAATCATACAGACATATATATATATATATATATTCAATGAAAGGCATGATAGATATATTTGATGAAAAGTATGATAGATATGAAGAAAAGCAAAGATGTTTTCTAAACTCATATTTCTTTCTGTCCCATATCATGGCTCTTGACATGAGACAGAAACTCCAGAAACTCTGGGTTTTTCTCTTACCAACAGGCTTGGAATTGGAGAGGGTCTGAGCCATAGTCCAACTTCAAAACCAGCTCAATATATTAATAAATAAATGAACATTAATACATATTTAAATATAAGAGTAGAATAATTTTACTTATGAGACCTGTTTGATTTTCTTGCCCATTCTTATTGGGTTGTAAATAGTTTCCATCTGTCAGTATTCAAACATCCAGGGTCCCTTGAATTCTTTGAAGATGAGTGTTTTCCTGCAGAGATAAGAAGAGAACCCTGCCCCCGTACTATATGTTTTTCTTACCACCTGTTTGAATATCATCATTGTGGATGAGCTGTCATTTCTCCTTTCCAAGAGGTTTCTCCTCTTTAAATCGAAACTTTATTAATTTTGATGGTATCCACAATTTTTCTTCCCCTGTGAAAACAAGAGCCAAACCCCTTCCCCAATGTAGCACATCTCCTGGCTTCCATTGAGAGGTCAGCACATCTTTGAAATAAATTGGTTGATTTAGTTCAGCAGACTTTCCATTATCCAATGTCTTTCTGCTGCTGTCGTTCCTTTCTCATTAGCGTTAAGAAAATTCAAGGTTAATAAAGCATTATGCAATCTATTTCTGGGGGTATTTTCTGTCCCTTTCTGTTTGTTCAGCATGTCCTTTATAGTACGATTTGATCTTTCTATAACTGCCTGACCTGTAGGATTATTTGGTATACCTGTAATATGTTTTATATTATAATAATCAAAAAAGTGTTTCATTTTCTTAGATACATATGCTGGACCATTATCTGTCTTTATTTGTGTAGGTGTACCCATGATGGCCATAACTTCCAATAAATGTGTGATTACTGAATCAGCCTTTTCTGAGCTCAGGGCAGTAGCCCATTGAAAACCTGAATACTTGTCTATGGTGTGGTGTACATATTTTAAGTTACCAAATTCCATAAAGCAGAACACATCCATCTGCCAGATTTCATTTCTCTTAGTACCCTTTGGGTTACTCCCTGCAGGCAACGGTGTTTGATTATAGAAAGAATAAGTAGGACATCTCTTTATAATGTTCTTAGCTTGTTGCCATGTAATGGAAAATTCTTTCTTTAGGCCTTTACTATCGACGTGATGCTTTTTATGAAATTCTGAGGCCTGCAACACGCTTCCAATCAATAACTGATCAATCTCAGTGTTGCCTTGTGCTAGAGGACCAGGCAGACTTGTATGGGACCAGACATGTGTTATGTACATCGGAAAAAGCCTGTTCCTGATTATGTCTTGTACCTGGATAAATAATGAAGTCAACTCTGTGTCATCTGTTATAAATTCAGCGGTTTCAATATGCAAGATAACTCTTTCTGCATATTGTAAATCTGTAACTATATTAAGAGGTTCTTTAAAATCCCTTAGCACCATAAGAATGGCATATAATTCTGCATTCCGGACAGAATTATAAGGGCTTTGTTCCACCTTACTCAATTCATCTGACTTGTAACCTGCTTTCCCTGATTTATTTGCATCAGTATAGAATGTATGGCCTCCAGTTATTGGAGCATCACGTACAATTCTAGGAAGAATCCAAGAAGTTCTCTCTTTTTTTTTTTTTTTTTTTGGTTTTTCGAGACAGGGTTTCTCTGTGGCTTTGAAGCCTGTCCTGGAACAAGCTCTGTAGACCAGGCTGGTCTTGAACTCACAGAGATCTGCCTGCCACTGCCTCCCGAGTGCTGGGATTAAAGGCGTGCACCACCATCGCCCGGCTAAGAAGTTCTCTTTATGAGGTTAAGTCTACCACTTTTGGCATAGTTGCTATTAAATTCTCCCAAAAAATTAGCACAAGCTCTTTGCCATGATTCATTGTCTTCCCATAACTTTTTTATTTCTTTTTTATATTTATTTATTTATTTATTTATTTATTTATTATGTATACAATATTCTGTCTGTGTGTATGTCTGCAGGCCAGAAGAGGTCACCAGACCTCACTACAGATGGTTGTGAGCCACCATGTGGTTGCCGGGAATTGAACTCAGGACCTTTGGAAGAGCAGGCAGTGCTCTTAACCTCTGAGCCATCTCTCCAGCCCCCCAACTTTTTTATTTCTTTAGTAGTAAAAGGCACTATAATTTCTGCTGAGTCTATACCTGCTAGTTGACGAAGTCTCAGCTTACCTTTTATAATTAATTCAGAGACTTTTTCCACATAAGTTTTTAATTTTTTACTTGGCTTATTAGGTATAAATATCCACTCTAAAATAATATCTTCCCTCTGCATTAGAATCCCTGTAGGAGAAATTCTGGAAGGCAATATGACTAGGATGCAGCTAAGATTTGGGTTCACCCTATCCACATGTGCCTCCTGTAATTTTTCCTCAATCATTGTCAGTTCCTTTTCTGCTTTGGCTGTCAGTTTTCTTGGACTATTCAAATCTTTATCACCATCTAAGGTTTTATTTAAATGAACTATTAGATCAGGTGTTATCCTAATAGCTGGTTGTAAACTGGAAATGTCTCCTAACAATCTTTGGAAGTCATTAAGAGTCTTTAACCAGTCTCTTCTAATTTGTGCCTTTTGCGTTTTAATTTTCTCTAACCCTATTCTGAAACCTAGGTAAATAATAGAGTTTCCTCTTTGAATCTTTTCAGGGGCAATTTGTAATCCCCACCTAGGCAAGACTTTCTTTACTTCTTCAAACATCCTTTCTAAACTATCTTTATTTGAATCAGATAACAAGATGTCATCCATGTAATGATAAATGATGGACTTGGGGAATTGTTTACGAATTATTTCCAATGGCTTACTTACAAAATATTGGCACAATGTAGGACTATTGAGCATACCCTGTGGGAGGATAGTCCATTGATATTATTAGGCTGAGAATTATTATAAGTAGGCACTGTGAAGGCAAATTTTTCTCTATCATTTTCTTGTAACGGTATAGTGAAAAAACAATCTTTCAAATCAATAACTATAAGAGGCCATCCTTTTGGTAATAGAGAAGACAAAGGAATTCCAGATTGTAGTGGGCCCATAGGTTGAATTACCTTGTTGACAGCTCTTAAATCTGTCACCATTTTCCATTTACCAGATTTCTTTTTTACCACAAACACAGGAGAATTCCAAGGGCTGGTTGATTCTTCAATATGGTGAGCATCTAGTTGCTCTTGCACCAGCTGTTCCAATGCCTGTAATTTATCTTTAGCTAGAGGCCACTGTTTGATCCATATTGGCTTCTCAGTTAGCCATTTTAAAGGTAGGGCTGTTTGTACCTCTAAAGGTTTGGTATTTGCTGTATTTTCTTGTACAGCCTGAATGATTGGTGACCTTTTTTCATAATACCTCATCATATCTTTCCCAGAATTATGAGTTCCTGGAACTACAGGAATGTTAATCTAGGTATTCCATTGCTGTAGCAGGTCATGGCCCCATAAATTTATTGCAATATTGGCTATATATGGCCTTAGTTTTCCTATTTGCCCTTCAGGCCCTATGCATTCAACCCATCTTGTGCTTTGTTTTACACAAGATAGGGTTCCAATTCCCAGGAACTGAATGTCTACCTCTTGAAGAGGCCAATTCAGATGCCAAGATTCTGGAGTGATGATACTTACATCCACACCTGTGTCTAATAAGCCTTCAATAAAAGTGCCATTTATACAGCCTCTTAGCTTTGGACTTTGATCGTTAATAGAAGTCTGCCGAAATATACGTTTACTCTGTCCTACTGGGTTTTTTGTCTCATCCTCCACGTGTAGTTCATCATTTAGACCAGTATTACTTTTTACAGCAGAAATTGGAGCTTTTAATTTTCTTGGTGAGGCATATTCTCCACTGTGACTGGGAATGACTGGGCCACTGTTGGCTTTGGGGGCCTGCAAGTGGCCCCTCAAAGAGTTTCCTGACGATATCAGGTTGCCCTGTCTGTCTGTTGTTGACCTGCATTCGTTGGACCAATGCTGGCCTTCAAAGCATCTCCTACATATACTTGAAGGCCGAGGTCTCCTATTTTTGTCATTCCCAGAGGAGATATTATTCCTCGAAATTCTTTGCCTGCAATCCCTTTTCAGATGTCCTATTTTACCACAATTAAAACACCTGGCAGTTTGATGTCTCCTCATTGCTTTGGAAATCGCTTCTCTTACCCAAGATTCATCATTATAGCTAAACATCTCAACATTCATCATATGCTGAATCCATTCATCCATAGTTGCCGATCTAGACTTTAAAGGCCCAATTATCTTTTTGCAATCCATGTTTGCATTCTCAAAAGCTAGAGATACAAGGAGTATTCATCTAGCTTCTGGGTCTGTTACCCCTATGTCCAGAGCCTTAATTAATCTTTGCAAAAACTCAATAAAGTGTTCTCTCTGTCCCTGCCTAATCCTGATATATGATTCAACCCTTTTTGCTGGATCTTGTATCCTATTCCAAGCATTTAAAGCTGCTTGGTGACATAGACACAGTACTTCTTCATCATAAAGAGCTTGGACCTGTGGATCAGCATATTCTCCTGCACCAAGAATTTGATCTTGGGAAACCTCCACACCTTTTGCTCTTCCTTGCTGTTCCATATGTTTGGATTCTTCTCTGAAATAGATTCCAAACATCAAGGAACGTACATTTTCTAAAACTGCAGACACTAACTGATGTAAATCATGGGGGTTTAGCTCTAGCATTAGAAGCCCAAGTCCTTATCATTTCCCTAACATATGCAGAGTGCAAGCCAAAATTAACAATAGCTTGCTTAATTTCTTTCAAATCATTCATTGCTATTGGCGTCCATCTACCTTTTTTGACTCCCTTTGAGCCTTTAGAAGTTGACGCTTTGTCAGAATTAAGCATAGGGTATGTCGCTAAGACCCTGGATAAGCCAGTTCTAATAGCTGGTGGCGGCATTGTATCCTGTCCTTGTGCCTCCTTACTCTGTTCACCAGCTCCAACAATTTCTTCAATCTTTTAAAATCTTTTTATCATTGTCTCTCTTATATCCTGAATCTCCTGACCTGTATATGTTACTAGTGATTTCACTGAGGTATCAATTTTTTGGTCCCCATTCTGCACCTGTGATTCCAAAGCTTTAATTTTTTCCTTCAAAGATGACATGTCCTCCTTAAACTTTTCTTGTATATCATGTAGATTCCCATCTTGGAGGTACATTCTGTCTGTTACCTTATCAAAACTTTGTGATAATGTCTGAACATCAAATTCAACAGCCTGAATCCTTTCAGGTAACTTTCTAGTACCCTTGGATATGGAGGCAATTTTGTCTATTATAGTATCCACTTGTTCAGATAACCTCTGATTTTCAATAATTTTAATCCTGTCAATTAGTTGTTCATTATTAGTTTGTAAAGATTCTATCGTTCTTAGGAGTGCCATATTCTTCTGTTCATTATTAGTCTGTAAAGATTCTATCATTCTTAAGAGTGCCATATTCTTCCTTAATGATAGAATATGCAAAAGAAAACTGAAACCTAGTAACAAGCAAATTATGTTATCCCCATAATCATATAAACCTTGTATGATGTAATCCGTTGTATTAGTAAACAAAGCAGTAAAATTTGCATTAGAAACAAAAACTGCCATATTACCTATTATCCAGCAGGTGGCGCTGTTGCCGAGTCACGACGAAAACGGGGTCCTGTTTCAGTGTCTGCCTTAGTTGATGTTAAAAACTAGAAAATGCGAGTTTCTTAACAAAGTAAATGTAATTAAATCAATTCCATAGACGGAACCAGAAACCCAGAATCGAGGGGTAGAGAAGAGCAACCTGGAAGCCGCTTATGCCTCCACATGACAGAGTCGCCCCGAGGGGTTGCAGCTTTTGGCAACTGCTTGTGCTCTGGTTCGCGCCACTCAAGCGCTGCGCTTGCAAGGGAGATTTAACAACGACTCAGAAAAGAGCAAACTACACGGGCCTGTGGAGTTTAAATCCACGTGGAGAGGCAAACGATAGGGTACGTGGGGACTTGAAGTCAATCTGAGGTGTCTAAAGGGAAAAGATAAAGAACTGCAGCAAGAAAAGATACTGCTTGATAATTTATGTTAAACTGCTGGCTCCACACACAAGGCACAGGCCGCAAGGCACAGGCCACGGCTGAGGGAGGGAGGGCTCACACCAAGCTGAGCTGGCGGCAGGCAGCTGAGAAGGGGAAGGAGGGGTCCTAAAACCAAACGTTGGGTGCCAGATGAAGGTGAAGGCGTAAGTCACAAACAATCCCACACCAGTTTGGAATTATGATTAATAGAATGGTTATTTATTTAAAGGGGAAAAAACTTACAGAACACCATCCCAGACAACAGCCCTCTGCGCAATCAGGAAGGGAGTCTAGTCACCGGAAGCGGAGCAGGAAGTAAGAGAGAGAAAGGAGGGACGTGGCCGCTTTTTTAAAGAGAGAAACCATGCCCCAATGGGCTGGTATCTCAGCGGGTATTGGCTGGAGGAGTGGAAGGACCTCAAACAACAGAGAGAGACACACAGAAACCCACCCATAGAGAAACACAAAACCAATTTATTCTCACTTATAAAGACAGGCTGATATGCAGATAGATATAAACACATATTTAACATCCAATCAACATACCCAGAAAGAACAGAGAAACCTACAATCATCCACCCATCCACTATAAGAAGCATCCATTCACATACACTTGAGTTTTCCAGAGCCCCGAGTTGGGACAGAATCAGTTTAGAACACCTGTGCAAATGATGCCCTACACTAATTACAACATATCTGACAATTAAGGAACAAAAGCTCATCTTTTTATCATGGACAGGATTAATGAAGAAGATTCCTATGCTTCCGGTATTACAACAGAGGTGAAGATAGTCAGGTGCTCTATAACAGAATCATTGATTTTCATTGAGAAATTGTGTCTCACACCCCACAACGTTTGCATTTGAGATTTTCCAAACCTCTAAATTTACTTCCTCAAGAGGAAAAAATGTTCAAAAATCTTTCCAAATGGAGAAATATATCCTAACCCACTAGAATGGGACAGCTGAGACTGTAATAAAGACTGATATAGAAAACAATGAATACTATCAAATAGAAATATCACCTTCAGGCAGTTAGGCAAGTGTACTTCCTGATTGCCCATTGGCTGAAGTAACATCTCATGGTAGACATGGGCCATAGTATACACAGCATTGTATATGTCATAGCTGTCATCACTAAAAGCCATGTCGAATGTCTGTGCAATCAGCCATTCCAGTGAGCTGTTGGATGAGCAGTTCCTCAGTGTCTTACACATAGAAGCCGAGATCCCACAGTAAAAGTTCATCCACTCCAGCCCTGCCAGGTATTCATCTGAGTATTTGAGAGGGTTCACTGTCTGGATAAAATTTTTAAAACCAGAAATCTCAGCATGGTGGTGTGCAAATGCTAGAGTCCCATGGAACAATTCAGGCAAGGAGTCACTCTTACTTGTAGTGACATCAAACTGCGAGGTGGTGACCCAGATTCTCTGTAAACCTTGAGATGTCCATATTCTAAAGCTGACAGATAGAGTACTATCTGTTTCACCATAAATGATAACAACATTTGAGGATGACGTCAAGATTTGGTTATAATACACTTCAGCTCTTGACATGTACAAATGAATGTTGAGCGGAATCATGTTCACAAAGGCAAAGCAGAGTATATTTTTTTCCATCTCTTTTCTCAAATATGAGAAAAATTGGATACCCTGATCATTGTCTGAGATGGTCAGCCCAATCCAGTTCCAGCTGAAGTGAAGTATGAGGGAGACCATGGCCAGAGGTAGAGATGTGTCCTCAGGGGCCATTTGATACAGAAAAGGAAATTGTACATGATCACTCAGGGTAGGATGGAAGGGTCCGTAGGTAAGCTGAAGGAACTAGGAAACAGAGCAGCATGAGGTAGCATGCACTGCTAAAGACTTGTTAAACACACTTTTCGGCAAAGAGTTCTAAAACACCCTCTTTCTGTTACATCTTCCCTCATCTAAATTATAAACTGTAAATACAGAAGTCCCCTAAAGTGTCTGAATAGTACCCAAGGACTAAACAGTTTGAAATAAGTGTAGGCCTCTCCTTCTCACATTTTTCTTAGCACCTGAGAATGGCAACAAGGGAGACAGGATTTCTTGCAAACTCACACCACACAAAAGCTTACCTGCTGAGGAAAGAAGCTGTCCATGACTTTCCCATCCATAGAAGATACTACCGAGTTTGGTCCTGTAATCATAACTATACAGGTCTTCAATTTCTTACAGTGATAATTAGGATACATATAATCAGTATCTTGAATATGGTGAGTATGATAATATTGAAGGCAACTGCGATACTGTTGTATAGTCTTACACCACCTTGACAAAATTTCAAATTGTAAAGACATATTTGGTAAAAGATCAGGGTCCCTGTTGACTTCATCCACGGAAAAAATTAAAGCCAATACAAACTGATAATTTTCCTTTGGTGTTCTGTAAAACGATACAGTGTTTAATGGGACAAAGACCTACAGAAAATCATGTGCAATGAATACAAGGACTATCTGTACTGAACGATATTCCCAACCACCCCCAATGTTTGAAATGAATCTTCTGTGTTGTGATGTTCAGATGACATAAGAAACTGGAAGCTTGAAAAACTTTAAAATTTCATGAGAATGCATCTCCAGTAAAGAAAATGTGCCATCGTCATCTTTCACAGAAAACCTTGTCCATCTCTGTTTTTTGAGTGCGTGCTCAAAAGGTAAAGATAAGACCACAGACTTTGACCAAAGAGTAAACCTGGTCATGATTTAATATTTAAATTATTGAACAAGAAAGATGCACATGATGTGTGAACCATTGAATTTACTGTATTTTCTGTGAAATTAACTGAATTGGCTAAGGCAGTCAAAATGTCAGATGAGTGTAAAGTAGTATGAACAATATTTGGCTCTTCTGCTTACAATTAGTTATAATCAGTGGGCGATATACTTAACATATTCCATCCTACCCATCTTCATCTTTTTGTTTCTTGTTTATCTTTTTCAGAAATAAAATCTTTTTTAAGATATATTTTTAAATGTATTCAAATACCAGAGATGTATTTTGTAAATATATATGTCTGTATGCATCTGAGTATATGGACAGTATTAATGCACATTTAGGCCATAAATAATGAATGGATTCCATGGTTTCGAATGATGTTTTGTTGTAGACTAGACTCGCCTCAAAGGCATTGGGCTATACCTGCTCCAGATACTGAGTGAAGAAATTAAGGGCATGTACTTCTTTCCCAATATTGTTCACCTATTTTATGTTTACACCACTATGCCATATACTCAGTCTGGTTGTATCTGACCAACATAAATATTCTTCTAGGAAATATCTTTCCAGATATCTTTCCAATTGTTATAAAAGGAGCAGCAGGTCGCTTCCAACCACTCAGCTCCCCACTAGCTTTACCAGAAATAATTACACGGAAATTGTATTCATTTAAAAATTGCCTGGCCCATTAATTTAACCTCTTACTGGCTAGCTCTTACATGTTGATTCAACCCATTTCTAATAATCTGTATCGCCACTTGACTATGGCTTACCAGTATGAGTATAGCCAGCGTTCTTCTCGGAGAGAAAACGCATGGCGTCTTCCACACTGCCTTCTTCCCAACATTCTGTTCTGCCTACTCTGCCCACCTAATTTTCTGCCCTATCAAAAGGCCAAGGCAGTCTTTTTATTCAACCAATGAAAGTAACACATAGACAGAAGACCCTCCTACACCATCCAATTACAATAACAATAGCATCCTACTGGGATTTATATATGCCAGCATTACATGTTTCCAAAATAGAAGACCTTAGTTGTAAAGTGTATGGAAATTATTTATGGAGTTTCATGTAATAACAATGGGTAAGTAGTCAGTTGGAAGAGATTGATACCAATTTGTGTTTCTGTATATGGGAAGAATAGTTGTTGTTTCTTCCTAACTCATTGTATATAATCTAACCATTAAATATCAAACATGCATTATCATTTTGAATAATTAATTCAAGTTAAATACAATCACTTTACCACTTAGAAATTGTAGCATTTTAGTGATTGTATGTATGAAAATAGGTATTTATCTATATTTTCATAAAATAATAAATTTAGAATATTCTTTATTACCACACAGAAAATATAACACTGAAAATCTGGATAACTTGCAACAGGAATCTGAGATTAGAACTTGTGAAACTCAAACACTAAGTCCTGTAAACTAAGTATTAAGAAACATCTATGATTTGAAACAATAAAGTGACGTAGTGGATTAAAGTTCTGTGTTTGAAACCAGATCTGAACAATTGATAAAATTGAAATATGTATATTTCAAAAGTTGTTAAAATGGGCAGAAATAATTAATAAAGTGACTTACAGAAAAACAAGAGAGGTCAATGTGATATGAGGGTTAGAGAATAAACAACTTAGACATGAAAGGGAAAGACACATGCCTCTTATATAAGGACAGAGGTGAACCTGGTAGGTACCTCCTCTATCCCTGTTATCAGGTAGTAACAACTATCAAATGCCACAGCTGTCACTAAAGCAAGTGACAGCATGAGTGAGCAGTCACCACTATTAGTGTCAGCTTCGCTTTTCAAAGAATGCAAACCTAGCATTTACATTCTATACATTCCTTCTTTACGCTAATGTTTGAGTGAAGAAATGGACTTTGAAATTAAAGGCCAATGGTTGTGCATGTTTCTATGTGAACTATGGAGAAATAGGCTCTAAGGAAGTTCAGAGTGGACTGGTTTCCTACTTCTTGTCTTGATGCATTTTAAAAGTTTTAGTTTGACCACATGCAGAATATCTGAGAGAGTAACTGAAAATCTATGTGAAAGCTCGACACAGCTAGCAGTACCACAAATGGTAGTTGTCCTAGCATTGAACATAGGACTTACACATTGATGAATGTCCATCAGGTGAGTATGTGGCCATTACCTCTACCCACTTAGGATGACATTCATTGAAACAGAATGGGCTTTCTTTTGATGAGGCATCACCTGCTACTGTACTGTGGAACCTGCAAAGAGTCAGGCTATATGTGATGGAAAAGGTACAGAGTCCTTCTTCACACAGCACCCAGTCTGGTAATTTGGAGAGTGTCTGGGAGAAAAATAGAACATTCTCTGGAAACTTAAACGTAGAAAAATAACATGTAGTCTCTAAAAGAATGTGGTGTTTTTTTATTTGGGTGCAGGTTGGGAGAAGAAGGCAGCAGATTCAAGGCGTTGTTCAGATGTTCGTCCTTTTGGCCCCTTGGAATTTCCATGATGACATTTACATAGAAAATACAAAGGCACTTACTTTTCATGCAAATGTCCTTCCAAATACTCCACAGCATCTGTTCTATTTATCGGGTCAATAATGAAGGTATAATATGTCAATAAGTTGCCATCATACTCTTCATTCTGCTTCATTCTCCAGAAGCACCTGGGATGAATGAAACTGGGCTCCTGAGGTAAAATGTTCTGGAGCAAGAAGAACAAAACCAAAGTAAGCATGTTTGTCTGCTCTAAGCCTGGGCAGTTGAATTATGAACTTCCATGCAGATCAGCACATCCAGTCGGCACCTGGTTATCATGACCTGCTTTTATTTCTGTGGCCATATGAGAAGCTACTTATGCATTCATGAATCCTTTCTTTTTGTGTGAGTGCAGTTGTTTTCTTATCCATTGAGAAAACTTTGGCACTCTCTTCCCTGAGGCTCTGCATCTGATTTCCAAAAAACATGTGATGAAATTTGGTTTATAAAAAGATACAAGGACAGTTATGCTAGTTTCATGACATCACTCACTCATTTTTGTGGAAATTATGCCCCTGGGAAGATGCCAGTTTGAGAAAATTTGTTCCCGTGGTTACAATATCAACTTGTTTATGTTAACACCTTTAGAAATGATGTCAGTGGATTTTGTTGGATGATCCACAGTGAGACATGCATCATTGGTTCAGTAGGACTCACAAAGTCAGAATTCATGGCTCTGCCCTGGGAATTGTTTCACCGAGTCCATGTCAGGGAAAAGCAATTGTTTAGAGCAATTGAGCACCACACAGCACACACAGTGGGGCCTATTCTGTACAAGAGACAGGTTCAAAATATCTAACCAGCCGGGCGGTGGTTGCGAACACCTTTAATCCCAGCACTCGGGAGGCAGAGGCAGGCGGATCTCTGTGAGTTCGAGACCAGCCTGGTCTACAGAGCTAGTTCCAGGACAGGCTCCAAAGCCACAGAGAAACCCTGTCTCGAAAAACCAAAAAAAAAAATCTAACCAAAGACTATGCTTACATTGTCTTGAAATCCATTATTCAGGCCTAACCCAGAAATTTTCTGAATCCTACTGCTCCAACACCACCCAGCTCATCATAGAACCACAGTTCATTTCCATGTTGAATGCTGATTTTAAGTATTCAAAAGACTCAGAGAGAAAACCAGATCTCTGTGCCTCATTACTAATTCTACACAAGACCTGTCGCTCCACCTCCCAGACAATCATTATTAATGAGAAGCCGAGTGTTAGATTTCTAAACATGATCTCCCTCCCTGGTCCGTTCAAGTAGATCAATACTGTGTTTCGACCCATTTCTTCTGGTTTATCTCTGATTTCCTACATTATTTTTCTCATTTTATAATCCCATAGAGCCTATAAAGAAGTCTTGTTTATTATCTTTGAAGCAAAGAGAAACTGTGAAGTGATGCTGTGTTTATGTGTAAATTCTTTTACCATTTTCCTAGTATTCTATTTAGTTTGCACAGGAACCCTGTAGTGTCAGTGTGGGAGTGCTCTGCTGAGTGCATGCTGGAAAGCATCTTTTAGAGGAAATGAACTACAGAGAAAGTAAGACAAACCTGGGGCGAGTGTTTTGCTGTGGATGATGACATGACTAATTTCGTCTTTGAGACGAGGCAAACAGAACCAGTGTTCTCCTCAGATCTCAATGTATATTTCAACATAAACATGGACTGGGCAGTAGAGGCACACGCCTTTAATCCCAGCAATGGGGAGGCAGAGGCAGGCAGATCTCTGTGAGTTTGAGGCCAGTCTGGTCTACAGAGTTAGTTCCAGGACAGCTAGGGCTGTTACACAGAGAAACTCTGTCTCACCCTTCCCCCACAAAATCCCCCCAAACCAAAACAACAACAACAAAAGAAAAAATAGAAAGGCTAGAAGCAAGGAATAGTGGTACATACCTTTAAGGCTAACACTGGGGTGTCAGAGGCAGGTCAATCTCTTTGAGTTCCAGGCTAACCAGGGCTACATAGTGAGTCCCTGTGAAAATCAATTTAAAATAAAAATAATCGTAAAAATGAACACACTAGAGAGGCAGTCTAGTTTTAAGGTGATAGTCTATACTGATAGGTTCAATCCCCAGCACTAAGAAAACCAATAATAGAGAAACTTCTCATTAGCCACTTTAGGAGCCTGGTGAGCCTAACTCACTGCACCTGGAAAATGGTCTCTGCAATGGAGACCCTAACAAGAGGCTCTTTCAGCTTTATTGTCAGAAGGACTCCTGTACCAGAATTGGCCCCTTTAGGGGAAGAAAAGCATGAGAAGCAGGGACCACTTTCACCACTGTTCAGTGGGTGAGCATAGATCAGGGACACAGTTTTGTAGAACCCTAGAGACCCTGCCTTGAATAGTAGGAAAACAGAACTAAAGAGTACATCGAAAAGGCAGAGGCAGGCAGATAGCTGTGAGTTCAAGGCCAGCCTGGTCTACAGAGTGAGTTCCAGGATAGGCTCCAAAGCTACACAGAGAGACCCTGACTCAGAAAACCAACAAACAAAATGTAGAAGTTGGGTGGGGCATCGTGCTGCCATAGTCTTAACACTGAGGGTTGAGTGTGCTACAAAAAAGGCCCTGTGTCCAAAAAATAAATATACTTGAACAGTACTCCGGGGTTCTTTGCTTTAATCCTAGTACTCAGGTAACAGGGTCTTGGGGATCTTTATGAGATACCGGTCACCTACAAACCAAAAATCTAGTGACCAACCACCCATTAGAATTGCTTCATAAATAAGAAAAACAAAAGCTGGCATGTGAAATACTGTGCAGAAAGCATTTGCTTGTCTTTGACAGGCTTTCCTGTAGCTGGGAGGAGACTTAGCAGATCCAGGTGCATGAAACCTGGGCTCCCACATCCAGTTTTATGCTGTGTTGAGAATCCGACATGCCTCCTAGGCAGGCATTCTCCAAAGTGAAAAACCAGGCCCAGCCCAGGAAGCTTGTATTTTTCACACTGTAGATATCTATTGTCAAGTCACTTTATGACTTCAAGTCCTGTGTTTCTCTTGAGACAGATTTATGTATCAAGATGGGATTCCATCATGTATCTTTTGACCTCAAATCATGCCATGATTGTCAATGTTTATCACAGAGCGCAGTCGCTATTCAGCTTTTAAGCTTTGACTGGAAAGAAAGTCATAAGGCAATATAATAAGGCCTGTGTTCCCAGCACTTCAGAGGCAGTGCCAAGGGGATCAGGAGTTCAAGGCCAGCCATGAGAGCCCATTGAGTTTGAGGCTCATAGTGGGTTTCATTAGGCCTTTCCTCAAAATACCGCCAAAACAATGTCAGGCACCAAAAGGCTAAGCGAATATCTCTGGGTTGAACATGAAGCTGAATTTGAGTAAAATTGAGTGTGAGAGGCAGAAGGTCTCTCCCCCGATCCAGATGCGTCAGACAGTAGCCAACTCCCAGCAGATCATGGCAGTGCCTCTTGGCCCCAAAGACCCCAGCTCTCAGCTGGGGTCCCTGGCAACTTTTAGTGACCTTCACTGCTCCCCATGTCAAATCCAGAAGCAGGAACCAGTAACATTTTGGAATCCCACCCACTTTATCATGATTGAGCTTTAGCTTTCTCATGTTTGATGGAATTGGACATCTGATTTGGAAGGAAAGAAATGAGAGTGTGAAGATCAAGCTGCAGAACTGTGAGTTTCCCTCAGGAGGGACTGTCAGAGTTCTGTGTATAAGATGAGCAAGGTTTAACATGATGCCAACGTTAGAAAAGCCATCCCTGAAGATGTAAGGGGCATAATTCAACACATCGAGATATGAATGAAGAATGCTGGGTGAATGCAACTGTGATCTCAACACTGAAGGCAGAGGCAGGGGCATCAATACAAGTTTGCTGCCAGCCTGGTCTGCATAGTGAGTTCTAGGCCAACTGGACTATAATTAGTCCCTGTTTACGAAAATGCTTAGTTTTTTTTTTATCTTTTGAGTCTTGCTTGTCCAATCTGGACAGCATACTGTCAGCAGTTGACAATTAAAGCAAACTCCATATGGAATATCTTCAATGCCCATTATCCTTTTTTGAAATAATTTGGTGCTGCCATGAGTAGACCTGTCTCGCTTTTATGAAATGTCTCGTGTGACTTAAACATCTTAAATGCCATATTTTGTAAGTCTCTGAAGTGTTTGTATACCAACCATTTAAAATATATCTCAGTCTGATCTTAAGAAACAAAGCTAACAAGGCCACACATTTGTCTGCTACATGACTAACTACTAACCTGTGTATTTTAATTATCCAAAATAGTTTTACTAATAACTTTCAAGGACTAGAAATTTACATCACGTTATTAAATGAGCTGCATAGGTATAATACCTTAAACATGAGTAGAAACATATATACAGTATAATAAAAATAAACTATAATTTGTGTCAATATACAAAAATACCTTAGACAAGAGTAGAAGCATAATAGAGTATGACGAAATAAACCTAAATTTGTATCCATAAACAAAAAACCATACCAATGTAAAACATTTAATACTAATAGTTGCTTTTTTAGTTTAACGGCAGATTTAATAATCTACCCTTTTCTACGATTCTCCCTATATACCTCTGTTTTCTTTTCAGAATGAGTTCCGTGAATTTAATCCCCTTTTCTTAGTTTCTTTCTTGCCCATGACAAATAAGAACTTATAACCAGCCCTGCTAAGCAATCACTAACATACATAATCCACCAAAAGACTACTCGCTGCACCTCTTGGGAGCGTGGGCATCCTCTTCCTAAAATTACTTGCTATTGTCTGGGGGTGATGGAATCTTCAGGGTACTGAGAAAATCAAGATAATGGTCAAGCCCTGGGAGAACTAGCTGTAGTCTAGTCTCAGTGTGATGGGGAGGAGGGCGTATCTTAAGTCCTGACTGGAGCAGTCTAGGAGGTTGAACCTTCTTTGCTAACCATTTTGAAGTTGTCACGAGCAGTTTGTCATCTAAAGTGATCTTTGGGTGATGTTTGGCAGCTTATTGTCATTGCCACAATCCAGGTGGAATCATCATTGTGGGGCCCCTTCATCTTCTTAGAGACTTCAAAGGTCATTGCCAGGAATGGTCATGGGTCACTCACTGCAGAAAACTCAAACATTTTAAATATCATATGCAATAGATCAGAGAGACATTAAAGGACCATAATTTGCTAAATACATCTGGGGTACACAAGCTTAATTCCCAGTTATCTGCTTCAGAATCAGCCCAAAATCATGCACAGGAAGCTAGATGAAGCCTATTTCTAAAATTAGTAGCCAGCCACTAAGGCCAGCTGGCCTGGGTCTGAAAAAGCATGGGATAAATCCGGACTTGCTGAACATAGCGGACAATGAGGACTACTGAGAACTCAAGAACAATGGCAATGGGTTTTTGATCCTACTGCACATACTGGCTTTGGGGGACCCTAGGCAGTTTGGATGCTCACCTTACTAGACCTGGATGGAGGTGGGTGGTCCTTGGACTTCCCACAGGTCAGGGAACCCTGATTGCTCTTCAAGCTGATGAGGGAGGGGACTTGATCGGGGGAAGGGGAGGGAAATGGGAGGCGGTGGCGGGGAGGAGGCGGAAATCTTTAATAAATAAATAAATAAATTTAAAAAAACAAAGTCGGAAAAAATAAAAATAAATAAATAAAATTAGTACCCAGGTCAGGCAGTGGTGGCACACACCTTTAATCCCAGCACTTGGGAGGCAGAGGCAGGCAGATCTCTGAGTTCGAGGCCAGCCTGGTTTATAAGAGCTAGTTCCAGAGCAGGTTTGAAAGCTACAGAGAAACCCTGTCTTGAAAAAACAAAATAAATAAATAGATAAAACCAGGCTGACTTATTGTTGCCTTCCAACTGTACAGGCTGAATGACATCAGCCAGGCCCACCAAGCTCCTGTGTGGATGGATTCCACCTACCTGAGTCAAATAGGATCAGTCTGGACTAGAGATATCATCCCTGCAGCACCAGACTTGAGGACCAATGCTGGCTTGGGGGCGGCATCCACCCATATGATAGTAATGATATCAGGCAGGCAGTAGTTGTCTTCTTGCAAACACAGGTTTTGATGCCCCTGGCTGGCCTTCATGTGGCTAAAAACTGCCTGAGCCAAATGGCATCACGAAGGCCTATAGATGTCTATATGCTTGCCAAGGTCTTGTGGACCTGGCATGGCCTCTTATTGGCTAGCCACCATCTGAGGGGAATGACATAAGGTGGGCACATGAATGTCTTTCTGCCAGTCAAGGTCTCGAGGACCAAGGCTGGCAAGTGGGTGATTGACAGCTGCCTAAGTCAAATGGCATCAGATGTGTTGTGAATGTCTTCCTGCCAATCCAGGTCTCAAGGACCCATGTGGGCACGTTGCACGCTTCCACTCACTTGAACTGAAGGGGATCAGGTAGTCCAATGGATGTCCTCATACCAGCATGGGTATTGAGGTCCCAGGATGGCCTGTGGGTAGCTAGCACCAACCTTAGCTAAATGGCATCAGGTGAGTAAAAGATGTCTTTCCATCAGTCCATGCCGTGAGGACCCAGCCTCTCCTAGTGGTATCTTCCAAATCGTGTGATCTGAATGGCATCAGGCAGGCCAGTGTTTGTGTTCATGACAGTTTAGGATTGAGTGGAATGGTCCAAAGGGGGTTCATGGATATCTTCCTGCTAGCCTTGGCCTTGAGGAAGCCAGCTGCACTCTGAGTGGCTTCCACCCCCTTAGCAGAATGGCTTCAGGTGGCTGGAGAATGTTTTTCTCATCATCCCAGGCTGTAAAGACCTAAACTGACCTTTCAGTGACTTTAACCCACATGAATGGAAACTTCTGAGCGGGCCTGTGGATGTCTTCTCATATACCAGGGACCTGAGGTCTCTAGCTGGCCAACAGATGGTTAGCACCCACCTTAGATGAATAAAATCAAGTGGGCTGTGGGTGTCTTCCTGCTTTCCCTGATCTTGAGGACCCAGCCTGACCTGTGATTTGCTATCACCGTCATGAGGAGAATGGGAGCAAAGACCCACGTATGTTTTCCAGTCAGTCTTGGGTTTGGGGAAACTAGCTGACTAGTGGGTGCCTATCACTAGGTTGAGTCAAATAGCTTCAGGTGGGCCATGGATGCCTTCCTACTAGTCCAGGACTTGAGAACTCATGCTACTCTGTGGGTGACTTCCAACCCCATGAAATGAATGGCATCAGGCATGCCTTTGGATATCTTCCAGGCTGCTCAGGCCTTGAGGACCCAGGCTGGCCAATATGTAGCTAGCACCTATCTGACCAAGATGGTGTCAGGTAGTCTGTGGATGTCTTTGTGTCAGTGCAGCCCTTGAGGATTCATGCAGGCATGTTGCAGGCTTCCAGCCACCTGAGCTGAATGAGATCAGGCAGACCCGTGGATGTCTTAGTGCCAGCCCAGACCCTGAAATCCCAGTCTGCTGTAGAAAGTCCCAAGTTACCTGCCCACTTGGGCATGGCCTCTTAGAGTATAAATGCCAATGTAAAGCACCTGTTCCCTCTCTTCTGGCTGCTGGATTTGGTTCCTGTTCCCTGTTTGTACAGAGGACTGTAATCTGTGAGTCTGCCCCTTACTAAATAACCCTTTATTATACTCAATTCTGAGCTGATGTGAGATTTTGTTTTAGTGTCCATCTTCATCTGGTGTCCATTCTGCAGGACACAGAAGACAGTGACCGACAAACTGCCAATATAGCTGGAATTGTCTTGGAAATTTTCTGCTTCATGGAAAAGTATTCTGGACATTATAGGCCTGTAGGCTGAAGATGGATGCTCCAATGTTACAGAACTTTGGGTGACTGTCCAGGCAGTGAAATGGCTCTGTCAATTCTAGAGTTGTAGAAGTTGCTTACAATGAACTTCCTGTTTACATAGGTAATATTATATCCTTCTGGAGTCTTTGATGGAGTTCAAGAACATATAGTTTTAATTATAGTTTTCCTTAGTTATGATTAAACATAAAGTAGATATGAACAATGTAATTGTAATTTTGCTTGATATCTGTTTTGTTATATGTAATTTTACTATGTTAATGTTAAAAACTTCCTTTTTATTTAAACAGAAAAGAGGAGGTAATGTGCGATTCTTCTCCATATGCTGTGAATACGACTGAGTAATAAAGAAAACTGGCTTGGCCTGATAGAGTACAGTAGAGCTAGGTGGGGAAAACTTAACTGAATGCTGGGAGAAAGGAGGTGGAGTCAGAGAGCAGCCTTGTAGCACCACTGGAGATGCCAGAACTTTACCTGGTAAACCACAGCCTTGTGGAGATACACAGATTAATAGGAATAAGTTAAATTAATATGTAAGAGTTAGCCACGAAGAAGCTAAAGCTTATGTGCCATGTGGTGATTTAATTAATACAGTTCCAGCCTGTGGGTGGCTTGCTGTGATGTGAGCTAGAATGCAGGTGACTTATGGATACCTTCCCACATATCTAAAGCTTAAGAACTCCTGCTGGCCTGTTGGTGGCTTCTGTCCACCGAAGGGAAATGGCCTCAGGTGTGCCCATGGATGTTTTCAGCACCAGATGGGCTGTTGATGTCTTCTCACCAGCCTAGGCTTTAGTACACAAGCTGGCCTAGGGAGGCTTCTAACAGCCAGAAAGAAATGACATCAGGTGGTGGCATGGATGTCTTCCTGCCAGTCCAGGCCCTGAGAACATATGCTGTCCTGTTAGAGACATATGCCAAATAAGGTTAGGCAGGGAGGGGGAGTCCTACTGAGAAAAGGAGTTCTTCATTTTGGGCCAAGTCTAGAGATGTCTGTGGACATAATGAACTAAAATCTTAAATGCAGGCTTCTTCAACATCTTCCTGTCTTATTTTCTGATGGAGAGGTGTGATCCTAGGCTTTGAGAGTCTTATAACCTGTATCAGAGGGGTCCAAGGTCTGATCCTGGACCATGACTTGGTAGGTAGTAATTCTAGTAATGGTGGTAATCTTTCATTGGAGAAATTGTATCAGGCAGGTAGCAAGTATCAGAATAAAACATACCACAACTAGGGGGTTAATAAGTGGCAGGAGCCAGGAAAACAAAATACCATTGAGCTAACTTAAATGTACAATGGGTTAAAATTTTGAAAGAAAGTTTTTATGAAGTTTTTTTTTGAGGGTTTAAACATTGTTTTCAACAACGTTTGATTCATTTATATAAAAGCAGGTTTCTTCTCCCAATACTATGCAAGCTCCCCCATGTCCAGCAGTTATTGAGTCTGCTACTCTTCTGTTTTGGAACATGACTCCAACAAAAGAACTCATCGGTTGCTAGAAGGATTCAAGGCTGTCAGTTGTGGATGCATTGCCTGATTGAGGTCATTTCTAAAGTCTCCAGACATGCGTTGTGTCTGGGTGACAGCAGCTGTCGCGGTCCCTGGAGGCCCAAGGGAGATGGGAAGCCCTACTAGTAAAGGGTGGATCATCTCTTGTCATTTTCTGGTTTGCAGCCGTAGTGTTGGATCCTGTTTCTCACAGAGATAGACCTGTGGAATAATCCCAACAGGGTATAAAACCCTGTCAGGGTCATATCTATGCAAGGGGATCTTTCCCTTGTCTCTTCCTGACATGAGAAGAAGACGGGGTAATGCACAAGTTAGGCTAGAAACAGTGTCATTGGCAACACATCGCTGGTCCGTTCTTATAGGCCTAGGAAAAAGACAAAGGGGTACGGTAGACATTTGACTACAAAGGAAAATGTCATGAAGGTTGAGGCAGGTGTCATTTCTTTTTGTTTGTTTGTTTTTTCGAGACAGGTTTTCTCTGTAGCTTTGGAGCCTGTCCTGGAACTAGCTCTTGTAGACCAGGCTGGCCTCGAACTCACAGAGGTCCACCTGCCTCTGCCTCCGAGTCCTGAGATTAAAGGTGTGCGCCACCACTGCCCAGCTGCAGGTGTCATTTCTTTTGGTCATCTTTATTACAGACGTGTTTGTGGCACTGAAGCAAGCACTGGATGTGTGCTAGAGAAACGGAAGAAATAGGGAAACTGTGGTGCCTAGAAAGAAAATGGCCCCCAAAGGGAGTGGAAATATTAGGAGGAGAGGCCTTGTTAGAGGTGGTGTGGCCTTCCTGGAGGAATTGTATCACTGCTGAGTGGGGCTTTGAGGTTGCCTATGCTCAAGCTCCTCCCATTGTCATAGACCACTTCCTATTGCATGTAAGATGTAGGACCCTCAACTACCTCTCTAGCATTATGTCTGCCTGTACAGCACCATGTTCCACCATGGAGACAATGCACTGAACCTCTGAATTGTAAATGAGCCACTCCAATTAAATATTTTCCTTTATGAAAGTTGTCACAGCAAAGGCACAGCCTTATAAACCAGTTGGAAGAACAGATGTGTGACTGGCCTTCCAGCTGAACTGCCCCAACCTCTAGACCTCAAGACCCAGAAAAATATCCCTGCCCCTCCCACTCCTGTCTCAGAAGGAACAAAGCAGCTTGGTCTTGTTCCCAACTCAGGTGGAACTCCACTGCCCTCGTGCAATCCCCAAAAGCCAATCCGCAGGTGAGAGACCTGCCTTCAGGCTGCTGGACCCACTGGATTCAGTTTCCTCAAGACCCTCTCCACTACCCAATCCTACCTACCGCATCATCCTCCCTATAACCAGCCCTCCCTGCGACTCCATCAGACTACATAGGCACAGGCGCAACCCACAACATTTGGAAGAACAGACTCCACAGGCAAAGGTACAACTCACAGCAGGCAGAAAAACAGGATGATACGCAAGATCCCGGCATCCAAACCCTCACAAAGCTCAGCTGAGAAAACCGTACTGGACATGAAGACTTGCCAATCACCAGAACCCCTGGCAATTCAGGTCAGAAGTCAATAAAGAAAACATATAATAAAGGAACAAAGCATCCATCCAAAAAGGCAACATGAGAATCAACAGCCATAACTATAATCATCCCAAAACCACATGCATAAACACCAGAGCAAGAACACACTCAACAACAGAAATGATCGTATGGCACCAGCAGAAGCCAGGGGTTCTACAGCAAGACCTGCACATTCTGATGGAGTTGAACACAGGACAATAATCTTAAAAAACTTTATGAAGACTATAGAAGCCCTTTAAAAATGAAGAATTCCATTAAAGAAATCTGGGAAAAATAAAAATCACAAGAAATCTCTAAATCCTTTAAAGAAAGCCCAGACAAAAGCAATCAAACTGGTAAAAGAGACAGCTTAAGACGTGAAAACTGAAGTAGAAGTAATAAAGGAAATACAAACCAAGGGAATTCTGGAAAAGGAAAATCTGGGTAAGCGAACAGGAACTATAGATGGCAGAAACAACAACAGAATGCAAGAGATGGAAGAAATAATCTCAAGCATTGAAGATATGATAGCAGAAATAAATTCATTGGTCAAAGAAAATGTTAAGTCCAAAAAAATTCCTAACACAAAACATCCAGGAGATGTAGGGGACACCATGAAAATACCAAACAAAGAATAATAGGAATAGAAGAATGAGAAGAATCCCAGCTCAAGGGCACAGAAGATATATCCAACAAAATTATAGAGGAAAACTTTCCCAACCTAAAGAAGGACACACCTATAAATGTTCTAGAAGTTTACAGAACACCGAATAGACTGCACCAAAAAGGAAATCCCATTGCCACAAAATAATAAAAACACTAAACATGTGGAATAAAAGAATACTGAGGGCTGGAGAGATGGCTCAGCGGTTAAGAGCATTGCCTGCTTTTCCAAAGGTCCTGAGTTCAATTCCCAGCCACCACATGGCGGCTCACAACCATCTGTAATGAGGTCTGGTGCCCTCTTCTGGCCTGCAGGCAAACATGCAGACAGAATATTGTGTACATAATAAATAAATATTTTTTAAAAAGTTGTATTCTTTCCATAAAAAAAGAATACTGAGAGCTGTAAAGGAAAATGCCAAGTAAGCAAAGACAGACTTAATGGAATCATACCTGACTTCACAATGGGGACCCTCAAAACCTAGAAGGTCTCGAACAGAAGTTTTGCGGACACTAAGAGATCACAGATGTCAGCCCACACTCCTTTAACCAGTAAAACTTTCACTCACCACAGATGGAGAAAACAAGATATTTCCTTACAAAACCAGATTTAAACAGAAAGTACTAGTAGAAAAACTCCAACCCAAGGAAGTTAACTGTTCCAAAAAAAACACAGGCATTAGATGATCTCACATCAGCAGAAACCAGAGTAGGGACACACACACGCTATCACCACCACCACGACCAAAACCCAAACAAAACAGGAATTAACAATCACTGGACTTTAATATCTCTTAATATCAATGGACTTGATTTGCCTATAGAAAGACACAGGCTAGCAAAATGTATAATATAACAGTATTTGGAGCTAGAGAGATGGCTCAGTGGTTAAGAGCACTGGATGATATTCCAGAGTTCCTGAGATTAATTCCCAAAAACCATATGGTATCTCACAATCATCCGTAATAAAATCTGGACCCCTCTTCTGCCATGTAGGCAGATATAGAGGCAGAACACTATATAAAATATAAATGAATAAATCTTTTAAAAAAGAAGAGAGCCAGGCAGTGGTGGCGCACACCTTTAATCCCAGTACTCGGAGGCAGAAGCAAGTGGATCTCTGTGAGTTCGAGGCCAGCCTGGTCTACAAGAGCTAGCTCCAGGACAGGAACCAAAAAGCTAAGGAGAAACCCTGTCTTGAAACAAAATAAAAAAGAAAAGTGTATACATCCTTCTACTGCTAATAAGAAACACACCTCAACTTTAAAACAGAATTACCACAAAATAAATGGTTGGGAAAAGATTTTCTAATCAAATGGACCTAAGAAGTAAGCAGGTGTAGCTATCCTAATATTTTACAAATTAAACTTCAAACTAAAATTAATAAAAAATATTAAAGGGACATTTCATATTCATCAAAAAGAAAATCCTTCAAGATGAAGGCTCAATTCTTCATCTATGCCCCCAATACAAGGGCACTCACATTTGTAAAAGAAATCTTGAATCTAATACAAATCTCATACATTAATAGTGGGAGACTTCATTTTTACCAGTGGACAGGTCTGCCAAACAGAAAATTAATGGAGAAATAAGGGAACTAACAATGTGAGGAATCAAATGGACATAACAGATTTCTACAGAACATTTCAACTGAACACAAAAGTATATACCTTCTTCTCAGCACCTGATGGGACCTTCTCTAAAACAGACCACGTACTTGGTTACAAAGCAAATCTCAACAGATTCAAAAGTATGGAATAAAAATCTGGAAACTCAAGAAACTAGGCATCAAGACACAAAATAATCTCATAAAAATTGGGGTACATATTTAAATAGACAATTCTCAACAGAAGAATCTCAAATGGCCAAGATACATTTAAAGAACTGTTCAACATCCTTAGCTACCAGAGAAATGAAGATCAAAACGACTCTGAGATATCATCTTATACTTGTCAGACTGGCTAAGATAAAGCATGTTAATGACAGCCTATGTTGGAGAGGATGAGGGGTAAGAGAGACAATCCTCCACTGCTGGTAGTAGTGCAAACTTGTACAGGCACTTTGCAAATCAGTATGGCAGTTTCTCTGAAAACTGGAAATCAATCTACCTCAAGACCAAGCAATTCCACTCTTGGGCATATACCCCAAAGGATGTTCAACCATACCACAGGTCACTTGCTCAACTGTATTCATAGCAGCATTATTTGTAATAGCCAGGACCTGAAAACAACCTAGATGACACTCTATTGAAGAATGGATAAAAAAATGTGATATATCTACACAATGGTGTATTATTCAGCAGAAAAACATTTATATCATGAAATTTGCAGGCAAATGAATGGAACTAAAAAAAAATTATCCTGAGTGAGGTAACCCAGACTCAGAAAGACAGAAATGGCATGTGCTGAATCCTAAGTGGACAGTAGATGTAAAACAAAGGATGACCACACTACAATCCTCAGCTCCAGAGAAGTTACATAGCAAGGAGGATCATAATTGGGACACATGTATCTCCCTGGGAAGAGGAAATAGATGAGATATCCTGGGAAACGGGGGGAGAGAAAAGAGAGAGAACGAGGGGATTGAAACATGAGGGATTAAATGGCTGAGATGGGGGCAGGATGGAGGGGCAGAGTAAGGAGAGAGATATTTTGATAGAAGAGACTGTTATGGAATAGGGAGAATCCTGGTGCTAAGGAAATTCCCAAGGATCCACAAGTCTCCTAGAAATTCTGGAGAGGGTGCCTGAACTGGCCTTCCCCTGTAATCAGATTGGTGACTACCCTAATTGTTATCATAGAACCTTCATCCAGTACCCAATGGAAGTAGATGCAGAGATCCACAGCCAACCACTGGGCCGAGCTCTGGGAGACCAGTTGAAGAGAGGTTAGGATATTATATGAGCAGGGGGCAGAGGGCAAGATCATGATGGGAAAACCCACAGAGACAAGTAACCTGAGCCTGTCGGAGGTCATGGACTTTCGATGGACCGCTAATGAGCAGGCAGAGGACCGGCCTAGGTCCTGTGCATGTGAGTGACAATTGTGTGGCTTGGTCTGTTTGTGGGGATATACGAAAGGAAAAGGGGGGAGGTGCAGGTAAGTTCTTGTTATGTAGCCTTGTCTTCTCCAGTACTGGAAGGTGTTTTAGATACTTAGATATATTCAGCTCAGCACATGCTTGAAGATGTAAAATATGAATTTAGGTTGAATTCCAGTGAGTGTAGGTATGCAGGTTGGCTGTTGGGTAGAGGGAGTCTTCTTGATTGGGACTTTTTATATGTGTAAGTGCAAAACCAATAGGGGCGTGAATAATGAACCTTTCAGCATTGTAGGAGGACAAGAAAGAAACAGAGAGAGGAGAATGGGGGAAGTCAACGAATAAGAACAAAGTAAATTATGTGTATGTGTGAGAATGCCATAGTGAAATTCAACAGTTCAATTGTTAAATGAGGTTGTTATAGTTCATGTAGGTTATTTGTGTGTGTGTGTGTGTGTGTGTGTGTGTGTGTGTGTGTGTGTGTGGTTGTTCTAGTTCATGTAGGTTATTTGTGTTTGTGTATGTATGTGTTAGGATTTACTTTTTTATTTTACAAGTGTTTGCCTTGGTGGCAGGTGAGAGCCCAAGGCAAGTGAGGGACAGACAAAGGGGTTATGCAGAAAGAGTTTAACTGAGAAGTTTACTGACAGAAGGGGAGAGGGCAGGGAAGGGACCAATCTCTGGGGACAACATCTGCAGAAACAGGAGAGGGAGAAAGAAAGTGAAATGGGTGGAGATGCATCTTTTACAGGGACATATTACTGTCTGCCATGCATACAGGCAGGAAACAGGGTGTGACGCTGTCGAGAACCTAAAAGGCTGCAACAACTGAGAGTGGCTTCAGATCTGAGCAGATGGATTGATGTAAGACTCCTATTGGATGGCATTTGACATCTCTCTACCAGGGGATATGCTAAAGAAAGTGCTCTTCCTAGCCAGTATACAAACCCTTCTGGGTGTATGAAGAAATACATATCTTGGGGTTCCACTGTGCCCATCCCACTGTGAGATTAGGTCTCTGAATGTTGGTGTATTGTACATAATGTCAACTTGAAATTCTAGCAAGGGTCAAATACAAGGACATTGTCCCTCTTGGTTATCACTTGATACCCAATATAACGTGGGAATGTAGTACCCTTGAACATTCCTTCAGTCATGGTTTAGGGAAATAAGCCCATAATAACTGTGATGAATGAGTGGAGGATTCTATTCATCATTTTCTAACAACAATAAGCCTGATTAAGAAAAATGTGGCACCAAATTACACAAAGGGAATAGGGTAGCTTCAGGGACAGCAACACCAAAATACAGAAAATACAGTTGCAGGGCTAAAGTGCACTTCTTAGAGACCAAGAAAATGAAACATGCCCAAGTAATGAATATTTTTTAAGGATTATGATTACTATTATATATATATTATTATGATGCAGGGTTCTGCCTGTCACACAAGAAGAGGAGACCCGATCAGAGGATTGAGCTATCATGTGGCTGCTAGGAATTGAACTCAGGTCCTCTCAAAGAGCAGTCAGTGCTCTTAACCACCGAGCCATCTACTCAGCCCCTCTAAAAGATGTTTTTATGTGAAGGTCACCAGCCACAACCACAGGGTAGGAGCTTTGAAGAATAAGGCCCCACTGCTATGAGGCTTACAAGCCGGGCCTCCTGGTAATGGTTAGCAATCTTAGAACTCAGACGACTAGACTGAAGGGTCTGAGGTCATGTGCCCTGGGTCCCAAAGAATTTCATGGCCCATACAGCTTTGAGACTTACAGGTGAGTAGGATGAAGAAAGAAAAAAACAGAAACAGAGAATTCTGGGAATGAGTGGACTGTGTGCTGTGAAGCTGACACCAGCAAACCAGAATCACAGCACATTTATTTGGTGCAGTGGACAGAAGGGCACTGCTACTCATGGTAGGGGTGGGTCCCTGTGGGGAGCAGTCTAACGGTTCAATAATCCAAAGGATTTCAACCATAGCTCATAAGAGTATTCCCTCGGCATCACAGGGCAATGTGCCGCAGCAGGATTTCCCCAGCAATGGCTGCCCTTCAGGTCATAGGCATAGCGCACACAACATTTACGGCAAACGGCTGCGTTAAAACAGACTGCCTTGAGCTGTCTTTCAGACCTCAGTATATCCAGAAGCTCAGGACCAAGTTCATCAAATCTGCGTACAAGCACACGGCATCCATCATAGCACTCCAGAGGGACAGGGTATGTCTCTTCGGTTAGCTTGTTCAGCTTGGCTGTGTGGTGAAGCACTTGCTTCAGCACGGGTAGAGACAGTTCATTCATATACAAATTGATCATGAAAAGCTGGGAGCATTGACTCAGGGCAGGCATCAAAGCACTAAATTGAGAATCCTTCAGCCGACATCCGGCCAGGTCAAGGGTTTGCAAGGTGTCTTTTACTCTCTCAAGGAGATAGCCAAGTGGCTTAATACTCCTGTCCAACATTGTGTAAGATAGGTCGAGATGTTTAAGTGCAAAAAGGTTCAGGCATTGGGACAGGTAATCCAAGTCTCTCTGTATGATGTAACAGAGAGTGATGGACAGGGTCTCCAAGGGTTTCTTCAGGCACCTAGAGAGAGAATGAGATTTCTGTCAGATGGAGTTGAAGAGGATGGTTAGAACTGACAATGTAGCAGATGGTACTTCTCCCGCATCCATTCTGAAGGAGGTCAACGCCCATGACTCTCCCTTTTGTGGTCAGCTCACAAAAATCACAGAAATCTAGCATGGGCCAGGCTCAGGCCACAGGAGAAAAACCAGCGATTTTCCTATCAGGAGGATTGAATATGGAGACTGTAAGGACTACCTACCCCCAAGCGAGCTTCAGTGACGCCATAGCGGTTTCCCTGTAGGGTCCCCTGACGTCCTTTCCTCAACACTGCCATGTCCTGGTCCCACAACTTCAATGCAAGTGTCACCCATTTCCCACTAACTCAGTCCCTTTCTATGCACCCATCAACCTTTCTCTAATGAGCAATTATCGGCACCCTTGGGGCTGGTCACAGGTGTCTTAGCACAGAGCTCATCTCCTTGGGTGTACAAGGTTGATAGTGCATAGCCTGACGTTCAAGGACCTCCTAACCTATAAGCCAAAGGTGGGTTATTTGTCTGGAGAAGCTCTCTTTATCCTTCCTTACCTGAGACAATCAGCCAGGCTGCCAACTAGAGCAGGAGAATAGTTGATATAGAGATGCTGGAGACAGTGGAATTTGGGTAATTGTGATACCAATTTGTTCATGCACTCCTCTTCCAGCTCTTCAGATCCACTGATGCTTGAATCCTTCTGAATGTACAGCAAATGGAGTGTGTGAAGGTTTCTCATCTGTCTCAGGTACGGTCCAAAAGGACCCATGGCTTTTATCGATATATATCTCAACTGCAGCTCCCTTACACAGTGGAGATCTGCAGACTTTAAAAAGTCTATGGCAGTGGGAAAGTATCCTGATGTCAAAATATCAATCTTTGGACAGCACAAATGAACAGAATTTTGTCTCTGCTGGGCCCATCGCCACAAGTATGTGGTACATTCATTGCACCCACTCTTCGTGATTTTTAAGTCAGTTATGACATTTAAATATTTCTTTACTCGCGAGTAAGGACACGTCTCCACTGTCTTCTCTCTCGTGAACTGATAAAAGATTTCCCTTTCACAGGATTGACTCCGATTGACACAGGAATCCCTATTTGTCAAATCCAGCACTCTGATTTTCCCGCGGCTGTGGGAGAAACAGGTAGCAATCTCAGCAAATACCATACATATTACAGTCTTCTTCTTATCCACATCTCACAACAGCTCTCCCTTCCAAAAGTTTGCTTTCTCCTATGCATAGAATCAAGGCCAGGACCTCATGCTCAGTATAAAGAGAACTTTACCAGGGAGGCATCCTCAGCCCTGTCCCACGTCCTCCCAGTCCCCTTAATCCCAGCCTCATTCCACCCGGAACTTTGAGTGACAGACACCCTTGAGGGATCCTCAGTGGCTGTTCTCGTCTTCTCCACATTATTATTGCCAAGATGGCTGAGACCAGGCCAAAGCCTCGAGAATCCTCTAAGCTGATGCTATTAGAATTCTCAACCCTCTTTGACCAAATAGTCCTTGGCCCCACATGGTCTTGCTTTGTACACACAGAGCCTCCTCCAACCAAGCTGAATCTTGCTTACCGAGGGCAAGGCTCCTCTGTAATCAGCACATCCGATCCACCAAGCAGAGTTTTCAAAGTCTCCAGGTGTGGGGTCTTCATCAGGACTCCTACAGGAAGGCATGTGAATGGCCAGGCAGGCACCATGGCCCGCAGGATGTTGGTCTGATTGTTCCTGAAGGCCCTCTCAAATGCTGCTGGGAACAGGATCCAGGGCCAGTCTGCCAGACCAGAAATGGCCAAGGCCTCCTTCTTCAGTAGGGTCTCGAATGCTAGCTGCTGAAGTGTTGGTGGGGCTAGATCTCTCATTGTGATTGGTTTCAGGAATAATGATCCTGGGGAAGCAGGCAAAGAAAGAGACCATTAATGATTGTAAACTTAGGACGTCCTTCTGCACACACAGGGAGCTGTCAGGGCAGTCAGTGCTGAGGGATTGTTGAGATCTCCGTTGACCAATTTTGATCACCTTCTGCTGGAGTTAAAGCTACGATTCACCACTCTGTGGTGTGCAGTCTCTCCAAAGAAAGAGGAGGACAACAGGCAAAAAAGAAAAATAAAACTAAAAAGGAGAGGACTAGAGATGGAAACGATTATTCACATTCTGGAGGAAGGAAACTCCCTAAAACACTGCCACAACTATTTACTTCTAGAGCACCAGAATGGCTTCCTGAGTTCTTCTGAAATTAGTAAGACTGAAGGGGGTAGGATTTCTAATTAAATGTCAGCTGGACACTGAATGGAAGCAGGCTGCTTTCTGCAAATTCAAGGACACTATAGGCTCCATGCATCAATCGACAGATGCAAAGACTTTTTTTTTCTTTTTCAATTTCAAAACAAGATATTAACCCTGTCTGTTTGGAATTCACTGTGAACCCTGGCTGTCCTGGAAATCTCTGTAGACCAGGGTGGTCTCCATCTCAGACATCCACCTCCCTGCGTCTGCTACATGCTGGGATGAAATAGCATTCCAACACCTCCTGGCTTGAAACTCACTTTGAAGCCTAGGCTGATCTCAAACTCACAAGTAAGTATCAGCCTTCCTCTTCTTCCCTACCTCTGGGATTTAAGGCATGCTCAAGAATATGTAGTTTGGCTCTCTCTCTCTCTCTCTCGCTCTCTCTCTCTCTGTCTCTCTCCCAGCCTCACTTCAGAAAATTGGTTGCTGCCTCTCTCTCCTTTCCCCTCTCTCCCTCTCCCTTCGTCTTTTTCCTTACATCACCCGCTACTAAGCTCTATATCCCCCACAAAGAAAAATACCAATCTTAAATTGACAAAAAGATCAGCATTGTCACTGGGAGGTTGGGGGTGGCACACACCTTTAATCCAACATTCAGGAGGCAGAGGCAGGCAGATCTCTCAGATCAGGGCCAGCTTGGTCTACAGAACTACTGCCAGGACAGCCCACAAAGCTATGTAGAGAAACCTCGTCTCACAAAAACATTGAATCTAATTTCCTTTGTTTAATTGTTTTCCTGACCATTATCCATAACTTGTAACCAACACACTAAACAAAGACAGACCATCCATAATCCAATTTTGGGAAATAGGGGCATAGTTTTCCAGTGTGTTTCCTGCTGATTGGAGGAACTGATAATCTTATGGGGGACACAAAGAACATTTAGGATTATGGTCAAGTCCTGATTGGATTATTCGGTGAGGCTGGATCATCTCAGCAGCAGTCTTGAAACTACTGTGGAGGTGGAACTCAGACGAAACAGCAACAGAGGTGCTCTAAAGCGTTGGATCATCTGGGCCATCTGTCCCTATGAGATATTTCAGGGAGTCTCTCTTGAACAATCCTTATTTTTTTTTAAACACTGAATGAACCCACAGCCTCTCACTTCATGTGGAACCAAAAGCAAAACTTCTCCAAAGTAAAATATCCTTTGGATTAAAAATTTTGACCTCACGACCGTTTTCAAATATCTAGGTTGGACTAATTCCAGCAGACTTCTATCTACTCAAATGTCTTTTAGTGCTGATTTTGGCTTTTTGAGATAGGTTTTCTGTGTTTCTTTGGCTGTCCTGGATCTAACTCTAGACCAGGCTGGTCTTGAACTCAGTTCTACCTATCTCTGCTTCCCAAGTGCTAGGACTAAAGGCGTGTGCCACACCCATCTCCTTTATTTTAAGGACTTCATCCTTTTTCTCTCGCAAGCCTACATGTATTTTTGAACCCATTGTAAACCATTTATAGCCCTTTCGCCCCATCTGAATCTGTCTTTCCTGCATCTCTGTCTTGTTCTGACCACAGAGTCTCTAATCTGCTAAACAGCATGGCTAGGATTAGAGCTACAGCTTTGGCAGCTGGTTCTGCTCCATTCCTTGACTTCCTAATATTAATAGTCTAGCTTCATGGTGACACTAGCGGTAGCCATGTTTTTGTTACAAGTCTGGCGTTAAGGTGCTAGCCACTACCAAGAAGCCCGTGTACTGCTCATTAACACCATTTAAGTGTAGGTGAAAGAGAATCTCAAAAGAGCTGTGAGGAAACCAGGCATAGTGGCACAAGCCTTAAATCCCAGCACTAGGGAGGCATAGAGAGGCAGATCTCTGAGTTCGAAGCAGGGTGTCATTGAGTTTGTGGACAGCCAAAAATACAAAGAAACCCTCTGGGAGTTTATTCCTGCTAAGGCTTAGTCAGAAAGCTCCTTTAAAAAAAAAAAAGAAAAAGTAAACCCAGCCTTCCTGAAAAAAAAAAAAAAGAAAAAAGATGGTTATGAAAAAGCTGCACTTGACCATGTGGCCAGCGCTTTAGGTTCTGCCTCTTCCTGGGGCTGGAAGATGGCCCCCTCACTTAATTACATCTTCTGATTTACCAGCTTTCTGTTATTGTTGGTTTCCTCATGTGGGTGCCAGTCAGGGTTGCAGCAAGGATAGGCACAGCAGGAGAGGAAGCTAAACCAGGGAGGATGGGAGCTGGGATCACAAATGCTTCTCCTGAACCCAGGTGGGTAGGTTTGGGCTCAAAATCCTGGAGCTAGAATTCCAGTCCCTGAAATGGTGGCCAAAAAGACTCAGGCAAACAACTTTTTCATAAACTCACATAAAAAACAATCGGATGCTAAATGAAGCAGGATTAGTAAAAACTCAGAGAAATTGGGTTCAACCTAAAGATCTGAATAGCAATGCAGCCAGTCTCTGTCTCTTCCCCAAAGCTCAAGCTGAAAATGGTGATCTTGCCTCCAGGAATCTCAGAATGAGGCTGTGAGAGCTGTTTCCTTCCATTTTATAATCCTCTCTAGAGCTGGGTTTAAAGTCATGCACTGCTGGTTTCTATGGCAACTAGTGATGATATTGGGATTAACGGGCTGTGTTACCAATGCTTGGCTGTAAGACTGACCAACGTAGCAATTTTACTCTCCAGAGGCAAGATTTATTAAAATACAATCGAAGCTGGTCTGTGGTGGCACACGCCTTTAATCCAAGCACTTGGGAGGCAGAGGCAGGCGGATCTGTGAGTTCGAGGCCAGCCTGGTCTAAAAAAGCTAATTCCAGAACAGGCTTCAAAGCCAGAGAAACCCTGTCTCGGGAGAACTTGGGGAAACGGGATGATTGGGATAAAGGAAGGTTGGATAGGGGAGCACAGAAGCACATATCTTAATTAAGGGAGCCATCTTAGGGTTGACAAGAGACTTGGACCTAGAGGGGCTCCCAGGTGCCCAAGGTGAGGTCCCCAGTTAGTTCCTGGGGCAGCTGAGGATAGGGAACCTGAAATGATCCTATCCTATAGCCATACTGATGAATATTTTGCATATCACCATAGAACCTTCATCTGGCGATGGATGGAGATAGAGACAGAGATCAACACTGGAGCACTGGACTGAGCTCCCAAAGTCCCAATGAGGAGCCGAAGGAGGGAGAACATGAGCAAAGAAGTCAGGACCACAAGGGGTGCACCCACCCACTGAGACAGTGGGGCTGATCTATTGGGAGCTCACCAAGGCCAGCTGGACTATGACTGAAAAACCATGGGATAAAACCGGACTCTCTGAACATGGCGAACAATGAGGGCTGCTGAGAAGCCAAGGACAATGGCACGGGGTTTTGATCCTACTTCATGTTCTGGCTTTGTGGGAGCCTAGCCAGTTTGGATGTTCACCTTCCTAGACCAGGAAGGAGGGGTGAGGACTTTGGACTTTCCATAGGGCAAGGAACCCTGACTGCTCTTCAGACTGGAGAGGGAGGGGGAGAGGAGTGGGGGGAGAGGGAGAGGAGTGGGGAGAGGGGGAGAGCAGTGGGAGGCTGGGAGGAGGCGGAAATTTTTTTTTTCAAACTACTACTAAAATGCCACAACAGAGAAGACTATAGATGGGAAGGAAAATTCACATTCTCGAGGAAGGAAACTCACTAGAACAATAAATACCACAACTGTTAATACTTCTAGAGCACCAGAACAGCTTCCTGAGTTCTTCTGAAACTAGGAAGACTGAAAGGGGCAGGATTTCTAATCAAATGTCAGCGGATAGCTCATCCTTTTCATTTGGACACTGAGTAGATGGAAGCAGGCTGCTTTCCTCAAGTTTGAGGACAGTATAGGCTCCAGAAAGAGGAGTCCCTGCATCAATCAGCAGATGCAAATTACTTTGTTTCATTTTCTATTTAGATACAAGGTAGTAACCCTGCCATTGTGGAACTCACTGTGAACCCTGGCTCTCCTGGAGATCCCTCTGGAGACCAGGTTAGCCTCCACCTCCCTCTGTCTGTTCCATGCTGGGCTCAAATAGCATGCCAACACCTGCTGGAATGGAACTCACTGTGTTGACTATGCTGACCTGAAACTCAGAGACCACCCTCCCTCTGACTCCCTTGTGCTGGGATTTAAGGCATGCATAAGAATGCATGGCTTTAGGGCCAAAGTGGCCCAAGCCTTTAATCCCTCAGGCCTTTCAATAGCCAGGCTGTGGTGGTGGCACATGCCTTTAATCCAAGCACTTGGGAGGCAGAGGCAGAGGCAGAGGCAGGCAGATCTGTGAGTTTGAGGCTAGTCTGGTCTACAAGAGCTCGTTCCAGGACAGAGGCCAGAGAAACCCTGTCTCGAAAAGACAAAAAAGAAAAAGAAAAAAGAGAAAGTTGGAAGTACACTTGGAAGCATTAGCACAGGAGACCACTTCCTAAATAAAAATATTCCCAGCAGCACAGGCAGGACATCCTGCAACTGAACACTTCTGAAAAGCAGGAAGAGGACAAAGGTCAACAAGACAAAACTACAGCCTACAGAATGGGAAAAGATCTTCACTAACCACACAGACAAGTCTGATCTCCAAAATATACAAAGAACTCAAGAAACTGGTCACCCAAAGAACACATAATCCAATAAAAAAAATAGAGTACAGACCTAAACAGACAACTTTCAGAGGAATCTAAAATGGCTGGAAGACACTTAAGGAAATGTTTAACACCTTTAGTCAACAGAGAGGTGCAAAACAAAACTCTGATATACTATCTTACACCTGAAAGAGTGGCCAAGATCAAAAACACCAATGGCAACTTATGCTGGAGAGCTTGTGGGGAAAAAAGAACACTTCTGCATTGCTGGCAGGAACGCAAGCTGGTACAACCCCTTTGGATGTCAGTGTGGTGATTTCTCAGGAAATTAGGAACAACCTTCCTCACGACCAAATAATACCGTTTTGGGGTATATATTCAAAGAATGCTCCATCATGCCAAAAGGATGTGTGCTCAACTCTGTTCATAACAGCTTTGTTTATCATAGCCAGAACCAGGAAAAAACATAACTGCCCCTCGATCGAAGAATGGATAATGTGGTACATTTACACAATGGAGTACTACACAGCAAAAAAGAAAAAATAGCGACAGTTTGAATTTTGCAGGCAAATGGATAGAACTAGAAAACATTATTTCGAGTGAGGTAACCCAGAAACAGAAAGACAATTATCACATGTACTCACTCATAGGTGGTTTTTAAGCATAAAGCAAAGAAAGCCAGCCTACAAACCACAAACCCAGAAAACCTTGACAACAATGAGGACACCAAGAGAGTCTTACATAGATCTAATCTACATGGGAAGTAAAAAGTAGAAAAAGACAATATCTCCTGAGTAAATTGGGAACATGAGGACCTTGTGGGAGAATTAAAGGGTGGAGGGGAAAGGCAGGGAGGGGAGCAGAGAAAAATGTAGAGCTCAATATATATCAATAAATAAACCTCCAAAAGCAAAAGAAACAGAATTCCCTACAAACTAAAAGAACACACACAGTATTTGAAGCACAGACAAGGCTAGACTGGGCTGCATAGATGGTGGAGCTAAGGGACTTACCTGAGTTGGATACTGGTGATAGGCCTCCAAATCCAGGCTGGGAAACGTCGTGTCTCCAGGTTTCAGAGACTCTGAGGGTTTCTCTGGCCACTCTGACTCTTTATAACCCTTTCCACTGAACCCGCCCCTTTGTAGTCACGCCCTCCCAGACTAATTCCATACTCTGATTCTAAAACTGAGTCTAATCTTACTCCATCTGGGATTTTGTTGATGTTGGATCAGATCTAAACACAAGAAAAAACTTAGACTGTAACTATGATTAACTTATTCATTAAAAACAGCCAGAAGTGGTACACACCTTTAATCTCAACCATTAGGTGGCAGAGGCAGGCAGTTTGGAGTTCAAGGCCAGCCTAGACTAGAGTCTAGGATACACAGAGAATCTTTCTTTCTTTCTTTCTTTCTTTCTTTCTATATATTCTTTCCTTTTTTTTCTGAGACAGTGTTTTTCTTGTAGATTTGGAGCCTGTCCTGAAACTAGCTCTTGTAGACCATACTGGCTTCAAACTCACAGAGATCTGTCTGCCTTTTGGCATGATGGAGCATTCTTTGAATATATACCCCAAAACGGTATTATTTGGTCGTGAGGAAGGTTGTTCCTAATTTCCTGAGAAATCACCACACTGACATCCAAAGGGGTTGTACCAGCTTGCATTCCTGCCAGCAATGCAGAAGTGTTCTTTTTTCCCCACAAGCTCTCCAGCATAAGTTGCCATTGGTGTTTTTGATCTTGGCCACTCTTTCAGGTGTAAGATAGTATATCAGAGTTTTGTTTTGCACCTCTCTGTTGACTAAAGGTGTTAAACATTTCCTTAAGTGTCTTCCAGCCATTTTAGATTCCTCTGAAAGTTGTCTGTTTAGGTCTGTACTCTATTTTTTTTATTGGATTATGTGTTCTTTGGGTGACCAGTTTCTTGAGTTCTTTGTATATTTTGGAGATCAGACTTGTCTGTGTGGTTAGTGAAGATCTTTTCCCATTCTGTAGGCTGTAGTTTTGTCTTGTTGACCTTTGTCCTCTTCCTGCTTTTCAGAAGTGTTCAGTTGCAGGATGTCCTGCCTGTGCTGCTGGGAATATTTTTATTTAGGAAGTGGTCTCCTGTGCTAATGCTTCCAAGTGTACTTCCAACTTTCTCTTTTTTCTTTTTCTTTTTTGTCTTTTCGAGACAGGGTTTCTCTGGCCTCTGTCCTGGAACGAGCTCTTGTAGACCAGACTAGCCTCAAACTCACAGATCTGCCTGCCTCTGCCTCTGCCTCTGCCTCCCAAGTGCTTGGATTAAAGGCATGTGCCACCACCACAGCCTGGCTATTGAAAGGCCTGAGGGATTAAAGGCTTGGGCCACTTTGGCCCTAAAGCCATGCATTCTTATGCATGCCTTAAATCCCAGCACAAGGGAGTCAGAGGGAGAGTGGTCTCTGAGTTTCAGGTCAGCATAGTCAACACAGTGAGTTCCATTCCAGCAGGTGTTGGCATGCTATTTGAGCCCAGCATGGAACAGACAGAGGGAGGTGGAGGCTAACCTGGTCTCCAGAGGGATCTCCAGGAGAGCCAGGGTTCACAGTGAGTTCCACAATGGCAGGGTTACTACCTTGTATCTAAATAGAAAATGAAACAAAGTAATTTGCATCTGCTGATTGATGCAGGGACTCCTCTTTCTGGAGCCTATACTGTCCTCAAACTTGAGGAAAGCAGCCTGCTTCCATCTACTCAGTGTCCAAATGAAAAGGATGAGCTATCCGCTGACATTTGATTAGAAATCCTGCCCCTTTCAGTCTTCCTAGTTTCAGAAGAACTCAGGAAGCTGTTCTGGTGCTCTAGAAGTATTAACAGTTGTGGTATTTATTGTTCTAGTGAGTTTCCTTCCTCGAGAATGTGAATTTTCCTTCCCATCTATAGTCTTCTCTGTTGTGGCATTTTAGTAGTAGTTTGAAAAAAAAAATTTCCGCCTCCTCCCAGCCTCCCACTGCTCTCCCCCTCTCCCCACTCCTCTCCCTCTCCCCCCACTCCTCTCCCCCTCCCTCTCCAGTCTGAAGAGCAGTCAGGGTTCCTTGCCCTATGGAAAGTCCAAAGTCCTCACCCCTCCTTCCTGGTCTAGGAAGGTGAACATCCAAACTGGCTAGGCTCCCACAAAGCCAGAACATGAAGTAGGATCAAAACCCCGTGCCATTGTCCTTGGCTTCTCAGCAGCCCTCATTGTTCGCCATGTTCAGAGAGTCCGGTTTTATCCCATGGTTTTTCAGTCATAGTCCAGCTGGCCTTGGTGAGCTCCCAATAGATCAGCCCCACTGTCTCAGTGGGTGGGTGCACCCCTTGTGGTCCTGACTTCTTTGCTCATGTTCTCCCTCCTTCGGCCCCTCATTGGGACTTTGGGAGCTCAGTCCAGTGCTCCAGTGTTGATCTCTGTCTCTATCTCCATCCATCGCCAGATGAAGGTTCTATGGTGATATGCAAAATATTCATCAGTATGGCTATAGGATAGGATCATTTCAGGTTCCCTATCCTCAGCTGCCCCAGGAACTAACTGGGGACCTCACCTTGGGCACCTGGGAGCCCCTCTAGGTCCAAGTCTCTTGTCAACCCTAAGATGGCTCCCTTAATTAAGATATGTGCTTCTGTGCTCCCCTATCCAACCTTCCTTTATCCCAATCATCCCGTTTCCCCAAGTTCTCCCGAGACAGGGTTTCTCTGGCTTTGAAGCCTGTTCTGGAATTAGCTTTTTTAGACCAGGCTGGCCTCGAACTCACAGATCCGCCTGCCTCTGCCTCCCAAGTGCTTGGATTAAAGGCGTGTGCCACCACAGACCAGCTTCGATTGTATTTTAATAAATAAATCTTCCCTCTGGAGAGTAAAATTGCCACATTGGTCAGTCTTACAGCCAAGCAGTGGTAACACAGCCCTTTAATCCCAATAGCATCACTAGTTGCCATAGAAACCAGCAGTGCATGACTTTAATCCCAGCCCTAGAGAGGATTATAAAATGGAAGGAAACAGCTCTCACAGCCTCATTCTGAGATTCCTGGAGGCAAGATCACCATTTTCATTTTGAGCTTTAGGTAAGAGACAGAGACTGGCTGCTTTGCTATACAGATCTTTAGGTTGAACCCCAATTTCTCTGAGTTTTTACTAATCCTGCTTCATTCAGTACCCAAACGTTTTTTATGTGAGTTTATGAAAAAGTTGTTTGCCTGAGTCTTTTTGGCCACCATTTCAGGGAGGCTTGGGGCCGGAATTCTAGCTCCAGGAATTTGAACCCAAACCTACCCACCTGGGTTCAGGAGAAGCATTTGTGATCCCAGCTCCCATCCTCCCTGGTTTAGCTTCCTCTCCTGCTGTGCCTATCCTTGCTGCAACCCTGACTGGCACCCACACGAGGAAACCAACAATAACAGAAAGCTGGTAAACCAGAAGATGTAATTAAGTGAGGGGGCCATCTTCCAGCCCCAGGAAGAGGCAGAACCTAAAGCGCTGGCCACGTGGTCAAGTGCAGCTTTTTCATAACCATCTTTTTTCTTTTTTTTTTTTTCAGGAAGGCTGGGTTTACTTTTTCTTTTTTTTTTTTTTTTAAGGAGCTTCCTGACTAAGCCTTAGCAGCAATAAAGTCCCATAGGGTTTCTCTGTACTTTTGGCTGTCCACACACTCAGTGACACCCTGGCTTCGAACTCACGAGATCTGCCTCTCTATGCCTCCCTAGTGCTGGGATTTAAGGCTTGTGCCACTATGCCTGGTTTCCTCACAGCTCTTTTGAGATTCTCTTTCACCTACACTTAAATGGTGTTAATGAGCAGTACATGGGCTTCTTGGTAGTGGCTAGGACCTTAACGCCAGACTTCCCAAGAAGCTGTTCCCAGCACATGGGAGTCACAGGCTTTAATCCCAGCACTTGGGAGGTGGAGACAGGAGTGAAATGGCTGGGTGGATAGAGGTATAAGGCAGGAGGAGACAAGAGCTGATTGCAATCTGAGGTTTGGTGGGGAGCATTGCAGTCCACAGTCATGCTGATGATAGGATCACCCCTTTATTTGTCTGAGCCTTGGTAGAGGTAAGAACTCTCCATTAGCTTGGCTGCTTTGTTTTCCTATCTTCAGCTTGAACCCCAATATCTGTCTCGGGGTTTTAAGTCGTGGTATAGAAGTCCATGAGAATGAGCAGGTGGGAATTAAGAAATACGATCCCTCAAATCCTGGGATTGGAAGGCAGTGGTTGATTAGGGCACCTGTGACCCGTGTGCTCTTAGGGTTTCACAGGAGTCACTGGTGCCAGCTACAGCGATGGAGGCTGCACTCATCTGCTGATTTCATTGGCCTCCAAACAGGTCCAATTGACTCAATGACTTCATAGGAACCCAATCCATCCCCAGCCAATCTCCCGAATGACAGCTACCCAGGTGACACTGAGAACATTCTTTTATTCTCTCTAGATTAAAACTATTAACAAGTCATTAGTGTGAAATATAGGAACAATGAACAGGAAAACAAATGTTGACGTTTGGATTTGCGATGAGTGTGGTTGTTTAGGCTTGGAAGGTGAATGCAGTACTATTTTATTTGTATTTTAATATGTTAAGTTTGCCTGAATAAATGAATGCAAAGCTAACCCTATAGAGGCTAGGGAACAGTGGCACAGACCTTTAATCCCAGGACTCAGGAGACAGAGTTTTAAGAAGCGTCTAGGATCAATCTCCAGGCAGGTACAGGCTGCACACCCACTGTACCAGCCCAGCCTCATGCCAGCCTTTGCTTCCTGTTTTGAGGTGTGTTCTCATGGTGCTGTCCAGACTGGTCAGGACCTGGTGGGCTCTGCTGCCACTATAGTCTCACCCTCATCTTTCTAGTTACCCAGGACCATTTTAGGCACCCCACACCTAAATATGATGATTGAAAGGCACAAACCGTGGGGAACATCTCTAGATGGCTCTGTAGTTGAAGTCACTGACTGTGTCTTTCTCGTCACCTGACCTCAAGTTTTCTCCCTATGCTTATGGAGCGTCAGGAGATGTTTAAATGCAGGTACACACAAGAGTAATATAGAAAACCTAACTTATACTTTATTTTTTTTTAAAAAAAAATCTGGATTAAGGAGCTAGAGATATGGCTCAATAGCTAAAAGCACTTGTTCCAGAGGATTCAGATTCAGTTCCCAGTATCTCTGGTCCAGGGTATCTAGTGCCCTCTTCTGGCCTCCTTTTATACACGGATGTGATGTAGGTGCAGGCAAATGTTCATATATATCAAATAAAAATCTACGAATCTTTAAAACTATTGCAAACAAGAAATCAGCATTGGCATTTCACGTTAGCTTTCCAACTAAGGACTTTCATTATGGCATTTGCAAAAATCTAAGTCACCCACTGAATTCTTACTCTGACCTCCCCCAGTTGCCTCCTTCTTGTTTTCTGCTTTCCCACAATACTGGAATAGTTATTTGGGGACCCCCCCCATGGCTTTCCCACTAGTACACCTCGAAACATCCTATTCAGGAAGTTCCCCACCACTTTTCTCTTGATGTGAGCCTTGGCTCCCATTATTCATTTTATTTATTTATTTATTACTATTATTTTTGGTTTTTTGCTACAAAGTTTTTTCTATAGCTTTGGAGTCTATCCTGGAACTAACTCTTGTAGAACAGGCCAGCCTCGGATTCACAGAGATCCACCTGACTCTACCTCTGGAGTGCTGGGATTAAAGGCCTGCTCCACCAACGCCAGGTCCCCTTCTTCATTTTCCATCCTCCAGGCTGTGTGCTGAGCTGACCCCATCTGAATCACCTCCCATTGATGGAGAATCCAAGGCTCCATGTCCCTGCCTACCTCTGCCCCACAACCTCCTCCCTGCCTGGTCTTCCACCAAACCCCTCTATGCCTGCACACAATATCTTTGATAAGTTTAAGATTTTTCTTTTGGTTACACAACACACACACACACACACACACAAGTATTGATTTTTTGAGACACAGTTTCACTGTGTAGCCCTCACCATTCTGAACTCATTCTGTAGACCAAGTTGGGCTTGAACTTGGATTTCAGGGATTCTAGGCCTGAGACACCAATGCCCAGCTATTTTTATATTCATTTATTTATTCCCCAGCTATTTTTATACTTTTAAAGCCTTACAACTTTCCAGGCATGGTGGTGAGCACCCTTAATCACAGTACTCCAAAGCCAGAGGCTGTAGGATTTCAGAGTTCAAGTCAGTCTGGTACATAGTGAGCTCCAGGACAGCCAGAGCTACACAGTGAGGCCCTGTCTCAAAACAAACAAAAACAAATTGAATGAGCATGTAAATATGGCTCTAGTCTTAGTTCTTTTCATGCGTGGGGATCTCATCCAATACATCCAGACACCATCTAAATCCCAAAAGAAGTGGGCAGAGCTTCAATTGTACAGACTGCAGAGTACTGCTGGGAGGGTGAGGATACAAAGGGGAGGGTTCTGTGGAAAGGTATATAAGGGTCAAAGCTGCGAAAGAAGCCCTGAGGCTTGGATCCTGGAGTTTTTGGAGTCACCACCTACCTCTGCTGGGAACTGGAAATCTGTTATTCAGTGTTCAGATCCCTTTGCTCCATCAAGACATCCTATCTCCTGCAGGCTGCAGAGTCTAGAGCTGGGTTCATGGCCATGGATCACTTATATTTCTTTCAGTTTGTGGATTGATTTTCATTTTATTTATTTATTTATTTATTATTTATTTATTTATTTATTTATACATTAGGATTTCCTACTCAATCCAACCGTGGCCTGGAAGAGATTTTGCTGGGTAACAAACAGGCAGGAGGTTTTGTTAATTAAGTCATTATTTGAGTCTGTTTGTAGACTCTGTTCAGTTTGACCTTGAACTTAAGGAAGATTTAATGGCTAGATGTGGCAGGTGTCAGTCATTCAAATTTATTCGACTCTGGGCTGATCTCTTCCTCTTTTTCTTTCTTTCTTTACTTTTTTTTGTTTTGTTTTGTTTTTTGGTTATTTAGTTGTTGTTTTGTTTGTTTGTTTGTTTGTTTTTCAACACACGACAGGGTTTCTCTGTAGCCCTGGCAGTCCTGGAACTGTCTCTGTAGACCAGGCAGTCTTGAACTCATAGGAATTCTCTTTGAGTGCTGGAAATAAGGGCACGGGCCACCAACACCCAGTTTGTGCTGATGATCATAACTCAACTTCAATCACGCAAGGTTCTGTACAACTTTAAACCCAGCACTTGAGAGGCAGAGGCAATCTCTCTGAATTCATGGCCAGCCTGGTCTACAAAGCGAGTTCTAGAACTGCCAGGGCTGATATCCTGTAATCAAACAACAATAACAAGAAGTTTTTTTCTCTGGTTATTGATTCATGGTCCCATTATAAAGATTAGGATGTCCTCAGTCTTGTAGGAAACATCCTGCTTCCCTTGTCTCAGTGTTCAAATTAGAATTGTGAACAATCACTTTACTCCTTATTTGAGATTTCATGCTTTTTGTTGTTGTCGTCTTCCATCAGTTTCTGGAGACATCAGGTCGGATGTTCTAAAACTCTACAAGTAACCAACCATCACATTGAACTAGTGAGTTTCCTGACTGTAGCATGTAAATTATCATCTCCATCCCAGAGTCCTGTCTTTCCCAGTGCTATACTGTTGCAGACTATGCCAATGATACTGAAGCTTTACTGCCTCTATTGAGTGTTTCTTTCCCACCCTGTCCAGCTCTGGAGCACAGAGTACAAGCTTGCAGCCTTCTTGCTTCCTTCCCTGAAACATCAGTACAGTGATAACTGGCAATCAAAGTCAGTAACTAACTAATGGTGCCCATTTCACAGATGCTCTCAATTGTTTCAGGAAGAGTCAGCTCGGTGAATGGAGACTCAGAAGATTGGGACCTGTTAGAGGTCATGGAGTACCACCTTTGTTTCCTGTTGACTGCTTCTCAGTGGGAATGGATTCACCTGCCCTGTGGTTGAAATTGGACAGGGTATTTGAGAAAGAGCATGCTTTTGACAGTCATCCCAGACAGAAGGATGACTTTAAAACCAACAGACAGTGAGGAAAATGTGAAGACAGGCCTCCACCATCACCTGTCAGGAGCGTTCATCATGAGCTAGTGTGGCCATGACCTAATTACAGAAAATAGCAATTGATGATTCGGACGTCAACCTACTTGAGAAATTACTGTCAGATGGAGGATCCCTGCCTGGCAGAGCCGGGAGAACCACTGACTCTGAATACTCTGAATTGCTTTCATCTGTAATTTAGCTTTGATATCTCAACCATTAACATGCATTTTAATGTTATATGTACATGTAATCTCATGATTAAATCTCAAATTAATGGGCACACATATATTTCTGGACGGTCAAAAGGATGACTCTTCTCTCTACTATAATCTCCACATTAGGGTGATAAACTTGAAAGTATGTTCCTATCATTACCTTACTGACAGAGCAAGTTTTCCAGACATGTGTCCTTCTGGACAGATCTAAGATCTAAGCCCTTCAAAGGATTTATCTCTTTTTTTCGGTTTTTTTTTGTGTGTGTGTGTGTGTGTGTGTCAGTGTTTCTCTGTAGTTTTGGGGCCAGTACTGGAACTAGCTCTTGTAGACCAGGCTGGCGTCGAACTCACAAAGATCCGCCTGCTTCTGCCTCTTGAGTGTAGGATTAAAGGCATGTGCCAACACAACCCGGCTGGATTTATTTTTTTTTATATTTATTTATTTATTTATGGTTTTTCAAGACAGGGTTGCTCTGTGACTTTAGGAGGCTGTCCTGGAGCAAGCTCTTGTCAACCTGGTTGGCCTAAAACTCACAGAGATCTGCTTTCCTCTGCCTCTTGAGTGCTGGGAATAAAGGTTTGCATCACCATCACCTGGCTTCCTTCAAAGGATTTATGATGAATAAGAGCAATATTGCATGTGTCTGTCCTTATTCTATCATAGTCTTCAAAGAGACCAGTAACACCTAATTAACTAACCATTTCCAGAAATTATTAATCACACTTAAGAACTGTAAAATAGTGCACACGGTTTTTGTCTTTTTTTGTAGATCTGTCAACAGTTTAGTTTTCTCCCTTTAAAAGACAGCCAGGAACTCTTCACAGTTAACAGGTGTGGTTATCTCCAAACTAGGTGATAAGTTTTGCTACATCTCTTCAAAGAATGCCTGTGTCCCTGGGAATTTTGCTTGTAGTATTTCTTTAATATTAAGTTATAATTAAGTTGCTAGTGAATGGATATGTATGTATTATATGCTTGGGAATTTCTAACTGCAGAAGACATAGATTAAGATGAAATAGAAGAAGAAAGAACGTAGAGAAATTAGAACAAGAATGAATTGGAGCAGAGAATTGCAATAGAGAATTGGAATTAGAAATGAGACAGAGAATAAGAGGAAAGAAATTGCAAAAGATTAGGAAGGAAAAAATAAAGGTCACATAAATGGAAGGACCACATGAGAGAAGATTCTTTTTCTACAGCCATCAGACTTTAGTTTTTATGTTTATTGCGTCTTTTCTTTTTGAACCCCGAGTGAACATCTTCAAGTGTGCTCTCATTCAAAATTGCTTTATTGAAAATGATTGGAAATCATAATGCTAAGGACAGTGGGGGAAGTAATATTCACCTTGTTTTTCTGCCCAAGAAAGGGAAAGACAAATCAGAACACTGCTGATCCACTAAGTCCAATGCCACTCCATGGTTCAGTCAACCGGATATTTCACAGAGCAGATATGCTCCCGATTCTTATATGAGGTTGACAACCAGAAGATGGATTCCTTTCAGTAACAGGGCACTGGGAGACCCTCCTCACCCAGTCCCCTTTGCTCTTTGGAATTTCTTTTCATTTTAACCCCTTCCTTGTACCTATGGTTGGTCATACCATGAAAGTGCTGGGATGGATTCCCCTCAATTTTCAGATCTCTTTTGATGCACTAGGGCAGGGCTGTACTGTTGACAGATCACATGCATCCAGTTCTCTGTGTCAATTTTTATTCTTCAAATATGAACAACAAGTAAAGCAATTTCCATTCCCAAGTACACACAAAAATGCTTGAATCCAGGTTTTATGTCTCTAATGAGTCCTTTGAGTCCAGGGTTTCATTTCTCAGAGCCCAGAGCCTCCTCATTCATTGCCAACATGAACATAGTGTGGTCTCCATGTTATAGACAGAGAAGTCCCGACAATCTAGACATCTTTTACTCACAAAGCAGACCTCTTTCGGCTGTCTTATAGCCCTCAGAGTTTCCATGAGCTCACTGCAGTGTTGGCTAAACCTGTCTGGATGGACATCACCAAAGTCATCATAGACCTCATCAGGGGCGGGGTATAGCTCCCGGGTGAGCAGAGTCAGTTTTGCAGTGTGCTGCAGCAGCTTCCTAATGCTGGCCACAGACAGGAAGTTCTTCAGAAAATTGACCTCAATGAGCTGGGTGCACTGGCTCAGGGCAGGCAAGAGGGCACTAATCTGGAAATCCATGATCATACAACCCTTCAATTGTAATGTCTGCAGAGTAGCTGTCAGTCTTTCTAGCAGGCTTCCTAAAAGTAGATGGTCTAAATTTAGAAAGGTGACGCCACTCAGATCCAGATGTTTGAGCTTGTGGATGCTGGGACACTGGGACAGATAACTCATGTCTGCATTTGATAGCAAGCATCGAGTGATTGAAAGGGTCTCCAAGGAACTCTCCATGCACCTACAGAGAAACAAAGGAGTTTATCTCAGTAAAGTCTAATCACGGATAAGAAAGGATGATACTTCAATGTAGCTGAGGCTAGTTAGGCCTAAGTTCATTTTGAGAGCATCATGAAGATCAAGACCAGGGTACTCCCTGATGCAGAGTTAAGAACACATGCAAAATAACTATGACAGTTTCTGTCCCCAAATCTGTTCCCTCTGCACAGTCTAGCACAGAACCATCTAAGCTGACAGTTGTTACCTGCAGGAAACCAAGAAGGACCAAAAAGGGTGCACTTATAACCATCCCTGGGTGTTGGGCCTTATGAGGCCTGTGTGTGAGGCCCAGTGTAACTTCGTGAACCTAACTAGTGTTTGTTGAGGCCCAGTGTAATTCCCTGAGACTAATTTGAGTTGGCATAAAGCCTGGTGTAACTTCCTGAGCCTAGCTAGAGTTTGGATTTCTGTCTCTATCTAGCAAACCTAAACCCTCCTCTGCCCAGCAATGTCTCCTCAACTGTGGCAGAATATTATTGGCACTTATTCCTTACTCGCCTCAACCAATCCCAAGCTGCTCCAGCTCATCACCATCCTATATGGTCCTGCCTGATACCATTAAATGAGATCCTGCTCTGACAGACTCCCAATTCAGTGGGTGTCTTTCTGCCCTTGGCTAACTGGAGAGAGAAGCTGGGCCATTCAATACTCACCATCCCACTGAGACCCAGGGAGAGTCCGATGGTTCCAGCTCTCCCCTACTCACGTGCCCCTGTGTTATCTGCCAGAGAACCAGGCAGCTGTGTGCCAATAACGGTCTCAATGAGCCCCACTTTTGGAGCACAGCCTCTGTCCTGCTCCCAGGTCTTCCCTGTTGTCTTATTGACTCCCAATCATTCCCCATTGCCCTACCTCTGTTCAAAAAACACTTGACATTTCAGGAATGTGTGTATGTGTGTGTAATAGAGATAGAGATAAAGGGAGAGAAAGAGACAGAGAGAGAAAGAGAGAGAGAGAGATTTCAACTGTTAACTGTCCAGAGGAGAGAGCTGACATGGGGCAGCATGTGGCTTAAGACCTCATACACTTTGTGGATCTGTTTTTGCTTCAACTGGTTCCCTAGCAAAGGCAGTTCCTAGACCGTGAAAGCTAGAGCAGCAGAAAGACTACGAAATCAATTATCCTAAAGTCATTGCACTCCTGCTGTCAGGAGTGGATGGGAAGCCACAGGTGGACACTGGTGTGTCATGGAACACTGCAAGACTTTTCCCTGGCCCGTGGAGCAAGAACTCTATCCTTCCTCACCTGAGTACTTGATCCAGTCGTTCATTCAGGAAGCAGACATCATTCAGTTTGAGATGCTGGATCTTTTTGAGTTCTGGTATCTGGTAAATGATCTCTGTAATACACTGATTGACCATCGTGCGGTTTCCAAACCACTCAAAAGGTACGGAGATTCCATTGAGAAGGATTTTCTGAAGGTTTTTCATCTGGCTCAGGCCAGGGGCTATCTTCACAAGGGTTCTCAGGTTCCAACGTGCACTCACTGTGAATTCCTCTATAGAGCTTGGCTCAAATACCTGCAGCAGCATTAGGGGGTTGTAGAGAGGGGTGACCCCAAACTCCAGCTTTGGGCACATCACCTGCACCACTTCTCTTCTCAGCTTGGCCCAGCGGTAGAAGTATTGTAGGTATTTACTGAGACGTCTGGTCTTGAGGGAAAGGTTCATCCACACAGTCACAACCTGTTTTCCCCCTCGTCTGGGACTATAAACCACTGGTCGGGTCTCACTGATGACATCTGGAGAGCAGACACCATCCTCCGTTCCAACCCAAAAGTTCCAGAAGTTATGTTGGGCATCCCGCAAATCTAGCTCTTGGAGTTTGCAACTCCTGTTGGTCAAACGAGAAGGAGATTCAAATGACAATTTGAGTATCAATTTATTCTTTACTTTGACCCCACTCCTCCACTTCCCTGAAATCTATTCCTTCAACCAGTGTGCTTTCATTTCTACTGACTGACAGAAGAGGGAGGAGGAGGGCCATTGTGTATTGACCACATCTCTTCTCGGTCTGCTCCGCGCACCACTGCCCTTTTGCACTTCTCCACTTCTCTAAGCTCTGATTTCACTTGAATCCCATTCTGAAGTCTGTGGTCACTTCCCTCCACCCAGAGCCTTCCTTTCCATGGTACCTTGGTCTCACTTACCCAGGTTGATCCTTCTGGTTAATCAGCAAATCCAGGCCCCCCAGCACAGCCTTCAAGGTCTTCAGCTTGGGAGTCTTCATCAGGGCTCCTACAGGAAGACATGGGAAGGGCCAGGCTGCCACCAATGCCCTTATGATGTTTATCTGGTTGCCCTTGAAGGCGTCTATGAACAGTGGTGGGAAGAATGCCTTGGGCATCTGCTTCAGGGAAGCATTGGCCAAGGCTTCATTCTTTAGCAGACTTTTTCTGGCCAGCCTCTCGAGTGTGGGTGGGGAGCTCATCCTGACGTGCAAGTAGGCAGATGCTGTGGAAAGAAGCAGAGGAATAAAGCCTTTCAGAGAAAACATCTTTAGCAAGTCAGTTTTTGTCCTTCATTGTGTAAACTATGCCGGGCCAGAGCCACTCACCTGAACAGTTTGGAAACCTTAGATTTCCTATTTCCTGCTATCTGTCTTTCTCATAGCTATAGTCCCGTCAAAGGCCTCATGGAGATGAGCACACATTTGAACTAATGATCCTGGTTATTCTGCCCAATCCTACTCCCCTGAATCATACTACACTACAGTAGGCCACAAGAAAGAGGAAAATCAAATGTGAACCAGAAACTTTTGCAGGAAAACATCTCACGATCCTCAAGTGCAATGTTCAAGGTCCCTCATACAAGCTATTTTTTGAATTTAGCCATGGAAATTGTTGGGAGCATCTGTGAAATGGATTCAGTTCCTATTATTCCAAAAAGCTTTAGAACCCGAAACCAAGCTGAGCACTTGAAGGCAAAGGCCTAAATTTTCTCTCAACTAAACACCACCCTGGGCAACATGAGGTTGACAGAGGGAGTACAAATTCTAATTGGTCTTAATTAAAAAGAAAAAAAAAACAGAGTTAGATATTAGGGGGTGAAAGCTGAAAGATCAGAGAAGTAGAGCAGTCAACCATAAATTGTTACCTCTAGGAACTCCTCAGACTGAACAGGGTCTCAACAACTCCTCAGACCGAATGCCTGGAGCTCCTGTTTCCTCCCGCCTTATATTCCTCTCCCCAGCCAATCATATCCCTTCCTGACTCCACCTTCCTAATGTCGGGATTAAAGGTGTGTGACTCCTAAATACTGGAATTAAAGGTGTGAGACACTAACACCTGGCTCTGTGGCTCTGTTTCTCTTTGAGACTGGATCAATCTCGAGTAGCTCAGGCTGGCCTTGAACTCACAGAGATCCATCTACCTTTTCCTACCAAATGCTGGAGTTAAGGTGTGCGCCACCACTGCCTTGCTAATATAGCTAACTAGTGTCTCAGCTTCACACTTGGATCCTCAGGTAAGCTGTATTTGCTAGATCACAAACAAAATATAATCACATTGAATTAAATATTTCTAACTAAGACTGGAGTAGTTGTGCAGTGTTTGCTCTTGTTCCCTAGTCTTTGAATTTTGTAACATCAGCACTCTAGGAAGGCCTCTACAATTACGATCCAGATCTCAGAATTTGTAACACTTCACTTCAATGGTATTCTAGGCTAGCCTGGGCTACATCAGACTTTCAGTTTCAAAAAAGCCCCAGCAAACAAAACAAAACAAATACAAAAGCAAAAATCCTAACAGGAAATGAGAGACTGCTGATCCCAGGTATGACTGTTTCTGTTGGGGGTGAATGGCTTACATAATATACTTTATGTATAATTGTGCTCTTGATTAAGGTATTATTATTATTATTATTATTATTTTAGTTTTTCAAGACAGGGTTTCTCTGTAGTTTTTGGTGCCTGTCCTGGCACTAGCTCTTGTAGACCAGGCTGGCCTAGCACTCACAGAGATCCGCCTGCCTCTGCCTCTGCCTCAAGAGTGCTGGGATTAAAGGTGTGTGCCACCACCGCCCGGCTTGAAGGTATTATGTTTATATAGCTCATTTGAAAATGTAATGTAAAATTTAAAAATATAGTTTAATAGAGAGATGCCGGACTTTGGTGGCACACGTTTTTAATCCAAGCACTTGGGAGGCAGAGGCAGGCAGATCTCTGTGAGTTCGAGGCCAGCCTGCTCTACAAGAGCTAGATCCAGGATAGGCTCCAAAGCTACAGAGAAAAACAGAAACAAAAACAAAACAAAAAACCCCAAAAACAAAAGAAACAAAATTCCCCACAAACTAAAAAGAACACACAGTATTTGAAGCACAGACAAGGCTAGACTGGGCTGCATAGACGGTGGAGCTGAGACACCTACCTGAGTCAACACTGGTGAGAGGACCCCAACTCCAGGCGTTGTGTCTTCAGGTTTTAGAGATTCCGAGGGCTTCTCTGGCTGCTCTGACTCTTTATAACCCTTTGCACTGAACCCGCCCCTCTGTAGTCACGCCCTCCCAGACTAAGTCTCTAGTCTGATTCCACAATTGAGTGTAATCCATCTGGGATTTGTTGATGTAGGATCAGATCCAAACACAGGAAAAAACTTAGATTATAACTATGATTAACTTATTCATTGAAGCCAGCATATTTGATCTTAAATTTGTATCAATAAACCGAGATCCATACCAATGCAAGTTATTCATATCTCTATCACAGGACCCGATAGTTTCACACTTTAGGGGATCTCATATAAAACATGGCATAAATGTCTTGATCGATGTTGTTTGGTTGTAGGGTTTGGGACCAATACACAAGTGCTCTGAGACTGAGCCATTCCCGGGTCGTCTATCTGGGTTTGTTTAATTTCATGTAGATGTAATTTCTCTTCATGCAGGAATCTTTAGCCTGGAACTGGGAACTTCTATGCTCAGGACCTTAATTTGAGTTCCCAGGTGTGACTTTTTCGTGCTACCTGTATTTTTCTTTCAATTTCACTCTCAGACAATGCCAAGTGAATAGTCAAGGCTAATACAACCACATTCCTAAAGATTAGTTCTCGAATCAACTCAGACATGGGGCTTGTGTTCAGAAAACTAATAGCAGATCCCAGGACAATTCATAAGCTACAGTTAAGAGGAAATCATAATTCAAACAACTGTGAATCTGTGTTCTGTGAAACAAACATGCAAGGAATTAGAAAGGGATTGAATTACAGAGCAGACTCTAACTTGAATTCTAAAATGGGCCTAGGAATCTGGACAGAGCCAGAGTGATCTGAGTTTAAGAACAGTCTTGCCTAGTTTAGACTCTCTCAAATAAACTCCAGGAATTCCCATTGTGTTGGTTCAAATCTTTGTTCCCAACGCTCTGGATTAAATCTTTGCCCTCCTTTAGTGTGGTCTCAGTTAATCTTCTTTCCTTTAGGAGAACAGATTGATGTGAATGCAACCTCTAGACATCTCAGCCATTTCAGATTGTTCCCATTGGGACACAAGCTCTCATATAAATTACTCAGACTGGCCTTGAGCTCACTCTGAATACCACACAGATGTTGACTTTGTCCCTCATTTCCCATCCCCCTGAGTAATGGCTACTTTCAATGAACCACGAGAAATAGTATGCTCCCAGACCATAGCACTATTGACTACTATGGAGTACGGTTCGGGCCATAAAATTAGCCTGTGCAGAGCACAGAAATCAAAAACATAACAAGTGCTGGTTTTCACCAGAATTTCAGTTTATTCTCTGGCAGGAGCTCTGAACAGACCCTATGGCAGGAGGGTTACTGAAGCACAGCTGTGCTTTCCACGCATCATGGCAATCATTCCACAAGGGGCAAAGCTGGTACACACTTGAAAATGAAGAGACTAATAAATTAAAGCACATTTAATAAACAAATTCTTAGTGTTATGAGGCAACTTGCGGAATGGGTTTTCACCTTCTACAGAGTCTCAGTTCATTCTCTCTCCTGAAAGGAGATCTAATTAACTAGACAAACCCAATTCACACCAACACACCCAGGAAGGAGGATTGCCCAGACTTACAGGTCAGCACAGGCTGTATAACGAGTTCCAGATAGGCCTCAGCTGTATAGAAGAAATTATGAGGAAAAATTTAAAAATTAATAATGCAAGGTATCAAGGAAGCCCAGAGCTCAGAGTTTGTTGAGAAGTTTCATGGATGGCCATGGGATCCTCACTGTAATCTCAGGTTTTATGCATTCCCACATGGAGATCTGACACACTCAAACTACAGGTGTAAAATATCAAAGAGGGTGGCTGCTCCATTGTCCAATCTGGTGGCAGCTTGGGGCTGAGAGGTGGGACTACAAGGGTTATGTGTGAGAGGGAAAAGGGGATATAAGGATCAGAATGACTAGAGAGGACTTTCTGGGCCTTGGAGCCTGGAGTGACTACCTGTCCCTGCAGGGATTAGAATACCTGCTACCAGTGTTGAAATCAAGTAAGTCACTCACTGTAGTGATATTTTTTGTATGTTCTATAAGTAAAGTTTACCTGATGATCAGAGGTAAAAATAAGTCACTAGAGGCCAGGCAGTGGTGTCAAACATCTTTAATCCCAGGATTTGGGAGACAGAGGCAGCTGGATCTCTGTGAATTCAAGGCCACCCTTGGCTACACAAGAACAATGCAAAAACAGTTACACTTGGTCATGGCTCACACCTTTAATCCCAATACTAAGGAGTCAGTCACAAGCCTTTAATCCCAGCTCTAGAGATAAATATAAGGTGCGAGGAAAGCAACTCGCTCTCTTTTGGTCTGAGGATTTCTTCGAGGTAAGAGCTCTGAATTTCAGAACACTGACTCAACACTACTTGGCAATACAGCTCTTTTCTGGCCTTGTCATGGAAGTGATTCCATCAAAAGCAGAACTGGTATAGCAGTGAAAATAAAGGAAGGAGCAAAAAAAAAAAAAAAAAGGAAGCGAGGACACATGAAATAGAAAGAGAGAGAAGGAATTGGAGGAATAAAAGAAACAGTTAAAGAGTTCATTTGAAGTGACTATCACAGGCTATAAACACAGCATCTTCATCTCCACACAGAACCCAAAGCACCAAATGTCAGGCACAGGTGAAATCATCCAGGGACACAATGTGCTGCTCTCTCCAATGTAGTCAGTGCATCGTAGGTGTTAGGGAAGGGACAGGTTAAACTTTGGCTGTTTAAACTACTGCCAATCGGGAGAGAATGGAGGAGGAGAGCAGAGAGAGCCTTCCTCTCTAGGTCTTCAGGGACCTTCCTTCCCTGCCTCTGTAGGCCCCTACTTGGCTTGTCAGCACCAAAATGATTCCTTGAAGAGAGGTACCCGTAACAAACAGAATATACACATTTGATTTCAAGACACTGACTCAAAACCACTTGGTAATACAGTTGTTTTTTGGCCTATCATTATAATGATTTCATCAAAAGCATAACTAATATAGCTATGGAAATAAAGGAAGGAACAAAGAAAAAAGAGAGAAGACATGAATACACATAGAGAGAGATGGGATGGGATGAATGAAAGAACGAATGAAGGAGGGAAGGAAGGGAAGAAGGATGGAAAAAGATAGGAAAATTTAGTGTTTATGGGATAACTCTGGAAATGGGTGCTCATCTTAAGCAGTATCTTAGTACATTCTTTCCTGCATGGAGATCTAATCAAACTGAAAATGGTCTGTTCCTTAACTTCTACTAGGCTGGAGGATTGTTGAGATATACAGATCAACTCAGGCACAAAATGAGTTCAGATAGACCTTAGAAAATTATTGAGCCTTTTCTGGAAGAAACTCGGTAACAATAATATACATAAGGCAATGTATTAAAGCTCGGAGTTTGTGGAGAAGTATTCTAGAGGGTTTGGGATGTGACTACAGTCTCAGATTTTGTAAATTCCCACATCTGATCTACTCAAGCTGCAGATGCTGACGTCCAAGTGGGATTGGATGGAAAGATGTTCAATCATCAAGAGAGGGGGAGGCTTTGGCAGAAAGGTAGGGCTATAAAGGGAAAGTGTGAGGGGAAAAGGGATGTGAGGGTTAGAATGGCCAGAGAAGACTCTGGGAGACTTGGAGCCCGGAATGACTGCTTGGAATTTTTGGACCTTAACACATGTTCTGTGTGTCCGGATTATGTAAGCCATTCACCGCCAACAGGACACAGTCATACCCGGGATCAGCAGTCTCTCATTTCCTGTTAGGATTTTTGCTTTTGTATTTGTTTTGCTTTGTTTGCTGGGGCTTTTTTTGAAACTGAAAGTCAGATGTAGCCCAGGCTAGCCTAGAACACCTGGAGCTAGTTCCAGGACGGACTCCAAAGCCACAGAGAAACCCTGTCTCGAAAAACCAAAAAAAAAAAAATATTTAGTTTTGAGAGACAGGGCCTTTTTATATACCCAGGCTATCCTGGAATTCATCATAAACTGACCTTGAACACCTGAAGATCTACTACTGTGCCTGCTATATTATGGGATTACAGGTGTGCAGTGCCAGGCCTGGTGGAAAAGCTTCTGCCCAGAATACCAGAAGCTCAGTGCCATGTAATCAAAATCATGAAATCATCATGTCCTCTGCATCAGAATGCCATGTAGCTGGGCTCCAGCAATTCTCCTACTTCAGAATTCTGAGCAGCCACTACAAGCTCCTGAGTAAACTATTCAATCCACAAAAATTCAGATCTACACAGTGTGACCATATCTAAAAGAAAGCAAAAAGCTAAATCATTATTGAATGTTACAAATTTTCAGTTGTTGTGAACACTGATTCTTCTTCCAAAGGATCTCCATGTGATTCACAGAATTCACCTCGCTGTTCACACCTGTATGTAATTCCAGCTCCAGAGATCAGAGAAGAAAACACAAAACTCCTAAAACAAAATAAAAATTAGGTTTTTAAAAAGCAAATCAAAAGTAAAAATTGCTTTTCTAATTTTTTTAATTTATTTATTTATTAAATATTTCTGTCTCTTACCCACCACCGCCTCCCATTTTCCTCCCCCTCCCCCAATCAAGTCCTCCTCCCTCATCAGCCCAAAGAGCAATCAGGGTTCCCTGCCCTGTGGGAAGTCCAAGGACCACCCACCTCTATCCAGGTCTAGTAAGGTGAGCATCCAAACTGCCTAGGCTCCCACAAAGCCAGTACGTGCAGTAGGATCAAAAGCCCATTGCCATTGTTCTTGAGTTCTCAGTAGTCCTCATTGTCCACTATATTCAGCGAGTCCGGTTTTATCCCATGCTTTTTCATACCCAAGCCAGCTGGCCTTGGTGAGTTCCCAACAGAACATCCCCTTTGTCTCAATGTGTGGGTGCACCCCTCGCAGTTCTGAGTTCCTTGCTCGTGCTCTCTCTCCTTCTGCTCCTGATTTGTACCTTGAGATTTCAGTCCTGTGCTCCAGTGTGGGTCTCTGTCTCTTTCTCCTTTCATCGACTGATGAAGGTTAATATTCAGGAGGATGCCTATATGTTTTTCTTTGGGTTCTCCTTATTTAGCTTCTCTAGGATCACTAATTATAGGCTCAAATTGCTTTTTTTAAAGAATCATTTTAGTTTTAATTTACGTTTGTGTGTATCTGAATGTAAAGGTGTGTACATGAGTGTAGGTGCCAGGAGAGGCCCAAAGAGGATTAAGATCTGCCTAGAGATGGACTTGCAGGGAGTTGCCAGTGCTCAACCTCAGTGTTTGGCGCCCAGACATGGATAACTGAATCCACAGAAAGCCTCAGAAATCTTGGGAAAGAATAGAGTAAAGCATGTTTTCTTGGTAGCAGCAATTTCTCGGGTCTGCTCTGCTTGCTAGAGGCAAACAAGCGCTCTCATTTAAGAGAGGCTTCCTGACTCAGCTTTAGCTGCAGTACCCTGCAGCTCTTTTAAGAGGTCCTGCCATGAAACACGTAAATGGTGTTGATAAAAGCTGACTGCATGCTTGTTTGTTTTCAGCTGTAGCAGGAAAAAAGTTGTGCTGTTTTAAAATACTGGCATTCTGGTCTGTACTGCCAGGGCAAACTCTGACTCTTTCAGACAGGCAGGGCGACTGAGTGTGGTCTGTGAGCAGAATGCTGCAGCTTGCTTGCTGGCAGGAACCTTGAAACACCATAGAGTTGTGGCAATAAAAATGGTTACAGCCGGTACCTCCACCATGAGGCTGGAAAGCTAAGGAATGGGCTGGATTCAGCTGTCAAAGCTACAGCTTTAATCCTACCCATATTTCTTGGTAAATTAAGGACTCATGTGGTCATAAAAAGAGAGATATATGGTAAAAGAAAGATTCAAAGTTGAAGGAAACCTCTAAATGGTTTACAGTTTGTTAAAAATATGTGTAGGCTAAAGGTTAAAGTTCTTAAAGTAAAAAAATAGAAAGAAAGAGAGTAGTTGTGTGTGGTGGTACACACCTTTAATCCCAACACTTGGGAGGCAGAGGTAGATCGACCTCTATGACTTCAAGGTGTGGCAGGACACACCTTTAATCCCAATGCCTGGGAGGCAGAGACAGATGGATCTCTGAGAGTTCAAGGACAGCCTGATCTACAGTTATTCCAGGACAAAGATATACAGAGAACCTGTCTCAAAAAATAAAAGTAAAAGTAAAAGAAATGGAGGTTAAAATAAAGCCACACAAAGATGGAAAATACAAAGAGAATCTTGTTGCTGTGTGCTATTATGCTCTCTTCGAATTGTTTGAATGCTGAGGAAGGAGCAAGAGCTGCTAAAAGATATTTGTTTATAAATGCTGCTGAACTAATCCAAGATAGATATTTTGAAAATACCTTGACTTCAAAATTTGGATCTAAGTTTATGGTGCTTTGGAAAAGTCCTTCTTTTGTTTTCACAGAGGATGAGACCCTGTGGATTGCTTCTATCCCAATATGGTATGATAAACCATGCCCTCCTGAAAGGTTGCTGTAAACACCCTCAAAAAATTATTTCACTCAACTGCTGACTGAGATGAATCTAGCACACAGGTTATACCATCAAAGACCCGAATAACAGCACCCCCATACAGCAGGAATCAGTTTGGAGAGAAAAAACTCCAGGGCAGCCACCATGAAGCCAGCCATCAGGTCAGACATGCTGAATCTTTCCTGGTAAGCCACCACATCATGGTGCTACACACATTATTAGAAATGGGTTAATCAAGATGTGAGAATTAGCCAATAAGAGGCTAGAACTAATGGGCCAAGCAGTGTTTAAAAGAATACAGTTTCCGTGTAATTATTTTGGGGAAAGCTAGTCATGCAGGAGCTGGGTGGGACAAAAAGCAGGCCTGCCCTTCTACAAGTGTTTAGAACTGAACTTGGGTCCTCTAAAGTGCAATTAGTGCCCTTAACTATTGAGTGATCAATCTCTCCAGCTCCCGGGTTTTGTCATTTAAAATGTGATATCATCAAGTTGAAAATGCTTGGAAAATATGGTAATAACAGGTTCATCTGATTTTGCCAGGTCCCTATCCTTGAATAAAATAAATTGGGGTTGGTTGCAGTAGCCAATGCCTGTAACATCAGCATTTGGAAGCTAAAAGCAGGAGGATCAGGATTCCCAGGATAGCTTCAGCTGCATAAGGATTTGGAAGACAGCCTAAATACATGAAATCAGGCCTAATAAAGCAAACCAAACAATAATTTAAGACTATGTGTGACTCCCTTGTTAGACTACTTGCCTAGCATGCAGGAAGCCCTGGGTTTGGTCTGCAGCAGAAAGCACAGTGTAATGAACCGGGAGTGGGGGTGAAATCCCAGCACACAGCCCCTAAGCAGCAGGATCAGAAGTTGAAGGCACTGAGGGCAACACAGTGAGCTTGAGATCATCCTAGGAAACAGCAGGCACATGCTCAGATCAGAAAATGGGGAGCTCTGGAGAGAAGGCTGCCTGGTTAAGAGCACTGGCTACTCTTGCAGACTACCAGGGTTCAGTAGCAGCACCCATGTGGTGACTCACACCATCTGTAACTCCACTCAGTTCCAGGGGTGCCTGATACCATATTCTAGGCTCTTCTGGCACTGCACTCAAGGGGTTCTCAGGCATACATTGAGGCAAACACTCACACACATACAATGAAAATAAATATTTTTAAAATGAATAATTGGCCGGCAATGGTGGCGCACGCCTTTAATCCCAGCACTCGGGAGGCAGAGGCAGGCGGATCTCTGTGAATTCGAGACCAGCCTGGTCTACAGAGCTAGTTCCAGGACAGGCTCTAAAGCCACAGAGAAACCCTGACTCAAAAAAAACTAAATTAATTAATTAATTAATAAAAATAAATGGAAAATTAAGGACTTTTATAATGTAGATGTAACTATTGTAATCTGCTGGCCTGGTCTGTTACCTGGGTAACCTGTCCCTTTAAGAGACAAGCTCTGCCCACTCCTAACCTCCTCCCCTTACTGTTTACAACCAGGCAAGGGAATCTCTCTCTCTCTCTCTCTCTCTCTCTCTCTCTCTCTCTCTCTCTGGAGAGGCAGCTTCTGCCTCTCTCTCTCTCTCTCTTCTTCCCCCTTTTTTCCCCTTCCCCTACTTCCTCCTTCCCTTCCTCCTCTATAAGCCACTAAGTAAACTCTATACCCCATCTGTCTCTGCATGGCAAATCTATCTGTCAGTCTCCTGCTGAGACCTCAGGCCAGGGGAGTCACCAAGGCATCAGTGACCCTCCTCTGCCCCTCCTGGGACAATTCCTGGGTCACTCACTTTTCTCTTTATGAATGATAACAGTAACACAACCATGGTACTGATAATGAAAGAAGTGCTGGCTTTGTGTGAACATCAGTGTCCATCCAAACCTCCCATAGTCCCCTCCTTCCTCTATTTCAAATTCATGGCCTCTGTTTTTATTAATTACTGCTGTATGCATATATGTAAATGTGTATACATATTTCTTCTCAAGTATAACCTGCTATGCCAGTATATTATTCATGTGTATGTTTTCAGGACTAACCATTTTGTATTGAATAACCAGTGGGTGTACCCTTCCCTAGGGTAGGCTAACTCTCCATTCTCAGAATTCCTTAGGGCTTAGTGTAGGGTTGAGGTCTTCTGGCTATTCCTATGGCTACTTTGGCATGTCTATTATTCTTGCTCAGCTCATCTTTATGCAACCATGTTCATGAGACTTTAATGGTGTGACTTCTGACATCTGTAGGAGGTACCGTCTCACAGTTAACTTCCTGACCTTCTGGCTCTCACAGTCTTCCCACCCCATTTTCTGTGATTCTTCCTGAGCTTTAGGTGTTGGCATGAATTTTTGATGTATGAACTGGGTCTCAACTAAACATGGTGCATTTTAAATAATTGTAAATATGTTGTAAAAGGATGGCTAGTGGTCACAGCATATCCTTATGCCTCTTAGTGGACTCTGTCCGTGTTGATGTAACATAATTATATCAAATGTCAAATAATATATCAAGAGCACTTTAGCAGGACAGTGTTAGTGCAACCCCCTTATTGTAATGATCTGGTAGCTTCTCCTATCCTCCCCCTCTCTTTCTTTCTCTGTTTCTCTCTCTCTCTCTCTCTCTCTCTCTCTCTCTCTCCTCTTTTCACTTCTCCTCTTCCTCCTTTCCCTTCTCCTTCCATAACTCCATAACTCACTAAATAAATACTCACTCTGTATGGCATGCCTATCCATCTCTGTCTCTCAACCCCCAGGGCTCCTCTAACCCGCTGGCTCCCACAGGCCTGGGAATCACAAAGGCCTCAGGTGGTGGGACCAGGCTGACCCTCATGGCCTGCCCACTATGGTCCCTTGGGGAACTGTACCATAGCATTAAATCATTATACTTATAATAGCACTTTGGAGGCAGAGAGAGGTGGATCTGTATGAGTTCAAGACCAACCTGGTCTGCAAAGCAATCCAGTATATCCAAAACTGTTACATAGAGAGATGCTTAGAAAAAAAAAGGAAAACAAAAACAAACAAATAAGAGGACTGGGCCAGTGACCTAGGCCAGAGCAGGCCTGGGAGAGTGAATTCCACAGGAGCAGGAGCAGATCCAGACCAGGGATGTTTGCAGAAGCAGGTCTATGCCAGAGACCTAGGCCAGAGCAGGCCTGGGAGAGTGAATTCCACAGGAGCAGGAGCAGATCCAGACCAGGGATGTTTGCAGAAGCAGGACCATGCCAGAGACCTAGGCCAGAGCAGGCCTGAGGAGACTAGCTCCACAGGCACAGGTACAAGGGAGCAGCTGCTGAGCGAATGAGCCAGAGCCAGAGACCCCTGCAGGTCTGAGCATGAATCTGGGACCTTCGAAGGAGTAGACCTGAGCCAAGACTCCTGCAGGCCCAAGCATAAGTCTGGGACCTCAGAGGGAGTAGGCAGGAACCAGAAATCTCTATGGGTTCAGGTGTGAGTCTGGGACCTCTGAGGGAGTAGGCCTGAGCCAGGAGGTCCTCTGCGGATCCGGGCACACTTGAGTCTGGGATCTCCGAGGGAGTATATCGAAGCCAGGGATCTTTGCAGGACCAACCCCAAGCCAGGTACCTCTGTGGGAGCAGAGTTAGACCAGGGACATTTACAGAAACAGGTCTGAACCAGCAACCTTGATCAGAGCAGGCCTGAGACAGCAAACTCCACGGGAGCGGAACAAACCCTGGAGATGCTGAATGAAATCCAGGAACACGAAGTAACCAATGGGATAACAAGAACCGTGGCACTTACCATGCCATGAGGAACAACCATCTGAGCCTTGGATCCACTAGCACCTAGAAGATAAATCACCAGAGTCACAGGCAGCCCAAACCACATCAGCTAGAGGAAAAAAATGAGTAGACAAAATAAGAATACATGGAACACCCACAAAGAGCAACACGACACCAGTAAAATCTAGTGACCCTACAACAGCAAGACATAAACAACCAAATAAAGACGAAGCAGAACATAATGACCTAAAAAAATAACTTCAGAAAAATGTCAGAGACTCTTAAAGAGGAAATGAGAAATTCCCTCAAAGAAATGGAGGAAAAGACAAACAAAAAAAATGATATCAACATTGAAAGAAAACCAAGAAAAAGCAATCAAACATATAAAAGAAACTATTCAAGACTTGAAAATTGAAATAGAGACAATAAAGAAAACACAAGCTGAGGGAATTATAGAAATGGAAATCATGAGAAAACAATCAGGAACCACAAGTGCAAGCATAACCAGAATATAAGGGATGAAAGAGAGAATCTCAAGCTCTGAAGATACAATAGAGAAAATAGACTCATCAGTCAAAGAAAACAGTAAATCTAACAAAAACTTAACACAAAATATCCAGGAAATATGGGACATCATGAAAAGACCAAACCTAAGAATATTAGGTACAGAAGAAAGAGAAGAAGTTCAACTCAAAAGCACTGAAAATATATTTAACAAAATCATAGGAAAAAGCTTTCCCAACTGAAAGAAAGATATGCCTATGAAGATACAAGAAGCTTACAGAACACCAAATAGGCTGGATTTAAAAAGAGTTCCCTCACCAAATAATAATAAAAACACTAAACATACAGAATAAAGAAAGACTATTAAGAGCTGCAAAGGAAAAAGGCCAAGTAACATATGAGGGCAGACCTATCAGAATTACACCTGATATCTTCTAAAACTTAAATCATACATTAAACCCCACACACTAATAGTGGGAGGCTTCAGCAATCCACTCTCACCAATGGACAGGTAAGTCAGACAGAAAATTAACACAGAAATAAGGGAACTAACGAATGTTATGACTCAAATAGACTTAACAGACATCTATAAAATATTCCATCCAAACATAAAAGAATATACCTTCCATATTCAAGTTATGGGCAAAAAAAAAAAAGAATACACCTTCTCAGCACCTCATGAAAACTTCTCAAAAATTGACCACAAACATGCTAACAAAACAAGCCTCAACAGATACAAAAAAATTAAAAAATAAAAGAATAACCCCATGTATCTTATCAGATCAGCATGGCTTAAAACTAGAATTCAATAGCAATGCTAATTCCAGAAAGCCCACAAACACATGGAAAGTTAACAATGCTCACCTGAATCATCAAGGTGTCAAGGAAAAAATAAAGGGAGAAATTAATAACTTCCTAAAATTCAATGGAAATGACCACACAACATACCCAAATTTATGTGGCGCAATGAAAGCAGTGGTAAGAGGAAAGTTCATAGCACTAAATGCATACATAAAGAATCTGGGGAAATCCCACACTAGTGAATTAACAGAACATTTGAAAACGTTAGAACAAAAAGAAGCAAACTCACCCAAGAGAACTAAACAGCAGGAAATATTAAAATTGAGAGCTGAAATCAACAAAATAGGAACAAAGAAAACAATATAAAGAATCAATGAGACAAAGAGTTGGTTTTTCGAGAAAACTAACAAAGTAGGCAAACTTTTATCCAAACTAACCAAAAGGCAAAGAGAGAGTGTCCAAATTAACAAAATCAGATATAAAAGGGGAACATAACAACAGACACCAAGGAAACCCAAAGAATCAGATTATATTTCAAAAACCTGTACTGCACAAAATTGGAAAACTTAAGGAAAATGGACAACTTTCTGGATAAATATCACTTACCAAAATTGAATCAAGACCAGATAAGCAAATTATAAAGACCTATAATTGCTGAAGAAATAGAAACAATCATCAAAAGACTCCCCTACCCCCCCCAAAAAAAACAGGATCAGATTGTTTCAGCTCAGAATTCTACATTTTCAAAGAACTAATACCAATACTCCTCAAATTGTTCCACACAATAGAAATAGAAGGACCATTGCCAAACTCTTTTATGAGGCTACAATTACCCTGTTACACAAACTACATAAAGACATTACTAAAAAAAAAGAGAGAGAGAGAGAATTACAGGGCTGGAGAGATGGCTCAGTGGTTAAGAGCATTGCCTGCTCTTCCAAAGGTCTTGAGTTCAATTCCCAGCAACCACATGGTGGCTCACAACCATCTGTAAAGAGGTCTGGCGCCCTCTTCTGGCCTTCAGGCATACACACAGACAGAATATTGTATACATAATAAATAAATAAATATTTTTTTTAAAAAAAGAGAGAATTACAGACCAATCTCACTCATGAACATATATGCAAAAATACTAAATAAGATACTGGCAAACTGAATCCAAGATCACATCAGAACCATCATCCACCATGATCAAGTCGGCTTCATCCCAGAGATGCAGGGATGGTTCAACACAGAAAAATCTGTCAACATAATCCACCATATAAACAAACTGAAAAATAAAAACCAAATGATCATCTCATTAGAGACCAAAAAAACGCTTTGGACGAAATACAACATTCCTTTATGATAAAGGCTTGGCAAGAGCAGGGATATAAGGAACATACCCACACATAATAAATGCAATATACAGCAAGCTAACAGCCAACATCAACCTAAGTGGAGAGAAACTCCCAGTGATCCCACGGAAATCAGGAACAAGACAAGATTGTCCATCTCTCCATATCTATTCAATAAAGTCCTTGAGGTCCTAGCTAGAACAAGAAGACAACAAAGGGAGATCAAGGAGATACAAAGAAGTCAAATTCTCATTATTTGCTGATGATACGATAGTTTACATAGGCAACACCAAAAATTACCCAGGAACTGCTACAACTCATAAACACTCCGAGTAATGTAGCAGGATACAAGATTAACTCAAAACAATCAGTAGCCCTCCTGTATACAGATGATAAATGGGCTGAGAAAGAAAACAGAGAAACATCACCCTTCACAATAGCCACAAAGAGCATAAAATATCTCGGAGTAACTCTAACCAAACAAGTGGAAGATTTGTATGACAGGAACTGTAAATCTTTGAAGAAAGAAATTGAAGAAGACACCAGGAAGTGGAAAGATCTCTCATGTTCTTGGCTAGGTAGAATTAACAAAATAAAATTGGCAATCTTACCAAAACCCATCTACAGATTCAATGCAATTTCCATCAAAATCCCAGCAAAATTCTTCATAGAATTCAAAAGAACGGTACTCAACTTCATATGGAAAAGCAAAAAACCCAGGATAGCCAAAACAATCCTGGATAATAAAAGGACTTCTGGAGTCATCACAATTCCTGACTTCAAATTCTACTACAGAGCTACAGTACTGCAAACAGCCTGGTATAGTCATGAAAAAAAACAGGAGGACCAAGGGAACCAAATCAAAGACTCAGATAATAATCCACACATCTTTGAACACCTGATTTTTGACTAAGAAGCAAAAAATATCAAATGGAAAAAAGAAAGCATATTTAACAAATGATACTGGCATAACTGGATATCAACATGTAGAAGAATGAAAATAGACTCATATCTATCACCATGCACAAAACTCAAATCTAAATGGATCAAAGTCCTAAACGTAAAGCAAGCCACACTGGATCTCACAGAATAGAAAGTGGGAAGTACACTTGAATGCTTTGGCACAGGAGACCACTTTCTAAATATAACCCCAGTAGCACAGACACTGACAGAAACAATTAATAAATGGAACCTCCTAAGCCGGGCGATGGTGACGCACACCTTTAATCCCAGCACTCGGGAGGCAGAGGCAGGCGGATCTCTGTGAGTTCGAGACCAGCCTGGTCTACAGAGCAAGAACCAGGACAGGCTCCAAAGCCACAGAGAAACCCTGCCTCGAAAAACCAAAAAAAAAAAAAAAAAAAAAAAGGACCCAATCAATAAGACAAAACAACAGCCTACAGAATGGGAAAAGATCTTCACCAACCCCACATCAGACAGAGGGCTGATCTCCAACATATACAAAGAAATCAAGAAACTGGTCATCAAAAGAGCAAATAATCAAATAAAAATGGAGTACTGTCAGGCAGTGGTGGTGCACGCCTTTAATCCCAGCCCTCGAGATGAAGAGACAGGCAGATCTTTGTGAGTTTGAGGCCAGCTTGTTCTACAGAGCTAGTTCCAAGACAGGCTCCAAAGCTACAGAGAAACCCTGTCTCAAAAAACAAAAATAAATAAATAAATAAATAAAAAATAGTAAAAAACCTTTCTCAAGACCCAGCAATAGCTGGGCAGTGGTGGCACACGCCTTTAATCCCAGCATTTGGGAGGCAGAGGCAGGAGGATCTCTGTGAGTTTTAGGCCAACCTGGTCTACAAGAGAAGTTCCAAAACAGGCTCCAAAGCTACAGAGAAACCCTGTCTCAAAAAACAAAACAAAATAAAACAAAAGACCCAGCAATGCCACTTTTGGGTATATATCCAAAGGATACTCAATTGTGCCACAAAGACACATGCAGCATTGTGTGTCATAGCCAGAACCTGGAAACAACCTAAATACCCCTCAACCGAAGAATGGAAAAGGAAAACATGGCACATTTACACCATGGAGTACTACACAGCAGGAAAAAAGATATCTTGAAATTTACAGACAAATGGAGCTAGAAAAAAATCATTTTGAGTGCCGTAACCCAGACCCAGAAAGACAATTATCACATGTACCCACTCATAAGTCGTTTTTAAACATGAAGCAAAGAAAACCAACCTACAAATCACAATCCTAGAGAGCCTGGACAACAATGAGGACTCTAAGATCCTAACCATATTAGGATCTTATATGGATCCAATCTACATTGGAAGTAGAAAAAGACAAGATCTCTTGAGTAAATTGGGAGCATGGGGCCCTTGGGAGAAGGCACACAGGCTGGGTGGGAAGCAGAGAAAAATGTAGAGCTCAATAAAAATCAGTAAAACAAACAAATAAAAAACAGTCCTTTGTAATAGGAGTGTGGTAATATTTCTCAGTTTGAGAGTGTATGTTTTAAAGTGTCTTCCACAATCAGTTATGTTTTTATGAAAGTCAGCACATAAAGACAATGAATGGAATTTAGGACAAAAATTTGGTGCTTTTTTTTTAACTTATTTTATTCCATTTATTACTGTGTGTGTGAGCGCTAAGCGTGTGCTGGGTGAGTGGGCTGGAGGTTGAGGATCTCACTGCCATGGCAGGATGCTCTCCACTGACAACATCATGGAGTTCCTCACTGGATGTGAAGATGCTCTCTGTATTGGGTTCCTGTTCCCACTGTTGTTCATTGATTAGGTGAGACAACGTTTCATTCTGTAGTTTGGGCTAGACCCCAAATTATGGCAGTCTTCTTCAGACCCCTCAGTTCTGTCACAGACTTGTTCCACCATTTTGCCCAGAATCCACACAGTTTTTACATTTATTTACTTGTTTTTATTTACTTATTTTGCTTTTAGGGGAGCCACACCTTAAGACTCAAGGACCCTTCTACTCCTGTCTCCCGAGCACTGGGATTAAAGGTGTGGTCCCTCACACCCTGCCCACCACGGAGTCCCAGTTTTCTCCACTCCACCCAGTTTGCAGCCTGATCCTTTATCTAACACCATTACCCCCTGGGGAACTAAGAGTGGCCTCTCCCTGAGGGCCACAGTTTATTTTTGGTTTATTTTTATGTAAATTTGAAAAGAAAACCTGATTTCTAGGACTTCAGGCTGTCCTCCAGCTTCCTGCACACCTGAAGATGACTTTGAACTTGTCCTTCTCCAGCCTTCTGCCTCGGTGTTCACAGAGCAGCCAGAGTAGACGAATGGAAGAGAAACAAGCTCAGCCTTGAACTCCAGAGCACACTCACAGGTATGCCAATAATAATTTCAGCTCATTTTCTTTTCTTTTTCTTTTTTTGTCTATTATCAGGACACAGATAAACCCTTAACTGACTCCTACTCAGAACAATGTGCAGAATGCAGGAACAAAATTCAGTCAACTGAAGGAAGGACGAGGCAGCAAGATTTTTTTTTTTTTTTTTTTTTTGGTTTTTTGAGACAGGGTTTCTCTGTAGCTTTGGAGCCTGTCCTGGAACTCCCTTTGTAAACCAGGCTGGCCTCGAACTCACAGAGATCTGCCTGCCTCTGCCTCGAAGAGAGTGCTGAGGCTAAAGGCGTGCTCCACCGCCGCCCGGCTGCTAGATTGCTGAGGGCCTTAAACAAGATTATCCACAGCTGGGCGGTGGTGGCACATGCCTTTAACCTCAGCACTCTCTTGAAGTTCAAGGCCAGGACAGGTCTCAAAGCTTCAGTGAAATCCTGTTTTGAAAAAAAAAAAGTGAGTTCATTGCAGAAGTAAATTATGAGCCAAGTGCATAAATAAGCAAATAAATGAATGAGTTTTAAAAAGTAAACGGATTCAGTGTTGTGAAATGAATTCACACATGGGTTTCTGATACTCACTCTAAGGTCAGAATTTTCTTTTCTTTTTTTTTTTTTTTTTTTTTTTAGTTTTTCGAGACAGGGTTTCTCTGTGGCTTTGGAGCCTGTCCTGGAACTAGCTCTGTAGACCAGGCTGGTCTCGAACTCACAGAGATCCGCCTGCCTCTGCCTCCTGAGTGCTGGGATTAAAGGCGTGCGCCACCAGCTCCCGGCCTAGGGTCAGAATTTTCTTTGGTTCCCTCCCCCACCCCCCCACCCCCCGTGGAGCTTTGGTTCTGTGTGTCTTGAGAAAGAAGTTCCACGGAAGATTAAATGGGTGGAGCAAAATCATCCAATCAGATGGCAGCTTTTGTTGGTGGTACAGCTAGCTGCTCAAGAGAGGAGAAAGGTGTTTGTTTGTTTGTTTGTTTGTTTGTTTGTTTTTTAAGACAAGGTTTCTCTGTAGCTTTTGGAGCCTGTCCCAGAACTAGCTTTTGTAGATCAGGCTGGCCTCGAACTCACAGAGATCTCCCTGCCTCTGCCTCCCGAGTGCTGGGATTAAAGGACACTGGAGCCAGAGAGGATACTCAGAACTCTGGAGCCTGTCACCACTGTCCAGATCAGGTAAGTCCTTCATCTCCATCAGGACAGCCAAACTGGTTCAGAGACCATTTTAGACACAAGACACACAGGGCATCCTGGAATCTGTCTCTTCATAGACAGATAGAAGACACTGGGCTTGAAAACCCAGGCCGGCTTTCTAACCCCGCTGTCCTCTGTGTTTCTTTGGTTTAGTTGTGGGGTTTAAACAGTGCTTCCCTTTGCTGCACAGACCCTCCTAGACCTGCCCAGGTAGTTGTGTTGGGATGGGAATAAATGTCCTCCTGCCTCAGCCTCCTGAGCGCTAGGATGACCTGCATGATCTACCATACTCTGATTTGTATCTAACAGTTCTTGTGTTTGGTTGGTTTAGAGACAAGGTCTCACTCGGTAAACCGTGTGCTTCAGTCTTCCAACATCTGGGATTCCTGTTGGGAGATATCAGTGTCTTGACTTAAGCTTTGCTCAGTGAACATAGAAAACTTGTTTCTTTGCTTTTTGAAATAGTCTGGTTCGATGGTCCATGTTAGACTCAGATCTACAGAAATACACTGGCCTGATCATCCTCAATGTGGAGGTCAAAACCTTAAATGTCCTTTAAAATTCTTTGTGGCTTTTGGAGACAAGAGAGCAACATTGACTATATTGGCCTGCAGGTCATATGCAACACAGGATGACCTTGAACTGTCTTCCTGCCTCCCCTTCCCGATTTTGGAACAAACTCCTGGTAGCTACTGGCTGTGGCACAAGCCTTTAATCCCAGGATGTGGGAGGCAGGCAGGTAGATCTCTGTGAGGTAGAGGTAAATCTCATCTACAGACCTACTTTTCCTAATAACTTGTTTTTATTTTATGTTCACTGGTGTACTGCCTGAATGTGTGTCTGTGTGCAGGTGTCAGATACCCTCAAACTGAAGTTTACAGACAGTTGATGGCTGCCATGTGTGTGCTGGGGATTTAACCTTGGGCCTCTGAAAGAGCAGCCAGTACTCTTAACTGCTGAGCCATCTCTAGCCCCCAGAGCTATTTCTTAAAAATTTATGAATTTTATTGGATGGAATCTCATTAGGTCATGAACTCTCTGTAACTCGGGCTGACTGGGAACTGGAAATCTGCCTCTTTGCACCTCACAAGAGGTGGGATGTAGGTCACCGGCCTGTTTCTTCATATCTAGCTCTAAAAGTTGTATTTTTGAGACTTGGTCTCAGGTAGCCCAGGCTGGCCTTGAATGTATGATCTTTTTGATTACAACTCCTCACTGTTGGGATTCTAGGTGCTTTTCAGGTTAATACAGTGCTGGGAATAGAAGCCAGGACCTCTTGCACCTCCATGTTAAGACCTTGGCTTTAAAATTATCTCCAGGGGCTGAAGAGATAGCCCAGCACATGACTGCTCTTCCGGAAATCCTAGGATTCATTCCCAGCACCTACGTCACAGATCACAGTCATGTAAAGTCCTCTGCTGGCCCGGCACTGCATGTAAATAGTGCACATACATACATGCAGTCCCAATAACCATACACACAAAATCAGCAATATTTTTAATAATTGAAATAAAATTCCTTCAAGAGGCAGGCTGGAAATTTAGCTTTGTGTGTTAGTCTTGATTTGGTTAGGGCTTCATGCTTGTTTGAGTTTTTGAGCTGTGGTTTCTTTGTGTCTCCCTGGCTGTCCTGGAGCTCATTCTGTAGACCACGGTGGCCTGGAACTCGCTGGGCTCTGCCTGCCTTAGTCTCCAGAGCGCTGAGATTAAAGGTGTGTACTACCACCATGCAGCGAATTAGTTGGGTATTAATGAGCAATGACTGAGAGACTGTAATTAATCTCTATCTAAATTTTGCCCAGTTTTTTGAGGGTCTTTGGGACAAGACAAGAGTTCACAGAACCCACGATGGTCTTGTACTTCTGGCCTTCTAGCTCTGCCCCTGCTTCTCTGCTACACTGGTTTCAGTTATTATCTCATTGCTATTTAATGTGTTTGTAATCCCTGATATTATACTTCATGAGTTGCACTTATGTGCATTAATTTAAAAAAATTAGTTTTGTTTTATTTTCCAAGACAGGGATTTTCTGTGTAGGCCTGGATGTTGTAGAACTATGTAAACCAGGTTGGTCTGCCTCTGCCTCTCAATAATTGGGGTTAAAGGCATGTGCCACCCCTCTCCCCTAGCCGGCTTGTTGAAATAATTTGTACCAGTATCTTAAAAACAAGCCTGGGATCTACGGCCTTACCACCCTGAACGCTTAGCTTCTCGGAAGCTAAGCAGGGTCGGGCCTGGTTAGTACTTGGATGGGAGACCGCCTGGGAATACCAGGTGCTGTAGGCTTAAAAATAAATAAATAAATAAATAAATAAATAAATAAATAAATAAATAAAATAAAAAACAAGCCTGGGGATGGTTTTATTAAGAAGGGACAGTGCCTGTTGAGGTGCAGTTGCTTCATCCTGGTCAGTTTAACAAGTTCACTCCTCAAACGGACATAAAATGAAGTCAGGTAGGCTGCTTGCACAATGCTGGAATCCTAGCACTAGAGATGTGAGGGAAACCAAATTCTTGCTCTAGGATGGCCTGTGTACATGAAGTGACTTTGTCTCTATGTAAAATAAAAGGAAATGATTGAGTTGAATGCAGCTCAGAGGTAGAATATTTGTCTAACACAGGCCAGGACCTGAATCAAACCCCAGCACCAAACAACCTCAGTCAAAATCACAGGGACTCATCAATCCATACCATTCCTGCTTATTTTTGGTTTTATAACCTCTACTACTGGCCTGGCCTCAAACTCAAAGTATAGACTAGACTATGTGGCCGTGCGGTGGTGGCGCACGCCTTTAATCCCAGCACTCGTGAGGCAGAGGCAGGCGGATCTCTGTGAGTTTGAGGCCAGCCTGGTCTACAAGAGCTAGTTCCAGGACAGGAACCAAAAGCTACGGAGAAACCCTGTCTCGAAAAATCCAAAAAATAAAAAAATAAGATAAAAAAATAAAAAATAGACTAGACTATGTGGAATCTTCCTGCATCTGCCTGTTTAAATGACACCACACTGAGCAATAAGGTCGCACGAGATTGGCGAGTGTCCAGCTCGAGGATCTTAGGGTGAGCTGAGTTCAGCCTGGCCTATATAGCTGGCTCTGGGCTGGCTACATAATGAGCAAAACCAAGTTGCTAGAAAGACATGAACCGCCACTGCCATCCTCCCAAACACATACCCAGTACACTCTATACCCCAAAGTAGTATGAAATAGCTAGTGTCGCCACACCAGATGCTCAATCTTTGAAAATTAAAGGCAGTGACCCCATTTCACAGATTCTCCTCAGTCCCTGCCAGGCAGGATCAGTTTGTTGAAATCAGAACATGAGTATGGTGGGCATGTCACATCTCCATTGTCTCTGAAAGGTGGTTAGAATCCTTTCTGCCGCGAGGAAAGGAGCTCAGATTTTTCCTTCCTGGATTCCTTCTTCCAAAGGGCTATGGACTTGAGAGTAGCAGATGGACTGGATGGGACAATGGTGAATGTGATTGTGAGAGGCTCCACAAGCTGCCAGTGTAGCGAGTTTGCCTTTGAGACCGCCAAATAGTGACTAATGAGCAAAGCCAGTCTCTATCAAGGCCAGAGTGGTGACAGGTGCTCACTGTGAGGGGAAAGAGCTTCATAAGAAAGGCTCTGAAAATTTCTCCTAAATTCTTCCTCAGGACCATCTCCCTAAACATCCGTCAGAATGACCCTCCAGGCCCCACCCACACTCCTACAGCTGGGAGTGCAGAGCCTGGTGAGGAATGAGGCCTTGACCATCTCTACTCTGCAGAACCTGCCAATGGTGCTCTTTCCCCCACTGTTCAAGGAGGCCAACACTCAGAGACGAAAAAAGATAATTAAGGCTCTGGTGACAGACTGGCCCTACCCCTGCCTTCCTGCTGGGTTTCTGATGAACAACCCCAACCTGGAGATCTATCAGGCTATGCTAGATGGAGTAGACACATGGCTGCGACGGAGGTTTCGCCCCAGGTAAACAGTAACAACAGAATGCCAAATGGCACACTGGAATATATGGAAGGGAGGGACATCTGGGCTCAGGGAGTATGGGGTCAAAGATGGATCAGAAGCTTTGGCCAGTATAGAGGGGCTGCTGAGGCTTTAGCTCCTGTTGAATACTTGTAGCAGATGTCAATTTAGAAGAAGATACCTCTTGGAACAGATGCAGCCACAGAATGACCCTGTGCCTGTGTCTTCCCTGGGTAGTAGAAATAGGAGCCGACAGAAGTCCAGAGCAACTGAATGGAAGAACAGGATGGGCCTTCAGGTGCAGCTCAGGCAAAGTATTCATGCTTGACAAGCCTGAGGCTCTGGACTGGGAACACAGCACTGAAAAAAACACGAATATGAAGCAGACAAAACAGAGTAGGGAAAATCCCCCTCCAAAAGGGAGAAAACAGCTTTGGGTCTCGATTTACCTCCTGGCACTTCTCTTTTATCCACAGAGGACAGAAGCTTCGGGTGGTGGACTTGAGGAATGTCTGCCATGATTTCTGGGAAGTGTGGACAGGAAGAAAGAGCGTAGAGCCCTCAGCAGAAACCTTGCCTGAGAGGCAAGGAGTGAAGGGCCTCTCTAGCCCCACACTGAGGCGGCATTTGAAGATTGTCACTGAACTTCAGCTTCCCCAGGACGAACAGCAAGCACGGCTGTTGCTGTGGGCTGAGAAGAGAAGGGGTTCCCTGCAGGTGTGCTGTATGAAGCTGACAATTGGAACACTACCATTCTACAAGGTCAGGGGTGTCTTAAAATTTTTACAGCCAGAGTTCATCAAGGAGTTGGAACTGAATACAGTGTGCAATCTCTCCACCCTGGCACATTTTGTTCCTTACATCAGCAAGATGAGCCATCTTCACAAAGTCATGGTCATCCGCATCTTCAAAGGAAGGATTACCACTGCCATGGAAGACAAGTGGGTCACCAAGATCATGTCTGTGTTCTCCAAGCTCAGCTGTCTCCAACATCTTAGCCTGGATGATGTCTATTTCGTCAATGACCACATGAAACTCTTGCTTAGGTAAGAAAGGATGAAGAGCAGTTTCAGCTACCAGAGTAAACTTTTCTTTTTCCACATTAGAAAGTGTGGGCCCCTGGAATCTGTAGGCCCCTGAGCGTTTCACAGTGAATATGGAGGGGTGGTCTTCTTCCACGTTAACTGATTCAAGGGTCCACATGATGACACTCAGAAAGCCGAGCAATGAAGTGCGGTGGATTGTATGGTCTGAGCTGCCAGGGTTAGATCTAGTGAGGGTGGGTTGCAGTTTCCTCCACGCAATGCTGTCAGAGTTAATGTGATGGAACAGGAAAAAGAGCGCACAGCATGGGGAGGACACAGAGCTGCATGGTTTCCCAGGTGAGCTCTGTGTTTAGATCTGGGGGAATACATCCCAGCTTGCCCCTAATTCCCAAATAGTGTAAAGGCTCTGTTGAGAGCAGGAGGGGGCTAAGTGGACAGGAAATGGAAAAGCTGGGGTTGAGAGTCAAAGTCACGGCTGAATAGTGAACAGGTGCAGACACTGGGGCAGAGTCCGTCAGTCATTCTTCAGGAGGCAACCTGATGTGGCCTTGTGGGCCCCATCTTTCTCTGTCCTGTAGGCCCTTTAGCCTAATGGCCTTCTTGCAATTCTGGGTCCCTGCTTGTCACTGAAGATTAGAAAAGGTAGCTGTGGAATAAGCCAGTCCCACCATGAAGGTGACACCCTAGGGTGAAAGTGGTGTGTCCTGAGTGATTAGAATCGAATGGGCTGTAGTGTGTGCTCATTGCCATCCCATGGTCACATTGACCCTGGCTATGTGGTCTCTTCTCCCTCTGGGACAAACCCACCGCTGTGTTTCAGATTAACCCCTTGGTCTCTCTTTAGGTGTCTGAAGATGCCCTTGGAGTCCCTGTCCATCTCCCTCTGCCAGTTCTCACAGTCAGACTTGGATTCCTTTGCCCAGTGGACTCACTGTCAGCTTAAACATCTGTACTTGAGGGGGGTCATTTTAAGTGATTTGAATTTCTTGCCTCTCAAATTTTTCTTAGAGAGTGTTGCGTGCACTCTGAAGACCCTGAAACTGGAAGATTGTAGGATGAAGGACCCTGACCTCAGGGTCCTTCTCCCTGCCATGAGCCAATGTTCCCAGCTCACCAGCATCAACTTCTATGATAATGACTTCTCAATTGACGTCCTGAAAGAACTTCTCCACCACACTGCCAACCTAAGCCAGCTGACCAAGGAGCTATACCCTGCTCCCAAGGAGGTCTACAATCACTTGGGTTATATCAATGTAGAGGAATTTTCCCAGTGTTGTGCTGAGCTGAAGAACACAATCGTCACAGAAAGGCAGTTCACGTCTATCCGCTTTGGTAGCAGTGTCTGTTATGACTGTGGTAAGCGTTACATCTTTGAACTGGAGACCACACTTTGCGATTGCTGACTGTAAATTCCTTCCTGACTGAGAAATGAGACATAGGGACAGGCCTCTCATCCAGGGGACACGAGAACACAGCTTTAAACATTACTTCGTGTGATGGAAATAGAATTATGTGCTGTGGGGATACAACACAAGGGTTGACATTGATGAGCATGTTGGATGGGGAGGTTAAGTGTCTTGTGGCGTGAGAAAGAGAGTTCTACATTTCCAAATGTAGCTTCCGTCAGGACTCTTCAGAGGCCTCCTCCTGCATACAAAGGAAAACAATAGACAGATCCTGAGAACCTGATATTCTCTCTGTATTGTACTGTTTAGTCATTAAATCTCGCTCTGAAAGATGATGGTCGGGACAGTCTTTTGGACAGAGAAATGGAAAGATTCTGTCTTGTCTAAGCTCTAGTTGACTAAGACCTCTCAACAACCAAGTGAATTGAAGCAAATCTGCCAGTGTCTTCGCATATGGGTTATATGTAAGGTTTCAATGTAGCAATGCATGCAAAGTCAAAGTTTGAGGAAGGGAGTTTTGATGAATGAGCATCAGACTGCAATCCAGGGTACTCAGGCTAGGAGGAGCTGGGGGACAAAAGATGACTGAAGCAGAACAGAACCCAACAAAAAGCAAAGGAAGAGGCGATAAGCATCATTCTTTTCCATTCCTTTTAATGAAGCCCAGAGTGGCCTCGGACCCCTTGTTATGTATGCCCAGATCCATGAAGTCCCCCAAAAACCAACAAGGAGACCGAGTCCTGTGTAAAAGCAAAGAGCCTTTATTTTATGCAAATTTGCAAACTCAGTCTCTCCGCACGTCCAACATATTGGAATAAACAGAGCCCCCAGCTCAGTTTTTATAGCAGTAAAGGTGGAGGTGAGGGGTTTCTAAGGTTCAGGGCTCCTGATTGGCTGGCATTTGTCTAGATGTCCTGGTGAGTGTGCTCACGACAGGTGATCCTATCTACAACAGTTGGAATCTTAGGCCTTTTTCTTTGGATGGTCTGTTCTTGGGTGGTGCTCAGGTAATCTCAGTTTGTGGTTGTTCCCCGCAACCTGGTATTGTGTCAGAATACACTACTGAGACATCTGTGACTGAGTTCTACTCTGGCAGGTGATAATGGTTGGAAGTAAAGAACTTCCTTTGGGTGGTCTGTTTCTGTTTAGCTTATCATGACTGGCCCCTACACCCTCATCCCCTCCCCCCTCCCAGTTAAAGACTAGTGGGATCTCTAATAAATACCACCAAACTCAGCTTGTAAGTCACCTAACTGTGGGGCCCTATATTTCAAGGCCCCCAACTCTGACTGGTCAGCTGCACATGAAGACCTCTAGGAGATGAACAAAGGTTCCTGTGCTTTTCTAAAGTATTGCCAGTCCCTAAGTTTATATAATGCCCAGTGGACAACTGTCTTTTTAATTTTTTAAAATCTTTTTTTTTTCTTTCGAGACAGGGGTTTCTCTGTAGCTTTGGAACCTGTCCTGGAACTCCCTTTGTAGACCAGGCTGGCCTCGAACTCACAGAGATCCGAACTCACAGAGATCCGCCTGCCTCTACCTCCCGAGTGCTGGGATTAAAGGCGTGTGCCACCACCGCCCGGCCAATTTTTTAAAATCTTTATCATTGGGCTGGAGAGATGGCTCAGAGGTTAAGAGCATTGCCTGCTCTTCCAAAGGTCCTGAGTTCAATTCCCAGCAACCACATGGTGGCTCACAACCATCTATAATGGGGTCTGGTGCCTTCTTCTGGCCTGCAGGCATACACACAGAATATTGTATACATAATAAATAAATAAATTTTTAAAAAAATCTTTATCGTTTATACAGCATTCTGTCTGCATGTTTGACTGCACACCAGAAGAAGGCACCAGATCTCATCTTAGTGCTTGTGAACCACCATGTGGTTGTGGGAATTGAACTCAGGACCTCTGGAAGAGGAGCCAATGCTCTGAGCCATCTCTCTAGCCCAAACTGTCTTTAGTTTGTTAATGAGTCTCTGAGCCCAACCATTGTGTGTCCTTATGTCTGTATAATCAGATATCTGTAAAGAATTTCCTGTGGCACCTTTTGTTTTTTCTCCATTAGTTTTATGAAAATATGGGGTCAAGATTGCGTAGGTAAAGGGTAACTAGGGCCAACCTGGGCAATCTGAGTTTGATCCTGGATACCCACATAATGGAAGGGGTTGGCTGACTCCAACTCTACCCTCCACAAACAGGTAATGGCAAGAATGTTATGTCATGTGCAAGCACACACAAAATAAAATAAAGACACTGTAATAATCCCAAAATTGAATTTTTTATGAATGATTACTGAATACCATAAAACCTAACTGTAAAGATCCTTTGCCAATTATATGTATTTTTTCTTTTTAGATTCTAATAAAAATGATATATTTCTATCATTTATTTCCTAAAAACCCTGCCGTATATCCCTCATTGCTGTTCAAAAACATGACCACTTTCTCTCATTAATTGGTATTGCATGCATATATGTATATGTACATATACGAATATTCCTAAGTAAATCCTGCTGCGTCTGTTTAGTGTCACTTGTATGTTACATTTCAGGGCCACCTCTTGCATTCTGAACAAAAGCAGAAATGTCAAGAGAAGAGGGCTAGAGAGACAGCTGAGAAGTTGAAAGCACTTGTTCTTTTCAGGGACCAAGTCAGGTTCCCAATATCCACGTGGATGCTCAGAACCCTCTTTAACTCCAGTTCCAATGGATAAGACACTATAGGGCCCAGGCATTACAAGTCCAATAGAGGCCTGAGTCTCAGTAGCTTACCCTAAGGCAATACCTAGTTCCAAGAAAACACAAACTGAGACCAACCAGGCACCACCCAGGGACATACCTTCTTAAGGAAATTCCTAACATTCTAACCTTTGTAGATAAGATTACCTGCCAACACACACCCATTACTTTTCACCAGGACACCCCTAGACAAATGTCAGCTCTTCAGTGGTCCTGAGCCTTAGAAATTCCTCACCCCAACCTCTGCTATTGTAAAAACCCAACCCCGACTGAGCTCAAGGCTCCCCCACCACTCCAATACTTTGGTCACAGGAAGAGTCTGAGTTTGCAAACTTGTGCAAGAATAAAGGTTCTTGGCTTTTATATACAGTTCAAGGTCACCTAGTTGGTTTTGAAGGGACTCCGTGATCTAGGCATAGCAATACCTCTTAGTACCTCCATAGGTAGACAGAAGAGGCCTAGAGAGTTGGGAACTGTTAAGTTCCCAGAAACCAGGTCAGGTGAGTTCACAAATATTTGTATTCCTAGCTCCAGGGTATTCATGTATTCTGGCTTCCTTAGCCACCTGTACTCAGGGGCTACACCCAGTCACAGACAAACACATAACCAGTATTAAAATTCTAATTAAAAAATTAAGTCTTGGCCGGGCGGTGGTGGCGCACGCCTTTAATCCCAGCACTCGGGAGGCAGAGGCAGGCGGATCTCTGTGAGTTCGAGACCAGCCTGGTCTACAAGAGCTAGTTCCAGGACAGGCTCCAAAACCACAGAGAAACCCTGTCTCGAAAAACCAAAAAAAAAAAAAAAAAAATTAAGTCTTTCCAGGCTGTGGTAGCTCAGACCTTTAATCCCACCACTTGGTAGGCAGTGGAAGGTGGATCTTTGTGAGTTTGAGGCCAGTCTCGTCTACAGGAGCAAGTTCCAGGACAGGCCCCAAAGCTACAGAGAAACCCTGTCTTGAAAAAAATAAATAAATAAATAAATAAAAAGTCTTGAAAAAAGCCTGACCATTAGACTAACAGCATAGGATTCTCAGACACAGTCCCCTTGCAGTGAGTACTTGCTAGAAAATGGTACACATTGTTTACAACACAAAAGCCCTCAGAGGCCAAATACCACAGACAGGCATGCGCTTTGCTATGTGACATATTTTGACACTGCCCAAGTAGCTTTATATTTTAGCTATGAGAGTCAGGTGTCCCAGCCCAGCATGTTCTCAGGAACTGTACTGTGTCAGGTGCACCGTGAGGCATAGGTAGATTGAAGAAAGCAGGCACTCCAAGATGAAATTGCAAGGTAGCAGGAAGATCCATTCTGTCTGATGACCTGAACCCAGAAGAGCCACGCAAAGGCATATTTATTGATGGTTACACAAAGGATTTCCTCATACCAAGGTCTCTAACCTAATTTACAAGTCTTCCTAAAGGAGAGCATCTCATGCCCCCAGGACTCTAGTCCTGTATTATGTATTGTTTTCAATACACAATAATACAAGAGCCTCAAAAGTGCCAGAGGTGTCTTGTGACCAAACTCATGGGATGGTGGCAATGCCCCTTCAGCAAAACAATCACTGTTTCCCACAAGAATTCTTCAAGGTCCAGGTACTTCTAGAAAACAGCTGTTCATTCTAATGCTTACCCCAGACAGAGTGCTAAACTTCTGATAAATTCTTACACCTCTAGAGAATCTCATATGTAGTCAAGCAGAGTCTTGGGCCTTTTGGGCGGGGGGGGGGGGGGCTAATTCACCTGTAGAGAGATAATGGTCTTCATGCCAAGCTCTAACCTGGGACCCCACCTTCATGTGCTACCAAGGTTTTCAGGATAATAGTGATTCAAGTAGAACCATAGCCATGAGGACATTCTCCTCAGAGGGGCTATTGTCCTCAACATCTGTTTCATCTTTTCCGGGTCCAGCTCGGGCTAATGGTGCTGGATCTGAGACGTGAGCCTCTCTCTACCTCAGCTGATTGGAGCTGCTGAATTTTGCTCTGTAGTCTAATAGATAAAATGAAGTAATTAATATCTGTGAAACACGGTTTTGTGTAGCCCAGTCAGGTCTTTCTCCTCCCAAACTGTGGTACTATGGCTAAGTGTCAGCAACCCCCAGTTACTGCTCATGGGGAGGGACGTGAATGGGCTCCTGCCTTCACCCTGTCTCTAATTCTTCCACCTCTGAATGGCACTTTTAATGCAGTCAGTCCCAGACTATGTAGAACACCTGGAGGACGAGCTGGGCAGGGATTCCGGAATCTGATAGAAGCCGCTTTCAGAAAAGGTTTGTCGAGACCAAAGATTCTTGGGCGTAGATTGATTCATGGTGGCAAATACCTGCAATTCCCGCCTTTGCAAGGCTGGAGATAAAAGTCAAGGTCACCTTCAGTTACACTGTCTGTTAACTACGCGCGGGTAAACGTGACAGCCAGTCTTACTTCAAAACTATAAACACAAAATCAAGCAGGCAAGTGAGCAGAAATAAGCTTCAGAGAAGGAAATGGAGAATCTCAGAGTCCTAGAGGCTGGAGCCCCTGCTTCAACTCCTGAACATTTGTCACCCCATACAGACACCAAAGGAATCCAAAACTATGTACACAAATAGAAACTAGCTAAGTAAAATAAAACTGTGGGCTGGAGAGATGGCTCAGAGGTTGAGAGCACTGACTGTGCTTCCAGAGGTCCTGAGTTCAAATCCCAGCAGCCACATGATCTGGCGCCCTCTTCAGATGCAGGCTATCTACATAATAAATAAATCCTTAAAATAAAATAAAACTGTTGGGGAGTGATCCAGTGTATAGATTAGTGACTTTCAGGCTTATCTGGGTTTTTCACAAAAGGAACTCTGTCAATCTAGACACTGATAAAAATGGATGTATTACCAGGGCTTTGTTGGTACACACCTTTAATCCCAGCACTCAGAAGGCAGAGGTGGACCTCTGTGAGTTCAAGGCCATCCTGGTCCATAGAGCGATTTCCAGGAAGGCTCCAAAGCTACAGAAAAACCCTGTCTTGAAAAACAAATAATATATATATATATATATAATCTGTTGGGCCTCTAGCATCCAATCAGATGGCAGTTACTGGTTCTGAGGTACAGCTGCGGGGGGGGGGGGGGGGGAATTGTGAGGAAAAGGACCTAAGAGTCAGAAAAGACCCTGAGGGTCCTGAAGGCCAGAGTCGCTGTCTGCCCTGCCAGGTTCAGTGCCTTTTTATCAGGCCTCCTAAGCAGACAGTAACTTCCCTCCATTGTGCCATTCCACCACGTATAGAGACATAGACACTCGATGGCACACGGAATTGTGATCTGTGTGTCTTCGGGGGAACTAACTAAAGACATTGGTCCTGATTCTAAATAAAAATATTTTGATTCCTTGGTATGCTGTTTTTGAGACATAGTCTCATTGTGTTAGCCACAGCTGGCCTTCGACTCTCTATGTAGACCAGGCTGCCTCAAATTCATTAAGATCAGCCTGTTTCTTCCCCTGCAGTGATGGAATTAAAGTCATGTGATACCATTGCATGGTCAACATTACTTACTTCTCCACCTAAGCTTTTCTGTGAACCTGCTCCTTTGGGTAGACTGACTGGCCAGCAGTCTCCCGGATTCTGTCTCTTCTCCCCCATGTCCTTCCCTCAGCACAGGGTTTGCAGATCCTCACCCTCATCACAGGTTCTAGTGTTTACCAGGATGCTGAAGAATCTGAACTCAAGTCCTCATGTTTGTGCAGGAGTCATGTTATGTGCTGAGTCATTATCAGCCTCAGTAATAACTTTATATATCTATAAATATAGATGTGTATCTATATCATATAGAGTGATAGGTATTGAATCCCTAGTTGCTGGGTTCCTCTGTCACCGATGCAATAAGCCAAATCAAACCTAATTAATAAATCCAGATTTAATAAACAGGGCAATGCAAAGGAGAGCGCCACTCCCCCCTCCCCCCGGGTGACTCTCAGGCAGGCAGAACATGAGAGCACACGTGACAGCTTTGTGAGCCTGGTCTTAAAGAGCCAGCAGGTGTGATCCCGAGCATCTCCAGGAGAGGAGCCAGCAATGGCAGATTTTCTCAGGGGCAGAGTCTGGAATGCGACTTCCTCCCACAGGAGATTCCAATCATATAGTTATATAGATTTATATCTATTTATGCGTATGTTTTTCCGTATGAGTATATATGCACCACATGGGTTTCATGCTCCTACAGAGGCAAGAAGAGGGATTTGATTCCCCTGGAACTGGAGTTAGATACAGGTGAGCCCCCGTGTGGGTGCTGAGAATGAAACCCAGGTCCTCTGGAAGAGCCCCCAGTGCTCTTAATCCCTGGGCCATCTCTCCAGCCTCCACAGTTCACTGGTGATGATGGATGTCTGATCTGGTGTTGATACTGTTATGCTGGCTTGATGTGGGAACTATCTGAGAAGCAAGAAATGGGGTCTGAATATTTGTTCAGTCTGTTTTCTTCAGGGCTTACAGGCATTCTGCACCCATGCTGCTGTCGTCTTCTGCAAATGGAGTTTCACGAATTGCTGCTGAGCCGGCCACCTTTAGAGAGATACTCAGGACTTTTGAAAAAATGGTCACTTGCCTTCCACTCAAGGTAAGGGGTGTTGAGACCACGCTTCCCGCCTCATGAGTGCAGTGCCTTGTGTGTGTTCCCTGTACTGTGAATGCACTGTGTGTGGAGGTCAGAGGACAACTTTGGGGAATTGTTTCTGTTTTTCCACAGTGGGTTCCAGGGACCAAACTTGGATCCTTCAGGCTTGTAAGGCAAGTGCATTCTCAACCCAAACAACTCTCTCGACCCTTTCTTATCCTTTGGTGATCATTTTGAACAGGAGTATTGAGATAATTGTAAAAGCTAGACAAAGCAGTTCTTGAGATCCCCGGCCAGGCAGTGGTGGTGCACACCTTTAATCCCAGCACTCGGGAGGCAGAGGCAGGTGGATCTCTGTGAGTTCCAGGACAGGCTCCAAAGCTACAGAGAAACCCTGTCTCGAAAAACAAAACAAACAAACAAACAAACAAAACACAAATGACAGCTCATCCTGGGGAGAATGTGGAGCAAGGACTCTCTTCCATTCTTGTCAAAAGAACAAACTTGTACAGTTACTTTAGAAATCAACATGGTGATTTCTAAGAAAATTGAGAATCAGTCGACCTCAAGCTCCAGCTACACCACTACTCCATCCTACCACAAGGACACTTGTTCAGATGCTTTTTGTTTGTTTGTTTGTTTGTTTATTTTCAAGACAGTGTTTCTCTGTAGCTTTTGGTTCCTGTCCTGGAACTAGCTCTTGTAGACCAGGCTGGCCTCGAACTCACAGAGATCCGCCTGCCTCTGCCTCCCGAGTGCTGGGATTAAAGGCGTGCGCCACCGCCCGGCTAAGCTGTTTTCATAATTGCCAGGAAATAGAAATAACATAAATGTCTGTCAATAAAAAGAATGATAAAGAAAATGTGGTATACTTACACAATGGAGTTAGAAAATCACCTATTAGATAAAAGATCAACTGGGTGATGTTGGCACACACCTTTAATCCCAGGACTCCGCAAAGAGAGTCACGAAGAGAGGTGTGGAGCTCTTGGATTCAAGGCCAGTCTGGTCTACTGAGCCACTTCCAGAACAGCCAAGGCTATACAAACAAACCCATCTCAAAAAAAACAAACCCATCTCAAAAAAAAAAAGGCATGGTGGTGCACGCCTTTAATCCCAGCACTCGGGAGGCAGAGGCAGGGGGATCTCTGTGAGTCTGAGGCCAGCCTGGTCTACAAGAGCTAGTTCCAGGACAGGAACCAAAAGCTATGGAGAAACCCTGTCTCAAAAAATCAAAAAAAAAAAAACCAAGTCGGGCGATAGTGGTGCAGGCCTTTAATCCCAGCACTCGGGAGGCAGAGGCAGGCGGATCTCTGTGAGTTCGAGGCCAGCCTGGTCTAAGAGAGCTAGTTCTAGGACAGGCTCCAAAGCTACAGAGGAAACCCTGTCTCTAAAAAACAAAACAACAACAACAACAAAAAAAAACCCAAACCAAGCAAACAGAAAACACAAGAAAAAGAAACATATAAATAAAAGTATGGGGGCTGGAGAAATAGCCCCATGGTTGAGAGCATTGGCTGCTCTTCCAAAGACCCGGGTTCAATTCCCAGAACCCATATGGCAGCTCACACCTGTCTGTAACTCCAGTTACAGGATATCTGATGCCAGTGCATATAACGTTAAATAAGTGTTTTTTTTTTAAGAAAAAAAAAGTATGACATCATGAAGTTTTCAGGCAAATGGACGGAACTAGAAAAATATCATCCTGAGCAAGACAACCCAGACCCAGAAAGACAAATATGATATGTACTCACTTATAAGTGGATGTTCACTGTCGAGTAAAGGATTATCACACTATAATCCACACACCAGAGAAGCTAAGTAAGGAGACTCTAGGGGGAGATGGGGGACACATCGATTGATTTCCCTGGGAAGGAGAAATAGAATAAACTTTTTGGGTGGGCAGAGAACTGGAGGGGATGGGGACAGGAAGGATCAGGTGGGAGAGGAAGGGAGGAGGGAGACAGTATGGGAAAAGAAGCCTGGAATGGAGGGGCTTTTAAGGGGCAATGTGGCAACCCAGAGCACTGGTTAATTCAAATTAAAAAGCATCTTTTTTTACTTAAGAAAAAGAAAAACTCCGGCCTTTCCTGGATGGGATCTCTGTAAACTCAATGCTAAGACTGTGAGTTAACAAGGTGCATGTACTAGAAACTGGCTGTAGGGAGTACTGAGATCTGCCACTGCTCAGGCTAGCCCAGAACTCCTGGGCTCAAGAAGTGATATTTCAGCCTACAGAAGGCAGAAGTCGATTCTAGCCTAGTACCACCAAGAGCTTAAACTGGGGGGAAGAGAGCAGAGGTGTGTCAATCGAGGTTAGAGACTTACCAGATGTGACAGTCCTGACTCCAAGCTCCTAAACAGTTGTTACCTCTGGCTCCTCTGAGGCTTTCATACCCTGTCACTACACACACACACACACACACACACACACACACACACACACACACCTTCACAGCTGGAGCTCCTAATACAAACTGCTGCAATCTGGTTAGACTTTTGAAATTCCACCCAGAAATCCTGCTACAGGATTTTGTTTTTCCTTGTATTAAGTGGTTGAAAGGGAAATACTCGGTGAAATTCAAGGGCCGTTTGTGAATTCACTCCACAAACACGGACACCTCCCACTGAATAAACACCATAGGTCAGAGAAATAGCACAGGGTTTGTTCTGTTTCTCTGCATAGACTGAAAAACAAAACAAAACAAAGCAAAGCAACAACAAAAAACACCAGACATGAAGGCACAGGCCTGTAGTCCCAATACTTGGCCTGTGAAAGTTAGAGGCCTTGGAGTTTGAGGCCAGGCTAAACTACATTGTGAGAGGCCAGCCTGGGTTACACAAAACTCTGTCTCAAACAACAGGGCCAGGAAGATGGCACAGCAGGTAAAAGTACTTTTTTTTGTTTGTTTGTTTTGTTTTTTTGTTTTTTTTGATTTTTCGAGACAGGGTTTCTCCGTAGCTTTTGGTTCCTGTCCTGGAACTAGCTCTTGTAGACCAGGCTGGCCTCAAACTCACAGAGATCCGCCTGCCTCTGCCTCCCGAGTGCTGGGATTAAAGGCGTGCGCCACCACCGCCCAGCTCAGGTAAAGGTACTTTATGCCAAGCCTGATTACCTGAGTTGGAATCATTTGATAGAAAAAAAAGAAAACAATTCCTTTAAATAGAAATAGGTACTGAGAAATGGCTTAGTAAGGAGCACTTTATGCTCTTCCAAGAGGACCCAGGTTCAGTTCCCGCCACTCACATGGCAGCTCGCAACCTTTCATAGCTCCAGTTCCAGGGGATCTGACTTCCTCTTCTGTCTTCTGCAGGTAGCAGACACACCATACATACATACATACATACATACATACATACATACATAATGCAGGCAAAACACTTATACACAAAAAGTAATAAATAAGAAAATCCCCAAACTTTATTTTTTTAAAAAAGATTTATTTATTTATTATGGGTACAGTATTCTGTCTGCATGTATGCCTATAGGCCAGAAGAGGGCACCAGACCTCATGACAGATGGTTGTGAGCCACCATGTGGTTGCTGGGAATTGAACTCAGGACCTTTGGAAGAGCAGGTAATGCTCTTAATCACTGAGCCATCCAATCCCCAAACTTTAAATTAACACTCTTTGACATCAAAATACTAAAAATATTCCACAGAGAAACAGTTTTATGAAGATAGCCATATCCACACTACAGAATGGCAATCCATGTAGCCACTATCAACTTTATGGTGTCTTGGTTTGTTTCAGACAGGGCATTGTTTACTAATTAATTTACTTTTGGTGTTTTGAGACAGGGTTTCTCTGTAGCTTTGGAGCCTGTCTGGAACTCACTCTGTAGACCAGGCTGGCCTCAAACTCACAGAGATCCGCCTGTCCCTGCCTCCCGAGTGCTGGGATTAAAGGCATGCGCCCACCACTTGCCCAGCTCAGACAGGGCATTGTTATATTCAGATTCGCATTCTGTTGGAAGTCAGCAGCTGCTACTGGATAAAGACTGTCTAAAGGTCAGACTTGAATGGTACAGCCTCCTTGTCTTCTGAGATTCAGCTCGCAGCTTGACCGGAACAACCGTTCCTATTTATCTGTTATCCCCACGCATACAAGAGTCACACGGACAGCGTCTGAGCCTGAATGGGCAAGCGGGAGTTACCTTTAACATCTGACTTAGTTATTGCAGTTTCTGATTCTCTTTCTTCTCTTTAAATGCCCAGTGTTGCGGCACAAGCACCCCAGTTCCAGCCCTCAGGAAGCAGAGGCCAGTGGATCTGTAAATGCAAGGCCATCTTTGTTTACATAGTGAGATCCTATCTCAAACATCACCTGTGTGTGCTGTGTGAGGTGTAAGACTGTAGGGTGGGGGTGGCAAGAGTGTCATTGCACATGAATAGAGCTCACAGGATATCCCGCACCTTCTGCCTTTGCACGGTTTCCTGAGCTCAAACTCCAGTTGCCAGGCTGCTCGTTTTACCTGCCAAATCATTTTGACAGCCCTCAGTTTCCCTGGACCAATTTTGTCATCTCTTAGCTTTTTAGAAGTTGATCCTTTTCGACTTGGTTTTAGATTTTAGAATGACAAAGGCAGGGATGGGGTGTGGCTCTGGGGCTGAATCTCTGCCAGCATACCTGAGGCCCTGGGCTCCATCCCAAGCTTTGCAAGGGAAATATTCCAATAAGATATCTCATGATGACACGCGTCCAAGTGAAAGCCCTTGTGTAACACGGTCACTTTCACAATTGGGCAATCTGTATACAGTTGAGGAAAACAGTGAAACGGAGGCTGGAGAGAAGGCTCAGCACCGACTGTTCTTGCAGTAACTGGGTTTGGTTCCCAGCATCCACATGATGGCTCACAACTGTCAGGAACTCCAGTTCCAGGGGATCTGATGCCTCCTTCTGTCTGTACACATGGTACACATACTTACACTCAGGTACACACATAGAAAAACAAATAATAAATATTTTAAAAATAGTAAAGTGTATTTACCCACCCCGTGGCCAATGGTGTCTTCATTCTTCTCCTGCCAACCCCATATTCCTATATTTCTTTTTCTTTCTTGTTTTTTGCTTTTATTTGTTCAAGACAGGGTTTCACTGTGTAGCTCTGGCTATACTGTATCTGACTCCTTAGATCAGGCTATCCTCAAACTCAGAGACTCACTTGCTTCTACTTCCAAATGTTGGGATTAAAGGCAGGCACCAGCACACCCAGTGATCTTTTCTAACCAGTTCTATAAATGACAAACAAGAATTCAAGATAGGATTAAGGGCTAAATGTCCACCAGGAATGCAAGATTGGCTTAACATCTGAACATCTACTGATAGCCAGCCAGATATGCTAGGGCTCATTGTAATCCCAGAACTCCAGAGGCAAGGCAGAGGGTTCAAAAGAATTTAATGCCAATACTCAGCAACTTTTCTTTTTATTGTTTTGAGACAGGGTCTCTCAATGTAGTGGGGGCTGTCCAGGAACTTGCTATGTACACTAGGCTAGTGTAGAGATATTTTGTTTGTACTCTAACAAATAAAGCTTGCCTGAAGATCAGAGTGCAGAGCTAAGCGACTAGTTAGCCATAGAGGCCAGGCAGTGGTGGCACATACCTTTAGTCCCAATACTCAGAAGACAGAGGCAGACAGATCTCTATGAGTTCAAGGCCAGCCTGGGCTACACAAGATTGGATTTGTCTAAAAGAGAAATAGAGCTCACACAAAGGTGATTCCAACACTTGGGATCACATGCCTTTAATCCCAGCACTAGGGAGGTGGAGATAGGAGAGATATGGCTGGGTGGAGAGAGGAACATAAGGTGGGAGGAGAAAAGCATGCAGATGCAGTCTGAGGATGCAGTCTGAGGTTCAGTAGAAATGGCATCCAGTCTTAGGTTTGGTAGAGATGGCATGCAGTCTGAAAATTCATAGAGATAGGTTCGCCCCTTCAGTCTGAGCATTGGTAGAACTCTCTAGTGATTGGCTGTTCTGCTTCTCTGATCTCTCAGCTTTCACCCCCTAATATATGACTCTGGGTCTTTATTATTAGCACCAGTTAAAATTTGTGCTACAGGTTAGCTTCAAACCTGCAAAGACCCACCTGCCTCTGCCTCCTGAGTGACGGGATTTTAAAGGCGTGCGCCATTATACCGGGCCTAATAAGAATAGACATTTTTGAAAAAAGGAAACAAGCAAGTGAGCTTGACTTGACTTGAAAATCAATTGTTCCTGAGCACAGTGGCAGTTCATACATGCAATTCAGGAAATGAAGGCAAGAAGATTGCCATCAGTTTGAGGCCAGCTGGGGCTATGTGTATGTTCCAGACCATCTGGGACCGTAGTATAAAATCTTGTCTCAGAACACAAACAAAAGAAATCACTTACTACACTTACCCATACCAATGAAAATAAATGTAACCTCACCTAGTCCAAGAACAGAATTTGGCAAGCTTCATTTGCCCGTTCGTGACTTTCTTTTCATTCCCCCGCCCCATGTTGTGTGTCAGGTAGTTCAGACTAGCTTCAAATTGGCCGGCTGGCCAAGGATGACCTTGAATTCCTGATCCTCGCACCCACCTCCTAAACGCTGGCATTAGATACTAGACTGCTATGCCTAGTTAAGTTGGTGCATGGAATTGAACCAGGATAGCATGCATGCTAGGCAAATGCTTTATCACTGGGCAATGTTTGTCATGCTCTCGTGTAGCCCAGGCTGGCCCAGAGCTTTCTGTGTAGCAGAGGATGACTTTTTTTTAATTTATTTATTTATTAAGGATTTCTGCCTCCTCCCCGCAACCGCTTCCCATTTCCCTCCCCCTCCCCCGATCAAGTCCCCCTCCCTCATCTGCTCAGAGCAATCAGGGTTCCCTGACCTATGGGAAGCCCAAGGACCGCCCACCTCTATCCAGGTCTAGTAAGGTGAGCATCCAAACTGCCTAGGCTCCCCCAAAGCCAGTACGTGCAGTAGAATCAAAAACCCACTGCGATTGTTCTTGAGTTCTCAGTATTCCTCATTGTCCGCTATGTTCAGCTAGTCCGGATTTATCCCATGCTTTTTCAGACCCAGGCCAGCTGGCCTTGGTGAGTTCCCGATAGAACATCCCCATTGTCTCAGTGTGTGGGTGCACCCCTCGTGGTCCTGAGTTCCTTGCTCGTGCTCCGTCTCCTTCTGCTCCTGATTTGGACCTTGAAATTTCTGTCTGGTGCTCCAATGTGGGTCTCTGTCTCTGTCTCTGTCTCCTTTCATCGCCTGATGAAGGTTAATATTCATGAGGATGCCTATGTGTTTGTCTTTGGATTCACCTTCTTATTTAGCTTCTCTAGGAACATGAATTATAAGCTCAATGTCCTTTATTTATGGCTAGAAACCAAATATGAGTGAGTACATCCTATGTCAGAGGATGACTTTGAATTCGTTTTCTCTTCCCTCTATTCACAAGCGCTAGGCTGATAGGTATATGTCGCTATTTCTGGCTTTTAAAGCATCATTTCTTATTTGACAAACCTTTCCATCATATACAATAAGGCTAATTAGCTTATCATCACCCTTTCATAATTCTCTTGGGGAGTTCTGGGACTCTCAGTTCAAGGTCAAAGGGATTTTAGATGGAGGATTTGATCTTGGGAAAGTTTGTCAAAAATGTCAAAAGGTTCAAGTCACTTAATAAATGATTATATCTGGATCATGGTGAAATAAAAGCCTTTTCCTTAGCCGGAGGGATAATTAGAAGAATTTAAAAGCTCAGACAGGAAGTTACATGATAAAGGAAGTAAGAGGATGTCAATGACAGCACTAGGGAGGCTGAGGCCAGAGGATTGCTTAAAGCTCAAGACAAGCTTGGGCCATAGAACCCCTGTCTCCACAAACAACACGAATCCTTTTAGAGTCCTTCAGAATCTGGTCCCTGTCTAGAAAATGTTTAATTTACTTTTATGTATGTACATGTGTATATGTGCATATGGTTTCCATGGTTGTCTGAAGAGGGCATTGGGTCCTCTGAGACTATAATTACAAGAGCCACCTCCTAATATGAGTGCCTGGACCCAACTTGGGTCCTCCAGAAAGCAGCAACTCTCTTAACCATTGAGATCTCCATTTCTCCAGCCCCGATCCCTTCCCATCTTAAATATACTTAATTTAAACACAGCTCTTAGAGGCTGGTGACCTGAAACGTCTAGAAGGCTGTTGCATTTTGAAATGACCTATTGAGGGAGCTGGAGAAATGGCTCAGTGGTTAAGAGCACTGCCTGTTCTTCCAAAGTTCCTGTGTTCAATTCCCAGCAACCACATGGTGGCTCACAACCATCCGTAAGGAGATCTTCTGGCCTGCAGGCACACATGCAGACAGAATACTGACAATACTGTATACATAATAAATAAATAAATCATTTTTTTTTTTGGTTTTTTTCGAGACAGTGTTTCTCTGTGGTTTTGGAGCCTGTCCTGGAACTAGCTCTTGTAGACCAGGCTGGTCTCGAACTCACAGAGATCCGCCTGTCTCTGCCTCCCAAGTGCTGGGATTAAAGGCGTGCGCCACCACCGCCCCGCTAAATAAATCTTTAAAAAAAATGAAATGACCTATTGAGTAATTTACCCCCAAATCTAAACATGTACATGATAATAGACTATTATATAGTGTCCTGCATGCCATTTGAGTTGAGTTTTATTAATGTCTTGAGAGCAAAAGATGAAATCCCACGAGTCTTGGGAGCGCCAGGTTGTTGGTACCAATGCTAGATTTGCTGATGAGCCTGAATGGTCAGGGTGTTTACTTTACTTGGGATGTGCCCTTTAATCTAGTTATCTTTTTTTTTAAAAAAATATTTATTTATTTATTATGTATACAATATTCTGTCTGTATGCCTGAAGGCCAGAAGAGGGCGCCAGACCTCCCTACAGATGGTTGTGAGCCACCATGTGGTTGCTGGGAATTGAACTCAGGACCTTTGGAAGAGCAGGCAATGCTCTTAACCACTGAGCCATCTCTCCAGCCCTCTAGTTATCTTTGTATCATGGAATTTTCTTGAGTCCAGCGGGTTTTGGTGGTAATTTTGCCAGTCTGTGATCAGTTTATGCTCACAAAAGAAACCTTATATTCAGAGACTCATGTCCCTGTATATGTTGATGACAATGTCAGGCCGGCCTCACACTTACAGAGATCTGCCAGCCTCTGCCTCCACAGTGCTGGGACTAAACACGTATGCCAACGTGCCCTGCTAATGCTAGCAGGTTTTAATTAGTAAACCCACAACCACCGCTGAAATACTTATGCCTCAAAAGATGTGCATCATAGCAATAAGCGGGCCAGGAGGGGATAGTGCATGCCTTTAATCCCAGCACTTTGGAGTTAAAGGTAGAAGGATCTCCAGGAGTTCAAGGTCAGTTTGGGGAGCTCCGTGAGCCAGAGTTACACAGAGAGACTCTGTCTCAAAATACAATACAATACAATAAAAACAACATAAAATAAAAGATGTTCATGCAGGCATGGTGGTGCACACCTTTAATTCCAGCACTCAGGAGGCAGAAGCAGGTGGTTCTCTTTGAGTTCAAGACCAGCCAGTAATTTACTTCACCACAGACTTGTACTACTATGTCTGGTTTAAGGGTCCTTTCCTTTGTTCTCTGAGATGGGAACTAATGCAGCCCAGCCTGGACTCAGACTCACTACTTAGGCAAGGCCAACTTTGAATTCTTTGTTTTATTTATTTAGGTTTTTCTTTTTCTTTTCTTTTCTTTCTTTCTTTCTTTCTTTTTTTTTTTTTTTTTTTGAGACAGGATCTCTCTATGTAGAGTTCTGGCTGTCCTAGAACTCACTATGTAGACCAGACTGGGCTCCAACCTTCAGAGATCCCCTTGCCTCTGCCTCCTGAGTGCTGGGATTAAAGGTAGGTGTCACCATACCTGGTCTTCTTTATTTTTTTATTATATGTGTTCATTCTGTGTCCCTGTGTGCATGAGTGTGGGCATGTGTGTACCACAGCTCCTGTATGTGGAAGACAGAGTCACTGTATGTTGGATTGATTATTAACTTATTCCCTACAATGATACAGAAAGTCTGACAGAGGTAGTCAGAACACTGACCAAGATTACACCTCAGGCTTAAGGCCTTCTATGCACAGAGTTAAATGGTCTAAAATGAAACCAAGGGTCCTCAGAGACCACCCTGTGCTTCTATAACTTCCTCCCAGTGCCATTGTTTTGTCAAGGATCCAAGCTTTTTTTGAACCCAGCTTCATGAACTGTTCTCCAAATGTGTGTGAGAGCTGCTTCTGATTCTATATTCTTCTCATTCATCTTTTGAAAAAGATAGTTGCACTTATTTATTTATTTATATCATTTATTGGTTTTTCGAGACAGGGTTTCTCTGTAGCTTTGGAGCCTGTCCCGGAACTAACTCTTGTACCAAGCTGGTCTCAAACTCACAGAGATCCTCCTGCCTCTGCTTCACAAGTGCTGGGATTAAAGGCGTGCGCCACCACTGCCCAGCTGCATTTATTTATTTATTGGTGTTTACTGTGTCTGCCATAATGTGCACGTGGAACTTGCTTGGGAACACTCTTTTTTTACATGCTTAGACATTAACCAGGTCCTTAAATGGGTTCTGTTAGTGATGTAGCTCCAGGCTTTCTACAAAGGACAGACTAAATCATTCTGAAAAGAAGCCAGTTGCCACCTGAGTTGATCAGATCAATAGTTCTTTGACTGAGTAATTGCCTTAAATAAGATCTACCTTCAGGGACTTGATGGTCTAGCGGGAGTTCCATAGACTTGAGATGTTAACTATCTCCGGGTTTAGGTGTCTGAAAAACTAGAAACTAGTTTATTGTTTCAGTTTTTCTCTGTGTGTTTTGTTTCGTTGATAGTGATTTATTTTATTTGGTGTTTTGGTAGTGGGGAGGGGGAGTGGGACAAGGTCTCTACAAACATCCCTGGCTGTCCTGGAACTGATTATGTAGATCAGGCTGATCTGGAACTCACAGAGATCCACCTGCCTCTCTTTCCCAAGAGCAAGGACACCATACCTGAGGATTAGTGCCAGATTAAAGGTTTGGACCACCAAGACCCCCTTTGTTTTGATTTGGTTTTGGGGAGTCTCACTATGTTTTGTTTTATGTTTGTGTGTCTATTTGTTTTTTGTTTTGTTTGTTTGTTTGATAGTCTCACTATGTAGCCCTGGCTGTCCTGGCACTCACAAAGATCTATCTATTTATTTCAGTGCTGAAATAAAAGGCTTGCACCATCACCCTTGGCTATTTTTACTTAATTGAGTTTTATTTTTTAATTGATTTTTAAAGTTAGGGTCTGGTCTCAAACTCTCAGTTTTGTAGAGGATGACTTTGCATATCAGGTCCTCCTGCTTCCACTTACTGAGTGTTGAGACTAAAGGCAGGTACCTAAACATTTTTGTCAACTGATCTACATCCCTAGCCCTCCTCTGCCCTCCTCTGCTTCCCCCCCACTCCCCTCCCCCCCACTCCCCTTCCCCTGAGCTTGTGTAAAGAAGGTGAGACAGTCCTTCAGGGTTCCTGCTTCATGAAAGAGTCTGCTACACATTCTACAGGACAGAGAAAAAAAAAACTGACCGACAAATTGCCAATATAGGCAAAATAGTCTTTCAAATTTTCTGTTTCATGAAAAAGTCTTCCACATACTATGAGCCTGTAAGCTGAAGATGGATGCCTCAACACTATAGAAGAACTTTGGGTGACTGTTCAGGCAGCAAGATGTCTCTGTCAATTCTGGAGTTTTAGAAGTTGCTTACAATGCACTTTCTGTTTACTTAGGTCATATTATTTCCTTCTGGGGTCTTTGGGGTTGGAGACTAGATTGTCATAGTTACTTTCCTCTCATTTCTTAACCAAGATGGTTTTAATATAAGACTTAGACTCCGTAGGATAGGATAACTACTGAAACATTTAGCCTATGTTTCCTGATTGATGTTGTTCATGCTGGCTGTAATTCTAATTTTTACAAATGTTTTTGTCTCTTCTTTTCCCTAGACAACACTTGTTTACTTTTGTGTTTGTTTTTTTGTTTTTTTGAGACAGTGTTTCCCTGCGTAACAGTCCTAGCTATCCTGGAACTAGCTCTTGTAGACCAGGCTGGCCTCGCACACACAGACTTCCATCTCCCTTTGCCTCCCAAGTGCTGGGATTAAAGGCATGCACCCCGACCACCTGCTTTGTACTTATTATTTTATCGTGAATGTTTTGCTGTATGTGTCTATGTACTATATGCATGTGTAGTGCCTGTAGAAGTCTGAAGAAGGCACCGCATCTTCTGGAACTGGACTTATAGTTGTCTGTGAACTACATTGTGGATGCTGGGACTCAAACTGGGATCCTCTGCAAGAGTAACCAATGCTCTTAACCATTGAGCCATCTCCCCACCCAAAGACAGAGTTTAATTAAGCAACTCAGGCAAGCTTGGAACTCATGAATCCTTGTACCTGCCTGTATCCTGAATGCCTGTACTGTACACATGTGTGTATTACCTAGACTAGGTGAAATATCCATGTTGATTATAGAGACGTCCATGTGCTGTCTGGTAAAGCAACAGCTCTGCTATCAGGGGCCAGCTGTGGGGCAACAGGGTGACAGACACTCCCTGTCCTGTTAAGGGGCAATCGCCATCCAGTAGGTTGGATTGTCATGGGGCAGGAGTGTGCGTGCATGTGTGAGTTTCCATTGCTGGCTGAATGGGTAAAGAATTTGGGGTCAGCTGTCACAAACGACTGTTTCCAGGCTGTGGAAAGATGTGAACAAACCTAAGACAGACAATTAGAACTTTTAACTTAGTGTAGGACTTGGTGGCGCACACCTTTAATCCCAGTACTGGGGAGGCAGAGGCAGGAGGATCTCTACAAATTCCAGTCCAGTCAGGTCTACACAGTGAATTCAGGACAGCCAGAGCCACATAGTGAGACCTTTTCCAAGAAAAGCAAACAAACAAAAAAGCTTCATGGAAATGAGTTGTCTTGGATTAGGGGAAGCAAGGATAAATCTCTAAAGCACTGAAGGTGTTTCTTTAAGTGTGAATTTATTTATTACTCTGTGGGGGGGGGGTGTGCATGTGTGTCCAGCAAGTGTGTCATGGCACACGTGTGGTCAAGGACAGCTATGTGGAGTCAGTTCTCTGCTGCCCTCCCATGGGTTATGGAGATTGAACCCCGGTCCACAAGCTTGCACCGAGCGAGTCTCGTTACGCACTGTGCCATCGCAGTGGTCCCGCTGAAAGCTGTGTTTGTTTGTGGCCGTCTCATGCAGCCCAGGCTTGACCAAACTCACTTGCACTGACCCTCCCGCCTCTACCTCTAAATGCTTTTTTGTTTATTGTTTGTGTGAGGCAGGGTCTCACTCAGGCTTGCCTAGAACTTTCTCCATAACCTCTGGGTTCAGTTTTCTGCGAGCAACACTCCCAGACTGCATAAGACGGAAAAAATGCTTGTGCGTTGGTATTTAAAATCTACCTTTTAAAAAGTTTCACTTGTTTTTTAGAAAGAAAACAAAGTTTAACATATTTTCATATACGTTGCATTATTTAAGAGAACTAAACTTCCTTTTTAACTTTAAGTGGCTACACTTGTTATTTAAAAGCAGCAAACTCCCTTTATAATTTTAAACAATGCACTGGGGGCACCCTTTAACCACAGTGCTTAGGAGGCAGAGGCAAGGGCAGCCTGGTCTGCATGGCGAGTCCTAGACCAGCCAGGGCTACAAAATGAGATCCTGTCTGAAAACAAACGTTTTAAGAGTATTCCTATGTAAATCACACAGAATTATTCAAATTATCCACCAATAGCACTCACATAATACACACACACATATAATTGTATATTAATAATATAGTATAGTGTGTATAATATATATATAATTTGAGACACACAGAGTGAAGGTGTTGCTATAGCCCTGGCTTGTCTGGAATTTACTGTGTAGACCAGTCTGGCCTGGAACTCATAGAAATCAGCCTGCTTCTGCCTCCTGAGCGCTGAGATTAAAGGTGTAGTTCACCATATGACCATTTAACGTTTTTTAAAATACTCTATAGTCCTTGTAATGTTACCATGTGCCACTTGGTTTGACCTACCAGAAGGTGGCGCTCAAACCCCATAGTTTGTAAATCTTTCTTAAGCTCACAAAAGTGGAATCTGTTTTGCTTTGGTGGTGAGCAGTGATTTAACAGTGGCCAGGGGTCAAAGCTCAGTCCCATTCTGTTCTCATGTCTCTGTCTTCCTCTTGTTTTATCAGAAACAGGGCAAACTGAATGTTTACTAAGCCCTAACCATGCATCAGTACATTGGCTCCTAGGCGGGCCTCATTGTCTAGATGTGGCGCATATCCTCATCTGATGTTGAAACTAAAGCTCATACTTCAGGTCCCCTGCCCCTAACCATCAGGCCTCAGCTGGGGAACTCAGTAGAAACCCTTTATTTAAAGGCACAATCAATCAATTGACCACAGGCACCTTGGTTTTATTCATCCTTATACCCTGTGTCATCTCTAAACCAGCTCCAGGGGACTGGAGAGATGGTTCAGTGGTTAGGAGCATTTGGTGCTCTTGCTGGGGACCAAGATTCAGTTCCCAGAACCCAAGTGGCCTTTCCTGTTTGTAACTCCAGTTCCAGGGGAATCTGATGCCCTCTTCTGGCCACTGTGGGAACTGCATGCTCTATGGCTGGAGATGCAGCTCATTGGCGAGCATGAATACCTAGGTTTAGGCTCAGTCCCTCGCAATCACCATGTGGTGGCACATGCCTGTAATCCCAGCACTTGGGAGGCAGAGATCAAAGGATGTCACAAGTTCAAGATATCTTTGGTTTGGGAAGTAGAAAGATTTTTCATTGATATGATCGAGTCCCCCCAAAAATACAATATTGTAACAGATACTAAGATCACACAGGTATGGAAGACTTTGTGTGATCTTAGTATCTGATTCCAAGGGAATCTAGTTGTCTTTACCAGCCATAACTAGTTTAGGCCAAGAAGGGTTGCAACCCAGAAGGAGGGAAGGCATGGTTTGGGGAGATCTAGCTCTAGCTAGCACTCAGCTCCACATTGGGGAGGGTTAGTGTGTCCTAGTGGAAGTTACCCGTATTCACATGGATTCAGTCATGTCCAGCCCTACCAAAATGGAGCCAGGAGATAAGGACAGAGCCCTGTGCCTGCGAGAATTCTTCAGAGCCACTCTGTCCCAAATAAGCCCCCTTCAGGAGGTTTGTGTGCCTGACTGCAGCTCCTGCCACAGGCCCCTGGGACCAGTGAGCCTCCCCCCTCAACGGGTAACTTGCATTTCTGTTTCCTTTAAACACATCCCCTCCACCCCTTGGATACACTCACGTACATACATCTCAGGCTGCAATCCTGTTATTCCCAATCCAACGACTCTGGAGAGGAGATTCATGGCACATGTGACACATGTGCCATGAAAAGAATGGGCACCAATACCCAAGAGAGGAGTTGAAAATGCGAGTTAATGAAACAACGTTCCCGGCCAGGTATGGTGGGTGTACACTCTCATAACCCACACTAGTGGTGATGGTAGTGGGAGCTAAGGCAGGAGGAATACCATGAGTTCAAGTCTAGTATGAACCACAGATACCAAGACTTCTTGCTATCCCAGCTCCAAGAGGCAGAGGCAGGCAGATCTCTGAGACTTTGAGGTCAGCCTGGTATACAGTGAGTTTCAGGGCAGCATGGGCTATGTAGACTGTCTCTGAAGAAAAAAAAACAGAAAACCAATTTCTTTAACACACATTTATTTTAAACAACGAAAATTCCCCTAAATCCAACATATACCCCAGCAGTGCAATGCTTTAAAGATTCACAGCGATAGAGCGTTTGGCTACGTTTAATCCCCTAGTAGTATTACTAATAACCACCCACCCACAGTGCACTAGGACTAGTCAAGAGGTTGTAACAGCTGTAGACCCAACACAGGTCAGATGAAGACCAGATCTGGTGGTGGTGGTCAACTGTGACCTAGGTACCTTTAGACTAACAGAGATGTTTCTTAACTACTCTGTCTGCTTTACTGTTTATCTGCCCTGGCTGTCCTAGAACTCACTCTGTAGACCAGGGTAAGCTCAAGCTCAGCTCTTCCTGCCTCTGCCTCCTGAATGCTAGGATTAAAGGCGTGTGACACCAACATCCGGCCTTGCTTTACTGATTTTCAAGCATGTGTATGGTTGTTGCCTATTTAAAGTTTAAGCCTATCCCTTGCTACTTTGTGGTTGCTGCCGGTGGCTACTGGGGCCCGCAAAGCTACCACAATCACAGTGTATTCCACTCACCCTGTAACATCAAGGAGAGAAGAACACACTGGCCATTTCTTTACTCAGTCCACATCATAGTCAACAACACCCTCAAGTGTTTCTTCATCTGGATTCTAGAAACGTCACCTCTTATTCTGAATGTGTGTGTCCTAAAGGTCCCATCAATTCTCAGGTCAACATTTCTCTCTGAGGTAGCCTTTGCTGCTAGACCCATCCCTTCCCCACCCCCGCCCCTAACACCAACTGAGACCACAGGTTCTGTGTTCTCTTCGGGATTCACCTATACTATAAGGAACCTGCTTCTAAGAGTTAGAAGGAATCATTTGGTACCCAACTGGATAGGACCAGATGCCTGGTACAGCTTGGGTTCTGACTCACATGGCTTAGTAACCACGAGGTGGACAGGGAATGATGCTGAACCACACTGTCCTGGTGTGTTTCAGGGGCTCCATTGTACTGCTCAGCTCCTCACGAAGCTGTTCTAGCCTCTTGTGGTGGAAAGCACCCTGGGCACCATAAATCTCCCACGGGGTAGAATACATCTCCAAGGTTAAGCGGCTCAGCCTGGCAGTGTGGCAGAGCAGGCGTTCCAGAACAGCCACAGAGATGGGATTCCTTAAGTAGTTGAACGTGGTGAGCTGGGAGCAGCTGCTCAGGGCAGGCAGGAGGGCACTGAGCTGGGAGTCCATAATTCTACAGTTCTCCAGGTCCAGGGTCTTCAGGGTAGCTGCGACTGTCTCTAGCAGGACTCGGAGGGGCTTGGGATTTATGTTGGTCAGTATGACACCACTTAGATCCAGATGTTTGAGCTGACGGATGCCTGGACACTGGGTCAGGGACTTCAAATCTGATTCCGAAAGCTGGCAGTCAGTGATAGACAGAGTCTCCAAGGGGACCTTCAGGCACCTAGGGAGAGATCAAGTGGTTAGTTTTCTATAAGTAGCTGTGGTTAGGTTAGGGACTCCTGGGGTAGGATGGATGTTTGTTTTAAAGTCATTCCGGCTACTATATAAATGCCAATACCCAGTAGGCTGCCCCTCAGAGTATGCTCACTCAAATTACCCATTCTAACTCAGGGTCTGGCACCATCACTCTGTGTCTAGCTCCACCCACTGCCCTGCAGCTCCTTCCCCCACTGTTAAAGCAGGACACCCCAACTCTAGCTTTATCACTAAGTTGTTCCGAGAGAAAAGGCTTTGCTGCAGTCTTGAGGGAAAGCTCTCCATCTTCCCTCACCTGAGCAACCGGTCCAGCTGACCTTCAAGGAAGGAGATCGAGTCCAACGAGAGCTCACGGAGGTACTCCAGGTTGTGAAACTGCGAGGTAAACTGGTCGATCAACTTCCCCTTCTCCTCGAGGGAAATGGGGACAGGGATGCAGACATGAGAGAGAAGGAACTTGCGGAGATTGCGCATCTGGCCCATGTAGGGAGCAAAGCTGGCCAGGGTGGACAGTTTCCAGGTGCAGCACACTTCCACTTCCTCCATATAGTCCAGGTCCAGCATTTCCAGAACCTTCACGATGTTCCGGAGAGCGATCGTGGAGATCTTCAGCTTCTTACAGCCCAGCAAGCCTGTCCTCCCTTCCACCCACAGCAGGAGGTAGGACATGCACGCATCCAGGGCTCTTGGCTTGAGGCACATGTCTATAAACACCTTCAACGACTGCTTGGCCATTACCCTTGCACCTCTGTCTTGTGTTTTCTTCTTACGCTTGACTTCCAGAGAGCCGGCAGCTGTCTCATCCCCGGCCCACACGTTCCAGAAGTCCTTGTGCATAGCACGCAAATCCAGAACTCTCAGTTTGTGGCTACTGTTGAGGAAATAAGTCTAAGAATTAAGACAAGAACCCACCTTTTCCCCATCATACTTCTTTTCCATTTTTTAAAATAGGGTCTCGGCCAAATTGTAGCCTGAGGCCGAGGGCTGAAACTATAGGCTTGCACTATGAAACCAGGCCTGAACCAATTTTGATTCTTACTCCCAACATCACTTCCCTCCCTCTCTGATCCTTCTATTCATCTTGATGATCTCTAACCCTTCCTCTCTAATCTGGCCTGGTCCCACTTCTAACGCCTATGGAAAGAGGCAGGGGTAGGCACAGCTATGTGTCATGGGAACTTTTTCTGGGTTGTGCTCTGATATCCAAGGGAGTCAGGCATTGGTTCAAGAGGCAGGATTCACATTCAGCTGGCCAGAATGGATCATGGAGTTCCTTGGCGGGCTCGAGAAGAGAAAGAGGCCCTCGGAGGAGAAAGCGGTGGGGCCAAGGGGTCGCGAGGCCTTTTTGAGCTGGGAAGTAGACACTTGTGATTCTCTCAAGTTTATATCCTTAATATTTATCCCCAGGTTTTATTTTTTAAGAATGATAAAAGAGGGCTGGAGAGATGGCTCAGTGGTTAAGAGCATTGACTATTATTCCATAGGACCTGAGTTCAATTCCCAGAAACCACATGGTGGCTCACAACCATTTGTAATGAGATCTGGTACCCTTTTCTGGCCTGCAGGCATACATGGAGGCAGAATGTTGTATACATAATAAATAAAATCTTTAAAAAAATGATAAAAGAAATCACAATAACTATATCTGTCCTAAACAGTCCTGAACACTAAAGTCCTAGACGGCTCAGCAATGATCCAATGGCTTCTGAAATCCTCCCAAAGCCACCAGAAGCCTCTAAGCTTCCCTCTGTTCCCTATTCTCCTTGACTCTAGCTCTCCCTACCCTAAACTCCCAAGCCTCCCTCCTAGAGTACCTGGGGTGAACCTTCTGGTCAAGCAGTATGTTAATCCCATCCAGTATGATTTGTAAGGTCTCCAGGTAGGATGCCTTCATCTTCATCAGACCTCCCAGTGGGAGACAAGGGAAAGGCCAGACCTGCACCATCGCCTTCAGGACCACAAACCGTTTGTGGGTGAAGGCCTCCTTGAAGAGCGGTGGGAAGAGCTCCACGGGCAGGTCCTGCAGACCAGAGACGGCCAAGGCCTCGTCCCTCAGCAGGCTCCGCACTGCCAGATGCAGGAGTGTGGGTGTGGCCTGGAAGCTCATCTTGATGGATCTGCAGGGAGATGATGCTAAGGCAATGTCCAAGAAAAGACATCCAGGATTAAGAAGCCCTTCTCAGCCAGGTGGTGGTGGCGCACCCTTGGGAGGCAAAGGCAGGCAGATCTCTGAGTTCGAGGACCAAGTTCCAGGATAGGCACACAGAGAAGCCCTGTCTCGAAACCCCCTCCCTCCGACAAAAAGAAAAAAGAAAGGAAAAGAAAAAGAAGCCCGCCCTTCAACTCAGAAACCAAGTCAGGCCCACAGCTGCTGCTCTGGCAATGATTCCCCTTACCCATCCGTTCCCAAGCAGGATCCCCTTGCACCGTGTCCTCTCACCTTCAGTATGGTCCTAAGAGCCTGAGAGCTTACTCTGCTTTTTAGGTAAGATTTCTGTCATCACCTAGGGCCCTGGAACAAAGGTGGAGTATGTCCTGTGGCCCAACGGTCACATTCTCAGTTCCAGCAGTGATTCTGGCTGGGAACAGTTTAGGAGGCTGAAAAACCAATTGCTATTTTCGCATTAAAAAATAATAATTAATAGCCAATGGATGATGGCGCACACCTTTAATCCCAGGACTCAGGAAGCAGGGACAAATGGATCTGAGTTTAAGGCCAGCCTGGTCTACGAAGCAAGTTCCAGGACAGCCCGGGCTACACAAAACAAAGCAAAGGTGGCGGTTCCCGTCTTCCTCACCTGTGACAGCTTCACAAAGTCACATGGTTGGGAAGGCAGTCTTGAGAGGCATGGGAAGGATCAGGGAGCTGGTGGGGATGGATGGGTAACACAGAGGAGGAAGAGAAGGTGGAGGCTGGGCTTGGATGGTTTGGGTTGTGTTTTAAAAGGGAGAAAGGCCATGGTTTTTGGAAGCTTTGGGAAACAAGGGTTATAAGAGTTAATCAGTCCTTTTTCTACTGCCTGGGACTTTGGCCAGATCATCACTCAGCTTCTCCCCATCTGCAAATGAGGCTCACAACCACACTGCCCCGGATTAAAGTTGCAGACCACTTCCCCTGGGTCTTCAAAACACCTTTTAAAAATTATTTTATTAATGTTATTATTATAGGTAACTTCTCTTGGGTTCCAGGTTGTCCTCAAACTCATGAGGTAGCCAAGGACGACCTTGAACTTCTGATCCTCCTGCCTCTATCTCTCAATTGCTAAAATTACAGACCTGTGCTACCATAAATGGATTTATGTGGCACTGGGGAATCAAACCCAGAGCTTGTATATGCTAGGCAAGTACTGTACCAACTGAGACAAGAGTTTTCCAGAAAAGGACCACCAGGGACCCCAAAGTTCTGGCAGTGAGCAGGACCTCTCCTTAGCTCATCAACTTACCGGAGGGTTCCCAAGCTGTCTGATGGAGTCACCAGAATATGTAACCAGGATACTCTAGCTAATGGTACCACCCGCCAATGAGCAAAGGCAGGAACTGAGTCTTCGGGTTGCAATATATGCAGAGAGCCAGCGATCTGTGAAGGCAGAGGGTTAATGTTCCCCCTAAGACACCAGAAAACAGCTTTTCATCACACAATCTCCAGCCAGCAGTGGGGGAGGACAGACAATCCATCATTTCAGAACAGGCCAGGTGCTCAGTCACATTTTTGAGACTGATTATGATGACTGTGTTTCTTTAGGTTTGTTTTTTTAAATATCCTTGACCTGGAGCTCTCTCTACAGATCAGACTGGTCCCAAACTTATAGGAATTTACTTGCTTCCTCCTCCTGAGTACTGGGATTAAAAGTGTAGACTACCATACCTGGCTGTTTAAAAGATTTTTTTTTGTTTTGCAAAAATAAACAAACAAAAAACAATAACAACAAAAAGAAAGTGGCGTACGCTTTTAATCCCAGCACTCGGGAGGCAGAGGCAGGCGGATCTCTGTGAGTTCGAGGCCCACCTGGTCTACAAGAGCTAGTTCCAGGATAGGCTCCAAACCTACAGGGAAACCCTGTCTCAGAAGGGTTTTTGTTTGTTTGTTTCATTATTTGAGACAGGATTTCTCTGTGCAGCTATGAAGTCTGCCCTGGAATTCACTCTGTAGACCAGGCTGGCCTCGAACTCACAGAGATCTGCTTGCCTCTGCCTCCCCAGTGCTAGGATTAAAGGTATGGGCCACTACCACCTGGCTAAAAGATATTTTTAATTATATTATTATTATTACTATAAGATAAGATCACTTGGGTTCCAGGCTGGCCTCAAACTTACCAGGTAGCCAAGAATTGAATGTCTGATCTTCCTGTTTTTATCTCCCAATTGCTAAAATTACAGGCATGTGCCACCATGCCCAGTTTTATGTGGTGCTGGGGATCAAACCTAGGGCTGTGTATGCTAGGCAAGTACTGTACCAACTGAGCCACCTCTCCAGCTCCCAGATCATTATTTTATAGCACATTGCTTTATACAAACATTGCCGGACGTAGCAGCCTACACCTGAAATTCTAGCACTCCACACAGTCTGAGGGAGATTGTGAGTTTGAGGCAAGTTTGGTTACACAGTGAGACCCTGCCTCAAAACAAAACCAAACTGTCTGTAACTCCAGAGGCTCTACCGCTTTCTTCCCTCCTCCACAACCACCAGGTTCTCACTGGGTACACAGACATACATTCAGGCAAAACACTAACATACAGAAAACAGAGAATAAAGCTTTAAAAAAAGATAAATGTGAAGCAGACTGGCTGGCCGGTGGTGGCTCACGTCTTTAATCCCAGCACTTGGGAGGCAGGCGGATGGATCTCTGTGGATTCACAGCCGCCTGGTCTGCAGACCTACAGAGTTCCAGGACAGGCTCTAAAGCTACAGAGAAACCCTGTCTCGAAAAAACAGAAAAGAAAAAACCAACAACAACAAAACAGACTGTGTGTTGGGCCAGCCTCATGCAGACCGCACTGGATGCAATAGGGGGCTATGCAAGCTGGATGTGGGAACAACTTTAAAACCAGCACTCAGGAGGAGGCAGAGGCAAAAGGATTTCCATGAAAGGTGGGGGTGGGGGTTGGGCGGGCGCGGAAGGCGGGAAGGCAGGCGGAAGGCGGGCAAAGCAGGGACAAGCACGGAGCCACACACCCTTAATCCTGGCACTCAGTGGGCAGGGCAAGTGGATTGCTATGTGCTCAAGGAGAACCTAGTAGTTCCAGGAGCCGGCGGTGGTGGCGCGCGCCTTTAATCCCAGCACTCGGGAGGCAGAGGCAAGGGGATTTCTCAGAGAGTTCGAGGCCAGCCTGGTCTACAAAGCAAGTTCCGGGGCAGCCTGGACTGTTATACTGAGGAATCCTGTCTCTAGAAACCAAGAATAAATAACTATAATAATAAATATAAACGAATAAAATTTAAATTAAACAAAAAAGCAGAAGCAGTGGAAGCGCTAGGCAAAGTGGCACACTTAAACTTGTCTCAAAAACAAAGAACTAACCAAACAAAATAAAAGGAGCCAGGCGGTCAGGCAGTGAGTGGCTTACACCAATTCTCCAGGTTTGGGCAAATGCCTTCCGCGAAGTTTGCTTGAGGTCTGCGACCCATTTCTCAGGACGCACGCGCCAATCCTTAAACTACCCCAGACTATTGTGGATCTGCCAGAGAGATGGGGACTCTTTACGCTGACACCTGCTCTACCCTGGAGAGTTGTGATGGCTTTGGGATGGTCATAAATACCTGCAACGAAGTCTCTGCGCTGAACTCCAGAGGCCAGGGTTCTCCTACTGAAACATAAAAACCGCCATTGTACTGCACTTCCTGGACTAGGAGAGACTGAGCCTCGGTGGCCTCCGCCTCCCCCTCTTCTATCCTAGCCCCGCCCCTTTCCCCGCCTCCCCTCGTGGCTGCTGGCTGAGGTCTCTACCCCGAGGGCTTCCAGGCTCACCGGCCCATTCAAGGGCAGGAATGTTTTAAAGTGTCCAATTGTAACCAACCCTCCGAAGAACGCTGAGGCCCTCTCTGCGGAAAGAACAGCCAGACAGGCTTCAGGTCCTGGGGGTCGCGTTACTGGGTTGGTGGAGCAAGGGGCGACGGTTTTACATTTTAAATTTTATTTTGAGGAAGGGTCTCAAACAGTCCAGGCTGGCCTCAAACTCACTGTGTAAACCAGTAGCCTTAGCTCCAGATTCCTCTGCTTCCATCCAAACGCTGGGACTGCAAGTGCGAGCCACTGAGCCAGGTTTACACCGAGCTGGGATTGAATCCACGTGGGGGGCTGGGTGGGGGAGGGAACTCTGCAAATACCAGGCCAGCAGAGTGTGGGGATGAGAGGCCAGACAGAAGTGCAGTTTCAACAGGTCTCAGTAGTCTGGTTCAAACTTTGACACCCAGTTTTTTTAGGCATATTTAAGCACAGCACGATTCGGAAGACATTTTCTGGTGATAATAAACAGAATCCTGTGTGCGCAATAAATAAATAAGGGATGGCTACATCGAAAACTCTTTGTGAAGTATGCCTGACATCTTAAGGATCTGGGGGAAGATCTGGTGTGGTCTCACCATACATATAGTGCACAGGTCACCGGGATATTAACCACCCCCACCCCCACCAGCTGCTCCTAGCCTTCTGGGCAGAAAACAGGTTATGCTTCTTTCCCTTTGAAGACATAACCCTTGCCGGTTTAACATTCCTGGTTTCCCTAGTGCTTATCCCTGAGCACAAGAACTGTGTCTTCTACACCCTCGGCCTTGTTCATGCTAGGCACAGCTCTAACGCTGAGTTGCTGAGTGGCTAAAAAGGGAGCCTGACTTGTAATTGAGTGGCCCTGGGCAGCACTGGGGATGGAGCAACTTGACTGATAGTTTGCATAGATAAGGGAAAAAGCCTGCTCCCCAGAGGGGGGATTCCTGGAATGTTAAAAGGGAGAGAAGACCCTCCCCCCCCCCCCCCCCCCAGTGGAGGGGTTGACTTGGTGACGGGGTTCCTATAGCAAGGCTCCCAAGCTGTGCCTGCCTGGGGAACCTGGAAGTTCCCAGTCTAGGTGAAATCAAAGTTCAGAAGGCAGGTGGGATTAGGAGTCCCTGGGGTCTGGCTTCCCACCCACGTTTAGGGACCTCTGAGAGACCTCCTTTCCCAGATGACAAAACTAAGGTGGGGGACATGACAGCAAGGCGGAGACCTTGTGGGCTGACGTCTCACCTGGAATTTGTGTGTGGATTTCCCCAGCCGCAGTCCATATAAGTTCACCTCCCGCCACACCTATTATCCAAGAACAAAACAGTCACTGAGGTGGGGTGAGTTTACGTTGGGATTTTTTTTTCTTCCAATTTTTAGTTGGTTTCGTTTATTTTGTTTGAGATGGTCTCTTGTAACCCAAGCTGGTCTCACGCTAGCAAGGATGACCTTGGACTGACTCCTGACCCTCCTGCCTCTGCAACTTGAGGGTTGCGACGTCGTGGGTGTTCCGCTAAGCTCGGTTTGCCTCCGAATTTTTTGTTGCACCTGTTTTCTAGCGTTAATACAAGGCACAGAGAGATTCCAAGGCAAAACCCAGGTAGCCTGTAAACTGGTGTCAAGAGGGCCACTAAGGGCAGTGCAGGCAGATGCTAGGGTTCTCCTCCCACCTCCTACAGCCTGATTCTCAAGGAAATTTCTAATGTGAGGCTCTATAGCCAAGATGCCACTGCACGCTGGCAGAGGGGACTGTGTCAGCAAAGATTCCTCCATCTTGCCTCAGCTGCAGCCATCTTTGGTTTTCTGCCCCTTGTCCTGAAAAGTTCTATGGGAAAGTGGGAAGGCACCCAACCCTGTCCTAGAACTCAGGGCAGAAAAGCCCCAGCAGACAGCATCTCCTTGGCGCTTGTTAAATTGCTGGCTTGCTTCCCTGCATCTGCCAACCTGGATGTAGCTTTTCTGTGTTCTTTGTCTTTAAGAGCTCTCTGGAATATGCAATCGGGGCTGCTCTGTGAGAAGTGTTTCTCTCTAGGCATTCACAGCCCAGCTTAATCCTGACTCTCAAGTAGAATTCTGGTCGTGGTCTTTGGGTCTTCACCCATAATGGGCATAGCTACTTGTGAGTGGATTCTGCCTCTAGGTCTGGGCCATCGTTCATGCCCTGACCATTTTCTCTGCCCCTGCCCCCACCTTAAAAAAGAAAAGACAGGTTCTCACTATGTAACTCTGGCTGGCCTGCTTTGGCCATGAACTCACTCAGATCTGCCTGTCTCTGCCTGAAAAGGCTAGGACTTGTTAAGTTGAACCCCTGGTTATTGGGAATCTGCCACCACAGATGTAATAAGCCAATCCAACGAAATTAATAAATCAAGGTTTATTCTGAGCAAAATATTCCTGATAAGAGCACGAGGGAAACCCATGAGGTTTTTTAATGCCCTCTGCAGGGAGGAGCCGCCTATGGTGGGCTTTTTCAGGGACAAAGTCTGGACTGGGGGAACTCCAGGAGAGGGGGTTTGGGGCGGATCTTCCACCAGAACATCCCAGACACTCTGGGTACATGGATGCCGGGGCTGGAGTGAAACTTTCACCTGAACAGGACTCAAAGGTGTGTGCCACTCCCCACCCAGGCTCTTTTCTTTGTTTGTTTTTTTGTTTTGTTGTTTTGATTTTTCAAGACAGGGTTTCTCTGTGTAACAGCCCTAGCCGTCCTGGAACACGCTGTGTAGACCAGGCTGGCCTTGAATTTACAGAGATCTGCCTGCCTCTTCCACCCAAGTGCCTGGATTAAAGATGTGTACCACCACCGCCTGGCTTGTTTGTTTGTTTGTTTTTAAAACAGGGTTTCTCTGTGTAGTCCTGGAACTCACCACGTAGACCGGGCTAGCCTCAGACTCTACCTTGCAAATGCTGGTATTAAAAGTGTGCATTACCACTGTCTGACCTAGGCTGTTTTTCTTTACTCAGCCTATAGTCTTTACATATCAAACATTAGCAGCTACTACACACAGGGATTAGTATGTGCCAACTTTGGGCTCTGTATTAATTACCTTGTGCCTTGCTGTGACAAAAATATCTAACACAAACGTTTTTTTTAAAGGGGTTATTTATGCCTCAGTTAACCCAGTCTGGAAACTACTTCACAGTCGTGTTCACAAGGTTATCTCTAGATGATTCTAGTACAGGTCAAACTGACAATTTGATATTAACCACCACAACCTCAGTACTTTCCTGGCTTTTCCTACATAAATACATAAAACAGAAAATAGAGGGTTTTTTTAGCTTAAAAAACTGAAAGAGGTCTCACAAACTTTTTTTCCCCTGAAAGTATAAAACATGAGAACACTGAGACCGAGGATGATACCACAGGCCTGAGGCAGGAGAAGCTGGATAAGGATCGATTTCTCTCCCAAAGCCTGGGCCTCTTAGGGTCTCTATCAGCAGCTGTTCTGGAGGGGAGCTGCACCAGGGAAACCAGCCAAACAGCTCTCCTCTCAGACAGGGAAGAAAGGGGGAAGAGCATTCATGAAACAAACACTCCCTCCTGCTCCAAACTGAGGAAGAAAGCAGCATCCCTCCCCTAGCTTTCCGGGGCCTGATGTCGCTTACCTGGCATTTACCAAAACCCATCCAACTTAATCCCTAACCAAAGTCAGAAGGTGCCCAAAATTTGTTGGGGAGGGGAAGAGGCTGGTGTGACACCAAACAGATCTTTATCTGAAGCCATGATTGGTGCCATTTCTTGCTGTTTGTTTGCTAGCCGGCTCTTCCAGCTGCTCGGCCAGTTGCAGGGCCTTGCTGACTTCTCGCCTGGCCAAGAAGTGCTTGGTCTGCCGCGCCAGGGCAGAGTCTGCTTCCTTCACAAAGGTCTCCAAGTCATAGTCTGGCTGATCGGTCATCACCGAGAGCTCAGGTCACCTTGGTCCTTGCTGTTTGATCTCCCGAGCTCCTCCGTGCCTCTCTCTTCCAGCTCCCTGATCTGAGTCGTGACTTCATTAAAGCTGGACATCTGGGAAGACAGCTCCTCCTCTCCCTTGAAGAAACTGACTGCCAGCGAGGTCCCATTAGAATTGGCTTCCATCTCTTGTGTTTCCATTTGAACTGGCTGCTCTCCACTGGACCCACTGTGGGGCTCAGCTCCTTGACTCTGTCTGCATAGCTCAGCAGATTTAAAGTATATCCACACAGGAGCTTCCACCTGGTGAGATCACGGCAATCATGCGTCCTAGAGTTCTCCCCAAGGAATGAGCCCTCGGCACCAGTGTCAGCTTGCTCTTGCTGAATGAGGTGGGAGCCTTGTTCTGTCCCAGAGCCCTGCTGCACTCTTTTGGAGCTAGGAGAGACTTGTTAATCTCTGCACCCTCCATGAGAGTCAGCACTAAAAAGTGTAGGCCCTTCATTCATTCCCTGCCAGGTCCACCAAAGAGAATTTGCCATGTAATCTCCCTTTGGCTCGAAGAAGAAGAATCTGGAAGTAGGCATGGGAGCAGGAGGAGTTGGCAAACGTTTGTCCAGAAGTCCTGCAGGTGCTGCCCATGTTGGTCATCTTGATGACATCATGAACACAGTTGACCAGGTACAGTCCCACAGCCTGCACCTGCTGCTTGCTCTCCTCCAGGACACGTAACTTGGCCTTCTTGTTGAGCAGACCAAATACCTTTCCATTGTAGATCTCGAAGACTGTCACATAAACTTCCAGGAGCAAGTCTTAATAAGGAAGACATCCCGGGAAGCCATTGGATAGATCCCCTCAGATGCATTCTGGGATTTACCAGTCAAGTCTCCACCCATTGCTTGAGTGTTCCCACTGCCGGTCTGCCCGGTCTGCCCATAGGCAAAGTAGGTTGCTCTTCCCCCTTCAAAAATCGTCTGTAGCCGGGCGATGGTGGCGCACGCCTTTAATCCCAGCACTCGGGAGGCAGAGGCAGGTGGATCTCTGTGAGTTCGAGACCAGCCTGGTCTACAGAGCTAGTTCCAGGACAGGCTCCAAAGCCACAGAGAAACCCTGTCTCGAAAAACCAAAAAAAAAGTGGCCTTGCAGCGAGCTTGTGGACAACTTCACTGGGAGCTGTTTCATCAAAGGCAAAGATGAAGAAGACCACCTGGTTCTCCAGACACTTTGTCAAGTCCACTTTTAATTTGGTTCATGCTCAGAGGAAACACTTGCTGGGGCAGAAACCACATCGATTTCTTTCTTGGCCAACTCTTGTTTATTCAGCGAGCGCTTCTGAACACAGGCACGGATCTGTGCTCTTCCATAGGATCAGTCACAGTGAGTGGGTGACATTCCAGAAATTTTTTAATCATTCGGGCAGATTCCCGTTTTGGAATGCTGCTGTCGTATTCCTGAGCTCGCTTTATTCTTAATTCCGAGTTCTGGGCCCTCTTCTCTTCACGCTTGTTCTTCAGTTTTTCCATTTCCTTCACAATTCCTCGGAATGACAACTGAAAACTGCTTGAGTTTGTAGCCACAGGCAGCTCCACCTGTTTCATTTTCCTGAGTGTCCCTGTCCTCACCATTACTGCGATGGATCTTGATGGAGAGACCAGGAAACAATCGGGCGTGAAGAGACTCCATGGACTTGCGAACAGAAGCAGGAAAAACAAATGCAAGAAGCTTGGAAACTTCGGCTCTGCTAATACAGCTCAGTAATCGGGCTCAGTATTCTTATCTGAGTTAGAAATGACTGCTGTACCCATTTGATAAATGAACCCAGCGTCAGCAGTTACATTGTAGAGTTATACCTCCTACAGCTGGGGAAACCTTCAAGGATATCTGGTTTAGTGATATATATGTATATGTTTTTCCCTGTGACAGGGTCTCATTGTAACAGGGCAAGACAATGCAAAGGTTCCTCCATCTTGTATTCTTGATGAGGCCATTTCATGTTTAACCAGAATTTTATCCTCCTGATGGAGAATTCCATAGAAAATTACCCAACTCTGTTCTTGGAACCAAAGGTGAGGATGCCCTAACTAACTTGTTTCAGCCTCTGTTAAACTGCCCATTTGTGTGAAAACGCCCCTGCCCCCAGCTAACTGATTATTTTAACTCCTATTAAGATTGCTTGCTTCAGCTGGGCACTTAGGAGGCAGAGGCAGGTGGATCTCTGTGAGTTCGAGGCCAGCCTGGTCTACAGAGCTAGTTCCAGGGTTACAGAGAAACTCTGTCTCAAAAAAAAAAAAAAAAGAAAAGAAAAGAAAAGAAAGAAAAGACTGCTTGCTTCAAACTGATTACTTCTACAAAGCCCCCCTGTAGCTGCCGAGCAAGACATCAGGAGGCGGTTTTTGCCTTTAAAAACTTGGCTACCAATGGTGTCTGAGTGGTCATCTCTGGTGGGCTGCCCATGACATCAAGTAGCCCAGGCTGGCCTCAAACTCACTGTGCAGACCAAGATTTCTTTGCTCTTCTGACTCTCCTGCGCCCACTGGCTGAGTGCTAGGACCATTGTTGCCCACAACCACGGTCGGTTTATGTTGTGCTCCGAACATAGCCCAGAGTTGCACGTGTGCTGGGTGAGCACTCTCCCAGTGGAGCTCCGTCTTCAGCCCTTGCTCTGCTCACTGCAGAATCCATTGTTTCAGAGACAGAAATTTAAATGTATGAATACATATATAAACCAGAGAAAAATGGGCCTCTAGGAATAATTCCAAACTGGTGCGGCCATAGCAGCCTCTAGAAGATTTGTTCAAACAGCAATGACAGTGACTCACCTTTATCCTACAGATCCAGACATTTAGGGGTGGGCCAATGACCTCCCCCCACCACCCCCAGGGCATTCTGATGCTGGCCAAAGTAGAGCCAGGGAGTGGAGGAGGAAGGGCCTCCCTGGGTGAGACTTAGATCCCACTCTGGTCAACCAGATCACAGACTGAGACGATCTTACTACATAACCCTGGCTGGCCAGGAACTCATATGTAGGTCTGGCTGTATTCATAGAGATCCTCCTGCCTCCGGACTCCAGCAGGTGCCTTGCATCAAGTCAAATTATTCTTAGCATGTTTGACTCTTTTTTTTTTCTCGGGGAGGTGGGGGGTTCGAGACAGGGTTTCTTCGTGTATCCCTGGCTATGTTGGGACCAGCTCTATAGGTCAGGCTGGCCTCAAACTCAGAGATCCACCTGCCTCTGCCTACTGAGTGCTGAGATTAAAGGTGTGCATCACCACCCAGCTTGTTTGATTTTCTTTTTTTTTCTTTTTCTTTTTCTTTTTTTTTTTAATATTTATTTATCATGTATACAATATTCTGTCTGTGTGTATGCCTGCAGGCCAGAAGAGGGCACCAGACCCCATTACAGATGGTTGTGAGCCACCATGTGGATGCTGGGAATTGAACTCGGGACCTTTGGAAGCGCAGGCAATGCTCTTAACCTCTGAGCCATCTCTCCAGCCCTTGTTTGATTTTCTTAAAGGGTATTGTATGCATGCGTGTTGGCTAGTTTTATGTCAACTTGACATAGGTTGAAGTCATTGAAAGGAGCTTCAATTAAGAAAATAATCTCCAACCAAGTAATGGTGGTGCACACCTTTAATCCCAGCATTCAAGGAGGCAGAGGCAGGCAAATCTTGGTGAGTTTGAGACCAGCCTGGTCTACAGAACGAGTTTCAGGACAAACCCTGTCTCAAAAAACCAAACAAAAGAAAGAAAGGAAGGAAGGAAGGAAGGAAGGAAGGAAGGAAACCTCCAGCTGAGCAGTGGAGACACATGCCTTTAATATCAGCACTCAGCGGCAGAGGCAGGTGAATCTCTGAGTCTGAAGCCAGCCTGGACAGTCTGAGGTCCAGACAGTCAGGGATACACAGAAGACAATACCTTCAGAAGATCAGGCTGTAGGCAAAGCTATAGGGCATTTTCTTGATTAGTGATTGCTGCTTGAAGACCCAGTCTATTGTGGGTAGTCCCATGCCTGGGCTTGTGGCCTTGGGTTCTATAAAAAATCAGGCTGAGCAGGCCACAAGGAGCAAGCCTATAAGCAGTGCTCCCCCAAGGCCACTGCAGCCGTTCCTGCCTCCCTGTTCCTGACCTGTTTGAGTTCTGTAAAACTTTAAGACAATTCTGAAGCCATTTCTGACAATTCTGAACCCTTTCAGCCTCTGTGCCTTAGTGCTTACCCTCCTCCCCTGGGAAACAAGGACCTAACAGCTACATACGCACGTATGTTCTCCAGAAATTGAGGCAAGATGACCTTTAAGATGTTGACTCAGGGGGGCTGGAGAGATGGCTCAGTGGTTAAGAGCATTGCCTGCTCTTCCAAAGGTCCTGAGTTCAATTCCCGGCAACCACATGGTGGCTCACAACCATCTGTAATGAGGTCTGGTGCCCTCTTCTGGCCTGCAGACATACACAGACAGAATATTGTAACATAATAAATAAATAAATATTTAAAAAAAAAAAAAAAAAAAAAAAAAAAAAAAAGATGTTGACTCAGTTCCTGAACAATTACCCATATACGCATGTTTTGATTCAGTCCCCTGGGAAACGGGGTCAAAATGACCTCTTACCTCATCTGATCTGGCAACAGCTTTCCAGCCAATTATTGGTAATAGCCCTTTCGAATAAGCCAATCATAATAGTCAAAGAACAACCTCCCTCTTGATTCCGTGGCCTTCTTTAAAAGTAGCCTGTACCAGCTATTCGAGGTCTCTCGGCTTCCCGAACACTGAGGGACCCTGTCATGACAGAATTAATAAAATCCTCATGCTTTTGCGTCAGCTATGGTGTGAGGGGTGGTCTCTGGGGGCGACTCATCCTCGGTGTTTGGATTCTAGGGTCCAACAGTTCACGTCCTTACTCCCTTCGCTGATGAACAGCAATATGGAAGCCAAATAAACCCTTTCCTCCCCAAGTTGCTTTGGTTGTAGTCTTTCACCATGGCAATGGAAACCTTAAGACACTGCACATGTGTATGTTAGGCAACCATAGTCTCCAGAACCTAAGGTCAGTTCTCCCTACCCCAGAACCATCTTAACCAGCTGGACCGGGCATGGCATAATGGCCCAGAGAAGTTAGGAAAGGGATTGTGAACTGTGGGTGAAGGTGTCCCTGACCGGGGCAGGGGTGATATGGGTGGGGGACCCAGGGCAGGGACCGCAGGGGAAGAATTCATCCTGAAACCCTGCAGAAGGAATGCAGCCCTCTTGACCTCTTGTTTTCTAGAAGTGTGTCTCATCACCAGGACTGTAAGAACATAGGTGCATATCCTTTTAAGGCAATGGGATGGTTGTGTCTTGTTACAGTAGCTACAACAAACACATTCTACCTTGCTGAGCTTTCCACAGCTGCTAAGCAACTGACTAGGGCAGAGTGTTCTTAGATGCTCTTGCTGTGGCCTGAGCCACCCTCTCCCTTCCCCTCTGTCCATCCCCTCAGCTTTGCCACTTTGATCTACACATCTTTCCCTAGGAAAATCTCCCTTGGCTACATGGCTGGATCAGACATCTCCATCATGGACGTCATGACTCCCATTTCCTCTGGCACACCTTCATATCTTCCCAGGTCTCAAGTCCCATAGTCCTGTTCTCCATCACCCGTGTCGGGTCAGTATTTAGGAGACCTCCTCTCCTGCTGAACTGAGATTCTGTGAAGCCAGCACCTGCTCTATTATAGTTTTGTAAATTTTTATGGACTGATGGGCTGGGAGTTAGAAAAGATGGAGCACTGTCTCCCAGAGCTCTCGTGGCCTTCCAGCATCCCTGCTTTCTTTTAGTCTTTCAACAGATGTTTACCAGGCCATTAGTGTATGTCAGTGTCTAACTTCTGGACTGTTGGGAAAATAAGGAAGGAGCCGGTGCTTGCAGGGTTACCCTGGAGCGAATGGCCGGAGGCCGGAAGGTGTCCTGTGGAAGGGATGACACAAACTTGGGCACTAGACTTTGAGTCACATTATTGCCTGCAGTGCAAAAGTCGCACACGCACACACGCATGCGCGCGCGCGCACACACACACACACACACACACACACACACACACACGCCTGTGAGCCAGGCACAGAGAGGACCCTGGGCATCTTGTGAAAAGGGACAAGGGCTCCATGAGCACGCTTGTGGCCATTTGCATGGGTTCAGTGTCTGGTGCTGGCGTCAACAACTGTGTAACCTCAGGCCATTTGATGAATTTCATCTGCCCGTTTCCTCCTTATCTGTAAAACAGAAGAAGCCCTATGACTCTGAACCTTGGAATGCGGTGGTTAGTCAGCTAGATTGTTTCCCCAGGCAGAAGTCAAGCTCATCCACAGCAAATGCTGAACTCAACTCTCTCTGTGTTTCGCAAAAATTTAAGAACAATTTTCTATTTGTTATTTTTCTGCAAAACAGATAAATAGTTGCCTTTGTTTGGGTGGGAGACCACCTTAGATGACCTAGTGGAACCAGTTGTACTGACATTGCTGGGATGGATGGATGGATGGATGGATGGATGGATGGATGAACAGAACTACAGTGAGGTATACTCAATATTCTCCTCGATAGGCAGAAGGGGTCCGAAGGAGACGCTTTGCTCTGACGCTGTAGTGGGAGGATCTGAGTTCTGGGAAGAGCAGGGTTTTCTGAGACTAGAGTTAGCCAGTCCTTGTGAATTGCACCGGAACAACAGCAGGACAGAGACGCAAGGATTAAAGTAATGGCCCAAGAGGGGTCCCCAAAGACAACAGGTTATTCGTACACACTCAATAATCCATCATCTTTTTATTTGTTTGTTTGTTTTTTTGTTTTATTTATTTATTTTTTGAGACAGGGTTTCTCTGTGTAACAGCCCTAGGTGTCCTGGAACTAGGTCTTGTAGACAAGGCTGGCCTCCAACTCACAGAGGTCCGCCTGCCTTTGCCTCCCAAGTGCTGGGGATTAAAGGCGTGAGCCACCACTGTGGTTAGTAAAGCATCATCTTATACAGGGCACAGAGCCCACAGTAGTGGATGCCAACAGCTGGAGCAGGGGTAGACGCACATAGCAGAGGAAGGCTTTTCAGAGAAAAACTGGGCTAGCCTGCTGACCTGAGTTCAGTACCCGAACCCCACATGGTAGAAGGAGAGAACTGACTCTAGTACATTGTCCTCTGTCTGATCAGATGCACTGTGGTGCACACATGATCACCCCCATAAATAAATATGAAAAAACACAGTGCAAAAGTGCTAAATTAGAAGCCTATTTTCAACTTGTGACAGATCGCCATGGCAGGTGGAACCCTGCCCTGGATGAGCGCAAGACTATAGTCTTTTTCTCAGGAAATCTACCTGTTGGATGGAAGCTTCACTCCAGCCCCGGGGAATCCAAACCTGGATTTATTGATTCGGCTTGATTGGCCTATTACATCAGTGGCGGTGGATTACCATTAACTAGGATTTAAACTTAACACTACTCTCTCTCTTTTAAGATTTATTTTTCTGTGCATTGGTGTTTTGCCTGCCTGTCTATCCGTGTGAGGATGCCTGATCCCCTGGAACTGGGGTCACAGCCAGTTGTGAGTTGCCGTGTGAGGGCTGAGAATTAAACCTGAGTCCTCTGGAAGAACAGCCAGTGCTCTTAACCACTGAGTCACTTCTCCAACCCCAAGAAATCTATTCTTCCAACTTTCTTCAAGCCCTCTTCTGTGAGCCCAGAGGCAGAGGCCAAGGTCCAATGGCGGTTCCCTTTGCGCCAGCACACCTGCCCTATAACCTTAGCAACAGCAGTGAGGCGGAATCCTTCCTTATCACCGGCTCTTCTGATCCTGCCCTCAGGCCACTGTCCCTGGTCTCTGCGGCTCCCTCCAGGATCTCAGCTGAGTCTGCTTTTCACCCTGAGTCACCTGATTTTTGACTCATGACTCAGGATGCTAGGCGACCAGCTGCCTCCTGCTTCTGTCGCCCTGTCTTCCCCAGCACAGTAGGCTGGCTGTACCCCGGAACTGTAAACCAGAAATAACCCTTCCTCCCTTGAGTTATTGTCTGTCAGATCTCTGGTCACCGTGACCAGAAACACAATAGGCTCAGGACTCTCTGTCTCCTGCAGGGTCTGGTTGGTCTCTGTACACACGTGGCTTTGCGGTTTTGCAGTAGTGTAAAGGAATTTTAATTATGGGATGGAAACAACAACAATCTATGAGTTTAGAGAGAAGGTCCTATAAAACACAGATCATGATTCCAGGACACCCCCCCACACACACACACACACAACAATGGTCCATAATTAATTCTTGGGCGACATCTGCAGATACTTGCTGTCTGACAAGTCCAACGAGGCCGTGGGTCTCCGGCTGTCTCTGGCTGGATTGCAAGTGGAGTGGTAGTTCTCAGAAGCGTGGGATGGGGTGCAGCCGAGGGGGAGGGACCGGGATGGCATGCTCCCTCCTGGACATAGCGCACACTGGCAGACTGGGGTAGGATGTGGTATAAATGCTTTCCCTCAGACCAGTCTTGGGCGCGAGCCACTTTTGCTTCAGTTGCTCAAACAGTCCGTAGTTTGTGGGGGGCGCTGCAAGAGAAAGCAGGTTTGGGTGACACAGGGCGGTTATGAGCAGACACACAGGTGCCACATTGGCCACCCAAGCAAAATATCTATCTGGTTCTGGAACAGCACCTGGAGGAGCTGCTGGAGTGGGGCGCAAGAGTCAGCAAACAGGAGGAGCAATTGTCTTCCACTCCTGCCACATTTTCCAGACTGTTCTATAAAGAACCAAGGCTGGCAGGGTGAGCAGAAGCCAGAGAGCATAGAAAAAAAAAAAGTTCTCAAAGCTGGATGGTGGCAGCACCACCTTTAACTTCCAGCACTCAGGAGGCAGTGGCAGGTCTATCTCTCTGAATTCGAGCCCAGCCTGGTCTACAGATCTAGTTCCAGGACAGTCGGGCAAACACAAAGAAACCCTGCCTCAGGTGGATTTCTGGGAGTTCGAGGCCAGCCTGGTCTACAAGAGCTAGTTCCGGGACAGGCACCAAAGCTACAGAGAAACCCTGTCTTGAAAAAACAAAAAACAAAAACAAAAAAACAAAAAAAAACTGCCTCAAAACAAAACAAACAAACAAAACTAATAAATAAATAAATTAATTAATTAATAAATAAATAAATAAAAGAAGTTCTCAAATACACACCCCTGTCTGGATCTTGTTTACTCAATCTTATTATTAATGAGTCTCTTTCTTGGATCATCAGTTCCCTCAGGCAGAAACATTTTGTGCTTGTCACCACTGTGTCTCCCCGGGAACCCCAAGGAAGAAGATTCAGTTACTGTGCCTAGAGAGAATGCCTGGCACGAGAGTACGGAGTATGTTGCTTCCAGCTAGCTCTGGTCCTGGTGTACAGGTGAGGCTGTCATTACAGGATTGTCCCTGATGTCAAGGGAAGAAGGCAGGGGCAGCCCTGAGTGACAAATGAGGTCATTTTCCTTGACCTCACCCGACTGCTCCTGTAGGTCTTTGTGATGGGAGCACACCTCAGCCCTGTGCATTTGTGGTTCCCTTATAGACAAAATACAGGGGAAATTCCCAATTATAAACGTACCAACAAGGGGAAAGTCGGACTTCTCTGGCAGCCACAGCAACTTTTGTCCATTCCAGGAACGCAGGGCAGGCACGCCCGGGTTGTAGTTGTGACGGTTGTAGTGGTCATCATAGGTGCTGATCAGATAACGATGCGAAGGCTCCTGGTGGTGAGTGATCAGATGCTTGTATGGGAGACCCTGGAAGGACACACACGTGGCCACGTTACCAGCCCGGGGTGAGGCACAGTGACGAGGAAGCCTGCACTGGTCACCAGAGACCTCACTGGGGTCACATCCCTCTTTCAGTTGTGAACCCCAGCTAGCTGCTTTCAGTTCTCAGGCCAAGTCTATTCGTCCCCAGGGTGAGCTACCACGGTAAATTAAAATTAAAGTCAGGATGCTCAATGAATGGAAACAGCCAGGGCCACTCGAGGTGCAGCTTTGGGATCTGACATTACATCCTTTGGTTCAGTCTTGTCTTGTTCCCCCCAGCTGCCTGTTTGCAAGGTAAGCAGCGTTTGGGCCTCATATTTCCTTCAGTTACTGTGGGAGAACCAGAGAAGTCCCTGTAAATCTTCCTCCCCCGGAGGGATTTACGGCCCCACAGCTGCAGAGCAAGGAGCTGTTTCTTTGGCGAGGAGTTATTCACCAGGAAGAAGAAAGCTGTGTTTTTCTCTGTCTGGGATGCCTGTCTGAAACCAGGGTTTTCCGAAGGAAATCCTTCCGACTTCGAAGAGAATCCCATGGCGCTGGACTGGTTGAAAGGAGGTCAGTAGACACCCTGCACCCCAGACTTCTAAGGGTCATTCCATAAATAAGTCAGAGCACAAAGCCAGAGACGGACAAGGGTTTGGCCTGCAATCCGATGCACAGTTCCCAAGATCTGCACCACTAGGGGCCAGGAGTCCCTTTCTAATCCAGCAGTGAACTGGTGGCATTCCCTGAGTGGCAGACCCTCAGGAGAGGGACCAACAGGGATTCTATTGGCATTTCTTTGGGTTCTGTATGCGGCCCTGCAGTCTCAAAAATGACTCTTAACTTTCTGTTCTCACGAGGAGCATGCAATGCCACATATGGCCACATGAGGCAGCAGAGCACCAACCAGGGACAGCTATTAACTCCAGAGGGCAATGGGGCTTCGTGAGTGAGCCCTTAAGAACAGAAAGAATCTTGAGGAAGAGTCTGTTTGTTTTTAGGTGTTGGGTTTGTTTTCATTTTTGGTTTTTCGAGACAGGATTTCTCTGTGTAGATTTGACTATTAAGTACCGATTTATTTTTATTTCTATGCACGTGTGTTGAGGGTGGGGTAGAGGGTGCCATGATGGCCAGAAGAGGGAGTCAGTCCTTCCGACCTGCAGCTGGAGTGATAGAGGGCTGAGTGTCCGCAGTCATGGGTGCTGGGGACGAAGCTCACGTCCTCTGTAACAGCAGCCAGGACTCTTCACTCCTGAACCATCCTTCCCACTCCTGGGATGTATTCATTTTAGCCATATTAAGCCATGTCTTGGGGTCAAGGTTTGCAATGAGTCCAAGGGTCTCTTTAAATGATAGCCAGTCCTCTATACGTAATCATAGCCAAAGGCCAAGAAGCTGTGACGTAATGATCTGATATGTATCAACAGGGATAAGGGTGGTTGGGGACCGGGAGCCCCAGGCTCTGAGTTCTTATTCTGACTTCCTTCAGTTAAAGTACCTTTGCGTCTTCCCAGACGAAAGCAGTGGTGAAGTTCAAGAACCCAGGAGTATGCCCTGGAGATGCTGCACTGTCTTGGGATACCAACGCAGCCAGGAATGGCAGTGAGGACTAGAGATGTGTGCCAGGTCCGGGGATGTCAGTGTAGCTGTGTCTCAGGGGTGCCAGCGCTGAGTCTGACATCATTAATGTCAGTGTGACTGTCCCAGAGATGGAAGACAGTCGTCTCTGGAGTGTCAATGCAAAACCCAGCTCTCATCGCAAAGGAAAAAAAAAAAAGATAGTTTATTCTGAACTAACTAGGAGTGATCAGGGCTCGGGAGCACAGGTTCAGGTAGCCAAGAATAGCAGGCTGTGTGTAGAAACAACTTCATGATTCTTTTGAAAGAGTCCATAGTTTTAATTGCTGTTTTGCATTTATGTGAAAAGGTCAAACATTTGTTTGTATACATGCATGCATGCATGCGAGTGTGAGTCTGTGTGTGTGTGTGTGTGTGTGTGTGTGTGTGTGTGTGTGTAGATCAGAGGACAACCTGCAGAAACTGGTTCTCTCTTCGCACCAAAGAACATTCCAGGGATTGAATTCAGGTTATTATGTTTCGTGACTTGAGTCATTGGCCCACTGAGTTTTCTTGCCAGCTGGCCCTCAGGAAGGTTTGTTGCATTGTTGGAGTGAGTTTATTTGCTTTTATTTCTTGAGACTGTGTTTCACTGTGCAACCCCGGCTGGTCTGGAATTTCCTAGGTAAACCATGCTGCCCTAAAATTCACAGAGTTCCCCCTGCCTCTGTGTCCTGAGTGCTGGGATTAAAGGTGTGCACCACCACACCTAGAATCTCGTGAAGTTTTCTGGTAGGTACAAAATAAAGTCATAAAATAAAGCATTTTTCAAATATACTAGTGGGGACATCAGGTAAGTAGGCGTGTTTTAACAAAGTGGAGAAATGCCTGCTACAAGTCTCAGATGCTGTCTGAGGACATTCTCAGCTTTGGGTAGGTGGAAGCTAAGTTACCACGTTTTAAAATTTTTCAGCAGATAGCAATGGGTCAAACACAAAGTCAGGGAATGGCTACCAAGAGGACAGAAGATAGCCCCCCAATAATTTGGCTCTCAATCTGCCATTCCAACCCATTATACTTAGGAAGTTCTGACCAGTCACTCAGGCTTGTAGAATCTTTCTTTAACACAGGTGTGGCTTGGGCTGGAGAAGGCTCAGCTGGTAAAGCTGCTCGCTGCCAAGCCTGAGGACTTGAGGTTGATTCTCAGGTCCCATATGTGAAGGAGAGAACCATTTCCTGCAAATTGTCCTCTGGCCTCCACCCATGCACAGACGTCTCCCACAGCAAACTGACAATTTAATGTGTTTTGAAAGTCTAAAAGAAGCCTGGTGGTGGTGGCGTCAGTGGTGGTACACCCTTTTAACTAACCTCAGCACTCAGGAGGCAGCAGCAGGCTAATCTGAGTTCAAGGCCAATCTAATCTACAGAGTGAGTTCCGAGACCAGAAACCACACTTTGAAAAACAAAACAACAACAACAACAACAACAACAACAAAAAAGCGTTAAAAACTCCCCAAAACAAAACAAAGTTTAAAAGAGAAAGATGCACGCACTGTCTCTTGTTTACAGGAAAGCCACCTGCTCTTGCCCTTCCTGTGGAGCCACACCCTTTGGAAGAATTGGTGGTCTGCCTTTCCATTTTGAGTAGTTGGTCTCTTGGGCCCCTCCCCTCACTAAAATGCTTTGCTTCTCACAAATCACACCTCGCTCCTGCCTACCACTGGCCTGAGTTTAAACAGGTGTTGGGGGACACGGAGTGACATGGGAAGCAGAGACAACAGGCTGGCCCAAACAAAACACTCCCAACTCTCACTTGGGATTCTCAGAGCATGGTGGCACACAGCACAGCTATGCCCTATGGACAAAGGGTGACAAGCTTTCTATCCCCATCGCGAGCCTGGATGGAGGGAGACATCCAGAGGAAATCGTGTAGAAGGTGTCCTTCCCTGCTGTACCTGGAGGTGCTAGGATTCTAGAGCCTCTGGCACAATCCCACCTGATAATCAAGGTCACTTACCTCCACTCTCCTTTTCCCATACCACCTGGAAATATTGTCTGGTCTGTGACCTGGGAAGGGGACATATTCCTTTCTGTAAATGCACTGGGGTGTGTGGTCAGTGGCTTTGGTGAACTGGAAAAGAACACAATGGCCGTGAGAACATCTGAGATGCTGCCTTTCTTACCCTTGCTATGCCCCTCAGCTACCACACAGGGACAAAGAGAATAAGAACCCAGGAAACCAAATAACACAGAAAGGGCATGAGCTAAGGGGCTCAGAGTCACACAGTCGTGTTGTATTCAATCCTTTCTACTCCTCCCCCTTCTCCTTTTAAGAAACATTTTTTAAAATTAACTTTATTCTCATTATTTTAATTTTTTTCTTTATCTTATGTATATGGGTGTTTTGCCAGCCTGTATGTGTGTGCAGTGCCCTCAGAGTCCAGAAGAGGGCATCAGATTCCCCTGGAACTGGAGTTACAGGTGGTTGTGACTTGATGTGTGTGCTGGGAACTGAACCCGTGTCCTCTGGAAAAGCAACCAGTGGCCTCAACCACTGAGCCATCTTTTCAGCCCCTCTGTTGTGGAATGTTCCTTTGCACTGTGTGAAGATATGTCACTGCAATTGGTGCAACAAAAAGCTAAGCAACCAATAGTAAGGCAGGAGGTATAGGCAGAACTTCTGGACAGAGAGAACTCGGGGAAGAAAAAGCAGAGTTGCCCGCCAGATGTAGCGGGAACAAGACATAGAGGAGGAGAGGTAAAGGCCATGAGGCAAGTGGCAACAAGTTGTCTTTAAAACTTACCTTTAACACATTTCAAGCTCTACCTTCCCACCTGCCTCCCCACCAGCAATCGCGTTGCTAAAGTTGCTAAAGTACACAATACTATAAGGACCTATCTGATGGGCACAAAGCCAGCTGTAAGCAACTTTCCCAACTAACCCCAATGTCAGTGTGCTGCCAATGTAAACAAAAATCTCAAGCAAATAGAAACTACAGTTTAAAAGAAGAAACATGAACAACATAAGAATGGTTAAACTATAATCTACCTGTCTGCAGCTACAAGTCTTCTCCAGACTCTTATTACATTTTATTATTTAATTGTGCAGCTGTGAAAGCTGAGGTTTGATGAAATAGATAAAAGCAACATTTAAAAAGTTCTATTGTATGATTTAATTGGTTATTAGGTAAGTTTCCTAAGATGAAAACAAGAGTGTGTATTTTAAATACTTAACACATTTTACTTATCTAAATGCTTGGGGGGGGGCGGGCAACATGCCATGGCACACAAGTGAAGCTCAGTGGACAACATGTAGGGGTCATTTCTCTCTTCCCACCCATGTGGGTTCCAGGGATCAAACTCAGATCATCAGGCTTGCTGTCAGGTACCTTTGCACACAGAGCGATCTTGCAAGTCCTGTTTATTTCATTGCTGTCACACGTTACATCATAATGAGTTGTGTGCTCATCTGGATAGAGATGCGATTTTTATCAAGTTTTCTAAATCGTGCAGGAAGTAACAGGTAGTTACTAATTTTAAATTATACAGTACCGGTTTTTATCTTTGTCTGTGTGTTTTCATTTAAGTGGGCTAGCATCCCTTCATTTTCAACTTGAATTTCAGTTTCAACTTGAATGATTACCTCAAAGACAGGTCTCTGGATCTCCAGAGCTCCGGGTAGACAACCAGCCTCGACTTTTGCTTGTCTGGAAATGTCTTCATTACTTTCTCAGTTTTGAAGGAGAATTTTGTGGGCTATAGAATGCTCAGCTGACAGTCTTTACTTTTTATTATGCTTTGAATTTATGACCACACACCGCTTCTAGATTTTTGCTGAAAGCCTCCACTGACATGCCCTCTGATAAGTTATTGTTACTGCACTGGACAAACCATTGTCCATGTTTTTATTTTCATGTATTTATTTTCCTATCTTTCTTTCTCCTTCCCCCTTCTGGAAAAATTATTGTTTGTGATTTTTATTTTCATTTATTTTTCTTATTTTTCTCCTCCTCCTCTGTTGTCTTTTGTATATTTATTTAGTCTATGAGTATACATAAGTGTTGTGCCTGCATAAATATCTGTGTACCACATGAATAGCCTGGTACCCTTGAAGGTCAGAAAAGGGCATAAGATCCCCTGAACTAGAGTTACAGGTAGTTGTGAGCCACCATGTGGGTGCTGGGAATTGAACCTGGGCCCTCTGAAAGAGTTCAAAAGTACTCTTAACCTCTGAGTCACCTCTCCTGCCCATGCTTTTCATGTTTTTTTAAAAAATATTTATTTATTTATTTATTATGTATACAATATTCTGTCTGTGTGTATGTCTGCAGGCCAGAAGAGGGCACCAGACCTCACTACAAATGGTTGTGAGCCACCATGTGGTTGCTGGGAATTGAACTCAGGACCTTTGGAAGAGCAGGCAATGCTCTTAACCACTGAGCCATCTCTCCAGCCCCGCTTTTCATGTTTTTAAGAGTCCATGTGTCTTTGATTTCTAATAGTTTGATTGTCATGACTATCACCAAAGTGTCTCTCTGTACATTTATTCTCCTTTGAATTCCTGTAACTTCTGGGGTTCATAAAGCTATGTCCTTCCTCAAGCTATGATAGTTTCAGCCATTATATATTATTTTTGAAACAGGATCTTACTCTGTAGGCTAGGTTAGCCACAAACTCACAGAGATACACAAACTTACACAGATCTGCCTACCTCTACCTCCCGAGTGCTGGAATTAAAGGTATAAACATCGGTACTCTTTGTTTCTTTAGGAAGGTTGCTACCTTGTTTATTTCTTTGGCATGCTTTCCTTTCCCTTTGTATGCCTAATGATTTTTTTCATTGTTGAAAAAAAAATAAAAATTAAGAGCACCAACTCTTCCACGCTTTGTTGACTATATATAGACAAGGGGAGGCCTTTTTTTTTTTTTAAGCTAGCTTGTCTTTGGAGCCAGTCATCATGAAGGCTGAATTGATTCTCAGGGATTTTCCTGTTGCAATGGATATGACATCTGCATGCAAGTGCACACACGCGCGTGTGCGCACATACACACACACAAATTATTGGTTTTAAAGATTTATTCAGCCGGGCGGTGGTGGCGCACGCCTTTAATCCCAGCACTTGGGGGGCAGAGGCAGGCGGATCTCTGTGAGTTCGAGACCAGCCTGGTCTACAAGAGCTAGTTCCAGGACAGGCTCCAAAACCACAGAGAAACCCTGTCTCAAAAAACCAAAAAAAAAAAAAAAAAAGATTTATTCATTACCTCGATTTTACATGTATGAGTATTTGCTTGCATGTATGTAAGTTCGTCGTGTTTATACAGCCCAAGGAAGCCAGAAGAGGACATTGGATCCCCTGAAGTTTTGGGTGAGTGCAGCTATGGGGGTGGGGCTGGAAACCAAACTCCAGTCCCCTACAAGAACAGTAAGCACTGAGCCATGTCTCCAACCCAGTGAAACACTTTAAAGAAGTACAAAGGTGGTGGCACATGCCACCTTTAATCTGAGCACTTGAGAGGCAGAGGCAGGCACATCTCTGTGAGTTCAAGGTCAGCCTGGGTTAAACAGTGAGTTCTAGGACAATCAGGGGTAAGTGGAAAGAATCTTACCTAAAAAAAATAAATAAATAAAATAAAAATTAAAAACTAATAAATAAATAATAAAAAAATTTAAAAGAGCAAAGGTATTGAGGAATATTCTGCTACCTTGAAATAGTCCAGTTACAACGGTGCTAGAGGTACAATTGTATCCATATCCCTACTATGGTGTCTTTAAGACATAAGGAGGGACCTTAATTATTGCGTGAATGCATCTTTCCTGTGTAGAGCATGAAGACCATGATGTTCAGACTTAACTGTAGGCTGCCTCCCATTTGAGAAAAGCGGACTTCACTTCTCCCTGAGTTATTTCCCCACGGACTGTCCCTTCTTACCTTCCTGCTTTCTTCCACCCAGTTTCCCACAAGCACTCTTGTTGAGTACTTCTTCTCAATCTGCCAGCCTGGCGTGGAAAATGCCTGAGGAACCGCTGAAGTCACAAACATGGTGAGGCTCCTCCCCACGTCCCTTTGACTGGGCAGATTCAGGGGACAGAAAGGTATTTGGGGGTTATTCGAATGTTCCTTTCCTCATCTACCTTCCCAGAGTGGGTAGCAGGTGGCCCTCTGTCAAGCTCAGGAAATTTAAAACAAAGTCTGGAGAGCTCACTTTGGAGAGTGATGTGATCTTGGATTCTCTTTGTTGACTGTATCCATGGTGACAGACACTGGCTGCAGACTCTTCACTAGGCAGCAGTTGATTCTGGAGGAGCAGAGTTGGCCCCACATAAAGAAGCCAGAGTAACGGTAGTGAAAGGCCAGGTATCTCTTGTTACAAGAGGGACACCACCCTTGCTGGACTCTTTCATGAGCGTGAGTTTAATTTTAATTCTGCTTACTGCTGATATGTGAGCCCATGCTAAGACTCTGAGGTACAGTTCACGCTACCGTATTATTCACGAGCGGGGCAAGGGCATGGAGATTAAAGGAACACACAAGAGATATGGGTCATTCGTGAGGAAAGAAGGCCGAATGCCGTTTATTCAAGCTTAGGAAAAACCTTATATACCTAGCTGCTGCATAATGAAATTCTCCCCAGGCAGGTAGGAAATTACCAAACCCAAAATGGAGTAAACAATGGCCCTATAGCTAACCACCAGAGGGGCAGAGGGAACACAGGAACAAACAGGATGTTTAGCCGGAAAATGGAACAAGATGTCTGGCCAGAAACTGTTCTCAAGATCAACCCTGGGAGGAGGGCTAGACCCGTGGTCTCTACACATTCCCTCACAGCGCCTCTTGGGGGCTGGTACCATGACAGTATCTGCTTTGTACTTGAAGACGCGGAAGCACACAGAGAGGTTCAGGCACCTAATGTCACCCAGCTAGCTGGTGGACACTTGAGACTTACATCAGTTCCAACTCCTGCTTAAAGCTCGAGCTTCTACCTGTCTGTAACTCTGACTAAGGGAAGAACCCTACATTGTATTTGCAGCGAACACAATATGGTTCATTCATTCAGTCTTCATTCATTCATTCCATAAGCACTTACTTCACATTCTGTGTTTTAGGGGCTAAGGTGAGGTTGCGATGTATTCATGAACAGACCTCGGCTCAGCTAGATGGGACAGAGCTTAATATTTTGCTTATTCTTTAGCCCAAAGGATCATGAGCCACCAAGATATCTATCTACAGATGGCTGCTTCAGTATGGTGGAGGATGTCTACATGACGCAATGTTCTGGAGCTCTTATGGAAGCCTGGGCTAGGGCAATGTTATGCAACTCAGTGGCAGAGCACTTGCCTAACATGTGAAAAGTCCTTTAGTTTAAACCCTAGCAAAGGAAGGGAGGAAGAGGTGAATAGGAGAGGGAGAGGAAGAGAGAGAGGAAAGAGGCAAAGAGAAAAGGGGAGGGAAGAAAGGAAAAAGGAAAAGGGCTAACCAAGAAAAGATGCCCTAATAAATAGAGGAAACTGTTTGAAATTAAGTTTTATTTTGTTTCCTGCATCTGGGCATTTTGCTTACTTGTGTTTCATATCCATGCCTATTGCCCATGGAGGTCAGAAGAGAATGTCAGATTCCCTGGAAGTGGAGTTATAGAAACCTAGGGGTGCTGGGAATTGAACCTGGGTCCTCTGGAAGATCAGTCAGTGATCTTAACCACTGAGCTATCTATCCAGCCCTAGAAAAAACTTTTGTCTGAAGTAGCCACAGTACAGGCACAGTCATACCACATGGGTGCAAATGCTACATAATCTTAGAAAGGCACACACACACACACGCACACACACACACACTAAAAAAAGATACATCTTCACGCTGGAAAGATGGTTCAGAGAGTTAAGTGTTTACCATGCCAGCTGAATAATCAAAGTTTGATTTCTGGTAGCCACATAGGTGGAAGGAGAAACTGATTCCACAACTGGCTTCAAATCTCCTGGGACTGGAGTTACTGATGGTTGTATGCTGCCTGATGCTAGGAACTGAACCTGGGTCCTCTGTGGCACCAACAAGCACTCTTAACTGCCGATCTATCTCTGTAGTCTGAGGTATATTATTATTGTTGTTGTTGTTGTTGGCTTTTCGAGATAGGGTTTCTCAGTAGCTATGGAACCAGTCCTGGAACTCATTCTGTAGACCAGGCTGGCCTCGAACTCACAGGGATCCGCCTGCCACTGCCTTCTGAGTGCTGGGATTAAAGGCGTGAGCCACCACCACTTGGCCTGAGGTGTATCTTTAATACAAAAAGACTCTAAAACTTAAGAAAATAATATATTTCAGAATAAATAATATTTCCCAACCTGGGACGATGAACATGTGATAGTTGTAGGTGCATTTAAAAAAGTTTGCACGGGGAGAGGCCAGGTGTTAAAGGTTAAGAGGAGAAGAGCATACAGGTTGGTAGGTTCTGAGGCGTTCATGAGCAGTGATGTGCACAGTAGCTTCTCACTTGGTCTTCCTAGCAGCGTCCTTGACTGCTGGTTCGTGGTTTAGCAAGGTCACTTGCTAGGCTTCAGTTAGCCTAGCACTTATTACCAAAAAGATGGTATCATAGATGTGGCCTTGACAGTCAGCTGTGGTTTGGCAGAGTCTCTTGGTATTGTTCTTTTTAATACGGCATATGCACGGGGACCCTTCATCCAAGACACCCAGCTTCCATCTGGTTAGTGTTTAAAATAATAACTCCGGGCTGGAGAGATGGCTCAGTGGTTAAGAACATTGCCTGTTCTTCCAAAGGTTCTGAGTTCAATTCCCAGCATCCACATGGTGGCTCACAACCATCTGTTATGAGGTCTGGTGCCCTCTTCTGGCCTGAAGACATACACACAGACAGAATATTGTATACATAATAAATAAATAAATAATAAATAAATATTAAAATAATAACTCCATTTTGCTTTTGACAGCTTCCAAAAGGCAACGTTTCCTGTTACTGGGTGTAGTTTTGCAGCTATATGAACAAATACCACTTCATAACAGACAAGAAACAGAGAAAAGCGCACAGAGAAGGAGACCAGTACAAAATAGAGCCCCAGAAACAGGCCCTCAGTGACCTCCTTCCCTCAGCGAGGGGCCACCTTCCTCGTTTCACCCCATGACAGATCCCTCAAGGGATCAATGCTTGAGAGTCATCACAGCCACAGCCAGGGAGAACTTCACTAATCTCCTTGATATTTTAAAATTAAACCAATCAAGTTGACAATCAGGACTAATGACCACAGAGCCATCTCCTGATGCCGATGGGTAGCCGTTTCCCTAGAGCAGGGGTTTTCAAACTGTAGGGTCTCCATTTTTAAATAAAGTTAATTTTTAAATTGTGTGTATGTTTGAGTGCCTGCGCACATGTGCACACACACACTCACATGTGTTCAGGTGCCTATGGAAGCCAGAAGACTGGGTAGAATCCCCTGGAACTGGAGTTACAGACACTGGCGAGCAACTTCGTGCGTGCATGCTGGAAACTGAACCCGGATCCTTTGCAGCAGCAGTCAGTGCTGTTAACCGCTGGGCCATCTCTCCACCACCACTCCAGGACCTCATTAGAAACATTATATTGAGTGGAGCTCCAACTAGGCTGGCTGTGACCTCCTGTGAGAACAGCTGCCATCTCCTCCAAATGCTGTGAAATCACATCCGTGGCTAAAATCTGTCACAGTGCAAATATTTACGTCACAGAATTGGCAAACGCTGTTGTGAGGATTAATTTGGGTTGTCAATTTGATCGGATTGGAATCCACCAAGTGATATGCCTCTGGGGGGTGGGAGGTGATTAGCTGAGTGGGGAGACTGTCCCCCACAGTGGGCAGGACCACACCTGCCAAGCCTTCACTTCCTGCCACCGAGTGCCATCTATCCATGGTTGCCACTGCCGTGCTCTGCTACCAGGAGAGCCCCGTTTCCTCGGGCTTCCATCCAGTGGCTCTCCAGGAGTTTCCCAGGTATTCGGCACCAGACTGCGGCATCCAGCAACATGGACTGAAGGGTCAACAGGTTCTCAGCCTCTTCAGCATGCAGACAGTCACTGTTGGATTATCCAGCCTGCATCACGTAAGCCAACCTGACAAATCCCCTTTGGTTCTATTGGTTGTGTTCTTCTAGAGAGCCCTGGCTAAAACAACTGTACGTTGGGGTGTATTGGCTGACTTTTTATTTCTCAGGCAGCTTCTTATACTTGTCATATTCAAAACGGAATCAGAAATCTTACAGAGACTTACTAATTTTGAAATAGGAAAAGCAAGTGACATCATTAACTTTATTTCCTCAGACAAGAATGTGTGCGAAGAACGGCATGACTTTATGTGTTTATTTTTTGCGTATTTGTATAATGCCTGCGTTTGATAAGAATCAGTTGAATCCTCACTCGAATTCTGCTTCCATCTTTGGGACGGCGTTTGTTCAAAGAAAGGAAGCAAGCTTCACGCCCTTACATAATTAATTACTCATATAGATGATGCATACTTAGAAGAGAGAGAGAGAAGCCCTTACAGAAAACCCGTGTAGGTAACTGCAATTTTTGTTTTGCCTTGAGACCGAGTCTCACTCTCTAGCTCTGACCGTCCTGGAACTGGATGCACGAACCAGGCTGGCCTTGAACTCACAGAGATCCACTTGCCTTGGACTCCTAAACTCTGGAATTAAAGGCTTGCCCCACTGCATCCGCAGATGTGTTCTTTCCTGACCTTGTGATATCTAGGTGTGTACATCCCCAGCTCCTGAGGCAGATAGAAGAAGCTTCCCCCTACCGCACTTCATCGTAAATTCCTTTCAATCAGTTCCGACTTTTTACGCCAGTGAGCTGACTGGAGGTAGAGTCAGATCCAAGGGGTCAGAGGTCAAAGGCTGAATTAACCCACAAGTAGCTAATGATGTGTTCAGCATTCCTATAAGGCACCTGAAAAGCTAGAAATGGATGCGTTCAGAGAGCTTCCGGAGTGGCAAGATACCTCCAAACCCCCTTCCCTTGGATAGAAACAGCTGCACTGTGGGCCCTTCTGGATCTGGTCCAAATGCGTGATCAAAAGAGCTACAAACAGGCCACTGAGACGGCTCGGTGGGTAGAGGCACTTGCCAACGGTGGCCTGAGTTCTGTCTGAGGACGGCTTGGTTGAAGGAGAGACCAGATGGTCGTGTTTATCCTCTGATTACCACACTTTCTTATTCCCTCCTGTGTCTCTGACCTCCCGTGTGAGATCATCTTTCTTTTCTCCTGAAGAATAAGCTTCCTTTTCGATTCAGTTTTGATTGCAGCAAACTCCCCTTGTTTCTGTTTTATCTGAAAATATCCTGCTTGCTCACTTTTATTGAGCACCGAATTCTTCTTGATGGCTAATTTTGCTCACACTTTGAACAGATCATTCCACTCTTTCCTGACTTTACCCTGCCAACATTTTATCCACTAAGTCATCTCACCAATGAAGTAGTTGGGTTTTTGTTTGGTTCAATATTTATTTATTAGTTTTTGGTTTTGAGACAGGATCTCTCTATGTGCCTCCTGGAATTTGTTCTGTAGACTAGGCTGGCTTCAAAACCACAGAGATACTCTTGCCTGGCCTGGAAACCACTGAGATCCTCTTGCCTCTCCCTCCCAAGTGCTATTACTAAAGGCGTGTGCCATCGTGTCTGGCCCAAATAATTGTTTTCAGTCTTCTCTCTTGGGTTCTCTGCAGCTTCATTCTGGTATGTGTTGGGGTGAATTGCTTTTTGCTACTTGTGTACTACTTTGATCTGTGGGTAAAATTTTCAAGTGTTCACGAAGCTTTCGGGTGTTGTCAAGTATGGAATCCACCCTCCTTGCCCTCCCCTTCTGGCAGACAATAGGCACCTGTTATATGCCATCACTATGCCTGCAGTGCCCTGTGCCCTTTGATATTGTCTAGTCCTCCATCCCTTCATACTGATTCAAACGCTTCTACCTAGAGTCCACCTCACATACATCTTCTTCAGATACATCTAATACGAAATAAAGCCCATAAGCACCCAAGTATCTGGTACATATCTGTAATTCCCAACATTTAAATGACCAAGTCAGGAAGATAACAAGTCTAAGAAAAGCCGGGGCTAAATTTTCCAAAAATAAAATAATGTTGTGGGTCTTTTTAATTATATTCTTAAGTTTTAGAATTTCTGTTTGATTCATGTACACACTACACACACAGAGAGAGAGAGAGGGGGAGAGAGAGAGAGAGAGAGAGAGAGAGAGAATTTGCTACATTGCTTTTACAGTTCTACTTTTTGTTTTGTTTTGTTTTTCTAGACAGGGTTTCTCTGTGGTTTTGGAGCCTGTCCTGGAACTAGCTCTTGTAGACCAGGCTGGTCTCGAACTCACAGAGATCTGCCTGCCTCTGCCTCCCGAGTGCTGGGATTAAAGGCGTGTGCCACCACCACCCGGCAACAGTTCTACTTTTTAATTATTTGTTTTACTTTCCAAAAGTTCACGTCACCATTTGTAGTCCTATCCTAGTTTTCAAGGTCAGACTCTACCTTCTTGGGCATGCTCAGATGCTCAGCAAGCCTGTGAGACAATTGTGTCTTTCTTCTTCTTAACTGCAGTTCCCCTCTCCCCACTCCTTCCAGTCCCCTCTGCCTCCCCCCCCCCCCCCCGGTTCATTCCTTTCCCTTGGGGTGGGGGGACAGGCCTTCTAGGGATACCAACTGAACATGGCATCACGAGTTACAACTCGGCCCAAACCCTCATATCAAGGTTGGATGAGGCAATTCAGTCCCAGGCACAGGCAAAAGAGTCAGAAACAACCCTACTTCCCACTGTTAGGACCCTCACAAGAACGCCAAGGAACACAACCACACCTTATATACAGAGGACCTAGCAGAGAGTCACACAGGGTCAGTGTTTAAGAAGCTTTAATTTTATTTTATGTATGTGTGGGTATCTGCATGAATGTATGAGCCTCAAGTGTATGCAGTTACTACAAAGGCCAGAAGGAGGCACTGGATTCTCTGAACCCAGGAGCCTAACCCAGGTCTTCTGCAAGAGCAGTTTAAACTCCTATCTGCTAGGCTGGCTCCCCAGCCTCTTCCTCTTCCTTCTTCCCTCCCTCCATCCCTCCCTCCCTCCCTCCCTCCCTCCCTCCCTCCATTCCTTCCTTTTCTATAATTTCAGCAGATTCATATTACCAGCTCCCCCCTTTTTTCTCATCTGCTTGATATTTTATTTATTTTATTTATTTATTTATTATGTATACAATATTCTGTCTGTGTGTATGCCTGCAGGCCGGAAGAGGGCACCAGACCTCTTTACAGATGGTTGTGAGCCACCATGTGGTTGCCGGGAATTGAACTCAGGATGTATGGAAGAGCAGGCAATGCTCTTAACCAGTGAGCCATCTCTCCAGCCCCTCTGCTTGATATTTTAAAAGTTATTCATGAACACAATTTAAGGTCCAGAATGATACTATCTTCCTCCAGAAATGATTTTTCAACCATCTGAGAAGTTAGGGGCCACTTTAATTCAACCCAGTTACTGTGCAATTAGAAAAAACATGTACTCAGGCCTGTGGAAGAGGTACCACAGAGTGCCATGTAATGCCCCTAGGGAAAAACCCACCACTGCTAGGACAGAGACAGTTCAGAGAAAAAGAACATCTACAGCAAGCCCTAAGGAGTGAGTACTCCATTGACTTCTTCTGCTCCTTGAGGCCTAGAAAAGAACCCATTCACCCCACCAGGGGCTTTGCTGTAAACCTGATAGACAGCAGCTCTGGAACGGAGTCTGCTGAAAACACGGACTCTAATCACAGCTCCCACGGAGTGAGTAAGCATTCCTGCCAGGAACATCAAGGTACGCTAGAGATGAGCCCTTCTATTGCCAAGCAGGGAAACTGAGAGCTCGACAGGGCAAGTAAATGATCATCTGCCTCCTGCAGGCCTTGCAAAAACAGCAAGAGACACACGAATCCATTCTTACCACCAGCACCTTCTTTTTCCCTCTTGCATGGCTTAAACTCATTATTTAGCCAAGGCTAACCTAGAGCACCAGGACCTCCTGCCTCTGCCTCCGGGGATTACAGGTGGGCACCACTGTGCCTGGTCTTATTTGGCTATGAGACTTGGTGCACACTGGGCAAGTATTCCAGCAACCAAGTCATGTCTGCAGTGCCAGAATATGTCTCTCCATGAATGGTTGGTTCTGTTGGGGCTGAAGAGATGGCTTGGTGGTTAAACATGTCCTGTTCTTGCAGGGCACCTGAGTCCAAGAACTGCCTGAAACTCCATGAAGCTCCAGCTCCAGGGAATCTGAAGCCCTTGGCCTCCAATGGCACCTGCTTGCACCTATGCATAAGCTCCCCCCACCCCATACACACAGTTGAGAATAATAACAATAAATGGTTTTGCAGTTTTGACATAAGCTGAATGTTGTTTCATTTTAATAGAGACTCTCCCCACCCCCAGGTAGTTTTTCTTATTGTTTGTGAGGTTCTGTTTTTTGTGCTGGAAATTGAACCCAGGGCCTTGCTCTGCCAGTGAAACAGCAGCTCTGTCCTTATTTGAGGATTTCCCTAGAAATAAAAATACTTAGAAACTGAACCCCAGGCCCTCTCTTACTTAATCCAACCTTGTATGGCAGTTTTCAAAACAAGACAACCGGTTGTGGCATTAGTGGGTAGGAGTTCAGGTCAGAGAACAGAACAAGCCCTGGCAGATAGCTTCTGCAGGCTGGAGCTGGCTCACTGACTCCAGGTGTCCTTTGCTCCGGAGGTAAAAGCAAGGATGTCAGAGGTAAAACACTAACTTGTTTATTTGAGTTAGGGACTGTGATAAGAGAAAGGGGATTAGGGTTGGGGAGGTGGCTCGTTGGTTAAGCACTTTCTGCTATTCCAGAAGACCTGAGTTTGTCAGACAGCCTTTAACTCCAGCTCCAGGGGATCCCAATGGCTTCCTTGGGCACCTTTCTCTTTCTCCTTCAGATCCCCAACCTATAGAATGGTGTTACTCGCCCTCAGCTACACTAGTCCAGAAATCCTCTCCCAAACACGCTCAGATAACTGCTTCTATAGTTACTCTAAATCTCACCAAGGTCAATCACTGGATCTGGTGAGACGGCTCAGTGGGTAAAGTCCACCGCTGCCAAGCCTACAAACCTGAGTTAAGATTGTCACAGTCTCCTAACTCAAATAAACAGTAGTTAGTGTTTTACCTCTGACAACCTTGCTTTTACCTCCAGAGCAAAGGACCCCTGGATGTACATACCAACACACAGATACATATATAATTTAAAAAATAATAAATGAAATTAAGATAAATATCTTTACTAAATTAGATTTCTAAGATAAATTGTTGGCTGAAACAGCACAAGACAGACAACAGGTAGAGAATAATGTATTTTAGGCAATTGTGTTTGTCAAAATCATCTCTCAAAATGATATAGATTTTCTATAGGTACATATGTAAATATGGAGAAGCAGGTTTTAAGAGATTTGTAATATCACATTTAAAAAAAAATCAAAGCAGCTGGGTGTGGTGGTGGTGGCAGGCCTTTAATCCCAGCCCTCAGGAGGCAGAAACAGGCAGATCTCTGAGTTTGAGGCCAGCCTGGTCTATAGAGTAAGTTCCAGTATAGCTATGGCTACACAGAGAAACCGTATCCTGAGAAAACAAAACAAAATTACATAAGTAAAATAAAAATCAAAGTGGGAGCCAGGTATAGTGGTGCATACAGAATTTCTCCCTAACACTCATGCAGGCCAGTTCACAAGTGCCTGTAACTCCAGTTCCAGGGGATCCGATGCCCTCTTCTGTGCCTGCCTCCAGGCACTGAACTTGTGGTGTACATACATACTTGCAGGAAAACATTCATACAGGTAAAAATGAGTAAATTTTATTTTTTAAAGTAAAGGCTAGCCATATTTATAATATTTTAAGGTTTACATGAAAGGAAGCTGTATTTCGTGAGTCACTAATGTAATTGGAAAGTGCTTGGCTTTAGTCCTGCACCTAGGGCCTCCTACATGCTGGACAAGCCCCCTACAGCCGATCCACACCTTCTGTCTTCAGGTCAATTTTATTTAAAGTCAGGAAATTGGGACATTCTGATTTCAGGAATACCAAGTTCTAAATTTTCTTCCCTTGGGAAGAGTTTGCATCTCTGTCTCATTGAGGTTAGGCTTGGCCATGTGAGCAGAAGCCACACTCGTCTCTCAGGGCAGAAATTTGGATAGATGGGTGAGGATTACCATACTCTTTTCCTTTTACCACAAAACCAAAGATATTTTGGCTAGAACCTGTCCCTTACCCTATTGGGGTGGCTGCGGGTGGGAGTGGAACTCCTCTTTGACCTACGAAGGCCCTGCGATGTGAAAAATAGATTACTGCTGTCATAGCCTCAGGGACTGTGGAGCCATTAATACAGCCTGACCTATCTTTGCTAACCCTAAGGATAAGATGATCAAGCAAGCAGTGACTTGGAGCAGAGTTCAAGGGGACAAAGAGATGAGGGCCATGGAGTCTTGTTTGTCACAGACAGTGGAGGCAAAGTGGAGTGCAGAGCAGCAGAGACACATCTGACTAGTTCCGATGTGTCCCAAGTTTTCTCTCAATTGTCTGCTGCTCAGAGAAAGCACTGGGGTGGGCTTGGAATGTAGCTAGCCTAGCATGCATGAAACCCTGGGTTTGAGTCCCAGCACTGTATAACTTGAATATGGTAACGCACACTCGCAATCTTTGCTCAGGCTAGGAGGACCTTAGCTATAGAACAAATTCAAGGCCGAGTTATAACATACGAGACCCTGTCTGATGGGGAAAAGAAGAAAATTGGGATGCAGTTCTCGGTCCTTTATCAGATGGTTCTGGCCATGCAGGGCTTTCTAGAGAAGTACTTGGAATTTACTGAGGAAATGCTCTCAGTTCTAATCTGGGTCTAAATGTATGTGGGTCTCCACCTCCCCTAAGAGCTCTCAACTGGCCACCTTAGTAGTGAATCCAAGGAGGCTCCTACACTGGGCAGAGCTGGTCTCGGAGACAGCTGTAGTCAAGAAAGCAGAGGATCCAGAGAGTGAAAATACTCGATGATTTCAGCCTTAGTCACGTCAGATCACATCTGATACCTGTGTATGAGGAGTGACTCAAGATGACAGGCCTGGTGTCGCCGTTATTTTAATGAATAATAACAAAGAAAAGAACTTCATTTCTTGTCTAGTAGGCCATGGGGTACAAACAAGAGTTTTCTTGTCAGGCTATGGTATACAGTGAGGTAAACACATATACAGTGGTATACACATAGCCTTGGGCATTGAATCAATCAACTGGGGACTGGGGGGAAATCAAGAGATTGGTGTTATTAATTTCTCAGAGCCTCAGTTGCCTCATTTTAAAGGTAATTTTTGAGAGTGTTGGATATAATCTGTAATTCATCAATTGAAAGGCCGAGGCAGAAGGATCACTGTGAGTTTGAGATTAGCTTGAGTTACATAGTGAGTTTTAGGTCAGTCTTTGCTATAGAGTATGAGCCTGTCTCTCCAAAATAATATTCACTTTGAAGCCAAGCAAGAGGAACACCATGAATGCAAAGGCAGCCTGGGCTATAAGATGAGACCCTGTCTCAAATTAAAATGGAAAGAAGGAAAGGAAGGAAGGAAGGAAGGAAGGAGAAAGAGAGAGAAAGACAGAGAGAAAGAGAGCAAGCAAGCAGGCACTACTCTGTAGATTTATAGAACTGATGTAAAGAACAAGGAGGTTCAATACTGTGCACACGAGGAGTTGGCCCCCGTGAATGTGTTGCAATGATGACAGAGATGAATGAGTTTGCAGAGAGGTGTACACATTTGATACTAGAGTCCCCAGCCACCTACTAAGGTAAGAGTCCTTTCTCTCTCTCTTCATCTACAGAAGAAAGACATTGTGGAAATGCACCCTCAGCCCTAGAATGTTCCCAGCCATTTCCACTGGGCAGTCTCCCAGTAGCTTATCAATTTTCCCTCCTCCCAACTGAAGAGACAAGTACCCATATATCCAAAAGGCCAATCCACACTCCTTGTGCCTCCAGTGGCTGGGGTAACAACACAAAACCCACACCAGTCTGAAGACCCACTCAGCCTCAATCGAAGGCCTGTCTCAGAGAGGACCAGGTTCCCAGGATCCCGTTGCTTCCTACAGTGCATATTTTCCATGGCTGGTTCCTATGTTTCTCCAAAGCCAGCTGCTGGCCAGTTGTGAATGGCCCAAGAAACCACCTCACCGTATTTCAGCCCAGTCAACTGAAAGCAAGTTAAGACATGCCTGGATTCCACGGTCAGTGGACTTGGGTACTGGCCTTTGAAAGCTGCTGGCCAACAAGAGGCAAATCCTCCTAAAGACAGCAGGACCATGTGGTCATCCCCTTCAAAGGGATTTTCACTTCCAAGGGGCAGCAGTTGGTCGTCTTGTCTCTGGCACATTTTGCCACTTCCGTGAAACTTGATTCAATTGGACCTCTATGTCACTTCCATAGTAGAGGGAACACTCATGCCTACCCAACACCCATCTAGCTTTCAACTAGGGAAGTACTCACTGCTTCCTCGCCCTCACCCCTGGCTCAATCCAAATACCAGGGAGGCTCTTCCATATTTGTTGTGGAATATTGTTTTAAGATGTGTCACATTTGTTTATGCTGTGGAACATTTGGGGACTGATGCAAAGATGTGTTGTATTCTTTTATGTTGCATTTGCTTAACTCTGTGAAGCTGTGCTACTTTACCTGTCTAAAACACCTGATTGGTCCAATAAAGAGCTGAATGACCAAATAGCCAGGCAGAAAGAGAGAAATAGTTGGGACTGGCAGGCAGAGAGAATAAATAGGAAAAGAAAACTGAGTTCAAAGATCGAGGGGCGAGAAAAGAAGGGGCCAGCCACGCACAGCCACATAGCCAAACAGCCAGACATGGAATAAGAAGAAAAGGAAAGATATACAGAAACAGAGAAAGGTAAAAGCCCGGAGGCAAAAGGTAGATGGGATAATTTAAGAAAAGTTGGTAAGAAACAAGCCAAGCTAATGCTGAGCATTTATGAGAATGAAAGTCACTCTATATGATTTATTTGGGAGCTGGGTGCTGGGCCTCCCAAAGAACCAAAGAGTAAAAAATAGCCAACTACATATATTCTACTCCAAGGATAGCATAGACTTTGGACTGAGCAGTTATACAAACAAAGTCTATTTCTTTGTTTGTAACCACAGCACACAGCTCAAGAAAACCAGTAGAATCAATAAATCGCTTTGAAATTTTTGTTGAGTCAGCTGAGGAAAATGGATATGCCCATATGAACATAACTCTTAAAGAACTTAGTAGGGAATTGTTAGGGGTACCACACAGAAAGACAAAGACATCGGCATGGGGTAGATAAGGGCAGAAATAAGAGAGGGTAAGTTAGTGCTCTTATCTTAAAATCCTTCCATCACGCCACACCTGATTTATACCTGAGATTCACAGCTACCTATGCCAATCCATTTATGGCTACTTGGGGCAATATTTGTTGACTCTTTGTCTTAGAACAAATAGTTCACACTAACACATCTATTCCCTTGGCTCTCTTTAGAATTCCCACTGTGAATGTGGCCTGAGTTTGGTTGAACTCAGCTTCCTTCTGGTCTTAATATTTATGATACTACTTTAGGGCCATTTGTTGGGAATTCAACTCTGATACCAGAACTTCTAAGTTCTCCTAGGCATACAACTCTGGCTGTCTTTATCCATCTTTATAGAAGAGCCATGTTGATGTAAGATGTCCTTCTGTATGCTGTAAATATGTGTCTCCCTCATTGGTTGATGAATAAAGCTGATTTAACCGGTGACCAGGCAGAATAGAGCCAGGTGAGAAATCCAAAGATACAGAGAGAAAGAAGGCAGAGTCAGGCATACACCATGTAGCAGCCAAAGGAGTACCATGCCAGGGTATCACTGGTAAGCCATGGCCATGTGACGATACGCGAATTAGTAGAGATGGGTTACTTTAATTGTGAGAGCTACTCAGTAATATGCCTAAAGCCATTGGCCAAACAATTACAATTAATACTGAGCCTCTGAGTGGTTATCTTATAAGTGGTTACAAGGACTGGTGGGCAGAGAGAAACGGTTCCACTGGGCCCAGACGAGGAGAAAAGTCTCCATTTATACCATGTACCATGGAGAATCTGTCCATTGTCTCGTAGCTTTCAGTTCAAGCAAGTTGGGCACCCAGAAAGTGTCACCACCACCACAGACCACCCACCACCCAACAGACTTGGGCATCAGAGTTCTACATCCTGAGCCACACTGGCAAAGCTCAGTGAGACTGTACACAACACACCTGTTTTCTTCCAGGTCAAGTCTAACAGATACACCTATCATACAGTCTCAATCAGCCTAGACAGCCTGACTTCTAGCTAAGGGGATTCTGGACAAGCTTCATGCAGATTCAGTCTCTCAAATGGATGCTGAAGATGGTCAGCTCAGACTTTCCCCAAGAGTGAACAAGGACGTAGAGTCTCACTGCATTCTCCCCAGGCTGTCTCTTCTCTATTCATCGTAAAAACCATACATTGTACTCTTCTAGGGCCCAGACTATGTTGGTGGAGCCACCACAGGAAGGGATGAGGGTCACAACTTTCTAATAAACTGGATAACCACATCCATAATTCTTGAGGAGCAAGGGAAAGTCAAGAAGCCAAAGTCAAGGGTATTAAGCACTCCATGGAAACCATCCTCCATGTGGTGCCACGTCACAGGCACCCCCAGATCTTCCAGCCTCTTCTTGTATAAGAGGGAATGGTCCCGAAGAAGGTCATACTCGCAGCTCACAATGCAGGTTTCTGGGAGCCGAGACACTATATCATCTTCTGCAATGAGGGGCGAGCATACTGAGTTCAGTGTGAGGTTTATCTCCTGGTAAGCGTCTTCATTCACAGGTCCTGGGGGTATGTATTGGTAGCCTCGCTTCTTAAACCTCTCTGGGATGTTTTCTGAGCCCAACCACTTTCTGTATTTCTCCCAGACTTCCGGAGGCAAATGGGTACCATTCTTGATGGCATTTTTCCAGGAAGTCCTCAAGTCTAGGTGACAACACCAACAATAAAAGGCCAGATTCCAAGAGAGCAGTGGAATGTTGGCGTTCTGTTGATAAGAAGGGCCCCGGAAATCTATGCTTTGCAGTGAAGAGTAGATCAAAATCTGGGCCCGGATCTGGGGGAGATCTCCTTGCTTCAGAAATTCTTGACAAATCACAGTGGCTGCGTTCCCTCCCACGCTGTCACCACAGACCACAACCCGAGCCGGGTCCACTCCATACACCTGCAATGACTTCAGAAACTGGGTGGTGGCTGCGATACAGTCGTCTTTCATCACTGGGTACTTGTACTTGGGAGACTTTCTGTATCTGAAGTGGAATCAAGGACCAGAGATTATGTTCGATGCCCAGTCAAACCCAAAGGACCCTTGTCTAACGTCTCGTATCTCAAATCCCTTTTTGACACCTGAACAGGAGGAGATAGGCAAGGACCCAAACACACAGTAGACATAAAGCCTTCACGCCTGCCACTCGGGCTCAGAGGAGGCAATTGCACTTGAAAATGGATGTGATATTGTTCAGATGTTCCAGTGGGCATGCAGGGCACCGCTGGCTTTAGGTAGAGGAGATGCTATGTCTGCTATGAGCAGGGCTGTTAGACCTAAGGAACTCTTCGAGCCAAAATCAAAGTGCCATCCCCATTCCCACCAGCCTCCAAAAGACAGAGTAAAATGATGCCTTAATCCACAAAGATTTCATGCACCAAGGCAGGGGCTTCAGTCCACCGTCCCGCTCTCCTCTGTTCCTTGCTTCTCCTTACTGGGTCCTCACAGCCCAGCCCTCCCCCATTCTCCTCTCCAGTTCCATCTGCTTCAGGTTTAAACTCCAGACACTGTCACTCCAAATCAGGGCTGTCTGCTTTATGTGTTCCATTAGCCCCTTTCTCACCCGACTGCCAAAACAACAGAGCCGCAGTCCTTGGACAAACGTAAGCATATGTTGTGGTGCGTTCCTGTAAAACAAATCAAACGTCACATTATTAGGACATTTTCCTCTCTGCAGCCCTTGTGGCCATTCTTCTCTTGTAAACAGAGTGCCTAAGTTAGCTGAGCAGCCATAAAATAACCTCTGACTGTTGAGTAAATATCCTTCCAACTCCTCACTGTTTTGCTTTTGTGGGCTGCGAGGACAGCATTCTCCAAGATGCCCATGACCCACTGAGCATCAACACTTATCAAAAGTGGATAGATCACAGTGGCTCAGTGTGTGAGAGTGGTATCCTTACATCAGTTTAGGAAGAGGTCAGACCATTGCACAGTATACCACCAAAGTGATCTGTGCCTACTAATTGTCCTGGGTTTTCTTAGGCATAACATTAAACCATCTACAGGGAGAATGACCATCCTTCCTTTAAGATTTATGTTACTTTTCCTGTTGTGGATATGTTGTACACACATGTGTGAAGGTGTGTCAGGCAGTTGTATGATGTCATAGATGGGTGTTAGGAACCAAACTTGGGTCCTTTGGAAGAGCCGCAAGTGCTCTTACCTACTGAGCCATCTCTCCAGCTCCTACAAAGTGACCATTGTTTAAGCCTACTTAGCAGGATGACAAGGGCCTTAAGGAAGCCAGAAAAAAACTTTCTTACTTAAGCTCCCTAGGATGGTTCCACCACCATGGAAGAAGATGATGCCAGGCCTAAGAGTGGAGGAGTGTTCCTTAGGCTGGTATAGTTTCACAGGAATTGTCCCAAAGCGAAGATCCGTGACCACAACATCAGGATCTCTCTTGAGGGGCTTCAGATCATGCACAAAACTGGCAAACTGGGGTGCATAACACAGTCCCAGCTTCTCAAAAATCATCCCCTGTCAGAGAGAGAAGAGACAATGGGTTAAGATTATGTATCAGTCATTTTGCATGCAGCCCGGAGCCGGTCAGACACACCTACCCTCCCCAGGATCAGACTGGACCCCAGACGTGCATTTCCGCTGTCTCTCAGCCTCCGCATGAGGCATCTGCAGGTAAAGCCACACCTACCCAGGCCCATCACCAGACCGACTCCTCTCAATCACACTCTCCCCAGACACTTTACCTGCCAGACACGACAAACTAGGCTTCTGGCTAATCCATGAGACTCCCTTTTAAAGACTCCTGCTCTACCTGGGGTCTGGGTGTGGTCTTCTCTCCAGGGAAGACAGCCTGGGTCTCCCAAATATGTATTGCTATGGAGATGATGTTTTTGAAGAGGGAGAAAGAGGTGTTTTCTTGCCTTTCCAGAGCAATTACTGAAATCTTTCTGGAAAATACATATCGTGAAAGGCTTTTCTCTTTAGGAAAATTAAGAATGAGGGTAGAAGTGGGAAGGTGTATGTGTTTGACCACATGGTGAGGGATGTCAATACCGGTGGTGGCAAATGAGGCTTCTTCAGGTTATTGTGCTATCTTTGAGATCAAGGTAAATGTTTCCAAAAGAAATATGAATATTAATAAAGAACAACATTCTTCTTTTTTAAAAAAACATTATTATTATTATTTTTAAATATTTATTTATTTATTTATTTATATGTATACAATATTCTGTCTGTATGCCTGAAGGCCAGAAGAGGGTGCCAGACCTCTTTACAGATGGTTGTGAGCCACCATGTGGTTGCTGGGAATTGAACTCAGGACCTTTGGAAGAGCAGGCAATGCTCTTAACCACTGAGCCATCTCTCCAGCACCTGAAACAACATTCTTCTATATTCATAAACCAGTGTCTCACTCCACCATCACCAGAGAAGCTTCCTCCTGCAAGAGGTTGGAATAAATACAGAGACCAACAACTGGGAAATATGCAGAAAGTGAGAGACCTTGGAACACTCTGTTCTAAATGGGATGTCTCCCTCAAAGCCTTCCCTGAGGGCACAGGAGGAATAGGTAAGAGCTGGTGGGGATAGCTGATGCCAAGGAAACCGTGTCTTCCAGGCAGAACAGGACTGGCACATATATGAACTCCCATAGACTGTGGCAGCATACACAAGGTCCAAGCTAGATAGGGTCCCAGTGCTGAGAGGGGAAGTGGACACCAGCCCCATCCCTAACCAAGATACTATCTCCAATTCACAACCACTCAAAAAAGAAAAGAGTTTTCTCTAATGGAGTCTCTTTGGGTATATACACCATATTTAAGGGCAGTTCCATACCCAGAAGTAGATGGGCAACACAAAATAACTCAATAATGTTTTTAGAAATGTTTTGTCTCATAATGCTTTTGTGGGGCTTTTAAAAACAAACAGACAAAAAAAACCCAACTTTGCTTGTATTTTGATTATCTGTTATGGTTTTCAGTTTCGAATTTGTGTGTGTGTTTGTGTATGTTTCTCTTGCGTTTTCTTTTTTTTTTCTCCTGCTTTTTCTTTGTTTTTGCCCCTTCCTATTTTTCTTTTTCTTTATTTCTTTCATTTTCTTATTTTCAGGTAGGGTTTCTCTGTGCAGCCTCAGCTGTCCTGGAACTCACTCTGTAGACCAGACTGGTCTCCAACTCAGAGATCCCTGCTTCCCAAGTGCTGGGATTTAAGGTGTGCACCACCACTGCCTGGCTTCCGTTTGTTTTCCTATTTGCTTTTATTCTGGTTTGTTTGTTCTTCATTGGCCTGCTTGTTTTCTAAAGAAAGAGAGAAAGGAGGCATAGAGTCAAATGGCTGGGGAAATAGGGAGAATCTGAGAGGAGATGAGGGAGAGGAAACCATGAATGGAATATGCTGTATGAAAAATCATTTTCAAACAAATAAATAAGCGGGTACTCCCCGGATCTTTCCAGTAGTTTCTAGTCCTAAATCCCAGCCCTCTGGACTGTGATTGAAGCCTGTGGACTCACCTCAGAACATTTTTTTCCCTTTTGGTATGTCTACAGTGTGTTGGATGTATGTACTGTATGTATTTACTAATACAGGTATATGCACATCTGTGTGTGTATGAGGAGACCAGAGGTCAACACTAGGTGTCATTCCTCGACCGCATCATCTTTATTTATTTAATGATTTATTATTTTAGTGTATTTATTTATTTGTGGGTGTGTGGGGGGTACACATGAGCCACAGTACATGCGCAGAGATCAGAGGACAGCTTGGCGGAGTCTGTTCCATCTTCCACCATGTGGAAGTTCTAGAAGGGATAGAACTTGGACCATCAGGGTGGTACCAACTGACATTAGCTACCGCACCATCTCACAGACCCATCTAGTTTATTTTTTGAGACAGGGTCCCTTACTGATCTCATCAGTTGGACTAGGTAGGCTGGCCAATGAACTTCAAGGATTCTCTTGTCTCTGTGCCTCCCTCCGTTCCCCGGGCACAGGCTTAAACCATCATGCTAGGTCTGTGCTTGGCTTCTCATGATCTGAACTCAAGTTCCCGTGCTTGGGCAGTGGGCACTTTACAGGCTGCACTATCTTCCCAGTGCCACAGAACATTCTTTAAAATATATCATAAATACAAGAAATTCACCCAGGAAGGCAGTTTCATCTCCTTGGAGCCATCAGACAAATGGTATGTATGCTGTAACGATGCGCACACTTGAACATATGCACACACATGAACATGCCGTTGGACAGCACCCTGGTCTCAAAGGGATAAGGCTACCACTCTCTGTAGCACACAAAATAATCCCTCAGTCAAAACATTTGTTATTCTTCTTATGAGAGAGTTACAGTTCTGCCCTGGAGACCGTGTTCTGCTAACCTCCAGGCTCCTAACCCCCGTTGGCAGGAGATGCTGTATAGGTTAGCAGTGAAAAGGGGGTAATTTGTATCCTTACTCATCAAAGCTATGGGCTGCTTGCATTCTGACTCTTGAGTAAGCAAGTCCATGTCTCCCCCTCTGCCTTGCTGTGCTTTCCTCCTGGGTCGGGCCCCTGTATGAAACCCTTTGCAGTTAGAGTCCTTTGGGCCAGCCCCTGCCCTCTGCTACTATGGACTGCAAGCTCCCCAGAGGGAGACTCTGCCTCTTTTATTCCCCCCCCCCCCCCCCCCCCCGCCTATCTCTGGGCTCAGATCCTGGGCCAGGACACACAGTGGTTGCTTAACATTCCATTACAGAAAGAATCAACAGTAACAGCGGGCAATGTGCAAGCAGGGCTTATCCTAGCCCAGATGTTGCAATATGCCCTCTGGATAGCTCAACTCTGGGATCCTCGAGAAACGTCAGGCTGTAGGGGCTGCTATGATTCCCTGTTTAGCACACAGGGAAACTGAGTCATGATAACTAGGAACCTGGACTGTAGACTACAAAAGAAAATGACAGAGGGAAAATCATGGATTCTAGTCTGGCCGTGTGTAAAAACAGGCCCAGGGTGCTGTTTGTTTTAAATGTGCCAGTACATTACACTTGACATAATGATCTCCAGTTGCATCAGTTTCCTAAAAATGCTCCCTCTCTCTTTAATGCTTGAGTAAAACTCTGTTGTGTCTGAGTGTGGTGGTGCACACCTTTAATCCCAACACTCAAGAGACAGACACAGGCAGACATCTCTATTGTGTCTGAGTGTGGTGGTGCACACCTTTAATCCCAACACTCAAGAGACAGACACAGGCAGACATCTTTATTGTGTCTGAGTGTGGTGGTGCACACCTTTAATCCCAACACTCAAGAGACAGACACAGGCAGACATCTCTATTGTGTCTGAGTGTGGTGGTGCACACCTTTAATCCCAACACTCAAGAGACAGACACAGGCAGACATCTCTATTGTGTCTGAGTGTGGTGGTGCACACCTTTAATCCCAACACTCAAGAGACAGACACAGGCAGACATCTCTGTAGTTGAAGGCAAGCCTGGCCTATATAGTGAGACCTTGTCTCATTTCTTTTCACTGTGCATTTCCTCCTGTGTGTTTTCTTCATCCATTCATCTCTTGATCGATGTCAAGGGTGGTTTCCGTTCCTGCCTGTTGTGAATAGAGCAGCAGTGAACATGGATGCTCAGATGTCTGTGTGGTAGGAGACACGGTCCTCAGGGTGTTAGAGTAAGTGAGGTGACCCAGATTCAGGACAGAAACCATGCTCTCTCATATCTGGATCACCTAGTCATTTTTATGCGTGTGTGTAAAAATGGTTGGGAGTGTGGCTGTGAGCTAGAAATAAGAAGGGGGCCGTGAGAAGGGAGAAACCCATACCCATAACGTAAATGAATTTTACTGTTTTTAAAAAGTGTGTTCTAGCTGGGATCATCCTTAGGATGACTGGGAATTTCTCTAGTGCCAGGTTTCTTGCTAGCCCCATAATGGCTCCCTCAATCAAAATATCTCTTTCCTTGCTCTCATCTCTGTCCTTCCTCCATCTCAACTACCCCGTTCCCTCAAGCACTTCTCCCTGCTTCCCTCTCCCCTACTCTTCTCCTTCTGCCCTCCCTTTCCCTCAACCCCCATACTCCCAATTTTATCAGGTGATCTTGTCTATTTATCCTTCCCAGGAAGAGCTATGTATGTTTTTCTTAGGGTTCACCTTGTTCCTTAGCTTCTCTAAAATCATGAACTTTAGGCTCAATATCCTTTGCTTTACATATCCACTTATGAGTTAGTACATACCATGTTCATCATCTTTCTGGATCTGGTTACCTCACTCAGGATGTTTTTTCTAGTTTCATCCATTTGCATGCAAATTCCAAGCCCTAAGCAATAGAGGAGAGGTTGCCTGAACTGGCCTTACTCTGAAGTCAGACTGAAGACTATCTTACATATCACCATGGAACCTTCATCCAGCAACTGATGGAAAAAGAGGCAGAGACCCGCAGCAGAACACTGGGCTGAACTTCAAAAGTCCAGTTGAAGAGTGGGAGGAGTGAGAATATGAACAAAGAGGTCAAACCATCATCGGTACACCCACTGAAACAGTCTACCTGAGCTAATGGGAGCTCACCAACTCCAGCCAGAAGGAACCAGCATAGGTTCAAACTAGTCCCTCTGAGTGTGGATAACAGTTGCATGGCTGGGGCAGACCGCAGGGCCACTGGCAGTGGCACCAGGATTTATCCCTACTGCTTGTACTGGCTCTTTGGGAACCTATTCTCTTTGGATGGCTACCTTGCTCAGCCTAAATATAGTAGGGAGGGCTTTGAACCTTCTCCAAAGCAAAGTGCCTTACCCTATCTGAAGAGTGGATGGGGGGTGGGATAGGGGGTAGGCGGAGGGAGGAAGGGAAGGAGTGGAAATGTAAAATGAAAAAAGATAGTTTGTTTTCTTTTGTTTTTAAAGGTATATTTTATGGTTCTGCTCATGTCTTGAGCTAATTTACTAATTTACTTTCTGTTTTCTTGCTTTTGTTGTTTGCTGACTCTAATTAGTAGGTTTGTAGTTACTGGAGCCCAAAAACTCATCCCTTCGCAAATTACCCAGGACTAATAAAAAAAAGAGAGAGAGAGAGAGAGATTGGACTTTCCTTCTGTGTTAATTGGGTACCATAGTTTGCACAATTCCATGTTTCTCAGGCTTTCATTTGGAAATGGCCCCAGGGTGATGCTATTTATAGGTAATAGAGCCTCTGCAAAGAAGGCTGAGAGGTGCTGAGATCACTGGGGATATAGACCACTCGGGGAAGGTAGAGGATAAAGTCGAAATCTACAGAATGGGAAAAGATCTTCACCAACCCCACATCAGACAGAGGGCTGATCTACAAAATATAAAAAGAACTCAAGAAATTGATCAACAAAAGAACAAATCATCCAATAACCAAACAGAGAACTCTCAACAGAGGAATCTAAAGTGGCTGAAAGACACTTGAGGAAATGCTCAGCATCCTTAACCATCAGAGAAAAACAAATCAAAACAACTCTGAGATTCCATCTTACACTTGCACAAATGGCCAAGATCAAAAACACTGATGACAACTTATGCTGGAGAGGTTGTGGGGTAAAGGGAACACTCCTCCATTGCTGGTGGGAGTGCAAATTGACACAGCTGCTTTCAATATCAGTATGGAAATTTCTCAGAAGATTAGGAAACAACCTACCTCAAGACCAGCAATACCACTTTTGGGTATATTTCCAAAGTATACTCAATCATACCTCAAGGACATGTGCTCAACTATGTTCATAGCAGCATTGTTTGTCATAGCCAGAACCTGGAAACAACCTAAATGCCCCTCGACTGAATAATGGATAAAGAAAATGTGGTACATTTACACAGTGGAGTACTATACAGCAGAAAAAAATGACGACATCTTGAAATTTGGAGGCAAATGGATGGATCTAGAAAACATCATATTGAGTGAAGTAACCCAGACCCAGAAAGACAAATATAATATCTACTCAGTCATAAGTGGCTTTTAGACATAAAGCAAAGAAAAATCAACCTGCAATTCATAATCACAGAGAATATAGACAACAAAGAGGATCCTAAGAGAGACATACATAGATCTAATCTACATGGGAAGTAGATAAAGACAAGATCTCCTGAGTAAATTGGAAGCATGGAGATCACGGGAGAAGGAAGAAGGGGAGGGGAGAGGAAGGGAATGGAGCAGAGAAAAAAATATAGCTTAATAAAAACAATTTTTAAAAAAAAGATCAAAGTCTAAGCTAGGCAATCTGAAGGCAGAGACAGGCAGATCTTGGAGTTTCAGGCTAACCTGGTCTACAGAGTGGGTTCCTGGACAGCTGAGACCACACAGAGAAACCCTGTCTCAAAAACAAAACAAAAAAAGAACAAAGTCTAATGACATATATTCTCTAAAATACACAGCGAAGCCCATTGCTTTGTATAATAAATACTAGATGACTTTAAAGAAAAGGCACTGTGGGACCTCAGCCTTCTTCTTCCTCTTTTGTTCCTTGGGACATGAGAAGATTTCCTCAGTCCTATACTCCTACTGGAATATACTCTCTTTCCCCAGGCCCAGTACACTGAAGCTAACATAACAAGCTACAACCTCAGAAAACATGAGCCTAAATCAACCTTTTTTGCATTGTAAACCCATTGTCTTGGGTATTTTGTTACAGTAATAAGAAGTCGACTGAAACATGAAGAATATTTACTTTCTCTTTACATACTTTGAATCATTAGTATTGAAGCATCCAGTGTTTGCTTTTTCCTCACTTCTGTCCTCAGTCCTCAGGCAAAGGAGGCAAGCAAAACCTAAACTCACCCACGTCATGGTCAGATGTAAAAGGCAGCTGAGGATCCTCAGCCTGACAGGATGAGTGATGCCTTCAGGGATGTGTTCAGTCCAAAACTGTATACAGACCACCCACAGCAGGACTCCCAGCGAGAACGTAGCAACAGCGGCTACAAGGAGTGTCAGGGCCAGAACCACCATGCTGCTTCTGCTTCAGAGGAGGCCAAGTGTCGTTTGTGCCTGTCACAGGCCCTGGAAGATGCAGTGCAACCCAGTAGGCCTCTTATATATCACCAGCTTCTCTCCCCTCCTCCCTGCTTCTAGTAAACACCAGCCCACAGCCCAAACTTGGAGTCGCTGACACAGAGGAGGGTGTGGTTCTAGACGAGCCGCGGTGCAGAGGAGAAAGTGGCTCCTTATCGGCTCATTCATTTGGAAAGAGATCTCAAGAGCTCCCATTTAAATCCTGGCATTGCTACTAGACATTGCATTGGGTAAGCCACGGAGTTACCGTAGTCATAGACAGTTCCACAAACGTCATCGCCCACACCTAACTCTAGTCTTGCCACACTTACTATTCCTTACCTGGATGAGGGCCTTTGCGCTTGCTGTTTCTCTGTGCAGCAACTCCTGCCCCCCACTCCCCCCACACACAAATGCCGTCCGGGCTCTATGCTTCCTATCCCGCCCGTTGCTGCTCAAATGTCACTTTCTGTCTAGCTAGCTATTTAAAACAGTAATACTAGCCGGGCGGTGGTGGCGCATGCCTTTAATCCCAGCACTCGGGAGGCAGAAGCAGGCAGATCTCTGTGAGTTCGAGGCCAGCCTGGTCTACAAGAGCTAGTTCCAGGACAGGAACCAAAAGCTACAGAGAAACCCTGTCTCGAAAATTAAAAATAAAAATAAATAAATAAAGCAGTAATACTTCACTACCGACAGCCCCCTGGTCCTTTCTGTTTAATTCTCATCTGCGGCTTTTATTGTCACTCAGGATGCCAGTCCCTTGCCTGTAGAACACACGTTTTGAATGCAGAAATGTTTATGTTGTTGCTGCTTTAAGATTTGTTTATTTTTACTTTTCTGTTACGTGTATCTTGCCTGAATGTACATCTGTCTGTGCACCATGACTGCTGGTGCCCTGGATGCCATAAGAAGGTGTCAGATCCTCTGAAATAGAGTTACAGATGGTTGTGAGCTACCATGTGGGTGCTGGAAATTGAATCCAGGTCCTCTTCGTGAGCAACCAATACTCTGCACCACAGAGCCATCTCTCTAGCCCCTTACACAGTTCAAAGACCCTGGCTTAGGAATTGGTGCTGCCCACAGTGGCCTGGGTCTGTCTCACATCAAGTAATTTATTTAAGACCATCCCCCACAGGTATGACCACAGGCCAATCGAATGTGGGCAATCCCTCATGGAGACTTTCTTCCCAGTTGATTCAGGACTGTGTTAATTCGATGATTAAAGCCGACCATCACAGGGAGACAGGAGACAGGGGCCATGCCCCCCTTGTTATGATTATATAGAACCTCCTTGCTAGGAAAGGTTATGAAAGCTGCCTTAGCATCTGACCTGACCTAGAAAGCAAGCATATTTAAGCTTCTCTGTTTTACAATGGAGAGGAAAGACCTGTTCATCAATCCTTCCATTTGGTGTAGCTTTGCATTGGCCTGGCAGAGAACCAGACCCTACTCCAGCCTTTGAAAAACGGAGATGAGCGCACGCAAGCAGGCAGTTGAGTGCGCATGCGCTAAGTTTTCTCTCTGTTCTCGCCTGCAGCTGTTTGCAGTTTCTGCCTCGATTTCCCCACAATGATGGACTGTACGCCGAAGTAAACCCTTTTCTTCCCTAAATTGCTTTTCATCAGTGTGTTTTATGATAGCCACAGAAATGAAGCTAGAACATTCTCCAACCTGGTGAGGAAGCAGAAGCTTTCAAACAAAGGGATTTTGCCTCTCAAGAGTCAGCGGGACCGGGGCTGGAGAGATGACTCAGTGGTTAAGAGCACTGGCTGTTCTTCCAGTGGTCCTGAGTTCAATTCCCAGCAACCACATGGTGGCTCACAACCTTCTATGATAAGATCTGGCACCCCCTTCTGGCCTTCAGGCAGAACAACTGCATACAAAATAAATCTTAAGGGTGGGGGGGAGAGTCAGCGGAACAATGCCTGGAGATACTGTGGTTGACAGATGAGTTGGGCATTAGCAGCTCAGAGACAGACGCCAGAGATGTGCTAAGCATCTCTACACTTAAGTTGGCCCCTGCCACGCAGAAGTGTCTGGTTTAGCATATCGACACACCTGTGTCAGGGGCGCTTGGATTGGAATGTTGGGTCTGCTCAGTGCCAAGCATTCTAACAAGGGGCAAGTTACTGACAGTTTCTCAACCTTTCCTCGGGGGTTGGTTGAGTACACCCAAACACATCATCAGCTGCAAAGCATTAGTATGAGTGTGCCATGCCACAGACTCAACAGGTGGCAGTGGCAAAAACAACGACCAACACATTTCCTCCATGTTCTTCATTCATATCCCTCGTGCGCCCACAAGAGTGCAGTGCTCTGGCCCCCCTGAAAGGGGATGGAACTAAGGATGCAACCTGACCAGTGGGGTGTGAGTGGGGATGCTGGAGCCCCTGCCTAGGCATGGAGCATCTACACGGTCCTCCAATGCCTGGCTGTAGAGCATCTACAGAGTGTTGGGATCTTTCTGGAAAGGGACGGCTCCTGGTAGTCTTATCAGGTCACAGTCCTGTGGTGAGCTTGGAGGGGAGTGGTATGGGGCAATGTGGGGAGAAAACTGAGAGGGCGCATTTTTTGCAAGATATTGTGGGAACATTACATAAAGCTGCAGAGAGGCAAGGTTGCTTGTTCTGGCAGCCACCTTTCACCGTGGCTGTTTCAGCAACAGCTGGCATCAGCCGTACTAGAGTCTCGATCCGGTTTAACTATACCCCACTCTTGCAGATTTCTTTCTGGTTTTATCCCTTGTGTTCATTTTGCTCTGGATTCTACCCAAAGCTGTTGGCTCTGGTAGTTAACCTGTAAGGTCCCCCACATTCCCATCCATACCTCCAGCCGTAGTGTGAGAAGAGCTGCTGTGGAGGAAGGACCACAGAAAAGAAGGTCATTGCTCGTGGTCTTCCCAGCTTCTGTGTGGAAAACAGCCCTGGGAAGATGGCAATCTTCTCTCTTTCTCTCTCTGCCTGCCTGTCTGACTACCTGTCTCTGTCTCTCTCCCTCAGTTTATTCATCTGTAGACTAAAGTCTGAGCTTTGTTCTCCCCCTCTGTGTCAAGCCCTGGGCCAAATCCTTTGCATATGTTAAGGTGTGATGGTGCATTCCCACATATTCAGGTTTAACTTGTTGGTCCATAAATCAGGGCTCAGTCACCCTTGACACTGTTTCAGGGCTCTGCTGCTTCTAAATCACTGGCGTTAAAGCCAAATACTGGTCTTTTGTGAACTCACCTGTGTTGGCTAGTTGTTTGTCAACTCGACACAAACTTGAATCATGTGGGAAGAGAGACTTTCAATAGAGAAAAATGTCACCATAAGATTTGCCTGTAGGCAAGTCCGTAGTGCTTTTTCTAGATTGAGGATTGATGTTGGAGGGCCCAGTCCCCTGTGGACCATGCCACCCCTGGGCAGGTGGCACAGAGTTGTACAAGAAAACAAGCTGAGCAAGTTAGGAGGATCAGATCAATAAACATTTATCCCCCATGGCTCTGCTTTAGTTCCTGGATCCAGGTTCCTGCCTTGAGTTTCTGGACCAACTTCCCCAGGCTGTGACCTGAGAGTGGTAAGCTTAAATAATCCCTTTCCTCCTCAATTTGTTTTGGGGCATGGTGTTTCACGACAGCAATAGAAACGCTAACTAAGACATCCCCTCCTTGGAACAGCTAGGCATAACATCCCTGGCTCACTCTACTGACCTCCACACCCAACATGGATGTCAAAGAAAAGTTGTGGTGGCCAATTTGACGTAGGGTGGCACTAGATTCATACCTACATATATAACCCATCACTTAGAGCTCTTTCCTGTAAGACTGGAGAGAGAGTTCAATCCATAAAATGTTTTCATGCAAGCATGGGGGCCCGAGTTTGGATTCCCAACATCTATGTGAAAAGCCACTTATAGCAGTCCACGCCTGCGATCCTCAGCATTGGAATGGGCAGGAAGACAGGACTGGAATGGGCAGGAGGACAGCATTGGAATGGACAGGAGGACTCTTGAAGCTTGCTGGCTTGCTAGTCTAGCTGAAGAGGTAAAAGACCAGGTTCAGTGAAAGACCCATCTCAAAAAATGAGATGGAAATCTGTCAAGACAGATCAGTAGATAAGAGTTTGTCACCATGCCTGATAACCTGAGTCTGATACCTGAGACCCACTTTGTGGAAGGAGAGAACCAACTTCCACAAGTTGTCCTCTGATTTCCACAGGTATGCTCTCTCTCTCTCTCTCTCTGTCTCTCTCTTTCTCTCTTTCTCTCTGTCTCTCTCTCTCTCTGTCTCTCTCTCATACACACACACATACACACACACACACGCAAACACACACGCACGCAGCTACTCACTGAATAACTCGTGTATGAATAGTGTTCTGGACTTGAATAAAGGTTTTCATTTAAATTTTGGTTATTATAGTGTGTGTGTTTGTGTGTATCCATATGTGTGTGTGTGTGTGTGTGTGTGTGTGTGTGTGTGAGAGAGAGAGAGAGAGAGAGAGAGAGAGAGAGAGAGAGAGATAAAGGAGTCAGGGATGTAGAATCAGAGGACAATTTTTTGAGTCAGTTATCTTCTTCTACCATGTGGTTTGTGACCAATTCAGGCTGTTAGCCTTGTGCAGCAAGCCTGGCCTTCTCTCTGGCTCCCAGTAAAGGCTCTGACCCACAGGCACTCTTCTGATGTGGGACACAGAAGAAAGTAACTGACAAACTGCCAATATAGGTGTAACTGTCTTTGAAATTTCCTGCTTCATGGAAATGTCTGCTAGATACTATGGGCCTATAGGCTAAAGATGGATGCCCTAACGGTACAAAGAACTTTGGGATGTCTCTATCATTTCTAGAGTTTTGGAAGTTGCTTACAATGTACTTCCTGTTTACTTAGGTAATATATCCTTTGGAGTCTTTGATGGGGTTGGAGAATTTATATTTTTCCTAAGTTATGATAAAAGATAAAGTAGAGATAAATATTGTAACTGTAATTCTTGCTTGATACCTGTTTTTTATATGTAGTTTTACTATGTTAAAGTTAAAGCTTTACTTTTTATTTAAACAGAAAAGGGGAAATGATGTGGGAGGTCTTTTTGTCTATAAGTTGCTTTTATTGGGTAATGAATAAAGAAACTGCCTTGGCCTGTTGATAGGGCAGAACTTAGGTAGGTAGGAAAACTAAACCAAATGCTGGGAGAAAGAAGGGCAGAGTCAGAGAGAAGCCATGGAGACAGACAGATGGAACATTACCTGGTAAGCCACAGCCATGTGGCGATACACAGATTAATAGAGATGGGTTAATTGAGATATAAGAGTTAGCCAATAAGAAGTTAGAGCTAATGGGCTAAACAATGATTTGAATAATATAGTAGCTGTGTGTTTATTTTGGGGCTGAGCGGCTGGGAACCAACAAGGGCCCTCAAACAACACTCTTCTCCCAGTGAATTCAGCTGTTGGCTGCCTTCCTCTGATGGTTCTGCCAGGTATGCCACCCTCCTCTTTGGAACCTGTGGGCAGTACTATAATTCTGCTACTGCATGTGTTCTATTGAGTCACCCTCACGTGTCTCTTGTGAACAGCATCCTGAACCTGGCCTTCTGCCTAATCAGGTCTCTCCCAGCAAGTATCTTGATGAAGATGAGCCAGAAACAAACAAGACAAGAATCACAAAGGCTATCTGACCAAAGTTTCCCGCTACAGCTCAGACCCTCAGGCAGGAGTCTTCACAAGATGAAGGCGGGTGCCATGGAAAACATTGTATCTGTGATAACAAGGTCTCTTGAGGATAGGGCTTAGAGGCCAAGCCTTGTTCTAGACTCTTCAAGACTAGTTAGAAGAGAAACGACAACACATGTTCAGTTCCTCTGCTCTGTCTAGCATTTCAAGAGATTCGAGTCGTGTGCCCACTTTATGGATAAGAAAACTGAGCCTTGATAAAGCTAAACAGCTTTCAGAAAGTTAGAAAAACTCCTAAGTACTGGTCACAGGGGACTTCACAGGCAAGGGAGGCTCCTCCTGTACCCCCTTTTATGCAATGACAAGATTTCAGTTAACAAAGAAAACCCCTAGCGACCATACAGGTTTTAGCTGTCTGGTTTAAGGAGAAGCATGAACCATCAGGACACACTCTAAGCAGGAACGGCCCATGGCTTGCTCAATAGGCAGATGGTTGCAAATCTATGTTAGGCCAACGCTTGTTTCACAACAGAAAATCTTATTTTCTTATCTATGAAGACATACTGATATAAAAATTGTTCCAAGGGGCTGGAGAAATGGCTCAGAAAATAAAGGCGCTGGCAGTGCAAGTCTGACATCCTGATTCATCTCTGGAACCCGTGTTGGAAGAAAAGATCACACACCAATCATGGTGTTCACACACTTACATTCACACACACAGAATACTAATAATAAAAGTTCCGTGTGAGAGGCACCGGCGTGTGTGCCACTGAGGACCAGCTCTGAGGCTTTCTATGCAAGTACTCTACCACTGACCCACACCCACAGTCCCTAGAGTATTCTTTCTTACTTATTTATTTATTTTTTTTTGTTGTTGTTTTGTTTTTGTTTTTTGGTTTTTTGAATCAGGGTTTCTATGTAGCTTTGGGTGGCCTGTCCTGGAACTAGTTCTTGTAGACTAGGCTGGCCTTGAACTCACAGAGATCCGCCTACCTCTGCCTCCCAAGGGCTAGGATTAAAGGCACTACCACCTGGCTGCTGTTGGTGGTGGTGTTTTTTTATTTTATTGTTTTTTTTTTTTTGATATGGGTTCTTTCTATGTAGCCTCGGCTATTCTGGAACCAGGCTGGCCTCAAGCTCATAGAGATCCACCTGCCTCTGCTTCCAGAGTGATTGGATTAAAAGACAAAACAAAATCAATACCTCAAAAACAAACAAAAGTCAATATTGAAAAATAAACAATAATAAAACAGTGGAAACAGGACATGGTGCTCAAGTCTATAGTCCCAGCACAAGAGAAATTGAGGCAAGAGGCCCACAGATTAAAGACCATCCTGGGGCAAGATCAAATCTCAAGAAACAGAAAAGTTTAACAAAAGGAAGAAAAAAGCCAGTGCTAAGACTCGCATTGGTGATGTTGTTGTTCTTAAAGTCAAGACATCACCTTGTCTCTTTTGAGACAAGGACTCACACTGGTAGCTCAGGCTGGCCTGTGAAGCATTATGTGTTCCAGGCTGGCTTTAAACTTGGGACAATCCTTCTCCTTCAGCCAATAAGTGCTGGGATTACAGATATGTGGCACAATTCTTCACTCACTTTTGAATCTAAGCCAGATTCACAGCTTCACATTTTTTTCTTAAATAAAATCCTCAAAATTGTATGAGCTCAAACCAAACCAAATCTAGAAGTGTGTGTGTATGTGTGTACACAGATGCATATGTATTTACATGGGATATTGTAACCTACTCTTCTTTTCCATACCAATGGATTTATTTGTGCAATTTTCAATGTCTACAAGATAAATAGAATAGTCATTATGTCATTTGTACTTGCATAATTGACTTAATCAATTACTGTTAGACGTCTAGATTGTATCTGATTTTCTTCTTCCATCTTTTGTAATAGTTACTGCAGTCGGAGAAAAAGAAAACCCAAGTGAGGATTGCTAAATTTAAAAAAAGAGAGAATACTTCCATATTTTTGATACATAGAGATGTTATCTCTTAAAACAGCTGTGTCAACTTCTACCTCAATCCAGACTAGATCAGACACGATCATTCTTGTACTTGCAACACACCAATTGCTGGGATTGCATGTTCAGTTTAGTCGGCTTGACTTAAAATTTTTTCCTTTTTATTTATTAATCAAAAGCCAGCAGAATCCACCTCTGTTGACTTCCTCCCAGGGTTCCATTAGTTGCGTCAGCGTAGCAAAGGGCTCTTGGGTAAGGACTCACGCACTTGCGGTTCCATTTGGGTCTCTTTATTGCTGCATTCATTCTCATTTTCTTGCCCTAAATGTCTATAATTTCTTAGCACTAATTCTTTGTCTCAATTCTAATTCCAGTTCCAGTTCTCTGTTACCAATCTCTAGTCCAGCTCATTCTTGTTCTAGTTCCTCTTCAGTCTCCCTTCCTTTTCCTGCATTCTCTAGCCTTCTCTGTTCTTTACTCTTCCAGCCTTGTTTCCTCTGCAGTTACAGATTCCCAAGCACAGCTGCAGCTGCAGCTGGGAGGCGGTCTCTGCCACCTTTTAAAGGGGCCGCTAAAGGTTACAAAGGGAAGAGACTAAACCAATGAGAGATCTAAGGAAGAGGCAACAAATACATGTACTAGTTCACATTTCTTTTTTTTTTTTTTTTTTTTTTTTTTTTTTTTTAATAATTTTTTTATTAAGAAAAGAAGAAAAAAAACATAAACAAAAAACAAGTTTCCACCTCCTCCCAGCCTCCCATCTCCCTCCCCCTCCTCCCACCCTTCTCCCCCTCCTCCCACCTTCTACCCCTCCCCCCACTCCTCTCCCCCTCCCTCTCCAGTCCACAGAGCAGTCCAGGTTCCCTGCCCTGTGGCAAGTCCTAGGTCCTCCCCCCTCCGTCCATATCTAGGAAGGTGAACATCCAAACTGGCTAGGCTTCCACAAAGCAAGCACATTAAGTAGGATCAAAACCCCCTGCCATTGTCCTTGGCGTCTCATCAGCCCTCATTGTTTGCCATGTTCAGAGAGTCTGGCTTTATCCCATGCTTTTTCAGTCACAGTCCAGCTGGCCTTGGTGAGCTCCCAGTAGATCAGCTCCACTGTCTCAGTGGGTGGGTGCACGCCTCGTGGTCCCGACTTCTTTGCTCATGTTCTCCCTCCTTCTGCTCCTCATTGGGACCTTGGGAGCTCAGTCCAGTGCTCCAGTGTGGGTCTCTGTCTCTGTCTCCATCCATCACCAGATGAAGGTTCTATGATGATATGCAAGATATTCGTCAGTATTGCTCTCGGATAGGGTCATTTCAGGTTCCCAGTCCTCAGCTACCCAAGGAACTAACTGGGAACCTCATGTTGGGCACTTGGGAGCCCCTCTAGGGTCAAATCTCTTGCTCACCCTAAAGTGGTTCCCTTAACTAAGAATTGTGGTTCCGTGCTCCCCTATCCACCTTTCCTTTATCCCAATTCTCCTGATTCCCCAAGTCCCCCCTCCTTCCCTTCTACCTTTTCTCTCCCCATCTCCCCTTACCCCCATCCCACCCCACCCCCAAAATCCTAATTTTCTCCCCGGCAATTGGGTCTACTTCCCTTAGCCAAGAGGATAACTATATGTTTTTCCTTGGGTTCACCTTCTTACTTAGCTTCTTTAGGTTCACCTATTGTAGACTCCGTGGCCCTAATTTATGGCTAGAAACCAATTATGAGCGAGTACATCCCATGTTCATCTTTTTGGGTCTGGGACACCTCACTCAGGATAGTGTTTTCTATTTCCATCCATTTGCCTGCAAAATTCGAGAAGTCATTGTTTTTTACCGCAGCGTAGTACTCTAGCGTGTATATATTCCATACTTTCTTCATCCATTCTTCCATTGAAGGGCATCTAGGTTGTTTCCAGGTTCTGGCTATTACAAATAATACTGCTATGAACATAGTTGAACAAATGCTTTTGTCATATGATAGAGCATCTCTTGGGTATATTCCCAGGAGTGGTATTATTTTTTTTTTAAATAAATGATTTTATTTTTCTTCTTTTTAATTTATTTATTTATTAAAGATTTCTGCCTCCTCCCCACCACCACTTCCCATATCCCTCCCCCTTCCCCCATCAAGTCCCCCTCCCTCGTCAGCCCAAAGAGCAATCAGGGTTCCCTGCCCTGTGGGAAGTCCAAGGACCACCCACCTCCATCCAGGTCTAGTAAGGTGAGCATCCAAACTGCCTAGGCTCCCACAAAGCCAGTACGTAGTTCACATTTCCTAAGTGTCATTAATAGTATCTGAACATGGTTAGGCAGTTAGGTGTTATTGATCTCTTGTAGGACTAAGATAGAACAAGGACAGACACTTGCAATACTACCCTAATTCATCATAAATCTTGGAAGGATTTAGATCTAGCAAGGTCAGACACCTGCAGTTCTGCTCTATGAGTGTTCCTCCTGTGATCACCTCACAAGGACTTCCATCCGGCCAAGTCATCCCGTCAGGGAGTTAATTATAGAGAACAGGCTTTTAAGTTTTTGTTTGTTTTTTGTTGTAGTATAGGACAAAAGGTTAGACTGTCTTATTTTATTTGCCAGAATACACAGTTTGGGGGGGAAAGTCATCCTACTAACAACACAGGAAAATTATGCCCAACATGAGGAACACACCGCAGGAGAACATGCTATCACACAAGAGAATTTGCAATTAGAGACAGCCAGCTATTCAAAAGGCAGGATTTTTCACAAGCCTAAGTAGATTTAACCTGCATCAGATATGTAAATCTCTGGTGGGATGGCCTTGTAAATGTCATCTGATCTACTGCATAACCTTGTGGATCCCATGGTTTATTTATTATGGGTTTTCAAGACAGCATTTCTCAGTGTAGTCTTGGCTGTTCTGGAACTCATTCAATAGACCAGGCTGGCCTTGAACTTGGGATCCTCCTGCCTCTGCCTCCCGAGTGCTGGGATTAAGGGCGTGCACCACCACCACCCAGCTCTCTTTATTTTTCATGTTATGAGTATGGGCGTCCTGCCTATTTGTATGTGCACCATGTACATACGGTGTTCACGAAAGCCAGAAAGAGAGTGTGGAACTCAGGAATTGGAGTTCGAGGTAGTTGTGAGGCACCAAGTGAGTGGTGATGGGGATTGAACCTGGGTCCTCTGCAAGAACAATTGCTCTTAATTCCTGAGGAGGACACGGGAAGCTGTGGATAACAACACATCCTGCCTTCTAGGTGTGCTTGTGCTTCTCAGCTGCTGCCAGGGAGAAACGGCCCCCACTTCTAGATCACTTCTGTACTTTATAGGAAAGTTTCCAACGGGGTGAAAATCACACCAAGAGAAACGTTGACGTCATTGTTGTCAGGATGGAAATGGAGTCCTTTGCGTCAACACTAACAAAATAAAAGCAGGAGACAACAGAAGAAGGCTTTGCATACACTATTGCAGATTACCTGTTGGGCTGGCTTTGGGGACGCTATTCCTCATACTGGGTTGCCTTGCCCAGCCTTAATACAAAGCAAAGTGCTTAGTCTTACTACAACTTGATATGCCATGTTTTGTCGGTATCTATGGGAGGCTTGCCCTTTGCTGAGGAAATTGGAAGAGGAGTGGATGTGTGTGTGTGTGGGGGGGGGGGGGTGGAGGCAGAGAAGAGGTTGGGGGAAGGGCTGGGAGGAGAGAAGGGAGGGGAAACTGTGGTCTTATAAACTAACTAACTCTCCCAGAATCTCAACCTTGCCCAAAGGCCACAAAATTTTACACACACACACACACACACCCTGCAAGGATAACTGCCCAGTAACTATCTTTAAATCTTGGCTGACATCATCCTTAATGTTGTCAAATTGTTGCTTCAAATTATTGTTTGTAATCCTGCAGATTTGAGCTTTGAAAAATGCTTCCCTGACTCTTCAAATAATTTCCACTGCTTTATTTCCCCCTTTCTTAAATAAATAAAATCTCTCTCTCTCCTCTCTCTCTCTCTCTCTCTCTCTCTCTCTCTCTCTCTCTCTCTCTCTCCAAAAAACAAAAAGAAAAGTCTGGGAACATTGCTCTACTCCCCTCCTCTACCCTCCCATGCTTCACCCTGTGCTCAAAAAGTCAAGCCTTGAGTGCCAGGCTCTGGCATATGGACCACACGCTAATTTTATCACAACATTTGGCATCCTTGAGGCTCAACCATGGCATGAGGCCAAGAGTTCCTGCCTCACAGATTGTGGTGCATCTCAGTGTGTTTACATTTCGTAATGTCTCCCTGAATTCCTGATCATATTTTCCCTGTGCAGTGTGTTGCCATGTTCATCAAGCATTTACAAACTGATCACTACAGGCATGGTTAGTAGTCTTTGCTCAGACTGTCATAAAATACTGGCTGAGAGGATTAAATAGCAGAACCTTCATCTCTGCCACTTCAGGGAGGCTGGAAGAAAATCAGTGTGGCAGCAAGATGGGCTCCTTCTGGGAGCTACAAGGGATGGATCCACTGCGGGCCTCTTGGTTTAGAGATGGCTGTTCTCACCCTGTGTAGCCCACCTCTTCATTTCTCTGTTTGGCTTTGCGTCCCAAATCCAGTTGACAGGGGCTTAATGGAACAGCCTTGCTAAGACCCCTATCTTCAAATAATGCCTCCTTTTGGGTACTTAGCGTTAGGACTTTAAATACAGTTTAGGGATCAGGGGACAAGATTCAGCCCACAGCAATACCCTTCACCACTGCTACTAAATAGTTCTTTTCTTATGATATAATACTTTTTGCTTTGCACTCAATGGGTGCAAAGTCAGAAGTTAGGAAGCATCTAAGGTGAAGACTCCCTCAGTAAAAGGCTCTCTCAAAGAGGGGATTCCGGGCTCTCCCCATCTCTACTGTCCTGTTCTGAAAGGGAGAAGTGACTTCTCCAGGCGAGATCATGAGTGAAAGACACAAGCATGTACAGGTGTCTGGGTGAACTGCCTGCCTGCTCCTCAGGGCCACAGGTGGAAGTGGGCAATGTCCAGAGCCACCTGGCCCCAGTTCCTGGTGTCGTTCAACAAGCCTGTGCACGCACATTCTTCCCACAGGCTGAATCAGAAAGAGGCTGGTGATACAGTCATGCGATCAGAGCCTGAGTGGCAAACAGATGGACACTCGGCTAGGATGCTCTGAGAAGATCGTCATAAGGAGCTCTGCGGATACACCAGGGACAGGTCAGCTGGGGACTGGAGGGTTCCACCCCAGCCCTGGAAGAGGATCCCAGAAATGTGAAGAGTGCTTCTAGCGGGATCTGAGTATGATATGGTGACCTCTAGCCCAAGATGCCATTGGGCCATGCACAAGGCAATCCCACTGGAATAATAACCAAGTCAAATTCTTGTCACAGTAACCCAGGCAGGTGCCTAACATGTCAAGCGCTAGCCAGCTTGTTGGTACTGGAGGTGGTAAATGAATCCTGCTTCATGTGGGACTTAAAGACAAAGGGGACTTTGCACCAACAAGTAAACTTTCTGAGATGGTGCTGCATTAACTTTCCTGGGGAGGCCTGAAAAACATCTGTTCATCCCAGAAAGGATACCCGCTGTCAGAGAGGATAGGTGGGGAGCCTGATCCTGGTGAGGAGCCCTTTCAGATGGCAAAGCCTGGAATGGAGAAGGGCCACGGGCAGAACAAGCGACCACTACTGCCTCACGTACTGACTAGGCCCTTTGCTCCTCCTGGCACTCCTGTGGAGGAGTGCTCTTGGGACCTCTTGAACACCTGCCTTGGCCAGAAATATAAGAAAACACAGTGTCTCTTAGTCTAGTTTGGTGACATCAGCTGAACGTGGATCCATTTCTTCCTGGCACAACGTGTCTCCCTCCCTACTTTTCCTCAAAGGACTTAAAAGAAAGCCAAATCCTGTCCTCCTGAAGCGCTCTGCTTCAGACCCCGGCAGCACTGCTGCCTGCCGGCCTGTCGGCATCAGTAAAGCTCTTGTCCGGACAAACGAAAAATGCAACTTCAAGCTTCTTTCTCCAACCCCCTTTTTCTCCTTGACCCTCAAACCCTGACACCAATGATAGACAAAAATAACAATTCCACTAAGGTCAAATTGGCAGACAGATGCATTTATTTGGTTTATTTACCTGGCATAGGGGAGAGAGGTTGGTACAGAAGTGTGGGTGACTCCCCAAATAGCTATATCACCACAACATCCTACCCCATCATGGTGACCTTGTGGAGGTTGTCATGGAAAACTATCTTACTCAACATGTTTCTTATATACTCTACTATCTCCCAAGATCACTTATGGCTAGAGAATGGAATAAGGGAGCAGTGTCTACCATGCCAGCGGAGTTTCCTGTGAACCCCACTTTCCTCTGACTAGTGAGCATCAGTAGTCTCATCATCTTTACTGTAGGCCTCCGTGCCTTTGATAACTACTATCCGGTAATCTCTAGTCCACGATGGCAGTGGGCCAGAGGGAAAAAAACCCACATTAGATGAGCACAGCATCCCGGATTCTCCAAGCGACTGATAGGAGGGCAATGGGAGGGTCAGGGGTAATGGCCAAAGGGTATGACAGAGTGATTCAGGGACGAGATCGTGAGGTGAGGAAGAGAGATGGCCTCTTGAAGCTAGGAAAGAGAAGGATCTGACTATGAGCGCCCTGAAGTACTTTCCCTTCCACACTGAGGGCTTGGACTCCTACCTCCAGAATGGACGAAGGATTAAGAAGCTAAGTTTGTGGTAACTTATTACAGCCGTGGCAGAGAATTGATACAGCTCGGTCTCACTCTTCCTCCACGTGAGGTCATTAACTAGATACACCACAAAGCTTAAAGAGCTGCTGATCAAGCCATCTCAGGGCTGGATTGTGTCCCTCCGTCCCCAGGTGTGCCCTCTGCCTTCCTCTACTTTCTCCGCCACTTTGGAAGCCGCTTGGATCTATTTGTAAGTCTCTTTATCCTCTTTATCCTCTGTTGCCCTGAAAGGTCTGGGCAGCGAGGAGCGCAGCAGCAGCTGCAGCAGCAACAGCAGGGCATTGGGGGAGAGAAATGAGGGTGGGAACAAGAACCCAGACGCTCATCCATGGCAAGAATGCCCTTTTCTGTCTGGAAATAGCGCAGTCTGACACTCCACACTGTTTCAGCAGAGTTTCCCAGTCATTTGTACTGGATATCGGAAGTGTCAGAATTGATAATGTGGCTTTTGCTTGCTACCTCATTTGTTTCTACTGGATATTGTAAGCACCTTATTTGGTGATGTTTGTGATCTGACAGCTCTTTTTATCTACTTGCTATCTATTCTTTCTTCTTTTTCTTTTGGTTTTTCGAGAGAGGGTTTCTCTGTAGCTTTGGTGCTTGTCCTGGAACTAGCTCTTGTAGACCAGTCTGGCCTTGAACTCACAGAGATCCACCTGCCTCTGCCTCCCGAGTGCTGGGATTAAAGGAGTGTGCCACCACTGCCTACACCACCACCCAGCTTTGTTCTTTTGCTTGCTACGTGCTTAATAACCTAGCGTAGCTATTTTGTTTGTGTGTTTGTTTGTTTTGGTTTTGGTTCTTTTTGAGACAAGGTTTCTCTCTCTGTGTAGCCTGACTGTCCTGGAACTCACTGGGTACACTAAACTGGTCTCACCCTCCCAGGTGCTGGGATTAAAGGTACACCCTACCACTGCCCAGCAAAGTGTTCTTGTCTTACATAGATCGTTCTCTGTGCAGAAAAAGACACATTGTACTTCTCACTAGCCTTTTCTGCATCTGTGGAAAATTATATAATAATCCCTGGGATGAAGTCAACTTAGTTGTGGTATACGGCTTTCTTATGGGATCTTAAATATGGCTTGCAAGAAATTTACTGGTTTTTTTTAAGCTATGGTCATCAAGGAGATTGGTTTTGTTGTTGTTACTAGTGGTATTTCTTTATCTGGTTTTGGTATGGCATACTGCTAGGTTTGTAAAAGGACTGGGTGATAGTCCTCTTTCTGTTTTGTGGAACAATTTAGGGATTTTTGACATTAACTCTTCTTTAAAGTTATGGCATGATTTGGCAGTAACTCCATCATATCCTGAGCCTTCTTAAAAGATGCATTTTATTATTTCTTAAAGACTTTTTTTTATATTATATGTATGGAGTTTTGCCTGTATGTATGTGTGTGCACCACACGCATACAGTGCCAAAAGTCAGAAGAGGGCATTCAATCCTCTGGGACTGGAGTTGCAGAGTTGTGGGCCACCATATGGGTGCTGGGAGTTTGACCCCCATCCTCTGGAGAGTAACCGCTCTTAACCACTGAGTCGTCTCTCCAGACACTTGTTGGGCTTGTATACTCTGACTCTCAGATTGTTCATGTCTTAGCACTAAAGTCTTTTGGATCTAGTTTTTTAATCCAGTCAACCCATTTGCATAAAAAAGAAAACTTTTCTTCTATATACACATTTGTGTGTGTGTGTATGTTTATGTAAGTGTGTACGTGTGTGTATGCCTGTGTATGTGTGTTTACGTGTGTGCATTTGCGTGTAAATGTATGTATATATATGTGTGTATGTGCGTGTGTTTGTGTGTGTATGTGTGTATACATGTATGTGTGTTTGTGTGTATGTGTGTGTATGCCTGTGTATGTGTGTTTATGTGTGTATATGTATGTATATATGTGTATGTATATGTGTGTATATGTGTGTATGCATGTATGTGTGTTTGTGTGTATGTGTGTGTGTGCCTGTGTATGTGTGTATATGTATGTATATATGTGTATGTATATGTGTGTATGTGTGTATGTATGTGTGTATATGTGTTTGTGTGAATGTGTGTGTGCCTGTGTATGTGTGTATATGTATGTATATATGTGTATGTATGTGTGTATGTGTGTGTATGTATGTGTGTATATGTGTTTGTGTGAATGTGTGTGTGCCTGTGTATGTGTGTATATGTATATATATATGTGTATGTATGTATGTATGTGTGTATATGTGTGTATGCATGTATGTGTGTTTGTGTGTATGTGTGTGTGCCTGTGTATGTGTGTATATGTGTGTATATATGTGTATGTATATGTGTGTATGTGTGTATATGTGTTTGTGTGAATGTGTGTGTAAGAAAAAACACTGCTGAACGTGTAATTAAGAGGGAAGAAGAAGGAAATCACCAGGAGAATGACAAATGAAGCATAAGCAGAGTCTTTCTGATTCTTCAAAGACCGTAGGCTGCCAGCGCTTGGTGCGGGGGATGGCTGGACGTGTGCCACGGCCTTTGCTGTGGTTTACGATGGTGTTTAGCCTCTGTGGACAAGCATCCAATACCCACCAAGGCTATCTTCACTTGGTAGTTTTCCTTCTTTGCATACCAGGGGCCTCTACCAGCCACACTCAGTTTTGTAGTCTGTGGCCTGGGCAGGCTCTCTCCCCTGCTCCTACCTACTAGATAGCTATCGGGGGTGCCTCCCAAGTGCATTGCCAGTTTGAAAAGGAACCACAGTACTGAGCTCTGTACGTGGTGGTGGGGTGGCATTATATTTTCAAGATTTTCTAAGTATTAATCACCATGATGGGGGAATGCAGTGGGTTCGGGGCTACCACACACCAGATTAGTCCCAGTTGGTGATGTTTGCTCCTTGTACAGAGAGGCAAAACCATCTTCCCTCTAAATGCCACTGCTGTAACTGTGTCCCCTGGCCACCTGCTGTCCCTCCCAGTTTTCTAAATCTGCCTCCAGTAGTTGTCTCCTATGGCTGTTAGATTGCATTCAGATTCCCTGCCCACTAATTGTTTCCCATTCCTGGGCCCCCAGGGTATTTCAGTATCAAACCGGTCGTTTCTCAAGAGTGCACCTGGCCCATGTACACTGAGGCACAGAGTGATGAAACCACTCTGCCGTGCCCGTTCCAGTGCCAGGGCACCACTGTCTCATCACCACCCGCAGTTGGTCTGGAGGCTGGTGAGGGCTGTTGGCCGTGCTGAGGAAAGACCACCAGTGTCTTTCCGTTAGGGCTGCCTGGCATCTACTGAAGATGCTTCCTCTTCCACTTCCCCTCTACCCTGCTGGGGGGCAGTGTGTGCGCCTCGAACTGTGCTGGACTTGGCTTTTTTTTTTTTTTTCTGAGTATCACCTGGTTTTTCTCTCCACATTCTTCGGGGTTCCTCTTGTGAATTTTTGAGGTTCTTCCTCGCTTTCTTTCTTCGGGATAAAGTCTATGTTTTTCTTATCTTGTTGCTCTGTCACCTGGTCACACAGAGGCTGCCTCTAGTCTGGTGCTCATGGAAGCAAAAAAAAAAAAAAAAATCACATTTACAAAGCAATCTGGCTACCTCCAGCTAAGAAGCTTGCAAGAGGTCTGCAGCACTGGGGTTGGAATCCCATCCAATTCAAAGTCAGTTTGATTTAAATCCAATTCTGTTCAAATCTGACTCTGGGGCCAAGCTCGTCATCTTGCAGCGAATGATCACAGTTGCCCACGGTAAATCTTTGTCAGCCACAGAACACCTGTTCTTTCACGTCTCCAGCCCACTCGTGTTTTAATGATTTTACTGTTGCACAGCTCTTAGAAGGATCTGGAAGTACACTCTTGTGAGACAGATTGAACAAGAATGTTTGTTCTCACTGGAGGCGCATGTCCTTCATCCCAGGACTCAGTAGACAGAGTTCTCTGTCAGTTCCAGACCAGCCTGGTCTACAGAGCAAGTTCCAGGACAGCCAGGGCTACCCAGAGACACTCTGTCTCAAAAAACAAGCAACAAGTAAACAAACAAAAAAAAATTTTTGCTCTATGGGAAGATGAGAAAACAGAAAGCTGAAATAACGGGTATTTGTCTTATTGCTTCAGAATGTTTCATCCTGGTTGCAGGAGAGACAACTCAGCAGTTGAGAGCCGCTGACCGCACAGACAGACGACGCAGGCTCCATTCCCAGACCACACACTGTGGCTCACAGCTGTCTGTAACTCCAGCTACAGGGCATCACATACCCTCTTCCAGTCTCTGCAGACACCAGCCATGGACACAGTGGATAGACACATGCAGAGGCAAAAACACCCATACACAAAAATAAAAGTTTTAAAGAGTATTTGATTCTGGTCTTGAAGAGAAGAAAGAGGATGGGTGAAATAGAAGGGAAAAGTACAGACATAAGAATAAGCACTCAGGATACCACTCTTGGAAATATACCCAAGAGATGCCCTATCATATGACAAAAGCATTTGTTCAACTATGTTTATAGCAGTATTATTTGTAATAGCCAGAACCTGGAAACAACCTAGATGCCCTTCAATGGAAGAATGGATGAAGAAAGTATGGAATATCTACACATTAGAGTACTACTCAGCGGTAAAAAACAATGACTTCTCGAATTTTGCATGCAAATGGATGGAAATAGAAAACACTATCCTGAGTGAGGTATCCCAGACCCAAAAAGATGAACATGGGATGTACTCACTCATAATTGGTTTCTAGCCATAAATAAGGGTCACGGAGTCTACAATAGGTGAATCTAAAGAAGCTAAGTAAGAAGGGGAACCCAAGGAAAAGCATATAGTTATCCTCTGGGCTAAGGGAAGTAGACAAAATTGCCGGGGAGAAAATTGGGATCTTGGGGTGGGGTGGGTTGGGGGTAAGGGGAGATGGGGAGAGAAAAGTTAGAAGGGAAGGAGGTCGGGCCTTGGGAAAGCAGGAGGATTGGGATAAAGGAAGGTTGGACAGGGGAGCACGGAACCACAATTCTTAGTTAAGGGAACCATTTTAGGGTTGGCAAGAGACCTGACCCTAGAGGGGCTCCCAGGTGCCCAAGCTGATGTCCCCAGTTAGTTCCTTGGGCAGTTGAGAATAGGGAACCTGAAATGACCCTATCCTTGAGCAATACTGACGAATATCTTGCATATCATCATAGAACCTTCATCTGGTGATGGATGGAGATAGAGACAGAGACCCACACTGGAGCACTGGACTGAGCTCCCAAAGTCCCAATGAGGAGCAGAAGGAGGGAGAACATGAGCAAAGAAGTCGGGACCACGAGGGATGCACCCACCCACTGAGACAGTGGAGCTGATCTATTGAGAGCTCACCAAGACCAGCTGGACTGTGACTGAAAAAGCATGGGATAAAACTGGACTCTCTGAACATGGCGAACTATGAGGGCTGATGAGACGCAAAGGACAATGGCACGGGGGTTTGATCCTACGTAATGTGATGGCTTTGTGGGAGCCCAGCCAGTTTGGATGTTCATCTTCCTAGATATGGACGGAGGTGGGAGGTCCTAGGTCTTACCACAGGGCAGAAAACCCTGACTGCTCTTTGGACTGGAGAGGGAGGGGGAAAGGAGTGGGGGGAGGGGGAGAAGGGTGGGAGGAGGGGGCGTAGGGGGGGAGGAGGGGGAGGGAAATGGGAGGCTGGGAGGAGGTGGAAACTTGTTTTTTTTTTCTCCTTTCTCAATAAAAAAAAAAAAAGAATAAGCACTCAGGAGGCCGATGCAGGTGAATCTCTGTGAGTTTGAGGCCAGCCTGGTCTACAGAATAAGTTCCAGGATAGCCAGGCCTGTTAGACAATGAAACCTCATCTAAAAAAAAAAGGAAAGAAAGAAAAGGAAGAAGAAAGGAAGGAAGGAAGGAAGGAAGGAAGGAAGGAAGGAAGGAAGGAAAAAACCAGAATGAGCTGGTAGCTTGAAAAACAAAATGTCTAGGGAGCGATACATTTAGGTAATAAATTAAAATGTACCTTGATGACACAAAAAGTCATGTGACGTTTTCAAGATGGACAGTAAGTGAGGTAGCAGCCACTGACTATTTAAAGATATTATTGTGCTACAGAAGCATATGTGGGTGTAACAATAATTCATGATAGATATATATGAATTTGAAAGAGAACAAGAAGTATACGGGAGATTTGGAAGGAGGAAAGAGAAGGGGTTAATGTAATTGTGTTGTAATCTCTAAGAGAAAAAATACAATAATTTAAAAGAGATGTTAGCGTGAAGATAAATATAAAAACAAATAAGATGTATGAAAAAAACATGTAAAAAAAAAGATACTGAGTGATTACGTCCGGAGTCATGAGCGTGACACAGCTGATTGGTGGCCCATTAGGTAACATCCAGTAGGGATCATGATGTCCCTGTCCATCATTTCCAAGTATGCAGATGAAACTCACAGCGATTCACCAGGTCGCCTCTCGGTGTCTCCGTCTGTCAGACTGCCTCATTCAGCCTCACCACTGGTCATCTTATATGCACCCATCTAAAGAAAAGTCTGGGAGGGGGTGGCGCACACCTTTAATCCCAGCACTTGGGAGGCAGAGGCAGGTGGGTCTCTGTGAGTTCGAGGCCAGAGTTCCAGGACAGACTTCAAAGCTACACAGAGAAACCCTGTCTCACCCCCTCCCAAAAAAACAAAAAAAAAGCAAAAACAAAAAAGAAAGAAAGGCAGAGGTAGAGGGCATATGAACATTTGTGACTATGACAGTGTGGATGTGTCAGCACCCTATGCTACAGAAGAGAACTTTCTTATCTCCTGCCCCTTGCTTATCTCTGTACATGGATACTGTGACTGGACTGTGCTGTCTGAAGCTGCTCTGTGATCATCTTCTCCAGTGACAAGCAGAATTTCATGCCTGGTAATAGTTGGGACTACTGTTGCATTAGGATAATTTCCTGCAGGGATAGAGAGATGGCTCAGGAGTTTAGGGCACATACTGATATTGTAGAGGACCTGAGTTTGGTTGCCAGCGCCTATACTGGTAGGCTTTCAGCTGCCTATAATTCCTCAGCACTTCTGGCTTCTTTGGGCACCTGTATTTATGTGCATATAACCTTCCCTCCACATCCGCATACTAACTTCTTAAAAATAATAAACATTTTAAAAAGAAGCATAAAATTTCGTATCACAGCTGGTTTTAAACAAAACTGTAGACTACAAACTTGGTGTGAGAAGTCCTTCTGTATATGTGTTGCTTTAATTGGCTGCTTTGATCTACAATGGGGCAGAATAGATCTAGGCAGGAAAACTAAGCAATGCTGAAAGAGTAGGTAGAGTCAGGGAGAAGCCATGTAGTTGCTAGCAGAACCTTGCCAGTAGGCCACGAGCCTCATGGTAAAATATAAAATAGTAGAAATGGGTTAATTTAAGATGTAAGAACTAGCTAGAAATATCCTTAAGCTATTGGCCAAACAGTATTGCAAATAATATAGTTTCTGAGTGGTTATTTCAGATCTGGGCAGCAGAGAACAAATGAGCAGCCTCTTCCAAAAGAAATTTACCTTCAACACTTTGCACCAGCCCCTTGTGACCCTTGTAGACCACACTGGCATTCTTTCCATCAAATTCTGCCCCTTCCTTGGGTGGTTAAAAACTTTCTTTTTTGATGTGCTATCTTATTTTCCAAATGTGTGCTTTATCCTCTTTTGCCCTTTTGGTGTTGTTACTTTTCATTCGAGGTTGCAAGGTCAACTTTCCAAGCGCCCCTTAAAAACTAAAGGTGATATTTTGGGGTACATTGTCCCCAGTTAATGGCAATTCCTTAGACCTGCTTATTCTCACTCCTGAAGAGAGAAAAGAGGCTGATAACACGATTCTTCTTAAAACACATTTTTATTTTTTGATTATGTGTGTATACGTGAACACAAAAGCACAGGACCGCAAATGAGTGTGCTCAAGTGCTCACAAGTGCTCACGAGTGCCGCACCCATGGAAACCAGAAGAGGGCTAGAATTATACAGAGTTGTAAGTCACCTGACATAGGTGCTGGGAACCAAACTCTGGTCCTCTCTCAGAGCAGCGTGTGCTCTTAACCACTGATCCACCTCCCCAGCCTGACAAGGACAAGGCTCTTTGCTGGTGTCTTTGTTATTTTGGTTTGGTTTTGAGACAAGGTCTCACTATGTAGCACTGGCTGCCCTGGAGCTCTCTGTGTAAGACCAGGCTAGCCTCAAACTCATAGAGATCTGCTTGCATCAGAATGGTGGGGACACCTACATCCTTGGTAAAATTATCCTTTGGGTGCTCCTTCTTGTAAGTCAGGGGCAATCATGGCTTTTTTAAAAAAACACATCAAGATAGATTCCTTAGTAGGATGGAGATGCTGGCCCATCTGCCCCTGCCTCCTGGGTGCTAGGACTAAAAGCATGTGCCCCCAGACCCCACTTTAATACCATTTTTAACCCAGCCTCTGTTCTCGGTGCAATAGGTGTGAGTTATGTGCAGCTTCCAGTTCCCTTTCCCCTTACTGATGACAGGGGTCTGAAGAAATGAGATCTTAGAGTAAAAATGGGGAGTGGCTTCACTAGGGCCAAGTAGAAGCAGGAAGGCTGCACTGGCTATCACCATGATCTGGCCACAGGGATTTTGGCAGTGAGTGGAGGACCATAGTGCCCCACAAATAAATTATATTACCAAATTTTTAGAGGATCATTGTATGTAAGAGAAAGATGATTCAAATCTAGTACCATGAGCAGTTCAACCCCACACAGTTGAGTACAGACTGACTCTGTACTCACAAAGAAGGGTCCTGAATCTTTGTAATAGCTATATGCTTAATTAGAAAGGTCTTAACTATGGTTGTAAGCCCAGACTTGAACTTGGGGAATCTCTTGATTTTGCTTCCTGAGGAGCCAATATTATACACAGGGACTGCCTTGACCAGCCAGCTCTACCTCTGCTTGATGTCTTCCCCCAAATTCCATACTGAACACACTGCAAAATTGAGAGGCTGACTCTATGCAGGAGAAAAGAAAACAGTACACTTTCCAGGAATCACTAGGCGTCTGTTCTGAACGAATACTCACCAGAGGATTAACAGGGCTGCCGAGGCTCCCAAGGCTCACTGTGATTGGTAAACAGCCTCTAGCCTCAGCTGTGCTCCTCGACTCACAGACATACTTTTTGTTGTTGTTGTGCCTACCTGCTGGCTGTATTGCTCATGCAATAGGCATACTGGGAAACCCAAAGAACTGCATGCTAACTTTCCAGCCACAGACTGGGAGTCACTGTGGGAAGTCGTGGGAAGCTCACCCTCTCTGCAAAAATAATAAAGGAAGCCCGCACTGTATTGCACAAAGCACTGCAGACCTCAGGATCACCACAAAAGACTTCACAAAAGTACCCATCACCCCTTGCTCTAACTCATCCACCTGAAATGCTCATGAGTCAGACAGACATTGGGGAACGAGTGTGGATGATGCTGCTGTTACTCACGTGGTGACTACAGCTATAGCTGTCCCCCAGCTGTCATGTCTCCACTAAATCAGGTAAACAAAGTGCCAGGTACTTGGAAAAGTACCAGGTCACCTGTCCTGTGCCTTTTTCTCCATAGCGGTTAGTAAGAGCAAAACTATCTGCCTTTCTGTGGCTGGGCCAGCAGCACACCTTTGCAGTCTTGCATCACCAAGGTAGACACAGTCTGTTCGGCTTTGAGCCCTGACACTCTGCGTAGAAACCGTTTTCCAAACCCCATACCACTCGCTGCACTGAAGACCTTCTGCAGGTCCCACCGTACAAACAGAAAGTAGGGAGTATTTTAGAGAGTGGAGTAATTAGGCCCTAGTCAGAAGACACGTGGAGACAATGATTCTTAGATACAAGGCCCAGAGACTGCTCTTGGGAAAGAAATCGAGCTTATCTTGGAGCATGACCATTAAAATAAGTCAGCATCATGGCATCAGGTGTTAGGTGTGTCTTGGGGAAGTAGCTTAGCTTTGCAGGAAGCCTGGCTGAGTGGCTCTCAAGCATTTCACTTTCCCTCCCTATTGTGATAAAAATACTCTAATAGAAGCAAGCCAAAGGAGAAAGAGTTTGCTTTTTTTTACAGTTCAAGGTCCAACCCATCATGGTGGGGGAAATAAGAGCAATGAGACCTTGAGGCAACTGGTCACAGTGAATCAAAAGAGGCAAGAATGCCAGAACTCAACTTTCCTCTACTTCACATGGTCCAGAATCCCCTCCCCGGGGGATGGTCATGACAGTTAAGACAATCTTCCCACATCAATTCATATAATTAAAATAATCCCCCTGATGGGCATGTCCAGAAGCCCATCTTCTAGGTGCTTCTGGAGCCTGCCAAGATGACAATTAGCACTCACTGTCACACAAGGGAGGCTGTTCACCCTTGTTGCCTTGTCTGCTGCAAGCTTCAAAAGCTAGACACTAGGTCGAGCTAATTCTGTAGGATGCACATGTGGAGAGGCTAAATGTGGCAGGGGCCCAGTGCTAGAGAAGCAAATGTTACAGATGCCTTGGGGTTCAGCACACCAGCATCGGAAAGACTGTCCCATCCTTCCCGTTATCCCTTTAGCTTCCTCCCCTGAAGAAACTCAACAATGTTCTCGGTGTCAAGGGAAAACCATTTCAAGGCAATGACATAGAACCTCCAAATGAGTTTGAAGTTTTTATCTGATTTACAAGTTACCAAATTAGACTACTATTGTTTCAGAGATTCATTGAGAATACATAGGCACCAGGATCATATTCAAAGCATTATTTTTTTTAACTTGTAGCAGAACTGATAAGACCTGAATGGCTTGGGTCACAGAACCCAGGCGAGGGCCAGAGAGGGAGTGAAGAAAAGACAGACACACAGACTATGTACAGCAAAGCTGGGATCCGATGGGATTCTGCTAACACCACTGATACTTAGGGAACTGAAATCTCAGCGTGTTTATTAGGTGCAGCAAGGGGAACGGGTGAGTTAGTCTCCATAGGAGGTGTCTGAGGGTGGGAAGTCTCGGACTGTAAACATCAGGAGGAGGAAGCCACAGTTGTTAGCCGTTGCACGCACTGGTCAATTTTAAGTACTTGGTATGTATAAAAACTTACCTAGATGGTCATGGTGGCACATCTGTGTATCTATCCCTATGGCTGGCTGTTGTATGGACTGCCTATGTGAATGTGTGTGTATGGTGTCTGTATGTGGGCAGCGTGACTGCCTGTCCTTCACAAAGGTCTTCATTATGGATTTATTGAGCAGCACAGAACGAATTACACAAGGAAGAAATGGGACTCTTTACAGAAACCTTTAGTATTTTATTAGGGATTAAGTCACTGGATCCAACTGATCCCAAACTGACTCGGATAACAAACATTATTGCTTATCAACCAGTATCCATAAACTGTTGCTTTCAACCTTTATGGGTAGATTTGGGGAAGTTGCTTTCAACTTCTGTATTTTCTGCTTTTAGCAAACAATACACACGCATTACCTGACTCAGGGGCATGGAAGAGTATATAACTTAAGATTATAGTTATGCTTAGGTTATAAAAGATGGCCACATGGGAAATCCAAGGCAAGTGAGGTTGGCTGTTACATTGTTCCGTTGAAGGCAAGCTAAATAGTGACTACAAAATGTGTTATTACCTCCTACTGTGATGTCCAGTAAAGGTTCCAGTCTGGTGGATTGTAAGAGATATTGTCAGATCACGGGGTCACCACCTCCAAACCTAGGAATGCACAGGGAAAGGAAAGGAAGAAGGTTGGCAAAGCATCCAATGAGTATATGGGCTTGACTAATGTTATAGGACCCACTCAGACCAGGTGTCCAGTGGTCCCTTGTAGGATGGCATTTTCTCTTTACTGTATCGGCGTGAATAAACGCAGGCAAATATTAAAGAATATATACAAATTTAATGATTAAATAAAACTTACAGAACCGAGGCTCCTGAGCCGCCTCCCGCATGCCCATTTGTCAGTACACATTCGCCCGAGGCAAACCCGCCCCCTAAAGGGGCTGGCTTAACCCTACACTTTACTGTGTAGGTCCACCTGACAAATGGTCGTAGATCCCTGGTGGGCTGGGAACCATAAGGTAGAAGATTTAAAGCAGCTAAGACTGAAGTAGGAAAACGGGCAGTTTGTTGCTATCCAGGGCAAAAGAAGAGGACCACGGCTTAAGGAATAGAGTACACATAAACGAAAGACTTAGTTGGTACAAAGAGTCACGGTTCATTCTCAAGGAAAGCTGGCCCCCACTTTGATTCAAAGACTCATATCTGCAAATTAACTTGGATTTGGGGACTATGTGAGAGACCACTGCTTCATTTTGTGCACTTACGTAACGTCACTAAATTTCACAACAGTTTTCTCTTTTTATTTGACTTTCTGTGTATGGGTGTTTTGCCTTCATGTATATCCATGCACCTTGTAAGTAGAAGAAATAGAGGAACATGTTTTAAAGCCATAAATGTCCTCCCACCTCTATAATATAATGAATCTCCCTTTGTTTAAAGGGAACATTCTGATGTATGTAATCATATGGCTGGTCTTAGAGACTGGAAGTCTGAATTGCGGTCTAATCGTTTTGTGCACCTTCAGAAATTCTGCTGAGGTCATTTTCGTGTGTCAGCTTCATGGGACAGAGGCTGCTAACTGAATATAAGGTCAAGTCTGCCAAGCGCACCTTTAGATTCTTGTGATGGCAGCATTTCTCTCTGGGAATTCACGATGCTCTCTACTTCTTTCTTCTCCACAATATCACCTTCAGTGCTTGCAGCTGCAAACAACAAAAAATCAGTGTCGTTCTGGTTCTCTTGAGAGGACAGAGCCTCACTGTTGCCTTTGACTCAGGGTCTTCTCAACCCCAATCAAGAACCAGCCAGAACTCTTGTTATTTCAAGGCTCATCTAAGAGAGGAGCAACGTTGGAAGCCCCCAGAATTTACTGGTCATCTCTGAGGTCTCCAGCGCTCACTTCAGCAGAGAAAGATACAACAGTGTGCAACTTCAAAGGACTCAATGCTTTGACCCTGGAGTCTACCTTGATATTGGAGTTGCAGTAGGGAATGAAACAAGTTATTCCTGGATACAACAGGGTTGTATCCACATGGAGAAAAGACAGAATGAGGTCAGTGAGGAAAATATGTATTTTGACATTGAGCAGATGAGGCTAGGGCATAGGGAACAGATAGGTAAGAAAGGAGCGTGTAGTAGGGTTGTTCTCTTCCTCGACTGTGCTCTTCCTCTTTCTGGTTGACTTTGGCATACACCCCGCTGCTCTAATCTCCAATTTCACACCCGAGAGGAGAGTCACAGAGCACCTTACATAACTTCAGTGAGTTTTCCCAGCCTTCCCAAGATCTGGGTGTGGTTTGGCTTCACCTTGCAGACAGTCTTTTCTCCACTGGAAGTCCATTTGCTACCAAGGATAGTTCATGCCGGGGTGGTACAATGAAAGCCTGACCCGCCTTGGGGCAAAGTAGACAAAATGCCAGAGTTCCACTGAGTAGGAGCATGTCCACGCTGCAATCTGATGCAGTCAGTTCACAAGAGGATGCTTTCAGTATCAGGAACAAGCTTAAAGGAGCTGGAGTCAGGCCATGGTGCTTCTCTGCGGGTTATAAGGGCCTGCGTTTGTAGATGAGAACTTCAATGAAGTCTTCTTAAGGAACAGGTTTTCCTCATCTTACTCTGAACAAGCAAGAGTAACATGCTTCCCTTGGATCCCAATGAACTCTTCCTTGCTGCCATGTGTCTCCTGGTCCTGGGGGGTCACCCCATGAGTTCTCTTAGACCACCTCCTCAAAACGATGTGCCTCCTTCCAGCTCAGATCCCATGAAGTTTCAGATTCTCCGCTATGTTTTTCATCTGGCGGTGACATGGGTAAATTTTATTTCTTAATAGCCATGTCCTGTGAGAGTAGACAGAGCTCAGGCCTTGGGAGAGTGTGTTGCGAAAATCAACATAGTCTAACAGCATTGAGCAGTGTGTGATGCCAGACACTGTGTGTTCTAGACAATGGCCAGCATTCTGCCTATTCAATGAGCTGAGTGTCGCACCTTTCCACTTTCCATGCAGGAGTTGTGTTAGCAAGGGAGAATTTTTTTTTTCTTTTTGGTTTTTAGAGACAGAGTATTTCTGTGTACTAGTCCTAGTTGTCCTGGAACTAGCTCTGTAGATCAGACTGGCATTGAACTCACAGAGATCCACCTACCCCTGCCTCCTGAGAGCTGGGATTAAAGGCATAAGGCCCCCAGTGCAAGAGAGGATTTTTCTTATAAGAAATAATCTGGGAATCTTATATACTTTGAATTGACAAATGGGTGGTTCATAATGACCTTTCTTAGGGTAGCATGAATCTTTCAGTCCCTACTAAGTTGGTTAAATACATCCTTTTGCTCTTTAGTAAGAAAAGAGCCTTCTGTTGGTGTTCTGGGGTCCAACAAACTGACAAGTCTAAGAGTCGATGTTTTTTTAGTTCTTTGGATGGTTGGAACCAGCAATTGCAAACCACAAAACTCGGTTTTATTATTTCCCAGGGGAGAGTTGGAAGTAGCCAATAAAAATTTGGTCTATTCAAAATTGCCGGGGAGAAAATTGGGATCTTGGGAGTGGGGTGGGATGGGGGTAAGGGGAGATGGGGAGAGAAAAGGGAGAAGGGGAGGATGGGGGGAACTTGGGGAAAAAGGATGATTGGGATAAAGGAAGGTTGGATAGGGGAGCGCGGAAGCACAATTCTTAGTTAAGGGAACCACCTTAGGGTTGGCAAGAGACTTGAACCTAAATTGGCTCCCAGGAGCCCAAGGAGATGTCCCCAGTTAGTTCCTTGGGCAGCTGAGGATAGGGAACCTGAAATGACCCTATCCTATAGCAATACTGACGAATATCTTGCATATCACCATAGAACCTTCATCTGGTGATGGATGGAAATAGAGACAGAGACCCACACTGGAACACTGGACTAAGCTCCCAAGGTCCCAATGAGGAGCAGAAGGAGGGAGAACATGAGCAAGGAAGTCAGGACCACGAGGGATGCACCCACCCACTGAGACAGTGGGGCTGATCTATTGGGAGCTCACCAAGGCCAGCTGGACTCTGACTGAAAAAGCATGGGATAAAACCGGACTCTCTGAACATGGCGAACAATGAGGGGTGATGAGAAGCCAGGGACAATGGCACGGGGTTTTGATCCTACTTCATGTTCTGGCTTTGTGGGAGCCTAGCCAGTTTGGATGTTCACCTTCCTAGATATGGACGGAGGGGGGAGGACCTTGGACTTTCCACAGGGCAGGGAACCCTGACTGCTCTTTGGACTGGAGAGGGAGGGGGAGAGGAGTAGGGGGAGGGGAGAAGGGTGGGAGAGGGGGTGGGAAATGGGAGCCTGGGAGGAGGCGGAAACTTTTTTTCCTTTTCTCAAAAAAAAATAAAAATAAAAATAAAAAATAAATTAGAAAAAAATTTGGTCTATTATAGAGTCTGAAGAAGATGAAAAAAAATGTCTTCTGCTGTTTGCCTTTTCTGAAACTCTCAGACAAAGGACGGAATAACCGAAGAGCAATTTTGGTTATATTAATAGCTTTATGAAACTTATGAATAATGAGAACCTTAAAGCAAGGGTTAGACAAGAGGGTTTATATGTCATTTATCAAAGACTAATAAATTTGTATAGAAATAAGGGGGGGGTCAAAATTGGAGTACAGTTAACTGTGGTTTAGGGGCTTAAGTGTTTGGGAAGAGAAAGTCCACTATGTTTGTAAGAGTAAGTAGAGGACAAAATGGACTTAACTTTGGTTGGTGGGGGGGGGGGGGGCTGTGAACAGGGACCACATAAGGCCCTGGGGATCATCTAAGATTATCAGTGTTAGACCCAATGAGATGAAATTTCCAGGGAGCAGGTTACACCTCTCTGATTTGTCTGGTAGTATCTTCTCCCTTTTCTCACCTACATGTGCGTGGACCTGTTGAGTGACAGCTAGGTCTACTCACTTCTGTAACCCCATCCCCAGCTGGTAGGGTGGCTATAGAGTTCACACAATTATTATTATGAGATTTTAGAGCCTACTGTGTTCCAGCCACATGTTTTACCTCTTAGAAATCAAGTTGCCAAGACCTCAGTAACACTGACAGCCTTGATTCCTGTGAAGCACATTTGTGGTACTTGTAGAATTTCGTACCATCCCTCCCAAACACGTGGTAGATGCTCAAGAAACCGCAAAAAAGCAACCAGTCATTGCAAATCTCATTATGTGTTCATCACCATAAATTGTTTCTTTTACTACAATTAGAAAATTCTTAGCTTCATAGTAAGTGACCCTTCTTCATCACATCCAAACGGGAGCTTCATGTAAAATCATCTGCTAAGACAGGCAGGAAGAGCAAGAGCAGCTGATATTATCACTCGAGACATCATGTCACATCATCAGTAAAATACACAGCAGATCAGTTTTAGTCATAACTAATCCTGGCTTAAAGCAAAAATAGAAAGATTAACTACCACTGTCAGGTGTCTGAGAACCATGTTCCTGAAAAATAATTAAAATGATTATGATGCATAGTCTGACATCAGCTTGCTCTGAGATGTAAATCTTGGCTACTGAAGGCCCACAGAGGTCAGTTGAAAATATCTTTCTTTATGCAGCATTATACAATCGAAATTGAGGGAACATCATAGGAGAGTTACCTAAGTGGGGTTTAGACATAAACTATGCTCAGGAGTTTATTTCTATTAAAAAAAAATCAGACCATTTACCTTCCATTTTTCAGAACAAATCTAAGAGAAAAATTGTGCTGCAGTTTACAGTCCCATTTTGAGGCTACTTTTCCCTACTTTCTTCTTTACCTCATTGACTTACACTGTAGAACAGCATTATTCTTTCTCGAGGCATCCGCTTTAAAGATACCCAGTTACATAAAATTAAAACTAAAGATGAGTTCTCATGAGTAGAAGACCCACAGTTACCTTAATGTTGCCCCTGTGTTTGCTTGTGTGTTTAAAAGAGAGATGTCAAAGGAAATATTCCTAAAGAATTCAATGATTTCCGGGACTAAATGTGATTGCCCACCCCAATACTGCCATCTACTGGACATTTATCTGAGGTGCTTATTTTCCCCTCAGGTGTCCCTGGAGTTCTAGTGAGTACTTGAGCTTCAGGGAGTCGCTTGAGAATAGTCTTAAAGTGAGGGTTAGCGCCACACAGTGGCTGCATTTGAATCTTTTGTGAAATGAAGACCTGTGGAGTCTATTTCGGATGTTTCAGACTGAGATCCTACTGTTTGTAGGACTTTTGAGGAGACTGTCACAGAAACTATTGTGGGTATATCCTGCTTGTATCATAAGCAGGGATGTTAGAGAGTGTATCTTTTCTTGAGGCATTCATTTTTGGTGCCATGACAAAGAAAGAGGAGCCCCCGCCTTTTTACTCTTGGAATGCACAGAGAATAACGTACCTTTAAAAAGATGGAACCAGTCAGAAAGAGGATAAATTTTCTCACGTAGTAAATACTGCCAGTAATTTGGAATGCTGAAAGATTCTTTGAAGGTTGAGGAGGGAGAATTGTTAATGGCATTTCTCAACTATGGATCCTGTGTGTCTCTTTATCAACCTGCCAGGCAAGATGTACCCACAAGAGCTATAGTGGCATGGCAATCATGGGAAGCAACCAATCACTTCCTGATTGCATTAGATGCACATTCCACAGGAGATAGTTCATATCTGGTACTATAAAACCTGGCCAAATGCCAGTGACTGAGGAGGTCAGAAACCCTACAGAGTAAACTATCATCTTGTTTTCATAAGTACATATGTATGTCCATCAAATTACTTCTGGAACTCTGTTTGTGTTCACCCATGAGCATATCTTTGATCAGAGAAGCAGTGGCCAACGATGCCTATAGAGAGTCATAACTGGTCAGAATACTGAGAATAAATGGCTATTGAATGTTAGCCATAAATGAGATATCTTTATCACCCTATGCAAACTTTAGAGACTGTTGTGGAAGAAAGGTTGGGAAGAATGTAAGAGCCAGAAGTGGAGGAAAAGCTCTTAAACACACAGCAGCTGTGAGAAGATCGACAAGATGGGATCCATCAGTATGGATGGGAGAGGGTCTCACAGGCCCCCACCCCTTACTGAGGTTGTTACTGTTGATGGGATGGGGAAGGGCACATTTTTAGTGACATAGCTGCAAGTAACTACTCACCCACATCTCTGTAAGTATATCTAATGAAATTCATTGGTCACAAAAAAAATGAAAAAGACAGAAACTAGAAGTTGGAAGAAGGTGGCCAGTGGGAGGAGGCAATGGGAATAGAACAGAATATTTATATATATTTAGTGGACATTTATATGTCCACTAAATGTCATAATGAAAGTAATTTTGTTTATAATTAATATATACTATGCAATTTCTAGAGATTTATTATTTTAGTTTTGTTTTTGAGAGTTTCACACATGAATCCTGGTGGTGTGTTTACATCATTTCTATCCCTATGCCTCCCTGGCTCTAGCTCCTCTCATGACCCTCACACCCTCAAAAATTCGCGGCGTGCATGTGTGCGCGTGTGTGTGCAAGCGTGTGTGAGTTTGTTTGGAGTTGCTCACATGTGCATGTGTTTAAAGCTGATTGCTTGGGATTGGATAACTCTCAAGGGTCTCATCCCTGGGGAAAACTGATTCTCTCTCTCAGCAGTCATTGGTTGCCTGTACCTCTTCATCTAGGCGGGGCCCTGTGAGATCCACGCTATCCACATTGGCATGTCAATTGCTGTTGTCACTATGCAGATCTTATCTAGGCAATCATATTGTTGAGAGTCCATGGGAACAGCTTCCCTGTCAGTCGAGAAGACCATATCTAGCAGCACACATCCTGGTCCTCTGTCTCTTACAGTCTTCCCACTACCACCCCTTCCACATTTCTGCTGCACCTTAGGTTTAGGGGTTGTGTTGTAGATGTATCCACTTGGGCTGGACACTCAACGGCCACCTATTCTCTGCATTTTGACCAGTTGTGGCTTCCTGTGATGGTCTCTGTGTGTTGCAAGAAGTTTCTTTAATGAGGGATGAGAGCTATACTTAACAGTAGGTCTAAGGATAAGTATTCAGAACACAGTGAGAAATTACATGGTTTTAGGTTCTCCTCTAGGGTCTATGACCTCTCCAACCACGGAGAGTTAGCTAGGTTGACACCACACATGAAGTCCTTCGTACTGAATAGGCCTTAAGTCCAATTGGACAGCTGTTGGTTATCCACAAGGTAGAAGAACCACTACTGCTCCATTGGAGGTATTTTGGCAGGCCAGTCATGGCTGTGACTTATGGGCTTTGCAGTTGTGTAGAGTACTGATTGCTTTTCCCCTTGGTCAGTTTACATAACATGTTCTGATACTGTGAGAGCTAATTCTCAGGGAGGAAGCTCCTCTGTTACTTCCAAATCGATTCTTCCAAAATCTGTGGTGTCTTCAACAATAGGGTCTTACCTTCAATTCTGGCAGACAACCAAAGACATTGGCAATACTGGTCTATTGTTTATAGTTATATTGGCAATAGCTTATATTGTTTGGAAAGTCCTTTGGATTCCCCTGACCTACAACTTAAAGGGAGATTTCTCATGCCTGGTTCTGGGGTTTGTGTTAGATAATGCACGACTCTTGGGTAAAACATTATCACCCCATATGGTGCAATTTCATTTAGGCTTGTACTAGAGTTATAGATGGTTGTGAACTACCATGTAGGTGCTGGAAACCCCACTTAGATCCTCTGGAAGAGCAGCAAATGCTCTTACTTGCTGAGCCATCTCTCCAACCCCCTTATCTAAAACTTTTTTTTTGAGACAGGATCTTACTACATAGACTTGAGTGGCCTGGAACTCACTATGTAGACCAAGCTGGTCTCAAAAATACAGAGATTTACCTGCTTCTGCCACCCAAATGCTGGCATTAAAGGTGTGCACCACCACACACAGCTTAACACTGTTTTTTAAAACGGAAGTTACTCTAATCACATAGGGAATTTTCTTCCTGGGATATAGTTATAACAGGTATTAAAGAAAGGAATGAAAATGGTAGGGAGTTAACCAAACAGTCATTTGAATATGAATGCAAAATGATAGTAAAAGTCAGAGGTTAAGAGAAACGCTGGGGCCGCAAGTGTAACTCTACCATGTGGTTTCGAGACACAGCGCTGGGAAGACTCCTTCTTGCTGGGACTCTGAGATTTGCAGAGGCAGTTAGTGTGTGAGGATGGGGAGGAAGGGTAGTGAATACCTAGCTACCAAAAGGAGAACAGATGGACTTCTGCAACTTTTAGATGAACGAAACCACCGGCCCTCTAAGTGTGCTCAGAATCCAGCATGTGTGACTCAAAGGCGTTAACTTCTCTGAGCCGTTCAATCCGTGATTGACTCTTCACCTCTACAAGCTCTTGGGTAGCTCGCCTGCTAGCAACAGAGTGACTTACAGCATTGGTACATCATTCCTTACAGTGATGTTTCCTCCAGGAGCCATGATGGTTCCATTTGACCTAAGAATGCAGTGTAGACAATGCTTTAGGGACAGTGGTGGTCAGGGTGGGGGGGGGGAATGCAGTGTTTCGGACGATCTCAGGTGAAGCCCTCCCCCCAGAAGAATGTCAAGGGTAGTGTAAAATAAAGCTGGCAGTTGGGATCTATGCAGCCTAAGGAGTTCTTGCCAGAGATTCCACTGACGTGTGCTCTTAACTCGCATCATAGAAACAAACTCCAGAACGAATCAGTTTGAAACACAGATGGAGTTTATTAAGCAATAGGTATACAGTTGGAATTGAGTGTGGGCATTAAGAAAAAGAGACACACTTCAGTATCCTAATGTAGCTGCGAGTGTTCAAAGGCGTGGTCTATACCTAAGGATTAGTAAACTATGCTGTTATGCTTCCTTTTTATTTTATTATTTATAAAATCATATTTTATTTTATGTACAGCAATGCGATTGCATACCAACAACATAATAGAGGGATCTGGTGTGGATTTTTTTCTCTCTCCTTTTCTTTTTACAAATTTAAGCCCCTGGAACTGAAGTTGGAGTTGCCTGATGTGGTTGCTGGGAATCAAACCTGGGTCCTCTACACAAGTAGTACGTTAATCCTTTAGACACTGAGCCGTCTCTTTAGCCATTCTTATGGTTCTAAACAGAAGAAAAAGAAAATTTTCAAATTACAGAATCGCCCCCTGCAACACATTTTTAAAATAATTTCCCCCCTAATGGGTAGATTCAACCAACATATTCAGTGACTCTATTAGTCATTTCTAGTCCCTATTGCACTAACTCCCAGAGTAATTACAAAAGAAAACAGGTAAAACATTCATAATCAGTGCTTCACAGGAATAATACATGCTGGATTCTTTTGAAAGTGGCAAGAACCAAGTTAAATCCCTTCCCCCAACTTCTGCCCCCTCACTGCCTGTGGCAGGTGGGAGAGATCATGAGAACAGGAGAGCTGGCTCTGCACCTCACCAGCTTCAACACTCAGGAGAACAGGCCCTGCATCTTGCCTAGGCAGCACAGTAGAGTTGACCCTGTGGTGGGGGCTCAGGTGAGCCTGGCCTGGGGTTGTGGGAGTGGGAGAGATGGTCCTAAGCCTTCGTCCATCATGCGGTGGCAAGGGCAGGAGAAAGATGCCCATCTCCCTCACCCCTCGCCGCCTATGATTGGAAGGAAAGCTGATCTTGCCCCTTACCAGCTGCAGGACCCTGCCTGGGCAGTACAGTAGAACTGGCCCTGGTGGTGTAGTGTGTGAGCTAACCCTGAGGGCGTGAGAGCGGGAGAACCTGCCTGCCACTTGCTCCTTGCTGCAGAGGGCTGACTAGCTGAGACAGTGCTGGAGAACTCACCCTGCTGGTGAGGATGAAGGGAGAACTGATGGGCTGACCAACCCAACAACCACCCAGGCCCACAACCAGGACTGTGAGTTGGCCCATCCCAATATCCATCCCACCTATGTCTGCTGGAGCATACAAAGGGGCTGATCCTGCAGATCCGAAAGTAAAGAATCTCCATGACACAGGATAGCAACAGGATACCAAAGAGGAAACCCACTGAGGGCCTAGTATCCATAATATAGCAGAAACTTGGTATAGAATATTATTTTAAGGTGTGTTACTTTTGTTTATGCTGTGGAATATTTGTTTAACGTTTTTCATTTTTTTACATTTCTTAATGTAAAGATGTGCTGCTTTTGTTTATACTACATTTGTTTTACTCTGTGAAGCTGTGATTCTTTGCCTGTCTAAAACACCTGATGGTCTAATAAAGACCTGAATGGCCAATAGGAGGTAGGAGCAAGGATAGGCGGGGCTGGCAGGCAGCGAGAATAAATAGGAGAAGAAATCTGAGGGAAGAGGAGCAAGAGAAAACAAGCAGAGGAGGATGCTAGGGGTCAGCCACCTAGCCACACAGCCAGACACAGAGCAAGATGGAAAGAAACATATGCGGAAAGAGAGAAAGGCAAAAGCCCAAAGGCAAAAGATAGATGGGACAATTTAAGAAAAGCTGGCTAGAAATAAGTCAAGCAAATGCTGGGGGCATTTATAAGAAAGAATAAGACTCCATGTATGATTTATTTGGGAGCTGGGTGGCGAGCCCCCAAAGAGTAAGAGCAAAGAATAAAAACGACAACAACAGAAATCAGAGGTTTCCAACCAGACCAATGACTCATTGCAATGAGCACTTGCAAGTAAAGATGTGTGGACTAAAGGGTGTACTGTGTGACTCACTGGCTCACACTGCAGCTTCCACGAGGAGATTTTTCTTTAGATTTCTTTTTTCCTTTTCTTTTAAGGTTTATTTTATCTTGTGGGCGGAGATTACAAGGGAAGAGGGGAAATCTGAAGGGACGGGGAGATGAATGGGCCAGCCATGCATGATGTAAAACCCACAAAGGATCAATAAAAAGTAAAAAAAGAAAACGAAGTTCACATACCTACGTGGGGATGGGGATGGGGAGGTGGAGAGGTAAGGGTAGGGGTGGGAAGGTGGGAGCGCAAAGCTGGCGAGGTGGAGGAGAGGGAGTTTTATCTTTGATGACTGTAAGCTGATTGTTGGGGTGAATTGTGCAGTTTACTTGTGAGCATAGTACTGATAAGTTAAAAACCAACAAACATTAAGCAACGCAAGGCATGGCAGTACACGTGTGTAATCCCAGCACTCGGGAGGCAGAGGCAGGAGACTCTCTGTTAGTTTGAGGCCAGCCTGGTCTACATAGTGAATATCTGGCCATGTGTTTCCAAAACAAACAAACAACAAGCAAACATTTGGAGGCTAATGTGAGAGGTACTGAAAGAGTCTCAAACTATGTTTATTATGGGAATACAAAGGAAAACATAGACTTACTGAACACGGCACAAGGTAGAAACTGCAGAGTCCCACCACTATGCCTGGAGGAGATGTGAACAAGCCCACGAGCTTGCTTCTGCTCCGAGCTCCCAAGAGAGCGAGCACGCTTCTCCTCTCTGCTTATCAGCACACACGTAGCACCTCAGACCATGCCCATAGGACTGGCACCCCAAAAGCTACTGGCTGAAAAGCAGGGGCCTGGAGTACCTGTTGCTCTTGCAGAGCATTGAGATTCAGTTCTGAGCACCCACATCTTGATTCACAACCATCCTGCAACTCGAGTTCTTGGAGATCTGACCCCCTCCTCTGGTCCATGGGTACTAGGCATGCATGTGATGCATAGACATTCATGAAGACAAAACATCCGTACACATAAAGCAAAAATAAATAAATCTTATAAAAAAAAGTCAATAGTTCTCATCTTGCCTGTTACATAAAGAGGTGAAAGCAGCCATCAATCAGACTTGGGGTAAAGAGGTCTCCTCCCTTCTCAAAATCTTTTCCTTTTTCATGCCTCCTTAATTTTCTATGTCTTTCCTCCTCCTCACCAGGGGACTATATTGGAGAAGCTGAGAATTTGCTCCGTGCCCACATTTTTTCGGTTTCTGCAAGATGCAGTGGCTATGAAGAGGAACCATAAAGTGGCTCTGATGGATCTGTGTTTTGAGGATGTCCCTCGAGGCTGTTCCAGCCCAAGGCTGTCTCCAGTCCCAGGAGAGGCATCATCTTCTACCACGGAGGGGGTGCCGTGTTTGGCAGCCTGGGTAAGAAGCAACCCTGGGGCATGGGGAAAGAGGTACCTCAAGACCTGCATAACTTCAATACACTCCTGCAAGGTCCTTTCGGGATGGAGTCAAAGCACACAATCATTGAGGATCCTTCCGTAGTGAGTAGGTTGAAGTTGAGAGTCACATCTATGCCGTAGTCTCAGTTTAACAGTGAGCAGCGAGATCAAAGCTTCCAGGGTAATGAGTATGAATAATTCATTTCCCTATATTGCCCTCCCTCGTCTCTCCTCCCTACCCCCTCCCTTCCCATCCCTCCATCCTTACAGCTACCATCTTATCCAGTCTGTCCCACCAGGATCCCAGTCCCATGGATTTTATTTAATACTGCTGGGGCCACAATGCCTGACCCTTCCATTCTGCATCCGAGTAATGGTCTCATCGCCCCACTTTGTGCTGACCCTCTCCCTGAATCAGAGGGCTCTTTAAAGATATAGCGTGAGCTGGGCAGTGGTGGTGCACATCGTTAATCCCAGCACTCGGAAGGCAGAGGCAGGTGGATCTCTGTGAGTTCTAGGCCAGCCTGGTCTCTGAGAGCTAGTTCCAGGACAGGCTCCAAAGAAACACAGAGAAACCCTGTCTCCAAAAACAGAAAAAAAAAAAAAGATAACTAAAGATATAGCGTGAAACCTGTCCTTGCTGATCTTCAGCCTCTCCTAGGCCCCTCAGTGACATCTCTGAACTGGTGACCTTGTCTCACCCTGAGGCTACTTTATTAAATTCCCTCCACTGCCCTGTGTTGCAGACACACCTGTGGTTTGGTAGAGACTCCAATCATCTTAACTATCATTTTACTAAAGACAGACAATGGTCCAGCATATGTATCTAAGAAAATGAAATGATTTTTTGCTTATTATAATATAAAGCACATTACAGGTATACCAAATAATTCTACAGGTCAGGCAGTTATATAAAGGCCAAATTGTACTGTAAAGGATATGCTGAACAAACAGAAAGGGATGGAAAATACCCCCAAGAAATAGATTGTATAATGCTTTATTAACCTTGAATTTTCTTAATGCTAATGAGAAAGAAACAACAGCAGCAGAGGGGCATTGGATAACAAAAAAAATCTTCTGAATTGAATCAACCGGTATATTTCAAGGATGTGTTGACCACAAAATGGAAACCAGGAGATGTACTATGTTGGGGAAAGGGTTTTGCTCTTATTTCCACAGGAGAAGAAAAATTATGGATACCATTAAAATTAATAAAGATTCGTTTTGAAAAGGAGAAACCTCTTGAAAAAGGGAAATGATACCACATCCACAACAGTGACAATCATACAGGTGGTAAATAAAGCTCATAAGGGTTAGGGCAGGGTTCTGCTCTTATCTTTGCAGGAAAATACACATCATTAAAAAAATCAAGAGACCTTGGATGTTTGAATGCTGACAGAAGAAAAAATAACTATCCACTAAGGAGCATCTAGAAAACAGAATATGGTTTATAAATCCAGGTACTTACATTTACACACACACATACACACACACACACACACACACACACACACACACACACAAACATAGCTGGTTTTGGAGTTGGACAATGGCTCTGTACCTCTCTAAATCCAAGCTTGTTGTTAAAAGGAACATTCAGAGTTTCTGTCTCATATCAGGAGCCATCTGGTATGGGACAGAATAAAGACTTTAGGAAAAAATTTTACTTTCTTCATGCCTTTTTTGTCTATATCATATTCTTCATTGAATGTATGTTTATATGAATGATGTTTAAGTTTTTCATGATGAACATAGATTTTCCTACAAATCCTTTTCCTGCAGTAATCTCTGAAGTTTCCAGGAAGATAGGGACCTACAACAATAACTCCACCTAGCTGAGATGACATCATAATGCAGACAGAACTACTATAAGACTGCTTGTTTTGGGTACCAGCTGCTGAAATGGTGCGCCTTCTCATGTTCTGGCCAGAACTCCAAATGAGAACTTTGAAAAACAAAACAAAACAAAAAATCCTATTGACTGCCCAGAAATTGCTAGACAGTAATTTTGGAACTTAACCACCACTTAATTTTTGCAGGATCCCATTAAGAGAACATTGCCACCATAAAAGCAGGAAGCAATTCTAGAGGATGGTGTCCCCTATCCCAAAAAAGTTTGTCCATAGGGTTGGGAACACTGTTTAGGGGTTGATGATTATTGCTTGTACTAGATAGAGGGTTGGGTAGAGTAAATACTTGTTAGTTATTATAAATGGATAATTTACATTGGTATAGCTTTTGTATATTGATACAAGTTCAAATTATATCTGTTACTTTTGTTTACATTTGTATACCAATGCAAAGTTATTTTTTCAGATTGTATATATTCATGTTTCTACCTTGGTTTAGGACATTTTGTATATTGATACAACTTTTAGGATATATTTTCATATTACATTATATATTACTCCTACCTCTGATCAAAATACTTATAGATTGTTTATATTTTGAGGTCACTGCCCTCATTTGTTGCACATTTATTTATAGAATGTTTAATATTCTGACATGAAGTTTTACTCTTTAAGTTACATAATAAGGTATTAATTATTATAGGTCAATAGTTGTTCGTGTTTGTTGTATATACAGTCAGATCAATTAGGTTCTTTAGATATATAGAGACTGTATTCTGTCTAGATAAGGAATCTTCAACTACTTCAAGGATCTGTAGAACATGACATTTAAATAACTTAGGGTTTTGTTGACAAGAGACATGACTGCTTCTGACAGCACCAATCTGTTCCCGAGAGAAAGTTGAACGCCAAAGACACTCCACTTGGAGCTTGTTTTCTTCTTGGCAAAACTTGTCTTTGGACAAGGAACTGACAATGCCTCAACCACTGACAAGTTACATGATATCCAGAAATGGATAAGCAGGACTGTCAAATCTTGCCAAGATAGGATAAGACGGTTTTGAAAAATTTCCTGTCTCTGAAAATGGTTTGTAAATTATGTTAGGCCATAGCCAAAGTTGGTTGCTTCAGCGCTGCAAAATGAGACTTTGAGTGATTGTTCAGATAGCTAGTTGTCTCCATCATATGTTGCTTGCTTTGGAAACTACTTGATTGCATTCCCTGCCTGCTCAAGTAATATTATCTCCCTTCTCAGGCCTTCGATAGGGTTGAAGATTAGATAGTCATAGTTACCATCCTCTTTTTTTTTTAAACTTTTTTCTTAAAAACATAGACTTTATTAAATGCAGCTCAATCCCCAGTGAAGGTCTTTCATTATAAAACATTTTTCGTACAACAGCAAGGTAAGAGGTTGGAAGGAACTGGTAACAAGTGAGAAATACTGACCAGGTAAAAACGCACAGGGCTTCTGCATAGTCAACGCATTTCCTCCGAATAAAGTCAGGCAGTGACAGCTAGCTGTCTGCCTCACATCGTGGGACTCAGAGCCTCCACCTATAGGCAGGCCTGAGGTCAGGCAGTCAAGGGCTGGGAAGGCCCTGCCTTGTTGACAGGTTTCTGTCCCCCAGTCCCCCAGCCTTTCAGTCACAAAGAAACACACAGAAACCTACATTATATATAAAGTGGTTGCCCATTGGCTGGAGCTTTCTTGTTAACTCACTCTTACACAGTACATTAGCCCATTGTTCTTGTCTGTGTTAGCCACGTGGCTTGGTACCTTTTATCAGTGATACATCTCATGTTGATTCCTCTGTGTCTGGGTGATGACTGCAGACTGAGTCTTTCCTTTTCCCAGAATTCTACTGTTCTGGTCGCCCCACCTGTTACCATCCTCTTATGATCTAGTCAAGCCATTTCCAATATAAGACTTAGACTTCTCAGGATAGATTGTTTATTAAAACATTTAGCATATGTTCCTTGCATAATATTGTTTATGCTGATTGTAATTCTAATCTTATACTTTATATCTGTTCTTAGTGTATATTGTTTTGTATTGGATTTGGAACTCTCTTACTTAAACAGAGGGGGGAGGTGCTGTGGGAGTTCCTTCCGCTCCTTCAGCCAATAGCCTTTAAGATACCAGCCTACTTGGGCATGATCTCTTTTGCTTTCAAAAGTAGTGGTAGCCCTGTTCTTGCTCTCTTGCTTCTGGCTCTGCTTCCAGCTGCTAGACTCTGTTCCTGGTTGCACTGAGGGCTGTTGTCTAGGACAGTGATCTTTAAGTTTTCCCCATTAAATAGATAACCCTTTTATTAATCATAATTCCATGATTATGGAATTATAGAATTCCATAATTCCACTGGTGTGAGATTGTTTTGTGACTTACACCATCAATTGCTGATGAGCACCCACTGGGGGATTTTGATAATGAAGATAAATCCATGGTCTCTGGCATGTTATTATATACCTAACGAAGACACTTATCTCTTGAGTACTTTTAAATGTAGCATATTAATGAATATTTTAACCTACATGAGCCCACTTAGACTAGAAGATTTCTGCAGTGAAAAAAAAAGCCACAAAGAGAGTAGAAAACCCATGCCAGGGCATGGCAGGTGGAAGGTGGTCATGGAAAATCCATTAAAGGCAGTGGCTGCAGATTCAGGGACTGGATTTCTCATTTTATCTTTTAAAAAGTGTGCTCAGTGCTGGAAAGATGTCTCAGTTCATAAGACATAATGTGAGAATTGGGAGCTTGGGCCACTTAATGTCTGGGCAGATATGATGGTAAGAAAGGAGACATGGTGGATCCCCTAGTCAAGCTGACTATAGTTGGTGAGCTCTGGATTCAGGAAGAGACCATGCCTTAATAAATAAAGTGGAGATCAACTGAGGAAAACACCTGATTTCCACTGCTACACACACACACACACACACACACACACACACACACACACACACACGAGAGAGAGAGAATGCATACACATGTGTGCATGCGTAGACACACAAAAATGTGCTCAGAAGAAAGTTGTTTAATATCTCTCAGAATTTAATATCTTCAGATTAGGGTGACATGTTTAGAACAGCATGACCTTAGACCTCAAAATGCGTGACTGCAGGACATAAGGTCAGGGCTTAAACAAGGAGCAATTGTGAAACCCATTTATGGTTTTAAGAAAATGAGGCTAGGGAGTAGAGAGGAGGGGTGAGGATAGGACATGGTGGTTTGGGACCTCGTTCTGTCCTTCCTCATTGTGGTTTACTTTGGTACACACCACCTCTCTAATCTCTGATTTCACGCCCGAGAAGAGAGCCACAGAGTACTTTATATGACTTCAGCAAGTATCCTCAACCTCTGAGGGAACTGATTGCCACTTGGCATCCCTTTCTACCACTTCTCCAGCAGTGCCCATCTCCTAAGCAGGTTGGTGTCTTCCTGGGTGGCGTGATGAAAGATGACTCTGACCTGGGTACAGGGTATAAGGGCTCCACTGATGCTGAGCAGGAACCTCTCTGGGTTACCACCTGTTGCAATCAGTTCACATGGGCATGCTTCCAATAGCTGGAGGGTTTGAAAAGAGGTGACTTTAGGCCATGGTGCCTCTCTGAAGGTTATAAGGTGTCTGAGTTTGTGGGTAAGATTTATAAAGTCTTTCTGGGGCACAGGTTTCCTCAGCTCATTCCGAAGGCACAAGAGCATCATGCTTTCTTTGGTGGAACTTCTCCTTGCTACCATGTGCCTCCTGGTCATGGGAGTCAATGTGTGGGTTCTCATAGATCACCTCCTCACTATTGATGTGCCTCCTGCCCTCACGCACCCCCTGAAGTTTCGGATTCTGCACTACTGCTTTCATCTCACGATGACATGGGTAAGATTTGTTTCTTAATCATTTCTTGCCAGCATAGGCAGAACTGCAGCCTGGGGAAAGCGTTTTACCAAGAATCACATAGTCTAACAGCCAGTGTGTATTAGTCAGTGATTTGCAAGATGTAGTGCTGAGGGCCTGTTAAGGAAGGCTATTGAGTGAACTGGATGTGTGCTCGCTTTTCCTTTACTTCCACGAAGAATAATCAGCAAGGGGGAAAGTGGGGAGCTGATAGAAAGTCTGAAGCCCTTACAAATGTCAGCTATTGGATTGGGAAGTTGGAGCCCTTGGTGACTCTGTCGGGATTGAGTAGCGTGTGTCAGTAAGCCCTTATCTGGTTGGTTAAAAGACTTCTGATTCCTCATCAGTAAAACAAGACCCTTCAGTGAGGGATATGTGAGCCTAGCCTCATGAGATGTGTAAGAGTCTATGGCTGTTGTTCAGCTTGGAATAAGTAGAGACAGCTCTCAGAAGCTAGAGTCCTGGGTTTTTAGTATCTCCCAGGCAATGGTTGCTGCTAGTAAAAATTAGTTTATTATAGATTTGTGGAGGGCAGAAGTAAAGTCTTATCATGTCTTAAGTTCAGTCCTGGGTTACAGGAAATGAAATCATCAAAAGAAAGTTTAACTTAAAAATAATTTGATATATTAATAGCATTATGTGACCCGAAGCAAGGAGTGAGGTCTTTCTACTTCACAAACTATTAAGAAGTAATTAACCCGAGGGCTTAGAAAACCTTTAAACCAGACTGGAGAGGAGGCTCAATGGTTAGAAGCACATGCTGCTCTTGAAGAGGACCAGGATTCAGTGTCCAGCACCCACATAGTGGCTCACAACCATCTTTAATTTCAGTTTTAGGGAACCTGATTCCCTCTTCTGGTCTCTAAGGGAACCAAGCGTGCACATGGTACATATACATACATGTAGGTAAAACACTTATTCACATAAAATATTTTTTTTTGTTACCTAAAAGGACATGTAAACAAAGAGAGTTGAATTAAAAAGGCAAAGGAGTTTAGGATTTGGGTGTGGCAGAAACTCCAATAGTTTATTAGGGGGAACCCTAGAAGGGTTTGTTCATGCAGCTCCCTGTCAGTGTGGACTGATGTAAATCTAGGTCATTGCGCTCTTGGTTGAGGCATAGGCTGTAATAACTTCCCAGAGGACAAGGCTCAGGAACTCGGCTACCCTCAGAACACCCAGGAAAATATAACAAATGCCCTCTTTCCAGAAGAGATCTTGGAGGCTTTGTGTAGGGACTATCTAAGGCCCCAACCATCTTCTAAAGTTCTCAGTGTTTCTCCTATGGAGAAAGAGAGCACATGACAGTACAATGTGGATCAAATTATGACAAAGAAAGTCTACTGTTATGCCTTGTTTTGATGTCCATGAATGTGGTAAGAAGTGACAGCTAGCTCACTAATTCAGTCACAACCTCAGCCCTACAGTGGCCTCAGAGCTGATCTACTTATTATGGACAGACATACATAGCTTTTAGGTTCCAGTCCCACTTCTTGTCCTCTTGGGAATTACAGAGGTCATGACCTCAGGCTTATTGGTAGTCTCATCCCCATCGACAGCCTTCTTCACATTTGGAGAATATCGTATTGTCACTGCCAAGGGCATTAGTGATGCTCAAGAAATCAGCCAAATGGCAGCCAGCTTTTGCCAATTCAATTCTGTGCTAATTTCTAATACTTCTTCCCTTTATTCCGTTTATACAAGTCTGAAGCAGATGATAATTGCTCTCTGCTTTGTAAGTGAGGGAACTATAAAGAAGGGTATAGTGAATTTCCCTGAAGTGCAAAGTTTTGGGAAGCAGTGAGGGCTGAAGACAGGCCTTATCGCTACAAAGACTGTGACAGACTCTAGAGCAAGCCTGGGCTTTGCTGTGGACTCTGAAGACGGGACTAATAAGAGTCAAGTGGAACAAGGACCAGGAAGAGTGGCTTTCCTCATACTCTGTGAAGGAATGGGCAAAACTATAAACAAAGGCTCGCTGTTCCATGGAAATCAGATACAACATGGTGGGATTGAGCTGAGACTGACATAGAACCATTGGGCCACGGGTCTTTTCTAGAAAGACCACCAGGCAATTCTGTCTGCAAGGAGGCATGGCTTTTCTTTCCTTACTGCTCACATCCCCCATGTTCTAGATCTTCATGAACAACTTTGGATATTCATGCATCCTGGGAGAAACTAGTTTAACCACATTCAAGTGGGAGCTTTTTGGAAAGTCCATGACTGAGACAGATAGCAGCTTGGGCAGCCTGCAGGATGGAAAGGACAGGGGAGCTATGAAAACATTCAACTGCTCTCTCTTTTTTACAGGGGAATATACTTGAGAAGATGAACATTTGCTCCACACCCCACTTTTTTCGCTTTGTACAAGACAGCTCTGTGTGGAAGAAGAACCTTGGTGTGTTTGTGAAGGACCTGCGTTTTGGTACAATCCCTGTGAGGCTCTTTCAACCCAAGGCAGCCTCCTCCAAGCCCCGGCGAGGAATCCTCTTCTTACATGGAGGAGGTACCTTTCTGGGCAGCCTAGGTAAGGAAGATCCCTGTAGTAAGAAAGTATAACTTCCACAACCCCACCCATTTTCCCATGAGGATCTCTTTGGTGGGAGTCAAAGCAAGTAGTCATAGGAGCTCCTTTTGTGACAGGCAGATTAAGACTGAAGACCATGCCAGTAAATGGGGTTGTTGCCTCCATGACAATGTTTTCTATAATTTCATATCTCTGTTGAGGTGGAGGCAGTGATTGCCTAGTAGGACTTTCAGAAAATTAGGTGTGAGGTCAACCTCCAATCCCCTTTGTTCTACAAATCCACTCATTGCTCTCAAATCTTCTGGGTCGCCTTGGTCCAAATCCACCTTCAATGACTCACCCCCTTAAGCCCTGCTTCTAATAGTGACGCCGATGCTCCATTGTTAATGGTCTGGCTGGTTCTTTCTCCACACAAAAAGGATCTTTAGGCCGGGCGGTGGTGGCGCACGCCTTTAATCCCAGCACTCGGGAGGCAGAGGCAGGTGGATCTCTGTGAGTTCGAGACCACCCTGGTCTACAAAGGGAGTTCCAGGACAGGCTCCAAAGCCACAGAGAAACCCTGTCTAAAAAAAAAAAAAAAAAAAAAAAAAAAAAAAAAAAAAAAAAAAAAAAGAATCTTTAAAAGTACGATTCAGGGCTGACCATTTGGCATTGGATAACCAATTGTTGTTTTCTTCCCTAGAGAAGGCTATTTCTCTTGTCTCAGTATTCTTTAGTTGCCTGTCGTGTTTTTTTTTTGTTTTTTTTTTTTTTTTTTTTTTGGTTTTTCAAGACAGGGTTTCTCTGTGGCTTTGGAGCCTGTCCTGGAACTAGCTCTGTAGACCAGGCTGGTCTCGAACTCACAGAGATCCGCCTGCCTCTGCCTCCCGAGTGCTGGGATTAAAGGCGTGCGCCACCATCACCCGCTGCCTGTTGTGTTTTGTGTAGGGTTGAGGCCTTGTGGGCTTTCCTCAGTCTAGGTTAACATGTCTCTTGTTGTCATCCAAGAACAAATAGGCAGCCCTGTAAGCATACATACAAGTAGCATTATACAGACTGAGAAGGCTGTATGAATATTTAGGAATATATATGTATATACATGATGTGCATAACAACAGTTCATGGGAAAAGAGGTCAGATATTTTAAAGAGCAAGAAGGAGTTGCTTGGGGAATGTTGAGAGGAGAAAAGGGAACATTTTATCTAGAGGGTCTCCCTGTTACTTGTCACAGAGCTTACTTTGTCCATGTTTATTTTGGACCCCAGTATGTTTCCTTGCTTAGTTTCTGTCTTCTCTCACCTAGAATGGAAACACTGAGAGTGGAAACTTGTGTTGTAGCTATCACTGGATTCTCAGAGACTAGAGAACAAGGCTCAGTCCCTGCTCTCATTGGCCTGTCAGTCAAAGTAAGAGGCTGGACCTTGCAGAACACAAATGAGAGGGTGAGGGCTTTAGATTGGACCGTGGAGGCCCAGAATAGGAACTGACTTGGAGTCCCAGCACCTCATTGCTTCTGAGTAAGCAGTCTCTCCAATAAAGTGAGATTGGAGGCCGGGATCAAGGAATGGGAGGAGCCAGTGCTACATAACTGGAGATCTGGATCAGCTGAGTGAGGCCAGGGCTCTAGACTGCAAAACAAAGGACTCTAGAAAGTCAGACACTAAGACAAACGATATCACATTTCAAAACAGTATTAAGAGAAAGATGTTCAGAGGTGAGGAGGGATCTTGCAGGGGACCCAGGTTCAGTTCCCTGTGAATGCACAGGGCTGCTCACAAGGACCTGGAACTCCAGCTCCTGTAACGCCTTCTTCTGACCTCCACACTCCTCATGTTCACACACACATAATTCAAAAGCAAACCCATTAGAAAAGACTCAGGGGAAAATTGCCATGAAGAACAAAGAATTCATATGAAAACAGGAATTAACAGGGCTGAGTTCCTTATACGAACACAGAGTAGGAGCTTATTCTAAATATTTTTAGTTTATATTTAATTATACTGGATTGCATAAGGCTATTTTCATATAACTATATAATATTCCTTGAGTATACCCTCTCCATAAACCACTATCTTCTGCCTCCTCCCCCCTTATTAATCTCATTTGCTCCCTAGACAATCTTAATTCTAATTTAATTTCTAATTTCATATATATACACACATAAAACCTGGCACTCACAAATGAAAGAAAAGGGGTGACATCTGCTTTTCTGAGACGGACTTCATTCGCTTAATACAATTATCTTCAGTTGTACCCATTTTCCTGCAATCAACGTAACTTCAAATCCCACTGTGTATCCGTAGTTCATTTTTCTTATTCATTCCTCTGTTGTAGAACACCCAGGTTGGTCTCATAGCTTAGGTATTGTACACAATGCTACAGTCAACACTGGTGTGCAAGCATCTCTGCTAAATATCCAGGAGTGGTACGGGTGGCCCATAGAGAAGATCTACTTTTAATTTTTGAGGCATTTCCGTAGTAGCCCGATTAGTTTACATTCCCACCAACAGTGTGGAGTGTCCCTTCTCTGCATGCATCCCTCTCTGGCATTTGTTGTCATTGTCCCCTGCTCTTCCTTCCTGCCTGCGCTCCTTTCTTCTTTATTTTTTGAGACAGGGTCTCACTATGTAGCCCTGCCTTTCCTGGATCTTATTCTGTAGACCAAGCTGGCTTTGAACTCATGGAGGTCCAACTGCCTCTGCCTCAGCTGAGTACTGGGTTTAAAGGCATGCACCACCATACCTATTTGATGTTTTCTTTAATTTCTATTTTATTATTATTTTTTAAATTGTTTTTATTGAGTTATATATTTTCCACTCTCCTCTCCTCTCCTCCCCTCCCTTTCTACCCTCTCCCATGCTCCCCATGCTCCCAATTTACTCAGCAGATCTGGTCTTTTACTGCTTCCCGTGTAGCTTAGATCCATGTATGTCTCTCCTAGGGTCCTCTTCATTGTCTAGGTTCTCTGGGATTGTGAATTGTAGGCTGGTTTTTCTTTGCTTTATGTCTAAAAGTCACTTGTGAATGAGAACATATTATATTTGTCTTTCTGGGTCTGGGTTACCTCACTCACTATGATGTTTTCTAGATCCATCCATTTGTCCGCAAATTTCAAGATGTCATTTTTTTCTCCTGTGTAGTACTCCATTGTGTAAATGTACCACATTTTCCTGTCTATTCTTTGGTCAAGGGGCATTTAGGTTGTTTCTAGGTTCTGACTATGACAAATAATGCTGCTATGAACACAGTTGAGCACATGTCCTTGTGGTACGATTTAGCATTCTTTGGATATATACCCAAAAGTGGTATTGCTGGATCTTGAGGTAGGTTGTTTCCTAATTTTCTGAGAAATTCCCATACTGATATCCAAAGGGGTTGTACCAGTTTACACTCCCACCAGCAATGGAGGAGTGTTCCCTTGACCCCACATCCTCTCCAGCATAAGTTGTCATCAGTGTTTTTGATTTTGGCTATTCTTACAAGTGTAAGATGGAATCTCAGCATTGTTTGGATTTGCACTTCTCTGATGGCTTATTATTTTAATGATGGACGTTCTAACTGAGGCAGGAAGGAATTTCAATGAAGTCTAACTTTGCTCTTCTCTAATGTCTAGTGAGGTTGGAGTTCTTTTTTCATGTTTATTGGCCATTTCTATTTCATCTTATGAGCTGTCGTTTGTTTCATTAGCCCATGTGTTGACTGGATTGTTTGATTTCTTGCTCAGTTTTTTGAATTCTTTGTATATTCTAAATAGCAATTCTCCAGTAGATGCACGGTTAGGAAAGATGGCCTCCTGTTCTGTAGACCGTCTCTACACTTGTCTGCGTCCCTGTGCGTTATTTCCTGAGAACTCGGGCCCTTCTCCAAAAGTCCTTGTTTGTGCAGGTATTTTAAAGAGTTTCTCTATTTTTCTCGATGTGCGGTAAATGAGGCATGAGCAAGTGGAGGAGCGGAAGATGTAAGCCTTTCCCCCTTCCCTCACTAGAGCCACCTGGCACAACAAAACACAGTCCTGGAAGTGTGCTCTTCATGACATACGCTGGCTCTAATTTTGATTTTGGAAGATACTGCATCAAATGTTGTTTACCTGGCCCCATGATTTAGCACCCATTGTGGTCTCCCATTTGTCTCACTCTTGTCCTAATAAGTTGAAAAAGGGGGCAAGTAACACGTTCAAAGCTCTGAAACAGGAATTACTTGAAAGACTGGAAGACAACAATGTCTACGCAGGTCCTAGGGTTCAGGACAGTTATTAGAGATACCATATTGTCTATGCAAACTCCTCTTGAGACTTTTAAGGGTACACACATCACAGACACTCTCTATACCTTGATTCAGTTCCTCCCCTAGGTGGATCCACCCTACTTGAAAAGTCTTCAAATAAAGTTACTGCGCAGTGTTCAGAACCTATGAGGGTAGGGTCATTGACAGACGCTGACTGGACAGCTCAGATCAGAACCTCCCCAGTCATGTTTTCCTCCAAGTCGACTTGCATCCTCTGCCTAACAATGTAACTGGTGTGCACCCACAGAGTAAGCCTCCATAAATACTAGAATTATCTGTTGCCATTTAGAGATTCATACTGCCTGCTTGGCACAGTTCAAAGATCGTTATCCAATGAGTTGTGGCAGCCTGGACATAAGATGAACACAAGACTGATAATGGTCCTTGTATATCAAGGGAATGGGCTAAATCAAAGAGAGTTCTTTCTGTTCCTGAACCCGGGCAAAGATTTTCTACCCACTAATGCCAGTGGACCTGCCTCCTAGAGTTTCAAATATACCACCATACTAATCCAAATTGTCCACCTACTCATCATTTGTTTCCTAATCAAATAAATATGTGAATCTTCTCTTGTAGCCCAGGCTGGTTTCCAATTTGTTATGTAGTTGAGAATGACTTGAACTCCTGATCACCTTGACGTTATATCCCAAGAGGTGGGGTCACAAGCATGTGCTGCCACATTCAGTTCAATATGTGAATTTCTTCATATCCACAGGCTAATCCTCCAAACATGGCTTTGTTCAGTTAGAACCTCAAAACTTCCTGGTCTTCAGTTTCCCCCACTTTAAAATTAAACCGTGCAGAAGATGTGCTCCAAAGTTCACTTATGCCCCCAACACTCAAGAAATTATGGCAGATGTCCTACTTTGCCCTGGCATGGTAGCTTGAGTCACTTCAGAAGAACAATACTAGGAACAGAGGGATCATCCCATGGTCCCCATATCAGTTGGTTCCATGGGGCTGTGGCGGGGAGTTTTTGGGTTCTCTTCATACAGTGCGCCATGCCTGTTATTCTCTTGCAGACTTTTACCATAACCTGTGTACATTCCTGGCCCGAGAGACAGACTCAGTGTTGCTGTCAGTGGGGTGAGTAGTCTCAGATGGTGGGCGGCTTCTTCACAAAGCAGGGGAAAATACAAGGAGGGGCATTCCTACATGTCTTTGTCCCAACAGACCCTCTCACATATGAGCATAGATTCATACAAATGAGAAAAACCCTGGAAAGCCATTCATCATTAGGAACTGAGTGAGATAGCCGTGGTGAAAATTAATTACTCTTAGTGCACTTTTTTCCCATGCTATTGCAAATACCAAAGAAATAACTTAAAGGGGGAAGAATTTATTTTGACCCTAAATTCTATAACCTTAATTCAGTCTATGGCCAGCTTGTTCCACTGCTGTTCCGTAAGGCAGAATATTATCAAAGCAAGAGAGTATAATACATCAAATGTGTTCTTATTGTGGTAACCAGAAAGCAAAGAGAGAAGGGGCCAGAGACAAGGTAACATTCAAAGACGGAACCTAAGCTATAGCTTACAATTAGATTCACAGTCTAATAATTCCATCAAATTATAAATCCATGAATTAATATACCATCAATGATGCCAGTGTTCCATAATCTAGTTATATATCAATGATTTGATCCATATCTAGGGAATAAGGTGACAACATAAACTTTTTGAGGGATAATATATATATATATATATATATATATATATATATGTATATGTGTGTGTATACACACACACACACACACACACACACACACAATAATATCCCACCCCTGAACATCCAAGGGTCATGGTCAACTCATCATGTAAAATGCATCTAGTATTAGAGTCCCAAACTTTAATAGTTTCAGCCCTGTTACAAGGTTCAAGTCTAAAGTCTTTTGAACTTTGGTCCCATTCTTAGCTGTGAATTGGTCATACAATTCAAACAGCAAATTACATTCTTCTAACATACAGTGGCACAGGACAAACATTCTCATTCACAAAAGGAAGAAATGGTGTCATAGAGGCAAAAGCCAGGGCCAAGAAAGGCTAATAGACAGCAGAGCAAACATGAAGTCTTAGAGTTCTATGCTCTTATTTGATACGTGGTGATATGGTTTCATATCCCAGAATTTCGGGCATTCGTACTTCTATAGTCCTGTTGGCAGAAGTCTATGTGACCTCCATCTGCTCTTTGTGGTGTCCTTCAGCATATTATTCAATTTCCTGGATCTCCTATTTCCTCAGGTCTTCATTGGAGCTTAGCCTACATATTCCTTCTCATAGGTATGGTGCAGGGAAACCAGCTGTCTCATACTTTACTTGGCCTCTGTCTCCACAACCCAGTGACTATATTCCACATGCTTGCACATACCGCATTGTGTAGATGATGCCCAGGTCGCCATTAGTTGCAGCATTTGCTGGGCTCCCTTAGAACATAGCCACAATGAACTTTGAATGCCTAGGCAATTATCAGTAGGAAATGTGTTCCGGGAGGACAATTTTCTAGGTGGACCAGTGCAAGCTGGGCACCCTGGCAGTACTATAATCTCAGGCAAAAGTCTTTCAAATGAGTTTATAATTTTATCCTGGAGTTTGTCATGAGTGAAATCAGTTTAATATCTAAGAAGCTCTGGAGGACTCTTTCCCTTTGCCCCAGTACAAAGTATTTGATTTGGTTGTTTTATTTATTTATTTTAAGGTTTTAGTGTGTGTGTATATATGTTGTTGTGGGTGTATAAAGAGGCCAGGAGAGACCATCAGATCCCTTGAGGTTATAGGTATTTGCAGGACACCCAACTGTTGGTGCTGGGATCTGAACTCTGGTCATTGTGATCGAACCGCAAGCACTCTTACCCACTAAGATAGCTCTATATCCCCTCAATTTGTTTTTAAATATGTTAAACTCTTTTGCAGCCTCATCCTCTGTGTCAACAACTTTTCTACCACACTATACATTTTCTTTCTGTTCTGTTTTGTGCTCTTAGTTCTCATTGGCTAAGTGGGCTAGTAAGATGCCCCAGTAGGTGACAGTACTTCCAAAATAGTACCAGTTATGGTAACTACTGAAAGATGAAACCAAATTATGAAAATTACAAATCCACCAGTAATTGAGCCTTTAATAATGCTAGAAGTTTCATGGTATGATAATGTCTCAATGACGGAATCAACCACCTGGGCACTAAGATATGAACAAAGAAGTCTTTTTTTTTTTTAGTTTGACAATATGTGGTTTTATTATATTCTTGATTTGTTTTTTACCCTACTGAGTACAATATTCCCAATTTTAGTCAGCTGCAAGCTCCTATAAGCTGTCCCAGGATGGACGAGGGAAAAGGGCTGCCCACAGTTCTGCTTTACAAAATGCTTCAGGGACAAATTTCTTTCTTAATGTAGATGTAGGCTGCCCACAGAGATGGCGCTGCTATTCAACAAAGAAGTCTTTTAAGTAAGCGTCTGAACCATGTGATATTAGAGAACGTTACATAACTATTTAGAACCACGAGGGTATGCCAAGATAAAGGAATCCTAGCAGGATAAAATTAAGGAAAATATATTCAAAAGCTAACAGTTTAGTAACTTTCCTGTGGAGTCAAAATAATTAAAATCAAGAGAATGTATTCTAGGGGCTGAAGAGATGACTCAGTGGTTAAGAGCATGTACTCCTCTTGCAGAAGACCCCAGTTAAGTGTCTAGTACTCCCCTGTACTCCAGCTCTAGAGGATCCAATGCCCTCACCTCATTCCCTCAGGCCCTGCCAGTCACTTATGTACATATGCATGCACATGTGCACACAATTAAAAATTAAGTAAAAGCAAACAAATGTCTTTGGAATAAACAGACTCAATGACATAAAATAAAGAGGACACACTGTGACACACCCATGAGAGCCTTCTCCCAGGGAAGGCCTGGAAGATGATGGGAGAGGAGTAAGTGTGGTTGGAAATCCCAATGAAGGCCCCTGTCATTGCTGGATGATCGTCTGCAGGCGCCTGCTGCATCGTTAAGTAACTGCTGTCCTGGTTTGCTTTCTGTCTCTGTGATGGAATGCTCTGACCAAAAGCAACTTAGAGGAGAAAGGATTTATGTGACTTTCACCTTCGGGTCACCATCCATCACCGAAAGAAGCAAGGCAGGAACTCTAGCAAAAACTTGAGGTAGAAGCCATATAGAAGCACTGCTTTTGGCTTGCTCACTGCTCATCCTTAGCTAGATTTATATTACCAGCCACTACCAGAGACTTTGCACTGTCAAGGACCTTCAGTGGACAGTGCCTGATAGGGTTGCCTGAGCCAGACTTGTGAAGAGCTTTCTCTCCTCCCCTCCCTCTCACCCTCCATTCTTTCCTCTCCCCTCCTCTCTTCTACTCTCTATTCCTTTTCTCTTCCTCTTCACTCTCTTCTCCTTTCCTCTCCTCTCTTTTTCTTGACCCCTTTCCCCTCTCATTCCTTCCTGTCCCCTCTCCTCCTTTCATTCACTTCCATAGTTGAAAACAGCCACAGCCATACCTTGATTTCATCTTTCTTCTTTCTACCTAGGCTTACAGGCACAGCAGGATCAACTAAATCTTCAGTTGCCTCTTTTCTGTCTTTATAGTTTGTTCTATCGTCATAGTTTTAGCTGTGAACCTAGCATTTAAATATTAGGCCATCTCTCTAGCCCTCATTCTATCTTCAAAGCCAATAGGTTCCAACTTGCATGATGTGTCAACTATATCTAATCAAGACATGGGTTTGAATAGAGAATTCAAGTAACTGACTTTTGGCAGCTTCTTCAAACTCACACAGGGGAAAATAGGGATGACACTCTTCCATTGCTGGGGTCATGTAGAAGATTAAATCAATTAGACTCTTGGGTGAGTAGAGGATGTAATTCAAAAAGTCTTCAGAGTTCCCTGCACACACTGATGTGCTGTCCCCCGTCTTTCTTCTGTAGGTACCGAAAGCTTCCTTACTACCATCATCCTTCTTCTGCACATGATTGTCTGAATGCCTCCATTCACTTCCTGAAGTCTCTGCATGCCTATGGGGTGGACCCCTCCCGGGTTGTGTTCTGTGGAGACAGCATTGGAGCTGGGGCTGTAGCATTTATCACACAGGCCTTGGTGGGCAGAGAAGATCTTCCCAAGATCCGGGCTCAGGTCCTGATATATCCAATGCTCCAGCCACTCTTCCTCCAGTCTCCATCACATCTGCAGAATGCAAATGTTCCATTTCTCACCAAAGATTTCATGATGACCTGTGTTACTAGATATCTGGCCATTGATGCCTCCTGGAAAGATGCTATGTTGACAGGTGCCTGGATGCCCCCACGTGCCTGGAAGAAGTATGAGAAATGGCTAGGCCCTGAGAACATCCCTAAAATGTTCAGGAGCAAATACCAGCAACCAGAGTCACCTGCACCTTTTAATGAGGCTGCCTATCTAGAAATCAAACATATTATGAGGGAAGATCTTTGTCCCCTCATAGCAGATGACAAAATTATTGCTCAGGTTCCTGAGGCATTTGTGGTGACCCTTCAGTGGGACATTGTCCGGGATGATGGCTTGCTCTACAAGAAGCGCTTGGAAGACCAGGGGGTCCCTGTGACCTGGTACCATATAGCAGATGGTTTTCATGGCTGTGCTCCTTTTTTTGAAAGGAAGTTTTTCTTTTTCCCCTGTTCCTTGAACCTTGTCAATGCTGTAGCTAGTTATATCAAAGGCTTATGAATGACTGCAGTATGGTGAGAGAACAGTTGCCGAGCACGCGCAAGATCCCACTCTAACCCACAACAGGGAAGAAAGGCGGGAAAATCAAATACAGGAATAAAAGAAATGAGCCATCATCCCTGGTACCTTGGATGAGAATGGCCAAAGAGGATTCTGCCACAGCTGATGCTAGGGCTGAGTCTTGATTTTTGTAACACTTTCTTTTATTCTTTTAATGAATAAAATAGAGAACCTTTTTACATCTCACACATGCGCATTCAAAACTTTGCCTTCTTTTTGGTGTGTGTGTGTGAGTGTGTGTGTGTGTGTGTATGTTTTCTTACTATGGAGCCCCGACTGACCTGGAATTTGTTGTATAGACTGGGCTGACCTCAAACTTCCAGAGTTCTGCCTGTCTCTGCCTTCGGGTGTGTACCACGATGCCCAGCACGTCATTCATGTCCTAATGGTTCTGACGAGGGTGGGACACAATCTCAATGTAGTTTTGATTTGTACTTTCCTGGTGACCAAAAATGTTGATTTGTTTTCAAATACTTATTGGACACTACTTTTTTTTTTAAAAAAAAAATTGTCCAATTCACCTTCCCATTTATTGATTGAATGATTTGAATTTTGGCAATTAATCTTTTGAATTTTATATGTATGCTTTATTTGTTTCTTTTTTCCCTTTGATTTTTTTATTTTAATTGATTTTTTAAAATTTTATTTTACATTCTATCTACAGTTCTTCACCTACCTCCTCCTGCCCCCTACCCCCCTCTGCCAACCCACCCACCATCCACTCCTCCCAGCAGGGCTCTCGTGGGAAGTCAACAAAGTCTGTTACATTCAATTCGGGCAGAGACAGCTGAACCAAGCTGGAAGGAACTCAGGAACTCTAGACCTACAGGCTGTGGAGCCTGCATGAAACCGAACTAGGCCCTCCATATATGGGAGACAGTAGTGAAACTTGGGCTATCTGTGAGGAACCTGGCAGTAGGACCAGGATCTATCTAGCATAAGCTAGCTTATTGGCACCCATTCCCTATGGTGGGATACCATGCTCAGCCTTAATGTAGGGGGGTAGGGGCTTGGTCTTGTATTCTTTATTTTAATCCCCTGACGAATAGATAGTGGATAAAGATTGTCTCTAATTATGCACACTGCCTCATGACTGTTGATTTCTTCTTGTGCTGTGTGAAACTTGGCAACTTTGTGCAATCCCGTTTGACAATGTTTCTGTTGTTCCCCCAGGGTACTGGAGTCCTCAAAGGCTTTCACTGTGTCTGTATCTTGTGTTATCTCTATGTTTGCTCAAGCAGTTTTCATGCTGCAGATCTTTAAGTCTTTGACCCAAACTGAAGTGGTAATTGTTTGGGAGTCGTGGGGACGCAATTTCCTTCTTATACATGTGACTACCCAATTTCTGCACTTCCATTCACTGAGGTGGCTGTGTGGAAAGTCAGGTGAGTTGATTTTGGGGTTCTCTCTTGTGGATTTCCTTTGTTTGCTTGCTTGATTTCTTCAGACAAGGCCTTGCTATGTAGCCCTTGCCAGACTGTTACTTACAATGTAGTCAAGATTGACCTCAAACTCACAGCAGCTCTCCTGCCTCAGCTCTCCAGCACTGAGATTACAGGCCTGCAACTCTACACTCAGCTTGCTTTTTTAAGTAGGGATGATTTAATATCTTTCCAGCTTATCTTTTTTTTTCCTCTTGCTTAGTGCTCTCTCTAAGACTTCAAGCAGCACACTGAACAGAATGGAGGAGGAGGCGGGCTCACTCCTATCATTCCTGATTTAAAAAGAAAAGCACTTCATCTTTCCCCACGCAGTGTAATTCTGACTGTAGTTCTGCCATATGGATATTGTTATATTGAAGTATATTCTTTGTATTTATAATTTCTTTAGGGATTTCATCATGAATCCATGGTAGACTGTGATTTCTGTCCTAACTCTATTTTATAATGTATTTCTGAAATATTTTTTCATAATGTGCTAGGATCCCTTATCTGTTTATGTGCTGTGTTGCTTTTATTAATTGACATGTATTTAACCATCTTTGTGCTCCTGGGATGAAACAAATTTGATCATCATAGTACTTTTTGATTTGTTAACTCAATTAGCAAATATTTTTGAGAAGTTTGGCAGACATGTTTATTGGGGAAATTTTTTAGGGTATTTTGTTTTTGTTGCATGCTTATCTGATTTGGGCGTGAGGATAATAATTTGTAGAATTGATGGACACTGTTCCTTCCTTTTCTAGTTTATGGAGCACTTTGTGGAACATTGGTCTCAGGTCTTCTTGAAAACATCTCTGTAGTGAGGAGGCAAGCAGGCCTGCTTTTCGTCCTGCCCAGCTCCCGCATGGCTAGCTTTACACCCAAAATAACAACACACAAACTGTATTCATTTAAACACTGCCTGGCCTATTATTTCTAGCCTTTTAATGGCTAACTCTCACATCTTGATTAACCCATTTCTAATAATCTGTGTAGCACCACGAGGTGATGGCTTATCAGCAAAGATTCAGCATGTCTGGCTTCATGGCATCTGCCTCACTGCCTTCTTCCTCCCAGCATTCTGTTCTGTCTTCCCTGCCTACCTATGTTCTGACCTATCAGGCCAAGCAGTTTTCTTTATTAATTAACCAATGAAAGCAACAGATAGATAGAAGACCCCCCCCACACATCACATCTCTTTTACTAATTGATTGCTGCATCAGTTGTTCATTGTGACACTTCAATCTCATTGTTCATTTACAGATCTGTGGAAATTGTTCATATCATCTTGATTTAATTTTGGTAATTGATATGTGTCTTAGAAAGTTGCCCACTGCTTCTAGATTTTCCAAGATTTCAAAGACCTTCCTAATAACCCTCTGGATTTCACTGTCATCTGTTTAACGCCTCTTTTTCCATGTTTGGTTTTCTTGAATTATTTATATTTATTAGTTAGACTAAGTTTTTGTTGATCTTGTTTTGGGGGAAAAAAGTTTCTTTCGTTGATTCTTTGTCATGTTCTTTATCTTCAGTTCATTATTACCTTTATTATTATTATTTATTTATGCCCTGGCAATGCTGAAACATGCATGGGCTGCCCATATATGGCAGTTCTGTTGAACTTGTCTATATTGGGTTTCATGGTTTAGGTTGATGAGGACAACTCATTATTATCTACCAGGATTTTATTTTTATTTCTTCTTTCCATCTAGCTGTTTTGGGGTTTGGATCATTCTTATTTTTCTAAGACCCTTTCTTTCTTTTATGAAATGTGTTCTCTCTTGTGCTCTTCTGATTAAGAACCCCCTTTCCATTTCTTTGTGTGTGATATTCCTTTAGGTGTTTTAGTACTGAGGTGTGCTTGACTTGTATCTGTCTTCCTTGCTGCTTCAACTGGTGCTAATGTAACTTTTCTGGAGACAGTGCTTGTGGTCGACTGTTGGGGTTTGTTTTCACTTGAGTTTGAAATGTATCATGCCAGGATTTGCTGGCTTTTAGGGCTTCTGTTGAGAAGTCCTCTGTTGTCCTGATGGTTCTCCTTTAATAATTGAGGTGGTGATTTTTCTCTCAGCCACAATGTTGTTTCTGTAATGGATATTTTATGTCTAGATCATGTCTCCTTGGGATTTTAAATGCCTCTGGTACTTGGATAACTATGATTTTTTTTCCGAGATTTGGCATTGTTTCTGTTTTATTTTCATTAGATAGATTTTTATGCTTTAATTTTTGCTTTGTGTTTTCTTTTGTTTTTGAGACAGGGTGGTGGGTGGTATAGCCCTGGGTAGTCCTGGCTGTCCTGGAACTCATTCTGAAGACCAAACTGGCCTGTAACTTAGAGAACCATCTGCCTCTACCTCCAAAGTGATGAAACTAAAGGCTTGTGCCACCACCACCCGCATGTCTTTAATTTTTTTTATTGAGAAAATGAGAAAAAAAAAAACAAGTTTCCACCTCCTCCCAGCCTCCCATTTCCCTCCCCCTCCTCCCACCCTTCTCCCCCTCCCCCCACTCCTTTCCCCCTCCCTCTCCAGTCCAAAGAGCAGTCAGGGTTCCCTGCCCTGTGGTAAGTCCTAGTTCCTCCCCCTCCGTCCATATCTAGGAAGGTGAATATCCAAACTGGCTAGGCTCCCGCAAAGCCAGCACATTACGTAGGATCAAAACCCCTTGCCATTGTCCTTGGCGTCTCATCAGCCCTCATTGTTCGCCATGTTCAGAGAGTCCAGTTTTATCCCATGCTTTTTCAGTCACAGTCCAGCTGGCCTTGGTGAACTCCCAATAGATAGCAATAAGACAACATAAGGGGATCAAGGGGATTCGAATTGGAAAGGAAGAAGTGAAACTTTCGTTATTTGCAGATGATATGATAGTGTACATAAGCGACCCCCAAAACTCCACCAAAGAACTTTTACAGCTGATAAACACCTTTAGTAATGTGGCAGGATACAAGATCAACTCCAAAAAATCAGTCACCCTCTTATACACAAAGGATATGGAAGCAGAGAGGAAAATCAGAGAAGCTTCACCTTTCACGATAGCCACAAACAGCATAAAATATCTTGGGGTAACTCTAACCAAGGAAGTGAAAGATCTATTTGACAAGAACTTTAAGGCATTGAAGAAAGAAACTGAGGAGTATACCAGAAAATGGAAGGACCTCCCTTGCTCTTGGATTGGGAGGATCAACATAGTAAAAATGGCAATTCTACCAAAGGCAATTTATAGATTCAATGCAATCCCCATCAAGGTCCCATCAAAATTCTTCACAGACCTTGAGAGGACAATAATCAACTTTATATGGAAAAACAAAAAACCCAGGATAGCCAAAACAATGTCTTTAATTTTTATCTCAGCTCCTTCTACCCATAAATTGTTAGGTTTGATCTCTAGATCATTTCCCAGGGTTCTTGAAGCTTGTGGTTGTTCTTTTTTTTAAAAAAAAAAAATCTAGATAGATATCATATTGGCCTTTCCTTCCATACTTGCTTTTCTCCTCTCTGCTTGATCTGGTATCTTGATAACACTTATCACTGTAGTTTTATTTACCGAGTTTTTCATTCCCAACATACATTTTCCCCCAAATCTCAAATTCCATGCTGAAGTTCTCAGATACAAGGCTGAAATTCTCAGAGATATTGTTGACTTCTTTATCTTCAATTCAATTCGCTTCCTCATTCTATTTGCTTGTTTATTTCATCATTGATGTTAACCTTCCTTTCTTCTTCCCTCTTTCTTTCTTTCTTTCTTTCTTTCTTTCTTTCTTTCTTAGATAGAGTTTCTCTGTGTAGCCCTGGCTGTCCTGGAACTCCCTTGTAGAGTAGGCTGGGCTTGAATTTACAGAGATCCGCCTGTCTCTGCCTCCAAACTGCTGAATTTAAGGGTTGTGCTACCTTTGTACTGCCATCAACATTTCTTGCAGTTGGGTTTTTGATTACTTCTCTGGCACTTCAACCACTTATGTACCTTTAGAATTGCTCATTGGGTGATTTGAGCAATCATCTTGATACTTTTGCATTTTTTTCCCAATGTTGGAGTGGCTGCATCTTCTGGTTTGACCTGATCAGCCACATTCTCTTGAGAGCTCTGCTCCCAATCAACCAGTCAGAGTACAGGACCTGGATAGAGGTGGGCGGTCCTTGGGCTTCCCACAGGTCAGGGAACCCTGATTGCTCTTCAAGCAGATGAGGGAGGGGGACTTGATCGGGGGAGGGGGAGGGAAATGGGAAGCGGTGGCGGGGAGGAGGCAGAAATCCTTAATAAATAAATAAATTAAAAAAAATAAAGTAAAATAAAAAAAAGAAAAGAACTCACTGTAATAACTCCACCACCAAATGAGTGTAGAAATAGACTTAAAACTGACTAAAGTGAACTACTATGACACCTATGACTAAAGATGTGCAAATGGGATACTGTCAACTGAGGGACAAAAAAAAATTTAATTGTGACAAAAATAATAAATGAATGGAATAAAGGAAAGGGGCAGAGAAAGAGGAAACAGGACACGGTTAGAAGAAAAAGTACAAAGAAGCAAAATGCAGGAAAGACAAAGAAATATAAGAAAGAACAAGAATGGTAGGAAGGGGGAAAGAAAAAAATCAAAACATTAAACATCTCGTTGCACAAAAGAAAAACGTGGCCAGGTATGGTGGCTCACACATTAGTTTCACACTCAGGAGGCAGAGGTAAGCAGATCTACGTCACTTCAAGGCCAGCATGGTCTACAGAACTAGTTCCAGGAGAAACGGGGCTACACACAAAGTAAATCTGTCTTGGAAAAACACTTGTGATAAGGATGCAGATGTATAGTTCTCTACAATGGAGGGCTTCTGGCAGGGGACGCAAGCAGGGAAGGACTCAGTTTTCTTTAAGGGGCTATCTACTGAGAGTTTGACCATGCCCTAGAAAGTATATGGGTAACACAAATTGGACTTGTGGGATTTTCTTTCTTTCTTCTCCTTTTTTGATGGTGGTCAGGAGGGTCACAAGGGTGATGGAAAACCTGGGAGGACTGTGAAGTGAGTGTGATGGTATGCATGATATGAAATCCCAAAATTATTAATAAAAATAATATGGCCCAAAGAGAAAAATTGTCTTTGAGCATTTGTGTAAACCCATTACTAAATTTATTTAGTTATTTAGCTTTTTTTTCCAAGACAGGGTCTCACTATGTAGCTCTGACTGTCCTAGAACTCACTCTGTAGATTAGGCTAGCCTCAAACTCACAGAGTTCCACCTGCCTCTGCCTCCCAAGTGCTGGGATTAAAGGTGTGCACTACTACACCCAGCTTTAAATTTTTATTAATAAGACTAGGGACCCCAAGAAGGGGACCCAACTTCTCTTGTATTATCTGATGACCACAAAAGGATTTCTCCAAATTCCTGTAATAATACATGATGTTTCAAGATGTAGCTCTCAGATACTGCTCTGGCACCATGTTGCCTGCTGCCATGTTCCTTGACGTGATGCTCATGGACCCACCCTCTGAAACTCTAAATTCTAAACAAAGTCTTTCTTCTATAAGTTGCCTTGGTCATGCTGTCTTATAACAGCAATAGAAAAGTAACTAAGACATCCACCCTCAGGCTGGCATGGGAAGAGAATCTCATAATTCAGAATTTTCCAAACACTGGCTGGGGCAAGAAACATCACAGATTATAGAATATCCTTTCAACAATGACCCACTTACCCTTTGGTTTTGCAACTGGATGACTTCCATGTCTTAACTTTACTATCAGGTATGATAAAAAAAAAAAAGCGATTTATCTCTAATCTCTGGGGCAACTTACCAAATAGGCTATCACCTGGGATCCCATGATTTCTGCCCTTGCTTTATCTTGAGTCCTTTATGAAAGAGCATGGATTTTACTATATCTTTCAAGGTAACAAACTGTCCAAGGCCTCTTTTTTTTAAAAAAAAAAAAAAAGTAAAACTACTAGAATTTGCAAAATCATACAACAAAATTAACCAGATCAGAAGTCTATACATTTCAACCAACTTCTAGACAACTAAAACAGTCATTTTGAAGTTGTGGGGCTTCACATTCGATTTTACACTTTCACTATCAAATATATTTTTATGTATTTACCTACTATCGACCCCCCAGAAGTTCATTACGGAGTTTAATTGAATAAAGCAATTAGCTTTATATTCTTTTTAACAACTCACATGTCCTTAAGGACTGCAGTTCTTCCTCATCACCCATTATTTACCATGTTCATTGGTCTAAATATATACACATATATGTATGGGTATATATCACACACGTATGATAAGCTAGAGTCTACATATGAGAAAGAATATGGGGTTGCATGTGAAAGATATTCTGCACCGGGACCCTGGCAGGTCCCCTGGTGGATGGGAGACTGCATTGGGTAGGAGACAGACAGATACGCCATGCAGAAAGAGCTTGGGTATAGAGTTTATTTAGTGAGTATTGGGACTGGTATAAAAGTAAGTAGTTATGGAGGGGAGAGGAGAAGGGAAGCGAAAAAAGGGGAGACAGAGAAAGAGGAACGAGACAGGAAAGAGAGAAGAAAGAAAAGGCGGAAGAGAAGGGAGAGAGGCAGTAGTTACCTCTTCGGAAGAGGGAAGGACACAGAGAAAGTGGAGAGAAGGCGCAGAGATCAGCTTGTCTTGGTGGGAGGTTGGGAGGGGAGATTGGGAATGGGTGGATCTTGTCTCTTAAAGGGACAGGGTATCCAGGTGACAGGGAAGGTCAGCAAAATGATAACAGCATGATCCTTGATTAATATTATATAATTCTAAGTCCCTCCGTTTTTTTTTTTTCAAATTTGCTATTTTATGTCTCTTGCTGTTACTAGAGTCGACAGACTGTTCTGGTCACCACTTCCCACAAGCAACAATTCTGCTGGGTTCTGCAACATTACAAGACTCCTGTCTCCTGGGAATAAATGAATCAAGTCAGGAGAATAGCTTTAATTTCCATTTGCATTTGGCTTATGAAAACCTCAATATTTAGGATTCACGGTTCATGTTCCTTCCATATGAATCTCTAGAACTTTGTAAAGTAATTCTTCCAAATGTATTCTGCTTAGCATATTCACATCTGGACTTATTTCTGAAACATCACAACCATTAAAAGTATGTGTGTGTGTGCACTCAGGTGTTTAAGAGGACACATTTTTAAGGTTTCTTTTTTATTTCACATTGTAGGGTTTTTTTGGGGGGAGTCAAGACAGGTTTCTCTGTAAAACAGTCCTGGCTGTTCTGGTACTCACTTTGTAGACCAAACTGACATCAAACTTACAGAGATCTGTTTGCCTCTGCCTCTTGGATTCTGGGATATCGAGGGCTTTGAGTAGCTGCCTCAGTACCCCTCAGGACTCAGAATAGGATGCTATGGTAGGTGAAGATCTGAGGGTAAAAAGATTGACTCAGGACATTACCTCTGCATGTCCTTTATTTTTCAGGAGAAAGGACAAAGTGAAGTAAAGGGGCGCAGAGAAGAAGGAAAAGAAGGGGTGATCTCCATGAGGTTTCTACTTTTTAAAGACATAGCTGGAAAATTCCATAAGCAGGGAGAATGATAATATGCATATCAAAATCACAAAAAGAGCAGGTAAAACCTGACAAAGCATCACTCCAGAACTGGTGACATGACCCAGGAAAGAGCCAGCATCCAAGGGGAAATACCTGACCTTCCAAACCATGAGATAAGTTGCTAAGCAGCCCTGAATCCTGGATTCACTCATTCTCCTCATCCAGTTTCTTTTGTAATAACCAGCTTTGGTAACACCAAGATTTGTTTGTTAGTAAAAGTGGGGCACACTGCTTTTTTTTTTTTTTGCTCAATGCTTGTCTTCTACATAAGTTTCTATGTGGTCTATTAGCAGGTAATTTTGTGGGGTTGACTCTATGTAAATTTGGCTGTTAGAACGAAGAATAAATGTTGTCACTCTAAAGCCTCATGGTGTGGGGGAATGGATTCTGTTGCCCATGCAAGACAAATTACACTGCTGAGGTCTTTGGGGAATGAATTCTACTTCGAAGGGTGAATCATGGCCTCACAAGAGTTTTACAGATATGAGCATGGCTTTTCCAAAAGGCAAGTGTTTCCACAGCTCTGCAAAACAGATTAGTCCATGTGGATGTGTACGTATACACTTCCTGTGGGTCTGCCTATTGGTCTGTCAGCTGTGCATTCACGTAGACTCTTGTGGGCTCCAACACTGGTATTAAAGGCATACACCACCATGCCCAGCTTCCTTCCATGTTGTTTTAGAGGTGGGTCTCTCTTGCCACCTTTGTCACTGTGCTGAATGCTCTAGACTAGCTCACTCAAAGAATTCCAACCAGTTCTCCCGTCTCTTCCTCCTATCTTGCTTTAAGTGTCCTGAGATTATAGATGTGCACCACATCTGGCTTTTTATACAGATCCACTAGGCTTGTGTCTGACTCATCTCCCTGGCCTCGCAAGTGTTAATTTTGAGATTTCAATTAAATTTTCATGAGGAGGAGAATTTTCGAACATGGATTTCACAGATCTTGAGTATGAATCCTTACATTCCAGGTATTTGAACCCAACTCCAGGGTTGGATAAAAAGCTACCATGTTAAAGCAAGAGAAAGCGCTGAGGGTCATCTGAGCTATCGTGGAAGCTCCTGTCCCACTTATGATCTAGCAGATGCAGAGACACCCAAAGAATTACAAGGCAGACCCCAGAGTTTAAGAGTAAATGACCTGGAGACTCCACAGAGTAAATACTCTCCCTTTGAAAATTGACTTGGAGATAGCCACTGATTTTGGCAGAAACTGAGCACCTCAGCATGTGTGAGGGTTTTCTCATCTTTCTTTTCTTCTTCCTTCCCTTCTTTCTTCCTCCCTTCCTTTTTTGTCTTGCCATATAGACTAAAATATATAATTTATAAAGAAAGTGCATTTATGAATGCTTTTCTGTATGTTTTGGAGCCTAGCAAGCCGAAGAGCAAGATAGCAGTATCTGATAGGAGCTCATGAGGACTGAATGGCTAACACCCTGAACTATGAACCCCAGAATTTTGCAGAGCCCAAGTTTCCCATCATGAAGTGACTGTTGGAGAAGAAGGAAAGGTGATGGTGCCCAGCACTGATCCCTTCTCCCCACTTCATCCCTGGGAAGATTCTTACAACCCAGATCTGGACCCTGAAGAATTGTTGATGGTCAGAATCTCAGTGGGACATTAAATTTTCCATTTCATGTGTAGCGGACAAGGGTCAGAATGAGGTGGTACAGGTCTATAGTAGAGTTTCTAATGGTCTGACTGGATGGTTAGAAACTTCAAGGAAAAAAGAATAATGGAATCTGAGGTTAATTAGACAACCATCTCAAAATGAAGTGAACTGTGATGACAACAATACTCCATTGACTCTTAGTCTATTGAAGAAGACTTCAGGATGTTGGTGGTGCCAGTTCATGAAGTATCTGCCAAGAAAAGATGCAGATGTGGAGTGATGCTAGCCCAAGAGTTGTAGGCAACAGAGGTAAACTGTTCTACTTTCATTTTGGTTGCTGGGATGAAATATCCCAATGGGGAAAAAAAAAACTTAAAGTAAAATTTCATTTATTTCAGCTAGAATTCAAGATTGCCGTTCATGATTTTGGGAAGTCATGAACTTCAAACAGTAACATCACATCCATAGTAAAGACCAGGGAGAAGTTTAATAAGTATGTACTTGCTTGTTTACATGTATACAGCTCAATTTCAAGACTCCCTACCTAAGGAATGTTGTTGTCCACAGTAGGCTGAGACTTCCCACAGTTAATTTAGGATAATCACCCATAGACATTCTCACAGGTTAGCCCAATGTAGGCAATCTCTGACCTCCTGGGTGATTCTAGATTAGGTCAAGTTGATAACTATAGCTAACTACCATACTTTACCACTCCTTGACAACGCGATACACAAACACATTACTTTTACTCACTGTCCTCAAGGCCTTTTTTCATTATATATAATATAGTCCAAAGTATCTTAATTGTGAGCTCCTATAAAATTAGAATCCAAAAAAAAAAAACAATTTATATTCTTATATCATGCAATAGCTCAGTAACATTTCTACTCCAAAAAGGCAGAACAGGTTATAGCAAAAACAGCAAAACTAAACTCCAGCAGAAATAATATAAAATCATATAGCTCTAATATCCAGCTTTTGGGGCTCATAATGTAATTTTGATTCCAAAGGGCGTCAGTAGCTCCACTTTTTTTACTCTGCCTCCTATACCATATACTGCTTCTCCCTTAGGCTTAGTGCAGCTCCAGTCCACAATTGCAGCTATGGTTGGTGGGCATCTCACAGTCCTGGCGTCTCCAATATCATGGGGCCTCAATTGCAATTGAGGCTTCATCTTTACAGCTTAATCCAGTGGCCCCTCAGAGCCTCTTGACAGGGGTTCTGATCCTGTCACACTATACTAAGCCTCAGCTGATCTCCACAATGCTCTCCAATATTGTATCTTTCATGCCTTCAAATCCAGCTACCTAGGGATGACATTTATGGCAGTTTGAGATGTAGCCCAGCCCCCTTGTACCACCACTTCTGTGTATGAACCCCAAGAACACATTTTCCTGGGCATTTACTTTCAAAGATAGGCGACCTGCTACCTTTAGTCTTTCCCTATTGTAATTAACTAGGAGCACCACAAGATGGTGCCTCCGATGGGTGAAGTCTTGCCCTTAGGATGTGCCTTTTATTGTCCCAGTTCAGCATTTCAAGGGTGGGTACCTCTGCATCAGTTACAGTTCCTCTCTCAGCATCAGCCTGAATGCTCTCCTGGTCTGCAATTTCTCCTGTCAAACAGACTAGTTCATCATCTCCTAATTCAGCTTGAATTGGGCTCTCTGGCTCTCATAAGAAAGAAGAAGCCAGAGTCCCATATTCTTGGTCAAAATGCCACAGTAACAGCCCTTATCTTCATTCCAATGCAGTCCTCATTCATGATCTGGGTCTTCACTATCTCTGCTACTCCGAACATTTTCTTCTAAGTCCCCACTAGAAAGGTCCACTAGAAGCTCTACTTCTGTCAGTCAATGGAATTTCCAGCAACTCCCTAACATGTTCACCTGCTTTTTTTTTTTTTGACAAAATAGTTTCAGGTGCCCAAAATCACATGGTCAGGTTTATTACATCAATGATCCCACTTTGAAGTATCAATTTCTGCCCTAGTTTCATTTCTTTTGCTATATAAAAATATCCTGACCAAAAAAAAAAACAATTTAGGGGAGGAGAGGTTTATTTCAGCTTACAATTCCAAGTTACAGTTTATCATTCTGGGAAAGCCAAGGCAGGAACTTCAAACAGTTGGTCACATCACAGTCACAGTAAAGAACAGAAATGAATGCAAGTGTGCTCACTTGCTTGCTTGTGCTCAGACTGAGTTCTCCACTTTCATACAGTGTGAGCCCTTGTCTAGGGAATGGTGGCTCCTATGGTGGGTTAGGTTTACCCACATCAATAAACTTGAGATGTTCCCTTCCCCAGACATGACCATAGTCCAACCCAATGTAGACAATGTAGACAATCCCTTCCTGAGACTCTTCCCAGGTGATTCTAGATTGTGTCACATTGCAAATTAAAGCTTACCAGCATAGAAAGGTAAGGTTACACAAAGCCAAAATGACAGGCATCGAGATATAGGATTGGATATTTTCTCTGCTGAATTTTGGTCTTTACTTAACTTGTTTTCTTCTTGTTTATACTTTTAGAACAGAAATGTTTGTTCTGTTGTTTAGTGGAAGCATAGGTTGCTTTGTTGTTGGTTGTTTTGTTTGTTTTTTTTCTCTTTTTCCTTTTCTTTACAGAGATTCAAAATTATGTAATTGTCTTGATATCAAAAGAGACTTTTGGCTTTTGAACAAAAGACTAATGGGAACTTTCAAAGGTGAAATCAATTAGTTTTATATTACAGGATTCCCCAAGAACACACAGAAGTCATGAATGTGAAATGCCCTCCTTCAGCTCATTCGGATATTTAATTCCTAGCTGGTGGTACTGCCTTAGATGGTTGGGGAACTTTTAGGGGCTGGAGTCTTACTGAAGGAAGCAAGCCATTGGGTCAGGACTTGAAGTCTTGTGGCCCAGCTCCTTCCCTATCTGCTCTCTGCTTTCTGGCTTCTAATGCAATATGACCAACCACTTCATGCTTCTGTTGCCATGGCTTTCATGGTGGACTCCTCTATAAAAACATGAACAAAATAAACTTTTCCTTCCTTAAGTTGCTTCTTGTCAGATATTTGGCCATGGCAGCAAAAGTGACCAGGTATTCATTGTCAAAGGTAGAAGCCAATTGAGTTATAACCATAAAGAAGTGACTCACTTCTCCTCTTCAGCATCCTTTCCTTTTCTAATTGAGTTATAACCATAAAGAAGTGACTCACTTCTCCTCTTCAGCATCCTTTCCTTTTCTACAGTTCAACCACCCTCAACTTTTGAATCTATCAGAGACTAAACTGCTCTATAAGACAGAGTCCTTGTGATATAATTGTCTTTGAATTACTAATCTGGCTTTGAAACCAGTTGAGGAGACAATAAGATGAACCAACTCAAGGGGATCTGACCAGCAGCGAATCATCGAATCCTTTGCTGATGTCAGAGGTCATCCTTGACTTATCCTACTTATGTGTGCTGTCATATACTTCTTTTTCTCTATTTTCCTCTATGGGTTTTGTTTTTGTTTTTCATTCTGCTTGTTTACTTGTTTCTTTAGGGTTGTTTGTTTGCAGTGCTGAAGTTTTAATTGTGCATGCTAAGCAATTGTTTAACTACTGACTTCACCCTCAAGACCTCATATGCCCTTTATGTAACTGACTGTAGAATTCATAACCTCGTGTGAACAAGGAAAAGAGAAAATGCCCTTATCAAATAAAAGTATGCATCCGTGAAAGCCATCTTCTACATGGCACCAGGTCACAGGGACCCCCTGGTCCTCCAAGCGCTTCTTGTAGAGCAAGCAGTCATCACGGAGAACATCATACTCACAGCTCACCAGGAATGCTTCGGGAAGCTGAGCAATGGTCTTGTCATCTGCTAGGAGAGGTGAAGCTTCCAAATCAAAAATGTGTGTCGTTTCCAAATAGGCAGTCTCATTAAAAGGTCCAGGAAACTCGGGTTGTAGGTCTTGGCTCTTGAATCTTTGGGGGATGTTGTCAGAGCCGAGCCATTTCTTATACTTCTTCCAGTAGTCTGGGGGTATATTTATACCTTTCAACATAGCATCCATCCAGGAGAGGTCAATGGCCAAATACTTACACGCACAAGTCATCAAAAATTTTCTAGGTAGGAATGGGGCGTTTTGATTCTGCTGGTAAGATGGTAACTGAAAATTGACAACCTGGGTGATTGGATAAATCAGAACCTGAGCCCGAAACCGAGGGAGATCTTGCCTGCCCAATAACACCTGGGTGATAATGGCTACCGCCGCAGCTCCTATGCTCTCTCCACTAACCACCAACCGAGCAGGGTCTACCCCATAGGTTTTCAGGTCTTTCAAGAAGTGGATGGTGGCATTCAGGCAATCCTGGAAAGCAGAAGGGTGATGGTGGTCAGGAAGCTTGCGGTACCTAAGGAGGAAAAAACAAACAAACAAGCATACAGAATGCTAACAATTACAGGGTTTAGTGGGGGCTATTCAAATAGCACTCTCTATGCCCAGAAGAGACAGAGCCTGACTGAACCTTAAGAGTAACCCAAACAAATAAAGATGATGCCCTGATTAGCTTCAACTGTCATCAGATGGAGCCTATAATTATTTGAGAGGTGAACCTCAATTAAGGAACTTCCTAGATCAAATTGACCTGTGGCCTGAACCACACTCAAAGGCAAAGGCAGGCAAATCTCTGTGAGTTCAAGGTCAGCTTGGTTTGCAAAACAAGTCCCAGAGCAGCCAGGGCTGTTACACAGAGAAACCCTGTCTCAAAAACAAAGCAAAACAAAAATAAATAAATAAATAAGTCTGGTTGTGGGTGTGTCTGTGTGGGATGATTGTCTTGATTGTTAATTGGTACAGGATGGCCAATACCACTGTGGACAGCACCATTCCCTGGGCAGGTAACCCTAGGCTGTTAAACATGAGCCTCCAAGCCAACAAGCAAGAAACATTCTCCGTGTTTCCTGTTGTACTTGGCCGTGAAGTAAGTTCCTTGGTCAGAGGAACTTTGTGGACTAGTAAGCAGGCTGCCTTCAAGTCCCTGCCTTGACATTCCTTAATGACAATCTGTGACCCAGAGTTGCAAGCTAAAATGAACCTTTCTCCTGCTTTGGTCAGGGTGTATTTTCACAGTGACGGGAAGGAAACTAGCCTGGGGCTTTCCTCATTGTTTTTGATTTGACTTTGAATAACCTGCCCAGTGACAGATTGGCAGAGATTCTCCATTCAAATACATATAGACCAACAAATCCCACAGAGAATTATGCAAGTTGAAAGTGGGAAAACAAGTCATGAAAAGTACAGGGCAATGACATGCCTTATTGCCTGTCTGGAAACATGGGGAGGCGAAAGTTAAAGTCAAGATGAAGGTGGTTCAGCGGACATACCAGGGGAGAGAAGAGAGTGAAGGGCAGCAAGAGAGAAGAGAAGAGGGATGGTCTCCTTGTGTATGCCATTTTTGGGTGTTTATAGCCTTGTCCCACTTCCTGTGCTTGCTGTTGAGCATGTGAGCTCTGGGCTTGCTACTCCTACGGCCTTGCCTGCCACACGCTGCCATGCCTCCTAGTCATGATGGACTCTTACCCTCCTGGAATCATTCCCAATAGACTGAAATAAATTCTCTCTTCTTTAAGTTGCCTTTTGCGGTGGTAAATTTTTTTTTAAAACTATTTTTCATTTAGTTTGTAATTATGTGTATGAGTCTTTGTGTGGGTTTGTGCACATGGTGCAATGCCCACAGGAACCAGAAGAGGGCATTGGATTCCCCTGGAACTTGAGCTACCAGTGGTCTTTGAACCGTTGTTTTGTTTTATTTAACTTTTCACTACCTAGATTCCTTCACATCACAGTGCACCTTTCTATCTCCTTTACTAAATGGCCACAGACTGGTCCAGAGCAGAGCAAGGCCATCTAATCTCGTACTCACCCTATCAGGGCTCGTTGGTACCTGCTGAAGTCAGTGTCTATTGTAAGTTACTCACCCCACTGACAGCAACACCGAATCCGTCTCCCGGGCCAGGTAGCTGCATGTGTTGTGGTAACAATCTGTAAGACAAGAGCAGGTCCAATGCAGTCCATGAGGAGGATCTAGAACTTTCTACCACAGCCCTGAGACAGAAGCTTCTGGTATGAGTCAGGAGATGACATCCTTCCTGTCTTCTGATTCTTGTCACCTCTGAAGTGACTGTAGCCAGATCTTCCAGGGAAAGCCAGTTATCATTCTCAGGGCTCCAGGGGATTTGGGGGCTCATATTCTGTATCATTGAGCTTTATACTGAGGAAACCGAGGACTAAAACGCTTGGGGAGTCTGAAATGGACAAAGCTAAGATTGTGGAGTTTAGAATGAGTTTAATAAATTTTCTTTTTGTTCTTGTGAAACAGGGTTTCTCTGTGTAGTCTTAGATATCCTGGAACTCACTCTGTAGACAAAAGTGGCCTTGTAACAATTTTGTATGTTTCATATTGAATAGGAAATATACAAAGGCTGGACGGAACAGTTCAGTTATGGGGAGTATATCTGAACTTCCAGAAGGGGGAGCCTCTAAGATTACTGGGTTGCACATTCAGGTCCAGCTCCAGGCCTAGAACCCGAGAGGTGTTCTAAACTCAGCCCTGTCCAGCCCTGGCTGCAGGCATGCAGAGGTACTGGATGGCCTGTGTACACGTGTTCTGCTCAGGACCCACTGGACCAGCAACTCTGAAGTAGGAAGCAAGAACTAGGATTTTGTACATTTCACCAAGTAATGTAGTGATGATGGGCAATCGCTAGGTGGAAACAAGGTCTTTCAGTGATCTGGTCAGAACTGAAACCAGGTGCTGAGGCCAATGCGTCGAGGAGTGTCAGCTGAGGCAGGAGGCCAGCTCCTGCGTTAAAGCTCAGAACAATTGTGCTTCCGCCTTGCTATATATTTGCATCATCCAGGCTCCCTTGAGTACAGATGTCTGGGACTGCCTTTGACAGGGACTGAACTGACTTGTAGGAAGGGACTGGGAGCGGGTGTGACATTAATGGACAGCCAGTCTAGAGTCCCTTTTAGTCATGATCTGGACCCTTTCACCGGTCCAGCTTCTCTACGCTGTCTCACTCACATCCTTCCTCCAACTAAGGGCCCCTAGTTGCTCCAGTTTTAGAGTTTTGTACCTGTCACTCACTCTGCTTGGAGTACACAGGGCAGGGTTGAGATAGGGACACATCCCTGCGGACACTGAACCAAAGGAACGGCAGGACTTCAGCTTCTCATATAAGGAGCATCTCTATGGGTGTTTTACACCACTGAAGAGCCTGACAATCTAGGAGATGCTTCCAAGGGTTTCTGAGACTGAAAACTGCTGCTGGACAGGGATGGGACCCCACGGGGTTCTAATCGTAGTTAATTTGGGGGCATCATATTCAACACTTTCAGGTGTAGAAGAGCCACAGATATTTCTGCCACTAGGTGGCAGCAAGTATTCCCCATCTCATCCTGTTCTACTAACGGAGAGGGCCATCCATCTGTCCTTGTCTACCTATGTCCATGCTTCTCACTCATTCAACCATTTGTTCCTTTGCAAATTTACCCTTGCACTCAACCATCAATAGATAATTATATCCATGTGTTTATAAGTCAGTCAAAAATTACAAACAATAAGGCCAAGCACTAGGGATCCAGCAACACAGACCACACAGGTCTCTCTCTCTAAGCATTCCCATTCTTTCTAGGGGCAGAAAGACAGGAAATAAAGGAACACAGGGACTGGGGAACCAAAGAAAGCTGATGTGGTAACAAATTCCATAAAGACATTTAACAAGTAAGATGTCATGGGTGGAGCTGGAGGATAGGCGTTTAACCTCAGAATGGCAGAAAAATTCTGTAGGTAGATATTGGGGGAGGCCACTTGAGAAAGGCCATTTGTGAAAAGATTCAAGATCAAAAGGGTATTCACCCATTCCAAGCCAGCCATGGGGGACATGTTTTGAGAACAAAACAGCATGCCAGAAGACCAGGAGGGATGAGCTCAGCACAGCAGCACAGCTCAGCACAGCAGCACAGCTCAGCACAGCACAGCTCAGCACAGCAGCACAGCTCAGCACAGCTCAGCACAGCTCAGCACAGCTCAGCACAGCAGCACTTTGCGAAGGAATGGAAGGGAGGAATTACACCAAAAACTTGGCTGCTAGTGACACTGTGTCCCCTCCTGGACTAAGGCTTATTATAGAAGGCGTTTCCATGGAAATCACAACCTTATTGACTGGCATAACCCTTGGGCTCTGTCTGGCCTCCTCAGAAGGATTTCTGCCGCTGCCTTCTTTGTATCCCTCCCAAGAATTCCCAATGGAATGTGGTTGTAGTTATGTCAGTTGTGAGAACCCCCCTCCTTCCCTATACCTCAGAGACACTTCCTTACCCAGGCCGCCAAACACACAACCTCCTCCGTGGTAGAAGATGATGCCTCGTCGGAGGCCAGAGGAGGCAGTCTTGGGCTGGAATAGCCTCACAGGGATTGTTCCAAAATGCAGGTTCTTTACCAACACACCATAGTTATTCTTTGGCACCACCAGGTCTTGGATGAAGCAGAAAAAGTGGGGCATGGAGCAAATTTTCATCTTTTCCAGTAAATTCCCCTGCAGAGAGATAGAAGGGAAAGACAGTTGGCTGCCTTCCACAGTCATCCATTCCTTCCTCTCTACTGCTGTGGCCCAAGGTACTGTATGGGTCAACTCAGGACTTGGCCAAAGCTTCTAATTGGATGGAATTGTTTCCCGTAAGTAAATCAGTGCCTAGTTGTGAAGGTCTAGGAAATGAGGGACACAAACTAGGAGAGAAACTACTCCTCCTTGTCGTCAGGATTTCCCAGTGGCCTTTGCAACAGTGGTCCCACAGTTTTGATCCTATGCTAGCTCCAAGCTCATTTCTCTCACCTGGCACTTCACCTCCTAAGTACATCGGTGCCTCTTCACATTGATTTTCCTATTCCTTAAAAATACATCACGAGACTGAGTGTGGTGGTGCATGCCTTTAATCACAGCATTTAAAAGGCTGAGGCAAGCAGGTCTCTATGTGTTGGAGGCCAGCCTGGTCTACATAGTGAATCCCAGGACAGCCAGAGCTGTAGCTATGTATAGTGTTTATGTTTTGTTTTGATTGATCAAAAACAAACACAAAGATCCAAACAAAAAATATGAGGAGAGCCACTATTTCCAGTCCCATGGTCATTTTATGACTCATATGATAGCCTCTGTCACACACAGTACACAGTAAAGTTGAGTGCTGGCCCAAAGACTATCACAGAAACTTGAAGTTTCTCGGTACATCCTTTGCAGCTGTGAGGCCCATGCCTACTTCAATTTCTTCTCCAAACTATGTGTCCCAAACTAGGTGACTCAGTGACAACTATTCTCATAATTCTCTCATCCACAAAGCAAGATTAATGCATATGTACTCTAGGACTTCTGGGTGGTATAAAGTGGATGGGTTATGAAAATTACCAAATGGTGAAGTTTGCTTATGGTGATTCCCTTATCCATGATGGTCTGAGCATCAACTATGTGCTTGTCAGAAACTCTGTGGTGTTCTTTAAGTGTGAATGACAGGGATAGAATCCACTGGTAAGCCTGAAAGTCAAGGCCACTGTCGTAGTTAGGGTTTCTATTGCTATAAAGAGACACCATGGCCGTAGCAATCCTCATCAAGGAAAACATTTAATTGAGGTGGCAGTTGACAGTGTTAGAGGGTTAGTCCATTATCAGCATGATGGGGTGGCATGGTGGTGTTCAGGCAGAGAGCGCTGGAGAAAGCTGCTACATCTTGATATGCAGGCAACAGGAAGTAGACTCAGACACTTGGGCAGTATCTTGAGCATAGGAGACTTCAAAGCCCACCCCAATAGTGACACACTTCCTCCAACAAAGCCCTACCTCCTAATAGTGTCATTCCCTTCAGGGGTCATTTTCTTTCAAACCACCACAGGTGCTTTAGATTTTTGAGGAGGAAAAGGTGAGACTAGAACCTGGTAGCCACAAATGTCTCACAACAGGACAACTTTGGACTATGACTTCTGTACTGACTGACATGATGTGGGATTCCCCTCTGTATGCTGTGAATGCCATTGGTTAATAAAAGAACTGCCTTGGGCCTATAGCAGAGCTATAGGGGAACAGAGCTAGGCAGGCAAAACTAAACTGAATGCTGGGAGAAAGGAAGCAGAGTAAGAGAGAAGCCATGTAGCCCCACTAGAGACAGACACTGGAAACTTCAGCTGGTAAGCCATAGCCACGTGGCAAATATACAGATGAATAGAAATGGGTTAAATTAATATGTAGGAGTTAGCCTATAAGAAGCTAGTGGGCCAAGCAGTGGTTTAATTAATACAGTTTCTGTGTGATTTTTTTTGGGTCAGAGCTGCTGAGCAGCTGGGGACCAACAAGTGGGCCACTTAAACACTCACATGGGGACTGGGTTAGTGAGTTCAACTTTTTACTCCTAAACATATTGGCAGACACCAACACATGTCCTGGTGGTGGATTCCACCTGGAAGATTAGACATTTGTGAGTTTACTTGCCACGTGGCCTTTCTTCTTATTGGGGAAATACCAATGATCTTAGGGCACCTTTAACAGTTTATACAGTCTGCAACCACACCCCCTAATGTCACCCTCTTTCCTTCCTCTCCTCTCCTGTTCCACTATACTGAACTCCAGACTGAACATCCAAAGTCCAGGCCCCTGGATATCTTAGCTAACAAGATACCCATGTGCCTCTTCCCTCACCACCTTTAAGCTGCTAGCTCAGGTGTCACCTCTCAGTAAGGCAGGTTTCTTCTGCCTCTCCCTAGCAGAATTCATGGTCTCCTCCTGCCTTTTCTTCACCAGAGTCAGCCACTCAGGGCACTGTTCTGAGAGCAGGTTGGGCATGTTCATCATGAGTGTGCGTCATTTGCTACTAGAAGGGAAGCTATGAGTGATGTTTGTCTTCGGCATTCACCTCTGTCCTGGAAGCCTTGATTGGCAGCTGGATTCGAGGCCCAGTGTGCCACAGTGCATAGTCCCATTGGGCACACACAGAGACTGAGAGTGTCACAAGGGATAAACACAGCACAGCATTGGCTCCGTGCATAAGCCTCTTTGTTTGCTAGGAAGTAAGGAAGAGGGAGTTTTGTCTCTTCTTTTCTGTAATACACTGAGGATGGAAGGTTCTAAGAGACATTTCCCAGAGTGGGATGACAAGGACTGGTCTGTCTCCTGACACTCATCTTCAGGTCCTTCTCCAACTTATACTTTTCACCAAGCTTGGTACGGCACAGATGCCCAACCCAGTTTTTAGTCACTCTATTTATCTTGTATTCAGTAAGCACCTTTCCTTTCTCATTTCTCTATGACTTTATAATTCTGTGTCAAAATAAAATATAAACCCTCAGATCTAACCACATTTTAGTTTATACTTATTAGATATTCAAATAAAGTGATAAATACCAAAAACCATCTATCTCCAGTTAATCTCTCTTTTAATTTTCAAAGCTCGAGAACAGAGTCTAAGAAGGAAAATACAATACTATTTTGCCCTTCCCAAAATTTTAAAATAATAACAGTAGTAATGCAGAGAATTAAAACACTATGGAATTCTTAGTTCTATATGGGACATCTGTATCAAACTCCTCTCCCAGGCTCAGAGGTCTTCACAGAAAGGTGTACAGAAAGATTATAAAAGCTAGAGGAAGTAGAAAACTTGAAAGAAACAGTGGCTTCTGGACATACCAAGACTGTAGCATATACAAACTCACACAGTTTGTACAAGACCTCCTCAAGCACAAGCCAGACTGAACTTTCAGCACAGAGGGGAGAAAGGTGGACACAGAACTCCAGTACTAGCTGAGGGGCTATTGACATGCGATAGCATCTGTGTGAGGAAAAGCCTGTTTATTAAATGATGTGACCCCTGATGGTGGACAAGACTCCAGGGCAGGCTCAACTCCCAAAAATACAGAAACTTGACTTGATAAAAATAAATGAATTAATTAAAAAAAATCAAAGTTGTGTGGGCAGGGAGTAGAGAGGGTAGAAGTAGCAGGAGAGGTAAAAAGGGTGAATATGATCTAAATACATTATATGAAATTATCAAATAATAAAAACATTTTAAAAATTAAATGGGAACAACCTATACCAAGAAGGTACTAAAATCTTGTGCTGTGGTTTAAGACTTCTGGTTTCAAACATGCAAAATATATCAAGAACCATGGGGACCAGGGCATCACAACCCTTCTACCCCTAACTGAAGACCTTATTTCTACCAAAAGAACAGTAGGCCTGTTTTTCCCAACTGGTGATGAACAGATAGCTTTATGCTACTCTACCAAGGTAGGACCACTACACATAATTACTCCCCCAATTTTTATCACACAGACTCTACAGTCCTCATCAGAAACCTCCTCCATGAATTTCTTCCAAAGTAGCTGTCCCCATGCTAGTAGTATATGAACTGAGAGAGTTTAATGGACACTGTAATAGGGCCACAGTATTTACAAAGTCCTTATCACAATGTCTGTCATCATCACTGACCAGTGTATATTATCAGGCGCTCTTAAATTATATGGATCTTTGCCAAATCTTTTCCCAAGGCTGGAATTTTGTCTACACCAGGCAGAACACAGTCGTTGAAAACAAAACTTACCAATGTTATTGTCAGCTGGAATACATAGTGTAGAATGTGAAATCTCACTCGGTGGGTGATGGGAACAGGAATATGGACAGTGAAGATCTCCTCTGTAAGAACCCGAATACTGACACCCAGAACCAGGAGGCAAGCAGCCATGAAGAGGATTATTGCCAAGATCATGGTGGTCTTGTCCCTTCAGAATGCACTAAGGAAGACCCGTCACCTGGAAAGATCTTATAGAACTCTCTCCTCCACAGATCCAGGTACCTTATAACACAGAGAGTGACTCCAGGGGCTGCCCCCTCCCACTGTAAGCAGTGATGACACTCTGGGAAATGTCTTTCTGTGATGCTCAAAGGATCACGTCAGCTTTCCACCTGGAGAAGTTCCTGCCTGGCAGAAGTGGAGCCCTGGCACCTTGTTCTAGGGCAGGTTGACATTTGTCATACCACTTGGGGAGAGTCACCAGCTGATGGGAGGGGTGACACCGGTGAGGAAGACATCACTGGAGTATGGTGTCAATGCATTACTAGATGTGTGGGAGATTGGAGAAACTTGCAGAAGTCACATCAAGGGCCCTACAGGTCTTCTTTCAAGAGCAAAACCAGAGATTTGAGAGATGGCCCCATGACATTTGATGAGAAAAAAACAGAGGGGCTTTCGGGAAGTCACCCATATACTATTCTCTTTTCTTGATAATCTGATGTACTTGCTCTCAGAAATTAGCTTTATAATTACTCCTTGTCTTAGCCACATCTTATGTTTTTATGTCTCACACACTGACATCTATGGTATAGCTGATGTCACAGGGGATTAGCCAATTTAGAGAAAAAAAATAACCTCACCTTGAGCACATCTACCTGGATGAACCAAGACATGCAAGATAAACACCATCTACTTTATTAGGTTCTCAAAGTAAAGAAAGTATGGTAATTCTCCTAAATAACTGAGAGATTGGAGAGTGTATTGAGTGAGATCTCCAAAAGTTGTAGGTATGAGACAGAGTCACAAGCAGGACGTGGCAACTGTTGTATGGCCTTTGTTGTGAGCTCTAAGGCATGCAACTGAGCCTGGGCATTTTAGTCAGAAAGAATTTGCCCATGTAAGGGAAGAATTGTAACAGGAAAAAAGACAATATGGACATCCAGTATGAAGACCGGGACTTTATAACAGCTAAGTACATGAAAGTGTTACAATTGAGAACAGTCTCCAGCTAAACTGTTTGAATTGAAGAAGAGTCAGACACGGAACAGATGAACCCTTCACAGGCTGCCTTGTGAGTGGGGAGCTCATGGTATCAGTCACTGTGCCAGAGAAGCAGAAACACACGATAATATAACTACTCAATCTTTCATGAGACAAGGGTTGTATGATCTGTGACAGTACAAAGGGAATCAGCCTATAATAGATGACCCTATGAGAAACACTTGATTACTGCTAGCTGAGTCCCCAGTGAATGTTAAGGGCTGGAGAACAACAGAGGATGAATAGGTATTACTGGAGAAACTGGGTGAAAGAGAGGTGGTGTTTTGTTGTAGGAGGCTGCTAGCTCATTTCCTACTGCCCAGCAGCTCAGACTTGAAATAAGCACACAAAAACTGTATTAATCAAATCACTACTTGGCCCATTAGTTCTAGCTTCTTATCAGCTAACACTTATTCCTTAATTTAACCCATTTCTAGTAATCTGTGTAGTGCCGTGTGGCTGTGGCTTACCGGGTAAAGTGCCCAGCATCTGTCTCCAGCAGGGCTGCATGGCTTCTTTCTAACTCCTCCCTCTTTCTCCCAGCATTCAGTTTAGTTTTCCCCATCTACTGCTATTCCCTGCACAGGCCCAAGACAGTTTCTTTATTAACCAATGGTATTCACAGCATACAGAGTGGGAATACCACATCACCTCCCCTTTTCTGCTTAAATCAAAAGGAAGGTTTAATTTTAACATAGTAAAATCACATATAACAAAACAGTTATTGTAGAAGGAGGGGCCGCTTGTTCATCCTGGCTGCCCAGAACCAAAACAACCACACAGAAACTATATTAATTAAAACACTGGTTGGCCCCTTAGCTCTAGCTTCTTATTGGCTAATTCTTACATCTTAATTTAACCCATCTCCATTAATCTGTGTATTGCCACATAGCAGTGGCCTACCAGCAAAGTTTTGGCAAGTCTTAATCTGACATGGCTCCATGGCATCTCTTTGACTCTGCCTCCTTTCTCCCAGCATGTCATTTAGTTTTTCCCACCTATCTAAGTTCTGCCCTATGAACAGGCCAATTCATTAACCAATAAAAGCAGCACATAGACAGAAGGACCCCAGACACCAACTTATCAAGTAAGAATTATAGCTACAATACTTAATATCTTTTATCTTTTACCATGACTAAGGAAAATGATATCTATTCTTCAACTCCATCACAGACTCCAGAAGGATATAGTATTGTCTAAGTAGACAATAAGTTTATTGGAAGCAACTTTCAAAACTCTAGAATTGACAGAGACATCTCACTACCTGGACAATCACTCAAAGTTCTTCTATACCATTGGGGCATCCAATCTTCAGCCTGCAGGCCCATAGTATCAAACAGACTTATCCATGAAGCAGGAAATTTTAAAGACAATTTCGCCTATATTGGCAGTTTGTCAGTCACATTTTTCTGTGTACTGCAGAATGCTAGCAGACTCTTTCATGAAGCAGGAACCCTGAAGGATCATCTCACCTTTAGGAAAGTTCAGCAGTCATTTTTCTGTGGTCCTGCATGTCTAATTATGCAGGTTAGGCAAGAGCAGTTTCTTGCCCAAATGGCTAGCAAACTCCATAAGAAGCCTCTTTGATGCCCATCTTCCTCTTGAAGTAGCTTGGTGCTTCCAGGAGCACATGTGCCTCACTGTGATGAAAAGTTCTAAATTCTTAAGACACTTTAAATGCCATATTCTGTAGTCTTTGGAAGATTTGAGGAATCCCTATCCATCTGAAATACTTCTCTGTACATCTAGAAAATCTAACTAGCATGACTACAAGCTTGACTATTTTAGTGACAATTTACCTATATTTTAATTATACATTACATTATTAAATGAGCTGCAAATCGCAATACCTTAATCAAGAGCAGAAATATATATACACAGTATAACAAAATTGACCTTAAATGTATCAATAAACCAAGATCCATACCAATGCAAATCTCTATAGCATATCCCCCTTTAAGTGTAAGGAAATACTTATAAACTGTATTTGGGAATATGGGCCTAGGTTCTCCAAACTGCTTCCTGCTGTTTGTTGGGAGAAGTATTGTCTTTTTGGGAGTGTTCACAGCAACCTTTTTTTGGGGGGGAGAGGGGTCCATCAAACCATATTAGTCTGGAAGCAATCCAAAGGTTCTCATCCTCTGTGGAAACAAAAGAACTTCTTTTCCAAAACAACATATCTTTAGACTCAAGATACCTTTGAAATATATATGGTGGCTTAGTTTAGCAATCCCCAGAATCAAATGTCTCTCTGTAGTCAAAAAATTAAAGATAACACAATAATATACATAATCCAAACTCTTTGTGAATTTTCCATCTTTCGAGGTGAGATTTTCTTTACTCCTTTTAATCTATGATTGCTGTACTCTGTCTCCTACTTGTCTTGGCCAAGTTTGGCAGTTGTCTTCTTTTGTGTCCTGCTTGTCCAATTGGGACAGCATACTGTTAGCAGTCAAGGTAAGGGCAACTTCATGCTCATATGCCTAGTTTTTGCCATAAAGAAAGCAAACTACGCATGGAGTTTCTTTGATGTTCATCATCCATTTTTTAAATAAATTGGTGCTGTCAGTGTTAGACAGGTTTCATTGTAATGAAAAACCTTATGCTATTAAAACATTTTAAATGCCATATCCTACAGGTCTTGACGTGTTTGAAGATCACCTCTCTATCTAAAATATATCTCTGCATCACCTTGAAAACATATCTAATATGACTATATGTTTGATTGCTATAGATGACTATTCACCTGTATTTCTTTATTATCCTAAGTAGTTTTTAAGAGCTAAGACTTTATATTACATTTTTAAATGAGCTACATAGTTACAATACCTCAAACAACAATAGAAACATATGTATAGTATAACAAAAATAACCATAAATTTTTATCAATATACAAAATTTCATACCAATGTAAAAATATTTGAGACTAGCAGTTGTTCAAAAGTAGACTCAATAATCCACCCTTTTATCTGATAATTTTTTCTTTCTAAAGAAAGAAAATATCCCCTATTTTTTTCTTTAGAAAGAGATCCTTGAATCTAACATGTTTAGTTTTCTCCCTGAACATGACCAGTAAAAATTTGTAACCAATTCCCCTAAATGATGACACACATCCATAACCCACCCACCTCACCTCTTGGGAATGTGGATGTTGTGTTCTCTAGACTGCTTCCTGCTTTCTGTGTTTAACAAAATCTTTAGGGAACCTGAGAAAATTGAGATAATGGTCAAGACTTGGAAATACTAGCCATAACATTTGTTGTCCAGTCTCTTTGCAATGGTAAAGTGCAAGGCTTATGTGCAGTCCTGGCTAGAATAGTCTGTGAGGCTGAATCATCAGTAGCCTTGCACCTGTTCTAAATATAGAACTCTGAGGAAACTACAACAGAGGCATTTTGAGAGACCGGATAATCTGGGCCATCTATTTGCAATTATGTCTGGTCCTCTTGCTCTGAAAACACAAAACTTATGAATCCTTAAAGGATTGTAAAGTGACTCTGAACTCTTTAGAACATTAGCCAAAAGCTCAAAGTATGAGTTACTGATCTCTCACGTCGACTAATCTAGAAAGCTTTGTTCAGATACCTGTTCAATGTAAGAATATTTTATGTGTCCTTCCAAGATACCTATTTATTTGCAGGGACTTTGAAGAAGCTGTATGTTATAAATGTTTAGACAGCTGGAAGATCGGGGACAGGGAGGCTACTCTCTAAGAAAGCCTCCACAAATATGCCAAACATGTCTCACTAGCCCTTGGCATCTCTCAGTTCAGTCAAGCAGACCAAATGGCACAGTGAGTTAGTATACCCACTGAAGAAAACAGTATGGTGAGTCCTCAAAAATATCAAAACTGCTGTGATCTCTCTGTATCAATTCTATGTAAACATCCAAAGGAAAGGAATTCAGCAACTAACAAGAGATATCTGAATATTCTTGTCAATTGAGGCAGTGTTCACAGTAGCTAAACTATGGAATCAGCCCAGAAGCCTGTCAATAGATGACTAGATAGAGAAAATACGATGTGTCTGTACACATTGGATACTTACACACCCAGAAGGGAAACTGGGTGGAAAATGACATCGTCATGTATATTGAAAAAATCCAGACAAACTCTTGTCTGTTTTCTCTCCAAGAGAAGATAACCCAGAGTAGTAGTAGGACTATAATGGGCAGAGAAAAGGAAGATAAGGGGTAGGGAGAGAAGGCAGTAAGGTGGGAGGGGGTAGAGGGGAAAGTAAGTGTAATCAAGTCATGATATATGGACATATCAAAGTGTCATAGTGAATCTATCAGACTATAAAATTAAGATACATGTTAATTAAAGGTGATAAAAAGGAAAAAATACTCTGCCTGGAGTCTTATTCTAAACCCTTCTATCAAAGTATTATAGTAAATCTATCAGACTATAAAATTAATATATATGCCAATTAATGTGATAAAAAGGAAAATATCTGCTCAGATTCTTATTCTAAACCCTTCTATTTTACGGTATTTGGGCAACTGGTCAGATCTGCCAGGGGTTACCCCAACCTGGATACTTGTAGCTTTGTAGACGGGACTGGTAAGTAAATGCTAAAGATGATTAGCTGAAGATTTTCCCCACCTCTGGCATGAGTTAAATCACAGAGGCTGAAGAAAAGCACACTGATGTGAGTTTAACAGAAACCAAGATGGTGCAGCGAGGTGGTGGAATGTGCAGAGAGATCCTTCTCCCTGGGTCTCTTCTGTTTGTGTCTTGGGAACAGAAGAGCTGATATCTTTTGAGCCAGACTCTTTGCAAGGATGGTAAACACGACCGGAAGCTACAGATAGTGCTTCTTAGAGTATATTTACTGCCTAGTATGATACACACCGGGGGAAAGGTTATGCAGGTGTGTTTGCTTGAAAAAGATTGCAGTTCCCTGAGGTCTGGATTTCTCAGTTGTGATGCAAGCATCCTACAAGCTTCATCCATCTTAGTATTCCTATATCCTCCCACTGGGACCTGAGAGTCAAGGAGACAAGTACCAGTCCAAAGTTCATTCTGCCTGCTGAGTTATACTAAAATTTTCAACCACTTCAGAGTGGTTGACAAACCCTTGACATGGTTCTCCTGTGTCACCTGGAACACAAAGTTTCTTGATGGAGGGGAAAAAGGAGAACATTGGAGATGAAATCCTCTTTCTAACTCTGGAGTGTTCTTCCTGCCAGACACCTTAAGTTGATAATTCTCTAGCACTGGCTTCACAGTATGCAGTTTCTCCAACTCAAAGGTGTGAGTTCCCAAGTCATATGAGGGATGGTAGAGCATTGCCCATTTGCTGGACATCTCACAGACGGCACAGCAGGAGGGGAGCCGCTCGCTACACAAATCAATCTTGGGCCTACTCAACTCCATAGAGACAATGGTCACACCATGATAAAGCCAGTCAAGTTCTAACCCCACTCCAGGAAACTAGCTTCTCAGAAGTCACGTGACTGGCATAATCCAACTGATATGTTTGGAGATCCCCCACACTCCTGCAGCACTTCCTCCCTTGACCTCTTTCCTCCCCTCCCCTCTGACACAAGCCCCTCCATTTCAATAAATGAACTGTCCTCCAAAAGAGTCTCCCTGGTCATTCATACCTGCCATACTCACCGACACCCTAGAAAAGACTCTTCTCACCAGATCCTCTACATCCTGGGACCACTGGTGCACAATGGCCAATTGGGGTCAGAGGACACACAGAGGTCCCCACTATCAATGGTTCCTTCAGTGCTTGCCTTCTGGAGTACCCAACAGATGTCATCCTTGAGTGTCATTTGCTTCTCTTGGTACCACTCAGCCAGGTTTGCATCAAAGCAGCAGCAAGGTACTTCCCATGGTATATCTAGCATTCATTGGCATGCTTTCAAGTTAGCTATGGTCATCCATTCCAACATTAAGTTTGGATGCAGAAATAGTATGAATGTTTCTCATATCCATGAGTGCTTTTTGCTCACTGCCTTCTTTTTAGTCCCTACCTACTACAGCATCTAAAGTAGTATCTACTCTCCAGCCTTCTGGCTGTATCATCCAATAAGCCCAAGACCATGACTAGAAAGGACCACCATGAAGTTCAGAGGATTCTTAGGATTACAGCGTCAGCCTATTATTGTGGAGTACAAAGAACAAACATAGTCCCGAGACAATACTGAAAAAGTGTGCCATTGACCCTCCCACACAGAGGCAGATATTCCTGTCCTTACTGATTGAGATGGACAGAAAGGCAGGTGAGTGTCTGCTTGAAAGTGGCCTAATGCTGTGTTTACCTGTTCCATTAAAGACACCTACCACAGCTCGAGAGCAGCTGCAGTTGCTGAATGAGTAATTTTAGGATCATTGACAGTCGTTTCCCAAGGTCCACCTGGCTTCTGAGTATTTTAGATGGGGGAATGAGAGCAGGGTGTGAAATTCCTTTCTGGGTCTAATACAGAAGCCTAGGTCTTGTTGCAGTCTGTGGGGTACAGTACTTACTCTTTTTACTGTATTGACAGGAAGGAAGGTGCTAGAACTTCCCCCATGGTACTACAACAGTGACCCCTACACTGTGGTCAGCGAGCAGGTGGGAGGTTTCTACCTGATCCCCAGGGTACCTGTGCTGTCTATCACTCTGGCATAGAGATGTAAGACACATTTATTTGTGTTCCAGTGTGGCCATCTGAGGAAAGCTGTCATCTGTGCGTGAAACTGTAAGTTTATGAAGCCAGTGTTAATTCAGAATATGCTTCTAACAACTTTGGGGGTGTGTGAATTATTTCTTTTTCTTCTGGGATTACCTGATCTGGAAAATGGCTGCTAATCCCTTCCATCAAAAGGGGACTTGGGGAAACAGGAGGATTGGGATAAAGGAAGGTTGGATAGGGGAGCACGGAACCACAATTCTTAGTTAAGGGAGCCACTTTAGGGTGGGCAAGAGACTTGACCCTAGAGGGGCTCCCAGGTGCCCAAGCTGAGGTCCCCAGTTAGTTCCTTGGGCAGCTGAGGATAGGGAACCTGAAATGACCCTATCCTAGAGCAATACTGACGAATATCCTGCATATCATCATAGAACCTTCATCTGGTGATGGATGGAGATAGAGACAGAGACCCACACTGGAGCACTGGACTGAGCTCCCAAGGTCCCAATGAGGAGCAGAAGGAGGGAGAACATGAGCAAAGAAGTCGGGACCACGAGGGGTGCACCCACCCACTGAGACAGTGGGGCTGATCTATTGGGAGCTCACCAAGGCCAGCTGGACTCTGACTGAAAAAGCATAGGATAAAACCGGACTCTCTGAACATGGCGAACAATGAGGGCTGATGAGACGCCAAGGACAATGGCACAGGGTTTTGATCCTACTTAATGTGCTGGCTTTGTGGGAGCCTAGCCAGTTTGGATGTTCACCTTCCTAGAAATGGACGGAGCGGGGAGGACCTAGGCCTTACCACAGGGCAGAGAACCCTGACTGCTCTTTGGACTGGAGAGGGAGGGGGAAAGGAGTGGGGGGAGGGGGAGAAGGGTGGGAGGAGGGGGAGGGAAATGGGAGGCTGGGAGGAGGTGGAAACTTGTTTTTTTTTTCTCCTTTTCCCAATTAAAAAAAAATTAAAAAAAAAGTTTTAAAAAGGTTTGGAAAGACTGCTTGATGGGTAAAGGCTTTTTTTGCTATCAAGTTCCATCCCTAGGACTTCTATAGTAGGAGAAAAGCAACTGCTGTAGGTTGTCCTCTGACAGCCACACACCCTATTAAATAAAATAATAAAAACTGCATATACAATATATCATATTATAATTGCATACTTAAACCAAAGCGCAAGGCCCTTTTCTCCAGTGGACCTAGCTTCTACTATAGTCTAGAGGCTTCCCCTTACCCATTGTTGGGGGTAACTTCTCCAGAAAACACATGGGTATGTTCAAAGCTTTTAAGTACAAAAAGTCTTTACTCTCACTGACCAGCAATTGTATGAGGAACTCACCCAAACCATGCAGCCCGACTGATGTGGGATTCCCTTCTGTATGCCGTGAATATCATTGGTTAATAAAGGAACTGTCTTGGGACTGTGCAGGGAATAGAGGTAGCTGGGAGAAACTAAACTGAATTCTGGGAGAAAGGAGGCTGAGTGAGAGAGAAGTCATTTAGCCCCACCAGAGACAGATGCTGGAACTTTAGCAGCAGATACGTGGCAATACACAGATTAACAGAAATGGGTTAGATTAATATGTAAGAGTTAGCCAATAAGAAACTAGGGCTAATGGGCCAAGCAGTGGTATAATTAATACAGTTTCTGTATGATTATTTTGGGTCTGAGCTGATGAGCAACTGGGGACTAACAAGTGGGCCACTTATAACACTGACATGGGGACTGGATTAGTGAGTTTCTGTGTGATTATTTCAGGGCTAAGTGGCCAGGAACTAACTAGTGGCCTCCTTACTACACTGGCCCTTGCAATTCTTGGCATTTTATACGCAAAAACACATCCTGGTTTGACACACTTCAATTAGCAAGAACCATTAGCAATGAATGAAGCTACAGAATTCAAGAAAGCAAGGTTAATACATTTCTGGACTTTGCTAGAACTATGGACTATGGTAGATCAGATCTTGGTTCTTGTTTTGACAGGTTTTGGAGTCTCTGAGCTGGGTTGTTGGGTCAGAATGGTGTCTTAAACGTGGCATCAGATGTGCTAAGGTCTGGAGGCCTGTCATACCATTGCTGATACTAGCACCATATCAGTTATGTTCAAACAGGAGAAAGAAATCACACTGCAATATGAGCAGACACAGCTTAATAAAAAAGAACTTTTAAACTAATTCAAAGCACAAGAGAAAAAGATCCTTGGCCAAGAAATAATGAGCCCACTAAGGAGCACAGGGAGGGCAGATATAAGGAATGGCTGCCAGTCCTAAGTCTGGGATCATAGCCTCAGTGAAGGGCACGTTTCCATGATTAACTGTATTTCAGAAGCATGGAGGTACTGAGTTGGTATAATACTCTGGAGTACTAGTGAGTCCTCCATAAAATCAGCTGCCAGGGAAGATATGGAGGGCCTGGGGGTGGTCGGTAGGGATATGAACTGTTCTAAAGGACATTGGTAAGGCAGGCCTTGAGGAAACCACTGTATGCAGGAACAAGACACTGCAGAAGACACATATTTCAGGAGCTGACCAGAGCGCAGCGGTACTGAGAAGAGACACCTATATCCTCTAGTGCTTCTCCAGCAGTCTCAGCGAGCAATCCAAAGCTCCATGTCTATTTCATTGACTGTGCAATGAAGATTGGCAGTGGGAGTCAATACATATATAAGCGGTGAAGATATCTCAGTAGGTATACACATAATAAGAACTAGGAGACACATTTTATGGAACATTCCAGGTAACCTCCATGATAATGTTCAGGAAGTCAGTGGTCTGTGGAAGTTTCCGGTATCATACTCTTCAAGGTGGAAAGTTTCCAGATCTTATACCACTGAACATAATATTTGAAAGGCCTCTTTATAATTCCTTTTAATTCATAGTTCTAATTTAACACATATATTGATTTTGTGGTATTTGAGGTAGTTCTCTTATATAAAATCTCTGTAACACTAAATTATCAAACAAAGTGGTAAACAAACCTTTGGCCATGGTGTGTCTATCAAATTACAAATGAAAAATCGACCTTTGTGTTTTTCTATTTAAAGAGTCCTTGTCTAATCTACAACATGGATTCTATAATAATAACTCTCAGGTGTACGGAGCCTGAACCGGCTGCCTCCTATAACCAGGCAAGGCTTCCAGTAGAGGAACACCAACGAAGCCATATAAACTTTGACCTACAATTTGTCCTGTCAGCACGACGTGCTGGGGTAAATGTGGCACAGGAATTGCAGGAGTGGCAAATCAATAACTGATCAAGGTTGAGGTCTATGCCACAGAGGGATCCCACCCCTATACTGCCTGGAGGACCAGAAACCAGAGACCTAGCATAGAACCAAACATGCCTGGCAAAAAAAGGCCTACATTATTTTTAAGCTTGTATTTTTGTATGTTTTTTATTATCTCTTTGAGAATTTTATTTTGATCATATTTATTTCCATTCCCCAATTCCTCCGAGATGCACTCTGCTTCCCTACTCACCCAACTCCATGCCTCCCTTTTCCTTTTAACCCATCAAGTTCATTTTTTTAAATTTATTTATTATGTATACAATATTCTGTCTGTGTGTATGGCTGCAGGCCAGAAGAGGGCACCAGACCTCATTCCAGATGGTTGTGAGCCACCATGTGGTTGCCAGGAATTGAACTCAGGACCTTTGGAAGAGCAGGCAATGCTCCTAACCACTGAGCCATCTCTCCAGCTCCCATCAAGTTCATTTTGTGTTGTCCATACACTCCTGGATATGTGGCCTTCTGCTGAAATACAATCAGCTTGCCAGGGCCTACACTTTTTAAAAATTCATTATAGAGCCGGGCGATGGTGGCACACGCCTTTAATCCCAGCACTTGGTAGGCAGAGGCAGGCGGATCTCTGTGAGTTCGAGACCAGCCTGGTCTACAGAGCTAGTTCCAGGACAGGCTCCAAAGCCACAGAGAAACCCTGTCTCGAAAAACCAAAAATAAAATAAAATAATAAAAAAAATCATTACATATATTTTTGCTTTCTTTCTTTATTTTTGGTCTTTTGGTCTCTACAGGCCAGAAAGGTTAGCTCGTTGACAGGGAGTGATGTTCTCTTTCTGACAGAGGTGAGAGGGAAGCTGGGTGGCTCTGATGGTTGGTGATGACATGTCACGACTTCTAGGGTCATATGAAATAAAAGGCTTAGCCCGCTTTTGGAGAGGTCAGGAAGTGGTATTGCAATAGGCTGAAGGACAGACTGGCATTGAGTGGAAGTCAAAAGGACGTCAGTGGTGAGAGATAGTTACTGATGTTGATGACAATGATCGACATCCCTGATAATACCACCTGGAGTTCAAAGGTCATTATTCTAGATGCCAATCATTCCAGAAGCTTAAGTAAGCATGGATCAAAAACACAGAGACGAATTAAAAACAAGAATAAGTCTATAAGAAGTAAGAGAGTCCAAATCCCTGTGAGTTCGAGGCCAGCCTGGTCTACAAGAGCTAGTTCCAGGACAGGAACCAAAAGCTACGGAGAAACCCTGTCTCGAAAAATAAAAAAATAAAGAGAGTCCAAATCCATTCAGAAAAGATACCTGGGGCCTGTCTCAGCCAAAAGACCTATAGTAAATTTTCATTCAGACCCAAGAATAGTCTCGTACTTTCTTTGATTTTTGAGTGACTTTCCTCTACATCTTCTGAAACAACAGGTTGCACTAAGGAAGACACATTTGCCTCGCAGGTCTACAGGACAACATCCATGACCCACCAATTACTCAGGATTTCTACTAAGAAGCTAAGACATTGTTGGGCCTCTCTAGCGTCCTCTTCCAGATGGATTATAGGTTTAGAGAGATGTTTCTGACACTCATTTCTATAGCTGAGATTTTTACTACCCAAAGGAGATCGCAAAAAAAAAAAAATGAACAGTCCAAAGTTACCCATTCTAGGACCATATTGTTTGTGGCAAGCATTCTAAAACTGGGTATTCCTGGCATTCCTAGGACTTTGTTTCTGTTACATTTGAAGCACGAGTTCAAAACCAGGCATTTCTTCACACACACACACACACACACACACACACACAAAGCCTACAAAAGAAAGATCATCAGAAGATAGGAACTCTGATACACTGACAGCCTGACCATCACAGAGAAGCTTGACACTTAGTCAGGAGTGCTAGAAACATGTTGATCTCATATAGAAAACAATAGCTTGTCCTGTTAAAGTGTAGGACTCCTACATTGGTGGTCTGACAATATGTTGACGTAGTTGACTAGAATACAGGACCTCATAGTCTCTGGGGGTTGGATTCTTTTGGTCTAAGACCAGGGAGGTAGTCCTCTATACACAGAATTTGGTCAATAGGAGCACAGTTGTGAGAAATGTGAGCACATCAGATTTTGATCAAAGTAAAAGGAGAGAAGTCTCACCTGGTTTCAGACAGAGCTGCAGATATATATATATATATATATATATATATATATATATATATATATATATATATATATATATATACTTTGGTAGTATTTAAAGGGAAATGGAGTCAGGAAAAAATGTAGCTACATTCGTACTACTTTGGGTCCCCTGGAACTGGAGTTACAGATCGTTGTGAATTTCCACGTGGGTCCTGGGAACAGAACCCAGATTCTCTACAAGACTAGCCAAGCATTCTTAACCCTTAAGACATTTCTCCAGTCCCTAGATTAACCCTTTCAAGCTTTCTAGGAAATTTAGGGGGCCAACATGGCTGGAGATGGTGCCTCATTGTAAGAACTCCACTCCATTGGAAATGAAAGCAGGGCCATTATTGAATTGTAGGGACTCAGGGAGTCCTGTGCAGGCTCTGTGAGGATAATTGTTATGCCTCTATGCACACAGTGAAGGTGCTATGCTGGCTAGCTTTAACTTGTGTCAACAAATCATTTAGGAAGAGGGACTTCAATTGAGAAAAATTCCCCCTCAAGACTGGCCTGTGGTGATGGAGGAAGGTCATTGGCTAATAAAGGCACTGCCCTGGCCCATTTTATTGGTTAGAGGATAGGTGGGAGGAGTAAGCAGAACAAAATGCTGGGAGGAAGAGGAAGTGAGCTCAGAGACTCGACCGCTTTCCTCTCGGGAGCAGACGCCTGAGAGAGACGCCATGCTCCTGGCTCCTGGGCAGATGCACGCTAAGAAGCTCTGACCCAGGATGGACATAGGCTAGAATCTTCCCGGTAAGCGCACCTAGGGGCGCAACACAGATGATTAGAAATGGGCTAAATTAATATGTGAGAATTAGCCTAGAAGAGGTTAGATAGAAATGGGCCAAGCGGTGTTTAAAAGATTACAGTGTCCGTGTAATTATTTCGGGGCATAAGCTAGCCGGGCAGGCGGCTGGGGTGTTGGGGACGCAGCCCCGTCGCCCTTATTATTACACTGTGGAAAAATGTTTGTGGTAAATTTTTGTAATTGACGATTGATGTGGGAAGGCACAGCTCACTATGGGTGGTGCCACCCCTGGGGTCCTGAGTTCTATAAGAAAGCAGGGTGAGCAAGCCATGGGAGAACAAGCCAGTAGGCAGCATCCCTCTACAGCAGCTCCTGGCTCCAAGTTCCTGCCCTTTTTGGGTTTCTTCTCTGACTTTCCTCAGTGATTGACTGTTAGGTGAAACTGTAAGCTGAAATAAACCCTTTCTTCCTCAAGTTGGCCATAGTGTTTAATCACAGCAATAGAAGCCCTAACAAATCCAGGGATCAACTAGAATTAGTAGATATTGAAGTCCTTCCATGGGAACACGGTAGTGAAATCTCTTTGGCAATAACTTGACAGCATAGATTCCCTCCACTGGACAGGTTGTAGCAAGGGAGGATGTCTGAGAACAAGTGAGATGAGCTTTGGAAATTACTTACACGTTTGAGAGATCCCCAAACCTATAGAAAAGGTTCAGTTAGAATTCAGAGGGCTCTGGCACCCATGGGTGTGGTGTAATAAAAGTCACTGTGGATCTTCTACTGGGAGAACCCAGTGAGCGACAGTCCACTTTCTGGACTCTGAAGCCACCTATCTGAGGCAACCATGAAACCCTTACTTAAAACCTTTTGATTATCCTGAGGGGTACATTAAGGATGAATGAGCGTGGAGTTGAGAATTAAGACAACCTTGAGTGGAAACCAAGCTTCCTGTTTAACTTATTGATTGCTCAGAAGTTACCTTGAAAAGTACCAGTGTGGTACTTTTCCTGGATCTCGCAATACATAATGGCCACTTGATTTGAAAATCCTGATGGCTACTAATAGGTACAAAAATCTCAGGGGAATATTTTATTTTTATTTTTGTTTTAATTTAATTTTTTAAGTTTTTTAACATTTCATACATGAGTACTATATTTACATCATTTTCACTCCTTTCCTCTCTCTACCTCCTCCCATATCCTTTTGACTCCTTCTCTCAAACTCATGACTAATTTATTATTATTCGTTATTATTATTAAATATATGCATATACATAACACATATATGTGTATAAGAATACAACTCACTGAGTCCATTTAGTGTTGCTGATGTGTACATGTGTTTGGGGCTGACAGATTTGGGATTTGTTGATCTGTCAGGGAGCTCTTCCCTCGAGAAAGCTGGTTCTCCCTCTCTGAATAGCCACTGATTGCCTATATCTCTTCAACTAGGGGTGGAACCTTGTGAAATTTTCACATCCACATTGGCATGCCAATTGGTGTTGCCATTATGTAGGTATTGTTTAGGCAACCATATTGTCTAGAAGAGGTTATCTATCACTAATCTTTCTGGTCCTCTGCCTTTACAACCCTTTCTACTCAGGGGCATGTTTAAGACAGGATAATGGGCAATGAGGAGGTGCTTCTCTCCCCAGTTGGCTTCGTGCGTGTGAGTTCCACGGAATGCGTGCATTTGTGTGAACGTTAAATCTCATTTCTGTCCCTAGCTAAAGAGCCCTGGTGAGGGCAAACTGTGCTACTTTGAGGGCCGATGTGGAACTATCGAGAAGGGGCCCAGATCCTAAGAACTCTGAAGTTCACTGCTGCATACTAGAAATCCTGTGTCCTGACGCCATGTCCGTACTTCCAGCTGTGAAGTGCGCTGGGAAAGTAGAGCATCCTGTAGGACCGGTCTAGCCCTGAAAGTAAAGTCAACAGTGCCAGAGAGAGGCTTTGGTGTAGGGATAAGTCCCGCCTCTTAAGGGGCGTGTTCGCCTTGGGCTAATGTCTGCCTATAAATTTGGCGAGCAAGCTCCGAGCTTGTCGCTTCTGCTTTCCTGGTCTCCGCGGGAACGGTGGTTCTGTAAGTCTATTTCTACATTAAAGCTATATATATATTTTTACACTCTGTCTGCATTCATTTACGCCGTTACATTTTGGTGCCCAACTTGGGGCTATTTTGCCCCCAACTCAAGCGGGTAGCCCGCTAGCTAACACAGCACCCTCCCCGGTGCTGTTTTTCAGTTCGTGACTCCGGCCCCAGTACCGAGTCCGAGACACACTCAGCTACACAGGCCCATTCTGCCTGCCTTGCTAAGTTTTGCAGCGGAACCCCACTGCCTGAATTAGCAGAAGCTCAAGTACTTGCGGTTTTGCAACAAAAGCTGCCACAGCGTCAGATTTGGTCTGTTACAAAGTGACTTGGCCGGTTGTGGTGGCCCACGCCGGTAGGATTTGCTGAAGGAGGCAGAGGCAGGAGGATCACAAGTTTGAGGCCGGCCAGGCAGTGGTAGAGCACGCCTTTAATCCCAGCACTTGGGAAGCAGAGGCAGGCAGATCTCTGTGAGTTTGAGGCCTGCCAGGCCTTGGTAGTGCACGCCTTCAATCCCAGCACTTGGGAGGCAGAGACAGGCGGATCTCTGTGAGTTCAAGGCCAGCCTGGTCTACAAGAGCTAGTTCTAGGACAGGCTCCAAAAACACAGAGACCACCACTGGCAGGAACCGATCATTGCAGGTAAAAAATTTTTCTTTTATAAATAAAATGTCTGAACACATTACTGCTCAAGAATTTAATGATTTTTTTTAATTGTACCATGTGGGAGATTTTACAAGTGGTGTCTATCACCCCACATATATGGATCCTTCTGGGATTCGTAGTTTTCATTGGCACCAAATGGTTTGATAATAGAAATATGATAAAGTCTTTACGAGACGAATCCAGGATTCTTAAGGTAGAGATTGAACGCTTAAAAACAATTGAGAATGACAACAATCTTCTCAAGAATCAGGTTGAAGTTCTCCAGACTGATAACAATCTTTTCGAGAATCAGTTTGAAGTTCTCCAGGCTGATAACAATCTTCTCAAGAATCAGGTTGAAGTTCTTCAGGCTGATGTTAAGGAGAAATTCATTACTATGGAAGAGGGAACAGCTGATCTGGACCATAAGATTCAGTCCCTTTCTGTAGGAAATGAAACATTAACTGAGAGAATCAAAACTGCTGAATGTGACAATCGGATTTTGTCTAAAGCTTATGACAGATTGACGGAAAGATTGTCAATACAAGAAGGCACGGTTTATGCCATAAAAATTATGTCCAAAGATGAGATGTTATCTCTAACGGACAAACTTCACACATTAGAATCCTCAATGAAGGCTTTGGAACATAATTCTGGTCAGGAGATTCAGACATTGCAGAAGGCAATGGTGAATAGAATTGAAAAGATTGAGGAATTTCTAAATTCTGATGAAGAAGAGCAAAGGGTAGAAAGGAAAATTTTAACTACATCTGTGGGTAAGTCTCTCCGGGACAATTTCCACAAAGCTCTACCTACAGCTCTACCTGCCTTTCCCGTAATAACAACAGAGAAGGTGATTGGTTCCAAAAACCCTAGGGTCATCAAGGAGGATACATGGGAGCCTGTGCGTATGAATGATCTCAAGGAAATAAAACAGGCTGTCATGACTTTTGGGATGCAAGCCTCTTTTGTTAAAGAGATGCTAAAATCTTGGGCCACGACAAGCAGAGCAACCCCCTCGGACTGGCTCCAGCTGAGCTCTGCGGTACTCAAGAGTGGACCGCAATTGAAATGGAAATGCTTATTCAGGCAAGAGGCTAGACTCTTAGAACAGCAGGAAAAAGCGAAGGGAATTGACATTTCCCTAGATCAAATTCTAGGTGAAGGGCCCTTTTCCGATCCTCAGGAACAAGCTAATTTGGATGAAAACACACTCTCCATGTGTACTACAGCAGCCTTAAGGGCTTGGGACAGGGTACAAGACCCAGGACAGAGAATGGAATCATTTGTCAGAGTTAAACAGGGTCAGAGAGAACCCTTTAGTGACTTTTTACAAAGATTAACTAAGGCTGTACAAATAGGGATATCTGACCCAGAAGCAAGACGTATAATGATTGAGTCTTTGGCTTATGAAAATGCAAATGTGGAATGCAAAAGGATTTTGGGTCCTTTAAAGCTCAGATCAGTGCCGTTGGAAGAATGGGTCTTGCATACACTCAATGTTGATACATTTGATTATGGCACTGAAGCATGGGTAGAAGAAGCAATTTCCAATGGTAAAAGGAGACACCAGAATACCAAATGTTTTAATTGTGGCAAAATGGGTCATATGAAAAGGAATTGTAGACAACGGATTTACAGAAATAATAATAATAATAATAACAATAATGCATCTTTCAGAAATAATAATAATAATAATGCAACTTCTAGAAATAACAGAAATAGGAGGACTCAGCCTTCAGGTTTATGTAGAAGATTTGGAAAGGGCAGACATTGGACGAATGAATGCAGGTCTACAAGAGATAGACAAGGCAACCTGATACAGTCGGGAAACGTGAGAGGGGGGGCCTCACAGGCCCCCATGGCAAACATGGTTCAGTCATATCCAGTTTCTGCAGAGAACGTGCCTCATCAGGACAATTAGGAAGCCCCATGCCTACTGTTACAAGCAATAATGATCAGAAAGATAAGTTACGTGTGTTTTGGCAAACTTCTATAAATGATCAAAGACCTAAACTGAGAGTGTGTGTAAATGGCATTTTTATTACTGGCCTACTGGACACAGGTGCTGATGTAAGTATCATTACTCCAGAATCTTGGCATCCGTGTTGGCCTCTTCAGAATGTAAATGTTCAGCTCCTGGGAATTGGAACCCTATCTCCAGTAAGGCAGAGCACGAGATGGGTTGAATGTATAGGGCCAGAGGGACAAATAGGAAAATTAAAGCCATATGTAGCCAATATCGCAATGAATTTATGGGGTCGTGACCTATTACAACAATGGAATACCGAAATTAACATTCCTGCTAAATCTAGAGCCTATATTTCTGAGAATAATATTAAAAGATATTACAAACGGAGAAAACCGGCCATTCGGGCTGTACAAGAACAAGCAATTGATGTCCCTTCAGAGATACCAACAGCCTTGCCTCTAAAATGGTTGACTGAGAAACCAATATGGACAAAGCAATGGCCTTTAGCTGAGGAAAAGTTACAGGCTTTAGAACAGCTGGTACAAGAACAATTAGATGCTGGACATATAGAAGAATCTACCAGCCCTTGGAATTCTCCTGTATTTGTGGTTAAGAAAAAAACAGGTAAATGGAGAATGGTGACAGATCTCAGGGCCATCAACAAGGTTATTCAACCTATGGGCCCTCTGCAATCTGGAATTCCTTTGCCCTCTTTATTACCAAAAGGATGGCCTCTCATAGTTATTGATTTAAAGGATTGTTTTTTCACTATACCTTTGCAAAAAGAAGATAGAGAAAAATTTGCCTTCACAGTGCCTACTTATAACAATTCTCAACCTTCGAGGAGGTACCACTGGACTGTCCTCCCCCAGGGTATGTTAAATAGCCCCTCCCTGTGCCAATATTTTGTGAACCAACCATTGCAAATAATACGCAAGAAATTTCCCAAATCTATAGTATACCATTACATGGACGACATCTTGTTATCCGATTCAAACATGGATACCTTGAACAGACTGTTTGAAGAAATAAAGATACTTTTACCTAAATGGGGATTGCAAATCGCTCCTGAAAAGATTCAGAAGGGAGATTCTGTTAATTATTTAGGTTATAAAATAGGTTTGCAAAAAATTAAGACACAAAAAGCACAAATTAGGAGAGATCGCCTACGGACTCTTAATGACTTTCAAAGACTGTTAGGAGATATTTCCAGTCTACGACCAGCTATTGGAATAACACCTGATCTAATAATTCATTTGAACAAAACCTTGGATGGTGATAAAGATTTAAACAGTCCCAGAGAATTAACAGCTGAAGCAGAAAAGGAACTGACAATGATTGAGGAAAAATTACAACAGGCACATGTGGACAGGGTGAATCCAGAGCTCGATTGTATTCTCGTCATACTACCATCAAAAATTTCTCCTACAGGAATTTTAATGCAGAGAGATGATATTATTTTGGAATGGATCTTTTTACCACATAAACCAAGTAAGAAACTGAAAACTTATGTGGAAAAAGTCTCTGAGTTAATTATAAAAGGCAAGCTGAGACTTCGTCAACTAGCAGGCATAGACCCAGCAGAAATTATAGTGCCTTTCACTGCTGATGAACTAAAGAAATTATGGGAAGATAATGGCAAAGAGCTTGTGCTAATTTTTTGGGAGACATTAATAACAACTATCCAAAAAGCAAGCGGCTTAACTTCATAAAGAGAACTTCTTGGATTCTTCCTCGAATCGTCCGTGATGCTCCAATAACTGGAGCCCGTACATTCTATACTGATGCCAATAAATCAGGGAAGGCAGGTTACAAATCAGAAGACTTGGATAAGGTGGAACAAAGTCCGTATACTTCTGTCCAGAAGGCGGAATTATATGCCATTCTTATGGTGCTAAGGGATTTTAAAGAACCTATTAATATAGTTACAGATTCACAATATGCAGAAAGAGTTATTTTACATATTGAAACTGCTGAATTTATACCTGATGATACTGAACTAACCTCATTGTTCCTCCAGGTTCAAGATTTGATCAGGAACAGGCTTTGCCCTATGTATATAACACACATCCGATCCCATACGGGTCTGCCAGGTCCTCTAGCACAAGGTAATGCAGAAATTGATCAATTATTGATTGGTAGTGTGCTACAAGCCTCTGAATTTCATAAAAAATATCATGTTAATAGCAAAGGTTTGAAGAAAGAGTTTTCAATTACATGGCAACAAGCTAAGGAGATTGTAAAGAAATGCCCTACTTGCTCTTTCTATAACCAAACGCCACTGCCTGCAGGGGCTAATCCAAAGGGCACCCAAAGGAATGAAATCTGGCAGATGGATGTGTTCCACTTTGCAGAATTTGGCAAATTAAAATATGTACACCACACCATAGACACGTATTCAGGTTTTCAATGGGCTACTGCCCTGAGCTCAGAAAAGGCTGATTCAGTAATCACACATTTATTGGAAGTTATGGCCATCATGGGTATACCTGCACAAATAAAGACAGATAATGGTCCAGCATATGTATCTAAGAAAATGAAACGCTTTTTTGAATATTATAATATAAAACACATTACAGGTATACCAAATAATCCTACAGGTCAGGCAGTTATAGAAAGATCAAATCGTACTATAAAGGATATGCTGAACAAACAGAAAGGGACTGAAAATACCCCCAGAAATAGATTACATAATGCTTTATTAACCTTGAATTTTCTTAACGCTAATGAGAAAGGAACGACAGCAGCAGAAAGACATTGGATAATGGAAAAGTCTGCTGAACTAAATCAACCGATTTATTTCAAAGATGTGCTGACCTCTCAGTGGAAGCCAGGAGATGTGCTACGTTGGGGAAGGGGTTTTGCTCTTGTTTCCACAGGAGAAGAAAAATTGTGGATACCATCAAAATTAATAAAGTTTCGATTTGAAGAGGAGAAACCTCTTGGAAAGGAGAAATGACAACTCATCCACAACGATGATATTCATACAGGTGGTAAGAAAAACACATAGAATGGGGGCAGGGTTCTGTTCTTATCTCCACAGGAAAACACTCATCTTTGAGAAATTCATGGGACCCTGGATGTTTGGATACTGACAGATGGAAAAATACCTGCCCAATAGGAAATATCAAGACAACTGAATGGGTTGTGTAAGTAATATTAAACCATATTTCTAAATTTATAAAGCTGGTTTTGAAGTTGGACTCTGGCTCAGTCCCTCTCCAATTCCAAGCCTGTTAGTAAGAGAAAAACCCAGAGTTTCTGGAGTTTCTGTCTCATGTCAAGAGCCATGATATGGGACAGAAAGAAATATTAGTTTAGAAAACATCTTTGCTTTTCTTCATATCTATCATACTTTTCATTGAATATATCTATCATGTCTTTCATTGAATATATATATATGTCTATATATGTCTATATGATTAATGTTTAAGTTTTTCATAATGAACAATGAGTTTTTCCTGAAGTGACATTTGAAGTTTCCAGGAAGAAGATGGGGCCCCATAACAACAACTCCACCTGGTTGATATGACGTCATGATACTGATAGCGCTACTACAAGACCTGCTTTGGGTACCAGCTGCACAAGACAGTTCCAACTTGGTTAGCTGAAATGGTGCACATCTTATACAACATTTTGGCCAGACCTGCACGAAAATACTCAGAGACTATTTGCAATTTTAAAAGACATTATCTTGAAATTTAACCATCATTTTACTTTCACAGGATCCCCCAGAAAGAACGTCGCCCCTATGACAGCTGGAAGTAATTCTAGAGAACGACGTCCCCTCTCCCAGTAAAGTTTGCCCTTGGGTTTAGGGACATCATTTAGGGGTTGATTATAATTAGTATATGATTGAGGGTTGGGGGAGGAATTTTATAAGCTCAGGGATCATTTTGAAAAAAAAAGAGGGAATGATGGGATAATAGATTTATAATTGTGAGTTACTGCTTTTAGACAAATATATTGGTATCAATTCTTGTATAATGAAACAAAGTTAAATTATATGGACTATTGTACGCATGCATGTTTCTACCTCTGTTTAAAACATTTTTATGTATTGACATATATTGTATTGATATATATTGTATATATTTACCATATTGCAGTGTACATTTCTACCTCTGATTAAGATACTTATATAATATTTGTGTATTGATATATATTTACCTACTGCAATGTATATTTGTACATTGTTTATATTTGGAGGTCATTGTCCTCATTTGTTTCACAGTCGTTTATTGTCTTAGTCTTTAAGTTAGATAGATATTGAGAATTATATAGACTAATTGTCATCTAAGTTTGTCATTTATAATTAGACTAATCAGGTTCTTTAGATATATAGAGATTATACTCAGTATAGATAGATAATCTTCAACCTCTTCAAAGAGCTGTAGAAAATGGCCTTTAATCTAACTCAGAGTTTCGTGATAGTGAGACACAATTGCTCCTGGCAACACCGCTCTATTCCCGAGAGAATGTTGAGCACCAAAAACACTCCATCTGGAGCCTTTCTATTTGGCAGAACTGGCCTTTGGGCAAAGAAATGCCCATACCTCAACCACTGACACAGATACAGAGCATGCATCAATGGATAAAACAGGACTGTCATATCTTGCCAAGACAGGGTAAGATAGTTTTGAAAAGTTCCTTGCCTTTAATAATGGTATGTCAGTTATGTTAGGCCTTAGCCAAAATTGGTTGACTCAACGTTGCAAACGAGACTTTGGGTGATTGCCCAGGTAGTCAGTTGTCTCTGTCAATTGTTGCACATTTTGGATATATCTCGTTTGTTGAGTAGTGTTTATTCCCTTCTCAGATCTTTGACTGAGTTGAAGATTATATAATTGTAGTTACTCTTTACATTATTTGGACTTCTTGAGATAGAATGTTCAGCAAAGCTTTTGTTCTCAATATTGTTTGTTGTATTTATTATTTGTTGTTATTGTATGTAGTTGTATTTGGTTTAGTTCTGTCTTATTTAGACAAAAAGGGGAGATGTAGGGATAAGTCCCGCCCCTTAAGGGGCGTGTTCGCCTCGGGCTAATGTCTGCCTATAAATTTGGCGAGCAAGCTCCGAGCTTGTCGCTTCTGCTTTCCTGGTCTCCGCGGGAACGGTGGTTCTGTAAGTCTATTTCTACATTAAAGCTATATATATATTTTTACACTCTGTCTGCATTCATTTACGCCGTTACACTTTGGGGTTAGGATTTTGCAGTAAAGTAGCAGCATGTAAAGCGTGGCAGGGTTTTACAGGGTGCTCTAGAATTAGTAAGAGAAGCATCTGGCCCCTGTTGAGACTCATCCAAAGGCTCTTGACTGGAGAGTTTTAAGGTAGGGATGTAAGCTACTACATCTATCTCAGGGGTTCACTTAGATGCCTCCTCAACCAAGACAGCCTCAGTTGCCGGTACCCGGAGGGAAGCAGGGTAGTCTAGTGACACCAGGTCTAATGAGTTGGAGACCTAAGCAGTTAGGTTCTGGGAGGACCCCAAAATCTGGTTGAAACTCCCAGGGATGCTCTCTTTTGTCCATGTACATAGAGAGAAGGATCAAGCAAGATCACTGTCTGCTTTAGAAACCATTCCATCTCATGCATCTAATCTAATATCTCTTTCTCTGGTTCCCTTAAGGCCTCATAGAGGAATCTACCTATAAAGCTGAACCGGTGCAGGGGAGGGCAAATTTTGCATAACCTTTCCATGCTCAGGAAGGGCTGTCATTGCTTTCAGATGTGGGGCACCACAGCTCAAGTGGTACCCTTGCAATCACTGGAAAGACTCCTTGAACCATAGGGCAATATAAGTCCCAGCCAGGAACCTGATCTTTTGAGGAGAGATTTAAGTCTTTGGGGGGATACACGAAGCAAGATCTTGGAGAGTTAAAGTAGTATTTTTCTTCAAAGTGAGTTTGTTTAGGCTGCAAACTAACAGATAATTTATGCATTGAAGGATGCTTCTCCAAGAGTAAAACTGAAGGAAGGGTGGCTTTCAGAATGGGACCATCCAGAAAGCCCTGATGTAAGACAATCCAGTAAGCTTCAGGGTAGCCTAGGTGAAGGGGTCCAGTTCTTAAAGCTGCCTAGGAATTGAGAATCTGGATATATGGAAATGCAAAATAAAGCACCTTTGAAATCGAACATTGTAAACCAAGAGGTGCTGGAGGGTATTTGTTCTAAGAAGGTTTAAGGATTAGAATTTGTGGCATAGTTAAGGACCACAACCTCACGTGACCCACAGGTGCTGTACCATCTCATAGGATCCATCTGATGTTTTAATGCTACAATAGAGATATTGCATAGAGGGTTCCACAGAAGAGTCAGTCAGCTACCAGCCAAAATCTATAAAGACTTTCATGCCTTAGGCTTTACAGCAGTGGTTCTCAAACCTTCCTAATGCCATGACCCTTTAATATAGTCCCTCATGTTGTAGTGACTCCCCCATCATAAAATTATTTATTTGCTACTTCATAACTGTAGATTTGATACTGTTGTGGATTGCAATGTAAATATCTGATATGCAGAATATCTGACTTGTGGCCCCAAAGGGGTCATGATCACTGCTTTAAAGGATATCGACATTTCATAGGAAACTGTTGGATAGTTAAGAGTAATTGTGACAGGAAAGATTGTAGTGAGTGCCCAAGAATGGATGTAGACCAGACTTCAGAAGAAACTGAACGACTGGTGTGAGAGTCTATAATAGAGACTGTAGGGCCAGCATGTGAGATTTCAGACATTGCCGAGCCATTATAGGGTAGGGGACCAGGTATTTAGGTCACAGAACCTCTAAATTCTCAAAGAATCTCAAATGAGTCTTAGGTTTAGGAGTGATGTTTCTACAAAAGAAAAGATGAAGACAACTAGTTAGGACCAGAAAGGAATGAAGATATTTGTCAATCAGAACTTAAAGGGGGTAGAAATGTTGCTTAGGGTTTGTGCTCAATATTCGTGACAAGGGATGGAGACTGGAAAATCTAAACAAAGAAGGTGACCACTCCCGTATTCAAAAGCAATATACATCTACAGTTAGCCAAGGTTCAACCATGAGATGGAGAACATGGGATCATGTGTAACTTCAGTCCAAAATGTGAAGCAGAATTTTCTTTTCATTGTTTGGCTCTTCATAGTCCAAGAACAATGTCAGGAGAATTGGTTCTCTTCCAGCTATGACTTGAGTCTGAGGCTCTTAGATAGAGGCTGGCTTTTTCTCACAAAGGGTCTTCCAGTGACCCCTCACTTTGCAGCTTGTACATACTGGGGTAGGCTGACAGTCTAGTAACTTTGGACACTTCAGCTGAAATGTTCAAGGTACAAGGATAGCAGAAAAGAGGCCTTTGACCAGAGTGTGGGTTTGTCATCTTAGACTGAACTGTGGCCACTAACTACATTGAGATATAAGATGTCCTGAGATGGACAAGGAAGAAATGGTTGCTAGGATTATTAATTAGGCTTGTCTCTTGTCTCTTTCTTCCTCCAGTTTGGCATCCATGACTCATGGGGTTTCCTTTTTGGAAGACATAAAAGTTATGTCTAATAAAGTTGTAAGGACTCAGAGATCTCTCTCTGGTCTAAGGTTTCATCTAACTGCTCGCTTACAAAATGTTCAGTAAGGATGGGTTTAGCCTTCCAGATTCTCAGAATCCATGTTAGTGCTTGTGTGCTGTTTCATCTGGCCTAGGCTAAAAGAGAGCAGTGCTGTTGGAAGCTCCCTCTGTTATTTCTTGTAACTCATGGTTAGTGAGTTTGATAATGGCATTTCTCAAGTCCTCTAAAGTCAGGTAATCAGTTTTGGTGGGTCCTTTATCCTACCCTACTCCCTATATCTATTGCCCCATATGGCTAACAGGGCTCTGAGTAGGGCATGGCAGTGGAATGTGATGTGGGAGTGATTTCTTTCTAATCTGTTGCTTTCATTGGTTAACTAATAAAGAAACTGCTTGGCCCTCTGATAGGGTAGAATTTAGATAGGTGGGGTAAACAGAACAGAATGCTGGGAGAAAGAAGCTGAGTCAGTGAGTCGCCATGATTCTCCCACTCCAGATAGACGCAGGTTAAGATCTTCCCTGGTAAGCCACCTCGTGGGCTACACAGAATATTAGAAATGGGTTAGATCAATATGTAAGAGCTAGCCAATAAGAGGCTAGAACTAATGGGCCAGGCAGTGTTTAAAAAAATACAGTTTCCGTGTAATTATTTCGGGTAAAGCTAGCCGGGTGGCAGGAAGCGGCCCGCTGCCCTTATTACAACAGGAATGAACCAAGTTATAGCTTAGATATAGATGAGTATGAACATCATCAGCCCAGGACCACAGGACTTTTCTCTACCTGTACATCAAATGGTCAGGGTACCATAGACATTCTGACAAGCTTCAAACACTTCACAAAGTCCCTGAAATTGACCAGATACACTAGGCCCCTCCCTACTGCTGAGAGACACTCTCAGACTAGCTGAATTGTCTGAAATTGGTAGAGAAAAGCTAAGCTGCCTGAAAGAAGCTCAGACCAACTGATCTGCCTAGAAAAAAACATCATCAAACCTATCCAACTGCCTGCAGATCATGCAGTGAGTTCCAGGGTTCCAGTTCTTGTGAGCTGTCACCCATGCTGGTGGACTTTGGTAATACAGTCTTAGAGTCACCCTTGCTCCCATAAATAATCCAAATAAAACTCACTAGTCCTCTAAGTTGGACTTCAGCAGTGTCCTTACTTTGGTATGTTTTTGGTTCCCTGTCTGCTAGTGATGGCTAGTGTCATACAACAACTATGTTCACATCTAGTGCCACATGACCTCAACTTGCAAGGCAATGTATTCATTAGGTTTAAGCCACTAATTTTTGTGACAATATGTTGTAGCAACCACAGGAAAGGAAAGATGCTAAGCCCGCATGCAGGTCCTCTATTAAAGCAGAGCTGGCTTCTACTGGCCAATAATGATCTCTTGCCAGCAGAGACTTACACATAGGGGCATAGCTCAAAGGCACATTTGCCTGCAGAAATCTACCCACAGCCCACAAGGTGGCACTCTCACACTCACTATAACTCACCAGGTGAAAGTGTGAGCAAGTCACTTAGCCAACACGGGGACTGAGCCATAAATCAACGCGTACCTTGTCAAAGACGTGCGGTAGCAGAATAAAGTAGAAAATGAGGCCCAAAAGGAGGCCTTAACACAAAGCCTTAGAAAATCAGCATATGTGAAAAACACATGGGCGAAGACAAAAGCTGAACTACCACCTCCCCGCTGCCCCAGCCAAGGCTAAATCCAGTCTACTGGGGCAATCCTAAAAGCACTCGAGAAAGTGACCTGCAGCTCATTACAAGGCTGAAATGTATACTCCAGGGTAGAGATTTTAGTTGATGATGAGTCTTGGGATTCATGAAGCTGCATATAGAACTATATGCAATTGAACAAGTAGAAGAAAAGTTACACTATGCAAACAGTTTGTGCTATACACAAATAAACCCCAAATCCTGTGCTATGTGATTTAAAAGCTCCAGTACTTAAGGGTCCATGGAGCAGCTAAATCTCTCTCCACTCCAGTCTGTGTCTTCCCTCAGAAGTGCGTCTTTCCCTAATAAACTTTCTGTGTTTCTGCTGTGATTGTCTCTGGAGAACTCTTCATTCTAGGACTTGAGGACCCGGAATTCCCCTGGAGGTGTCTACAGCAACCTAATATCTCCTGACATCAACCTGTCAGCCAGCCAGGACCCCAATGCCTCAGACCCGGGGGAGTGGCAAATCCTCTCCCAGGCAAGACCCTTCTCTGCTCCATGTGCAGATTCTGATAATGTGTCCAGAAAGTGTCCACCGTAGCTTTCTTCCTACCCTCATGTTTACAGCCTGCAGACCGCTCCCTTACAGAGACAGCGCCTGCTAAGGTGAACTAAAGCTGCATCTAACAACCCTGCCTCCTTGTTTATGTGCAAGCAATAATCCCACCTCCTTGTTCATCAGTATGTGATAACCCCGCCAACCTGTTCAACTGTATGCAATCAACATGCTAAGCTTCCAGGCCTTTTTGGCTTCTCCATAAGAGAGCCTGGTCTACCTGATCCAGCTTTTCTGCATGTTTGACTTTTCATCAATCCCTCACCGCTCAGGCCAGTCCCTGGAGCCATGTGGAGTATAGCACAAATCCCTTCTTCAAAGAACCTGGACAGCTGGACCTTCTAACAGCTCTCAGGAGAAAATTCCTGATAGTGTCATCGTAGTGGGGGATGGCCCAAGTCACCCTGCATTAGGTTTCTTAACCCTATATACTTACTGAACTGCAGGACACTCCAACCCACCAGGTCTTCTTGAAGATCCTGCATATAGGGTGGAGGGATAGCCTCCCCATTCCAGAGGCCCTCTCTTTTTGGTCTTCCCAATTTAGGAAATTTATTTCCTCAGCCTCCTTGCTATAGTGCATCCTCAAAAGCTAAAATCAGTCTAATTCTGACAAGCTGAAGAAAAAGTTAAAGGTTTGCTGTAACACTAATCTAGCTTCAACATAGCCTGAGTCATGAAAAAGTTTGACCAAAGTATAGAAGAACCCATTCTTGGGCCTGAGTACTTGTACCTCTGAGGGAATACAAAGGCTCTGGCACTGGAAGCTAGGAGATATGTGACTCAAAATTGCTCAATGTTCCAATGCCAGTCTGCCCAGAGTGTGAGTTCTTCCTAGATCACTCTCAGTTCAGGATCACACTACCACCGCAGGTCGCCATAGAGTTAGGCTGATAATGAAAAGCCTCCTGGCAGCAATGTGAAGCCACATTAAGAAATTCAGCAGCTATGATAAGACAGAAGAGGTTACACAAGAAAGGGAAGAAAGACCTGCCTACGTTCTCAACAGGCTAATCAGGACCAAGAAATAAGGGTTACTTCAGCTGGCCCTCCTCTGCTCTTGAACCTACATCTGTATAACAAATGTCCTTTCTGGACCACTTTTGCTTTTGTTACAACTCAAAAATGTAGCTATACAAACTTTCAACTTTGTTGTACTAAGAATGCATTCAAAATTCATGCAAGTATCTCATGTCGGTTGTTGGTCATTGTTTTCAGGTTTGAGTGTAAAACATCAGGGGGCAAAACTCAACCTGCCCCTTAGAATTCCTGAAGGCAACTGAGTAGCAAAATCTGTAACTACTTCATTTTTACATTTATTGAACTTATTCACTTATTTTGAGGGGCATACCTAGTGTGTGTGTGTGTGTGTGTGTGTGTGTGTGTGTGTGTGTGTGTGAATACAAGCATTTCAGGGTGATTTTAACCTGTAATTATGGCAGAGAGGTAAAGAAGATATTTCTTTCCATGTGTGCCATTTTCTTTTGAAAAATATTTTTTAAAGGTTGTTATCTTGGCCAAGTTAGTACTAAAGAAAAAAGTAGTCATTTCAAATTTTCTTAGATTTATTTTATGCATATGAATGTTTTGCTTGTATATATGTATGCATGCCACATGCATGCTTGATGCTTGCTGAGGTCAAGTGTATCAGATCTTCTAGAACTGAAATTACAGATTGTTGTAAACATCAACATGATTGTAAGTCACCGAATCCAGGTCCTCTGTACCAAAAGTGGTATTATATCATTGGGTCTTGAGGAAGGTTGTTTCCTAATTTTCTGAGAAATCGCCACACTGACATCCAAAGGGGTTGTACCAGCTTGCATTCTCAACAGCAATGCAGAAGTGTTCCCTTTTCCCCACAACCTCTCCAGCATAAGTTGTCTTCAGTGATTTTGATCTTGGCCATTCTTACAGGTGTAAGATGGAATCTCAGAGTTGATACAGGAATTGATGGGAAGATGAGGAAGAGAGTTTTGTGGTCTTTTTCAGAAGAGACTACATTACTCAATAGTATGTAAATAGTTAGTGGAATACAGGTTATTGTCTTCCACTCTCCTCACAGGGAGTCACCTTCAAAGGACCACTCCTTGTCAACCTAGCACTCTAATAAATCTCCTTACACCATAACATTGCATGTTGGAGGGAGTGAGCTGCTTGTTGGTTCCTGGCTACTCAGCCCAAAATAATCACACAGAAACTGTATTATTTAAATCACTGCTTGGTCCATTAACTCTAGCTTCTAAATGACTCATCTTACATATTAATTTAACCCATTTCTATTAATCTGTGTATTGCCATGAGGCTGTGGCTTACCAGCTAAAGTTCCCAGCACCTGTCTCTGGCGGCTCCATGGCTTCTCTCTGACTTTGCACTTTTTTCTCCCAGCATTCAGCCTAGCTTTCCCTGCCTACCTAAGTGCTGCCTTGCTTATTCATTAATGGTAATTACAATACACAGAGGGGACTCACACATCACCAACAGGTTCATGTCCATCTCATAATGAAAAGTACATTCACTCTATCACCAAGAGTCTACTTAGACTCAACACTTATAACAAGTTCAATGGCCTCTGATATTCAAGGCAAACTCTTATCTGTGAACCCCTGTAAAATTAAAAAAAAAATAAAACAAGTGTTGACTCCCAAGATACAGTAGCAAAGAGTAAACCATCAACATCCTTATCGTAGAAGGAAAGAATGGGAATATAGAAAGGATGGGTGGAATCAAATCAAGCCCCAAACCCAGCAAGTAAAATACTAAATTATGTATCTTCAAATCTAGGAACCTGGTAGTAGGATACGAGCACTTATGACCTTGCCAGCTGCAGGCCACATGATCTCTCTTGGAATGTTCCCACCCATTGCCTGTGCCTTTCCTTGACGAACCCATTCCATGTTCCTGGCATCTCCAACATCCTGGAATCTCTGTTGCTTCTTCAGCTTCACTTAGAACTTTACACCTCAACCTGTCAGAAGTTCCCTTACTTGGGATCTCATCCTGCCACGCTCCCATAGACCCTGCTGTAGACTCCCAGAGTTTCCTTTGAAATCTGGGTGGAAGCATTGCAGGACTCATTATCGTTTGTACTTGGTGTCCTTGCAAAACTCACATTCACTGAGTAACAGTGATAAACAGTGTGGTAGATGCTGTACTCAACCCTGTTATCACTGGAAAGAATCAGAAAGAGTGGGTATTCTCTTTGAATTTTGGTGTTTATATGTTAAAATTATTCTTAGAAATTTTGCACATGTGTGCAATGCATGCTATGTTGGCGAGATTTTTGTCCACTGACAGGAACTAGAGTCATTTGGGAAAGGAATCTCACTTGAAAATGCCTCTGTCTGTTTGGCCTGTAGACAAGACTGTAGGGCATTTTCTTGGTTAATGATTGGCATGATAGGGCCCTGATTATTTCAGGGAGTGACACCACTGGGCAGGTGTTCCTGGATTGCATAAGAAAATAGGCTTTCTGGGAAACAAGCCGAAAAGCAACATTTCACCACGGCCTTTGCTTCAGTTGCTGTTTCCAGGTTCCTTCCTGCCTTGAGTTCCTTGAGTACCTGCCCTAATTTTCCTCAACGATGGACTGTAAGCCTGACAATGAACTAAACCCTTTCCTGCTCAAGTTTTTTTTTGTCTTGACTTGGGAGTATTAATAATTTTGTATATTTGTGTTGACTAGAAAATAAACAATGGTTGCATGGGGTATTTTGGTCAGTGGAGTGGTATTTCTGAAATCCTAGGAGACAGGTCCATTAGCATTCACAAAATGAAGCATAGTAACCTAGTGCTATTATAGACCCTGCTAATGTAGCTCTGATTTTGCCCCTTATTGCTCCAGTTGTGAGAACACAGAGGCACTGGGCAGTACTTTGTCCAGACTAGCTCAACCCATTTTACAAGCATCTCTGGTGGTAGTGTTTCTACACCAGGGTTGTTAAAATATTACCAAGTAATAACAGAGTTGAGGGAAGCATGCTAGATGGGTGTGTATACCTATAGCATTGTTGGGAGACACATAGACCTATTCTGTTATGGAGAACTCCACAACTAATTGTGTAGAGGGTTGGGCCTCTTATGGGAAAGAGTGTTCTTAGATAAGGGTGACTCTTATAGATTTATATGATATATTCATACATGGCTTGTGACAGAGAGAAGATAACATTGCCTCACTTATAAGCTATAAAACATCCATAGCTGTTTTTCCTATCAAGTGAAGGTAAGCAGCCTTCATCCTGGTGGTGGTTCTATGAGAAGGTGGTCATTAAATGTAAGCCAGTTTTGAAGTGCACTCGTGGATCTATTCACCCAAAATTCCAACAATATTCATTCACAAGTTAACCCTTTTATGCAATACTCACTGTTCCCTCTATCTGCTTATTCATGTATGCATGCATTTAGGAAATAAAAAACAACAACATTGAGCTGGACACAGAGAATCCATAGACACCACAGGTCTTCCCTGAGCTCTTGGAGTTCCCATCATTAATGAGGACAGACATAAAGTAAACAAGAAACACAGAGTAGAGCCATAAAAGTCATAAGTGCACCCAAGACATTTAGCAAGAAAAATGCTGTGTATGGAGATAGGAGCCTCAGGTCTTATCTGAGAGTGACAGGGGGAGTCTTTCACAAGATGCTGGAGAAGGCCACTCTGGAAGAGCCATGAGAGACAAAAGTGGAACAAGAGAACAGTCAATCCAAGCCAGGGACAAGACATCTTTTGAGCCCAAGCAACCAACAAGAAAACTGAGGGAGGGGTATGAGGCAAATGAATAGAGTCAGGGGCTGTGGAAAAACAAGCACAGGAGGAAACATAGGTCTCTGGGTCCACAAGATCATTGGGAAGAATAAAAGAGGGACAAGTGTGGTAAGTCATAATTTTAAATTTTATTTCTCTCTCTCTCTCTCTCTCTCTCTCTCTCTCTCTCTTTCCCCACAAAGCATATAGGATTGTGGTCTCCCTCCTGAACCGTCTGAGTGCCAAGGATATGAATATAAGCCATCATACTCGGTCTTTAATACTTAATTTTTACTATTCTCCTCTTCCCATTTTAAACTTCCTTCATCTCTTCAATCAGTTCTGCTTTCACATATTTAACCCACCTACATCCCTGTCTCTTTTTTTTTGCAATAATTTATTGTCTGCTTGTTAGTTCACTGGTTCCTTGGTATGGATTTGTCCTCACTTTGCCTATAGTACAATCTGTCCTGATTCCTTCATTCTTCTTTCTTGCTGCCCAGTTCTGTTTGCTTCTCCCTCTCTCTCTCTCTTGTTTTTTCTCTGTTTTTCCAATACTACTTGCTAGTGCTACCTCTCTTATTATCTTCTAATTTATGAACTTACTAACTTTTAGTGCATACAATATTATCTTTAAGTTATCAGAGTTATGGCTTTTATTGTGATATTGTTTTATCATCATAGTGGTTTATTCCACAGCTACGGTTGGCTCTACAATTAATCCTTATCTCTCTGAGCCATGAAGAAGATTGGGCGTGTTGCCCTACATACACTATGTGAGAGGTCGAGTAAACTGTACTTCATGTGCTCTGGAGAGAAACTATAACTCAACCCTGCCACAACCTGGTTTACCCTCACCTTATGAAGCCTTCGGTGGAAAGAATACAAGAGATTAAGGCTTTCAACTAGTAACATGCCGGGGTGCAGAAATTCCAACCCAGAAACACAATCATTTTTGTTTTCAAAATGGAACAATTTTTTTTTCAAAAGTTAATAGCTCTCATAATGGTCAAAAATGGCATTGATGTAGACAAGATTCCAGGAAAATACGCTAAAATGATTATAAGAATGATCAGGGACTAACTGAACATAGCGGACAATGAGGAATACTGAGAATTCAAGAACAATTGCAGTGGGTTTTTGATCCTACTGCACGTACTGGCTTTGTGGGAGCCTAGGCAGTTTGGATGCTCACCTTACGAGACCTGGATAGAGGTGGGCAGTCCTTGGGCTTCCCACAGGTCAGGGAACCCTGATTGCTCTTCAAGCAGATGAGGGAGGGGGACTTGATCGGGGGAGGGGGAGGGAAATGGGAAGCGGTTGTGGGGACGAGGCAGAAATCCTTAATAAATAAATAAATTTAAATAAAAAAAATAAATAAAAAAAAAGAAAAAGAAAGAAAAAAAAGAATGATCAGCAAAAGCAAAAAGGGAAAGAAGAAGAGCCTAAAGAATTCTAAGTTAATATTCCACAGAGACATTTGCATATGCAAGCTGATTGTTCCACTACCTGCAAGAGTTAGGAAATAGAACCTTCCTAGCTAGCCATCAGCAGATGAATGGGTAAAGCAAATAAGGTACATCTGCACAATGGGATTTTCTTTAGCTCTACATGAAAGTGGAGCCACAACTTTTGCATTTCATACATGTAGATAACTAAATATAACCATATCTACTTCCATTTCCTCCTTCCATGCCCTCCTCACACTTCCCTCGCCTAAATTTATGTATTTGCTGCTGTTATTGTTTTCATTGTTGTTCTGATAACCCATCAAGTCCAATTAGTGGTGCAAATCTTTACATAGACATGGGGTCCTCACCTGGAGCATGGGAAACCTACTACTGGCTACACCCTTAAAGAAGAATTATTCTTTCTGCTAAGCAGCTATTAAACTGACAATAACTCCTTATGAACCTGAAGATCTTCCACCCCATCTATGTTCCTAGTACATTATCTGGCTCTTTGGAGCTCATTCCCTACAGAGGAATACATTGCTCTGCCTAGAAACAGAGGGGAGGACCTTGGTCCTGCCTCAAGTAATGTAAAAGACTTTGTTGACTTTCCATGGGAAGCCTCACCCTCTCTAAGGAGTGGATGGCGGTGGGGTAGGGAGAAAGTGGAAAGAGTCGGAGGACAGGAGGGAGAGGGAACTGGGATTGGCATGTAAAATAAGATTGTTTTTTTCTTTAAAAAAAATCTTGAAACACACAATTTGGCCAGGGAAAGAGTTGTCTTTATTGTGAACCAAGAAAGTGTTGACAATGTGGTGTTATTTTGAAAGATTTGAGCGTTATTATAGAGAAGCCATACACTGCCCTAGGACAATGGAAAATGTCTCTTGATAGCAAGCTATCTCCCATCAAAAAATCCAGAGTATAGAAATACAAATATAATTTTCTAGATGATCATTTAAAAAAGCCAAATGAACATGTGCCCTACTTGGGAAAAAGTCACTTAGTGAAGTGTTGATGATGCAGCTGTGCAATTATTTAGAAACAATTGCAGCCACGATGCCAGAGAGCCTGCTTCATAAGCTGGCAGCAGAACTCAGTATTATTAACATGCTGGTGCCAGTATTGCAATAACGTAGAAGGTAAAAGCTATATGGAGTCATGAAGGCTCGTTTGTAGGAAAGTGAAAGACGGAGGCCTGTGCCAACTGCTCATGGAAAAGTGAAAGCCCGTGAGGTCAGTATAACATGGTCAGCATCTCTGCGGAATTCTCCCATGTGGGCTCTGTGTGATGCTTTGTGAGTTAAGTCCACGTTACAGTGGAGACCTCGGAATACTAGAAGTATTAGGAAAACTGGACATCTGCCACAGAAAACTGCAAACAGAATGTAACCACCCCCGAGAGAGACCACATGTGCTGTAAATGACAAGACTATAGAAGCAGGGTATCCCAAGCCCATTGGAACTCATATAGAGACATAATGTGCACCTAAGAAGCCAGGAATGGGAACTAAGATAATGGCTCATGCTTGCTACACAGCATGAGTTCAATCCCTAGCAACCATGTAAAAATCCAGGTATAACAGCATGCACCTGTAATCCCAGCACTGAGAAGGCAGAAGATCCTGAGAGCATGCTGGCCAGACAATCTAGATACATCAGTGAGGTCTAGCCTCAAAAGTTAAGGTGGAGAACAACCAAGTAAGACATATGAGCTTGACCTTTGTCCTACACACACACACACACACACACACACACACACACAGAGAGAGAGTTTTTCTTCTTGCTTTGGTTCAATATTTCCTTGATATCTCCTCATTCTAACATTTTAAGTGGGCTTGTTTACTCTGTGTGATTGTCTGTTGTAACTACATAACTTTCTTTGATTTTACAGGGTCTCACATCCAAAGGATTGCCTTGAGTCTCAACAGAGACAAATTTTTCCCTTTCAGACAATGATGAGCTTGTTAGGACTCCGGGAACTTTTAAAGCTGAACTAAACGTATTTTTCGTTCTTTGATGGACAGGAGTCTTTGAGAACTGGAAATGATGTGCTTTGGTTTAGATGTGGGATATCCCCCACATATTGATGACTTAGGGGCCTGTTCCCATATTGTGACTCTATGTTACAGACTGGGTAGAACTTAGGAGGCTGAGGTCAGGCCACTAAGAGAAGGGCTTTGAAGACGGAACCCTCCTCTGGTTCTGCCTGCTTTCTCTATTTCTTGGCCTACCATGACACAAGACATCTCCACAACATACTTCCATCCACTGAGAACTCCACCGTGCCTGCCTCACCATGTTGTACTGAAATCCATCCACAACCATGAAGCCAAATAAGTGTTTCCTTATCTCAGTTGTTGGGTCAGTATTCTGTCATAGAAACACAAAAGGAACCAATAGCAAGGACTTATACTTTATTATTTCCATGAGTTCCCCACATCCTGGGGGCAAGGCACCATCCTTAGTGTTTTATCATTTTGAGTCACTTAACCCTGAGGCTGCAAAGTAGTACTGTGGCCATGCTCATTTTACCGACATGGAAGGGGATACCCAAGATGGCAAGCATCTCACTCAGGTCCCATAAACAATGGGCATGAGGTGTCCTCCAGCTGAATTCCATGTCCAGATGATACACGCCTTATGATATCTTGTATCATTTTTTTTTCAAGACAGGGTTTCTCCGTAGCTTTTTGGAGCCTGTCCTGGAACTAGCTCTTGTAGACCAGGCTGGCCTCGAACTCACAGAGATCCGCCTGCCTCTGCCTCCCAAGTGCTGGGATTAAAGGCGTGCACCGCCACTGCCCGGCGCCTTATGATATCTTGTATGCCTCATTGGATTTGGAGATCATTCTACCTCCTGAACAGAGTGCACTTCTGTCCTCAGCATTTCCCCCTATGGCCATCATTATCATTCTAGTCCTCTAAACTGTGTTCAGATAAGTGAAGTTTGACAAGTTTGTTTGATTGTTGAAACTTTAAATCTTACAATGTGCTTCCGGTTTACTTGGTAATATCATATCCTTCTGGAGTCTTTGACGGAGTTGAAGAATTTATAGTTATAGTTATAGTTTTCCTTGCTTATGATAAAAGATAAAGTAGATATAAATATTGTAACTATAATTCTTATTTGATACCTCTTTTATTACATGTAATTTCACTATGTTCAATTTAAAGCTTTCCTTTTTTTTATTTAATCAGAAAGGGGGAAATGGTGTGGGAGGTCTTTCTGTTTATGCGTTGCTTTTATTGGTTAATGAATAAAGAAACTGCCTTGGCCTATTGATAGAGCAGAATTTAGGTAGGTGGGGAAAACCGGACTGAATGCTGGGAGAGAGAAGGTGAAGGAGAGGGAGACGCCATGGAGCCGGCACCAGAATCAGACGTGCTGAAACGTTGCCGGTAAGCCACTGCCACGTGGTGATACACAGATTAACAGAGATGGGTTAAATTCATATGTAAGAGTTAGCCATCAAGAAGCTAGAGCTAATGGGCCAAGCAGTGATTTAAATAATACAGTTTCTGTGTGATTATTTCAGGTCGAAGCTAGCCAGAAACCAACAAGCGGCTCTCTCCTCCTCCAACACATTGGCGCCTTTTGTTTCTGGGTGGCTGGGACGAACGAACGGTCTGATACTGAACGGTCTGATACTGCAGCTGAGGGTTCTATAACCAAGACAGGGAAGCGGCTTTATTAATTCAGTATTTTGGACAGAAGTAGGGTTTGGGCTAATTATAATGTTGTCTAATTTATAAAGCATGACCCCCATTAAACAACTACAACCACCTTTCAGTGGATGATTCCTTCAAATTCCCTCTCAACAGGGAGAGTGGTGTTGGTTAAGCAAAGGCAGGGACCTTCGGAAGACTTGGAACAACACATGAGCTTATCACCTTCCTCACCTCGGGACATGCCTTCCACACACCAGGTGGCCTTTACCACTCACATCATAGCTGTGATTCTGAGGGCACATGGTAGACTCGGGTCTATGTTAGGAGTTCCACCAAAAAAATGTGATCCCAGGGGGAAACTCACCCAATGTTCACCCATCCCCTTTACTCCTCCCTCATTGTCTTGAATCTCTGTTTTTTAAATGTTCCCACTGTCTCAGTGGGTGGGCGCACCCCTTGTGGTCCTGACTTCCTTGCTCATGCTCTCCCTCCTTCTGCTCCTCATTCGGACCTTGGGAGCTCAGTCCAGTGTTCCAATGTGGGTCTCTGTCTCTATCTCCATCCATCGCCAGATGAAGGTTCTATGATGATACGCAAGATATTCATCAGTGTGGCTATAGGATAGGGTCATTTCAGGTTCCCTATCCTCAGCTGCCCAAGGAACAAGCTGGGGACATCTCCATGGACACCTGGGAACCCCTCTAGAGTCAAGTCTCTTGCCAACCCTAAAATGGCTCCCTTGATTAAGATATCTACTTCCCTGCTCCCATATCCACCCTGCCTCCATCCCAACCATCCCATTCCCCCAAGCTCTCCCCATCCTCCCCTTCTCCCTTCTCTCTCCCCCTCTCCCCTTACCTCCACCCCACCCCCACCCTCAAGCTCCCAATTTTTGCCTGGCAATCTTGTCTACTTCCAATATCCAGGAAGATAACTATATGTTTTTCTTTGGCTTCACCTTCTTATTTAGCTTCTCTAGGATCCCGAATTATAGGCTCAATGTCCTTTAAGCTGCTGCACTGTATAAACCCTGATTAAGGACATTTCCAGAAGTTGTCATTGTTTCTCTTGTTGGGTTACAAAGACTTGATCTCATTATTTACATTTTAAATGTTGTTCTCACTCTTTAAGTTTTGCTAGGTAAACGCTATAATCTTTAAAGTTTCAAAGAATGGTGTGTAGATGTCTGATGATGGTGGTGGGTATGTAATACACCCACAGAACCATACACACATCACACACATATACACATAGACACACACCTCATACATAGACACAGCACATATACACACCACATACACACCCCACATACACCATATATATATACATGCATACATACATATATATACCATACACACAGTACACACACACGTTCACACCACATGCATGCATATACACCACACATACATAACCAACCACATTCACACCACACACACATACACACAACATACACACACACTACACACCACAGATACACATCACACACATACACACCACACATATACACATATTCACACATGCAGCACAGATATACACATGCAAACATACACACACATACACACAAACACACATACAAATTTAGGAAGATATGATTTAATGATCTATACCAAAGGTGTATTGCTGCGTTTCTCATGAAAAATATGATCTTTGTAAAGATTCCAAGTGAGAATTAGCAAGAAAAGAATATTTCTGCCATGTACATGTACACACTATAACTCTAAAGCTCTTTTAATATGTTGTATTTTAGTTGTCTTCAGTTTAACTAACAGTCATGTCATACGCCTGGACTTCTGTATCTGACTCTATAGGCTTTCTGAATCTTCGATTTTGCCACGTGTTTTTGTACATTGCCTTAAATTGTCTTTTATTTTATTATTACTTTCTGTGTCATTTAAATTTTAAATATGTCTCCGAAATATCAATAAATAAATGAATGTTCCCACTAATGTCATCCCACAATTCAGTGTAAGAGTCATCTTCTAAGGAGGGAGTCTATGAAACTACGTTTCTTAAGACAGATAAAGGCAATACAAGTAATGCTGCGAATTTGGTCTTGGGGCAAACAACAACAAGAAAAACCCTTTCTTTACGTTGTCATGGAAGCACTCAGCAGTGATGCTGTGACCAAATGGTGGTTCTGCACAACCTCTTTGTTAAGGCTTTCAGAAAATTTCAAAGAAAGACTTTTCTTTCCACTTCGACATTAATTTCAAGTAAATCAAGCAGTAGAGAGTGTTGCTAGTTGTAACGCTGGATCTTGTCAGTTCTAGAAAGAAACACACAGAGTTGTCTTTCTTGAATACAAAGCCAACAAATTCTTACTTCCACCTAGTCTTTCCCTTTTGGATCATGAATGGCTTAAGCATCCCCTTACTCAACAAAATAAAGCCAGGAAAAGCCCCAGAACAGATAGTTCTCACCTTGTTCCACCCTTAGATTCCAGAGTGACAGTCATATGCCCTTTATATAACTGATGACAGCATTTATAATTTTCATGGAGCAGGGAAAGGAGAAAGGCTGCTTATCAAACAAAATGATGCATCCGTGAAAGCCGTCCTCCACATGGTACCAGGTCACAGGGACACCCGCATCTTCAAGGCGCTTCTTGTAGAGCAAGGCATCATCACGGAGGGGGTCACTCTCACAGCTCACCAGGAATGCCTGGGGAAGCTGAGCAATGATCTGGTCATCTGCTAGGAGAGGTGAAATTTCTGCTTTTAAAGTATGCCTGGTTTCCAGATAGGCAGCCTCATTGAAATGTCCTGGAAACTCGGGCAGAAGGCTTTTGCTCTTGAACCTTCTGGGGATGTTATCAAAAGCGAGCCATTTCCTGTACTTTTCCCAGGTGTCTGGGGGAACACTGGTGCCACTAGCTATGGCATCTTTCCAAGATAAGTCAATGTCCAGGTATTTACACACAGACGTCATGAGTAGGTCTTTGGTGAGGAATGGAACATTTTGGTTCTGTTGATGTGATGGCAATCGAAAATCGATGATCTGTGTAACTGGAGTAATAAGCACCTGAGCACTGATCTTAGGAAGACTTGGGAAGTTGAGCAAGCCCTGGGTGACAATGGCCACAGCACCACCTCCAACACTTTCTCCACAAACTACCACCCGGGAGGGGTCTACCCCATAGGATTTTAGGCCCTTCATGAAGTGAATGGTGGCATTCAGGCAATCATTGTGAATAGAAGGGTAACAGTGGTCAGGAAGCTTGCGGTACCTAAGAAGAAATAAACAAACACAATACAGTGATGTGTGTGCACATGGGTCACTGGAGGCCATTCGAAGAGAATTCTCCACTCTCGTTGAACAAAAAACCCTGATTAAATCCTCAGAATGACCCTAACAGGTAAATATGACTATCCTCATTTTTCCTCTGTGGACATGAAGAACCTGCTAGAATCAAGGAGGCTAAGATTCTTCATTCCAACCCACATTTTGCTTTTCATAGATGAGTGAGCCCCTAAGAGCATCAGGCAAGCTCAAAGCAATTGCTTTAGGAAATAGGACACCCAGCAAAGACCCAGAGAAGGTGACTGGAGCCCTGCTAGTCCCACTGAGACAGGCACCTTCTGTGGCTCCTACTTCTCTGTTGCCACCATTCACTTCAGAACTCAAGGGCTATGAAGCCCTAAAGAGTCAGTGAAGGAGGAAGGGGGCTGCTAATTAGTTCCTGGCTTCCCAAATAACTTAGAGGCAAAATAATCACACAGAAACTGTATTAATTAAATCACTTCTTGGACCATTACCTCTAAATTCTTATTGGATAACTCTTACATATTAATTTAACCCATTTTTATTAATCTGTGTATGGCCACATGGCAGTGGCTTACCAGCAAAGTTTCAGCATGCCTGACTCTGGCAGTGGCTCCATGGCTCCTCCCTGAATCTGCTTTTTTTTTTCTCCCAGCATTCAGTTTAGCTTTCCTTGCCTACCTAAGTTCTGCCCTGCTATAGGTCCAAAGCAGTTTCTTTATTCATTAATAGTAATCACAGCATACAGAGGGAAATCCCACATCAAATCATTTGGAAGAGCTCCTCACCTACCACAAATATCCCCCCTGGTAGAAGAAAATGACCCCATGGAGATGACTGATACCACCACTCCCCATCAATAGAGATGCAGAGCCTTCACTTAGAGTCAAGGTACCTTGCTTCCAGGAAAGGGAGGTCAGGAAGGGGAGAGAAAAAGAAGAAAAGGGAGTTGGGGGGGAGGTACAAGGAGGAGTGGGTAAGGAAGTACTAAGAATGGAGAGAGATTGGTTAAGGGGGGAAGCTAAAGATAGGTGGCTGGCAGTTTCAGAACTTTAGCTCATAGCAGCCCTCAGGCAGTTTCAAGCCCCTTCTGTAGCTGAGCATCTCCATTTGCCATTCTCGCACAGTTTCCCTGGTCCATGAGTCAGAACTCTGTAAGTATCTAGAATACCACACTGAGGAATTCCCTTTAAGATTTCAGGCCAAGTACCTGCATACTTCTCTGTAGTTCCATTAAGGGGAATCTCAGAGATGTAAGGTCCCATTTTGAAAGTTTAGATATTGTGCCATCCAGGTAGGAGAAGATCTCTGGAGTCTAGAAAGATGTTACCCTTCCTATGCTATTGTAGGAGGCTGCTTGTTTGTTCTTGGCTGCTCAGCCCTGAAATAACCACACAGAAACTGCTGTGGGACAATGGTTTTACCCTGTAAAGGTTTGCTTCTTATACTTGTTTAATAAAATACTGAATTGACCAGTAGCCAGACAGGAAGTATAAGCGGGATGACCAGGCAGGAAGCAGAGGTGGAGCAATAAGAACAAGAGAATTCTGGGAGGAGGAAAGAGTCAGTCTGCAGTTGTCACCCAGATGGAGAGGAAGCCAGACACCGAGCAAGAAAGATGTGACTGCCTCACCAAAAAAGCTACCAAGCCATGTTGTTAACACAGACAAGAATGATGGGTTAATGTAAGATGTAAGAATTAATTAATAAGAAGCCTATGCTAGTAGGCTAGTCACTTTATAATTAATGTAGACTTCTGTGTGTTTATTTGGGACTAAATGGATGTGGGACCTGATGGGACAGAACTTCTGTCAACATATGGTGCCTAACATGTGGACAACTGCATCCACAGAAATCCTGAGAGAGCTTCGGAAGTAATTCTAACAGTAATTAACAGCATTAAGCTTGGCTTCTTGATAGCAGCAATTTCTTGGGTTTGTTCTGCTTGCTAGAGGCAAGAGATATTTCCTGACATAGCTTTAGCTGCAAAACCTTGCAGCTTTTTTAAGAGGCCCTGCCACCAAACACTTAAATGGTGTTTATGAATAGCTCACAGCACATTTCTTGGTGGTGGCAAGGACCTTGAAATGGCATAGAGTTGTGGCAAAAAAAAAAAAATGGCTCTGGCCGGTACCTCTGCCTTGAGGACAGACTCTCAGAAAGCTAAGGAATGGACCAGATCCAGCCATCAAAGTCACAGCTTTAATCCTAGCCATATCACTTAGCAAATAAAAGACTCATGTGGTCAGAAAAAAAGAGAGATACCATAAAGATAGTTTCAGAAGAAAAATCCTCTAAACAGTTTACAGCGTGTTTAAAAATATATTTAGGCTTGGCAAGAAAATAAAAGGATAAAGTCCTTAAAATAAAAAAGAAAGAAAGAGAGTAGTTGGGTGTGGTTGCACACACCTTTAATCCCAACACTTGAAGGCAGAGACAGGAAGATCTCTGTGAGATCAAGGACAGCCTGGTCTACAGAGTGAGTTCCAGGACAGCCAAAGATACACAAAGAAACCCTGTTTCAAAAAGCCAAAAAATTAAAAAGAAAAAGACAAGAAACAGAGTTTAAAATAAAGCCACATAAAGATGAAAAGTGCACAGAGTCAGGATAATGCTATTGTGTTGTCTTTAAATTGTTTGATGGCTGAGGAAGAAGCAAAAGCTGCTAAAAGATATTTGATTATAAATGTTGATGTATTAATCTAATATGTATTTTGAAATGCCTTTACTTCAAAATGTAAGTCAGAAGGTATGTTACTTTAGAGAAGAGATTTTGTTTTTGTTTCCACAGGAAATGAAATGCTTTGGATTCATTCAGGGCTAAGAAAAATCAGGTTTGATCAAGGAAGACCACCTGAAGAATATCCAATAGGAGCAGATGTTCCAGATGATCCAACATTTTAGAGTACCTCTGTTGGAGTTACCCCTGAGTTATGCATAAAGAACAGTTTCAAGACTACTGGCTGAGATGATCAAGCCTCACAGAATTTTCCATTCAGGACTTGACCATAATTCTAAATTTTCTTTAGGTACCCATAAGATTATCAGCACCCCCCCCCATCAGCAGGAAGTAGCCTAGAAAACTACACCCACATTTCCCCCAAAAAAAGGATTGTAGATGTTTGCCTTTGTTTAGAATGTTGGTTACAAGCTGTTATGGATAATGGTCAGGAGAAAAGCTAACCAAAGGAGATTCGATTCAGAGTTTTTGTTTTAAAAAGAGGGGGAGGCAGGAGGGCAGGAGTGCTGTGGTACAATGGTCTGTACCCTATCACTTATATTTTAAATGAACACTGATTGGCCAGTAGCCAGACAGGAAGTATAGGTAGGGTGACCCAGTAGGAAGTAGAGGCAGGGCAAGGAGAACAGGAGAATTCTGGGAGGAGGAAAGATTCAGTCTGCAGTTGTCATCCAGACACAGAGGAAACAAGATGTGGCTGCCTCACCTAAAAAGGTCTCCAAGTCCCATGGCTAACACAGACAAGAATTATGGGCTAATATAAGTTATAAGAGTTAATAAGAAGCCCGAGATAATAGGACAACCGGTTTATAATTAATGTAGGCCTCTGTATGTTTCTTTGGGGTTGAATGTAGGTAAATAAAGAAGAGAAAAAAAAGAATGTAGAATAATTAGAACAAGAATGAATCGGAACAGAGACTTGTAACAGAGAATTGAAATTGGAATTAGAATTGAGACAGAGAATTAGAGGTAGGAAATTATAGACAATTAGGACAAGAAAATTAGAATTAAAACAGAACAATAAAGAAACATGACCAGAGCTACAAGTACGTGAGCTCATTGCTCAGACTAGAAATTTTCTAAGTCTCTTTCCCTATGCTGAGGCAACTGATTTGAACCTTGGCAGGAAGTCGGTAGAGCTGGACTCTGCTGGCTCCCAAAAGTTCAGTATTTTTTTGTTGTTGTTGCAAGGAACACTATAGCTATCAACCAACAACGTTCATGACTTCAATTGACCTTGACCACCAGCCACCAACCCTGATTGCGCCACTAAATCCAAAGTCAACATCATCCCACCAAACAAAGAGACATTTTGAGTTCAATATTTGTCATTTTTTTTTCTTTCGTTCCACATTTTGAATTTCCTGGGGGGTCTCTGTGTATCCTAGAAAGCATTCTTTTGACTTTAATTAATTTAACTCCCCAAAGAGGACATAAAGGGTCTCTTCTAATTTTACGCTACCTGGGTCCCTTCACATCACAGTGTGCCCTCCCCAGTTCTCTCCTCTATGGCTCTATATTCCTCCAGAGGAGACCAGTATTCTGTAGAATTGTGCTGCTTCTGTCACAGTTCACCAGTGTGCTTCCCAGGGATGGATATATTTTTAGACTTCTACTGTTTTGAAAGTGTTGTGGCTATGTTCATGGGAACATGTACAAGAGGCCAGGATCCCTTTCTGTGGCCTAGTCAACCAAATCTGTGCCCCCCTCAAAGCACCCTCACATAAATAAACTACCAAATGTCTCAGGCCACTCACCCCACTGACAGCACCACCGACTCTGTCTCCTGGGCCAGGAAGCTGCACAGGTTGTGGTAACTGTCTGTAAAGAGGAACCCAGGTGTTAAAGCAGTGTGACCAAGAGCCCCAGCATGTCCCACCACAATCCCAGAAATATCAACAGTCATGATAGACATGATAATAAGGTCCTGTCTATCTCCGTATTCTTGATTCCTCTGAGGTGACCTTATCAGCTCTGTGTGGGCAAAGCCAGACATCATTCCCAGACCTCTGAATAGCAAGATTTGGTTGAAATTTGCAGTTCACTTTCTATATCACTGAATTTTATGCAGTATGGGTAAACTGGGGACTTAGAATGATTGGAGATCTGAAATGGATGTCCCTAAGGCTACATGTGTCTGCAGAGCCAGCCCTGGAGTGTTACTAGGCTCATCGATTTGCATTGATGAGGAGGAAAATGATGACCAGATGATAACTTTATACTAGTAGACAGTTCCATTAAGATTAGTGTACAGTTGATAATGGTCCAATTTCTGTCTGGCGTTGGGACAGAAGTCTAGACTCTCTTAATTATCATATCCCGGAAGCACCTCCAGGGAGGAGATTCAGTCACTAAAATTATTTTTTTATTTTCTTAATGAATATCCATGAAGATTCTATCTTGCCTTAGTTTCTCTTTGTTACTTTGTTACCTACAAAGTGGTGGTTTTGTTTGTATGTGTCTATGTCCTAACTATATAACCCAGGCGGACCCAAACTTGTGATCCCTTTGTCTTGACTTCCTAGGTGCTAGATTAGTGGAGTGTAACACCTCCCATCCAGCCGAGCACTGGGATTTTCTAAATTAAGTTAGTTAGTACCAATAGTCAGGGGGTTTGCTAGGTGGGTATATGCACCAGGGGCATTGGAGATATCCTTAGTAACTTTAAATGGCAACTTAATGTAGCCTCGAGTCACCTCAGGAAAAGTCTCATTTGAAGGGTTGCCCAGATCAGATTTGCCTGTGTGCATGTCTGTGGGGAATTTTCTTGTTGCTTAATAAGTATAGGGGGGCCCAGCCCACAGTAGGCAGGGTCGCTCCCCAGGCAGGTAGTCCTGGATGGCATAATGAAGCTAGCTAAGCATGAGCCTGAGACCCAGTTAGCAAGCAGTGCTCAACCATAGTTTCTGTTGGGGTTACTGCTCTGACTTCCCTCAGTGATAGAGTATAACCTGTAGGATGAAACAAATCCTGCTTTTCCCTACGGCACCTTTGGTTATGGTGTTTGTCATAGCAGCGGGGTGAACCCTGCTTCTGTGGACAAATATTCTATACCTGTCCACTGTCAAAAGACAGTGGGGGAGGGCGTAGGGGAGTGTGGATGGAAGGGCAAACACTGAGACCAATACATGGGGTAGTCTCAGCTGAGTGGGGGGGGTCAGCTTCTCTAGCCAAAGTTAGACTAAAAGCTTACCGTTTATGTCAGCTGACAATGATGGAATGAACAAGGAAAGTCCCTAATCTTTGACTCCTGATTGGTGAAAACTGTAATTGTGATTTGACAACAAGGGTTTGTGGGGTTTGTACTCATAAATCCTACATCTGCCCCTGTTTGGGGCTGCCAGGAGAAATAAGGCTCCTGAGTCCTTGTTGCCAACTATGATCAATCGGCAGCTCCACTTATGTCGTGATCTCTTAAATCCTAAAGACTTTGGAACCCGCAAGTGTTGTCTCTCTCCTTCCCCATGGAACACAGCAGACACAGGTTCAACGAAAGTTCAAATATGCTGTTTCCAACTTGCACAGGTGACTCAGCACTCAGTCACCTGCCCTCTTAGAAACTTAGATACACAGCTTCTCATAGGTTTTATTTATTTTTATTACTTTTTTGCATCAGAGCTTTCTAAAAATCTTATATTAATATACAGTATTATTTGCTTTGATGACTGAGCTTCTGGAGTCCTTTGTTTGGGTGCTGAGTTCAGGCTTCCCTCACCTCACCCAGATCCCTAACCTATCTCACATTGCTTTGCCCCAGTTCAGAAGAACTGCTTCCTTCCATCCCTTCATCCCGGTCTCAAATATCACCTTCTTGGAGAGACTGTATGATTAGATAAACTGAGGTGTTATTATTTTGAATCACTCTCTACTCCACTCCTGTGTTACCCATATCTGAAACCACCTCCTCATTTGTGTTCTCCCGTGTGGTCTAGCTTCCCCCCTTGATGGACAGACCCCGAAATTTGTGGACTGGTTCTTATTTATCTTTCAGTGTGTCCCTTATGCCTGGAGAGGACTTGGGGCTAAGTAGATAGTCAGTAGATATCTACTGAGCCATTTTTGCTTAAGATTTTGAAATATCATTATCTGCAGTAGATAATGATAGCATCTCGGGGAAGAAGGTGAGGCTGATGACAGTGAAGAGTAAACAAGGACAGTGAAGCTCTGGAAAAGGGTGGGTACCACAGGTAAGTTCAACCAGGATTCCTGCTGTATTGAGAAGTTCACAGCTACAGCTCAGAAAGGGTAATAGGAGATCATAAGTGACCAGGTGGGAGATGTGGTAAGGACTCTGGGGAGGTTGAATTACACCAGTGGGTCCTTCTGGTTGTGAGATGATGATGAAACTGAAGGATGGTAATTGTACCAAGGAAACAACTTTAGGGGGCAGAGATGATAGAGTGATCAAGAATGGATGGGTTTTGAGCACAGTGATCCAGCAGAGCTAAGGGAAACACATGGACTTGGGGTCATTATAGGACAGATAGGAATAGCCACTGTTGTGAGTGGGAAGGAAAGGGAAGTGTCACATACATTCTGGGAGAGATCTAGTATGTAGTACTGCCCAAACCTGGACTAAAACTATATTACCCAGGAAATATTGTTATGTCATTGAATGTTATGATTTCCAAGCCCTCAATTCATTCTCCCTAAAAGTTCCAAATTCTACTTACTTTAACTCCCTCCCAAGAGGTCTTCATAGGAACCTATGAAAGACTCTAACAGACATGAGGACTTTCCTCTTCCACCCAACTCAGAAGCCACTTACCCAAACTACCACATATGGTTCCTCCTCCATGGTAGAAAATGATACCTCTTCGGAGTTTGGAGGACACTGCCTTGGGCTGGAATAGTCTCACAGGGATTGTACCAAAGTACATGTTGGTCACCATCAAATTATGATTCTTCTTTATGGCTGCTAAGTCATGAATACACTGGATGAACCTGGGCATGGAGCAAATTTTCAGCTTCTCTAATATATTTCCCTGTAGGAGCCAAGAAGAAGAAGAAGATGAAGATGATGATGAAGAATAAGAAGAGGAGGAGGAAGAAGAAGAAGAAAAGTGAGACATAGGAGACTATAAGGTAGGCATGTAGATGCCGCCCCCACTTAGCGTTGCTAAAATTAGTTCATTGTTTCTTGACTTCTGCACATACAATGGACTCACATGTCTACAACTGGTTGTGGACTCTGCTTAGGAAGAATGTGGGTTTTCAGAGTTTCTAACCAAAATATCCAGATTAGATAATGATATGGTTGTAATTTGATTATTTCTCTCAATTAAAATTCATGTTGAAACTTTATTGTCATTGTTTTGAGATGGCCTTCTCACAAGACAGATAAATAGATCAATGGAATAGAGTAGAAGACCCAAATATACCTCCACATGGTCACAGCTACCTAATGTTCAACAAAGGTGACAAAAAGAGAAAGAAGAGCATCTTCAACAGATGGCTCTGGGAAAACTGAATATCCCCATGTTAATGAATGGCCCTAGATCCCTACCTCACTCTGTAGAAAAGTCAACTCCAAATGTAGCAAAGACTGTATTGTAAGAACTGAAACAGTAGAAATATTAGAAGGAGCACTGGGGGAAACATATAGGCATGGGTAAAGACTTCTTGCAGAATACTCCAGTCTCTGGAATTAAGGCCAGCTATTGACAAATGGGTACTCAAGAAATTAAAGAAAACTTACAGATGTAAAAGGAAAGTTTTAATCGAGTAAAGACTCAACCTACAGAATGGAAAAAGAGATAAATGAATAGGTTATGAAAAGATAAAGCACAAATGGACACTGTGATAAGCAAGTGGACCACAAGCAACCTGGGGAAGGAAAGGTTTTACTTGGCTTACAGGTTATAGCTGATCATTAAGGGAAGCCAAGGCAGGAAGTCAAGACATTTACCTGGGCAGGAACTAAAGCAGAAACCACCAAGGAAAACTAATCACTGACTTGCCCCCTTGCTTGCTCATCTACCTCTTCAGGGATGGTCCCACCAGTGGAGTGGGCCGCTTCACATTTTTAAAAGACACGTCTTTGGTATTGGATCACCATGGGAAATTATAAAATTATAATTTCAAAAATAAAAGAAATAATTTTTAAAAAAATATCTGTCTTTTAAGTGATGATTAGATGATACTCCCATGTGTAGATAAAGCTCATGATGGGTGGAGTGAGATAGTTCCCTCAGGAGGAGGCTCCCAGGAGGTGAGTTCTTGGTTGAGAAACTTGAAAAGACTGTGTCTGGAACAAAACCCATTAGATACACCAGAGTGTTGTACTGTTTCGTGTGGGCTTGGTTTGCCCGAGAAAGAGTTCACGTTTCCCCCAGCTGTAATGTAGGTGTAACTCTGTAGAAGGGAAGGTTTGGAAGAGTACGGTGTCTCTGGGGAACTTAGCCATCTAAGGCTCTTATTTGTCATTCCAGAGCTCTAAATTATCCTGCAATTCCATGCAGTCCCAGGGCTTGAAATAGCTTGACTTCTAGGAAAGAACTTGCAGATAAAAATGAATAAGGGGTTAAGGTCAGAAGCTTTCAATAATTGTATTGAGCAAAGCTTGCTCATTCTGATAGATGTGGTCCATCGTGGAGTTAAAAAAAAATCTCAACAGCACAGTGTCACGTTACTTTTTGTAATGTCACATATCAAAACTTATTATCCTTTACCACATGCCACGCAATGTGTATATTAACTTCACAAGACCGAGAATATTCCCTACCTCGATGATGAAGACTCTGGCATGCACACAGAACAAGCAAAGGGCTCTCCCAGCCAGGGAGAGCAGAACAGAGACACTTATCAGGCAGCCTGGCTGCAGCTGCTGCTCACCCCTTTCCTCACCACCTCCTCCTTTGTAGCTGCCCTCTGACACAATCACTTATGAACTGTCTGGCCTCTACAGATCTTTTATCAAGATTGGGACATCCTGCTTCCCATGCAAGACCAAATGTCCTTTCCAAACCTACTGTCCCTGTGGACGGGCCTTTGTCCCTATCCCCAACCAGCAACAAAGCCAAGCTAAGAGTCCAGTCACCTAGTGCAGGCGTGCTGAAAGGCTAGATACGTGCATCATCCTATGAACAACTTGATTAGCAAAGGACACCTGCCCTCTGCTCAGAACTATGCTAAGAAATAATCTGTGGCTTCAAGGTCTTCACAACGATGCAACAAAATGCCTGGAAGTGAGTAAGTGGGAGGAAGGAGTGGAGTCCTGCTGAAAGATTTGTCACACCTGTTGGGCCATGAATCTATCATGAGTAGAACCTGGGTGTGAAATCATTTTTCACGCCTCAGAAAAGAGTCTTGTAGGTTAACAGCGATGCCTGCCTCCAATCCTAGCCCTCAGGAGGTGGGAGCCAAAAGATAACCACTTCAAAATCATGAGACCCTTATCTAAGAAAATTATAAAGAAGAGTTGGGAGTGTAGCTTAGTGGATAGAGTGCTGACCTAGCATGCGAGAAGCCATGGTTTGATCCCCAAAACCCCATAAACCAAGCATGATAGTGTCCACCTCTAGAACCTCAGCACTTAGCGGTGGGTGGCAGTGGGACAATCAGGAGCCCCATACCATTGGCTACTTAGTGAGTTCAATGCTATCCTGAGCTTAAGGAAATGCTGTCATATATATATATATATATATATATATATATATATATATATATGAACAAAGACAAGAGACAGTTGGGGAAGGGACAAAAAGAACAAGAAAGAGAAAGGGAAGGAGGGATGGATACAGACAAACATGATGTTTCTGTGTATCTAAGATCCAATAATGTAACACCTCTGTTATGGGGAAATAGAGAGGGGAGAATAAAAGAAGAAAGGCAAACTACACAGAAGAACCCTGTTGTTTTTGTCTAATTTTATATCTAATGATTTTACCAAGAAAGAGGCAGGAGTCAGAGGCTAGGGTGAAAAACTGTTAGCTTGGAAAGGTTAAGGAGCAACTAGCTGACCTGCTGACCTTTCCCCTTCCCCAGCGTCTCAGAAAGAGATCTCTTTTCCACTGTTCCAACCCAAGGGGGACCAACAAACTCTAAGTCCCTCCCTTCTACTTTCTGTGTTTCTCTATTCATTTTTCTGACTCCCTCTTTACTCTCTGTCTACTTCCTGTCAAATAGCTACCGTCTCTCCCTCTTGACCTCACATTTTTATTTAACTAACACAATCTTGGGATTCACAGTGTGATCAAATATCCCACAACAGAACCCTGCAAACAGGGTTTCCCCCAAGAGTAGACTCACCATGGTAATTAAGAACAGCGCTATACAGTGCATACACCTGAACTTGACCGGATGCTGCAAGGCGGAGGGAATTTCCGCAATGAGAAAGTGCTGAATGACAGCCCAGATGAAGACTCCCAGGAAAAAGGTAGACAAGTTCACCAGTAGCACCAGCCACAGGGCAGTCATGGTCCCGAGTCTCCAACAACCTGCTCTCGGAGGCCCTGAGAAGCAACTGTCCCAAAGATCTTCCTTGGGAACAACTGGCTCAGTTTTATGGCCTACCACCTCCACTAACTCCTTTTGGACTACACCTGACTTAGTGGCCTGATCTAGCCTCTGGGATGTCCACACAGGTCAACAGGATCCAGAGGAACCTGCTCCCCAGGGAACAAAGGGAAAAAAAAAAGATGACCTGGATCCCCAAGGTCGTTTGAAAGACAGGATTACAAAGTGGAACGGGATGGGAGCTTTCCCAGCATCTGTCCACCCACTGAAGCACAGGGAAGAGCACAGGAGTCCACAGCCTGACCCTTCGCTGAGTACCAGGAGATATGAAGGCTCTTCTGCAACAGTTTGCTTAAGGAATTTGAGGCCATCCAGTTTGTAAACACTTGCTAAACTAGCAAGTCTTTTCTCATTTCTGACGATTTTACCTTGGATGGGCTCTCTGCTCTCTGAATGCAGAAGGCAGAGGAGCCCAGAGATGGGTGAACTGTTCTAAGTCAAGCCCAGATGTGCCTACAGGTACCAGGCATACCAACACTTGAGCAGCAATGGAGAGTTTTGTATAGGCTACATATTCTGAGTCTACAGAAAATTTGATAGGAAAAGCACATAGATTATTATTTCCCCGTTTGTTTGTCATTTAAAAGCATATACCAGGGCTGACCCAGTGGGTTGAAACACTTGCCAGCAAGCATATTAATCTGAGTTCAGTCCCCAGGATCTAAATGATGAAAGGAGAAAACTACTACTACCCATTGTCATCTGACCCTTTCACACATACCATTATGTGTGTGTGCCTGTACACATGCACACAATATAAGTAAACTAATATAATAAAATATTAAGCATATAACATAAAATTTGTGGTCAGAGCCATTTCTAAGTGCCCAGTACAATAGAACTAACTGAATGTGTCCCATACAATAGACCTCCTACAACAAAGAATTTACATTCTTGGACTCCCCTCCTTCCCAGTTCCCAGGCAAACATGATTCTACTCTGTAGGAGTCTGGCTACCCTAGATACCTCCGTATATGGGCCTATGTAATGTTTTGGTTTTTTGTAACAGCATTACCAAATTAACATATAGTTCACAACTTTGACAATTCTGCAGTGAACAAAATTTTTCATTTAAAATAATAGTCTGATATATATATATATTTCACATTTCTGGTATTGATTTTTTTATTTCTGTGGGTATTTCATCATCCATTTATCCACTGAGAGACATTTATGCTACCTCTACCTTTTTGCTATGATGCATAATGCTATCATAGGCTCATATATATGCAATTTTCACTCATGTTTATGCATTTTCATTTGTCTATAATACTGTTGGTATATAAAGTAGACATAAAATCCATAAACATTAAGTCAGAGGAGTCTTCACCAAATGAATTCTCTCAGGAGTGATGATCCTCCCTCTACTGTCTTTCGGGAAGAAATATTTATAGGGACCTCAGCATAACCAGTCCACCAACAAGATATCATTTATCCATCAATCACAGGTGAGAGAGTTGATCCAAGAAAAGCTATGGTTACATAGAAGAGCATCGGCAACTCCATAACTTCAATGTTGTGGGTAGTAGTGGGGTTTATGGCTATTACAGATGCATCTAACAAACACTGACCGACCAGAAATCTATGGTGGGCACTCACAGCATGAAGTACAGAGGTCACCTGACCTTTCCCTGTGAACATTAAAGAGGAATAGGCTAAGCAAGGACAATGACCTTAGTAACACTGACAGCTGTTGTGAAAGATTGCTTTATGTAAAGAGGTGTTACATTTGTTTGTGTTGCAGAATATTACTTTAACTATGTAAAGGTGTGTTGCATGTGTTTATGTTGCTTTTGTTTAACTAAGTAAAGACGTGTTGCTGTTTTACCTTGCCTGCTTAAGGCATCTAATTTGTCTAATAAAAATCTGAACGCTCAATAGATAGGCAGTAGACAGATAGGTGGGGCTGGAAGGCAAAGAGAATAAGTAGGAGAAGAGAAGAGAGAATGAGAGGAGAGAACAAGGGATAAAGAGAGGGGGATGCCCAGGGACAGCAAGTCAGGCAGCTGTCAGACAGACAGACATGGAGTAGGACATACAGGATAAAAGGAAGGTAAAAAAAAAAAAGTCCCAAGGCAAAATGCAGATGAAAAGAAATAGGATAATTTAACTTATAAGAGTTAATGGGACAAGCGAAAGATAAAGTCAAGCGTTCATAACTAATAATAAGTCTCTATGTCATGATTTGGGAGCTGGCTGGTGGCCCAAAAGAAAGCCTGATGTAGATAGACAATGGCATATAAGGTCTGCATCTTCCTCCTTTAGAAAATGTACTTTCCATGCTTAGGTGGACTTCAGAGCTGTCCTCATTTCCTTGGTTCCAAGAACCTGTCTCGTTAGAGGGGGGCTGGCTTATATTCCAGTTAGCAACTTGATCCCAGGAAAACTTGTGCTTCCTCCAGCTAACTCTCTCCCTTCTCTGCCTCTTCCCTCATATCTATTTCCTGAAAATTCCCACTAAAACCATCCCATAGCTTCCCTGAGAATTTGTTTCTGGAAGCAAAGTGAGTTGCACTCTGACCGGTGTCCTTGATTTCAGAAGAGGTCATGCTCCCTTTTAGTCTTTCTGCAGCAGGAATGAGGCCCAAATCATCCTTGTTCATCAAGGGTATTCACTAAGGAGGGTGTAATCAGAGATACCATTAATATGCACAGATCTCAGAATGAACCTTAAGGGAGGCTTGCTGATGTGAGAACAATTCTCAGCACTCCTGGAAAGAAAAATCAATGATTGTTTCGACACCTTCACATCATCATGGATGTGAAGACCATGCGGAGACCAGTGTCAGAGAAGACAGAGAGCCAGGTGTTTCCACTGCAGCTGCGGGGTGTCGAGTAAGAAGCTTGGTCCTCCAGGTCTCAGACTTCATAAAGAATACCAGTCACTCAGTGATAATACCTATAAAGTCCATCAGCTCCTGACCCATGCCAATCTCTGTTTACTCGTAAGAGTCATCCAACACTTCAGGGTCAAATCAAGATGAAAACTGAGCCAGCTCAACTCTGTAGAACCATTGGCTCTTCAGCTGGATCTAACTTGAGGAGTTCTGCAGGGTGAGGAATTTCAAAGTTAGTAGACATAATCTGGTCCTATCCTTGAAGCCTTGGAACTGACTCTGTTCCTGCCTCCTGAAGCAGCTACTGAAGTGTCACCATAACTTGGCATAGGCAAGCTGTCCTCTTCAAAGAAACCTTTACGCTCCGGTTAGCACAGCACATGGGAACAATTCAGACCTACCAAGAGGCTACAGCCCTACCATTGTCCCAGTGAGTATAACACACCTAAGAGGTTCCAGCTCTGGTTGTCACTCAGATAAGAACAATGTGCATGGGAAGCTCCAGATCTGCCTGCCCTCTGCCCTCAGTCACAGTGTTATACACTTACCCTGATAGAACAGGGAGAAGTTAGTATATTTTTAAAAATCCAGTCACCAAGCTCCAGATGCACAAGTCATCATGCAGAAAGGCAACAAATAATATTTTTTAAAAGCCAACAAAATTTAATTCCTCCAAAAATCACCAATTCCACAATAATGGCCTCCTCTAAAGGCGGCTTAGATGTAACTAAGAAAAGAACTTAAAAGAACAATTATGTGTATGTTTAAGAAACTCTAAGAAAATAAGCTCTTGAAATAACCCTAAGGGAACACAAGTGATGTATTTTTAAAAAGGAAAATGACGTATGATATGAAAGATGAATTCGATAAGAAGACAGAAGAAATATTTAAAGATAACCAAACTTAACTGATGGAAATGAAAAACATAAGTCAAATTTTAAAAGTCTATGGAAAACTTCACCAAGAGAATGAATCATGGACAAGGATAGAATATTCGAGCTCAAAGTCAAGGTAGAGTAATTGGAACATCCAAACAAGGACAACAATAAAGTAATAAAAAGTTAGGATATGGAATAGCAAGATATTAAGGACACTGAAAAGATAAAATTTAAAAGTAGTTGGGATGTGAGGGTAGGAGATCAGGAGAACTAGTCCCACTCCTTGCTGTCCAATACATGGGGTGAGCCAGCTGGGACAGAGCTGAAGAGCTCACCCCAGGGGGGGGATGATAGGGAGTGAAAGGCAGGCTGGCTGACCAACCCAGCTATCACCCAGGCCTAGAACCAGGGTTACAAGGTTTTCCACCCCAACACCTCATCTATGAACTGCTGGAGCATGTGAAGGTACTGGTCCTGAAAACCCAAAGCTACACGATCTCCGTGACACAAGGCAACAATAGGTTATCCAACAGGAATCCCAGTGAGGGTGTAGTAGAAACCTATGGCCTCAAACCAGACCAATAACTCAGTGCAATGAACACTTAGAATTAAAGATGTATGGACTAAAGGGGATAGTGACTCACTGAGCCACACTGCAGCCTCCATGCTAAGATTTTTATAACTTGTTTTTTATTTTGTTTGTTTTTTGTTTTGTTTTGGTCTGGTTTTGCTTTTAAATTTTGTTTTGTTAGGGGAGGTTGCAAGGTAAGGGGACAGAAATGAAGAGAAAGGGGAATGAATGGGATCAGGATACATGATGTAAAATCTGCAAAGAATCAATAAAGTTTTATAAAATAGTTTGAATAGAAGAGACTGAGAAATTTCTTTCTGAACATATAGAAAATATCTTCAATGAAATCATAGCAGAAAATTTCCCTAACTTAGATAAAGAAACAACTATATAGACACAGGAATAGTTTAGAACATCAAACAGGAAAGACCAAAAAGTAACTTCCCCTTGCAATATTATCACTAAACAACTAAATATTTAATGTATTGAAAGTGACAGAAAGGAAGAACAAGTTACATATAAATGCAGGCCTGTCTGAATAATGTCAGATTTCACATCAGAAACTATAAAAGTCAGGAAGGTTGGAATGATGTTCTTCAAGTGGTGAATAACAACAGCGATCAAACCTGACTATTTTATACCCAGCAAGACTACCAGTCATAATTGAAGGAGAAGGCAAAACTTTTCACAATAAAAACAGGCTTAAGGAATTCATGACAACTTCACAAGCTCTACAAGATCCTTGAAGGAATTCTTCAAACTGGACAGAAAGCCAAACATGCTCTTATGGCCACATAGAAGAATAAATCATACCAGAATAAAAGTTAAGTTTGGAGGAATTAAAAAGAAACAAACACTGTACAGCCAACAAGATGACAGGAACTGATACACATATTTTAATAATAACTCTAAATATTTATGGTCTCAATCCCCTCATTCAAATGACACAAAAGAGAAGTTTGGATTAAAATGAATGATTTGTTGTCTCCAATAAAGTACATAAAGTACAGACAAAAGGATGTAAAACACATTCCAAGCAAATGAACTAAGAAGCAACAGAAATTGCTGTTCTAATAACTGATAAAATTGACTTTACACCAAATCTAGTCAGAAGAGATAAAGAAACTTATTTCATACTGATTAAGGAAACAATGTATCAAGAGTACATTATAATCCTAAACATATACACACACAATATGAACACCCTAATTTCATTGCAAATATGCTAGAGGTAAAAATAAATCACAGGTTAATCCATCTTAAGAACAGCAGAAGACTCCAGAACTCTATTTTTATCAACAGACAGCTTATCCAATCAAAAATTAAGTAGAGAGTTCTTTGAACACGCTGGACATTAATCCTCTATTGGGTGGATACCCAGTAAAAGTTATCTCCTTTCAATGAGCTTCCTTTTCACTCAGTTGGCTATTTCCATTGCTGAACAGACACCTTTTAGTTTTGTGGGATCTCATTTGTCAATTGTTGGTATTAATTACTGAGCAAATGGAGTCCTCTTCAGAAATTCCTTTTCTGTAACTACTCTTTGGGGGACTCTGCTGTTCTGTGTTTTGATCTAGAAGTTTCAGCAATTCAGGTTTCACATTAAGACCTTTGATCTATTTGGAGTCAGGTTTTTTTTTTATGTATTTATAGATATGGTTCACTCTTCTGTATGTGGACATCTGGTTTCCAGCACCATTTGTTGAGGTTTGGTGTATATTTTTCCTTTGGTGTATATTTTTCATTTGGCATATATTTTTCATTTGGTGTATATTTTTCATTTGGCGTATATTTTTCATTTGGTATATATTTTTGGCACATTTGACAAAAATAGAAAGCTGTAGATGACATCTGTGATTGAATTTTCTATTCTGTTCTATTGATCAATCTGTCCGATTTTTGTCCATAACATACTCTTTATATTACTGTATCTCTGTAATATAGCTTGAAATCTGATACTAATTCCTCCAACCTTGTTTTTTTTGTTTTGTTTTGTTTTTTGCTTAGAGTTCCTTTGGCTATCTGGGGTCTTTTATGATTCCATATGAATTTTAAGATGGTTTGTTCTGTTTTGTGGAGATTGTCATGGGGATTTTGCTTAGGATTGCATTGAATCTGTAACTTGCTTTTGTTAGGATAATCATTTTTACAATGTTAATTCTACCAAACCATGAATGTGAGAGGTATATCTCCTAGTCTTTTCCCCAATCTCTATTTTCAGCAACTTAAAGTTTTCATTATAAAGATTTTCACATGCTTGGTTGAATTTACTCCTAGGTATTTTTTGAGACTGATGTTAATGGGAGTGTTTCTATTGTTTTTTCTCAGTAAGGTTTTTATTAGTATACAAAAAGTATGATAATAAAAACAGTGTGCTATTACTGACACAAAAACAAACCAGGAGCCGGGTGATGGTGGCTCACGCCTTTAATCCCAGCACTCGGGAGGCAGAGGCAGGCGGATCTCTGTGAGTTCAACACCAGCCTGGTCTACAAGAGCTAGTTCCAGGACAGGCTCCAAAGCCACAGAGAAACCCTGTCTCAAAAAACCAAAAAAAAAAAAAAAAAAAAAAAAAAAAACCAGGAAGATCCAGGGAACAGACTAGAGGACTCAGATATGAACCCATGAACCTACAGCCACTTGGCTTTTGACAAAGATGCTAAAAATACTTACCAGAAAAAAGATAAGCCTCTTCAACAAGTGATGCCAGAAAACCAGTATCCTCATGTAGAAGAATGAAACTAGGTTCTTATCGCTGTGCTTGCACAAAAATCAACTCTCGGTGGATCAAAGATCTTAATACAGGGCTTGAAACTCATGGACAAGTTGGAAAATTTATTCAAGACACAGGCATAGGAAATGACTTATCAATTGGAAACAATTGCTCAGGAAAGAAGACCAATTATCAACAACGAGAATCTCCCGCAGTTAAAACGCTTGGGTACAGCAGAAGAAGCTGTTAATTAAGTGAGAAAGTCACCTACAGAGAGGGAGAAAATCTTTGCCAGATGACATAAATGTAAATGGAAACCTGATAAAGGATAAATATCTAGGAAATACAAAGAACCCAAAAAAATTAAACAAGGAAAAAATTTTCTAAAGATGGGCTGGGGAGCTCAAAACAGAATTATTCAAGGAGAAAATACAAAAGGTCAACAAATAATTGGTAAAGTGCTCAAAATCTTGAGCCATCAGAGACAGGAAAATTAAATCATACTGAGATTTCATCTTACTCTCGCAAGAATAGCTCTTGTCAAATTTAAAAAAATAAATAAATAACTAATACCCAAGAGGGTATGAACGAACAGGAATACTCACTGCCAATAGAAGTACAAACTGCCAGACACAGAAGGACAATTATCACATGTACTCACTCATAGGTGGTTTTTAAACATAAAGCAAAGAAAACCAGCCCACAAATCACAATCCCTGAGAACCTAGACAACAATGACAACTCTAAGAGAGACTTACATAGATCTAATCTACATGGGAAATAGAGAAAGACAGGATCTCCTGAGTAAATTGGGAGCATGGGGACCTTGGGGGAGGGTTGAAGAGGAGAGGGGAGAGCCAGGGAGGGGAGCAGAGATAAATGTAAAGATCAATAAAAATCAATTAAAAAAAAAAGAAGAAGAAGTATAAGCTTGTACTGCCATGAGGGAAATCAGTGTGAAGGTTTCTTAGGAAGCTTAAAACCAAACTTCCAAATGACCCACATATACCAGTCCTGGGCATCCACCCAAAAGATTCCATATACACCTACAGAGATACCGGAACATCCAACTAATAGCTCCTCTATTTATAGCAGCGCAGAAATGGTATCAGGCAGGATGCCCATAAATAGATAAACAGATAACAAAAGTGTGGTACACAGGCACAATGGAATGTTTTTTTTATTACCTTATTCATTTATTGTGTGTCTGGGGGAGGGACACCTGCCATAGTACACAGATGGAGGTCAGAAGACATTTGGGGGAGTTGGGTTTTTTTTTTACTTCCACCGTATGGGTCCATGGAATCAAAATCAGGTTATCATACTTGGTGACAAGTGCCTTTACCCTTTAAGCCACCTTACCAGCCTTACACAATGGATTTTTATCCAGACATCAAAAAAAAAAAAATAGAATGGTAAAAACATTTTAAATGGATATAAGTGGAAAATAGAATATTGAGTTAAACTAGGATCCAAAAGACAAAACCACATGTTCTCTTTCCTATGTGGCACATATGTGTGTGTGTGTGTGTGTGTGTGAGAGAGAGAGAGAGAGAGAAGGTGGTAGATGATTTTAAAATCTTAAAAATAAGCACAGGAGAAGGGAAAGGAGGACTTTCAGGAGAAATGTATCCCATAGTTAAATCTCAATAATTGTATCTCTGATATTTCAAAAATTCAAAAAGCCATGACTAAATTAATACCTATTATGAGATAATTCTTGATTATGCTGTGTTGGAATTCCTCTTTAAATTTACACTCAGATGTAGTTTCTCTTCTGGTGTTATTGAAAATTTGGTATTCTGTTTCTGCACAATCCTCACATTTAGCTGCATACATTGAGTTTCATTTTTATTTTGATCTTCGTGTCTTTCATCTTTAATTAGCTGCTATTGTGAAAATTTAAATCTCATATCAAAAGTCCCAGACCTATTTCCTCACTTTGATGTTTCTGTCCCCTGAATGGCAGCAGCAGATGACAGTGTAAGATAGAACATGGACTAATTCGCCTTGGAAGCACATGCGCTGGGTTTTCCTTCCTATAAAGCTACCAGGTCTTTGATTTCTACTTCATCCTGCTCTCTTAGACTTTGCATGATGTGAGCTTCTCTGCCCAGAACAAAACTCAGCAAAGCCCACAGCACGGGAAACCTTTTATTTCATTACACTCAGAGCTCAGGGTAACTGTCATATATTCTTTATGTAACCAACAACAGTGTTGACTATTTTCAAGGAGCAGGGGAAAGACAAAAATTTCCAATCAAACAATACTAGGCACCCGTGAAAGCCATCCTCCACATGGTTCCAGGTCACAGGGACCCCCTGGTCTTCAAAGCGCTTCTTGTAGAGCAAGCCATCGTCCTGGAGGATGTCATTCTCACAGGTCACCAGGAATACCTCAGGGAGCTGAGCAATGGTCTTGTCATCTGCTAAGACAGGTGAAATTTGTACATCGAAAATGTGTTTTGTTTCTAGATAGGCAGTCTCATTAAAACATCCAAGAAACTCAAGCTGTAAGTCTTGACTCCAGAACCTTCTGGGGATGTTGTCAGAGCTGATCCATTTCCTGTACTTCTTCCACTTGTCCAGAGGTATGATAGCACCTGTCAACATGGCATCTTTCCAAGAGACGTCAATGGCCAGGTATTTACACAAACAGAAAATCATGAATTCTCTAGTAAGAAATGGGACATTTTTACTCTTCTGATGAGATGGTAAGCAGAAATTAATGGCCTGGATTATTGGAGTAATCGGGATTTGAGTCCTGATCTTAGGGAGACTAGGGCTACTGAGCAAGACCTGGACAATAGTGGCCACAGCCCAAGCTCCAACACTCTCTCCACAGAGCACCACCCGAGAGGGGTCCACCCCATAGGTTTCCAGGCCTCTCAGGAACTGGATCGTGGCACTCAGGCAGTCATTAAAAAGGACAGGGTGGTGGTAGTGAGGAAGCTTGCGGTACCTAAGGGAGAAGGAGCAAACACAGCATGCTTATTCACAAGGGGATAACTGGAGGCCATTCCAATTCCCATCCTCCACTCTCAGAGGGGACTGAACCGGACTCGATCCCCAGAGTGTTTCTAATAAGTAAACGTGGTAACCATCATTTTTCTTGAGGAGCATACCCAGAGTCATTCATTCAACCCAGGATTCTCCATTCCTGCCCGCACCATGCTTCTCTCGGATGAGTGAACCACACACAGGATAAGGTGAGTTCAAAGCTGTTGCCTTTCTATCGGGAGCTCACAAAGGCCAGCTGGACTGGGACTGAAAAAGCATGGGATAAAACCGGACTCTCTGAACATGGCGAACAATGAGGACTGATAAGAAGCCAAGGACAATGGCACGGGGTTTTGATCCTACTTAATGTGCTGGCTTTGTGGGAACCTAGCCAGTTTGGATGTTCACCTTCCTAGATATGGACGGAGGGGGGAGGACCTAGGACTTACCACAGGGCAGGGACCCTGACTGCTCTTTGGACTGGAGAGGGAGGGGGAGAGTAGTGGGGGGAGGGGGAGAAGGGTGGGAGGAGGGGGAGGGAAATGGGAGGCTGGGAGGAGGTGGAAACTTGTTTTTTTTTTCTCCTTTTCTCAATAAAAAAAAAAGTTAACAAAAAAATTCTTCAAAATGTTATATTCCTAAAAATATGTATAAATAACAATTAAAAGAAAGCAACTTACATATCAATAATAAAAAATAAAGTAAGAAAAATACTCCTTAAAAAAAAAGTCAGCCACCAAATACCCAGAAAAGTCATTTGGAACTACTACTTCTATTGACACATATTCGGGGGACACCTCTCCTGATGTACTGGGGACATGTTGATCATTGTTAGAACTACAGCTAGAAACCCTTCAAATTGATATTGATGCTAATACTAAGGTCTGTTCATAAACATTCCTTTCGATGTTTATTCTTCTGTAGTTAAGCTAAAAGTATGATAAGGGGGTAGTTTTACCTCCTATTTGAGAGCTCTTAAACTCTTCCTTGTTGCCCTGGTTGCCATGAGGAAGTGACTAATAGTCACACAACCAACTGGACTACTCTTGTGCCTGTACTGGGCACGTTGAGCACCACGTACACCTTGAGAAAGCTTTCGGACATCCATGGCCACTCGCCACTAACTCACAGCTCCAGCTCTCACCCTTGCAGCCCAGCCAGCACTGTTTTGAACATCGTGCATCAGACTCTCCCTGCCACTTTCATCAAAGCCAGAGGAGAGACCCTGGCCCTAATAGTCTACTGGAGGGACTCTTGGGACTGCTACAAGAGGAACAATGTAAGATTCTCATGGATATAGCTATTCATTGGCCGAGGTCTGCTAAGACTAAAACACATAGACTTTTTGAAACTACATAAGATAGTTGAATGAGAAATGCCCACATAGACTCGTGTCTTTAAACACACTTGGTCTCAGTGCTGGTGTTTGGGATGGTTATAACCTCTGGGGGATGTGGCCTTGACAGAGGAAGTACGTCACTGAAGGCTGACTCTAAGAGTCCATAGCTTCACCCTGCTTCCCGTTTTGGTTTCCTCTGCTTTCCATGCACAGGTGAGATGTGTTGCCCCGTTTTCCAGCTGACATCCCTCCCTCCCCTGCCCTTATGGCCTCTGACTCTTGGAAACCATAAACCAAAATAAACCCTTTCTTTCTTAAATTGTTTATAGTCAGAGAGTTTCTATTAAAGCAACAGAAATACAAGTGAGATGTGTTCCTTCGTTTCCTACTACCATCCCTCCCTCCCCTGCCCTTATGGCCTCTGACCCTTGGGAACCATAAACCAAAATAAACCCTTTCTTTCTTTAATTGTTTATACTCAGAGAGTTTCTATTAAAGCAACAGAAATACAAGTGAGATGTGTTCCTTCGTTTCCTACTACCATCCCTCCCTCCCCTGCCCTTATGGCCTCTGACCCTTGGGAACCATAAACCAAAATAAACCCTTTCTTTCTTAAATTGTTTATACTCAGAGAGTTTCTATTAAAGCAACTAATGTGGAGCTGGTGCCAAGAGTAGGGTTGTTGCTGTGAAAATCTCAATCATATTGTTTTTCTGGGGAAAAGTTTAGAAGTTTAGACTGTTTGGTCAAAAGTGAGACCCCAGCCCTCTGACACCCCAATATCCAAAGAGGCTAGAATGTAATATTGAGTTGGAACTGTTACCCCAGACTGCCAAGTGCTTGGACTTCAACTCCCAGCCTGCCAAGCACTGACCCCTTCCCAGAGAGGGTCAGGACCATTCCCACAGGGTATTTAGGCTTGTGGGGATGGGGAAAAGAAACACGTGGTTTTGGGTTTGCACGTGTGCTTTCCTCTGTGTTTGCCCTGCCATGCTCCCGGCCACCTGGGAGTACGTCATTAATTAAACACAAGCATTTGATTTGGTCTAATTTGGTTTAATTGGAGTTTTTTGTATTGGCAGAGTGGCTCGTATTAAGATTTTTCCTAACATAGACTTTAATAGTCATTGTGAGAGTGACTGGTCTAATTTGAAGCCCAAGCCATGAGAAGGAGCCCATGCTGGACACTGCCTGGAACAGGAATCTGGATAGCCCAGAGACTTAGGATAGAACCAAACATGACTAACAAAAAAGAAAACAGTGTCTAGCCCCATCATCATCAGAGACGCTTCCTCCAGCAGATGCAGAGATCACAGCCAAACATTATGTGGAACTTGGGAACCCGCAGAGAGGGGGAGGAACGATCATAAGAGCCAGAGGGGTTAAGGAGAACACTGCTCACAGAATCTACAAACAGGGCTCATAGGGGCTCCCAGAGACTGAAGCAGCAATCATGGAGTCTACATGGGTCTGCCCTAGGCCCTCTGCATACATGCTGTGTTTGTTTATCATGGGGCTTTTGTGGGGCTCCTAAAAGTAGGGGTGGGGATGTCTCTGACTCTTTTGCCTGCTCCTGGGATCCTTTCTCTTTTACTGGATTGCCTCACCCAGCCTTGATATGGGCATGGTACTCTCTAATCTCATATTTGCATTGCAAGTTGGGGGCATCTCTTCAGACTTCTGTTGTTTGGATCATAGTGTGCCCATGTATATGGGACCATGTGTAAGAGAATCAGCATCCCTGGGCTTCTTTTGGAGATCTTTAGTTTAAAAAAACCCACACTATAAATGCTGCCTCCAATGGAGAAGTCATCAACAGTCCCAGGACTCTCAGGCCACTTACCCCTCTGATAGCAATACTGAGTCTGTCTCCCGGACCAGAAAACTGCACAGGTTGTGGTATGTGTCTGCAATAGAAGGTCCAGCGTGGACCAGTTACGATGAGAACACACAGAACTTAGCAATGCCGCAGCCCCATGAATAGCAGCTACCATAATGAACATGGCTGACATCCCCTCTCTGAAGTTCAGAGAATTTTACGTGCTTCCGTATATCAAGAGCAAGGAGAAGTCAAAATGACCAAATGGGAGAGACATTAAGGTGTATGGGAAAGGCTGAAGTGTAGCAGGAGTGGGTTCTATAGTGTGTTTTTAAGGGCCCTTCTCTAGGGAGAGAAGACTAAAGGGAACTATGGAAAGTGGATCTAGTCCACCACTGTGGGAAAGCAGAGCTGGAGAGGTGGATAGATTCTCACAACAGCGATCCAGATGAGCTCAGGGATGCATGTAAGTATGAGGGCCTTTGTGGGGGAAAAAAAAAACACAGGAATAACCAGTGCTGTGAGTGGGAAAGAGGGAGTGACACCCAGTGCCAGAATAGCTCCACTCAGACATTGCTGTCCCAACCTGGACACAGACTAAAATATTGCCATGGAGATTACTACATGATTGGCTGATTTGATCCCCGGTCTTTCCGTCTACAGTCTCTAAGAGAAGTTCTAACTTCCACTTGTTTTGACTCTCCCCACCCCAAGAGGTCCTCATGGGAATGTGTACAAGACTCTGCCTGTCATGGGGTCCTTCCTCTCCTGTCCCACGTGGAAGCTACTTACCTAGGCTACCAAAGATAGCAGCCCCTCCATGGTAGAAGATGATGCCTCTCCGGAGTTGGGAGGACATCGCCTTGGGCTGGAACAGTCTCACAGGGATTGACCCAAAACGCATGTTGGTTACACACATGCACAGTAGGGTCCTTTTTTATGGCCCCTATATCACCAAAAAACTGAACAAACTTGTTCATAGTGCAAATTCTCAGCTTCTCCAGTGTGTTCCCCTGTTGGAGGAAAATGAAGGGGTGAGGGCAGGGGATTGTAGAGCAAGAAGGTAGATGCTGCAACTACTTACCATAGTTCAAACATAGTCACCATTTCTCACCTGCCTCCTACATGTACAACAGTCTCATGGGCATACAACTGACTGTGAACTCTTTCATATGAGGAAGGCAGTTCATACTTTTCTTCCTAAAAGACCTCCACTGGATGATGATGTTGTTGGGACCCAAGTATTTCTTTTCCTCTAAATTCATGTTGAAATGTCGCTGTCATTGTCAGTGTTAAAAGATTGATCATTTAAATGGTGGTGACACGGAAGCCCCATGTACGGATTAAATCCATGATGAAGGGAAGGGAATAATTACCTCTGGCATAGTCTCCTGGGGAGTGAGTTTGGCTGAAATTTTCTGACAAATGAACATAGGCACACTTGTCTTTTTACCACAGGATGATACAAAGAAGGCCCACTGATGACACCTAGTTTGTGGGTTTTCCAAACAAACCCTGTAAGACAAACTACCTTCTATTGTCTGTAAATCACCTGGTCTGTGGTACTGTTAGAGCAACATAAAAAAAAATAAGACTTGGCCTGAAGGAAAACCAGCTTAGGGCTAAGTGGCCATTAGTCATTAAGAAAGACAAAACTGAATGTCCCAGGCAATAGCCCTGACTTCAGTGTCCCAGTTAGTTGTCAACTGACACAACCAAAAGTTGCCCGAAAACAGATTCAGTTGGTACATTGCAAGATCAGATTGTTCCGAGGAGATTACTGGGTGAGATTGTCCTGATTGCTAATTGATGTTAAAGGGTGGTTCAGCCCACTATAGGCATTACCATTCCCTAGCCAAATGGGCCTGGGCTATATCAGAAAGCTGAATAAGCATGATCTTTTGAGAAACCCATCAAGCAGTGTTCCTCTATGGTTTCTGCTTCTTCAAATTACTGTTTGAGTTCTTGTCCTAACTCCAGTGATCAACAGCGACCTGGAGGCTGCAGCCTGAAATAAATCCTTTCCTCCCCTAAATCATTTACGGTCAGAGTGTTTCATCGCAGCAAAATAAAGGAAACCAAAACATTGACCATCTTTTGCTCTCTGGACGACTGTACCCAGACTGAGATAGCAAAGACAGCTCCTTAGCAGTGTCAACTCACCGCTACCCACAGCGTTGGGATATGGGGGACGCTTAGTCTGTGTGTGTCATTGACTGGAAGAAGTCATATGATAACTAGGGATGTGATATGGCCCCTAACACAGGGATAAAAAGGCCTGCACACACTCCCCAAATGGGTTCTGTGGCCCTGTTTTGATTTATTGATTTGGAAGAAAGGGGTGATGCATATATAAGGTTGTCAGGGGACAGTTTAGAGTCAGTTGTCTTCTTCCACCATATGGATTCCATGGTTTAAACTCAGTTCATCGGGTTTCGTGGCAAGAGCTTTTGCCCAGTGAACCAATTCACTGACCATTCCAATTTGATTTTAAGCTAATATGCTCACTCTGATATATCTTTGCTAATATAAATTATAGCTATGTTTCAGGAAACATTGCAGGGTCTCACAGTGTATGTGCCTAATGCTCACAGTCACTGGATTCTATCCTCTATGGACTTCATGCTTAGGGTACTTCTTTGTCATAAGGAGAGCGCCATGGTGGGCTAACAACAAAAATTAGAGCAACAGGTGCTTACCAGGTACCTATAATGTGTCAGTACTAGCCCAAGTTGTTTGTTACCAACTTGCTTGAGCCTTCTAAGTCAAGCACAAGAATTTGCTCTGTGACAAAATGGGAAACTGAGGCATGTCAATGTTGAAGTGCCTTGTTCAGAGTTGTTCAATAAAATGTAACCGATGAACTGGAAAGAATTTATGGTTGCAATCAAACGAGCATGATTTCAAGTGTGAGCCCTACCGTCAGCTAACTGGTAAGCACTGGGCATTATCACTGCACTCCAAACTCCCTTGTCTGCAAACTCGAAACTGACGTCCATGGAAGTGACCTAAGGAGGAGGGGGAAATTGGGAAACTACAAAGCTCATTCCTTTGGCTTCTGGCTCTCAAATTTGTGTTTGTCTGGGACCAAGAGTAGGCTCTTCTTTGAGAACTGTAGAATCTTTCCAGGTTTCTTTCTTCTCCTTAAACTTCTCATCCTCTCGTCCACATCTTCAGTACATTAAAACACCTGGATTTCCTCTTGTTCGCCTCCCTCCCGGACAGCATGCCCGAGGGGCTATGGACTGGATAGAAGAGGCAGGGTCCTCTTATATGAAGCACATGCTACAGGACCAATCCTAGATCATCACCTCATCTTAGGTGAAAACCTGTAGTATCTGTCAACTGTGAATATTTAGCTTAGGGGGCTATTCTCTCTCTCTCTCTCTCTCTCTCTCTCTCTCTCTCTTTCTGCTTAAATTTTGGAGAATTTCATACATGAGTATTGTATTGATATCATTTATATCATTTCTAGCTCTCTAGTCCCTGTTCCCTCTCACTCCCTCTCAAATTTATCACCTCTTTAATTAGTATGTTACACATACACCACATGCATGCTGCATGTGTATATACCACCTACTGTGTCCACTTAGCATTGCTGTTATGGACATGTTTTAGGGCTGACCACTTGGGGTTAGATGACCCAGCACAGAGCTCGCCCTGGAGAAAACGGATCCTCCCTCTCTATGCAGCTGTTGCTTACCTGTAGCTCTTCATCTAACATTGAGGTTTTGTGCAATTTCCCCCACCCATATCAGCACGGCACCTGGTATTGCTAATGTGCAGGCCTTATCTAGGCAATCAAATCTTATCAACCATAGCTGAGATTTCATGGGTGCAGCTTCCCTGGCGTGTCTAGAAGACACTATCTTGCAGCAAGCACCCTGGTCCGTTTGTTCTTACAGTATGATCAAAACTCAGAGAATTTGGGGGCCATGAATAAATAGGCTCTAATGAATAGAAATATCCAGGTGCTTGAGGGGCATTTGGAGATGCAGAGCCCTCTTTTGTGGTGCTGGGCTCTAGCCTAGCCTGAAATTCTCAGTCTTTTTACTTCCCCAACACGTTCCATTTTTCCTCGTGAAAAATCCCAACAGCATAGGAACATACATTTTCACCACTTATCAGAGCCTAGGAAGATTTATGACTTGAAATCTAATACTTCCACCTACCTGATCAGAAAAAATGCCCTTGTTCCCATGAGGATTCTGAAACACAGGTTAAACAAGAGGCTCTCACAGCCAATGAGAGCCAAGCAGAAATGCTCATCAGATCGCTTGGTTGAGTGCTTCCCACCCCTTCTCTCCAACCTCTTCCCTTTAAACAATCCCCTGGGGTATTAACTGTTCTGTTTGGCCCCTACCAAGTATCCCCGCACCCCAGTATGGGAGCATCAGATTTTTTCAAATTGCCTGTCTCCCATATTCTTTTTATATGTGCTGCACTTGTTGGCAGGTGCTGATCCCTGACCCCAATCTCAAGCCCCAACCCTGGCACAGAGCTCAGCTTTCCAGGGAAGCCATGCTGAAAGGCTGAGTGATTATCACATGCATGATTTGCCCTGTAAACAATGCCTGCCCTGTGCCCAGGACAAAGTTGAACAAGCTAATCTATGGTCTCAGGGTCTCTCACACTGATGCCAAAAGCACCTGCAGTCAGGCAGATGGGAAGAAAGAAGAGGATGGAGCTGTGGTTGAAGGTATTGGTGGAACCTCTCAGATGATGAGCGCTTAGTGGGCAGCAACGCCATCTGAAATTCACTGCAATCCCCAGAAAAGAACCCAGGAGGCAAGTGTGTCATGCAGCCTGTAATCCCAGCACTTGGGAGGTGGAAGCAGTGGGCTCAAGGCTGGGCTGGACTATATGGTGAGACTATCTCAAAGGAAAAAAAAAGATAAAGGGAATGGTGAGGAAGGAAGGAAAGGAAATATGAGTGAGAAGAAAAAAAGGAACAGGGAGAACAGGGGAAGAAAGAGGAAACATAGGAAATTCCTATGATTCTGAAATTCCTCAGATTCTCTCTAGTGGGAATCTAGAAAAAGGGAAATGAAAATAGAAGAAACAATAAGATACAAACAGCACCCCCAATCCGTGGTGTCCCCAAAAGCAAACTCACCAAGGCCATGAGGAAGAGCACAAAACAATGCATGACTCTCAACTTGACTGGATGCTTTAAAGAGGAAGGAACTTCTGTTGTGAGAAAATGCTTAACCACAGCCCATACAAAGTGTCCCAGGAAGAATGTGGTCAGTCCACCCAGCAGTAGCAGCCACAGGACAGCCATGGCCCCAAGACCCTTAAGAGCTGCTGTCCTGAAGAACTAACTTCAAAAGCTCTGAAAGAAACAGCTAAGCTGCTTTTATACACTGCATCTTCCAACCCAGTGCTTCAAGCATGCTCTTGAACTGACCTGTACTCCAGATAGCCACATAAGCCATCCAAAAAGAACAGAGGTACTTGTTTCCTGGGGAACAAAAGAACAGAAAATCATATCTCGCCCACCAAGGTGGATTGGTGTGAGACAATTGTCTGTATTCCGTCAATTATATTTTAAATAAATGCTGATTGGTCAGTAGCCAGGCAGGAAGTATAGGTGGGACAGCCAGACAAGAAGTAGAGGTGGGTCAATGAAAACAGGAGAATTCTGGGAAGAGGAAAGCTTGGCCCACAATCTTGGCCCAGCCACAGAAGAAGCAGGATATGACTGCCTCATTGAAAAAGGTACTGAGTCATGTGGCTAACACAGATAGGAATAATGGGCTAATATAAGTTATAAGAGTTAATAAGAAGCCTGAGATACTAGGTCAATTAGTTTATAACTAATGTAGACCTCTGTGTGATTTCTTTGGGGGGACCAGGCAGGACAGAAAACCTCAGACAACAGTAGATTTGAGAGGTGGGTTTCTCACAGTGTTATGAGACTCATACATCCCAGCAACTGGGGAATCCAGGGAAGAGGGTTGACATGGGTTATACAGTCTTAATGTGCAGGCCCTTCAACTGCATCACATGAGAAATGTCCCCTTTCCCCACCAGAGTCTATTAGGGTGAGGAAAACACATCTCATTCCCAACTTCTTGGCTCACTATCTTCCCACTATCCAGTACCCCATCTAGGATGCAGAGGTTTGCAGAGAATTTTCTGGTTAAAAAAATCATCAGTTTAGGATTGGTGACATGGTTTAACAGGAACAGGTACTTGGGGTGAAGGCTGATGGCAAGAGTTCAATCCCTAAGACTCACATGATGAGAAAAGAGGAAATTCAAGTACTTAAACTTCTCCTCTGCTTTCATACATGCACTGTGACATGCAAACAGATGCACATGTAAATAAAAGTAATTTTAAAAAGTTATCCAGGACGGTGATGTGGTGCAGCAGGTAAAACGATTGGTACACAAACCTGTAAACCTGGGATCAATCCCTGGATACCCCATTAAAAAAACTCAAATACAGTGGCATGCACCTGAAATACTATCACTCCTTTCATGAAACCGGAAGCAGAGATAGTCACCTGACACTCATGGACCAGCTCTCCTGGAGCACTCAGTGTGGCAGAAACAAGATGACTCAGTTGCTGAAAGGTGTCTTCTGATCTCCACAAGCACACAGTGTGCACTCGCAGACACATCATAAACACACAATGTGATAGATAACTTTTATGAAAGAGAAAAAATAGGATTGGTCTCCTTGATCCCTCAAGAAAAACACACCTAATCATAGAAAATAAACAAACATCTTAGGGTGATAAGATGGAAAAATTATTCCAAGTAAATGGAACTAAAAAACAAGAGGACTTCACTATAGCTACTCTACTATGAAAAAAATAGTCTGGAACCAAAACTGATACTAAGAGATAATGGACACTTCTTCCTGAATAAAAGAACAACTCATGAATAGGATATTATAATTCTAAACATACACACACTACATACAGCTACCCCCAACTTCATAAAGCAAATATTACTAGATATAAAGTTACATATTAATCCCAGTATATTAACAGTGGGCAACTTCAATATTCCATCTCAACAATAGAAATGTCATCTTTCTCCCCAAAATTGATGTATATAATTTGATTGTGTGAGTTTATCAAGTTTTGCTATTGGGATAATGCTGAGTTCATAAAAGAGTTCAATAATTGTAGTGTTTTGAAAAAGAATGTCCCCTTCCACAGGCTTGGGTATGTTAACACTTGGTCCCCAGATGATGGAATTCTTGAGGAGATTTGGAAGGCATGATCTTGTTGAAGGAGGTAAGTCATTGGATGTAGGCTTTGCGAGTTTAAAGACTTGCACCATTTCCAGTTTGCTTTTTCTACCTCCTGACTAGAGTTCAAGATGTGAGCCCTCAGCATCCTGTTCCTCCCACCATGCCTGCTGCAGATTGTCACGCCTCCCCACCATGACAGATTCTTACCTCTCTGAAACCACAAGTTCAAATAAATTCTTCCTTCCATAGGTTGCCTATCAGAGCAACAGAAAGGAGACTCATACAGTTTCATTTCCAACTTTCTTAGTTTATGAAATAGTTTGAAAGGCTTTGATGTTAGTTCTCTTTTGAAGGTCTGGTAGACTTGTACAATGAATGCATCTGGTCCAAAACTGTTTCTACTGGGGGATTTTTTTCTATATCAATCTTGATGCTTGTCATAGATTTAAGTTATTTATCTCTAATGTTTAATTTTGATAAATAATATGCATCTAAAATTCATCCATTTATCTTATCATTTCTTACTCAATGGGATATGATCTATTAAGGATTGCGCTAATGATTTTCTGAATTTTTTTAAATACCTGTGATGATAATTCTATTTTGGTCTTAAGAGTTTTTGATCTGAGTTCTCTTTCCCTTGATTAGTTTACTATGGTTGGTCAATCATATTTATTATTACAAAAAATCTATACTTTGTTTTAATTATTCTTTGTATTCTATTTATCTCTATTTCATAAATTTCTCCCTGATCTTAATATTTTTATTTTTATCTACTGAATTTGGGTTTGGCCTACTCTGGTTTCTCTAAAGTGTTATCTATTTGGAATTTCTCTGACATTTAATATAAATATTTCCTACTATGATTTCCCTTTTAGACTGCTTTGCATGTATCCTATGCTTTTGATCTACTGTATTTTCATTCTTATTCATTTCAGAAATTTCTTGATTTCATCATTTTCCATTCAATATTCAATAACAGGCAATTTGATCTCAGGGACATGTCAATGTTTTATAGTTTCTCTCAGAGTTGTGTTGTAGGTTTGCTCAATTATAATCAGGTAGAACACAAAGAATTACTTCAATTCTCCCATATTTGTTAATACTTGTCTTGTGTTATATAATACACGGTCTGGTTTTTTTTTTTGAGAAAATTCCATGAGCTTCTGAACAAAAGAGTATTCTCATGTTGGATTGAATGTTCTATAGATGTCAAATCTATTTGATCTGTTGTGTCATTTATTTCAGGCATTTCTCTATGGGAGGGATCCTGTATAACCCATTGGCTGGTAAGAGGAGGCGATAAGAATCTCCCACTATTACTGCATTGGGTATAACCTGTTACTTGGGCCTTTTAGTAATATTTATTTTATGAAATTGGGTGTACCCATGTTTTGTGTGTACATGTTTAGAACCAAATGTTCTCTTGATAGATTCTCCCATTAATCACTATGCAGTGACCTTTATCTCTTATGACTAGATTTGGTTTAAAGTCAGCTGTGTCAGCTGTTAGAACAACTTCTGTTGTCTTCTAGATTCACTTACTTGGAATATATTTTCCCATCCTTTTGTCATAAGTATTGTCTGTCCTATATGGCGAGGTACAATTCTTGGAGATTTTTAATATAAGATGCTATTCTGTGTCATTTAATTAAGAAACTAAGACTATAAACATTTAGAGTGAAATGTGTCTGTTATTTTTTACCATTCTGTTGATTGTACAATCTTCCGTGTTTTCCTATTCCTCCCACTTGCTTAAATATTTTCAAGTGTGCTTTATTCTTCCCTGTGGCCATGAATGTGTTTGTTTTAAGAACCTTCTGTAGAGCTGGCTTAATGGTTGTGAAATCTTTAGTCTGTTTTCATCAAGGAAAATTTTCCCTTTTCAATTATGACTGATAGTTTTGAAGGGCATAATGGTCATAAACAGACTGAGCCCCATAGCAAACAAGGTCTTGTAATGATATATTGGTTGTATTTTGATAAATAAATCTTGCCTGAAGACCAGAGGCAAAGCTAAAGCCACTAAAGATCAGGCAATGGGGATGCACACCTTTATTTCCAGGATTTTGGAGGAAGAATAGAGGGATCTCTGTGAGTTTAAGGTCACTCGGGCTACACTAGAGTGTAGGTCAATGCAGAAATAAATCCAAGTGGAGGTGGCCTACACCTTTAATCCCAGTACTAAGGAGTCATAAACCCTTAATCCAAGTACTATAGGGAATACAGGAGAGGAGAGAGAGGCTGGCAGCTTAGCTTGCTATGGCCCAGCCTTGGGAGAGGTAAGACTTCTCAAGTGGCTTGACTGCCTTGCTTTTCTAATTTTGGGTTGAACCCCAATTTCTGTCTCTGGGTTTTTATTATTCATGCTACAGGATCTACTGCAATGGAACATGAAATCACCTTTGTCACACTCATTAAGAATCAATAAAGAAGACTGGCTCACACAAAGGTGTGAACAACACGAGCGAATATCACCTTATGACCCGCTCTGCACAAATGGCCATCCCTAGAGGTGATGGGGAAACACCTCAGAGGACTTGTCTCCCCATACAGTTTTGTCAGGGTGAACTACAAAAATGAGCTTCCTTTTTGTAGTTGTTGAGAGTTGGTTACCTCCTTTCTTATTCTACACCTCCGATTTCCTTCCTTTGCCACAGAATTCCAGTCTGGCTATGGCATCCTTTTCCTAAGTCTCTTCCCAGCCTTCTTTCAGGCACAGCTGCCAATAGATTGCTTTTTTTATTTAAGAAGAAGGTAGAGACTATATTCAAAGCGCTGAGGGCAAGCTAAAGCACCACAACATGCTCCTATCCACATCCCTTCTCCACAAAAAAATATTCAACAAAACCTCCATGACAGTTGTGCCCATCATAACTGCGACAGTTTGAAAGAAAATGGTTCCCACAGGAAGTGACAGTATTAGGAGGAGTGGTCTTGAAGGAAGTGTGTCACTGTGGGGGTGGGCTTTGAGACCTTTTTCTCAAGCTTCACTCAGTGTGACAGTCAGTCGACTTCCTGTTGCCTACAAGAGGTAGCAATCTCAGCTCCAGCACCACCTCTTCCCACGTGCTACCATGCTCCCTGCCATGATGATGATTGACTGACCTCTGAAACTGTAAGTGAGCTATAAGCGAGCTCTCTCAATTAAATATTTTTATAAGCATTGCTATGATCATGGTATCTCTTCATAGCAATAAAAATCCAAAGTAAAGCAATAACTAAATGTAAAGACACTTGTTAAAGACCTTACCCAATTTGGTTGCAGGACATTGAGAATTAATCATATAGTTATTTTATGGTGAGAGAAGTTGTTTTCTCCTTGCTACTTTCAACAAAATAGCCATATAACTAAATTTCCATAACTGGTATCTATGCTTTATCTACAACTCAAAAAGTCAGAACTAATTGAATTAAGCATTAATAATGAGAAATCTCACATACTCAAATATATGTTCTGTCATAATTCTTTTTTTTTTTTTTGAGACAGGGTTTCTCTGTGTTGCTTTGGAGCCTGTCCTGGAACTAGCTTGTATAGATCAGGCTGGCTTCAAACTCAGAAAGATCCACCTACCTCTGCATCCTGAGTGCTGGGATTAAAGGCGTGCATCACCACCTGGCATCATAATTCTTGTTTAAGTTTATATCTAAATATGGTTACTTTATTTTATTAAACATTTTATAATATTCTCTTTCTGCATAACTCTATGCAGTTAGTTATTTCTTTTTAATTTAATTTTAATTTGATATTTGTGCCTTTTTTGGTTTTTTGGGGGTGGGGGTGGTTTTTTGAGACAGGGTTTCTCTGTATCTTTGGAGCCAATCTTGGAACTCACTCTGTAGACCAGGCCTCAAACTCACAGGCCTGTCTCTGCCTCTTGAGTGCTGGGATTAAAGGAGTGTGTCACCACAACCCAGCTAGTGCCTTTTATCTTTAATTAGCTCTTATTATGCGAATTTTTAATCTTCTCATTTTTAAAGCCTACACGATTTACCCACTTTGATATTTATTTCACTTAAGTAACAGTTGTAGATGATATTGTTAGATGTGGCACTGACAACTAATGTCGGAGGGAAATACACTCTCTTGATGGAGGAAGGTCATTGGCTAATAAAGGAACTGCCCTGGCCCATTTTATTGGTTAGAAGATAGGTGGGAGGTGTAAACAGAACAGAACGCTGGGAGGAAGAGGAAGTGAGGTCAGTCTCGACAGCTCTCCTCTCGGGAGCAGATGCCTGAGAGAGACGCCATGCCCCGCTCCCGGGATGAAGCTCCGACCCAGGATGGACATAGGCTAGAATCTTCCCGGTAAGCGCACCTTGGGGTGCTACACACAGATGATTAGAAATGGGCTAAATTAATATGTGAGAATTAGCCTAGAAGAGAATGGGCCAAGCAGTGTTTAAATGAATACAGTTTGTATGTTGTTATTTCGGGGCATAAGCTAGCCGAGCAGGCAGCCAGGGTGCTGGGGACGCAGCCCTGCCACCCTTATTACTACAGAATGGCGCCCCACGTGATGGACTAAACCCACTTAAAAAACCTGAGAAGGCTTAAAAATAAGGGAGAGAGAGTTTAACACAGATTTTTGCTCTTTGTTGGTGGCGTGCTGTAGAGAGATTCCCTGATTCGGCAACAGTAGCCGAAAAAAACGCTGTGTCATTTTAAAGCGCGACTTCCTGGGGCTGTGCCACCATTACGATCTCTGTCTGGCTCCTGCGGGAGACAGAGCTTTTGAATAGAGCATTTGGAGTAAAGTGCTACGATTTGTTTGATGGCAACTAGACTCGCTGTGTTCTCGGGTCTGCTCTGCTTGTTAGAGGCAAGCATGTGCTTTCTTCTAAGAGAAGCTCCTGACTCAGCTTTAGCTGCAAAGCCTGCAGCTCATTAAGAGGTCCTGCCACGAAACACTTAAACGGTGTTGACGAAAAGCTGAACGCATGCTTTTCGGTTTTCAGTCGTAGCAGGAAGAAAGCTGCGCCCTTTAAAAATGCCGGCTTTCTGGGCTGTCCTGCCAGGACAAACTCTGACTCTTACGCAGGCGGTTTGTGCGGTTTGCAAGCACAGGCTGCTGAAGCTCGCTTGCTGGCTACAGCCAGTACCTCAGCCATGAGGCTGGAAAGCTAAGGAATGGGCTGGATCCAGCCGGCAAAGCCACGCCTTTAATCCTACTGATATTGCTTGGTAAATTAAAGACTCGTGTGGTCAGAAAAAGAGAGATATACAGTAAAGAGAGATTCAAAGACAGAGAAAATTTCTGAATGGTTTAAAGTGTGTTAAAAATATATGCAGACTAAAAGTTGAAATTCTTAAAGTAAAAAAAAAAAAAAAACAAAAAAAAGGAAGAGAGTTGTGTGTGGTAGCACACGCCTTTAATCCCAGTGCCTAGAAGGCAGAGACAAACAGATCTCTGTGAGTTCAAGGTGTAGCAGTGTACACCTTTAATCCCGAATGCCTGGGAGGCAGAGACAGGCGGATCTCTGAGAGTTCAAAGACAGCCTGGTCTACAGAGTTACTTCAGGTCAAAGATACAGAGAACCTATCTCAAAAAGCAAAGAGTTAAAAGTAAAAATAAACGAAATAGAGGTTAAAACAAAGCTGTACAAAGATGGAAAATACACAGAGAATCTTGATACTGTATGCTATTATGCTCTCTTTAAATTATTTAAACGCTGAGGAAGGAGCAACAGATGCTAAAAGATATTTATTTATAAATGCTGCTGAACTAATCCAACATAGATATTTTGAAAATGCCTTGACTTTGAAATTTGGATCTAAGGACATGATGCTTTGGAAAGGAGTTTCTTATTTTGTTTTCACAGAGGATGAGACGCTGTTCATTTCTTCTATTCCGATTTGGTATGATGGACCACGTCCTCCTGAATGGTTCCTGTGCACGCCTTCAAAAAATTGCTTTGCTCAACTGCCAACTGAGATGAAACTAGCACACAGGTTATACCATGAAAGACCTAATTAACGACGCCCCCATACAGCAGGAAGCACTTTGGAGAGAAAAAAACTGCGCCCATGTTCCCAAATATGGTTTATAAACGTCCTTTTACATTTAAAGGGGGATATGATATAGGTATGAATAATTTGCATTAGTATAGATTTTGCTTTATTGATAGAGATTTAAGGTCAATTTTGTTATATGTATAAGTGTTTCTGATTTTGATTAAGGTATTGTGATTGTGTAGTTCATTTAAATATGTACTGTATAATTAAGAAATATAGGTTGTTAATGGATAATCATCGATAATAGTAAAGCTTGTAGTCATGTTAGTTAGATTTTCTAGATATATAGAGATATATTTTAGATAGACATTCTTCATGTCTTTCAAAGATTACAGAATAGGACATTTAATGTTTTAATAACTGAGGACTTTTCATGACAATGAGACACTCTGCTCCTGGCAGCACCAATGTACTTCAAGAGGAAGATGGGCATCGAAGAGGCACCTTATGGAGTTTGATAGCCATTTGGGCAAGAAACTGCTCTTGCCTGGACTATTGCATAAACTGGACACAGAGAACCCGCAGAGAGAGGACTACTGAACTTGCCTAAGGTGAGATGATCTTTCGGGGCTCCTGATTCATGAAAGAGTCTGCGAGACATTCTGCAGGACACAGTAGATAGTGACTGAACTGCCTTTGAATTTTCCTGCCTTATGGAAATGTCTGCTGGATACCATGGGCCTGAAGGCTGAAGATGGATGCCCCAACGATACAGAGGAACTTTGGGTGACTGTCCAGGCAGCGAGATGTCTCTGTCATTTCTAGAGTTTTAAAAGTTGCTTTTTTCTTGTTTGCTTAGGTAGTATTGTATCTTTCTGGAGTCTTTGATGGAGTTAAGAATAGTTAGTTATAGTTATAGTTTTCCTTAGTTATGATAAAGATTATTGTAACTTTTACTTGATAACTGTTTTGTTATATGCAATTTTGCTATGTTAAAGTTAAAGCCTTTTTTTTTTTTTTTTGTTTAAACCGAAAAAGGGGAAATGATGGAGGAAGGTCATTGGCTAATAAAGGAACTGCCCTGGCCCATTTTATTGGTTAGAGGATAGGTGGGAGGTGTAAACAGAACAGAACGCTGGGAGGAAGAGGAAGTGAGGTCAGTCTCGACAGCTCTCCTCTCGGGAGCAGATGCCTGAGAGAGACGCCATGCCCCGCTCCCGGGATGAAGCTCCGACCCAGGATGGACATAGGCTAGAATCTTCCCGGTAAGCGCACCTTGGGGTGCTACACACAGATGATTAGAAATGGGCTAAATTAATATGTGAGAATTAGCCTAGAAGAGAATGGGCCAAGCAGTGTTTAAATGAATACAGTTTGTATGTTGTTATTTCGGGGCATAAGCTAGCCGAGCAGGCAGCCAGGGTGCTGGGGACGCAGCCCTGCCGCCCTTATTACTACACTCTCTGGATCTTCTTCAACGTAAAGCCAAAATTCTTTGCTTTCACCTTGCATTCAGCTCTTAGATCACAAATGGCTCCTTCCCCAACAAAAGTAACCAGAGGCCCTAACACAGCCCTTCCCTACTTTATAACGCTCAGACTCTAGGGTGAGTGACCTTTGATGAAACTGACTACATTTATGCTTTTCAGGAATCTGGGAAAAGAAAGGACCTTCTTATCAAACAGTATACATCCTTGAAATAGGATAGGGCCAGTTCAGGCGCCCTCTCCTCAGCTGCCCAAGGAACAAGCTGAGGACACCTCCTTGGACACCTGGGAACCCCTCTAGAGTCAAGTCTCTTGCAACCCTATAATGGCTCCCTTAATTAAGATATATACTTCCCTGCTCCCATATCCACCCTTCCTCCATCCCAACCATCCCATTCCCCCAAGCTCTCCCCATCCTCCCCTTCTCCCTTCTCTTTCCCCATTTCCCCTTACCCTCACCCTACCCCCACCCCCAAGCTCCCAAATTTGCCTGGCAAATTATTTTATCATTAAAAAAAAAAAACGAGTTTGAATGAGGAAAGCTGCATGAAAGAACACTGCTGTTCCCAGGCGACTTGAAGACAGCAGTGCTCGGATGTACCGCCTGTCTGCAAGCTGTTCATCCGGGTGCAGCCCTAAGGCCTGTGGAACAATATAGGTAATTTCCACTCCTGGTAAGATCCTCCCAGATGGCTGACTGGCCCTCAATGTGCTAGGACAAGGAAAAGAGACAGGGGCAGTTAAAGGGGGCACTAGAAGCAGGAAAGACATCCTATGTTTACAAATCAATTGGATGACCACCTTCCTAGCCTACAGATTCTTCCCCAAGGCAGCACTTCCTCACTCATCCCTGAGCATACAAACTCTGCAGAGACTGCCCTCACTGCACCTGTCTCCTGCAAGACAAAAGACTACTAAAGACCACCAGGTGTAACTGGAATTGGACGGCGGCTGTGAGGCCTTTCCTCTGTTGGTTTTATCTGTGCAAAAGAATTAACTCACAAGAGAACGCCTTCTCCCCAGTGACCTCCAGGAGGAATCCTGGACTTACGATTTGCAAAGGAAATCATGTGTTGTTTTAAGCCAGGACATTTGTTTTAGTTTTATTAAAGGGAAGCAGGAATGCCTTTCTCCATTGCCACAAATTAGTTTCCCACATTGGGGGAGATGCCAGGGCTCCACATACACAGAGTGCAATGGGTGAGCCTCACCCAGGAAAAAGTTCCTTCATCCATGGTCGTGATGTCTCACCTAATATGGAAGTTTAAGCCAGTATGTTTTTGATAACATGTTTCAGCAGCCAGAGAAATCAAACAGGATCCTACACAAACTCAACTGCTCACTTCAGAAAAGCTAACAACTTACAAACATAACCTTTCAGGGTATCTCTGTCAGTACAGGAGTCACAAACCACAAGAGGGCAACCTTCTCCACAGAACAAGAGGGCCACAGACACACAGGCTAGATAAAATAGATACGTGATGGGGAATAGCAAGGCTAGTCCTTAAAGCAATAGCTCCTCAGAGTATATATTAACTACAAAATGTCTTTCCTTGTCCAGGATTACCCTGCAAACAACAGCCCTAAAATTCAGTACATACAACTAACACTGAATGACTCAGCATGTATTAATATATAAATATAACAACCATAGTTATACAAAAAGAGGCCAAAATTTAGGTGTAAGGAGGTGGCATAGGAGGATCAAAATGGGGAGAATAGGGAAAGGGTAAGAGAAAAAAAATGATATAATCATATTTTATCTAATATTTAAGACAGAGAGTTTTATTTCTCAGACAGTTGAACCTATATGGATAATGAAGTCAATTGTGTATCATCTGATATAAATTCAGCACTTTCAATATGCAAGACAACTCTTTCTGTATATTTTTGAATCAATAACTATATTGAGAGGTTCTTTACAATCCCTCAGTGCCATGAGAATAAGCATATAATTCTGCCTTTTGGACAGAATTATAAGGGCTTTGTTCCACCTTATTTAAATCTTCTGATTTGTAACCACCCTTTCTTGATTTGCTCACATCAGTAAAGAAATGTATGAGCTCTAGTTATTGGTGTGCCGCTTACAATGTGGGGAACGATCTAAGTAGTTCTCTTCATAAGCTTAATTGCTGTTAATCTCTCCTAAAAAATTAGCACAAGTTGAGAAAAATCCCACACTAGTGAATTAATAGAACATTTGAAAACTTTAGAACGAAAAGAAGCAAACCCACCCAAGAGAACTAGACATCAGGAAATAATCAAATTGAGAGCTGAAATCAACAAAATAGAAACAAAGAAAACAAAACAAAGAACCAATGAGACAAAGTGTTGGTTCTTCGAGAAAATCAACAAAACAGACAAACCTTTATCCAAACTAACTAAAAGGCAGACAGGAAATATCCAAATTAACAAAATGAGAAATGAAAAGGGGGACATAACAATAGACATGAAGGAAATACAGAGAATCATCAGGTCATATTTCAAAAACCTGTACTCTAAAAAAATTGGAAAACTTAAAGGAAATGGACAACTTTCTGGGTAAATATCACTTACCAAAATTAAATCAAGACCAGATAAGCAAATTAAACAGACCTATAACTGCTGAAGAAATAGAAACAGTCATCAAAAGTCTCCAAACTACAAAAAAGCCCAGGACCAGATGGTATCAGCTCAGAATTCTACAAGATTTTCAAAAAAAAAAAAAAAAAAAAAAAAAAACTAATACCAATACTCCTCAATTTGTTCCACACAATAGAAACAGAAGGAACATTGCCAAACTCTTTCTATGAGGCTACAATAACCCTGATATATCTTGCTCAGCCTAGATATAGTAAGGAGGGCCTTGAACCTTCCACAAAGGAATTTGCCAAGTAGCTGAGGTCCAGAAACAAAAATGACTTTTTTCAGATATACCATCAGTAAAGATTTTCTTACTAGCCAGGACTACAAAAAATAATCTGACTCCATAACCCCGAGAAAGAGTTACAAGTTTCCTTTTTAATGACCTAAAGCTACACACAGAGCAGAAAATACATTTTAAGATTTAAAATGCGGGCTGGAGAGATGGCTCAGTGGTTAAGAGCATTGCCTGCTCTTCCAAAGGTCCTGAGTTCAATTCCCAGCAACCACATGGTGGCTCACAACCATCTGTAATGAGGTCTGGTGCCCTCTTCTGGCCTGCAGACATACACACAGACAGAATATTGTATACATAATAAATAAATAAATATTTTTTTAAAAAAAAGATTTAAAATGCTTCTAGTGTCACTGTGTCTTGGAGAGTGCCAATTGAACTAATATTAAAAGGATTTACAGTAATTCTGAGTTCAAACTAAAGAATTTACTACACACCAAACAGGGTAATCTCTGAGTACAAGTAAACCTGGCTTCTAGCACTCCAAATCACAAAACAATAGCTTAAAATGTTTATACACTCCGAAGTATAGGATATAGTACACAATTTCCTTATTTTTCTTAGACTCCTTAATAGTTTTGTTGTATAACTCCTTCAAAATCCTTTTTAAGACTTTAAGACTACCTCTCTAGATAGATAACAAAATGACTGATTCTTTCTTTGCAGCTACAAGTTACAGCCCACCAATCAGGGAGTTGACAAAGGAAAAAAAATGTTCCTTCCTTGCTCTGCGACATGTTATTTAAATATATTGCATGTGAGTTGCCGCGTGCCTCTGTTTTTGTTATTTATTTCAGAAATGGAATGGGACCTTCAAATGTAATGCCTGAAAGATTTTGTGGGTTCTTTAAGCTATGGAGGACAAAGGAAGATGGAACTTTATGAGAAGGACATGTGAGATAAAGAAGGAATGCGTCAGAAAAGTGTATTCGTGTCTTTCTTTCCCCAAGCCCCGCAGATAGAAAAGTCTTGGTGCACCAGTTCCATGGACATCATTCCTACCCTCAGCGGCCTAGGAGCTGAGTCTGCCTAGACTGTGATATGAAGAGGTGAGGATGCTCACATTGAGGCTGCAGTGGATGGCCTGCTGGCCACCTGAATCCAAGACCATTTCAGGGTCTGGGCTACTGTCAAGGACCACACTTGGTCGGAGGCCCTGAAGCAGCTGAGAGGGCATGAGTTGAGATCTATGACTCCTATCCTCACTGAGGGCTGTGCAGAGGTCTGCAGTCTAGGCAGCCACTTAGGGCCAGGTTGGTATCTGAAGGCCATGCTCCTCTGGGGGTCATGCTGATCTAGGTGGCCTGCACCGCCTCCTAGGGCTATGGTGACATCAAGGCCCAGGCTGCTGCTGAGGACCATGTCTGGGTCTGTGGTCCTACCACAGCCAGGGTATCAATATTGATGTGTGTGAGCCATGTTGCCACCAAAGGCCACACTGTTACCCGGGGTCTTGGTTGCAACCTGTGGTCATGAGAGTGTCCAGGATCCATGCTACCACCAGGGCCGTGCTGATCTAAATGGCCTGCCCTGTCATTCAGGGCCATGGTATCATCCAGGTCAGTGTTGCTACCCTGCCCATGTCTAGGTTCATGGCTTTACAGCAGCCAGTGTCTGAACTGATGTTCATGGTCCCTGTTACTGCCAAGGGCCCGTCCAGATGCCCAGGATCTGCTCAACCACCTGAGACCATGTTTGTGTCCAAGAGCCATGCTACCACAGTGGGATACTGATCTGGGTAGCCTGTGATGCCACCAGAGTCAGGGTGACACCCGGGCCCAGGCTGTTGCCCAGGGCCCTGTCAAGGTCTAGAGTATTTCTAGAGCTGGGGTCAGTGTTCATGTTAATGGCCTGTGTTATCATGGCGACTTAGGAAACAATCTTGTTGAAATCAGAGAACCTGGGCTAAGATGTCCCCACCCTGAAATGGCCCTGGGATAGGTGATCCTGCCCCTCAGTAGATACCGCAGCAGGAGAAATGGCCCATGGAATCAGGAAATGTGGCCTCACCTCTCACACAGGCATTACCCCACCTAGGCAGCACACTAGATCTGACCCTGTTGTCAGGGATGCAGGTGAGCTGCCCCGAGGAGGTGAGAACAGCAGGGCTAACCATGCCCACCCCCTGCTTGTCTGCCATGTGGTGGCATGGGTGAGGGAAAGATACCCTCCTCCTCCCAACCACCCTCCTACCTCTGGCAGATGAGGAGAGTAGGCACGGGGTCACAACAGTGGGAGAACTAGCCCTGTCCCTCATCAGCAGTAGCAAACAGGAGGGCAGACACTGTTCCCCTCTGCGGCAGAAAACGAGAGCCAACCCTGTTGTCAGGAAAGCAGGTGAGCCAGCCCTGAGGGCAGGAGTACAGGAGAGCTCGCAAACCCCCATTTTTATGCCCCTTACAGCAATCTAGACAGAAGATCCTGCTCCTTGCCTGGGCAAGAATGGATCAGTCCTTGGTGGTGTGAGTGTGAGTGAGTCACACCCACGGAACTGACAGTGAGAGGAGTGATCCCATTCCTTGCCTCAGGCTGTGTTGAGTAGGCTCACCAGGCACTGCCGGAGAGCATGCCCAGGTAGGGACAATGAGAGACAGAACTCAGGCTAAGGGTCGCTTCTTTAGGGGAGTTCTTTGAAAATCATTTCTCAGGACAGGTAGCAGCAAAGTGGGTGAGCAGTGACCTTGCCCTCAGGAGTGACAGCAAGACAGTTTCAGTATCCAAAAAATCTTTTCTCAGAATTAATAAGGATTCACCAGTGACAGTGGGCCTGTGTGGCATTTCTTCTACAAAGACCTGAGTAAGCTTTCAAAACTTTCAAAGACCATTTCTTATGACTACAATATGTACCTATTGAAAGAGTAGAGACTGTGGCTGGATCCAACACATGATATTGGTCATGTAGGAAGAGAGCACAAATTAGAATTGGCTGAGCAAGAAGCCAAGAGTTCTTTGTTCCCACATCCTCATTTCTTCCTGGATCATGATTGTTTCAGCGTCTCCTTTCCCCAAAAACATGGAACTAAGTAAAGGCCCCAGCTGAAGCATAGGTTTTCCTGGCTCCACTTCACAGAAAGCTCAATTTTAATATCAGATACCCTTTATGTAAACAATAACGGCATTTACAACTTTCTTAGAGCAAGGGAAAGAAAGACACTTCTTATCAAATAAAATCGTGCATCCGTGAAAGCCATCTTCCACATGGTACCAGTTCACGAGGACCCCCTGGTCTTCCAAGCGCTTCTTATAGAGCAAGGCATCATCCCGGAGGATGTCATTCTCACAGCTCACCAGCAACGTCTGAGGAAACTGAGAAATGATCTTGTCATCTGCTAGGACAGGTGAAATTTCTAAACTCCAAACATGTTGGGTTTCTAGGTAGGCAGCCTCATCAAAAGGTCCAAAAGACTCCAGTTGTATGTCTTGGCTCCAGAACCTTCTGGGGATGTTGTCATGGCTAAGCCATTTCTTGTATTTCTTCCACTTATCCAGAGGTATAATAGCACCTGCCAAAATGGCATCTTTCCGAGAGAGATCTATGGCCAGGTATTTACACAGACACATAAACAGCATGTCTCTGGTAAGGAATGGCACATTTTTGCTCTGTTGATGTGATGGTAACTGAAAATTGACAAAATTTACTAGTGGATAAATCAGGACTTGAGCCCGGATCTGGGGTAGACTGGGAATGCTGGTTAAGACCTGTATGACAGTGACCACAGCTGAACCTCCAATACTCTCTCCACAGAGAACTACCCGGGATGGGTCCACCCCAAAGGATTCCAGGTTCTTCAGGAAGTAGATGGTGGCACTCAGGCAATCATTAAAAAGGACAGGATGATGGTGGCTAGGAAGCTTGCGGTACCTGAGGAGGAGGGAGCAAACACAGCAAGCTTCTTTACAAAGAGGTCACCGGAGGCCATTTCCATCGTCATCCTCTACTCTCAAAAGGAACCAAACCTGACTCTATCCTCAGAGTGATCCTAACAAGTAAACATAGCGACTCTCACTTTTCCTTCATGGACTTGAGGATCCTTGAGAATCAGGGATGCCAGGATGCTCCATTTCACCCACACTGCTTCCCATAGATGAGCACACCACTTACAGAATTCAGCAAGTTCAAAGATGATATCTTAGGAACAAAGCAACCGACAAAGGCTGTTGGATTCAGCTGGTCTCACCTCTTCCTAGACTCACCTCTCCCTGATGTGAGAGGCACATGGTGAGCAATATTAAAATTCACCCCTTAACACACTTTAAGTCTATACCAGGGTTTAAGTCCACACCGAAGACATTCATTCTAATGTTAATTTTCCTGTGGTTAAGCAGAGGTGTTAGGAGATTAGGCAATTGGACTCCTTAATGGGGAGCTCTTAGACTCCTGCGTGAGGCAGTTTTGAGAAAATGACTGTTAGTGTAGCTGTCAGCTAGACTTATAACAACACAGGTTATTTTGAACACTACACAAACATTAAGGAAGCTACACAATAATTGTGGCCATTTGCCACTAAAACAAAACCTTAGCATTTGAAGTTGTAGCCACAGCCAAAAGTGTTTCAAACAATTTGAAATAGATTTTCCTTGTAATATGAGGCCAGAGAACAGGAATTACCCAGGTTATTTGCCTAGCAGAAGGACTCTGGCCTAGTACAGAAGGGAAAGTATGTTTCTCATAAACACAATTATATATGAAGGCATACTGACACCAGGGCACACACTCTTTTCTTATTAGATTAGCAAGTTGTTATGTTAACTTTGTGAGCCAGCTGGAAGACGTCTTCCTATGTTGGCCATTGCCTTGGTTTGCAACATTTGACCCAGTAAACAGCCTCTTCCCTAGAGGTTATTTCCTAACTGCTTTTGTAGAGTAGACTGAGGAGGTTACCAGAAAGAAGTAACGTTGCCAGTAACAGCAAAGGCTGCAGAACCACAGAAGAGCTGAGCCACGACAGTGGTAGAGCCACAAAGGCTATTGAAAGTCTGACAGTGATGATGACCGACCGTCGGAAGAAGCCAGAAGCCTTGAGAACGGTGACAGCAGAGTCACAGGGAATATCCAGTGGCCATACAGGAGCAGAGGTGAAGACACAGGAATGGCAGGAAGGGGTAGCAGAGTGGCAATACTAACAAAAGAACTTGAATCCAACAGCAGGCAGTCAATAATGTGATCACAACAGGAGAAACAAAAGCTGGAGAAATAGCGGCTGTAGCTTTAAAGAGCCAAGGGTGTTAGATACTCCATGTGAAAAATTGTCAAGACCTAGGGTATGGTGACATCCTACGCCTTTACAGGAGATGTACATGAAAAATATAAAAATAGCACCCCAAGTTCAAGGCCCCTTTCTATAGTCTAATGTCACCCAGACGGTTCCAATAAATACCCTAGCATATATGAGTCCCCAATCATCTCAGGACACTCACCCCACCATCAGCACCGCAGAGTCTGTCTCACTGGCCAGGAAACTGCAAAGGCCATGGTAACAGTCTGCAAGAAAAGACTCAGTATTAAAGCAGCTGTGACAAGAACCAAACTCTTTCCACCACAGACCCCGGGACAGCAGCTTCCTTGGTGGACCCAGAGATGATGTCTTCTCTGAAGTTCAGAGAAGTTCAGTGTCTACACCACATGAACGGCAGGAAGAGACACCAGAGACAAGACTGGAAAGGGCATCACGGGGTATGGAGGGGGTACAGTGCAGCCGTGGCATGCTCTAAAGTGTGTTTTTGGACCCTTCTGGAGGGAAGAGAAGACTGAAACCCAAGATGAGAAGTAGAGTCAGGACACCATGTTTGGGTTCAGCAGGGAAGGGGATGAAGTGACTGGATTTTCCCCCACCATGTGCCAACCAGGCCGAGGAAAGTGCATGAATCTGAGAGTGTGGTGAAAAAGCAGAAATGTTCGGTGCTATGAGTGGAGAAGAAAGAAAGGAATCACATCCGGCTCCAGCACAGCCCTACTCTGACATGCTGCCCCAATCTAGACTTAGACCAACATAGACACATTGCTATATAGGCTGCAACCCACTGACTGGGATGTGCCCTGAATCTGCACCCACCCTCTCTTTAAGAAGGTCCAACTTCTACCTCCATTAACTCCTTCTTCCAAGTCCACAGGAGAACATGTACCAGATTACCTTTGAAGGATACCTTCCTCCCCACCTCGAATGCTAACTTCTTACCCAGGCTTCCAAATAATCCAGCTCCTCCATGATAGAAGATGATGCCTCGCCGGAGTTTGGGAGACAATTCCTTGGGCTTGAGGAGCCTCACAGGGACTGCTCCAAAATGCATGTCAATCACCAATACGTTCGGATCCTTCTTCAGTGGCAATAAACTTTGGGCGCATTGTAAAAACCTGGGCAAGGCACAGATTCTCAGGTTCTCTAGTATTTTTCCCTGTAGTGGGCAAAGGATGGAAAGTGAGGCATGAGAGAGAGTGGTGAGTGAGTAGATGCTGAAGTCAATTAGCATTGCTCAGGTGTCTTCACTTACCTTCACTTACGAGGGCCTGCTTACTACAGGTGCAAAGGGGCCATGGGGACACAACTCACTGGACATCCTTGATATGGGAGTCCCTTCTGTGTGCTGTGATTACCACTAATGAATAAAGAATCTGCCTTGGCCTATTGATAGGGCAGAACTTAGGTAGGTGAGGGTGATGGAATTGAATGCTGGGAGGAAGAAGGCAGAGTCAGAGAGACACCATGGAGCCGCCAGAGTCAAACATGCCTAATCTCTGCCGGTAAGCCACTGCCATGTGACGATATACAGGTTAATAGAAATAGGTTAAATTAATGTAAGAGTTATCCAATAAAAAGCTAGAGCCAATGGGCCAAGCAGTGTTTTAATTCATATAGTTTCTGTGTGATTATTTCGGGTCAAAGCTAGCTGGGCAGCTGGGAATGAACAAGTAGCAGCCCTCCCTGAAGCACATTCTTTTCAGATAAGAAACCTGTTCCAACTTTTCTTCCCACAGGGTCCCGAATAAATGAGGATGGCGCTGTGAAGGAAGTTCCATCAAAACTCACATTCACGTTCCATTGCCAGATTTAAGAGCTGGGCATTTTAAGTGGCGATGATGTGGTATCCTCTTGAGGAAATTAAGTCCTGAGAGTTGAGGTCATCTAGTTTTACTGTCTCATGAACACAGGTATGCTTGCCTTTTCTACTAAGAGATGACATGAGATCGTCCATTGTTGTGAGCACTCATGTTCTAGGGCTTATCAAACTTCAAGAATAGGTACAGCCATTCCTCACTGGTCTGAGTTAAAGCAAACTGTGTGATGTGGTCAGAGCAAGCCCACAGAGGTGAAAAAATGGATAAAGGCCCCATGGAGGTGCTTCAGGATGAGAGAGCCAGATAATTGAGACAATGGATAGAATATTTTCATACTATTACAACTTACTAATGCTTTTTTTAAGTGTTTATTTGGCCCCTGCTTCTCAAAGCCAATGTGTATTCAATTGAAACCATCAATAATGTATGATAAGAAGCATAGCCCACAATTACTTTTATACACCCGTATATTTCTCATGGGATAGTGACCCAGGTGCATGCTTTATTACCTTACCCATCCTCTGTAAAAAGTCAGTTGCACAGATGACAGATTGCTAATCTCTTAGTGTTCTACAAATCTAGAATCCACCTAAATGTAATACAGGTGCACATCAAAAATAGAGAATGGAGGGTGAAAGATCAATCCAACAGGGCACAAGGATTACTGTGAAATCCCTAGGAGTGATATGGGGTCAAGTAAGACATGTATGATACCTGACAAAGTCATTGAGAAAAATCCTACAACATCCAGCAAATATAAAAGAGATGCAGGTATTCTTGAACTCTTGGGATATTGGCAGATTTTCACACCCTACCCTGCCCAAGTTGTCTGCCCATTTTACAACTTGGTAAACAGAGGGACCATATGGGACTGAGGCAAAAAGGCACAAGGGACTTTTAATCAGGCTAAGATCATCTTTTTCTGAAGGCTTAAATAATTGTAGGACAGTAAAAACAGCTGTGTGCACTTCCTCCCTACTGGGGACAACAGATGTGGATGGAGCATATAAAAACGTCAACTTGACCCAAGAGAGGATAGTAAGTACACTGCACTGCACTTGCACATCTCAGGGAGGATGCAAATATGACTGCCTGGAAACCACAACAGATCTCCTGCAAGCATTCCCAAGTGCACAAATAACAATCGAAGCCACCATCAAGCATCTCACACAATTCAGTGGCAAGTATGGACACTCACAGAGAACTGATGCGGCAAGAATAGCCATTTCACAAAATGATGCGTCAAACGGGAGTGGATTCAACAGGAGCAATGATACAACCACACACCACACAGGCCAATTGGGACTGGGCTCCCATTTTAATAAATTATTAGGAAAATAGTTAAAGAACAGAGTCAAATACAGAGGCAACCTGGAGAGGTGAAAAGGGCTCTTCCAGAGGCCATATGTTTGATAAAGGAAAACCCCACCACAGATGGGTTGTCTACCTGCAATTTGTTGGCCAGGGATGCCCCTGAGGTGTTATAAAACAAAGAGACTCTTGCCACTGCTGTGGGGTACACGCCAGGACCAGATGGTGAGACTATTGCTAAAGACACCGCCTGGTCTGGTTGCAGTGCAGGGAGATACAGAGCTGGGACGGAAGTGGGAGTTATCTTCTAACTTGCTATCTAATAACGCCCATATGTGCTATGTGGGCTGCTGCAGGAGAGCTGTCACAGCAAGCCCTGCTCGGCTGTGCTCCCCGCCTGCTATAGTACCAGGCGCCAGGTGTTCCTGCAGGTGAAATAACGACATGACTATTGTGGGACAATCGGCAGCTTTCCCATTGCATGTGAGGCCCACTACACATGAGAGAGTTCATGTCTGGCACTGTAAGCCAAGACAAAACCCAGTGGCTCAGGAGGCCATAGCTTCCAGAGGGGAATCCCCGACACTCTTTGTCGCATGTATGTGATGTGCTTAGTAACTGCCTTCTGATCCTTTGTGCATAAGCCCATCGAGCACTGTTGTTGTCACCCTCAGAATTCCTTTTGCAATGGACGGTGTCCCACAGAGGACCAAAAACCACCAATGAACCTCCTGAGAACAAGTGACTACTGGTGAGCACAGTGGCCCAGTGATTAGCCTTAAAGGGCATCTGTTGTTCTTATCCCCTCTAAGACTCAGTGAACTCTGAGGAGGAAAGGGTCAGAAAGGATGTTAGTAAACGCAGAGAAAGGGGTAGAGAGTTGTACAGAATTTCTTCTGTATGGAAACATTCCCTCTAAGAGAGAGCAGGCAGCTCCTGAGACTCAAGAGAAATGCTTCATATCCCTGCAAACAATTGAGGTTCCTACAGGCAGTAACCAATTATTGGACAAGGGTACTCTGACTTTAGGTACAGAATTAGGTTCTCATACCTGGCAAGCTGCAGAAGGTTCCAAATGACTTGAATATCCAAGCTCCGGGGTTAAAATCTATAGAAAATTACCCTCTACCTCCATCTTATATTGATGGATGCTTCTTCCTTAGAGGCCATCACTACACTGCCCAGAATCCCTTAGAGGTCATTGAGGACACTATTGTAAGTGTAGAATTATTTAGATGTCTCCCTTCGACTGAGTCAGAGGTCTATGGGAAAAATAATACACGCATGCTAGTTCGCTCCTGTCTTCACCTCTACAATAAATCATAATTGACTGTTCAACAAATTTGAATGTCAATGTCATGTATGAAACTTTCAAAGAAAAAATAAATATTCTTTTGTTTTGTTGTTGAGGTCACAAAGCAAGGCTAAACTTCTCATTTGAGGACCATAGAATGTTTCCAGGCTATTTTTTCTCTTACACGAACTTCTTGTCTCTCCTTTCTCTCTTTTGGGTCACATAAACATCAACCACTTGGATATCATTCTGCTCACTATCCTCATAGGCAATGTCCCAGGAATTTCTGGGCTAGAACGATCAGGCAGGGTCTCCCACATAGAACACACTCTACACAGCAAACACTAGATACCTCCAAGTCTTCTGTGAGCACACAGCAAGCCAGCATCCGCAGGTGCCTAGATAGGTATTGTTTTTAAAGTGAAACAATAAGGTTAGGATGATCCACATGTTTCTGTGCCTCTGGAGACCCAGGGTCCTCATTTTAGTGCCAGGAGCCCAAATTAGCATGTGATTCTTAAACTTACTTATTTCTCTAAATTGATCTGTTATTTGTGGTGAAAAAAATCTTCATAGGGCAGGAATATATTTTCACACACACACACACACACACACACACACACACACCACACACATATATATAATCTTTTCAGACTCCATGAAGCCTTATCAAAGTACCAGACAATGCTTTCACTAGCACAGTCCTTCAGAAGCCATTACTTCATTTCAGATGAGGTCCCTGAGGAACAGAGAAGTTTCCCAAGGGGCTCCTGAGGCAGTGTGAACACAGTGGCAATGCCTATGAGACAGCCTGGCTGTGCACATTTTACCTTTCTCCTTTGCCCCTCCTCCTCAGCTCACCTTGAAAGTAATCCCTGTGAAATATCTGGCAACTACCAGCTTTACAGTCAGAATTGTGACATCAAACCTCATTCAAATTACCTACTTTTTATGTGGGGCCAAACAACTCTTCAGAAATCTGTTGTACTTATTAGCATGAGCTGATCTCTGTCCACAACTTCCAGCCCAGAAAGCCAGCAAAGAGCTCCAAGGTCCACGCAGCTATGCTAAAGGACTGGCTGAATCCATTACATGGATGTCATCAAATAGGGCCTGACCTAAAGACAAAGGCTAATAAATTAATCTCAAGTACATGTAAGAAATCACCCAGAGACAGGGACATGGAACAATGTGGGTGGGGGATGTGGCTGAATGTAGTTTTGGATCTATCAGGCTTTAGTGGGTAGCACCTGTGTCTGAAATTATTCTCACTGCCTTCAGAAAATAGCTTCATACACAACACTGGAGAGGCACTCTGTAATAAGATCCCTCAACAGACGGGAGTGAGGGATGGCCAGTTTAAGGGTAAGGCCAGGCTAGACTACATTGTGAGATCATTTCTCAATAAGAAAAGAAGAAGAAAAACAAAGTGGAAGAGGGAGAAAGGAAGGAAGGAAGAAAAAGAGATGGGGATGGTGAGAGGCGGGAGACAAGGAACTTCCCCAACTTCGTCTTATAAGAACCTAGAGAAAGAAGAGAGGGGAATGAGAGGAGAAGGGTAAGCTTCAAAGTGAATCCCCAACCCGTTGTGGGGCCCAAGAGAAAACTCACCAAAGATATGAGGTACTGCCCAACACAGTGCATAAACCATAGCTTGGCCGGATGCTTCAGGGTGGTCGGAAATTCTGAAGTCGGAAAGTTCTGAATAACAACCCATACAAATACTCCCAGTAAAAATGTGGGCAGCCCTGCGAGCAGCAGCAGCCACAGCACAGTCATGACCCAGAAGCTCCAGAGGCCCCAGGAGCTGTTGTCCTAGGAAACTTGCTTCAGAACTGCAGTGACAAGCACCTGATCCTGCTTTACATGCTATTGTCTCCGCCCTCTCCTTCCAGGATGACCCGTTTCTTAGCACTCCACAGAAGCCAGCCAATGAGAGGTGAATAAGTCTGAGAGAGAAGAGAGAGGGGGGGGGCAGGGAGGGGGGAGAGAGAGACTGAGGAATCTATCCTACCCACCAAGAAGAAACTGAGAACGGAGGACAGAGTAAGAGAGTGAGTGCAAGAAGAGAGACATCTTGATAGAGGGAGCCATTATATGGTTAGCAAGAAACCTGGCACAAGGGAAATTCCCAGGAACCCACAAGGATGACCCCAGTTAAGAATCTAAGCAATAATGGAGAGGGTGCCTTAACTGGTCTTCCTCTGTAAGCAGATTGCTGACTACCTTCATTGTCATCTTAGAACCTTAATCCAGTAACTGATGGAAGCAGATGCAGAAATTCAGAGCTAAGCACTGGGCCAAGCTTCTAGGCTCCAGTCATAAAGAGTAGCAGTGCTGTAGGAAATCCTACAGCCAGTAGCTTTTAAGTTACCTGCCCACTGGGGCATGATCTCTTAGACTATTTATGCTGATATAAAAAGCATGTGTCCGACCTCTTTTCCAGCTGTGGGATTCGGTTGCTGTTCTCCATTCCAGCAGAGGATTCTGATTTGTGAGTCTACTCCTAAATAAATAATCATCTATTATTCTCAATACTGAGCTAGTGTGGGGTTTCTTTTAAGCATCCTTCTTCAAGAGAGGAGCAATAATATTAGCAAATGTGTCAAGACCATGATGGGGAAACCCACAGAAATGGCTGTCCCAAGCTAATGGGAACTCACTCTCTCTGGATTGACAACTGGGGAATCTACATAGGATCAAATTAGGCCCTCTGAATGTGGGTGACAGTTGTATAGATTGAGCAGTTTGTGGGGCCACTGGCCAAGGAACCAGTATTTATCCCTAGTGCACAAACAGTTTTTTTTTTGGAACCTGTAGTAATAAGGGGCGGCGGGGCTGCGTCCCTGGCACCCCAGCCGCCTAGCTAGCTTATGCCCTGAAATAACAACACACAAACTGTATTCATTTAAACATTGCTTGGCCCTTTAGCTCTAGCCCTTACAGGCTAATTCTCACATCCCGATCAACCCATCTCTAATAATCTGTGAGCACCGGTCTTACCGGGAAAGATTCAGCATGTCTAACCTGGCGGCTTGCTTCATTGCGTGCGTCTGCCCTGGAGAGCAGAGCATGGCATCTCTCTGAGGAGTCTGCTCCCGAGAGGAGAGCTGTGGAGTCTGAGCTCACTTCCTCTTCCTCCCAGCGTTCTGTTCTGTTTACTCCTCCCACCTATCTTCTAACCAATGAGGGCCAAGCAGTTTCTTTTTATTTAACCAATGACCTTCCTCCATCAGGAACCCAATCCCTATGGAAGACACCTTGCTCAGTCTAGATAGAGAGATGAGGGCCTTAGTCCTACCTCAAGTGATATGACAGTCTTTGTTGACACCCCATGGGAGGGAGGCCTTACCCTTTCTGAGGAAAGGATGGGTAGTGGGGTGAGGTGAAGGTGAGGGGAGCAAGATGAGGGGAGAGGGAGGGAATGGGGATTGATAAGTAAAATAAAAAAGATTGTTTAAAAATAAAAATAACATGTTAATTTAAAAATGAAGTAAAATTTAAAAGTTTTTATTTCTGAGACAGTAAGGCTTCCTATGGATGTTTCCCATGACTAGTCTTACTTCTTACCCATTACCATGAAGTGGTTGGTCCACTTGAAAGAACAGAAGGGTACACCAAAGAATCAATTGTAGTAACAGCTGTCAGATTACACCTTCAACAGAGGAGGTTCTTGCTCTTGCCATGCACAGTGCAGGCAGCAAAAGAGGCTCTTAGACGAACCCATCTCCTTGAGTTGAGGGAGTGAACTGTTTAAAAAGAGGAGCACACCAACCCTAAGGTTCTGGCTCTGCAATAGTAGCAAGTACTCCAAACCCTATATTCTTAGATTCTTTTTTAACTCTGCTAGTGGTTGGCCTTACTTGCTGTGGTTTTGGATGTTAAACGCCCTCCCAAACATATTTTTGTAGCTTATTTATTCTGCGTGTCTTTTTATCGTGTGTCTTGATCTCATTCGTTTCCCCATCCTGTCGCAACTGTGCTCCACCCCTGCACACCCCCAAATAAAACAAAATTTAAGAGAAAAAAATAAAAATGAAAAGAAAATCTGAGAAAAGCTGAAAATCTCATCGCGGAAGCTGCAGCGACATAGTGAGTTATGCTGTGAACCCCTTTGTCCATTTATCTTTACCTGCAAGTGTTCATTTCAGAGTCATCAGTCTGGTTCGTGGCTTCTGGACTCTAATACCCTATCAATTCTGGGCCCTTGCTAAGGCTCCTTCTGGATATCCTGTTGTTGCCCTGTGTTGAGATCCTGCAGCTTTGGCTCCACAGGTCAGGTTCCTTCATGTGAAGATCATAGATGGGGTGGATGATGGGGTGGGCCAAATCATATCCTTGGGTCTGGGCCTTGGCAACTGTAGGGTTGGTCCACCAGGTGTGAAATGAGGACAGCTCTCCATTGCTTACAACTTCGGGGTTACATCAGTGCTAACAGGATTGGCTCCATTGTGCTGCCCTGGGAGGTGCATAAAACACGAATTTTTAATATTAGTCCTCGTAGCATAGACTGTTTGAATACTGTGGAACCTTCAAGCTGTATGATCTAAGCCTGGCTAGCTTAGTCCAAAAATAACGACACAGAAACTGTATTAATTAAAACACTACTTGGCCCATTAGCTCTAGCTTCTTATTGGCTAACTCTTATTTTAATTTAGCCCATTTCTATTAATCTATATATCACCATGTGGCAGTGGCTTGCTGGGTAAAATTCCCAGCACCTGTCTCTGGCAGATCCATGGTGTCTCTCTGACTCTGCTTTCTTCCTCCCAGAATTCAGTTCTGTCTTCTACCAAAATTCTGCCCTATCAGGCCAAGGCAGTTTCTTTATTCATTAACCAATACAAGCAACACACAGAGGGGAATCCCACATCACAAACCCAAGTCAGGGACCTCTACAGGAGTGGGCCCAGACCAGGAATATTTATGGAAACAGGACTGAGCCAGCAACCTAGGCCAGAGCAGGCCTGAGAAGCAAACTCCACAGAAGCAGGTACAAGGGAGCAACCATTGGTGGAGTAGGTTGGAACCAGAGACCTCTATGGGTCCAGGCATGAGTCTGGGACCTCTAAGGGAGTAGGACTGAGCCAGGACCTCTGTGGGTCTGAGTGTGAGTCTTGAACCTCCAAGGGAGTAGGCAGGAACCAGAGACTTCTATGGGTCCATGCACGATTCTGGGACCTTTGAGGGAATAGGCAGAAACCAGAGACCTCTGTGGGTTTGGGCACAAGTCTGGCACCTCCAAGGGAATAGGCTGGAACCAGAGACCTCTGCAGGTCCAGGGCATAAATCCAGAACCTTCAAGGGAGTAGGCCTGAGCCGGGACCTCTGCTAGAGAAGGCCCAAGGCAACAACCTCAGCAGAAAAAGCCCCAAGCAAGCAATCTCTGTGGGAGCACACCCAAATGACCCCTGGTATTGCAGAGCAAACCACAGGAGCACTGAGCAACCTCTAGGAACACAGAGTGAGCAACAGGGTAACTGGAACCATGACCCTGACTGCACCATGAGGAGCAGCGATCTAAGCCTTGGATTCACTGGCACCTGGAAGACTGATCACCAGAGCCACAGACAACCCCAACTACACCAACTACAGGAAAAGATGGGTAGACAAGGTAAGAACACATGTAACACCACAAAGAGCAACAGGACACCAATAAAAACTAGTGACCCTACAACAGCAAGACTTGAACAACCAATAATAGATGAAGTAGAAGAAAATGACCTCACCTGCCAAAGTAAACAACTTGTTTTTCTATCCTTGCAGCTGCTCTGAGCATGGAACCCTCATGAGTTCCTGATAACAAGGAAGTGGTTTCAAGTGGGCTTGCAGTGAAAAACCCTGAAAGTTAGAGCATGGCCACAGTTAAGGAGTACACTATATAAGTTGCCTTGGAACATAATAAAATTGGCATTCTTGCTTCAAGGGTGATCCATGTCTCTGGGTGTTCTTTACTCCCCAGACCCTTGCCCAACCACAGTTCCAGGTGGTGCAGGTACCACAGGTGGAGGCCCCTCTGGGATCAGGACCTAGGAACACCTCTAGGCTGGCCTGCAGGTAAGTAACAAATAAAAGATGAGAGGGTTAATTGAATTGTAAAGATGGGAGAAGATTCTTAAAATAAAACAAAGTCTTTAAAGAGATAGAGTAAACTTGTAGAAAAAGTAATATGAACAAAGAAAAATAAGCCATACAAAGATGGAATATACACAGAGAGTCTGGATTATGTATATTATTGTGTTTTCTTTGACTTTTTTGACTGTAAAGGAGCTAAGTACAGAGAGACATTCCATTGTACGGGCTGCTAAAATAAACCAACATAAAGGTACCTGGACTTCAGAATTTGAGCCTAAGAATATGTTGCTTTGGAAAAGAGATTCTTCTTTTGTTTCCACGGAAGATGAGAACATGTGGATGAATTCTAGACTAATGTGGTTTGATGAACCAAGATCCCCAGAAAGGTTGCTGTGAACACTCCCAAAAATATTTCACCCAACTAAAAGCAGAAAGCAGTTTGAAGAGAACTATACCCAAATTCCCAAATATTGTTTATAAATATTTGTTTACATTTAAAGGGGGAAATGAAATAGAGATGGATAGTTTGCATTGATATAGATCTTGGTGATTCTCTAACTAAGGGCATTAGCTATGACCTAGGCTTGCTGAAGAACTGGTCTGGGACTGTTGCCCTAGGAATTCTTGTAGATGGAGGGCTTTTAGTGCTCTGCCTTTATAACAGACATCAGCAGCAACAACAGCAAGTGCTTTGATATTGTTGCTAAGAAGCTAATGCTTGCATAAGTAAGTGGGCTTCCTCCAAGTGTAGTATGGGTCAACATGCTATGAGAAGGCCAGTGAGCCAGAAACAGGTAAGACAGGAGCCTGTCACAATCAACCTAAGACAGAGGCTTCCATGCAGAGGCAAGTGTTCTTGATAACAAGCAGATGTGAATTTGTGCTTCTGAAATCTAATACAGGCCTGGTCTAATTATATAGAAAAGAGGAAGCTGTTGGGAGCTGAAGACCCTCACACCCTGAACTTTCTATGGCACCTTGCCTGCCAGAGTAAACAACTTGTTTTTCTATGTTTGCAGCTGCACTGAGCATGGAACCCTCATGAGTTCCTGATAACAAGTAAGTGGTTTCAAGTGGGCTTGCAGTGGAAAATTCCGAGAGCTATGGCATGGCCACAGTTAAGGAGAGCACTATATAAGCTGCCTTGAAACATTATAAAATTAGCATTCTTGCTTCAAGAGTGACCCGTGTCTCTGTGTGTTCTTTATTCACCAAACCCTTGCCCCACCACAGTTCCAGGTGGTGCACGCACCACAATTATAGAAACAGAAATCATTTTTTTTTTTTTGATTTTTCGAGACAGGGTTTCTCCGTAGCTTTTGGTTCCTGTCCTGGAACTAGCTCTTGTAGACCAGGCTGGCCTCGAACTCACAGAGATCCGCCTGTCTCTGCCTCCCGAATGCTGTCATGAGAAAACAATCAGGAACCACAATTATGCAAGCATAAATGGCAGAATACAAGAGGTGGAAGAGGGAATCTTAAGTGCTGAAGATACAATAAAGGAAATAGACTCATCAGTCAAAGTAAATATTAAATCTAACAAAAGCTTAACACAAAATATCTAGGAAACATGGGACACCATGAAAAGGCCAAGCCTAAGAATAATATGTATAGAAGAAGGAGAAGTTCAACTCAAAAGCACAGAAAATATTTTTAACAAGACCATAGAAGAAAACTTTCCCAACCTAAAGAAAGATATGCCTATTAAGACACAAGAAAATTACAGAACACCAAATAGACTGGATAAAAAAAAAAAAAAGTTCTCTCACCACATAACAATCAAAACACTAAACATACAAAATAAAGAATATTAAGAACCACAAAGGAAAAGGCCAAGTAACATGTAAAGGCAGACCTATCAAAATTACACCTGACTTCTCCATGGAAACAGTAAAAGCCAGAAGGTCCTGGCCAAGCGTTCTGCTGACATTAAGAGACCACGAATTCCAGCCCAGACTACTATACCCAGCAAAACTTTCAATCACCACAGAAGGACAAAAGAAGATATTCCATTGTCAGGTTCTCTGACAGAAGGCATGGGGACAGAGACAGACCTGCCAGACTTTTCCTGGGGCTGAGCAGGATGGTGAATGTCAATGACTCAGATCCCCTTCCCCCTGGCCACCAGGGAGAAACACACACTGATCATCTGTCAAAGCAGGATCTCATTCAAATTGCAACAGGCAGGAACTTATATAGGCTGAGATAGGGGGGTGGGAAGCCTGGTATGGGTCAAGGCAGAACAAGGAACAAAGGTCAATGATATTCTGCCATGTTAGCAGTGGCTGGGCAGGAGGCGGTCCTCGGTCGGGTTGTGCTGAATCACTTCCTGTGTGGAGGCTCAGGAAGTAACAATAGACCTCACAGAAACTCAAGTTAAGCTCAGAAAGTTACACTGGGTCTCACGCCCAGGCCTCATAACGCCCAACCTCTTCCCCCCTCTTGTTTATATGAAGAAGAAAACTGCCTCACCTTGGGGTCCCTCTGAACTGCAGGGGGGTGAGGGATGTGTGGGTCTCCAAGGAAAAAGAAATCAAGGGAACCATTAAGCCGAGCAGCTACAATCCTCCTGGTTAGGAAGACAAGGGCTGTGATGCCTGAAGAGAACTTTTTGCTGCTGTCTGTGACACAGATCTTGAACTCTTGTTATGAGTGGCGACCTTTGTTGCGAGAAGCGCTTAAAACATTGAACTAGAGCTACCTTCAAGTCCCTGCCCCCCACTCTAGGACATTCGTCTTATGGGAGCTGCTGAAGAACAGGGCATGGAAGACAAGGGCAAGATAGAAGAGGTGTTGAGAATGTTTTAGAGCCATTAACTCCTTCTGCCTGAGGAGGCTGAAATGGCCTCATCTGTGAGCATCTGACGTGGACCAGCAGCAGCACCTGGAACCTTCTAAGTAAAAGGTGACGGTTAGCACCGGTCCTCAGTCAACACTAGGATTCATATCTATCTCCCCAGTGTCTACACTTATGAACAACCAAAGGGCACAGGAGAAAACAAGGTTGTTGTCTAGGGGGAAACCAGCCAGCTGCTACTCCCCCCATGTGAGGACTGGGACAAGAGCAAATGTAAGGAATGCACCTACCCAAGGCCCCTGCCACTGGGTCCTTTCGAGTTTCCTGGCACCTACCCACACTCCCTCCCTCATAAACACACACACACACACACACACACACACACACACATACACACACACATATAAAAATGTAAGGCTAGACCCATGCATGAAAAAGAACATGAAATGTTTGCCTTTCTGTGCCTAGGTGATCTCACTTAATAAAATATTTTCCAGTTCTGTGCATTTTTCCTGAAACTGTCAAATTAGTATTTTGATGGTATCTTACCATTAGATTAGTTATGAGCTGCTATACAATGCTCAGTATAAAACCCCATTCAACATGACCTAACCTCACAGAACACAGAGGTTTCACCATATCCACCTTCAACTACAGTATTCTTGGCTTTTAATGTGAACTGTGCATCACAAGAACCCTATCACATACACTGGAGACATATACAGTATGAGAACAGCAGACCCTGTGGACCAAAGGGCTCACATTACCGTCTCTAAAACTTCATAAGCTCATAACTTCATATAATGCCGATGACTTCATATGATTATATGAAGAAATGTGACAGTTTCCTATGGGGAGTAACCCATAAACCAATACCAACCCAGATGCACATTAAATTAAGAAAGAATATTTTTGTCACAGTGAAGTTAATGCCTATTGGTGCAATGTTTAAACTGCATTATATACATCCATGTAATTTTCCTGAGCTACCACCAAGTGATAAATACCACTGAAAGAATACCTACAATATTTGCAAAATGTATATAATAGAAAATTTAGCAATTTTCGACACACAGGAAGAAGAGATCCAGGAAATTATGGAAAACTAGTTTAATTTCAGATATAGCCTAAATGCTTTCCAGCAATCAACAGCACAGGCAGTAACCTCATTATCCACACTGATCCAACAAATCTCTGTACTGTTATGGAAACAGGATGATTGAAAAAAAAACCACTAAGAACAATATAAATATAATTTAAACCATGTGGTGGATGTCATGGAAATGAACTTGCAAACTCTCAGGCGTTACATAACCTGGAACAGATGTCCAGCCCAGTGTGGCAGAACACAGCAGCTACTGGGAAGGGACATGGCAAGATTTCACAAACAACACACAAGATAGGCCGTTCCACAGTTTATCAACTGGCAATAATAGCATAAATAAGGCCACCCAGGCCTTCTAGGTATTCAGCATGAAGAGACTGCTCAATACTTAAAATTCAGCCTTCAAGAGGAAATGGTGGTAGTTTATTCTGTCACATCAATCACATAAGCACACAATGATTATAATGCCCATATGTGGGGTAGAGGAGAGCTCTTATACATACCTGGATATTACATCATCATCAGTTTACCATATTCTTAAAGCCATTACCCCAGCCATAAACTTTTACCCCAGGAATGTAACAACTATACTTGATGTTGCTACTCCCTGGAGTAGGACATCTATTCCCTCCTCATAAGATTCTAATGACAAACCAAAGTATGATCCCACCCTGGGATCCAGTGAGTTTATTGGCTTCCTTATTAGCATGAGTGAGGGGTTACTGACAGGAGCATGGGTAACCCCAAAGCAGCCACACTGGAAAGTCTTCACCTAGAATGAATAATAGGTTCCCCAGAGCTGCATAGATGGGGGCCCCTCTCCTAGTCTTCCCACCTATGTATTTTTGCCCCTCTCGTAGACCTGAGGGCTCATGCAATGATCTCTGGGAGAAGTAGCTGAAGCGTCGGGTGCTGGTCCCCTGGCCTTTCCCACCCTCTCCTTCTATGAGGAAATATCAATAGTCAACATGCAACTGGCAAGTGTAAAAATTCATGTGCACTCACCAAGCATGCAGATGCTGTAACAGAGACTGCATGTTCACTTCCCAGCCAACCAGACCCGAAAACCACACAAAAACTATATTAATTACAACACTGTTTGGCCAATGGCTTAAGTGTATTCATAGCTATCACTTATATTTTAAATTAACCCATTTGTATTAATCTATATATCTCCACGAGGCTGTGGCTTACTGGTAAGTTTCCAGTGTCTTTCTCCTTCAACAGATACATGGCATCTGCCTGACACTACCTTATTTCTCCTTGCAATCAGTTTAGTTTTCCTGCCTACCTATCTTCTGGTCTGCCATAGACCAAAGCAGCTTTTTTTTATTAACCAATGGTAATAAAACATATTCATAGCACGCAAAGGGGAATCCCACATCAAGATGCTACATAGCATGAATACTTACCTGCACTGGTGAATGGCATTTAAGGGATAAACAGAAACTGAATAGTCTCTCAGATAAGGGAGCAAGTTCTCAAAGCACACACATCATGCGCAGATTCACAGTCTAAATGAAACCCTCTGACCTGAATTAAAACTGACTAGGGTAATTTAATGCTCACAATTTGGTCACACCCAAAGAAACCATTGTCCTCATTGTTAGAAATTGGATTTGGGTTCTGCTTGCATCGTGAGCCTCTGTATTGCATATGAGCAAGAAAAGAAGAGTGTGTGATTCCTCTTCTTGCAAAGCCAGTGGACTCTTGTTCTCAGAATCGGGGGGTGGAGTGTTGAACTCAGGCTGTGCCCCGACTCCTTTACTCCACATCATGTAAAACAGCAAACTCTCAGGATGTCCCTTGCCCAGAGAAACTACATTTAGACAAGCAGCTTTGAGTCAGTTTTGAGTGCAAGCACAGACATGAGCTGAGTCTGCACCTTGGTGGGCACATGCACAACAATGCCTGTCTGGCACCACCTATGAGGCACGGCTGAAAAATAACTTATTCCTAAAAGTGGCAAAGGGGCCACTGTGTAGCAAAGTAAACCAGGACTATAGGAGAGTCTGGACCTAATAAGATATCAAGAAAACCAGACCCGAGAATACAAGGAGCGTATCAGAGAAAAGGGTACGAGCAATGCTCAGACCTGGGCCTCCTAAAGAGGAGGACACCTACCTAATACTGTGTTAGTGACGGCAACAGCCCTAATGACTTGTCACCTGATCATCCAGTACATGCATCAGTAAACAAGCAGGCAGAGAGCTTCTGACTATGTAGGGGCTTCACTTCATCTCAGTCTCTACTGTGGGCATGACCTACCAGAATTGCCATCCAAGTGTACCTACTGTTCTTCCATTTGCCCATTGGCCCGTCATCCCCACAACCTCCATAGTCCCCCCACTTCACTTCTGCAGCTCAACTCTACCCTGAAACTCAGCTCAAACTTGTGACCCAGAAGCTTGGCTCTTACAGCAGCATTCCAGAGGGATTTGTCAACTTATTCCAACAGGGACACTTTCTGTGCCCCTATCAATGACTGATTCTGCTTCATTAGATTTCTTTTTAAATTTCTTGAACTCTGTCATGTTCTCTTTATGTACATGCATTCACTGTGCAATGTACGAGCTGAGCACTAGTATTAGCAAATAAGAGTAAAATAAAAGAATCTGGGTTTGACCTAGCCGGTTTTCAAGGAAATCAGAACTACTTAACAGATGAAGCCACTGTGCCTTGTAAATGTATCATTACTCAATAAACTGTAATGTGGAAAGATGCAAGAGTTTTTGTTTATGTTTTTGATATAGCTTTCTCATGACCAAACCCAGAACGTTGCCAATATGTAACATGAATGACCTCTAGCCCAGTTCCCAATAGGGTCCTGCTCACCTCTGGAACCACATGAGCCAAGCTTTCGTTGTACACATTTCTCTCAGCATTCTCATCACAGGCTCCCGCTAGAATGACCTGCTAAGCTGTGCTTACAAGAGAATCAGCAGTAGAGTGTGGTATAACTGTTTGCTCAAGGAAAAAGGTCAGTTACTAATGTCCACGTGATGAATGATCCCACTCATCTGAATGGAGCTGTTCTCATTCACGACTCCAAACTCTTGAACATTCCTCCTACAGAGCAGCTCCAAAGGCCTATGGACCACATGATCAGGTTTATCACAGCATCAGCTCCGCTTCTTGGTGCCAACTCTGTATTAACTAATTTTCTCATTGCTATGACAAAGTACCTAACCAAGGCAATTTAAAAGAGAAAAACTGTGCTTTGGCTCTAAGTATTTAAGGGATATATTGTAGCAGCCTAGCTAGGAAGGCTTGGCAGCAGGAACATAGGGCATGCACAGCCAGGAAACAGAGATAGATGCTCAACTCGCTTCCTCCTTTTTATTTAGTTGAAAAACTACAACTTAAGGGATGACGTTGCCCACACTGAGGTGAGTGTTACTCCCTCAGCTTAATCTTTTAGGGACTATCCTCACAAAAATACCCAGAGGTGTATTTCCATGACAGTTCTAAATTCTGTCAAGTTAAAAATTCAAAATTAACCAGCACCCTACCAAATCACCTGCTGAATGGACAAATACCAAGTGTGGTATAATCATAGAGTAAAGCATTATCCACTCATGAAAAAAAAAACTCTACTTTATAAATGAACCTTTAAAAACATGATACTAAATGAAAAAGGTCAATCAAAAATGTCCATGTGATGAATGACCCCATTCATCTGAAATAGAATAAGAAAATTCATGAGCAGATTATAGAAGAATGGTATTACAGCATTGAAGAATATTTCATTTTTAGTTATGTTGTTATGATTGGAAACTAAAGTCAAATATCTTTGTTATGCTTATATATTATTATTTTAAAAATTCAAGTACTAGAAATGAATTTCAGGAGGTAGTGTGATGTGGGAACTCCTTCAGCCAAAGGCCTTTGAGATGTTGGACCACTTAGGGCATGGCCTTGGGTACTATAAAAAAAAAAAAAACAGATATAAAAGCATGCAGTCTCTCTTTCTCTCCCTCTTGGCTGCTGAATTCAGTTCCTGTTCCCCGATCATGCAGAGTACTGTTGATCTGTGAGTCTACCCCTAAATAAAGAACGCTTTATTATACTCCGTTCTGAGCTAGTGTGGGACTATTTTATTATAATTCACTACATCTGACACATCTGATGCCCCATGTGGATCCCAACGCCAAAACTGCCGGAACCGCCCCAAAATGTCTAAGGCCCAGAAGCCCCAGAAGGTCTCCCACCCCTGCCTGCCTGGCTTGATTTCACCAACTAAGTGTTTCTTTTGCCAAAACCTGCCACAACAGAGATACCCCTTCGGCTGGCCTGCTGCATTGTGACGGGACAATTTCCTGCAATCTCCACCATGTCCCGCCCACTAGCCACTGCAGACTCTCCAACCAGGACCCAGGCCCCATTCGTGGCTCACGACTGCCTGCAAGCTTTGGGATCCTTGATGTTCTGGCCAATTCAATCCTTCTCCATATATGAATGTCCTGCTCTTAGTTAGTTAACTAAATTGCTTAGTACGTAAGTCCCAGGTAACTGAGGTACTAGAACCTGCCATGCAGCTGCCAGTCGCAGACACTCACAACCACAACACCTGCTGGCCAATAAAGACGATAACACCTACAACACACTGAAACTCATAATGAGGTAAGTTCATTTCATTAATAAATAAACAATAAATGAATTTGAACGTTGTATAGTGGCAGACAATATCACCACCCAGGAATTTTAAAACCTTTTTGCTTATACTATGCATGATATTCTGAAGGCTTATGTGTTTTTTTCTGCTATATCCTTTTATATGATAATGGGACTTAGGTTTTTTTTGTTTTTTGGTTTTTGGTTTTTTTTTTGTTTTTTTTTTTGGTTTTTTGAGACAGGGTTTTTCTGTAGCTTTGAAGCCTTTCCTGGAACTAGCTCTTGTAGACCAGGCTGGCCTCAAACTCATAGAGATCGACTTGCCTCTGCCTCCCAAGTGCTGGGATTAAAGGCGTGTGCCACCACTGCCCGGCCTGGGACTTAGTTTTGATCTTCATGTTATATCATTAAAAATGGTTTGATAGCAGAGTCAACAATGAGGCACTTTTAGAAACAATACAGTCTTTACAGACTAATACTGAACAGCTAGCTGACAAGATTTATACTATTGAAAATCAAAAGTTAGATAAAAAAGTTAATACCATTGAAAAGAATAACAGCAATTTGACAGACAACTTTCAATCCATGTAATTGGTTATGATTGAAAATGGTACTGAGAAATTACCTGAAAGAATTCATACTGTTGAAATTGACAATCAAAATCTGTTTAAAAATGACTGCTGAATTTGCCTAAAGGTGAGACCACCCTTCGGGGCTCCTGCTTCATGAAAGAATCTGCCAGACATTCTGCAGGACACAGAAGAAGAAAACAACTGATTGACTTTGCCATTACAAGGCAGAACAAATCTTCAAATTTCCTGCTTCATGGAAAAGTCTGCTGGATGTTATGGGTCTGTAGGCTGAAGACTGGATGCTCCAACATTACAGAGGAACTTTGGGTAACTGTCCAGGCAGCGAGGCATCTCTAGCTGTTGTTCATTCTTTCAACAAATATTGGAGTATTAACTCTATGTCAAGAATTGTCCTAGGCCACGAGGATATGTGAGTAGACAATATATTCTAGATGTGTTGAGTTTTAATTCGTTGCCCCTTGCTCTGACAGAACACCTAATACTGGACAACTTACAAAGGAAAGAGGTTTATCTGAGTTTGATTCCCAGCACTCCTGCTGGGCAGCTCACAACTGCCTGTAACTCCATCTCCAGGATATCTAGCACCCTCTTCTGGCCCCCATGAGTACTGCATGCACATGATGTACACACATATACTCATAATTGAAATTAAAATCATTCATTAAAAGAAATTTCACTGGCCCATGCTGTCACCAAAGCCTACACCGATTCCCAGGATCTGGACCTCCACCTGGGGCCTTCTTTGTGCCCGAGGGCTGTGCGGCTGCCAGGCCCACACAGTAAAAGCCACCCAGGGCCAGGTCATCGTCTGGGCCTGAGCTGCTGCAAGGGGCTGTGTCTGGGTCTGTGGCCCTGCTGTAGCCGTGGTCTCTGTTGATGCCCATAGCTTCTGTTGCACCAAAAGCAGTGAGGATGGAGCTTCACAGAATTGGTTCAGCACTTCACTAATTTCACCACCCTGGAAAGCAGACCCTGTACCTCCCCAGAGCAGCACAGTAGAGCTGTCCCTGCTGGGGACACGGAGTACCCTGCAGGGTTCCAGGGAGCTGGCTCTAAGAGTCCGAGAGTGGGAGAACTAGCCCCACAATCTGTCACACAGCGGCCTGGGTGAGGGAACGATATCCCCCTTGCTCCTTGCCCCTGGCCCCTTCCCACCTACTGCAGGCTGGAAAAGCTGGCCCCAGGGTCATGAAAGTGGGAGAATTGATCCTGCCTTTCACCAGCTGCAGCACTCAAGAGAGTGGGCCCTGCACCTAGCTAGCCAAGGCAGCATAGTAGAACTGACCTCGTTGGCATAGGTGAAGGTGACCCAGCACCATGAACGCACATGGGAAATCTGACCTCACCCTTCATCGACCATAAGGTGGTGTGAGCAAGGGAGAGAGGACCTCCCCCCCCACCCCTCGTCACATGCTGTGTGCGGCAGGTGGGAGAGCCTGCCCTGAGGTCATGAGAGTATGAGAATTGGCACTGTCCCCCACCTGCAGCAGCTCTACGGAGAGCAGGCCCTTCATCGCACCTGGACAGCAAATAGAGCTGACCCCATTAGTGAGGGCACAGGTGAGCAGCACTGGGGGTCATGAGAACAGGAGAGCTGACCCCGCCCACCTCAGCTGCCATGTGGAAGCATAGGTGAGGGGGGGAAATGCCCTCCCTCCCCTCACCCCTGTGGCAGGTGAGAGAGATGGCCCTGGGGCCACAAGAGAGAGAACTGGCTCTGTCCCTCACCAGCTGCAGCCCATGAGAGAATAAACATGGCACCTCACCTACGCAGCACACTAGAGCTGACCCTGTTGGCACGAGAGCAGAAGAGCCCCACCACTCCCTGGTATTCTCTGGCAAAAATAAGAGAAATATGCCCCCTGTAGTAATTGGAGCAGCGGGGCTGCGTCCCCAGCACCCAGGCTGCCTGCTCGGCTAGCTTATGCCCGAAATAATTACACGGAAACTGTATTCATTTAAACACTGCTTGGCCCATTCTCTTCTAGGCTAATTCTCACATATTAATTTAGCCCATTTCTAATCATCTGTGTGTAGCACCCCAAGGTGCGCTTACCGGGGAGATTCCAGCCTAGTCCATCCTGGGTCGGAGCTTCATCCCGGGAGCGGGGCATGGCGTCTCTCTCAGGCATCTGCTCCTGAGAGGACAGCGGTCGAGTCTCTGACCTCACTTCCTCTTCCTCCCAGCATTTTGTTCTGTTTACTCCTCCCACCTATCCTCTAACCAATAAAATGGGCCAGGGCAGTTCCTTTATTAGCCAATGACCTTCCTCCATCATTTCCCCTTTTTCAGTTTAAACAAAAAAAAAAGGCTTTAACTTTGACATAGCAAAATTACATATAACAAAACAGTTATCAAGTAAAAGTTAAAATAATCTTTATCATAACTAAGGAAAACTATAACTATAACTAACTATTCTTAACTCCATCAAAGACTCCAGAAAGATACAATACTACCTAAGCAAACAGGAAAAAAGCAATTTTTAAAACTCTAGAAATGACAGAGACATCTCGCTACCTGGACAGTCACCCAAAGTTCCTCTGTACCGTTGGGGCATCCATCTTCAGCCTTCAGGCCCATGGTATCCAGCAGACATTTCCATAAAGCAGGAAAATTCAAAGTCAGTTCAGTCACTATCTGTTGTGTCCTGCAGAATGTCTCGCAGACTCATTCATGAATCAGGAACCCTGAAAGATCATCTCACCTTAGGCAAGTTCAGTAGTCCTCTCTCTGTGGTTTCTCTGTGTCCAGTTTATGCAATAGTCCAGGCAAGAGCAGTTTCTTGCCCAAATGGCTATCAAACTCCATAAGGTGCCTCTTCGATGCCCATCTTCCTCTTGAAGTACATTGGTGCTGCCAGGAGCAGAGTGTCTCATTGTCATGAAAAGTCCTCAGTTATTAAAACATTAAATGTCCTATTCTGTAATCTTTGAAAGACATGAAAAATGTCTATCTAAAATATATCTCTATATATCTAGAAAATCTAATTAACATGACTACAAGCTTTACTATTATCGATGATTATCCATTAACAACCTATATTTCTTAATTATACAGTACATATTTAAATGAACTACACAATCACAATACCTTAATCAAAATCAGAAACACTTATACATATAACAAAATTGACCTTAAATCTCTATCAATAAAGCAAAATCTATACTAATGCAAATTATTCATATCTATATCATATCCCCCTTTAAATGTAAAAGAACGTTTATAAACCATATTTGGGAACATGGGCACAGTTTTTTCTCTCCAAGCTGCTTCCTGCTGAATGGGGGCGTCGTTAATTAGGTCTTTCATGGTATAACCTGTGTGCTAGTTTCATCTCAGTTGGCAGTTGAGCGAAGCAATTTTTTGAAGGTGTTCACACCAACCCTTCAGGAGGGCGTGGTCCATCATACCACATCGGAATAGAAGAAATGGACAGCGTCTCATCCTCTGTGAAAACAAAATAAGAAACTCCTTTCCAAAGTATCATGTCCTTAGATCCAAATTTCAAATTCAAGGCATTTTCAAAATATCTATGTTGGATTAGTTCAGCAGCATTTATAAATAAATATCTTTTAGCATCTGTTGCTCCTTCCTCAGCATTCAAATAATTCAAAGAGAGCATAATAGCATACAGTATCAAAATTCTCTGTGTATCTTCCATCTTTGTACAGCTTTGTTTTAACCTCTATTTTGTTTATTTTTACTTTTAACTCTTTGCTTTTTGAGACAGGTTCTCTGTATCTTTGACCTGAAGTAACTCTGTAAACCAGGTTGTCTTTGAACTCTCAGAGATCCGCCTGTCTCTGCCTCCCAGGCATTCGGGATTAAAGGTGTACACTACTACACCTTGAACTCACAGAGATCTGTTTGTCTCTGCCTTCTAGGCACTGGGATTAAAGGCGTGTGCTACCACACACAACAACTCTCTTCCTTTTTTTATGTTTTTTACTTTAAGAACTTCAACTTTTAGTCTGCATATATTTTAACACACTTCAAACCATTTAGAAATTTTCTTCGTCTTTGAATCTCTCTTTACTGTATATCTCTCTTTTTCTGACCACATGAATCTTTGAATTACTGAGCAATATGGGTAGGATTAAAGGCGTGGCTTTGCCAGCTACATCCAGTCCATTCCTTAGCTTTCCAGCCTCATGGCTGAGGTACTGACTGTAGCCAGCAAGCGAGCTTCAGCAGCCTGTGCTTGCAAACCGCACAAACTGCCTGCGTAAAAGAGTCAGAGTTTGTCCTGGCAGGACAGCCCAGAAAGCCGGCATTTTTAAATGGCGCAGCTTTTTTCCTGCTATGGCTGAAAACCGAAAAGCATGCGTTCAGCTTTTCGTCAACACCATTTAAGTGTTTCGTGGCAGGACCTCTTAATGAGCTGCAGGCTTTGCAGCTAAAGCTGAGTCAGGAAGCCTCTCTTAGATGAAGCGCTTGCTTGCCTCTAACAAGCAGAGCAGACCCGAGAACACAGCGAGTCTAGTTGCCATCAAACAAATCGTAGCACTTTACTCCAAATGCTCTATTCAAAAGCTCTGTCTCCCGCAGGAGCCAGACAGAGATTGCCATGGCGGCACAGCCCCAGGAAGTCGTGCTTTAAAATGACACAGCGTTTTTTCTGCTACTGTTGCCGAATCAGGAAATCTCTCTACAGCACGCCACCGACAAACAGCAAAAATCTGTGTTAAACTCTCTCTCCCATATTTTTAAGCCTTCTCAGGTTTTTTAAGTGGGTTTAGTCCATCACGTGGGGCGCCATATGAAGTAATAAGGGTGGCGGCGGGGCTGCGTTCCCACACCCCAGCCGCCTGCCTGGCTAGCTTATGCCCCGAAATAATTACACGGAAACTGTATTCATTTAAACACTGCTTGGCCCATTCTCTTCTAGGCTAATTCTCACATATTAATTTAGCCCATTTCTAATCATCTGTGTGTAGCACCCCAAGGTGCGCTTACCGGGGAGATTCCAGCCTAGTCCATCCTGGGTCAGAGCTTCATCCCGGGAGCGGGGCATGGCGTCTCTCTCAGGCATCTGCTCCCGAGAGGACAGCGGTCGAGTCTCTGACCTCACTTCCTCTTCCTCCCAGCATTTTGTTCTGTTTACTCCTCCCACCTATCCTCTAACCAATAAAATGGGCCAGGGCAGTTCTTTTATTAGCCAATGACCTTCCTCCATCAGCCCCCCATCCCTTGCCACCTGTGACAGGGAGCACCAACCTCAGAGAATAGAAGAACTGGTTTTGCCTCTCACCAAATGCAGCAATCCAGAGAGCAGACCCTGAACCTCACCTTGGCAAAACAGTAGAGTTGGCCCTGGTGGTGTAAGTGCCAGTGAAGGACCCCAGGGTGTGACAGCAGGAGAACTGGCCCCACTCCTTACTGTCTACCTACTATATTGGGGGGCTAGCTGAGGCAGTACTGGAGAGCCAGCCTGGATGGTAAGGATGAAAAGCTAGTGGGCTGACCCGGAACCAGGACTATGAGATGGTCCACCCCAACAGTCATCCCATCTACGAACTGCTGGAGCGTGTGAAGGGCCAGACCTGCAGATCCAACGCTACAAGACCTCTATGACGCAAGGCAACAACGGGATATCCAATAGGAATCCCAGTGAGGGTCCAGAATTGAGGGTGTAGCAGAAACCAGAGGCCTCGAACCAGACCAACGACTCATTGCAACGAACACTCACAAGTAAAGATATATGGACCACACTACAGCTTCCATGCCGAGATTTTGCTTTGTTTTTGTTTGTTTGTTTGGTTGGTTGGTTGGTTGGTTGGTTGGTTATTGGTTGGTTGGTTGGTTGGTTGGTTGTTGGTTGGTTGGTGGTTGGTTGGTTGGTTGGTTGGTTGGTTTATTTTGGGGGGGTTTTTGGGGGAGGGTGATTTACTTTTAAACTTTATTGGGGGAGGTTACAAGGGCAGAGAGCAGAAGTGAGGAGACAGGGGGATGATGGGATCAGGATGCATGGTGTGAAATCCACAAAGAATCAATAAAAGTTTAAAAAACGCCTTCACTGGCGTACATACCCCACCACCTGGGAGGAGGCAGAAGCCAGGTAAGAGACAGAAAAAAGAAACCAAGTGTTTCTAAGTACGTACCAAATGCGGATCCTGCTGCTCAAGTTTGTACGTCGTCTTAAGCAGGTGGGTTGGGAAGTCAATAATAATAACAACAATAATAATAGCAACTATTACCATTGCTACCATCCCAAGATAAATTCTACTGAGCACTCACGACTGCACAGACCTCGCAACTCTAAGGAAAGCAAAGAGGTCTAGTGACTTGCCTCTGGTCCGTCTTTGGTGTCCTGACTCAAAGTTTAGGTTAAACAGCAGGCAACAATGCACAAAGAAGCATCTTGGTCAAACTGTGGTCCCATCCACTGTTAGCCATCAGCTTGTGTCTGCAGCAGGGTGGTCTCACAAGTTACCAGAAACTGTGTGAAGTTTCCTCTCCACCCGCACCAGGTGTCAGCCTTTTCTTTCTCCCAACATGAGATTCCCCGGGGGAAATTCAAATTTCTCAGGGTCAGTTTTTCATCCTTCCTTCCTTCCTTCCTTCCTTTCTTCATAGTCTGGTAGCCAAAGGGAGGGGGCACAGGTGTCCTCACTCCCAAAGGGACAGAGCCATTTGCCTTCTGAGCTCACAAATCTTAACCAGCCTTCAGAATTCCTTCCAACCCAGGGCCCTAGGGGATAAAAAGGTGGAGAGGAGCTCAGCACTTCAGAGTTTAAACAGCTAGGTCCTCCTCTCCTAAGACCTTCATCCACGTGGCTTTACCCCTGTGTGCTTCAGGCGTGGAGAGGCTGTGAGAGCAGCCACGGGAGGCAGGCAGAGCGGCATCATACTAAGATCTCCAGTTAAAGACAAAATAACAAAAAAGACCAAAAAAAAAAACAAGGTAACTGGCATCCAGTGGACATCTCAGGAAGCATGTACAGGCCGTTGGGCATATGTGAGTTGGGGTGGGGGGGGGCGTGTTTTGTTTTGTTTTGTTGTTTTAGTTGTTTGGCTGTTGGCAAGTTCCAGCTGACCTGGAAAGCCTGCGTGGAGCTGGCTGGCCTCAGATTTACTGTCTCCAAAGTGCTGGGTTTAAAGGTGTGCGCTGCTACATCTGGCAACATTTGGGATTTTTGTCGCCAGAACTCGGGGTCCTCACGTCTATAAAACCGGTTAATCAGTGGTTTCGCCGAAGACTCTTGTGCACCAAGCACGTTAGTAAACATCCAGCGGAAATGAAAGCAGAACCACCTCACTTTCCTAGAATCGCTGCCAACGATGCCTCCCACCCTACCCCACCACCACCCCCCCACCCCAGTCTATGGTGCTATGCTACTCTCGCACAATTCCCATAGCGACATGATAAACATTTAAAAGTCCGATTTTGAGAAGCGCTGATCCTGGATTAATTTGTTTATGGTCTACAGTGCCCTCTAGAGGTAGGCACTGGTAATATCCCCCCCATTTTACTGGTGCCAACACCAAAAACCAAAACCCAGATTATTAAATCCACTCGCCAGTAATTCCAGAACCTGGAAACGGAGGGGCTTAGCCCAGAAGACACACAGCTGCTGTGTCTACTCTCCGGCTGAACAGATTGACAGAAAGACAGACAGAAGCTCATCTTCGGGATATTTTCTGCCTTCCGCGGGCAGAGCTACACACGTGTTTACTCTCTGGCTGCATCCGGAATCAACTAAGAGCCATGCCTCTGGGTGGATCTTGATGGGGCGAGTGGGGGGTGTTCCTGAGTTTCCAGAAAGGATTAAATAAAAGAGGGCGAGCTTCCTTCCCACAGAGTAAGTAGCTCTTTCCAAAAAAGCGAGGCTGCTTCTGCTTGCTCATGGTGAGCGCCCGGGCTTTGCTGCTGCCAAACCTGCTGCCATCCTTTGGCAATATTAGAGCCCAGCTTCTACAGCATCCTAAGGTGGTCTGAAGACCAGCAGCTCTCCAGGAATCCCAGGCCGTCAGTGTCAGACTGGGACTCCTGAAGCACCCAGGCTATGCACTGGGCAGCTACAGGGTTCTCAGCCTCTCCCGCATGTAGACAGACATTGTTCGACTATCCAGCCCATATCATGTGAGCCAATCTGATGAATCCCCTTTGTAATATATATTCATTCAATCAGTTCTGCTCCTCTAGAGAACCCTGATACAGATGCTGTCTGAGCACACCCGGACTTAGGCGTGGGTGTTTTTCTTTAACCAAAAACTAGGGACCCAAAATTCATGAGTCCAAGCCAGGGCTTTGCGCATGCTAGCCAGGTAAGAGCTCTACCGCGGAGCGCACCTGCAGCCCCACAGCGGGACTTTAAACCGGTGCTGTCGAGCAGGCAAGCACAGAAATCAGTTTAGCAGCCTGGGACTCTAGTGGGAGGAGTCACGCACCGCCCCCTCTCCTAACAATGCACTTGGCAGCCTAGCTGCTCCTCCTACGGGCACTATGCCACACCCCTCTCCAAACAATGTGCCTAGCAACCTCAGAACCCCCCAAACTTTCACTTAAACAGACCACACATACTTGACTCTCTGAACAATAGCATGGATTTCTCCACTCCTAGGAACCGTCTAATTTAAACAGTTTCTACTCAAGACTATTCCAATGTATCCAATATGAAGGAAAAAAGGGGCAGCCGTCATGAACCAATGTTGGGTGCACGTGCAGAAAGACAAACTGTGTTCTTCAAATGGACTTCCAGAGAGAATCCCCTATCTACCACCTAACGCCTGTGCATAATTGTGTATGCATATTATCACAATCAGATGCATTATGGGAAGGGTTCATGCAGTAGGAAGAATGAACATAGGACTTCATCCATCCATCAAAAAGCAGAGCCACTCAAACAAGTCCCTGAAGTAACCAGCCCTTCCTTCTTTTAGACCCTATAAGAAAGAGATCCTAGGCATGGTTTAAGACCCTTGAGCCTTCTCACGCTTGTGGTCTGCTGCTGGTCTGGACAGTGTGCCTCGCTAATCTGTACTACCGCTTCACTCCTAATAAACTTTGATTTCTTTGCAAATCTGTGTAAACCTCCCCCCTTATTTCAATTCTTTGGGTAAGAGGCAAAGAGCCCGGAAACATCCCCCACAGACCCCTACCTCCAGGAAACAGCTTATCACAGAGTCCATCCGCAGGCACAGCCAGCTCCAGCCTCCATCACCATGTAACTACACCCCTACACCCCAGTCATGCAGCAAATCCCCATCCTTGGCCTTGGGAGAGGCAGAAGAGAAAGGGGAGGAAGCTAGAATTTCCCAATAACTTGCTGTGTTTGGCCCAAAGTATCTGGGGAAGATGGAGTGAGGCTTGTGCCCACCAGAACACCCTGGTCACACCAGGCTACGGTGATGCATCTGCCAGTACCCCCTTGCCGGATCCATCCCGCTCTGGGGACCCAGGCCAGGCCCTGTGTGCTACAGTGCAAATCCTCCCAACTGCCCCAGCCCTGGGAGCAGATCCCTTGGGGTCACTACCAAGAGCCAAGAATTCTGAGAATTCAGGAGGGGGTGGGCAGCCCTCAAGAAAACAAGCCAGTTACTTGATCCTTGGACCAACATAACATTTTTATTCACAGGCTGGGACTAGGCTCATCCTCCTGAGGGAGAAGCCCAGGCAGGCAGGCGGGAGCAAAGGCCAAGGTACTCATCCACTCCATGACAGCCTTGAACTGTGTTGTGTTGGCTGGGGAAAGGCAACCCAGAGTGAGCACAACGAGGCTTTCCTGGGTGTGAAGCAGGGTGGGGGCAAGCAGTGAGGAGGCAACTTTTCCTCAGATGGAAACTCGATGGGCTTTCACACTCATAGGAATGTCCTCCAGAATGAATATGGCCTTTATTTCCCAGCCACACAGCATTTTCTAGCATTGAGTTAAGCCTTGATAAACGCATAATGAGCCTTGTGCCTGTTTTCTGGGCCAGAGAAACGGGATCAGAGAAGTGTCAAAAATGAATGACAGGGGCCGGGAATGTGCTTCATGGGAGAGTGTTTGCCTAGCAAGCTTCGTCTGTAGCACTTCATGAACTTGGATGCGGTGCTGTGTGCCTCTAATCTCAACACTCAGAAGTGAAGAAGGCAATCAGGAGTTCAAGGTCATCCTTGGCCATCTGGGGAGTTTGAGGTTGGCCTGGGCTACATGAAACTTGGTAAGAAAGAAAGAAAGAAAGAAAGAAAGAAAGAAAGAAAGAAAAAGAAAAAAAGGACCTGATGAAGGCGTAAATCACAAACAATCCCACACCAGTTTGGAATTGTGATTAATAGGATGGTATTTATTTAAAGGGGAAAAAAACTTACAGATCACCCTCCCAGACAACAGCCCTCTGCGCAATCAGGAGGGAGTCTAGTCGCCGGAAACGGAGCCAGAAGCAAAAGAGAGTAAGGAAGTGGCTGCTTTTTTAAAAAGAGAGACCACGCCCCAATGGGCTGGTATCTCAGCGGCTATTGGCTGGAGGAGAGAAAGGACCTCCCGCAACAAGGACCTGGAGGTATAGTTCAGCAGCTGAGTGCTTGACACATGTCCAACTTTCTTTGTTATTACAGTGATAAAGAACTCTGACCAAAAGCAATCTAGTGCAGTAAAAGTTTATCAATAAATGTTTGTTTATTTTACAAGTTCATGTGTGCACCTGAGTGTGTCTGTGTGCCGTGTGCCGTGTGCATGCAAGAGTCTGTTAAGGCCAGAAGAGGGCATCGGGTCCCACGGAATCAGAGTTACAGATGGTTGTGAAAGGACCTGAACCCTGATTCTCTGCAAGAACAATCTGTGCTCTTAACCACTGAGCATCTCTCCAGCTCTCTTCAGAGCGCCATCTCCTTGCTATTCCCATGCATCCACTGTTTTCTGTCTTTGTGTCCTTCCTCTGGATAGTATGCAGATGCCACCATTCCCAGACTATTCCAGTCCAACCTCTGCCATGGAGATCACATCTAATTATTTTTTAAAGATTTATTTATTTATTTGTGGGTGTATGTGTGGTATGCCAACAGAGACCAGAAGAGGGCTTGAGATCTCCCAGGAATTGGAATTATAGACCCCTGCAAGCCCCTTACTATGGGTGCTATAGAATAGAACCTCCCAGGAATGAGTCCTCTGGAAGAGTAGCACGCATTTTCAGGCTGAGCCAGCTCTCCAACCTACACTCTGAATATTTTTTAAAGATTTGCCTTGGGGGCTGGAGAGATGGCTCAGTGGTTAGGAGCATTGCCTGCTCTTCCAAAGGTCATGAGTTCAATTCCCAGCAACCACATGGTAGCTCACAACCATCTGTAATGAGGTTTGCTGCCCTCTTCTGGCCTACAGACACACACACAGACAGAATATTGTATACATAATAAATAAATATAAAAAAATAAAAAAAGATTTGCCTTTATTCTTTTTGATCATGTGTACATGTAGGTTTGTGCATGTGAGTGCAGGTGCTCATGGAGGCCAGATGCATCCGATACACTGGAGCTGCAGTCACAGACAGCTGTGAGCTACCTCGGCATGGTGCTGCATATCCACAGTCCTAGCACTGGCAAGGCAGAGGAGGACCCTGGCACTCACTGGTCAGCCTAACCAAAGTGGCATGACCCTACCTCAAAATTTAATGTAAAGCAGTGATTAAGGAAGACAACTTGAAGCCAACTTCTGGCCTCCACATGTGCCTTTGAGGGCAAGCACACCTGAACAGAAAGGTACACTACACACCACACGTGCACATACAAACACACATACACACATGAAAAAAGAAATATTAACTCTATGTCAGCAAACTTGGAAGCAAAGCCATTGAGAGTACAAGACATCTCTTAGCCCTGCTGTGCAAGCCTTGTGGCCAGACTTTTATCTTCTCAGATTGTAGGCCCACCCAAGGCACCTCTAAAGCCATCCCACAATCTCAGTTATCCAAGAGAGGGGGTAACATTTCTTAGCAACCCTTTGAGGTATCATCTGAGAGTTGCCAAAATGTTATCTATGGCTCCTGCTGAAACATGCCAGCAAAGTTCCCCATGAGAAGCCATGCCCACACCCCTGTTAACCTTAAACCCCATTTGTAACACTTTGTCTGTGTGCTGTATGTGTCCATGTAAATGTGCCTATACATATGTGCATGCAGGTGCGTGTACGTGTGTGTGTGTGTGTATGTGTGTGTGTGGAGGCCAAAGACAGTTGATGTATCTCCATCAAGCAAACTCCACCTTAATTTTCGAGATAGCATCTCTCACTAAACCTGGAGCTCACCAATCTAGCTAAGCGAGATGGCCAATGGATTCTAAGGATCTTCTGGTCTCCATCGTCCCATCCCTGGGATTACAGATACATGCCACTTCACCCAGCTTTGACGTGGTGCTAGGGATCCAAATTCAGGTCCTCGTGTTTGCAAGCAAGCACTTTGCTCACTGAGCCATTATTCTCCAGCCCTCAAACGTTCTCCTTTTAATAAACTCCAATTTTGCTTATTCTGGTACATCTTGAAATTATTTTCTACAGTGAAGTCAATTATTTTTTCCTGCCTTTTAATTTTTCAATCAATGGAGAAAAATGAATCTGTTCCTGCACCTTTCGGTGACAAGGACACAGCTCCATGCACTGCCACCCTCATAGGAGGTCCCTATGGCTTTTAGGGACTTCAACTCAGACCAAACTGGGATTCCTGGTTTCAACACTGAAAGAGTTTTAGGACTAGCCAATCTGAAGTAGAGTTGGAAGTTTTATTGAAGATAATTTAATACATGCGTAAGGATGGGAGTTAAAAGAAAGAGGGATACTCAGAACAAAGGTCAACACATCCAAGTGGGATCACATGCTTCCCAAGAGAGAGTATGGAAAAGTAAGACACAACCAAGTATGGACACAGCTCCTCCAGGGAGAATGAGCAACGAATTGTCCTGGCATCTGTGTAGACATTTTGGCAATCCTGAAGTTACATCCCAAAAGACAGCTAAGAACCAGTTTTCCCTCTTCTCCCTCTCCTGGTAAGAGAGCTACAGGCTCTGCGATGCCTTAGATGGAGTTACAGCGAGTGGAGGTAGAACCAGAAGCCACTGGGCTGCACAGGTTTTCAGACGTGTCTATCCCACGAGTGCAGTTTCTAGGGCGGCTCCTAGGAGAGTGCTGATTTGAAGCTGGGAAGGGAGAAAGGCCGTTAACAGCTGCTAACTGAGATGAGTCCTGTTCCACCACAATACTGGGCCCCAGGTGTAAATGGAGACTGTGCTGCCCAGCTACCCAGACCTGAATAATCACATAGAAACTACATTAACAACACTGATTGGCTGATGGCTCAGGTGTTTTTCTAGTTGGCTCTTACATCTTAAATTAAGCCATTTCTATTAGCCTATGTATTGCCACGTGACTGTGGCAATACTTCATGGCATTTCTACATGTTGTCTTTCCTCGGAGGCTAGCTGTCATCTGCTTGATTCTGCCTATCTCCCTCTATCTCTGTTCAGACTTCCCACCTTGCTTTACCCTGCTAAACCATTGGCCAAAACAGCTGTATTCATTAACCAATAAAAGCAACACACATAGAGAAGGACATCCCACATCACCTAGCCACGCCACCAGACACCTAGGAGAGGAACTTTTCTCTCTGTCACACGTCCCTCAAATTTCCCCTCTCCTTGCCTATCCTGCCTGGCATTCATAAAGCCAGAGCTTTATCCTCAGCAGTGCACAAATGAGAACAGCTGAGCAGAGCTGTGATCCCAGCACTGGGGAAGTATAGGCAGGAGGATCAGGAGTTCAAAACCATCCTCAGCTACACAGTGAGTTGGATGCCAGTCTGGGCTAGCAAAAGAAAAGGGGTGGGGAGAAAAAATTGATAGGAAAAATTGATGGCTAGATCAATGGTTAAAGCCCTTGCTGCTCTTCCAGAGTAACAGGGTTCAATTCCTAGCACCCACATCAGCTCACAACTTCTGAAATTCCAGCTTAAAATAGCTAACTCCCTCTTCTGGCCTCCACGGGTACCCGCCTTACTCATACACACAGACATAGACACAGAAATAAAAAAAAGAACAAAATGTTTGTAAAGGTTAAGAATACTTGAACTTCCTGTTTCTGTTTTTACAATGTTTCTGAAACTTTAAGCATGCACAGGAAAATGAAGCAGCAGGTGACAGGGTGACAATATGGCAGGGCAGAGAGGGAGCTGAAGAATGGCGAGCACCTATGAAGTGCCGAGAGATACCCTCGTCCCTAACAACCTCCATCCAGGACAATCAAACCTCCTCGTAAACCCGAGGAAACCAAGACACGCGTGGTTAGCTGTCTTGTCTGGAGTCATCTGGGGTTTATTGAGGCAGCACCTACTTCTAGGAAGATCTACCAGTCGACAGGGCAGCTGCTAGTTTTTCTGTCCCACTTAGCCACCCTTCACCCAGTCCAGCCTCGGGAATGAGAGAAAGGAGTGAGGGCAGGCAGGAAACTGGCCCTCCCAGCAAAACCTGTGGTTTTCTCCATCTCAAAGGCAGGCCTCAGCTCCCTGCAGCCCCACAGACACCAGCATTCACCTCAGAAGACGTAGAGACCCAACCCGATCTGAGCGGTGTTTTTAGACCCTCATGAAAGGAAGCTTTATTGGAAAGGACTTAGGCGGGAGGCAGGCAGGGGGCCTGCGACAGGTCTGGTGGCTTCCTGTGGACTCCTGGCAAGCAGTCATCATTAACAGATCCTGTTCTGGGTTGAGGGTTGGCTCCACATGACGGGGTTTATGGAAGTTACGCACAGAACTTTCTTGCAAAGAAAAGTATTATAGGATAGATGACATGGTTCTAAGGAGCAGCGGGGCTGGCTCCTACTCTGACTTGGTTTTTTTTTTTTTATTTTTTCAAGTTTTTAAAGGCCCATGTAGGGTTCCTGGGACCTCACACCAGGACTTCTGATCATTTTTAAAAGCCTCCTTTTGCAAAACATAAATAAAATTAAATTTAAAAACTGAATCACTTGGTGGACGCTTTGTCAAAGCTCAAAGTACACTGATGATGCGTACCAAGTTGTTTAAAGAGGGGAGCTGCATGTAGCAATCTGGGAGTATAGTATCTCAGCTGACGGAGTTCTTGCCTAGTATGCATCAAATCCTGAGCTCAGTTCCCAATATCACATCATAAACTGGGTGTAGGGGCATACACCCACAGTTCCAACATTCAGCATGGAAGCAGGAAGATTTGAAATTCAAGGTCATCTTCAGCTACACACTGAGTTGGAGGCCAGACACACACACACACACACACACACGAGTGGAGAGCGGGAGATAAAGAGGGAGAAGGTGGAGGAAATCATACACAGTGTTATCACGAGACAGGCAGAGGACCAGAGTTCAATTTCTCGCACCCACATGGTGGCTCCTAACCATCTGTAACTCCAGTTGCAGGGGGATCTGACACCTTCTTCTGACCTCCAAGGGCACCAGGCATGCACCTGGCACACACACACATGAATGCAGGCAAAACATTTCTATACATGAAATAAATTAAATCTAAAAAATAAAAAGACAGGAACAGGCAGAGTTAACATTCTGGTAAGTCCTCCTGTCTTTCTCTGTGTGAAGGCATGGGCATGCATGTGTGGCCATGTGCATGCATATGCATGGATGCATGTGTGTGCTCATATTTAAGAGACAGAGGTAGACGAAGCCTCAGGGCATGGAGCAGAGACCAAATCAGAGGGGGTGCCTGGACTCAAACCTCAGCTAAAATTCTATTCCCATATCTGCTCCTCTTCGGCTCCATAGCCTTAGCTGAGTTCTTCAACCTCCATCCCACGGACAGAAGACAGGTTATAGACACTGCCCCTGGGGGTTGCTTCACTGAGAGAAATTGAATACGAAGAGTTTCACACACTGCCTCACACACAATAAATCCCAACTGAGTAGCCACTAAATGAACAGGTGTGTGTACTTCAGAAGGTTTCCTTGACAAACGTGGTCCCACAGTGATTGAATTTTGTAGATCGTTACCTTAAGTGCTTCATCACCATAGATGTGGGGAAATGGGTTTCTGGGGTGGGTTAATGAGTGTCCCCCACAGGCTGGTGTGACAGAAGCTTGAACCCCTCAGAGGCACTACTGGGAGGTGATGGACCGTCATACAGTGAAGCCTAGAGGGAGTGATGTGGGAGTGTCATATATCAGTCTGTTGATTGACGCCTCAGAGAGGCCATGCTCCGCTCTCCCTGGCACACGATGAAGCAAACCGCCAGGTCAGACATGCTGAATCTTTCCTGGTAAGACCAGCGCTACACAGTTTATTAGAGATGGGTTGATCGGGATATCAGAATTAGCCAGTAAGGGCTAGAGCTAATGGGCCAAGCAGAATGGGCCAAGCAGTGTTTAAATGAATACAGTTTGTGTGTTGTTATTTCGGGCATAAGCTAGCAGGCAGCCAGGGTGCTGGGGGACACAGCCCCGCCGCTTCTATTACTACAAGGGAGGCTCCTAGCTCACTTGGGGACATGCCCTCAAACTGTGGGACTGTGATCTCTCCCATCTGTCTCTGATGCTCCTTGGCTCAGGCAGGCAGCAATTATGTTCTCCCGCCATGGTGTTCTCCTCTCTCCAGACCACTCCAAAGTTGTAAGTCAAAATAAACCTCTTCTCGTTATAAGCTAATTGCTGAAGTTATAAGCTAATTGCTGAAGTTATTTCAGGATAGCCAGACAAAGTCGACTAAAATAACTTCAGTTCCCAAGGAACTGCATTTCAAATGTGAGACTTTGCAAACACTAAATACAAATACTGATTTCTAGACAGAAAGGGGGTCTCTCATGTGCCCTACGCTGGTCTCAGGCGTGTTCCATAGCCAAGGAAGACTTTGAACTTCGGATCCTCCTGCTTCCACCACCCCAGTGCCACTAAGCCTGGTTTATGTAGCACTGGGCATTCTAGGCTCATTGACTCACATCCCCAGGCCTCGATTATTTGATGACGTCATTTGTCAATACTTTGCACATGCTTTTGACCAGTTCCTTCATGACAACACAACCTCACAAGTCCGACAAGCAGCAGATAGAGAGGCTACAGGTTCTCCGCCTCCAAAAACCCTGCTCTTTATACCCGTGTCCCACCCACACTATTCAAACCTACGTGATGTGGAGAAGTGACTTCTCTTCCCCGCCCTCAGCTGCCTTGTGTGTTAAGTGGGGACACTAAGCGGAGGCTCCCATTTTTGTTTCCCAGCCACCCAGACCTGAAAAGTCACCCAGAAACTATATTCATTAATCACAACGCTGCTTGGTCAGTGACTCAGGCACATTTCCGGCTAGCTCTTACATCTTAAAGTAAGCCATCTCTATTATTTTATGTTTTACCGTGAGGCTTGTGGTTTGTTACCTCTTGTTTCTTGGGTGGCTACATGGCTTCTGCCTGACTTTACCTTCTTTCCTCCTCTGTCTCTGCTCAGATTTCCCACCTTGCTATATTCTGCCCTGCCATAGGCCAAAGCAGCTTCTTTAGTAGCCAATGGTAATAAAACATATTCACAGCATACAGAGGGGAACCCCACATCAGGGGACAAACCAGGGCTCCATAACACACCTCAGCAGGAGACTGCCATGGCTACTATACCAAAGCAATGAACCCTGTAGTTGGAAAGTTCTCTGGAAAAGGTAAAGTTAGTTACCAAGCTGGGGACAGGATTTTTTTTAACTTATTTACATGGAATTTTACTTACTTACTTGTTTGCTTTGAGACAAGGTTTCATTTTGTAGCTCAGGCTGGTCTTGAACTTATAATACTCCTTCTGCCAACCTCTGGAGTTCAGGAGTAAAGTAGGGATGGAACCCAGAGCCTCGCATGTTACCACTGAGCTACCCCTAACCCTAGCCTGAGACCTAAACCTTCCTATTTTAAATATAGGCAGTCTAGCCAGTAAGATGGCTCAGAGGGTAAGGAGCTTGCTGCCAAGCTGGATGCTCTGAGCTCAATCCCCAGAACGCACACAGTAAAGGAGAGAACCTACTCACACAACTTGTCCGCTGACCTCCACGTATGCCACGGCACACATGCTCACAAGCAGGCATGCACACGCACTCACACATAAAAATAAACAACAAAATTTAGACATATGTATGTATGTATACACTGTACACACACACTTATCTTTGTCTGCTCTCTGTTTTGGCTTTTGGATTTTGTTGTTTTGTTTTCTTTGGTTTTGTGTTTTGGTTTTGGTGTGTGTGTGTGTGTGTGTGTGTGTGTGTGTGTGTAACTAGGATAATATACACTAACACAGGGACAGAAGTGGCCAGTCTTTACAACAACGGAGCTGCAATAAATGGAGTCACAGCTGGTGGCAGCACCTCTCAACTCTGTACCCACTGGCAGCCAGCAGGCCAGACACAGCTAAAGAAACAAGCGGCCAAGTGCCAGGGTGGGTGCTCAAAGCCAGGAACCTTCTGTGTATCTCACAGGAGGCAGGAACAAAGCTTTGCCTGTGGCCTAAGCGCACTCTTAGTGACAGGGTGACATAGGAAGTCCCCAGTGAGGCCCAGCATTTCTAACCGAGCCTGAGGTTTAACCCTATGTTGCCCCTTACAAACCTGAGGCCACGGTGAAACCATTGTAGACCTTAGTGTCCTCATCTATTAGGAGTAAACGAGACCTGACCTTTGAGAAGTCAGAATGGCACCTGGGGCACAATAGATGTTTTTTTTAAAAATGTTTTGGCTAGGTTGAGAAGTTTGAAGATTTCTTTTATCATTTTTTTAAATGTTGTTATGTTTGATATTTATTTTTCATGTGTGTCTACCTGCACACACATGGAGGCCAGAGGACCACCTGTAGGAGTTCATTCTCTCCTTCTACCCTGTGGGCCTCACAGGTATTTAATCAGGTCACTGGGCTTGGTTGGAGCAGGTACCTTTACCCACGGAGCCATCTTGCCAACCTTATTTTATTCTTTCCCTTATTTTAATTGCGTGTGTCTGTGTGTCTGTCTGTCTGTGTGTGAGCTTGAGTTATGGGCACCTGACCACCGCCCCTCCTGCTGCCTCCTGGTTCCTGCCACAATTTCAACCCTGACCACGGCCTGTGAGTTCATCTGGCCCTGGCAGTCAGACCCCTGTCTGCCCCCGTGTCAGCTCCCCCAGAACTGGCCAAAGCCCTTCCCCATTGCCAGTCAGGGATCTGAGCAACAAAATGAAAGTCTCAGCTTGTGCACGGGCTCCGCTGGGAGATGTGACTGCGTGAAAAATATACACCTGTGTACTCTGGGCACTGGAGATTAGGGGTACTGTGTTAGGGGTATTGTGTGCTCCAGGCACTAGAGATTAGGGGTACTGTGTTAGGGGTACTGTGTTAGGGGTACTGTGTGGGCTCAAAGGGGCCAGTCAACCTGCTTCTCATCATTCTAGCCATAGCAACCAAGCCTGGCCAGAGAAAGGAGCCCTGTGGACAGATGTTCTGTATTAGAAGGGAGGTGTTTTATAGGTGGTTGAAATGGTCTGGGCTTTGCAGACTTTTTTCCTGTATACTAAAGGACCCACATGCCCCCTCGCCACAGAGGCTTCCACCCATCCAAAGTCTGCATCCCCCTCTGTTCCCTTGGCCTGGCAAGCTGCCCAGGCTGGTTGCCCTGCACAGCTCATGTGCATCCACCCATTAGGAAGACCCTCCAGCATGCAAACTCTTAGGTAGAGTCTCAAATGTTTCAGCCTGGAACTCGCTATGGAGCCCAGGCCGGCCTCAAACTCATGATCCTCCTGTCTCTGCCCCCTAAGTTAGAGGTGTGTATAACCACACCAAGTTTAGCGTAAGCTTATATGACCCTTTCTCCACTAGAACAGGTATTTTTCCAGACCCTACTCATTCAACCCCTCCAGCTAGTTCTGTCCAGGGATAGGGGGTAGCTCTATGCATCTGGGTGTGTGTGTGTGTCTGTCTGTCTGTCTGTCTATGTGTATCCTCTCTCTCTCTCTCTCTCTCTCTCTCTCTCTCTCTCTCTGTGTGTGTGTGTGTGTGTGTGTGTGTGTGTGTATGTGTGTGTTTAATAAACATTTGCAATCCTGTTCTAGAGTTGAAGGGCCGGGCTGGGCTGGAGGGAAGGGCGCTCAGTGGTAGAGCCCTTGCCCTGATTCCCATTTCTAGCAGAAACTAAGAGCTGGAGGTGGATGGAGGGACAGAATGGCTCAGTGGTGGGTACTAGCATTGGCTTTGAGGATTCTGCTGCACAAACGTCAGTCAGTCCCTTAGGAGGGTAGGGAACATTTCAAGGTCCCTGAGCCAGTGCTTCAGCTGTCCTGCAAGCAGTAAGGAGCCACCCCTGCACTGAGCAAGGCTTGAGACAAGCCTCTCTGTTTCTTAGCTCTGAAGGCCCATTTGCAATGGTGGCAAGGAAAACCTTTATAAAAGAAAGACTCTCAGCCTTCATTGCTTGGGACTGTGTGGAAAACAGATTAAGCTCAGCGGCTAAGAAGCCGCTAACTGCCTCAGGACCATGTAAAACTAGCTCAGGCAGTCTACTGTCTGTGAATGTGCATGCTGGCACACGCATGTGAATGGGAGCATGCATGTCAGTGCACACACACACACACACACACACACACCACCACCACCACCAGCAGCAGCAGCAGCAGCAGCGGCAGTCTGAAAAGGACTTCAAATTTCTCCTGTTGGAGTATCTCCCTGACCCCTGGAGCTTGCTGTTTTTCAGCTAGGATGTCTGGAGAGCTGGCAAGCCCCAAGGATCTGCCCTGCCCACTTCCACCCCCAGCCCTGGGATTATAGTAGCGCATTGCCACAACCCTCTCTTATGTGGGTACTGGGGACCCAAACTGGGGTCCTCATGCTTGCATGGTGTCTCGGGGAGGAAAGGATTTACTTCACTTATATTTCCACATCACAGACCACCATTGAAGGAAGTCAGGGAAGGAACCTGGAGGCGGGAGCTGATGCAGAGGCCCTGGAGGGGTGCTACTTATTGGCTTCCTCTCCAAGGCTTGCTCAGTCTGCTTTCTTAAAGCATCCCAGACCACCAGCCCAGGGATGGCACCACCCACAGTGAGCTGGACCCTCCCACATCAATCACTAACTAAGGAAGTGTGTTACAGGCTTGCCTACAGCTTGATCTTCGAAAGACAATTTGTCAATGACTCGCGCTTGTGTCAAGGTGACATGAAAACTAGCCAGCACACACAAGTGCTCTTTCCCACTGGAACAGCTCCCCAGTCCCTAGCCAGCCTACTTCCAACCCCAAGGCCAGCTACCTCTCTTCACTGTCTCTAATCACAAACCAAGAAAGCTGGAAAGCAGCTCAGCCACAAGGCTCCAGCTGGCCCTACAAGGGGGTTGTTTCTTGCACCTCCCTAGCAGTGCCCAGCCCCAGCAGGGCTGAGTCATGGAAAAGTTAGTTCTGCAGGCAGCCGCTCACCTCTCCCATCAAGCCCACAAAGGCTCCTTTCACGTTGTCAGGAGGGGAATAAAAAAAAGTGTGGGGCCCTCCGCCCAAGGCTTGGACGGGAAATCTCAAACCTCTTTCTGGAGTTAGATTCTGCACCTCCTGCCTCGGGAAACAGAACGAGGGGTACCAAGAGAGAAAGAAAGGGGGAAAGTATCCCACATCACAAACTTCTTGTTGAAGCCAGGCCAGACTACTTAGTTGTACACCTTTAGTCAATGCTCTCCACCCCATCTTCCTGGGAACTGGGGGGTTGGGGGACTGAGACAATTACAACTCCTCTCTGGACCGCTGGTGCTGGAGAAAGCCCGAGGCTCATAGGGACACTAGGACTACAAAATCCACATCCTGAAAGTGGACCAAGTAGAAACAGGGTCATTGTCTCTCTCGGGCTAGCTTCTGAATCTGTCAGTCCCTCTTGGAATTGCCTGGCAGGGTGTTTGTTTGTTTGTTTTCTTCCCCCTGTGACTCCAGCTCAGACTCCACAGGGGGCATCCTGCCGCCGTGCTTGAGTTTCTTATATATATAGGGCCTAATTTCCTCCTACTTCGAAAGGGCACGCAGCACCCACTTCCCTCGACCATTTATGAAATTAGGGTGTGTACAGGACACGTGTGAAGGTCCATCAGGGTTCTCAGTGTCTTTCCACCTATTACCTGCCCTCTGTCCCAAACACACACCTATGGAACATGGGCATAAGCCCTCCTGGTCAGTCAGCTGGTCTGGCATCTGAACTGGATAGGATGGATAGCTGACCTCTGGGTTAGTGACCTCTGCTATGAAACAGGGATAGAAGAGGCTGTGATCTTTACAAGTCCTTAGCTTTTCAAGGTTTGGGGGTGTTAACCTTTACGGAGAAAAAGGCCTAAGCAAAAAGAATAGTATTAGCCCCTGGAAACTGGAGAAGCTTGGAGGTGTAGTGTCCCATATTAGCCACTAGGCGGCTCCAAGGCTAATAGATGAGGACAGAAGCTACACAGCCTGCTGGGGTCTCCCTAGTTGGAGTCTTCTACATTAGGCCTTGGCTACTGCTGGGTACCAAGTCGGACTCTCCGCTGCTGGGATATCTTTCCTGTTGGAAGATGGGGAGAAATGGTCACTGCAGAGGGATGGGATCTAAGGAAGGCAATGCCTAGTCCTTCCGACCGGCCTTTTAAAAGGAGAATGGACCCCATAGGGAGTCTGCTCACAGCAGCCTTTGGCCAAGCCAGTCCTCCACCTCTCTCCTGCCTTCTTGCCAGAGTGGAGTGGGGTGGGGTGGGGTGGGAAGAGAAATTAGGTCTGGATTGAATTCCTCCCTCCTGCACTTCCTGGCTGGGTAACCTGGGAAATGGGATGACAACGTCCCCAAGGCGAGGTCAGCTGGAGGGTGGAATGTCAGAACAGAACAGCAGGCGGTCCACGGTCCACGCAGGAGAGTGACTTCCTAGCCCCTTTTGCTCCACCAGAAACTGGGAGTTCTCAGGCCTAATCTCTCCCCAGAACCACAGTAGTTGGCAAATAAGGAGGTGATTCCCCACCCCCTCCCCAAATCAGCACTTCTCAACGGGACTTGCTCACACCCAGGCGGGGAGTATTAAAAGCAATTCGTGCCTCTTGCATCTAGGGCCTGCTGGATCAATCTTCGGGACTGAGGCCCAGGACTCCCAGCCCGAACACGTCCAGAGCTGGAAAAGGCTGCCCCAGATTATAGGGCAGGCTCCCTGGCTGTCTCTCCTTCTCCCGCCCAAGGATGTGCAGAGGGGGCGGGCGGCAAGTCTCATCAGCGCTTTTAACTGGGCCTGCCTGTCATGACTCACCTCCTAGACTTCCCGCAACAGGCAACTCTAAATAGCTGGAGACCCACACGTTCTTGTAAGGGGTGGGTAAGAGGTTACAAGGTGGGTGCCCAACAGGGCAGCGGGGGGTGGGGGCACTCAGAGAGAGTGGGGCACTGCAGGAACTGAACAGTGGCACAGGTTGAAGACGTGTTGTTTACAGGCTTTTCTTATTAAGGAAATTGCTGTCAGTCAAGGTAATTCTAGCCCAGATAAGCAATAAATATGCTCCCAGCTAATCTTACGGGGATTTTATTGGCACCTGGGGTCAGAGGTTCCTTTACCCTGCCCCCCTTTCTCTCAAAGCAAAATCCTACTCCCCAGAGGTCCCTCCACCTCCGCAACGTGGGAGATTCCACTTTGGTACAACTTCAGATGTACACTTTTCTGAAGGAAAAAGAGGACCAGGCAATGATGAAGTTTGACTTCCTGGTCCTACCTGGAGGCGGGGAGGTGGGGGGAAAGAATGGCCAAGTGACCTGACGTGAACCCTTGGCGACCCGGTTGCATCAAGACGTGCGCGAGTTCCCTCTCGGCTTGTCCCACACGCGCTCAGGGGTGGTCACCTGGCCCGGGCTGGGAGGAATGTCTGATGGAGCAAGCTGGCTAGCCTGAGACGGTTCCAGCGTGTTCGAATTCCAGCTAGGAGCCCTCGGGGACTAGGGCGGCAAGTCCCGGCTTGCAGAAAAGAGAAGCCAGTCCCAGGAGGGTGCGAGTCGCAGCGAGACCGGGTGCGCGCCCAGGCGCGTGCCCCGCCACGGCGCAGGGGGAGGGGAAGTCGCCGCAGCCACTCAGAGGCATGGTAGTGAAGCCTCCCAACAACTTTAACTGTCAATCAGACTTAATGGGGTATTAAAAAAAAAAAAAAAAGGAGGGGGCGCCCTTTCGGTGGGTCCACGCCGCAGCTGCCCCGCGAGCGAAGGAATACGGCGGTGCAGACTAGGGCGTCCTATCCACGCGTGCTCCACAAGCCGGCCCCGTCCAAGTTGAAAAGGACAAAAAGAAGGCAATAAATGCTAAAGGGGGGAGAGAGAGAGAGAGAGAGAGAGAGAGAGAGAGAGAGAGAGAGAGAGAGAAAGCCAGACCGAGCGGCAACTCCCAGCCCGGGCTGCAAGAGAAGGAGGCGGGAGCGGGAGAGAGCGGGCGCGCGCGAGGGCGAGCCGTGCACGGGAAGAAACTGACACCCGGACCCCCCACTTCTCCTGCACGGTGCTGGCAATCAGATCGCGTTTAAGCAATTTCCTGAGCCCGAGAATAGCAATGAGTCGGGAGACTTTGGCGGACTGAAATTGGGAGCTGCAGTCACTCCCCAGGTTTTGTGTGTGTTTGTGTGGTGTTTTTTTGTTTGTTTGTTTTTGTTTTGTTTTGATTTTTCCTTTTCCAGAAGGAAAGTTGGGGAGGGCGCTACAATTGAGAAACAGCTTTTTGTTTGCTTGTTTTTTTAATCTTGCACTTTGAAACCGCGGACTGTGGCAGGGTGCACTCTTGTGGTTGGTGCTTTTTTTTTTTTTTTTTTTTTTTGGCTTTTTACACCCACCCCCACCCCCCGCCTAAACTCCTCTGTCGGTTTGTAAACATTACCTGTGAATTGCCCAGCCGAAACGGCTGTTGGGGCAAGAAACTTCTTGTTAGAACTTCCCACCCCCGGCTTTCCCTCCACCCCTCACTGTCCCAATCTTGTGAGACGCTCCCCCCCCCTCCTCCGGACAGAGTTTATTCCCCCCACCCCTTTTCCTCGCCCAGTGCTCTGCATCTGGAAAGAGATCAGTTCAAGAGTGGCCAGGTGGGACGCCTCTCTTTTGCCTTATTCAGCTTATTTATTGTTATTTGGGGTGTTTTCTTTCTTCCTTTTTTTAATTCCTGTTTTGCTTAGTCCGGGGAGTTTCGTCCACCGCCTCCTACCTCCTCCCCCTGTGCCCGGCTCCGCCGCGCGGAGGATGGTGTGGAAATGGCTGGGCGCGCTGGTAGTGTTCCCTCTGCAAATGATCTATCTGGTGACCAAAGCAGCTGTGGGACTGGTGTTGCCCCCCAAGCTTCGGGACCTGTCCCGGGAGTCAGTCCTCATCACCGGCGGTGGGAGAGGCATCGGGCGCCACCTCGCTCGGGAGTTCGCAGAGCGTGGCGCCAGAAAGGTACGCGGCGTGGGGGCGGGGTGGCACTGCGACACCTGGAAGTGGGCGCCGAGGGTGAGGGGACTCTGGCGCGCGCGCTTGGGGAGGGGGGTGCTCCCACCTGCTGCGGCTGCGGCAACCAGCGCCAACAAGCTGAGAGTCTCCGGCCACCCACCCCTTGCATCACCTGGAACTGCTAAACTAGCCGGTTTCAACCTTTGTAAATTTCCCCGGCACCAGTCTTTTTTGGCAAGTCCTAAACTGATCGGTTTCCCTGAGATTGATATCTGACCGACTATGTGCCCCCACCCACCCCCAGACTTAGGACACCCACCCATTCCTCCTCGTGACTTCATCTCTAAGGTGTTGTGCCCCCTACAATTCCCCCTTCTGCCCGCACCCCGTTGAGGGCGGGGTGTGCGCGCCCCTGGGTAGAGCTGGAAATCCTGACTGCTAGGTTGTGCCTGATATTTTGCTTGGCAGCTCGCTGCCTAGTCCAAACCTGGGCGGCTACAGCTCTGCAGGGACGTGAGAGGAGTACACGTTCGGGTTTGAAAAGGAGGGAGTTGACTTGATATAGCCTGGCAGAAAGACTGGGAGGCCCAGGTGTTTCAAAGCCGGACAGGCGTGCGAGGGTAACCAGCCGCTGATAAGGACCCTTCAACCTTGATCCTCTCGCCCTCCACAGCAGAGGGGATCCTTCCTTCCCCACTGGATTAGGAGGTGCCACTATGCCGCCACTGTCCACTGCCTCTCGCTATGTGGGTGACTGCAGCTCCCCTTGCTCCGGGGACGTGCAGGAGAGTATTGGAGGGAGAGCCAGCTGTCACCCAACTTGCAACTGCAGACCAGGCTGACCCATCCAGTGGCAAGAGCAATGGAGAGGGATTTGAGACCGGCAGACCCGGGCTGTCTCCAGCCGGCTGGCCAGCGAAGACGAAGAACAAACTAGGGAATTAGTTTGAAATTTAAACTGTTGCTAAGGAGGGGGTAGCAGGACTAGGCAAGCCAGCTGATCTGACGTGGAGCTGCATACCTTGGGGATTAGAGTAAATATGCTCTGTGGAAAGCCAAACCTTCTTGTAATTCCAGGTTGCTTTTGTTTTGTTAAATACTGCCGAGATTTACAATTCCTTCGGTGGCTGGGACTGAACTTTGGAGTCTGAACTATCAGCCCAAGCTGATTGCCCATTAACTCTTCCCTGGCTGGGTTGTCCTAGCACAGCTGGGGCGGGGGTCATCCAGCTGTCCAGGGCTCCTGAATCTCCTTGGGTGGTTTGGACAGCTGCTTAACCTTGCCTTTAGAAGGGGGTGGTTTTTTAACCCTTGGACTCACTGAATTAAGGGGAAGTAAAAGTTGTTCTCAGCAGTTCTCTTGGGGAGTGGTGGGGGTGTCCCTGTGGAAGGCTTCCAAAGCCCTTGGTGGAGGGGGACCAGGAGGGCAGAAGGGTTACTTGGTGACAGTTGCTTATGCTTGACACTAGTTGGCTGTCTGTGGCCCTGTCTCATCTGACTATTCCAGCTGGCCCTGTCCTGCCGTCCCTTTCACTCTCTCTGTGCTTGGCTGCAGTAGGCTTACCAAGGAAAGCTTTGTCAATCTGGAAAAACTTGACCGACTGTAAACAATCCTGAAGTGAAGGCAGGAGAAGGCCCTGGCGTGTGTGTGTGTGTGTGTGTGTGTGTGTGTGTGTGTGTGTGTGTGTGTAGGGGGGGTAACCATGCAGAGTAGATCCAGCAGGTTCATACCCTGGAAGGCACAACCCCACCTACATGCTTGGGAAGGACAGGTTTACCCAGGCTGATGAGAAATAGGCCTTTAATTGGTGACAGGGTCACCCAAAACAAAATCCGGGAGGGGTCCTGGGAAACTGCCTGCTGGTGCCATTCACTTGGCTGGCAGAATAACCCCCTCCCCCCAGGGCTCTCTGGAATCGTAACTCTCTGAAGTTAGAGGAGCCACTGCACTCAGTAAGCCTGTCTCCAGCTATCCCCGTGGGAATGTGCCCTCCAGCCCCTCTTGTCTCCGTACATCTGGGGTCAGCGCATGGACCTGGGGACAATCCCCGGAGCCAGGAGTACTTAAATCCCAGTGGGCTTGGCAGCAAAGAGCTGTGTGCTGTGGGGGGTTGGGAGTTTGCAGTTGAGTTGGTTGGGGACAGGTGTGAACTGGGGGGTGGCCCGGGAGTATGGGAGGGAGGTAGAGAAGGGCCAGTGGTGTGCAGTGAGGTAGTCACCACCAGCAGCGTTGGTTAAGGGAGAGGCTGACACTGGGAGCGCTCCCTGCCTGAATATCTGGAGAGATTGAATCTAGGAGAGATTCCCCCAGTGGGAAAGAAAGGCAGGCGGCTTCTGCAGACAGCAAGCCTGTCCAGGAGGGGGCGGGACAACCCAGTTTCCCCATAATGACCTTGAGTTAAGTAGGATTTGCAATATTTGTGGACCGTGGGGAGCCTACCAAGCTGACCCAAATAAAGGGTTTTCTTTTTTAAAAAAAGATTTACTTTGTTTATGTGTGTGTGTGCCCGTACGCATGTGCACACGCGCACACATGCATGCGGGTGTGTGTGGAAGCCAGGGGATGTCTGATCCCCCAGCGATGGAATTACAGCTTGATATGGGTGCTCAGAACTGAACTCTGGTACTCTGCAAGAACACCAAATGCTCTAAACCGCTGAGCATCCCTCCAGCACCTCAGAGTTTGTCTTAAAAGAACACAGATGTCAAAAATTCAGAAGTTCTTCATCAGGAAACAGCTCTCCCTACCTACAAGACACCAAGTTGAGGAGAGACGGAAACAGCGACCCTTAGGGATTTGGGGTGTGTGGGGGGGAGCCCCTTGTTGGGTCATCTCCTGAGCAAACCTTTTTAAATTTTCTGTGTCTCTGTAATTGCTCCCCACAAAGTAGTGAAAACTCAGGCTTGTCTTCAAGTCTGCACGTTTGTCACGGCTTTAACGTGGCCTCTCGATGGAAGGAGAAGATTGATGAGGGGACTGTGTGGAAGTATTTGGGCACCCCATAGCCTTTGCTCCAGTTAGAGGCAAGCATCCAGACCATGACTGAAGACTTACAGAAGCAGGGGCCCTGGGTCCAGCATCCCCACTGAGGACCCAATGTCCCATTTCAGGAAGGCACTGTAAGAAGTAGCTTGGGGTTGCATTTGCTTCGGTATCCATGATTTACAGGGCATGTGCCGTGAAGCAGCCAGCCAGGGCCTGGCCCTCGGGTCCATTTGTAAGTCCCATTCTACTCCCGTACCCCCCTTCTTTGTGTGCCATCCCTTCCCACTCCCAGTGGCTAAACTGGCCCAAGCTCACCATTCCCTTGGCTAGAGGCCAGTTCAAAGCTTGCTTACAGCATCTGGCAGCTCTGGGCTGGTAGCAGGGCTGGAGGCTAGGTAGAGATACAGTAAAGATCCCAGAAGACTTGACATCACAGCAAGATGTTACAGCAAGGGCACGCATTAGTGGTGGTGGCGTCTTCAGTGGCGTTTGTCGCGGCTTAACCACACACCAGGTAGTTTAATGGCAAGTGACTCGTGGAGCTTGTCGCCCGCCGACTGTCTCAGCCTCTCTTGCTGGTCATCAGATCTCTGAGTGAAGAAAGGTTGGGAAGGTACGCTGTGTCTCCACTTAGAGGACACTGCGTACCCACACTTCCAAACTCCTTCACTAGGCCCCAGCTTGCTGCTGCTGACCGTCCACTCTGAGAAAGCAAGCTCTGCTGTACTTAAGAGAAGGTGCCCTTCTACCTAGGGGAGGGGTCTGGTCATCACAATCCCTAGAAGTCATCCCTAAAGCCATGTTGTCACCAGCAGAGTCGTGCAGTTAATGGTTCTCCTTTACAACTGGGGATTTCCAGACTAGGGAGATGTCACAGCAATTAAGAACACTGATCTATTCCTCTCCCAGAGAACCTGGGTTCAATTCCCAGCATCTACATTACAGCTCACAGCAGTCTGTAATTCCAGTTTCTGGGATCTGATGCCCTCTTCTGGCCTCTGAGGGCACTGCTACTTGTGGTACATATACATATAGACAAAACATCCACACACGGAAACAAAAAAAAAATCTCAAAATGGGGGGAGGGGTGCTGACAGGTAACACAGGAGAAGAAAGCCCCCCCCCCCCAGCATGCCCTCACCAGGACCTTGGGCAGTTATGGCTTGCCATTGTCCTCGTTTCTCAGGGTACTGTAGGGAAGTATAACCAGGTGTATTCCCACCCTTCATTCTCAACTTTAATTTTAATATACCATGAGTCTCTGGAAATACATGCCAGACATCCGCTTTGGCTCCTGGCTTCTGATGGGACTGGGATCTGCCAGCCTGGCTATGATCACTTGTGTGATTGGCGACACGAATGACTGAAGTTTTACACGTGATCGTGGTCGTAAGCATGATCGTCACTGTACACAATAGTCATCGCACACAGGACTGTAACACTATTATATGTGGCTGTGGCAACATCTATAACATCGTAACATTCATGACCACAGGGCGTTTTCATATCATTCCTTTGAGTGGCCTTGCTGGCCCTCGGGGGACCTGTAGCTTGTGTACAAAAATAAAGGTACAGTTGGGATCAGAGCCTTTTACTAGAAGCCAGCTTTGAACCCCTGGTTCCCAGTTTCACAACCAGAGTTTCTCCTTCTAGGCTGGCTAATCTCAGCCCCACCCAACCCTCTCCCTCGGGGTCACAGAGAGGTCAGGCAAGAACTGTTAAATCTAGGGGCCTGGTCTACAGAGGGTTCTGGAGGGGGAGTGTGGTGAGCAGGAGTCAACAGGATGCAGGCAGGATGTGGATAAACCCACTTATTCAAAGAACCTTGTCGGGGTGCATTTAAATACAATGGGTGGGATGCTTGCCAAAGGGTCAGGCTGGCAGCCATCGGGGTTAATTTTAAAGCCAGGCTTGGCAACCCAAGCTTATTATTCCAAGTCTTGAGAGCTAAGGCAGACGGATCAGGAGCTCAAGGCCAGCCTCTGCTTCCTAGCAGAGTTCTTTATTATCTTGTTTTGCTGTTTTTTTTTTAAGATTTAATTATTTGTTTTATGAGTATGTATATATGCCTGAGTGTATGTAAGCATGCCACCTGTCTGAAGGTACCCATGGAGGCCAGAAAAAGATATCAGATCCCCTGAAATTACAAGGGTTTGTGAACTTCCCAATGTGGGTGCTGGGAAGAGAACGCCAGGTCTCTGCAAGAGCCCCAAGTGCTCTCTGAACTGTTGAGTCATCTCTCCAGACCCCATAGCAGGTTTGGGATCATCTTTGGCTTCTTGAAACTATCAACATCCCCGCCCCCCCAAGGAATGGCTATCTGGCATAGTGACTCAAAGATACAGGGCCTGTTGGTAAAGAACCACCACTAGGTCCTAGCAGCCCTAGAAAGCCAAGGCTGTCTGTCCATAATTTCTCAGTACTCCGGTTAAACAGACAAGTGCCAGCAAGTCCATTTTTAGGGGACTGATATGGGGTTGACCTTTTAAGTAAAGGACCGGAGATATACATGAAAAATCCTGGTCATAAATAAATAAATAAAAATAAAAAAAGGAAGAGCACAAATGTCTCTCTTTATGTCAGGATGAATCCTCACTCCCTCCTGCCACGTCTGAGGCCATGGAGCTCAGTCTCTGCTAAGAAATGACCTGTGACCTTTGAGCCTGCAGGGTGTTGAGGTTACCCTGGAGGGAGGGCAGTCTTAGGGAGACTCCTGGAAGTAGATGACTGCCCAGGGGAAGGCAGTAAAGTCCCACCTCATCCTAAATGGGCAGTTGTAGGAATCTAGTAGAGTCGCCGTATCTAGGGTAAACATTGGAATGAAATAGTTGTTTTTCATTGTATCTAGGGTAAACAGAGGAATGGCTGTTTTCTAGAAGTACTTTGACCTCGAAGAAATCACTGTGGGAAACAGTGGCTGTTTGCTGTCGTCTAGAGTGGGGTTTTTCTGAAGGAGCTGTACAGCCTTGGCCTGACCTTGGTCCAAGACTGTTCCTGCCACACCTGGTCTTGTGTTATTGGATAAGCAATGGCGGGGCAATCCCACTAAAACTACATCATGGTGTCTTTAGTTACCTTGCCTCTTTCTATATCCTAGCATCTCCCAGGATCACTTGCTGCTGTGGGTAAATGTGGGGTGGGGCAGGAAGGCGGACCAGGTGAGCATTTTGCTACTCCACCCACTGAGGAATGCCAGTGGCTCCCTTTCTATTACCCTAGACCTGGCTACCACTGTATTGGTCTACTTGAGTTGCCATGGCTACTGGGCCAACGTATTTTCCACTCCAAAATGGAATAGTGTTATGCTCAGAGGAAAATATATCACACAACAGGTGCCCAGCCCAGGAGAGCATGGTTGACCATGCCAGCCCCAAAGCCAAGGCCTGACCCACGGGCAGGCAGGGTCACTTGCCAAGTCTCCTGAGTGTTGGTAGTAGCTCACTAGTCCCAGCATCTAACAGTGCTGTGTTACAACCAGGGCTGCTGGGAACCAGTTCCCAATAATAGCACTCTTAGTGGGGGACCTCCAAGGAACGTGCTGTGTGATCCTGGGCAAGTGACTGTGTCTCTCTGGGCATTGGTTCCCTCATCTGAAAAATCAAAGTATAAAGAGTCAGTCAAAAACTCATAAAAACCTCTAACTGCTTGTGAAAGCTTCCCCCCCCCAAAAAAAAAGAGTGCCCATCTGTGGGGACAGTGGAAGCCAGGAAGGGGAAACGGGAGCACATACCGGAGCACAGGTGGCACCAACCACAAGGGACACAACCTGCCTGGGCCTGGTTCTGAACTTTGGCCTGTGGCTCCTCCAGGACAGACAGAATTCTGCCCAGGCCATAGAAGCTATAGGCCAATCTTAGTCTTTGACCATGATCCTGGCTCACGCTGTTGCCATGATTGGTGGCTGGTGAATAGCCAGTTTCTTCCTGGGCAGGGGCTGGTCCAGTGCAGACTCTGCCGTGGCTGAGGGCTAGAGAGACCTGAACCCCAATCCCCTCCATTAGTCACTGGTTGGACGGTGGTGAGCCCAGAGTCACGGGTTACCATGACAACTCACTATACCGTAGCTGCTGTTTGACAAGTCTGTACATCTAAACTGCCCAGGAAGAAGGAGGCCCAGGCAGGCACTGGTTTTCCTTGTTGCCCGGGTGTCCTTAGGCTCTGGCACAGGGACTGGTGCTTGGGGGTATGTCATAAGTGACTGTTGTCTGAATGGACCCAGGGATGCTCCTATCCTTGCTTTTGAAACCACTGTTTACTAAGCACCTACTACGTGCCAAGGACTTTTCTGGTGGCTTCACACGTGGCAAGGCCACCTTTGTCGCTCACTTTTCTCACTGCTGTGACTAAAGCAGCTCGAGGGAGGAAGGGTTTGCCCTGGCTCCCAGTGGAGGGAGTCCACAGTGTGGCAGGAATGTGAGAAGCCCATACATTTCTGCAGTCAGGAAGCAGAGGGGCGAATTCTGAGGCTCAACTCAACTTCCCCTTTTCATTCAGACCTCTGTGTTATCCTAGACACAGCCTACACTTAGGGCAGGGACTTCCTGCCCTGGTTCGCCTTGATAATCCCTTGCAGCCTACCCAGATACTTGTCTGCTGGCTGATTCTAGATCCTGTCAAACTGACAGTGTTAAACCATAAGCCCTTCCAGTGTGGCTACCATTGTCACCCTCTCCTGGCAACCAAGACTCTAAGAAAGGCCACCTAAAGTCACCCAGCTCTGGGCCAGGAGGATGGCTCCATTGGTAAAGACCATTGCCACACAAGTGTGAGGGCCTGAGTTAGTCCCTGTACCCGTGTAAGAAGCTGAATACAGCAGCACCCACCAGTAATCCCAGCACTGAGAGACAACACTGAATTACAGAGACCTGCAATCCCCGGGGCTTGCTGGCCAGACAACCCAGACTGCGTGGTGAGCTCCAGGCCAGTGAAAAACCCTGTCTCCAAAAAATAGTGAAGTGGAGATTGATTGAAGAAGACAGCCAGCATTAACCTCTGGCTTCCACAAGCAGCTGTGCAGATGCACAAACCTAGACACACACATAGACACAAAGTCACGGCTCCTAAAAGACCCCAGTGTCTGTCCCCAGTAGAGCCTCTCAGTTAATCATTGCGTGGAAGGGACCCTGCTGACAGCTCCCTGGGAAGGTGCATAGTGTACGTGTCTAACAGCCAAGACAGTCTGCCATGCTCAGACGACAGCACTGTCAGCCACCCTAGGCGGAATCTGACCGCACTGGGGGTCTGGGACCGGGAACGTAGCAGTGCCTAGCTCAGTCTCCTCATATGGCTGTTTCATAAGCCACCCTACCTTTAGGCCGACTTCTCTGCCATGAGGCTCCTCACCCTGCCCTTTAGTCCTCCTCAGGAGGAAGCACCAGAGGATCCAGGCCTGTCCTCCCCGCCTAACCCAGTAGGACTGTATCAGGTCATTTGCTGACATCCATGTGCAAAAAGGGTAGAAGGGACTTCTCCCTGTTGAGAGGAAAGCTCTCCCTCTCTAGAGTTAGTAGTTCAAAGGGACAAAGTAAACAGCCACCAAAGTGGCCCAGTGGCCATGAGCAGACCTCCTGTGCAAACTTTGTAGATATAAAGCCCCAGAAAGCCTTGACGTGTCTGGGGGCATTTTTGTAGGTGTGTAAGAGATCTATCTGTTCTTCTTCCCACAGCCTCAGGCCCTTTAGCAGGCGGTTCTGAGTTGGCCCAGGCAGGCTCCCCAACCCCTGTCTACAGCTCCTGCTGCCTGTCACCCAGGGCCTATAACCAATTGCTTGTCACAAGAACACTGCAGGTCACTGTGGGGGTGGGGCCAGTGTGGCCACAGAGGGCAGCTGCACCTTCACCTGGGCAGGTGATGCTGCCAGGCACGCCCACGTGGGGCCCAGCTATCTCCCACGGTCTCAGCTAGCAAAGACTTAGTAGTCTGTCCTGGCCTGTTACAGCTACTTCCCCTATGAACACACAACGGAGTGGGAAGGGACCTGAGGGATGGCAAGGCACAGGTTCCGCGTGGGCTGGAGACTGTGCTCTCCTGGGGTTTGCACCTCCTTGGCTGACACAAGTATTGTCTTGCATCATGGAAGTGTGTGTGTTTCTCAAGGAACAAGTGTAATGAAGCAATTCAGATTTTTGAACTCTGGAGTCAGGAGCAGCAAAGTTTGCAGGTTGCCTCTTCTGTTTACTTACTGTGTTGCCCTGGGCAAGTTGCTAAAGCTCTCTGATGCTTGCATGGAATTAAGTAGATAGCCTGTGTAAAGTTCAGAGTACACAGTGAGGGATCAGTAAGTGTTGGCTGCTGTGGTGACTGAATCTACAGGTCATATTCTCTAAGGCAGAAACGTTTCTTTCCTTTGAACTGATGCTGAGAGGTTGCCATGGGTTGCTATGCTGTTGATTCTGTGTCCATAACCAGTGCACTCTATCCAAGCTTCTGTGTGCCACGCTGCCGGTGCTCACAAACTCAGTGCACAGAATAGTGCACACTCGAAAAGGGTTCCCAAGGTCAGAAGCCAGCCTAGATCTCAACTGGTCTGAATGCAGGTGTCAGAGCTGTGTTCTTTCTTCTACTTTCCAGCTCCCCTAGGCTGCTGCAGTCCTTGGTTATGACCCCTTGCCCAGGCTCCTCCTCCATTCCAGAATCCTTGACCGTATCTCTGTCTTTCACCCCTACGTATAGCCACATCAGGCTCTTCTGTCTCCCCATCCATTCAGCAGGGGCCAGAACCCAACATCCCACACGTCATTCATGCTGGGCAGGCCCTCTGCCACCTCTCGGCCCCTGCCCTTCCTTTGCCTGCTTTTAAAATTCCATTTTCACTTTAACTGTGTGTACATGAAGGGAAGGGTGTGTGCGTGTGGGTGAAGTGTGGGTGAAGTGCATGGAGGCAAAGAGGGCGCCGGGTCCCCTGGAGCTGGGGTTACAGGGTTGTTAGCCACCGTGCAGGTGCGAAGAACAGAACTCAGGTCTTCGGCGAGAGCAGTTCGAGCTCTTAGCCATGACACTGTCTCTCCAGCCCTCCTCGCCCGCTTTAAGGGAACCCAGTGACTGTCTGCTAGCTCGGATAATCCCGGACAGTCTGTCTGAAAACCAAAGAGTCAACACATTCAGGTCCCCCAGGCTTGTTCACCCCTTTCCCATGGAAAGTGACATGTTCTGAGGTGAAGCCTTGGGGGCTGCTTTCCTGCGAGTCACTCCCTTCTCCCTGTGCAGGCCTCAGTGTTCTCATCTATGAAATGGCCATGCTTGCCTCAGTCTCCCATAGACTTTGGGAGAACTGCCTAATGTTTGGGCTCTCTACCAGGCCTCCTTGTCTCTCACTCTGTACCTGTTCCAGAAGCCACACACACAGTGGCCGGGGCCAGAAGATTTCACTGTCCCAGCAGGCGGCAGGACAGTAGCTGTAGACTCACTGGAGAAGAGTGTTAACTATGTCATTCTGAGTGTGGAAAAGAACAGGCTGGTCTCACTGAAGAGTCTCCTCACGGGTAGATGGGAGGGAAGGACATCTGGGACTCTCTGAGGACGTTAGTGGGCATTGCCCAAGTGTGGAGAGGGCCAAGCGTCTTCCTCTACTGCCTATGTGACAACCTTAGTGTGATGGCGTCAACCTAGCGGGGTGGGAGCTTTGATGGGCAGGTGGTGGCCACCGTGTTTGATCCCGCTGTTAAGAAAATACTTCCTGAGTCCTGAGCGGGGTCCAGGTCATATATAAGGATGAGGCAGATGTTGTGGCAGAAGGAGACGTGTCTAGTAAAGAAAAGATAGGCAAGGGTGGGCTAGCCAAGTGTTGGAGAAAGAGAGAAAAAGACAAAGGCTGAACCACTGATCTGGTAGCTTTGCATGGAATTTGGACTTGATTGGGAGAGCACCAGGGAGCCATAGGAGGCTTCCTGCAGAAATGCATGACAACAGGTTAGAGGCTGGTGACAGGAGTCTGATCTTCCAACCAGCATTCTCCGAAAGTGGAGGGATTGGGGTGCCTTCCACGGAAGGCTACTTGTATAGGGCTGGTCCCCAAGAAAAGCCCTGTCCTCCCTGACACCCCACACGTGTTCTCCCACCATCCTGCTCCCTGCAGGATGCGCTGACCCAGCTACTTCCGGCTATTGCGTTCCCCAGCCCTGCGTGCCTAGGTACCCATTCTGACAGCCCTCCAGCAACTGGAAGGTCACCTCCACGGCATGTGTCCTGTGTCCTCTCAGAGATGAAATGGGCTCCTAGCAAAAACCTTCACACAGCCTCTTTAAGGCCTGCCTTTGGAAGTTTGTCAATAAAATGCTTAACGAGCTAAGTCTCCCTGGGAACCACTGGCCCTGGTGTGTTACTGGGCACGGCACGTTTTGTGACCTCTGAATTACACCACACTGAGGAGAGGAGGAGGAGTGGAGGAGGAGTGGCCATAGGACAAGTTCATCTTTCTAAACTGCAGCTGAATTCTCACCTCTGCTGTGCCACCTGCCAGGGCCAGGGCAAGCCAGCCACTTCCTGGCTACACTCTTGACAGGCATGCTTCTAGGGTCCTGGTGCACATCTCTGAAGTGATTCAGAGCCAGAGAGATACGCAACAGATAAAGATGATGGGTGACCTGGTTCAGTCCCCAGAACCCACGTAAAGGTAGGAGAGAACTAATTCCACAAAGCTGTCCTCAGACGTCACATATGCTGTGGCATACATGTCCCCCACATACACTATACACACATACACACAATAGTAATAACTTCTTTAAGAAATGCACATGAAAGAGTCAGTGGTTAAGATGCTTGCTGCTCTTGCAGAGGACCCAGATCCAGTTCCTAGTACCCACATGATGGCTCACAGCTGTCTATAATGCCAGTTCCAGGGGATCTGATGCCCTCTTCCAGATTCTTCTGGCACCAGACATGCACATGCTACGCACACACATAAATGTCGGCAAATACTCATACACATAAAATAAAAATAAATCTAAAAAGGTATTTTATGTGTATATATGCTCTTATTCTCTGAGCCATCTCCCCAGCCTGCGTCTTGGAGCATGAATGGCAGATCTGTGTTTCCTGCTATCTGGACGGGTGGAAGGAAGGCTTGTAGCTCAGCAACAGTGTTGAGTGGTGTTGATAGGTGTCCACCGTGAGAGCTAGGCTGGCTTCCTGCGGGTGACCAGGCAATTGCACTCAGTCCTCCACTTGGTTTCCCTCTCTAGGGTCGCCATGATTAAATTCTTCGTGGTTGTTTGGCCAAAGGTCTTCTTATTGTGTGGCTGGTCCTGGTGGTAATTAGCGGCTTTATCGTTGCTGACAAAGATGGCAACGTGATGCCCATACATCACTCACGTGCTACCCCCAAATGCCTGACTTCTTAGCCGGGGGCTGGGGGAGGGACAGCACATCCTAACTTTTGTCATCCACGTAGTAACCAGGTGTTGTAAAGACAATGAAGCTGTACAGTGGAAGGGGAGGGATGTAAAGACCGAGCCAATCAAAACAAAAGACTGTGCCTTGCCATATTCCAGGAGTGATTGCTATCAGGGGTCATGGGGCTGGGGGATAGCTTGGTGGGTGAAGTGCTTGCTATGCCAGCCTAAGGACCTTGAGTTCAGATACTCATGTAAAAACCATCGATGCTGTGAGCGCTGCCACCCCAGTACCAGAGAGAAGAGACAGGTGGATCTCAGATCCTGGTGGCCAGCCAGCCGAGCCAGAACTGTGACATCCATGTTCAGTGACAAGACTTTGTCTCAAAAATAGAGAGCCACAGGGCACATTCCAGTGTCAACCTCTGCCCCACCTCCCACCCCCACTGCCAGGGATCTGGAGCCACTTCAAGGCTTTCTGCCCTCCACCAAGCAGGATAGGTGTGAGTCCCATGACCTGCTAAGGGAGCCAGTGCAGGGGTTTCTGGGGTCCAGAGAACTGTTTACCTCTAAGGGGCCAAAGCCCAAGTTCCTCCTTATAAACTAGAAGCCAAGTTTGAGGGCTATCAGGGACAACACATCCCCTGGGCTCTCTGTGGCCCCAGGGTGTCCCCAGGAAGGCCCAACATCTCTGACTGCTCACAGCCATCCTGATCCAGAAAGCATTTTCTTGCACTTTTGACCTTCCCTGGTCCAAGAAAGACAGCTGGAAGTAGTGGGGCCCAGGGACCCTAAGTGACTCATCCACTCACATAGCAAATCCGCTCCTGACTAGATTCCTGGGGGCCCTGACCAGACAGCTTCCCACCCAAAAGGCAGCATGCCCAAGGAACTGCAGACCGGGAAACCCTCTGGGCTAAGCCAACTGACCGGGGACAGTAGGCACCATTCTGTTTGGCATACCGGTATACCTAGAGACTATTGCGTCTGTCTCCATGAGCTTTTGTGAAGTCCAGAGCCACCACAGACACCAAGAGCCACAGTAGACACTTCCCAACTCACTGGACGAAGACCAGAGCAGACCTAAGGCCCTGCCCCCTGAGTTTGGAGGTCCCTTGAGGGAGGTGCGGGTCCGGGATTCCCCTGCAGAGGAAGCTGACTCCAGATGGTGGAAGCTGCCAGTCCCAGGGATGCTCCATAGGAGGCAAGTCCTCCAGCTGGCCGGGTGCCTGCGGCTGAGGTGGGTGGGTGGCGCATGGTTCACCCAGCGGCCAGCAGACTGGCTGCGTGTTGCAATGTCTGGTGACTTTTGCAGCATCCTGTCTGTCAGTGTGCGCAGCTGGGCTGCCCTCACTGAAGAGAAAGGAGCAAACCTGTGGCTGGGGTGAGCCTGCTTGTCTCTAACAGGCTGCATGGCTACCTGGCAGCCCATATGCAGCTCTGGGTTCTGCTGCCAGTCAGCAGCACCCGTGACATCAGTGCGTTTGTTTACTGGGGGAAGAACCTGAGGTCACAGTGGCCGAAGAGCTGTACCCCATTTTTATCTCTAACCCCTTGCCATCTAAGCCCAGCACCCCCTTTCCTGTCTCCTCTCCTTCCTGTCTGCTCTTGAGACCCCATTCCAGTCCCCTACTCACCTCCTACCCCTCCATAATCTCTACTCAGGACCCCCCTAACCCCCTATTCCTTTACTACCCCACCCCTACTTGCACCCGGGATCCTAATCCCAGCCCCCTATTCACCCCTTACTCTGTTCCCACATGCTCCCAGGATCCCAGCACCAGCTCCCTGCGCCTCACTCCTGTCCCTATCTTCAGCCAGAATCCCCCCACCTCACCTCTATCTACACTTTGAACTCCAACCCTAGGCCTAACCCATTGCATCCCTGCCTCCCCTCCACCCATCCAACCTGGGACCCTAACTCCTCCCCCACCAGCCAGTCCCTATGCACTGCAGTCCAGCCCCCTGCATCTGTCCCTCCTTCACCAACACATACCTTACCCCACCCCCACTTACAGAAAGACTTCCTGGAGCCTCCTGCCAGACCAGTGATCTGAGCGCTGTGCCTGGCCACTGCCCCTGTCATGTGAGCCTGCTGGCCAGCCTTGCTCCATCTACATGGAACACACAGAGCCAGGGCAGCAGCGTGATCATTGTCAGGCACCAGGGACAGGGCCACGCCATCACTTGAAACTGTGTTTACAACCTAAATGGGTAGCTAGCCTGGCATCCGCCTCCCCTCTGCTTCACCAGGACTGTGCCCCCAGAAACTGAGGTAGCCCAGGGACTTACCTGGTCAAGATCTTTCTCTTCCCAGATACCCAGACTTAGCAAAGCCCACTTTCCCCGGTGGATGGCAGATTTTTTTTTTGTACCTTCTCAGCCCTTTGCAAGCCCGATGCCCCCTCCTCTGACAACCCTGCAAGCCTCCTAGATTCCTCTTCTCCATCCCTCCTTCCCAAGCACCCAGTCACCTGAGTGTACCCCAGGACTAGTCCCACCCCACCTGGATCCTAAATTCCCCTTCTGGGACTCCAAACTCATTCCAACATCCAAACCAGACGCTGTCATGCCCCTGCTCATAGTATGACCGCCACCAAACTCCACGCTATCACACTCAAAGTAGAATTCAGTGCCCAGTGTGGCTGGTATCTGCCACTGGGCTGCGACACACTGGTCATCCCCATGCCAGCGTCACACTGAGCCCCTTCCCACTTGGGGCCTGTGTATGCATTAGCTGCTCTGTCTGCCTCCTTCCTCCGGACATCTGCACAGTTCCCTCCTTCACATCCCTCAGGTATCCCAGCAACCTGCCCCCTTCAGTACCACTTTCTGCCCACCGTCTTTCTCCATCCTGAGAAGCTCGCGTTCCGCTTGGGACACTTTCAGCCGCCCCTTTTTGCCTGGTCATCTAGAGCTTTTGTTTTGTTTTGAGAGGGCTGTAGTGTGGTAAGATATGTGAATGTGTGCCTGTATGTGCGTGTGAAGTTGAGTGTCTTCCTCAGTCACTCTCCAGCTTATGGACTGAAGCAGGGTCTCTCCCTGAACCCTGGGTTTGCTGTTCAGACTAGTCTTGCTAGCCAGTTTACTCCCAAGACTCAGTCTCTGCCTCGTGTGCTGGGATAGCAGAGGATCCACTGTGTAGCTCTGGGAATCCAAAATCTGGTCTTCATTCTTACCTGGCAAGCATGTTAGGACACACTGGCCTTCTGTTCCACAGGGTCTAACTGGAGGAACTGGGACAGAGGTCATAGGACTCCTGCCAGGAACTGTAGCTCGTCTCTTGCCCTTTGCTGTCTGTGGCCATAACTGATATTTACGGAAAGAAGTAAGGGCCCTTGTTCTTCTAGCTGGAGAGAGCAGCTGACTCAGAACCAATGTAAGAATGACACTGGGGTTTGGGGATGGAGGTAGGGAGACCCCAGTCAGGTCTCACTTGGTTTTGAGCAAAGCTCAACACTGCCTCTTGGCAGGCAGCAGTTTTAGGGTCTCAAGAGAGATCCATTGTAGAGAGCTTAGAGCGTCTATCTCAGAGAGAAGACAAGAGATTGCAAATAAGGCAGGAATGGGGGCTTGGGGCAAGTGTCAATCAATTGGTACTGACTCCCTGAAGGCCTCTTGGGTATGCACTGGTTGGAGAAATAGGATGCCCTTCGAGGACAGCACACAAAAAAGCCACATTGAGGTGGGGGAGGAATGATTATTCAAATGGAAGCTAATATTGTCCTGAGAGGGCTGGCAAAGGGCAAACATGGTCACTGCTGAATTTTACTGAATGGGGGGAATCCAGTAACAAAGTCCTGCTGAGGTTCTAGAAGGATCTCTGGCTGTTGTGTTGCATCTTAATTGAAGCAGGGGTCAAGTGGGAGCAGATCAGTTGGGGGCAAGTTGTCTTGAGGAGAGAGAAAAGCTAGGCCTGGAGTGGCTGGATTCAGAACGTGGATGACAAGAACTTGGATGGGCTGGGTGCAGAGTTAGAGATAGGAACCTATATGGGACCATGAGGCATCTTTGGGGAGAATAGAGGAGGCATCTGCAAACAGCATTGTGGTGGGCTGGTCTGGTGACCGAGCCCACTGACTCCATGACTTTCTGGCCTCAATGTCACACAGGGTCTCTGGGGCTCATCTGTTGAGTGGGGATAACAGGACCCACCTATGACGGCCACAGGAAGTGACCACAAGCTAAGAAACTTATAACCACAGGTCTTAGCCTGGTGTGGTGACACATGCTGAGGCAGATTGATTGCCAAGTTTAGGACCAGCCTGAGCTACAGGGTGAGACCTTGTCTCAAGGGAAAATAAATAAGACAGGCAAAAATTACAGATCTATTCTGTCACAGTTCTGGGCCCCACTCCCCCAACAGATTCCTCTGTTCAACCCTTTCATCTCCAGTGAGGACTTAGGACCCACCCTAATCCATGACAGTCTCTCCTTGGGGGTCTTGACTGGGTTGTATCTGCAAATAAAGTCACAATTGTGAGCTTTGGCTGTCAGGACTTGGACATGACTCCAGGAGGTCACATATCCTCCCACTCATCCTGGTCTCTTGTGAGGATATAATCTAAGCTCCCTAAGATAGGGCCATGCACAAGGCAAGAGCCCAAGAAGCAATAGCTGTGGTCTCCCTCCCACTTGTGTGAGGATCACAGATGACCCTGGCAGGGGCCACCCCTCCTCCTACCTGCTTTGCCAATGCTGCCACCAATAGGAGCACCTGACTTGATGGCCCTTTGGTCCAGCCTGCAGGACCTGGCATCTTTACAGCAGGTGAGGATTATCACTCTGGCCCATGCAGTAATGACCTGACCAGCAGGAGCAGGAGCCACACACATACAGGTTTGTGCTGCCCCTCCTTCCCAGGGAGGCCATCCAGACAGGCACGTGGGTGCTGTAATACCCGGACACGTTGCTTAGTGATAGCTGTTCGGTGAACACAGGATCCCTTTGTTCCCCAAGGCAGTCAGTGGCCAAGGCCACAGGTTTGAGAATCAGGTAGCATATGAGTAAATTGTGTGATCCTTCTCCTCTGTGCCTCAGGTTCCTCATGTGGCAATGTCTGTGGACCCTTTCCTAGAGTTATCAGAGCCACAGGACACATGTTAGGGCTCCTGGTCTCCAGGTTGTAGTCAGGGACTTGTGGGTGCGCTTTGTCACCTCAGTAACTGGGTCAGCCATGGGAGTCTTGTAATAAACCTGAGGCCATTAGTATTGTCAAATAAATACCAATATTATCGTCAGTAACATAGCAACAGAAACAGATGTCACTTCTCATAAAAGATCCTACCACCTAGGAAATGGCTCCGTCAGCAAAGTGCTGACTGTATTCCCATAAGGATCTGAGTTCAGATCCCTGGCACCCATGTAAAAAGCTGGGACCAGCATCACAAGTCTGTAATCCTGAGATTACAGAGCCCTTTGTCTCAGGGTGGAGGGCGATGGAGGAAGATGCCCAGCATCACTCTCTGACCTCCACACAAGTGCACGCATGCACGCGCACCACACACACACACACACACACACACACAAACACACACACACACACACACACACACACACACACACCCTGCAAAACCCAGAGCTGTCAGTGGTGGAGTGGTGGTGCTGAGAAGACCATCTGAGGCTCTGTATCTTGCCTTCCCTGGTCACAGTGTTGAATGCAGTAACTGAACCTCCCTCCCAGTCTGTCCCCTGTTGAGTGTGGACTGGAGCATGTAGCCTTGGGGAATGACTCAGGGGGTTGGCAACCCAACAGGTACATGATCATCACTTTGAATGGCTGTCATTTGGAAAGAAGGGAGCCCTCTTTCCTGTAAACAGGGTGACAGGACAGCACTGGCGATAGATGAGTCATGGGACAACCACCTAGGGCTTGTCGCTAGGAAAAGGACCTCCTAACAGAGCCAGCTGGGGGCTAGAGCTTCAAGCCTGTTAGTGTTTGAATCGGTCTTTGTAGAGACAACAGTTCCAGATGCTGAATTAAAGTGGTACTCCTGTGGATACCTGGGACAGGCAGAGAGAGGGCCCTAGAACATGTCTTCCAAGCCTCCTCCTTCTTAACAGACCCAGGGGCTCCTCCCTAGAACTCCCAGGAACTTCCAGAGTTCAACTTAAAAACCTAGCCTCCTAGGGAAATCTTCCCACCAAGGTCCTGCAGATGGGCAATTTAGACCCTGGTCTCTGCCTGCCTGCCTGCCTGGTTGTAGCTGAAGGATGTCTTTCAAGTCAAGGAAAAGATGAGACAGAGACCACTTAAGTTCTGGAGTTCTGACCCAGGCAAGGCCATGTCTAAGGGAAGCAAAACTTTGGGCCACCAGAATCATCAACACCTCCAGTTTTGTGGGCCTAGCAAATCTCCAAAAAGAGGGCCCTGTTACTGTTGTGTTGTTGATAATAATCCCAGCTGGTCCAAAATGAGCTTCCCTAAAGCAGCACTCAAACTTCAACTCATGGGGATTCCTAGGGTTGCCAAGCTCACAGTCAGAGGGACTCCAGAGCCAGGGTCCACTGTATTCAAGAGATGGGTTTTCTCTCTTTAGAAATACCTCAAGGTTGAGCCTGGGATATAGCTCAGTTGGCTGAGTGCTTACCTAGCATGCATGAAGCCCTGAGTTCATTCCCAAGTACTGCATTAAACCAGCATGCTGATAACATGCCTGGAATCCTGGCACAAATCCAAGCAGAAGGACCAGAAGTTCAAGGTCATCCTCAGCTCCATATTGGATTTTAGACCTGGGTGGGCTACATGAAGCACTGCTCAACAAAGTTGGTAGCCAGATGTGGTGATATACACCTGTAATCTTGGAACTTGGAAGGTAGAGACAGGAAGATCTGAAGTTCAAGGTTATTCTTAGCCACCTAGAGAGTTCAAGGACGGCCTTAGCTAAGTGAGACCCGATCTAAAAAAAAGAAAATACACAGAATTGTAAAAGGTGTTTTTGAGACAGGCAGCCCATGATCTCTTGATCCTTCTGCCTCAGCCTCCCGATGCTCATTTTACAGATATGTACCACCATGCCTGACATCTTTAGCTTTGAGTGTGTGCTCTGTTCCCAAGCCTGTAACACAAGCTACTATTCAAGGCCTGCCTGGGCTCCAGAGACAACTCAAGGCCAGCCTGGCCAACGTTTGACCCTGTCTCAGAATAAAATGTTTTTAAAAGGAGAAAGGTCATGGAGGATCATAGCTCAATGGTAGAAGATGCTGCTTACCTAGCATGTACAAAGTCTAGAGTTCAGTTCTTGGTACCACAAAAAAATAAATAAACAAAGTACTGTGTCCATGTCTCGGACACCACAGTCCCTCCCCCAGGGATGCACCCGTCTCCTGTTCAGTGCCACCCTAACTCTGACTGTACGATAGACTGAAACTCCCATGCTCCCTCTTACCCAGTCATTAGCATGGGTCTTAACAAGCATCTTCCTATCCCCTGTCTGCTATGCTGGGAGTGGCGGCAAGTCACACCCTACTCCAAACCTCCCTCACCCAGTCTGCTGCTCTGCCCACCATGCTTGGAGTCTCCCTGGGCATTTTCCTTCTGTCTGCAAGGTCAACATTGCCAGTCTGACCTTAAGCCGCAGGGCCCAACTCCCTGCCCAAGGACTTGGACCTGAGACTACCTGCTCCGGTCACTGGTGGGATGCCCCACCCCCCACACTCCCACCACACACATAGCCAGTCTCTAGGCTGTCCTCCCAGAGAGGAAAGGCAAGGCTGAATAGTAGAGATACCAGTGTCCTAGGATCAGCAGACCTTTCTAGATGGACCAGTGCCATGTGACTGGGTCAGCTGAGCCTGGCCGGTGCCGGACTCACAAGATGATGAAGAGTCCCTGAGGGACACTGAGCCAAGGCAAAGGGCTTCCAAATGGTCAAAACGCTCCTCTGTCTGCCAGTGGAAGCCCAAAACAAGGGCTAGCCTTAGCGGGGAGGAGCATGGGTTCTGAGTCACAACAGTGAGGACAGGAGAGGCACGACCCCTAGGCTAGTCACTTTATTCTGTTTGAGACTCACATAGTGTGGGGGATAACATACCCACCCACAAGGTGTGATGCTGAAAGAGGGCATATCTGTCTACTTGGCACAGGGCCTGGCCCGTGGCAAGGGCTCTGTTAATACTAGCGATTGGCCAGTGTTGTAGGAAGGGTGGAAGGAACAGCCAAAGAAGCTTTGGAACTGAAGGGGCCATTCAGGCTCTGCTCTGCGGGGTGAATGGGAGTTTGCAAAGAGCCTTGATGTTTTCAAGAAAAATGGTGGAGAGAGACGACAAATAGCACTTTTATCATGAGTGGAGGCCCAGGAGAGGTATTGATGGGGCTAGGCAGGGGTTACCAACGCTGAGTTACGGTGGGGAAGTTTGTGCCATGCCTTTTGTTCTGCTCCTATTCTTATTGTTACCTGTCTTGCTTTGAGACAGGGTCCTACTGTGTAGCCCAGGCTGGCCTTGAACTGGCCGTCTTCCTGCCTCTGCCCCTCATACTGGGATTATAGGTGTGTACCTAACTTCTGAGTTGTTGTCGTTGTTGATTTTTTTTTACATGGGGGTAGGGAGAGGGTGTCAGGAAGTCAGAGGATAACTTGGAGTAGTCAGTTCTCTCCATGTGAGTCCCAGGGATGGAACTCAGGTCGTCAGACTTGGTAGCCAGCACCTTTACCAGCCGAGCCATCTCACCAACCCCTGACTTTCATAAGTCACCTTTGTTCATTAGTGACTTTACCCATGAGCAAACATCAAGAAGTGAGTAGCAGCCCGGGACAATCCTTCCACCTGGGGCCTCTCTGAAGATGCTTGCTCCCTTGACCCATTGAGTGTCAGGGATAGGTTTTTCTGGGTTATTCCTTGCTGCTCCCCTTTTGTTTGCACCCTGAATCCTGAACTTCTTTCCTGGCCATAAGGCACGAAGTCTTTGAGTGACTGTAGAGTGTCAAGGGTGAGGTGTGATATGTCTGCCCTTCCTCCCCAGGGAAATCCCAGCAGAGCGAGCCTCCGGGACACTCAGTAGACACCAGCCCTGCGCTGAGTGCCCTCAGGGCCTTGAGAGGGAACATACACAGTTTGATTTTATTTTCAGTAGGACTGGGGATTGAATTTAGGAGAGAGAATAGCAGCAGTCACTGGCCGCCTGCGCTTGGAGCCAGACAGTGCTGATGTGCAAACACCAGCTCTGCCACTCAGTGTGGATGGCCTCGGACAAGCGCTTGGCCTCTCCACGCTGCGGTTTCTTCTCTCTGGGTAGTCACAGAACCGCTAGCTCCTGGCTTCCCCTAGATACCTCTGTTTATTCTTTATCCTCTTACCCTCAGTTGCGACTGATGCTTCCTCAATCCCTTAACCTTCCTTACAGGGATGGGCTCCTGAGGTGGGAACTGTGTCTCTTTCATTCTCTTAGGTCCCAGTGCTGGGCTCAGCCCCTTCCCATAGCAGACTCTCTAGCCCTAATAGGTAGGTGGATGAGACTGTGGTGGAGACATGGAGTTAGATGAGGCACAAGGAGAGCTTTGGAGGCAGGAATAGATACCGTCATGAGTGGATTTGGAGTTGGGTCTTCCAAGCTTGACTTATGCTGCCATGCTACAGGACCGCACCTGCAGCAAACAGACCCTGGGTTCAGATCCCACCTCCATCTTCCACCAGGTGTCAGGTGTGGCTGTGGACATCTGACTTAGTTCAGTGAGCTTTAGTTCCCAAGTACAGAAAGTGCCTGATGTAAGTCTCTAACCCAAAGGCTTCAGCTGCTGGGTCAAGCAAACGCCAGCAAGGCAAAGCAGGGCAGGCAGGCCCTCACTGACAGTCCATACCGGGACCAAGGCTTTCTCTCCTCCTCCTTCTCACCTGAGAGGGGAAGCCCATTGTCTCACCTCACAGAGGACTGGAAGCCAAGAGGGTAGAGACGCCAGTCCTGATTTCATAAGTTTAGGTTAGCCCGGTTCTGCCAGCTGGTCAGCCAGGGAATTAAGAGGAGGCTGAAGCAGCTTCCAGGACTGTCTCTTCCCCAGGCTCCTATCCACTCTCCCTCAAACCTCACTTCTCCATGCCACCTTCATCTCCTTCTGGCCCTGGGAGGACCTGTCAACACTTGTGGTTACCCAGGGGACTGTGGCAGAGCCTTGAGCAGACTTTCTGTGTGCATCATATCCTTCAGGGACACAGATTCCCCGAGAGCTTGTCACTAGAGCAGCTTCACCAGAGAGTTCTGTGCCTTCAGGCCCTCTCTCTGGTCCACACAGACTGCATTGGAGCCACCATCACCACAGAGATGCAGGCTGACTCATAAGGACAGGTGGCCTCAGTGTGCCCTATATGCATCCACGAGAGGACCTGGTGACACATGCACATGGATTGCATACATTCGCAGAAACATACCTATGTTCAGATGCAAGGCTCACAGACACCTATTCATAGATGCAGGCTCATAGTCATAGACACATGTTCACAGGTCCATGCACATAGAGCATGCTCACAGACACAGACATCCACAGATGTGAACTTGTAGATACACATACATTCCAGACACACAAATGCATACTTACACTTACAGACACGCAAGTGCACACTCAGATGGGCTCGGAGGCACTAGCACTCACAGGCACAGACACACAAACACGGGACACAGAAATTTGCCCAGGGAGATGCACCTGCCCCCGGCGGCACACCTTTGCCCAGCACCGTGGCTAGCTCCTTGTCTGCATGCTCCAGCCCCAACAGGCCTGCCCTCAGCTTGGCCTTCCTGGGTTGAGTGCTCTAGGAAACCCCAGGCCCCACTGGTCCACACAAACTCATATATGGAAGATTCTGGGGCTGCAATGAGCTCAGCCACAGAGAATGGGTAATCTTTCAGTCTTGAGAGGTAATTTAATACCCATCCACACTCTCCCAACTTTGGCCCTTAACATGTATTCATTCATCCAACAGACAACATGTGCTTTGGTAGACACTGAGATATTAAAATAAATAGAACAGAATTGGGCCCTGGAGATGTCAGGTTCACAGAGACACTTAGCCATTGTACCAGGGAGAGGGGTAGAACCACTCTGCCAGTATACAGGGTTGACCTCAAGAGGACCAGGGTCCTGACTGTAGTCTTTGCCTGCTCACAGGAGACAGTACATACAGGCCTTCATCCCGCCTGCCTGCCCACTGCTACCCCCCCCCCCCCCACACACACTTTGGGGCCATCTTCCAGCCCAGTTGACAGGGCTGCTCTCCCTAGTTCCTGGTTGCAAACATTCTGAGCAAAGCATTGCTTTAGAACCCTGACCATCTCCAGACATCAAAGAACCAGACTCCTTTAGATTGGACCCTCTGCACACCTATTTGTGCTAGGAAAGCCACAGGGGTTCCTAGTGACATCAAGCCCCTCATTGATGATTTTAAAGAGAAAAGCAACAGAGCTATGGCTAAAGAGATGACTCAGCAGTTAAGAGTGTTTGCTGCTCTTGCAGAGGACCCATGTGGAGCCTCACCATCACCTGTAACAAGTTCCATGGGATCACATGTTCTTCTGGCCTGCACAGGCACTGGCTCACGTGCCACACACACACATACATCAGGCACACATGCATACACAAAATAAACTTTTTTAAAAAATCTTTTAAAAAGAAAAAAACACAGACCCTTGCTGGAGCCTAGCCTCTATTATGCTGATTTTCCTGGATGCCGTGGTTGCCTAGTTCTACCTCTCTACCATAAAGCTACATCTCAGGGCAGCTAACTCCTCAGACACCCAAACCTGGGCTCCTTTGTGTGGGGAGGTATTATTCTCCTTCAGGTCAAGGATGAGGACCAGCCAAACGTCAATTCCCAGCATCCTATGAACCAGCCATACACCTGCCCAACCCCTCTAAGCACCCACTTACAGGTCCTGTCAAGGTCACTGGATCACTCCTATACTCATTCCCTGCTGGGTAAGGAAGCAGGAGTCTTACTGTCTCTCTCCTGTCCCTCCTTGTATCCTTCCTTCCCAGTGTGAGCACAGGGAGCTGGAAGCCATCCAGGGCCCTGTAAAAGGAGAATGTGACCCCATCCTTCCTAGTGGCTGGTGGGAATAATCCCAGCTCTAAACATAATTGGCGAGGCCAGCTGGTCCCTAACAGAAAACATTCTAGAATAGTATACAGAAAGCTTTTCTGTTCCTTCTAAGAATCAAGGAAAAGGCCAGACCTGGGTTGGCAGGAAGTGTCCTGCTGGGAGGAATGGACAGAAAGGTACAAACTTAACACACTAACTGATAGGCCATAAGTGTGCTCAGAAACAGCTGGCTCACTTAAGCGTAGGTGGTATCCCTTTTAAAATCTTGTTGGGGCCCCAAGATGGCCCAATGGTTAAGAGCACTTGCTGCTCTTCCAGAGGACCTGAGTTCTGTTCCTAGTACCCATACTGGGCAATCTGTAACACTAGCTCCAGGGGATCTGATGCCTTCTTCTGGTCTCTGTTGTATCCTGCGTTCGTGTGCATATACCCACACACAGGCACACATGTGTGCAGACAGACACACACACATAAAATAAAATTAAAAGAAAAAACTCCTTGTTGGCCACTGTGCTAGCTAATTTTATGTCAACGTGACGCAGGCTAGCTTCATTTGAGGGAAGGAACCGCAATTGAGAAAACGCCTTTATAAGATCTGTCTGTAGGCAAACCTATAGGACATTTATAAGATCTGTCTGTAGGCAAACCTATAGGACATTTATAAGATCTGTCTGTAGGCAAACCTATAGGGCATTTATAAGATCTGTCTGTAGGCAAACCTATAGGGCATTTATAAGATCTGTCTGTAGGCAAACCTATAGGGCATTTATAAGATCTGTCTGTAGGCAAACCTATAGGGCATTTCCTTAATTAGTGATTGAGAGGGGAGGGCCCAGTCCATTGTGGGTTATGCCACCCCTGGGCTGCTGGTTCTGGGTTCTGTAAGAAAGAAGGCTGAGCACACACGAGAGCAGGTCAGTAAGCAGCACCCCTCCATGGTCTCTGCTCCTACCTCCGGGTTCCTGCCCGGCCTGAGTTCCTGTCCTGACTTCCCTCAATGACGGACTGTTAGTTACCTGAATAAACCCTTTAAGTTGCTTTTGGTCACAATGTTTCATTACAGCAATAGAAACCCTAAGACAGCTAGCAGATAAATACAAACCTGACAACCTAAGTTTCATCCCCAAACCCACAGCAGAAGGAGAAAATCAACTCTTAAAAGTTGTCCTCTAACCTCCACGCCTGCCCAGACATGCACTGTGGTACACTACACACACACACAATCATAATTAATAGTTAATAATTTTCTTTGTGTACTTTTGGGATGGAATCCAGGAAGCCAGCATTTTAAAGACTACTGAAATTCTAAATTCCTGATATCAGTCATTATATCGATACAGTCTGTTTCAGAGACACCTATTCCATGCCAGAATTCTTTCCTTCCAGATTATTCTCTGGGGCCGGACTGAGAAATGCCTGAAAGAGACCACAGAGGAGATTCGGCAGATGGGCACCGAGTGCCACTACTTCGTCTGTGATGTGGGCAACCGGGAAGAGGTGTACCAGATGGCCAAAGCTGTCAGAGAGAAGGTCAGTAGCCTGGGCATGTCTGGCCCCAGCATATTGAATTCGTGCATCCTGAGAGGGGGTGTGGCTACGGCACACTGGCTTTGTGCAGGGGACTTTTGGGGGCTCTCCATGAAGCTCGTCCAAGTTACTTGGGCAGGGACTGGGGTTGATAATACAATATGAGTATATCTCTGTGGTCCTTTGGACATTTAGACCTTATGAGTTTCTCTCTAAGACAAATGTCCCATTGCCTTCTGGGAAAATCCTTTCCCTAATCCAAGACATTTGGGCTGGGTAGATCAGTGAGTGCCAAAAGAGGGAAAAAAAAAAACTCATTCTGTTCCTTATCCCACTCATGGTAGCATTAACCATTTTTATGTGACCATAACCTCATTTATTATAAATATGCTGCATTCCGGGTATAGTATGTACCATAAATTATTTCTAATCCTCAGACACAGCTGGTATGGCCCCAGCGCCATTTATAAACAAGACTGATGCTCAGAAAAGCCATGTGGCTGGTGGTTGCGGAGCCCGGTCTGTGCCCCTGCAGGTACAGCCCACAGGGACTGGCTGCCCTCACGGCTCCACAGCCCCCTCTTGCCCGCAGGTGGGTGACATCACCATCCTGGTGAACAATGCCGCTGTGGTCCACGGGAAGAGCTTGATGGACAGTGATGACGATGCCCTCCTCAAGTCCCAGCATGTCAACACCCTGGGCCAGTTCTGGGTAAGGGTTTTCCTGGCCCAGTGCCAGCCGTAGGTATGGCAGGAAACCTGAGTTGGAGGAGGGGAAAGAGAAGTTCAGTGGCACCAGGGCTCATGCCGGCAGGGACGTGCAATGGCAAAGTGGCTAGATAAATGGAATGATTGACTGGCAGGGAGATGCGGGAACTTCTGACTGGCTGCCTCAGCCGCTCCGTACTGGAGGGCTAAGTCGCTAGGGTAGCAATGCATCTAGAGCGGGCTGTTCGCCCCAGTGCAGAGGTGCAGGGCTTGGCAGAAGCTGCGCTGCTCCACACTGACCCCCGTTCCCCACCCTCAGACCACCAAGGCCTTTTTGCCGCGTATGCTGGAGCTGCAGAACGGCCATATCGTGTGCCTCAACTCCGTGCTTGCACTGTCGGCCATCCCCGGCGCCATCGACTACTGCACATCGAAGGCATCGGCCTTCGCCTTCATGGAGAGCCTGACCCTGGGGCTGCTGGACTGTCCCGGTGTCGGCGCCACCACCGTGCTGCCCTTCCACACCAGCACCGAGATGTTCCAGGGCATGCGAGTCAGGTCAGTGCGCCGGTGAGACCAGCCACCTCTCCTGAGCCAACCCTGCCAGGAGTCTTCACAGAAAGGGTGCCAGAATCCCTGGACCTCAGCACACGTCTCTCCGAAAAACCCAAGGCCAGCCCTTCTAGGCCACAAGTTTCCTATCTGAGGATCACTCACTATCTTGGTCTGGGAAGAAAACCTAGTCAGCAAAATTTGATCTTTAGAACCCAAGTTTATAAAAATCCAGGCCAAGGTAGCAGGCACTTGTCTTCCCAGCTATGCACAGTCAGAGGCCGGCAAATCCCAAGGGCTCATTGGCCAGTCAGTCCCGGCCAATGAGAGACGCCAAAGTGCATGACTCCTAAAGAAAAGACTCCTGACCTCTGCCCTCCACACACATCCATGTTACCTACCTGCACACACATGACACTCATGCATGAACAAACCCAAGCTGCACTAGTCACGTGACTGAGGCAATACAGGGAAGGCACAGCAGTCTGTGAGCCCCAAGGCTGCCCCTTGCTCAGGCTTGACATGATAACTGATAGCTCACCACCCTTAATCTTACTGGCACCAGAGTGAATCGTAGCCCCCTGAGGGACAGAGGTCAGGGCCAGCAGCCCCATGCCCAGTACCTTCAGACTGAGAAAAGCAAGAAGAGCCAGAAACAGCTGCTGGCGCTGTGCTAGGGGCTCACCCGTTTGCCCCCTGCTCCGCTGTTTCCTTATCCATAAGTTGGAGAGAATATTTGTGCGTGGGCCCGACACTTGGGGAACAAAATGGGTGCATAGCTCTGGGGTCAGATGCTTCTGGATAGGCATGGGAAACCCCTGTTGTTTGATGCCTGTTCATCTGGAAGTTCCATGGAAAATTCTGTATTTGACTGGCAGGCTAGTGAACCAGCAGGCTGAGGACCTCCCAGGCAGAAAGGCCCAACAGAGGAGTGGAGCAAAATGACAAGTATTTATTAGGCACCTACTGTGTACCAGGACCTATTAGGTACTGAGGATGATGCAACAGGCAGTGAGATTCACGGGGCCTCCCCCCTCAGGAAACGTATAACCTGATGGAGACAGGCCCTTGACAAGGAACAACCTGATGAGCAAGGCCATTCTAGATGTGGTTGTGGTTAAGGCAACTAGAAAGGAGGTAAGATCAGAGGCCCCCAGCGATATGGGAGTAGAAAGGAGGTAAGATCAGAGGCCCCCAGCGATATGGGAGGCTGAGTGATCTCTGGGGGCTGATGAGGAAAGATGGCCCAGTAAGAAAGACTGAGGGCTGGCCCATGCTGTAGACTGTAGACTCTGATTCCCTGACTCTGTTAGAGATGTCGCCCTGCTAGTGGGCAAACTCCACTCACATGGTGGGGCAGGAGGGACCAGGACTGAGGGACTCGTACAGGCGTGGACTGGGAGAGAATCCCACAGCCTCCAGTCCCTCACACAGAAGAGCCCAAGTGATGCCCTCAGACACACTAGCCACCACCAAGGTGCCCAGCCGAAAGGTCAACTTCTTCTGGAGAAACCAGTGTTTTCCCGCCTTCAGGTTTCCCAACCTCTTCCCGCCGCTGAAGCCAGAGACAGTAGCCCGGAGGACGGTGGAAGCTGTGCAGCAGAACCAGGCCCTTCTCTTGCTCCCGTGGACCATGAATATCCTCATTATCTTGAAAAGGTATGGGCTGGGGGAGAGAGAGTTCTTCACCAGGTCGAGGCCCAGCTTTTTCCTTTATGCCAGTGGGCCCTAGTGGAGAAAAGGCAACAGGCCGGAGAAAGTGAAAGTAAAGTCCTGTCTGCTGAGGGCAGGGTGCTGAGGAGTAGCTCCTCTGACTGAGCTGAGCAGTGAGGCAGACTTGTTGGTCTAAGGCTCTCTATGAGGTTTGTTTTTATTTTTTCATTTTTTAAATTTGTTTTTGAGGGAGAACCCACTGTAGCTCAGACTTACCTGGAACACACTATAAAGCCTAGGCTGGCCTTGAACTTGCAATTCTCCTGTCTCTCTAGGGTTGGGATTATAAGTGTGCACTACTGTGCCTGGTTTAAATTATTGCGGGATTCAAACAGCTCTTGTTTATGTGAGTTTTGTCTACCACTACTTACTGCGTTAGAAATTAAAACTGAGGGGCAAGTTTTACACAGTGGTTTCTGTTTACAATATTTTTCAGTTGTAAAGAGCAGTAACAGAACTATTAAGTTATCATAGCTGCTTTGTTTGTTTTCTTGCTGTTTTAATCTCTTTAGACAGGACCTCACTGGGTATCCCAATCTAGCCTCAACTCCCAAATATATTTTTTTGTGACCGCAATTATACTTTCTAAAACACCACAGACAAGTCATCGGGAGAGATGCGGGCTGTGTTCTTGTAGATCTCGCCATTGTCTGGTTTAATCTGAAACAACTAGGTTCTTACATCGGATTTCTGTTAGTTGGGATAGTCCCCTGTAGCAAAACCCCTGAGAAACCCCACCGCATGTGCAGAGGAAATAGAAGGAAAGATGACCAACGATGGGCTGGGGGTGCAGCTTAGTAGGTAGAGAGCCTGCCTAGCAGAGGCAGGAGGATCAGAAGTGTGAGCTTACCCTCAGCTACACAGTCACTTTGAGGCTTGCCTGGGTGATATTCTTTAAAGACCCTGCCGAGAAAGAGAGAAAGAAGGGAGGGAGGGAAGAGGGAGAAAGGAAGGGAAAGGAAAGGGAAGGAAGGAAGGAAATGGAAAGAAGGAATAAGAGAAAAACAGGTCATACTGTGGTGTTACTCTAAGTATCCTAGAGAGATCTCAGGCACCCCCAAGAGTTCCTGGACCACATTTTTAAGAACCACTTCTCTGCGGGCATAGCCCCAGCTCCCAGGTAGCTGAGTCTAAAGACAACAGGATTTTCATGCTGAAGGCTCAGTGTTTGGATAAGTGTCGCAGCTCTAGTGAGGTGGGGTTTACCAGGGAAGACCATCTTTGGGAGGTGGGCTTCCTAATGGAGATGTTGTCTCCTCTAGAATTTTCCCAGCACGGAATTTGCCTCACACTGTCCAGACTCAGTGCAGCAAGACCTTACATTGGGTCTCATGCTGAAGGGGCCAGCTAGTGCCTATGGCTCAGTGTGCTCTCTGCATAGGGAGAGCTGTGGCTCCTGCTCGTCAGGAAGTTCAGCCCCTGGTTCCAGGCTCACCCTGTTGTTATCATCAAACATCGACTCAGGAAGGCCACACCCTTGGCTATGTGACTAAGGGAACAATGGCAACCGACCCTTCGTCTGCCACTCTGCTGGCCTCTGTGCAAGCAGAGGTGAGGCGTGGAGAGCAGGGGAGCGGGCACTTGGAGCGGTCACACTGTCCCAGCATACCCTGACCTTCAGTCCAGGATGCTCTCTTGCTGCCAGAGGGATCCTCTAGAGGAGTAGGCACCAAGCAGGGAGGGGGGGGGTGCCTTCAGATGGTGAAGAGCTGGCTGTGTAAGCTTGAGAATCTGAACTGGATTCCCTAACATTGATGGCTGCCCTTCATATGTTTACTGCACTGCAAGCAGGTGACTGTATACACACACACACACACACACACACACACACACACAGATTGATTCTTTTTAAAAGGAGGGCTGGTGAGATGACCTGCAGTTAAAAACACTTGTTCTTGCAGAAAACCAGAGTTCAGTTCCCAGCACCCACTTCAGGCAGCTTACAACCTCCTGTTTACTCCAGTTTCAGGGGACCTAATGCCCTCTTCTGGTCTCAGTGAGCCACTGCATGCAAGTGCACAAATAGGCACAAAATGCATAATTCCAAATAGAACAAGACTTAAAAACAAAAACCCATAGAAGTGCATACATCTTGGGGTTCTGGAGACTGAGACACCCAAGAGCATGGCATGGCATCTGGCAGGGGCCTTCCTGCTGCCTGTGACGTGATGGAGACTTGGCCCATACAGGACAGAGCAAGTATGCCCCGAGAGCTTGTTTCTATAATAGAGCCACTCAGACTGTCCATTAATCCAAGACTGGGTGGATCCCCTCATGACATAGCCACCTCTGTGTCACCACAAAGACAGTCAAGTTTCAGCTTGCATCTTGGAAAGTCCAGAACACATGGAAAGTGCACCAGTCGCTGAGAACACACTCCCTCTGTTGTTCCTATGCTTGGCCCTTCACCTGGTCAGAGTGCTGATTCTCAGAGTTCAGGTGCTGTCTTTGGAAGGGGCGCTGGTGTGTGGGTTGCAGAGGCCCTAAAACCATTGTCTACTACCCGATATGACATTGCCACCGTTGACCCTGTCACTGCTGCCCACCCTACTAACCGTCTTCCCTTCTCCCCTCAGCATACTCCCACAGGCTGCACTGGAGGAGATCCACAGGTTCTCAGGGACATACACCTGTATGAACACCTTTAAGGGGAGGACATAGAGGCTCCTCAGACACACCTGAGGAGCCATGGAGCCTGAGGGGAGCCACAGTACCCGGGCGGACACCCGGGTGCCTGTGTGTCGGCGGGTCTGCTGGGTGAGCAGGACTGTTCCTGTCCCCAGCGAAGAAGATTCTGCGGCTCCCGGGTCAACTCCAGGACCTTCGTGCAGGACTGATGTGTGTAACTCTGACCCCCATGGGGAGGCGAGATGCCGTTCAGCAGCCACCTGACAGTTTTGTACCTTTCTCACTCTGTAGGTTTATTGTTAAATTGCTTCTCCAGTCTAACCCGCCTGAGCAGCGTGCATCGACGATTTCCGTGATAGTCTGTCCCCAGACACTCTGCCTTCCCCTCCGAACCCTGTCACCCTCAGCTCATGCAAACTGGTTAAATGGCAGTAACGCAAATAAAGAGGTGGCTTGCACAGCTTCCCTTCGTTCACGTCCTTGGGAGGAAGGCAGCTGGGAAGGAACCTGTCCCAACCACAAAGCCCCATCCTTTGAGAAGGAAGGGCTCATCTCAGGGTCTACAGAGAGCAGGAGAGGGCCTGCAGCCCAGTCCAAGGAGAGAGGGTGGGGGAAGCCCTTCCAGACACATGGCTTCCGTGGTAGAATCCCTGAGAGCTAATCTACCGAAGAATTCACCACAGATAGTACTGTCTGTCCTTCCTTGACCCCGCTGGCCACCAACTTAAAAGTAAAGTCAGCCTTCGCTGAGCACCCGCTGTCTACCCCAAGAAGATACTGCCAAGATGATACCAGCAGAAGATGCACCTCATCATTTTGGCAGGGGTGGTCCCCAGACAGGAAGATTAGGAATAGCATCCCATCTATACAGCTTTTACAGGTGAGTGGCAGGGAGCAGGCAGGGGTGGTCCCCACACAAAAGGAGAAGGTCCCAGGCCTCTGATTAGTGGGGAGCTTCCTTGAAAGCTTCCCAAAGGCCACATAGACCTAAGGACCTCAGGCTGGACCCTCACGCTCACAAGGATGGGATGACCCGCATGGCAACAGGCTGATGTGCAGGAGAAACACTAGGTGTCTGGTGTGCATGGAACGCTGCAGCGCACTGCCAGCCTAAAACATGGCGTTTGCTGTGTCGGTTACCAGCTCTCCCTGTGGCTACCGAAGACAAAATAGAGAAACAAAACAAAACACAGCTCAAAGCAACCACTTTGAACAATCCAACCACTTGGTGGTGGGTGTCAGCCAGCTATGACCACCAGATCACCACGGTTTCCAACAGGGAAGGTGTCTGCCCTGCAACTCAATTTATTCATGAAACTGTCTTCACTCTGGTCAGCCACTACCGGAGATGAGTTGTCCTGGGGAATAGATGTATATTGGCCCACCATCACGTCCTCTTCAAGTTCTGCCTGGAAATAGTGTCTGTCGCTTCCACTCCCATTTCATTGGCCAGATCCGGTCATGTGGCCATGCCTGCCGAAGATCCTGGGAAGCTATTAGGATGATCACATGGTCTGCCAAACCATGTAAGAAGACTTCAACTCAAGGATGTAGCAGCCCAGGGCCCCTTGCTGGGGCTGAGCAATCGCTGCAGAGGCGGGTGCCTGATTCTCTTCCCAAGCACCTTTCCAAAGGGAGAATTTAGAAGTTTGTTCCACAGATGAGAAGTTGAGTTCAGATCAGGATGTTGCTCAGCCAGGTCCAGAATTTGAACACAGCTCTGGCTCCTGGGTTCCCATGGCACCAGACAGTAGCAAGCAACAAGGGGTCAAGTCAGGACCATCCATCAGCTTCCTTTTGGTCCCCGAGGACAGGTGTCTCCAATGTGTGGAATGTTACTACCCTCCTCAGCCCCTTGGTGTCTGGATGATGTCCCAAGGCAGGTGCCTGTGGCTGGCTCTTCTGGGAGAGAGGCTGAGGGGGATCCATCTTAGTGGACAGGGAAAAGTGGATGGGGCAAGGTGGAGTCCAGACCTGCTGAGCCCCCAAGTTTCCTGACAATCTCTGAGCAGCTGATGTGTTTCTGTGCTCGTGGCCTGCCTTCAGGCCAACCTTTCAGAGATGCTTTGATCATTGGGGTTTCCATTGGCCTTTAAATTAGAAATTCAGTAAGGATCCAGGGGAGACCCCACCAAGAATGGTCATTACCTTGGTTACACAGATCTCTGAGTTTCCCAGAATACAAATGGTTTCTTTTGGTAGTAGGATGAAGTCTGTGCCCCCCACAACACACACACCAACACCCCGTTTTGGGTCTTTTTTTTTCCCTTTGGATTGTTTCCCAGAGGAACCAGGGAAAAGGCCTTGGGCGTATTCCCAGGAACCCTCTCTGGTCCCTCACTGGAATGGTTTGACTGCCTGGAGAGCTTCAAGAGTGAGAGTGGAGAGCTAATTCTGTCCCTTTGCTTGTCCAAGTGAAGGAGAATGACAAGCGCCAACCCCCCAAGGGACATAACAGGCTGTGCCAACCTTGCAAAGAAGCCTTGGGTCCTGGGAAATGACCCAGTTGCCAGGCTGTAGGTTCCTCCCCAGCCCCAAAGAGAAGCAGATCAGGGGTGGGTGCCAAGTCCAGGGAGGCATCAGACCTCAGCCCTGACTGGCCCTGCTCCAGGGAGCAGGCTGTCTGGCTGGGCCAGTGGTCAGGAATTCAGTCCTGTGGATACCACTAGCTCCCGGGGACCAAATACTTGGAGAAACCAACTCTCCCAGGAACAAGCTGATGTCTAAAGCTCCAGAGCTGACTCCAGGAGGCACTGCTAGACCCCCGCCCCTCCTACCTGTGAGCCCCATCCCAAGGGAGGCAGTGTTCACCTTTGCTACGTTCCTATCCAAAGGAAGACAGAGACAAAAAGAACCCTGGCCACAAAGCACAGAAGCTGAGGTCCTCAAAGAACAGCTCTGTGAGGAGGGTCTGGGAGAGGAAGGAGGAGGCCCATGTGGGACTCCCTCTCCCCTAAAGAGCATCTTTCCATTTCTCAGGATTTGGGACAGAACTAAGAGCCCAGAGGACTTCTCTACACACACCGCTCGCTTTAGGCAAAGCCAAAAGGCGAGAACTATCTGCTGACGCAGAAGGCAGGGCTGGAACCACTCCCAGACACTTCATACTCAGTTCCCAAACATTCCCTGGGTCTTGGAGTGCAGTTCAGTTGGTGGAGCCTTGTCCAGCCCTGGGCTTGATACCCAATACCGCAAAAGCCAGGCTTGGTACGTGCTTTTATTTCTAGCACTTGAGAGATGGGGGCAAGAGAATCAAAAGTTCAAGGCTATCCTCAGCTACATAAAGAGTTTGAAAGCAGCCTGGGATGCAGGAGGCCCTGTATCAAAACCACAATCAAAAATACATTGATTGGGGGCCAGAGAGATGGCTTGGCGATAAGGGAGGGCACTTTACTGTCAAGCCTGATGACCTGAATTAGATCTCTGAGAGCCACAAAGTAGAAGGAGAGAACCAATCCCCTCAGATTAGCCTCTGACCTCCACATGTATCCCATGCACGCATACACGTATGTGTGCACACACAATAAATGGATCGGCGTAAAATGTTTTCCCAAGAGACACTCCCGACTCCACCTGTATCTACATGGAGGGCTGTAGAGAGTGGGATTAAGCTCTTCACATTCCTGAGGGCCACTCTGCCTCATCTGTTCAAAGCTCCAGCTCAGTCCTTGAGGTCTTCAGCCACAATCCTCTGAGCAGAGCCAAGGCTCAGACAGGCACCCCAACTTTCCCAGCCTTCTGGGGCCAACCATGAAGCCAGAAAGCTCTACAGGAAGTGGGAGGCCCTGGGATCTGGCAGGAGGGGAGGCTGTCTGAGTCTCCTGTCCCGTTGCACTTAAGGAAGAAAGGGTTTGCTCAGGCTCACGGTCCAAGGGACAGTCCATCATGCTGGGGAAGTCGAGGAAGTCAGAGCATAAAGGAGGAAGTCAGAGCATAAAGTAGCTGGGCACCTTATGTCTACAGCTGGAGACATGGATGCAAGATCTGCAGTAGGAACCGTGAATGCAAGCATGCTAGGGCTCAGCTCACCCTCGGTCTCCAAACAGACCAGGATCTCCAACCTAGGAGGTGGTCCTTCCCACAGTTAGGATGTCTCTTTCCACATGAAACAGTTTCCCACAGGTAAGCTCAGGGGCCTTCCTTCCAGGTCATTCTAGGTTCTGTCTTGATAACAGTTACCATTCACTATTACAGGAAGCAATTCATACCCTCGGGGTCCAATCTGGGCCCAGCCACCTCCTCTGTAAAACCATCTCTCCTGCCCTTCTGTCTCTGGGCTGCTTGGCTATCCAGTGTGGGCTGAGCTTAAGAAGGCACAGTGAAGGCGGATCTCTGTGAGTTCGAGACCAGCCTGGTCTACAAGAGCTAGTTCCAGGACAGGCTCCAAAACCACAGAGAAACCCTGTCTCGAAAAACCAAAAAAAAAAAAAAAGAAGGCACAGTGAAGTTAAAGCAGTGAGTGACAGGATATTCTCACCCCAGACATGACCTGATGTCCCGCTCCTCAAGATCCCTGGATCACTCACTGCCTTTGCCTGGCCTGTGGTGGTGACGTCCCTCAAGGCATGGCTGGCTGTGACTGTGGTGTGATAAGCTGATACTCAGAAGACCCCACCATGGGCAATGGTGCAGGGGTGAGGCGAGGCCTCAGGGGAGGGCGGGTGCGGAGTCCCCAGCAGAATGGAAGGTTCTTCCTAGAAAGCAGGGTTGCAGTCCTTCAGCGCCTGGGGGACGCTAACCTGCCATCCTTGTCTCTGAGAACCCTTTGGCACTCACAGCCCCCATGGCTTGGGAAGAGAAGAAACAGCAATGTCCCCCCTCTGAAGGCACAGTTGGAAATGGCATCTGTCGCCTCTCCGGGATGCTGTTCTCCAAATGGGGAATGCCCAGGGTGAACAGAAAGACTGAGCTGCAGGGCCCACACAGAGGAATCATACCAAAGTAAGTAGCAGCAAAACTCTCTGCATTAGTCAGAATTCTCTAGAGGAACAGAACGGAGAGAATGAATATATATATTCATATCACACATATCATCTATATGTATATATAAATCATATATATCATATACCATACATATATAAATCACACATATCATATGTCATAGATATATAAATCATATATGTCATGTATCATAGATATATAAAATATGGATTCTTGAGATTTATCAGAATGACTTACAGGCTGTGGTCAAGCTGGTCCAACAGTGGCTGTCAACCAACGAAAGATCCAAGAATCCAGATGTTCACCCATGAGAGCAAATGTCTCAGCTGGTCTTCAGTATTCACCAGAATCCTGAGGAAGTAGGCTCTAATGCCAATAAAGGAATGGACTTGCTAGTGAGCTTCCTTCTTCCATGTCCTTTATACAGGCTGCCAACAGAAGGTGTGGCCCAGATTAGAGGGGATCTTCCCTCCTCAAAAAGATCTGGATTAAAATGAGTCTTTCCACTCCAAATGATCTAGTTGAGAAAAAGAATCCCTACAGGTGTTTCCAACCACCTGGGTTTTAGTTAATTCCAGATGTAACCAAGTTACATCCTTAATCCCAGCTCTCAGGAGGCTGAAGCAGGCAGATCTCTGTAAATTCGAGGCCAGCCTGATCTGTATAGATAGTGAGTCCTGGGACAACCAGAGCTGTTCTTTCTTGAAGGCGTAAGTCACAAACAATCCCACACCAGTTTGGAATTAGATTATTAGAGAGGTTATTTATTTTAAAGGGGAAAAACTTACAGATCACCGTCCCAGACAACAGCCCTCCCTGCAATCAGGAATGGAGCCGGAAGCGGAGCCGGAAGCCAGAGCGAGAGCAAAGGGAAGTAGCCGCTTTTTTAAAGGGAGAGAGACCACGCCCCAGTGGGCTGGCATCTCAGCGGCTATTGGCTGAAGGAGCGGAAGGAGCTCCCGCAACACTTTCTCAAAATAAAAAAATAAAATAAAATAGGACAAGGAGTCAGAATCAGTTAGTTGCTGCACACAGCTGTGGAAACTGAGGTTCAGGAAGCTTTAGTGGCCTGTCTGCCAGGAGACCAGCAGATCCAGCAGCGTGAGACTCTCCCTGCTCCAGGGCTTGGATCCCTAAACCTCCAAAAGGTCTCTACTCAGGCCTCCATGCCTCTCTCCTGGTGAGTTACCCAGAATCTGCAGAATTTTCTACCAACTCCCACCCCCCACCAAAAAAAAGAAATCCTTATCATTCCTTTCATTTTTCAAGACTCCCAAGACAAAGAAAACCAGCAGTTGAAGAAGACACACGCTGTGCTCAATCCCAGGCTGCTGCTGGGATGGAATTGGATCCTGCCTGGGAAGGTGACCGGGTCTGGGCAAAACCCCAGACTAGGAGAGGCAGGCGGGAGAACCTGGCTCTGGGCTGGCGAGCTGCTCCAGCCTGGAGAGAGTGTGACGTGAGTTTACACGTCCCAAGTGCCACGCTGGAGTCCAAGTGCCTGGGCTTTGTGCTGGGGGTGGGCAGGAGAGGGTCTATCCCAGCCCACCCTTCTTGCTGTCTGCTCTGTGTGAGATGCCTAAAGGAGAGAAGCCAGCTTAGCTTTCTGTCTGTCCAGATCAGCTGAGAGCCTGGGAAGGAGGCAAGGCAAGGGCAAGTCTGGAGTTTGAAGCTGTCCATACCTGACTGAGACTCTACGTCTTGGTTCAGTGGGACCTGGAGCTTCACCTTCCTTCCTAAGCCTCATCTGGAGATGAAGCCCATGGCCCTGCCCATCCACAGTTACTGAGGGGAAAAATCAAGAGAAATACAAGTAACGAACTATCAGTCTCTGCACTAGTAAAGATCCATTAATAAATGTGTATATTATTACTTTGTATCTTATTTACTTATTTGTATCTTATTTCCTTTGTAGTAACAGTAATGAGACCTGGAGTTACCTGCTTAGCAGGGAAAGGAGTCTCTAAGTGATGCTAGAGTTGGCATTTGAACCCCAGAGTCTGCTTACAAACTCCTGCTTTTGATCCCCAGCCTTTTGTCTTTGTGAAGAAGCCATTTGTGTAAAGATCGGTACTTGCCATTACTCACCAACAGTTTTCTTTATCTGGCCCAAGCGGACACCTCCTGCCATATCTCAACCATGTCATTGCCTTCATTGCCAGAATCTGAACCGACTCTTGGCCCAACTGTAAAAAGGAGGATAAGCAGGAGGACTTCCAATGGACTTCTGGGACTTTCTATGATTAGAGTGTGCTAGCCTCAGCCCTGCTGGCCCACTATGGGAAGGCGTAAGGTGCATCTCTCTCTCTCTCTCTCTCTCTCTCTCTCTCTCTCTCTCTCTGTCCCTCTCCATCTCTCTCTCTCCCCTCTCCCACCTTATTTATCCCTGTCCCTCTCTTCTGCCCACCTCAGCGGCCAGTGACAAAGCTAGTACCTAAGGACTGAGCACCGTGTAAAGTCAGGAGTGGCTGAGGGCCTGTGACCCTGGCAACTGTGGGCAGGCAGGGGTGGGGTGAGAGACACGGGAGGCTCTTGTGAGCTTGCTGGCTACCAAGCCAGCTCAGTGCTCAGCAAGATAGCACAGGGGCAGAAAGCAGAAAGCAGTAGAACAGGGCATCCCAAGTCTTCCTTTGCCTTCTGTACGTGTGGGTGAGTGCACACATATCAATAAATAAAACCGCTTAAACCAAATACCTTATAGAGATCGTTCCAATCAATAAATCCCCAGAGCCTCTGACAGTGTACCCAGCACCTGCCCAACTCCTGCATGGGGTGGCGAACATGAGTCAGTGGCACCTGAGGAATGAATGCCAAGCTTGTAGACAGTGTCCCCAGGTGGGAGTCTGCCAGCCCCAAGTCAGCCACCCCCTAGTCCCCACCTCACTCACTCAAGACAGTGGTTCCGTCTTTCTTCCTGTCCTCAGCAGTAAAGAGCAGTGACATCTCAGCTTCTGAGAAGGATGTGAGGAGTTCAAAGCCAGGCTGGAGAACTTGGCAGACACTGCACTGCTGCCACCTTGAGTCCCAGTACTCCCAGGTGCCACCAAGCCACAGAGAGGGACCCAGTTCCAACTCTCAGCCTCTGGCCTGTGCCCACACACCAGCAGCCTCAACCAGGGTAAGCAAATCCCGTGAGGCTTGCCTAACCCTTTCAGACAGAAATTTAATAGCTGGCGCCCTAGCCAGCAGGTAGCACCACAACCACCATCACCACCCCCACCACCACCACCCCCACCGACAGCAGAAAAATTCCCTGTGATTGCTGGAACTATTCACAGCCATCCCTACTTGGTAAAAGGCAGGGTTTATTGCTTCGCAGGTCCAAAAAGCCCAATGGTAACTGGTTTCTGAAATGGCTGAACCCAGGACCCAACCCACACCAGCCTCTCTGTCTCCTTCATTTCTGTATCTCTGGACTGGCTGCCTTCTGCTCAGCTATAACAAGAAGGCTGCCTCAGCTCCCGCCTCAGCCGCACCTTCCCAGGTTCAAGGACAGTAGGAAAAGCAAGAGGCTCGTTACCCAGACTTAACTCTTACTGGCTACAGCAGGCTCAGGTTGAGTCCCTTGCCCACATATAAACCAATGAATGCAGCCAGGGGATACTTCGATAGGCGAAGCCTGAGTCTTGTATTATGTCCCTTGCAGCCAAGAAGCAAATCAGCCCTGGAGCCCACAGACTGAGAGTTGGAGATGTTGAGTTCCTTGCCAAGGAAGGGGTGACAGGATGCTAGGTAGCACAAACAGTAGCTGTCATCAGCGTGACCAGTGGTGGGACCCCTGACTTGCCCCCTGGGCCTTGGGAGTGACAGCTGGCTGCGGTCCTGACGTGCACTCTGGAGTTCCCAGGACTTGGTCTGACTGGCAGTTGGCTAGCGAGGTGACGGGCAGTTGGCAGGATCCTAAAGACAGGCAGTCAGTTAGCATCCTGGTGGGCAGCTGGCAGTGTGGTGCTGGGCAGCAGGCCTGACCTGTCTGTCATCCCATCCCCACTGCCCTGAGGAAGAGAGGGAGAGGGACTCCCTCACTACCCACCCCCAGACTGCCATGTGGCCTCTCGTCCACTGGTGGCACCGGGAGCAGCTTTTCCTACTGCCCAGAGGTGGAGGCCGCGCAGGCTCCAGTTCATTTTGCCCTTGTTTGGTAGCAAGTGCCCCTGCCTAGCAGGGCGAGAGGCTTTTTGGGGCCTGCAGTGTCTTCTGGGAGCCTTGAGCCACCACAGACGCTTAGAAGAAGAAATCAGGAAATCCTGGGAAGGGCCCTGATTTATCTTCCTCATTTGCTGTAGGTGACTTGGGCTCATTCACCTTGCCTGAGATTTTTGTTCTCAGGGGCAGAGGCCAGCCTTGAAAATGACCGTCTGTTTAGGATGTGTTGCTAGGTGGCAATGGGGGAGACCTCCAAAAACGTGTGTGTGTGTGTGTGTGTGTGTGTGTGTGTGCGCACGCGCACGCATGGGAGTCTGAAGAGTGGGGAGCATGCAGAGAGGCATGCGTGCTGAGGCAGGGTAGCTCTGTGGAAGAAGGAAAAGGAAGAGCTGGGGAGAGAACCAGGACCACGGGTGGAGGACACGGTGGCCCCTGAGAGGGATTGTAAACCTCCCTGCACATCTTAGAGAAAGAGACAGGGAAGGGAAGGGAAGGGAAGGGAAGGGAAGGGAAGGGAAGGGAAGGGAAGGGAAGGGAAGGGAAGGGAAGGGAAGAAGGGCTGTGACCAAAACTGCTCCTTAGAGAAGACCTTCCAGATTCTGAAACTGACTCTGAGGAAACTTTAAAACCCGTAGACTGTGTGATCGCTAAAACCAGAGGGATTGCATGAGGCCGTTCTACACCAGCGTCATGGAGGCAGCCTGGCTCATCTGCCCTAAGAACCAGGTTGAGAACAAGACTGAGGGAGGCGAAGGGTCCCACAACTGGGTAGCTTGAAGGAGGCAGGGGCCCAGGGATGGGTAGGATGATGCAAAAGTTCTGGCACACACAGAGATTTACAGAAAGACAGTTGTTGCTACATTGTGTTGGCTGGGGGAGGCCCTGGAAGCTGTGCACATTTTATCTGTTATAGCATAGATAGATAGGTTCTCAGGTTTGCAGAAAGATGGTCATTGCTACATTGTGTTGCCTGGGGGAGGCCCTGGAAGCTGTGCACATTTTATCTGTTGTTATAGATAGGCTCTGGTTAATAGCACTGTGGTGGAACATTACACAGCACTGAAAACACATGGGTTCCTGCCATGGACGTGGATATGAAGAAACCGGACATGAAAGACTTCTCTTGGCATGATTCAGTTCATAGGAAGTTTGAAACAGGTCTGGTGATTAATCATCTTTAGAATTGGTACGATTAGAGCCGGGAGGGGAAGGAGAAGTCTTTAAGGGCCGGGAATGTTTGTCGTGGTGATCTGAATGGGAGTCACCCATCTGACACTGACTGAGCCCTGTGCTTAGGACTCTGCAAAGTAAACAAGAAGAAATCCCAATTCGCCCAGATTAGGAACACCAAGCAGCTGTTGATAAAAACAATGGCTGGCTAGGGGTGGCGGTACATGGCTTTAATTCCCACAGAAGAACTGTGGGTTCAAACCCAGCCTCTAAGAACCATTTTGGGAGACTGAAGAGATGACTTTGTTTGTAAACTGCTTGCTGTATAATCATGAGGACCTTAGCCAGCAGCAGTGGCCCACATCTGCTAATCACAGTGCTGTAGAGGCTGAGACAGGAGCATTCCTGGGACTCCCTGGCCAGCCAGCCTTGCCAAGCCAATAAACTCCAGGTTAGGTGAGAGACCCTGCCTCAGAAAAGAAGGTGGAAAGTGGCGAGGGAGACACTTGTGGCGGTTGGAATGAAAATGGTCCCCATTAGGTCTCTAGGGGTGCATTATTAGGTGGTGTGGCCTTGTTGAAGGAAGTGTGTCACTGGGGGTGGGCTTTGAGGTTTCCAGAACCCTCTCCCTGCTACCTGCCAGTCTAACTGCAGAACTCTAAGCTACCTCTCCAGCACCATGTCTGCCTGTGTGCCGCCATGCTTCTCACCATGATGATAATGGACTAAGCCTCTGAACTGCAAGCCAGCCCCAATGAAATGCTTTCCTTATGAGCTGCCATGGCCATGGTGTCTCTTCACAGCAACAGAAACCCTGAAATAACCTCCACACGCATTCATACACACAGATACATATAAACACACATACCATACACAACAGATACATATAAACACACATACCATACACAACAGATACATATAAACACATATACCATACACAACAGATACATATAAACACATATACCATATACAACAGATACATATAAACACATATACCATATACAACAGATACATATAAACACATATACCATACACAACAGATACATATAAACACATATACCATACACAACAGATACATATAAACACATATACCATACACAACAGAATATTCTGTCACTTGTTGGCTACAGAGGGATGTGTACCCCATGCCTGTGAGGTCCGAATTACCACCATGGCAAACTCTGCTCTGACCACATGCCCCTGTGCACCCCCAAATCAGAGCAGAGTATCCAGGAAAGGCCTCCGAGGCCCAGAGGTGACAGGGACGGGACAATTTGTTCTTTGTGCATTTCTACTGCTTTCTGGGAGCAAGTGAGCTTCGGAGCTGCCAGACAGAACACAGTGGGAGTATGAGAGTGAGGGGAAGGTGGCCTAGTTTGCTCATCGCTGTGAGAAACACCGTGACCAAAAACAACTGGGGGAAGAAAAGGTTCCCTTGGCTTATGATTCCAGGTCACAATCTATCACTGAGAATCAGGGCAGGGGCTCAAACAGGACCTGAAGTACTGACAACAGAGGAATGCTGCTCCCTGGCTTTTTTCTTTTCTTTTCTTTTCTTTTTCTTTTTTTTTTTTTAAGATAGAGTTTCTCTGTGTAGCTTTGGAGCCAGTTCTGAAACTCACTCTTTGACCAGGCTGGCCTTGAACTCACAGAGATCCATCTGCCTCCCTGAGTGCTGGGATTAAAGGTGCGTGCCACCACCGCCTGGCATGTTTATCTTTCTTATACAGCCCAGGCCCAGCTGGGGATGGCTCTACCCACAGTGGTCTGGACCCTCTCACACCAATTAGCAGTCAAGAAAACACTCCACAGATACGGCCAGAGGCCAACCTGATGGAGGCAGATCTTCAATAGAACTTTTCTCTTCCCAGTTGCGTCGAGCTGGCAACCGAGAGGAGCTGTCATAGAAAGTGAGTGCCGGGCTGACCACACTGACTACTGGGGTTTGTTCTGCCAGTGATGGGGATACCGAAGGTTTGTTTAGGCTCCCCAACCTGTCCCCTTGTCAGAGTCAATTGGACGCCCCCTCTTTTCATGTGTGTAAGAGATTAAGAGCTGGGCCAGCTGAGTGATTTAGGGTGAAATATTTGCTATTAAAGATGATCACCTGAGTTCAATCCCCAGATCCCACATGACAGAAAAAAAAAAACCAACTCCTACAAGTTAACCTCTGACCTCCATACGTATGCTCACGTGTGCATGCATGCACTCACAATACACCGGACATAGGTAGAATATAAACATTTATACAAATAGGATATAAAATGGGGGGGGCGCAAAGAGGGAGAGAAAGTGGTTCTGGGATAAAGATGAGTCTGCAGGGCCTGCTCTGAGCAACAAGGAGAGATGAAGTCACAGAAGCAACGCCAGCGCCTGAGAAGGAGGCTGGCCTTCTGTCTGACGCCAGGTCCATGTGTCCAGCTGCAGTCCTAGGCCAGAATGACAGATGGCCATGAAGGAAAGGTCACTCTCTCGGTGCCATTGTGTGTTTGGTGAAGGCGACGGGTGGGACACCTTGGACAGCTTGGTGGATGTCTGGCCTTTGGGGCCCCACACCAAGTGGCAACTGGACTTTATTTTGGTCACTAAAGATGGAGAGACGATCTCAGCCATAAATAACTGCCGGCCGGGCAGCAAGCCTCTCCCCCAGGCAGCCTGTGGGCCCCAGGATGCTTCAAGGCCAGCGTGTCCCTGCCTGGCCACAGGCAGACGAAGGGTTAGTGGTGGCCCAGGAGCCCAGTGGGGAGGCGGGGGAGAGAGTCGAGGGGTCTCGGGCCTGGGTTCAGAGTGAGGTTAGCCAAATAGTGGATAAATTAAGAAAGGGAAACAGACAGCTCCCCTCGCAGCGAACTTTTCACCCAGCTAACCTGTTCCTCACCCACTCTCAGGTGGCGGCTCCCACCTCGGGGCTGTCACCTCTCCTGGGGGGATTGTCACCTGCCTCCTTCCCGGGTCCCCACCCCCACAGGCCCAGGTGAGAGCCCGAGAATGAAGGCCCCAGGGGGGCGCGGTTGCCTCATTTCACTAATCAGAGGACTTCCCATCCCTATCCAAGTTCATGGTGGGCAGGATGGCCTTGGCCTCCGTTCTCACTAGGATAGGGCCAAATGAGACAGGTGGGCTGTCTCATTGATGCGTGGCATCTTCCAAGCTCAAACCCCAGCCCTTCTCTGCCTCCAGCTGCACACTCTCCGAGGCCACCCACTTTCTTCCTGAGCAAGAGAAGGGCCCGCCCTAGGGTAAAGTACAATCGTCCTAGATCTAGGATCCTGACACAAAGAGGCTTTTCCTCAGACAGTAAGTCTCCCTGCACTGGGTCCTAAGGGCAGAAACGCCCTCTGGGGCCACCACATCACAGAACCTGAGCCAAAGGAGTGTATGTGTGCCAGGGCGACCCCGGCATCATAGGGGCTTCCCGGGAAGAAAGGAGAGAGGCATGTGAATTAACTTTCCTTGTCAATTTTACTGGATTTAGAATCACCATGGAAACACACCTTCGGGTGTGTCTCTGAGGATGTGTCTAGAAAGGTTTGAGTGAGTGAGGAAGACCCACCCTGAATGGGATCAGGACCATCCCGGCACTGAAGAAAAAAGAGAGTGAGCTAAGCGCCAGCATACATTGCTCCCTGCTTCCTGACTTCGGGTGTGATGTGACCAGTCACCTCATGTTCCTGCCGCCGTGCCTTCCCTACTGTGACAGACTGTACCCTGGAAACCGTGAGCTGAAATAAACCCTGCCTTCCTTAAGTTGCTTCAGGTGTTTCCGTTACAGTAACAAGGGTCTGCAGAAGAGCTGAAGGAGGCCCTCGGCCCAGCCACCACGTCTCCACTGTCCCTTCCCACTGTCTCATCGCCAGTGGTTGCCCAGCCTGGATTCAGGATGGCACTTGGAGGATGGACATGCATGACTCCCAGGCACTGACAAGAGCCTACTATTTATTCGCTCTGCCCTGTGGTGTACTGAGTATTGTGCCCAGAGAGAAAGAACCAGTCAGACACGAACTGCAAACTCTCTGAGAGAAAAGTGTGGGGCAGAGATTGAGTGATTGGCAGTGGGTGTGGTCAACAGCAGGGCCCATGTCAGGTAGTTCACAGGGCCAGGATGGGTTGGGTCATCAGAGTCAGGTTGTGGGGACCATGGCTTGGTGACTGCCGTCCTAAAGACAAGGCTATGTGAAGAGCTGGCCAGGCCTCTTATCCAGGGGTAAGGGGCAAGGGCTGAGGCCAGAGTCACCCTCGGACTTCTCAGCATGATGTCCTCTGTCCACCTCACATCTCTCTGACAGGGCTCTATCACGTCTTCCAACCACAGGGAAGACCTTGAGTGGGTGGGTGTCAGGATGAATCACCCAGCTCTGACACCGGAATCTTGTGACGCTCCCAACCCTGAGCTCAGTTCAGTCTTCCCTGGAATGGGCACGCAGCTGCAGTCTGCCTGGGCTGGGAAAGAAAGGTGACATACAGCTGCCTGGAAAGTCCCAGTCCCTGGAAGAGATGGAAGAGGAGGGCTGAAGACCCAGCTTGAGGCTGGGAAGAAAGAAAAAGTGTCTGGCTCCATCTTCACAGTGACAGACACTCAAAGGTAGCCAGCACACCTGGAACTCAGGGAAGCCTGAAATCTCTGGTCTCAGTCATGGCCTGGACCTTTCTTCTATCCCTAGGGGCGTTCCTCGGTAATGACAGGCCTGAGATCTTCATAGGAAGGGAGGCCCTGTCCATCCCACATCCCTCTCTCCTCCTCTCATCTGATGTCCCTATTTGTTTGATGGAAGACTCTGAGAAGCCACCTGTGCCCCTGTGAGACCCAGAGCCCTCTGTCCCTAATCTTTAGCCAGTGGTTAAATAATGTTAAAGATCATAGCCACCCCAGTTGTATTCCTGAGTAGGGCAGGGTAGCACGGACTCTTCCTCTTATCTCTCTGCTCCTTGGGGTTCAGAATCCATAGGCCTGGGGACAGGGCCTGCTGGGAGAGACTCTGCTTGTCACCTGACATCCATAGGCCATTGCCAGGGAGCTGGGGTTGCAGGTGGCCTTTGGATATAGAGCACTGGTTTCTGAGTTCCTACTTGGGATTTCCTAAACCACCATTTAATTCCTCACGTGAGCTGAGCTCTGCATTTCTGACTATATTCATGGAGCTGGTGATCAGTCCAAGGCTTTTCATACACGAGGCAGGGAGTGGCCCGCCACCGAGCTCCACCCCAACAGAATCCTCACTGGCTTTAAAAATGAGTGTTGAAGGGAAGCACGTAGCTGAGAGGGTAGAGTGTTTGCCAGCACACCTGAAGCCCTGGGTTCGATCCCCAGCACTGCACAAACTGGGTGTGATGCTGTATGCCTGTCATCCCAGCACTCAGGAAGTGGAGACAGGAGAATCAGAAGTTCAAGGTCATCCTCAGCTACCTGAGACCCTGTCTTGAGAATAGCCACAAAATAAATATTGAAATGATTTGAATTCTGATTAACCTCTCATAGCATCCAAGAGGCTTTTCTTAGCCTACCGCATTAAAGATATGTCTATCCAGAAAGTTCTCTGTTTCCCAGCCATTTAGACCCGAATAATCACACAGAAACTACGGAAATTATAACACTGTTTGGCCAATAGCCTAGGCATATTTTTAGCTAACTCTTACATCTTAAATTAACCCATTTCTATTAATCTGTGAATCGTCAAGAGACCTACCAGTAAGGTTCTGGCTGGCATCTGTCGTCTGTCTTCTTTGGCAGCTACATGGTGTTTCTTTGACTCTGCCTTCTTTCTCCCAGCATTCAGTTTAGTTTTCTCCACCTAGCTCTATTCTGCCCTGCCACAAGCCAAAGCAGCTTCTTTATTAACCAATGATAATAAAACATTCACAGCAAATAGAGGGGAATCCCACATTGGTTCTCTGTTCAGATGTCAGGTGAACAAAGAGTGGGAGGAAGGAGGGAAGGAGAGGAAAAGAGGGAGGGAGGGAGGGAAAGAGGGAGGGAGAGAGAAGTAGTCTCACATTAAACTGAGTGATGCTTTGGAAAGTGCTACTTTTAAAAAAATGGACCATGTGGGCTGGGGAGTTGGCTCCTTGGGTAAAGCCCTTCCTGGGCAACCTAAGTTCAAGTCCCTAGAACCCACCCCAAAGCTGGATGTAGCAGTTGGCATCTGTAATCCCGGTGCTCATACAGTGAGGTGGGAGCACTGGACCTTTGGAAGCTCAGGGGCCAGCTAGCCCAGCACACACAACAGAAAGGAAGCTGGAGATGACAGCTGTCTCAAACCAGGAGAAGTTGCGAACCAATGCCTGCTTCTCCCCTCACCTCTACACACATGCATGAATACTCATATGCACACACGAAGGTTTTTTTTTAATGGGTCACGTAGTCAGTGAGGAGAGACATGTTCTCAGAGTTTGACCCATCATCAAACAGTGGGATTTTCCCCATAAACCATGACCTTTCTGCTTCCTGTGTTTCCCAGAATTCCTGGTCCAGGGGCTTCCCAAAGTGGATGATCCATCCATGGGCTCATTGTTTTAAAATATTGTCCAGGATTATTAAAAAGATGATTTTGTGACAGGAAAGAAGGGGAAAATGAAAGCAGATATTAGGTACTCATTAATTCTCAGAGAGCCAATGCCACGTTCCTGTTGTGCATGACCCTCACCCTGGATAGACAAGGCTGCAATCTTCTTCTTTTAATATTTTCAATTTATTATGATTATTCTGCTGCTGTGTGTGTGTGGTGGGGGTGATGTATGGGTATAAGTGTGGTTCTGAGGACTGAACTCAGGTCGGCAGATTTGTAAAGCAAGTACCTTTACCTTCTGAGCCATCTCACTGGCCCTATAAATCTTTTCTTATTATTTTAATGTGTGTGTGTGTGTGTGTGTGTGTGTGTGTGTGTGTACAGAGACCAGAGACAATCTCTGGTGTTATCTACAAAAATATCATTGATTTCCTTTTCTGCTGGCTGTCTATTGCTGGGCATAGGGCCTACCTGTAAGTGTGGTTCATATGTCCAGTGAGACTCTACTGGAGAAAAATCATTCTTCCTTTGTGAGATGTTGTCAGTTGGTTAGAGATAGGAGCTACTGTGCACATCCCCCTCTGAGTGCCGGGACTCTATCTGGCTTGGACCCGTGCAGGCTGTGCACACACCGTCACAATCTCTGTGAGCTCATATGCGCCGTGATCCTTTCGTATCTGGAGAACACTATTTCCTTGTTGGCCATTCTTCCCCTCTGGCTCTTAGACTCTTTCCACCTCCTCTTCCCTGTAGCTCTTTATATATTGTAGCCATTCTTCTCTTGTATCCTGTTCTGTAACATTTGTATACAGTACTGGAAAGCTTATCTTTTAATGTCTGTTCTCCCTCCCCCATCATGGATATCCTCAGATATGCTAGAATTATACAGACACACACACACACACACACAAACCACATCTATCCATTGATCAAACATCCAACAAAAGCCTAGTAGGTTTGGGGACTACAGTGCTGTATAAAACACATTGGTCCCTGGACACTTCCTGTTGGAGTTTGTCAGGTGTGCATCCGGCAAACATCAGATATCTGCTTGGTTGTCTGCTGGGACCTCAGACAAGCAGAGACAGCTCTGCCTGCCGGGCTTCTTACAGCCTGATGTTTAACATGTGGCATCCTCTTGGGCGGGTCCTGTGGAGCCCAGCAGAACCTGACCCAGAATGGGGCTCCATCTTGGGGCTCTCTGGGGCCGGGGGGGAGTCAGTGAGGGAAGGCTTTCCAGGGGTGACATGTCAAAGGGTGCAGAAGGCTGATTTGGAGCTGACAGGCAGGAGGAAAAGCCTCTAGAAAAGAAGTTTTAAGGCCACTCCTGGCCAGACTTGGGTCTGGGCACCAGGCCTCTGGGGCTTAACTGAAGGTCCAAAGACTACTTTTGTTTGTCTGTCGCTCAGCATTTGAGACTTATCCCTCTCCCTGAGGCCCCATCTGCCCTGCCTTCTTCAGGTAAGTCTTTTTTGTCCAATGGGGAGGGCATCGATGCTGAAGGCCAGATGCCCGAGTTGGAGGGCCTGCGCGAAGGACCAAAAGAACAACGTGGAGTCCCACCATGGCCATGCTACTTTGTCTGACCTCGGCTGGGACTTGGCCTCCTGCCCTTTAGGAGTTCACGGGGTGGTAATGTCTCCTCCAAGTAGAGACTGGTTCCTTCCCACTCCAGAGAGGCCTACGTATATAGATAAGGCTCCAAGGAACCAAACAGTTGGGACTCCTGTGACTGTCCTGCTCTTGGTGTAGGGCCCTAGAGAACCCTGAGGCAGAGGATATACCATGGCAACGCCTCTAATGTTGACAAGGGTGTTATTTTCCTCCATGGCCCCTGCTTCCTGTGAGGTCTGGGGAATAGCTAAGAGTTCAAGTTTGTTTGATGACACCAGCAGAACCGTGAGAGAGACTGGCATCTTGACTACCCCAGGTGGCCCAGAAGATGTTACAGATCATACTCTGGCTCGTTACCTCTGGGGGCACCTGGGGCTGTCCCCTTTTGCCCCAGAGGGAAGTTCCTGAGTGAAAGACTCGGGGCCTTGGGAGTAACTTTGTGAATTTCAGAGCCATGTGTGGTTGAAATCGCTCCGCATCTACTCTGCACTACCCTGGGCAGATGGACATCTCTGAGCCTCAGTTTCCCCATGTGTAAAGAGAGCATCACCCCTAAGCTGTAGGATGGGGCACCAACGGAGGGCATGCGACAACTCTTGATTGAGGTATCAGGTTTGATCCTGGTACCTCCTCAGAAAGTCAGTCAAAGGGACCAGCAAGATGGCTCAGTAGGTGGCATTGTCAGCTGCCGAGACTGACGACCCAGGTTCCATCCCCTGAAACCCATATAGTAGAAGGAGAGAACTGACTTCCGCAAGCTGTCCTCTGAGCTCCACGTGCATGCCATACATACAGACATACAGACACACACACACACACACACACACACACACACACACACACACACGATAAATAAATCTAATAAAAAAATAAAGTCAACAGAGCTGTGGGTGCTGAGGAGATGGTTATTGGTGATCAGGGAAACTGAGGCCTGGCTTTAGGAGCCTGTGTCCTGACAGTGCAGGATTTGCTGGCAGTTCTCACTTTCATTCTCACAGGAACCCAACGAGAGAGACACCAGATATAAGCCTTTAGTGGAAGACGACTCAAAGGCTCAGCAAGGTTGACAAAGTCATGCACAGATGCACAGCACATGGAAGGCCTGGCTCGACCCCCCCATGAGTGGGCTTGGAGCTGGTCAGAGGCATATGAGAGGGGGCACTGGCTGAGAAAAGTGCTCTCTGTCTTGGACCCTGAAGCTTGGAACCCAAAACGAAGAAGTATTTAATGGTCAGCCAAGCTTGTAACCTCAGAAAGCCCCCATCCAGGCGTTGACCCCAGGACCCCAGAATGGTTCCAGAGTTTATCAGGCTCCAGTCCCTAGAGCCGTCTCTAGAAGCTTGGCACTGATGTTCAGGAGGCAGGGAGGAAGGCCAAGACCCTGGAGCTGCCCCAAGGAGGGGAGCAGTTTGGCCAGCGGGCCGGTGGGGCCGGGCTTCTTTGTTGTACACTGACAGGGAGGCGCGGCCACCACACACTTCAGCTGCCAGTTCATTGCGGTCACTCAATCCATCACCCATGGTGGGGGCGGTGGGCCCCCAGCCTCCTGGCGGCTAGGCCTGCAGTGTTGTTTCAGTCTGACTCGGGCTGTGAGATAAACGGGGCATGAACTGGCCCCTTGGCAGGGGGTCAGCCCCTTCTGCCCTCATTAAAGTGCCAATCAAAAAGAGGAATGGAGAAAGCTGGTGAGCTCAGCCTCTCTCTCCCCAAGGGGCAGGATCCGGGCTCCCTGAGAGAGAGCCAGCAGTGTGTTCCACAAGGCCAGCGGGGCCAGCAGCATGCATCTGGTTGCAACATTGCAGAGCTGAGGTTGGTCTGCTCTGCATGGGGGTGGGGTTCAGGGCCAGTCCTTCAGGAACACCCTGCCCTGGCCTGGTCTGAGGCTTATGGCTGGGTTTCTGCTGCTACTTGATAGCCCTACTGGTGACACAGGCCATCGGACTGCCTCTTCTGAACCTCAAGGCACATCCTGCTCCTTCTGCTAGCTGCTGGAGAGACCATGGCCTTGTGGGTAGGGAGCCACGGGCGTGTGAAGTGGCCAACGGGCTCAAGCACATACTTGGTGCTCTTGTGGCCACGCTGAGTTCAGTAGTGTACTGGAGAGGCTGGGCCTATCTCTCCTCTCCACCTTGTCTGGTAGCCTCTCTCTGTCTTGAGTCCTGTCCCCAGGGTAACTTAGCCAGTTACAGTTCCCTGGCTTCGGAAACATAAAAGTGGAAGGTGCCGAACCTAATGAAGACGGAGAGTCCAGGGCAGTCCAGATGCAGCCTCCCTGAAAGCCACACTGCAAACCCTGGTGTGTGTGTGTGTGTGTGTGTGTGCGTGCGCGCGCGCTTGTGTGTGTGTGTGTGTGTGTGTGTGTGTGCAGGGGGGTGTAGGTTTGGCATAAGCTTGATGCCTAGAGGTCACAACTGGCAGAAGCCTTCTGGGGTGGGGTCTGGAAGTGGGGGTGCTGTATTACTTCTATACATAATCCTTCACAGTCCACCTGTTCTCCAACTAAAAGCCCATAAGTTATGTACTGAACAAAAAGAAAGCAAAAAGGAAGGAAGGAAGGAAGGAAGGAAGGAAGGAAAGAAGGAGAAGGTGGGCTGGGTTAGTGGCTCAGCAGCTAAAGCACCTGCTATACAAACAAGACGACCAGAGTTCAGAAACCCAGAACCCACTTAAATGCCAGGTGGGCATGGAGGGGTTGCCTGTGATTCCAGCCTTGGGAGAAAGACACAGGGGGATCCTGGGAGCAGGTTGATTAGGGAGACTAACCGTATCTGCTAGCTCTGGATCTGACTGAGAGGCCCTGCCTCAAAGAATGTGGTGTAAAGCAATCTAGGAAGATTCCCAGGGCCAACCTCAGACCTCTGCATGTAGGTGCACACACACGCAGCCCCCCACATGCATGCATGCAAGCCACATGTGCACATGAGAAAAAAATGGCATGATTTTTAATTCCTTTCACATACTAAGCGATAATAATAATCACTGCCATTGCTTGGGAAGTTGTGATGTTTTCGAGCATTGTCTGAAGCAAATTCTACCTGACTTAAGTCTGCCAATAACCCTGTGGCGATGACACTGGTGTCACCCTGTTCTGTGGATATGCAGAGTCAGGTTGCTAAGTAAAGACCTACACATAGCAACCCTAACACGACTGTGGTTTACAACAACCTCTTAACCCAGATGCCAGCTCCTGTTTAGCCAGCAACCCCCCTCCAGTTAGGGTGTCACAGGCCCAGGCTCTGGCCATCTTGTGGCTCTGTTTTCCCCTGCCTTTCCATGGTAGCACACAGAATCCTCATGCTCTGTGGAGAATGGACTGTGGTGAGGAACAGGGAGGTTTGGGACATGGCCTATTTGCCTTCCGTTCCAGCCTGCTCTCTGCCATGGGCATACCTGAGCACCATGGTTTATCCCAGCCATGGATGTGACTGGCCTCCACACACTGTATCAACGGGCACCCAGCCCTCGCTTCTAGTTAGCCTCAGCCATTGAGAGACAGAGGCAGAAGGTCAGAGGGTGTCGGGAGAGGTGAGAACATTTGCTTCTCAAGATGGTTAATTTTCTAATTGTCAACTTGAAACAATCTAGAATCACCTGCGAGAAGAGGCTCAGTGGAGGGCTGTCAGAACAGGTGGGCCTGTGAATATTCTGTGGGGGATTGCCTTGATTACATTAATTGGTATCAGAAGACCCAGCCTGCTGTGGGTGGCACAATTAATTCCCTGGGTTTTGGTGCTGACTGTGTAAATGTGAAGAAAGCTGAATACTAAGCATGCACACACATTGACGCAGGCGCACACGCACACACCACCCGTCAGTCAAACGAGGAAGCACTCTATAGAACGGGAGAAAATACTTGCCAGCTATAAATTTGACCAAGCATTAGTAAAACATACAAAGGACAAAGAACACAAGAAAATAAACATCAAGGAAAAAAAAAACTAAAAACAGGCCGCGGAACTGAACCAAAACAAATATAGGTGGTTAAATATCATTTTAAAAGGTGTTCAACGTCATTGGTCACCAGAGAAATCTAATTAAAACCACTTTGAGATTCCATCTCACCCCAGTCTGGATGCCTATCATCTAGAAAACAAACGACAACAAGGCTGGTACAACCACTCTGGAATCTAGCCTGCAGGCTTGTCAAAAAGCTAAAAATAGAACTTCCATATGACCCAGCCGTGATACTCTGGGGCGTGTATCCAAAAGACTCCAGTCTTCCTAGGGAGAGAGTTGCTCATCTCTGGTTACCACTCCACTCACCATAGGTAGGAAACTGAGTTAGCCCAGATGTCCACCAGGCAACTCATGGATCCTGGAAAAAAACACAATGGACTTTTAGTCATCTATAAAGAAAAACAAAACCTGCAGGGAGACAGATCAAACTGGAAAACATTGTATCAGGTGAAGCAACCCGGGCCCAGAAAGATAAATGGTGCACGTTCTCCATTATGTGTAGATCCTTGCTTGAGTTTTTTTGAGTTTTGTGTGAATTTGGAGTAACTGAGAGTCCAGAAAGAAAAGATCCATGAGGGAGAGGGAAAGAGGCCTTAATGGGAGAGAGGACAGTAGAACACACATGATATGAAGACAGCAGGGGTGTGGGGTGGAATACTAGGAGTTAGTGGTTTAAGCAGGGGTGCAAGGGAGAAGAGAGAGTGAGGAGAGGTTAATCAAAATTAAGAATATATGAAAAACCGCTATAGAAATCCAAACCTTGTAAACTAATCAAAAATGTAACTTAAAAATAGTTGGCGCTCCAATATAGCCTTCTTGCATAGAGGAAGATGATTCCCAAGAAGACATAGGTTCTTTAATAAAAAGATATCGGTACTAGGTTTGGGGTATCTCCCTAGCAGTTATCAGTCAGGGAGGCCCCGGAAGCACCCACAACAGTATATGCTAATATCATTGCTCTTCCCCCCCCCCCCCAAAAAAAAAACTAGACAGTAAAACCTATTGTTGAAGACACCACATTCTTTGCGGGTCATGGAGAAACCAAGAGCTCAACAAATCCCAAGTTGGATAAGTACAAGAATACCACCCCTAAGCCATGACAAATAAATAAATATAAATAAATAAATAAAATCAGAGATAAAGTAAATATTCTTAAAATTCAGCCAGATGGGCTTGGGCAGCTGGCTCAGTTGAGTGAGTAGCTCACAAGCATGGAGACCTGAGTTTTAATCCTCAGCTCCCTGTCAAACAGACAGGCATGGCAGAGCCTCTGCAAATCCAGTGCTGGGTAAGTAGAGACAGGAGCCCCATAGGGCTTGCCGGCCAGCCTGTCTAGTCAAATCATCAAGCTCTAGGTTCAGCAAGAGACTCTGCTGCAAAACCTAAGGTGGCATGTGGCTGAGAAGGACACCTAGTCCTAAGCCGTATACTGGCCCCATGTTTTTATTACAGAAAAACTGGTCGAAGCTGGGTACTTACACCGCAAGATGGAAGCCAACAGTCCAAATTCATGGTCAATTGTTTGGGCCTTGGGTGCGATGGTGGGAAAGGATAACATCGTGGCAGGAACAGGTGAAAGGGAAAAAGCCACACCAGACTGGAAGCCACAGAGCAATCCGTGGCTCAGGCTGTGCCTCATGGAGCAAAATGCACCTATATTTTATTTTACCTGATGTCATTTTATCTGAGACAGCACCTCACTGAGTAGCCCAGGGTGGACTGTCTTTTTACATTGGGAAGTGTGCTGCAGAGACTTAATGGGCTGTATTCAGCACTTTTCTGTTTGTTGGGATAAAACATCTTGATCAAAAGCAACTTACAAAGGAAATAGATAATTTTGGCTTGTGGTGTCAGAGGGAGAGTCCATAATATCTATGATGATTAGGGCAACAGGGAGCCTGGGGCTATAGCAGGAAGCTGAGATCCTATCTCATCTATCTATATACAGGAAGCAGAGATGCAGAACAGGAAGCAGGGTGAGGCTATAAATCCTCAAAGCCCAACCCTAGTGACACACTTCCTCCATCAAAGCTCTCCCACCTCAAGGCTGCCTTACCTCCCCAATTGTGCAGCCAAGTGCGACCAAGTGTTCCTGTACATGAGACTGTGGGGACATTTCTCATTTAAACCACAATGGTCAAGAAACTGAAAGGATACTGCTGTGGCATCGTGGCCCACTGGGAAAGAATCAAGCCTCTGGGAGGCTCAAAGAGTGTGGGAGAAAGGAGCATGAAAATGTGAGAGTCAGAGAAAGGTGGAATCTTGTGTGGTTACTTCCACCTAATTGAAACATTCTTTCCTGGAGGGGAGGCTCAATAGCGTTCAGAAAGTAAATACAACTCACAAAGCTGTAGGAATCTCCTGAAACTTACAAGACTTACAGCACTCCTACTCAAGACTATATAGCAGTGACGATCTGGAGAGGAGACCCTTCACCCAGGTAAGCTACCCTCAAGCTGTCCAGTGATGCAGCCTTTGGGAGTTGTAATTCATGCTGGGGTGGGTGGGCTTTTTGGTGATGCAGCAGCTTTGGAGGCATCTGTGTTTCTGTAAATAACCCTCACGCATGTACCTGTCAATCATCCCAGTAAACTCGCCAGTGAAATAAGCTAGCCATGGGTGGAAAGGGTTCTTTGGTGTGCTCTATCTGGGGTAAACAGACATTTGTTCATGTCTCCCCGCAAAAAGTCATATAACACCCAGGTTGCCTTCAAATCTGTGATCCTCCTGCCTCAGCTATCCTAGGGCTGGGGTGCTAGGTATGTGTCACCTGGCCACAACTACAACTTGCAGTCGCAATGCCTAAGTCAGTAGTGGCAATTGGAACTACGTTAATCCCTCCTGGAGGCATACCTCAACCCAAGAACCTCTCATTAGGCCTTGCTTCTTAGGGTCCCACCCCTCACCACCATCACCTAGAAGACCAAGCCTCTTATACCTGAGCACCTGGGAAACAAACCACATTGGAGCCATAGCAGACTACACTTATTTTCTCCCCAGTTGGCACAGATTTAAAAAGATTAACATACAACCTTGGTAAGGGTGTGTGGAAGCACATTACCCTTCTTCCTGGCGGCCATATAAATTGTTAAGTCCTATAGAAAGTAACTTATGAAAACTGCAAATGGGTAGAGATAGAGCAAATCCCCTTCTAGGACTCTGGGCATGTTGCAAAATCAGACCTTCACAAGGTGATTCACTGCAACTTTGTTTGCAATAACAAGAAGACTGGAAAAATTCTGAGTGGCCACCAGTAGGGCACTGGTAAAGTAAATACTCTACGTGCAATGGAAATCCTACCATGATCCAAGAAAAACAGACCATGATTTATGTGTGGATATAGAGTGATTTCTAAGACATATCACTCATGAAAATGCAAGGCAGAAGCAAACAAAATTTTTGTCATAAAAATGAAGAGGGCAGAGAATATCTACATAGGCACATATTAGCTGAAACACATATACTTATAAATCTGTGTATGTGTACATGTGCAGGTGTCTGGAAAAATACACAAAAGACCAGGGAGGAGAACTTTGACAACTGGGTGACAGGAGTGGGAGGGAGGAAAAAGATAAAGCCACCGTAAACAAAAACAAACACAGAAGGCACGAGATAACTTGTAACAAAAGATCTCAATGTAGCCAACTTCCTGTTCTCATTCCTAATAGGACACTTCATCTGAGAGAAGTGGGGGAGGGAGAGGGAGAGGAGAGAAAGAGATGTCTAGGAAATACAAAGAGAAAATCCAAAGGGAATTTAATCCCCCAAAGAGGACCATTCACTAAGGTAAAGAGCCGAAAAGGCAAGATATGAATTAGGGCTAAGTTTCTAATCAATTTTAGCTTAGGATGGAATTCATCACTCTTGGAAGGCAGTTTATAAAGAAGGAATCACTGTTTTCAGTTTTTTGTGTTTAAAAAAAAAAAAAACTTTATTAACTACAGGCTCAGTGGTTAAGAGCACTGGCTGCTTTTCCAGAGGCCCAGGTTTTGTTTTCGGAACCCACAGGGCAGGGCAGCTCACAGCTGCCTGTGGCTAACTCCACTGATCCGACACCATCTTCTGGCCTCTATGGGCACTGTACACTCATGGTTTATATACATACAGACAAAGCTGTCATACACGCAACATTGTTAGAAATTAAAAGAGCCTTATAAACTATTACATTAAAATACTAATAGCCACAAGCATCCTCTCTTCATTTGTGTGAGCTCTATTGATATAATCCCTGGATTGACTTATGTTCAAAATATGAGCTGCTAAGCATTGTTGGAACTGGATGCCTTCTTTCTCCTACAGACTCAGCATTTATGACCAGAATGGATGTATCTTCTGAAATAAATTGCTGCAAATTTGTACGCCCTAATGCTTCTTTAAGAGCATCTGGACAGCCAGGCAAAGGTCACCTCCAGAGGCTCCCACCAACCTCTCCTGCCTGCCTGCTCTCCCTGAGGGTGCCCACGTGCGCTTGTCCTGCCTCTGTGCCCAGGACTGTAACCACCCTGGGCAGCTGGCCAGGGCCTTTGGTCCTGTTTATAAAGTTGCCTAATCTTGCTAGTGTTTAGCAAACAAAGCCAGGCTCTTAGAGCCCAAACAGCATAGGGTCCTCTGGCCTCTTCTGACCCACAAAGGTCTGTCTCCAACGGAACCAGGAAGCACCAAGAAAATGCTCTCAAATTTAGTTTTCTTAAAGGTGAACAGGAGTCCTTCAAAGGGAGCTTGGCAGGACCAGGCCCCTTTGAGACTACAGATCACTGCTGGCAGACTGGCAGGCCCAGAGTCAGTGGGATGAGAGGAGTTGTGTATGTATCCTGCCCCTTCTCTTCCCATGCCAGAACTTCCCAGCAGTGTGGAGTCCATGACTCTCATATACTGCCGGTGAGTCTGTCTTCTGTCTCCGCGGTCCCTTACCCTTAACCTCTGTGCATCTGTAGGGATCCGGAACTAAGCAGGCCTGTCATCTTCTCAGCCCAGGGTTGGATATCTCAGAACATCTGTCCTTGGCCCATTAAGAAGCTTCTCCAGGGCCAAGGATGGACAAAGGTGTGAATCTCCATGGCCTTCAGGACAAAGGTGAGGGACCCTGGCAGGTCCCACTACTGCCTGGACTGGTTCAGCTCTGTCCAGTTATAGGAATGACGTCCTGCTCTTTGGTAGAACTTCCAGGAGTCCTGGAGGTCCAGCCTTGAGAACACAACACATATTTTAGATCTCCACAGGGTTGTGTCTACATGGAGAAGTCACACAGGACCATAGCTGGCTCTTCTCCGCTGGGCAAGAAACAGGTAATGAGGAACTGGCCAACAAGAACAAGAGAGTCTCCAAGCCAGGTTCCCTGTGTTAAGTTCCAGGTCATACGGTCCCTCAAAGTCCTGAATCCAGATGCCTCCAAAAAACCTTATACAACCAGGTCTGGTGTATCTCAGGCCTATAATCCCAGCTCTCAGGAGGCTGGAACAGAAGGATCAGGAGAAGTTCAGCCCTAGCCAGGGCTACCTTGTCTCAAAAGCAAACAAGACCGTTTCAATAGGTTAGGAGAGGTAATATGGTGCACCTGCAAACCCAGCACTCAGGAAGCCAAGGCAGGAGAATAGAGAGTTCAAGGTCAGCCTAGGCTACTTACTGTGTCCAAGGTCTGGCTGGGCTACGGGAGTCTCTATCATTTTTACACACACACACACACACACACACACACACACACACCACATACACACACAGGGGGGAAAGGTTTTCTTTACACCTCTTCAGGACACTGAACAGACCACAATGACAGGTGGCTGCCACTAACTCTCAAGGGTGCTGGAATGTGCCTGGTGTGACAATCTTTGAAAATCTGGTACGAGAGTATAAACTAGCCCCTTGATAATCTACAGATTGGTTTCAGCTTACATGCCCCTGCTTTGAATATGTTCTGTTAAATGTGTCATTAAAGTTCATTTCCTGCCAGGCCTGGTGGGGCAAACCTGTCATCTCAGGAGGGCGAGGCAGGAGGATAGTGACTTGGAAGCCAACCCAAGCCACACAGCAAGACACGTCTGAAAACAATGGCTAAGTTATGGAACCAACCTATCCACAGAGGAACTGATGAAGAGAGGGAGCACTAGATGGGCGGCCACTTTTCTAAGCCATAAAGAAGTATGAAGCTAGGTCATTTGCAGGAAAAGGGTGTCACCAGAGAGATTCTGGTGAAGTGAACCAAGTCAGTCTCAGGAAGCAAATGTGTGTGTGTCCCCATCCTCGTGCACATGCGTGTGTAAGTGTGTGTGTCTGTATGTGCATGTGTGTGTATATGCATGATACATGTATGTGTGTCTGTGTATTGTGCGCACATGTGTGTATGCATAATACATGTGTGTGTGTGCATGTGTGTGGGTGTGGATACACACTGTGTTATTCGTGTGGAAGTCAGACAAGCTTGTGGAGTTTATTCTCTGCTACTCCTTTATGTGGACGGAACCCAGGTCATCAGGCTCGGGTAGCAAAAGCCTTTCCCTGCAGAGCAACCTCGTGGCCCCATGTCTTACATTTTATATAGATACATAAGGTCATATGTGTGCAGATGGCATGGAAGTAGAATAAAAATGTCTAGGGGAACAAAGGATACTGACGGGGGAGAAGCACAAGGGGCTGGTGGGGAGCTGTTCTCAAAGCCCACTAGACACACGATTGGAGACAGTTTTATGTAATTAATTTAACCAAATTTTAAAAACCTAATTTCTTTTACTTCTTTTAAATGAGGCTTCTGAAAGGTTTTAAGGTTTTAAGTTCCACCGGTGACCTTAACAAAGGGGGTTCAGGTAAAGCTGCCAAAGGGGGTCACTGCAAATGCAGCGTTATTTTAGCTCTTGCCTGACCCCGCCATGGGCCTCACTGGCCCCTGGCCCTTTGCTACAGATGTTTGCAGGGCACAAAGCCAGTGACCTTCCAAAGACCTCCATCCCAGTCTTTCCACTGGCCTCCACTTCCTACACCTGCCTCAGCCGAGGAGGCCCAGAGCCTAGAACAGTCTGCCCCACAATGGAGCTCATGCCTCAGCCGAGGAGGCCCAGAGTCTAGAACAGCCGAGGAGGCCCAGAGTCTAGAATAGTCTGCTCCATAAAGGAGCTCGTGGTTCTGCTTCCTCTTGCGCCCTCCAGTTTCCCCTTCCTCCCAGTTGAGGTCAGGAGGTACTGCCTGACAAATGGAGACCGTGGAACACAGGAGCAGATGCGCTGGACACGGGCATGCCCCAGTTGTAGCCAGGCTCCAGCACAGCGCCTAGGAGTTCACTTCTCTCTCGAGTCTCCCTCCTCCCTGTCCGGGTGTTCCTCTCTCTTCTCCATTCCTCTATCTCCCTCTCTCCTCTCTCTTTACTTTTCTCCCTACCTCCCCCTTTCCCCTCTCTTCCCTTTTCTCTTTTGCTACAAGCCTACGCAACACCCTGATGTTAAAAAACCCCTAATAGGAAACTAAAGCAAACCACCCTTCTCTCACAGAGTCAAATTTTAGAGGCAGAAACCTGCCTGCTTCCCCAGCTTAACCTTTGGAACCCATTTCAAAACCAGGCTGGCTTCTGGCCAGGGCTCCCAGAACCTCCAGGGAACAGGTCACCTGTGGCCTACTTTCCTAATCCTGTGCCATCTTGCACAATCTGACCTCAGGGCGGGTGGAACCGGCACCCCTGCCCTTTCCGTAGGTGCCTGTGTTCTCTTCCTGGGGACCTTTCTCACTTCTAACTCCTCTAACTATGCCTCAGCTTCTCCCCAGGGCTCTGGCCTCGGCCCTCTGCTCGCTTGGTGATCTGTCCTCCATGTCTGTCTGTTTAACCAGTTCACTGAGAGACTTCAGGCCTCTGGTCCTTGGACATTGTACTGAGCCTCGTGTTCAAGATGTCCAGAACATACCTCACCACTCCCTCTGCCACCACCCTTCCTGTTGAAATTGACCTAAACGAGCCTTTGGGCAGGCTTGTATAAAGTCCAGGGGTTTCCATGGTGTCCCCAGGACCCAGACCTCTTGACCTCTCAGCTTGTCCTGTGTCTGGTTTGTCACTCTGGGGCAAGCCCTCCCTCCACACTGGCTCCCGGCAGCTCCAGGCTTACACCTAACAACTGAAGGCTTGTGAAAGAAAGGGCTACAGTTCCATTCTGGAATGATCTCGGCCTCCAAGAATGGGAGCATGTGGGCAGGCTGGACCTGGGTCACAGAACTCCTATGGAAACTCTCTTTTGCCATACAGTTCATTCAGGGCTGGGACGTGCTGAGACTCTCAGACAGAGGACGCGGCATGAGAGATGGGATCCCCTGAAGAAAAAGAAGGATAATTCCAGAGGAAGAGAGAATTGAGTGTGGCCCAGCAGGCAGAGCAGGTGCCCACCTTAGTCTCTAAAGCCTCTTCACACCCTGCCCTTCCTACCCCAGATGTCTTTTCTCTCTCTCTGTTTTAGGAGTGTAACCTCGCCGCCCTGCCTCTTGCCCCTGTTGTTAATCCTCTTCCCCGATCTTTCCCAGACAGACTTGGTTGTCTTTTGGAAGCTCAGTTTGGCTAGCCCCCACCTTTCACCCGGCCCCGTGGTGAGCTTGACCCATACAGGCGTGGGTGTCAGTAGTTCATTTTGATGGCTGAGCAGTACTGCAATGTCTTACGGCTTGTTTACCTCTTCCCCTGTGATGGACACGTGGTTTGTTTCCAGAGTGGAGCTATTGTGGGTGAATATTTGTATGTGTGTGTGTGTACACATCTCTGTGCGAACACGTTTTCCTTCCTCTTGAGTAGATGCCAAGGAGTAGGACTAAGTGGGTCACCAGGTGAATACATGTCTAACGCTTTGAAAAACTGCCAAGTTGTTGTCCAGGCTAGTTTACCATCCCCACCAGTAATGGATAAGAGTTCCAGGTACTCCACACCCTTGCCAACACATGCTATTGTCAGATGTTTTCTCGTTAGTCATTCCGTGGGTCCAGTAGTGTTTGTGATTTAAATTTGCATTTTCTTGAGTGACATCAGATGCCTTTCAGAAACCATGGGCTGGTTGTTTAATTCTTTTGGAAGTTTACTTGTGTCTATTATTGGAGGGGTGACCTGTGTGTGCCACTGTGTGTAGGTCAGAGGGTATTTGAGAGAGTCAGTCCTCTCCTTCCCTTATGTGGGTCCAGGGGATGAAACTCAGGTCACTGGGCTTGGCAGCACGTGCCTTTCCTCACCTGCTGAGCTATCTCATCGACCCTGTTTGGTTCTTCTGTGAAGCATCTCTTCAAGTGTTTGCTTCTTTTTAATTAAGTTGCCCTTGAGCTCAGTGGTTAAGAGCACGCGTTGCGTTGCTGTTGCGGAGGACCAGAGTTCAGTTCCCAGCATCCACACCAAGCTGCTCACAACCTTCTGTAGCTCCAGCTGCATCTGATGTCCTCTTCTGGCCTCCGTGGGCACCCAAACACAAGGGGCATGTGTTCCAACACATGCGGATGTGCACATCCGTGTTTAAAACTAAAAATTTAAAAATCCATCAATCAGTGAGGCTACATGTCTGAGATGATTTCTAAATTTTGGTAAGATATTTTACACTCCCTGTGTCTTGAGTTTTCTTTTCTTATAAAGGCTTTATCTTGTCTTGGTGCAGAGGGAAATAAGTTGAGGAGCCGTCTCTCTACAGTCTGAGTCCATAAAGGGCTGGTACTAACTTGCCCTGACATGTTTGACAGAATTCACAGGTGGAGCCAGCTTGTCCTGGATTTCATGGGGAGGCTTCACATCAATTACAAATATAATTTCTTTGATATAGAGCGATTCAGGTTTTCTATTTCTTTTAGTTCTTGTAATTTGTATTCTTTGAAAAAGGGTTTCTATTTATTTAAGCTGTTAGATTTTTTCAACCATTTATTTACTTTGTATGCACACATGTGTTGGCAGAGGCCACAAGTTCATTCCTGGCTGCCCAGACCAGAAATAATTGTTCAGAAACTATATTTTAAAATCACTGCTTGGCCAATCACTTAATTGTATTGCTAGCTAGTTCTTCTATCTTAATTTAACCCATTTCTATTAATCTGTGTATCGTCATGTGTCTGTGGCTTACCAGCAAGGTTTTGGTGTCTGTCCCTGGCAGCAACTACGTGGCATCTAGCGACTCTGCCCTCTTCCTCCCAGCATTCAGTCTCGTTTTCCTCACCTAGCTCTACTCTGCCCTATCACAGGCCAAGGCGGATTCTTTATTGATTAACCAATAAAAGCAACACATATACAGAAGGACCTCCCACACCATACATGTACATATAAGAACGCACGTGTACATTAGTGCATATGTGGAGGTCAGAGGAAAACTTGCGGGACTCAGTTCTCCACTTCCACCATACGGGTTTCAAGGACTGAATTTAGCTCATCAGGCTTGGTGATAGATACCTCTAGCTGGTGAGTCTCCTTGCTGGCCCCTGAACTTTTAAAATAAGTAATAATGTCAGTAAAAAGAATAAGTATTATAGTATAAGACAGACATAACTAATCCTTTTGTGAACCTTAAATATATTTAAAAGAACTTAATGTCTTTGTTTGTTTTTTGAGACAGGATTTTCTTTGTATAGCCTTGGCTGTCCTGGAACTCAATCTGTAGACCAGGCTGGCCTCAAATACACAGAGATCCACCTGCCTCTGCCTCTGCCTCCCAAGTGTTGGTTTTAAGGCATGCGCCACCACCACCCAGCATTACTTAACGTTTTAATTCGTTAACTTGGTTGCTGTACTATATCACACAGATTTGCTGGATTCTGCAGTAACTTGTTGCACATCCATTAGAATCCCAGCAATTAGAAGCTGAGGCGCGCTGTCTGAAAAGAAGCCGGCAGCCTGGAGCATATAAGCAATGAATTTTAAAACTCTGTAACTTAAGAAAAAAAAAAAAAAAAAAAGCTCACGAAAACTGCCTTACCAAAAAAAAAAAAAAAAAAAAAAAGAAAGAAAGAAACTAACAAACTAAATGGAAAATTAAAAAAAAAATAGAGATAATTTTCAAGAATTGGTGGCAGAAAAAGTAGTTTTTTCTTTTTTTAAGACAGAAGTTTAGTGACGTCAGGAAGGTAGAATCTTTGGGGTGGGAGGGGACACAGACTGGCACTGGGAGTCTGAAGGACATTCAGACTGTCCAGAGTTAGTTCTTAAAAAGCTGGTAAAGGAAGAGATGTTTGTTTACAGAGAGCCTGATGACAGTAGAAGGGTTCCACTGCCAGGCCAGGAGGCTTTGCCGCAGGGCCTGATGCTAAAGAGGAGCGTGTCCCACTGACAGCAGTGTGAAGTGACACCCTCGTGAAAGGGAAGGGTTCAGAGGAAGCAGGCTTGGCACTGGCAAAAGAGCCAGCTACGAAACATCCGCTGACTGGAATTGCTGATTTCACACACTCATACAGAACATATAGCTTAGTAATTGTGTGCAACAAACACACACGCACACACACAGTTCTACACACACATACAGACACAGTCACACACAGACATACATACACAGACACAGTACGACACATCCACATACAGTCACAGACACACACAAGACACAGAGTCACACACACACACACACACACACACACACACACGGATTTCAGCTATTACTAAATTATACCAAGTTCTAGTTAGCTTTGACTATGAACTTGATCCAGCTTACAGTCACCTATGTATGTCTGTTGAGGGATTGCCAGATCCTATTGGCCTACAGACACATTTGTGGGGGGATTGTCTTGACTGTTGATTGGTGTAGGAGGGCACAGCCCACCGTGGGCAGAACTGAACTGTGTAAGGAAGACCAATATGAATGAACCTGAGTGAGCTAGCACGCGGCATCCTCCACGTCCTGCTGTACCTCACTGGCTTCAAGTGAGCGCCTTGGTCAGAGGCACTGCTGCCTGGAATAGCAAGCAGGCCTGCCTTCAGATTCCTGCCCTTAATTCCCTCAGCAGCAGACTGTGACCAAGATGAAACAACCCTTTCCTAACCTAAGTTGCTTTTGGTCAGTGTTTTGTCATAGAAACAGAATGGAACTGGAACATATTACTAATGTAGCATACTCCTTTCTCTCTCTCCCTTCCTTCCTCCCTCTTCCCCTCCCCCTTCCTTCCCTCCCTCCCTCCTCCCCTCCCCCTTCCTTCCCTCCCTCCCTCCTTCCCTCCCTTTCTCATTTCTTCTGTTGTGACATGATTTGCTATGTATCTTAAGCTGGCCTTGAATTTTCAGCCCTTCCGCTTCAATCTCCAAAGTGACAGGGTGGCAAGTGTGTCACTCTGCACTTTCTCTTTTTTAGATCTCATGCAGGAACTGAAATTTGCATTTACAAAACAAAGAAATGCATTGCCTCCACAGCAAACACCTCTAACCCAAACACACTGCAGGTGGTCACACAGGAGGGTGGAATCAGAAAAGCATTTTCATTTTGCTTTTGAGCCATTGTCTGCCATGCTTTATGAGTCTGCTTAAATGCAGGAATATGCCGGATATGAGGGCTAGAGCCTCCCCCACTCCTTTAAGCTATCATATATGAATTATACTAATAATAGGTTTCATTGTCACATGTCATTCACATATATAATGCATTTTGTTCACGTGCACCTCATTTACCCTCTGCTGTCCCCCTCACTCCTGCTGAACCCCTCCTTTTCCCACCTAGTGTCCCTTCTACTGTCTTATCTTTCTCTTCTCTATTTTGAGCCATCGAGTTTCATTATGGCTGCATACAGGAGCATGGACATCTTACTGGTGGATACACCACTGAAGAAATGTCCTCCCTCCCCTCAGCAACTGTTGACAGCAAAAGCTCCTTATGGAGAGCCCGATATCAGGAGCCTCTCCCAGGAGCTGGAGTCTTTTGAGCTGCACCCTGAGAGCTCTTGTGAACAAGCCAGATGTGTGAGACTCTGCTGCAGTGGGTACCTACCCCACAACCGTGAGCATCGGAGTTAGTTTCCATGTGAAATACAAGGCTCAGTAAAGGCTATACAATACAAATGTGCTAAATGGATTGCATGCGTATTATTAAAAGTTGATGGGATTTAAAGCCACTGAAGGGGAGGTCTACATCCACGCAGTCTGCAGGCTTTGTTTAGAACTGCCATGTGCATGCTGTTCCAGACAGCTTGTCCCAGGCTTGCTCTTGTTTTCGGTATCTCCAGGCCACACGTTTGTCTGTCTGGCCACACCCAGGCTATGACTCTGCTGCATACTGCCCTTAGGATATCACCAGCACAGACCGATTATCCTCTGACCACTCATCACATCATTATCTCCACTTGGCCTGCCAATCAACTTTACCTTCTCTCTTTTTAAACCGAATTTACGGTTTTCTCTTAATTTAAAATTTGTGTTTATCATTATGGTATTTGTGTAATGTGCACGTCTGATCTCTCTCTCTCTCGTGTGTGTGTGTGTGTGTGTGTGTGTGTGAACACACGTGCCACGGTGAATGTGGGGAGGTCAGAGGACGCCTTGATGCTCTCCCCTCCACTTCTATATACGTGCATTCCAGTATCCAACTTGGGTGACCATGCCTTCACAGCAAGCAAGCGCTTTGACCTAGGGAGCAATCTCATGGGCCAGCTTCACCCCCTCATGTGACTTCTACTCCCCAATCCCAGTGAAAGTTCTCTTAGAGGTGACGTCCCCCACGTCACTGAACCCAACACATGTCCTTAACAGTCTGTTAGCATTCAGTTCTGTCGACGATGTCTTCTTCCTCCCCAGGACCTTCCTTCCCTACTTTCAACTCCTTCTAAAGCTACATTGTGATACTAGAATGCTCCACTGTGACATGACAATTCTCAGCTGTGACTTCATAATGTTCCAGTGGACCATCACAGTTCTCCAGTGACACCACAATGCTCCAAAGCAACATTACATTACAATGTTACCTTATGACAACACAGTGCCAACTTGTGATATCAAACATCACTGTTGTGGGACCTTTGAACCCTTTAGCCAATGGCTTTGCGGGGTTATGAGCCCTATGTATAAGACCACCTCTCTCTCTCTCTCTCTCGGCCGGGTTCTAGAGCAAACGGCAGAGTGGTGGTACTGATGACGCTCTTCACTCCTGGGCAGACAGCTGGATGAAGGCAGCTGGATCAGTGGCGGCGTCTGCTTTGTCCTGTCTCTGGGAGTTTGTCTTGCCACTGCACCCTCTAATAAATTGGTAGACTTTGGTGGGTTCTTGCTTCATATGGCTTCAGGGTGAGGGACTCAGGAGCCTCCTCTTCCTGCCACAAGGGAATGTTAACAGGCCCAACTGTATGACGGTGATCAGTTGAGAAAGCAATGGGTAGGTTGGTGAGATGCCTCAGTGGGGAAAGGCTCTCGCTGCCCAGCCTGACCACCCGAGTTCAAGGCCCAGGTCCCCCATGGTAAAAAGAAAGCTTTTAGCTCCATCATGGTAAGAAGGCATGGCAGAGGAGTGTGCTAGCTGATCACTAGTTTCTGTCGAGGTGGGTGTTTGTGCTTGGCTGGCCTCCTCTTTTTACTCTGTGTAATGGTATCCAGGGGTTGGTGCCACCAACATGCAGGGTGAGTCTCCCTCCTCAGTTAAGCCTCCTTGGAAACTCCTCACAGACACGGACAGAGGCGTGTCTTCCGAGTGATTCCTAAGCCAGAAGGGCTGACACTGAAGATCAACCACCACAGGCTTTCCCTCGTCAGGCTGATGCCCCAAACACACCATGGTCAACCACGACATTCCACTGCTGGGCTCTGAAGTCTCATGTCAATCTTATAACGCAAAACACATTTAGTTCATCTCTAGCAGACTCTAAGATCTTAACAGTTTGTAAACTGATCAAACATGGTACTGCAGGATTTCTTCTGGAACTCAGGAACTCTCTTAGCTATCAGCCCTAGAAAATAAGTTATTAGGTTTTACTTACCCCCAACATACAATGGGGAACAGTTAACAACCCTATTCTAAAAGGGGGGGGGGAGAAGGCATAGTTAGGACAGATTGGACCAGAACAAGACCAGAACTTGGCCAGGCAAACACCAAGCCCTACAGCTTCATGGCCTGCATTTGAGGCTCCTGGTGGATCTGCTGGACTCGAATGGCCTTGGGTAGCCTTACTCTTCTCCTTGGCAGACGTCTCATTGGCATGGCATATCCATCATCCTGGCATCTCCATTACAGTTCAGGGTTTACCCTCCTAGAGTCACACAATAGTGTTTTACAGGCTTCCTGCAGGATCTCTAACCCTGGACCACACTTCCTGGCCTCAGTGGCTTTCTGGGACCCTGTGAGCTTTCGCAACCCTATAATTCATGCACTTCTGCATGCCTGCACAGCCAGTGCTGTGGGTGATGCTATCAGCTCCCACGGCTGTAGGGCCTCTGTGTACACCGAGGTGGCTGAACGTGGGAGAAACTTGACCCATTTCACAGCAGGAAAGGTTCACAGTGGCATTCTCTATCTAGTCTTTCTCCTTCAAATGAACTTGTAATTCTAACAAGTTGGAGTCTTCAGTGAGGCACCTTTCCTGGTGTCCCACGATAAAGCACAAGGTCCCCCCTCAAGGGAACTCACTCCTGTAACAATTACAGCCATTTTCTCTGCATGGTCCTTGCCAGCAACTTCGATTTACTCGTGCATTCTGTGGTGGTTTGGATGCAAACAGCCCCTGTAGGCTCATATATTTGAAGGCTTGGTCCCTAGTTTTGGAAAGGATTACGAGGTATGGCCTTGTTAGAGGAGGTACGTCACTAGGGTAGGCTTTGAGATTTAAAAAGCCCACACCAGGCCCAGTCTCCTTTCTCTTTGACGTGGACTTGCGGATAAGATGTGAGTTCCTGGCTGCTTCTCCAGCATCAAGCCTGCCAGCTGCCAGGCTTCCTGCCATGACAGTCATGGACTCGCCCTCTGAACCTGAAGTCCCAATTAAATGCTTTCCTTTATAACTTGCCCTGGTCACCGTGTCCCTTCACAGCAATATGATAGTAATTAAGATACTTCCTTATCACAAAACTGAACATTTTTTTATACCTGCCTGCTCCACTGGCTGTTCTCTGCCATCAGAAACCTGGACAAGAGCCGGAGTAGTAACCATGTCATAGCTTGGGATACTAATTGCCTTGCGATTTCCTCTGAGAAACAAGTTAGTTCATTATGCCTGTCTTCAGCCTTACTCAGATTCTCAGGACGTGGGCAGAACGTGCTTAGCCAGAACATGATATGAATGGCCACTAGTCCAGTTCCCAATAGTCCTTGTCCCGCTCATGAGCTGAGCCTCCACTGACCACATCTCTTCTGGACTTCCACCAGGATGCTGCATTATTTTTGCTGACAGATCTTAGGTTTTCTCTGACCCCAAGCTCTAAACTCTTGTACACCCTTCCACAAACCAGTTCTAAACCCCTAAGAACCACACAGAGAGGGTTATTACAGCAGCAGCCTGCTGTTCAGATGCATTTTCTCATCGCTGTAACAAAGCATCCGGCACAAAGGCAATTTAAGGCAGGTAGACTCAGTCTGGAGAGATGGCTCAGTGGTTAAGAGCACTGTCTGCTCTTCCAAAGGTCCTGAGTTCAATTCCCAGCAACCACATGGTGGCTCACAACCATTTATAATAAGATCTGGTGCCCTCTTGAGGAAGAGGCCTGGCCAATCGTCCTCATCAACTTAGACTGTGAAAGCCAATATGGACAAGTTCAACAGAACCACATATACGGGCTGCCCGTGCAGGCTTCAGCACTGCCAGGGCACACGGGCTGCCCGAGCAGGCTTCAGCATTGCCAGGGCACACATTTCATTCATTTAAAGCTGACCTAAGAAGTAGAGAATCTGAAATCCCCCCCAATGGCCAGACAGTGGCATAGTGACTGAAGGAACCAAGGCAAAGCCCACCCTCCTCTAGCTTTCAGACACTAGAACAGGAAAGCCTACTACAATTTAAGTAGTACAAACCAGAAAAATGTGGAACGCTCTCAGATCCATTTAAGAAAACCATAGATATTTTCTACTTTAAAGACACAAAGACTCAGAACAGTAGCGAAAGTTATGGGACCTAGCAGAAGAATAACAAGCTAACACATGCTGTAGAAATGAGGTTCAGTGCCAGAATTAAGGGTGGTCTGTATCAGGAAATCTAGTCACTGAATGTTTTACAAAATGAAAGGGGAGTTGGCAAGATGACTCAGCAGTTAAAGGCACTTGCAGCAAAGCCTGAAGACCTGAGTTCAATCCCCAAGACCCACATGGTGGAAGGAGAGATCAATGCTAGAAAGCTGCTCTCTGGTGTCTACACACGGAGAGTGACACGTATGTTCCAGCCCTGTTCCTGATGTGAAAACCACAAGCCTGTTCTGTACACTGGCTGCTGCCCTGTGGCATGATTACACATGCCCTAGAATAACCAGCTCATGTCCCTAGAACACAGAGGCAGTCAATGTCTACCCAGGTCCCTGGGTCAGCCCACCCTTCCTGTTTGGTTTTGGTTCTTTTCCTTGCTGGGTTGCTGATCTAGAAATGCCTGGGTTCCAGGGACCCTCAGGCCTTAGCCTGAGTAATTGGGAATACAGGTATGAGCCATTGTCCCTGGCCATCTTTTCCTCTTGAGGCATCTGGTGTTGGCCACTTTATACCCATGGCCAAATACTCTAGAGGTGTCAGTATGAGGTATCCCCAGTTTCTCTCCTTCCAGTTCCCCCTGAACCTCATCCCTCTTACCCAGTTTTCAGCCCCGGCACACCACCAGAGTGCTCTGAGCAACATCTCCACTGCTTCTGATTCTGGATCATGAATGTGGTCCTCCTCGTTGATTTGCTAACACAATTCTAAACCCTATGTAGACTCACACCCTCATAAGTCAACACGCATCTCTGCCTCCTCCTCGCCTGCCTGAACTCTAAATGATGACCTCTACCCTGTACGCTCAGCCTGAAGGCCCTAGAGGAGGTAATGAACACCACCCAGCACACAGCTCCTGCAGGGCAGAGCCACTTCCAGCCGCTCACTCCAGGTGTGGGTGTCTACCTGCGGCTGTACCTGCCTATTGTACTAGGTTTGATGTCTGTCAGTGCTGACGATTCTAGAATGGTGGCAACACAGAAAAGGAGGAGGAGGAAGGCAACAGACAGGCAGGGAAAGTCAACAACGCACTTTATTTCGCAGGAGAGCAGTGCCAGCTCTGGGGTGTGCAGGTTGGTTGCACAGTCTGTGTTTACATAGTGAAGAACCAGCCATTTTATTTCCCACTCACTGGGCAGCTATGGTGCTTTTTATTTATTTGAGGCACAAATGACACTTGAACACAAAGTGGCCCTGGACCCTTTTGAACACCGAAGTGGGATGAGTATCCACCAAACAGCTGGTGGGGGGGGGCACAAAAGGCTACCTCTTTGCCTCTGCCATGGAAGCCTGGGGTGAGGATGCTCTCCTGGAGCTGGCTTTCTGATTGAGTCTAGGTGGCTTCTGACATCTCTTTACCCAGCTTCCCTCCATCAGCTAACTTCTCCCAGAAGAACTGTATTTGAGGCAGTATGAAACTGTCCCAGCAAAGTCTCTGGTGTCATGGGCTAAGAACCAGCTTAGGAGGAAACAGGAACTGTGGCAAGGCCTGTTTCTTTTGGAGCTTTGAACTCTGTCCTGTAAGCCAGGAGGCAGTGCTGAAAGCCCCTGGGATCTTCCCCAGGCCTGACATGAGGGCTATAAGGCCAAGAGAGCTGAGAACTCAAAGGAGGGCTCCCTTCACCCTGCAGCCCTACCCTATGTGGTCTCCAAGCCCTATTTTAATACCCGTTCCTAAGGCTAAGTATCAGAGGGAGGGGGTGTGCCATCACAGGAGAGGGACAGTTATTTAAAGAGCTGATTAAATTAGAAAGGAACCGGGGAGGGTGTCTGATTTTCCCTGGGTCCTCCTGAAGCACCAGCTGCAGACTGAGAAACCCAGATTAAGGTGTCCAGGGCAGGGCGGACTTCCCCTAGTGACACTAGTCCCTTCAAGTGGTGGGGATGTTTGAAGCGACTGTCCCAGCAAGTGGCAGGGGACACACAATTGATGCTTCTGAAGCCTCCTCTGTAAGAGATCAAGGTCTCAGGCAGTGAGTTACTGATAACAAGACCCCGGCCGGGCTTATGTGGGTGTGGGGGTCCAGGCTGGTGAAGAAGTCTATGATGGGTTAGACTCTCCTCCTCAGCTGTGAATCTCCAACAGGGGCACTGACACCATCTTGCCCTCCCCAGCGAACAATGACTTGCCAACCAAAGACCCAACCCACAAAAGTCAAGTCTGGTTCAGGGAAGAGGGCAAATGTGGAGGTCAAGAAGACAGACCCTTGAAAATACTGTGTAGTTAAAGTGCACCTTCAGGACGGCCTTACCTATCAATGCTTACGTGCCATGGTGGGCATGAGCACACGCACAGGATTGAGTTGGAGGAACAAATCAGCTCCATTTGTGTCTCAGAAGGGTTATAAACACTAAAACCTTCCACATATCCATGGGGTGAGGCCCGCCCTCCTCCTACCCAGTGTAGGGCGAGGCCCGCCCTCTCCTCCCTCCTATTTGCTTAGTCCTTCTAGAAAAGGGAAATTCCAAAAGTAAGTCCCAGGAAGCCCCTCACCCGCACACCAGGCTTCAGGTTAGAACCAAGGACAAGACGCTTTGGCCAAGAATCTGGTACCAAGCTCCCATACCATACCCTTTCAGCATTCATAGCACACACCCTTTTCTGGAACCTTCTCCATCCAGATCGTGTTCCCAGGAGGCTGTGGTGCTGTGACATCAGCATGTGGTTTTATCAACATCACGGTGGGAAGTGGGATTATGTCAGCTGTGTCAGGAGAGTCCACCGGTGCTTCTGACCTCTCTTATCGCAAACTGCACAAGGAAAACCTCAGCAACTGACCATTTACCTCCCAGGAGGGTGGAGTGGTTGGAGAAGGCCAGTAGGTAGAAATTAGAGACTTGCCTGAGAAATTTAAACACTCCCTATAACGTGGGTAAGAACAAAGATGGGCGCCATCTGGTCTCTAGGCCTTGCCATGGTGGCTCTGCTTCTGCTCCCACCTAGGTGACTGCAGGCTCACCCTTGAACACTGACTGCATTTGCAACCCACACAGTGTATCTTTCAACTTCCAAAACCACCTTCCCACAGGGACTCCCCTGCAGGAGTCGTGCAGAATTAGTAAGACAGAGGATCTAGTCCAACTTTACATTACTGTACAGGTAACAAATCTTCACACACAGCACAGCCCTGCTTGGAAGCTTCTATGTATTTACAAACACACAGTTGTACATATATACATGTTAACAAAATACAGGGCACTCTAAAAATTAGATCCATCTTAATACATTTTTAACGTTATTCAATCAATACTTTTAAAAATTATTTCCCCATAATCTAAAGTAACTCCCTGCCCCACAAACTAATATGGTTTTCTGCTTACATTTTTCCCTGTGAGAATTTCTTTTCCCTTGTTCCTTGATATCGCCCCCAAACACTCTTCTGGCTTCCTTTAGCAGGAGTCTGGGCATCTGTCCTCCTAGTTCTGTCTGGAGCATCCCTCTCCAGCAGCCGGGTGTCCTCAGGAATCCAGTTCCAACTGCTCTTGATTCTCACTGAGTCTTAACATAAGCTGCTGTTCATAGTAGAGACTCTTGGCATAGTTGATTTCCTGTGACAACTTGACAGCAAGGACCTCAGATTTCACATGCACCTAGAGAGAGACAAGAATGAGCACACTGCCCTGAGACAGGGCAGCCAACCACACCAAGAGGGCAAGATACAGTACCCAAGAACAGTTCCCATTTGAGCAGCCAAGACAGTGTGTCTGGTTCACCCTGATCCAGCTTTAGTTTATATCCCAGTTACTACAAGCAGACTATCACCACCAGCACTTGTGACCAGAGTGGATGAGATTCCAGTCAGAGGTAAGACGGGGACAATGGACTGAACTTCTTATTCAAGTCCAAAGCCTGGTGGTGGCCGGTACAGGAAAAAGAGTCAGTAAACACAGGCCTAAATCCGTTATTTCCCAGAACACTACACAGCTAGCTCGCCCTGAAAGCGGGAGACAGTGGTGGATAGGCACACTTGGTGGAAAATGCACACTTTGGGGCATTAACTTTTAATCAACCAGCTCTAATTTAAGCCAATGATCCCCATTTGAGCTCATTCCTGAGAGAATGGGGAATGTTGAAGAGCTCCAGAGGAGAGACCCAGCAAGATGGCTTTTCTGGTCTACAGAAAGACCAGAGATGCACATGGCCGCTCTGAAGGGTGCAGGACCGACAGGTGGTCCTGCTGCTACTTCCTCGCAACTGCTCTGCTGTGGGCACTGGACCAGCTCAGCAGAGTAAGGCGCTCTGAGGTCTAGACACAGCATGGGGATCAGGTGGGTCATCCGGGTCTGAGCCCCAGCTTGCGCCAGAGTTGCCAAGTGGCCTGAAGAAACCACCTGCCCTGACCCCTTAACAGCATTGAGGGAACAGCAGGAAGTGCATGCTGGAAGGCAGCAGGGGCATCTCTACCTAGACGTTCTGGCACAACACCTCTCAATTTGCGGAGATAAAGTATCATTTTTATTTACAAACACCTATCAAATGTGCCTCACGCTAGTTGTCAGCATAGATCAAAGGGCTGTGGTTTCCTGATACCAGAAAAACAATACAGTGTGTTCCCTGTCATCCTCCTGGACTCACGGCATCATCAGCACTCAGCACTGTGTTTCAGGGACACAAATGCAGGAGAACACACCCGGGGTGTCCAGTAGAGCAGGTTGTCCACATGAGTGACAAGGAACAGCTGTACTCACCATTGGCTTCTGGTGGGACGGGCCTGGGATGGACACACCACTGCTGGAGTTGGCAGCTTTCTTGGTCACCTGCACATACACCTTCCCGTGGTCTTTGGAGACAAGGCAGTGGTAGAGGTCATCATATTTGACCTCGAGGAAAATGGCCTCTCGGTCTATGTAGTCCCCACTCTTCAGGAAGTACACAGCTTTGGAGGAGATGAGGACACAGTAGCTATCGATATTCTCCACGGCTATGAAGCTGCGTGGGGAGAGAGAAGAACACGTGATGCTTAGCTGTTCCATGTTGGGGACAGGCCATCCCTGAGGTCTCTGGGGTCTGGAGCCTAGGCTTACCCAGGCTTCCTAATTACCACGTGTGTGGCTTCATTACTCTGGGCCTCAGTTTCCCCATTTGTAAGTTTGTGTTAGGAAGAACTTGGCCACAGGAGCTGCTGGAGGCCCATACCCACGGCACACTCTCAGCTGCAGGATGCTCATGAACAAGGGATATTGGCCAAGAGTTCCAGAAACAGAAACAAACTCCTGTTCTGAAATGGGCTTTGTGGGGTGCTCAGTGAGCTTTTGGGGTGCTCAATGAGCTTTAGGATAGTTACGACTTAGAGAAACACAGACCAGCTAGACCCTGAGAGACAACAGCAGGGGCTTGATGATGTGAGGGGACAGGTCTGCCAGACTGCACAGCCAGGGTCTGCACACCTGCATTTATGTCTTCCCTCTGACCCCTGATCAGTACAACCAGGGACACAGGGCTTGAGACACCACTTCCATCTCAGAACTATAGTCATGGCGGCTAAGAGATCCCAGGCCACTAAGAAATAACTTAGCTTTGAAAAAGAGAAAGACTGAGCCCTCAGCACCTTCAGACTGATGTGGAGATTTATGTAAGTCACACCTCTCTGTTCGGTTGCTGAGCCAGGGGGTCAGCCCGGAAGACACAGTGACAGCCTTCCTAGTTTGGTAGCTGCCTGTATCTTATGCTGGCCTTTCATAGTGTGCCTGAGCGCCAGGGACAGCAAGGCACCCTGGGTGACGGCAAGCATACTAAGAGCTGACTGACACAGGCTGCTGTGATCCTCGGGGTTTTAAGTTATGTTTGCTCGGCGTCAAGGCTCCACCTGGTACTGCCATGGATCTAGGTCCAGGGTAGCCTTGGTCCAGGGTCACAAGGCACAAAATCCTCAGAGAGGGCAGAATCACCAAGGGCAGTAGAAGGCCAGCAAGCAGGGGTTGTCCTGTCAGGCCCACGCGTGGCTGGCCCTCCTTCTCTCTGCAGCAGACCTCTAGGTCGCACTTCATTTCCTCCCTCCTCCCCAGCCAGAGTCACCATCCTGACTCTCGAAAGCCCTGGCTCTTGATTGCTGATATTTCAACACCTTGGCCTGCCAAGGCACCGCCAGAGATTTCATTCTGCCTCCCGGCTAAGCATCCTGTCTCTCAGTGGTGCTCTAAGCCTGGGCGTGGTCCACTGCACACCCATATGACTTCCTGAGTACCCACTACCGAGTCAGTCAGAGTCAGTCACCGTGTGGACTTGCTAAATACCCACCTTGTTCTAGTCGTCATTTTAACTATGGCTCCCATGACAAAAATTGGGGTTTGCTGTTCTCATTTAACTGGTTGGCAATGCTGAGAATGTAGACTTATAAAGTCTCACTGTCAAAATTAGCAGCGCCCAGCGGCCCTCCTTGCTCAGCTGGCTTAGTACAGCCTCCTCGTGAGAGGCACTCTGAGAGGCAGGGGCCACATTGCTAAGTGAGGAGACGGGAATGGGGGAGGGCATGGGGAGACAGAAGGAAGAGGGCACATCACAGGACCAGTTGGAACCAGATGGAAAATGAAGGAAACATTCAGAAACAACTTTGTTCTGGAGCACAGGCGGGCAAGGAGCTCAGCCATGAAGGATGTCCCCGACTCTTTGAGGGGCTCCAAAGGTGGCGGGGAGGCAAGGTGATAGCAGGCACACATGTTAGAGCATCCTGCCAAGACTGGCTCCATCCTTCACCAAGGCGCTTCTGAGGACTTGGTGACACCGAGAAAGATACTTGTACACCTGAGGGCATACGGGCTGGTCCTGAGCACACTTCCCAACTGCTTTCTAGGAGGCCGCCATGTCTTAGCCCTCTTACAGGCCAGGAAACCTCCTGAAAGGCAGACAGCACGGTGAGGGAAAACTGAGCTAGGCAGACAAGGAGGGTCCACAAGCCCTCTGGCAAGGGAGCTTGCATTTTGGTAGCTCAGTGCCCTCATCTCTGAGGGAGATGGTGCTGCTTACTAGCCCCTTCAGTTAACACCACATGGAGAGGACCCATGATGGACAGAACAAGCCAGCACAGCAGCCCTAGTTGCCACATTGGCACTCTGGGCACAGGAGCCCTGCTCATGCCCTGGGGCTGCTGCTGCTGCTCTTACATTCATTGTCTTAAGGCCTTCAAAGCAACATCAAATCAGAACTAAGGGCAGAGTTAGGGGAGAAAGCACTGGGCAATGACCCAGGGCCTGGGTAGCCAATGGCTGTCTCCCCATCTTTGCTGAGGCTTCCCCTGCAAAACATTACTCAAGGTCAAGGTTTGGGGTCTCATCAACACCACTCTGTCATTCTGCTTGCTCCCTACCCCCATACACAAAACAATCTGGAAACCACATCAAAGATTCATTCAGATGGCTCCCGAGCAGCCCCTTCACATGCTCATCCTGAACTTGTCACTCGTGGTGAGGAGTGGGGGTGGGGGACAAAGCAGTGCTCTCTTGGTTCTTCCCTCCCCTGACCTATTCCTTCCTGCCTTTGTTCCTCTGTGCCCGCACCCCTGCCAGCCATGGCGGGACACCATACTTTGATACCTGGACTTGGACTTCCACTCCCGCTCCTCACTGCCACTGGCCCACAGATGGGCTGATGAAAAGCCTCATGGGTGACAGGAGGGACACTGTCTGTCCATGATCTGTTGACTCATAGGGCAGAGAGGTCCTCTCTGTAAATCAAACCACTGGACACCCTGCGAAACACAGCTCAGATTTCTTTTAGGACAGAGACTCTACCCTCCGTGGCAGGCAATGGGGAGCAAGTGCAAAGTAGTGAAAGCCCTTTTCTCCCCGTTTTATGCCCCTCTCCTCCCAAACAGGTCTGCCTGACTTGCTAGACTGTGAGCTTGATGAGGAACACCACCAAGTTTGTACTTGGCAAGGATTCTGAAGGTGACAGTAAAGACACCAGGAGGTCTGGAGGAGTTCAACTGCACATGTGTGCAGCACTGGCTGTGGGATGCCAGGGCTGTGAGTCTCTCAGAACTTTTATCTGAGCAGCTGGGTAACCTGTCAGTCACAAGTCTTGTGGTGTCAAACATCGCTGACAGATTAGTTCCCGGCTGAGAAAGTGAAGCTGGAGCTAGGGCTGGGGCTGAGACACAGTGCCCACTGAGCCATGGAAGGTGTCAGCTGGAGCTACGGCTGGGGCTGAGACACAGTGCCCACCGAGCCATGGAAGGCCCTGGGATACATTCCCAGCAAAGAAAGGAGGGAGGCGAGGGGAAGGGACAGAGAGGGAGAGAACAAAGGGGATGTTCACTATCATTTGTTTTCTGAATTCTGTTTGATTCTGTTAGCCATGTAAATGAGTTGGCTTCATTGCAAGACGAAGATGGCATTTAAGCATGTTATTTTGGGGAGAATCCTCTTCTTCAAAGGTGTGCCCCCCCCACACCTCTAGGAGACAAATACCTAAGGAGAGAAGCGTAAGGTTTACAAATCCGTCTTGCTTTCTTTTTATATACTTTTCTGTATTTAAGAAAAAAAATCTTCTAAGCATTACTTTCTATCTAAATGGCGAAAGACCCCAAGGGCCACTCTGCTGAGGCAGTAGCTCCTCGGGCCTGCAATCTGAGTGGTGGCCTTGCTGAAATACCAGAAGTCGGTATCTCACAGGAAACAAGCAAATGGAAAGACAACTTAAGCAGACCCTGCCCGCAAAGCAGGCGCTGCTCAGAAAGCGGATCCTATAGGCAAGCGCTATTTTAACACCAGCTTCATCCCGGGCCTGGATTAAGGCTGAGAAGGAGTAACAGAGGCACCGCTGATGAACCTGCTGTGAGGCCTGAGCAGACCTTAAATTGGATGGCAGTGACAATCTGTTCAATACTGTTTAATTAAATGGAAAAAAACCCACAAAACTAAATGCAACTTGATGTGGGAGATCAAAGTTGAAGCTGCTGCGGTGCTGGGGACTTGTGGGGCTTTGCTCCGTCAGGAAGTCATTACACAATATTTTCCAGAAGTAAAACAGTGAGTCTAACTGGAAAAAAATGTGGAAACATTTAGTTAGCACAGTAGAGCAAGGTATTAAAGACCCTTTTAACGGGTTAACTCTGAGGGAAATATGCAAATAATGAGGTTCTTAAACATGTTTTTAATTACAAATCTAGGATAAAAGTCAGAGGCAGAAGTCAGCATCGAGGTTTTCCTGAGCACCCCTTCCTGCAGACAGATGTCTGGACTACTCACATTGCCCTGGGGACAGGCTGGTAAGTGAGGACACTCCGAGCCATGCCTGCCACAGACCCTGCTGACCTCCTGTATGCCCAGGAAGACTGAGGTCACATGCCTCCCTTACCACCCACTGGCCAGGTTCCACCCTCAGCTTGGGTGGAGACACAGGGTTTTCATCTTCAAAGTCAAAATTCATTCCGGCAGTCATTGTGCCCAGATCACATGAACGTCAAGCATTTCGTGAAGTCGATTTCACTGGTTTCACCCTGACTCCAGATCAGTTCCCTGGTCTGTTTCCCATGTGTGCACCACGTGGGCAGGAATTCCATGGTGACTGGACTATGCTGTTTTCCCCCTCGTGCTTTCTAGCCTTATGTCATTCGATTACAAATGAATCTTGTTGCAAAGACCAGGGATGGTTTGGATAGTATAGAGGTAGGTTAGCAAAGAATCTAAAACACTCAAGGGTCTATAATTTTACTTAGCCTACCCTTCTTTTTGAGACAGGAATACCTATAGCCCAGGCTCACTATGCAGGGTGGCTGAGGACAACTTTGAACTTGTGATCCTTCTGCCTCCAATCCCAAGTGCAAATACCACTACTTTTGGTTTAGGCAGTGCTGGGGATGGAGCCCAGCTTCAGTGTATGCTAGGAAGTACTCTATCAGCTTAGCTACATCCCTCAACCCTTACTTAACCTTTGATAGCACACCTAAAGCCCCAGGGATTGGGAAGTGGGACAGTTCCACACAAGTGTTGAACTTAATGAATGACTCGGATCCCAGGCACTACTCTGGGTTTGGAGGGTTCTCGAGCGAGTGGACACCCTAGCCATCAGTGGGTCCCATTCTAGTAGTCTATACCATGCCCTGCTTGGCTGAGAAGTGACTCTCTAGTTGGAGGCCCAAAGCCCCATCAACAATGTAGTATATGGGCAGTCTCAGACCTCTCAGCCTTCAGAAGCAGATATCTAAATGTCTGTTGTTGAAGCCACTCCGTGCATAGCATGCTGCTAGGGAGCAAAGCCTTATCTAGAGAAGCTCCAGTGACAGTATGGCAGGACACATCTAGGAAGATGCCATATCCCATCTCCTAAATCCTGGACTTCATTTTCTATGTCCTCGTTCCCATAAGATATGAGATGTGAGTCGAGGCCTCTCTGGTACTGTCTCCACCAATGACACCGAAGACCATGCCAGGAACCAATCTCTCCCTGAACCCTTCCATCAGCCAGCAACACCACAGTGTTCAGAGCCTCCCTAGCTCGCCTCGCCTTAGAAGACACAAGTTACTATGCCCCAAATGCAGTCCTCTCACATCTGGGCAAGTCACAGAGCACTTTACATTCTGAGGGCTTCCACAGAATATCGCCAAGGACAGCCATGACTGCCACATCAGTTAAAATCTCAGTAGCTGAAAATGTGACAAGATCCTGGGTTACTAAAAGGGTGGCAAAACAATCAAGAAAACACATTTCCAGAACATTCTATGGGCAGTGGTTTGTGGTTCATTTTGCTGGTGTTCTATAGCAAACACTGGATACCAAAGTTTAAGGAAACTGTTTATAGGAAAACCAATCTCCTAACACCCCACGCCCCGGCCTCTCTTTGAGCTACCTCCACAAAGACTCACGCTGCAGAGCCAGCATAGTAAGGTCCACTCTGAACAGACTCCAAGTCACTCCCTCCGGTAAAGGCCATTTATAAGTAGTTATATTGAGACCTATCAGACATTCAGGACAAGCAAGCCTTCAGCCTTTCTCAAGGCTGAAACTCCTGAGTAACAGGGACGTTTCTCAGACTCAAAGACAGACAAGGAAACACAGTGGACCCATTTCTTCAGCCCCCACTTACAACTCATCTTGGATGTTGTCTGTCAGCTTGAAGAGCTGCTCCTGTCCTTCTGCCTGACTCTCAGAATAGCGAGGAAGCAATCCCTGGGGGCCAGTGCAGCAGCGCGGCTTCCGAACCCTCTGGGCTTGGGTCCTAGAGGGACAAATGGACAGGAAGAGGTTAAGTGTCAAGGTTGAAATGATTTTCCATCCTCATTTGGAAAGGCACTGCTTATAGACAGGAGGAAGCTGCAGCAGGGCTGTGTGGGCTACAGCATGCCCACTGTGAATTCAGACTGGGCCTCAACAATCCTTTGGCTACAGGACTATTGGCTCAATCAGCTGACTTCCTTGGTCTCAATCTCTCTTTCTGTGTAATGAGCTGGCACAACCCACCTCTTGGTTGTGGGAGCAAATAAGAGAGTACCAGTACCCCCATCAGGCTTGTGCTGAAGAGGATAGGTGACCGACCCATCACTGCAGCTCTGTAAGGTCACTATCACTACGTTCCCGACGGACCACACCGGTTTATTACGTTTTGCTAGGGATCTCTTTGGGTTGGCCTCTGGGGATGTGCAGTGGCTTCAGGAGGAACACCAACGGGCCTGGGCTTTAGTATGACCTGCTATGCTGCCAGGCTCCTGAGCGGTGAGCTAGGCTCCTGAGTAAAGGGTAAGGAATGCAGTGGCCATGTGAAGGGACCAGTCCTAGGACACAGCAGCAGCCCTAACTCATGCCACTTGGCTGCTGGTTGCCCAAAGGAATCTGCTTTGCTATGGCTTTCAGGGTCGGCTGCTGTTGTCTTTTTCCACAAACCATAGACAGGGTAATTGATAAATACTTTTTGGTGTTTTCCTAGAATCAGGAGTCCATATTTGTCTTGGAAAGGCGGTGCATACTTCAGATGATTGATAAGAGCGCACTGGGTCTGTCCTCGGCCTGTACTTGCTGTACTCTTTATTATTTGTTCCTGGAACCCACTGAAGCAAAACATCCCTCTCTAGACATAGCTCAAAGGGAGGAGCAGGCAGCCACACTGAATCAGCACTTTAGGACCATGGACTAGTGGGAGTGGAGACGTCTGACAGGGAGAAGTGTCCTGCAGGGCAGGTCGGGGTAGGACCCCGGAAGCAGCAGTCTGGAACTTGCCACAGGCTATCTGCAAAGCTAAGATCATTGCATGTGTTTCTGAACCCAGGTCAGGCTGAGTTCACCAGGCTCTGGTTCCAGAAGGTGCCATGGGGGTGTTTGATAGCTCGTAGGAAGCCAGATCTCCCATCCCCCTCACACATACAAGTCTCAAATACTTAGTTATGAGGGTGTCTTGTGTCCTTTTAGCTTTGGTTTGCAGGAGTCATATGGAGAGTTGGAGGAGGATGCAGGGGCTTGCACTGAGGGACTGACTGGGTAATGGGGTGGCTTCAATTATAGCACATATTATACATATTCCCGATGTGCTTAGTCTCAGTCCTTCCAATGGCTCTCACCCCAGAGTTCTCCCTGAAAGCAGGGATAGTGGTACAGGCAGACACTGTGAGTCCACTGGGGGAGGAACCTCTTAAGGACTCAGCCATGGATGCCAGCAGATCACCATATGGGAGGGGTCCCAGGAAGGAGCTGGGTAGACTTTTCTAGGTGGCATACTCTAGCCTCTTGGCCTGGCAAAACAACTGCTGCCATTTTACTCTCTAGACAGACCAATGACATGTTTCCCCCAAAGAATTCCCATGGTTCGTTTGCCTGAGAGGCTCCTGAAGGGGCCACTGGCTGCTACACAGAAGACCAAAGACCCCTCCAAGAGGCAGACGGGGGGAGTCACTTTCACTTTCCTACCTCCTTTTAACTAAGTCTGACTTTCCCGGGGTGCCGCTGTCTGGTTCACCAGGGACAGCAAAGGGTAGCTGTGAAAAGGGAACTTTGTGGAGAAGTGTCCTATTCTCCAAAGGCCTGCTTTTCTCAGGGATCACCACTGCAGGGAAGGGGAAACCGACAGGGAACTGCATCCTCCTAAAAGGACCTAAGGAAGTCTGGCAAATCAATGAAAGGTGGCAGACTGCTCCTGAGCTCCTAGAAGTCACACCTCACACCAACTATGGGCCAACTGAGAATGGAAGAAACTGTGCCCCACACTACCAAAAAATTTAAGTGCACACAGTAATTCCTTGGCTCAGCAGCTTCCTCTAGAGTCCCTTCCTTTAACCTTATCTCTACTCTCAACATATTATCATCTAGCGTGCAAACTACAAAGCCACAAAAATACCCAGAATGAGCAGGTAGAACAGCTCCTTTGTGGATCCTCATCTCCTCTCTGTCTTCCCCGCAGACAGCAAACTACCCCTAATTTTTATGGTCCTCTCTACCAAACACCAAGGGCCATGCTGGACTCATTGCTTAGTGCTAGGGCCTGGAGGAGCACACTGTGATGCTTGAGGTCATTTTCATGTCACTAGGATATTCAAAGAAAAACCCACAGCCTCCCCTCACTGAGAGGACACACCTCTGTAAATGAGGGGTTGGTTCCCTCAGAGGGGAGACTGGCAAGCATTCTTTCGAGAGGCAGAAAGACGGATTAAGATACTCTTCCTCATTCTTCTTTGTCAGTGACTAAAGCTAGTTTTTCTCCTCTAAAACAACTAAAATTTCAAGTTCTCATGTCCAAGTTGGTAGGCTGTGAGCAGGTGTTGGGGGACAGGGTTTAAAGTCTCCGTGAGAACAAATCTGGCAGAAAGGTTATGAAGTAACCTTCACCAGGGAAATGGAACCACTGTGTGGTAGAACCGTTCTCATACTCAGTATGTATGGTGGTGACACATACATGCAATTGTAGTGTTTGGGAAGCAGAGATGAAGCCAGCAAGACTGAAGCCAGCCAGGCCTACTTAGACTTTGTCTCAAAAACAACAACAACAAAAAACAAAACAAAAAACAAAAACCAACCCACTAAAACCAAAAGCACCCAAACACAAACAAAATATAATAATATATTGTATAAAATATATATCAGTAGAGGCAGACTTAACATTGCACAAGGCCCTAAGAATACATACAAACAATCATACCCATGTACATATGTACACACACACACACACACACACACACGAACTCAAATCACCCGTATAAACAAACGCTTCTGCAGGTAACAGCAATCCTGCATTTGTTCATGCTCTGTGCCTCAGTTTTACAAGATTGACTGTTACGTCACTATCCTGTGTCTCAGTGAGCCAAGCACTGGGAAGACGACAATAGGATGGCTTCCTCCTGTTCTGTTCGAAGTCTGCCATCGTCACTGGCCTTTTTCTTTATTTGAACAAACATCATCTACAGCCCCACTACCACTGCCTGGGTGTCTTCTGCATCCAGACACTGTTCCTCCTCCCCCTGGCACAGCCCCAATTCTAAATCTCGTGTCTAATGTCCATGCTTTTCCTTCTTAGGCAGTCTTCCCACCTTCCAAGCCTGTTCTGGCACACTAGTGCTGTCTATAGGTCCTAATCATGCTGGGTCTGTTGGGAGGATTCACTTCTGTCTGCTTGCTAACACCCTGTGCTATGGATGTCTATGACATATCTGAGACTGGCTAAGTTCTGCTATGATAAGTGATGTGGGTATGAACATGCTTGTCATGTCCCCTAGTGACCTTTGGATTTGGATACATACAAACGCATGCACACATGCATGCACACTTTTTTTTTTTGCCAGATTTCAGGACATAAACATTTGCTTAAGAGGAGAGTGTGAGCTACTTAAAAAGGTGCAAAACCATTTTACACTCCTGCCGTGATGTGGTTATGAAACGCTAGCTATCTCCACCCCTTCTAATGTTGGGTACTGACTAGGACAGCACTGTCTAATATGCTGTCACTGGGCACATGAAGTGAGGTCAGTGGGACAAAAGAACTAAATCTGAAATTTACTTTCATATGAGAACCTGTCTCAAAACAAACAAAAGGAAGGAAAATCAGGAGAGTGGTGTAATTCCAGTACTCAGGAAGAAAAGGCAGGAGGACCTTTAACTGAGGCAAGCTAAATTAAAGGTCAGTCTGGACTACATGAGATCCTGTCTCAAAGGATCAAAACAAAACAAAATTAAATTGACTTATACTTATGTTATATCTTAGAGAACATTGATATAGACTCTACTTAACTTTTATGTTTATTTATTGTGGAGGGGTGCATGTATGCCATAAGGTACGTGAGGAGGTCAGAGAGCAACTCTCAGGGATTTCACTGTATTCTAGAAATCAAGCTCTGGCCGTGGGAATTGGGCAGCAAATGTTTTACTTGCTGAGCCTCCTTGCCGTCTGGTCTAGGTTCTCCGGCCTGTTGCTGGAGTGGGGATAAAATGGCCTCGGCACTTTCTCATCCCATCTCCGTCCTTCAGATGAAAGAATAATGGTGTCCTGTGCTGGCTAGTCTCAGCTGCCAACTCGACTACATCTGGAATCAACTAAAATCCAAGCTGCTGGGCACTCCTAGGAGGGAGGGGTTTTCTTCACCTGGTTATTTGAACAAGGGAGACCCACCCTCAGTCTGGGCCACAGCTAATGATGGCAGCCCACATAAAAGGCAATGGATGAAGGAAGCTTTGTATTTTGCCTGCTTGTCCCCACTCTCTCTGGCAAGTTCATCTATCCTGTTGAGGCTGATCCCAACGTCTTCTGACAACCAGCAACTCTCCAGGAATCCTCTGGATTTGGACAGCCAAGACAACTCCCGGCTCACAGCCCGTAGGCCAGTCTGCTAGCCCCCTTTACATCCGAACAGTCCTTCTACCTGCTGTGCTTCCTTAGAGAATCCTGACTAAATGGTATGTACAGGGCAGTAGGGTGGCTCCTGTCACTGGTGCTGGGGCATTGAAGGTCAACACTGAAATTGTTCTGCCACCCATTGCTGTCATGATGCCACTTGGGCAGTGTCTGGCACCATACTACACAGGAAGTGGCAAAATGCCCTCATTCACTTCTCTTTGGTTAAGTGTTTCTTGACCGGCACTGAGAACAAGAGTCAGTTCAGTGTGTGCAGCGTCTCTGCCTCCACAAGCCTTTGTTTAGCCAAAGGTCTGCGGCGCACTTAATTGCTGCCAGCTGGGGGCTGTCGGCCATTTTAAGCCCTCAGCTGCTGTGGTTTATAAATTTCACAGCATATAGGAAGAAGCAGCCCTTCCAGTCAACCAGCTAATCCAAAATGTCAGCACCAAATGAACTTGAGCTTTGAACTCCATGAAAATGTCAGGCATCGGTGATACACCATGGATGCCTCTTCCCCCAGGGAAGGGGCTGCTCGCACAGTGGCTGATACACTGCAGATACCCACCCAGGGAGAGCTGTCCATGAAGACTCACTCCATCAGGCAGGGGCTCTCTGACAGATACTGGGGGCCCCCAAACCAAAGATCAGAGCCATGAAAATAACCTGTGTCCCAGTCTTGAAGCAACAGTAAATCCAAACAAGGTGGCGGGCAGATCTAACCAGTTCCACTTGGCTGATGTGCCTTTCAGCCTGAGGTCAGCAGTTGGCCAGGCCATGATTTGTTCTTTGCTTATATGATGAGTAGCTGTGTCACAGTTCTGTTAGTTGGAGACAGATGGCTGTGTATGTCCACTCAGGCACAGTGCAAGCTGATAGCTGCTCGAGAAGTCTGTCATGGTCAATGTCTATCAGCCAAGTGACACCCACAAGCCATCAACAAATGAGCAGACTGTGCGCACAGACTGTGACGCCCAAGCCCAGTAGATGTTTATTCAGCGAAGGGCTGCCATCTAATGGGGGGCTGGACGTGCTGACCTCCGTGGAGTGATGGATGATGCTTATGTTTATTATATATATGGGCCCACAATTTTTGTTTTCACTAACTATCTTACTGATATGCAGCGTGCTCAACTAAGCACAAATAATTAGACTGAGAACAGAAGATTGGCCCAGATTCTAAAACATTGTTCACTGGTAACAGCTACAAGAATCAGGGGTCTTGTCTGAATGACTCCATCAAACATTAGTTACTGCTCTGAATGGCACTGCCTGCACTGGGAGCCCGATCTGGTTAAACGCACTTGGATGCTCACTGAAGTACAGTGGGGTCCAGAAGACCTCTGAGCCACAGCTCTTTCCTCTCTGTCCCATGAATCCATTTCCAAAGACTATGAGGAAAGTGCTTCTCACTCCACTCCGTGTACGGCTCGGTGACATGTTGAAGCTTGAAATGGGAAAAGGATACCAAGTATTTCCTGCAATAATTTTTGAGCACATGAAAGAAACGGTGTCAGTAGAGATTCATTCTTCCCTGGAATTACTGAGTAAGTATTCAAATTAAGGTAGCCAGAAAAACAAACTGCTCCAAAATGGTCATTCCTCTCTCTGGTTCTCTACTCCACCTGACTAGGAAGCTTGAAGGGCAAGTTTAAATCCTCCCATCATTTATAAACTGTTTCCTCATTTATAAAACAAAGCTGGTGACTGGCAGTATGGCTCAGTGTGGAGAGGCACTCACTGCCAGGTCTAACCACCTGAGTTCAATCCCCAGAACCTACATGTGGAAGGAGAGAACCAACTTCCATACTCCGCCATGGTTTATGTTCCCTCATACCACATGCAAATACACACAGAGATGCAAATTAATATATGTAACAAAAATTCAAATGCTGATAATAGGGTGTTACTAGTAGTAAGTAAGTCACTAAATGTACAGTGCTTAGAGTAGAGGCTGGTCTATACAATATACTCCACAGAATGGACCCAAGGCACAGATGGCGCATAGCTTGCCAGGGAAGTGCTTCCCATTCTCCTCCCTGTTTAAATTCCACCCCACTCCCTGGAGGTCTGAAGTCATGTGTAAGGCAACACACAAAATCCCTTACCAAACCATTGCCACTGGAAATGGGGGGAGATGTTGACTCAAGGAAGCATAGAAATCCTATTTATATTGTTAGGTTTTAGCAGTCCAGCAGGGGTGATTTCCTGGACTGGTTTGCACCCATCAGTGAGGTTTCACACCTGACTTGTTTATAGGGGTCAAGGCTCTCTGTAATCTCATGCATTTGGGGACCCTGTGACACAGTGACCGTGACAGCTGGTAGGACTAATGCCAGTAGATGTGCTGCTGGGACTTCAGCTTGAGGACAAAGATACTCCAGACTCTTTTCTTGGTCAACTGCCTCCAGGCCGAGACTATCATCTCCGAAAAGGCTCACTTTATAATGAATTCAGCACAGCTGGGAGCCCTGGAAAAGGTTCCCCAAATGTCATAAATCTGCTTGCATTCTGGGGTTGCTTTACTTTATAAAATGGCACACAACTTTGCCGGAACACTATAGGGAAGGGGCACTTCACAAATGAAGGCTTTGTGTTCCTCAGCGACACCAAGCAGAACCCAGCACTTCCCAGACTCACACTCCTTGGAACTCTGTCGCTCTAATGCAAACGCCAGAACTGTTTACATGGCCAAAGCGGAGTCTGTAATACCGGTGCTAAGAAGCTGGTTTTCAGACCATTTCTACAAACGACTACATAAGGGGAAAATCCAAAGGAAGATATTATCTCCCAAATGTTGACCTCCTTTGAGATCAAGGTGGCACAGAGAAGAGCAAAAGTTGGTGGGGAAAGAACAAACAGAATGACATCCCAGCCAAGCACTTGGTTGATAACACTGGCAGGAAATAGAACACAAACACAGCACATAGTAGGACTCATAAAATTAACTGTCTCATACCCTCCTATAATTCCTTAGGACAAATAAATCAACTTAAAATCCCTAAATGTGGCTGGGCACAGTGGCTTTCACCTTTCATTCCAGCACTTGGGAGGCTAAGACAGGATTATCAAATTTGAGGCCTATTTGGGCTGTGTAATGAGTTACAGGCCAGCATGAACTACAGTGTGAGTCTTTTCTTCAAAAACCCAAAACCTTGTCAGGAAGTGGTGGCCCACCCCTTTAATCCCAGCACGTGGAAGGCAGAGGCAGGTGGATTTCTGAGTTCGAGGCTAGCCTGGTCTACAGAGTGAGTTCCAGGACAGTCAAGGCTACACAGAGAAACCCTATCTTAAAAAACAATAAAACCAAACTGGGAAGTGATGGCGCACACTTTTAATCCCAAGACTTGGGAGGCAGAGGCAGGCAGATCTCTGTGAGTTCAAGGCCAGCCTGGTCTACAAGAGCTAGTTCCAGGACAGGCTCCAAAGCCACAGAGAAACTCTCAAAATAAAATAAAATAAAATAAACCAAATCCAAAACAAATCTCACCCCAAAGCAAAAGTGTGGTGTTTACAGTTTCATTGTGACAAGCACTAATGGGGGGCTGGTGTGGCTCCCCGTAAGAGTGACTCCTCAGGAGCATGTCACATGCTGCAGGACACAAGAACATTTTCCCAACTCCATTCAAATATTAACTTCCTGAAATGTTTGTAAAGAAGCAGTGCTAATCACTGAATGTTCAGTAAATTACAACAGACATGCAGTTCTTAGAGTTGGAATAATCTGAGTACAGCCTTTAGGGAAATTCAGCATAGTCCAGGGTTTACCAAATACATACATATCAATGGCAAATCACTTTCTCTAATGCAGTTTACAATAAAATCTCTCCCTGTACAACCACTGCTGCTCCGAAGCCTCCTGCCCCAGGGTCTCCTTCATGCCAAAGCCAAGCAGATCTGGAGACGCTACAACTCTGGAAGGCCTGCGAGTGGTTTGCTTACTCCTTCAAGAGTACCTGTTTGCTCCACCTCCGGGGCGGGTGGCTTCTGACATCCTTTTCCTGTCAAACAGGGGGGCAAGGGTGGAAGGCAGGAACAGCAGGAAAAAAGAAGAGACGGGGGAAAAGAAAGAACTCCAAAGATATGAAAGTTGTTCAGGCATCCAGGCCCCCGGGCTTCAGGCCTTGTGGATGAGCTGTAAGGGGGTAGAGGGAGAAAGGAAGGTTCCAGGTACACCTCCTTCCAGCCCAGACATACCTGAGATGAATGTATAGGCCCGAAACTGTAGGAGCTGGTGTAGGAGGCCAGGTGAGCGGAGAAAGTTGGTTGGCAAAAGGGCCCCTGCAGCCGGAGAAGGGGAAGGCTGGGAGTTGGTATTCCATTGTGGGGAGACACAAGGAAGCTCCTGACCCAGGTCACATGCTCCTAGGAGGTCACTGGCAGCTTTGGGAAACCATGCAATGTCTGCAGTTTTCCAAGAAGGAAAAAAAAATAGGCTTGGAAGCCTGGCAGCCACCCTGGGTCCAGCTCCTTATGGGAAGCCAATGGTATCTTGACACCCAGAGTGACCAATGGCTCAGAAATGTCTGACTCGATCAGTGATCAAGTCTCTGAACTCATTCAAACAAGGAGAGGCCTCCTCAAAGTCAATTCCTTATATGGCTCATGCGATATCAGCCCAAGCTTTAGGTTCCTTTGATCTTAGAGACAACCAGTCACTTCGGGTCCCCATGTTCTTCCTCATTAGCTGGGCTTCTTGCTATTGCTCCTTAGGTTTATGCTATGGCCGAGCTCTCACAAAAGCCAAGGCCACCTCAAGCCAGCCATCCCCACCTAAACCAGAGATAGCACTCTATTTTGAAACTTGTGTCTGCCTGGCTCTGGTCCATCAGTCCAGCGCCCTCAAGACTATCCTCGTTTTCCATACCGAAGAAGACTCCTCTCCTTGTTCTGACTCTTGCCATAGGGCCAGGCATAAGTCCCTGCAGAGGGGGTGAAGGAGAACAGCCATGTGTCTGAATGCAAACTGGGTTCAACAGTGTCCTTTCTAGACAGGAAGGAAACAGAACAGAGCTGGCATCTTGGCCACCCACACCCTTCAGTCCTTCTACGAGGGGCTCATTTCTGCCTAGGACCAGGATGTTCCACCTGTGACAGAGGGCATTCTTTATTTGGTGATAAAACGGTCAAGCTGTCTACTAATTATGCACTGCCCAGTGTTAACATGAGCCGGGCTGAGTGTCATAGTCCACCAACCCTTGGCAAACTGGTTTGTTTGGTCTGGACAGCAAACAACATTCCACACTACTGGATTTTTTTCTCTCTCTGATGCCCTACGGCCTTGTTGGTCGCCCTCTACCCCCCACCCCAAGCCTTTTTAAAAATTACAATCCGTTCTGCTGTCTCATGTTACAGTCTGTAAACAATAAGCAACGCTAATGAAATGCAAAAAGCTGAAAATCTGTAAAGCAGAAAGGTCTCTGGGATGCCCTCATCTGTGTCACATTAAACACGCACTCAATAGACCTGCTGAATCCTGTTGAATCAGGACCTGAGGGTGACGCGGGCCAGAAGGGCTCTTAGGCTGCAGCCACAGCAGGGCTGGAGGCCACTGGACACAAGCAAGGAAAGGTGGAAGGTGGCACCACGGGGAGGAGACCACAGCTCACTGCAGATTCGGCTTGCCAGCCTGCCTCTGGTTTGCGCATGCTGCAAACTGGCAGGCCATGGGAGAATGACCACTTTGCCCTTTCTTTAGTCCTTCACAGCTAAAGTAAATGACAGGTTTCTGCGACAAGGTGACTCATTTGAAAGGCTGGCTCTCTATACATTAAAATGACTACGAAACAAACAAGCCAAAAACAAAACAAAACAAACGAACAAACAAACAAAAAACCAGAATGAGAATGAAAGGAAATCATTTACAGTACACTTGGAGATGATAGTTGCTATGTTGGGCAAAATGAAACTCATTTGCTTGGATCCCATGTCCTTTCTACACACTTACTCTTAAAGGGAAGTTCCTTAAGATAAGGTAAGCTATTCAAAATAGCTTCAGGGAGTCCCCAAAACTCAGATTCACTAGGTCCCTCCCTCCCCAAGAGTAAACAGTAAAAACAGTAGAGACTGCAGGAGAATCAACCTTGGACACGCCAAGCTACAAAGAAGCCTCCGAGGCCGGCCAACCAGTCTAAAAGAAGCAGAAACCGGCTGAGTTGCCTTGAAGAGGCTTCGGCCTACCGAGCTACCTGGAAAGGACACCTCCAGCCTGTCGAGCTGCTTGCAAGGTGTGCAGTGCATCCCAGGTTCTCAGCTTTTCTGCTGGGCTGGATTTTGGTGACAAAGCAGTCTTTGAGCCATTTCTGCTCCTGTAAGTGCCAATAAAACTCACTGGTCTGTTCTGAGCTCCCTATCTGGGGTGAGTTGATGAGTGTGTCGTTTTTCCCCAGGAAAAGTCTGTCACACAGCACCCCACAGTCTACATTCTTGATGACCACAGAAGAAGCCCAGCCCCTGTATCAGATGAGTGAGTGCAGGAGCTAGTGAGAGTGCTCCACTATGCAGCCTTGGAATGGTATGCCACCGCTTTTTGGGAAGGCCTGGCATCAAGAAGGAGCCTGCTGTAAGGCCAGAAGGAACAGGTTGTAAACAGATACTTAAGAACAGTAGGCAACAAATAACAAGACCAAAAAACAAAAAAAAAAAAAAAAAAACAAACCCAAAAAACAATCAACAGGTCACACCCCACACAACCAAAACATCCACCAGCACTCCCTTTTCTAGAGTTGCAGCAACTGGCGCTATTCCAGGCAGAGGGACAGCATGCTTTCACAGCTATGGCACAGACTCCAATGCACACGGATAGGACCTGCCAGTAGCTAAACTTCATTTTACCAGCATCTAGAAGGAGGACATGCACTTACACTGATGAGGGTTGGCACATGGCTACTGCTGACAGAGTGGGGAAAACCACAGCAAGTGCACTAAAGAGGAAGGAATACTAGGCGCTAAGGTTTTCTTCTTCTCTTAAAAAAATACTATTTTATTCTCACAGGTCCTTCAAATCTCTAAAATATCTGGCCCTTTCCTACAAGACAAGGTCTCATGTAGCCTAGGTTGGCCTCAAACTTGCTATGTTGCAGAAGATGACCTTCAATTTCTAATCCTCCTGCCTCTGTCTCCCAAGTGCTGGGATTACAGATGAGCACTGTGCCTGGCTTTCTGTAGTGTTGGGGCTCAAACCTGGGGCTCTGTGTTGACCAGGAATGCATTCTGCCAACGAAGCCATACCAAGAGGTTTTAAAAGGATTGGGACAGAGAATATAAAAAGGAATTCATGAATGGAGAGAAGAAAATAGCCAACAGAAATGCAGAAGATGATTCAGCATGGTTAACTTGCAGAGAAGTGTGAAAGACAGCAGCGTTGGGATATTTGCTCTGATTGGCAGGCTTAAAAGATGAAGCCTGCTTCTTCCTATGTTGTCCGTCACAGCAGCTACCCCATAAAAACTGTGACTCCTGCTCTGAATGAATGAGCAGGCAGTGAGCTGGAGAAATGCTCCGCTTCAGCCTGTGGATCAAGCACAAACCGCTTCCCCTGCCTAGGAAGCGAACTGTCATGTGTCACTACAGAAAACACACAACATCAATCCAGGACAGCATTGAGAGGAAAATTATAGGTAACACTTGGAATGTGAAAAGTGGCAAGAGTCTGTAATGACCAAACCAAGTATATCATGGAATATTTGGAATATATTACATAACTGTTCAAATAACTGGCTTTTGGAATGCAAAGGTGTTTTTCAGTGAACATCAATGTTTGTACTTGGGGCTGCAAGTACAGCCTGGTAACAGAGCTAGGTTGAGTTAGGACGCTTGAGCCTCCCCAATACACATACATGCGCGTGCGCGCAAACACACACACACACACACACACACACACACACATATTTATGTAACACTCATATATTGCACATATTTCTATCTCTGTGCATTGCACATACAGACATGCAGGGAGGTGTCTGATGGGGTTACATTAGTAACTTTTTGGTGATTATTAACAATGGGTTGGTTATGCTGAGTTCTGCTCACACTCTGGAGGCAAGGAGATGGGAGATAATGCCAGCACCCATCTCAGTGGCTTGCTGCAGAGATCACAGAGCTGACTCAACCAGCAGAGCCCCAAACGTGAATGAATATATATTGCATGCTATTTTACTTAAACACTAAAACTATGTTTTCTTAAAAAAAATATCCACTATGACTCAGGACGCAGTTGAGCTTAAAGAGCAAAGTCTAAAGCACTTGCACAGTGAAACCACAGATAGGCCCAGGGTTCCACCATAGGAACGCACAGCACGAGGGCTACGTGAGGTGGGGGAAGGTAGCTTTCTTCTGGAGAAGGGGCACTCGAAGGGGAGTGACCATCACTATTCATGTCTCCTCCCACAGCCTGGCCAGGTTCCACCTTCCCCTGGACGCAGTGGGGAGAGACATGGATGTGACTTTGCCAAGCTGCAGCTGGCTCCAGGACACTCCGTGGCCCAAGAACAAACTTTACTTTTGCAGTACTGCCTCACTTTCCGACCCTGAGCGGCGGGAGTCTGTTCCTGCTTATGGGAGCCAGCAAGCTCAAAGTAATGCACTCTGGCAGAGGAGCTGGAGGTGCTGGCAGGCCTAACAGGGACTGCGGTATGCATGGTACAGTCGTTAAGGGGTCCCCCAGGTAAAACATCCATTGCGAACTGTAAGAATGGGTAAGAGCACAAGCAGCTTGCCTCCCAGCATGCCTCAGTCTCAACCCATCGGCAAAGGGAGAAGTGACATCTGGAACTGGTTTTGAGGCTCTCCAGCTGCATATCCACGAGACTGAAGGGGCTTATGGCTGTCCCTTCTGATTCTCATCAGGGCAGAGCATGAGCCAGAAGACAAGCTCAAAAGAGACCAAATCAACCTCACTTTGAAATGCTCCTCACTCCCCAACCTCCTTTGAAAGCAGAATTAATGGTCCAGGTAGAAAGAGATCAAAATGAAAGATAAGGGTTTGGGTCATCCCAGGTACGTTTTGAGGTTCCATAAAGATCAGATGCACCCCTGGGTCAGAGGTGATACCAAACCAACCCAGAACCTGTCCCCTTAGGAGACAAGAGCCAGTAAGACTGAATTCATTTGGATTGTTGGCCTGGGGAAGAGGTGGGGGCTGTCTGTACAGGCCCAGGGGAAAAAAAGCACATGCAAATTGTGTTAAAAATGTGTTATGAGCCAGAGAGACGAGGGTAAGATGCTAGACCCTGCCAGACAGATGGGGCAAGTAAGCAAAACCTCCCAGATCTGGTGCCAACCACTGCTCACACCCAGCATGTGCCTTTCTAATTGGTTCCCTGTGCATGGGCACAGAGGGTTGGGATCCAGACAGAGGGGGGCATTAGACCCTGCCCACCTGCCCAGGCAGGTGCAGTTGTACCTCCTCTGATACCTAACAAGGGACACAAAAGTTATGCTCCCACCTCTTTCTGAAACTGAGGGTTCCTTTCTCCTTCTGGACCCAGCCACAGACAGCAGAGAGTGAGGGCAAGCATGTGGCTGTCCAATTACCAAGTTCCTTGGGGAGGGAGAGGCACAAGGAAGCCTAGAGCAGCTCTGCCGATGACAAAGGGTGAGTCACCCTGGAAGCCTCAAGTGACTCTTCAGTCCTAGCTCTTTGCTGTTCCCTTTCCGAAGGATTGCTCAGACCAGGGAGCAGGGACCAAGCTTCCCTGGCACATAAACCACTGAGGACTTTCTGGTGCTGCGACTGATAAGAATCTCTATAAACCCTAGTTAGCATCTGGCTAACTCACGGCATCATCAGTGATTATTAAACAGAACCAAAGAAATCCAAAGAGCAGAAGAATTTCTTCATACAACTTGGCCTCCCATGCACGATGAAGAGACACAAGCCATTTAGGTTTAGCAATCATGTAATGGAGTCCAGATGACAACACCCTCCACATTGGAGTCACCACCAGGGCTTCCTGAGGCCTCAGAGCACCTTGACAGTGGAAGCGTGACTAACCAAAGACCCAAAAGTCTCAAAAGGCTGGCTGGCCACTGTGTCTCTTCCACCTCTAAAGCCTTTTTACTCAGCCCACAGTACCAAAATAAACAGAAATCCCCTGGCCTCCCAAGGAGGTCACAGCATGCTGAGCACATCTGACTCGGCATCCTACGCAGAGGCTTCCTGTGCCAGCTGTGTAGCAGCTGGAGCTCCCAGGTGATGAGCAGATAAAGATGAACTTCTGAAAGGCAGAGCAGAAACAAGGCCACAGTCAGGGAGTGTCACTGCTCCTTTCTGGGATGGGCAGATTCTGGGTGTGGAAGGGAGTGCCGCAGCTCCTGGGCACAGAGCTTGGTGACCTGGTTTCTGGACATGAGCCACAATAGCCCAGGATCCCTCTGTGCTCTGGAAATGACATGTGCAAGGGCCCCACTTGGGCTAAGGGATGTGATGGACTGACAAACAGGATGAAACTATCCCAACCCACTTTCCCTCTCAGGACCTCCGAATACAGGTAGCCTTCCTTTATGGCTACATTAATTAAATTCCTTCTGTCTACAGACCTGCTAAACTCACTATTCCTTCTGAGAACTCAGGCTGCCTGGGCCTTGCTGGGATATCTACTTCCCCATGCCCTTCCTGGTGAGGGGGCAGAGTTTCTTTGAGGCTACCTGCAACACCAGACCATTCCACAAGTCAGCCTTCCGCCTGCTCTGATCAGCATGGAGACGGGGCCTCAAGGAGCCAGAGAGAAGTCATTCACAGTCACAGCCCTGAGCGGTGGGGCAGTACAGAAGGGAGCAAGAATCACCTTGAACCTCAGCAACGCTAGGAAAAGATATGGCATCCAGGCATCAACCACTCTGCCCCCAGCACAGCCTCCTCAGAGACGTCTAGGTTTCCTGTTGTGTCAGCCCCGCTTCCTTCAGCAACATTATACTGCAAACAGAGAGCCACTCGGAAGAAAGCACTGTGGTGTCCCATTTCTGGGCTGGGGGCCGGGGGAGGGAAGGAGGCAGACTGCGTAGCTGCTCCAGAGGGGAACATTCCAGCACTGTGACCCCCTCAGAGTAGCTCTCCTTCCCTCTCCCCAGACCTGAAATGCTGTTTGAAGAAAGGAAGCATGCGGGCTTCCCTGTGTGACCTCAGATGGGCAGGTTCTGAATGGCAGCTGGGTCTATTACATGCCGTGTGAGAGGGTTAAGCAGGACAGCCTCAACTCTTTATAAACTTTTGCCCTGTGGATATGTACTCATTGGCGGCAGTACAAGACTCGAGCTGTATTACACGCCTTAACGATATGGTTCAACTGTCGGTCAGGCTTGGGCCTGGCAACGGGCCAGACCGCAATCAATGGGACACAGAGCCTCCCCCTTTCAGATCATCACGAAGGCTCATATTATCTTCTTTTCGTCGTGCTGGTTAAATTTATGGAGCAGAACCCTGAAGCTGCATTCCACGGCCCGGCCGGCCCACGCGGCCCTCCCTCCCTTTGTTCGGTACTGTAAGAGAGCCGTGCTTCGGAGGACTGCAGGGTTGTTAGTTCAGGCCCTGACTGTTTGCTCATGGCTGAAATGAAGAGAGTTCAGTGGAAGGGCAAAAGGACAGCCCGAGTGTAAACCCCATCCCAGCAGGCTCTGGGCCCCTATATATAGGCCCCGGACTGCTCTTCAACGCACAGCTTCACTTTGTTCTCACAAAAGCAAAATTATCAGCCCGATCCCTGCAAACTTCCTGTAAAACAGCTACCAAGTCCTTGTGTATTTGAACCTGCACTTGAACTCAGCCAGGACACCAGAAGCAGGCATATTCTATCTACAGCCATCTTCTAGTCTTCTGGAGTACAAACGCTGACTACCCGCTGATCATACTTCTAATACAGAAAAAAGCAGTTTTCAGGACTTGACTACCGAAGTGGGATACATGAGTACCACATGTGTGTGTGTACGCACATGTACGCTGGCATGTCTGTTGGGCAGTTGGTATTATGGAACCAAGCAGAAGGTCCCAGGTATCAGATCTTCTGAATGAATTCATTCCTTTGCCCTGAACCCAGGATCTCTGATTAGCATACACAGAGCTGGGTAGTCAGCCTGTTCCAGCAGGGCTTCATTTGGTTGGAGGGTCTACCCATGAAGAAGAATGCCCTCCTTGCCTGACTCCAGCTATCCATCTGTGCTCCCCACTGATGGAGAATGTGCACAAACTGGAAAGGGAAGCTGAGCCCAGAGGTTCACCCAGATCTCCCAGCAGTCTGCCAGGAACTGTGGCTCCTCACATGTGCCTACTGCCCTCTGTGTAATGACATTGGAGGTCTAGAATAGTTAGTAGAACTCTTCTAACCAGGGTTCAAGCATAAGAGAAAGAAGAGCAGGAGGCACAGAGAGGTGGGAAAAAAATAACCGAAGTCAAGATCGACCAAAGACACCCCAAGAAGACCAGGTAGAAAGCCTCTGAGGGCATCACTGATGACTGGACAAACTTTGACGATGCCCAAACCATCTGAAAAGAAAATCAGACTCTACCAGTGACAGCATGCCCATGGGCATGTTTTAACTCTGGGATGAGGCAGAATTCTTCAGAGGAAGTTAGGGAAGCCAGGATTTGCTTCAAGCTGAAGCTGCTTGCTCCTTCATTCAAGCAAGCCTCATATTTCTGAGGGGCACTCTTGGTTTCCCTCAAAGGCGTCTTTGTCCATGTATCAATGCTGAGAGATTGACAAGGCAGTGAATCTGTCATCCCAAAGCCTGAAGCACCTTTTTGGGGTCCATGGGCGGGGCCTGGGAATGAATGGACCATAAAACACTATCTCTTGCTCTTTAGAATCCCTCTTCTGTATATCTTTATTTCCATTTGCTAAAAATGTTACAAAGAACCACGTGAGCCAGAAAACAAGCAGCAACAAAAAGATAGGCTCATCAAGGAAATTCTCAAGAGAAATGCATAATCCATGGAACTTGTCTCTGCTTGCTTACATATGTGGTCAGTGTTCAGTTAGCTTTGACTCTAAGGACACCTCACCTCTCCAAAAGCAGTCAACAGAACACTTACATTACGTTGTCACATGGGTCAGGTCAATACGAGTTAGTGAGTGAAACCCCTTTAGAGAGGTCTGGTTTGGCCCACAGGGAGACTCCATGTATCAAGAGTCTCTGGCCGGTCCCTGAGAAAGACAGTCTATCATCACCCAACACTGACATGGAGAACTTAAAAGCACTGGACTCAATACCTCCACTTCCTGTTGGACCTTTTCTATCTTAAGATCACTTTATGACAATATTCCAGGGACATTTAATCAAAAGCAAACAAGGCAACCAGACTCTGAAAATGTAGGGACACAAGTTACTTACCCCAGCAGCAGTAGCAGCCAATCATATGGCGAGAGCTACTGCCTGCAGACTCACCACCATTCACCTGTCCCTCCTGGCCGTCCATGGGCTACCTCTTCCACCAGCTCCTTGACATTGCTACCTATGTCCAACATAGTTAGGACAAGAAGCACTGCTATGATATATGGGTTTGGGGGACCAAGAGGAAATAGATTTGGGACTTGCTTGCAAACAACATACACATTCACCCTTTCTAAAATGCCTCTCAAGGTCTTTATTTTGTTTTGATGTTGACCAGCAGCTTAAAAAAAATGGAAATAAAAAACCAAAACACTGTGAATATTTAAGTGCCTCTTCAAGGGAGGATGCTGTGGAAAGTGGTCCATTTACAGAGGCTCCTGGACATTACATTTTATGTAGGCTGCAGTGACCCACTCCACCAGTTTGAGCTAGCCTGGTGTATCTGTTTCTCAGAGGTGTCTGTGAGAACTCAGAGGAAGGCCTGACGCAGTGACAGGTAGGCTGGGCCCATGACTCAAATCTTCTGGGTGATCAGATATGACCAATTGAAGAGGGCTAGTCCAGCTGGGCACAGGATGAGAGCCACAGCAGCTGAGGAATGCTTTAGTGCCACACAGCCCAGACTGACTTAATTCCTTTAATTTCAACAGAACAGTACTGAACTTAACTTTTACATCTCTCGTGGACTTTCTTCCCATATCTAGAGAGCCAATCTTGGAAGAAGTCCACTCTCTGATGTTCCCACAGAGAACTCAATAGGTGTTCACTATGCCACACATATGTGACCAGGACACAGACAACCCTCTCCCCTTTGCCACTTGGACAGAATGACCTGGATAGGGGGTGAGAGTAGACAAAGCTATCTCACAAATCTGCAAACAGATGGGAACTGGGATTTGGGGCCCTCAGTCTGCAACCCTGGTTCTCATGATGAGAGCTACCTGCACTGACACCTGCAGAGAACATCCACACTGGGCATTTTGACCACAGAGATGAGTCGAGGAGAGACTGATCCTGCACAGGTATGTTAAAAAAACATGAAGTGACTACTGTCACTTCAACACAATAAATCAGGATGACATTCCCAGCTGTCCATCAGCTCTCCCACTGCAATCTGGGATCAACAACCCTATGACTCCTTCCCTGAAACTTAAAAAGTCTGGAGTATATTTGACTTTGATTTAAAAACATTTTTTTCTTCAAATTGTCACTAGATAGAACACTTTGTATCTACTGTATGGTTCAGAAGGGACCCAAAAAAAAAAAAATGCCAGGCCTGAATGCCATGTCCCAGGAGCCACCTACCTTGTCATTCAGAATTTTCTAGGACGCTCAAGAGGTGATGAGTTAAATTTCTGGGAATAAGCTAAGAGGGAGGATGAGGTTTCAAGTGAATTGGGAATGAGCATTTATAGCCTAGAGAAAGTTCTTCAAGGGCTCAGAGCATTAGAATAAGCTACCCACCACCTCTATTCTGCCAAATTATGAAGAGAGGACATGATGGGGAGGTTTTTAAAGAGCCAAACACACTGAGGTAAAATGAAACAGTTTTTCATCCTAAACACTTAGCCCTGAACTCGAGTATGCTGCTGTGTTTTGTTTCTAAGCAGATATTAGGGAGCCCAACCTAAATGGCAATAGAGTGAGAGGACTGTCCAGCAGATTCAGATGCACAGCCCTTAACAGTGACGAGAGCCCTGCTGGAGAGGAATCTGGATGTACAATTTAAAACCCTTACACAACACTGAGCCGTAGATTGTCATGCGTCTGGAAAATATAACTGTTTTTTGAAGAATGCTTTCCAAACCATGTAATGCTTTTAAAGCTGTTTATCCAAAGAGCTGGATATGTAGCAGGGGCCAAAAACCAGTCTGTCAGCTGTCACCGGTCGCATGCCCTGTCCACATTTCCGTAAGCACTCCATCAGGCTCGGGTGCCCTGCACCCAGCAGACACAGATGCCAGTGTTTGGAGACATTTGCTACATAATTCTTACCCAACAAGACTGGCTCTAGGGCAGATTTCCATGTCATGTGGGGCCTTTGGCTGAACTCTGCTGGATCCCAGAGGCATCTCATTTACAGCACACACTAATAACAGTTTGGGGTCACCTGTTCGTCACAAGTGGGTTCAGGGAAGGTTCATGGCCTCTGCACACCTTCTCCAGTAGAGTTCTTGAATGTGGGCTAAGAGCCCAGGTGAGACCTGCCAGGCAGCAGTTCCAGCCAGGTTCCTAGGCCTGATTTAGCTGTTGATTTTATGTGATGAGAACAAGGAGGACAAAAACCGAGCACAACATAGAACTCCCAAGATTCATAGTAGAGTCGGCCAGATTTCAGACTGACACAACGGTTGCTTCACTTCTGTTGTACACTGCACACTCAGGAGAGACCACTGAAATAAATGTCATTGCTCGAGCTGCAGCAGTGAGCTGCAATGTGCCGGGCTGAACGCTTTATATATATTCTGTAACTCAATCCACATCACCACCCACTGAGGTAGGTATTATTACCCCTAGTCCTTATGAGTCAAAGCGATCTCACCTTCGATTAAGTGAGATTGAGAGGGGAAAACGTTTGCTCCAGGCCGAGGGGCAGGACACTGACTCAAATCATGGGCTGCCAACAGGGCCTTGTGCCACAGAGATGTGGAAGCCACCAGTGCCTGGAGCTTGTTCTCTTTTCTCACTGGCTGTCACATGTCTGTCCAGCACCAGGAAGACAGAACCCGTGGGTTTATGTTCTTCCCACTCTCCTTCTGAGACAAGCCCCTCTCTTTGAAGAAAGACCTCTTGCCCTCCGAGTGTCAAGATAAGAAAACTTTCAGCGACTTCCCTTGCAAACTACAAACACCCATCAGCACCCAGGATCTAAGGAAGTCGCTCACCAGCTGCCAGCCCCTCTGAATAGCTTTTATGGTTCAAGGAGGGGTGGTGACAGGCCCATGTCACTACCATTGGGTGTGCTATTTCTTTCATGTCCCTTGGATTTGACAAGAGCCTTCTACAACCTGTTCCTTTACAACACACAGAAAGAAAGATTAAAGAGCAATACCAGACTCAAAGCTGGGGTTAGACTGGCAACAATCATTCTGAGAGAAGGGCCACAGACTGCTTTCCTTCATAGATGTCCCACAGTTGCTGTGATGGGGAACTGAGATAACCCATGTAAACCACATAGAACTGGGCCTGGGTTACAAGAAAGGCTTCTAAATGCTAGCAATGTTATTCTGTGTTAACACTACCAAAGTATAATGGGATGTGAGCAGACATAGTGCCCTGGGTTTCAGGAAACCATCTCATACCACAACTACTAGGGAAAGGACAGCACTAGGGATGGATGGATTAGCATCAAGTCGGCATTATGGGGGTTTTGGTTATATATGGCAGATCTAGTCTAGGGACTGCTCCCCAAAAGTAAAAACAGAAGACTGAACATGGCACACACTCAAATGGAGAAAAGGAAGGTGTCAACAAGTTTTAGAAGCCAAAACACAGATGGACACACGGTGATGAAATGTAAGCCTGAGGGAGAGGAAGCCACATCGCAGTGAACTAATTAGTATGGTAGAACTTGCTAGATTTCCGAAAGACGAAGGCCCCAAGGAGCCCTGAAGGCCTGGGTATAAAGGAGGAGCAGGGAGGTGTGTGTGAGGTGGTGAAAGCAGGAGGACTGGGCTGAAGGCTGTATGAGGAGGAGCTGGACCTGCAGATCTCCTCAGACACCCATCTGCCTGCTCCTCCTCATGACAGAGTTCAGCCAATGGGCTCCACCAGGTTATCATCACATGACATTCCAGAGCCCTCCTCAGCCTTAGACAGAGGTGGATAATCAGCAACATCCAAGTACTGTCTATTCAGAAAAGAAAAAGACAGAAAAATACAAACAGAAGGAAAATGTTTAGAGCAGGAACACTCCAGGAGATGATGCACAGAATGGTCAGCCTTTAGGGAGGGCCAGAGCATAGGAAGGACCAGCCCTTAGGGAGAAGCAGTCCATGAAGAGGACCAGCCCATGGGGAGGACCAGCCCATAGGGAGGACCAGCTCATGGGGAGGAATAGTCCATAGGGAGAACCAGTCCACAGGGAAGGTCAGTCCATAGGGAGGGCCAGTTCATAAAGTGGATGAGAGTTAGGTCTATGGGGAATTCCCATGAGAAAGAACTGATAACCATCTAAGTTGTTTTCAAATGCACAGAGAAGAGTTTGTGGATAAATTAGCAATAGGCATGTGGACATTAAAAAATAGAAAACTACGCAAACAGTACTAAAGGCAGTTAGAAACTTGGGGGTGGGGTGGTGGGCTTGGGGACCACAACAAACCAAACAACGTAAAAAGAAAACTGTAATAGTAAACTATGTGGCTTCTCTGGGAATACCATTTATATAGTCATAATGCAAAATCTGGATATTGATTTATCAAAACAGTATGAGCAAATTATACTGAAAAGAAGAAGGAATATGTGTGTATTTCAACAGAAAGTCTAATGGGGTGAGGGACTAGCAGTTTATCTGTTCATTCTTTAAAATTAAAGAGACAGATACCTCCAAATTGAAGAAACCATAAAACTGTTGAAGAGTGCTATTCCAGAGTACAGTATCCTTCATCTTCATCAGAGTAGCTGCAACTACTTCCAAGAGACCTTAAAGATCAGGCCTGTTGATTGCTGCTATTCCCCCACAGGAGGGATGTAGGGAGGATCTCAGTCAGGCCCATCTGCTTCTCCCAGTTAACTGCATGCACATGTGCCCCAACCGTGAACAGCCTCAGAGTCTCAGGGGTGCTAGAGCACAGACAGTGGAAGGGAACTGAGGGACCACTTGACCTGTACAGCTAAGGGGATATCGGCATCCATGCTTTGGTGGGACTTTCGGACGGCGTGGAAGCTCTGGGGTCACCCACACCCCTCCTGTAAGTGCTCTGTAAGCCCAATAAACATACTGGTGCCCCAGACTGGGCTTTGGGGGACTCATACTTTAGTCTGTTGTTTATGTCCTATTAGGAGGGGTTGAGCACCAGGAATCAGGTACAGGGAAGGGTGGGCAGAGACTGCAGTTAGCTACTGAGACATTTAAAAGTCTTTTGACTTAAAAAAAAAAAAGTTAAAATGCTGAAGTCTGGTGGCACTGCTTGTGATCCCAAAATTTGGGAGACAGAGGCGGAAGGATCAGGAGTTCTAGGCTAGCCTCTGGAATGAGTAAGACCCTATCTCAAGCCTCCGTCGCCCAGAAGAGAGGCTATCTCCCACTAAATTAAGATATTTGTTTTAAAGAAAAAGTGTGCTATTGGAAAACAGTTCAGGCCAAAATCATAGGATTTAAACATAGTTCTCAACAACTGCAAAGTAACAGTTACTAAATACACGAGACAAAGAGCTGAATAATTGAAGATTCGTTCATCTGGTAACTTTAAAAATAGTGACTGAACTTTTGGTTTTGAAAGTGCTGCTGTAAACCTAGAAATAAATAAGGGTGGTTCCTGGCCACAGTTTTACTCTTTTTAAGCCATTAAATCACTAACAAGTGTATTTTAAGTACCTTGCCTTTACTTTAGTGTACACGTAAGAGGGAGTTAAGAGCATTAACAGAGTGCTGGGATGATTAGTGATTATGAGCACTGGCCATTCTTTCAGAGGACTTAGGTTCCATTCCTGCACCTACATGCCACCTCACAACCACCTGTAATTCTAGTTCCTGGTGATCCAATGCCCTCTTCTGTCATCTGTGGGCACCAGACATGCACGTGGCACACAGACATACAAGTAAAATAAATGAATAGTATCAACACACAAACCAAACAGCTTGGAGACGCTCTCCCTGAAGACTCTTCAAAGTAGTTTGTCCCCCGTTATTCACCTATTCTCACTTAATACCTATGGCATGCATAGAAACAAGCGTTCAATAACCAATGCCTGTTGTCAATTTGCAATACTACTAAGCAGCTATGTCTGGGAAATCACAAGTTAAGAATTGGTGAGCTGAATTAATGGGGTCCCCTACAGTTCAAACTGTAAGACACAAAAACCTATCAGAGGTTCCCATCTTCCCTATAAGACAGTGTTTCTCAGCCTTCCTGATGCTGCAGCCCTTTAATCCAGTTCCTCGTGTTGTGTTACTTCACTGCTGCTTCAGAACTGTAATTTTGCTCCTGTTATGATTTGTAACGGAAATATCTGAGATGCGAGCCCTATGGGGTCGTGACCCACAGATTGAGAACCCCTGCTCTAAGGGCTAAGCAAGCACATGTGGCAGCTTAGCTAGTTCTACAGTAGGAGGACAGGTGTCAGTTATTCCCACTGAGGTCAGCCGGTAAAATCTAGGGAGCCCATGAGCCCTGCCCTGGTCATTTTGCCTTACTCAGCAAGGCTGACTGGATTCTAGCCAGGATCCCCAGGACCCAAGCTCTTCACAAGAAGAGGTGGGGCTCTGTTCTCCCACTTTGAAGTTTTCTGTGGTCGCTGGGAATTTTATGATATGACCCGGGTCGCCCCTGCCATTATCGATGTTTGAAGTCTGTTTGGGGAAAATGTACCAGGAGCTGACTCCAGTGTGAACACAGAGCAGCAGCCTCATAAAAACAGCTTCCCTCCAGGAGTTCAAAGGGTTTATCCAAATGCCGTGGGCTGGCCCTGCTGCACCAGCTTCGCTAGGGCAGAAAGCCACAGAGTGGCCGAGCAATAAACTGTGAAACCAAGACACGGTCCCCCCATCACCTGAGATTGGCTGGGGCTGTGCTAGCCTGACCAAGTGGCCTCTGACAGGATGGACCTGAGCTCTCTGCTCACCACTTACGTTGCCAAAATGAAAGTTTATTGGGTTGGGCAGGTTAAGGCAAAGGACTAAATTAGGCAAATTATTATAAGAGGTCTTTCTGGTATGTGATACAATCTTCCCAATCATTACTTTGAGAAACCTAGTAAAATTCGGGCGCAAGCCAGGAGGGCTGACAATGGTTGGCAGGAGTCCAAAGCGGAGCATGGCGTTACTGTTGCTGCCCTCGTATATTCCAGATAAATCCACCATCACTGATATGTGCTGTTTATCAGCAAGAGGAGGGATCATCACTGGATTTTCCAACAGAACAGCTTGTCAGGGAAATTAACCAGGTACAGGGATACCTGTCACCGCTAATGTGTTTGCAGAGTCACTGAAGGTGAGAGGAGGGGACTGTTTTACATTTTTGCAAATCTCTGTGAGTCTTGCTTAATCAAAAACAGCTGAATCCTTATGTCTGCTCCTACCTGCACTCTGTTGGAGGTTCTGGAAAACACCATTGCACACTCATTAGAGATTACCAATATAAAACTATTGTGTACCTGTAGCTCATATATAAGTACATGAATATAAGAATTGGGTTATTACAGAGTGGGGGGTTCCCCAGAGGTCCCTGCTCTAAGGCCCCATCCATGCTCAAATCTTCACTAACTAGAAAGCACTTCCCAGTCTGCATTTAGTCCACTCAGGATGCTGATTCGTAACACTGTCAACTGATGTGATCATATAAGTCCACTACAGTGAGACCGTTTTACCCAGAGTATACCGCCACTGAAAATGCAGAACTGATCTGATTTTATTCCTCTCTGATAAGACAAATTAGTGAGAAATTTGAAAGGTGGAAAGAAGGTGAAGGGGACTGTAACGCCACCACTCCTCCCACAGCTTATGGTCCTTCATCCCTACCACATTTCCAAATTCCCATTGTCTGCTGTCTGCAGCAGGGGATTGATTCTGTGTAGCTCAGAATTCCTTCCACTAAAAGCTCTCTGGGAGAGGGGCTTCAGCTCTACCTGAAGTCGATCTTTAGGAAGAGTCCAATCTCGTCCCAGACAAAGACTCCACTGCAGTAAGGATTCAAAGCTTATGACAGGCAACAAAACCTAAACATAATGCCTCTAAGGCCTTGGCAGAGGACTCCCACAGGCAGTAAATGGCTGCCTACCCTTCTTTAGACACAAAATATAGACTTCTCTCTGAAGGAACTGTGGGTACTACTTTGCTGGAAGCTCAGACTACAGACCTCGAATGTTAGTCTTGTGAACTCACTGAACACAGGCACAACAGACCACTGTTGGAGAATATTATTCTTAGGTGTGTGACTTTGTTTCCGCTGCATTTGTTTAACTCTGTGAAGCTGTTACTGTGCCTGTCTAAAACGCCTGATGGTCTATGATGCAGAATGCGTCAAATGGGGGAGCATGAGTCAAATAATCCCAAGCTAACTCTGAAAAGAGTATTCTAAAGTTTTTTTCTTTATTAAAAGGGAACTCACAGATCACAGCGAGGAAATAGGAATGGGGTCTAACATCCAGGTGGCTCGCGGGAAGAAGAGAGCAAGTGGGGCGGGACCACAGCTTTTTGGTACCCAAAGTCATGCCCCAACCTGGTCCAGCCTCTTAAAGACCACTGGCTAAAGAAGGCTCCCCATCATCTCCCCCTTTTGTCTAAATAAGAGAGTTCCAAGCATAATACAAAACTACATACAATAAGGACAAATATCAATATTTGTAATTCTAATTTTTACATTAGAATTACAACCAGCATAAACAATATTAAGCAAGGAGTATATGCTAAATGTTTTAATAATCATTTTATCCTAAGGAGTCTAAGTCTTGTATTAGAAAGGGCATGGCTAGATCATAAGAGAAAGGTAATTATGACTATCTAATCTTCAACCCCATCGAAGGCCTAAGAAGGGAGATAATATTACTTGAATAGGCAGGAAGTGCAATCAAACAGCTTCTAAAACGTACAGTAGATGACAGAGACATCTGGCTACCTGGGAAATCACCCAAAGTCTCATTTGCTATGTAGGAGCAACCAACTCTGGCTAAGGTCTAGAGTAACTGACAGACCATTTTCAGAGGCAGGAAATTTTTTCAAAACCATCTTACTCTGTCCTGGCAAGGCTCAGCAGTCTTTTTGAACGGCCAATGGCCAGGAAGAAACAAGGATAGGTGGGGCTAGCAGGCAGAGAGAATTAAATAGAAGGAGACATCTGGGAGGAGGGAGAACACGGAACAAGAGAAGAAGGAGAGGAGGACATCAGAGGTCAGCCACCCAGTCAGCCACAGAGTAAGAAGGAAAGTAAGATATACAGAGGAAAGATAAAAGTCCAGAGAAAAAAGGTTCACAGGATAATTTAAGATAAGAAAAGCTGCTAGAAACAAGCCAAACTAAGGCCAGGCATCCATAACTAAGAATAAGCCTCAGTGTGTGACCTATCAGGGAGATAGAGTAAACGCCGTACACCAAACCACCAATGATCAGATTACTGGTTCTCTCTCAAAAGGCAGAAGTCCAGCCCACCATGGTGTTTTCTCTGTGAAGGGCATGTTGGTTGAGACACAGGGCCTGGGCTTGAGCCTCATGCTTTCTCTTTCCTAGTTCAGTTGATTTTTACTTTGGGAGCAGGATCGTGCTGTTTCCATGAAGTCAGTCATCCTGGCATGCCAAAAATGGCAAAAATTAGACGCTCTCCTTTCTAGAAATGATTATAATGTACCATGACCAAAAAAGTGGTTTTTTCCCCTAACAGATAATCTTGCATAAAAATGAGTCATGGGATTTCAGAAATGGAAGGCTTTTCTCAAATACATGTGAGCACGAACACACACACCTCGCCTTTCTCTCTCAGCAGTAGCGCTGAGCTTTCCATAAGTCACGCTATAATGAGGACGGCATTGTCTGGGCCTCTTGAGTGAAGGGGAGTGGAGGATTTAGAGTTCAGCAAGAGGGAAGAAGTCTGTCTCAGGAAATAAGATTTCTCTACTTGTGTTACTGCAAGACAATTTTAACTTATAAGGCATGAAGGCCTGTTAAGATGTTTCTTAAAAATATCTTCTCCTGTAATTCCCTCAGCCTGAGTTCAGACCAGAGTGAGACAGCCACTGCCTTAACACAGCTCCCAGCATCGCTTCTAGGGCAGCAAGGGAAGACTGAGGCATGTGAAAAAATGACCTAACTACGCCCACACCTGCTCCCGAGACACCTGGTCTAGCAAGATGAAAGACCGAGAAGCCATGGTTCTCACTGTGTAGCCATGAGCAGAAGACACATGAAGTGGGTCGTGATGTCCACTGTGCTTTGTAGGAGACAGGACAGTCCCTTCTCTTTGTTTGGAAGTGATAATGATGTTCTGGCTTCATGAAAATGGGATCTCAGGCATACTAATAATCATGTCCCACCCTGGCAGAAGAGTACCAGGTTAGCCCACAAAACCACCTAAGAAAGGATGCAGAGGCCGGGCGGTGGTGGCGCACGCCTTTAATCCCAGCACTCGGGAGGCAGAGGCAGGCGGATCTCTGTGAGTTCGAGACCAGCCTGGTCTACAAGAGCTAGTGCCAGGACAGGCTCCAAAACCACAGAGAAACCCTGTCTTGAAAAAGCAAAAAAAAAAAAAAAAAAAAAAAAAAAAAAAAAAAAAGAGAGAGAGAGAGAAAGGATGCAGAGCCTCACAGACAAAACACACAGAGAACTCCAGTCCAGCTTCACCCTGTCAACACCCACATCCACGTCCTTGCTCCTGCTCACAGGTCTCATCTGGAAGGTACATGCAGAAATTTAAACAAGTGAGAGGTGGAGCCACAGGCTGAACAACCCAATACATGTCCAGAAGTGTTAATTTTACTGAGTACCAAGTGAGAATATTTCCTTCTTAAAACAAACATGGAAAAAATCATAAAATTCATTTGTAATCTGAAGACCAAACAGAAACTTCCAGAGAAATGCTGACCCTGTTCAGATAAAGGGTCTGTTTTCCCATCTTGAACACAGCTGGGGAAACTGAGAACATGTATGGTTTCATGAACACCTTTCGTTCTATTAGGTTTTGCTCTTTGGGAAGTCCCTAAAGGCTCAGGTCAAACCAAGCCTGCTGGGCGCCTCAATGCAACACCAGTGCAGGGCAGAGGACCCAACGCAGGACCACCACAATCGGGGAAGCTCTGGGAGCTTCTTCTCACTCCTGGGCGCCAGAGGAAAGCACAAATGCTGTACCAAAAAGGATTCTAAGAAAAAGCCATTAGGTTTCCCACCAACCAGCCGTTAACATTGTCATTAATAAATTTTGGGTGGTGTCTTGGGAGTGCTTTTACTGAAAAAGTCAAAGATGCCCCCACATAAATTCTCTCTGTGAAACCAACTCAGGCTTATTCAAAAGCTGCTCAGCAACTGGGATCTGTCTCTGGACTCAGTAGAGTCCTGGGATTCATGAACGTCGGTCCTGATGGCTATATTCTTAAACACTGATCTATCATCATCCTTCAAATTCCCTTCCTCCTTATCTAACTTAAATAACCAGATAAGCCCAACACTCCTGGGCTTTGCTAAATGGGTTTAAATATTTCAAGTTCTGCCAACTCCCATTTCTCCTGCCTTTTGGGGTCTGGACTAAAAAGGTGAAGAAATATTTTGGAGGAAACCCCAGGGCCTGGCTTCATAAATCTCTGCCTGCTACTTTCCCAGCATGCTGTGCTGCTCAGAGTCGGAAACACACAGAGAAGTGGGCCCAGGCATGCAGTGCCACCTTCACCCATTGATACCCCCTTCCCACCCCCAATTAGAACCATGCATTCAGGCAGAGAACCAGACAAACACAAGGCTGGCTGCCCTGCTAGGCCTGGTTTGCTCAGAGGGTGGCAGTTGCTCTCCCGTGGCACCAATGGCACCACAGGCATCTGTGCCATTTTTACAAACTTTACTTGAGAACAGATGAATGTGGCCCACTCTGCACAGACTAAAAGACGCACCCTGAGCCAGCAGAACACTGCCTTGGAAAAAGCTTCCTGTTTCAGTTCCAAACCACACATACTTGTAGAGTTAACAAATGCGGGGGGAGGGGGGTTACTGGTCTACAACATGGATGCAGGGGCCAGAGGCACTGCTGTCCTCCGCCCTCTTCTCCCCTCCCCCATTGCCTTCCTGAGGACTGTTTGACTGCATGGGAACATGGGAAGAAAGTTAGGTGGCTGTCTTTTTGGAATGCCCAAGAAGGAGAGGAACTTGGAAATATTTTAATCTGAAAGGACATAAGGAGGGGGGTTCCCTATAAATAAAGCCATGCTCAAATAAACATGAGAAGAAGCCAGTGTTTCCTGTAAAGCTACTATGCCGATGGATTACTGGAAAGAGCACTCGTTCACAGTTTTATGACTTACTTCACTATCATCTGCTCAAAAGTTGGGTCATTTAAAACATAGATGGCTGAGATCTAAGCCTTCAATGGGATGAAATATGGCAAAGGAAGCAGAGAGTCTCTTCCAAGTGCAGACTCAGAGGTAGAACTCTTGGACTCTTGGGTTCTGTTCCTGGCGAGCTCCCTGGGCTCAGGTCAGTCTTCGGTCAGAATCTCACTTTTAATCCCTTCAAATCATTTGTTAGTCCCTGTTGTCTAAACAGTGGGGAAAAACCCTGAGTAACACCCCTGGATCCTGTTCAACCAACTGGGATGGCTGGATGGATGTACCTCACTTCCAAGAAGCCGGGGTGATTTATCCCTTGGGTAGCGTCAGGATGTTCAAGAGACCCCAGTGTTATCGGAGCAAAGCCCAGAGAGGAGGACACGTTTCTCCACCTGCAGGGAGCTCTGAGCATGACCCGAAGATAACATTGCCCATCTTCATTATAGCTCTTCATGACTTCTATATTAAAAATAACCCTGGTTGGGCTTCACATCCTTGGGAGGCAGACTTAATAGACAGGTATATCTAATCTCTTATTTATAGACTGAAAATGCTGAGGCATGGGCAGGCTAGAGATCGAACCAGTGAGTCAAGGTTGGGACTCTGCCCTGCTGTTTTCTGGGTCAAGTGCTCTGTTCTCGCGAACACATGGCTTCTCATTAATAACCTGAACCTAGACAAACATGCAGAGGGAACCCAGTGTTAGGCCTACTGCTCACCCTTCAGAAGACCCTGCTCCACCTTTGCAGTACAGTAGAGGGCATCGTGATGGATCTGCTGGCCTGTGTGCATGGTTGCTGTGGTTTTCCCAGCCACCAGCCCTGCCTGTGGGAGCTGAGAGGACAGACTCAAGCAGGTAACTCCTCCTCTGAGTGGCCCATGCCCAAAGGCCCTTCACTTAGTTCTGTGGCTTGTTTCTAAGAGAGTTAGTGCCCAAGCAGGGCCCTCTACAGCAGAGGCTGGGCTGGGGTCAGGGGATGGGCTGCCTGAATCTGGCTTTACCATTTCGAGCCAGCTGCGTGGCTGTGGATAACCACAAGGCTTTCTGAACTGTCTATAAGTAAAGCTCAAAGATGAGTGGGGCTGGCCAGATGGAGGCCTCTAGGCAACGCTGGAGCTCTATAAGAAACTCTGTCTGCTTGGACTGTTCCGCCAGGCTCCTCTTTGGGGACTTCCTCTTCCCTAATCAATCCTTACTTGCACTTCAAGGCTTCATCTCTAGAAGAAAAGTGTGCCCTGACTCCGCAGACCTCTGGACCATTTCCCGGCCTGCACTTCTACTGATCAGACCCATCACTACACTATCTTTGCATCACTTTCGGGTCATCTAGCATCATTCTGTAAATCATCATTTACATGGTAGTTTGTGTCTGCTGCCCTGATTAATCCTGAGTGGTCTGAGGCTAGGGGCAGTCTTATTCCCTGCTGTATTTTCAGCCTAGAGTTCACAGGAAATTTTCCATCAACATTTACTGACTGGAAATGAATGAGTGAATCACAGAAAGCAGATGGCACCAAGTCAAACTTTCTGTGAAGTGCTGGGTAACTGGGAAAAATGACAAGACCAGCTCTATTCCTACAGCACCATGGTGCCACGATGTGTACTCCGAGAGAGAATACAAAACCTCCCGAGGCTTGCAAACCAGTGCTGTGCAGTCTTAACTTTTGCAGCATAGAAACCATCTTTCTGTTTGTTTGTTTTTTGAGACAGGGTTTCTCTGTGTAGCCCTGGCTGTACAAGACAGGGCTCAAACTCAGAGATCTGCCTGCCTCTGCCTCCCGAGAGCTGGGATTAACCATCTTTAAAGATTTCAGTGTTTAATCATGTGTAAATGTGGGGAGAAAATGTCTGTGCATATGTTACGGCTCATAGAGTCCAGAGAATACACCCTGGAGCTGGACTTGCAGGCGGCAGTGAGCTGCACAACACGAATGCTGGGACTGAACTTGGGTCCTCTCAAAGAGCAGTGCATGGCTCCTAACCACTGAGTCACCTTTCCAGCACCTCAAGAAAAAATTTTTTTGAGCAAACAAACCAATCTCTTGATGTTTTAGGGTTTTAATAAATAATATTTTTTTGAGATGTTTGGGTTCTTTAGTTGTATTTTCACTTTATGCTGGAAGAGACTTCTTGGGCTTTGGGTAGAAATAAAGAACTAGCTGGAAACACTCTGTACTGCCTGCCTGTCCTCACTACTGTATGCATGCCTCAAAAGAGACGCCAGGGCTGGTTTAGCTTTGTACCTGAGAACAGAATGCAGCTTCAGGTGTCAGCTAAACTCCACAGCCCTCAACACTTACCCCACACCACCCCCACCAACAGCCACTTCCAGATGTATCATATCACAAGTTCTGGTCTATAATCACAAGCACTTTCCCTACTGAGACAACACGGCACTGTTGCAGCTCCCTGGTGACAGACTAGGGCATTCCTTTTAGTTGGGGTTGACTTCACTTTAAATCTTTCGGAAGGAGCAACAGGTGTGGGCACAGCCCAGCTTCTGAAAAGATGCAGTGCTTTACCTGGGGAACATCAACTATCTGAGCTGCAGTGAATAGTGGAGCCCACTGGGAACAGCACCCTCCTTGCCTCTCTGGAGAAGGGAAGCTAAAACAGACCATTAACCAAACAGCTAAGTTAAAGTGCTGAGTTCTGTGGGATTTGGCACTACAAGGGCCATCTCTGATTTCTAGTCCTAGTTGGTGTCAAGACAAGACAATATACCACAGCAGAACCACCAACTTGTGGGAGTGTGGAAAGCTAAGAGAATACCCCTCGTGATGAACTGCAACAGCATGTGCTCTAGAATTACGCTGGGTCTAACAGCAAAGACCACTAGCCTTCAGCAAGCTGATGGGCATGAGAGGCACAATTAGCTTGGGGAAACGTCTAACATTGTAATCCTAGTTTTGACCTCTCTGATGAAAGACCCAGACACTGTCTTCTCTTATCTATACCCAATCTAGTATCATGCATGTATGGAAAACCACTTGCCACTTTTTCTGTAGGTGGGTGGAATGAGGGCAGGATTCATGCAGCCCAGACTGGCCTTGAACTTGCTATGGTCTTGAACTCCTGGTTCTTCTGCCTTCACCTCCCCAGGGCTGGGGTTACAGTCACATGCTATCCTTTCTTCGTGCCTTGAGGTGCCTCCTTTTCACATACTTTTACTGCACATGTCAGACATTTCTGCTACATGTACTGAAGTTAAACAACATATAACTAATGCAGACAGCATATCATTAAACACATCACTATGGATTAGAGGAGCCTCAGACCTGGGCTCAAAAGTAGAGATCCATTCTCGCCATGAACTGACCTGGGACCACTGAGTGTGGCTGTGTCTCTCACTGCCTGGGCTGTTTCAGATGCAAAATCCAGGGCCCCTGCCACTGGCTTGGTCACAGTGCCCACCAGTCCCTTGCCAAGACCAGATATGAAGCCGCTGACACCTCCTTCTGTCTTCACACCCTCCACTGTTGAAGTGATGACGCTGGTCAATCCACCAATGATACCTAGCAGAAAATAAAACAAAAACAAAGGTTTCTGTGACCCGGTCAAGGACAAAACCAAAACCTTTTCAAACCCACTCCCAGTTCATGACTCTGGAATAATAAAGGCAATATGTTGATCTCTGGACAGGTCAAAGTCAAGGGACCCTAAACAAATGTTTAGGAAGTCCAGAATCAGAGGATGTTGTACTAGGCTGTGAGTTAGAAGGAACATGTGCCCTGGATAATTAAAACAAAACCAAACCTTGGACTAGGGCTGTATTAAGAGTTTGGAGGGTAGAGTGCCTGCCTTGTGAACAGAGCCAGTGTTCAGTGTCACTGGAGAGAGAGAACCAGAAATGCAAGGTCATTTGAATTTAGCTACATAATAAGTTCAAGGTCAGCCTTGAAGAAATGAGATTCTGCCTCAAAAAAGTAAATCATTCGTCAATCAATTAAGGGAAAAAAAGGCTGGAAAGTTAGTGGTGGCCTTTTTTTGTTTCCTATTCCAATTCTTAGGCAGCATATAGGCAATAATGAAAGAGAAGATACAGACAAAGGGGTGAAGCAATAGAAGACTGGAAAATAGGGTCCTTGGGAAAGGTTTGAGATCCTTTGAAATATAAGGCAGAAGGCTAGCTAACTACGTGTTTCAGTTTTCCCTGGATACTGTGAGAACAGCCAGTACCACCAAATGTTTGACATGGCTTCTATAATACTGCATGTTTTGCTGAGACCATTAGAGCAAATGATGAGGAATGCATTAAGGCACCCCAAATAATTCATTAAGGCTGCCAAGGCTAACCAGGACCCTGGGGTTTGTGTCAAGATTAAAAGACCAATCAAAGTGAAAAAGGCATGCAAACATTATAAAAGCTGACAGCAATGGTTGATGCAGGCCCAGAAGCGGCCACAAGTTGGCAAAGGCTAACGAGGTCACAGGCATTGCAGGGAAGAGGCAGGCCCTGTCCAGTGAGCATTTCCAGGACTTGGGCCAGGGACACTCACAGGATGTTTACCCTCTGACAGTTGGGGTGTGAGGAAGCTCTCTGCACTCTTCAGCTCTAGTGAGACAAATTGGGAAAGGAAACTGGTTGGGTGAGAAAGTACTAAGAATTCACAGCATTTCTTTGGATTCGGGGTCCTGTTGCTCCAGTGAAGCAACATCCCTACCCTAAGCTTTGAACAGCAGTCCTGGCCGGACAGCCAGGACTTAAGGACAGACTTCAATGGATCCGAGTCACGCAAGACTCCAGGTTTTATTCATTTATTGAGAGGGAGACCACATGCACGTGTGGTTTGTGTGCGCACGTGTGCACACGCACACACGCACACACACACACACACACACACACACACACACTGAAGCACATACGAGAAGTCAGAAGACAATTTGCAGGACTTAGTTCTCTCCTTCCGCCATGTGGGGCCTGGCTATTGAATGCAGGTCATCAGGTGCTGAGCCATCAGATCTGCCCTAGGACTCCAGCTTTCAACCCAGACTGGATGGATTCTGGTCTTATCATGGGAGCCTTTTCCTCCTAAAGGAGATATTGCCCAGAGCTCAGAGTGTCCTCTTGGATGAGGCAGCACTGGTTCTAGTCTCAGACTGGCCTAACTGGTTCCTGGAAGGGCTATGTATAGCATTGGGACAATCCTTGATTGGAGGTGACTTTGCCACTGTGAAAAAATCACCCAGCTTCTTAGGACACGGTTGTGTTCATCCAAAAAACAAGGTCAGTCACCTCTCTCTGAAGAAAGAATAGCAATTAGATACTTATAACAGTTACTGCATTATCATTGTAGTTAATAAAGATGATTAAATCTTTAGTCCTGAATGATTATTCCAAACTTCACTTTAAAAGTCTATAAACAGATTAATTTATCCCAACTTTACATCCAGCCTGATGCTTTGGGAGTTGCCCGCCATCTTTATAGCCCCAGCAAAGCAAAGATATCTTCCAAAGCTCCCACTACAATAAACACTGTATCCTAAGCATAGGATTGGTCATGCTTACACCATTATAAAATATTATCTCCCCTTGTTTCAAATGCAGACAGTTGGGACTGATAAATCTGGGGGGGATAGTCATGGTATCCATGATTTCTAGGATCTAATCAAACCTGCCAGCCATTGCTGAGCAAGTACTATGGGCCAGGGGACTCTGGATGGCCCCTCTGCTTCCTTGACACTCAGTCCATCTGACAGCAAGCTACACACCACTGGCCATAAGGCCAATGAAGACTGCCACAGGTACTTGCAAGACTATGAGCAGGAAGTATCTAGAGAAGATATGGGGACAGTACTTGGATCTGTGAAGCTGAAGGACCAAGTGGTTGAGGAACACTGGTGGACAAGTTGACTTTTGGTCAATAACTGGTGGCTAAGAGATGACTGCCATCACCTGCTTTGCAATTACATGACTTTATAATCTGTGTCTTCCAGATGCAGAGACACCAAGCCCATATGCCCAGCAGCCACCTGTATATATTAGTTTCTTTGGAAGGGACAAGTGGCAAGCATGAGGCAGTCATGTGTATGAGTGTGTTCATGCATGCTGAGGTCAGAGGTCAATCTCAGGTGTCATTCTTCAGGTGTCACCCACTTGTGGTTGTTGGTGGAGAATGTGTCCTTTCACTTGACTGGCTGGCTGTCAAGCCCCATGGATCTACCACATTTAGCTTTTGTCGTGGATGCTGGAGACTAAACTCAGGCCTTGGTGCTTGCCTGCCATGCCAGCACTTCTACTGGGCTGTCTCCTCGCCCCCTGAAAGTAGTCTTAAAGCAGCAGGTTCAGAATCTAAGAGGAGATGGCAGGATCATACTTGATGCCCTCGGAAATGGAAACTGGAGAACCAAGAGGAAGTGCGATGTGCACAGCAACCTGAAGAGGGACGAGGACTTCAGGGAAAGGGTGGGTGAGGGGCTAGCAGGCTCACCAAGACACCTCACCAGGACTACATGGCTAGTGGGCTCACCAAGATACCTGACCAGGACTACGTTGTTGCCAGCTTTCTTTTCCCCTTGCACCAAGATGTGTATATAAAGGTGCTTGTGGTAGAAGAGACATTCTTCTCTAGCCCGCCTACAATGACTTACCATGAGCCAGGCCATGGATGCCGGCGACGAGGTGTTCTCCACTAGTGGCTGCATGGTACCTGATGTACTCTCTCTCAGACTGGTGCCGATTGTCCATTGTCTTCCCCAGGCCATCTGATAGCGTCCCTGCAAACTGGAACAAATTAAAAACAAAGAGGAGTTTTAAAGCCTCAGCATTATTTTTCTATTAAATCAATCCCTTCCCTCACTCTTAGCTAGGCGTCAGTGAATTGTGATTACACAGAGACTAGCTGCTGAATTACACACACTGTCTCAACCAGCAGGGTGGCTCTCACAGGGAAACAACAATTCCCTCAAAGCATTTACACACCAGTTCCACAATACAACCCAACCTCCAAAAGAGTTTTACACACAAAATATTCTAAACTCTGAAAGTTTGTGAGTGCTGATAAAGCACTACGAGTGGAAATTCCACGCCATGCCCATCTGAAGGACTGCAGTCAGATGCTGATACACCAAAACCACGAAAACAGTCACCTGCGAGGTGCGTATAAAATCCAGGTGAATTTCTCGTCTAAACCTTGTCTCCTCCCCAGGAAATCTCACATGTAAACAGTCTTGAAGCTGGAAAATCCAGCTTAAAGACTTATAGGCCTAAGAGTTTCAGGTAAGAGCTACTTTATGAGAACCCCTGAAAATGTATTGAAGAGTTAAAGGTACGGAAGCTGGAAAGATGGCTTATCGGATTGAAGCACTTGAAGAACAAGCACAGGGACCTGAGTTCAAATCCCTATGGCCCATGTAAAAAGCCATTACTGTTGTACAGATGCCTGGAACTCCATGGCTGTGGCAGTTGTTAGAAAGGTTAACAGCAGCCTTGAACTCATGACTTCAAGTGAAAATCCATCTTCTCCCATAAATCACAGGATCTTATCTACCCTGGCATACTTTGGCCAGAGATAGCAGGGTTGCTGGGGCTTGCTGGCCACCAGTCTATCCCTGGGCTTAATGAGGGGCCTGTCTCAGAAATGAGGTAGGAGTTGATGGAGCAAGACATTTCCTCTGGCCTGTGTGTACACGCACAGGCACACACTTGTGTACATGCACCAGAGACACGCTCACACACATACAATTTTTTTTAAAAAAAAAAATTAAGTTAAAGGTTTATACAAAATGGCCAGGGGTAGGGGGAGAGGAAGTGAGGGTTGGAATCCTTTCATATTAAGGACACAGCCCTTTGTGCTAAGAACCAGATGGCTTCAAGGCAGAAAACAGGCCAGATTATTGCTCTAGGGTTTCGTACAGAAATCTCTGGAGAGGTGGGGAAAGGTACGGCTTGGTAGAATGCTCACCAGCACGCACTGAGCACAGGGTTCAATGGGGAAGAGAAAAGGTGAGATGAAGCTCCTTTAAGTTACACCTTTGTTCACTCATTCGGCAGTCACCAAGTGCCCATCAGGGCACCGAGCCCCATTTATCAAAGGAAGAAAAGCAGGTGGGTGAAAAGACGAACAGCAGGCTCGAACCCATGACTTCGAGTGCAAGCCCATCATCCCCCCACAAACCGGAAGATTTTATTTACTCTGGCAGACTTTACCCAGAGAAGTTGTCTCATCCATCAAAGCTGGATAAAAAGAACATAAACCCCTGTTTTGTCACCAGACAATTTGAAAAGGTTTAGCCTGACAGTTAATAAACAGCAGGTACTTATCCTCACCATTCAGGCATACAACAGGAAGGGTATCAAATATATAATTAACCTTCTCAGGAAGGATCTACCAAAACAACTGGTTTAAGTGCCAATAACCCAGGACTCACCTCTTAGAAAACTCACAGGAATATTATTTAGATATTTAGCCCAATGAGGAGATTATAGGTCAATCTCCTGGAGGACCCAGGAGACTAGGCAGGCATCTGAGGGCCAACTTCATTCTGAATTGATGGGGGTGGGGCGAGGAAGGAAGACTTCTGGGTGTGGTTAACACAGATCCGATCTGTCCTGAAAGTCATCAGTGGAGGCTTCTTGACATGAGTGCCAGGTGAGTTCCGGACTCTGGGATGAAGTAGCAAGTGCTTCCTGGCGCCAGTTATGGGAAAGCTCCTCCCACCTCCTTATCCGCACCCCCATGCTGATGTGGTCTAGGGCATCATTGGCACACCCTCCTGAAATCTGACCCCCATCACAGTTTGCTTTTCAGCCCCACCTTCTCCATCACTCTACAGTTAGTTACAGAAATAAAGTTAGTGGAAGTTAACCTGATGACTTCCTTTAGAACAACGAGAGGAACCTTGGGAGGTTGAAAAGCCAATACTGTGGATCGTGAAGGACAAACTTTGTCCTTAGAGAGCCATCACGGGACAGAAGGCCAGGAACGTGCACATTGGCCTGAGTCAGAGAGCAGGCCCCCTTGGGCATTGTGGGAGCTTTATGCTCTGAGCCTCCATTTACACTAGGGCGAGGCAATGGTACTTACTTCACCATGTACCTGGCAAGATCAGCAGTTGAAACATGGGGCCTGGTGTCCAGCTAGCATTCCCACTGTTAGTAGGCTGCTAGTCTAAGAAGAATCATCACCCTTTCAAAGGTTTAGAACTGTGGCCAGCCACACTAGCATTAACTTTAACATCCATACTTCACAGCAGATAAACACAAGTCTCCAAACCAAGTTTTCAGAGTGGGACCACCTATAAAGTTAGAGTGCTCCGTGGATGGTGTCCAAAACCTTTCAGCTCTAACTTCAAGTAATCTCCACAGCGTATGTCATTACAAGGCACTGAATCTGGCCCAGCATGGACTCCGCTGGGAAGATAAACACTGGCCTTGGAGACTGTGATGCAGCCACGGGTCTCACTGCAATGACAGAAGTGACCTAAAAGCATTGGTCAGTACTGCAGATCTGGAGTGTTAACCCTCAGGCTGTGCCAAAGTACCAGAGGCGGTAAGATGACAGTTGTGTTGGCGTCTGCAGGGCAGGATGCACTAAGGCACTGAGACCACCTTCAGCATCCTGCCCAGCTAGAGAAAAGTAAGCACCGAGAAGAATGTGTGAGTGGAGGCCACTTTACCTTTTGTGATAAACAGTTGACAAGAATGAATATAAAAGTCAACTTTTCTTCCTGAGAGAATATGGGACATCATTGAGGAAAATGTCCAGCATGACCCTGTCTCTTCCAAAGCCCCTCCATTAAACCAGTTAGATACTTGAGGCTCAGAAGGGAGCCCATGGCAAAGCTATCACTGACACCTGGCTCTGCTACAGCTGCCTTGCATCCAGCACCAACAGGCTCCTAGGGATTCTCTGTATGAAGCCCATGCTAATCCCCAAGAGAAGGTCCACATCTCAAGGAAAGATCACTCTCCATCCCAAATGCCAGATTCTTCCAGATGCCTATCCAATGCTTCACTTTTTATTTGTTTTGTTTCTGAGACAGGGTCTCTCTATGTAGTCCTCCTGCCTCAGACTATAGGCATGTAACACTATACCTGGCTAGGAGTCTGACTTTTCTTATTAAAGATGTCTATACCTAAGTCAATTTACTAGTCTCACTTTCCTGCTATAAGACCTGTAGGTGCAGGTGGTGGTGGCGGCACATGCTTTTAATCCCAGCACTCAGGAGACAGAGGCAGGTGGATCTCTGAGTTCAAGGACAGCCTGGTTTACAGAGTAAGTTCCAGGATAGCCAGGGCTACACAGAGAAAGCCTGTCTCAAACAAACAAACCCTATTCATGCAAGCCATCTAGACTTGCTGTTTGTCACTTCTGAGTTGAAAGCATAAAGAGACAGTTACGGGCTACTGTTAGGAAGATCTGCCCTCCTGAAAAGCAGCCTTTCAGTTTGGTTTTGATACGGCCCTGTTGTAGCCAGTGTACTGCTCTAGAACTCCAATTCCTCCTACCTCTATTCTCAAATACTGGGATTAGAGGTTACATGGAACCTTGTCCAGCAGAAAGTAGCTTTGAGAATAGAAAAAATATAGATAATAAAGTCTGTGACCTGAGAAGACCTGTGCCAATGGGAGGCTGACCAGCTCTTACCAATAGAGACACTTTACACAGAAGAAAGCAAAACCAGACAGGCAACAGGCACAGCAATCAAGACTGTGTCCCATCACCTTGGGGACAATCACATGGCCATCTTTAAATCCACTTCTTATTCCCATCCAAGTGGGCTGATAAAATACACCACTGTCTCTCCTTCAGACAGAAGGCTGACATACAGGCTGTCAGGAGGATGGGATTCTAGGATCATTCCTCTCTGTGTCCACAGCCTTGTACTTGTTATGGTTGGGAAACATGCCCTCATTATGCCCTCAGCTTTGAAGGAGGCCGTCAGCAGGGTGGAGACACTCACAAGAACTACAGTAAGTGCTGGAGTGATCTGCCTGGCCCAAGCGCAGTCCTTGTCTCACTGTCTTGATATAAATCAGTGCCGGAGTCTAGCACCCAGAGTATTCAGAGATGACTCTCGGAGGTTCTTGGGGAAAGGATAAGTCTTCAGGTCATGAGCAACTTCAGCTTGGCTGTGTGGCTAGTCTAACAGGCAGCGGTCCAACATAGTGAGAGCCACTGGGGCCATCTGGAGGCAGTCAGAAGTGGGTTCTGTCTCCTGCCCAGAGGTGTTTGTGTGTTTGTGGTGTCACAGAAAGACAATCACACTGGAGTTCAAATTGCTGCTGTGACACACAATAGCAGAGGGACCGTGGACAGCAGCTTCAATCTTAGCTCCAAAATATTCATTACAACTATTACTTTCGAGGACTCAGTGAGGCTGGACAACGTGGCACACAGCACTGACCACAGCAGAGATACATAAGGGACACTGAGTAAGACAGTGCTGAGTGGCCTCGACCTCTGTAAAATAGGAATAAACACATTCTACAGGGCTGTTGTGGCTTGACAGAGGATCCTCTAGTGTGACACATGCTCTCTACAGAGGGACCTAACAGCTCCAGAGCAGTCTGCACCAATGGGCAAGCTACTGGGACCCAGGAGGTCATCTGGTAAGGCACCACTCCGGTGGTAATAATGAAAACCTCCACAGCAGAGAAGACTTAAGAGTTAAGTCAATCTAGCTCATTTAAAAAAAAAAAGTTCAAGCCTACGAAAACACTTAAAGCTTCAAGTGAACGTCAGCCTAGCTAAGGTGCCAAGAACAGAGTGTCCTTCAGGAACCTGCTCACGCACTTACAGTGGGCTCCCCTTCTGCTGCTGAAGGAAGCGTCAGCACTCGTCACACTTGTGCGTTTTTAAGTTCTATAAAGCAGTGTTTTCAGCACAGGGTAAAAAAACCCTCAGAAGTCTTCAAGATGCCCATTCTCCTGAACTGCTAACATCAATCCTCCAAAACAATCCTGCCATCCATACGCACGGAGACACTACAAGCTAGCCTGGATTTGCGTGGGGGCCTGGCACTGAACTGCTGACTTCAGAAATTTAAGAAGACGGTGGAATGGCATGAGGGAGAAAATTCACACTGTGTCCCTCAGTTCTGTCTTGTCCGTTTCCCTGACTCTTCCGTGATACTCAGCAAGCATGGGTGCCAAAGGTATTTGGCTGGTGTAACAGGAGCCTAAGCTTCAGTTTCTCCCTGTTCTCTGAGGCTCTACTTTCACAGTTATTTACCTAATGGAAAGTTCCTCCTTAAGAGCCTTACAAACCACTAGTGACAGTATCTTCCTTGTCACCTGTATTTCACAGGAAAAAAAGATAGAAGTAACAGGAGGCTGTGGCATGGGGGAGAGGTCTACTCTTCATCCAAGGACAAGGCTGGACAGCTGCAGCATGACCAGCAGAGCTCCAAGTCCCCTAGGCAATGCCAAGGACACACAATCAGAAAGGCCATCCACATGCTGTGCGGCAAGCAGGCGGGGGCTCTGTGTGGTGCTGGAGGTCAGCATGCAGGAACAGAGCAGTGGCATGTGCCTGTCACTAACAGCCCATTACAGTGCGAGTCACCAACTCGTCTGGACCTCAGTTTATCCATCTGCAAGTTCCTACTCCAGAGAGTTCCTTTGAGGGGCTGCAGAAGTAATTAAAGAAGAATGCTGGGCCCAGGGTCTGCCCATCAGTTTTAACAAGTTTCTCAGAAGCAGTTTTGGACTTTAAATTCCAGAATCGTTTTCAACTCTGCTGGTAGCTAGTAAGAAAGCCTGCTTCAAGGCAGTTAGGACCTGAATCACTTCAAAACAAAGGTCCTAACTATTCCCTTCTGTTCAGTATCATTAAAACAGCTGCAGTACACAATCATTCTGGGACTGGAAATGTCGCTCGGTGGGAACAGCACTGCCTAGGCTCAATCCCCAGCACAACACACAATCAGAAAAGAGGAGAGGGAAGGGGGAGGGAAAAGAAGGCTTTCAAAACATTCTGTGAGTTTTGTCTTGACATTGAACCTTTCTGCAATATTTATAAACAGGAAAGTTAAGGAAATAATGACCCCCAAGCCAGTAACTGTCTGTCATTGACAAAATGCAAACCAAACAGCTATCTGTCACTTGGCCAAGGGTAAGGGGTGGGGTAAGTGGGGACACACATAGAAAAAAAAATGGGCAAGAAATAAGTTGGTGTTTGGTGAAAAGGGGCTATTTAGGAACCCAGATTTCTCTCTACAGAACACAGAACAGGTTGCCTCCAGTTACAGTTCTATGTGGTTACAATTCTATGTCATCCAGAGGACACAGGCCTGGCAGGGGAACCGAGAACAGTAAGGCACTTGAAAGCTGGGCTGGACACTCACTTTGTGTCAGTGGCACCTCCAAGCCAGTGACCTTGCTTTTCCCCTCCTCCATTCTCCGGACTCTTGAGGCCCTCCAGCCATGGGATGTGTCCTGTGTAGCCATTTCATGGACAAACACTTATCGGGACAGGCCACTTCTTCTCATTTAGAAACAAAGTTATCCAGCAGCACCCGATTATCTCAGTGCACAAGGTCTAAAGGCATCCAGTAAGGTCCAGCCTCCAGACTGCCCGGGTGGTAACTGGTCTAAGGCACACACCAGCTGAACTGGCGAGTCTCTGCGGTTCTGCAACTGTGACCCAGTTATGAACTCAGATGTTGTTTCAGATTAATCCGGAAGCTCAGAGCGGTTTGAAGCACTTCCATAATAGGATTTGGCTTTTTCTCTCAAAAGGACTGGTACGGTTTGTTATAAGCCTGAAGGCATGGAGACATCAGAATGGAGGCAGGCTTGGGAGAGTGACCTCAACAGACCAGCAGAAGGGGCTCAGTCAAGGCCTAGGGTTTTCCCATACGGATTACGAGAATCATGTAGGCAAGATGCCTTGTTGTTTTTCATATTTATTTAAAAATTACATTGATTGCCAGGCATGGTGACACACACCTTTAATACCAGCAGTTGGAAGGCAGAGGCAGGTGGATCTCTGTGAAGCCAGCCTGGTCTACATAATGAGCTCCAGGACTGCCAGGGTTATGTATAAGAGACCTTGTCTCAAAATAAAAACAAAAATTACATAGATTTATTTCGTGGGGGGGGTTATATATGTGCTAGAGTGTGTGTAAAGCTCAGAGAACAATTTGTCAGAGTAGTTCTCTTCTTCCTCTATATAGGTACAAGGGATCAAACTCAGACGTCACTAAACTTGGTGGCAATCCCCTTTACCTTCTGAGCAATCTCATGTGCCCATGTGCCCATGTGCCCTTTAAAGGCAGTCATGTATGTATGCCTGGTCCTGTAGTGGCTGAACATGTTGTCAGCAGGCTTTCCTGGCAGATGACTGGTGTCTGTCTTGAGGACTCAGTCTCCACATACCCACTGCTGAGAATCTTATGACACAGAGGAAAGCTGAAGGTGGCTCCGAACAGCTGTGCCATCTTAATAGGATTTGCAACAAATACCAAAGCCTCTTGCTCAAGTGCTGAGACAGATTATGAGAAAAAAAAATATCCTCTGTAGTAGCCATATCATGATGCCTACGTAATACTAGCTCCACTCTAGGGAGGTACGAGACTTCATTCTATTATTATTATTATTTTATGTGTATGGATGTTATGCCTCTAAGTATGCCTGCACACCACATGCATGCAGTTCCCATGGAGATCAGAAGATGGTGTTGGATTCCCCTGGAACTGGAGTTACAAGTGGTTGTGAGGAACTTTGTGGGTGCTGGGATATTGAACCTGGGTCCTCTGCATGAACAGCCAGTACTATTACCGCTGAACTGTATCTCTAGCCCTGCCACACAGACTCTGAAAAGGAGTCCCAAGTCACCTCTGACACTAACTAGCAGTGACTAGAACTGAAAAAAAAACTTTTTAGAAACTTTCTCTCAAAGAACAGTATCTTGATTCATGAGACAAAGAAGAAAATTTTGTCAAAATGACTTAGTGGGATCTTAGCTAGACAAGGTCTCCTCCTGTGAAGCTACCTGGTGACAGCACCCGTGAAGTGGCCTAGTTCAGTCCTCACAACAGAAGGACAACCACAATCCCTACTTCTCAGAAGAAAGCAGGAAGAGTGCAAGAACGGCCAACAGAGACGCGCTATGTGTGGCCTCCCTCAACAAGGCTTGTCCAGAGGCTGACTATTACCTCTGTAGGAAAATGCCTTCCAGAATAGCATGAAGCTCATACAGACACTCAAGACACACACTGTTCCTTGTGGAGAAGTGAAGCTGGCAAACTCCAGAACTCCTGGGTCTAAAAGAGGTTATCAAAGTCCATCCAGGCTCCTCGCTTCCTTCTCCCCACCCTAGCAAGTCCTCTCGGCTTCCCAGAACCCTTAACTCACTAACAACAGGAGATTACTCCCAGGGAAAGCAAGCAGTTTCTGAGAACGTATTAACCTGCTTGGGGGTGGCATGTGTGGACAGAACCTGCATCTTGGAAAAGCATGCACAGAGACACTGCTCACTTCAAGCAATGTCTAGGGAAGTGACTGGTGATCAGGCATGAATGTCCACTGAAAACTGCCCTTAGCCTCTGGAAAAGTAAGCAGCTTAGTCCTTCCTTTAGAAAGGGGTGGGGAGAGCAGTTGAGTGAAGACCTAAGGTATTGGATTAAGTCTCATCTACTTCCTTGAGAAGCTTGAGGCCAGACTCAGGTGAAAACACGAAAGAAAGTTCTTGGTAAGATGGGCCCAAATGTCCCCAGCCTGCAGGTGAGGAGCTTAGGTATTCCCTAAGAACACTGAGGAAGCCCTGGTTTGCCCAGGACCCAGGGTTACAAGAGTGCTTGCTTCCTAGACACCCATCTTTTCACTGTAACCTTGCATCATGGGAAGGGGCAACTGGCTCATTTTTAAAGGGCACTAATGTGCCAGGCATGATGCAAGCTTGTAATCCCTGCATTAAAAAGGCTGAGGCAGGAAGATCATGAGTTTGAAGCCAATTTGGATTAAAAACAATAATAACAATGAGTTCAAAAATCAAAGGATATAGATGTGGTAGCACACCCTGCGATCCCGGCTACTCGGGGGACTGAGGCAGAATGATTGCTATATGAGGATGAAGTTCCAGGCCAGCCTGACCAACAGTCCAAGACCTCCTCTCAGAATATGGTTCTCATCCCAATCATGAGGGTGCCATCTTCATGACCTGATCATCCTCAAAGGCTCCCACTGCTAATAAAGTCACCTTGCAGGTGAGGAGCCATACGTAAAATAGAGGTGGGGATGCAGGTTGGGCATGAGCAGTCAATCCTTGGCATATTTCTCCAAGTCTTCTAGTGGCGACTCATTCTACCTATGGTCAGGACCTAAGTTTAAGATTTGGGTGGTGAGAGTGGGCACACAGTCATGCTAAGAAAGTCAGGGCCAGGGAGTCGATCCTGACAGCCTGGGAGGTTTGCACCAGGGACTCTTCCTTGACCATATATGGCAAGGAGCCCAACTTGGAGCCTGAGCCTGCCTCCCAGCTCAGTTGCTGGGCAAATGACTCCAGTGTTAAGACTCTAAGCACTGGAGATTATGGGCTCCAAGAAATCACCAGGAAGCTATCTGGTCTTAAGTCTAAATAGCTGCAGGAAAGCAGAGGTCATGTGTGCCTCAAGAGAAATGGCCTTTTTGAATCCATGAAAAAGAAAACTCCCAGCCAAGCTCTGAACACTGTGAGCTGCACTGAATAGAAACGTGGAAGGATTTCCAGGGAAGTCTCTGCAGATCAAAGCAGATGAGACCAGGGGCTGCAGGTGGAAGCCATGACACATGCTCTTCTCTTTTAATTTCAGACCACCTCTAGATTACCAACATGCTTAAAAAGATCATCAAGCAGCATAATGGCTAGTCATGTGGAGTCAGAGGATTTCCCAAATGTAGTCTGGTGGTCAACAGAACGCGGTGCCCCTGCTGAGCTCCACACTGTGCAGAACAGCTCAGCTGAAGACAGACCCGCCACCTCTCTCCCTCCTGTGGTCCAAAGGCGTTTTAACAAGGCCCTCAGTTCGCTGACTCTAACTTCACAGTTTTCTGCTGTGGCTGGTGAAGGGCTGAGGTACTCCGGCAGAGCCACTCTGGCCATAGAGAGCAGTCTGGAGCACCTGCAAGCCACTACAGCAAGTAAGTGGACAGTTCCTTTTGCTGTGAGCTCCAGGTGGGGTGGGGCACCAAGGTGGTTCACTTGATGCTTTGCTGCCAACATGGAACCCACACGGAGAGGACTGACTCCTTCAAGCTGTCCTCTGGCCTTCATATGAAAACACACGTACTAAATAAGTAAGTGTGTGTGTGTGTGTGTGTGTGTGTGTGTATTAATTAAAGTGAGTCAGGCCTCCCACCCCTGAGTTTGGTTTGTCCTGACTGTGAAATGTGTGACTCTTTCTCCTAATCATACACAATATAATTGCAAAACAATAACTCTTCTATGTAGATCACAGGTATCATGGCACAGTACTAGGCTCCAAAGGTTGAACACTTAAGTCTCTTCTCTTTTATTTTCATTCTCCATGGGGCAAACAGTGATCAGTCTCCTAACTAGCCCAGCTAGCCAAGTGGTCCATCTCCAGGCTCTGGCACAGCGAACCCCTCCCCCCCCCCCCGCCATGCACACACAAGCCTGTGCTTCTCATACATAATCCCTCCTGTGAACCTCTTCCTGTCTACAGTCTATACTCTGTGTGGCACCCATATCCATGGATTTCTCCTTCTGTGCCAGCCCTCCCTACCTCAGCACCTGGATGCTTCCTGAACACAAAGTTCCCACCCTCTTCTTTGCTGTGTCATGGGGCCCCTGAAGACCAAAGTCTTGGCTTTCTCCCCCCGTGTGTCCTTGGTACCTGGCACAAAGCCTAGTGCTTCTAGCTAGCTGTCGACTCACAGTTGTGAGCTGGAGGAAAGGCCTAAAACACAGCAAAACTGCTTATGTGCTAACGCTGTGCACAGCTCTGTATTTAGTTAGGTCTGCGGAGAGCTAGAACAAGGCTCAGGTGCCCTGACTAAGAGTCTGAAGTTCTAGGCTGCATGCTTCATCCTGGATACAGGGCAGCAGCATCCACAAAAGCACTCCCATGCAAGAGGAAACTACAGGAAATGTGCTGAGTACTCTGTGCACCTCCTTGAGCCCAGCACCAACCGTGGTTGACCCCACAAACAAGATACCTAGGGGGGAACCCAGCAGGGAAGCCTGTGACAGTGCATCATCCATAAAAGGGCCAAAAGTATGGGTGGAAGTCAGGCAGCCTTGCTTCCTGGCCTCAGTCTTTCCCCAATCTTGAGCAAGTTAACTAATATCTGAGTGACTCTTTTGTAAAAGGAGCAGCTAGGAGGATGATGCTGAGGAACAGGCAGATTAGACAGGCTGGTGAGGTGGCTCAGAGGGTAAGAAGCAAGCCTCGGAACTCACGGTGTTAGGGAAGAACCCAAGGCCCTCCACACATGGATGCTCATGCTCACCCACAATAATAAATATTTTTAAAAACCAGATTAGTTTTTGTAAGAGGCATCATTGTGCACAGCACACAGTAGACATTAAATGCCAGCTACTACCTTAAAACAAAACAAAACAGCACTGTTTAGGCTTGAACCCAGTGCTTCAAACATGCCAGGCCAGCACTGAACATGGAGCTACATCCCCAGCTCAGCCTGTACTATTTGACAAGATGTCCATTCAATTACTCGGTTAAACACGAAGCTACCTAACAAGGGTACAGTGGGTGCTGATAGCTACCCCACATCTTCTGTATAGCTCCTGTTGCTACATTGAGGAATAAAGGGAAATGCAGTTCACAGATGACAGCATTCCATGCGGTCTGGCTCCTTTCTGCACTGTGACCACATAGTCCACAAACAGCATGCAGGTGGACAAGCTGCCTGCTCATTTTGGCAACAAATTATGAGAGACAAAAGCCAAGGAAATACAAAATTAACATTGTTGTCCTTATCAGAGCATACAGAGCCAGACGTGGCCACAGTCCTGGATGAAGAAAACGGGCTTCTGGCTTTTGCCTGTAATCTCTGGGACTGTTATCAGTAGTGCAGAGCTAAATTAAATGTTTCTTTGCACAAAGTTATGAGAAATGGATCAGACACAGTAAGGAAGGCTTCTGTGAGAACAAAACTGCTTTTAAAAAGTATATCATCACAGGGAAGATTAGGAAAACCCAAGTCTATAAATACAGCTAACTGTTTACTGGAAATGAAGAGAAGATGTAGGCTAAGTAAATACAGAGATGAGCAGGAAAATCAAACGTTTGTAGATGACATGTGTTTTCTGAAGCAGCTGTGTGGAGCGCATGGGGTTATAGTAGAACTGTGTGGTACTCTCCAGAATGTTCTCTGGCATTCAACCCCAGTGCCACGCTGCTGCATCTCTGCCACTAGCATGTGAGAGCATGTGTGGACTTAGTTACTCAGAGCCCCCGTGACGCCTTCTCCAGAGGGCGGGTGATTTTTCCAAGCAAAGGGGAGCAATCTGGATCATCCCCCACTACACATTTGTTGCTGGATATGCAAGTCATAAATGGAGGAGACTGGAGCTGTTGGCCTGCAGGTTTTCAAAGAGAGTCAATGCACTGTGGTGAGCTCCTGGTAGTACAGGAATTCCACGAAAAGGGCAGCTAGAACCAATAAATACAGTTCCAGGCAGAAGGAACAACAGTTTTAGATTAGACATGTCCAAACCCACAGACTCTGTTTTCTTGTTTGGAAGAATTAAGAATGTGCTGGAAATTTGGGGAATGTACTCTGAATCTTTCTTCCTCCTTCTATACCCCCCTCTTACCCTCCTTTCTCTTTCCCGCCTCCCCCCTACCCCCACCCCACTGCCTTTATTAGCTCCCATGTTACCTTCGCAGCCTGGCCAGGCTAACACTCCCTGACACTGGCCTGCTGGCCCTCAGTGGGTCCCAGGGGCAGGCCTGACTAGAGATCCCTTGAGCCCCTACGGCTCTTATCTGCACAGTGTCTGAGGAGTTTGGTATCTTCTCTCCACGCCCTCCTGGGAAGCAGGCCCAGCAGGTGCCCATTGGCAATAGTTTTGTGTTACAGGCCTGAATGAACGATCCCTGCAGGAGCTGCCGACCTGTTTGCACAGACACAGAGGCAGTCAAAAGTCCACCGCGTGAACTTGGGATGACCCCAGCTGCAGAGTCACTGGCGGGTTCATCCGGAGGGCAGGCACGCTTTATTAAACAACTAATACTCTTCACAGATAACTTTGAGAAAAAGCAAAAGTGTTAACTCTTTGCAATCTTGCTCTGACAAAACACCTCAGCTGTGAAGAGACTCTGATGGAGGGGGCATGCAGGTCTGAACCAAAACACCGAGACAGACAGGGCACAAGCAGGAACAGTGCTCATCTGTCCCAGGGAGGGGGCAGGACTTAGCCACCATTTGGTCTGCTGGTTTGGCAAAGAATTCTAGATTAATGTAAAAAGCACAAAATGTTAAGGTTTCATGTACTGACTCCAGTGAGGACTCTGGCTGGGAGTGGCCTGACAGTGACAGCCCTCGGTCAGGCAGAAACTATGAAGTCTGGGACAAACACGTATGCAGCTCACCCTGCGTTGCTTTGCTTTGCCCTGACTCCTGGCATCCGCAGAGACCTAGGAGTGTCATCCAGAGCTTCCTGTGCCAAAAGGAGAGCGCAGCAAGGCGAGTAAACACCCAGCACCAGCACTTGGCTTCCAGCAGCACACGGAGTTCCTTCCAGAAGGGGAGAGAGGCTCAGCAAAGGTCTGTGGTTCATAGAGCCATATTCTCACCGAGCACACAGCCTTTACGGTCTCTGGGCCTGCTGCACAACCCAGGCCACTCCTAGATTCTCTTTATGTAGACTTTAAAAGGAACTGGTGACAATAATTGCTAATAGCAAGACACAGATCAACCATTTTGAGAACGCATGTGACCAGCACTTACATTAATTTGGGCATAGAAGACTATATGCCTATTAAAGTTCCCTTCTGCCTCAGCTCACCAGCCGTCCTCTAAACCTGGGTATGGAAGGGCTTCCTACTTGGCTTATTTATAGGGGAGGTGCAGTTTTGCCTGGGTTTACTGGCTGGATGAGATCCTGTTGAAAGACTAGCTAGGCGAGGTGCTTCAAAGGAGTCCCGCCTCTCTCCCCACGCAGGTGAACAAATGGGTCAGGGCAACAACCCAAGGACATTATCCACGCTGTACCCAGCACAGCCCTAAAAACATAAGAGGAAACTATTTAGATCCTTGTCCTCCTTAGTCTGTAGTGGAAGACAGTCATGGAAACACATAAAATCCATAGAGAGAACAAGGTGCTGGAGAAATGGAGAGGTGGGTGAGGTTTGTTGCGCAAATGCAAGGACTTGAGTTCAAAGTCAGGCATAGCACGTAAGTGGGGATGGATTCTGGGGTTCACTGGCCTGCCAGTCTAGCTCAAGCAGGTGAGCTCTAGGTTCAATAAAAGAGTCTGTCTCAAAATGGAAAAAAAATAAGGTGGAGAACAATAAAGACACCTGATGTCAACCTCTGACCTCTGCGTGTGCATGCACAGGCACCACACATGTACATATGCATAGGCGTTTACCACACACACACACACATACAAAGATTAAATTTTTTAAAAAAGGAGGTCCCAAACAAATATCTATAACCCCAGGGCTCTGACCCACTACTTTTCTCTCCTTCCTTTCTACAAGATAAAAAGCAGGCAGCCACGAGCTGCCCTCCCAAGGGCAAGGTCTGCATCTGAAAGCTGGCCCTGTGACCCCTCCTGGGTCCCTCTTCACAATGGTCTGCGAGTGCTCAGTGCCAATCTTGATGTTCTTTCCCAAGTCTGCTGTCCTCGGTGTGTCTCCATGTACATCTAGGAAAGCCTGACTCTCCACATCCATATCCAGCAGGCACAAGCAAGCATCTGGCCTGAGAGTTCTTAGGAATACAAGATGCGCTTATGGAAGTCAGAGGCTCCAGTCTGCTACCACGTATGGTATTTCCACAACAGGGTTTGTCACGGACCTCAGGTTGGTGACACAAGGACTAAGGCAGCAAATTAGTCCTGCACTTTGTCCCAAGAACTTTTATTGCTTATTCAGAGACCTGGGAATTCATCTTGACTGCTGATTAATTTAACTTGATTAGTCTCTCCTGACAGTTACTCTGTAGCAGTCTAAAATTTTCACCTGCTCAGGCCATGGGACACTAATCAAACTCACTAATGCCACTAGAAATAAGTTATTAGAATCTAGAGGAAACTGCCTGTTTCCCCGTGGCTGGGTGACTGCAGCCCTGTGACAACCTGGAATTTTAGAGGCCACCCTTCACAGCAGGATGGCAGTGAAGAGAGAGGCCTCTTGGGAAGCTGTGGGGGCTCCTAGGGGCTATCTTCTGAGTTCCCTGGGGTAGCTCAGTCCAGAGGTCAGAGAGGGGTTGGCAACCTGGCTCAAGACTGACTGCCCCATTTCACACTGGTGACTGACTTTCCCACCACTCAGAGGAAAGTGATGACAGCCTGGCCTGCTGGCCCCATAGGGATGTCTGCAAGCCTAGTGAGCCAACAGACATGAAAGTGTTCCTGCTCCTGAGGAGGAAGCAGCAGCGCCTGCTAGGGGAACAGCCTGAGGCTGCAGGAGCCAAGGGTCCTGTCGTTTTCTGCAAGCTCCATTTGACCCTCCAGAAGCTAATTACCTGTACTGTGACTCAACGTTTTCATCTGTCAAATGAGAATAATCCTTGACGTTTAATGTCTAAGTGTGTAAAGATCGGAAGGCAACAGGAGCGTGCTACAAAGGTTAAATGTCTATAAAACGCCATGGAGCCGCTGCACCTTCTTTGGTGACTGCCCTAACCTTGTACATTTCCCAGTTACCAATAAAGAGGAAATCACTTTACTGGCTACAATACCCAGTTTTGACCATCACAAAGGAAACAGAACTGAAGCAATGGTTTGGCTCTGACAGCACATTCTGCTCAACAATGTCTTCAGCAAAGACACTAGAAGTCTAACACCTCCAAACTAAGATTTTATTACATAACTATAATTGACTTAAGCATTTCCCTGCTAAGAAATAAACAGCTCTTTCTATCCACACTTTTATTCACTTGACTGACAAAGAGGAGCTGGGTTTGTTTCCCCTTTCTCTAATAGTCCACCAAGGCTTCCTGCCATCTTGGGTGGAGCCAGGGCCTGCCAGAACCCTGAGTGATAAGTCTTTGCTGTGGACTGTGCAATGTAAGACTGAGGGCTAACAAGGCTGGTGAGATAGTACATCCTCCAAGTCACAATGTCCCTGATAAAGAGTCTTGCTCTGTATCCAAGATTGGTCTTGAACTTGTGGTCATGCAGCCAGCCCATGATGCCCTTTTCTATTTTGGTTAGCTGCAAACTTCAGATATGTTTGGGACACACTTGTAAATCAACCATTCTAGAATTTCTGTTTATTTTACATTAAAAACTAAACAACAGATAATAAAAAGCAGGCCAGTGTTTTATTTCATAACTTTGCTGAATATACACAATGCAAAAAAAAAAAATGCCAAACCAAATAAGAGATACCCCATACAGAGCAACCTGGCTCATTTCCATTTTTCCTACAGCAAATATTTATGGCTGGTCACAAGGAATATCAGCCAAAAATGTTGTCAGATAAGATCTTTGCCCTCAGACAAGTCTACTCAAGGATGTAAGCAATAAGCAGACATCTACATTCCATAATTCCATAGGCCCTGAACCTCATTCATCCTTGAGGAGAACAGGGAGCTCTTGCCCTATGGCCCCCACAGCACTTTCCCATGTGAGTGCTTTCAGTCTGCAGAGATCCCACTGCAACCTCCACTCTTCTGTAAAGAGCCCTACTCCACATATGCACTCCCCCTCCCTCCCTCCCTCCCTCCCTCCCTCCCTCCATCATCATCATCATCATCATCATCATCATCCTTCTTCAGTAGCTTCCACAGTATCTGCAACTAACGCAATGGCAAGTGTCTGCATATACTGGGAGAATATGCACCAAAGCCTACAATGCAAGGAAGCACGCTTGCTGCTATAACAGAAGTACAAAGTGCCAGGGGAACCTCTGCTGGGGAAAGAGCACTTTCTGGGTGGTATTTGGGCTCAGCCTTATAAATACACAGTCTCTGGCTTGAGGTACAAGAAAAGCATCACAAACACAGGTAAGATGCTGAGAAGAAGAGCAGGGAGAACGACATGCAGGGGAGACTGGGACAGCCAGCTTCGTCGTCGTCTAGTCATTACCTGAGTCCCCAGGAGCCTCCTAATGTTTGGCTTACAACCACTTTCCTCATGCTTAATCAAGACATTTCCTTCTTAGAAACGCTCAGGAGGTCTTCCCTGCTGGAGCTGAACAGAAAAGGGAAGGACGTGCACGTTTCCCACATGCTGCCCAGTGAGTGTGGTGTCCCTCTGCTCTCCTGTGGCCATGTTGGGGTGCCCTTGGTTCCCAATGAGCTAGGCCTGAGCACATTATCATCTGGCTACGAGGCAAGGCAAAGAAAAGGTCCGTCTGTTAGCTTTCTGGAAGTCCCTTTTCCTTCCGTGGTCTTTCCTCCCCAAGGCCATAGAGATTACTTTAAGTAATGCCTTGACAGAAGCTTCAATTACTCCAGCCCCTCCGTTCACAAAGATTCTGCTCCAACCTGTTTTTATGTCCACTTGGCTTTTTGTGACTTCTCATATAGCTCACACAAATAACACCATGGTTCATGTGTGATTCCCAAGTCTCTAAGAAGAAAAGTCATTTTCCTTTGCATCTGGTCTCTGAAAGTCACTCGGCAAGAGAGACGACTTGCTGCAAGGCTCAAGAGGACACTGATGGGGAAACTCCAGTACCAGATCATGCTTGTTTCTGTAGTACAAGGGAAGACTCCAGAAACAGTCACCAGCAAAGTACTAAGAGCTAGAGGGCCCGGGGGGAATCCAGAGTACACCAGCTTCTGTCAGGCCACCTTGGGGGAGTTACTTCTAGATTTTCTTACATTATTTCTAATTTCTTCATCTGTAAAGTAGTGGGGGCAACACCTCCCTACCCGCAGATCTCATCAATGATAAGTGATGAAGACAAACACAGACTAGTGTCAATGAGTAAGATATATATATTTTTTTACTTTCCTCCAAGAAGCAAACTACAGAACAGGCCAACAGAACTAAGTATAGACTTCTCAAAATGACACATTGCCCCCAGTGTCCCCACCTGGCCTTTTAACTCAATTGCTAAGCATCTGAAAGTCATATGCTTACAGAACTCAGGGACAAGATGTCTCTACAGAGTTTCAAAGTCTATGGGAGAGATCGAGGGGAGGAAAGAAAGAAGGGAACAGAGTTACTGCGAAAAACAAATCAACATTCTGCTGTTAACTGACAGTAGGTAATACAATGTTTTCTAGTTTTAGGCATTCTGAGCTGAAGTTAAATATTATTTTCTTAGATTATTTCTAATTTTGTGTGTATGTGTATGCATGCACATGAGTGCAGGAGTCCACAGAGGCCACAAGAGGGTGTCAGATCCCCTGATGTTCAAATTATAGATGATTGTGAGGTACCATGTACATGTTGGGAACTGAACTCAAGTCCTCTGCAAAAGCAGTAAGTGCTCTTAACTGCCAATTCACCTCTCCAAGCCCTTAAACATTACTATTTTAAAATGACATTCTAGCTGCCTGGAAATGCTAAAGTAGTCAAGCACCACAGAGGTTACAATTCAGCTCCTAGGATGAAGGCACCAGAAGAGGGGTTTGAAGACCATAGCCAGGTTACACACTGTGACTCTAACTACGATACTGACCAAAATGGCACTTCTTATAATAGGTGGAAACCTTAGCCATGACAATCATAAAGGAGAAAGAACTTAAGGAAAATGAAATCTTCCAGACACAGTGATCCTTATCTTCCACTGTCAAAAATCGGTTGATTTGTCCTTCAGAAATTCATAAAAATTAGCTGGGCATGGTGGCCACACCTGTAATCCCAGCACTCAGGAGGCAGAGGCAAGCAGATCTCTGTGAGTCTGAGGTCAGCCTGATCTACAAAGCAAGTTCCAGGACAGCGAGGGCTGCTATACAGAGAAACTTTGTCTCAAAAAAAACCAAAATAAATAAAGAAATTAATAATAATAATAATAAAATTTGTGAAACTTGAGTGTAGTTCATTTCAACTTATTTGGCTCAATACTTGAGGCACATCAGACACTGGTGTGAAGGACAGGAAGGGCTGTACTAAGCCTGATTAAGCTACATTTCTTTTTTTTTTAAAAAAAATATTTATTTATTTATTTATTATGGATACAATATTCTGTCTGTGTGTATGCCTGCAGGCCAGAAGAGGGCACCAGATCTCATTACAGATGGTTGTGAGCCACCATGTGGTTGCTGGGAATTGAACTCAGGACCTTTGGAAGAGCAGGCAGTGCTCTTAACCTCTGAGCCATCTCTCCAGACCCCTAAGCTACATTTCTTGCATTAACCATCTTTGCACTTAGAAAAACTGCTTCTTAGGCTGGGTGGTGGTGGTGCACACCTTTAATCCCAGCAGCAGCAAATCTCTGTGAGTTCAAGGCCAGCTTGGTCAGTTCCAAGAGAAACCCTGTGGGGGGGGGGGGGGAGGGAGAGGGGAAGAAGAAACAAACAAAAACCAAAAAAAGAAAACCTGCTTCTTTGGAGTAGACAGGCTTTTTTTATTTTTGATCTTTTCAGCTTTACTCCCTTCCACCACACAGCTGCACCCCTAGGAAACGAGGTGAAGTCCTCTGAAATGTGTGCTGTTCACTGCTAAGACAACTTCAGGAGCCCACTTTTGACGGGATGAACTAGGAAGTGTAGGGGTTGTCATTTGCTTTCTGCTGGCTGGGGAGCTGCCTCCTTGGCTGAAGGAGAGGAACGCCAAAGCTGTGCTTGGGAACCTTGGTCACTTGGGATTCTCATGCCACCATTCCACTGCGCGGTGCCAAACAGGCTGCTGACCACCCTGATGTTTAAGATTTGCCTGAGCTAGGAAGGGTCAGTCAGCATCACAAAGCTGCCTCTGACTACACAGAATTTAAACTTTTAGCCTTCAAGGTTATTAGAGGAAAATTAAACAAAACCTCTGATGCCGGTAAACATGTAAGTAATTCCTCCGCATGTGACAGCCCAAATATACCCCATCTGAGGCAGAAAAGGAATCCTTCAGGTGACTTGGGATCAAAGGGTTTCTGAAAACAGAAAATCCTACATTCTCTAAGGGGTAGATCACTGTCTGAAGCAAATTTCACTCAACTTAAAACTATGCCAACTTAAACACAGTAAAACCCAATGCTTACGAGAAGCCATCCACCTACTTCTCGCTTATAGGTACATGGAAAAGCTATTATGGGGATAATCAACTCGACAATAAAATGGAACAATCACATAATGACAAAAACAGACATAGTCATAAATTGTCGTTCCCCTTCAGAATCCACACAGAACATTCTTTTGTGCAAAGATCTAACTTTCTCCTTGAATAAACAGTGTGTTAGTCTCGTCTGAGCCCTATAAATATACTGCCTGCAAAACAAACACAAACAAATGCTAGTTCCTAAACAAAAGGCAGCTGGGCTGCCCTGCCTGCTACAAGGCCACAGCAGAAGACGTGGGCGATGAGGCGGGCAATGAGGAAGGCACTGGGGCACTGGGGCCTGTCAGAGAAGAAGCTCTGGAGTAGCAAAGTCCACTGAGCACTGAGCTGTCCCAAATCTGGTTTCCTGGGACAAAGGATCAGCGGAAGGGAAATGGCTCAACTGCACACTGCCGCCCCAAACAGAAGTGGGAGAAAACCTCATCTGAGGTCCTAGCTAGCCTCTGCAGAAGTCACTCAAGGTCAGCCTCGATCTCTACCTGCCCACATTGATCTCCAAGTGTTGCAAAAACCCATGACAATTCATGCTTGCAAACAGGACCTTGGTATGGTTTGGTTTCTGAGACAGCATCTCACTCAGCAGCCTCTGCTGGCCTCAAACTCAAGATCCTCCTGCCTCAGTCTCCTGAGTGCTAGACTTTAATTGAACTCAGGGGGTTATTAATAACAACAATAATGGTGGTGACAGAGCTGGGAGGGAGACAAATCGAGGCCACTAGGCGGAGTGGGAAGAGGAAGAGGTGGATGGATACACCATGGTCAAAATACAGTGTAGGAACACAATGAATTTCCACAAGGAAGTAAAAAAGAGTGATCCAGGAAAGGAAAGCTTCTGCAGCTGTCTGCTAACTGCGGTCAGCCCTTATCTGAGCTTCAGTCCCTTCTCGGAAGCACTAGCAATGCTTAACCTGACTGGGTTACCTAGGCAGCCAATGTCACCAGACCAAAGGCACATTTGCAAGCACCTAACTCTGACTGCATGTAGAGAGGGTGACCACAGGCCACCATTCCCCAGGCCTGCTGGTGAGAGGACAAAAGGAGACAGGACAGCAGCAGACTTACCAGCTAACAAAGCAATGTCTGCGTCCAGGACAATCTTCCAGTAGGAAGCTAGCAATTGTGAATAGTTTGCATTCTCTAAAGTGCTTGAGAAAGGACCTTAGTTAGACACACAAGGGAAGATAGCTATTGCTGGTGGGGGAGTGTTAGAAAGAGCTGGACAACCCTGTTAGATCTAGTACAACCCTGTCATTTTTAGTCACTTGACCTTGAAAATGTGTCCAAGTCCTTTAAGCCTGGCTTCCTGATTTGCAGGGTAGAGATTAATGCCAGCAGGGCAGTGTGTGACAAGGGCCGTCTGTTACAGGCCTGACAGACAAAAGGCATTCAGTAAGTGTTTGCAAAGGAAAGTATGTGCCACATGGCGCTGGTGCGCTCTGTCCCTGTACCAGCACCTTTCTCTTACTGTTGCTGGCATCAAGAAAGCCACAGAACTACCAGCACTTGGTCCAAATCACAACAAACAAACTGATTTCAACACCAGAGCAAAGCCAGGTGGCTGGCAGTAGCTCAGTGAGGGGCGGGGTCACCTTCTGCCCTCCTCCTCACTGGAACTCAGCACTCTAAATACTACCCCATGGCCCAAGCTTGATTCTTGTGTCCTCTGCATTTCCTTAAACCCCCTCATGAATGCAGAGAAGCAGACAAAACAACTCAACAAGGCAACCCTGAAGGTCTGCTTTCAACTCCCCAAAACCACTGGAGGATGGAAAGCTTTAGCCCAGCCACACATACAGCCGCACCGAAGATGGTCTGGCCTGGTGTCAGCAGACAGACCAGCTCATGTGAAGAGGGAGCTTTCCTGTCTTGCAGCAAGATGGACTCAAGTGTTTAGTAACAAATTCAGGGTTTATTAAAATAAATTAGAGAACAATTTCCCTCAGTAACCTGTGACTTCAATACTGTTAGCTTACTGGAGACAAGATGAACTCATGAAATATGCTGACACAGTTAACAAGGTTTGCAGTCAAGCGACTCTGGCCCCGGAAAGCCACTTACGTAAAAGCGGTGACACTATAAAGTACGATAATCAATCAAGTTGAATCAAAAGCTTTAAGGAGAGTGTTTACAACAGAATATTGCAGGGTATCTGCTGACATGGAGTCCAGGCACTAAATGAAGAACTTGGAAGTCAAGCAGCAATATACTGTAACATACATGGCTGGGGGCAGCGTAAGGAAGACTTCCGAAGAGATGGGGGCCGCCTTTCAGACCCTGCCCTGACTTTACCTACTTCCAAGTTGTATTCTAAGAAATTCTCTTTCTTCTTCTGAAAGAGATTTCTCTGTGTTGAATCACAAGGCATACCCTTCTGCTATGACCCAGAACCATCACAGCCTCAGAAACACTGATCCAAGGAAGACTGTCCTCCCTGGCGACACTCTTGAAAAAGACACCCATTCCAGCACAGAAAAGCTAGTCAGCTGCACCTCTCTGCTCGGCAGAATGGGGTGAGGTACAGCGGAGGGGTGGGGTGCCCTGCCAGAGCCATTTTTCTTCCCAGCAGCCCTGGGCCTCACAGGAGTCGGGCCCATAGGAAGAAGCAGCAAATACCCATAAGTGTTTCCGTGGGTTTCTTTCATGAATGACAGGACAGTGTCCACATGGGTAACATTTCTTAGGAGGCCCCCAACATTTCCACAGAGAGGAACAGGAAGGAGGCAAGCTCTCTGGGAACAAGATGGGCTCTCAGACAACTTGCATACACCATGGAACAGCTGCTGCACTCGGCCACCTCCACACATAGAGCCACTGCTGGGTACCAATAATGGACCATCATAATGCCCACCAAGCAAGATGCCAGGGAACCATGAGGTCACAAAACAGCCCCATTGTCCTCCTACAGCTAGGTTCACATGGCTTGCAGGGCCACTGTATTATTGGACCCCATGGAATTGTGGGGATTTATTTGTTGGCAAATCTCAGACAGAAGGCATAGTTCAGTTCATACTGTTTGGTTTGGGGGGGTTTTCTTTTGTACTAAGGATGATACCTGAGACCTTGGGCATGCTAAGTGTCCTACCACCGAGCCATATCCTCAACCCCTCAAATTCATGTTTACAAAAAGCTAGTTCATTCTGTAGGTGTGGGGAAGGATACACAAAGCCCAGGGGTCATGTGACTACTGTTCTGACCAGGCAAGCTGCAGAGCCAGGGTAGGGGAAAGATACATGCTTTGGAGCATGCTCCCTGGCCCTGCTGGCCGACCTCTGCAGCAGAGGAAGGCAAACCACTGCAGCAAGGAAAGGGGGTGAGTGCTGCTTCTCTGGGCCAGCTAACCACCAATGAAACTCAGTGACAGAGAGGCCTCTTGAGGCTAATCCCATGAGCTCATCAGCATTCCCTTACCTTGGCAGCAGAATTCGACACTCCATGGGTAACATTTCTTATGAGGCCCCCGACATTTCCATACTTTATCAGTCCAGTGACCCCTTCAGAAACATCATTCAAAAGGCCCATGGGATTGCCGAGGAAGTCTACTGAACCTAGAATCCGCGCTGCCTGACTGAGGAGTTCCTGTGGGATGGAACGGGGGGAGGAAAGGTACATTAGCACCAGTGTCCCCAAGAAGAGGTCAGGGATCTATCTCATCCCCCAGTCCTGTCAATGATGACTTTCTCAATCTTCGTCACCCCCCCAATGACCTCCTTTCCTCTCATGAATGACCCTAAACCTCACCCAACATACACACTGGGGGACTGTTTTCAATACAGTTACAAATATGCTCCCAGGCCACTTAGGAGAATGGAAGCAGCTGTGAGACTGGAAAGAGTCTTTGGGGATTTTTATGAACAAGCATCAGACTTTCCCGCCAGGCCCACTAGGAGAATCAGGCAGGAGCAAGGAGGGGTGATTCTGGAGTATGCGCTCAGCAGGAGCAGGCGAGGAGAGAAGGTCCCCGACTTGGCAAGCAAACCCCCACCAGGCCCTTTGCGTGTCTGATGCCTGATTCCAGGAGTACCTGCTTGTGCACGTCCCTGCAGGGGTGGTGGTGGTATGTGTATCTCCAGTTAGGGAAGGAAATGAGTAAGCTCTGACTGTGGAAACTAACAGATTCTACATGATATGATGATCCACTCAAGGCTCTATATTTGGAATTGTGCAGTCTAGATTAAAAAATACAAAATGGAAGCTGTCCAGCTTGATTTAAAAAAAAAAAAAAACAAGTCAAGTTCAACTCAAGGTCAAGATCTCAGAGGCGCTAAGAACAGTGGTGTGGTTGTTGAAAGCAGCCATGCCTGGTACACAGTACCCTGCGCTGTTCCTGAAGCACCAACTAAACAGCTAGGAGCTGTGACTAACCCAGGGAAGGAAGCCCGGGGACCGGCCCTGAGGAACAAGACAAACAGTGCATAAGCTAGTCTTGGGATTCTCAGAATATCTATGGGGGTGGGGTGGGGAGGGAGGCAAGACCTGACTCACACAGCACAGCAGAGCTCTGACATCTTAGATTCCCAACACCCAGAACCAAGGTGCTCCCTGGCCCTGGCTGCCCCTGCCTCACTCCACCCTTCCCTGTCTGCATGCACACACACCTCTTGGAAGTGCTTAAGGATGTCATTGATGATGAACTCCTTGGTCTCATAGGGGTGCACCCGAGTGAATGGGTCCAGATTGATCACAGCATCTTCAAAGCGAATAAGTGGGAATCCCAGGGTGCTTTTCAGGGCCTAGTTAGGGAAGAAAAAAGGTACAGACTTCAGACACAAGGTGATTTTCTGGGGTGCTATAATTCTAGAACCCACGATAAATGATGAGTCATGGATTAATGTTTAAACATAAGCATTTCCCCTATAATTACAAAGGTAAAATGTCACAGAAAAAAGATGTACAAATCTATTACCCGAAGTCACACACATCTCAGCATTCCAGCAGCAAACATGTCAGCCTCATGGCAGAAGCCCTTCTGGTCTGCTGGACCCTTGGCTGCCAAGATCTCCTTTTTGTCTAATGTACACTGCACAGGGACAGAGCAGCTGCACACACATTTACTTTGTTTCCTTTTTTTAAAAAAATATTTATTTATTATGTATACAATATTCTGTTTGTGTGTATGTCTGCAGGCCAGAAGAGGGCACCAGACCCCATTACAGATGGTTGTGAGCCACCATGTGGTTGCTGGGAATTCAACTCAGGACCTTTGGAAGAGCAGGCAATGTTCCTAACCTCTGAGCCATTTCTCCAGCCCATTATTGTTTCTGCCTCTTATCTTCACTTGCATGTTCCTGTGTGGTGTGCATGCATGTGAGTGTGTGCATGGTTACTGCACAAGGGTATACACATGTGTGAGCATGTATGAGCTGATATCTGAATCTTTCTCTGATGGAGGTGGGTCATTTGTCTATCTGTTGCTTTCATTGGTTAATTAATAAAGAAACTGCTTGGCCTTTGATAGGACAGAAAATTAGGTAGGCGGAGTAGACAGAACAGAATGCAGGGAGAAAGAAGCAGAGTAAAGCAGTAGCCATGATTCTCCCACCCGACACAGGTTAAGATCTTCCCTGGTAAGCCACCTCATGGTGCTACACACATTATTAAAAATGGATTAAAGCAAGATGTGAGAGTTGGCCAGTGAGAGGCTAGAGCTAATGGGCCAAGCAGTGTTTAAAATAATACAGTTTCCATGTAATTATTTCGGGTAAAGCTAGCCAGGCGGCAGGACACAGCCCCGCCGCTCCATACTACAGAGTGGCACCCAACGTGGTAACTAAATCCGCTTTGAAACCTGCAAGTTTTATGTAGACCAAGCTGGTCTCAGACTCACAGAGAACCTCTTGTCTTTGGCTACAGAGTGCTAGGAACAAGGTATGCATCGCCACACCCAGCCATTGAAAATCTTTAACAGTTAGCAGTGAAGAAGTTATGGCATTCACAGACATGCATTTTGGGTGAATCTGTAGGCATCTTATTTATTTATTTTAGGTGCATGTCTAGCTGCTGGCCCATAAAAGGTGAGCACATTGACCCTCAGTATACATGCCTGCTTCATTTGTCACACTCACATGGCGACACCGAAAGCTTGGTTCTTATGTGACCTGAGATCCACGCACACCTTTCCAGACAGTATCTTCCCAAGCAGTACTGAGCACACAATGACAGTCACATGACTGCTCCTGCTCCCTTTTGTTCTGTCCCCCACAATGCTGCCATTTTTAACTGCTGTGACCCTGTAACGAACTGTGAGTGCTTTAGATTCCTTTTTTCCTTGAGGACTATCTTGGGTACTGGCCACAATAAATTTTTGAGGGAAAAAAGCTCACCCAGAAAATTTTAGAATTGTCCTCAGGATTATGACCCATAAGTCAACTGAGGAAAGGGAAGCTTCACATCATCACCGAGTGTGTTCCGCTGTAGTAACAAGGCTTACCCTAATGTAGAGGGGCTTTTAACATCACCAACAACGTCTCCATTTTTCTATGTGAACATCGTGTACGCCTTCTGTTCAGTGTGTCCCTTTATAGATTGAAATGGTCACAGTTCTTTGTATCTTCAATGGATCTATTTTGGTGTATTTGCCATAAGTCTTCCTTTCACCAGAATCTTTAATAACTGCTGTCATTTGCTTCAGAAGTAAGACCATGTGATCAGTGAGCCCCAGCCTCAAGAGACCTGCAGGCCCCTACACTGTTGTTTCTGATGATGCCACAGTGTGGGGAAGCTAAGATTGCCATCCTTAAAGATATGGGTTCATGCTGGATGGTGGTGGTGCATGACTTTAATCTCAGGACTCGGAAGGCAGAGGCAGGTGGCTCTGTGAATTCAAAGCCAGCATGGCCTACAAAGCAAGTTCTAGGACAGCCAGTGCTGTTACACAGAGAAACCCTGTCTCAAAAATTAAACAAAAAAGAAGATATGGGCTCCCTAAAAAGTTTCTGCTGACAATTAGCCCCACCCATGTGAGAGAGAACAGGAAGCTCGTTGTGAAATTTCATCTAGAAATATCAGAGAAGCTATATTCCATGATATTTTATCCACATCTAAACAAGATCTAAACAATAATAATACCAATAGGCATGCTACCACGGAAGGAGGAATCCTATGGAGCCGCAGTCTAGGAAAGAACTATAGGCAACTAAGGATGCGGAGAGCAGGAGACATGGTCCTCCACAGGGAAGACACCCCCCACAAACCCGCAGCCTCCAATCGGCAATCCAATACCAACGGTCAGCCCTGAAATCAAGTACATACAAGTAACTTTATATGGACTGAGCAGATTATATTTATGTATTTAGGAACATGCACACAACAACAAAGAAGTAGGGGGCATGAATTTGAGAGATGGTGGGTGGGGTGCACAGGAAGAGTCAGAGAGAGGCAAGGGGGACATGATGTAAGTATACTTTGATTTCAAAAGCCTTTCCATCCCATTAAGGCTCCCATCATGTTTGACTCTCTCTCTCTCTCTCTCTCTCTCTCTCTCTCTCTCTCTCTCGCGCGCGCACACACACACACACACACACACACACACACACACACACACGGCATGATGGTTAATACTTGTAATTCCAGCACTAGGGAGCTGGGAAGGCAGAAAAGGCAGACCCCTGGGACATGCTGGCCATCCAGTTTACCCTAGTCAGCAAGGCCGGGTCAGGGAGACCTTATCTCAAAACACAGGTACAGCTCTTAAGGAATGACGATTAAGGTTGTCTTCTGGCCTCTACACACACGGACATGAACACACAAGCCAAATAAAAATTAATCCCTTGAAAACACCTGTTACTTTGATCAAGATAGGACTTTCATGAAGAGTTTGTAAAATGAGAAGAGATAAAAGACCAATAACCTGACAGACACCTGGCTGGCAGCTAGGATCAGACAATTCCAGCAGAACAAAAACAAAAACAGCTACAAAAAGAGCCCAAGAGGCAAGAGTAGAGGCAGGAGGGCCAGAAGAGACATGGCACAAACACAGAGGACGAGACAGAGACAGAAATAGGGAAAGAACACTGGTCTGGGACCACGGGATGGCACTGGTAATATCAAAAGGAAAAATTTTAGGAACTAAGAACATCCTTAAGATGCCAGTGTGGCTTCTTGGGCTCTCTGCAGGGCCTCTACTCCTTGCATACTGCCTCTTTCTTCCTATCCCACCCAGCTTGCATCCAGAACCCTCCCCACTGCCCTCTTTCGACACATAACATCACCCAGCCCAGCCTGTCTGGGGACTGGGTCCGAATCCTCGGGGCACCCAAGCAGGCGGGAGTTCCTTTGTTTCTATGGCCTGCCTGCACCAAGCAGGGTAGGTGCTTTGTTTACGAGCTACCCAACCAGCACGGAGACCTGATCTGGGTGCCAGGAGAGCCAGCATTGGGGAGAGCCATCATTGGGCGTGGAGATCTGATCTCAGCACCAGGAGAGCCAACACTGGGGAGAGCCATCACTGGGAAGGTACGTCAGTAGGCAAGGAGATCTGATCCGGTAAAAGAAGATCCATAAGGGAGCATTTGGAAGAAGAGATGGGCAGACGCCAATGCAAGAATTCACCCAACAAGCTGAAAAGCAACATGAAGCCACCAGAAACCAGCGACCTCACAACAGGAGGACATGAACACCTTAATCAAGAAGAAGTAGAAAAGATTGACTTCATGAAAGTGATTGACACCCTTACACAGCATGTAAAAAACGCCCTTATAGAAATGGATGAGAAATGTAACAGAAAGTTTGAAGAATTGAATAAATCAGTGAATGATACCCTAGAAAACCAAGGAAAAACAATCAAACAGATAATGGAAACAGTTCAAGACTTGAAAACTGAAATGGAGGCAAAGAAGAAAACACAAACAGAGGGCCGCTGGACATGAAAAATTTAAGTAAACAAACAGAGTCTACAGAAACAAGCATAACCAACAGAATACAAGAGATAGAAGAAAGAATCTCAGATTCTGAAGATACCATAGAGAAAATAAACACACTGATCAAAGAAAACAGCAAGTCCAACAAACTCTCATCACAAAACATTCAGGAAATCTGGGACACAATAAAAAGACCAAACCTAAGAATAATAGGAGTAGAAGAAGGAGAAGTGCAGCTCAATGGTCCAGAAAATATATTTAATAAAATTATAGAAGAAAACTTTCCCAACCTAAAGAAAGATATACCTATGAAAGTTCAAGAAGCATACAGAACACCGAATAGGCTGGATCAAAAAAAAAAAAAAAAAACATCCCCTCGCCATATAATAATCAAAACACAAAGCATACAAAATAAGGAAAGAATTTTAAGAGCTGCAAAGGAAAAATGGCCAAGTCACTTATAAAGGTAAACCTATCAGACTTACACCTGACTTCACCATGGAAACCATAAAAGCCAGAAGGTCCTGGATAGATGTACTGCAAAAACTAAGAGACCATGGATGCAAGCCCAGACTACTATACCCAGCCAAGCTTTCGTTCACTATAAATGGCGAAAATAAAATTTTCCAGGATAAAAACAAATTTAACCAATACGCAGCCACAAATCCAGCCTTACAGAAAGTAATAGAAGGAAAATCACTAACCAAGGAGTCCAACAATGACCACAATAACTCAGACATCTAGAGACCCTTCACCAACACAACTCAAAGAAGGGAAACACACAAACTCTACGACTAAAAAAGTGACCAGAGTTAACAACCACTGGTCATTAATATCACTTAATGTCAATGGAATCAACTCACCTATAAAAAGGCACAGGCTAAGAGATTGGATAAGAAAACAGGATCCAACATTCTGCTGTTTACAAGAAACACACCTCAACCACAAAGACAGGCACCTACTCAGAGTAAAGGGCTGGGAAAAGGCTTATCAAGCAAATGGACCTAAGAAACAAGCAGGTGTGGCCATACTAATTTCTAACAAAGTTGACTTCAAACCTAAATCAATCAGAAGAGATGGAGAGGGGCATTTTATACTCATAACAGGAACAGTTCATCAGGATGAAGTCTCAATCCTGAACATCTATGCCCCTAATATAAAAGCACCTACATACATAAAAGAAACATTGCTAAAACTCAAGGCAGCCATCAAACCGCACACACTAATAGTAGGAGACTTCAACACTCCTCTCTCACCAATAGACAGGTCAATCAGACAGAAACCTAACAGAGAAATAAGAGACTTAAGGGAGATAATGAAGCAAATGGACTTAACAGACATCTATAGAACATTCCACCCAAATAGGAAAGAATATACCTTCTTCTCTGCAGCTCATGGAACCTTCTCGAAAATCGACCACATAGTATGTAACAAAGCAAACATCCAAAGTTACAAAAAAATATTAGTAACCACCTGTGTCTTATAAGATCACCATGGATTAAAGTTAGAATTCAACAACAATGCTACCCCCAGAAAGCCTACAAATTCATGGAAACTGAACAGTCAACTACTGAACCATACCTGGATTAAGGAAGAAATAAAGAAAGAAATTAAAGTCTTCCTGGAATTCAATGAAAATAAAGAAACAACATACTCAAACTTATGGGACACTATGAAAGCAGTCCTAAGAGGAAAGTTCATAGCACTAAGTGCCCACTTAAAGAAAACAGAGAAAGCTCACATTGGAGACTTAACAGCCCACCTGAAAGCTCTAGAAAAAAAAGAAGCAGACTCACCTAGGAGGAGTAGAAGACTGGAAATAATCAAACTAAGGGCTGAAATCAACAAAATAGAAACACAGAAAACAATCCAAAGAATCAATGAAACAAAAAGCTGGTTCCTGGAGAAAATCAACAAGATTGACAAACCCCTATCCAAACTAATCAAACGGCAGAGAGAGAATTTGCAAATTAATAAGATCAGAAATGAAAAGGGGGACATAACCACAGACACAGAGGAAATTCAGAGAATCATTAGATCTTACTACAAAAGCCTATATGCCACAAAACTGGAAAATGTAAAGGAAATGGACACTTTTTTAGATAAATAACATATACCAAAGTTAAACCAGGACCAGGTGAACAATCTAAATAGACCTGTTAGTCGCGAAGAATTAGAAGCGGTTATCAAAAATCTCCCTACCAAAAAAAGCCCAGGACCAGATGGTTTCAATGCGGAATTCTACCAGAACTTCTAAGAAGACCTAATACCTATACTCCTTAATGTATTTCACAATATAGAAACAGAAGAGGCATTGCCAAATTCCTTTTATGAAGCTACAGTTACTCTGATACCAAAACCTCACAAAGACTCAACCAAGAAAGAGAATTATAGGCCAATCTCACTCATGAACATCGACGCAAAAATCCTCAACAAAATACTGGCAAACCGAATCCAAGAACACATTAGAAAAATTATCCATTATGATCAAGTAGGCTTCATCCCAGAGATGCAGGGCTGGTTCAACATACGAAAATCTATCAATGTAATCCATCATATAAATAAACTGAAAGAAAAAAACCATATGATCATTTCATTAGATGCTGAAAAAGCATTTGACAAAATTCAACATCCCTTTATGATAAAAGTATTGGAGAGATTAGGGATACAAGGGTCATACCTAAATATAATAAATGCTATATACAGCAAGCCGACAGCTAACATTAAATTAAACGGAGAAAAACTCAAAGCCATCCCACTAAACTCAGGAACACGACAAGGCTGTCCACTCTTGCCATACCTCTTCAATATAGTGCTTGAAGTTCTAGCAATAGCAATAAGACAACATAATGGGATCAAGGGGATTCGAATTGGAAAGGAAGAAGTGAAACTTTCGTTATTTGCAGATGATATGATAGTGTACATAGGCTACCCCCAAAACTCCACCAAAGAACTTTTATAGCTGATAAACACCTTTAGTAATGTGACAGGATACAAGATCAACTCCAAAAAAATCAGTCGCCCTCTTATACACAAAGGATGTGGAAGCAGAGAGGGAAATCAGAGAAGCTTCACCTTTCACGATAGCCACAAACAGTATAAAATATCTTGGGGTAACTCTAACCAAGGAAGTGAAAGATCTATTTGACAAGAACTTTAAGGCATTGAAGAAAGAAATTGAGGAGGATACCAGAAAATGGAAGGACCTCCCTTGCTCTTTGATTAGGAGGATCAACATAGTAAAAATGGCAATTCTACCAAAGGCAATTTATAGATTCAATGCAATCCCCATCAAGGTCCCATCAAAATTCTTCACAGATCTTGAGAGGACAATAAGCAACATTATATGGAAAAACAAAAACCCAGGATAGCCAAAACAATCCTATACAACAAAGGATCTTCTGGAGGCATTACCATCCCTGACTTCAAACTCTATTACAGAGCAACAGTGATGAAAACAGTGTGGTACTGGCATAAAAACAGAGAAGTCGACCAATGGAATCATATAGAAGACCTGAATTTTAACCCACAAACCTATGAACGCCTCATTTTCGATAAAGGAGCTAAAAGTATACAATGGAAGAAAGAAAGCATCTTCAACAAATGGTGCTGGCATAACTGGATGTCAACCTGTAGAAGAATGAAAATAGACCCATATCTATCACCATGCACAAAACTCAAGTCCAAATGGATTAAAGACCTCAATATCAGTCAGAACACATTGAACCTGATAGAAGAGAAAGTGGGACGTACCCTACAACAGATGGGCACAGGAGATCGCTTCCTATGTGTAACCCCAGCAGCACAGACATTAAGGGCAACATTGAATAAATGGGACCTACTAAAACTGAGAAGGTTCTGTAAAGCAAAGGACACTGTCACTAAGACAAAAAGGCAACCTACTGACTGGGAGAAGATCTTCACCAACCCCGCAACAGACAAAGGTCTGATCTCCAAAATATATAGAGAACTCAGGAAACTAGACGTTAAAATGCTAATTAACCCAATTTAAAAATGGGGCACTGAACTGAACAGAGAATTCTCAACAGAAGAAGTTCAAATGGCCAAAAGACACTTAAGGTCATGCTCAACCTCCTTAGCGATCAGGGAAATGCAAATCAAAACAACTTTGAGATATCATCTTACACCTGTCAGAATGGCTAAAATAAAAAACTCCAATGATAGCCTTTGCTGGAGAGGCTGTGGAGGAAGGGGTACCCTCATCCATTGCTGGTGGGAATGCAATCTTGTGCAACCACTTTGGAAATCAGTGTTTCGGTTTCTCAGGAAATTCAGGATCAACCTACCCCTGGACCCAGCAATACCACTCTTGGGAATATACCCAAGAGATGCCCTATCATATGACAAGAGCATTTGTTCAACTATGTTCATAGCAGTATTATTTGTAATAGCCAAAACCTGGAAACAACCTAGACGCCCTTCAATGGAAGAATGGATGAAGAAAGTGTGGAATATATACACATTAGAGTACTACGCTGCGATAAAAAACAATGACTTCTCAAATTTTGCATGCAAATGGATGGAAATAGAAAACACTATACTGAGTGAGGTAATCCAGACCCAAAAAGATGAACATGGGATGTACTCACTCATAATTGGTTTCTAGCCATAAATAAGGGTCACGGAGACTACAATTGGTGAACCTAAAGAAGCTAAGTAAGAAGGTGAACCCAAGGAAAAACATATAGTTATCCTCTTGGCTATGAGAAGTAGAAAAAATTGCCAGGGAGAAAACTGGGATCTTGGGGGTGGGGTGGGATGGGGGTAAGGGGAGATGGGGAGAGAAAGGGAGAAGGGGAGGATGGGGGGAACTTGGGGAAAAAGGATGATTGGGATAAAGGAAGGTTGGATAGGGGAGCACGGAAGCACAATTCTTAGTTAAGGGAGCCACCTTAGGGTTGGCAAGAGACTTGAACCTAGAGTGGCTCCCAGGAGCCCAAGGCGATGTCCCCAGTTAGTTCCTTGGGCAGCTGAGGATAGGGAACCTGAAATGACCCTATCCTATAGCAATACTGATGAATATCTTGCATATCACCTTAGAACCTTCATCTGGTGATGGATGGAGATAGAGACAGAGACCCACACTGGAGCACTGGACTGAGCTCCCAAGGTCCCAATGAGGAGCAGAAGGAGGGAGAACATGAGCAAAGAAGTCGGGACCACGAGGGGTGCACCCACCCACTGAGACAGTGGAGCTGATCTATTGGGAGCTCACCAAGGCCAGCTGGACTCTGACTGAAAAACCATGGGATAAAACCAGACTCTCTGAACATGGCAAACAATGAGGGCTGATGAGAAGCCAAGGACAATGGCACGGGGTTTTGATCCTACTTAATGTGCTGGCTTCATGGGAGCCTAGACAGTTTGGATGTTCACCTTCCTAGATAGGGACGGAGGGGGGAGGACCTAGGACTTACCACAGGGCAGAGAACCCTGACTGCTCTTTGGACTGGAGAGGGAGGGGGGGAGGAGTGGGGGAAGGAGGAGAAGGGTGGGAGGAGGGAGAGAAGGTTGGGAGGAGGGGGAGAGAAATGGGAGGCTGGGAGGAGGCAGAAACTTGTTTTTTTTTTCCTTTTCTCAATAAAAAAAAAAAGAGAGAAAAAAAAAAGATGCCAGTGTGGGGGTTACACCTCCACTTCTAGCACATGGGAGACTGAGGCAGGAAGTTCGCCAAGTTCAAAACTAGTCTGGGATTCAGACCTAATTCAAGGTCAGACTAAACCCCTCCCTCCCACCCAAACTGAAGATGTGCTAAGTGTGCAACCTAAAGTCACAAGACTGGCCGTGAGCAGATCCCAAACTAGAATGTGCTGTTTTTAACAACAGCTACTTATTTGGTAGAAAGCACAGAGGCCAGAGAGGGCCACTATTTCTTCTCAAAACTCATTCGGCCATGCCTCCCACCAAAGAGTAAGTAGGCACAAAGGAACTGTATTGAAGTTTCCCCCATTTCACTGACAAGAAAACGAACAGTTAGCTTAACTCCTTCATTACCAGCTTCAGGCCAAGGTCAGGGACTAACACGGGGGACACACCGTCTCACCGATGCTGTGAGTGTGATGGGGACTGACGCTGGGCACACGGTCTCGATGCTGTGAGTTTTACTTTCTTCTCAGCGATGGGGAAGCCTTAAACAAAAGCTTAAGGTAGAAAGCTTAGAAACAAAGCAAGAAGTGAAACTTCCTCATTGAGACCTAACATTAAAAAAGACTGGTACTCTGCTACAGGTCCCTTTGACCTCTACCAAGCTGCCACGGCCTCACAACAGGTACCATCCATCCTAGAATCAGGGAAGTGGAATGAAACTGTCTTCACTTAGTCATTTACTGCCCTGGGTCCCTTGTTTGCAAAAGCACAGGGCCAGCCTGTTGGTATAATTGCTCCCTCCGGAGAGACCCAGTGACTGGTCACATACAGTAGGACGCGGCACTGACACTTAGTTACTCAAGTAGCAGTTTCCTGTTGTAAAATGGATTCTGGAGAAAGCAACCCTGTGCTCATAAGTTCTTAATAAAATAGAAAACTGCCCACTCCCACCTCCCATACAAAACGGCTGAAGCCTTCCAGAGACGGGGCGCCAAGTTGAAAGAAGAAATACCTGTCCACTAGGCCTCAGATCACAGCTAGGCCCTGGGCCTTGTCCTTTCCTTTCTTAGTTTATCCCACACTAAACAAAACTGTCTGGAATTCATTCTCTAAAGGTTTATTTATGGCACATTGAGACTGTTTATGTGAAGCAGGGTATTTGCCGATTTCCCTTTGGGGACAGTGTTTAAAGCTACGGGGCTACTTCCCTCTCTGGCACTTTCTGAAACACAATTAACAATACTGGATCTTTTTCCTTTTAACAAATCTGGTTTTTATTTAGGGAGGGGAGGGAAAAAGTAAAGGGTCTGAAGTTTCCCAACAAATTATTTCAAGCCTTTCAGAAGACAGTTTTAGGCTTTTTAAATAGTGTCTTTGTTTGAAATCCCCCCTTACCCCCACCCGCTCGCTCTCTGACCATTAAAGTGTGGGTTTTCTTCCAAACTAGATTGCTCAATTAAGGTCCTTCTTTTGTTATACCCCAATGCTCTAAATGGGAAAAGCCTGCTGTAGGCACCGTCTGAAAACTTTTAAAGACCCCCCTGGTATCTTTTGATCTTTAATGGAGTTGGGGGAAACCCCCATATAAAAGCTACCTGGTTTTTCAAATGACCATGGTATCACTAACATACAAACTCCATACAAAGCATGAAGAGAAAGGAGGAGAAGCCGTGTTCTTGACTCCATGAAATGGAATATTAGCTTCTCTTCTTGTCAGTCATGAATCCAACGAAGATAGCAGATGTAGACAGGTCTGAGTCACCAGACAGACACTGTATCTAGCAACAATGTCCCTCAGTGTAAACCTGGAAAGGCCCCCCTCTGAGATTTCTGACAGCTTCACTCCTGCCTGGGAATCCAGAGAATGGAGGCAATTGTTCCTTCAGTTCTAAGACAGGCTTACCTTTGAGTCAGACCCCTGTGGCTGCTCTTCATAGAGAAGGGCTTCATTTCCTAAGCACATGTGTTTAGTGATTCCATATTCATCAGAAAGAGCATACTGCCCTTCCTAAGAGCTCCTAATAAAGGGCTGTTACTCTTTAGAAAACTCTGAATAAATGGTATTATCTTAGGAGTCCCAAACTCCAGGAAGAACACTCAAGGTATGGTAACAACGGTGACTTCTACAAGTCCAGAGCTCAACTCCCATTCCCAACACCCTGCCTGAAACACAGGTATGCCATGGTGTCTGCATAAGAGTACTCTGAAAACAGTCCTCTAGTAGAATGCCAAGAAGACAGTCAACATGAAGGGCTGAGCTCACCTCAGCAGAGCACACATAGCACCTGTAGAGCTGCAGAGCACACATGGCATCGGTACCACAGGTCTGGGGACCAGGCACTTCTGCTGGGAGCACTCTGAAAGGAATGCTGGGGGTCTGTGCTCTTTAACGAGACGATTTTAAATCAAGAAGTCTTCCACTTGCAGGAAATGCTTAGCATTGGTTTGCTGGGTGAGAGCCAAGTGTTCTGGGGGAACAGACTTTATCAAACAAACCCATTCCAAGGGTCACAAAAGTCAAGTGGATACTTGTGGATATTAGCAAGACAGTAGTTTTCCCATGGTTTTCCCCTCGCTCCCTGGCTAATTATAAGCATCTCCAGCCTCCTGGGAACCACTTTGGGGCAGATTAAGTAGCAGGGCAGTGAGAGGAGAAGGGTACTGTGCCACTCTTCCCAGGACACTGCCCCTGAACCGGGCTGGCCCTCCCCTGCCTGAATTTACTGAAGGCATCACCCCATCCCAGCCTCTTCTAGAATCTGAGGCTGAGCAGACAGCTGCCTCATCACCTGCAGGTCTGTCTATTTTAGAAGCTGGGAGTTGGCAGGCTGTGGCACATGAGGCCCACACATGTGTTCTGTCAGGCCCACAAGGCTTTTTATTGTTATTTTTTTTTTAAATGTGAACTGACTGCCAACATTTAAAAACCAGGAGATTCCACACAAAAATGCAGATTTCAAGCTTCTCCTTAAAAACCTGAGCATTGGGCAGTGCTGGGCTCACAATCCCCAGCCACAGCAGTGATGGCTGCAGTGGGCCGTGCTGCCCCTCCTCATGGAACTGTGCTCTGGGTTGAAGGCCCCTTGCACTACCAGGCAGAGCCTGCAGCCTAACCTGCATGGGCATCTGAACCCACCACTCCAGGCTCACAACTTTTTCAGCTATCTAGATGTTCCTCTGTGGAGACATTGCAGCCGTTATGCATCTCCTGAGAGAAGCAGCACAGACCAATGTGGCCACTGATGCACAGTGGAGGGAAGAAGGCTTGGACAACCATCTTCAAGGGCATCACAAGGAAGAACCAGAAGCAATGGCTGCCAACCTGAGCAGGCAGATTCAGCATCAAAAAAAGGAAAGGCATTTTAACAGTACCTGCCCCATTCCTGTATAGTAGTAAGCATCACCTTACTACTGTACAGGATGAAGAAACAAAACAGAGAACTTCAGCTTCCCGACCTACTAAGCAAAGGTACCACTGAGGAGACACAGTCTAACAACATTCTCGTCTAGGTCCCAGGGGGCCAGTACAGTACAGTGGGGAACTCAGACATGATGTAGACTTGGATTTGAATGTCAGCCCACTACCTTCCTTCAAATATGCTTTGCCACTAAAAATGAAGGTGGCGTTGAGGCTGTAACTATCAGCTATGGATCAAGACGGTTGGTAGGAGGATTATGTCCTGAAGCTGTACAAGGCCACGGCCCAGCAGGCTGATAGCTAAGTCTCCCTTGAAGATGGCTGACCTTCCATCTGACGGCCATCACAGTAGAAATAGATGCTTAGAAAAAAGCAAGAGAGACCTGGGCGGTGGGTCAAGAGAAAGACGATCTTGGTCGCAGTTACAACTTGGACCAAGCCCAAGGATGAAGTTTCTACTGCTCTGAGATAAGCTTAGAGCTTTACAAAGGGCAGATGAGTGTTAGATCATCCTGCTTCATCCTTTCAGTAATGCCTTCATTTTCAGCAACATTATATGCAAACATCAGGGAAAATGATTCTTACCCCAGTTAATGAACACCTGTAAAGGAAAGGTACAAAACGAGTGCCAGGGATGCTAATTCCAGACAAAGAAAGTGACCAGTCAACACGTGCGCACTTCTCCAAGAGTGCACCAGCATTGGCTCACCTTAAGGTCCAGCGGCAGCTTGTTGGAAGTGAACACACTCAGCTTGATCTGGGGGATGCTGATCTTAAGATTCTCGAAGTAGTATCGAGTTGGGGTTCCCCCCTGCTCCACTGTCTTTTCATGGAGGTTTTCATCATATTTTTCAACCTCTGGTCCAAAGGCAAAAGGAAAAAACAAAACCAAAAGCTGTTGGCATCATGACTCAAACCTGTGTGACCTCACATAAAAGCCCACACAAACAGCCACCATCTCACTTCCCTAGTTTTTTTGGGCTCTGCATCGCAAACAGTATCCAGTTGCATTTCTATATATAAAAGCAGGTTGTATATGGGTTATCGAATGTAAATTTGATTAGGTTAGCTTCATCTGTTAACCTATGACTGTGCCACCCAGCACACAGGATCTTGAAAAGTCAAAGGTCACAGGTTCATTTGCTGGCCACGGACTTTCCAGAATTATTGTCATTACTAGTACTTATGATCCAAGCCATATAAATCTAGAGTGCAGAATGGCTGAACCAAAGAGGACACTCTCAACAGAAGCAATGCTATGAAGAACACATTCCTGACAAGATGCTGGGACAGCTATCTCCACAGTAGCATCCTCCCCAGCAGTGCAAGTCTCAGAAGCAGGATAGTCAAGGCAGAATTTTATTGGTCAGCCCCTGAGGGAGGGACATGGGCTAGAACCGCAAGGCACTCTTTGCATGGGAGGATGCAGAGCATCCACTCAGGCAGCAGGGTTCCCTTGGCTTCCTATGTCTCCAGAGGCAAACCAGAGAAAATGCTCACAGCTACTCAGCACATTTCCAGTCAAAGCTGCCATCACTCTACTCAAAGCCGAAGGATGTTCCAAAGGATACCTGCCTTCCACACTCAGGAAACAGAACTGGCTACTGAAAATGGAGGGCAAGTAATGGAAGGCTGACAAGGTCTTTCCAAAAGCCTGAGTCCTCTGTGCAATGCTGTAGGAGAGTTCCAAGAGGAACTTACAAGAACACAAGAAAAGTGTGACACATGAAACCTGAAGTGAATTTTCCTGGGAAGGAACCAGATAGAATGCTGCCTGCTTGCCTGGCTGCTGGGCACATAGGGGGATACGGGACTCCTAACAAACGGGGTTCAGACCAAAGCTGAAAGCACAGCACTAGACAGACGGGGCCTTGTTCTTCCTCTGAAATTCTTGTCTCTGTCTTTACTTTATTTCTTTTTGAGGCCCAAGGACTCAGCACAGTACCTCAGACAAGCTACCTACATGTTGTACCGCTGAGTAAAATCCCTAGACCAATTAAATATTCTTAAAGCTTCATTCTATTTATTTGTGGTGCTGAAGATTTAAAGCTGATCTCTAAATCTAGAATAAAAATAGAAAAATATTGTTGTCACATTGTGGGTCTGTATGTACATGTTCCCTCTAGCCAACATGGCAGACAAAGACAAAGACAAGAACAAAAGCCTCTTTACCATCATTTCTTCAGTTTAAGTTTTAAAAGGTGAAGGCATGGGAGATTGTGAGCTTGAGCATGAACTACAGCGACAGACTATCTCAAAACAAAACAGAATAAAAGCTGGCCAAATGGCTGGAAAGATGATTTAGCAGTTGAGAGAGCTTGCTGCTTTTCTAGAGGACCTGAGTTCACTTCCCAGCAGCCATATTGGTCAGCTCACAAGGGCCTATGACTCTAGTTTCAGGGGATCTGAGCCCCTCTTCTGGCCTCCACAGGTATCTGCACATACAGGATAGACAAACATGTGTGCGTGGGCACACACGCATGCACATGCGCGCACGCACACACACACTAAGTCTTTTGAAAAGTATGCACCATTGGCTCCTTTCTCAGTTGTAGTCCTAAGGAAAGGCAGGAGAAAGAGCTGTGTTGAAGAGGCTAAGGCGACAAGCGCTGAACTCTCCCAGCTCTGCAGGAAATGTCCTCTTTCTGATAGTGATCTGACCCCTTTCCAAAGACCAGAGGACAGCAACAAGAAACCTTTGTAATAGCATTAAGGCACAGGGGTGCAGATGTCAAAAGCCAACAAGTGAGGTTAGCCAGTTTTTGTTTTTCAAACTAAACCAAAGCCACCGCCAAAAAGTCATTTCTGAAACCTTGGCCCTGAGCTGGTTTCATAAACCAAGTGGCCTGCTAAATGACTCTCATCATTCTGTTATGAGAGAGCAGAGGAACAGAACCTGCTTCCTAGCCAGCTGCTAGACACTCCAGGAAACCCTGACCCCCTCAGGGATCCTATGACTCCCTCGGGGCCGCCTAGTTTGTGGACCTAACTCAGACACAAGCAGTTTTGGAAGGGAGCTGCAGAACTGCAAATCTGAGCCTGCTAGCTCAGGCTAGGAGGCACAGCCAGTGTGGTTGGCGGAGACTAACACAACATTGTGGACCAATCTCAGGCAAAAGTGTAGAGTGTACAGCTTTACCTGATTCTGCCTGGTCGTAGCCAAAGAAACTCAGTAGCTTGAGCAGCAGTTTCTCCTCGATTTGTACTGTGAACCTCTGGGCTGTGACCATGAGATGCTAAAGAGGAAGAAAGTCTGGTTTTAGGCAAGAGCTAAAGCAGTTTTTCTTTGAGTCAGTAAGCAGATCCAGTGTGGCAGGCACAGTGACAACACAGTGCCAACTACTAAGGCAGGCTGAGGCAAGAGGTTTGCTTGAGCTCAGGAGTTGCAGATCAGCTTGGACAGCAAATCAAGATCCTAGCACATGGCTTCTTTACCTGTGTGAGTTAATTACAAACCACATGTGGCTCACCTCTCTTTGCCTTGTTACAGTGAACAGAAGTCTGGTGTTCAGTGGATACTTTGCCACCTTTATGCTTGGTCCCATCAGCACTGGTGACAAAGGACCAGAAAGAGGGCTCCCACTTTTGCAGCTTTCTGCTATCACAGCTGGCCTCTGCCTAGCTCAGAGAGAGCTCTTCTTTTTACCTCTCTGCTGAAAGTCCAAGCATAGCATTTTACATAGCATGCTGTCTGTTCCAAGGTCAGACCTCTCACACTGCTTTGGAAGTACCTCCAGACTACTTGGTCCCTAATCGCAGTGGCCTACAAGGCACTGCTTCCCTTAGGAATGGAGACCCTGGCCTCAGCGGGTTCAGTATGACCCAAGGTTCAGCTCCAAGGGCACTGAAACCACGACTAAGGATAAAGAGTGCCATGAAAAGGTGCTCCTAACATTTCCCTCGTGGCTCGGCCCTGAGAGCCACCTTTGTGCACACACTGTGCTGTGGCTTGCCCTGTAACCTCGCTGTGAGACAGCAAGTGTGCCTCTACATGCCATTGCCCCCAGCCTCCCTGCCAGCCCACCTTGTAGATGTTGGTCAGTGCGCTCTTACTGGGGAACTTCACCGCATTGACTTGCACAGCAGGGCCTGTCTCAATGACCTCATTCTCATTGCTCAGGGGAGTCACATAGAGCATGAAGGGCTGAGTAGTACCAATGAGTTGGTTGTCCACCTGGGGCAGAAAAGGCCAGCAAAACAAAAACAAGTCAAGCTGCTTAGTTGTCACTTGTTCCCTTGGGCTGGTGTCTATACTATGTAGGCTACTCAGAGTCTCCTGGCCAATCTGCCACCTCACAGCAACAGCACACACACATTCTCATCCAAGACCAGTGGTGATGATGATGGGCAATACGGTACATACCCATAATCCCAGCTCTAGGAAAGGGGAGGCAAGAGAACTGAGAACACAGTGAACCTGTCTCAAAAATAATATGTCCAGAGAGATGGCTCAGCAGATAGCCATTTGCTGACTTACGTTTAATCTCTAGTATCTACACACACACACACACACACACACACACACACACACACACATACACACACACACTATGCCATACACACATATAAATGCACAAAATAAATAAAAATTTTGTTGACAATAACATAATAAGAATAGAAATAACAAAGGGAATTAATATTTTTTAGGTGGGTGAAGACTAAGAAGTTAGCTCAATATAGCTACTGTATAATATATAAATATTTAAAACTTCATATTTGACAAAATAAATAAATATAATTTATTTGACAATTAAAAAGAAATTTCAAAATTAAAAAAAAATTCTTAATGCATCAGGTGAATAGACCTGTCATATCCAAAACTAGTCACCACAATGTATTACAACCCGCAGTGCCTACCACTATCCTGGTCACCATAGCCATGACTCCTAGGTGCAGGCCTCAGCATACTGTCCCTAGCTTATTGGTGGAGAAGTGAAGAGCAGCCAGTACTCAAGCTGACCAAGGCCAGAATGATACACTATTGATGTTTCTCCCTCATTCCAAACTCCTTGAAGACAGGAGAGAGCAGAGACCTTGCTCCTCTGCAAGTTCTGAAGGCTGAGCTGTCTCTCCAGCCCTCAAAGACAATGTTTGATTTTACTAATTTTTTTCTACCGTTATCATAGATTCTAGTTCATGTATTTCAATCATTTAGTGTTTTTTCCCCTTGCTGTTTATATTTACTGCATTCCTTCAATTTTTTTTAAACCTTGTGCCTGTGTATGTATGTAGGTGTGTATGGTATGTTTGTGTGGTCGTATGTGTGGAGGTCAGGGAATAGCCTGGGCGGGGGGAGTCAGTTCATGCCTTGTTTGAGACAGGTCTCTTGTTCACCACTGCATACACCAGGCTGAGTACACAACTAATTGGCGTGTATGTGTATGTAGGTCAGAGACACCTCGTGGAAGTCTGTTCTCAACAGCAAGCATCTTTATCGACCAAGTCATCCCCAAGCTCTTGTCTACTTATTTTATAGTTCTAATCAGGTGTCCAATCCTCAGATTCTGAGCCATGTACAAGCCCAGAACAGCTGCAAATGCAGCACGACATGAAACTGTAGACTTATTAAAACGTTCTGCAATTTCTCTTTTTCCTTTTTGCGGTTTCTTTCTCTGTAACTCATCGGCACAGTTCTCAGTGAGGCTCTGGAGATGACATGGTGTCACAATGTCAGAAGGCTGGAGTCTGTGATTAGGCAGATCAGTGTGCACATGTGTCATGTCCTCCTGATTAATTAATTCTCCTATCATTAGGAAATTACCTTCTTTATCTCTGCTAATCTTCTTTGTTCTGACATTAATCAGTGTGACTCCAATTTCCTTCCTCGAGACTAGTTAAAAGAGTAGTGCTCCCCCTCCCTTAGGTCCTTTTAACCTATTGTGTCTTTCTAACAAACAGGTGGGGATGGGGGTTGGCCACAGGGTCTCACTGCTAGCACATGATGACCCTGAACACACAATCCTCCTGCCTCAGCCTCTGTGTTGATTATAGGTCGTACTATTTTATGTTTCTTGTGGGTGACAATCAGATCTTGCATTTTTATACAATCTGACTATCTCTGTGTTGATTACACTGACAATAAATTGGCAACATTAAGCTTTTGTCTGCCATCATGCTATGGCTTGCTATCCATCCCACATGTTATCTTCCCTATTTCTGCTTTCTCTTATTTCCACTAAGCAATTATTCCACTTTATTGATTACATACAACTATTATTATTTTGGGAGGTTTGCAGTATTTAAGTCAATGTGTTGGTCCACCATTTGTACTCAAGTGCTGCACCGCTATCTCTTCCCTGCAGACTTCACCACTGCTGTTAAACATTCTACTCTGATATGTGATATAGACAGCCACTACACCTCCTTAGGAGACTACCTTGAGAAGCCTAGTTTGCCATGTTTTTCATGTCACCATTTGAGGTTTTCTCCTCTAGTTGGTGTTGATTCAAATCCCATCAGCACCTATTTCTGTCTGCTGAGTAATGTGCTCTGATGCATTTGGAGGTTGTGGTTGGTGATAATAAACCCTTCACCGTTTCTATGTCTAAGAACATCTTCACTTCACCCTTTGAGTTGGTTAGAATGAAAATGATGCCCATAGGTACCTGTATTTGAATGCGAGGTCCCCAGCCTAGGGAAGGATTAGGAGGTGTGTCACTGAAGATGGGTTTTGTGGTTTTAAAAGCCCACCCAGGCCCAGTCTCACTATCTGCCTGATGCCTGAGGATCAGGATATAAAACCCTCGACTACTTCTCCAGTGTCATCTCTGCCTGTGTGTCACATAATCCCCACCATGATGGCAATGGACTGCCCCAAGCAAATGCTTTCTTCCATGGACGCTGCTGTAGTCATGCTCTCTTCACTGGCACAGAACACTGCCTGGGACACCCTGATTTTTGAAAGATACTTCTTTGGGGAGTAGGTTTCTAGAATGACAGCTTTTTGCCCCCTTTTCAATACTTCAAGACATTGCTGGCCATCTTTTCACTTGCATTTTTCCCAACAAGAAATTTGTTGTTATTATCTTTGTCATTTTTTGTTTGTTTTTTGTTTTTCAAGGCAGGGTTTCTCTGTAGCTTTGGAGCCTGTCCTGGGATTCACTCAGTAGACCAGGCTGGCCTCGAACTGACAGAGATTCACCTGCCTCTGCCTCTCAAGTGCTCAGATTAAAGGTGTGCACCACCACCACCCAGCTGTCATCTTATCTTTGTTCCTTTGTACATAATATTTTTAGCCATGATTCACTTTACTACTGGCTTTGCATAACCTGACTATGATGTCTCATTGTGGCAGGGAGTTGGTCCCAAGATGCCCTGCATGCTAAAACCATGAATGCTCTATCCTATAAAGCAGTGTGGTATTTGCACACAGCTACACACAGCCTCCTGCATTCTTTACAGTCTGTAAATGGCTTGCAGTGCCTCATACAATGTAAGTGGTATGTAATCGGTTGTTATTCTTTATTTAGGAAACACTAATATGGAGAAAAACCTGTATAAGTTTAGCACAGATAAGGAGCCCATGGGCATGGAAGGTCACATGGAGTCCCCATCCAGCTTGTGTGTTATATACATCCATTGAAATTTTCACTTCTTAAAGTCAAGTTTTTGTTTTCTGGATCGCTACTGGATTTTCCGAAGTTCCCATAAGAGTTTTACTATGTTCCAGTGACTGTGCTAGTGCTGAGTCCACCCTGAAAGTACGCTCATCCTCAATGTGCTGCTCTGCTCAGCGACACACACGGCAGCTGCTGACAGGATGTGAGCCTGTCAGCTTTGCCTTGTTGGGTGATGGACATGTTTGCACTCCAATACATCATAAGGCTTGCTGGGGACATAGTCAACTTCCTGGGATCCATCCAGATTTTCCATTCATGATTTTCAAGACCGGGTCAGAGTAGCATTCAATAGGGGGCCAATAGACCATGGAGAGTTGAGACTGTTCTGGGGTTTCCAGTGCAGTTCTCACTCTGCTCCCTCAGATCTTCCTGGATGAGAGACTGGCACTCTGTGAAACCTCAGCCTTTTCCACACAGGTACACCACTATCTACTGAGCTGTCAGTCCCTGTGGATGCTCAATTGTCTTCTCTATGCTTCCACACTGCTAGCCTGTTCTAGCCTCCTTCCTCAGCACCACAGCCTGGAAAATTCTCAAGCTAATTCAGTCATAAGGTTCACCTCTCTTATTTTTCATCTTTCATGGGTTACTGTCCATTGTGGTCTGATTTTCAGTGTCCTGAAGCTGCTGTTATTTTATGTGGACTTAGGGCTTATCTCGAAGCCAGTCTCAGTTATTCCATCTTGCCTGGAAGTAGAAGTCAGACCGTGTTGTTGATCCCTACGATGACCCCCATCTCCTCCAGGAGATCGCTACATGACTCTGTCCCTTTTTTCCAATATGATAAGGGAAATCTGAAGCTGGTCACATGGCCTGACAATGCAAGTTCAAGTCCTGGAGTCCAGGTAAAGGAGGGAGGAGGGAACTGACTTTGTCTCGATCTACACATATACACTGTGCAAGCACCTCCCACCCCAATTAGTCTCTAGATTATTTATAGGTCAGCAGCTAGAATATCTGGAATTCGTCTGTATTTATGTCACCAGGCATAATGGCCATGCCTTTGAAGATGGCATTCACGAGGCAGAGGCGGGCAGCTCTTTGTGAGCTCCAGGCCAGCCTGGAGCTATATAGCAAGTTACAGGCCTACATAGTAAGAGCCCATCTCAAAAACAAAGAGAATTTGTGAGACACTTTGAGGTGGAAGCTGTTTCCCAGAATGAGTCTCGTGAGGACCACAAGCCACCTCCTCCAGGGGCTGGAGAGGTGGCACAGTAGTTGCTTGCTGCTCTTGCAAAGGACCTGGTTGTGCTTTCCAGCACCCATATTGAACGGTTCACAACTGGCTCTAACTTCAGATCTTAGGGCAGTTTTGTCTTCCCTTGGCACTAGCACTCATGTGTCCATATTCACATACAGATACACACATAATTGAAAGTAATTACACTTGATCTGAGTACTCCATCCTGGTACCTGCACGTCCTGTATGCTGAGCTCAAGCATGTGACTAGCTGCCAGCTGGGTGTAGTGGATGTTGATTCCTGTAAGGCTTGCAAAGACCAATTCTTCTGGGACTTTGTTAATCAAAGAGACACCAATTCCACCTTCTAACCGCACAACCACCTGAAAGGAAATGATAGGAGCGCTCACAGCCAGAGAACACAGACAGGGCCGGTTTTCAATCCCTACTCTTTACCTCTGAAGAGCATAAAGGCACTAAAGAGCCTCACTAGGCACCTGGCTCAAATGACCTCATCTTCCCGGAAGCCTTCAACTGTAGTATTCCTCAGCCAGGTCAGAATGGCAGAGGGACGTGAGGAGCCCTCACCCAGCACTCATAGATGCTGTGCAGTACAGCAGAGTGACTGTTTTAGACTGGAATGTGACTCCTCAGGCTACTCTGTACACTTCTACAGCACCCGACATGGCTCAACTCAGCACAGGCATCTCATTAAACACCATCAAATAGGAATGCTTCCTCACGCTTGTCTCATCTTGGTTTCACACTTACCAATCTCCTCCCAAAACGCAAACAAAGAGAAAGGAATAGGGACTTGAGTGAGATGGCGGGAAATCCAGATTCCCTTTCTCTAAATACTATGAAAATCTGGACCATGTAGTAACAAGGACTTGAGTGAGATGGCGGGAAATCCGAATTCCCTTTCTCTAAATACTATGAAAATCTGGACCATGTAGCTTCCTTTTTGTCATCTCACATGAGCAACATCTGTTATTCTGTGATTCCATGTAAGCTCCAGACATCACTCACATGACATAAACACACATGTGTTTAACAGTAAACACATGAAACAGCATCCCACACTCACACTCAGAGTTCACACAATCACAGAGCAAATTCTCAGAACTGATGACCAAGAAAATTTATCTGCAACCATTTAAAAAACTTGCTGCTTGAAGAGGCAAGATGGCTCATGGGTAAGGTGGAAGGAGAGAACTGCTCCTACGAGCTGCCCACTGACCTCACACATGCTGTGGCATCATGCCCACACACATACACATAGGGCTAAACAAACTGGAAAGCTTACTTCCAGCTCCTGCTGTGTGTCTGGATTCCTCAGTTTCCGCAGCTCCTGCTCTGTAACAGGAAGTTCCTCCACTTCATATGATGAGCGCTCACTTTTCCGCTGGCAGAAGTCTGCTATCTGAAATCAAAACAGAACAAGAAGAGAGCTCACAATTCCATATCAACTATAGGTCAAGAGTCACTCACTATATGCCTAGGAAACCTATGGAAAGCTAATGGCTCCTCAGGTTGCTAGGGAAAGATTTGGGCAATAATTAAGTAGGTACAATTCTGAATCTAGATAACACTCTATTCAGCTAAACACCTTGGGTGCTTCAGAGAGCAGGGACAGGCCTCACAGAGCACGGGCAGGCCTCACAGAGCACGGGCAGGCCCCACAGAGCACGGGCAGGCCCCACAGAGCACGGGCAGGCCCCACAGAGTACAGGCAGGCCCCACAGAGCACGGGCAGGCCCCACAGAGCAAGGACAGGCCTCACAGAGAACAAGCAGGCCTCACAGAGAACAAGCAGGCTTCACAGAGTGCGGGAAGGCCTCGGTGTGCACAGGCAGGTCTCTGCAGTGTGCCTGCTTTGCCATGAGTACCCTTCTGTAAAGCAGTACTACAGATGGTGGTGTGGAGCATGATGCGTTGTATCAGAATGCTCACACAGCACTCCGCTATCTTATTTCCCTCAGCTCCCTATTACTCTGACTGATGACTCTGTATTTCCAGCACACATCTTGCCTTAAGTCTCAGAGCAGAAGTCCCAATGGCTTTGGGCATCATCATATAGAATCATGAGGCTACCTTAGCTCAGCAAGTGCCAATATAACTTGTTTTCTTCAAGTCTACTCTGCATTTGGCTTAGTGGTATGAACCCTTGTCCTCCCTGCTACCTAGAACAGATACCTGGAGGCCAGGTTGCCTCAAGCCTCATCCCACACTCAGTCACTGACCAATCAGCTTCCTTTGCATTAGCTTCTCTCCTTCCCCCTCACATGCTCACCCTGACCTAAGGCGCCATCTCCAATCATCACACCTCTGGAGGCTCTTAGCTGGACTTTCTCTACCTCCAGTCTTTCCAACACTGTAGCCAATGCACTTATTACAGCTAAATCCTCCTCATACTAACTCCTGACTCCTGCCTGCCTTGAACAAAACATTCCAGCTTCAGTATGAATCTCAGGTCCTAATCCTGTCTCTAGTCTTATTTCTACCATATGCCACGGGCCAGTCTGTTCCCTAATCAGCTTCCCAAATACTATATGACTGTGATGGCAAATATTGGTTGTCAAATTGACTACATCTGGAATTAACTAAAACCTAAGTATTGGGGCACACCTGATTTCCTACTCAATCATTTAGGGAGTCCCACCCTAAATCTGGGCCACACCTGGTGGCAGCCTATATGAAAGGACATGGGATAAGGAAAGTTTTTCTTTTGGCCTTGCCCTCACTCTTGCTGGCAAGTTCATCTATCCTACTGCTGAGGCATTCTTTCGCTGGTGTTAGACCCTACTTCTTCAGGATTACAATGTAGACTGAATGCATACAGTCTCATGGCTGAACAACTATCAGACTTGGTCTTCTCAGCAGGAGGCAACTACTATTGGATTATCAGGCCATGGCCTATAAGCTACTCGAATAAACCCCTTGTAATATCTATACATATGTGCAGTGGTGGCACATACCTTTAATCTCAGTTCTCAGGTAGCAGAGGCAGGAAGATCTCTGGGTTAAAGGCCAGCCTGGTCGAAGAGTATGTTTCAGGATAACTGAAGCTACACAGAGAAACCCGGTCTCAAAAAAACAACTAAAAACAAAAACCAGACCGCTCACTGCCATGTGCTCAGCAGATGAAATGCTGACTAGTTCCAATAGCTGCTCAGCAAATCCCCTCTGTGGGAGCATGCCCATCATAGCAAAGCTCCTCTGCCTTGCCCTCTCCCCCAGGTTCACTCTTTTGACTAATTTAGTGCTCAGCTTGAGTATTCTGTCCTGTAGGAAGCTCCCTCAGCCTCAGACCCCCAGTCCCTTCTACATCCCCTCACCCTTCGCTTCATGACACAGCACTGTACTTGTTTGTTTGGCTAGGAAAGCTCCCATCTTCTCATGAGGGGTCACACACCAATTATTCAAAATATTATTATAATAGTTAACTATATTGAGAATACCACTATGTATTTTTCTTATCTATTTAAATTCTTATAGTTTGGAGATAAAGTTCTTCTTCTGTGATGTGAGATTCCCCTCTGTATGCTTTGAATATCATTGGTTAATTTAAAAAAATGTCTTGGGCCTGTGCAGAGCAGAATAGAGGTAGTTGGGTGATGTGGGAGTGTCATATATCAATCTGTTGATTTCATTGGTTAAGCAATAAAGAAACTGCTTGGCCCTGATAGGTTAAAACATAGGTGGGAGGAGTAAACAGAACAGAATGTTGGGAGGAAGAGGAAGTGAGCTCAGAGAGACGCCATGCTCCCCTCTCCCGGGCAGATGCGAGAGCTCTGCTCTCTGAGGCACACGTGATGAAGCTCCGACCCAGGATGGACGTAGGTTAAGATCTTCCCTGGTAAGCCACCTCGTGGGCTATACAGATTATTAGAAATGGGCTAGTCCAGGTGTGAGAGTTAGCCGAGAAGAGGCTAGATATAATGGGCCAAGCAGTATTTAAGTGAATACAATTTGTGTGTTGTTGTTTCGGGGCATAAGCTAGCCAGGCAGCCGGGGTGCTGGGGACACAGCCCTGCAGCTCCTATTACTACAGTTGGGGAGGGGGCGGGCACTAAACAATGCTGAGAGAAAGGAGGCAGAGTGAGAGAGAAGCCATGGAGCTGCAGTCACAGACAAAGATCTGGAACCTTGCCGGTAGGGCACAAACCTCATGGTAAAATATAAAATAATAAAAGGGTTAAGTTAAGATGTGAGAACTAGCCAATAAAAAGTTAGAGCTAATAGGCCAAGTAGTGATTTAATTAATACAGTTTCTGTGTGGTTATTTCAGGAGTCTAGGCGGCCAAAAAAAGAAGGCTATACTTCTGATGTAGCCTAGGCTGGCCTTGAACTCAAGTGATCCTACTGCCTCAGTCTCTTGAATGCTGAGTATGAGAAGTCACCTCCATGCCTGGTTAATTCCTAAGCCTTCTCAGACTTTGTTTATCCTTCTATCTCCATTCACTTCCACTTTAGCTCCCACACAACTCTGGTATGGAGACCCAGGCCTTTCTTACAAAGGAGGACAGCACAGCCCACATCCAGCATGAGGACACTTAATAAATATTTAACCATGGGGTTGGGAAGAAAAAGACATGGCTTTGTCAATCCTTCTAGTTCTCACCTGGAGTGCTCGAGTTGGTCCATCTGGGATAACTCTGATGGATAACATTCCAGAACCAGGCCTCATCTTTTGGTTAACAAACTGTTGTTCTGGTGGAACTGGTCCTAACAGCTCAACAGAAGAGTCAGGACCAAGAACAACTTCAGCTCCATCAAACAATCCGGAAAGTCCTCCTTTGGCCTAAAAGACATTAAAGTAAAGATACAAGAAAAGGTCATAGCAGAGACTTGGACAATTCAACACAGTACCCGGAGACAAATGAATTGGAATTCTCCTTTAGGGAGTCGCAGTTTGTTAGTCTAACAGATTAAAAAAGTGGCAGGACTGTGTAAAATGGCAAGGTACACTTACTACATTAATGTGGCAGGTTACACACACATACAATAGGAGGTAACCCCACAAACAAAGTGGATTGCTTTTACTCCACCTTATAATAAATCTCAGTCACTGAAAATAAGTTTATTAAGTAGCCAAAATCAGTTTTGTTTCTTTGAGTATTATCATTGAGGGTTGCCAAAAAAAAACCTTAAATATTATAAAATTGATCACTAATCACTCAGCTTTCCAATTAAAAAGCCAGCTCCAGAGCTGAAGTTTCCCAGGCTGATGACTAAACAGCCAAGTCAGTGCCACATCTCAACTGTCATATGGCACTGGGACACATTTAGCAAAAGTCATAATCCTGCTGCGTTCCCCATAAACATGCAGGTTGACAGGATGAGGCCCGTGGGGACACACTATAGCTAGAGAGAAGAAATATTTCAATTCTTTCTCTTTGTTTTGTTTTAGTATTCAGAACAGGGCCTTACTCTGTTGCCTGAGCAGCCTCAAACTCATCATCTCCTGACAGGATTGTAGGTACCACCATGCCCACCCATCTTCGTTCATTCTAAGTACTTATACTTGGTTCATTCTAAGTACTGAGTAATAAAAAGGCATATAGGACAGGCTTCAATACAAGGAAAGCCTTTCATAAGTTAGTTTAGAAAGTATAAACATAACCTGGAAAGGGTAGGTCAAAAACCATTTGCAAGCCTTCTATCGCTGTATTTAGCATAGGAATGAAACAAACCCAGTTCCCTAACTAAAACACATTCACAGCAAAGACGTGGTGGGCAGATACAGGAAACAACAAACATTAAAAAGGGATTTGGGCGGGAGGAAAATGCTCCACGAAAATTGGAATTACATGGGCTTTTAAAAAAAACTAGAAGTAAAGTCAGGGTCAGACCCGGAACCCACCAATTATAGCAAGCCTTCTTTTGCCTCTAGAAGTCTGAATTGTATTGCTAATTGAAAATCCCAAATCCACTCCAGATGTGAGCTTCACATAAGTAAGCAGCTGGCCTTTGATGAGAAAAGCTCAGGGCCACAGAGGTAAAGAAAATAAATCTCAGCAAACAGAAGAGGCTTCTTAGGGCTGTACACACCACCATATGAGAGGACAGCCTGACTCCACCAGGGAGAGGAACACTCACTGTTCAGGGCCTGCTGCTGCACTGTGGATCTCTGAGTGAGTCCCACGGTGGACAGACCTGCACACACAGTCACTGTGGTGCTCTCCCTCCCACCCGCGCACCTCAGATGCAGGGGCCCATACCAACTCAAAGAACGAAAGGGCAGAAATCTCAATCCCTGATAAAGTCCCTGGAAATTTATTAAGCCACAGACTGGCTGATTTGAGGACAAATCCAGTCTAGACTGCTAGTTGCTATAACAAAATACTAACTTTGATACCACTAAGAATGTAGCAATAAGCAAAATCAAAAACATGTATACACATACCAATTGGTTATATAATACCAAAATGGTCAGTCTTGAAAACATATACATACAAGTAACACACACACACATGTATGTACTCACATATTTAACAGGCGTGAATTTGAAAGAGAGCACAGGGAAGATATGGGAGGTTTAAAGGATGAAAATGGTAAAGTGATGCAATTACATCAGAGGAGGAGGGGAAGAGGACCACAATGATGAGTAGGATGATGATGCACAGCTCATGATGAGCTCCCACGCTTTACCCATCCAAGTACCCATCTTAGCATTAGACTTTGAACAGATACTTTTTTTTTATAACCTTCTTTTAAAAAGTACATAGGTAATTTATGTTACCAGGGAAAAACAGTTCAGAATCACCAAGAACAGAAGAAGAAAAAAAGACATCACTCAGGACATCTGCTTCTAACACACTTAGTCCATCACCTTCAAGAACACATCCTATAGAGCTGGAGGGACAGTTCAGTGGTTAAAAAAGTTTGCTGCTCTTGCCGAGGATCCAAGTTCGATTCCCAGCACTCATGCTGAGTACCATTCAAGCACCTATAGCTCCAGTTCCCAGGAATCTGACAGACTCTTCTGAACTCTGCAGGTGCCTGCATTCTGGTGTACACATACCCACACACAGATATGCACAGATACACACAGTTAAAATAAAATAAATTTTGAGCCATGGATGAAGGAGCTGTGGGAGCAGAAGATTATAAGAATTATAAGAGCCATGAATCCTGCTGTGAAAATCTTAGAAATGGCTGCTTAAACAGGACAGGAACAGGGCATGCCAACACGGAAGGGGGCAAGTTTTATGAGGGTCCCACACATAGACAAAGAATTTCAGGCAACAAATGACTGCAGGGAGGAGAACTGGTCACTCCAGGGATAAGACACCTATATCAGTTATTCAATGCAGAATGGTCAGCCCTAAAAGGAATGCACACAAAGAACCAAAATGGACTCAGTGGGCTGCATTTATATACACTCGTGGGCATACATATGTATATATATGCATGTAACAATAATCAGAGAAAAATCGACTTGAAAGTTGGGGGAGCATGAGAGGGATTTGAGGGAAGGTAGCTGGGGCAGAGAAAGGGAAGGGGAAAGTGATGTGAATCTATTTCAATTAGAAAAATATCTAAAAATAAATCTTTTAAAAGAAAAAAAGAAAAGGCTATTTCCCATGTAGCAACACAAAGATGCACAGCCAAAGTTTCTTGACTACCCTTAACAAAAATGCAGTATGCTCTCTGGTTACTTCTTCCCAGTGGAGAAATCATCATGTATAACATAGGTGAGACTTTGTTTTGAAGAAAGTACAACCCTTGGGCGCTGCGACTGACAGTGTCAAAAGCAACTGACCTGAACAACCAGCCCATGCAAGCCACAGGTCAGTCTTCCTTCCCGGAAGCTCCACGTCTGTGTTGTGCTGCGCCTGTGGTCTGGTTTTCTCAGCATCAGTGGCTCATACCTGCACAGAGACATCAGTGAATCCTCTGGGTCGAAGCCTGAGGAGGAACTGAGGCTCAGCCCCTCTGCCTCCCGGCACCCCGCCATGGAATCTGATGGGCATCTTAGTTGAGCCTCACATGAGGAAAGCCAAAAGACCAGGATGGAGAGCCACAACCCCGGTGTGGGAGTCTCATGGGGCAAGCCATCTTGCAGTTGGAAGCAGCTATCTGCTGAACAGTTAAATCAACTGTCTCTACTGTCCTATTTTTAAATACTCTGGGTCTTAACTTACACATTTGTGGAAATTTATAAAGTACCAAATGAAAACAAACACACTGATATTATGGAGAAACTAATATGTGGTAAATGAAGTAACGTATTTAAACTAATGTAACTCATGCAAACTGTCCAGAGAGTTACACATAAAAACATGTCTCCAGAGTATTGTTTTGGTTTGTTTGTTTGTTTGCTTGGTTGGGTTTTTTGGTTTTGTTTTTATTTTTTGGAGTTTTGAGACAGGGTTTCTCTGTATAGCCTTGAGATGTCCTGGAACAAACTCTGTAGACAAATTAATTCTTCTCGAAAGACAACAAATTAGAAATACTTAAGAATAGAAACTTTGTTTCTACGAAGCAAGGATAGACTGGAATTCCCAGGAAAGTAGATATTTATTTTCTATCAAAGATCTTATTATTTGATCTTTAACACCTGCATGGGTACTGTCACAATAATTTTTAAAATTAAAATAATGTCTGAGAATTTGACAGGCATTAGCCATTAAGGAAAAAAATACAAAATAAAAAACAAATTCTCAGGAGGGTTTACAGAACTCTACTTTTGAGGGGGAAATTTCTTGGGTCTGAATTTGAAGGCAATCAGCTTGACTAGTGAATTACCCATCGGATTACCTGTTGTCTGTCACAGCGGCCAGGCCAGCGATATCCAGGATGGCGGATCCCTCGATGGAGCGTGTGGCTGAGGGCTTGTTGGGGTTGTGAGGAACTGCTGAGCCCTCGTGGGCCAGCATTCCGGACCCTGTCATCCTCCAGAGCTGAGAGCGCTTTCCTGGTTCCTGACAGACAGACACACAGATGTGGCCACAGCTAGCCCTGTCCATCAATCACAAGCCCCCTCTAAGGGCCAAAGATGCTCTCCACTGGAACTGGATGTTTTCCATATCATAGAAAGACCCAACTAAAGATTTCATTATTGTGAATTTTTTTTTTTTTTTTTTTTTTTTTTTTTTTTGGTTTTTCGAGACAGGGTTTCTCTGTGGCTTTGGAGCTCGTCCTGGAACTAGCTCTGTAGACCAGGCTGGTCTCGAACTCACAGAGATCCGCCTGCCTCTGCCTCCCGAGTGCTGGGATTTCTAATTAACCTTAAATAAAGCATACTAAACTCTTTTTCATCTTTTATTTTATTTTAGTGTGCACATGTATGTGTGTGTTGAATGTTCCACTGTGTGGAAATCTGAGGATAAATCTCAGGAGTTGGTTCTCTCGTTCCATAATGAGATACGGAGCTCAAACTCAGGTTAGCAGAGTTATGTGACAAACCCTGGGCCATCTTACTGTCCATTTGCTGAAGTCCGAACAAGCAACCAACATTTGTAAGTGGTACAGATTTCTTAAGAAGTCTTCTTTGGGGGTTGGAGAGATGGCTCAGAGGTTAAGATCACTGACTGCTCTTCCAGAGGTCCTGAGTTCAATTCCCAGCAACCACATGGTGGCTCACAGCCATCTGTAATGAGATCTGGTGCCCTCTTCTGGCATGCAAACATGCACGGAAGGAATGTATACATAATAAATAAATAAATCTTTAAAAAAAAAAAAAAAGAAGTCTTCTTTGGGCTGAAGAGACGGCTCTATGGTTAAGAGCTTTGTGCTCTTGTAGAGGACCAGGTTCACTCCCAGCACCCACATCAGGGAGCAATTGACAGCTGCTTGTAACTCCAGTTCCAGGCAGGCAGCTAGTGACCTTTTCTGGATTCCACAGGCTAAGTACGGATAAGTGCACATACCCACACACAGACATGCACATGTAGGAATAATTAAAAGAAATTCTTATAATGTATGCACCTATTAGTTTTCCTTTAAAAAAAAAAGTCAATGACTGGGCAATCTCCTCCCTAGCTATACTGCCATGAATACCACTGTTCCATATGATGACTTCAGGTGTCTTGAGTTCAGAGGAGAGTTTAACTATGCCAAGAATATGTGCAAGTCAGCACCCTGTCTCTGGCATTCATGTAAACTGCCAGAGCAGGGACAGCAGCAGCCCTCACTACTTCCAGTGCTTACCATCTCAATATTTATGAATTGATTATAACCAATTATTAACTTGGTTGCATTTAAAGGTTATTTTCAGTTGATTGCTTCTGATTTTCAATGCATTTTCTTTGCTAGAATACTTAAATACTGCAATTAGGCTTCCGGGTCAGATAAGGTCAGTCAAGGATGTTTACCTAGTCCATTATATACTACAGGTGATAACACTTATTGAGACCCTGCTGCTGGTCAGGCCTGGGTACAGTAACTCATTCAACCTTAAAAACAATCCAACAAGGTGCATGCTGTTGCTGTCCTTACAGATGAGGAAGTTAGGGTTTGGTGAGAAAAGTTAATTTCCCCATGCTGTCACAACTAGTGACCAGAGGGACTACTTGGACCTGTCCGATGCCAAAGCCCACTTAACTGTTCTGTAATGTTGCCTCCCCACTGCAGGGACACCTCTCCCAAGCTGCAACTCTCAGGGTCACACACTCACAGCATGTAGGAGCTTCACTGCCGCAATGGACACTTCTGGCTCCGCCCACTAACTCATTCACAAGTTACACACATGCCAGAAAGATCGTTTTTCAGCATTCTACAATTTTTTAGAGGCTAGGAATTGAGTCTATGGCTAGGCAGAGTTCCTCTGCGGAGCTATATTCCCGGCCCTGCATTCTACATCCTACAGAGTAGAAACCAAAGGGTATAAAGTGAATGTCAGAGTCAAGATGCCAGGACCTGAGATCAGCTGCACAGTCACAAGGTGAGCTAGTTCACAACCCGAGTAATGTGGATGAGGCAGCTAAGCTCACGGAGCCTGCTTTCTGACCTGTCAAGAAGGCAAACTAAGTGACCTCTTCAGTTCTTGTAGTAAATGTAAAAGAGCTGTGGCTTCATAACTGTATGCTGTGCTACTATCCCCACAACTCTGACACAGCACTACATGAACATTGTCTTAGATCATAGGTCTCAACCCACGGGTTATGACTCCTTGGGGGTGGGGATGGGGGTCAAAGGACACTTTCACAAAGGTTGCATAGCAGATATCCTGCATATCAGATTACATTTACATTACGATAAGAATTGCAAAATTAGTTTTGCAGTAGAACAAAATAATTTTATGGTTGGAGGGTCACCACAACTATACTAAAGGGAAGCAGCATTAGGAAGATTGAGAACCACTGTCTTAGATGTTTCCTTTATTCCTCCCAGGAAGTCAGTAAAAAAATGTAGCTCGGAAGAAGGGGGAAAGCTAGTCTCAAACTACACCAGCACCCTCTTCTTCCTGCTGGAACTGCTGACTGCTCCTGTAAGATCAAAGTCAGCCTCAATCTCCAAACGCAGCCTCCCACAGTCTCATCTATGCTCACATCTGCCCTCAGCACCAGCCGGCACAGGAAGCCCCTCAGATGCCACAGGCTGAGTCACCCAGTCGCACAGTGAGGGAAGCTGGCCTGCAGGAACTTACTTATCCCAAGCTGGAAACAACCAGAACTCCCTCTTAAAAATATGGATTTCCTGAGAAACTGCCATACTGCTTTCCAAAGTGGTTGCACAAGTTTGCATTCCCACCAGCAATGGATGAGGGTACCCCTTTCTCCACAACCTCTACAGCAAAGGCTATCATTGGTGTTTTTTATTTTAGCCATTCTGACAGGTGTAAGATGGTATCTTAAAGTTGTCTTGATTTGCATTTCCCTGATCGCTAAGGAAGTTGAGCATGACCTTAAGTGTCTTTTGGCCATTTGAACTTCTTCTGTTGAGAATTCTCTGTTCAGCTCAATGCCCCATTTTATAATTGGGTTGGTTAGCCTTTTATGGTCTAGTTTCCTGAGATCTTTATATATTTTGGAGATCAGACCTTTGTCAGTTGCGGGGTTGGTGAAGATCTTCTCCCAGTTAGTGGGTTGCCTTTGTGTCTTAGCGACAGTGTCCTTTGCTTTACAGAAGCTTCTCAGTCTCAGGAGGTCCCATTTATTCAATGAGGTCCTTAATGTCTGTGCAGCTGGGGTTATACGTAAGAAGTGGTCTCCTGTGCCCATGTGTTGTAGAGTACTTCCCACTTTCTCTTCTATCAGGTTCAGTGTGTTCGGACTGATATTGAGGTCTTTAATCCATTTGGACTTGAGTTTTGTGCATGGTGATAGATATGGATCTATTTTCATTCTTCTACAGGTTGACATCCAGTTTTGCCAGCACAATTTGTTGAAGATGCTCTCTTTTTTCCATTGTATACTTTTAGCTCCTTTATCGAAAATCAGGTGTTCATAGGTTTGTGGGTTAATGTCAGGGTCTTCTATTCGATTCCATTGGTCGACTTCTTTGAGCCTATAATTAGTGATCCTAGAGAAGCTAATTAAGGAGAACCCAAAGAAAAACATATAGGCATCCTCCTGAATATTAACCTTCAGCAAGCGAGGAAAGGAGACAGAGACAGAGACCCACATTGGAGCACAGGACTGAAATCTCAAGGTCCAAATCAGGAGCAGAAGGAGAGAGAGTATGAGCAAGGAACTCAGGACCGCGAGGGGTGCACCCACACACTGAGACAATGGGGATGTTCTACTGGGAACTCACCAAGACCAGCTGGCCTGGGTCTGGAAAAGCCTGGGATAAAACCGGACTCTCTGAACATAGTGGACAATGAGGACTACTGAGAACTCAAGAACAATGGCAATGGGTTTCTGATCCTACTGCACGCACTGGCTTTGTGGGAGCCTAGGCAGTTTGGATGCTCAACTTACTAGACCTGGATGGAGGTGGGGGTTCCTTGGACTTCCCACAGGACAGGGAACCCTGATTGCTTTTCGGGCTGGGGGGGGGGGACTTAATTGGGGGAGGGGGAGGGAAATGGGAGGCGGTGGCGGGGAAGAGACAGAAATCTTTAATAAATAAATAAATTAAAAAAATAAAATAAAAAAAAATAAAAATATGGAGATCTTTCCTGGGAGCCCTTTTCCTCTTTCCTAACAATTTAACCCTAAACATTTAGATGTGACTGAGGAAGGAAGAATGTGCCCAGAATGCCCTTGACTATTAGAAACCTGTCTGGATCTGCAGATGTTTGCCCAGATGACAAACTTGGCACGTAAGCCACGGGTGGTGACATGTTAGTGCAAATGCAGACCTCCATCAGGGCTCTCCAGGTCCACGTCCTCCAGATGACAACTTCATGGTCTTCTTCCCTGGTTGCTGCTGCATCTCCATGGTCCCGAACTTCTGCCATCTTTCACTTTCAACTATTTGCTATCACTCTTCCTGCCATTTATTACGATCTTTGACCAAATTTTACTGCTTTCCCCTCCAAATCTAGGTCAGCTAACTGGAATATTTTCCCATACTCACAGGCGTGCCTTGCTCTTCTTACGCTAACTCATCAGAGGACATGAAAAGGGGTACTTGCCAGTGGGACATTTTCCTTTAGTTCAGTTTGAGATAAAAGAAGCAACAGGCAAGGAAAAAAAAAACAAAATAGAAATCACAATTCACAGCTTCAGGACTGTCCTCTCTCCAGAAGGACCTGGGAGTGAGATGGCTGGAACACCCCCCCCCCCCCCCCCCCCCCCCCCCCCCCCCGCAGCCAGCACGATCACAGTGAACACAGCAGGAGCACAAGCCCAGAGCCTCCAGGGCTCCCGGCCCAGTTCTTGCAGGGCCAGAGACTCTGGACTAGATGAGCCTGAGCCCCCAACTCTTGTCGCCCACCTCTGAGCCTTTACCTTCTTTTTTAGGATGACTCTCTGCGTCTTTGGGGACACATCCAAGACGAGTTCTGCACAGGTAACTGCCTTGTGGGAAGCCACGGGCCTTCCTTTGCCCTCCTGCAAACTAAGATGAAATAAATGAGTGCACATGTATACACATGTATACACACACACACACACACACACACACGAGCAATGCATAAACCTCTATTAACAAACAAAAAAGTTGACTGCTGTCATCTCAGTACTTAGCAAACTGAAGGAAGAAGAGAACCCAAGCTATACAGAAGAAACTCTGTCTCAAAACAGACAAACAAACCAACAGAAACCATGAAGAAAAGGCCTGACAGGACACAGGAATAGAGCCACTCTTAGCCCTACAAGTTAGGACTCACTGGTGAACACAAAACTCTGGCATTTTCCCTCTCCTCATAATTTCAGTGGCACAAAATCAAGACATGAAATGACGGTCATGAATCTTTGGTGGGGGGCAGGGAAAACCCAAGGTAGGTGTCCAAGGGCAAAGCCACGCTCTGCTCTGCCAAACAGAGCATCAGCATCACCGTACTCCCAAGTCTTGGCAAGAAATGGAATCCTTTTAGGAGGAAAAGAATCCAGAGGGCCAATAGTCAGCCACCTTCCCCCAATTCAAACCTGTGGTGCTTCCCTGTGGCTTAAAAATCCCAAGCGTTATGGATTGCTGGCGCAGCTCGGGTGTTTATTATAATATTATTATTTGTGTGGGATGTTGTGGGTTGTATGTAAATGGTCGGGTAAATGCAACTGTATGCGTGCATTGGAGGCCCAGAGAGCAACATTGGGTGTCTGCCTCTACCACTCGGCTCCTCATTATTTGAGACAGGGTCACCACTGGACCTGGGCCTCACTGTTTCAGTTAGGTTAGCTGGCCGGCAAGACCTAGGACGTGCCCAACTCTGCCCACAGTGCTGGGGTTGTGAGCACCGGCCACCACACTTAGCTTCCCATCTGAGAGTCGGAATCCAAACTCGGGAACTTACGCTTGTGAATAAAGAGCTGTGCCCACTGAGCCCTTCTCAGCTTCTCACTTTAGAACACATGCATAATGCTCGAATGACGTTTAATTTAGATCACTTGCCTGTTTGCATCAACCCTTAACATTACAAAAGTACTGATGAGTTCGGTTAATAATTAGTCATCTGGACATCAAAAGCATATGTGACAAAAGCAAAACAAAATTCAACAAATTAGATTTCACTGAAATTAAAAAAAAATTGTCCTTTAAATAATACCTTCAAAAAAAAAAAAAGTCACAGTCAACCCATAGCATGGGAAATCAAACTGCAAAGCTGAGATGCCTGCTGACTGACTGACTGACAAACAGACAGACAGGCACACAGGCAGCAAGTACACAGCACAGAGCACTTCTCAGACTCATGCAGACTGAACACGTTTCATAAAATCAGGGTCACAAAAATGTGGCTGAACCCAAAACATGACACTAAGTGAAAGATGCCAGCCAAAGAAGGTCACCAGGGTGACCCAGACTCAGGGACTACCCAGTTAGCCAAGCCTACAGGAACAGAAAGGAGATTAGAGGTCACTGAGGTCAGGGTGGAGGAGTGGAAGATAGTGCCAGGGGAGGCTCTTTTAGGAACAGCAAAATGACGATCATGATGACAACCGCAACAACAGTGTACTAAATGCCACTACCTATTCAGTTTGAAATGGTTAATTTTATGTGACATGAATCTGACCTCAATAAAAATAAAAATTAAAAAAAAAACTGTTCTTTCTTCCGAGAATGCACACCAATAGCATTCGGTAGCCCCCAAAACTGGTTCCAAGTCCTAGCACCCAAACAGGGCCTGGGCTTCCAAGAGCTTCTCTCCCTCCCTGCTCCCGACCCTCACCCTCTCGGGCCACCATAGGACTCTCCCTTCAGAGCTCAGCAGCTGAGGGAACTTACAGAAACCAGAGCAAAAGGGGCTTACAACCAGACAGAACTGGTTTCTCAGGCACTAACCCTTAAGAAGGTTACATTGGTCAGTGCCATAGGAACAGCCCACAAACAAACCTTATTAGCCAATGTCAAGACAAACACCATAGGAATTCAAGATCCAGGAAGAGACTTATCAATTGTTCAGGCTAGGCTCAGCCCCTGCGGGAAGCCCTTAAAGGAAAAGTTGCTGCTACCCTACAGGGGTTGGGGGTAGGAAAGGCAGAGGCAGGCAGATCTCTGAGTTTGAGGCCAGCCTGGTCTACAGAGCAAATTCTAGGACACCCAGGACTGTTACACAAAGAAACCCTCTCGGAGACGGGGTGGGGTGGGGGGTTGGGGGGGGGGGGGGGGGTGGGGGGGGTATTGTTTACAGATGAGAATGTGGACTAGACTCTCAAGGGAAAACCTGGGCTTGGAGTTTAGTAAAGAAAGCATTGGCTGTGACTTGTCTCCTCAGAAACTATTTAAACTTTAAAAACCAGTGAATAGTTAAAAGATTCTGCTTTGCATGAACTATAATTAAGTCCAGAATTACCCGGAGAACGTGTACGTGGCAGCAATGTAAATGAAATTTTCGTAGTACAACTGTCGGTTATTCTGGAAGTCATTCATGTTGCAGCTGATCTCCGAGGAGCCTGCCCCCTTAACAGTCAATGTGATGAAGGGTGGGAGGGTGGGCTCATCCCAGGCATAATCCAGTGATGTCATGGGCTTCACTTCAGTCCGCAGCCTGGGTTCAGCTACGCCATGCTGAGTGAAGACAACAGGAACCTAGAGGGCAGAGGACTTTGTTCAGGGCAGTTTCCTGGAAAGTGAGCCAGACAGACAGAGGTGGACGCTCCCATCGTCCCAGTGACAGGACAAGGCAAGGACCACAGGCAACCGGAAATAGAGTGCCTGGCAGCTCAAACTGTGACTGCAGCTCCAGGAAAAGCCATAAGTGAAATTTGTAGGTGCCGATACATAATATACACACATAAATAAAAATGCAAAAACAATCCATCTTAAGACACTTTGCCAAAATATCCAAGGCAGCAATTCCATTGCTCCCTGTGAATGTCTGAATACGGGAAGAATGGGGATCTGGACACTGGTTCTAAAAAGTCTTATATTCTAAGACACATAACTTGAAGGAGTAATTTAAAATGAATCTTATGGGTCAGGGAGTTGCTCAGCAGATAAAGGTACATGTTGCCAAGCTTAATGGCCTGAGTTTGATCCCCCAGGAACCACATACTGGAAGAAAACCAACACCTGAACCATGGTCTTTGGCCTTAACATGTCTGTGGCACTCACACACACACAAAATAAAAGACAGAATCTCATAATTTCCACTTAACATTTAGAAGTATAAAAATGTGCCAGGTTATGGTAGCACCCACCTTTAATCCCAGCACTCTAGAGGTAGAGGCAGGCAGGATCTCTGAGTTCGAGGCCGACCTTGTCTACAAAAGCTAAGTCTAGAACAGGCTTCAAAGCTACAGAGAAACCCTGTCCTGAAAAACAAAAAACAAAACGAAACAACAACAACAAAATGCTAGCTGTAATTGAGCAACAGCAGTGGACCCACTCAGCTCTTCCTGAGCAGCCTGATCCCTTTCTCTGCCTGCACAGCATGTCTACAGGGAGCACCGTGACAACCAAATTCTTAGTCAAAAAGAAGTTTTCGGGGCAGAAAATTTACTTCAACCTGGATGAGGCAGCTTAGTGACCATCATAATCGGCAGATGTGGCTGGAAAGATGGCTCAGTGGTTAAAGCACTTGTTCTTCCAGAGGACCTGGGATCGATTCCCAGTACTCACATGGCGACTCACAATTATCTATAACTCCAGTTCCAGGGGAATCTAATGCCCTCTTCTCTCTCTGAAGATACCAGGCATACTTGGTGCATACATGTACATGCAGACAAAATGCTCAGACACATGAAATAAATTAGGATATCTAAAAATAATAATACCAGTTGAAACACCTCTTCAGAGTTGGGGCTTCAGGGTCACAAAGCTCCAGTGAGTGTCACGTGTGCACCGTACCACAGTCTTCCACCCTGCCCCACGTGAGCAGCCAGCCCTCCTCATAAGTGCGCAGTACCTTGGAAAAGTTGTCAATTCTGAAAGGAGGCGGTAACTGGTCTGTGTCACTAAAGGAGATCCTGTATGTAGCTCCTCGGAGAGTAATTTCCACTCGGAGGAAGAAGCATTTCCCCAGGGTGTCCCTGCAGGACAAGGAGCAAAGGCCACATTAAAAGGAGACAGGCTGAAGAGATGGCTAGGTGGAGAGAGCTACAACTCTGGTTCCAGGAGCACCTGATGTCTTCTGAGTTCCAAGGGCACCAGGAACCCATTCAATACATAAACATGCATGCACTCAAACACACATGCACATAAAACAAAAATAAATCTTAAAAAAAAGTGGGGGGACAGACTGTGGTCCCTTGGCTCCTCATTTACTACATTGTGCACACATATACAGGATGCTGGCAGCTGCAGCCCACTGCATGGTCCCTGAGCAAACTTAGGACGTAGGAGGACTAGAGAGACGGCTCGGCAGGTAGGAAACATATGGCTCGTGAAAAACCAGAGCTAAGTCCCAACACCTACATTAAGAGGCTCACAACCACCTATAACTCCAGGTCCAGGGGATCTAACGACTACTTTGGGTCTCCTCAGACACAAGCACTCACACCACACATACCCACACGCGTGCATGCACATAATTAAAGTTTTAATTTAGAAAGTAGAAACTGTTAACAGCAAAAAGTGGTGATTTCCTAATCATCTCTTCAGGTGATATTCTTTTACGAAGACCTGTGAAAGGAAAGAATATTCCTTTCAGACATTCAAGGTCATTCTCAAGTACACACTGAGTTCTAGGTCAGCCTGGGCTACATGAGACCCTGGGGAAAGAAGTACACGTGTTCTATTTTGTGTTTACGAGCACTGTATTTAGATATATTAACTAGAGGAAAGAAAAACCTAGTTTTACAGAAAATATCAATTAACAAATGAAGAAATTTTTAAAGATTACCATTTCAAATCCCTTACATAACAATTTCAGTTTTGTAAATAGTTTGGGGACACAGAATATTGGACTGCCAATGCTGCCTCAACAGGTTAGTCCTCTTCATGAAGATGGAAAGGAAATTTTTGCAGCAGAGAGAGAAGGTGGGCACCACGAAAGCCAAGTGATGATCAAACCAAACCAGTAACAAGATTAATGTGCCACAGCCCTTCTGATGCGACTCTAGAGGAACAATTCACACAAAGGGCTGACCTGACCTACACACAGGACACTGGCATCCAAATGCAGAAAAGAGCACATCCTACAAGACCACAGCAGCAACTGGCAAACAAACACCACTGGCTCACAACCAAGAAGAGAGAGCTGGGTCGACTCTCCACTGCAGCACATAAAAGCATCAGCAGCTGCATTGGACAAGTGACCACTGATGGGATCCCAGCTCAGAGAGAGTGCACTGCGGTGAAGGAGAGCATGCCAATTCACCCAGGCTGTGACAGAGACTGCACGGTGCTCTACTAAATTCCTTGTGAGTGTATTGATGGTATCATAGTTATGGTATTACTATTTGTTTTAAAAACAAAGGTATTTCCCTAGATACACATGATACCATTGTTTGTGGTAGGTGCTGGATTTAATACAGCTCAAGTATCACGATGACCTGGACTTTCTTTCCAATGGTTCAGCAAAGTGCACTCACGTGTGCTCAACCCCAGAGCAGGTGTGGGAAAAGGGGAGGGACAGAAGTGGGGAGGGGAGAGATGGAAGAGTTCCCTGTACTGCTCCTGGGACTTCTCATTCAAATTGTTTCCAGATGAAAAATTGGGGAAAGGAAAAGCAATGGGTGGGTGGCACCGGTCACTCGGTAGCTTAGATTACACACTAAAGCCATTTTTAAAGGATTAACACTAGGCATACAGTCACCACTTTCCCTTTTACCCCATCCTCACCTTTATAAAGTAATCAGCTTTAATCTCAGCCTAATGAATGGCTCCCAACAGCATGTTTATTTTAGCAGAAATAGAAAAAAAAACCACAAAATTCCTATGGATCTCAAGAATTCTGAAGAAAAGAGCCACCAAAACGAAACTGAAGGTCTCCCATGGCCTCACTTCAAAAGGTACTATGAAGCTACAGCAACCAATACTAGTACTAGGCACGCAGACAGGCCAGTGAGTGAACAGGAACCCCAGAAACAAACCCTTGTGTGTACGGCCAAATGCCTCCCAACAACCAATGCCACTGGAGAAGCAGAACATCCACAGGCCAAGAAGTGGCTCCTCCCAGTTATACCACACAAGGGTTAACTCAAAGCCGACCAGACCCAAAAGAGTTGAGATTATAAAACCCTTAAGCAAACAAAGGAAAACAGCCTCATGGCACTGGATTTGACAACTGTTTCTGCAATGCATTATCAAAAGCAACCAAAGAAGCAATAAACTGGATTCAACAACAAAGAGATTCTCATAGAAGGCAATCAGCAGCAGGTAAAGGCAGAAGAGCAGATGTGCAGATCACATCCCTGGTTGGGGCTAACATCCAAAAGGAACAACAACCAGCTCAAATAACCCAATACAAAAGTGGGCAAGGATCCGATGAAGACAAACAGGCTCATGAAATGATCATTAGAGAACTGTGAGCCAGTGCCATAGTGAGGGCAGGGGCTGAGCTCAGGAGCAAAGTACCTGCTGTCATTTATGAGAACTTGGCGGCTCAATACCCAGTAGCCCAGAGACAGCCCACAGTGAGATTCCCTGCTCACTGCTATTGAAATAGCTACTACAGACATCACCAACAGCAAATGCTAAGCTTGGTAAAGTGGAGAAACTGCAGCCCCCAGGCACAGCTCACAGGAAAATAAAATGCTATAATCCTAACAAAACACAGCATAGCACACTCTTGAAAGATTAAAAATGATAAAGCCAATGACCTATACCTGTGACCTATGTCTACAATCCTGGCCACTGAGGAGGCTGAAGTGGGGAGACTGTTGGAGTTCTCAGTTCAAGACTAGACTAAACAACACAGTAAGACCTTGTATTAAAGAAAAAAATTAGAAATAAAACAGCTGACATGGTGGTACACACCTTTAATTCAATAACTCAGAAGGCAGAGGGGCAAACAGATCTCCATGAGTTCAAGGTCAGCCTAGTCTATATAGCAAATTTCAGGCCAGCCAAGGCTGCAGAGAAGACCCTATCCCAAAAAAACAAATAAAGCCTGGCGGTGGTGGTGCACTAGGGAGGTAGAGGCAGGCGGATCTCTGTGAGTTCGAGACCAGCTTGGTCTACAAGAGCTAGTTCCAGGACAGGCTCCAAAACCACAGAGAAACCTTGTTTCGAAAAACCAAACAACAATAAAAAATAAAAAAATAAATTTAAAAATCATATTATCCAACAATTATATTCCTGGATCTACACACTAAAGAATTGAAACCAGGGTCTGGAGTGCACATGCGCACACCTGTGTTCACAGTAGGAACCAAAAGGTGGAAGCATCATTAGGTGGACAAACAAAATGGGAACAGACATGAGATGCTATTCAGCCTTAAAAAAGAAGAAAATGCTAACCCATGCCACATGAATAAACATAAAGGATATTATCCTAAGTAAAATAGGATAGTCATGAGAAGATAAGTATTGTACATCTCCACTCATATATTGTCGAGTAATCAAATTTCTAGATACACCATGTAGAATGGGTACTGCCAAGGCTGGGGCAAGGGAAACAGTAATTTAATTGGTGTAGAGTCTGAGTTTTACAGGACATGCTCTAGGCTCTGTGTGCATGGATATGAATGTGCACTGGCTGCTCAAGAGTGTGCAGCAATGTGTGCACTGGCTAGTCAAGGCGGGGTGGCAGGGGAGAGTCACAAAGGTCCCTGTGTTCACAGAAAAGCACAAGGGAAACCAGGAATGTTAAACCCAGAGGGTTGGGGCTGGAGAGATGGCTCAGTGGTTAAGAGCACCGGCTGTTCTTCCAGAGGTCCTGAGTTCAATTCCCAGCAACCATATGGTGGCTCACAACCATCTGTAATGAGATCTGGTGCCCTCTTCCGGCGTGTGGGCATACACGGAGGCAGAATGTTGTATACATAATAAATAAGTAAATCTTTAAAAAAAAAACACAGAGGGTTGTTCCTTCAAAGGGAGGGATGCATAACTTGTTATCTACCTTGAAAGCTGGGGGCTGATAGTAGCCTGGTGACCTTTGTACTATCTGTGAGGCTGAGATCACACTGGATCCCCCACCCCAGATCCTTATCATGAGCTTGCCAATCTACAGAACCCATCTTTATGGAAGGTGTCACATGTTCTTTATAGAATTTCAATATAGTCATATATTAAGTTTTATTGTCCAAATGGACTGAGTTGATTATCACCAGGAAAATTTTCAAGAAATTGTGCTATGGTTAAATATGCCTAAAATAAACTACTTGGAAGTAGTCTGAACTAACACCAGCTAAGTCATATTGAACAGAACAACCTTCTTGCCTCCCACTCTGCTGGTTTAGGGGTTGCAGAGACCCCTGCATGTGTGCAGCAATGAGAATATGCACTGATTGTTTGAGGGCACAATCAAAAAAGGTGATCACTGTAGCCAAGAAGTTTAAAGTCAAGCTGGACAATCAAGCAAAAAATAACCTTCAGTCTCAAGAAAACAAAACCCTAAAAATTGTTGTTGATGATGGGGCTAAGAATGTGTTCAACGGCAGTAACTGCTTAGCATGTGCAAAGCCCAAGGTTCAACCGCAAAAAAATATAACAATAACAATAAAGCATTTGAAAGGAAGGAAATTAAGTCATCCTGAGCTAGCTGAGGCTGAATTTGGTTGATTTTTCTAACAAGGACCTGAGGTTCACTGGATTGAGCAAATAAGATGTGTTTAGATTTGTCAACTTGACACAAACAAAAATAACCTGGAAAGAAAGTTTGATTGATGGATTGTCTCAACATCAGGTTGGTCTGTGGCTCTGTCGGGGACTGTCTTAATTTAGTTAATCAATATGAGAAGACCTAATCTATGGTGGTAGCACCATTCCCTAGGCAAAGTATCCTGAGCTGTATGACATTGGGGAAATGGATTAAAGTACATCTAATAAACAAGTGAGCATGCATGCATTCATTTCTTTCTCTCTGCTCATACGTGACTAGCCGTTTGGGGTATCAGCCTTGACTCCTCCACTATGTTGGATTATAAACTAAAAGCATAAACTGAAATAAACCCTTTTCTCCCCCAAGTTGAGATTTTTTTTTCTTTTTCTTTTCTTTTTTTTTTTTTTTTTTTTTTTTTTTGGTGGTTGTGGGGGGTATCAGGATATTTTTTATCATGGTAACAGAAATGAAACAAGACAGAAGAACATTCAAATGCAAAAGAATAAACAGGATCGTTACCACCAGTAGCACCACCTGAACACAAACAGCAATAGAGTTAGTTATAGGCAGTCACTCTGGACTTCACACACCATAAGACCAGAGAACTGTATTCGTCACTTAAAGCTGCTAACATCTTCTATAACTCATCTGATCAAAATGCTGCCATTTCCTTGGGGTTTTACAAGTTCTGAGAACTCAATCTGAGCTCGATCAAGCCTCAAACTCACCTCATGTTGATATGGAAGGAATTATTCTTGTTGACTTCAAAGCCTCCAGACCAAATGCAATTGGGAACGTCCATCAGCCTGACACATAACAGCTGGTCGTAGTCATTGCGTGGCCAGTGGAACACCACACTGGAACCAGGCAAGGTGGAAATGTAGCCATTAGGGTTGGATGTTCCCTAAAACACACAGATCAGGGCTTTAGTCACATTACTCAAAACCTGAGCAAGTCACATACAATTCTTGCTGAGTTCCTACCCTCAGCCTTATCCTACACAAGAGCTGCTGGGTCACTCATGTCATAAAACACAGTCTTGATGAGAAGCGAGCCTCGATTTTAAAAACAAACTCTAGCCATTCTTCAAAGCAAACTGCTTACCTGTCCCCGGGCAAATTCCCTTTGTGCAAATGCAAGCTTGTGAGATGATTTATTATCCAACAGGTAACGGGGGGCAAAGATGACCATACAAGTGTCAATATAGCGACCTCGGCCTTTCTTGACATCAATACCTACAAATGACAAGAACCATTTCATTGATTAATTATGACTGAAAATTCTTGTTCTGACAAAAATAAGTAGCCTTCATAATTCCTTAGTTCCTGTGAGCAAACACGTATGTCATCTGGAGTAGGTATGAAGCCCTTCAAGAATGGAATGGAAATATTAGCTCCTCACAATGTTTAATTCCTTTTAGAAAGCCCTGGGGGTGGGTGGCGAGATGGCTCAGTGGGTAAAGACAACCTGATTTTGATCCCTCAAACCCACATTGCTCACTCCTATTAGTTGTCCCCTGACCTCTACACAATGTACCATGGCATACATGCATGCATACAAAAAATAAGTAAATGTTTTAAAAATCTCAGGGTTTCCCCTGTATACACCACTATAATAACAGCTAAGACACATGGATGTTTTGGTTGTATATAGCTTAGTTTTCTGTTTATGAAACTAATCATTCAGACAACTCCACGCTACAATGATGCTTATACTTGGGACCCAAACTCCCCCTGCCAAGAGATCTGCCTTTGATAAATGGAATCCTCCAACTACTTAGTTGGATTCTACACCACTCTGAACTCAATTAAGTACTCTATCTAGAATCTTCTCTAGTAATTTTAGTCTACTATCCAATAATCCAACTCATAAGCAATGCTAGGATTTATTTATTCATTAAAAAATAGGTCTTCCCCACTTACTACAAACTGGAAACATATATATACATTCATAAAACACCCAGTGAGAAAGAAATCTCAAACCAACTAGTTTCACATAAAGACAAATGAAGTCACACTGAGTCACCTTGTAAAATCTGATGACAATTTTAAAAACTACAACACTCAGCAGGATGACTCACTCATTCGCTATGACAATAAATACAAGAAATAAGTTCAAAGCTCTGTGCTGAGTTCTGGATATATAATAATTAAAAATACTTATACCCAAAGTAATAAAAATAGCAGTCCTAATGCTTATCGACCCCTTCATATAGGTTAGGCCCTCTGTTAAAGCTTTACACTTAATTTTCACAACATCCCTCTGGAATAAGGGTATTAGTCACTTCTGCTGCACTAAGGCATGGGAAGTGGAGTCACGTGATTTAGGTCATGCAGCTACAGACAAGGCTAGGAGGTCAGCCTAGGCTCCTAGTGAGAGTCAGCACCCCTCCCAGTTACAGGTACCAACCTAAGGACCCCTAGCGTGCTTCAATTGGCCTGAGAGATCAGCTGAGATAAAAAGACTGAGCAGTCTCTGGAGACTGTCTCTGGAATTCTTACCTAAGATACCACGTGTCTCAAGAGTGTTGGGAAACCCCCACACACTTTTCTTCTGGGACAAGAAGAAAAGCTTAAGTTGCCAGAAACCAACAGTGTCAGCGTCAGCAGATCTTACTAATAAGAAATCCACTTCAAAAGCTGGCCCAGAGCAGCACAGACACCCTGCTTCTGGGAAAAGGTGATCTTTCTATTTCCCTTCTATCCTAGTTTACACCCTGGCAGACCTTGATGAATTTAGCTGAGATCAAAATGCACAAAAATCCTTCTTTTTCAAGGTGCATATCCCGGCTTTTCTGCTGGGGATTGCCTTGACAACGCACACACAAATGTCACAAAGCCGAAGACTTTTAAGATCCTATCTTGGCCCATTCCTTTTGTCCCTTCACTTGGAAGAAGGACAGAATTCAGATGACAGGCCTATAAGGAACACAGGTTTACAGACACTGCCAGGTTACACATGCGTTCACAATTTACACCTGCATCCACGACTACATACGCATGTACATTACACATGTGCTCAGTGCTCTAATTGCTTGTCTGCCACAACTCTGTGGCTCTCAGCAAGAGTTGTGCTAAAAGAAGTAACTTTGAGCCCAGTGGTGGTGGTGCATGTCTTTAATCCCAGAACTCGGGAGGCAGAGGCAGGCGGATCTCTGTGAATTCGAAGCCAGCCTGGTCTACAAGAGCTAGTTCTAGGACAGGCTCCAAAGCTACAGAGAAACCCTGTCTTGGAAAACAAAAAACAACAAAAACAAAAGAGAAGGAGGAGAAGGAGGAGGAGGAGGAGGAGGAGGAGGAGGAGGAGGAGGAGGAGGAAGAGGAAGAGGAGGAGGAAGAAGAAGAAGAAGAAGAAGAAGAAGAAGAAGAAGAAGAAGAAACAACTTTGTTTCTCTCCCTTCCCTAATCTGTCCGAAATACAGATTTCAGTTAACCTGGGTAGCTGGTTTTGAAAAATAAATTATGCACAAGTCGGGCCACCAGAAGGCCCCACCCACTCGAGGGGTGGAGAAGACAAATGTGAGTAGAATGCTCTCTTAGCTCAAATAAAGCTGGTTCCTTTGAGAAATTTTTATGTCCACTGTAAGGAAGAAGTTTTAATGTGAGTAGGAACACAAACCCAGGATGGGAGCATGAAACAAATTCAGGTTAAATTAACTGAAAAGGAAACTATGCTTGAACAATTCTCCTGTTAAGAAATCCTCAAGCAGGGCAGCCAAGCTGACTCAGCAACTAAAGGCGCTTGCCTCCAAGACTGATAACCTCAGTTCAATTTCCATGATCCGCACAATGAAAGGAAAGAATCAGCTCCGGCACACTGTCCTCTGATGTGCATACCTGTGCATAACACATGTCTACACACACGTGCGCATGCACACACATGCACACATTCGCACACATTCACACACACACACACAAAATAATTGAATACTTTTTAAAAAGAACTCAGGACTAAGCTACCCCATTCTCTGTAGGATTCTGGGTAAATTTGTACCATCATGGTTCTTCCTCCTACAACATGACTGTCTAGACCAAAACCAACACTGTACAACATTCCAGCGAATCCTGCAACCTCTTCTGGCCTCCTTGGGCAGGACCCAGAACCAGGCAGTTTTAGGCTAAACATGGCTGTAAAGTCCCTGGAAATGATTTACTACAAGGCCACACTGCTAACATACAAAACATGGGGAATACTTATATCTCATTGACCCTGAGCCTTTAGGAAATGCTTCACTCAACTGGGTATAGAATCCTCCCTGACACACCCACGAAGACGAGTAGGGGGCGTGGCATCCCCAAGTACATTTTACTGTATTTTTTGCCTCGGATTCACACAGCGCTGTCCTCCCATCTCTGCCCCAGGCCTCCTGTCCACATCTGGACTGTCACTTCTTACCTGCTTGTGGTTTCTAAGTTTGAATTAATGTGTGGGAACACCACAGGATGGGAGTGCTCTAGGTGTTTCTCTTATTCCCCTGAAAAAAGGTGTTTCATAGAACATATCTATAGAGATATTAATCTAGCATTCAGAGAAGAGATATAGGACCACCATCAAATCAGAAAACCTGTACTTGCTGCCAGGTCAACATGCATGGCTGGTTTACTCATGCAGGCCTAGGGTCTTTGGCCAATGGTACCAGTCCGCCCTCAGTCCCAAACATAACCCACCAATGTTGTAGATGAGCCCCGGGCGGTTTCCTTGCTGGATGACTTTCAAAGCTCGGACACCACTGCCACCATCCAGGGAGAAGCCCTGGCACCAGCCCGGCATGCCTTCTGGATGAATCCCTCTTCCGATTCGCATGGTGCAGCTATGATGGGTAAAAAAGCAAACATGTACACATCCATCCACGACAGATTCCGAGTGAGGAAACACGGGGGCTGCCACCCACTTAGGTCTTTCACACCGACTCTCAACCCTCCCTCCTGTGGACCCCTAGCACAGTGAGACAGTTGACTCCAAAGGCAGCCACAGCACAGCAGTGGGTGAAAGATTGAGAACTGCAGCTAAGCATTTTGGGAGGAAACACTAGAATTCTCTATAAACCTACCACATGCTACAATCTCTACCATTCCCTTAAAATCCGAAGATTCAAGAAACGCCCTGAGAACACACTGTAAAGCGAGGCAGCTGAGGGAGGTCTTTCTGACAAGTATGAACACAACAGTAGAGCACTGGATGGGGCTTGAGTCTCATCAGGAAACAAAGACTCCAGGGTGTGTGTTTCAGCTCTGCCAGTAAAAAACAAGGTGCCTTAGTTTCCTCACAAGATTTGATAGTATTTCCTCCCCTCACTGAACCACTGGAGGCCAAGGAGAATGCAATGAGATGGTCTACAGGAAACCGGTCAGGAAGTGTGACTGCCACGTGTAAACCAAACCGTGACAAATGCCAACTCTTAGACCTCAGACTGCCACGAGAGAGAAACGGCTAGATATCCGGCTGCGTCTCCTCCAACAGCCAGAACTCTGAAAAACTGTAACCTTACACTAGACTCAGGCTGGCCGTGATAAACACATCGTATCCATGGGAAAGCACTGGGGCCACCTAACAGTGTTGACTGGAGTGACCTGGGGCTGCCTGGCAGTGTCCACCAGAGAACACTGGAGCACATTCCTGAGAGGTTTCAGCAGTGTCCTACAGTTGGAGGTGAGAAACATAGGACACGCCCATTTTCTTTAGATTGGGGCTCTAAACGCCTAAGGAAAACTGAATGCCAAAAACAACAAAAGTGAATTAATGTCCCTATGTGCCTTAAAAAGACACCTTGCTAAACCTCACAAGTGCTTCCCCACTCCAGACCTCCACGAATTTTAAGATGGAGCAACAGCACACTTGGGGTCTCAAAACCTCACACAAACAATCTCAGCAGGATTCTAAGACTGCCGAGGACAATCCTTCTCCTCCCTAATCCACCTCTCCAGGTCTCAAAACTGCTAGCAGAGAGAAATGGCAGTAAAAAGAGGAGGATGCCCAATCTCTCTTCCCTGGCACAGTTACAAATAAAAGTCCTACTTCAATAAAATAAAACTACCTTTCATTGCAAACTCACAAATGGTTTATTCTCAGTATCAAGTAACATATAACTTGGGGTTAAAAAAAAAAATGCCATTAAGTCAGGGCTCCACTGCTGCCAAGTCAGGCCTGTGGCCTACAGGACAGTGCTACGTACACAGGTAGATGCTAGCCTTGCTGATTTCTTCCCCACTAGCTCACTGGCCTTCCCATCCATAGTCACACTCACAGGTTTGGCTGCTCTTTGTCAGCATAGCAGAAGAGGAGAGGGCTCAGGCTCCGGGCCAACTCATGCTCCTCAAACTGGCCTGCAGCATCTGTCTTTGCATTGTCCTGTCTGAAGATCAGTGGTAACCCTTTAGGAAGGAGGGAAAAGTTTATAACGTTCCCACCCAGTCTCCCAGGGAAATATGCAAACAGCAAAAGGGGGAAACCACCTCAAGGGAAGCAGGGAAGGGAGTTCCAGCCCACTGTCTACAGAAACCTAAATGGGCAGCTTGACTCCAGTCAGACAGACAGTAGGGATGACTAGGCAGATTGGACTGCTAAGGTAATGTCTGCACTGGCTCCAGTCAGTCAGCTGACAAAGGCATCCAAACGCCCAAGTCAAAGGTCTACCTGGATGGTCTCCGGGTATACCTGTTTTGTTGATTAGCCAATATGGCGCGGAAATGAAGATCTTTAAGGACCCTTCTGCGCGACATGCAATGCGGATGGTAAGGTTGAGCTGCCGCCGGTTGACGTCATAGAGTCGCATTCTGACCATGTAGTTCTGGGTCCCAGGGGGGATGAGCAATTCTTTACAGAGTGGGAAGTTCTCCAGTGACACCCCTAAAGGGACAAGACATCAATTTTCTGGACTTGCACTTGAGTTTGTCAAAAACAGCCAATAATAAACTAAACTGGAGTCCTTTATAGAGAAATCACTGAGATCTACGTGGTAGAAACCTCAAGGCCACTTTCATCTCGTTGGATAGGAATAAATATGAAGCAAACCAGAGCCCAAGAGACACATTAGGCAGTCTGTGCTGTAGAATATTATTTTAAGTAGGCAAAGGTGTGTTACATTTATGTTGCAGAATATTACTTTAGCTGTGTAAAAGTGTGTTACTTTTGTTTATGCTGCATGATTTTAATTATGTAAAGATAATGTTGCACTTTTCCACCTTGCCTGCCTAAGGCACCTGATTGGCCTAATAAAAACCTGAACAGTTAATAGCTAGACAGGAAAAAGGACAGGTGGGGCTGGCGGGCAGACAGAATAAATAGGAGGAGAAATGTAGGCTCAAACAGAAGAGAAGAGGAGGAAGGAAGGGGAGTGGGAAAAATACATAGTTCAATTAAAAAAGAGAAAGAAGGAAACAAAAAGGGACAGGTACAGGGCAGGTAGCCAGGCAGATGCCACCAGCCACAGAGAGGCAAAGAAAGTAAGATACACAGAAGCGTGTAAAAAGCTCCAAGACAAAAAGATACAAAAAGAAAGGTAAGAGCTAGTCAGAAACAAGTTAGGCTGAGATCCACCTGCCTCTATCCTTCCCAAGTGCTGAGATTAAAGGTATGTGCACCACCTCCTGAAGTTTACTATTCCAATCATAGAGTTCCTTGAAGGCCCCAAAAAAGTTACGGTTAGTGACGTCTGCTTGGTGTTTGAAACGCAGCTGTTCTCTACCCTGACCCGTACAAATGAAAGTTAAGGAGCAATAAACATTGCAACCTCGATCTCTGCATCAATAAAACGGGTCAAATAAGTGCTGCTATAAGGATTACATGAGAGCACAGGTAAAGAGCCTGACTTCGGACATTTGCCTCTTCCCATTCTACAGCTAGGAATACGCATAGCTGAAAAGATGCAATTACTCCCTATACCCACACACAAGGGCTCTGTTGACTACTGCATGGCGAAGTCCTTGGCTCTGAGTCAATTCACTGAGATATCTCATGCAACTTTCTTTCTCCAAGGGGGCTCGGAACGCTCACAAAATACTCCCTGGTATTTTTCATGATGTTACTATAAATGTTGCTAGGGCAGCCTTACCCAGTTCGATATTCTGGGACGTATCAGCCGTGGGGAGGGCTGCCTCTTTGCCAGGTTTCAGGGTCCCATTAATTGGCATTCCTTTCACATAGAAGTCAAGCTCACAGGGCAGCAAGTTGCAGATGACCACTGTTGGTAGGAGATATATGGTATGCCCAGGCTGTCTGAAAATCTGTTTTGCACTGTCAGAAAATATGTTTGAGGGCATGTAATCTGGATAATTCTCTTTCTTTATGGCTACACAAAACCTGTGAAGACAAAACAGTATGAAAAAAAAATAAAATGTCATCCTGAATTAAGAACTGGAATTTGTTTCTCCTTAGCCAAATAACATTACAACATTTCGAGTCAGCCAGATAGCTGCAACCTTTAATGAAAATACATGGACTGAGATATGACACACAGTAAAATGTATAAGTTTTGAATTCTGGGGCTTAATTGGCATCAGCCATTACATGCTCCTGTGTGACCATCACTCCATACAAGCTAAAGACTAACGGGCAATCAGCCATTATTTGTTCCTGTGACACCATCACTCCATACAAGCTAAAGACTAATGAGCATCGGCCATTATATGCTCCTGTTACATTCAAAATATTTTCTAATTTCGTTTGTAATTTCTCCTTTGACCCAAGGGTTATTATAAGTACAGTTTAATTCCCAAATACACAAGGTTTGTCTAGGTATCTTATTGCTGTTGATTTGATCCAATTCTATTATTAGGATATGTATTCTGCATGACTTCAATTTTTAAATATTTATTGATCTTAATCTTATGGCCCAAGAGAAGGCCTCTCTTAAAGAATGTTCCATTCAGAACATTGCAGAGGAAAAGCCAATGCCCAGGCACCCATCCCAGAAGCATACACACCTGAAGAACCGGCTTTTCTCTGTGTCCATGGAATGGCACTCCCGTTTGCTGCTGCTGACCTCTGCGGTCTTCACTACGTTGGTCCAGTGAATGGGAGCCTTACAGAAAAACACACCCAGTCCTTTGGGTCGGGCCTGCAGCCTCCAAGAAGTGAGGTGTAGAGGCACAGCAAATGAGTCCCCTGGCATGATAGCGGGAAGCACCACTGGTTCTGTCACAGGAATAAGGGATTTAGCAGTTGCAGGAGATGGTCCCCACCTCAAGGCTTACTATGTACTGACTGCATGGGGACGGACAGTCACAATAACAGTAGAGAAGACCTAGTTCTACACCATCTGAACGTACTGTCAGGAGCTGAGGGACTGTCCAACCGTAGTTCCATTGGTGTCTCCAGTCTGTTCTTTACAATGAGGGCAGATCGAACCGTGATTACTTTCCGAGCACTGCCTTCCATTGTGACAGCAAATACCACCCGCACAGGTGGGAGCGAAGAGAACTGGGAAAGAGAGAAAGAAAATAACTGTGCATCTGGAAACACAGAGTTTGTGAATTCCAGAGTGTAAGAAGTCTGGAGCACTTTGTCACCAAAGCTTTTCAGTGAGTTATTCTCCACCCCAAACCTATTTCACCTCTAAAGTGAACAAGCAGGTCATAAATATTGCTAAATACGAATACTATTAAAAAAGAGGCAGGACTCCTTGGTATGGTGGCACATACCCTTAATCCCAGCACTCAGAGGCAGAGGGCACGCAGATCTCTGTGAGTTCAAGGCCAGCCTGGTCTACAAGAGTTAGTTTCAAGACAGGCTCTAAAGCTACAGAGAAATCCTGTCTCGAAAACCCCAAAACAAAAAAAAAAAATAAAATAAAAAAAGCCAGAGATAACTCAGTGGTTAAGAGCAGTGGCCACTGTTCCAGAGGAACCAGGTTCAATTCCCAGCACCCACATGGCAGCTCACATCTGTAACTCCAGTTCTAGGAGAGCTGCCCTCTTCTAGCCTCCTCAGGAACAAGATATTTACATGGCACACTTACATATACACAAGCAAACACACATATAAATTACTTAAAAAAGAAAATAAATCTTTCTTTAAATCATCAACTTTTAAAATGTCTATAAAATAATCTATACAGATATAACACCACAAAGTATGTCCCAAGAGAAACCACCAAGGCTGGAGGTATCCGGGCTCAGCAGTGGGGTATTTGTGTAGCATGCAGGAGACCCTGGCTTCAATCCTTAGGTCCACAGAGAAAGGGAGGGAGGGTTAGGCCCAGGACTCCAGATATAAAGAACTTCAACTGAAATAGTGCTAATAACCTATTCAACTTTCCAAATTTCCTATGAATTAGTAAAAACAAAAAGAGGCTGCAAGCCCTCATTAAAAAAACAAAACAAAAGTGTAGACAAGACTTGTTTTCAGCTATCCTGAGGAACTAAGAACAGTCACCTGAAGACTTGTTTTCAGCTATCCTGAGGAACTAAGAACAGTCACCTGAAGACTTGTTTTCAGCTATCCTGAGGAAATAAGAACAGTCACCTGAAGACTTGTTTTCAGCTATCCTGAGGAACTAAGAACAGTCACCTGAAGACTTGTCTTCAGCTATCCTGAGGAACTAAGAACAGTCACCTGAAGACTTGTTTTCAGCTATCCTGAGGAAATAAGAACAGTCACCTGAAGACTTGTTTTCAGCTATCCTGAGGAAATAAGAACAGTCACCTGAAGACTTGTTTTCAGCTATCCTGAGGAACTAAGAACAGTCACCTGAAGACTTGTTTTCAGCTATCCTGAGGAAATAAGAACAGTCACCTGAAGACTTGTTTTCAGCTATCCTGAGGAAATAAGAACAGTCACCTGAAGACTTGTTTTCAGCTATCCTGAGGAAATAAGAACAGTCACCTGAAGACTTGTTTTCAGCTATCCTGAGGAACTAAGAACAGTCACCTGAAGACTTGTTTTCAGCTATCCTGAGGAACTAAGAACAGTCACCTGAAGACTTGTCTTCAGCTATCCTGAGGAAATAAGAACAGTCACCTGAAGACTTGTTTTCAGCTATCCTGAGGAAATAAGAACAGTCACCTGAAGACTTGTTTTCAGCTATCCTGAGGAACTAAGAACAGTCACCTGAAGACTTGTTTTCAGCTATCCTGAGGAACTAAGAACAGTCACCTGAAGACTTGTTTTCAGCTATCCTGAGGAAATAAGAACAGTCACCTGAAGACTTGTTTTCAGCTATCCTGAGGAACTAAGAACAGTCACCTGAAGACTTGTTTTCAGCTATCCTGAGGAAATAAGAACAGTCACCTGAAGACTTGTTTTCAGCTATCCTGAGGAAATAAGAACAGTCACCTGAAGACTTGTTTTCAGCTATCCTGAGGAACTAAGAACAGTCACCTGAAGACTTGTTTTCAGCTCTCCTGAGGAAATAAGAACAGTCACCTGAAGACTTGTTTTCAGCTATCCTGAGGAAATAAGAACAGTCACCTGAAGACTTGTTTTCAGCTATCCTGAGGAAATAAGAACAGTCACCTGAAGACTTGTTTTCAGCTATCCTGAGGAAATAAGAACAGTCACCTGAAGCAGCTGATATCAGAGACACTGAGGTTGGACCCTGCAAGGCACTAAATGGTTTCCCTCGCATGGCATCTCCCTCCCAAAGTGAGGCTGAGAAAGCATTCCCTAAACACTAACAAGGGGCTGGTCCTACCCAGACACACACACAGAGACAGAAAGAAGTCTGCAGAGGCTTCGACCTGTCTGTGAAAAGTACAGTGTGCAGGAAAGTTCTGTGTTTTGGGGACATTCCTCAGCAATGTGTGACTTTTTCTCAGTGTGACTCTCGTGATGACAAAAAAACCTAGTATTGTGTTCAAGAACTTTAAAAATAAACTTCCTTCTTCATCCTAACCCTCCAGGTTCTGCTCCATAACCATGCCTTGGTTTCATTTGTTTTGCTTTTCATGTAGCCCAGGCTGACTTGGAACTTAATATGTACCCAAGGACGGTCTTGAGCTCCTGCCCAGACTCTACTTCCCAAGCACTGAGATTACAGGCATGTCCAACCCTTACAAACAGGAAGCTAGATTTAGACTCAGTGTGAGAGGGAAATGGTTCATCATTGCTGTTGGGTTGCATTTGCTGTCCTAAGTTCCTGTATGTTCACTTACATACAAAACCCTCTACAACTGCCACACAGAAATATTTATTTAAGGATGACTTCCACATGAGATACATCGAAGAGGATTTTGAAATCACAGCTCTTAGCACATACTGATGAGGCTTCTTTGCCACAGAAATATATGATAACACAGCCAAATGCTTCATTCTGCCAACCTTATTGTTATTAGAGCAAACTGTATGAGAATCATCCTAGTAACCAAAATAACAAAGAGCAGAGTGCTGCAAAGTCCAAGTCACCGACATCAAGCCATCTTTTCTGGTGTATTTTTGGGTTTCTGGTTTGTTTTTACTACTACTTTTATTTATGTGGATGTGTGTATCTCAGTGTGAGGAATGCCATGCATACAACCACCTTCAGGAAGCCAGAAGAAGGAACTAAATCCTTAGGGTTGGAGACACTGGCAGCTGTGAGCTGCCTGACATAGTGCTGGGAATTGAACTTAGATTCCCTGAGCCTCTCTAGCCCCTTTCTGGAGTGTTTTTAAGGAGCAAAAGTAGTCACAAATCACCATCAAAGCTCAAGCCTTCACTGGTCCAGTCCCCAAGGAACACACACCAGAGCTTCCAGGCCTACCTGAAACTTCAGTGCCTGGGATCCACAGGCACAAGAAATCAAAAAGGAAAGCCTGGAGCATGTCGTTCATGTCACTTTGCAATGACAGGTGGTCATCTAACGACTTGTATTTCCTTGCATGGCCTTTGGACCAAGCACAGGCAATACAAAACTGAACCAGGGAAAACGTCTAGTTCAGGTGAGAAGGAAAGGGAGGCCTTGGAGGCACCATAATCCTCAGCAATGTTCACTAATTTAGAGGAACCATGAGTAGGAAAAGGTGGGATGAGTGCCAGTCACACACAGGCCGCAGAGCCCTTGACCATCAAGAAACACAGTTATGTATAATCTCAGTGTGGTGCATACACTCAGTAAGCACAATGATGACAACAGAAAGATCATACTCACATAAACCTGGGGATGTATGATATTTGTTCTGCTGCTTGGGCTGCCAATCTAAGAGAGAGTCGCAGAGTCAGAGCATCAGCACAGACCCACAACAGCAGGTGCAATTACATTCAGTGACAATCTAACTGTCTTGAGCAGTGCTGAAACTACTTTCAGGCACAGTATGTCTAAAGACAACACGCTATGTCCTGCACAGCAGGGAGAAAACAAAGGTCAGTCTACAAACGTTTAACAGCTGTGAGCTTCCTCCAGCACCCAGCGATGCAATGGAAGGCATGTACAGGAAGAGTCGGTCCTCTCACTGCCTGGCATGAACTTAGGCAGAAAAATAAAGAATTGTTTGCTCCCATTGAAGATAGGTGGGGTACCAGAGAGAAAGAGAGAGACCTTAAAAACAAACACCTATGGAATGGTGTTCTCTGAAAGTATCTCTCTACAGTTTCTACCACATCACTGGTGCCCATAAATAGTCATCTGCCCAGCAAAGCATGAATATGGCACCTGTATCACCTGGACACTGGCCTCTGCCTACACCAGCAACTAGGGAAGCTGTCTGCATCCTTCCCCAATGCCCTGCAGCCCCAGGACCACAGACCAGGGCAAAACTAGGAGAGAACATATGAACTCCCAAGATCAGATAAAAAGGAACAATGGTCACCTCTGTACCTCATTGCCACACAGGATTTGGTACCTCAGAGTTAAAAGGATCACAGAAGAATACTATAATGTGAAAATGTATATAAATTATAAAACTTTATAATACATCAAAAACAGTCAAGATAGTTCACACCCTCCGACTTAACCACGCCCAGATCATGTGCTGTGTGGTCAGGCTTACAATGGTCACCCTGTACCAAGCATGTACAAATTCTTACCTCATCTCTATCCCCTACACAACACAGTATTAGCAACCATTTCCACAGCACTTATGGTACTAGGCACACCCTAGGTACTCTACACAGAATTTCCAGTTTACTGGAGAATATGCATGACTTGCATGCAAACACTATGCTACCTAACACAAGGGATTTGAACACCTAAGATTTGGGTATGTGGAGGACAGGTAAAGTCGTGAAACCCATCCCCCAGAGACACTAAGGGATTGCTGTATTCAAGTTTCCAGTCGGTAAGGAGTCAAGAAAGACATCTACCTACATGCGATAGCACGCTACTGACAAATGTCCACCTTGTTTTCTTCTGATGGCAACCACTGCCTGGCTTATCTGCATGTTGATTACCAACCCCTACCCCGAGCCAATAACCCAATGTTCTCTTCTTAGAAACAGTGGAACAAAGCACTTCCCTGGAGCTGTGTGACAGTCTGGCCTGGCAGGGTATGACATAACGCCACACAGCAGCCACTCACCGTAGAGGAAGAGGAGTTTTTATCTGGTGCTGCATACCGGAAGAAGGTCCCAACCTTGTCCACGGACACTGGACTCACTTGCTCCCAACCATTGACTCGAACTTGCAGCTGATGGATGCGCAAGTCATGAGTATGTCTGTCAATCAGAACAGAAAGGGTCCAGTCTCAAAAAGGAAGGAAATTAGGAGCAGAGACTCCAATCTGATTTATTGTATAATGATGTAAATGCCATCTGGCTAAACCTTCTCAGCACCAGCTAATGAGCAAGGTCAAGAAGGGGCTTTAACAAGCTTTTTTGCTGGTGGCAAGTAGTGAGAAGTGACACGCTTGAACCAAGGGGCATCTACCCTCCTCTCATAAAAACCATGAAATCTTGTATGTTTGCCAGTTCTCTCTCAGAAGCCCCCACCTAGCCTTCATGAGATAATGACGTCAGAGCTAACAGTCGAGTGGAGCAGTCGAAGTATACTAGCCATTGAGTCGCGCAACCGCACCCTTAGGGATGCATAAGCTTTCTTATTTTGATTCCTTTGTTGGAAATTCTACTCCTCTCAGGAACACATCCAGTCGTTTGGCTCAGACCCTACATAACCACAAGCAGGCCTGGGAGACAGAGCCCTAGGAGTTACAGAGCACTAGTGCTCAGCTGAAATTGGAGCAGCAGGCAGTGGGCAGAACAGAAGGAATGGGAGGAAATTGCACGTTTAATTCTATTTTAGATTTTGCCTAATTCAAGCCAGAAGGCTGAAATGGGGAACTGAACTTGAGGCTGACAGGAAGGGAGGAGGACGGCATGGGGTACCGTGTGCCAAGGAGAAAATGCCAAAAAAAAAAAAAAAAAAAAGGCATTCATTTTGATGAGTTCAAGCAGCACAGTGGGTTACAGAACACCAAGGTCAGGCCCTCTCTAAGGCAAGAGGCAAGGCTTATTCAAAGTCACCATCAACAAGAGCCTCATGAAGGACAGGACATTCCGGAAGTCTGTCCAGCATAGTGATTCCACCCCCACCTCTATAAGACCTCCAGAGACCCAGACCTACATATTCAAAACCCTCGCCAGACAGGACTAGCCTGTGCAAACCTGCACAAGAGTGCTTTGTTGTGAAGGAGGTTTGCACAGAAGCAGGGAACTCAGGCCTGAAACCAGTCTCTTCCACTTCAGCTTGCCCCTGAAATCAGCCCGAGGCTCAAACACTAAACCTTCACCTATTTACATCCATGACAGCCTTCTCATTTAAAAATGCAGTGTGATAACTTGTTGGACATTCTATCAACTTGTAGGAAACAGACTTAAAGCCTTCTTCCGTATTGTGCCAACTCCAACTCGTCTGGCTGGCTGCTGAAAGAGTAACCAGGCCAGCAGTGCCCCTTGATATTACACTGCATCCAATTGCTGCCTTACTCTTACTGTTCTGTATCCTGAGCCTATCTGCTTTGAGAACCTGTCTAGAATAGCACATGGAAACCTGGCCAGGATACAATGAGTGTTAGGATGTAGCTAGTCTTTTCCCAGACTCTGAAATACTTAGTTAACGCCTCACACATTGAATGAATGGGAATAGAAAGAAACGATTTTCCAGATGGCATGACAGGCTATATTTTAAGAGGAAACAATTGACATTCAAAGTATCTTTTCACAATAAAACACTCAAGTCATGAATAAGTGAAAGACAAGACACCAGGGACAAACATTTACATCCATGTCATGTCTTTCACAGAAGGATAAACGGTCAAAGTTTACCTGTGTCTTAACTTTCCTCTGGCTTCAAATTCAAAAGGAATCTCTTCACCTGTGAGGACTTCTCGCCACTCACTGACATTGTGGGCATCATCCAGAAAAGCTCCATTCCCTTCTGGAACCACCCCGGGACTCCCGCTGTGAGACAGTGCAGCCCTGGAATCAAATCAGATGACAGGTCGTCCCTCCTGCCTTGCTCTCCCTGCTGCCTCTACAGTAGCTCTGAGCCACCGAGAAGAAGTGGTCTTCCTACAACTGACTGACTGCACTGGCATGACACACCCTGGTTATTCTTTGTGAGCCAAGAAGGTCAGTAACTTCGGCTACTTTGAGGCTCGGTTACAACTTCTCTGACTGCTTGGAAATAGATTAAAGTAACGGTGAGCACAGCGGCACATACTAGCTCAGCTGAGGAATGAGGGTGAACATAAAGAAGTTTACATGGCAAGCTTTAGGCCAGCCTGGGCTACATAAGTGAGGCCCTGTTTCAATGTCTTTTAATTTAAAGTAAGTTCACTCGTGTATGTGTGTGGTGTATGCATCTGCATGTTACATTATGCACATGTGTGTATGTGGGGGTCAGAGGTCAACATCAGGTGTCCTCAGTGAATCTCTACCTCGTTATCTGAGACAGGATCTCTCTGTGAACCTGGAGCTCATCAGCTGGCCAAACTGGCTATCCCTTCAGCTCCAGGGATCCCCATCTTCACTTCTTCTTCTTCTTTTTTTTTAAAAATATTTGTTTGTTTGTTTGTTTGCTTATTTATTTATTATGTGTATAATATTTTGTCTGTGTGTATGTCTGCAGGCCAGAAGAGGGCACCAGACCCCATTACAGATGGTTGTGAGCCACCATGTGGTTGCTGGGAATTGAACTCAGGACCTTTGGAAGAGCAGGCAATGCTCTTAACCACTGAGCCATCTCTCCAGCTCCCCCGACTCTTCACTTCTTAGTGCTGAGACAATAGGTACACTACTATCTATGTTCAGCATCTTACAAGTGTGCTGGATCCAATCACTGGCTGAGCCATCTTCCCAGCCCTACACATTAGGCGTTAAGGCGATTGCCTCACAAGCACGAGCATGGGAGTTTGATCACCAGAACCCATGGAAGAATCTGGGTGTGGTGGTGCATGGATCCTAGCACTCCTCCTAGGAACAGGAGACAGGATCCTTAGAGCTGAGTGGCCAGCCAGCCTGGCCTAATCAATAAGCTCCAGGCCACTGGGAGACTCTTTGTCAAGGGAGGTAGATGCATTCCTGAGGATAGCATCCAAGGTTGCTCTCTGCCTCTGCATACACACTCACATACATGCATGAGCACGCACACGCACATACACACATTCACCCACAGCCACACTCACACACATGCACCAAAAAGAAAAGAAAGAGACCTGTGAAAGCTGTTAGTATCCAGCCACCTGCTCCAGCAGTGAGTCTGGAACATGTACACCAAGGCAGGACTTTCTAAGAGACTATGCTGGTGACCAGCAAGAATTTAACTGACATGAACTGGTAAACAGCGAAGTCTTAGCCAAGGTACCTTCATAGCTAGTAGAAGAAGAATGTCATTTCAAATCAGCTGACAGTCACTCAATTCTGCACTTCATGAAGCTGAAAAGCCCCCCACCGCCCCGTATTCAGAACATTGAGCCAACATCTAAGCAGGCAAAGCTGTCAGCTAAGCTTTGTATTTAGCTTAGGCGAGTTCTCATGCCCTCCTGAGTCTACCCATGCTATCTGGGCCAAAGTGTGCTCTAGAGACAAAAACAAGAGTTCAGGAGTAGTGTTGGAGGGTATTTCCAAAGCAGGCTCAGAGGAAATATGCCAAATACTTAGTTTTGTGACCATATATAGCTTCTTTAAAGAGTGTGGCACCTAAGGAGACCTGGAATGACTTTTCTCTCAACCTGACTGTAAACCTAACGCACACCAGGTCAAGATGAGCACAGCTCCACTACTGCTCACTCGGAACCACTTCTCTGTGGTCCTTTGCAGAATCAGAACTTCTACCACCAATCTCAGGACACGAGTTACTGACTGATTCGCGTACAAGCCCAGAGGCCTTGAGCAGGGGCCAACCTTGCCCTGGCTGCCAGGGATGTAAGCAGCTCCAGAGACAGAAAGAAAACACCTTACCTGGTGGGTGTAGTAGTCAGGGTGGCAAACCACAGTGTGCATCCCGTGTGGTTCCGCAGAGCGAAGGGGACAAATGGCTGCCGGCGCTTGGGGGTTTTCACCTCTGCTGTGACAAACAAACAAAAAAGACTATTAATATCTACTGTGTCTTCATGACAGAAACCCTCCTCCACCTGGGGACAGCACCCACAGCTGCCTCCTGTGTGAAGACAGAAGCGAGAAAAAGGACTACAGGCTTGTTGACATGACAAACAGACGCTGCAAGATTTGCTGGCTACTGTGTGACCCCCCTCCCCCCCACTCACTCAAACACACACACAATACCCACAACTCACATGGGTCTTACTGCTGAGAAGATGGTATCAGAACCTGACCTGGTTTAAAAAACACACACACACACACACACACACACACACACAAGACTGAAAGGCGATTCCTCCCAGTGCATTCTCAACACTAACCCTGGTGGAAGCCCGTTTTCTCTTCTAGTGCTATCTTCAAGATCATGCTTTCTGAAAGCTTTTAAAATGAAATTTTAGGTCTCTCTTCTTTTTAGTGGGCACTATGTCTGTGCATGTATGTGCAGGCGTGCATGCAGAAGTTAGCACTGACGATCTTTTCCTCTGTCTTTCTTCGCTTTATTACTTCCTACTTATTTTGAGACAAGGCGTCACATGAATCTGGAGTTCACCGACTGACTGACTGCCGCCTGTCCCCCTCCAACACCAACACTAGGATTATGGACACATGCTACTGAGCACAGTTTTTCCATGTGGGTTCTGGGGATCAAACTCAAGTCCTCATGCTTACACAGAAGAGCCAGTCCCCTAACATAGTTCCCTTTTTAACACAGGCAGCCAGCTAGATAGTATAAGGCAGGCACCGAGGAGGCTGCAAAGGCAGCAGTTCACACAGCTGTTTCACAAAACAACCTCTGATTGGGAACCTGCAGAGAAACAACCACCACCAGAAAATAACATAACCGATTCTAGGGAGAGGTGAACTGATTCTCAACACTGATAACTGTCAAAAGGCTCTACAGTGTTCTCAGGACCTTTCTGTGGTCCACTCTGACCAAGGGCCTGTCACCTCCAATAACCATACAAACTAAGTGGGAAGAGGCGGCAGGAACTACCAGGCAGTGACAATCCACGGTAGGAAGGCAGCTGGCTGAGGAGCTCATAGCACATAGACACTGATGACCACAGCAGGCCCCATGGTTCAGCCATCACTTTTGTTTATCCTGAAAGCACAAAGACAGCCACAACGTCGGTGGAGGTGACGGGGGACACATCTCAAGGGACAGCAAATGTTAGCAGTGGAGACCAGTGAGGCTGAAATCATTTTACAGGGCCCCATGCTTCCCACAGACAAGACCAAGAAGATAAACCACATCTGCGGAGCCATGATGAACATGCCCTGTCCAGCCATGGCAATCATCAGCCTATTTATTAAGATTCCATCATATTAAGAGTCCATCACTTTCTCTGGTACTTGCATTGTGGCAGCTTTACAAAAGGGGTGTGGGGGGGGTGATGACTGCCAAACAGGCAAATGCAGGTTAACACAGGTTCTCTCTGGACAATGGAAACTCAGCAGGCCCTACAACAGTCATCTGCAAAGGACAAGAGCAGTCCAGAGCAGTGGTTGTCAACATGGGGGTCAAGACCCACTCTGGAAAACCTCTCTCTCCAAATTATTCACATTAAAATTCATAACAGTAAAAAAACTACAGTCATGAAGTAGCAACAAAATAATTTTATGTTTAGGGACCACCACAACTTGAGGAACTGTACTAAAGAACACTGGAAAGGTTGAGAAACACTGGTATAGAGGGTGCTCCGGTCCCGCATCATGTGGGGATACTGGTGAGGATAATGTTTGCCTACTACTGTACTCACTTCCATCCCAGGGACCTCACTTGGTTCCCTAGGTGCCCCCCCCAGTGCAAGAGTTAAGAGGCTGCAGCAAGAGTGTCCCAAAGGATTAACAGTGCTATGTGCTCAGTGCAAGCAAGGAAAGCGCCTTCATTACAGTAGACAGGGCCAAGAGGAAAGGGACCAGACTGGAAATTTCCTTGTGCAAATCACACTTTGAGAGAGCAGGTGGCAGATTGGCTTTGACCACTTTGAAATATAGGCTCAAGAACTAGAAATCCATATAGAAAGCAATCTACACGCCTACTGCTGTGGAATTAGATGACATGGGAGAAACCATGCACAGGACCCCACACTTCATGTGCTGATCAGACCTAATGACAGAGGCTGAAACAACACAAGAGAGCACATAAATCCCAGCACTGCATCAGCATCCAATTGTCTGTGTCCTTGCCTTTGGCACAATATCAAGAAAAAACTCCCAAATCCATCAAAGAGAACATTATTTCCTGATGGCCTCAAAAAATCTGCCTCCAGTGAGTGAATCTGATTTCTTCAGAGGCTGAGAAAGCCTTAAGCTCCTCACATTCAAGTTTACTATCGGACTAGCTGAGGAAATTCCTACCTCTCTGCTCATCTCTCCCAGAGTAAACTGGCCATTCTAAGGAGTGGGATTTTTATGCTACATAGCAACTCGGCTATCAGAAAAGGCCTGCTTTGTGGATCATAATAAAGACACTGAAGCCCTATATCTGATGCTAGCTAGTAACAGAAGAGAAGGCAAATTCCTGTGCTGTCCACAAGAGTCTGTCACATTGGCAACAGGGGAATAGTGCTCAGTGTTTGCCTCAATGAGGAAGTCATCCTGGAAAGCTCAACAGTGGGGATTCAGAATGAACGAAGATCAGAGGCCTCTCTCAAAGACCCACCTCAGCTGAGCCTTCTAAAACCAGAATACACTGATCAAATGCCTTTTGGTTTATCTTTCCCTTTCTTTTGACAGGGTCTTGCTACATAGTCATGGCTAGCCTGGAACTTATAATCCTCCTGCCTCACCTCCCAAGTGCTGGGATTACGGATGTGGACCACCAAACCCAGCTCAAATGCCTTTTAAAATAAAACATATCAAGACCTGTGATTTGGATTTATCACAAACGTACTGTCAGATGAACAGTACTATTAACACAAAGGAAGAAAGGCAGCTTGGTGATATAAACGGTGGCATTTCTTTCTGCTCTCGCTCTCCAGTCCATTCTCTTTCCTATCTCCTAAGTGCATAAATTCCTTTGTAAAGAAACGAAAGATTCTATCCAAGCAATTTGTTGGGAAATACTTTGTTGGCTCTCTGACCAGCGATTACAGCTCCTACTTCACAGAACCCCCGCATCCCCATGAGAATACACGCTGGCTGAGGACTCTGTAGGCAAAGCCATGCGGCATTGCCTGCCAAAGGATGGCGTTCCTCCACCTCCTTCCTTTTCCTTGGAAGAGCCCTTCATGCCTTTGGCGTCTCTGTCACTGGAGGTCCGGAAAGAGACGGTGAAGAAGCAGATGTCACTCACGACTGCAGCCACCCCATGATGAGGATGATGAGGTGCTGCTGTGCTCCTCTGCTGCAGACATTCTTTCAGGCTACTGAACCAAAGTACTTAAAACTCAATATAGCCCAATTCAGCTCCACTCAACAACACGCATGAAAAAAACAGTGTACAAATGGACATAGAAAGCAGTTCTTGAAACAGGCAAATGGCGCAGCCTCTGGCTGTACTGTACCTCGAGCATAGGTCTGGTACTCTAGGTTAGTCAGACTGGCTGTACTCCTAGTTCTAAGGTAGACAAGAGGGAGGCCTGGTAGACAGGAGAGACAAAGTTAGAGGGTAAGAACAGGTGCGGTGAGGAAGAATCACCTCCACAAACACGAGTTGAGAACATTACAAATGGCATGCATCATGCAATTGTGAGAGCGCCCTTCCTGACTGCTAGGAGCCAAGAACGTGCTTGGCAAAGGCAGCAATTTTCTGCAAGGCTTTGATGGTGCAGCTGTGTCAAGGCACACTGCCCTTTTTCTAATTAGGCAACAATGAATGCACTGAACATACCCTCAAAGAGAACAACAAGTCTTCGGGAAGGTTTTAATTTAAACCATGTTATGTGTTGGCCCAGAAAAGTCTAATCAGTATGGATTTTAAGGGAGATATGCCATTCCAGTTGGAAAAGCGCAGGAGCGACAGGGTGCTGGTCACTGGCCACCTCAAATACTCAAGCAAAAGTCAGTCTGGCCTCCAGATTCCAGCAGTCCTTTCTCGGTTTATCTCACAGGACTAAGTTCCAACTGGACGCACACCTCACAAAACACCTGTACTTCTCATAAACTTATCAATGGAGTCATGCCGCTGAGGTTCACCTAGTTGAGGTTCACCTACGGAATAAGCCCTTGTTGAAAGGCTGACAACCAGGGCAACACAAAGCAAATGTGCTCTGCTCCCTGCTAGCTAGAAACATTGAAACAGCAGGGGGTTCCCAGTTCCTTAGGAGGAACTTCACACTGAGGTTACTCTGGGAGCCTGGTTTATGTCTGGTCTCAGTCAAAAACCTAACTTTGGGGAGAAATATGGCTAACGTTCTCAAATAAGATCTGAAAATTAGTAGTCAGTTCAACACGGTTGAAAGCTACTAATTTGAAAGTCGGTGCCACACATGCTGCGGGAAGTCTCTTAGACGGCTTCCAGGAAGACATAGTAAAAAGACATTTGGTGTTTAGGTGTATCAGTGTCAGGTGGCTAAAATAGTGTATCACATCAGCCTCAATAACCATAAAAATCAAGCTCTAATGTAGATAGGGCAATTTACTAACAACAGAAAGAGGAGAAAAGTGTAAGAAAGAGGGAGTGGGCCTTCCAGCGCATCAGGCCTTCCTGGAGTTGGCACTAACTGGACTGAGGTCACCAACTACAGAGCTCTCTTCAGAACCATGCTCTCTTGGACATACAAGGATTGCTTAGAGTCTTCTGGACAGGCAAGGTTGTTTTTTTCGCCACACAGATTAGGGTTAGGGGAGCTGGAGCTTGGACTCAGAAGCAAAAGCCTGAGAAGAGAAAACAACCCAAACCGAAGCTTTTGTCTTTCCTTCTAGAAACACGAGGCAGTCTGCTCGCACACCCCAGGAGAGGCAAACAGGCACAAAAGCTTCCTATGCTAAGAAAGCCCATCTTCCCTGGACTGTAAGCAAACCAGATGGAATATTTACGTATTCATGAGCCATGTGAGGTCCCGCCAAGACTCTCCAAAGAAACCACACTGAAAGAGTTGGGGCTGAGCTGAATTTGGATGACAATGGCTTGTGGAACAAGCAGGACCTGTGGTGTCTGTCACCTCTCCCCAGCTCTGAGGCAAACAGAGCTCCATGCTGAGGTATTCATCAGAACCAAAAACATCATCAACAAAGAACACACTGAATCCTTCCTCAAGAGCCAGTATTCAACTCCTTTATGCACTATGAACAATACAAGCCCTTCTTTTAAAAAGGCTTTTCCACTTGGGATCTTGCCCTCCCTCTTTCCAAGAATACATACAAACCCTCTAGCATTACTTTAAATGTTTTTATAATACAGTTTTTAAAAAATCCTGTCGACTGAAAAACCAATTGATTTTGCCCAACTGAAAATAAAGCGACCAACAGCGTGTCCTGACATGCTCTCCAGTGTCACTGGAAATCAAGAGTAAAGGTTTGCAGATCCCCTCTCCTCCATGTCACTGGAATTAGAGCCTGCAGTAATATTTCAGTAGTTTGTGCCAGAAAACCGTCTTTTCCAAGGACTAAAACCAACAACGGAGGCTAGTCAGAACTTCCTATGGAGTTCTCCACAGAGAACAAGCATTCTATACGAGTCTCTCGGTGAAGGACTGCTCTGTAGATTAACATTGATACAGACAGGCTTGTGCTTATAGAAACCTTACTTTGTCCAAAGCATGGCGGATCCACTGAGGAGCCCATCCAGTCTTCGGACTTGACTGACTCTGTTTCCTTGTCTTCTTTACAGTAATCTGCCAACCACGACTCCTTGGTACTGACATACTGATCTAAAAAGAATTTCATGAAGACATGAAGAGGGGAGATAAACAAGGTAAAAGGTTCATATCAAATTATTTCAATTCAGCAAAACAAGCTTTTACTAAGCACCTCCTTATATGCTGGGTCTATGCTAGAAGCTGAAAAGGCTGGACCCTGGAGATGGAATTCCACATGGAAAAGATGAAAGCCATCAGAAAAACTACCTCCATGAAGCCACCCATGATACAAAAGGGGATAAAGCCATGACAGAAATACAACGCTGTGGGACAGAAAGGGTCAAAAGTGGGTGGTGGGTGTATACCAAAGTCCAGGGAAGTCTTTAGACAGGCAGACTCGTGCTTTGGTTCTTGAAAAGGTGAATAGAGACTCAATGAGACTGAGGACAGAGTCACTAGCAAAATTCTAAGACATTAAAGTAAATGAGATACTCGGAATACTGAGTGAATGCTGTATCTTCATTGCACACAGTGCAGAAGGGACAAGGCAGAAAAATCCTGATCTGCAGATGGACATTTCAGGGCCAAAGAAACTTTTAAGAAGGCATGCTATTGGCTTGGCAATTCTTTAAGCAAATCATTTTCAGAGTTAACTCAGTGTGGCAGCTGATAGGAAACAGCACAGAGAATTAACTCATTCTGCTAAAGTCATACCTTAAAGAACTGCTCTGTACCAGGGTACGGCACTGGGTGCCTATAATTACAGACACTTTGGAGGCTAAGGCAGAAGTGTGATTTTGAGACTAGCTTAGGCTGGACTACAGAACCTTGTTTTAAAAACAAACAAAAATTCCTCTGTGACTGAAAAAAGCAAATCTAAGCTCACTTCTAGGGTACTTTATGAAACCTACAGACAAGAATTATGAGGAGAAAGTTCATGGGGACACTTTGTGGTCCCTAAGCAGCCTCAGCTCTAGCTTGGCCATGGAGAGCATTAACATGGGGCCTCAACACTAGACACCAGATTAGGTTCACTAGGAGAGCAGCCATGATGAGGAAGTGATGCCAGGCACAGGGCCAAGCATTTGCCCACCTGGCATCCTTGTCTGCAGGCAAAGGACTCGTGTTACAGAAAGATGTTAGCCTACAGCAGGCACGGTTCCACTCACCAATCAGTACAGAAGTGATGTTGATATCCAGGCGGGGTTTAGCCTTGGCCTCCAGCTTTAGTCGTGGAGGATGGAGACGACTAGCTGCCTGTTGTTGCCAGGATACAGAGCACGGCCATGGCTCAATAAATGGCTCCCAGCCTAAAAGAATGCAGGAAATAAAACATCTGTTCAGCAGATATCAAGGGTTTATAGGAGAATACTGTTCATGAGTGCTTAGCAAGGACAGAATACAGCCTAATGGCTCCAATTCCATCTCACAATGAAAGAACCACCTTTGGCTACAGGTCACCCTACAGATGCCTGCTGTGCATGGAACATGCCTGGAAGAGCATTAACACTCCCCATCATGCTCTTCTCCAGGTGGCAGGAAGAAGGCAGGGAGGATACATGCTCTGTTTCATTAAAGCTAGGTGACCTCTTCCTCAATAGAGACAGGAAAAAGAGCCTCAGGCTTAGGTTAGAGAAGAAAAACAGTGGCTTTAGCTAAGAGCTCCTACATCCATCCGCTGAACAAAGGCACATTTGGAGACTCATTAGCTTAATTTTCTCAGGTTTTTGTTTTTGTTTTAATCTTAAAATGTGTCACATGTACAAAAGGAATTTAAACAAGATTATATATATATATATAATATATATAATACACACACACAATTTAAAGGAAATACTACCACAAGCACTTGTGTAAATCATTTGAAATAGAAATAAAAAATCAGGTTAGGCATAGCTACATATACCTTTAATTCCTGAACTTGGGAAACAGAAGCAGACGGAGCTCTGATGAGTCTGAGGCCAGTTTAGTAAACATGGCGAGTTCTAGGACAGCCTGGGATAGGGAGAACCTGTCTCGAAAGAAAGAAAGAAAGAAAGAAAGAAAGAAAGAAAGAAAGAGAGAAAGGAAAAAAGAAAAGAGGAGAGAAGAAAGAGAAAGAGAAGAAGAAAAGGGAGAAAGAACTAGAAAGCGACAAGTCCCTGCAAAGTCTGGGTGCTAACTAACCCCCCTCATTCCCGACAACCTTCTGTCATTCCCTGCAACCATCTGCATGAACTGTTCTCTGCTTTCTTGTCTGTCTTATGCTTTTAGACTTTGTATTTCTTAAGAGTTGGTTGATTAGTCTATGAATAGATGGATATATAGATGAAATCCCATATGTATTCTTTTCAAGATTTCTTCGCCCCTTAAACACGTTTGAGCGCAGTGTTACTGTGCTGGTGAAGCTCACTGAGATGTGTTTTCTGCCAACGAGTAGCACTCCACCAATCTAATTCGCTCATTTTACTCCTGAAAGATGTTCACTCAACTCTAGTCTCATCACTACTAGGAAGAATAGTACTATAAACACATCTGTCCATGTGTGTTAATGCACAGACTTGAAAGGGGAGTGCAGATCAGCTCTTAAGATGCTTGTGTTCACTGTCACTATATCATGAATACTTCCTAACTACACAAATTAGAATTCCTCTTCAGAAGCTATGGTTCATTTGCACCCAAGTATGTGCCACACTCCACTTCTGTCTGGGTATTAAAAAATTATATTTTGGATCAAATTCAGAAGAATTTCCATGAGTTCCAGGACAGCCTGACTTTAACTACAGAGTAAGACCTTGCGTCAAAAAAAAAAAAAAATACACAAAACCAAAGAAGCTCAACTCTTTAAAACTAGCTCCCTAGCCTTTGAAAGACTTATAAGTACAGTCATAACATATCAAACATATTTGTTGGTCTTTCTCAGTCTCAAATCACCCCACCCTTTTCCTCATGTCACATGTATACAGCAATGGGCCCTGGTAAACATTTTCACTTATTCTTTAAATCTTCTAATAACTTACACTTTACACTGACCTGACAGAGCGCGGTTATAATAATCTCCAGAAAGGGTGAAGTGGGCATAGCCCTCAGGGCTAGTTCTTATGTGCTGAAGAAAATTCAGACCTGCAACAGAAGCAAATATCACTACAGAGGCAAGAGCAAGGCTGCCCTCCACAGATGAGCTGCATTTCAGACACCAGCTGCAGCTCGTACTGACAGCCTCATGGGAGAGCACACATAACTACAGCATTCTGTCTACCATGTAGGTTTGTGCATCTGTTTTCATGTTTTATACCCACTACATTCAAATGTTATTATTGTGCTGGAAAGATGGCTCAGTGGTTAGGAGCACTGGCTGCTGAGGAAGTTGAGTTCTATACTCAGCACCCACATGGCAGCTCACAACCATCTGTAACTTGAGTTCCAAGGAATCTGATAACCTTTTCTGACCTCCATGGGCACCAGGTAGGCAGTGGTGCACATATATACATACCTGCATGTAAAACATTCATACACATAAAAAATAGAAACATATATATCATTGTCTTAATTTGTGAGTTTTTGGCACTCCCTTAAGCACTGAAGCTAAAATATGCTGTCACCCCCCAAGCTCATCCCCAGCACCCAGGTCATGCCAAAGCCCTATATTAAGGTATTTCTCCCTGAATGCATAGAAAGAGGGCAGTGATAAGAGAACACTAGCTTAAGTAGATTTTAGTGTGTTTATTAATTCTTTGAGAATTTTATCTATTTTAATAATCTGTTGCCCAGTGTGCTCATATGCGGGAGAGGACCAGAAGAATGGACAGACAGAGCTCCTGAGGTGATGGAAATTTTATCAGTATCAATCTCTACTATTCCTGGGCTACAGGACGAAGCCACACATGGGAAATAAAAAATTCTGGGAGAGTCTTCCCCATACCCATACTTGAGTATGTCTTATTCTCCTCGACTAATACCTGACAGCCCACACCTATGCCCTTAAGCCTACACTAAAGTATTTTTTACTAAGCATCAAGTCTGCTTTGTTTAAAAAAAAAAATCTGGTGGGGCATAGGGGCTCACACATTTAATCCCAGCACTTGGGAGGAGGCAGAGACAGGTGGATCTCTGAGTTCAAGGTCAACCTGGCCTATAGGGGGAGTTCTGGGACAGCTGAGGCTAAACAGAGAAACTGTCTCAAAAGGACAAAAAAATCTGAAAAGCATGTTAAACAATTAAGTTTTATCTTAGTTAGTGCACTATGAAGTAGAGGGGAACAAGAAGACAAGGAAAACTTAAAAGGCAGGCCCTAGGAACTGAGCAACACTGGGCTGCTGGAGGTGCCCCAGGCTAGGCACACTCACGGGAGAAGGTAAGCTCGGCAAGGGGCACGTCGCAGTCCATGCAGTCATCAATGAAGCAGATGCATACACTCTCGGCCTTGACTTCTACTCCGGAGATTCGTGGGGCCGCCACGGCCCCCGGGTTGTCTCTACTGCTGGAGGCCAGGGACAGGGACTTCAGAGGTTCTGCATTCTTGAACAGCCAACTTGCTGCCTTCTTCAGCTGACCTTCAAGAAAATCCGAAGGTGAGCATCCCACCAATTCCCAAAGCTTTATAGGGACCTGGGGAGGGGGGTGCATATAATGGGAATCCTGCTCCTAAGCAAAAAGTAAGTTCCTGCTTGCCACACAACTTCTCCCCAAGCTTTCCTGTTCTGACTCCCAAGGCCCCATATGGTGCCATCATGGACAGAGAGGGGGGTTGGGGGGATCAGATGGTATGCAAGCAACATCTCTGCTCTAGTTCTGCACATACTGATAACTAAATGTCCTCAAATGTCTTCCTTTGTGCATAGTTTGTCATCTCAATCACAAACTCCGAGGGCAGAGAACAAAATGAGATACACACACAGACACACACGTGTGTACATGTGTGTGTATCTGTGTGTCTGTGTGTGTATGTGTGTGTGTGTGTGTGTGAGAGAGAGAGAGAGAGAGAGAGAGAGAGAGAGAAAGGGAGGAAGAGAGGGAGAAGGATAGATACAGACAGACAGACAGACAGAGATAGGGAACTATTAGTACCACCTGCCTGAATAACAATATTCATAATAATAACAGTAACAACCAGAGTGCAAAACACCCTCTTGGTCCCAAGGAAAAAAAAACAGGAAAGGGACAGGGAAAAAGGAGGAATAGGAGAAAAGGAAGGAAGACAGCAATGTCAGCACACACTCAGAATGTGAACAACACACTTGCTTGAGGGCCTGGGCTCTGGAGAAAGGACACCCAGCTCTAGACTGATTCTGCACTTTGCAGCTACTGAATCTTGAACAAGCTGTTTTGAGCTCTGGGCCTCACAGCCTAAGAAGCAGTGGTTCTCAACCTCTGTGTCAAGACCCCTTTTGAGGTCAAAGAACCTTTCCCGGGGTGACCACTGGAAAACAGGTATTTACATTATGATTCATAACAGTAGCAAAATTATAGTTATGAAATAGCAAAGAAAATAATTTTGTGGCTGGGGTCACCACAACATGAGGAACTGTATTTAAGGGTCACAGTCTTAGGAAGGGTGAGAAGCACCGACTTAGAAGAACACTTTTCTTTCATTTTGTTTTGTTCTGTTTTGTTTCTCTGTGTAGCTCTGTAGAACAGGCTGGCCACGAACTCACAGAAATCCACCTGCCTCTGCCTCCCAGGTGCTAGGATTAAAGGCATGTGCCATCAAGCCCATCTAGAAACCCAAAAGGGTCTTACAACATAAGGGAAGATGTATTTGAATAGTTAAAGAATAAAAACCAGGGCTGGAGAGATGACTCAGAGGTTAAGAGTACTGACTGCTCTTCCTGAGGTCCTGAGTTCAATTCCCGGCAACCACATGGTGGCTCACAACCATCTGTAATGAGATCTGGTGCTCTCTCTGGCATGGAAATACACAGGCAATAGGACCATTGCATACACAATAAATCTTAAAAAAAATAAAAAATAAAAGCCATAGGACAATTAGACGTGACAAGGTATGAAGTTAAATCAGGAAGCAATAAGGACTGAGTGGAAACAAAACTGAGGAAGACAAACAGCTAGCCCACCTTCACTGCTTTCAGGGGTCAAGGTGCTTCAGGTGATGTGCTGACTGGCTGCTGTGTGACCGGGGTAGAATGTCCTCTATGGGAAGGAAGAGTTGTGACAACACCACAGGTATGTACATATGTATGTGCACAGCCTTGTTAGTCAGTGTGAGTGGGCACAGAAAAGGAGGTCCATGTGCACAATGCAGTAATTCAGCCACAGAGAAGAATGAGATGATGTGGCTTGAGGGAAAATGAACACAACTGGACACCACCATATGGAGCAAAATAACTCAAGCTCAGAAAGACAAGTGTCACAAGATTTCTCTCATTTGTGGACCAGATTCCATTTAGAAACATAAAACCACAAATCCTATTTGCAATATCACAGTCCCCACCACTTATGCATGAGATCCAAGGCCAGAGGGATGCTACAAGCACAGAACGCCAAGCTCTGTAACTCAGCACCTTTCCCAGTCACTGGTATTCACTGTGATTAAAGATTTTGGCAAAATTAGCACAATTTGCTAAGTGGTATACACCTTTAATCCCAGCTCTTGGGAGGCAGAGATAGGTGGATCTCTGTGAATTTGAGTACAGTCTGGTCTACAAAGGGAGTTCCAGGACAGCCAGGGCTGTTACACAGAGAAATTCTGTCTCAAAAAACCCAAAACAAACAAACAAACAAATAAAAAACCCGAGCACAATTTTTCCTTTGCAATTTATAGGCAGAAAGAAAGATTTCTCTGCCTACAGATCTCAGCAACCTCAGCACAGGGCTTTTCTGGACATTTTTTTTTTCCTTGCTAAAAAAAGTTTGCCTTGTTTGTTTTTGGTTTTTTTTAGATTTATTTAATTATGTATACAGTATTCTTCTGTCTGCATGTATACCTGCAGGCCAGAAGAGGGCACCAGATCTCATTACAGATGGTTGTGAGCCACCATGTGGTTGCTGGGAATTGAACTCAGGACCTTTGGAAGAGCAGGCAATGCTCTTAACCACTGAGCCATCTCTCCAGCCCCTGTTTGCCTTGTCTTTTTTTTTTTTTTTGTATTTTTTTTTAATTTATTTATTTATTAAGGATTTCTGCCTCGTCCCCACAACCGCTTCCCATTTCCCTCCCCCTCCCCCCGATCAAGTCCCCCTCCCTCATCTGCTCGAAGAGCAATGCCTTGTCTTAAAGGAAGCAGTTTGCAGCTTCTCTGGGTACCTCTGAACCCCAGAGCACCACTCCTCCGCTCTTGGCCCTTTGTTAAGTTATATAAGGGTTTCACAAACACAAGCACAGGGGTCACTACTGAGTGAGCAGCACACAGAGAATGGATACATTAGCCAAAGGACAACTCATGTCCTGGACAGGACAGAGAGAGGCTTCACCATACTTCTCAGAATGGCTTGAGACTTGAAACTCATAAATAATTTGCAGGCTTTTCCATTTAATTTTTTCAGACCATGGCTGAGCTCAAATTATGGAAACCATGGAATAAGAAGACCACAGTTTAAAAGGAGGCTATCATGCAACCTATCAATAAACAAAATGAGTGTGGGCCAGGAGTGTAGCTTAGTGGTAGAGCACTTGCCTAGAATGTACAAGGCCTTAGACTGAATATCTAGTACTTCAGAAAGAAAAAGGAACTCTCTCACTCTCTCTCTCTCTCTCTCTCTCTCTCTCTCTCCTCTCTCTCTCTCTCTCTCTGTGTGTGTGTGTGTGTGTGTGTGTGTGTGTGTGTGTGTGTGTGTGTCTGTGTCTGTGTCCATCCTCATACCTATATACATATAACACCTAAAAAAAAAAAAGGCAGAGAAACCAAAGAAAGTGTAAAGGCTGGAAGGGAAAACAACTTTGACTGTATTGCTTTTTCTTAAGAGTAACAAAAGGTTGTTTCCTAATTTTACAAGAATTCGCCACACTGATATCCAAAGAGGCTGTACCAGCTTGCATTCCCACCAACAATGCAGAAGTGTTCCCTTTTCCCCACAACCTCTCCAGCATAGGTTTTCATCAATGTTTTTGATCTTGGCTATTCTTACAGGTATAAAATGAAATCTCAGAATTGTTTTGATTTGCATTTCTCTGATGACTAAGAATGTTGAACATTTTCTTAAGTGTCTTTCAGCCATTTTAGATTCATTCCTCTGTTGAGAGTTCTGTTTAGGTCTGTACTCCATTTTTTTATTAAATTATGTGATCTTTTGGTGACCAGTTTCTTGAGTTCTTTGTATACTTTGGAGATCAGACCTCTGTCTGATGTGGAGTTAGTGAAGATCTTTTCCCATTCTGTAGGCTGTCGTTTTGTCTTGTTGACTGTGTCCTTTGCTTTACAGAAGCTTTTCAGTTTCAGGAAGTCCCATTTATTAATTGTTTCTCTCTGTGTCTGTGCTGCTGGGGTTATATTTCCTCAAGACCCAGTAATACCACTTTTGGGTATATAGCCAAAGGATGGTCAATCGTGCCACAAGGACATGTGCTCAACTATGTTCATAGCAGCATTGTTTGTCATAGCCAGAACCTGGAAACAACCTAAATACCCCTCGACCGAAGAATGGATAAGGAAAACGTGGTACATTTACACAATGGAGTACTACACAGCATAAAAAAATAATGACATCTTGAATTTTGCAGGAAAATGGATGGAGCTAGAAAACATCATTTTGAGTGAGGTAACCCAGACACAGAAAGACAATTATCACATATACTCACTCATAGGTGGTTTTTAAACATAAAGCAAAGAAAACCAGCCTACAAACCACAATCCCAGAGAACCTAGACAACAATGAGGACACTAAGAGAGACTAATATAGATCTAATCTACATGGGAAGTAGAAAATAGAAAAAGACAAGATCTCCTGAGTAAATTGGGAGCATGGGGACCTTGGGGGAGGATTGAAGGAGTAGAAGAGAGGCAGGGAGGGGAGCAGAGAAAAATGAAGAGCTCAATGAAAATCAATTAAAAAAAGAGTAACAAAAGGTGGGTATGGGGCTGGAGAGATGGCTCAGCAGTTAAGAACATTGCCTGCTCTTCCAAAGGTCCTGAGTTCAATTCCCAGCAACCACATGGTGGCTCACAACCATCTGTAATGAGGTCTGGTGCCCTCTTCTGGCCTGTAGGAATACACGCAGACAGAATATTGTATACATAATAAATAAATAAATATTTTTAAAAAAAAGGTGGGTATGATGTGCCAGGGGAAGAAGGGCACAGTGTACAGTGGGCCACAGAAGAAAGAACACAGGTTCTACACATCAGACACACCTCTCTTTAATATGCCTTAGGCCCACACTAATGGATAAACTTGAACAAATTTACTTAACCTATCTGAGCCAGTTTCTTCATCAGAAGTATGAACAGTAATGGCTATATTTCCAAGAGCTAGGAGACTCCACAAGAAAACCCAGAGCCAGGCTGGGGACAGGGATGGAGCTCACAGGGCTTGCCCACTGGGTTCCATCACCAGCGGTGCATAAAAGGCAAGGTGGCTTGCACCTGTGACCCTAGCGCTAGAGACACAGAAACAGGAGGATCAGGAGTTCAAGATGATGCTAAGCACATAATGAGTTCAAGGCTGGCCTGGGCTACACAATGCTCTGACGCTAAATCAAACAAAGATGGGCCCAGTCAGATGGCTCAGTGGGTACATACACACAGTGGCACGTAGATACCCACTTACATACACCCACACAAAGAAATAAATGCAATCAATGTCGGTTTATTTGTTTAAAAGCCCAGAGACAGAGCTGTGAGGCAGCAAGCACATGGTCATGGCTGGCAGAATCACCAGGACTAACAACTTCCTTCCAAGTGCCAGGCATTCCTGCAGGCCAGGGTCTCCTACTCTGACTTCACAGGTAAGGAAGCACTAGCACTGAGAGGCTCAGTGACTTGCCCAAAGTCCCTAAAAAATAGGGACCTTGATGAGGGGCAAAGGAAGCATCTGACCCCACACAGCCAGCTCTAGTCAACCTCCTGATCATAGAAAATTCTTCAGATCACAACTATGATCAACCCAGAAGAATACTCAGCCCCGTGAGGATACACAAAGCCTCCTGTATATTCACATTCTCAGTCTTTCTCTCTCTCCCTTCCTCGCCCACCCCCTCGGAACTGAGGAGGAAATGAAAAGGAACCAAGTAGTCAAGACAAATAGCCGATCATGGACCCCACATCCAGATTACCTTGACACACCAGGAGAGCCTTGCGACAGTCATCCATGCTGAAGCCCAGCTCCTGCAGTCTAGCCAGCTGTAACTCTAGGAGACAGTTTGACACAGATTACTCCACCATCTGATGGAAGGGGACCAATACCATTTCCTTTCTCGAGATAAAATGGGCTCCTAGTGTAGACCTCTATCATGTGTACCTTGAACTTTTCCATCATTTCCTTATGTTGTATCTTAAAAGTGGAAGACTATCGTTTAGTGTGAGCAACACTGACTCAAAGTTTTCACAGGAAAAGTCGTCTCAATTTTTAAAAGTCACTTGTAGTTGAGCTGTTGTGAGCAGAAACCTAGCTGTAAGCTGGAACAGTTGCTGTCATGTCATACTTATGATTTACAATCATACTCAATGACAATTAGATTATGAACAATTGATCTGTGTATAAGAAAACTGAAAAGGTTAAAGGGGGCCGCTACCAGTATGGTGGATAAGTAAAAAACTAGGGAGACTGAGGCAGAAGGATTGCCAGAAGTTTGATGACGTATCAAATGTTGGACCAGTCTGGTGCAGAGTAAAACATGAGAGACAAAAAGAGAGATTAAGTGTTTTCAAGAAGACTGATTGAGTTTCCAATAAGATACCTACCCAAGACAGGATCTAAGGTGTGCCTTGACCCTTCTCTGATGTCCTCTCCAATTCGAGATGCCCCTGGGAGGCAAGTGCTGACAGAGTCTGCCTCTACAGCTGCTGTGTCCGGGGCTGCAGCACTAGCTTGCTCTGGGATAGACTTTGCAATGGCCAGAAACAGCTGAACATCGTTATAGGAGAGTCTAATATCCAGGGCTTGTAACTGAATCTAATGGAATGTAAAAGGTAGCAATAGTTTTTAAAGTTGCTTTTGGCTTGATGCCCCCACATCACTCACACATAATTCCTATTTTATGTCCCAGAAGTCAGATATCACCACAAACTCATTTAAAAGACTGCAAAGATATTGAAATTAAGCAAATGATGATGAGGTAGTATCTCAGTCATTAGGTAATAGTGACAAAACAGAATGAAATTTAAAAAAAACTAAACTAGAATAATTGCTAGAGCAATTAATACCTCACGAGATAAGAATATGGCTAGGGGTGAGGACCACCTAATGGCAATAGTTTGTTAATCCATTTTACACAGATCCGTTACATTTTTTTATCTCTGAAATAAATTGATCAACTGTGATGGGTAGCTTTGTCAACTTGATACAACCTGTAATTACCTGGGAGGAGTCTCAGTGACAGACTGTATTGAGTTGGCCTTTGGACATGTCTCAGAGGGCATGTCTTAACTGATGTAAAGGCTCAGCCCACCTTGGGCAGCACCATTCCCTAGGCAGGAGGTACTGAACTGAGAGTAGAGAAATAGGGCTGAGTCTGAGCAAGAAAAAAATCATGTATAGATTCATTTCTCTCTGCTCTTGACTGTGGAAGTTTCTGCCTTGACCTCTATATAATGTTGAACCATAACCTGGAATTATAAGGTGAAATTTCCCTTTTTCTCCCCTAAGTTGCTTTTCATCAGGATATTTCATCACAGCAACAGAAATGAATCTAGGATACCTACAAAATGGATCTCTTTGCCCCTATATTGCCAGTACTCAGAGACAGAGGTAGAAGACTCAGGAGTTCCAGACCAGCCTAAGCTACATGAGTACCTGTCAATAATAATAATAACAATAATAACATTATTATTAATAAAAACAACAATGATGAAGAAATCTTTTCTTTATTCAAACTTTTACACTGGTCAAGTCTGGAAGAACCATTTCTGAAATAGGGCAACAGAGATACTGTAAGCAGGCAAACCCGGCAGGGTGCAAAGGTCTGTGATGGAGCATTTCTTTATTCCCTCACTCAGGTTTTCCAGTGAGGTGCCGCTCAAACCCAAGAGCAGCATAGCTTTCCTCTTTCAGGCCCCCATGATTCAAGCAGACTGATGAGTTACTGCCCTCTTATCAAAGAAACAACACCTGGTTTAGAGAGGTGGCTCAGGGGTTCGGAGCATTTATTGCTCTTCCAAATGACCTGAGTTCAGTTCCCAGTCCCTGCACTAGGCAGTTACAACTGCCTATAACTCCAGCTCTTTTTCTCTGGCTTCTATGGATATCTACAGACACACAGACACATATACTCACAGGCAGGCATGCACGCGCGCGCACACACATACACACACACACACACACACACACACACGTAAGTACAATGAAATAAAGAACATAAGATCGGGCTGGAGAGATGGCTCAGAGGTTAAGAGCACTTGCTGCTCTTCCAGAGGTTCTGAGTTCAATTCCCAGCAACCAAATGATGGCTCACAACCATCTGTAATTTAATCTGGTGCCCTCTTCTGGCCATCAGACAGAATACTGTATACACATACATACATACATACATACATACATACATACATACATACATAAAATAAAGGTACTTCTGGAGTTTGTTTAAAAAGAAAAAAGAAAAAAAAGAAGCTTCAGCTTCAGCTTCGGTCCTCACCTTCCCTCATTACCTCTCAGTCCCAGTAAGACCGTCTGCTTCTGCCCTAACTAGACTTCTTGACCTGAAATGTCCTTCCTCCTCTACTGGCTTATATTCTACCTCCCCACCCCACCTCCAGATATCCCCATCCTGCAGCCATCTACCCACTATTCTTACCTATGTTGAGTTCTGCTTCCTGTCAACTTTTATAGAACTTCAAAATGATACCAGCCTATTAAAGGGTCTTTTATCCTGTTCACACACTGCAAGATCCTAGGCAGCATCATATGTATTACAGGTGCTGGAGTAAATATGATGGTACTAGACTCAAGAGTGGTCAAGAATGTCTGCACAGGGAACCACGGATGCATCCATGGGTTAGACATTGCTCAGCATTACCTCTAGGACGGGTGGGAAATCATCACTGTTGAACGCATCCATGAGCCCAGAACTATTCTGGTAAGAGGAGTTCCCCACCAGCTCCACTTGGATTTGAACTGGATCCACAATTGAAAGAGCTGTGTCCTGCTCATTCCCTAGCCGGCAAGAAAACACCTGAAAACGAAACAATACAGCAAAGGTTACTGCCTGCCTTGGGAGGGGTCTATGGGTTAGCAGCACCAGTGGACTTTCTCAGGAGCCATAAGCCCCGTGTTTTCACAGGACCCAAATCAGTTGCTAAAGTAAATGCTGCAAAGATCTGGGCTGCCACTCTAGCCTGCAGTCAACTGTAGGTACAGTGGTCCACCTGCAGGAAAATGTTCCCAATTCACCCACAATGGCTTATAGATCTCCTGCCCTTGGATCAAATAAATGCATGAACTAGCCTAAGGAAATAATACAAAATATAGAAAATTTCACTAACCATTTTAATTGTCAAAAGAAAAAAAATAAAATAAAAAAGCAAGTAAGGCTGAACCAAATCTACTTGATTAAGGATCTGCAGTCACCTAAAGGTAGGGGCTAAAAGCCAAAGTGGTGACACACTAACCCCAGCCTTGAGAGACAGAGGCAAGAGGATCACAAGTTTCAGGCCAGCCTGGACTATACAGCAAGATCCTATCTCTAGAAACATGAAGAAACAGGAAAAGAGGGAAAACACAGTTGAAAAGACCGTATAGAGGGCCAAGTGGTGGTGGCACACGACATCAATCTTAGGAAGTACAGCACATCACAGGTTATGTGAAAATACAGCCTCATCAAAATATTACAAAGCTAGACATGGAGACTCATGACTATAATCCCAACATTAGGAAAGCCGAGCCAGGAAGACTAAAATTCAAGGCCAGCCTGTGCTACACAGAGGAACCCTGATTCAAATGAACAAAATAATAATAACATTGACTTTCTTTTAAGGACAAGACAGAACACACCAAAATAACAATAAAAATTATATATGGGACTGCTAATTTTCCCTCCTCCCAGAATTTCCTAATTTAAGAGTGAGAGGAACATCCACTGAGATGCCTGAGCTAAGTGGGAGAGGAATGTCCAAGGAGATACCTGAGCCAAGAGCATCCCACAGAGATGGCTTCTACCTTGTCTCCTCTGTTCTGTCCACAACCCAAGGCTTAAAAGACACAGGGTGAACTGGGTGGTGGTGGCACATGCCTTTAATCCCAGCACTCAGGAGGCAGAGGTAGGCGAATCTCAGTGAGTTCAAAGCCAGCCTGATCTACAAAGAGAGTTCCAGAAATGTTACACAGAGAAATCCTGTCTCAGAAAACAAAAACAAAAACAAATAAAAAAAGACACAGGGTAGAGGCTGCTTAATATTACATATGACATATCCAGGTGACAAAGGCTACTCAAGTACAATTACCTCCCTCATAATAATCACACCAGTAAGAGTCATGGTCCGTTGGGTCACACATGAGCATCACTACAGAGCAGGTATTCTTAAGGGATGGATACAATATAAAACTCTACCGCCTGTTCTAAGCAGGCCTCCCTTACCCAAGGGTCCTTCACAGGACAGTGCTCAGCCTGAAGGAAGAGGATTCAAGGAGAGCAGGACTACTGCCTCAACTGTGCACACCTGCCACAGAGCCTTCCGAAGGCTTTAGAGGAAAAGTATTCATTTTCCTTTCCTCTTCAGGAACTGCACAAAATCCCATTGTAGCTGGTGGTCATTAATCAATCCCCAACTGGATCTCACTTCTAAATCCTCTTGAGAGATCATGAGAGAGTTTATAGTGTAAGACATTAACCTGGCATGTGCTAAGGGGACCTATGGTGCATGCTTTTCAGCACTGGAAAATACTGCATCAGTCCTGACAGGAGGGAGATGAGCCATGCAGAACCAGACTACCCAACAAGGTGCTCGTGGGAATAGGAACTAAGAGGTCACCCTGACTAGTGTCCTGAGGAGAGGAGGGTGTGTGGGGAAAGTCCTTGTGTGTTCATGGCTCACACTGGAGGACAGAACACAGGGAAGTAAGCTTCCAGAGCGGAAGAAAAAGCAAGGGGAGAGGCAAAGGTCCTTCACTGAATGATGTTTCCCTAAGAAGAGCTCAGGAGGCCATGATGAATACGGTGCATAGACCTATAATCTCTGCTACTCCAGAGGCTAAAGCAAAACAATCAAAAGTTCAAGGCTAGCCTAGGCAACTGACACAATCAAAACAAAAAAGGACTGAGCTGAGCAGGGAACATAGCTTACCTTAGTTAACAGAGTACTTGCCTAATAAACACAAGGTCTTGGTTCAATCCAAAGCAATAAACACACACACATACACTCACTCTATTATACTCACACAATATATTCATATTATAAATTATATACATACTATATATAGTACTGTACAACATATACTATATATGCACATACATATAAATTATATGCACTATATCGTATATATTACATATCACATATATTAAATATACTAGATATTTTAATCATATTGATGTACTATCTATGTATATAAATTATACTGTATTACATATATACACCTGCATATATTTTACAAATTATATACACTATATAGATCCATATATATATAAACTACCACACAATACACTATGTATGTTATAACTATATATACAATCATACTATATATTTAATATATTTATAATAATATATATATATTAATTACATGCACACATATTTAAGACAGTCTTGACTCTTGGGTCTTTTCCCAGTCCTACTGACTCAAAAACTCTGAAGGTTAGGCCTAACAAACAGTAGATTGCTGGTAAATTACTTGCCTAAGCATTCACAAGGCCCTCGGTTCCATTCCTAGCACTGGAAAAATAAGCACTCAGGGGCAAATACTTTTCTAGATGGTTCTCCCTGAAGCCCTCAGCAGTGTTACAGTCAACCAGTAAACTTACCTCAATACCAAACAAACTTCCTGAAAAGGGACGATCAGCAAAGCGGGGCTTGTAGGTGAGCACCGTGGTGCCTTTCAGAATAATGGCGTTGGTATCAAAGCAGGATACATCTTCAACAACCACAAACTCCGTGCCTAGAAAGGACAGTGTCATCAATCAAGGCAAGCAAGGAAGCTGGCATTACCCAGCTGTCCCAACACGAGCGGCACAGCTACCAGGTGAGCTCTCAATGTCCTGCTTCACTGCTATCCCAGACTCAGGATCTGGCAAGCACAGTTGGGCTAACCAAGCAGTGACTGGCAAAAAAGACTACTCTGTAGCTCCTCTGTCCAATAGGCATGTTTAAGACAGACAGAGAAATGACATCCTGGTCACTCCGGGAGGCTCAAGAGACACTTGGAAGTAAAGAAGAGCATCCCATCTCCAAAGGACTTAGAACCCTAGGAAGAAGAGTCAGCCGGGTTAGTCAAGCAGCACGGGCTACCACAACAGCTTTGCACAGCTGTTCACACTGCCCACAAGGAGTGTAGACCACTAATGTCCAGCTGTCACTGTTGGGAAGTGCTGACAGATTCCTATTCATCCGGATCTGGAAGACTCACTCACACTGCGTTTTACACCAGCAATCCCAGCACTCAGGAGGGAGAAGCAGGCAGACCTTAGAGTTTGCAGCCAGCCTGGTCATGTGAGATCCTTTCTCAAAAAGTAAGAGGGCGGGGCTGGCACAGTAAGAGAAGCTGTCCTGTATGACAGGTCTGAGTTAACTCCAAACTGTGGCACACACTGTGGACAATCACCTGTTACATTGACCTTGACTTCCAGGTGCCTCTCATTGGACACGGGGAGGGAAGACCGCTTAGTGACTACTCCACTCTTAACAGTTTTGGGAACGACAGCAGATTCGCTGCTGGCATTGCGGTGGCGTGCAGGAGTAACATTTTGTTTCTTAACATCACTGGGAGTGTGTAGGAAATCGTGGACCAACAGCAGCCAGTCAAATATGAGAAACACTCGGAGGTTGTTGAGAACGACAGTGAAACAGGAGGAATCTTTTGTAGACCTGCAAGAAAGAAAAAAAAAACAGAAAAAAAGAGAATCACAAAGAGAAACACGGTGTTTCACTCTCTCCCAAGGCCTTACTCAGGGCCAATAAGTAGCAGCTAAGTGTTGCTTTTTCTTTCCTTCTGTCTTTAGGTTACCCCTATGCTATCCGAGATGGCCTCAGGTGCCTGGACTCAGTGATCCTCCTGCTCAGGCACGCGTGTACCTGGGATTGAAGATGTGCAGGCCCCACTCCAGTATTTCATAACTGCCACCTTTGAGCATGGAAATATTCTGAGCACTGCTTTAGGAGCACATCAAGTATAAGCATTTTGGAGGTTAATCACATTTTTTAAAGAACTTTTTCTATTTTTTGTGTATGAGCGTTTTGCCTGCACATGTGCCTATTCGCCACACACATGCCCAGTGACCAGGAAAAGTCACAAGAGGGCACTGGATCTTTTGGAAGTTTTGGAAGATAGTTGTGAGCCACCATAAGGGTGCTGGAACTGAACCCAGGTCCTCACTCAGCAAGAGCAACAAGTGCTCTCAATCAATGAACCATCTCTCCAGTCCCTCATTAGAGAGACAGAGACAAAGAGAGCTATATCTAGGAAAGCAGGACACAGAGTCCTCAACTAACATTAGACTGTAGCAAGTATTTATTAGGCAGCATCTAGAGCCTCTTTTTTCTGTCTTTAACAGTAATTATTAGTAGTAATAATAACTGAGAGGACACTGGGCGGTGGTGGCGCACGCCTTTAATCCGAGCACTCAAGAGGCAGAGGCAGACGGAGCTCCATGAGTTTGAGGTCAGCCTGATCTACAGAGTGAATCCAAGATGGCCAGCGCTATACAAAGAAATCCTGTCTTGGAAAACAATAACAACAATAATAACTGAGAAGGCACAACGGCACAGCTGGCACCTGGTAGGTAGAGCTGGGATGCTCCTAGCCATGACACAATGCACAATACAGTCCTATAGGAGCAGCCTGATCTGAAATACCAATATAGGCTAAGCATCCCAATCCAAATACCCAAAATGCTCACATCTGAATTGAGAGACTTTGGATATTCTTTTCATTTTTGTTGTTACGTGTGTTATGTATGTGTTTGCCTGTATGTATGACTTTGCACCACATGTGTGCAGTGTCCACAGAGGCCAGAAAAAGGCACTGGTCCCCTGAGGCAGAAGTTCCAAAATGGTTCTGAGTTGTCACCTGAGTTCTGGGAATGAAACCTGGACATTCTGTAAAAGCAGCTTTAACTGTTGAGCCATTCCTCCAGACCTGGATATTGGAAGGTTTATTGGAGATGTTTAACTGGCAAAGCCTATGTGAATTCTCCAAAATATGAGGGGGGAAATCCAAACTCCGAGATGCTTCTGGACACAGGCCCTACTTTTAAGGAATAGCCACCCTTCAGTGTTAAGGCTGGGAAAGGCTGGTCCAGTAAGAAGAGCAAAGGCTTTGAAGTTAAGAGGCCCAGAGTAATCTTGTCCCTCTCAGGCTGTGCTCTCATATATAAAATGGGAACTATTAACACTGCAAGTGGAAGCAGCAAGCACGTGGCAGGTGCTCCCCCAATCACTCCTCCTGTCATTCCTGATGGCAGGCCTTCTTAGAAGCTCAGGACGGCTTCACAAACACCACGTTCATAAACCAGTACTCTCTGGCTTCTTTAACTGAAACTAACCTCAAACCCCAGACCTTTTAGCCTGAAAAGGACATTGGTCACAGGTGGATAGCAAGCACCCTACCCTAGAGTAGAAATGGGGCAGAGGGATGTGCAGGAGACAGGGACTGGTTTTGTAGTCTTCAAGGTTCCCAAGAAAGACTCTCAGGCCTGGTCTGCAACCCCAGTGTCCTCAGAGTGATGGCCAGCCCTATTACCACACTAGCAGGCAGAGGCCAGCAGAGGCAGGCTAGGGAGGTCACAGGGTCTGGGAGTCCAACTTGATTCTGTGAAGCCAGGGACTCTGGCTCTGGCTGCTCCATTTACTCCTCGCTCCCCAGCCTGCCTGGGGAAGGCTGACTTGGGGACGTGCCTGAGGTTGCTTTCTCCAGTCTCACTTCTCCAAACCTGGCTCGATGCCTCTAGAAAAGGGCATGGCAAGGCACAGTTTCTTCTCTCACACAGCATCTGTCACAGAAACACTCTACCCTTTTGTAATGGACAAAAATGTTGCCCTCAGTAAAATTTTTCCACCCCATTCTGAGCAGAGATTGTCAGGCCTTGGTGCTGACTGGAAAGTCAGTGTGTCAGACCCCATTCTGGAAAATATTTCAAGCCTTGAAACACTGAGAAGTAATTTATATTTCACATACAAAATCCCAACAGAGGAGCAATTCTTCCTGAAGCAGCTCACTCCTCTCACTAACAAGGGCATGCCTGTTAGCAAAAGTCAAGGTAAGAATTGATTGTTTGGCTCCATGAATTTATATATGCCTTTAGTATTTGCACAGAATAATACTTTAGGCCTCCTATATATTAAAGACATGATGAGGAAGGGACAAAGATCTGACTACTTAGGAAGTAAAGCAAACACCAAACCACCCCCCTCTGCTGGAGAACCAAATACGGGGAAGCCTCCCGTTCTGAGAAACATCTTCAAAGGGGCTGCTAAACACATCCATCGCATCCCAAGGCTAACTCAGCCAGTGACGAAGATCAGAGGCCATGAAGAGTTAGTGAATTCAGTTCTGATATCAGAGACCTAGATCTAACTTGTGACTACTAGACTTCTAACCTGTGCAATCTCCAAGTCATTTGGACCTTCTCCAGGTGTGTGTGTGTGTAAAAGAGGGTGGAGTTGCCCATGTTAGCAGATCTGGAAGGATTCAAATGGCAGTAGGTAAGATGCCTGGTTAAGACAGGGGCCAGCAAGAAGCCACCAGAACTGCCACTGTTGGGCTCCGAATGTTCCCACAAAGGGATAAAATGTCTCCTCTGCTAGGCCTCCTAAAGGAGAGACCAAGAGCTCCTCCCTTCCAAAGCTAAGCTGGGAGGAACTCCTGGGTGGCACACTAAAACACCAACCATACAAGAACAAGAACAGCCCTGAACCGTAAGAATCTCACACTATAGCAGTCAGTGGTTCTCAACCCTTTCAAGCAACTCTTTCACAAGGGTCACTTGACTGATATCCTGCATATCAGATATTTACATTAAGATTTATAACTGCTATCCTGTGTATCAGATATTTACATTAAGATTCATAACAGTTGCAAAATCACTGCAAAGATGCAGCAAGGAAAACAGTCTTATGATGGGGGTCACCACATCATGAGGAGCTGTATTAAAGGGTAGTAGCATTAGGAAGCTGAGAGTCACTGACCTAGAAGAGCATGAAAGGATACAACTATGACAGAAGTAACAGCAGTAGCCGCTTCGGATGACAACTGACTTGCCAGAATGACTCAGCTTTTGCTTCAATCAATAAAAGAGGAAAGTGAATCTCAAAGCTCAACAAGGAAACAAAGCTATGGAGAGGAAGACTAAATCTTAGGGCTAAGGTCTGTCTCATTCTAGAACATCCCCCCCTGTCAACCCCATACCCCACCCCACTGCCTCCCATGATATCAGACTCAAGGAGCCCTGCGTAAATGACTGTTCTGTCAGAACCGCCTTCCTCTCATGTAGACCAAAGGCCCTGGTGTGGGTTTTTTCCTTAAACTCACATAATTTCTTCCTTCCCAAGTCACTTCACAAGGAGGATCTGGCTCAATGTCAAACTACTTTTTTTAAGGCAACAGAGACACCTTTTGGTGAGTCCATGATACTGCAAGGGAGCTGATGAGAGATGGCAAGTGCTGGTGGGTGCTGGTGGGTGCTGGTGGGTGCTGGTGGGTGCTGATAAATGTTGGTGAGTGCTGGTGAGTGCTGGTGGGTGCTGGTGAGTGCTGATAAATGTTGGTGAGTGCTGGTGAGTGCTGGTGGGTGCTGGTGGGTGCCGGTCAATGTTGGTGAGTGCTGGTGGGTGCTGGTGGGTGCTGATGAGTGCTGGTTGGTGCTGGTGGGTGCTGGTAAATGTTGGTGGGTGCTGATAGGTGCTGGTAAATGTTGGTGGGTGCTGATAAGTGCTGGTGAGCCTCCAATTTTTTCATCCTTTGATGTTCTAAAGCCAGTGGACTTGGCCTACTGACCACAGAAGGAAATATCTCCACAAGGAAAGACAGAGTTGGAGGGCTGGAGAGATGACTCGGCAGTTAAGGAAATTGCTCTTCAAATGCCAGTACCCACACGACGCTTACAACTGTCTGTAACTCTGAGATGTGGCACTGTCACACAGACATACCTGCAGGCAAAACAGCAATACTTAAAGTGAAAGTAAATAAATTGAAAGAAGGAGGAGGAAGAAAGAAAAAAAAAAGAAAGATTAGGGTTGGGGGTCCAAGTGTGAGGATACATGCCTGTAATCCCAGCACTGAGCAAGCTGAAGTAAAAGGATACTGACTTCAAGGAAAGCCTAAGGCTACAGAGTAAATTTCAACCCAGCCTGGGCTACACAGAGAGACCTATGGGGGCACAGTGGGACAGAAAAAGGATGGCAGAGCTGCAGTCTGCCTCTACTACCTGAAATGCAGTTCAATCTGAATGGAGCCCTGGGTGGCGCTGCTGCTCTTGGAGGGCTGAAAGATACAGTTGAACACATTGGTCATGCCAGGGCTGGGCTTCTGCCCAGCATAGCGGGTGTCAAATGCCATCATAGAATGGGAAACCAAGTTAATGGACTTGGTCTGGTTGGAAAAACTCTCATAGAGCAGCTTACATTTCTTAAAGTCAAATCTGAAAGGAAAGAAGGCAAACGAAAAGTTAAACACAATCCTACCTTACAAAATTAAGTTCAGGTGTGGAACAAGAGCGACATCATCAATGTATGAGAGTCCCTTCCAATGCTCACAACATCATCAGTGTAGGAGAGCCCCTTTCAATCTGCAGCCCTGCACCAGCTCTGCTCACGAGCCACTCGAAATACAGTTAGTGCTACTGTGCTTTAAGCCTTTTCCACTCGCAGAGAGGTGATTATATCCACAGGAATGCACACAGCACTTAGTACCATTATGATGATGATACACAGAGTCAGAATCACTGAAAACCAAAGGGTGCAAAAAAAAAAAATGCCAGCTGGTGGTATGCTCACTTTAATCCCAGCTCTCAGGAGGCAGAGGCAGGTAGATCTTTGAGCTCGAGGTCAGCCTGGCCCACAGAGTGAGTTCCAGAACAGCCAGGGCTACAGAGAAAGCCTGTCTCGAAAAACCAAAAAGAAAAAAAAAATCAAAAGAACTAAAAGTGCAGCCAAGCACCAAAAGAGTATCTGACAAAAAGAGAGAGAGAGAGAGAGAGAGAGAGAGAGAGAGAGAGAGAAAGATTATCTGCACTCCCCCCCCCCACACACACACACCCTAAAAATACAGTTTGGGACTCAAGTTCACCATGTCATGGCTCCCTCAGCTGAGCCGGGAGCAGGCCATGCAGGTTTTGAACAGAAAGACAAGTCAGAAGTGCCTCAGCAGAGTATTACTAGCTCTGACACCCCATTTTCAAATGCAAATCAACTTTCCACCCATATAACCTTGGGCTAGTAAAATAAAAATTAAGTTAAAAACCAAAAAAATTATATATTTTATATACATAATTATTTATATATACACATACACAATCAACAACAGCAATCTATCTGGAAAACTGGAATATCAGCTGCCCAATTTAGGGGACAAGGGAGAGCTTTCAGGGTAAAAATACAATGCACTCTTCAGAATCCCTCTCCAGACTCCTACACCACAGATTCCCACACCTACTCTAAAAAACGAGTGACAGAAGTCAACAACCCGGCCAGCAAGAGCCCAAAAACAGAGCAGCTGTTATGTTGCTTCCAAGGGTTTCCAAGTAGCCAGCTCAGCCCAGTACTGCCAATTGTCAAAACAGTTCTCATTCATATTCTCCACCTGTATTCTGTCAATTTTAAAGCATTGACTCACAAGGCAGTCACCAGTGATGCACTGCTCAGAACTGGGTCAAAACTGTATAGACACAGGGCAAGGAGCCCCCAATCCCGCATGCTGGTCAGACCATGATCCAGCTCCAAGTGTACCAGAGCACTGAAGTGCCACCCAAAGCTATCCCAGAGCTCTTAGTTTTCAATCTGCCCTGCTCAAATGCTCAGCACATGGGCACAATGGCACACCTATGTCCCAGCTACTCAAGGAGGCTAAGGCTGGGATCCTGGAGTTCAAAGTGACTCCACCAGACTCCACCTCAAAACCAAAAAAACAATCAAATTAAATGTTCTGTCACTCAAGAGACAAAACAGCAGAGCAGCCTGTCGCCCACAGTGTTCCAGCGTGAGAGAAATCAAACCTCATAGCTGTAAGTCACCAGTGTTTGGGGCAAGCTGTTAAACATAAGCTAACCTGACTTGGCTGATAACAATCAAACTGAAACTTCTAATAAAGTACTGGGGGCCAGCAGCACAGCTCTATGGAACCTGATCAGCAGCACACACCCTCATTCTCGTGCACGTACAAACATGATCACACATACATGCACACACAGAGAGAGCACTTACACACTTCATCAGCCTCAGAGCACCGTTTCACTCTGTCCTCCGCTAATATGAAAAGGGTACATTCCCACATCGTTCTTACTGCCAGTAAAACCACAGAGCTAATCCAAGTCTGACCTGGCTAGGGAGCCAGTGCCTTCTTTTCCTTTCGGATCTTTGAGCTCCAGGCTCACGTTCACCATGTCGATGAGGAAGCACATGCACGTGTACACCTCTCCGCTCAGCACAGTCTGTGGAAGGAAACGCTAGTCAGGCCTCAGGTGACAGCACCAACCTGAAGGTGAGCCCAGAGGTAAAGAATCTAATCCACCTGCTGTCCCACCCACTCCCCCTGCTGCTCTGCTGCTCCCTGCCTTCTTGGAGGAGTACCCACATAATCCACATAGGTGACCTTCCGCTGGGACTACAAGTTACTGAAGCACACAGTCTGCCTACTCACGTGTATCCTTGGATCCTGCAGGTCGTAAGGCCGCATGAACTCTTCTATGGGCTCCCCCAGGTTGTTCTCCAGTAAGCCTCGGATCAGCTTGTATTTATATAAATCCAGGGAGCAGTGCACAGATGACAGACTGCCATGGACAGTTATGTCTGCCACAGTGTGACTTATTTCTCTATGAGAAAGAAAGGAGGCCACTCTCAGAAATAAGACACTAACTGCCTTGGCACAGCACAGCCAAATGTAAGGCTACAATGTGGCTACCTACATTATCAGCCAATTATAATCTTGACTTCTGATGGCAAAAAAAAAAGTCATGTATCTCCAATGATCAAGTTACTATGCCTGCCATGCTTTAACTACAGAGAGACTTTTAGCTCCCAAATATACATGGAGAAAATCCTCAGATCAAATGAGCTGGGGAAACAGGCTCAGTACGAGAGCACTAGTCTCACACATATGGCCCTAGGTTCCACCTTGAGCATGCCAAATAAGTGCATACATAAATATGAACATATACATACAAATACATATATAAGCTAATTAATGTTGTTATTTTATATATGTGGTTATTTTGCATGTGTGTATGTCTGTAAGCTGTACATATATGTGTGCAGTGCCTACAGAAGCCAAAAGAGGAGATCTTATTGTAATATTGAGTTGGAAGTGTCACCCCAGTCCCTGAAATTGCCTGGGACTTGCCAAGCACTTGGACTCCAATTCCCAGCCTTCCAAGCATTTGGACTCCAACTCTCAGCCCGCCAAGCACTGACCCCTCTCTGGGGAGGGTCAGGACCACTCCCACAGGGTATTTAGGCTCACCAGAAAAAGGAACCTGTGGTTTCAGGTTTTGCATGTGCTCTCCCTCTGTCTTCCCCTACCATGCTCCCAGCCACCTGAGAGCCTGGCATTCATTAAACATGGGCATTTTTGATTCGGTCTAATCTGGTTTGATTGGAGTTCTTTGCGCTGGCAGAGAGGTTCTGTTAGGAAATATTCCTAATACCTATCTCCTGGATATGGAGTTATAGGTGGTTTTCAGCTGCCATGTGGGTCCTGGGAATTGAACCCAGGTCCTTTTTGAGCAACCAGTGCTCAAAACTGCTGAGCCATCTCTCCAGCTTCAAGTTTTGTTTTGGTTTTGAATTTGTTTGTTTGCTTGTTTGTTTCTGAGACAGTTTCACACTGTGGCCCAAAGTCTTTAACTCATAGCAATCCTCCTGCCTCAGTCTCATAATTAGCCTAGTAATAAGGAAAATCTCACAAGAGTCAGAAATAGCTTAACTATTCCAGTTGAGGGAGCAACATAGATCAGATGCCCAGCTCGTAGCTCCAGCTCCCATGGTAGACGGAAGAAGAAACAAGTGTTTCCTCCTGAGCATGGAGGACACTCACTAGGACAACACCTGACAGTGCCTGGGGAAGCAGTGAGACTGAAGATACCCAAGGCTGCTAGGACGCACATGCCTCATGCTAGGACTAAAGAGCTCCCTCTGCCTTCCATGGGTGCAACAGGCATGATGGGTCCTCCATACACAATGTCTGAATATATGAACTCAAAGGCTGTGATTTAAAGAGAAAGATGTGCAATGCTATATTTAAAAAAGAAAAAACCTGCTCTAGGGTTAGGGATATAGCTCAATGGTAGGGGGCTTGCCTAGCATGTACTATGTCCCTAGCCTTGATCTCAAAACTGCCAAAAATAAGTAAATAAATTTGACTTGTCTGCAAGGGAAAACCTATATACAATAAACTGCTTTGTTTTGTTTTATTTAATATACATGAGGGGTCAGGGGTAAGGTGTATGCTGAGTGCAGGTATCCAAGGAGGCCAGAGGTAGGGAGCCTCTGAAGCTGGAGGTTCAGAGAAGCCACCTGACATGGGTGCTGGGAACCGAACTCAGAGCCTTTCAAGAATAGAACACGCTCTTAACCACTGAGCCATCTCTCTAGTTCCACAACATTGTTTTAAAGACCAATAAAGCAATCAACAACGGGCAACAGAAAAGCACTGTCATGTGGTGCGCTTGTGGTGGGGAGTGGACAGCACACCTGAGGGTGGGTTCCCACTGGGCCAAAGAGCTCTGCCACCCAACACAGCACCAAAGGGAAGAGGAGAAGTTCAGAGAAGCAAAGAAGAAAAGCACATCTTAAAAACATTGCTTGCAAAGAAAACCAAGAGTTCAGTTCCTAAATAAGAAGCTCTTAGGCTGGCCAAGCCAGGCTCATCAAATAGAGCCCATGCCAACCATAACTGGACACCAGCCAGGGAGCTCTGGCATAATAGGTCCCAGTGAGAGTGTGGCATGAAGTGAATTGCCCAAACCTGGGGGTTAGAACAGGGCTATTTAATGAGGCTACTTTTTAAAGTGTCCCCATTGTAAATATATTTTGGGGGTTTTGTTTATTTTACTTCATCTGTGTGTGTGCATGTGTGTGCAGATGTTCATGGAAGTCAAAAAAGGGCATCAGATTCCCCAGAGATGGAGTTATGGGTGGTTGTGAGCTGCCTGGCATAGAGGATAGGAACTAAACTTGGGTTCCCCAGAAGAGCAGCAAGCTCTGTTAACCACTGAGCCATCTACAGCCTCAGCAGAGCTCTTTGATTGCTATCTAGACACTTTTTATCTTTCCCTGGAGTTAAAATGCAAAATGCTGCTTCTCCCACACCAAAGCACCATAATGAAAGATGTCATAAACTGTAATCAGGGTTCCAGTGTGGATCAGGCAAGCAGGAGCATAACCTAGGCTGCAACCTTACTAAATACACACCTAAGCTTTGGGCCTGAGCATGACTCTGTTGGTCTAGGATCATCAAGTTTTCCAGGCAGTTATGAAGCCAGTGAGAACTGAATCAATGATTGCTCTGAACTGCAGACACAAGCTTCCTGCACATGAGGCTAACTACAGAGTAAATCAGGACCGGCCCCTTAGTCTTTAGGAGGTTTTTTCAATGGGCTCCCTTATAGATGGGGCAAAACTGCACCTGGGCAGTTATGCAAAATAAATGGACTCCAGGGAGTCAGCAGCAGAGAGGTCCAAATGCCCATCTTTTCCAGATACATTCATTGCCTGCTCTCACTACCTCCCTATTACAACTTAAACACATGCTAAATTCCAACTCTTTCTTCTTTGTCAAGGCAAGGTTGCAGAAGAGTTCCCGAGTCAAACACTAAGTTAGAGCCTCTAACCACCTTCCTATGTTCCTCAACAAAACATAAGCTCTGTGATGGCAGCAGTTCCTCTTCCATCACACATGTCTGTGTGTCCAGCACACAGCAAGGACTCCATTAACACTCTGCATGGTGAAGAAGTGCCCCTCACTTACCTTACAGCACTGATTCCAACCTACCAAGATTCTGCTTACAAGGTATTCAGATAACACTCACTTGTCCAAATTCCTCTCCACCTGCAATTTCAGCCTACAAGGCTCAGTTAAGAGACTTCCTCCTGTCTGGCGCACAAAATAGGAAGGGAAGATCAGGTCCCCACTACTGCTGTCGGAGGCTTGAGAGCCCTCTCTGGGGTGTCTCTCTGCAGCAAAGATGTCCATGTCCTGCAGATCCACGACAATGCAATCCAGCAGACAGACATGGTCTTCTGCAAGTATCCAAGGAAAAAGAGGCAAGGACAAAATTAGCACTCAGAAAGGGCTGGGCCTCAGCAAACTACAGGATCAAAGTTCGTTCATTCTGTCCTTGAAATTCAGAACCAGTTGCCCTGCTCTGCACTACTCAGAAACGTGGCCATCAACTATGAGGCCTTAACCATGGCCTCAAGAGCCCAGCATGCATTGTATCCAGCTCTGTGTCCAACACATGCTGCTGCCTGCCCTGCCCTCCACACCAGCCAAGCTGCTCACATCCCACCAGCAGAATTCTTTTTTCAAACACATACCAGGTTTAACCATTTCTGCTACCACTGATCAGACTCAAACCACCTTCACCCTTGCCTACAACACCTCCACAAACAATTCTCCATTGTACCTGCATAATTCCACATTCTTTCCACAAAACACCTAGACAAAAAAGAAGCAGACTGAAGTGTTCTCTTCCTTTAGAAACTTCAGGGGCTATGTTTAATCCAAAACTCTGGAACCTCCCTGCAAATGACTGCAAGGCCCTACATAAGCCCCACAGCCCACTTGTCTGACCTCATCACAAGCCATTCTCCCATTTGCTCTCCAAACTTCAGGTTTCCAGTTCTTCGCATCTCCAAAAAGGCCACACTCTTTGCGTCTTGGAAAGCCTCATCAGTACCATGACCTACCTACCTCGATCTACATCAGGTCTTCAATTTCCTTCTGTCTTTCCCATAACATGTACTATAACATATGAATACCATGTTTACCAAGTACCACTCTAGGAGGAACTGTATGTATCTATACAGGGGACAGAGTATTCTAACACCTAGCATTCAGTAGGAGCTTGGTAAACAGTTCTTGATGAGATGGTTGCACTAAAAAATATATAAAACCCATGAGAGCAGAGCTAATCTGTGAGAGAGGTGTAGAACAGTAATGTCATAGCCTCAGAGAGACTATAGGAACAGCTGTAGAACATAGAACCACGTGGAGACAGTGTGAAAACCACAGCCTTCATCCAAGGCCAGGTACCACTGATGAGAGAATTTTAGTAAAAACCATCAATCTGTACAATGCCCATGTACATTCACTTGTGCGTGAATGTCAAAGGGCAGTGTCTTATGTTGTCTTCCTCAATAGTTTGAGCACACAACCTGGAGCTTACCCACTCAGCTAGACTGGCTGACAAACAAGTCCCAGGGATCCCCCTGCCTCTGCCTTCCCAGCACTGGTATTATGGACATATGCCACTTTGCCCAGTTCTGTTGCTGTTACTGTTTAACATGAGTGCTGGGAATGAAATGCCAGTCCTCGTGCTTGTGTGCGAGCCCTCTCCTGACTGAGCCATCTCCCTAGCCCAGCCCCATCTCTTCTTAAAGGCATCCACTTATGTCAGGCTGGCTGAATGTCTAATTGTCACTGTCTTAACCACTTGTAGAGTGAGTCACAACACTCATCAGAGTTCAGAGACAGAGTCACACCAGCCAACTGTCTCCTTCCAAAACTCACCATCCTGCTCTACCACCTACTAGCCACATGACAAGCCTTTCACTCCTCCCTCCCGTGAAGGGGAGATAAACGCCGAGCAGGATGCTGCAAGGATAAGTCCATGCAAATCAACACAGTGGCCTCTGGTCCACTGACACACTGAAAAACAAAAACAATCATGAACGAAATTCTCTTTCATCAGCACAGCCATTGGTCTCTTTGGGCTCACCTCTAGGACTACGAGGCCCTGCACGGAGTCCACCAGACCTCAGGTCTAGCTAGCAAAAGCAATCAGAACCTCCTTCAGCTGCCACCCTTCACTGCCCACGGTGCAGCCTCACTGGGCTCATCTCAGCCGCCCGTATACTATGCCTCCCTCCCAGCTGAGTTCCTCAGAGAAGCACCTCACTTTCCAACATGGCATCCATCAGCAACAGACTGAAAACTCCAGAGCAAAGATTAGGCCCAGGTTCAGAGTGACAGATTCTTATAGTCACAAGATGGCAGAGTCACAACCCCAACACTGGAGAGGAAGATGCAGAATGTAGAGGTCAGGCTAGCCTAGGTTACTTATAGAGCCCTGTACCGAAAAGCCCAAAGAGGGAAGGAGATAAAAATCAAAATCAAGAGTACCCATAGCAAGATGACTCAGACCACAGAGTCGTTTTACAGCACTTCTATCCTTAAGCCTGGCTGACACCAATCTTAGTATCTTATTCTTGAGAACAAAACAGCAGCCTGCAAGGACAGGGTCTGGATAACAGCTTATGAGGACACAGGGCTAGGAGGGCTGTCACCATCTGCTGGGCGCCATGTGGAATGTAAGAGTCCCACAAATAACTGAAACCCTCTTCCTCTCTATCCCATCTAAATGAATCTACTTTAGAAGTTATCTGAGACTAAACACACATAAGACATTCATGCCTCAAAAGCAGCATGAGGCCTGCTTGGTCACGGCACAGATGTCAGTCTCCATCACATCAATGCATCATGTCAGCCTCTGCCAGGTCAACACGGTCCACAGAGCTCCCAGAAGGGCTTCAGGACAGCCCTACCTGCACTGCGCAGCTCTTTTGTCTTCTCTTACCTGGGCTGCTGGAACTTTGGCTAAGAGGTGGCATGGCCTGCTGCCCTCGCTGCTTGATGGAGGCACTGGGTACAAACTCACTCTTCAGGCTGCCAAGGCCCACTCCTGCAGGAGGCGTCATGAACAGCCCCTGTCCGTGGGGCCCCTTGGGATCCTCTGCGCTTGTCATCTTCTTCACGCTGCGTTTGGGTGTGCCTGTTGGAGAAGCTGAAGGCACAGATTCCTAGGAGGAATGAAAGGAAATTAGAAGGCAGAGATGAGGGGGTAGCAGGACCTTCACAGGCTCGGAAACCGCATCCTAGTCCCTAAGTTCTCAAAGACTGCAGCAGACCCACTGCCCTCAGACTCCAGGGACAAGAAAGTGGTGGCCGTGACACTTACCACCTCATACACTCCTCTTCAAAAATGTTACCAAAGATTACAGCAGCGTGGCAAGAAGACACTGTCTTTTGGCTCAAGAACAAATACCAATTTCAGTCAAATTTAACCAAAGCAAATTTCTCAACCATACAATAGATTTACTGCTTTGGGAGAAGAGAGAAGCTTACTGTAATTTAAAAAAATAATATGCCTAGGGGACTGCAGAGGCGCCTAGGTATGGAAATGCTTCCCTAGCCGGATGCCCAGCACCCATAAAACTGGATGTGCTGTCACACACCTGTAAACCCAGATAGCAGTAGAAACAATTCAAGGCTATCCTTGGCTACACAGAAAGTTTGAAGCCAGCCTGGGATATAAACAAAAAGTATCTGAGGGCAATATGACTGCAACAGAATTACCCCAGGAAGAAGTTTATGCATTCTGGTCTCCCCACATGTACTATATTTGCTATCTAAGTAACCACAGAAATGAAACAGAAGGCAAACAGGAGGCTGGCTACCCATGTCAGCTTCCTGCTCACATGGAGGAAAACCAACCCTGGGATTCTGTGGAAAGACAGGACTCTTTTCTTGCTGAGAGCTTTTAGTTGATTCCACAGAGTGAGCCTATTATCAGTGCTTCAACTTCTCCGGGTCCTCAGGACCCCTCAGAGCCCTGTCTGTGTGTGGCTTGTGCATCATGGGACATGCATGCTGGTGGTATGCAAAGCAATGGTTCTCTGCTGCTTACCACTACAAGGCTGACTCCTCAGCTTTGTTTGGACTAAAAGGTGAAAACCCTGTGATCTCTCCACTTCTTGGGCAGTAATTACAACTAACGGTAACACAAACTTCCTGCATTTTTCAAGAAAGATTGTTAGGTAGATGCTATCCTATAAATGTTTCCACATGAAAACAGCCCTAGTGCTCTGTTGACCTCAACTGCAGGCAGCATTTGTTGTCTTCCACTTCACTTCCCTCTACATCCTCTCTGTCGTTAGTTTAAATAAATCAACGGCTTCAGAAGATCAGGCTTTTGAGCAACTCTGCCTTAGAAATTATGGTTTAAGCACAAGCTATGGTTGAGAAAAAGAAAAGGCAAGAATACGCCAAAAATCCAAACATGTCTTCTATCATATGGGGTTTTTATAGGAAAGTGTCTCCACATTTGGAGGTCATAAAAGCTGAGGGCACACGTGCTCAGGCGATCTACAGGCTCCGCGTCAGGAGTATTTGCTGCTTTTGGGCCGCTGGATTGCGCATTAGACTCACTTCACATGAGCAAGAATATCAAGAGGCAAGAGTAAACGCAACGTGGAAAGGATCAACACAGAGACCGTCAGTCAACACTGGGCTTGTATGAGGAGAGGCGACCTGCACGGCTAAGTGCACCAGATCACAGAGATCTGCACAAGTGACACACTCCACACAGCCTTATGGAATTCCACTCAACAACCACGAGTGGGTAACACAGCAGCTTCCCTAGGATTTCTGGATATAAAGTAAGGTCATATAGGAAGCAGTAGCCAGGGCTAAAAAGACTCTTGATACAGTCCTAAGAAAAGCTCCTCTACTCAGACAAGAAGTAATTTCCCAAAGCAACCACAAAGTAATGAAGTAAGCCTCTCCAGCAGTGAGGCATTCCAAAGCAACAGCATTTAGGGGTTTTGATTGGTTTTATTTGGTTCTATTTTAAGTACATGAGTGTGAACTGACTGCTGAATGCCATAAGGTTGGGTTTTTTGTTTTGTTTTGTTTTCAAAATAACCAAGAGATGAAAGGGGGGAGAATGAGGGAGAGAGAAGCATCTACATTGTGCCTTAAAGAAAAGGTAATCTTTGTAGGTGCAGTCACCTAATATAAAATCCTCAAAAACAAAGGCAGGCAAGTTTCATCATTAAAATGCTATAACTTGTGCTGTTATTTGGCTGAACAAAAATAGGAATCTTTTTGTAAAAAAACATCTTGAAATAGTTTGGCTAACTTTAGAGCACACTTGTTAGCTCAGACACAGACACATCTGATGCAGACAATGAGCCCATTTCTTTTTCTGGAAAGGGAGAGAAACAAAACAATGTGACTGAACTAGATCTCTGACTACAGGTGACCCCCTGCCTCAAGCATTTAGTGTGACCTCAAATAAAGATATATGAAAGACACATTCCAAAGAGCCCACCGACTATGTGACTCCTGGATCTCCAGGAAGGGAGAGGACTGAGATAAAGAGCTGGCTCATCAACAGAGCATGCACACTGGGCGCACCATTACTAAGTCGCTAGAGACATACACAAGAGAAGGGCAAGCTCCAATGCATGCGAGGGAAGTCCCTGTGCTCCTCACCCTACAACACCCATGCCACACACCTATGCATCTCACTCTTCAGCCATGCCTTCCCCCCCTCAACCCCCGACCCCTGTAAAGGAGCCAGCAAATGTGCGTCTCCCAAGCTCTATGAGCTGTTACAGCAACTTACTGGAGCTGAGGAGAGATTGTGGGAACCCTACTAGTTAGTCAGAAGCATATCAGAAGCCACCTAAACCTGTGGTTGGTGTCCACAGTGGGCCCAAGCTGGCTAACTTCAGGCAGCTGCACCATGACTGACCTGACTCCCAGCAGGTTTCTACAAAGGCAGAAAATAGAGGGGTAGGGAAGCCCACACACAGCTGGTGTCAGGAGTGCTATGAAGAAACAGGGTTTCGTTTATATGCAGAGGAGTTAGCACCAAATGACATACAGTGGGTGTCCAACAAGCGTCAGCTACCTACTGCTGTTTCTGCTGTTCTGATGAGCTAACAATCAAACCTTACACTCATCTCCTTGAGGCATATCTCCTTCCTACATTAGTAGCTGCTGGACGACAAACAGGCATAGCTGGCGGGGATTCCAGTCAGTGTTTTTCCCACACACTAAAGATGAGTTTGTACCAAATAAGCAGAGAGAATAGGGCCTGAAGACCAGCAAGGAATGGTAAGAGCATACTGAGCAGGGCATCTGCTATTTAGACATGTCACTCAGGATCCGGGAAGGCAGACACCAGTGAGGGGACCAAAGTGTCTTCAAGGCCCGCTCAGCTTTGGGGCTAACTGGCTGTTAGCTGGCAAGGTTCAGCCGAGGACCTCAAACACGACAGGCAACAATGTCCAGGTCATTTCCATCTGCAGCAGGACACCATCTAACATTTTACCACTACGATAGTTTTAAGAGTCTTCAGGTAAAAACGGGACCAAATCAGGAAAACTACCCATCTAGAAAGGAATGTCTTTCTTCTTTAATTTACTATTACTATGTAGGTGCATGATCTATGTGTGAGTATGGGTACACGTGGGCAACAGCAAACAACTTTTGGAGGTCAGTTCTCTCCTTCCCCTATGGGCTCCAGGGAGTGAACTCAGGCAGTCAGGCTTGGAGGCAATTCCACCCCACCCCCGATGCTTTTATATTTGTAGAGTGCACTGTAACCAATAGAAGACTGGACCCTCAGGATTGTTGGCTGAAACAAGTTCATTGCACTTAATGAGGGTTACACTTAAACTACTGCAGTTGAAAGGTTAGTTGAGATGTCAATAAGGTGTTAAAGAAATCTTCCAGCCATGGGCCTCGAAGGTAACAGCAGCCTCTGAGCCACGGACTGGGGATTTTTCAGTTCACATCCAAATTCAAGCTAAACTAAAGAGCTGCAGATGCTGAGGGCTCACCTTATCCTGCAAAAAGGTTCCAGGAAAGCCAGCGAAAAGAAACTTGTTCTTGACTTTCAACTTGCCCAAATTTGCTACTATCAGATTATTTGATCTGGAACTTTCTGGGATGAGAAGCACGGGGGCACCAGCCTCAATATCCAAAAGAACTCTCGAGCATCGCTGAGCCTGGTCCCTCACCTGGTAAGAAAGGAAAGTGCCCATAGGCTCAGTTAATTCCCCAATTTTATAATCAGACATCCATGGGGATAAAAAACTTTCATAAACTTATATAGCAATTAAAGAATATAATAGTTTATTTGTGGCCACTAGAGTAAATCAGAATAAGAAACAAAATAATAATGGAAAGTCCCCAAATATTTGGAAATTAATTTCATACTCCTAAATGACCTACAGATTAGAGAATAAATCATAAAAGAAAAGGGAATATAGTTTTACAATGATAATGAAGAAAACGGATTATGAGACATGTGTGATGTAACAAGGACTCTTATTTTACCAACTACGTCATCTCTCCAGGTCTGTACCACTTTTAAATTTGTTTGATTAGTTTGGTGTTTGCCTGTTTTTCAATACTGTAGACCAGGATGGCCTCAAAATCAAGAGATCCACCTGCCTCTGCCTCTCAAGTGCAGGGAATAACAAGAAACGTGTGTAACACCATACCTAGCAATTTATTCAAGGCACATAGGTGTGTGCCTGAATGTACATGTGTACTACATGAGTGCCTGGTATGTAGGAAGGTAGAAGAGGCTATCAAATCCCCTGGAACTGGAGTTACAGACAGTTAATAGCCACCATGTAGGTGCTGGAAACCAAACCTAGGTCCTCTGCAAGAGTAGCCAGAGCTCTTAACTACTGAGCCAGCTCTCCAGCCCTTCTGTGCTACTTTTAAGAGAAAAATACAACCTTGCAGTACAAAAGGGCTTGGAGAGAGGCCATTCTAGGGATTAAACCTAGTGTATCACTGAGCTACACCCATAAAAGGACTTTTTAATTTATTTAATATTTCTGTGTGTGTACACATGCACCCATGTGTTGGGTGGAAGCATGCATTCCACAGCACACATGTAAAGGTCAAAAACGATTGTGTAAGATTCCTGATGTCAACCTCTGATGCCACTTTGTGCCTGCATAAGCAAGCACATGTATACACACACATGCACACACCCCACACTGTTATTCTTTAGATGCCTGTTTGTTTTTTTAACTGTAGACAGAAAGGGTATAAATCAAGATGGGAGGAGACAAGAGAGAAAGTGAGGAGAGCTGGGAGAGGAGAACCATAATCAAAAAACATTCTATGAAAAAAAAATGTATTTCCAATAAAAGAAACAATTTTTTTAAAGTTCTATGGATCAGTCAACATGAAAAGGCCACTTGGCTACCCACCGTCTGACCCTCAACAGCAGCTCGCTGGCGCCCTAGGACATCCTGCAGCTGAGTGAAGTGCTGGATGAAGGCCACCACCTCTGCCTGGAAGCGCTGTGTGTGCACATACTGCACAGAGGCCATCTGGAGGCTCACACGGATGTCATGCTCTCTCTGGAGCAGCGGGTCTGGCTGCCCATATCTGGAAATTAGGAAAAAAAAAATAGGACTAAGACATCTGCAAGATTTGAATATTAGAAGAAAACTAAAGTTGACTTAAGGGATTCCCCTCCAATCTTTAGCTTTAGCTACTAAAATGGAAAACCCTTAAAACAAGCCTGTCAATAATTTAATAAGGACATTAAATAAAAGTGTGGTGCGTGACACCCAAGGCTACAAACAGGGGACACTGCTGAGCACAAAACTCACTACACCTCCAGAAAACACCAGTGCCACCTCAGTGCTGCCCTTGCACAGCCCCTCCGGTCCCTGCGGTAAGGGACTGCAGCTGCTCCTGGCACAGACTGTGACAATATGGGTTTGGGGAGTAATTTAAAAGCCACAGAGAAATGGAAGCAGCAGAACTAGTGCTTCTAGGGAAAGGGGATTTCTGAAAAACAGAGAAATTGCCTTTTTACGTCAGTGAAATGTAGACACTGTCATGTCGTGTGTAGATTCAAAGATGAACAGAGGACTTTTACAGTCACTCGGAATCTAATGGACTGTGATGCCAAGAAAGAAATGATTACACAGGACACAGTCAGCGGGGGAAGAATTCGTATTTACCAAGGAAAGCACCTTTCTATCAAGCAAAGAATTAAGGGATAGCACTAATCATCTCCTTTGTTGTAGAACCATGCCATTGGTGTGTATAAAATAAGCAAATCACAATACGTCAAATTCTCAGCAGTGTGGCAACCTCACAATGAGAAGTTCTCAAACCAGGGGAGAGTGAACTTAGGGGGTTCACTAGAGACTGGACCCAGAGCTTTGCACAAACTAGCAAGCACTCTTCCAGTAAGCTACATCCCAAGCCCACAGATGGTTTGGGGGGACCATTTTTCTCAGCACACTAAAAGTTGGGAGAAGGCTGAACAGAAGCCTTGACTGTGCATAATACTGAAGGGCGGGACTGTACAACCGCGCTTTCTAATACCTCTCAAGCAGCTGGAAATCTCATCCAGGAAAACCATGCTTTAAAGGAAGCAGATAGGCCAAAAGCCACCTTCCAAAATCCAACAGGAATTCAGTTAAGTCACACTTATGAGCAAAAAGAGCACACTCACATAACTCAGTGTGAGCAGGGCTCTCAGGCTGAAATCAGGCAAGAATGCTCGGTGCTATATGGAAGCCTAGAGATTGTTCAACTTGGGCCTCCCATTACAGACAGAGAAAAGGTGGAACAGAGATTAAGTGACTTGCTTCAGGTCACACAACAAGTTGGTAGGAACTGACAGAACCGTGGTCTTCTGATAACTGGGATTATTTCAATCCTATCCCAAATGCTCATGACACTAAATTATCTCCAATGTAAATCTTCTTTAATAAAATTCAATATAAATCAGGACTCCTCACAAGCTAGATCTTTTTAATTTTACTTAAGAAAGTAAAATTTTTTTCACTGTTTAGTCAATAAGAATTTCAAACACTGAGTTGTCACCAGCTTGGTGAGCAGGGTTTGAGCCCCAGATGGTGGGAGGAGAGCAGCAGCTCTGCAGGCTGTCCTCTGACCTCCATACACACACTGTGGGAGACACAGAGAATAAACACATGTAAAACAGCGTTTAAAAGGGACTTCAACCAGCAGTGATGGTGACAGAGCTGGAGAATGTGGATGTTCTACAGCAGGTGACCTGACACAGCCAGAGAAGACATGACATGCGTGCTTTACTTGAAAGTCTGGAAGATGAGCGCCTCTTCTCCACTTGTGGTGAAGCGCTCTCTGTAGAAGTCTCCGTGTGGCGTGAGGTCACTCAGGGATAGGCTCCCGATGCTTCCCTGCAAGGCCAGGTCTCCCTCTATAGGGTTAAAATTAGAACACAGAATTATGGACAAATTCTAAAAGTGTTTAATGCATCTCAATTAAAACAGACGTGCACTTGCCTCAGACTTCCACTTTTTAATCAAACTAAATGTCAGAGGTAAATTTCCAGATGCCAAGACCCCAGAAAAACCTTTGATGTGCTATTTCTAAGGGTGTCAATGTCAAAGTCTAAAGGAGTTGAACAAGTCTAAACGACAACGTCTACACAAGCCAGCAACACCGCATACTAAGAGGCACATCTACCACGGGAAAGAAATCAAACTAATGCATTTCCAACTTAAAGACAATACGCTGGCAGCTGCAGATAGACCAGAGCACTGGTTACAAGTGAGAGGACCATCACAAGGTCTATTCATAACAGGAATAAAACAAGGGAGGAAGTGCCTGTGTCAGCTGCTCAAGCAACACTGAGTGGCTTGCAGTGACTTGACAAAAGAAGAAAATCAGCTGTGCGTGGGGACGACAGTGCTGACACAGATTGGAGGTGAGTCTGCTGCCAGGGGCACAGCCCGGGGTGAGAGGATGGAGATGGGTGCTAGGGCACGTGTACTGGAACGTGAGCACAAAATGGTCCTTCCAATAATGCCAGGAAGGGTGAAGGGGCTGGTGTACTAAGAAGGCAGAGGCAGGTGGATCCCTAGGAGTTGAAGCCTGTTCTCATGGAAGTTCCAGGGCAGTTACTGAACTGCTATTTCTACAGGACAAAACCAATCATAACTTTACACAGCTGTCACCATGACCACCAAGGTATACATACACCTCTGGCAGGCCAGGTCAGCTCCCCAGGGATTCAAAGGCATCTATTTATTTTTTAATTCTTAATGTCTACTAACAAAATTGCCATGATTCTCCCTATTAAAGACCACTCTTGTAGGATGCTTTTCTAAAATAACGCCAGGCACAAGACCTCTGTATCAGTTAATTTCTTCTCCAGGTGATATTCTTGACTTCATGACAGTGTCAGCATCTTGGTCTTCCTACTGCATTACACATTCCTTCATGAAGGGCAGTGTTTGAGCTCATGCTTTATAAAACCTTTCACTTAGAACATAGTATTCTAGTAAGAATTCCAACTGCAAAAGCCCACCAGAAAGAGGTCAGCTTTGCTACCATCCCCTGCTGCAGAAACCACGCCTTCTCTTGGCAGCACCCCTACTCAGCACCAACAAAATGAGCTTGTCCCATTTTTCCACAGACAGCCTCTTGACCTGACTGTCTTCCAGATCTAATTATTAATTTCTCATCATTTCACTCTCAAAACTATCCCAATTTAAACAACAAAAAAAATTTATCTGGGCACACTACACAGATAGATGCTAGGGGCCCTTGGGATGAGATGGGAGAGGAACAGGGAGAAAGTTGTACCATTACCTGCCTTTGTAATAAGCCATCCAGACAATGCTGATCCCAAAGCCAGGATTGGGACCACCACCAAAAATGACGGCCATACCAATACGCACCATCAAGACACCTTATTGGTGTGTGAGGACAACTAGTTTCGTGCTGAGTGTTGGAATACTTACCAAGATCGTGGGTGTTTGGTTTTGCCCCACTTACCAATCATTTCCACATGTGCTACTAATTTGGACACATTTGCTTTAGCCAGCTCACTTGTGGCCTTGCTCAGCACAAGAGAAAGCGAATGAACCTAGGACACAAGGGACAAAACAAAAAGCAAGTCAATGAGGGAACAAGAAACAGCAGGACAGAATGGATGAGAATGGGGACAGGCTCAGAAAGGTGAAGGTAAATCGTGTGTGTGTGTGTGTGTGTGTGTGTGTGTGTGTGTGTGTGTGTAAGCATGCATGTATACACAAGGAGGTCCAAGGACAACTTCCAGGGGTCAGACCTCTCCTGCTACCATGTGAATCATCAAGCCTAACAGCAGACACCTCCACCCGCTGGACAATCTCCACGGCCCTGGAATCTGCTTTAAAAGACTCCAGTGAAAAGGGAATGCAGGTGATGTGATGAATTTTAGTGGAGGAAATATTGAAGGTCATGACTCATTTCTTCCATTGTGATATATTACAAATCCATCATAATAAAAATGTTCAAAAATTCATGTCTCAAAAAATACATTGTGAGGCTGGAGAGGTGGCTCAGAGGTTAACAGTACTGACTGCTCTTCCAGAGCACCTGGGTACAGTTCCCAGCAACCACATGGTGGCTCACAGTCATCTATAATGAGATCTGGTGCCCTCTTCTGTCATGAAGACAGAATGTTATATAAATAATAAATAAATCTTTAAAAAAATAAATACGGTCCTGTGCTCCTAGAGCAGCAGTGTAAACAAAGCCCCCAGGAGTGCACCACTTCTTACCAGAGTGGGGAAGGATTCCTGAGGCAGAGCCACCTTTATAGCATATCAAATGCAACCATAGAATGGCTGAACACTGCCACTTCCAGTCACCTTGCTAGGCCCAATGCCCCTGAGCCTCAGAGTGCAGCCAAGTAGTGTGTTCACCACCTGCTGAGCAAGAGACAGAGCTGGCTTTTCAGCCAACTAAGTAAGAGACAGAACAGTTCCCCACCCTACTCATGCCCCATCTCTCCTCCCAGGTGTCCCCTTCTGGAGGAGTGAAGCCTGCTGTGAGTTAGAGAAGCAAGAGAACACCAGCATGGGGAAATAGAGTTCCCTTCCTGGCTGCTCCCAGTAGTGCATGCAAGACCCCATGCACCAAGACATGCAGATAAAGACCTTCCTCCCCAGGCATACAGAAGTGACCAGCTGCTACTGCACAGGTGCCAGAACTTACAATATGCCTGTATTGCCCTTCGCAGTCAACTTGGCATACCTGCCTACTGTTCCATCACACCGCAGACTGCCTTAAATCTACTCTTAAATACTACCCCTATGGGTTTTTTTTAATATTTACAATATGAATATCAAGATTAAGTTTCAAGCATGGCAATCCATATCATAATGAAAACTGTGACAGCAACCATTCACTGGATACTTGCTATGTGCCATATACCATGTGGAGCGGCGCACATTAAGGCTTGGGACCACCCTCTATATGGGCACTGTAACACAACACCCAGTTTGCTGATGAAAAAGCCTGAGGAGAAGAGGGTCCCTCATTTCCCAGGCCACAGCTACAGGTTACAGTACAAGGGCCAGGACTCCCACAGGCCATCTAACTTTGCACACTGCACTCTGTGGCTCGCTACGGTGAGCCCAATGACAGTCAGTGATGCTGTCAGAGGGTAGGGAACTAACAAGGAAGCCATGCACAGAAGTTGCATGGAAGAAGCTTGCGACAGTGCACAGACTCATGGCTAATGGTGCATACAGCCCTCATGTCGGACGGGCAGTGAGAAAACAAAAGAAAAACAAAAGGATTCCCTGGAATCACATAGCTGGGGGGAAGACAAGATGCTTAAACTACATATGCTCTCTGCCTCCAGATGAACTTTACAACAAAGCCCTTTCCAAGACATTGATGTCACTAATGTCTGTATTTCTCAGCAGACAGTCAGAGACTACATAGCTCTTTGCCAGGACAAATGGAAATGCTCACATTTAGATATGATTCAAACTCATCTTCAGAGTGTAACGATACCTTGAGATCCAGCTTGGAGTTCACGGGCTCCTGGAGCTCAGACTCCATGGAAGTGCTGGACTCCGACTTCACATTCTGTAGAGGGCCCTCAGGTGGTCCCTTCATGGCATGGTTGTCTGCAGTGGAACCAATCCCAAAAAAGTCCAGAATCACCACCCAAGTTTGCAGGGTGATCAGCACATCCAAGCAGTTAAAGTCAACATCGACGCTCCGGTTAATGCGATTGTAACTAGAAGAGAATTCTGGGTGTTTTTTATCCACCAAGAATATATTGATGTGGACCAAGGAATCGTCAAATTTATTCTTTCCAGCAAGCTTGGGCTCATCCACTGTGGGAGAAGGAGGTGGGGTTAGGGGGTAGCTGTTCTCCTGAACTTCCTTTTGCTTTTTCCGCGATGTGGAGATGGGTCTTTGATACAGCTGAAAGACATTAGGAGCTTCCTCCATGTGGGAAGGGAGAGACCGGGGCATGTCAGGATACTCTACAGTGGACACCAAAGGGCAGGACTGGGAGAGATACTCCTTCTGGGATAAGCTAGATGGCTTGGGAGCCCCTCGAGACACCATCAGGCTCTTATACTTGGAGTCTGGATTCTTCTCCAGTAAGTCTTCCATGAGGAGCGAGCGCAGGGCAATCTGAATGGATAAGGTCTGCGGATGGTCTTTACTGAACTCCACCTCAAAATCCTGAAACTTCAAGCTCACCAATCCTTGGGCCCCCAAAGTCAGGTCCCCACTCAGCTGAACCTGCAGCTCTGATATACAGAAGTTGGCCTGAATCTGAGTGAAGGCTTTGGCTTCCTTCACAGACAAGGACTTCTGGGAGGTGCTAGAGAAGCTGGAGTGGCTGAACAATCCGTTGTCCTTCCTCGCCAAAGAAGGTTCTCCGCAGGAACTGAGAGGGGGCAAGGGGGAGGCAGGGCAGGGGGAGGATGGGGTACTGGTTGCGAACTTATTCAGATCTTCACTGTACACAAGGTTGTCCAGCGTCTGTAAAACCTGCTCATACACGTGCTTGGCTAACACCACCTGCATTCAAAGGGAACAACCCAGTTACTCCAGAATCATTTTTTTTTAATGGATTTGTAATTCTGTATATGGGGGGCTATACAGGAGTGCAGGCGCTCATTGAGGTTATAAGGGTCAGACCCACACACACACACATATACCACCCCACCGTGAAGTTACAGGCAGATGGCAGCTGCCCAACATAGAGGCTGGGAACCTAACCCAGGTCTTCTGGAGAGCAGAGAGTGGCCCTAGGCACTGAGCCACCTCTCCAGTCTATTCTTATCACACAGACCCTGAACTCCCAGTTGGTGTTTCTGTTTACCAAGAGGCTCTCTGTGAGCTGGCATCAAGGCCCATCATTTCTTTTTCATCCTTTCTTCTTTCTGCCCACTTCTATGCATGAGGCTCTCCCTAGTCCCTTGCAGAATAATCTATGCACATCAACATGTGAGTGTTCCTTGTATGCTTGAGAAGGCAAAGCTACTCTTTCTAACCACACTGAAAACTGCAGAAAGCAAGGAGGAAACTTCCAAGAGTCTATGTGGGCACAGCACAGGACTGAATGTGAGGTTGTACACTACTGCAGAGTCAGCGGGACAGGCAGTACTGTGGGTACTGTTCAAACCATGACGCTCTCCCGCAGTTATGTTTTTCTCGGTGTTCGTTGTTGGAGCTGGGACGGGACCCAGAGCCCTGTGCACGATAGGCAAACACTGTCACTGAGCTGCACCCCCAGCTTCTTACTCTCTTTTAGTTAGAATTTCTTATTTAAAAATATTTTCAAGTACATCTTTTTTTTACTAATTAAGGGCAATTAACAGAGGGATTCCAACTCATAGATAGAGAAATTTTGACAGACTTGAAAAGTGACCGTTCTATAACCCCTAATTTAATCTTCATCCCCACAGAGTTCATTAGTGGAATGAAGCAACAGAAATGACTGACAGGGAATTTTACAAGTGAAGAGATCAGGCTCTTTCCACCTACACACCCTCGTCAAATGCAGACATTGTGTGACAGATATAATGTAACCGGAGGTGCATGACAGCATCTGTGACAGTCTAGGCAAAAGAGAAGCAGAGCCAAGAAAAGACCCAGAATCCAGAGAAGCCTGTGTAGTTCATGGCAGAAACACGTTCAGAAAGACACAAACAACAGCCAATGCTGTAGAATACTATTTTAAGGTGTGTTGCTTTTGTTTAGGCTGCATTTGTTTTCCTCTGTGAAGCTGTATTCTTTGCCTGTCTAAAACACCTGATGGTCTAAAGAGAAGAATGGTCAACAGTAAGGCAGGAGCAAGGATAGGTGGCGCTGGCAGGCAGAGAGTATAAATAGAAGGAGAAAAGAGGAAGAGGAGGAGAAATGAGAGAAAGAGGAAGAAGGACATCAGGGCAAGCCACCAGCCAGCCAGAGTTAAGACTGAACGAGAGATATACAGACATAAGGAAAAAGCTGGGGGTGGGGGGAAGAGCAAAAGGTAGATGGAATCATTTAAGTTAAAAAAAAAAAAAGCTGGCTATAAACAAGCCAAGCTATGGCCGGCCATTCATAACTAAGAATAAGCCTCCCTGTGTGATTTATTTGAGAGCTGGGTAGTGAGAAGTCCAAAAAAAGTCAAAAGACTAAAGAGCCCAAAAAGAGTAAAACATCACACAACAGATGCTCTTACAAAGGACCCAAGTTCAATTCCCAGCACCATACTCTCGACCATCTGTAACTTCAGTCCCAAGGGAGTTGATGACCTTTTCTGGCCTCTGTGGGCACTAGGCACACATGTGGTTCACAGACATACATGCACATAAAACACCCATACATGTAGAATAAAAAATTTAATTTAGAGAGAGAACTGGGGAAGGTTTCTCACCCAAATACCCACACCTAGGAGCCACATATTCCAACGGAGATAGAAATGCGTGGTCCTGAGTTACTTCAGAGCCACTGAAAGATAACTCGTCACCAGCTACACTGACAGAGGGTCTTGACAGATGGTCAACTGCCCTAAGATTCTGAGGACATGTGTTTCCTAAGCTTACTCTTTCCTCTAGTACTGTGAAGTCAGAAAGGAAAAAAAAATGTCACTTATGAAGGAGAATGGGTACATGCACAGCTCACACACACGCACGCTATCTGGCCCAATTCTGTCGATGGCTCAGATCACACTGTTCTACAGGTTAGTCTAAGTGCGTACAAAGTGGGGTGAGAATGGCTTTCTCCTGGGAAGAAGCAACTGGCTTTTGGGTATGGGATTAGAGATCCACTTTCTTCCTCTGTGACACAGGAAGAAAGCCACTTCCCAGGAACAAAATGAGATGACAAAAGGATAGATACCATGTTGATGAGCGATCCTGGCACTCAGGAGGCTGAGTCAAGAGGATTATAATTTCAGAGTCAGCCTGGGCTACAGAGCTCTTCCGTGTCTATTAGAACAACATATATTTTCCTTCCAATGCTTAATATACATAAATACATACTATTATAATCTGAGTACTATATACAATATAAATATAAAATAAATACAGATGGACTAAAGAGATGGCTTAGCAATTAAAAGCATTTGCTGCTCTTGCAGAGGACTTGGTTTCAATTCCCTACAACCACATAGTAGCTCACAATCATCCATAACTCTAGTTCCACAGAATCAGGCCCCCTCATCTGGCCTACTTGGACACTAGACACATACACAGTACACTACACACACACACACATACACACACACACATGCACACACCAGTCACATACATAAAACTTAAACACCAACTAAATGTCCCTAATCTGAAATCCAAAATACCCCAGAAATCTGACACTTTCCGATAACTAATCCAACATTCAAAAGGTTACCAACCTAAGAGCATTTCAGACGCCAAATTAGAGACCAGAGATGCTTGACTAGAAAGGTTTGGAAATGTCCTAAATACACAAAGTTCCAAAAGCTAAAATACATCAGGCCTCCCACATCTCAGACAAGGAACACCACCTGACTGGATCTCAACTGCCCTGACCTGAAAATCAATCCTGTGTTTATTTACCTGAACTGGGTTGACGAATTTTCCTTCAATCTTCATGATGCTGGATGTCCCCAGGTCATCTGGACTGAGGGAAAAAGTCAGCTCAGACTCTCTCTCGATAGGGATCTTCTCCAGTTTAAACTGGATGGTGGTGTTGTTCAGGATATGAAAGGCTGGCAGAAGGAAACAACAATGACAGACCATGAACACTAATACCTGGTTTGTTATTGATAATCAAGTGTCCTGTATATAAAATGAAGCCCAGGGATTCTCTGATGCTGGGTTGGTCTGAGTCTATAACTGAGACCAAAACTCACAACAAGTCAGATGGTGGTGGCACACACCTTTAATCCCAGACTTGGGAGGCAGCCTGTTCTATAGAGTGAGTTCCAGGACAGGCACCAAAGCTACACAAAGAAACCCTGTCTCAAAAAACAAAAAAACAAACAATAACAACAACAAAGAAAAAGACTCACAACAAGCAGAACCACAAGACAAGTTTACACGAGGGGAAAAGAAGGTATTTTCATGACATTTTCTGCTTGACAGCTTCAAAATATGAAATAGCAAAGCTGGCAAAACAGCTCAAAGGCCACAGACTATCTTACATTTCTCTTAGCCACAAAAGCCAATTTTCCAAACCAGACTGCCTCCTTCCTCAGCTTTCACAGACAGACAACAGCCTTCTCAAGAGGCCTTAAGACATAACTCTAATTGAACACCTTATTCCAGAGAAAACTGTACGGTAAGCATGAAAATGTAGGAGTGACCAAGTGCACACCTAGCACACTCAAGTCCAGAGGCTGGTTCTCCAAAATCCAAATGCATCAGTGAAGGACCTTCTGAGAACCACAGGCATTTTCAAAAGCATTAGTTTCTTCAACTTCCCTGATTCTGGAGCTGGACTGCTTGGGTCTAACTGTCTGATCCAAGAATACAAACATGAAAACATCACTGTTTGAAGCCTGCACGGGTCCTGTTAGAAGACAGCAGAGCAATGGAAGATCATAACACCCAGAGAGCAAGTTTCCCTTCCGTTTACATTCATCTCTTGTGCTACCCAAGGCTGCAATATTTAACTAAGAGAAATGAACACCTTAGAACAAAAGAATAGAAAGAGTAAATGAAATGAGGTCACACTACATCCATCCACTGAAGCACCTCTGGAAAACGCATTCAGCCAACAACAAAGGGCAACACTCAAGCACACTCTTACTTTGTCCAGAGACAGTAAAGCCACGCCAGGCCTCCCTGAAACTGTTAAAACAGCACTATGACTTTCCACACCTTACCCAGAGATAACCCTCAAAGGGGCTGTGCTGTTTTCAGGACACACACACAGCAGCTGGCTTTAGAACGTTTACACTACACACTCAAAACTCGGCTCTGCTTCTCACCTTGGCCTCGATGCAGAGATTCAAAGAAATCATGTCGTGTGAAGTGAGCCTCCTCCTGACTGTTGGCACTGGCAGACCCAGAGGGTGGGCAAAACGTCCGACTGACTTCCGGTCCAGCACTGTCTCTGGCCGCCAGCTGAGTGCAATTCAAAGAATAGAGCTTAATGTCTTTGATTTCCACCTGCAGGCGGTCGCTTCTGGACTCATCATCTCCTGCCACAAAATTCTGGATAAATATCTGTCCCAAGTGTCCCACCAGCAGCTCAGGACTCCCAGGCCTCCGCGGGATAGAAACAACTGGAGACTCAATGTTTATGTTCAAGATGAGCTTCACAGTGTCCGATCGAGGGGAAGGAAGGCCAAACCCATAGATTTCATTCTCCTCCAAGACAAAGGGCTCCCGGGTCTTCTTCGGGGTTTCGAAGAGTGACACCATCTCACTGTACTCAGCAGTCTTGGTGGCTAACACTGTGGTGACTTTGGTAGCTGCACTTTTCAACATACTGCGAAAATTCTCCTCCAGCTCGTCCATGGACAATGTCAACTCCTTCAAGAATTTGGCGGAGTGGTTATAATGCAAGGACGCCATCTTCAGGTTGAGGAAGCACTCCTGTTTAGATTTCTCTACAAACGTGAAGCTCAACGCTTCACTCAGAGCTGCATCTTCCATCCTGACAAACACGCTTTCAAAATAGCCAATGTCGCTGACAATGTTCTCGTAGCCTACAGAATTCCCAATGCTGACGACATACTGGTTCTTCACGTTGTCTTGTGTCAGATCCATGAGCTGCAAGCAGCCAAGGGAACCACTCATGTCAAACGAGCTGCCCATCGACACATTCACTTTTGTGCCGCCAATACTGGCCGTTGCGATTTTCCTGCCCTGTCTCTCCCCGTCGGCCAGCCCCACTGTCCGAAGCAGCAGGAGGTTGAGTCTGTGGATCTCCACTGCGACCTCGGTGTTCTGCTCATAAGTTGACTGAATCGTGCCCTGTTCTCTAAAACTTCTTTCTAGGTCGGTCATCAGAGGCTGAGGGCTCATGTCATCCTTTTCCTTGGGGAAGGACTTTTGAAGAAAACCAATGAGCTCCACAATTGTCTCTGGGTTTAAGATGATGTCCAAGTTATTCACCTGAAGGGAAATCACCTGCAGTGTGCTGTCCAAGTTCATGGACGGGCACTCTGAACTCACAAACTGATACTCCAGTTTAATGAGGGACTCTTGTTCTTTGGTGAGTATTTTCTCCAGGGAAACACTAGTGGCCGATTGATTGTTCAAGGTAGCCACATCAGTTAGGAAGGCCACATTAGGTCCAGAGACAGGAGACTGGGCCCTGCTATCCCGGAGGCTTCCTGTGGGAATATCAAAACTCAGGTTCTTGTGGGAAGCCATCAAAAGGTCAAAATCAGCACCATAAGTCTGCAGGGTGTCCACCAGGAGCAACCCGTGAACAGTCAAGGAGACTTCAGCATCATAGGGCCTCTTCACAAAGTGAGCATTGGTGCCAAACACTTTGAGCACAGAGATGTAGCGCCCACTGCTCTCCACACCAAGCTGCATGCAGTTCACCTTGAATTCCGCTAGGAGGAGCTGTGACTCCACCAGCACCTCCCGTGTGTGCTGCTCTAGCATCACAATGCTCTGGGTCAGGTTCATTACTGAATCCTGCAGGCTTCCTCGTGGGCCTTCCTGGGGGAAAATCTTCTCTCTGATCTGGGTGTCAGAGGGCTTCATTTCAGGCGTGGTGAGGAGAGCAAAGCAGTTCTTTAGAGCAGATATCTTGTCTTCATTGATGTGGATTTTTAAGTCTGGTAAATTGCCTGAGAGCACAGCCCCAGGGTACTTAGGGTCTGACGTGTAGATCAGTCGGCGTTCTAACTGTAGGTGAACATTGAACTTCTCAACCACATGTGTTGGCCCCACATCGATGTCCTGCACACGCTTCCAGTTGTCTCTCACGCGCCCAACCATAACCTGGAGGTCCATGAACGTCAAGGAGTACCTTTCATACATTTGTGAGCTCATCAGATGAGCCTGAAGCTGTTCCTCACTGAATTCCACTCCAGAAAACGGTGGCACTTTCTCCCCACTGCTGCTGCTGGTCTCTGGAGGTGGGGTGCTGGGAGGTGTGGCAAGAGGGGTCTTATATTCATCGTCACTGAACTGATTCTCTTCAGAGGCTGACCCATCCCCACTTTTCCTCCTAGAGTCTTCTATAACAAAAAGTAAAAAGAAAGTAAGTAAAATGTCTATTTCCTCCCTCCCTTCTTCCCTTCTTACAATTAGGAGGGCTGGAAAGACAGCTCAGAGCTTAGGAGCACTTTCTGCTCTTGCAGAAGATCCAGGTTGCGTACCCAGCATCCACACGGCAATTCACAACCACCTGTAACTCTAGTTCCAGGGAATCAGGTGTCCTCTTCCGGCCTCTTCAGGCTCATACATACATGCAGTGCATATAAACTCATACAAACATAAATTAAAAAATAAATTTTTAAAAAGAATCTCAGTCACATGGTGGTGTCCCACGCCTTTAATTCTAGCAACTCAGGAGGCCAAGGCAGGTGAATCTCTGTGCGTTTGAGGCCAGCCTGATCTACAAAGTGAGTCTCAGTACAGTCAGGTCTGTTTCACAGAGAAACCCTGTCTTGAAAAACATAGATAGATAGATAGATAGATAGATAGATAGATAGATAGATAGACAGACAAATAAATGGTAGGGGCTGTAAAGATGGTTCAGTGGTTAAGATGGCTGCTCTTCCAAAGGACCCATGCTCAATTCTTAGCACCCACATGGCAACTCACAATTGTCTATAACTCCAGCTCCCTGGGATCTGACATCTTCATGTGAATGCACATAAAATAAAGTTAAATAAGTTCTTAAATAATAATAATAACTATTATTATTATTATTATTATTAGATGATGATGATGAAGAAGAAGAAGAAGAAGAAGAGGAAGAAGAAAAGGAAAGCTTCTACCAAACTGAAGTTTTTTGAGTGGATGAAAATGTCAGGCACAACAGTGTGTATCTGCTATTCACTCATTGTGAATCTACGTATTAAAATAAAAAACGAACACAAAGAGTAAAAATGTAGGGTTGTGAGAAGCCCCAAAGCTCATGCTGGGATGCTGAGGCCACCAGCTACTGTCAACATCTTCGCATCTTGTCATTTGCAGAATTGCTGACACAACTCTCTATGGCATTCTCCAAACTTATACACATCTCCCTTTGTTATAGTGTTCATTGTTTCCCTTCTAGAATGTGCTTGCTCAATACAACATCCTTATCTAGCACATAAAGATGGAAGGAGAAAACCAACAGCACAAACTTCTCTCTAGCTGTCACATGTGCAATGATATGCATGCCCCCCCCATATAATCATAAGGAAACAAAATGTTAAAAATAAAAAATTAACCTTCTATCTCTAGCACTAAGTACTGGGAAATGTTTACTAAGATGTACAGTGTCACACAGAATGACAAAGAAAGCCGCAGAGATACTCCCCCACAGTCCCAAGATGGCTGCAATCAAGGTCAGATAACAAGCGACAAGAAAGATGTGGAGAATCTTCACTAACAGTGGGCATATAAGTCATTCAGGAAAGTAATCTGGTAGTCCCTAAAAATGTTAAACCTAAGGCCACCACATGACCCAGCACTCCACTCCTGGGTGAGCATGGGCGAGAACTGAGACCTGTGTCTCCACAGACACAACCTGACTGTGGGCAGTGGTACTATTCCAACGTCAGGGATGGGGTGGGGGTGCTGCAAATGTTTACTAACCAAGAACAGATAAATAAAGCGCGGTATATCCATAAAGGGACAAGCAAAGACCATGAAAATGAATGTGATCACACACACACAAAACAACAACAACAACATGGATAAACCCTGAAAGTATTAAATTAAAAAGCCAGACATGAAAGGGAATGTGTTCAAATATTCCACAAGCATGAAATGTTTGGAACAGAGAAATATAGAGGCCAAAAGAAAAAGACCAAGTCTGGTTGTCAAAACAGAGGGAAGAGGCGTTAAGAGACTACCAGTGAGTTCAGATTCAGCGTGGCTGACCTGGACATTTTGAAAGGTGAGTTGTATCTCCTTAGTAGTAAAGAAACAACATGAGAACTTCCAAGGGACTCTGCTTGGTTTTTCCCCCCAATGCTTTGCCTGCATGCATGTCAGTGCACACATACATGCCTGGCACCCAGAGAGGACAGAGAGAGTGTCAAATCCACTGGACCTGGAATTAAGGATGGCTATAATCACCCAAGTGAATGCTAGGAACTGAACCCAGGTCCTCTGTAAAAGCAGCAAGTGCTCTTAACAACAGAGCCACCTCTCCAGACCCCAAACTTGGAAGTTTAAGAGTGCTATGCAAACCTCTGCCCAGCTTTACTTAGTGAAGCTCAGACTGAGCAACAACACACTGAGCAGGTTTCTGATACCTCACACTGACACTCTACCTTGGGTATTGGTCAGAAGCATTCTCCCAAGGTCCACAACAACCAGCACAGGATTCTTGAAGGTGAAATCATCCGGAAATATCACCTGAGGGGCAGAAATGTCCAGCCGGACAGTCCACCGCTTGCTTTCCTCCTGTGAAGGCAAAATAAAATTCAGTTGCCAGCCTGCTGTAACCCCAGAACTCAAGAGGCAGGAGGACCAAAGTTCGAGGCTTGCCTCAACTACTCCATTTTATCACTGTTAACTGTGACTGCTGAACAGCTTTGTGGAGGTATCTAAACATTCCTGAAACCCAGCCAGGATGCCAGTCCTCAGGACTGCAACACAAGACACTTGTTGGCTAAAGGCATTACCACAGGCCAATGTTTGAAATAGAGAGCAAAAGCTAGCAAATTACTAATTGGAGGAGTTGTTTGTTGTGATTGATGATCCATAAATTAAAATGGCTTTTGTTTGTAATTACAAGGCTTAATAATTTGACGTATCATAGAAATCATGAAATACAAATTATGTTGAAATCAAAACACTTTTATTTACTCATAGACATTGGTAATCATAAACTTTCACTGGGCATGGTAGCACACTCCCTTAATCCCAGCACTCGGGAGGCAGAGGCAGGTGGATCTCTGTGAGTTCAAGGATAGCCTGGTCTACAAAGTGAGTTCCAGGATAGCCAAGGCTGTTATACAGAGAAACACTGTCTCAAAAAAAAAAAATTAAATAAATTTTCATGCTAAAGTATCTTAAAGAAAATATACATTCACATATTTGTAATATAAATAATAAGGCATGTCATGAACTGGTACATTGTCCTTTTTGATTAAAATTTGCCTCAACTGTATGTGGTAAAGGCTAGTTTATATATAAATGTAATAAGGAACCCACACCTGATACTACCAAAATGGCCAAGAACCTGAGACTAAATAGGTCATGGGCACTAAGGGAAAACTTACTACTACTATTCTGCTAAAGGAATATAGCAATAAAATAACACCTAATGTCCTACTACTGTACCCACAGTGCATCACTCAGCCCTCACCAGAGAAGCTTTCTTTTTTTCTTTCATTTATTTATTTATTTATTTATTTATTTAGTTTTATTCTATATACTGTGTTGTTTGAATGTGTGCCTGCAGGCCAGAAGAGGGCACCAGATCTCATTACAGATGGCTGTGAGCTACTATGTGGTTGCTGGGACTTGAACTCAGAACCTTCGGAAGAGCAGGCAGAGCTCTTAACCACTGAACCATCTCTCCAGCTCCAAGAAGCTTTCTTTTCGCATAGATGGTAATTAACACAGACCCACAACTGGACAACACAAAAGGTCACAGACCTTCGAGTGCTCAACCCTGGAGATATCTTTATCAAACCCCTCCCCTAAGACTCAGGGATCTTTCTGGAGGAGGAGGCAGAAGTATTGTAAGACACAGAGGTGGTGGATGACTTTAAGGAAACAGTCTTCCAGGCACAACAGGATGGTGTACATAGGAACACACAGAGACTGTTCTGGTACCTACCAGACCTGCCTGAATAGGTTGAAACCAGACAAAATCCCACCCCCAACCAAGAAGCTATTTGCAATTGATACCTGCTGGGAAAGAGGAAATCAGTTTTTCTAGTGGAGTGTCACTAGTACATCAACCACACTCCACAGTGGGCCCTGCCCAAGAGCAGTGAACCAACACGAAACAGACTCCATGCTTTGCGTGTGTACTTGTTTTGTCTTGTTTTACTGGGTTGTTTATCTTAATTTTCATTTGTTTAATTTTTTTTGAGATAGAGAGAAATAAATGAAGTTGAATAAGTAGGGATATGGGGAGGATCTGGGAGGAGTTGAAGGAGAGAGAAAGAATATGACCAAAATATACTGTAGACAAAAAAAAAATTAATAAAATTAGAGAAAAAAAGAAAAAAACCCTCTCTTTTGAAGATAACAGAAAGGCACTCATAGCTGTAATGTATGCTGAAACACACATACACACACACACACAAGAAAACAAGACTAATTCCTCATCACCCACCACAAGTCTTAGGCACTAGACTTCGTCCACAGCTGCTTCTCCAGGGTCACAGGAGCCACACTTGTCTAACAGCTCCATCTATGCCATGGCTAGACAGTGTGCTACCACACCCTGGTCAGAAACTGCCTTTCTGGACAATGAAGCTGCTTCTTGGCTTTCTCTATGCAGGTGTCAAGTCGGTTGGGCACACAGCACCACAAAACATGCACCCCAAGTCGAGCACTGTTCTACTGGATACCCTTTGCCTACAGCAAAAGGAAGGCTCTTCTGTGAACTACCTGCAGATGAGGCCTGGAGAGGCACCCAGGGAAGTCTCGAAAGAAGCCTCCGAGCAAGGAAAACATGATCTGGTCAGCACTGTTCATCTTCTTAACCACTAGTGGAGCTGTTTGTTTTATGACAGATACAATTATGGATTCCCCCCCTTTTTATCTCACCTAGTTGGCATAACTGATATGAACAAGCCAATCTACTACGGGTCATGAACTCATCAGGAAACATGGTTGCTTCTCCTGTCCCCAACAAAATCACACAAGGCTACTTACAATAAAATCTCCCACGAGCAGCCGATCAAGAGTCTGGCGGATCTCAGCCTTGGTCTGCATCTTCAGCTTGTTATATTGTCTTCGAGCAGCCTCAGCTACCCTCAACTCGAGCTCAGACTGATAACCAAAACCTGCAAGATTGGCAAGGCACAAGGCGTCAGAACTTGCAAGCTCCTGGGCCAATGAAATGCTGTCACTCTGCTCTTACCCAGAAGACCACCAAAGTGGGAAAAGGCAATCAGGCACAAAAACAGCTCTTTGCTTTGCAATGGTCCATCACAGGACAGCCAGGAGAAGGCCAGGGGGGAAAGGTGGACAGCCTTAAGGGCATGGAGACAGACGAGAGAACGATGCCTGACTTATTAGAACCCCTAGGAACATTTCTGAAAACTCCAAACTGCTGTCTTTCAAAATTATTATAAAGCAGAATACTGTAGTGAAGGAAAAAAATTCAGCCAGGTTACACATGGCTACTGTTGAATGAACAGTCTCACAACTAGCTGCACGGTGGCACACGTCTTTAATCCCAGCACTTGGGAGGCAGAGGCAGGTGAATCTCTGTGAGTTTGAGGCTGGCCTGGTCTATAAGAACTACTTCCAGGACAGGAACCAAAACTACAAAGAAACTCAGTCTTGGGGGGGGGGAGCTTCATGCCTGTCAAAAGACTACAGGAGCTTCATAATGAGCAAGGACGAAGGCAAAGGATGCACACAAAATAAAAGTTACTGTCTCACAAGCCTCCTCATCAGTGAAAGCACTCCTCCAATGTCTCAACCTCCTTGGGGAGTAAAGGAAGCAATTAGTTTAGTGCATCAACAATGACACTTAGGACCCTATGGTCGAAATCAAGTGAAAGAGAGAGAGAGAGAGAGAGAGAGAGAGAGAGAGAGAGAGAGAGAGATGCTGCCACCTAGAAAGAAATTCTTGAATATTCTACCTTAGTCCATCAAGCTAAAACATCCTGGCCGAAGAAACTGCCATCCCAGAATGAAGGATGAAAACGTGCAACCTAAAGGGACATGGGAAGGACACTGGCGAAGGACACTGGCGAGGGACACTGACTCGGTGTTCACACACTATCCTTCCACTTATTCTGGAGCTCTTACTGCAGTACCAGGTCATCCAAATGCATTACAACCTTGTCTAGAGCACCAGCAATGACCCAAAAGAAGATTCCCCTCCCCCCAAAGGTAACATAGGATCAAACAAACAAAAAAAAGTTAACCTGAGGTATGAACCTTTCCCTTGTAGAAAAAGTCTGCCACTTTTTTAATAGCCTGTGGGTTGTAGATGATGTTCAAGGGCCTCGTGCTGACATGCAGCCGCCTCTCAAACTGGCTGTGTACTGGATTCCTCTCATAGAGCATCTCAAAGACCGGACTGTCTGGGTCTGCAGCTAAAGGAAAGAATGGAATAGTGAACACAGCAAAGCAACCACCACACCCAGACAGGTCTGCAAAACATGCTGGGAAAAAGATGCTTTCTAAATTCTTTTCTCATCAGTTCACAATTATGCAGGTTTTTAAATAAAGCCTAATGAGGCCTGACTCTGATTTTTAACAGGAATCATGGCAGCTAGCCTACTGTAGTTGTTCCCATAATGCAAACCAAGGCCCAGAAGGCCTTGCAAAGCTACCCTAGGGACACCAGAGGAACACAGTCCCACCCGAAGGGTACCAGGATGCCTCCCAGTGCAATACGGATCCATCTGGCAAACCACTATGCACAGAGCAGAAATCAAAGTCTACCAATCAGTAATAATGATTTCTTTTAAGGATTAGTTTTAAGGACACATGAAAAATTACCCGGGTATTGATCACTTCTGTCTGCCGATGCAGTCTGAAGACCAAAAGACTGTGAGACTCTGCCAACTTCTTTCTGCTGTTAAACACATCCACAAAAATGCTTCAGTGAGCAGGAGGGACAATGCACTGCCCCCTTCATCTTACATGCCTTGCTCCCTCTTTGCACACATGACTCAAACCCCTCCACACTGAGCTTTACACATCCATGTACTACTGTGCCACTTCCTGGAGCTGACAATGTACTACGGAACCCAGCGCCTCTAATGAATGCCAAGTGAATAGTAACTATTTATAATTTTTCAAACTTTAAGCCCACCCTCCCACACTCTCTAAGAACATTCAAAAAGAAGTACATATAGAGAAAATGAATAAATATTCAGCCAATTAGACTATGTCTTTGACAACTTAGTAAGACTGAAGATCCCATAGCTGGTAAAGAATATTCCATATAAAATTGAAAATATATAGAGGACTTAAGGCAGTTCTCTTTTGGACTCCTGGAAAGATGAAATCTCATAGTAACAGTAGGTGGTGAGTATAGCTGTTAGACATGGGAAAGACTCGAGTGTTAACTATGAAATGCAGAGAGCAGTGGTGTTCCTGGCATTATTCCCAGGTAGACAGACACTTCCACAGTGGCTAAAGCATGGGGAGGGAAGTGTCAGAGACACACAGCTCACCAACATTTCCTCTCTAACAAAGTCAAAGGACCTCATCCCAGCCTGAATCCAATGATCAAACATCAAAATCAGTCCAGTTAACACAATTTTTGGCTTCCTAAAAAAGACATAATATACTGACACCCACGTGTGATAGCCACACCACAACAGTGCACACCGACACCCATATATGATAGCCACGCCACTGCAGTGCACACCGACACCCATATATGATAGCCACGCCACTGCAGTGCACACCGACACCCACGTGTGATAGCCACACCACTGAAGTGCACACTGACAGCCAAGTGTGATGGCCACACCACTGAAGTGCACACTGACAGCCAAGTGTGATGGCCACACCACTGTAGGACATACCGGATTAGGGAAGACCAGGAGAGGAAACATGGTTCCTTCCGTAGCCAGATCTCGGAGGAACAGTCCACCCAATCGGACTAAAAGCAAGGAGGAGTTTCTTCGAGGAAGAGACTCTGCTAGAAGTTTGACATCTATAAAAGATAAAACGTAAGAGATGGTAGTATGATATAATGCTGAATGTGCTTTATATCTAGAAATAGCAGATACATTTTACAGAGAGCTATTTGACACTAGGAAATATTTTTCCAAGAAATTTGAACACACACATGCATACACACGCCCAGTCTATACTATGGATGGTGCCACCCCTAGGCAGGTGGCCCTGGGTATTTAAGAAAGCAGACTGAGCAAGCCAGAAGGAACAAGCCAGGAAGCAACATTCCTCACAGCCTCTGTTCCTCACAGCCTCTGCTTCAGTTCCATCCCAGGTTCCTGCCTTCGGTGTCCTTTGATAGAACGCTGTGATATGGATATGGATATGTAACCCAAATAAACTCTTTCCTCCCCTAGCTGCTTTTGGTGTTTCATCACAGCAATAGAAACCTAACTAAGACAATACCGTTGGTGCCCTCATGACATGGGTTCTGGGGACCAAACACAGATCTTCTGAAAGAGTCGTACGCACTCTTATTGTCTGAGGCATCTCTCCAGCCCCAACTTTCTCATCGACTAACTCCCCTGGATGATGAAACAGACAGGGTGCTGGCGCTGGGATGGGCAGAGCTGGCTCTGAACAGTACCTGAGAACTCAAGCTGCATGAACGCACTCTCAGTGGCATGAGCAGCGCTCTGCTCCTTGTGCAGGAGAGTCACCGTGCCCCGCTGGAGCTGCACGTTCAGCTTGGCGAAGACATGATCTCGCTTTGTGTAGGTGTTCATACATGAGGCATCCACAGTGGGGTCAAAAAACTCCTCAGTACCTACATGGTAAAGGAGAACGGGCTTAAGAGAACACATGGAGAGCAAAGAGCAGGCACCCTGACTGACGATGCTGCTAAACCAGGCTTCCCTTCTTCGGGCAAGAAGCCAAAGACATGGGTGACTACAGGACAGTGGCTATCACCCAGGCAGCATGACACGAGGCTGATATGGTTAGTGCAGTTCAACTTAAACAGTCCCTTGTTTCTACGGCTCACACTGTCAGCACAGGACTACAGTGGGCCGCAGAGTTTATGAACAAGCTCAGATTTAGTTCTCTGACAAGGGCTGCCATTCAGATCTGTTCAAGAATGCACAAATGACCACAGCCATGGAGTGTCCTCCATCTACCTCTATGTAACAAGCTGCTACCCAATGTCTCCCTTGGTTAAGTCTAGAAACGACCTCTTAAGCTGTTGTACAAAGAGCAAGATGACATTTATCACCTAACTCTCTGCTCTGGCTGAGAGAGGAGGTGCAGACAGGCTCCCAGCATACCCAAAATCTCCTCAGGGGTCCAGTGCTCATGCGACTCGGTTGACAGTCCTTCCACCACTTTCCCTTCAGGGCTCTGCTGTCCATACCAGCCACCCCACCCTGGAAACCAGGACTGCAGGTACTGCAGCATCCCACTGCCTCCACTAGCATCCGGGTCACCAGGTGAGGCTCCTGGAGAATCAAACTGAGGCTCTCGAAGACTCTGTGTAATCACAAAGAGGCAGACATGAAGACCCATGGGCAGACATGGCCTGTGATATGCCATTGTTTGCTATGTGTCCTGAGAGAAACACAAGCATATCAACACTAAAGGGCTCAGGGAGCACTGGGACCAAATGACCCTTCCTAAGAGATTTCTCACCTCTGCTAGCTCCTCTTGCTTATAAAATCGATCATGAACCAGTTCACGCAGAATCTTCAATTCCTCAAAGCTCTGTTCCTCCTCAATCCGACACATCTCCTCCTGTTTGGGACAAAATGAAACTGAGACACTGCAGAGCTACAGGAAGGGAGCACCGTATCAATACACTAGTCCCAGCACCTCCCTGGAGGCTGAGAATCGGTGACCATTGACCAATGTTGTGGGAATTGCCTCTGGCTTAAAAGGGGTTACCTATAGCCCAGTAGAGATTACTCGTTCTCAATCCCCACTAGAACAGTGGGAGCACACAGAGCAATGAGAACACACTTTGCTGCAGGAGGTGGCTGCCAAGGCATGTTGCTCTGCACAGCACTGACATGGTCACAAATTACGTTCCACATTAGCTCTGTTAGCTCAGGAGATCAAAGGAAGCAGATCAAAGATAATTGTCCCCACCTTCCAAGAGGAAACTGAAGGCCAAGCTCACACAGTATGTGTGATCTAGGCTCTTTCATAATCACGACTGGCAAGGGCGTGGTCATTTCAACAAGTTTCACACTAGTTATTAAAGAATAGCAGTGACTATAGTCTCACTGTTTTTTTAATAAAGTAAAATCACCATCCTAAATAACATCTTATTTGCTAACATTAGAAGAATGCACTGACAGCAGGTGCCCACAGCTTACAGAGCTGCTGCTACTTGGCCGCCTTAGCACTAATTCAGATTCTTCCTCCTAGTTAGTACCCTCCAGAACAAATATCAGACTTAGTCCATCCTTTTCACAGGGTGCCCATTGTCAGCAGCCGTGCCAGACACCACTGAAGACAGCAAAAGGCAAGTAAGGCCTATGGCCTCAGGATGCCAGCAGGACAGGTGAGAACTCGGGGTTCAGGATGACCCCTGGGGACCATCCCGTGAAAAACTGCTTATAAAGATCAACTAGAGGAGCAATCCGTTATAAATAACCCGAGCCAAAATATAGAGAATGGTCTGAGCCATTCACAAAAGCAAAACAGATAAGGACCAAAGCAGCCCTGCTGCCTTCCCTTTGCCCGGGAGAGGAAGGGAGACAGATCCAGGAAGGGGTGAGGCCAGGACAGGATTTCGGCAGGGCTGACTCTAGGGTATCTAGCCCACAAATAATCTAGATAAGGCAGCCTTCTCATCTCTGCCACCTGCTCTGGCTTCACCTCTACCACCGAAAAGTCAACTGAAGTCAATCACACCAACTAGGATTACATAGAATGCAGGCCAAGTCTACAGAAATTAGTTACAGACTTAACAGCTAGACTATGTGCAAAACTGGAAGAGACACTGGGGACTCCATGAGAGTCTCCCGGAACTGCAAGCATAGAACTGCATTCTGTACCAGAAGGGATCTGGCTGGCTCATGGCCATTTCTGTTTCCTCCTCTCTGATGGCTTCTCAGGGAGCAGGGGTGGAAAACGGACTCACTACATTCCAAGGAGTTCCCTCTCTAACTCTAGCCTATAAAACTATGCCTCCAGCATGGGACTTTGTATCTTCACACACTCGACCTTTTTTTCAGCCTGTAAGATAATATTCTTAGCTAAGAGTGGTGGCTCATGCCTGTAATTCTAGGACTATGGAGATAGAAGCAGGAGGATTAGGAGTTCAAAACCAACCTCAGCTACACAGACTCTGAGGATAGCCTAGGCTACATGCAACGATGTCTCAAAACCAAACAAACAAATCAAGAGAAAATAGTAAACAAGAAGCCCACTCACCTTGTCATCTGCAGACAGCACAGCTCCTTTTAACTTGTTGAAATATCTGTCCGTGTAAAACACAGCATCTCGGGCACGATGCAACAAGAAATCCCAGGTCCAACACTTCCTCTGCTCTCTGATCTCATACAAGTTAGCGTTCAAGGCAAAATACCACCACTCTCGACAGCTGCAACAATGTGTGACAATGTGTTATTCCTTCCAGTAAAAACCACGACAATGCTCTTGGTCCAGGACAACCCCAGAACACAGGTTACTTCTGAGACCTTTCTCATATCAAGCCTTTCTGTCTTGGGTCCACTTTAACATTAAGCTAAACTCAATGTGCAGAAGAGTAATCTTGGGGGTGGGGGGACAATTAAATTAAACTGTGTGTCAATAACAGCACAGCATGTGATCAACGAGCCTCACCCAGGGCAGTCCCTCTCCAGGAGGAAATCACTGCTGGAAATAAGGCAAGCACCATCTTGAGACAGTCACCACGGACTTGACCACTACAGATTTAACTGAGTTTCTAAGGACATGCTTAGAAACACATGAGATCTTTAAAAAGGTTTACATGTATCTCTGTAACATGAAGAGAGGGTTTATGGGACAGGAAAGATGGCAGCAATTGAGAGCACATACTGAGGCTGAGCATGGTGGCACACACCTTAGATCCTAGTGCTTGGGAGGCAAAGGGAGGCAGATCTGGGAGTTTGAAGACAGTCTAGTCTATTTAAATAGTGAGTTCCAGAATGTCCAGGGCTATATAAAAAGACTCTGTCACAAACAAACATAACATACTGTCCTTATAGAGGAACAGAGTTCAGTTTCCAGCAACTACATCAGGCAGCTCACAACTGCCTTTAATTCTAGTTCCAACCTGATGCCCTCGTCTGGCCTCTGTGGCTCCTGCATTCATGTGCATACACAATCATACACATATCCACAAATATAATTTAAATTAAACTGTATTTTTAAGAAAGAGGACTAATGTTTGCTCTGGAAGTCAGAGAGCACAACCTATACAGAGAACAGAGAAAAGGAGGACACACCAAATGTCACCAAGAAAGAGCAATCTGCTTACTAAGTGACAGCAAGGATCTTCTGAGTTTCACTGCTCTCATTCAAAGAGTGGCTCTTACCCAACAGAGGTAATCGATACTGACAACAGATACTTCATGCCCTTTTGTCCCAGATATAATTTCTATTTTCTCAGAGGTAACACATTCCGAGTTTAAAACCTAACCTGCTCTACCAAAGTTAACCCAACCCTTTCTTCTGCAGTCACAGGTGCCCTTTCTTCTGCAGGCATGTGTGAAGGACAGGAGACATGTTTCTGATCTGTGTACAGGAAAGCATGCTGATGTACAATGCACTTATGGGTAGCATGCAGCAGTGCCCTTACTTCTTGGACACGGCCACTTTTGGTTTCCACTTCCGGAATTTCACCTGCCTCTCCTTCCGCTCCAGCTCCTTAAGGAATCCCATGATCTGCCGGTACTGCAGCTTTGTTAGGGAGGAAGAGACACTAGATTAGGATAGAGCTGGTTCTTTGGCTCAGTCAAGACCTACACCGAACAAGAACAACTCAATCTGCTGAGCTGGAACCCAGTAACCAAAGAATCAACAAGAGGCATGCCGGGATGGCTAGCTAGTTATCCTGTGCTCTTTGCTCAGCACTTAAAAACACCAAATCAAAACCGAAACTATGTGGACAAGAACCCAATTTCACCATGTCATCCACCCGGGTTTGCACCTATCAGACTCTGGACTAGAGGGAAACAATGCTGAGGACACCATTATAGAGTGGTTTTCCTTTACTCTAATTCCCAGCAGTGGGTCTGAGCCTCTGGGAGGAAAATGTACCTGGGACAGCTTCAAGGGAATGGTCTCCAGCTGAATATCACATTCAATCCGTGGGCTGTGCCGGGACCTCAGAGGCTCCTTGGAGCAGTTTCTTTTCAAGAGGGCGGATGCACACACAGGCTCCAGAATGTAGTGATGACTGCGACTCTCCATGCTTCTGGCCATGGCTTCCTGTGTCACAAGAACACTGGCTCTACACAGACCAACCTTCCTTCTGGCTGTTTCCTTCTACTCAGGGACTGTAAGCTGAACAGTTAAACTAAGCCATGGGCTAGGTCATAGCTTCACTGTCACCTAATCTACCTTAAGCCACCTTGAGTTGGGGGAAATGAATCATATTTCTCCATTTCACTGAAGTGCCTACATTTGTTTGGTTGGTTGGTTGGTTTTCTTTTTTTCAAGACAGGTTTCTCTGTAGCTTTGGAGCCTGTCTTGGAACTAGCTCTGTATAGCAGGCTGGCCTCAAACTCAGAGATCTGCCTGCCTCTGCATCCCAAGTGCTGGGGTTACAGGCATGTACTACCACCACCCGCTATAATTTCTTTACAAAAGACTAAGCTAAGCCTTTCCACAGTCCTTCCCTAGCACTAACACTGTCTGTCCATGTAGAAGTTTTAAAGGGAAAGCCGGGCGGTGGTGGCGCACGCCTTTAATCCCAGCACTTGGGAGGCAGAGGCAGGCGGATCTCTGTGAGTTCGAGGCCAGCCTGGTCTACAAGAGCTAGTTCCAGGACAGGCTCCAAAACCACAGTGAAACCCTGTCTCGAAAAACTAAAAAAAAAAAAGAAGTTTTAAAGGGAGGGCCCTGGTGATTTGAAAGAGATGCCTCAGCAGGCCAGCCCCTCCAATCTGCTGCTCCATTCACTCAAAATCTTGGTGTTCAATTCCTACTGGCCAACAAAATGCTAATGACAGTGTGCCCAGATGCACAGTAGTAAGAACCAAGGAATCAGACACAAACACATCTTACAAACAGGATGTTAGCCATGGGTAGTGGCTCGTGCCTTTAATCCCAGCACTTGGAAGAGAGAAGTAGAAGGATTTCTGAGTTTGAAGCCAGCCTGGTCTACATAGTGAGTTCTAGGACAGCCAAGGCTATACAGACAAACTCTGCCTCCAAAACAAATAAATATTAAATTAAAAAAAAAAAACAGAATGTCACATAAAAAAGACACAAAAACATCCACAAGCAACCTGATCCTAGTTCAAATACACAAGCCATGGTACATATGAAGTTCAAACCTGAAGACACAGTAAGCATCTCAGGCAGACTCTAGACAGAAGATGCTTGTAGAGGGACAGCACAGGGGACCACAGCCTGCAAATCAGGGTCCCTGCACCACATTCCTTTGGTACCATCTTACACCAAACCTCCAGCCAGATCATACCTGTAACTCCGCCTGAGGCAAATCCCCCAATAAAGTGCAATCGACATCCCAGTAGACACTAAACTCAGCCACATCCAATTGTTTTTTCCGCATTAGCTTCTGTACCTGAGGGAGAAAGAGGAAGAATAGGATGGTCACCTTTAATATTGGATATTTGTTGTTCACTCAACGTTACACATCAGGTACTTTGCAAGGTACAAGGGATACAAAAACGAAGGAAAACAGTCTACTCTCATACAGCTCAAACTCCATGCATGCAAGGCCTGGCATCCCACATCTTTGATCCAAGGACTTAGGAGGCAAAAAGGCCATCCTGGTCTATATGGTGAATTTCAGGACAGCCAGGGGGAAAAAGTAAGACCCTGCCTTAAAAATAAACAAATAAATAGACAAACAAACCAAATTCAACCAGCTGGCAATACCAAACTGCATAAATGTTTTTAATTAATTAGAAGAAGCAGTGGGAGGATATTTAAGATTCTATGAGCAAACAAACAAAATATCACTAGGCAGGGGAGTGTCAAAATATCTGTGAATCTCAACGAGGCAGTAGTGGCACAAGCTTTTAGTAACTACCAGCACTTGGGAGGTAGAGGCAGGCGAATCACTGTGAGTTCAAGACCAGTATGGTCTACAGAGTGAGTTCCAGGACAGTTAACGTTACACAAAGAAAGTCTATCTTGAAAAAACTTACAAAAAAAAAATCTGTAAATCTCATACAAACGACTGAGTCAGCACAAAAGGCCTGCTATCTTCGGGGGACAGTGATTCCGTTTCTAAACAAGAACTCCAAATGGCAGAGAAACAGTATGGATACACGTGCATGGACACATATTTGAATGGGACATCAGTTACGTATTGAAAAGGAATCGTGGAATATTACTAGAGTATCGGTTTGGACAGAGTCCTCTTTCAAGAAGTCACGTTCACCCACAAGTGTGAATGTGTCCTTATTTGTAAACACCACCTGTGCAGACAGAATCAGATTAAAATGAAGCCATCCTGGATGAGTATAGATACAAAGCAAATGAGTTGGGTCCTTGTAAGAAGTGAAAAAAAAAAAAAACAAAAAACAGGAGACAAGGCCTTTGAGCACCAACATTAAGACTGGAGCAACACATCTAGAAGCCAAGGAACCAGAGGCTTCCAGTAACCCTGAGATGGAGAGGGACATGCACACACTGACCCTGAGATGGAGAGGGATGTGCACACACTGACCCTCCGGGCTTCAGACACAATCTTTCTGACTTCTTAATTTCATGTTTCTGGTTTCTAGAACTAGCAAATAAATTACTGCAGCTTTTTTATTTTTAACCTTCATTTTTGTTTAGTTTTGTTCTATTTGGAAGTAGGGTCTCACTATGCTGTCCTTGGCTGGTCTAGAACTCACTACATAGACCAGATTAGTTTTGAACCCAGGACCTGCCAGTCTCTGCCTCCTGGGTGCTGGGGTTAAAGGATGTGCCACCACATCCTGCTGTTTCTTATTTTATGTGTATGAATGTCTATACATCGTGTGTATCCAGTGTTTGCCAAAGCCAGAAGAAGATGCTGGATCCACAAGCACACAAAGCCTCAAAAGCTATAAACAGCTGTCCTAGTAAATAAAAATGACAGGATGCTGAGGTGGGCATGGTGGTGCACATATAATCCCTAGCACTTGGGAGGTGAGTACAGGAGGATGAAAAGCCTAAAGAGGTGTTTAGTAAATTACATATCCAGTTCAAGGTTGGCCTAAGCTCCATGAGGCCATCTCAAACTTTGAAATAATCTGTCAACTTTTCTTTGTCAACAATATCAACCCCCTTTGCCCTGCCTGACAGAACACTTACTCTATTTTATAGAGTTATCCGACTCTAGAATAGGAGATGCAATCAATTAAGACAGTTGCCAGGTATAGTACAGGCCTACCATCCTGGTAGAAGATAATTTTAATGTCTTAAATTAAGACAGTTGCCAGGTATAGTACAGGCCTACCATCCTGGTAGAAGACAATTTTAATGTCTTAAATTAAGACAGTTGCCAGGTATAGTATAGGCCTACCATCCTGGTAGAAGATAATTTTAATGTCTTAAAAGTGAAAAACCAAGAGTATCTAAAGAGTGTGGAGAAGCAGTGTTTTATCAGGTAGTCTAAAACACCATAAAAATGTCACCTAATAGCTTATAAAAAAGGGGACTGTGTGGAAACCATTATAGACATTCCCAGGCAGTAGGTGAAACTAAGCAGAACAAGTTTCCTTGGTGATTGACAAAGAAGTAGAAAAATGAAGGATGAAATCCTTTGCTGACAGGAATTCTTTGCACCTCAGCTGCTCTGCGCACAAAACCAAAGTGAAGCAACAGGTCAGTGAAGAGTGACTGTTTCCCTTCCCAGCAAGTGAGCTGCTGCCTACACACAGGACACACACATAGGGACAGGCAGAGGCGGTGCACGCCTTTAATCCTAGCATTTGGGAGGCAGAGGCAGGTGGATATGAGTTTGTAGCCAGCCTGGTCTACATAGTGAGTTTCAGGACAGCCAAAACACACAGAGAAATCCCTTCTTGAATAACAAAAAAAAAAGAAAGAAAGAAATAAAACACCCACATAGGTGGGGAAGTAGTATGACTTGTTTACCTAACACTGAGGGGCTCCTAGCAGGGTTTTATTCTTGGTCTGTGGTCAGATCTCATACTCACAGGCTCATTTACAGCATTCTGCATGGACACATTCTTAATGCAGACACCAAATGCAAAAGGATGAGAGGGATTGGTAAGGCCATCTTCAAAGCGCAAATGGACATCTTGAATTTTTAACTGCAAAGAGAGAGAGGGAAAACAATTAGTAAGTGTTGCGGGTAGAATCCTCTAGGTGGCATCCAACCACATAGGTCACCTACTCACAGGTTTCCACTGTGCTGGGAGTTCCAAGAGGACACGATCACAAACCACTCAAGAATGATAGTTCATTGCCATGAACGTTATCTCAGGAAGGCTACAATGCTCCCATCAAATCATTCCACAAGTCAATGTAATCATTTAAGTCAATGTAAACATTTAAACAGAGGGATATCAAAGTGATGGCTCAGCAGCCATGCAAGCCTAGCAACATGAGCTCAATCCCCAGAAGACAGAAGGACAGAATAGACAAGAGAAAGTTGTCCTCTGACCTCTGCACACATACCTTACACACACATATCAGAATAATAAATAAATAAAACTTTTAGAGAGAAGAAGAGAGAGAACAGCATCACTGAATCCAGATAGTCAATCCTGCCACGCTTGTCTCTAGGAATCTGAGCCCAGGAAAACCAGTAAGGCATGTAAGATCTGTGTGAATCTCACGTGTGTTTATTTCTTCTTTCTCACTCTGCTCAGTGAATTAAAAATAAACAATTGGGCCTGGGAGTAGCAAAAAAGTAGAGTGTGTGTTTATTATGTGCAAGAGCCTGTGTCCAGTCCTCAGCACTATGGGAAAGAAAAAACTATATACAACATGTGGTCAAGAAAAGTGGTCAGCATCATTAGACATTATGAAAATACAAACTAGGCTGGGGAGATGGCTCAATGAGGAGGAACTGTTGTTTTGCAAGGATGAGAATGAGTTCAAATCCCCAGCACAACACAGAAAGTCAGGCATGGCTGCACTTGCCTGCCAACACTGAGGGGACAGAAACAGACAGAACCCAGGACCTTGGTGATCCAGGTCCTGGATCAGCCTAGTCAAAATAGTAAGCTTCTAGCTCAGGGAGAGACCCTGTCACAAAGCAACAAGGCAGACAGTAATAGAGGAAGACACCTGACATCCTGCTCTGGCCTCAACACCCATGAACACAAGGGTACCACCTCATATGTATGTGCATGCCCAACAAACATAAACCACACACACCACAGAGAAGGAAAAGAAAAAAGTTCAAACAACAGTAAGTCATCGCTCAATCACAGTATTGATACCAATGTGGAGAAAAACCAATGCTTAACACTGATGTCAAAATCATAATATAGGCCAGTGAGGTGGCTCAGAAAGTAAAGGCACTTGCCATCAAGGCTGTTGATTTGAGCTCCATCCCGAGGACCCGTGTGGTAGAAGGAGAAAACCAAACTCTTCAAGCTGGCCCCTGACTTCCAAATGTACACACACACCACACAAATAAGTAAATAAAACTTTGTAACGAGCGGTGGCGGGGTCCTTGGCCCTAAATGGCATAAATACATCACCGCCCCCAGGCTCAGAGGATGAGGAGGTGGCAAAGACACGCCCACCTCGCTCATGGACCTGCTGCAGTGACTTTCTCTACATGAGACCTGCGCGCACATGATGAGCCATGCCTGTGATTACACTGCAGAGAAATGGCCTTTTGGTCCTCGAGAACGACATTTCTGGGTCCAGCAGATAGCGAGGCAGGTAAGGGTGCTTAAGGTAAGGTAAGACTGGTGACCTGAGTTTGATCCCCAAGACCCACACTGTAGGAGAGAACCAACTGCCACAGCATATCCTCAGGCTTCCACATGTGCCTCCCATCCCCAGTCAATAAACACATGTGTAAAAAAAAGTTTTTATGAGAAAAAATTCCTTTGTTGTAGAAAATATGTACACACATACATACCACATAATAACAGGGTTTGGGGGGGGGTTGTTTTGGTTTGGTTTTTGGTTTTTTAAGACAGAGTTGCTCTGTGCAGCCCTGGCTATCCTGGAACTCACCCTGTAGACCAAGTTGGCCTCAAGATGACAAAATCTGCCTGCCTCTGCCTCCCAAGTGCTGGGATTAAAAGGCCTGTGCACCACCACCCGGCAATAATAACATTTTCTAAAAAAATCAGTGCCCTCAAGTACACCAAATTTTCATCCACATTATGAAACTAACAACCTCAGATCATACTTTTGAGGAACATAGCACACACTGAACACACTGCAAGAGAACCCTAGAGACTTTCAGTATGGACTGTCTTGTGCCATTTAACGGAGATTTCATCCCCTGATCCCATTCCTAATGATGGAACATGCAGCCCCAGCACTGCAGTGCATACAACTTCCCTAAGACACATCAGTGACAGGTCAGATGCCTGAGTGGCCATTCATAGCTCACAACACACCAGGCAATGGGGACCCCATCTCTCGCATTTTGTAGATGAAAAAACTGAGACCAGAGAGGTTAAATGACTTGCCCCGAAAACAGTCATTGAGACCTAAGTATCTGGCTTCTGAGGTGATAACTCCTTTAGCAAGTGAGATTCCAACATTAAAAAAGAAAGTGTGTGGTGTTGGGGGGGGGGGTGTCAAATGGAAATGCCAACTCACACCCCCTGAAGCAAGGACAACCTGGGCCCGCCTCACAGCGCAGGACTTGCTTTGCAGGTTTTCCCTTTGGCACAGCCTCCAGAAGGGCACACCTGAGCAGCAGCCAGCCCACACACACACTGCACCACAAAAACCCACAAGAAAAGAGAACTCAGAAGCGAAAACACATCTAAGGCTCAGAAACCCTTCATGTGTCCTCGTAAAGGTTGACAGGGCTCACCTCGATGTTCTCCACAATCCTCGTGACTACTGAGGCGGTGACAGAATACCAGTAGGGTTCTCCCTTCTGCTGCCGCTCACTCTGCAAGGGAAAGAGCCAGTGTCAGCACAGGCTGCCCTTCACTGTTGAGGACGACACAGGTCCCCTAACACCCAGAGGCTCTAAGCCTTGCCTTCCATCTGTCCTCCAGGGCTTGAAGCAGCACTTTCTTACGCTCCCTCTCCAGCAGCTTCTCCTTCTCATCGTTGAAGTCCTGGATTTTCTCAGGGGCACCAATTAAATGGAGGCCAGAGATAGAGATCACCCAGGGGTCCACATGTGGGCGGTAAAAGGGGATCTGAAGGGTCACTTTCCCAATCAAACCTGGGAGGAGAAAAACCGCTCATTAGACACCCACACATTTTCTAGCTCCCTTTAAAGCATACAGATTACGTTCACCATTATTTACTTTCTCAAAAACAAACCTGACAACTGTGGTGTCCATTTAAGAAATGCTGAAGAGACAGAGGCAGGAGGAACACAAGTCCAAGGTGGCGGGGGGGAGTGGGGGGGATGGGGGGGATTTAGCTCTAGGGAGGAGCAAGGTCTTGGATTCTGATCCCAGCATCAGAAGAAAAAAACAGAAAAATCACAAAAACCAGCAGCAAGGCAACAGCGGCAGGGCATGCCTATAATCCCAGCACTCAGCTGACTAAAACAGGGGCATGGCAAGTTCAGAGCTGACCTGGAGAACAAAGTGAGTTCAAGGGTAGCCAATGAGGCTCCTCCTACATATGTGAAACTAGTGTTAGTAAGAGCAAGATTACAATAAATAAACTAATTAATTAAAAAGAACCAGCTACCATGAATTAAACTGAAAAATGCCTAGTGAGTCTTTTTCATATCAAATATAGATTATCTACTATGCACCTGACCACACCTTGAACGCCTAGGAAGTGTCTTTCTTCCTATGGCACCCACCCGCACAGACCTTGGTCACGGAACTCATATCTTGTTAATAATTGGCTAGTTGACAAGTATTTGTCGAAGTTACCATCCTTACATATTTAACCCTGAATATACCCAGCACAAACTAAAACAGACAACACAGCTTATGCACAAAGAAACAAGAACCTGGGATCAGAGCTACCTGGCCTGTAAAAATACACTTATTTCCCAATTTCTTCCATTTTAGCCAAACCTTTAAATTCAACTTAATAAAAGCAGCTCACTGAACACGGTGGTGCATGCCTCTAATCCCAGAACTTGGGAGGCAGAGGTAGAAGGATCTCTGTGAATTTGAAGCCAACCTGGTGACATAGTTGCAGGCCAGCCAGAGCTACATAGTGAGACTCAGTCTCAAAAAGCAAGGTGGAGCATTACTAATGTTATTTTCCTTTATATGTGGTTGAGGAAAAAAAAAAGGCCTTTATATATTCATGTTCAAGGCCCAAATATTGCATGTTCAGCAAGGGCTCTACACTGAGCTATAGCCCTGTCCTCACAATGGTATTTCTAATGATAATACAAATGACTGATGGTCTAATCCAGCAGTAAGTTAAGAATACTGGGGGTGGGAATGCAGTTCAGTGATAGAATACTTGCTTTGCATGTACAAGGCTCTAGGATTAATATTCACCACCATGGGAATATTTTACAAAACAATAATGAAAAATGAGTTTTCTGCCGGGCGGTGGTGGCGCACGCCTTTAATCCCAGCACTCGGGAGGCAGAGGCAGGCAGATCTCTGTGAGTTTGAGACCAGCCTGGTCTACAAGAGCTAGTTCTAGGACAGGCTCCAAAACCACAGAGAAACCCTGTCTCGAAAAACCAAAAAAAGAAAAATGAGTTTTCTCTAGAAAAATAAGATTTGTAACAGAACTTTCTAACAGTCTGAATTAGTGCACAGTGGCAGTTATCTATTTGGCTTGAGACAAGGTTGTATATAGTCTATGCTGGTCCTAAAGCCTGACCTTCCTTCTCCCTCCCAAATGCTGGGTTACAGGCATGCTTTGCCATGCTGGGCCACAGTGGTAGTACAGACTGAATGTGCAAGAGGCTACAAAGCATCTAACAGACAGAACTTTATACATCTTATTCACTTTTTGTAAGAAACAAGGTCAAGTTTGCAAACACAATATTAGAAAACCATCAATTTTCCAAGAGTTTCTCTCTCCCTCCCTCCCTCTCTTTTTCTGAGGTAGGGTTTCTCTGTATAACAGTCCTGCCTGTCCTGGAACTCAGTTTGTACTTTGTAGAGCAGGCTGGTCTTGAACTCACAGAGATCCCCCTGCTTTTGCCTCCCCAGGCCTCCCAAATGCTAGGATTAAAGGTGTGCACCACCGCTGCCTGGCTAAAGAGTTTCTCTTACTCCTTCAATATTTGAAGACTTTCTTCTGTAAATGACCAGTGTCAGCATTCTTGAAGCTTTCAGATTCCTATCTGTCGGTATGTTTGCTTGTGGCATGCATGAACGCACACGCGTGCGCGCACACACACACATAATTGTAAAAAAATTTTTAAAAGAAAATACCATAATCATCCTGTGGTTTTCTGTGTTTAAGGGTGTGTGTGTGTGTGTGTGTGTGTGCGCGCGCGCACGCGCGCGTGCGTGTGTGTAATGCTACGGATGGAATGGAATCCCAGGCCCTGTGCATGCTAGGCAAGTGCTCTACCACTGAACTACATCCCTAGCCCTATTCCCTGATGTTTGGTTGGTTGGTTGGTTGGCTGGTTGGTTGGTTTGGGACAGGGTCTCACTGCATAGTCCTGGCTGTCCTGGAACCCTCTATTTGGACCAAGTTGGCCTAGACCTCACAGAGATCCACCTGCCCATGTGGTGAAACTTATATGAACTGATGCAAGCTCTCAAACTTCCTGTCTACATCCTGGTCGAGCAGATACCAACTCCAGGGCTTTTGACTCTCCTGCCCAAACAACTCGATCCCAAACCTTCCTCCCTCCTTTGGTTCCACGTACCAGCTTTGACTTCAAATGGCAATTCCAGTTCTTTCAGGGCATCCTTCTTTAATGGGAGGTTTTCTAATTCAACAGCACCTAAAAACAAAACACCATGAAATGTCCACCCAGCAAAGACACTGCTGTTGCTGTGCACAGAGCACTAAAGGGTAGTGGCCATGGCGATGCCACCACTAGCCCAAGGCTTCTGTCTGGAGTACTAATCTGACCACTCACTCTGAGCCACCCATGACAGCTGAAGCACAGCGGCCGGAAGAGCTTAGGCAAGATCCTAACTATTCTGTAATGGGCCAGACAGTAAATATTTTAAACCTTTATATTATGACAATTACATTCATTTTTAAATGCTTTTTATTACATTTATTTGTGTGTATTTGTACAAGTGCACGCATGTCATGTGTGTCACAGTGAACAACTTGCAGAAGTCAGTTCTCTCCTTCCACCATTTAGGTTCCAGGGACAGAACTCAGGTTGCCATGCTTAACAGCAAGCCCCCTTACCCACTTCGCTATCCTGTTGTCACTTCCTTTTCTTTTCTTGACTCATGGGTCTCACTCACTACGTTGCCCAGGCTGACCACAAACTTCTGGGCTCATAACTATGCCCCTAGCTTAGCCTTCTGAGTAGCTAGGACTAAAAGCATATGCTTTGGAGCCTGTCCTAGCACTCGCTCTGTAGACTGGGCTGGCCTTTAAACTAACTCAGAGCTCCACCTGTCTCTTCCTCCTGTGTGCCGGGATTAAAGGTGTGTGCCACCACTGCCAGGCTTCAGTTTCCTCATTTTTTCAAAGGTTTAAAAATGTAATGGACAGGGGCTGGAGAGATGGCTCAGAGGTTAAGAGCACTAGCTGCTCTTCCGGAGGTCCTGAGTTCAATTCCCAGCAACCACATGGTGGCTCACAACCATCTATAATGAGATCTGGTGCCTCTTCTGGTGTATATATGTTAACAGAACATTGTATGCATAATAAATAAATCTTTAAAAAAAATGTAATGGACAACTAGGGGTTTCAATGGTATTCACCATACATACATAAAACCCTGTGCTTGATCCCCACCAAAGAAAATGTAACACCACCATAGTGGTACATTCCTGTAATCCCACAATTCAGAGAGAGAAACAGGGAATCAGAAGTTCCAGATTATTCTTGGCTATACAGTGAGCACTCAGGAGGCAGAAGCAGCCTGGTCTAACAAGAGCTAGTTCCAGGTCCAGAACAGGCTCCAAAGCTACAGAGAAATCCTGTCTCAAACATGCCCCCCACCCCAGCCGCTGCCAAATAAGAAAAAAGATAGCTCAGCAGATAAAGGTGCTTGATGCCAAGTGTGAAAACCTACATTCAATCTCCAGGACCTACACAGTACAAGGAGAGAACAGACTCCCAGAAGTTGTCATTAGACCTCTTGCACAGAAGCATTCACACACAATAATTAATTAATATTAGTAAAATTAGTAAAAGCCATCCTGAGCTAGCAGGTTAGATCTGGCATGCTGGCTAGTTTGAAGACCCCTAGCTTAGACTAACAGGTCCCACAAGACTGCCATCTTCTGACTCTCTAAGATGTAATAAAGGCTCCTGGGTTTGGCCCAACATCCCCCAAATCAGAATCTCTGAGGTTAAAACACAAGAATCTAGCAGGGCAGTGGTAGCGCACACCTTTAATCCTAGCACTGGAGAGGCAGGCAGGCAGATCTCTGTGAGTTCGAGGCCAGCCTGGTCTACAAAAGCTAGTTCCAGGACAGCTAAGGCTGTTACACAGAGAAACCCTGTCTCGAGGGAAAAAAAAAAAAAAATCTGCTGTGGTTTTTAACAAGCAGTTCCAGCCCTCAGCAATGCCTTCTCCCAGAATTGACCATAGGTCACAAAATGCTTGAGAGCCCATGGTTTAGTTCATAAAACTGAAGGCAGGCAGTGGTGGTACACGCCTTTAACCCCAGCACTCGGAATGCAGAGGCCGGCAGATCTCTATGAGGCCAGCTGGTCTATATATACAGTTAGTTCTAGGATGGCCAGGGCTATAGAGAGACCCTATCTCAGAAAGAAAAAAAGTAACTAACTAAATAAAACCAGTCACCCAAAAGTATTCTTTTTTTTTCTAAAGAGACCAAATGGACTCTCTGTACCTCCCTTCCTTAAGGCACAGTATCTAGTAAGAAGGCACAGAAATAACAGGGCCAACTTGTACGATGACTCCGAACAGGATGTGCAAAGACAGGGCAGCCAGCTCTAGCTCTGCTACCACTGGGATCCAAATGTCCACCGAAGGCCCATGAATTAAGGGATTATCCCAGTCCATGACACTACTGGGAAGCAGCAGGGCCTTTACTTGGTAGAAGTTAGAGTATTAAGGACATACCCTCAAAAGGGGTACTGAGACTCGAGCCCCTCACTGACTCTGCTCCCCATCTGTCACAGGGTAAGCAGGCCTGCTCTGTCAGGCACTCAACCATCACTACAGGCCCAGGGGCAATAGGGCCAAGCAACCCATGTGAACCAAAACTGTGAGCCAAAATAACCTTTCCCAGGCTGGAGAGATGGCTCAGCGGTTAAGAGCATTGCCTGCTCTTCCAAAGGTTCTGAGTTCAATTCCCAGCAACCACATGGTGGCTCACAACCATCTGTAATGAAGTCTGGTGCCCTCTTCTGGCATGGAGACATACACAGACAGAATATTGTATACATAATAAATAAATAAATATTTTTAAAAAAATAACCTTTCCCCTTTTAAACGAATCATCCAGGTATTTTATCACAGTAAGGGAGGGCTGACGCACGGGCTCAACTGACTGTGCAAGCCATTTATTTGCACATATACAACCAAGCTCTACTCTGAAGGCCACAGGGAGACGTCACCCCTAGCCACAAACTGCTGAGGAGAGGGCCTTGGAATGATAAAACTGTTTGCACAATGCAAAACCATTTCTGAGCCACGTGAATCTGTCTGGGATGGGTTTTTTGAGAACAGCTGGTAGAAAGGCCCAGGAACCAGGCAGACAAGGCAATGCAAAGATGTAATGATGTAGGCTTGGTACTTCCCCAGATAAATGACTGCATTTATTTGCATATCTAAAAAGAGGTCAAACCTGGCAATTGGGCAGATTCAAGTGTAGTATCTTTTTTCGGGGAGGGGGGGTCCCCACATCACAGCTTTAAGACTAAACTAAAGTAAAATAAGCCTACTTCCAAAGGTGGAGAGAAAATAATCATAAAGGAGAAAAAAAATCAGAAAATCTTCTCCTTAAGTGAAAATGACTTTCAGAGAGACAAGCACAGTTTCCTTTTTTGTTTTTGCAGCACTAGGAATAGAAGACAGGTTCTCGCAAACGTGCAGTGAGTGCTCCACGTGCGGTGAGTGCTCCATGTGCCGGTGAGTGCTCCACATGCAGCAGTCACGCCCCGGCCTCTTCTCATTTGCACTGAGAATGGTCTTATTTTCCATATGCTAATCTGGCACCAAAGCAGGTGGCTCCTGGGTTTCCCTGGCTGCTGTACTGCTCAGAAGTGGAAGGAACTCACACAGAAAACATTAAAGAAGCTGAAGCAGGGAAAGCATAGCAGGTGCAGAAAGGAAAGAGAAGAAACAGAAGCCTGCAGCAAGCCAACAGTTAAGAACAGCAACAACAAAAAAAAAAAGTAATGGTTCAAGATAGAAAACTAGTTCTCTCTCTCTTTCTCTCTCTCTATCTCTCTCTCTCTCTCTCTCTCTCTCTCTCTCTCTCTCACACACACACACACACACACACACGCACACGTGTGTGCCCACGACCTGCCCTGCTGGGAAGGGCCCTGCCCTGCTAAGAAGGACTGCCTGAGAGTCAGGCAGCAAAGCACCCAAATGACTTCGGCGTTTTCAAGGCCAGACGCCAATTATTGATTTCCAGGCAAACAATTTCCTGGCTTATTCAGGGATTGCTCGCCCCAAAATGCCTCACCCCACACTGGCCAGAGATGTATTCACTGACACTGTGGTGAACTCAGGCCTCGGGGGACTTTCCCAGACATCTCTAGTGACCAGATTCTCTTCATTCTGCTCCAGGTCATTTAAAGGACCAGGCTGAAGAGGGCTCAAAAAACAAGGGGGTGGGGATTGAAGTGCAGAGTCCTCACATGACAAAGCCTCTACTTTCTGACTCCCCAGTGCCTGCTCCTGGGATTCACTCCACATGAAGAGTGGCGACCCCTCCTGTGCAACCCACTGAAACCCTTTTCTGCTCACTCAAAAGCCACCCACAGCAGCTTTCCCCGGGCCCTACAGACAGAACAAAAGGCTCCTCTCCCATGCACTCTAATGCATAGTGTAACTTCTTTTGTAGTTGAAGACAGATTCTCACAGGCTAGTCACTCAGACTAGCCTGGAACTCACTATGTACACCAGACTGGCCTTCAACTCACAGCAATCCTCCTGCCTCATCCTCTCAAACGCTGGAATTATAGGAGCCAGCCTTCATATCCAGCTATTGCCTCTAGATAAGTTAACAATGGCTGGCGTGTTGCTGTTTAATTTGTCTCCCCAACAGGTGAGTGGCTCTGAGGACAGGGACTTTACAGCTGCGGTGGGACAATGATAGTGACAGCACCTACTGCTTAGTGAGGTCTTACTGTGTGCAAAATATTCTATCGTTATCCCTCTTTCCCCCAAACAGTAGACCTCAGACTCAGACCCTCCTAATCTCCCACCCACTCGTGCAGGCAAATGTTCTCCCACCAGGTTATAACCTCAGCCCCTGGATTATCGCATTAAAAAAAGACACATTTACCAGGAATTCAAAAGAGCCAAGAGGGAGATGTGGGAGGGCTGAGAAGGAGGATAGGGAAAAGGTAAACGGTATAATTACAATCTCAAATGGATAAGAGAAATATTCTTTAAATATTTAATATATGTGGGGTGGTTAGCCCTCATAAGCTTTTATATTTGAATATCTGGTTCCCTAGGTAGTGGGCTGTTTAGGACCGATTGGGAGGTGTGGCCTTGCTGGAGGAGGTGTGTTGCTAGGGGTGGGCTTGCAAAGTCCAAGCCTGGCCCAGTCTTTGTCTACACTTGCTGATCAGATGAGAGCTCTCCGCTCCAGTGACAGCACCATGCCTACTGGCCTGCTCCCATTCTTCCTACCGTGATGACCATGGACTGCCCTCTAACTAGAAGCAAGCCCTCAATTAATTGCTTTCTTTTATTAGCTGCATGGGCTGTTGTGTCTCCTCAGAGCACTAGGACAATAACTAATACACTTTGATTTTTAATTTTATTTTACGTGTATGGATGTTTTGCCTGTATGTATGTAAGTCTGTGCCTGGTGCGTGTAGAGGCATGAAGAGGGCATCAAGTCCCCTGAAACTGGAGTTACAGACAGTTGTGAGCTGCCATGTGGGTGCTGGGAATAGAACTCAGGTCCTTCGGAAGAGCAACCAATACTCAACTGCTGAACCATCTCTCCAGTCCGTGTATTATCTCAATCTTCATAACAAGGTAAAAAAGGACGAGTTGAATATCCCTGTCTGGAATGCTTGGGATTTCAAATATTTAAGGTTTGGGGGCATTTTCTGATTTTAAAATATTTACATAGATATACTATTTGGGCATTCCCAAGCAAAAATCCAAACTTCAAGGCCAGGGTTGCAGGTCAATAGGTAGAGCACTTCCTCTCTCACATTTGGAGCCAGTTCCACTCAGACCTGCAGACCTGCAGAAGTGTGCACCTGTTAGGCCAGCACTTGGGATGTGAAGACAGGAAGATCAGAAATTCAAAGTCAGGGCTGGAGAGATGGCTCAGTGGTTAAGAGCACTAGCTGCTCTTCCAGAGGTCCTGAGTTCAATTCCTAGCAACCACATGGTGGCTCACAGCCATCTGTAATGAGGTCTGGTGCCCTTTTCTGGCCTGCAGGCACACATGGAAGGAATGTTGTATACATGATAAATAAATAAATCTTTTAAAAAGAAAGAAAGAAAGAAAGAAAGAAAGAAAGAAAAATTCAAAGTCTTCCTCAGCCCCAGAGCAAGTCTGAGGCCAGCCTGGGCTATTTGAAGGATCCAGAGGGGAGAGCTGACTGCTACCAGGTGTAACAACTCAAGTCTGATCACTGGGACCACACAGTGGAAGGAAAGAACAGACTCCCACCAGTTTAGCTATCTTCTGACACCCACCTATTCCATGTGGGGCAAACCCCACCCCCATCAACCAACTAATCAACAGAATGGAAAGAAAAGGAAAAGGGTAAGAGAGGAGCATGTGAAGGAGGAAAACTAATTTTTAAAAATATTCAAAACAGAACAACAAAAAAATTAAAGTCAGGTGGTGGTGTTGCGTGTTTTTAATCCTAGGCAGAGATAGGCAGATTATCTGTCAGTTCAAGGACAGTCTGGTCTACAGAGCAAGTTCTAGGACAGCCAGGACTACACAGTGAAACCCTGTCTCCAAGAACCAAAAAAAAAAAAAAAAAAAAAAAAAAAAATCAAAGCGCAACCACCTTGCTCCAACATCATCAGAGGCTTTTGAGCTATCAGTACTAAATGCTTGAAGTTTTCAAACAGTCCAAACGAGGGTTGGTTACATGACCTGTCCATCAGTTTCTCAACTTTGAGATGAGAAAACAAGGCTTAGCAGATAAACAGTGTGCTTAGAAATCTCAGAGTTGGTTAGGAGGTAGCACTAGAGGTCATAGGAGGTCTGTCAACCTAGGGTGGAAAGAGGGAGAGAGGGTGAAGAGGGCCTTCAGTGGCCATTCGCATCACATGTAGCTTGTATGTGAGGAAAGCTCTGTCAGGCTTGAACCTGACTCTTGGGTGCTGTTCCCGCCTCAGCTTTTGGTATCAATCCCAAGCCCAGAGCCTGGCCCACAGCAGTTGCTCGCTAAAAGTGTTGATCAAGTGTGAACTCTGGCCTCCAGCTGTTCTTGCTTTTTAACTACTTGAGGACTGAGCACAGCCCATGGCTGAAGTCCCACCCTACAGCCAATGGCATGCTGACTATCCTGAGGACTAGCCTGCACTGACAGCTCTAAGCTCTCTGACCCATATGACCCTGCTCGGTCCTCAGAACCCTGCGGAATGGTTAATAACTTTTCACATGCAGAAACTGAGTAATTTGTTCACGTTAAGACAAATGTTACAACTGGACAACAGTCTGATATAAAAATACAGTCTTGCTCGGCATTGGTGACTACACCTTTAATCCCAGCACTCAGGAGGCAGAGGCAGGTGGATCTCTGTGAGTTCAAGGCCATCTTATTCTATGAAGTTCCAGGATAGCCAAGACTACACAGAGAAACCCTGGCTCGAAAAACAAAACAAGAAAAGTCTTCTCCCACCTCCCCCTTACCCGTTGCAGGCAGTCCAGCCACTTGAGCACTGTCTCCTGCGTCTCCCCAGACATTTACAACAGTAAATATTCGCTACTAGATCAGAGTAACAGGCTTGTGCTCATCTAGCACCCTGTGCCCTCAATCCCTACTCAACCGCGTCAAGACAGGCAAATACGGTCAGCTCCTCTCATGACCAGTCCCTCAGTTCAGAGGAGCGCCCACACACTGCACTGTGTTGTGGGTTCTTAGTAAAGGGGTCAAGTTCTTTCATAACTAATGCCAGTTATGAAAAAAAAAAATTCCTCAAGGTTTCATTCCACAATTTTTTTTTGTTTGTTTCTGTTTTTCGAGACAGGGTTTCTCTGTGTAACAGTCCTGGCTGTCCTGGTACTGGCTTTGTTGACCAGGCTGCCCTCAAACTCAGAGATCCGCCTGCCTCTGGCTCCCAAGTGATAGGATTAAAGGCGTGTGCTGGGACTGAAAGCATGCCTCGCTACACCCAGCTTCTTTCCATAGATCTAAAAGCCAGAAAGAATAGTCCTTAAAGAGGATGTAAAAAAAAATTACCCTAATGATGCATGCAGTTGTTACAAGATATATTCTGCTGAATGGCGACAGAGGAGAAGTGAATGGGGGTTGGTGGTAGAAGAGAGACAGAGGGAGGGGACGGGAAGAGAAGAGGAAAAGGAAACTGCAAACAGGATGTAAAATAAAAAGAAAAAATTTAATTAAAAAAAGATATATTACATCTAAGCTGTATGTGGTGGTGCATGCCTATAATCCCAGCACTTGGGAGGCAGAGGCAGGAGGATCATCACCAGTTTGAAGCTGGCAGAGACTTCACAGTGTCAGAATGAGCCAGGGCTAGAGAGTGAAAATCATCAGGAAACCCAGGGAGATGACTCAAAGGGTAAAGGTTCTTCCTGCCTAGTCTGAATATGATTCTTAGAACATACAGGGTGGGAAGAGAGGATCAACTCCCAAAGTCGCCCTCTAATCTACACACATATGTTAAGGCATGTGTGTGCACAAATGCACAAAAGATATAAATGCAACTACGATTGCTTTTTAATTCATTTAAAAACACATTTTATGTGTGTTGGTATTTGGACTGTGTGTATGTCTGTGAGAGCGTCAGACCCTGAACTGGAATTACAGACAATGGATGCTGGGAACTGAACTCAGGTCCTTTGGAAGAGCAGCCAGATCTCTTAACCACTGAGCCATTTCTTCAGTCCCTCTACCCCTCTACATACTCCATATGTAGAACAGGCTGTCCTGAAACTCACTATGTAGACCAGGCTGGCTTCAAACTCATAGAAATCCACCTGCCTGTATCACTCAAGTACTGGGATTAAAGGTGTATACCACGCCTAGCTCAAACTATATTCTTTCTCTACATGCATTAAATAGTTCCACTTTGAGCTGAGCAAGGAGAATTTAAATTTTTAAAAAAGAAAAGGGGGAAAGATACCCCTTTCCAATTCCCACATCAAATCATAGAACTGAGTGTACCACATGCAGGCCAGCAAAGGCTACCATGCCCCGAACCTTGAGTACTTTTACTTCTAAGCAAGACAATATGCTGGGGAAATAGCTCAGTGGTAGAGCACTAGTCTAGCATCCCCAGGGCTCTGTGTTCAATTCCCAGAACCGAAGCAAGCCTAAAAAGGAAAAGAAAGAAAGAAAGAAAGAAAGAAAACTACTAAGTAAAACGTTCTCAAAAAATTCCATCAAACCAGGTGGTGGTGGCGTATGCCTTTAATCCCAGCACTCGAGAGGCAGAGACAGGTGGATCTCTGTCAGTTCGAGACCAGCCTGGTCTACAAGCGCTAGCTCCAGGACAGCCAGGGCTATTATAGAGAAACCCTGTCTTGAAAACAAAACAAAAAAAGATTTCATCAAAGACCTCGAGGTAAAATACTTTAAAATTTCTAGTGGATGCCTATGTTGTGTCTATGTGAAACAGTCTAGGGGTGTTCCCACGTGATCCTTACAGCAACCGTAGGAGGAATATTGCCCTCTTTTGCTAAAGAAGTTGTGACTCAGAATTTCAATATTATCAGCTAATAAGTTTGAAGCCAAAGTCAATACCACTGTCGTGACATAGCAGCTGCATCCAGAAAGCTAAAACCTAACTGGGGTAAAGCAGTCACCAGCAATATGTCTTACTGTTTTGCTTTAAAAAAAAAAAATTAGCTGGGCATAAACCCAGCACCCAGGAGTCAGAGGCAGGCAGATCTCTGAGTTCAAAACCAGCCTGTCTTCATGGTCAGTTCCTAGCTAGCCAGTCAGGATTATATTGTGAGACTCTGTCTCAAAAACTTAGATGGAAGCCGGGCGGTGGTGGCGCACGCCTGTAATCCCAGCACTCGGGAGGCAGAGGCAGGCGGATTTCTGTGAGTTCGAGACCAGCCTGGTCTACAGAGCACAGAGAAACCTTGTCTCGAAAAAACCAAAAAAAAAAAAAAAAAAAAAAACCTTAGATGGAAAGTGTCAGAGAAAGACACCCCAAGTTGACTTCTGGCCTCTGAAAATACCCATGAACTCTCTCACCTGTACCCAAACATGCATCATATTAGCGCACACAAACCCACAGGTAAGCTAGGGTAGGTGAGGTGACTCGGTGGGTAAGGGCAGGTGCCAGGAAGGCTGCTAACCTGAGTCTGATACCTTTACCTGCCCCAGAACCTACATGGTAGGAGGAAAGAACCGGCTTGCACAAGCTGTCCTCTGACCTCCACGCGGGAACCATGATACATGCATTATCTTCCCACACACAAACAAAGAAATGCGAATTCTTCATTTAATTAATTAGTTAAGGAAAGGAAGAAAGGCAGGAAGGAAGGAAGACAGGCAGGAAGGAAGGAAGACAGGCAGGCAGGCCATACTTTACTGCAGAGACGTGTGCTTACCTTTGAGAAGCGCAACTGAAAGCTGGTCAGTGTTCAGGTTATTGACATATTTCCCCAAATAGGTATTAAGAACCCAGGCCACAAGACCTTCCAACATGACTATTTCCTCAGAAAAAGGTGATTAGAAATCATGGATCAGTCTTTATTTCTCTCTCTCATGGTCACAGAATCTAGAAAAGAGGAAAAGAGGAAATTAACAACAACAGCTTGGCTGGGTGTGGTAAGACAACGCCTTTAATTCCAGCACTTGGAAGGTGGAGGCAGGAAGATCCCTGTGAGTTCCAGACCAGCCTGGTCTAGACTTCTAAACCAGCCATGGATAAATAATGAGTTCCTGTCTCAAAAACAACAAAACAGAACTTGAATTGTATTCCTGTGTTGGCATCCTGTTTACCTGCCTGCAGGTGGAAAAAGGTAAGAGGCAGGCTTACAGAGGCGCAGGAGGAATGGAAGACCAGTGTCCACACTGTTCTTCAGTCACAGGGAAGGTCACCAAGAAACCTGAAAATCACCTGCAATCGGAAGCTGGGCCTTTTAAATTAACTATTCTCTGAAATACTTCCTTTGGGGATGAGACTTGGGATCAGATTGCTCTAGTAAGGGCTTTTCACAGGGCCAATCTGGCAACATCTGAACATGCTCCTTTTAGGTGTATGTGTGTCATATTCATGCAGAAGCCTGTAGGAGCCAAAGGAGGGATGGTCCCCAGAACTGGAGTGCAGAAGTTTGTGAGCCTCCATGTGGGTACTAGAAACCAAACCCAAATCCTCTGCAAGAGCTAGTGTTCTTAATCCCCCAACCATCTCTCCGGCTCTTTGATTACTGCTATTTCAGATGCTGCTGTGGCTATCTTGTGAGGAGGGACTGTGGAAGCTGCCAAACATCTTACAGTGCTCATGACAACCCCACAGAGTAGACTCATTCAGCCCAAATGCTAAGAAGTGGGAACCTAGATCAAAGCAAACATGTTCAGAGGCTGTGTGAATGAAATTCACACTCTACAACACTAGTTAAGGTGTCCTATTTAAGACGTGCAAATTTATGCAGTAGGCTCATTCATAAAACCATGTAAATGAGAGGGAGAGACAGTGTTTAGTCACTCATCTTGTTTGTTTTCCCCAGACCAGGGTCTCATATATCCAAGGCTGGCCTTGAGCTCACTATACAGCTGAAGATATAGGCTTGAACTTCTGATTGGAGGTGAAGAAGTGCTGAGATCACAAGTGTGCACCACCACATCTGGTTTGTGTGGTGCTGAGAACTGATCCAAGGGCTTCAAGCATGCTAGGCAAGCACCCCAGCACCTGAACTACATCCCCAGCCCTACCACTAAACATCCCGAAGATGCTGAGCTAATGAAGAGTTTTAGCCAAACACCAGAAATCCTCCGGCTATGGGTTCGGTATTTAGATTCAGTACTGAACCACAATTGCTCATTACAATAAGTGGTGTGATATTGTGCTTACCAGTATTACAAAAAATATATCTATATATATAGACTATTCTTTTAAACACTTAATAAACACGCTAAAGCCTATCAAAATATTGGCAATTAAAATCAGTTTTCATTTCATCTGGTTTAGGTATAACTATGATACTTTAGCAAATATTTGTAAAAGGTTTTGCCTGGGGGGCTGGCGTGATGGCTCATTGGTTCTCTTCTTCCAGAGACTAGGTTCAATTCCCAGCACCCACATTATGACTCAAATGTGTAGCTCCAGTTCCAGGGGATTTGATGTCTTCTTTGGTTCTCCATGGGCACCAGGCACCATGTGGTACACAGACATTCATACAGACAAAACATCATAATATAAACTAAAATTTAAAAAGAAATGTTTTGCCTAAAGTTACATAGATGATTTTTACTATTATAAAAGGTTAACATGAGGGTCATCCAGATAGCTCAGAGGATAAAGGCACTTGCTGCCAACCTCAGGGCTTGCGTTCCATCCCCAGGACCTACAGGAAGGAAAGAACTGGCTCTAGAAAGTTGTCCCCTGACCTCCATATGCAAGCTGTAGTATGGGCACACCCACACACAGACGCAAATGCATATACACACAATAAATAAACATGATTTTTAAAAAGGTTAACATGAGAGAGATTGAAATAGACAAACAAACAAAAAGTTTGAAGTTGGAGCCAAGAATATTAGTCCACGTCTTTAATCCGGGCATCTCAGCACTGGGAGGCGGAGGCAGGGGGATCTATGAGTTTGAGGCCAGCCTGGTCTATACAGAGAGTTCCAGGACAGCTCAAAACAAACAAACAGAAACTACAGTTCAGGCGGGTTCTCGGATCACTGGGCTAGTGGATTCCAATTAGAACTCTGAGCTGTAAATCTTGCTCTAGGCCATTCGTGTTGAACATCAGCCACCACACCAGACATTCCAGATTTCCTGTGGCATGTGTCCCACTTGGAACCAGGCTACTTTCAGGATCCTTTCCAAGGACTTTGCCCAATGACTAGTGAGTTATCTTAGTGCCAGAAGATACACTCACCCCAAGGGAAAAGCTATCAACACAAGGAAGACCCTAAGCAAAAGCCCCCTGAAAGTCAACCCAGTCTCCAGGGAAGACTGATAGTTACTTCTCCTTCTCCGTAATATCTAGCACTTCCATGCAAGGTTGATTTATTATCAGGGACAGTTAAAAACCAATTAACTAGGCTGGGCTGCGGTGGCACATGCCTTTAATCCCAGCACTCAGGAGACAGAGGTAGGTGGAGCTCTGTGAGTTTGAGGCCAGCCTGGTCTACAAGAGCTAGTTCCAGAACAGCTAGGGCTGTTACACAGAGAACCCCTGTCTCAAAAAATAAATAAATAGATAAAGAGAGAGAGATAAATGAACAATTAACTATTCAGGGTGGTGGCACACAATTTTAATACTAGCGCAAGGGAGGCAGAAGAGCTTTGAGTTTTAAGGTCATTCTGGTCTACCTCTACATAAGCAGGTGTTCCAAGCCGGCAGGGCACATACTGAGACCCTATCTAAATAATAATATCATTTTAAAAACTTGCAGAATACTTGCCTTATTTCCTCCAAAAGGTTTTTTTGGTTTTTTTTGTTTTTTTTTTTTTGTAATTGCTCCAGATATAAAACTAAGAATCTGGGAGAGACTCTTCAGTATTTGTTTAAATAGATCACAAAAACAAATTTTTCTTGTTAATCAAAAATGCTAACCGGGTGATGGTGGCGCACACCTTTAATCCCAGCACTTGGAAGGCAAAGACAGGCAGATCTGTGAGTTTGAGGCCAGCCTGGTCTATAGAGTGAGTTCCAGGACAGTCAGGAATACATAGAGAAACCCTGTCTGGAAAAACCAAAAACATTTCTCTATTGTCATTTTAAAAAGGTAAATCTATCAAAGCGTAGTGTCAAACTGACTAGCCTGTTTTACTATGTGAGCCTCAAATAGTCCTAGGCACCCAGCCAACGCTGGAGTACTCTTTATTTTTGTTATTGCCATTAATTTCAGCCCTAAATACCAACTCTCCCTGAAGTGCCAACTGCAGGTGTTTTCCCAATACAGAGAAACCAGTGTCAGGCCAGCATGATGTCTCTGAGTGTAGGTAGCTGCTACCAAGACTCAAGACCTGAGTTTAATCCCCAGAACCTACACGGTAAAAAGAGAGAACACTCCTACAGGTTGTCCCCTGGCTACACACAACCGTAAAATAATTTTACATTTTCAGGAAACTACTGTCATTTTGTACCCAAGTTCAGACCCTACTGTACTCTCAGCGCGGAAGAACACAAAGTAGACATTTACAAAGGCATGGGCGGCTAGCGCCCTAAGATGTTCCTCAGTTCAGTAAATTGGGGCCCAAGCCAGAAAGCATCCATTAGCTCTGCTAAGCATGTAGACCAGGCTTGAGGCCACCTCAAGGATTCCCTGAAGGAATCCGGTTTCAGGAAGGGCCGCCAGACTGGCCAGAATCCCAGTGTTTATATGTTCGGGTCCATCAGGACTTCTAGGCGGCTGCCCGGCAATAACCCCCACCTGGCTTCCCCTATCCGCTGTGGCAGGTGACACTGAGGATCTGGACTCAGACCACAGCCTGGGCAGACAGCCGGACATGACCTTGAGCCAGGCCCCTCCCGAGACGAGGCCAGACCCGGGAAGGGGAAGAAGCACTGGCAACTGAACCCGGGGAGTCCCTCTGTGAGGCAGCTAGGACTCAGAACTGAGGGATCCCCGGAGCTCAGCCTCCAGGGGACAACTCGGAGTGGGTGTCAGGCCAGGGCTCCACAGGAATGCAAAGCTTCCCTTGCCTTCCCACGTCTCCGTCGGCTGTCAGAACCCCAAGCCTGGCAGCAGCAGGGGACAGAGCCACCAAGCCTAGAGAAGATGGCTCTCTAAGTTACTAAGGAAGCCGAAGGGTGCCCTACCTGGAGGTGGAGAGGGTAAGGGAAAACCCCAGGGACCAGGCCTGATGTCCCCACCCAGAGGTGACCCCAGAGGGGATGGAGGCACTGAGGGATGGAATGACGCCCCGCTGGGGGGTGTGCTGAAGGGACACTGGCACGTTGGGTTCAGACCTCGGGAGGAGTGACACCCACAATCCCGGGGTGTCGCCAGGCTGCAGGGACCGGTGCCCCGAGCCCGGGCCTGAGGTGCCGCCGGCGACACTCGGGCTCCGGGGTCCCCGCGAGGGCGCCCGGGCTCCGGGAGAGGCCGGCTGCCACGGACCCCGAGCCGGGCCGTCTGAGCACAGCCGGGACGACTGCGGTGGGAGCTGCTCGTCAGACCCTCAGCTCTGCCCGCCGCCTCCCTACCTGTCACTGTAGCTGTAGCTATCGCTAGCACTGCCGCCCTAGCCCGGTTCTGCCAGGCGCTTCCTCTCCGCCACTCCTCAATGGCGCTGGCTGGGACGCTAGACCCAACCAATCGAAAGGCTATGTGCCTGCGCCTGGCCAGCCGAGCACCGAGCCGTCGATGAAACGCCCCCTAGCGTCAGCAGCCGCTCCCGCAGAGCTGCGGGCGCCTCCCGGGATGCTGGGTGGCTTAATGTGCGCCAACCCAACCAGCCCCATTTTAAAGGTGGATTAAACTGAGTCTCAGGTGAGCATAGAGATATAAATGAACCTAGTTCAAATAGTATTATGCCTTCAAAAACGTCCTGTTTCCCATCCACCTTTCGTCTCATCCCACCCACACTGACCCCTTGACTATCACCTTTTCTGCTTAAACCATCCTCCCACTATTATTAAAACTCAACTCCTGGGCGGGCAAGGTGACTCTACCAATACAGGAGCTTTCAGCCAGGACAGATCACCTGAGTGCAACTTGCAGCATCCACACGGTGGAATGGGAGGGCACTGATTTCCACAGTCGTCTGCCTCTCTGTGACTGCCCCCCACCCCATGAAATAAATAAATGCAAACTTTTTAACCAAACAATATTTTTCTCCTTCTGATCTCTGGAGGATTGATAGTTGAACAAGTTGACAACTTGTACTACTTAGTGGTCGTGTGGGTGCGGGAATCCAAACTCCTCTGCAAGAGCAGCCAAGGGTTCCTAAGCACTGAACCATGTCTCCAGCTGCTTTATGTCTTCATAGACCTTGTCTGTCTGTTTATTTGTTTGCCCAGGCTGGACTGAAACTCATCTTGAACTCCTGGCCTTCCTCCACCTCGGGAGAGCTGGAATTGCAGATGTGACCCGCCATGCTCAGCCCTGTACAGAACTTAATGCTACTCGGGATGACCTGTGTGTTTGTCTATTCCTTGGCTACCTTTCAGTTACCCTGACAGTTATTCTAAAGCAGGTTCGTCATCTTTTCACAAAAGCCTCCTCTACAAACACTGACAACACAGGCTTGCAATGGCAGCACACATTCGGGGGTGGAGGCAGGGGAGGTAGGGGGAGACAGGAGTTCAAGGCCCTCCTCCACTACACAGCCAGTTTGAGACCAACCTGTACTACAGGAGACCCCATCAGGAAGGGAGGAAGAGGGAGAGATGGGGGAAAGAGGGGGGAGGAGAAAGGGAAGAAAGGAATTCTCAAGGGTCAACCTCAATGGACTAAAGAATACCTGGGGCATTAAGGAAACAGGCCTCTGAGTGCGTCCATTCATGAGAGCTTTCCAGAGAGCACAAACTGAGGAACAAGATGAACCGGAAAGATAAGTCCATATCTCAGACTGAACAAAAAGAGAAAAGCAGCCATCGGAGATGGGCTCAGGGGTTAAGATCACTGCTACTCCTGCAGAGGACCAGGGTTGAGTTCCCAGCACCCACACCAAGTGGCTCACAACTGCCTGTAACTCCAGTACCAGAGGATCCGTCACCTGTTCTGGTCTCTCGAGGTGCTGTTTTTGCATAGTACACATACAGACAAGCCGGCACACCTACGTGCATGTAAATAAAAACTAATTTTAAAAACTTCTAAATAAAAAAGGTAAAAGAGAGATGAGCACCAATACTCCCGTTTCTCTGCTTCCTTGTTACTGCCATAGGCCAAGCTACCCCTATCATCATGCTTTCTCTACTAAGAAGGGCTGTACCCCAAAATGTGAGCCCAAATTAACCCTTCCCCCTTATGATGCTGCTTGTAGGCTATCGGGCTACAGTGATGAAAAAAGGTAACCAACACTGGATGGATGGATGGATGGATAGATGGATGGATGGATGGTTATTAGAAATGGGTTAATCCAGATGTGAGAGTTAGCCAGTAAGAGGCTGAAACTAATGGGCCAGACAGTGCTTAAAAGAATACAGTTTCTAGCCGGGCGGTGGTGGCGCACGCCTGTAATCCCAGCACTCGGGAGGCAGAGGCAGGCGGATCTCTGTGAGTTCGAGACCAGCCTGGTCTACAGAGCTAGTTCCAGGACAGGCTCCAAAACCACAGAGAAACCTTGTCTCGAAACCCCCCCCCCAAAAAAATACAGTTTTCGTGTAATTATTTTGGGTAAAGCTAGCCGGGTGACGGGACGCAGCTCCTATTACAACAGATGGATGGATGGGCAGATGGATGGATGGATGGATGGATGAATGGGTGGATGGGTAAATGAATACTTCACTCTTCCATTATCCAAAAATTAGAGCAAGAGCAAGATCTAAGGCTCACACAGAAGATGCAGGATGCTGACTGGCAAGGCTGTAGCAATGTGTTCACCATATTAATTATGGAGCCTCATAACGCTGCTCATTGATGGGGATGGCTGTGAGCTGACTCACTCCTAAGGAAGGCCTGGATTCCCAGGGAAGTGAGATCAACCAATCTCAAAGCCGGGTCCCCCTCAGCAGCCAAGATGTGGTGGGGCAAACCCTGGAACTCTCCAGAAGGAATGCGGAAAGGAGGCTGTCCTCTCCTTCTGCCTCAAAGGTTAGGTGGGTCAGCACAGGTGTGGCTCTATCTGAGGAGCATTTTAAATGTGGCTGTGGGCTGGGGTGGGGCTCATTGGGCATGCTCTCGGTTAGCAGGTGCTAATAAAAAGTAAGTAAGTAAATAAATAAATAAATAAATAAAGTGGCTTGTAGGTGGTGGAACACGCCTTTAATCCCAGGACCTCTGTGAGTCCTTGGCCAGCCTGGTCTACCAGAGCTAGTTCCAAGTCAGGTTTCAAAGCTACCTGGAAACCCTGTCTAGAGGGGTGGGGAGCAAGTAGTTTCAGCCAGTACTGTAGCTGTGTCTGTAGTCCCACCTCAGGCTGAGGCAAGAGGATACTGAAGCCCAGGAGTTTGAGGCTAGTTGGACAGCATTGCAAGAGCCCATCTCAAAACAAAAGCCAGGAGCTGGAGCCAAGGTTCATCAGTTAAGAACACTTGCTGCACTTGGCAAGGAACCCTGGGTTTGGTTCTCAGTACCTCACAACCCTTTGTAACTCCAGTCCCGGGGGACTTGATGCCCTCTTCTGACTCCCAAGGACACCAGGAATGCGTGTGAGGCACGTACATCCACGTAGGCAAAACACTCATACACATAAAACATAAAAAAAAAAAAACCTTCGCAGGGCAGTGGTGGTGCACACCTTTAATCCCAGGAAGAGGCAGACAGGTCTCTGAATTCAAGGCCAGCCTGGTCTGCAAAGTTCCAGGACAGAGAAACTCTGTCTTTAACAAACAAACAACAAAAGTTTTTGTGTCCTCAGTCCCCAGTCCCCACCGCGGTAAGTCTGTGTGTGCGCGCACACACATTAAACAGGGTCTCTGTTAAGTAGCTGTCTCTCCTCTGTAGATCAGGCTGGCCTTGAACTCACAGACCCACCTGCCTCTGCACACCCAGCTTCATGAATGCTTTTAACCTTCTGGAACAGTGCTGTCGAAGAGACAGGAGCTCAAACAGCAACCAAATCAGAATGAGAGAAAAGAAAAAGATGAAATTCATGTTAAAATTTATATTGAGCCCAATGTGTCCAAAACAAAATTTTGACGTGTAATCAGCACTTTAAAAAAATGACACAGGGGGCTGGAGAGATGGCTCAGTGGTTCAGAGCACTGGTTGTTCTTCCAGTAGTCCTGAGTTCAATTCCCAGTCACCGCATGGTGGCTCACAACTATCTGTAATGAAATCTGGCGCCCTCTTCTGGCATGCAGGCATACGTGGAGGCAGAATGTTATATACATAATAAATAAATAAATCTTTTTTAAAAATGACACAGGCTGTAGATGTGACTGTGTAACATGGCGAAGTGCTCAGAACCGTGTCCTCCACATCCAGCATGTAGTACTGAGACTTATTTTGCAGTCTGAGGATGGACCTGCTTCTGATGCTCAGGTACATCCTGTGCCTGGCAGCTATGGTGCGTAGAAACGCAGGGTCAGAGTCTGTAGTGAAAATGAAGAGAGCCCAGGAAGGGGTGTCACTGTCACCCCAGGGACATGGAAAAAGACAAAGGGCAGCGTGTCGCCCTTGGCTCAGAGAGGAGATTCTGAGCTCTGGGAAGCAGAGGCCATCCCACGTTCTCAGGACAATTCATGGTGGCACTGGGACACAGCCACCTTTGGCTTACAGTCCAGTGGTTCTCAACCTTTCTAATTCTACAACCCTTTAATCAGTTCCTCATGTCGTGACCCACGACCATAAAATCATTTTTGTTGCTACTTCATAACTCATTTTGCTACTATTATGAATCACAATGTAAATATCTGATATGCGACCCTGTGGGGGTCGCGACCCACAGGTTGAGAAACTCTGGCTTTCTTATGCATGTCTAATGGTTATCAGGAGCCTCCCACAGTCAACAGCTTGCAACAAACACCCAGCCCACTCTTTAGATAAGCTCCAAGCCTGACCAGCCCCACCAGTTGGGCCTCCAGGTCCTCCTCCACAAGGCAGACAATGGCTGGCTTCCTTTCTCCCAGCTGAAGTTACGCAAGCCTGGTTTCCCAACTCTAAGATCAGGCCATGCTAGAACGGTTCGTTCCCACACTCCTAAGTCATCTGAAAATAAAATTCACTTCCTATACTGGGCTTCTAAGGTCACCCTCCCCAACCCTAGCTCTGTCTCCTCTATCACACCTCCTGGCTCCACTAAAGCCAATACTTCAGCCATTCCACCCACCCCCACCCAGTCCCCTTGACCCTTTGCCTCACTTCACAAGGCCTCTCACCCACCCCTACCCACCTTCACCTGTCTGTGCGCAGTTCTGACCTCAGCTCTTGCGGAGACTAATCTGTCCTGTCCTCAGGTACTTTTCCAGAACCTTCACAGAAGACAGGCACAAACTGAGCTCTTGTTGTGGGCCAGACATTGTTTAACGCATTTTACAGGTAGGCGCTCAAGACAGCCCTTCCTCTGAGGGGGCCTAGCTTCTTAAACCCATTTTCCAGATAGCTGCAATAGGCCTCACTTGCCTGAGATCAATCACACAGACAGGAAGTGAGTGGAACAGCCAAGATTCACTCCATGGCAATTCAGCTTCGAGGCAGAAGGGCACAGGGTTCTGACCACTATTACTGCATCAGCATGTTCCGTAGCAAGGGTTGAGCTACCAACCACTGTTACTGCATCCGCACATCCAGTAGCAAGGGATGAGCTACAAAAACAAGGAGCAGGCAGACACTTCCTCCCTGCCTCAGTCAGACTACTCTGTCCTGAAGAAATCAGCAGGGGCACACCTGGCCTGCTAAATGGTGACTTCAGTCAGGTGGCTGCCTCAGTTGCTCCAAATTCGTACCTTTTTGTATTTAATTACCCAGTGCTTCCTCTGTCTCTTCAACAGCGCGTGAGTCAGAGCTAGGTCCCTGAGGCCCATCCTTAGTAAGTGTTCAATGCCCAGTGGTGAAAGTAGCCAGAAACTGAAGGGCAACTCCCCTCCCCTGCAGCCCTTTATCAGCCCCTGACCTAATGGGTTTGCTTAGTTCACCCTCCTCCCTCTCAAGCTCTCTCTCTCTCTCTCTCTTTCTCTCTCTCTCTAAATCTGTCTCTGTCTTAGATAGCCCATGCTAGCCTCAGACTCACTGTGCAGGATCCATGCACCACCTAAGTAGAGGCCCTGCGGGTGACTTTTATGGCTTAATGACAGGTAGAAGCTACCAGAGGGTACATAAGGAGGAGCGAATACAGGCCTGGCTTCTCTCTCCTCCTGCTAAAGTCTTTTGTGCCACCGCAAAAGGTGCAGAGGGCAGATTCCAGGACACCAGCAAGCAGAAGGAAGAACCAGATGGGAGGGTTTAGAAGAACTGACACATCACTGGCATCTTGTTTCCACCTGGGGGGGGGGGGGATGCTCTTTGACACGCCCACCTTAGCGTATATTCTCTGTCGTCTGAGCTGAGCAGGAGGCCTGGTCCTTCCTTCCTCCCTTTGGGCTGTGTTTCAGTTCCTTTCTGACCACTCATCCATGATGGTATCCCCATTTCTCTGTCCCTCATATCCAACACATCTTCGTCTGTCTGATCGTCTGTTTCATTTCTACCTGCTTTCCTGGGCAGGCTCCATTTTATTAGCTATCGTATCCCCGAGCCTGGAAAGCAAGATCAATGGCAAATACTCCTTCACATGGTCCTCAGGATTTGGCAAGGACTGCTTGTAGTGTTTTATTTTGTTTTGATTTCTTGAGACAGGGCATCATAAATCCAAGCTGTCCCCTGACTTTCTATGCTACCAAGGACAACCTGGAGCTGCTGATGCCTGCCTCTGTTTCCTGAAGGCTGGGATTGCAGGCTTGCACCGCCACTCCGGGAGAGGGGGGGTGGAACTCGGGGCTTGGTGCTTTCTAGGCAAGTGATTTACTGAGAGAGCTACACCCCCGCTCCATCAACCATTTCACTGTTTACAGTGCCATGCAACCTCACTACTGACCATCTCCAGAACCCTTTCTACCTCATAAAACTGAAACCCTACACCCAGTAGTGACCTGCTGCCTGCTTCCCAGCCCCCAGCAGCCAGCATCCTGCTTTCTACCTACAAATTCGACTCTGCTCCATCTTTCCTGGAGGAGCCACATGAGATTATACGACTATCTTCATTCACTTAACGCTGCCCTGAGGTTCATTCATGTTATAGCACATACCATCATTCCTTCCATTTGTTCATTTACACACATACACACACACACGCACACACACGCACACACACACACACGCACACACACGCACGCACGCACACACACGCACACACACACACGCACACACACACACACGCACACACACACACTCACATACACACACACGCGCGCACACACACACACACACGCACACATACACACACACACGCACACACACGCGCACACACACACACACACACACACTTATGTGTATGGAACATTTTCATGTAGGTCCTTCTTTTTCACAGTTTTATTTAATGTGCATGAATGTTTTGTCTACATGTATGTCTGTGCACCACATACATGCAGTGTCTGAAGAGGGTGTTGGGTCCCTGGAACTGGAGTTACAGTTGATTGCAAGTGCTGGAAATCGAACCCAGGTCCTAACCACAGAGCCATCTTTCCAGCCCGTTTTTTGCTTTGTTTTTTTCACCTCGGGTACTGGGTATGGACTTGGGTTTTCATATTTACTTAGTAAGCATTTTGCTGATTGAGCCATCTCTTCAGCTTCCATTTTTCTTTTTTTAAACTTTGAATTACTCTTTATTTTTAATTAAGTTGTGTGTGCATGTGCATAACGTGTTGGTGGATGGCTGTGCATCATGTATAGACAGATGTGTGTGCATGCATGTGTGCATGTGGAAGCCAGAGTTTGACGTCAAGTGTCTTCCTTTCTCTCTCTTTCAGATTTTATTCTAACATAGACACAACCATGCATTTCTTAAAGATAGGCTCTAACTATGCTTTTGTTTGTAATTGTTTTCTGAGACAGAGCCCACCATGTAACTCTGGCTGGCCTTGAACTCACTACATAGACCAAGCTGGCCTCAAACTCTCCTTACCTCTGCCTCTCAAGTGCTGAGATCAAAGGCATGTGACACCATGCCTGGCTCTGGTTTTTATTTAAGGTATGTGTATGGCATGTGCAGATGAATGCAGGTACCCATGAAAATTAAAGGTGTTGGATCCCCCGGAGCTGAGATAGATAGCGGTAATAGATGGTTGTGATCCATCTGTGCAATCATAAGTGCTGGGAATTGAACTTGGGGTCTCTGTAAGAGCAGTATGTACTCTTAACTGCTGGACCATCTCTCCAGCCCTGTCCTTTTTCTTCTTAAGGAAGAATACCCCATTGCATGTGTCCTTGTCTGTCATTAGTGGTGCTCCTCTTTTTTTTTTTTTTTTTTTTTTTTTTTTTGGTGCTCCTCTTGCTTCCATCTTGTACTTCTTATGGACAATGCTGCAGTCAGGGGTGATGTTCAATCAAAGACTCATTCAGGAGTGCGTTTGCAATGCTTCTGAATAGATATCCAGTGATGTGGGATTCCCTCTGTATGTTGTGAATATGTTTTATTTCCATTTGTTAATAAAGAAGCTGTTTTGGCCTATGGCAGGGCAGACTAGAGCTAAGCGGGAAAACTAAATGCTGGGAGAAAGAAGGTGAGTCAGGGAGATGCCATGTAGCTGCCAAAGGAGAAAGATGCTGGAACCTTACCAGTCGGCCACAGCCTCGTGGTGATATATAGTTTAGTAGAAGTGGGTTAATTTAAGATAAAAGAGCTAAGCCGGGCGGTGGTGGCTCATGCCTTTAATCCCAGCACTTGGGAGGCAGAGGCAGGCGGATCTCTGTGAGTTCGAGACCAGCCTGGTCTACAAGAGTTAGTTCCAGGACAGGCTCCAAAACCACAGAGAAACCCTGTCTCGAAAAACCAAAAAAAAAAAAAAAAGAAAAGAAAAGAAAAAAAGATATAAGAGCTAGCTAGAAATACGCCTGAGCCATCGGCCAAACAGTGTTGTAATTAATACAGTTTCTGTGTCATCATTTGGGTCTGGGTGGCCGGAAAAATGAAAGAACAATCTCCATTTATAATCCAGAAGTGAAATTTCTGGATCATCTGATAGTTCTATGTTTGGTTTGTTTTCAGTACCTGAAATGGAATGTGGGGGCTCATTTCATATGTTTAGCTTTCCGAGGGACTCCTACACCATTGCCAGGGTGGCTGCTCTGTTTTGCAGCCCACCCCCAGAGCACAGGGTTTCACTCCCGCCTCAAGTCACCAACAACTGTTATTTTCAGCTTTTCTGGTGAGAGGTGGGACCTTGTTTTGCAAAAGGGACAAAAAGATCATTGTGTCTGTAAGCAGACAGGGAAAACCCGGAGACAGGGAGGCTGATGCTGTAGGAAAGAAGGCAAGGCAGAGTCACCGAAGTGATACATTTGGTTGAAGAGAGATGCCACAGCCTGGAGAGATAGCTCAGCAGTTAAGAGCAGTGGCTGCTCTTGCAGAGGACCCAGGTTCAATTCTCAGCCCCCTTATGGTGACTCACAACCACTTGTAACTCCAGTTTCAGGGGATACACAACCCTCTTCTGGTCTCTGAGGGCACTGTATGAACATGATTCACATATATGCAGGCAAAGATTCATACACGTAAAATAAAAATAGATATCTGAGGGAGAAAGTAGGGTAGACCGAAAGTGTGTGGGAAAAAGACACTACTCTGGCCATGACCACAGACAAGCCAAGGACAAGGGCCTAGGTGCAGGTGCGGGGGAGAGGGACTTAGGGGCTCCAGGCATTCCCTTTTGTGTCTGTTATTTTGTCAGTGGAACAGGCAGCCTCGTAACCTACCTAAAGATGAGGGAGGGGCAAAGCCAGGGCCCAGATTGCGAGGAGATGGAGTGAAAAACTCCATCTGGACAGTGAGTGGGTGGTGGAGGACAGGACAGGACAGGCTAATGAGTGGTCCCCTCAGAAGAATCTGGGGCACCCTACGTCCGTGTTACTTTTCAGGATCCTAAAATGGGGACACTCCCTAAGACTATCAGGGTTGGTCCAGCGTAATCATAGGTGTCCCTGTGGTTGAGATATAGAGAGAAGGTGACTGTAAAAAACATTGCACCGCTGTCTGCTTTAATGTTGGTTTTGACTTGTTTGCTTTGAAACAGGTTCTGATGGAAGTGAATCTGGTCTGGGCTTTCTCTGTAGCCAAGGATGACCCTGAACTCCTGATTCTCCTTGCCTCCACCACTCAAATGCTGTGAGGACAGGTGTGCACCACCCTGCCCATCTTAACACTGCAGTCTTTGCACATGAGGGCGACCATGGGAGTCAGTTCTCTCCATCATGTGGGTCTTGGGGTCGGCACTAGGGTCATTGGGCTTAGCAACAAGCGCTCTTACCTTTGCTCGACAGCAGGACACACAGGCACAAAGGACACACAAGCACACAGGACACACAAGCACACAGGACACACAAGCACACAGGACACACAGGCACACAGGACACACAAGCACACAGGACACACAAGCACACAGGACACACAAGCACACCCACACCTAGCTTCTGCTCTGAGTACACGTTCAAGACAGGGGAGCATTTTATCAATAAGAGGTGACGTTAGCTCCTGGCAGTGGGCATGCCTGGTGGCAGGCATGCCTCTGGCAGGAATAGGGCATCTTTTAGGAGAAAGTCAGCCCGGGATGCTTCCAGCACTTCCACCATTGGTCTTAATTTCTTTTCTGTTGCTATGACAAAATGCCCTGACAAAATCAATTTATGAAAGGGTCCAGCACAATGACATCACATCCTCCAGAGCTGGAGTTGCAGAAGGTTCTGAGCTACCACTCGGGTGCTCAGTGAACGCCAGTCCTCTGCAAGAACAGTCAGTGCGCCCAGTGGATGAGATATCTCCTGAGCCTCCCCCATACCACACCACCAAGTGCTGGCTTTTAAGTGGCAGCTCCCCTGTTGAGTAGGTAGTTTGCTGTGAAAGCATCAAGCATACTTTCAAGTGCCACGGGCCGGGCTCTGATGCATACTCGTGACAGGCCATGGGCTCATGTTCCTGACTAGCTGTGTGCCCCCATGTGCTTTGACCTACTTGGGATGTGGTTCCAGAGCTAACCTGTCTAGCTTCTCTGTGATCATGAGGACGAAACTGTGTGTCTCAAAAATAACATCAATGATTGACTCATAATTTCTTTTTCCTCTCTTTCCTTTTCTGTGCTTGGGCTTGAAAGCAGAGCCTCACAGAATGTAGACAAGTGCTCTGTATTGCTACGCCCACAGCCTTGGTATTTCAATTTTCAGTGCCAGATTTTTCAACAAAGATTTCGTGAAGTTCTGGGCATGGTGATGCATGGCTTTTATCCCTGTATTTTGGAGGCTGAGACAGGTAGCTCTCTATGAGTTCAAGGACAGTCTTAGTCTATTTAGTGAGTTCCAGACCAGCCAAGATTACATAGTGAGACCCTGTCTTAACCACACCCCTTTCCTCCACCCTCTCATTCCCTCCCAAAATGTTTATGAGCTTTTTTAAAAAAATGCTGAGATGCTTTAATATAGTTCCTCATGTTGTGGTGACCCCAACCATAAAATTATTTCCTTGCTACTTCATAACTGTAATTTTGCTACTGTTATGAATCATAAGGAAAAAAAACCCAAAAACCTCTTTTTTCCTTAGGGTGCTTTTGTGAGGTGTTTACTCATTATAAAGAGAAGAGTAACATATGCGATACTTAATATATTTGTGTTTCTGGCTTTGATAGTGTTATAGTTTATAAACTAAGGTTTAAGCTCTAACTAGGTTTAATCAGAAGAATAATGCTAGATTTGTCTTTTCATTTTCTCTTGGTTTAGTTTAGTTTTTCAAGACAGGTTTTCCTTCTGTCGCCCTGGCTGTCCTGGAATTTGCTCTGTAGACCAGGCTGGCCTTAAACTCACAGAGAACTGTAGGTAGAGGCTACTTGTTTGTTTCCTGGCTGCCCAGACCTGAAATAATCACCCAGAAACTATATTAATTAAATCACTACTTGGCCAATCACTTAAGTGTATTGCTAGCTAAGTCTTATATCTTAAATTAACCCATTTCTATTAATCTGTGTATTGCCATGTGGCTGTGGTTTACTGAGCAAAGATCCGGTGTCTGTCTCCTTCGGTGGCTTCATGGCCTTCTTTCCTCCTCTGTCTGCTTGGAATTCCTGCCTTGCTCTATTCTGCTAAGCCACTGGCCAAAACAGCTTTATTCATTAACCAATAAAAGCAACACACATACAAAAGGACTTCCCACACCAGAGATCCTCCTGCCTCTGCCTCCCGAGTGCTGGGACTAAAGGCGTGTGCCACCACCACAGCAGCTTCTTCTTCTTTGATTCTCTTTCCTCCTCCTCTATTCTTCCTTCTCCTTTTTGAGATAAGTTCTCATGTAGCCTAGGCTGTCTTTGAACTACTTATGTAGCCATGGATGACTGAACTTCTGATTCTTCTACCTCTGCCTCCTAGTGCTGGAATTACAGGCCACCCAGTATATGTAGAGCTGGGGATTGAACCCAGGGCTTAATGCATGCAAGGCTAACACTCTATCAATGGACCTCCAGTCCTAGCCAAGGATGCTACCTATTTGTAAAACTTTTAAATTATGTGTATTTTATTTATTGTGTATGAGTGTGGGTGTGTGAGAGAAGGTCAGTCAGTTCTCTCCTTCTGTCGTGTAGGTCTTGGGCCCTTTACCTAGCAAGCCAGCTCTCTGGCCTCAAGAATGGTAGAATTTTTTTTGAGACAGAGGCTCATTATGTAGTCTTGACTGACTTGGAACTCACCGTGTAGACCAGGTTGGCCTCTAAATCATAGAGATCCACCTGCCTCTTCCTCACAAGTTCTGGGATTAAAAAAGTGCACCATATCTGGCAGAATGATAAATTTTTAAACTTAAAAAAAAATTCCGAGCCAGGCGGTGGTGGCACACACCTTTAATCCAGCACTTGGGAGGCAGAGGCAGGCGGATCTCTGTGAATTCGAGGCCAGCCTGGTCTACAAGAGCTAGTTCCAGGACAGGCTCCAGAGCCACAGAGAAACCCTGTCTCGAAAAACCAAAAAGAAAAAGAAAAAAAAAATCTGTTGGGAGCTGGAGAGATGACTCAGAGGTTAAGAGCACTGGTTGCTCTTCCAGAAGTCCTGAGTTTTGTTCCCAGCAACTACATGGTGCCTTACAACTGCCTATAAGGAGATCTGGAGCCCTCTTCTGGTGTGCATAAATACACACAAACAAAATACTGTATACATAATAAATAAATAAATCTTTTCTTAAAATTGACTTTAAAAAATTCTGTTGGGCCAGGCAGTGGTGATGCACACCTTTAATCCTAGTTCCTGGACAGCTAGGGCTGTTATACAGAGAAACCCTGTCTTTAAAAACAAACAAACAAAAAAAAGAAAACAAAAAAATTCTTTTGGGTCTAAAGGGATGATTCATTCAATAGTTAAGGGTGCTCAATGTTCCTGCAGAAGACCCAAGTTCAGTTCCCCCTCACAACTGGTCTGTAACCCCAGTTCCAGGGGACTCAATACCCTCTTCTTACCTCCTTGAGCTACACACATGCATACATACATACACATACAGAGAGAGGGGGGGCACATACATGGGCACAGACACACACAAAGCAAAAGTTTATATATATATATATATATATATATATATATATATATATATATTTAAATGTTATTACCAACCTCCACTATCTTTGGGGACAGTGGTTCTCAACTTTCCTAATGCTGTGACCCTTTAATACAGTTCCTCATGTAGTGGTGACCTGACCCCTAATCATAAAATTATTTCATTGCTACTTCATAACTGTCATTTTGCTACTGTTATGAATCACAATGTGAATCTCTTCTAGGCAGGATATCTGACAGGTGACCCCCGAAGAGGTCACGATGCACAGGTTGAGAACCATTGTTTTGGGGGATCTTGAACTCCATCAGTATTCGTTAGTAAACAGAGCTGTGGCAAAGCCAAGGGCAGAGTTCCTAATTCTAGGCAGCCGAATGATGCTCAGGTGCCTTTGGGAACTCAACTCCATCCAGTACTGCTGTCAGCTTGGTAACAATGTTCATGATGACTCACAAGTTAAAAGTAAGGTTTGGGAAGCCAGGCGGTGGTGGCACACGCCTTTCACCCTCGCACTCCGGAGGCAGAGGCAGGTGGATCTCTGAGTTCGAGGCCAGCCTGGTCTACAGAGTAAGTTCCAGGACAGGGAGAGCTATTTAGCGAGATCCTATCTCAACAAACAAACAAAAAGTAAAGTTTGGGGCTGGGTGTGTACTCAGTTGGCTGTGTTTGCCTAGCATGCTCAAGGCCTCTGGGTTCACTCCAGCACAACACATGCCAGGCACATACATGCAGTATGAAAGCACCTGTAATACAAACACTTGGGAAGTAGAGGCAAGAGAATACCAAGTTCAAGGTCATCCTTAGATGAACTTGATGCCAGGCTGGAATACACAAGACATATATATATATATATATATATATATATATATATATATATATATATATATATAGGATTAAATAAATAAATAAATAAAATTTGATGCCAAAAACATCCTGGCATGGTTACACATGTCTATAATCTCAGCACTCTGAGAGCTAAGGCAGGAGCATTTGCAAGTTCAAGGTTCCTGGAATGTGCAGTCAGTTTGGGAACTTAGAAAGATCCCCATCTATAAACAGATACTAATAAAAAATGAAAAAATAATAAGATCAACTTATTTTAAAATTTTTTATTACATTTATTGTGTGTATGTGCATGTACACATGTGCAGAAGCACGCGTGTGGAGGGGTCAGAGGACAAGTAGCAGGGGTCCCGGGGATCCAATCAAGTCCTCAGGCTTGCCAGCAATCGCCCTTACCCACTGAGCCATCTTGCCAGTCCATCATGAACTTATTAAAAAGGGAGCACCTGGAGAGACGTCTTAGTGGGCAAAGTGCTTGCTACTCAAGCATGAGGATCAGAATTCAGATCTCTCATATCCAAGGAAATGCCGGGCAGGCAGGTACAGCAGCCAGTCCTTAATCCCTGCACTCCACAGGCAGACTCGGGGGATCCCTGAAGCAAGCTAGAGTAGCCAAATCTGCAAGCTCTGGCTTTAGATGAGAGCCCCTGCCTTAATATATTAGATGGAGAGTGAGCAAGAACACCCCAAATCAACCTCTGGCCTCCACACACAGAAACACACATACATGCAAAAATGCATACACACATCCACACTACACACACATATACGAGCCCCCCACACACACCCTACCCCACCTCTCCATCACCCCTCCCTTCAACAAACACACAAAAGAGAGAGAGGCTCTGGAAAGCTGTTCATCCCTCAGGAATGTGACAGAGATCACCACGCAAACTGTCCCCGGACCCCGGCCTCTGCTCATAGTGCCCTGAGCTGGTCTAAGCACCCAGGGATGGGCTTGCACTACAGCCCTTGCTCAGACCTGTGGTGTGGGCTTCCCAGAACACAGTGAGGAGGCCAGACTTAGGTGAGAGAGTCGGAGTCGGGGGACATACCTGAAGACCAGCTGGCTGGAAGGTCCCTCAGCAGCCGCATGCTACAAGTGGGAGACGCCCAGGAGCAGCTGTAAAGGTGGGGTGAGGCGGGGGCTCCAGAACCATTCGCTACATGGACCTCCTGGGCCTCACTAACATGACCCCCATCTATCCTCACACATTGGAGGAGGGCCAGAGGGACCATAGACAAAGCCCAAACCAGCCCCCAGACATAGCCAAGGATCCGTGTGAAAAACAACCAAAAGCATTTATAAGCAGGAATTCTGCCCAGCATACAATGCAAACACTCCTAGCGCATCGTGTTGGGATCCACATAAGCACTGGTGGGCGCTGAGGCAACACCCAGAAATAGTCCTTCCATCCATGCTTTTGTGGCCAGGGAAGCCCGAGGTCATTCCAGGACTGGCCACCAGGGGACAGACATGTTCCGTTCCACAGCCTCTTCAGTCTGACGCCGTGCAGAGACCTAACCAGAAGGTCTTAGGAGTATGTCTTGATTCCAGAGTGCTGAGTTTTTTGAGTATCCATGGTAACGAATCTCCAATCGTTTAACTACCAACTTCATATCCAGTGGAATCTGTGACCATGGAATCCAAGCACCTGAGACTGAACTTGCCTCTTAAGGAGTCTCCTGACCCCTTTCCTTCCTTGATCTGGGCATGCTAGGGAAGCGCCTTGATGGGGAAATGGGTTAAGAGTCCTTTGGCAAAATCACTGGCTTCAGCTGCTTCCGGATGGGCTGTTCACCTGATGCCATGAGCTGTTCCACAACACAGACACGCACTCAGGGTCACAGTAGGTACAGTACCAAGCATTGGGGAGTTAGAGGGAGTGGTCCAGGCTGAGGTAGGAGGAGGCAGGTGGCTGCAGGGGCCTGGGACCTCTACAGTCCCTGAGAGTCCCTGAAAAGAAGGCATAGCCTTGGAAGGGCTCATTAGAAGGAAGGGGGAGGGGGGGGAGCTGGAGCCCTCTGTGTGCCCACTGAAGTGAAGGTCAGAGGCAGAGGATGCAAACCAGCTGCTTGCTGCACGTACTTACTTTCTACCTGTAGAACTGGAGATCGAACCCAGGGCATGCCAAGAGCCCCCTCTGCCACTGAGTTACAACCCCAGCACCTTGAAGCAGAGGAACCCTGCCTGTCAGGGCCTCTGTGCATCTGATTCTTGCATCAGAAGGATTGTGGTGGGTTTGGAGGAGGTACTTCCCAAGCAAGAGTCTAGCACTAACCTCAAGGGCCCCTGTGCCCTATGAGACCACCACTTCCTTCTTCCTGCTGGGACCGCTCTGCAGTGCCAGGGTTCAGGCTGAAGAGCTGTGCTCTCCTTTCTCCAAGCCTATGGATGAGGATGTTAGCTCCTTGGGAGGGAAAGATGCTGGAGCCTCTCAGAAGCCAGAATCAGGCCACAGCCCAGGAGAGTCAGAGGTCACAGAAGAGCTAGGACTTGCTGGGACTGCCCCATGGAACACCAAAGCAGGAGTTTCCCACCACTCTGGCTGCCTCAATCCTCACTTGACCGGCAAGAGAGGCTGTAGAGGCTGCTAAAGGAAATGGTCCCAGAGAGAGTCATGAAGTTTTGGGGGTTGAGGGTCTAAAGGATTGGGAGTCCATTTACAGGGCGTTGCCCCTGCAGGGGTCAGGCCACTTTGTCTGTGACCTGGTCACACCACCCTTGTTGATTCGGCTTCATGCCCACATCGGGCACACCAAGGGGCCAGGGCTTCTCATGGCTCAGCGGTGTCTCTGGGGTCTCCCACTGGGACTGAGAAGGACACTCCTCCTGGGAGAAGGGAACCTGCTCATCCTTCGGGGATCCTGAGGGGTCGGCATCTGGGTCCCCCACTGTGGTGCTGGTTTGGGAAGAACACTGTGAGCTGTGGTCAGAGCTACTACAGACGTTCACGATGCAGGTGACATTGACATGGGTCCCGTGGCTGCCGTGGGAACAATCTGTGAAGCACAAGATGGGGAGGTAATGAGTCTGAGGGTCCTGGAGTGGGGATGTCTTTACAGTCTGCTTCTTGTCCCAGAGGTAGGTTAAGATTGCGGGAGAGAGCCGGGCCGTGGTGGCACATGCCCTCAATCCCAGCATTCAGCACTCGGGAGGCAGAGGCAGGCGGATCTCTATAAGGCCAGCCTGCTCTACAAGAGCTAGTTCTAGGACAGGCTCCAAAGCTACAGAGAAACCCTGTCTTGAAAAACCTAAAAAACAAAAACAAACAAACCTATGCTATCCGCAGGGCCATTTGTAGGATGGGCAAGTCAGATGATTCTATTCTCCAATTGGCTAAATCGGATGGAATTGTCTCAAAGAACTTTTGTTGTTGTTGTTTTGTTGTTGTTGTTATTGTTTTGGTTTTTCAAGACAAGGTTTCTCTATAGGTTTCTCTATAGCTTTTGGATCCTGTCCTGGAACTAATTCTTGTAGCCCAGGCTGGCCTTGAATTTACAGAGATCCGCCTGCCTCTGCCTCCCAAGTGCTGGGATTAAAGGTGTGCGCCACCACTATCTGGCTCTCAAAGAACTTTTGACCAGAAGAGACTGGGAAATATTTGTCATAAATAAAAGGAAGAAGGAGGAGGAGGTGAAGGAGAAGAGGAGGAGGAGGGGGGAGGAGGAGGAAGAAAAGGAATAAGAAGGAGGAGAAGGAAGAAGAAGAAGAAGAAGAAGAAGAAGAAGAAGAAGAAGAAGAAGAAGAAGAAGAAATTTTATATACGTATTTTTAAAGGCTGCAATAAGTAAGTGTTGGCCACTGATTTATCTCGAGGCACCATAGCTCTTGGAGACACTGAGTAAGAATAACCAGGACTCCATCCATGCATCCACCTAAGAAATCTGCATTTAGGTTGAAAACGCCTTGCACTTTTTCTCCATCTCCAATCACCCTTCTGCTCAGTCAGTCCCCAGTGCCACAACCCACCCTGCTCAGACCTGGAGCCTAGGGCAATGTCTATGTTGTGTTCCACAACCAGTCTACCAACTAAGTAACCGAGCTTCCTTGCCTGCTCTGTGCCAGCCACGCAGGCTTTCATCCACTCTTCTGAACTGCGTGACTAGCCTGTGTCCCGATCCTGGCTCCTGCCCCGTCCTCTCCACTTTTCCAAAGCTGGCCCTTTGAAGCTGGGAGTCACCTCCTTTGTTGGTCTCTGACAGAGCCTCTGAAGCCTTACATAAATGGCACCCACTCTCTCTACCCTCCTGACGTTCCAGCATCTCACACGGGTCTTCCAAGCGCATTTAGCTCCCTGCTACTCCTTGCGTACATTAGACCTCAGGGCTTTGGCATGTGCTGTTCCCTCAGGCTGGACAGCTCCTGTTGATCACAGGCCCTCCCTCCTGCCACTCAGGTGTAGTTCAAAGTCTAGTTTCTCCGATAAGCCTATCTGTCCTCCCGGCTCTGGACACAGTTGATTCCTTCCCTGTCCATCACCCTGTGTCCCTCCCCACATCCCAGACCTGGAATCAAGGGGCATAGGGACTTTCTAACAGTTCATGTTGTGTTCCTAGTAACTTAACAGGAACAAGTACTAAATGGACCAAAATCAGTCTAAGTACATTTTGATTTTGGTGATAGTGTTTTTTTTTGGGGGGGGAGTTATTTTTGTTTTGTTGTTTTGATTTCCAAGACAGGGTTTCTCTGTGTATCCCTGGCTGTCTTCTAGTTCTATAGACCAGGCTAGCCTCAAACTCACAGAGATCTGTCTGCCTCTGCCTCCCAAGTGCTGGGATTAAAGGTGTGTGCCACCACCACCCGGCAATGATAGTGTTTTAAGCGAACTGACCATCGACATTTAAACTTCAGGGGTTAGTATTTTGAAGCTCTAGGCTTGGAGGCAGAGTTCAGTGGGAAAGGCTTACCTACCATACACAAGGAGTTTGATCCCTGCACTGGGATAGACAGACGCAGACGCCACTGACAGAACAGATGTCAGGGTCAGTGCCCCCATTTTCCTGCCTGGCCCCTCTGAGCATCTAAGTTTCCTAAGTTGGTGAGGAATAGATGCCAGACTAGCAGGGGGTAACAAGAGGGGCTTGCCACACAACAGTTCCCCCAAATGTATGTCAGTTGCTGCTGCTACTGCTGCTGAGTCCCCACAACCTGCCAGGGCCAATGGCTGGCTATTCAGCCTGGCTCCCGACTCCTAGAAGCTGGAGCACAGGGAAGCTTAGGTGAGAATGGAGCCAGCCAACCACTCTGCTCAGAGAAACCTTAAATATACCAGAGAGAGGAAGAGCTAAAATCAAGGGACCACCAAGAAATCTCTATCCTGGGCCTCCACAGCACCCAAATGTCATGTAATGTCACCATGGCCTTTGCGTGTTATGTCAAGACATTGTGGTGGTCATGTAAAGTTACCACGGCCTTTGCGGGTTATGACTTGTGGTGGTGGGTGGGCACAGCTCTGGGGTTGATGGGTTCCCATAGTAGAGAGAGGTGTCAGTGGGAGGGAGGGAGGGAGGAAGGAGAGAGCAAAGCAATGGAGAGGTCAGGGAGTCAGGGTACAGGACGTCTAGGATAAGAAAGAGGAGGGGGCAGAGATCAGAGGAGAAAGGATGGGTAGACATCCTCAGGGGCCAAGGAAAAAGCCACAGTGACACACAATGGGAGAAGGGGAAACCAAGAAAGATGAATTCACGTTTCTATGTGAGTACATGTATTCACTGAGCAAACATTGAGAGCCATCTGCTCCGTCCAGGGCAGGCCCAGAGAATCCTCAGATTGTACCGAGAGACCCTGACAACCTCACATACTGCTGAGGGTGGGGACTCCAGTGGTGAAAAAAAAAAAGGCATGAGTGCTTCTGTGGGTAGGCAAGGGGCAGGGGTGCTGCAGGCCAGGAAGGTTACAGGGCACAACAGTTGGTGGAGCAGCAGAATGTGGGTGTCAGAGGAGGCCATGTGTGGGAGGCAGCTGTGGCCGCAGGCTGTCAGTTCCCTGTCAGGTGCCAACGTGGCCACAATGCTACAGTCGCTCATCAACATGCCGAGGAGGTTCATGGCTCATCACCAGATAAGGAAACAGGATCAAGGGATTAAGGAGCCTGCTTGGATTCTCATGGTCCCAGGAAAGTTGGGCAGCTCTGGGTGAATAACCAAATCCACGTTCATGTTTACTTCTGTTGTTCCACCGGCCAGTGTTGCTGCGGGTGGGGGTAGGGGAACAAAGACCAGTAGACCTGACCTTTCTACTGCAAAACAAAGGAAGTCCCAGGGTTCTGGAGAACCCCACCAGGGACTCGCTCCAGTCACTAGAGATAGCGATGGTGTCGCTGTCCTAGATTATAGGGTATGATGCAGACCATGTAAATGCAACAGGTCCCCACACTGTGCCTCTGGCCCAAAGTGACCCGCCCTCAGTGAGCTATAGTGAGTAGAACCTCTGAAGAATAGGGCTGGAGGGGCTGGAGAGACGGCTCAGTGGTTAAGAGCATTGCCTGCTCTTCCAAAGGTCCTGAGTTCAATTCCCAGCAACCACATGGTGGCTCACAACCATCTGTAATGAGGTCTGGTGCCCTCTTCTGGCCTGCAGGCATACAAGCAAACAGAATAATGTATACCTAATAAATAAACAAATATTTAAAAAAAAAAAAAGAATAGGGCTGGAGAGATAGCCCAGCAGTTAAGAGCATTTGGTCTTGCAGAGGAGTTGGGTTAGATTCCTAGCACCCAACAGGTTCACTGTCATCTGTAACTCCAGTTCCAGGGGAATGCAGTAGGATCTCCACCCAGGGCAGGTGGCGGCTCAGAACCACAGCTACCAACCATCACGGTTGCCAGGTGTGTTAAAGACATTTTCCTCTCGGGTTATCTTCAACGGGTAGGTGTGTGGGGGGGGGTCACTTGTCTGCACAGAGCGGAAGGGGGCCAATTGGTTCCTGCCTCTTACCTGAACTCCTGGAGCCCGCACAGGCCTCCTGAGTCCCTTGGGCCTCCTCTGTGGCCGTTGCCTGAGGCTGACTCCTAGGTGTCGCCCTCCTGTCCCCAGCGCTGGCTGAGCTCTCCAGGGAGCTTCTGCTGGAACTGGGTGCTGTGGTTAAGAGGTGTTGCTGCTCCAGGCCAGTCGTACCCCGGGAATTCTCATCGGGCAGGTGAAGCTAGGAGGAAGAGGGAGACTATTAATCCCCCTGCTGGGGTCTAGCCCGCCTGTCGCCCCCCATCACCCAGCCTGTCACCCCCAACACCCACACTCCACAGTTTACACATTTCTGCCCACACTATACGTTGTCTTCACACACTCAGTCCACACGAGGAAACAGAAAAATTGACTTTCCGAAGGCTGTCCATCATGGTGGGGAGATGTCCCCAGCCTGGTAGTTAAGAGTTGAATTCTGGATCCAGACCACATGAATCTAAGTTCATAACACTATCACTCACTGGCTGTGTGATCTTGAAAGAGTTACCTAACCTCTCTGGGCCTCCATGGTTTTTCTGTGTAAAGGAACAATTGTAGCTCATGTCCTTGGGTCGTTGTGAAAACTAAACAGTTGAGGATTTCAAGGACAGTTGTGCTGTAAACCCCCGCACAGGACAGAACTGGACAGAAACACCAGCAGTGGTGGCGCACACCTTTAATCCCAGCACTCGGGAGGCAGAGGCAGGGGACTCTGTGAGTTCGAGACCAGCCTGGTCTACAGAGCTAGTTCCAAACAGGCTCCAAAGCTACTCAGAGAAACCCTGTTTCAAAAAACCAAGAAATAAAGAAGAAAGAATTTGGCAGAAGTACCACTCACTGGGTGGCAAAGCCTGCCAGCCAGGAATGACCTTCATGCTTTTACATATTTTTAAATAGTTTCAATTAAAAAAGAAAAAAAGGATAGCAATATTTCTCTTTTTAAAAAAGTTTCAGTTGTATACATTTCTGAGTGTGAGTAGGCACACAGGCGTGCATAAGTCTTTGGCGGACAGAAAGGGGCATTGGATCCCCTGGAGCTGGAGCTCCAGGTGGTTGTGAGCCACCGATGTGGGTGTTGGGAACTGACCCCATGTTCTCTGCAGGAACAGAAGGGACTAGAGACTATGCACAGGGCTCCTATTCAGTCGCCAGCACCACACATGCAGTGTGGGGTGGGGTATGTCTGTAATCCCTGCACTGATGGAGTGGGGAGACTGAGGCAGGGGCATCAGAAAGTCAAAGCCATCCTCAGTTAGTGTTCAAGGCCAATAGGGGCTACATGAGTCCCTGTCTAAAATAACAAAATCCCCCAAACCTAAAGTATGAGTTTTAGTGCTCATAAATAAACAAGTTTGGTGCAACCGAGCCACCGTCACTGTTTCATTAGAACAGGCGGGACTAAGTAGCTGTCCCAGGGGTCGGGCTTGGCCCTCAAAGCGTAACACCTTTACCCTCTGTTCCTTCCGTCCGATGAATCAGCACAGATCAGGGAGCCCTTTCCCCCAGGCCACTCACAGGGCTCCTCACTGGCCTGTCTCAGCTCCCCCTTCCCACGGTTCACCCAGAGGATGTTCTGTGGCTTCCCTGTGGCTTCTTACAGAATGATAACGGCAAGACTGTACGTGACCTGAGTACCGAGTGCCGAGTACCTGGGTCACAGCTACCTCGGTTCCTTCAGAAGCTCAGTCTAGACTAGCGCCACCCTGGCTCTGCAGATGCGGAAACTGGATTTCTTGCCCAAGGTCATGATTAGGATACAGTGCAGTCAGCTAAAACTCACCGTGCCTTTTCTGGGTAACTGGGTTTCAGCTCTAGAGGCTTAAGACAAAATCCCTTTTCACAGCAACCTGTGTGGAGGTCCTGGAAATACCATTCCAAGGGCACTGTCTGTCCACACCAGCTGGAAAAGCAGCCAGGCCAGGGCTGGGACCTCCCCCCGACCTTCCTTCAGAGGGAGGCACAGTGCCAGGTGTAGTCTGTACAAAAGCAATAGTTTGGCTATCCTTCCTGAGGCTGGTGCTCTCTAGAGAGTCACTGACTGACATGGTCTGGGGGCCCTGTCCACTTCTGCTATGGCTTCCTAGATGCCCATGTGTGTCCTGTAGCCTTGATTCCTGCCCAGTCCACAGCTTCTGACTCGGGACTGGAAGGATACCGTACAAGCTGTCTCCACGAGGCCAAAAAAGTCCATAGACGGTGAATCCTTCTCGGAATGGCATTGACTGATGGGCACAGCAAGAGAACCCAGGCCAGCACGTGGGAATAATACATGCTGCATCCTCCTGCCTCCCCTCGAGTCCTGCCAGCCAGGTACCCCGGTCTGGAAGGGATGGAAGGCCTTTTGGATTCACAGTCTGACCCTGGGCCCAGCCTTACCCTGTAGCCCTGCAGAGGCATTCATAAATGTCAGTCACCAGCTCTTAAGAAGGAACTTTTCTAGCTGGCCCTCCCCATCTCTGCCTGTGGCTAGAGTCAAGCAGAGAAAAAAAAAACCCAAAGGTCACAGTCACCTCCCTGCTCAGAGCCACAAGCTGCAAGCACAGACACCATCACAGTCCTGTGACTCAGGCTGGGAACCCACTGAGTGAGCAGCAAGGACCTCAGTTTACCTGACACTGCCTACATTTCTGGGCCTGAGCCTGTTATGCAGAGCTGGGACTGGCAGAGGCATGGCTGGTTCCTGTAGGCTTCGGAGCTAAGGGTGTCTCTACGTGTAAGGCCACGTGGGCATGCCTGAGAGAGGCCCCGTAACTGCATGCTAAGTAATTGAGATCCATTCCTAGGTTGGTGTTCCAAGCCACGCCCCTTAGCTGTGCCACCTCAGGACAGTTACTTAAGAGTGTCGGGGCCATCTGTCCCGAGACTGTAGAGTTGGGGCCAGTACTCACACAGGCTGGGAGAGTCTGTAAGACTTCAGCACACTGCTGGCATGAGCCCAGTACGGACAATGCTAAACAGGAGGCCATGGGCACAACTCGGGGCAGCGGGGATGAAGTCACACTCTGCTGTTCTAAAGAACCCTCCTTTTCCAGCCCTCGGAGGAGGGGCTGAGTCACTCACTGCTGCTCCTGCCTGATGGTCTCACGCTAGCACAGATAACACTGCCACTGGGCTCCCAAGAAGGCTCTGAGGCAGGAGGCTGGGAGGGCACAGGGCTGGACAAAGGATGGCATCTAGACTCTCCAACTCCTGGTGACCAACCTTGGAGAACAGGCCCTGCTGGGATAGGCCTGTGTGAGACCGCTTTGGAGGTGTCTGCCAAACCCACCTGCTCAAGGGTTTGAGCCCCAGGACATACCATAGACCTAACTCTTAGCCCTTCAAGAGTGACAGTATCTCTTATGTCACGTTTCCTCTGCTATAGAATGAGGAGTGGGGGTGCCCTACTCATGGGGACCAGTGAGGAGCTGGGCACAGTTCAGGGAAAGAGCCTGGCTATGACTAGCCAGGGAAGACCTGGCCTGTTTCTTCTCAGTGGAAATGTAGCTAGACATTGGCTGGCTCTGATGGAGCATTTAAAACTCCTGATCTTCCAGCCTCTACCTGTGCCAGCTATCGGGATTACAGGCATGCACCACCATACCCATCCATCCAATGCTGCTTGTATCATTGCCCAGCACCCTAGAAAAGGAACTGGAGGAGGAGGAGGCGGATGATGACGACAACAACCACAGAGGGATACTCACCACCTTGGCTTCTCTTTGCAGGCAGGAGGGTTTCTCTACAAAGAAGAGAGGGGGACAAGTCAGGAGTAGGGCTTCTTCAGGACGTCAATCCTAACAGACACAGCGTGGCTGGGGTGGAGCTGGTGGTGCCGGCACAGCCCAGGGAGTAGCTGCCTGCCAGGTAACGCCCACAGAGGAGCTCATCCTGCCCTTAGCAACCCGCCCCCGCAAATGCCCCTCCTGTCCTCGGGCCCAGCCTTGCTTCAACCACACTCCACCCACAGAGATCCAGGCAGATCACAGAATCCTAGAGACCCCAGGTTTCCTGTAAAGAAATCCTGAACTTCAATTCCCTGAGATATCGACATTACCTTCTAGTGGCCAGGTTAGAGGATGTACCTTCTTCCCCTGACTCTACGCTCCTAGGGAACTGCAGTCTCCTGATCCATTTGAGTCTATGATAGTATAGAGCTCTGTAGCAGCCCCTCCCCCGTCTGGGCACCCAGGAAAGCAGTGAGGGGAGCAGGGAGTCTGGAAGCAGGAAGGAAGCAGAGCCTTACTTTTCTTCTGCACCAGGATGAAGCAGTTCACCAGCCCTAACACCAGCAGGCCCAGAGCTGTCACCCCAACGATCAGACCTAGGAAGAAGGCAGGGTACTCAGAAACAAGGGTTCTAGGTGACTGGGGCTGAGGCTGAGATCCACAAGTCCAGCCTGAGGTCTTCAAATTCAGGGGCAAACCGAAGATAAACATCCGTGAAGCACATGCAGCCAGAGGGCCATAGTCGGGGGCTTCCCTCCGGCTTGGTGCCATGCTAACCCCAGGAGGGCAGCCAGAAACACTGCCAGTCCATAGTCTTGTAAGCCAAATGGGTTCATCAGAACCAGCAACCAGAACTTAGGTTCACATTCATCCCACCCAGGGATTCCCTATGATAACAGCAGGTTTTTGGAGGCCCAACTCCTCCACACCTGGATCTGCTCTGAAGGACAGAGCCCAGGCTCCCAGGTTCACCCACAGGGAACCTTCGAGAAGCAAGAAAGGAGGAGAGAAGGCAGGAGAGAAAGTGCCTCTTTTATACTTTATTTTATTTTTTGCTGGGGACTTAACCCCAAGCTAGTCAAGCACTCTCCAATGGGCCGCATCCTTGGCTCTTTATTAAAAGTATGTTTATTTTGAGACAGGGTCTGACTAAGTCATCCAGGTTGGCCCTGAACTCCTTCTGTAGCCCAGGTTGGCCTTGCAGTTCTCCTATCTCAGCCTCCCCAGTAGCTCAGACTTGCAAGCCTGGATGGGTCACTCTGGAGACAGGGACTTACCAATTGGAAGAGAGATGCCACCCGCGGTACCAGATTCACTTTTAAGGGGGGTCTCTTTTGTCTCAAAGAGAGAGACAGTGGGTGGAGTTTGGCTGTGCTCTGACTCTGGCTCCTGGGGTTGGGATCTTGTCGGCGCTGGCTGAGATATACTGATTGCCCGTGGGACGGTGCTCAGAGCTGGGGACTCAGGTGCACAGACTGCATCTGCACTTGCATTTCCAGGAATGGCAAGGATGTTACATCTGAGGAAGTAAGTATTTGGTCAGGAACTCACAGAGGACAGTGAGCCAGGTTGGAGGACAAGGATGTCAACAATCAAGTACTGAGTATGCGTCATGCCTTCTTAGCAGTACCCCCTCCCACGCCCACACACTTCCACCCAGTCACCCTATCCCGCCTTGCCTCCTCCACGTCAGGCTCCTGCTCAAATCATCCATTGTTTGACCCAGAATCTAGTCCCGGAGACAACGGGTGACCAGCTGTCCTCTATCCGGGGCCCCAGCCACCCAGGGGTCACCCTCCCTGCTCTTTGAACACTCACCTGCGGTGAGGCTTGCACACGTCTGTGGATGAAGTGGTGTCAGAGAATGTCCCCGGGGCACAGGCCCTGCACACCACGTTTTCATTTGCAGCTCCTTGGAGAGAAAATCCAGACCTTGTCACCAACATGAATACTTCATGCAACCAGGTGGGGAGTGTCCTAGCACTGGGGCCACAGCTGTGTCTGCACACACACATATATACATCCATGTACACACATGCCCATCCATGTACACAGACCTGTTACAGGGTTACCTTCCTACCCTGTCTGATTTCCTACCAACTTAGGGCTTAGTGTGACTCATGCCTGGATCTGTCAGACCCTAATGTCAGAAGGTGCTTAACCAGGCAAACAGGTTAGACCCTAATGTCAGCAGGTGCTTAACCAGGGTGCTGGTTAGACCCTAATGTCAGCAAGTACTTAACCAGCTGTGCAGGTTAGACCCTAATGTCAGCAGGTGCTTAACCAGGGTGCTAGTTAGACCCTAATGTTAGCAGGTGCTTAACCAGCGTGCTGGTTAGACCCTAACGTCAGCAGGTGCTTAACCAGGGTGCTGGTTAGACCCTAATGTCAGCAGGTGCTTAACTGGGGTGCTGGTTAGACCCTAATGTCAGCAGGTGCCTAACCAGGGTGCTGGTTAGACCCTAATGTCAGCAGGTGCTTAACCAGGGTGCTGGTTAGACCCTAATGTCAGCAGGTGCCTAACCAGGGTGCTTAACCAGCACCTAACAGATGACCTGGCAGCCACTGGGCCGGTTCTTAGGTGAGGCTGAGGGGTTGATGCCTGTGACATCTCAGGAATGTTCATATGAAAAAAGAAGGGGGTCCTTACTCGCACTGGCCACGCCGAAGCCGGGACCACACTTGCTCAGCCTCATGCACTGCCGACAGCTGTCAGCTTTCCCTGGCAAGGCGCAATACATGTCGGTTTTGCAGGTGCACACTAGGTTCTGCTGTTTCGTGCAGTTGCGGGTCACCACCTGGTCTGGAGGAGGGAAGGACAGCCAAGGTCATTTCTCCCTCCACTCACCTGCTCTGCCTTCCCTGACAGAGCTGGTAGGTCCCTCAGCATCGGCCTACAATGTCCCTGGGGCCATTGTCTGGACTCCCAGCTCCACCAGTATGAACACACGCCCCTGCTCTCCTCGGTTCTATACCCTCAACCTGACATAGAGATGGCCCCTCCGCTCCCCCCACCGCAGAGATCAAAGGAAGATTTGGTGGGTTCTAGAAGGAAAATACCAGAATAACCAAGGCTACATAGAGAAACTCTGCCTTGAAAAAAACAAAAACAAACAAAAAATCTAAATTGAAAGCTGTGTCTGGGGACTCAGGCCTGTAAGCCCAGGAAGCTGAGGCAGGCAGTTTACAAGTTCAAAGCCAGCCTGAGCCACTGAGCAAGATCCTGTCTCAAAAGTAAAGGGCTCTGGGAGGATGTAGCCAGTGATGGAACACCACAGGCCCTATGCTCAATTCCCAAAACTGCAAAGAAAATGAAAGTTAGGGGCTGGAAAGATGGCTCATTGACTAAGAACACTGGCTGTTCTTGGGTTCAGTTCCCGGCACCCACGTGGTGTCTAACAAAGGTCTCTAACTCATTCCAGAAGATCTGATGCCCTGTTTTGGCCTTCATGGGCACTACATGCCAGCAAAAATACCCATACACATGCAGTAAAAATAAATAAATCTTTTTAAATTAAAGAAAAAAGGTCTGGGGATTGGCGTAGCTCAGTTAAAAAGTGATTGTATTACCTGCATGAAGCCCCAGGTTCCAACCCCATGAATACATACATGTGGTAAAGAGCTGTCCCCAGTCACTCAGGTCCCGGAAGATGAAAACAACTGGCCCATCCACCAGGTAACTCCATCCACCTTCCTAGGCTGGAGGGCTAGTGACCAGGGAAGATGCTGGGACCACCCGCTCAGGTCACTCACCACGGTCACAGCGAGAACCACAGCTCAGGCACTTGGGAAGACCGTTCCAGAGTTCGGTGTACGTGCCCGTCTCACAATCGGCACACACGGTGTCTGCGGTTTTGGTGCATAAGTATTTCACATGCTGGCCTGAGAAGACAAGGATTCCAGGGTTCAGAACCCTCGCCAGGAAGTTCCTTTGTTAAAGCATCAGTGCCTCCAGGGACTCATAACTCATCTGTCTGTTGGGCCCTCACCATCTCCACCTCTGAACTCACCTTCCTCTCTGCTCTCTCTGGGTGGCTGAAACACCACCACTAGGAAAAGCTACTGCCAGTCAATAACACTCTAGGAGGAATTGCTTTGCCAACGCCTGTCTTCTTGGTAGCTGCTTAAAACTCTCTACCCTGCTGTACGGACTGTAGGGAAGAGGTGGCAACAACAATGTAGATGTAGTACCCGGTAGCCTGTCAGAGCCAAGGGCACAGGATCCCTGAAGGTCTGGGGGACAGGAGAACGCCAAGGCAAACCTTTAATGTGTTTGTTTTTTCTTCTGAAGCCAGCTCCTCTCCCCTGTTCCTTTTCTGCCGACTTCACTGCTATTCTAAGCGTGTAACTTCTTTCTTTTCCCCATAACTAGAGTACGGACAAGATTTATTTATTTATTACATATACAACATTCCTTCCATGTGTGCCTGCAGGCCAGAAGAGGGTACCAGATCTCATTATAGATGGCTATGAGCCACCATGTGGTTGCTGGGAATTGAACTCAGGACCTCTGGAAGACCAATCAGTGCTCTTTTTTTTTTCCTCCTGTTTTAATATTTATTTATTTATTTATTTATTTATTTATTTATTTTGAATACAATGTTCTGTCTGTATGCCTGCAGGCCAGAAGAGGGCACCAGACCCCATTACAGATGGCTGTGAGCCACCATGTGGTTGCTGGGAATTGAACTCAGGACCTTTGGAAGAGCAGGCAGTGCTCTTAACCACTGAGCCATCTCTCCAGCCCCCAATCAGTGCTCTTAACCACTCTCTTAAGCCATCTCTCCAGCCCTGCTTGTAACTTCTTAAAGACACTCTGTTGGTCAATAGAAAAGCCGCTGTCCCCTGGGGTCTCTCAAAGTGACTGTGGAGGGTGACATGCACACATGCTCCTGTGTTCCTACCCACTGGGTTTCAAGCAAATGGCACAAAGCCTTCGGTAAATAAAATCTGAATCCGTCATGGTGACTCTGCTCATTTTGCTTAATCAAATGTATATTATTGTTGTTGTTAGTGTGTGTGTGTGTGTGGAGAGAGAGAAAGAGAGAGAGAGAGAGAGAGAGAGAGAGAGAGAGAGAGAGACCTGTTTTCTACTTCCACATTGGTTCAGGGCATCAAACTCAGGTCATGAGGCTTGCATAGTAAGTGCCTTTACACACTGAGCCGCCTCAGTCGCCCTCCTTCGTCATCCCCGTCTCCCATCACACTCTCTTACTCTGGACCACATATCCCAACTTCGAGGTTCCCTGAGCTCACTAAACAGGCTCTTACTTTGGGGCTTTCCACTCACTTCCTGGCCACTGTCTCTGCATGACTGTGTGGTTGGCTCTCATCCCTCTTGCAGGGCTCAGAGAGACCTACCTGGACCACTCAGCTTCACCTGGAGCACATATCCTTGCCTGTCTCTATCAGCCTTGTGGAGCCTTCTCTCCATCAGAGCACCCCCTGGCAGACAGCACCGCAGTCTCTCTTAGGCAATGTGTCTGTCCTCCATTAGAGAGCAACACGGGCTGGAGAGATGGCTCGGCAGCGAAGACCCCTGGATGCTCTTCCGGAGGACTGGCTAGAGCCTCAGCACCGCCCTGGTGACTAAGAACCATCGTGCTGCCAGTTCCGAGGATCTGTCGCTCTCTTTTGACCTCCAAGGGCACTGTATGAATGTGGTGCACAGACATACATGCAGGCAAAACACCCATACGTGTAAAATGGAAATAAATAAATCTTACTTTTAAAAAAAGAAATAAAGTAGACTCCACGAGGATGAGGAGCAGGAATATCCGCCCGGCATCCTGCTATAATCCCAGCAGATTGAACACACAGCAGGTACATTACGAATACTATTCAAGTGAGGGCATAGACTTGATTGGCTACTCAGCACTGAGGGCCAGCTACTCACTGGGGCTAGGACTCAGATACGCCATCTATAAAATGGGCACACATTCATTCACTTGATAATTATGTACAGACACCTCTATGGGGCAGTCATGTGCTGGGACTTCCACAGGGACCAAGCTACAGTCTGTACCCCAGAGGAGCACACAGTGGGGCTAGGAGAAGTACCAGGCCACGATGGCAGTAAGGGGCAAGGAGACAGGATCTAAAATGTAGGTATGTATTATCCAAGAGGAGACATGGAGAAGCGTGCTGAGCAGAAGGGACATCATACGTAAAAGCCCAGGGCGAAATGATTAACGTATGCCCCTAGAAGCAGCCCAGTGAGAACTGAAGGCCCTCTTCCCCATGCCTGGACAAGCACTCCATCCATGGCACCACCGTCCAAACACCCGGCCTCTATCTGCCTCTCACCAGGCGGACACGCAGCACAGCACAACTGGGCATTCTTGTTGTAGTATTCCTTTGGCTTCTGGCACAGGTCCGCAGATTCTGATGCGTAGGGTGTCAAGGTGATCTGGAAGAGAGCAAGAGAGGTGGTCGTCAGCACAGTGACTCTGGGCTCCAGGACACCGGTCACCAGGCCTCACAGATGGGTTCTTGCTTTGGGGGAGGAGGAAGGCTTGCGAGAGTAGAGCCCTGGCCTCTTCCCTTACTGGCCTCCCTCTTCAGCAGGACACCCTGCCGTCTGCAGGTGGAGGGGCTGGGCCTTCCCTCTTGCCGGGCCGGTCCCAGTAGGGTTCGGAGAGACGGTGCAGTATCTGAAGACAGTGGCTTTGGTCACAGTGACGAGGTTCTCCACTCAAAGCTGTTCTCCTTCTAGGATGCCTGTCTGTCTGTCCCTCGGTCCTTCTGGTTGAGGTCTAGCTCTTCCCAGACACACCCCCTGACTACATTGTAGGCTCTCCCTCCTCTACATAGACGTGCCCCTTCCGACATTCATGTCATTGCTCTGACACGGCACCGCGTTGCCTTTTACTCACATCCGTGCATATGCACGCAGGGGTACCTACACATGCTCACATGCTGGCACCTATGACGCAGAGGGAAGAGCCAGGGGCCTTGTCACCGCTAGATCCAAGCTTCTGACACAGGCCATGGCAGAGCTGCCTCAGGAAGTCAATACAAGATGGAAAGCAACCTGTGTGCTTCCTCACACAGGTGCCGCAGTCCTGTGGGCTGGGACGGTCTGGACCAGTGAGAGGTCCTGGCCCTCCTCAGACGCCCCCTGCCAGGCCAATGGCCTCAGCATTGACTGACAAGCTTATACCTTGTCCTCAAACCAGGACCAACGCCCATACCTCTTGGCTGGCAACCGTGTGGCCCTGTGGCCACATCCTGCCGCCCCACCCTCTTGCCTGAGAACCTTCTCCCGTCACAAGAAGCCACACCTCAGGCTGTTTCCTGAAGAACTGAGCCCGAGGTAAGTGTATCGTTGCAATTCTCCAACAGCCAGCCAACACGGACTATGACCGCCGTACGGAAAGGAAATGGGATTATAAAGAGGGCTTATCAAACCTGCCTACGGTCCCAGAGCCAGTGACAGAGGTTTGAGCCTGGCTCCTGTCTGCCTCTCTTGCCCTGTTTTCAATGGCTGTGCCAAGTACCTCCACTGAGAAACCAGCAAAGTCAGGAATGATGGGGAGGAGGAGCTCAAGAGATGGCTCCATGGTTAAGAGCACTTGCAACTGTTGGAGAGGACCTGGATTCTGTTGCCAGCACCCATGTGGCTGCTCACAACTGCCTACAGCTCCAGTTCCAGGGGATCCGACTCTACCTCTGAGTCCTGCAGGCTCCTGTATGCGTGAGGTGCACACACACACACACACACTCAGGGACATTTATATTTTTTGCTATTTTTTTATTAAATAAAAAACTATGAAAGGCGGACAGGTGGGGAGGAGAGGGAAGGAAAACAGCACCCATGTGGCACAGAACCAGTAGTGAGAAACACAAGGCCCTCTCGCACATCCCCAAGGGGGCTGGGAAGCAAGCACGCAGCAGCAGCAGCAGCAGCAGCTGTGGCCACTGTGCCTGTCCCAGTACCCTGGACGCCTGCCTGAGCTCCAGTCTTCCTTCCAAAAGACGGGATGGCAATCTGAGCCTTCAGGGACAAGCATGAGCTAGCCACTTCTGCAAGCATGTGACCTCATGAGGAAACACAGGAGTGGATCTCCAAGTGCGAAGAGGGTGTGCACACACACACCCATCATCCCTGAAGCTCCTGCTGACGTCACCTGAAAATGATTAGGGAATGGTTCTAGGTCAAAGTTGAGGGCTGGTTTATACTTTTTATTGTACCAACAGGCTCCCATCACCCGGTCAATAGGAGCTTAATAAACATTCATTGGACCAGTAACCGTGGCAAGTCCCCCTGCCTCCTCAAATAAAGGTGGAGTTAGAGGGGCAAGGTTTCACTTTCTTTTCTTTTTTTTTTTTTCTTTTCCTTTTCCCCCAACCACTGAATTGTTTTTATCTGCATGCATTGCATTCTATTTCATTTTTCACTCATAGTGTATTTGGGAAATGTAACTTCACAACTGAACAATGCAATTGTTTAAATATCGCCTCCATTAGAAATTGCTCTTATGAAAATGGACTTGGAGCTGCATAGACGGCTCAGTGGTTAACAGTACTTGCTGCTTCTGTAGAGGACCCAGGCACATACCCAATGCCAAGCGGCTCGCAGCTATCTGTAACTCCAGCTACAGGGGTTCTGATGAATTCTTCTGCCTCCACAGGTACTTGCACCACACGTGCACATATATACACTCAAGCACACATACAAATTAATTAAAATAAGCTGTAGATCACAGGCAAGTGTCTCCACCTCTCTGAACTTCAGTTCCTGACTGAACTCCATGGGAGCAAGGTAGATCCACAAAATGTCCACCAACTAGCCCAGCAATGGCAGTAAACAAGTCAGAGAAGGCTATAACACTGGGCTCACTGGGTCTGGATAGACTGGTCAAACGCCCAGGATCAGTGGGCTGTGGCTCTGCCCTCTGCCTTCCCTCCCCATCCCCATCCCCAGCACTGTCTGGGGAACATCACCAAGCTGCCCTGTGGCCAGTGGCATGGTCTCAGCAGCAAGTGACACGTGTGTTGTCCCCTCAGTGTTCTTCCCTGTTCATCACCAAGCTAGAAGCCACCAGGGGCTATGACTCAAGGGACTGGGGTTCCCTGATGTGGACAGTCTTCGGCTCTTCTGGTCCTGCCCCTGGGCTCTCCATGTCTCATGAGACCTCTGGCCAAAGTCCACACATCAGAGTGTGTCCCTTTGCAGGCCACCGCCCAAAACCTGCCCTGGATGAACAACCCAATGCAGGCCCCTACCTTGCTTCCATGCTCACCCAGTATCCCTAGATGGGGCGGGGGCTCTGGGGCTGCAGCGTGAGCTATGCTACCCAGAGCCAGACAGAAAAGAGAGATCAGAAGATGTTACCCTGAGCAGGAGAGCAATTCCAATATCATTTTCTGAAGGAGAGATCCTCACCCTGGGCACCAGGGCCAAGAAGCCTGAATGGAAATGTACCTGCCGTTCTGGCCTGTCTTTGTCCCCCAACAGAGCCATCCTCTCCAGGGAGGTCATGGAGGCAGCTGGGTGGAAAAAGTCTCAGAATCAGCCATGCCGGATACCCAGTCTGAAAAAGTCACTGCAACTCCTTCTGGACAGGGGCGCACACAACCAAGTACATGCACACGTGTGCACGCACACTATCCTGGCACTTCCCCTTTCCATTTCACAACAAAAGGATCCACTGGGGCTGAGTACCACTACAAGGGCGTTCCACACTGCCCGGGGCCTCACTGCCTGTGTCCAAAGCAAAGTGGTGCTGGTTAACCCCTCTACGCCTATGGGGTAGTCTCTGGGCTAGGGAGTCAAACGGCTCAAAAAGAGAAAAGGAAAGATAAGAAAGAACTCTCCCCAGGCATCGAGAGTCCTCTGCTGGACTCCATCCAGTCTGGTCATTCTATCCATGGACAAAGCAAGATAAACTAGGAGAAGGGAATGAGGAAGGCATACAGAGTGAAACTCGGGGAACCCTGAACCCCAGAAATTACAGTGCCATAACTCTTCTTATACCTACCATTCCACAGAATGCTGACATAGAAGGCCTGAGTGTCCCCCTACAAAACTCCCAGGCTAGCCTTCCTGGAGGAACTGTCGCTAAGTACCTTCTCCCTTCACCCCACCCTCTCCACTTCCTCAAACAGCAGCCTCCCTCCCCACAAACGGGCTGTCGGTGGCCTGGATCCTATCCCTGCCAGTCCTGGAGTTTATCCCCTCAAGTGTCCTGAGTGGTGGTAACCAGGGGAGCCCCTAATTCATCTGGAGCCTGAGCAGTTTCTAGTGGCCCAGAGAAAAGTTGATTGGCTAGGGGACAACTTCCTGCCAGACCTAGAGGGCCTGATGGGAAAGGGCCTTGCCTCAGCCAAATTGGACCGTGTTACTGACCCGCCCATGGCCTTCAGCTCCTGCCTTCCAGGGCCCTCCTAGTCCCCAGCTTCACTATGAATAAGATCTCTGGTGCTTTCTCCTCAGCCATGTGCGACCCCAGCCCCAGCAGCTGGCATGGGACTCAGCCCTCCCTCAACAACAACCTTGAGGCCTGTTTATTCTTTTGGACTGAGAAAAACAAAACAAAACAAAAAAACAAAAAAACCAAACCACAACCTCGTCAGGGCTAAACAATGAGGAACAGAAAGCCCCTACACAACACAGAACGAAAGGTCACGCCTGCATGGGGAGCTCCCCAGAGCTCCAAAACATAGCCCTGGGAGCTGGGCCTCAGGGCTGCTACAGTGACCATGCAAACTGGGATGGGGTGGGGGAGGTGGGCAGACAAGTCCTGAGATTCATGGGGCTGGGTAGGACTCCAATCTTCTGCTTTGAATTGGAGAAATGCAGATCTACCCCCACCCGCAGTCTGTGGGGTATCTGACACCCAGGAATGAGGAAGTGAACTTAACTGCTCTCATGCTGTCAGCATGTTTACTTGAGCCACTTGTTCAAAAGACAAAACCTCAAACAGGGGGTGGAGAGGTGGCCTGTATCTTTAATCCCAGAACTCAAGAGGCAGAGGCAGGAAGATCTCCGTTCAAGGCTAGCCTGGTCTACATAGAAAGTTCCAGGACAGTCAGGGCTCCATAGAGAGACTCTGCCAAAAAGAAGGAGGAGGAGAAAAAGGAGGAAGAGGAAGCACCCCCCCCAGGTCAGAACTAGGGTAAGAATTAAGCACCCACTAACAAATATGAACAGGTCTACTGAGCCTGGTAGACAGAGACTTAAAAGAGGATAAATGGGTGGAGGTGGAGACAGAAATGGAAAAATGGATGAATTAAAAATAGAGGGAGCCGGGCGGTGGTGGCGCACGCCTGTAATCCCAGCACTCGGGAGGCAGAGGCAGGCGGATCTCTGTGAGTTCGAGACCAGCCTGGTCTACAGAGCTAGTTCCAGGACAGGCTCCAAAACCACAGAGAAACCTTGTCTTGAAAAAACCAAAAAAAAAAAAAAAATAGAGGGAGAAAGAAATGGAGATGGAAGGAAGGAAGGAAGGAAGGACAGATGGAGGATGGATGGATGATGGAAAGATGGATGGATGATGGATGGATGGATGATGGATAGATGATGGATGGATGATGGATGGATGGATGATGGGTAGGTGGATGGATGGATGGATGGGTAGATGGATGGGTGGATGAGGGATAGATGGAAGATGGATGGATGGAAGGATGGACAGATGGGTGATAACGCGATGAATGGAAGAACAGATAGATAGGTGGGTGAACAGATGGATAGATACAGAGATGGGCAGATGGAGAGATAAATGGATGATAGATGGCAAGACCCTGGGCATGAATCTACCACTGAGGCAGGAAGGAAACAAGATGGAGAAGGTGACATGAAGCTACCAGCTTGTGGTAAAGAGTATGTGTCCACCAACACACCCTTTGTATGAGCTGGAAGGGCTGGGAAGGCTTAGATCCCCCCCCAAAAAAGGACCTACTGTGGGAGGTGCCATTCTGGGCACGCTCACATGAACTTCTCCATTTTTCTCTCTGAACCAAACGTTGAGATCAGTGCAAGCCTTTGACGGCTTGAATGAGAACTGCTCCCTATGTTCATATGTTTGAGGTTTTGTTCCTAGTTGGTAGAACTGTTTTGGGGAGGATTTGGAGGTGTGGCCTTGTTGAAGGAAGTGTGACATGGGAGGGGGCTTCAAAAGTCCATGTCAGGCAGGAAGTTCTCTCTCTCTCTCTCTCTCTCTCTCTCTCTCTCTCTTTCCTCTCCCTACCCTGCTTGTGAATCAGATAGAAGCTCTCAACTACTGCTCTGGTGCCTGCCTGCCTGCCTGCCTGCCTGCCTGTCACACTCCCCTCTGTGATGGTCGTGGACTCACCCTCTGAAACTGTAAGCCAGCCCCCAATTAAATGCCTTCGTTTATAAATTGTGTTAGTCATGGTCTCTTCACAGCAATCGAAACTAAGCCAAAGCCGTTTCACAGTGCAGAAATGGAGGGAGCAGGAGACTGGGCACTCATTATAGCTACATCCACCTCCGTGGCTGTGACAACTTTATATCATTGTGGTCTGTGTGTGTCTGTGTGTCTGAGCGTGCATGTCTGTTTGTGTATGTGCAGGTGCACATGCATGGATGGGTAGACAGGGAGGGTGAACATGAATCTGCACCTCTCCATGTGTGTGCAGGTGCACATGTGTGTGGGGGTGTACATGTAGCTGTCCTATGTGTGCATATGGGAGTGCATACACAGGGGTACATGTGTGTGAGCGTGTGTGCCAGAGGGCAACCCAGGTGGTCTCTTCTCAGCGCACACTCCATCGTCATCTCAAGATAAGGTCTCCCTTTGGTCTGAGGCACACAGATCTGGCTAGGCTGGCCACTCAGTGAACCCGAGATCTGCGCATCTCCACTTCTCCAGCACTGGGGTTCCAAGCATTTGCTACCCCTGGTATTTCTTCATGGGTTCTAGAGATCAAACTCAAGACCTCCTGCTTGTGCAGCAAGTACGTCACACCCCATGGTCTTTTTTTTTTTTTAAATTATCACATGTACTCACTCACTCATAGGTGGTTTTTTTTTAAAGATTTATTTATTTATTATGTATACAGTATTCTGCCTGCATGTGTACCTGCACCCAGAAGAGGGCAGCAGATCTCTTATAGATAGTTGTGAGCCACCATGTGGTTGCTGGGAATTGAACCTGAGACCTCTGGAAGAAGAGTCAGTGCTCTTAACTGCTGAGCCATCTCTCCAGCCCACACCCCATGGTCTTGTCTTGCTTCACAGGATAGAGAACAGTTCAACGATGCTTCCAGACAAAAGGGCCACCACATTCCAGGGTAAATGAGACAGCTGTTGGGGACAAGCAGAGACATCTGCCCTGGGACCCCCCAGCACACACACACAGCTGGAAGCTGTCTTCAAGCACTAAAGAGACCACATCATTTGCATGGTAAGTGTTGGGGGGCAAGACCTCGGAGGTTTACAGGAGCCCTGCGGACTGTGAGGGTACAGTCACATCAAGCCAGGCTGTCACAGCGACGCAAAGCCTAGGCAGCCAGGCCTGTCAACCATCATGGAAACAAAGAGCATTGGCGTCAGAAAGGACCAACCACATCACAGGTGGGTGGCCCAGGGGTGACACATCCCTCCTCTGTGATAAGCTTCAGAAGTGAGCTGCAGCAGACAGGAAACCCACGCTGGGATCCGGTTCTTAGGGTGCTGCATGCCAAGGTCTCTGCCCCGGGTAATAGTGGGTTGGGTGATGGAGAATGCCCCACCCTCTCCATTATCTCCTCCTTGAGGCCCTTGGGCACAGCTTTCTCAACCTCCCGCAGCTCGCCAGTCTCCTCACTGTTGGTCCCCAGCAAACATCCCTTTGCCGGCAGACCTACGCCACCTTCCTACTTCCAAGACTGGCCCTCCTTAAAAGTATTCAGCAATGCTGCTGCCCTCAGGCTGGAACAAAAACACTCCGGTATCTGTTGCTGCCCTCGGCTCACCTGCCACCTGATACAGAAACAGAGCATCGGCTCCCACACTCCTCTTCCGCACCCTGACCCCTGCTGCTACCTCTGAGCACACATTCTGCAGAGTAGACCCCTTAGCTTCTTCAGAGTCACCCCCCACCGTCATCTCACTCTCATGGAAACCTCTGAACCCTAGACAGGAGCCACAGATCCCTCCAGGGGGCTCCTGTGACAACCCAGGGCTATTTCTATGTTTCCCAGGTTAGACCAGATTTAGGTGAATTCTTTCTTTCCCCTGTGTTGGCCCTGACACCCTACTGTGATCTCTCCTTGAGTCAGAGCCTGGCTAAACTCCCTTTCTCTTCTCCTCCCACCTTGGTTTTGGCATCTACAAAATGAGAACAGTGCCGTGACCGCTGTACCAAGTGTTGTGATTCACTGAGCCAGTGCATGTGAAGAGACGGGTGCCGCACACGGCTGGGGCAGGTATCTAATAGAAGCAGCTCTAATCAACAAAAACAGAAGACTTCATTTCCCATTCATTGAGCTGAGTTTGGCTCACATGAGAACTGGACAAGAAATGGACAAGATGGCGTCCCCAGAGACTGAAGGGTGGCATTCAGATCACGGCCTATGGAGTGGGCCAATCAACCGCCATCACATCTGGGTGGTAGCCAAAGCGTGACCCTGCATCCCGAAGGATGGAAGCCCGGCTCTGGCTGGGGAGAGCAGTAGGCCGGCCCATGAGCAGGCCTAGCCCTCTTACCCGCTGGCTGAGGATGGAAGGGCTCCATGCATCCACATTCAAGGCATCAGACCCGCGCCTGGCTTTCAGCAGGCACCGCAGACACCAGCTTTAAATCCACCCCAGTCAGAGTAGGCAGCCTGGGTGGCTGTGGGCATGGTCATTCCTGTGGCTGACAGTGAAAGACCCAGAAAAGGCTGGGTGCAGCTCAGTCAGGAGAGTTTGCCTAGCATACATGAGGCCTGTTCCATGCTCAACACTGCTCTAAAGAGCCATGAATGCACATCTGTAATCCTGCAACTGGGGCCGGGAATCAGGAGGATCAGACAGAAGTTCATCCTCCCACACACAGTGATTTCAAGGCCAGCCAATGACAATGACCAAAACGGTCATCTGGCTCAGGCTGGGCAGTAATCTATGCAAGACGGAGATAATACAGGTGGGGGGGATGCCCTGATCCCCAGCCTCCTCTCTCTCAGCTCCCCCTCGCCCTCCCTGCTCTGCAGTTCTCTCCACCTCACCTGAGTCACCACTGCAGCCTCCCAGCCTCCAGCCTTTCCACCCTATCTGTCCTTCACACTGTGGCCGGAATGCCAGCTCATCTACTCCCTGCCTCAGGCCACGCCTCCCTCCAAACTGTCGGTGGCTCCCACTGCCTGTCTCCTGATGCGGGGAGCGTGTGGTAGTTGGCAGCAGGCACTGGGGTAAGGAAGCTTGGCTTTGAGCTCAGACTGCGTCCCTAATTAGCAGGTGTCTTGAAGGAACTATTTTTCTGTGGGGTTTATTCTTTAATTATTAATTATTAATTTATTGTACACATTAAGCATGACTTCTTTCTTGCACAGTTGTTTGTATCTTTGTATATTTGTTACATCTTTAAAGGATGAGTTTATTTTTATTTTATGTAGGCTTTGCTTTGCCTACATGCTTGTCTATGTACCATGTGTGTGCCTGGTGCCTGCAGAGGTCAGAGCGAGCCTCGGATCCCCTGGAACTGGAGTTAGAGACAGCTGACTGCCATCTGGGTGCCGGAAGTAGAACCCATGTCCTCTACAAGAGCAGCAAGTAGAGGAAGACCAAATCACCTTCCCAGCCTGCTTTTTTAGTTTTTTTGTTTTGGTTTTTCAAGATAGGGTTACTCTGCATAACAGCGTTGGCTATCCTGGAACTTGCTCTTTAGACCAGGCTGGCCTCAAACACTCAGAGATTCTCCTGCCTCTGCCTCCCAAGTGCTGGGATCAAAGGCATGAGCCACCAACATCCCACATGTTGTTTTTAATTTTATGTGTATGAGAGTTTTTCCTGCATGTATGTGTGTGTCTGATGCCCCAGGAAATCAGTTCTCCTGCAGCTAGAATTACAGATGGTTGTGAGCCACTATGTGGTTGCTGGGAATCAAATCCTGGTCCTTGGAAAAGCAGCCAGTGCCCTCAACTGCTGAGCCATCTCCCCAGCCCCAGACCCAACCTGTTTGTTGTATTTCCAAACAAACAAAGGTCTTTCCCTCTGTAGAATGAACCTGACAACATATTTCCTGGGTCTGATATAAAGACATTAAATAATATACAATATAACTTTTGCAAAGTTATAGTTCTTTTTTGGGGGGTTGGGTGTGGGTTTTCAAGACAGGGTTTCTCTGCAGCTTTGGTGCCTGTCCTGGAACTCGCTCTGTAGACCAGGCTGGCCTCAAACTCACAGAGATCTGCCTGCCTCTGCCTCCTGCACGGTGCTGGGATTAAAAGTATGCACCACCACTGCCTGGCTTTTTTTTTTTTCTTAAGACAATACTGGTCTGGAACTCTCCATCTTCCTGCTTCCACCTCCCAAGGGATTACATATGCAACCCACCACGCCCGGCCCAGCAATTGTTCAATGTAACTGGCATTCTTTCACAAACTGCCCATAGACGCACAGCCTCAAGTGGCACAGCCTCAAGTGTCGCTGTTGACTCTAGCAAACTTCCTGCCCCACACGTCCCCGGTCGCTCCAGCCTCCACCTGGTGTCCACTCATCTCCAGTCTGCTACATTCTGGGACTCAAGGCTGGGAAAGCTCTCCCAGAGTCCTAGCACAAGGACAGAATGTGGGGAGAATCAAGAGGGTAACAAGAGAAGGTGGGAGTGTGACCACATGACGAAGCCATGGGGAGGCAAGCGCACAGGGGCCTGATGGGCAAAGAGTGGAGATGACTGGACTCCTGCAGGAGAGACCAAGAAGGAGCAGGACCCAGGCTCATGGCCAGAGGCCTAGGGAGTCTGGGAGGGAACAGCTGGAGACAGCCTCATTAGGAACCTTGGCTCTGAGTTGTAGGCAGAAGCCAGGGCTATAGGTCAGCTGGGGAGGCCACGCTCTGGGGCTAGCTAGGGCACTGGCAGGGGTTCTGCTAACTGAGCCCTTCCATTAATTCACTGTCCAGTCCAGAGCTATACTCCACCCTCTGCTCAAACTACTGAGCTCCACCCTCCCCGCCCCCTCCTAACAGCTGCGGGCCTGGATTCCAATGCTGGATTTGAGAGGTCCTTGCTGACCTAGTCAGGACTGGGGCAATGAAGATTCTGAACAGAGAAGAGAACTAGAGACCCAACTCCTGCCCACAGTGGAAGCCACACCAGGCCTGGGCCCCAGACTCCAAACTCAGGATCCACAACTCTGCCCTGTCCTGAGAGGACAGAAAATGTCTTTGTGGATGGCCTGTAAAACCTACCTCCGTGTCACTTCCTACTCAGTTCTCAACATCACCAACTCAGCTCCCTGAACCCCACCAGGTCATTATGGTCCTAAGGCTAAGGTCAGATGAAACCCACCCTGACTACCCTGACAAACAGCATACCCAGTAGTGGGGGTTTCCCCATGTCTTGACAGAGGGGCTGGGTTAACCCAGGGCCACGGATCCCAAAGAGAACACAGCATTGGTTCCCTAGGCCTCTCAAGGACCCAGCACCCACGAGCAGGTCATTGGACGCTGTTTCAACAGTAGAGTGTACTCACTGGGGCTGCGTGCCCTCTTGCAGCCTCCCACACTGAACGAACGGGCTGGGAGGAGGCCCTTCTTAAATGAGGAACAGTACAGCATCCACAGACCTAACCCCTACAAGGAAGAAACGAAACCTGGTATGGGAACGCTAACCTTTAATTCCTGCACTTGGAAAGCAGAGACCTGTGGAACTCTATGAGTTTGAGGCCAGCCTGGTTGGTCTTCAAAACAAGTTCCAGGCCAGCTGAAGCTACAAAGTGAGATTCTGTTTCAAAAAGCAAGAAGGAAACAGGGTGTGCGGGGAAGACCTTAGAGAGGTCGGGCAGTCTGCCTCATCTTACCCAAGCTGGCAAGAGTCAGGCAGAGTCCCAGGTGGAGCATGCTGGGTACCTTTTCATCAGAGCCCTAGCACGGCTCACACTCGGGGTACAAGGAACTCTCTCCCCCTCAACCTTCCGCTGGTGACCTAAGAAGACTTCCTCTTCCCTGGCTCACAGCCAAGCAGCCCAAACCACACTGGTGTCACTGCCAGTTATGACATCACAGGGTATCCAGGTAGAAACAAGATGTGGGTCCCAGAGGGGTGGGTCCTGGAGCTGCAGAGCCCCTGTCCCACAGGAGGGGTGGGCCCCAAACCTAAAGCCCCTACCCTGCATCCCAGGACAGGGAGACACACTGTCAGGCCAGAATCGGCATCAGAGTGTGCCCTTCACGGGTGAGGAAGAGCTTCTTCGAGGAAACATCCTCCTCACTAGGGCTTCCTTGAACCTGCAGGCTCCCAGACAGTTGTGCTGCTCACTGCTAGGAAACTCTGACTTCCTCAGCGCCTGGGGACACGCCTTCCCGCTGACGCAGAAAAGGCATTAAGTTCCCAACTCCCAGGCCTGTCTGGGACATCTGCATCCCAGCTTTCTGCAAGCTGACTGACGGCAGTCATGAAGTCTTGATGTCAATGGGGCCTAAGACAAGGAAATAATCCCAGGCCAAACAAAAGAGACTAAAGTGGAGCCAGAAGGGCCGGAAAGATGGCTCAGCAGATAAACACTTGCCTACATATAAGGCTAAAGACCAGAGGTGGGCTTCTCAGGGCCCACATGAATGTGGCAGCTAACTATAAACCCAGCACAGGGGAGGTAGCAACAGAGACCCCAGAACAAATCAGATAGCTAGACTAACTCCATCAGTGAGCTCTAGGTTCAGCAAGAGACCCCATCTCAATTAAATAAAGTCGAGATGGATGGAGGAAGACAATTTGGACACCCGTACACACAGACATGCACCTTCACACGTGCAGACACAACAATCTACATATGTACATGCAAGAAATGAGGAAAAAATGAGAGGAACAGATATCATCCCGTTTCTCTGCTGAGTCACATAGCTACCATCCCCCACCCCAGTCTTAGGAGACGTGGAGACTGGTGCTGCTGGAAGGTCTAGGCTCAGAGAGGTTAAATATTCTGCACAAAGACACACAGCAAGCCAGTAGATGGCTCTGCTAACACCCAGGCCATGCTCCTTCCTCAAGGCTGTGCTGTCTTAGAAGTGACTTGGGCATTGGGGACCGGGCAGCATCCATTCAGAAGAGGGCTTCCCCATCTTGGGTCATAAGTAAACAGAATCTCAGGAATATGCGCGCGCGCACACACATACACACACACAAGCAGGTGGAAGAGAGCTTAGAGAAAGCCTGGGATCTACTGACATGTATTATATGCAGTAGTTCTCAACCTTCCTCATGCTACGACCCTTTGATACAGTCCCTCGTGTTGTGGTCACCCACAACCATAAACTATTTCATTGCTACTTCATAACCATGATTTTTCCTCCTGCTATGAATCATAATGTAAATATGTGATATGCAGGATGGTCTCAGGCAACTCCCACAACGGGATCGTGACCCATAGGTTGAGAACCACTGCACTAGGGCCTTATGGACTCCTTCATCAAACATACTCCTCATCACCCACAAATGACATTTAGCACCTGCCGCTGAAGGGGTGGGGCAGAGACTTCCTGACCACATAGCTGCTACATGGGGTCCTAGACCCCAGGCTGGCAGGCAAGTGAACTGAGGGGCCCAACTAGGGGGCATGGGGCAGGAAGTAGAGCAGGAAAAAGTGACAGGAAGGAAGTTGGTCTTGGAGTGCTAGGCAGCAAAGCCATTGAGGCAGGAACTTGGGGCAACTGAATATCTGACACCTAAGCTTTGGGGTCCTATGGCTCCCAGAGAGGGAGTCTAAGCACACTGTGGCTCCCCGCCTAGCTATGAGCACTGCCTATAAACAAGTCAGGACAGGCTACCTGTGGTTCAAACAGCCACCAGTGGCTTTAAAGCCTGGGAAACACCGTAGTCCAGGCCGCCGGCAGGGGAGTGTTTCCACTGTACTAGGGGGCGGGGGCTCAGACCACACACCCACTGGACAGCCGAGTAAGGCTGTGAGCTCTGAGACACTTTGAAAGAGGAAGGTCACCAGAACCTGAGTCAACCCACCAAACCTGTCACATTTAGCTGTAAAATGGGGTCACGAGTCACTACAAAGGTCAGACAAATATCTTTGACATTTAGTCTAATGTTTTGGTAGCTTTTCATTTCTTTTTCTTTTTTTTGACAGTTTCATGAAGTCCTGGGTTGTCTCAGACTCCATATGTATACAAGGATGGCCTTGAACTGATGATTCTGCCTTGAGTTCCGGGATTAAGTTGCCAACAAGAACAACAAGAAATGTAACATGTAACACATAAACCAGCCCTGGTGACAAACCTCCCCTTCCCTGACAAAGCCATCCTGGCTACTCCTCTAGTATTGGGTAGCAAGGACCATAAAGTGTCAAAGTGTCACCCAGCCCTGGGGATGGAAAAATGCTTCAGGGAGCCAATGGGCCAGGCACCAGGACAATAGTCCAGGCCATTCTTCAACCCAAAACTGCCAGGCAAGTACCTGGCATATAGCTCAGCTGGTAGAGTGCCTGCCTAGGACACACCTATATAAGTCAGGTGTTGATGGCACACAGCTGCAATCCCAGCCCTGGAGCTGTGGAAAGAAGGATCAGGAGTTCAAGGTCATCCTCACCAACTAAGGAACTAGGAAGGAAGGATGGATGGATGATGGAGAATCTTTGTCAGCCAATTACTTTAAGAGGTGGGACCAAATTAGGGCGTGGCTTTCTGGGTACCCAGAGAAAAACGCCAGTGAGGCTCAGGTGCGGTCTCTCTCTGTGGTTCCCACTCTACACAGCTGAGCTTGGACTTCTCGTTCCTGTTTTGTGAGTTTGCCCCTTATAATAAAGAAAAATATAATTGCTCTATCTTTTAGCTAGCCTGGTTATTTCTCAACCCGAGATAATTCAACAGAAGGAAAGAAGGAAGAAAGAAGAAAGGCCAAGCAAATTCTCTCTCCATGAACAGGGAGGTAAACAAAAGACTTGACCAAGGTCACAAGCGCCATTCTGAGCAAAACCTGCATCTCTAAGGTATGTAACCTTCTGGCAGTGTGGCTCTTAGGGTTCTGGAGGTGGCTTCCCAGAGCTAGGAAGTAGGTAGTGTGTGAAGCAGGTATCCATGAACACTGGGAGAATTGATGGATGGATGGCACTGTATTAGGGGGCCTGGCCACCAGCCCACTGCCATCTGAAGGTTCCAATCACCAGGCTACATCCTCAGTCACAATACAGATGCCCCAGAAGGATGCCAGCCAGTGAACAAAAGACAATGACATGAGAAAGGGAGGAAAGAGCCCTCAAACTCAGCAGTGCTGCGGGTACCAAACTCCACTCCAGTGCCAGCATGAGATGCTGCAGACCGTGGCCCAACCAGCAGTGGCCCTCAGCCCCGAGACTCCCAGGGGTAGGGATGCCCTATCTCTGCCCAGAATCAGTGCCCACCTATCCTGTCTTCACATGCATTTATTTGCCAACTAATGAATAGGTAAATTGGGGGGTCCCCATCAAAGAGGACAAGAGCCCCAAGGATAAAGTAAATCTGCTGGCCCTAGGACCTGCTCCAATGTACTCAGGACTACAGTCAAGCTACACACAACGTCTCTGAGTCCCACAACAGGGTTATGAGTGGGAAGTAGGGGCAATAACGCTGGGAGTGAGGCCAACTTGCCTTCAAATCCCACTTCATCACCTGCCCGTTCTGCAGTCCTGGGAAATGCCACAGCTTGTCACACCTTTCAGTGGAACGGTGGAACCCACCTTGTAGTAACAGCTGGAAGGGAAGTTTCAGTGCCAATCAGTGACAAAGCACCCAACAGTGTCTGGCTCTTCAGTGTCCCAAACCAAGAGCTACTGTGGAATTAATCATGAGAAGGAGGAGTACACGGTTCTTAGCACCAGGTCCCTCCCATCTTTAAGGCAGGTAAGACATACAGAGAATAAAGGGTAGCATGGAATCCGTGTTCCAATGAGCAGGTCATGTCTAAGTTGGGGGACACGGACAGACATTTCTGGAGAATTGGTATTTACAAAAGGCTCGGAAGAGGCAAGGCTGTAGAGGGGACAAAACGTGTACAGGGCACATACATGCACACTGGCAGTCACCTAGACATCAGCTTCACAGGGCAATCATAGCATGTGAGCAGCCAGCACAGAAACCTCCCTCTGGCCTGGGAGACATGGAAGGTAAGGTCCAGCCCCCACTACTGGGAGCCACAGAGGTTTCCCGGACAGGCAGAGAGAAACATCTGGGCGTGAGCAAGGTCTCTCTGTCAGAGAAGGGTTTGTGGGAGTGGGAACAGGCGAACCAGCTAAGAGTCCATGGCAATAGTCGCAGAAGATAGGAATCTAAGTTGACCTGGGACTGGTCATGTAGAGGAGTGTGAAGGAAGTCCCTCCAGTCACTCCAGCACTCCACCTGAGTCCCACAGGGCCTTGCGCTGCCCTTCCCTGGTCCCAGGGACAGGCCCAAGCTCAGTACCCAAAGATCTATTCTTCCTTGAGCACAATCCCCAGTCGGGCCGGTGACCACAGCCATGCACATTCAAACCCAGCTCTCAGAACTGGGACCATCCTGATCTGGAGTCCATCCCTGATACCTCCGAGGACCAGCATCCTTTGCGGATGGGTCCATTCCTTTCAGCCCCGAGAACAGCCAACGGTCTTGAGCCATTGAATCACTTCATGACACCGCAGAAGCCACCTCCCACTTTCCTCTCCTGCAGACAGGTAAATACCCTCTATCCATCAGGGTGGGCTCCGTAGGCAGAAAGCTTGCCCAACAGCCCAGCTGGGGAGCGAAGCAAAGACATATCCTGTGCTGCGAGCTTCCTCCATTTCTCCGGGTCTCGCTTCCCATACCCCAAATCTGTGTTTCCTTTACCCTGTCTTACCCACCACGGAGACAGGAAGGGGGAAAAATTTAAGAGACCACTCTGTAGACTTGACCTCGTTCCTGTGTAAGTAATGAGAATACTGGCTACTAGGGTCTTTCCTCTCTCCATTTTCCTGGGGCTCCTTGGGTAGCTGCCCTCGCCTCCACTGTCCCCAGCACACACAGAACATTCTGAAATGGCCCCTGAACAAACAGGCGGATCCTTGGAAGGGTTCTCTTAAGTGGCAGAGAAGTGACTCACTGCCCAACTGTCTATTAGGCGCCTACTTAGACTCCTGGCCCGGTCGACAACTAGCAGCCCCAGTAATTCTAAGAAAGAGATTAACCATGGCCCAGAGAAGGAAGTCTTCAGAATAGGCAACGCGCTCGGACAGTGGGGCAGTGACCCCGGGAGGGTCCTTCCCGCCACAAGCGTGCAGGACAGAAGGGACTTCGCAGCGTCACAGAAATGAACGGTACTCCCGAGCCTGGCTGGGTGTTACCCAAGAACTGGCCGCGTCGTGGAGAGAACCACAGTGCATTTCTGGAACCTAAGGCTGCCGGAACCCGAATTCCACCCCAGGCTCCCAATGTGCCGGGCTTCTGGTCCCTGGTTGCTCCCCAGGGGCGCGTGGCGCGTGTCGGCTGGGGATGGGACAGCGCGAGCTGTCCCGGAATTGTGGTGTTGCCACAATGGGCACTGCGTAATGCGCTGCTTTTCCCCCTGCCCCGTGACCCTGAGAGTCACCCACCTGGGCGGGCACAGTGTGCCCGACGGCCCACAGCTGCAGTTCGATGACCAGAGCGACCCAGAGGGTGGAGGACGCCATAGGGGCTGCAGTGGCTCCCGCCCTTGAGGTTGGAGCTCTACTGGCTCCTCTGCGCTCTAGCTGGTGACTGAAAGCGAAAGCCCCAGGCCGGGAGCTAGGGCAGACCAAGGGGGTAGGGAAGTGGAGGCGAGGCGGGAAGGGGCGGGGCCACGGGTCTGAAGACACGCCCCCTCGCATAGTCCTCTGCTGGCCCTGGGCACCTCCACCTGGACTCCCCTAGGGGTTCAGGGGCTCTTTTCCTCCAGCATCTCTTCCAGCCCCGAGTGACTCAGTCTCTCTCCATCGACCCTTTCCCTTCGAGTCGCCTTTCCAGTGAAGAGCAAGACTGGCTCTGGAGATAGATGCCCATTGGCTTTGCGACTGGCTGCCCAAGGTGGGCCTCCCCTCAGCTGATCTGCCTCTGGTTACTCGGTTCAAATCTCATCGACTCCCCACTCTCAGCCGTAGGACCCTGGGGAAAACAGTCCCAAAGTTGACACCCGCTCTGGGGAACCAAAGGATCTTAGATCATGCACTCACTTAGACCCTGGACCAGTGGTTCTCAACCCTAATGTTGCCACCCTTTAATACATTTCTTCATGTCGTGGTGACCCCCCCCAACCATAAAATGATTTTCGTTGCTACTTCATAACTGTAATTTTGCTAGTGTTATGAATCATGATGTAAACATCTGACAGGCAGGATGTCTGATACACGAACCGCAGGTTGAGAACCACTGCTCCAGAGCTAGACTATGTGACTATTTGCATCTTTTCAGAGCTTATTAATATAAGCTATATGCTATGGCCCCGTAACATACGGCATATGCCTGCTTCCTCAGAGTGGGCTGTCACACTGTACAGCATTGCATAGGTACAGCTCTTTTTAAAACATTTCGTTTGTTCAAGTTCCCTTGAACATGCGTGGAGCCTTCGGCGAGAACAGACCCCCATCAGAGCGCTCACACTAGCTACCACCTGAGTACCAGCCCCAAAGTCAGCATGTATTCCTCCAGCCCCGCACAAGGTGAGGGGGGATGGGCAGCAAGACAGATGCCCCCCTCCTTATACACACCCTTCCACTGTAGGCTGACAGGAGCAAGCCCTGCAGCCACCGGCCCTTGGGAGAGCAACCCAAAGGACGGTACTTCTAGGTGCTGGGGAAGAAACTGGGAAGTGACCTTCTTGGGATGGAAAATCCCACCTGATGGTCAGGAGCCTGGGAAATCACCTGGTGACCGCGTGTTTCTGAGACACAGGACACAATCCACAACCTTAACCCTGAAGAGGGGCAGCCACTAAGCCTCCTAAGGAAGATCAGGGGCGCTCTGGTGTATCTGAGAAAGCTGAAAGTCAGGGATGGGTGTCAGAAGCAAGAGTCAGTGGTCTGCCCTGGATCCTGCCTGCTGGGTCCAACTGATCCATCCTCTCCAGTTAGGGAACAATGCTATGAGGAGCCACACACAGGAGGCCACAGGCTAGTTCCTATCTTAGTCTGTATTCTGTGGCTAAAAACTCAGCACCGCACACTGGGTACATTATAGAGAGAAGGAGATGATTTGGGCTCATGGTTCTGGTCCAAGATCAAGGGGTCACAGTCGATGATGATGGCCTTGCCGGCAAAATCCACAAAGCAAGAGGCAAGGGGGTACACATAAATTGTGTGTTTGTGTGTGTGTGCTTCTCTTCTCATAAAGCCACCAAGACCAATCATGGGGGCTGCACCCTGACTTTAATGTTAGTCACGGCTATTTCTAGCATCAGCTGTTCTTCTGTGAAAACACCCCACCCTCCACCGGCCCCGTCAGTTCGCCTGGCACCTGTGCAGATGCCTTGCAAGTGTTCACCAGGGATCACTCATGGTTCACACTAATAACGATTAGTAATTGTGAAACTAGCAGTTGCTGGAGGGCCACTCTCGGTCACCAACCTACCCATGCTCCTGCAGTTTTGTAGGACCTTACACAGCTAGGAGGGGGTACCTTAGGTTCAAACCCAGTTTAGTTGCCTTTGCAGCCAAGGAGCTCCTACCCAGCACAGTGGCTGCTCACACTGCTGCATTGTACAGTCCTCTACAGCACAGGTACACCAGCCTGCCCTGGCCATCCCCTTGGTACCCAGGAAACACACACATCGCAGGGCTCGATAGAGTGGAAATGAGTAGAACTTCTAAGTATACACAGGAGGCGATAAAGAGATGAAAACCAGCCAGGCATGGTGGTGCACGGCTTTAGTGGCAGCCCTAGGGAGGCAGAGGCAGGTATATTTCGGTGAGTTCAAGGCCAGCCTGGTCTATACAGTGAAGACAAGGACAGCCAGGGCTACGCAGAGAATCCCTGTCTCAAAACACCAAGTGGAGGGGGGCATGAAGGAATGAGTACATTCCGGAGTTAGAATCCAGTCTAAACCAGTCAGTCCTTGGCTCTAACCACCCTACCATGGATTTCTTAGCCCATAAACCCTATAGTGCAGAAAGGCCCCATTGTTCTTATATTGAATTAGCGGAGATAGGATGGTGGCCTGCTCAGGGCCTGAAGACATAACATATGAACCTGGCCATGGGGTTCCTGAGCCTCTCCCCACTTCCCAGGGCAGCCCCAACCTGTCATTTCACACCCCAAAAGCTGGCAGCTTTGCCAACAGAAGACTCACCTTTGAAAGGCAAGGGGTGCAGGATTGACCAGGCTGCTAACTGAGCACTTACTGTATCTGGTTAGCAAGCCTTTGGGAGCAAGCACTCCAGCTCTAGTCGGTGTAGAGAAATGGAGCCAGAAATTGTGCCCCAAAGGCCCCAGTGCCAGGATCCCATGACCTTTTTGTTCGTTTGTTTGTGTGATGTGCCTGTGTTGGCCTACCCCCTCCTCGTATGATTCTACGAGGGTTCACCCCGGGAAACCGATGAGTTCATTGGACTTCCTTACAGAGCACGGGTAACCCCAGGGCATCCACACTGGCAAGACTTCACCCAGCATGGATAATAACTTCCACATAGCTGCACACTCTTGCTCTTCCAGTGTTTTCTAGAAAGAATGGTTTCTGCAGCAGCATGCATGTGTGGTGGTGGTGGTGGTGTGTGTGTATGCGCACGCACTCAGGGGCACATACATGTGTGCGTGAGCATCGAGACCAGAAATTAATGGCAAGCGTCTTCCTCAATTCCCTATATGTAGAGGTAGAGCCCTCACTTGAGCCCAGCACTCCCCTGGTTGGTCTAGTTAGCTTGTTCTTCGGATCGTGTCTCTACCTCTCCAGCCCCTTGATGGTCTGATTGCTTTTTTTTTTTTTTTTTTTTTTTTAATGAGCCCATACACATACCTGGAACTGAGAGAAACTATCAGGGGCTAAGGTGCAGCACACTGTGGCTCAAGGTATGCTGGGAGAGGCAACTTCCACTGAGAGGGAGAATCTCTGATATTCTTGTCAACGTGAACGCCTGGAAACAGCCACAAAGCAAGTTCCTTCCAATGTGGCCTCTAGAGGTCCAGGGACTTTCATCATATAGGGATGCTTCAGGGCAAAGGGAGCCCTTGTACTTCCCGCTCAGTGGTCCCAGCCAGGACCTTTTTTTTTGACTGACTCTTGCCTGTGCTTATCACCAAACCCTGAGTGTGCGGGGCCAGCCCCTTGGTGAGTCACAGTCTTAAGGCATGAACAGGAAGCCTGGTGTTAGCCACAGACTCACAACTGTCTCCCCTAGCTGTCTTCCCATCTGTAACCTCCAGACACACACGCATGAGTGCACACGAACACACAAGCCCGCGCTTGCAACTGCATATCTTGGGCTAAGCTAGTCATTCATGCTGGGAAGTGGGGTACTGACCCCAAAATTCTGTCTCCTGTCCCCAGCTCCCCCTGAACCAAGGGAAGGCTTGGGGACACACATCTTCCACCTCCAGGCCTCCAAGAGGGCCCAGGTAATTGGGGAAGGTTGCTAAGAAGCAAGCAAAATCTCTCAATCTGAGTTTTCTTATCCCAGGCGCTCTAAAAACAGCTGCCAAATTCTTGAACAGAATTTATTGCTAAATCATTACCTAAGAGAGGTGGGTCCTGGACCTGACCCCTCCCGAAGGACAGATTACTTTGTATATAGGTGTACATTGTATACAGGTGTGCATCGTATATAGTTGTGATATAGGGGTGTTTCTTTTTAACGTATGATCAATAAATGCCACTTTGAAAGAGAAATAAATAAGGAGATGGAGAGATGGGGTTCAGCGGATAAAGCATTCATCTTGCAAGCCTGAAGACTAGAGTCCAGATTCTCAGCACCCACAAAATGTTGTATAGGTGTGGTAGGCAATCTGGAATCCCAGCATGTGAGAAATGAAGACCACAGACCCCCGGGGCAAGCTAGCTAGCCAGACTAGCCAAATCTAGCGAAGAATGGTGGAGGGAAACACATCCTACATCCACCTCAGGCCTCTACACCCCACACACATTTTCAAATGTCCACGTGTGCACAGACACACACAAGATGCACACGACACAAAAGAATAAGTAAGAATTAAATAGATGGGGTGGAAAGATAGCTCAGAGGCCAAGAGTGCTTACTACTCTCACAGAGGACCCAATTTAAGATTTATTTTTATTGATGCGTAGGAGTGGATGTAGAGTCTATGGGAGCCCTCAGAGGCCAGAAGAGGCTATCAGATCCCCTAGAGCTGATGTCACAGGTGGTTCTGAGCAGCCTGCCACAGGTGCTGGGAACGGAAAGAGCGGCAAGCACTCCTAACTGCCGAGCCATCTCTCCAGCCCCTTCTTTCCAACTCGTTCACTTGATCATTAAACTAACGGTCTTTGACTCTGAGCTCCAGTTCTCACTCCCGCAATCTCTTCCCGAGGACAACTTGGTGAGTTCACTGTTTCTCTAGTCTATTTTGGGGCTTCCTATGAAAACAAACGTGCTGTCTTCTGTGCTAGAAGACTCCAGTGAACACTCAGATCTGTAAGCTCCACATCCTGGGAGCTACCCAACCAGGGATTAGGCATGTTCTAGAAACCAAACAAGCAAAACCTATGTGCATACTGAACACATACAGAGCTTTTCCCTTGACATTATTGTTTATTTGCTAAACTCATATAGGTGTACTATAGAAAGATAATTTATAAAGCTATAAAGGTACTGTATAAAGATGACTTGGAATCTATAGGAAAATGTGTGTGTTATCCGTGAGCACCATGCTCTTTTACATGTGTGGTATGGATATACTGAAAAGCAGGGATCCTGAATGTGAGCATCCATGGGTTTGGGTTTCCTGGATGTCATCCCAGGAGATGCTGAAGGGTAAACTGTCTTCCATATGCATGCATATTCAGCTGTACAAACCCAAACAGCAGGAGCATGGTCCTGCCTGCAGACAGCACTGTCTCGGAAGTGAGAGCATCCCCACATTGCTGAGTTCAGTTCTGGCTTACTTCTCTCCCCCCGCTGTGCGGAGTTGGGCTGTGTACTTGCCCCCAAGATCCACCCGGTGTCTCACTGTTGTCCAGCTGTGGACTTTGGGGATGAACAGCGTTCTGTCTGGTGTATTGCCAAACACAGTCTTGTTGGAGGCACAGGAGAGAATTGCCCCAGGTGGTAAACCTAGAAAGCAGGGCTTCTGGAAGGAGGTGGCGCACATTCTCACTTTCACTGGGTCCTGCCCTGTGACCTCCCTACTCCCAGGACCCACATCTGCGTGCCATCTCACCTCCATGAGTGGTCCCTTTCACAGCTATCTTTTCTCCTCTCGTCCTTCTCTCTCTCAAACTTTTTAAGATTTCTTTGTGAGGCAGGATCTCATGCAGCCCAGGCTGGCCTCAAACTTACTCTGTAGCTAAGGATGACCCTGAACTCCCAATTCTCCTGCCTCCACCTTCCTAGGGCTAGGATTACCAGAGTGTTCACCAGGGAGTCTGTTCATGCCATGCTAGGAATGGGACCCAGGGTTCATGAGTGCCCCCCTTTTATTCTCTCTCTCTCTCTGTCTCTGTCTCTGTCTCTCTCTCTGGTGTTTGGATTAGAACCCAGAGCTCTGTAAACTCTACCTGAGTTACACCTCCAGCCCTGCCCCCTTTATCTTCAAAGTGCTTTCAATTCTGCCTCCCTTCAGCCCCACCGTGGCCTGACCCCTCTCACCTGATGTCTGAGAGCCCTTCCCCCATCCCTCACCCCTCTGACTCCACACCCTCTTCTCCTTTTCTCCATGTTCTCTGCCTCTCTCCAACCACCCACTCCCACTGCCCCTCCACATCTCACTGCCTCTCTCCCTCTGTCTGTAAGGGACATAGGGAGATGCTGGTCCCCTCTGTGGACAAGCAATAGCTGCCCTCGCCCTTGCCTCAGTTTCTCTGCTTCCCTCTGTAAATGGCCTCTCTGCCCTCTATTGTATTTTCTTGTATTTCCTAGGTGTTTCGTAATTCCGTGGTTGGTCTGAGCGTAATTTGTTTTTAATATAACTCCTCTTGATCACTTGCTTATTGGATTTTGGATCTAAAGGGTAGAACAAACGTTATTCACATCCTGCCATACAAGGCTCGTGGTGTGTGTGTATGGTGTGTGTGTGTGTGTGGTGTGTATGTGTGTGGTGTATTGTGTGGTGTGCGTGTGTGTGGTGTGTATGTGTGTGCGCGCACGTGTGTGTGTGTGTGTGTGTGTGTGTGTGTGTGTCCTGGGCCTGACCGAAAACCTTTTCCATAGCATCCTTACTGCTACAATCCATCCATCCTTGTAAACCAAGCTGGTGTGGCTCATGGGTGTTGGAGCGTCTCAGGAGTGGGCTGTGGGACCACAGGGTACCGGGTACATGTGTATCTATTTCCCCAACACTGCCCGATTCCTCCCTGCCACCCACATTGTCACACCCCACCAGCAGGGCCAGAGAGTTCCTATTTCTGCACGTTTCCCCCTGAACTTGTCATCAGCGGGCTTCTTCCTAGGGCCAGTGTGGCGGGTGTGAAGCGGAACCCGCTGGTACCTCATTTGCATTTCTGTGAAGTTTTTGTGTCTAAGCTTCTCTTCTCTGCTGCTGAGTCATCGGGTTTCCCCTTCTGTGAACTGCTTTTCAACACCCTTTCATCCGATCGTTATTATTTCCTGTCTTCTTGTAGATCTGCTCTAATTCCTTGTATCTTCTAGATATTAATCCCTTGTCCTTTTCAGATAGCAGAAATACCTCCTCTGTTCTGGTATGTGTTTGCTGTCCTCATTCATGCCTTCCCCTTACTGTTTAAAAAGTCCTTAACTGGACAGCTAATAAGGCTCAGCAGGTAGAAAGTGAGCGCCACCATGCCTGGCAGCCTCAGTGCGATCCCTAGGGACCATATGGTGGAAGGAACGAACCAACTCCTGAAAGTTGTTCCTCTTCAGGTACATATTCTTCCTCTGCCCACCCCCCATATATCAATAAACAAATGTAATTTTTAGAAAGAAACTAAGATAATCCAAAGTATTTTTAAGATTCACTTAAAAAGTTTATGTGTGTGTTGTTTTGTGGAGTTTTTTGTTTTGTTTTTCAAGACAGGGTATTTTGTTGGTGGTGGTGGTGGTGGTGGGATGGTGGTGTGTGTGTGTATGTGTCCTGGCTGTTCTGGAACTCGATCTGTAGACCAGGCTGGCCTCCAACTCAAGGATTCTCCTGCCTCTGACTCCTGAGTGCTGGGATTAGAGGGTATGCCACCACCGCTGGGCTCTTAGTTTTAATGTAACACAAACCCAGCAATATTCTCCATTAGACCATGGTTGAAAGGGCCTTCCTCACCTGGAAGGGATGGAGATATTTTTCTCTATCTTTTCCTTTCATTACCTTTATAATCTTAACTGTCACAGCTGGGCCAGTCAAACATTTGAACTATATAAGTATGTAAGGTCTAAAGATCCAATTTTATTTCCTTCAGCCTATCTTTCTTACACCACCCAGCCAAATGTTCCCTCCTTCCGTCACAAATACATGGGTCTGTTGCTGAAAGGGCACGTCTCCTCTTTTGGTTTTGTTATTTCTGGACAGGTTCCACACTGCTGTTAGTAGAACTTTGAAGAATGTTTAGAAGACAAGGTGAATTCTCTTTGTTTGCTATTCTTTTTCATAGTTGGCTTAAGGTAAGACTGTCCCTCAAAACCACCACAACCATCACCACCACCACCACAACAACAACAATAGTAAGGACTGAGGAGATGGCTCAGTGTGTAAAAGTGCTTGCTGCACAAGCATGAGGACCTGAGTTCAAATCCCCAGAATCCACATAAAAAACAAAACAAAACAAAAAGGTTTGGTCGTGCATGCCTGTAACCCAGTGCTGTAGAGGGCAGAGACAAGAGGGTTTCTGGGTCTTGCTGGCTGCCAGCCTAGCTCCAGATTCATCGAGAGACCCTGTCTCAAAGGAAGAAGGTAGAGAGGGATAGTGCAGGGCACTACCTGTCCTCAGCTGTCCTCGCTACACGTAACCATGGGCATATGTACCATCACCCCTTCATCGCTCCCCTCACTTAAATCCATTTGCCAAATTCCCCAATCACTACCTATGCTTTCAACTGAGACTTCACAGCCAGTGAGGTGGCTCAGAAGGCAAAGGCACTTGATGTCTAACCTAACGACCTGAGTTCGGTCCCCAAGAGGCACACTATGGAAGGAGAGAACTGATCCAATAAAGTTGTCCTCCGACCTCCACACATGAGCACCATGCCATGTGCACTTGTGTGTATGTGTGCACGCACACACACATACTCACACATATAAATGCAGAAACCTTTGAATTGAGATTTCACTTAACCGACGTGTAAATTTGGGGGGGAAGGATTTACTCCATCCACAAGCACAGTTTACCCATGAGTTCCCTTCATGTCGTTCCATGGTTTTTCCTCTCTGGCCATTTGGATGTGGCTGGGGTCAAAGGACTACACCTCCCCCTGACTTCCCCACCCACTTCACATCTGGGTTCCCCGTTGATATCTGCAGCCACTCAGAGCAGTCTTCATAGCCTCCCCTTTCACTTCAATCAACTCCCATGAGTCCTCATGGCCAGTATATCGTGGCCACTGATACAGAACAAATCTCATTATATTCTCATCCGTGTAGTGCAGTTTGCCAGGCAATGGCTGCTTGTGATGCTGCACCAAGCACTCCAAAGAGGCTCCAGTTCACAGACAGAGAACTTAAAGGTCTTCAGGTGCCCTGAACATAAGGGATGTGGAACTCATTGGAGAAAAAAAAAAAAAAAGCCACCGACTTCATCAGATTAGTGTCACTTCTTAGAAGGGTCCTTCATGGTCTGGCTTGTTGACTGTTGACATCCCCCTCACAGGAGTGAGTGAGAAGGATCACTGGATCCTCATTTGAGTTTCCAGCCACTAAATTCTGCTCTAACTGCGCGTGGCCTGTGGTCTCAGGAGATGCTGGAGTCTATAGGCTGGGAAATACTAATTAAGAGGGCTCTTCTATGGGGTTATAGGGAAGCCACCACCATGTGGTGTGAAGACTTTTCCAGTGTGGCAGCTTGGGGGTCATCTAGGCTCCTGCAAGTAGCCCCTCATTCACGCTTGTAAGGAAGTCCGATAAACTCGTTAGTTCCCCAAGGTGAACCTTGGTAAAAAAAATATATACTTTGGTTTGTCCTCAGAACCTTATCAAGGGGGTGCACGTTGTTTCTGACGCCCTCTGGGAAGGAATTCTTCCAGAAATTGTGACTTGGGAGAGGATGAGCGACAGACCCATCCATCATGGCCACTGGTTTCGTATGGCCTCAGGGCGTCTCACTCTTCCCTGTGCCTCAGTTTCCCAATCTGTACTTTGAGAAGGGAAAGTTACAGGTGGGTGGTGGGCCTCAAAGTTATGAAGTCCTTGCGTAACTCAGCTCAGTTGTCAACACTCTGCTTCCTCCGGGCTCGGCCACCACATCGCCTCTCCCTGGGGACTACCATGAGACAGCACGGAGTGTTTCCATTTCTAAATTGCTAAGCCTTCATTTTAGAGCCAGAGTAGGCGGAAGATGAAAGGGGAGTGATGGGGTATGAGGTCAGTTCCCTGCCAGGCTGGACACAGGATGACTCTAATCCCATTTCACGAGCTAGCACTCAACCTCCCCATCCCTGCTCTGAGGGAGCTCACTCCTGAGAATGAGCCATAGTCTATGCTTATCAGGAAGGAGCTGGGTAAGCCCACAGCCCCCAAGTCACGGACCACGGTTTCCCCAACCGCTTTCCCCTTCCTCTATTCAAAAGGGAAAAGAAAGAAATAATTTCCCCTGGGTTCAGTTTCTCCATCGTCACTCAGTCATAGGTTTATGAGTCTGCACCTTGCTAGCCCTGGCTGGAGTAGAACACCGTGACTCAGTGTGGATCAGCTCCTTGCAGACAGACCAAAGGGAGGAATGAGTAACTCTGCTTGAGGAGCCCTGGAGCCTCTCAAAGCTAGCTCCCGTTGCTCCTCAGGGTGAATCTGTCTTCAGCATTTCCCTTCCTGCTCCCCAGGCCTGTTCAGCCTGCCATGAAAACTCAGCATATACTGAGCACCTACTGTAGCCAGGCAGAATAGCTGCGCCTCTTTGCCCTCATTCTGTTGAAATACAGTCCTGTGTCCAAAAGGAAAACCCAGGAACTTTAGCTCCTAGAACCACTGCCATCCCAGTTGCCAAGGAGTTTCCCAAGGAAGCTATTTTAGGAACTACTATGCATACATGCACGAAAACACAATGAAATCCATTATTTTGTGCACTAACTAAAATAAATAATGAAATTAAGGGAGAGAGACAGAGCTTTTAGGGAGCTGGACTAACAATTTAGCTGTCACTTAAACTTGGGAGCAAGCCTTAGCCAGGCCATTCATTGGTGTGTGACCTTGACCATGGACCAATCTCTTCATCTTCTTAATCCCACCTCCCCTCACCTGTAGGAGAGGGGTGGCAGGCCCAGGCATTTGGAGGGAATTCTGTCCACACTCGAGTTGACAGCACTGGGTATCTACTGGGTGCTCAGCCAATGCAGACTCAGAAAGGCTGGTGCTGTGGCTCCATTGGCCGAGTGCTTGCCTAGAAGGCACCGAGTATTGGGCTCCATTCCTAACAACACATACACCATTCCTGTACACCACATGCCTCTAGTCCCTGCTATAAAGACAGCACAGACACCAGTACAGGCACGTGTCTCAAGTCCCTGCTATAAATAAGTAAATGAATGCAGACTCAGAACTTGATGAAGAGGGAAGAGTTTCCTGAAACACCAGCTCTGCTCTTCCCCTTCAGGCTAGAAAGAAAACCCCACGCCCAGTGTCTCCAGCCCCTCCTGAGGCCAGTACAACTTCCAGCTGACGGCTGCACAGCACTCCCAGCCTCTCTCTTCATGAATGTGTAAGTGAGAATTCAGCCCACACATCGTTTTGTCTTCCTTCCCCATTTTGCAACCTGGACAAGCACATGCAATGGGGCAGTGTGTACCCCAGCCTCACGAACGGTTCATTGTTCCATTCTGCCCACCAGTGGCTTCCTCCTGATGATCTAGCCATCACCCCCTCCTCGCTTCCTCCCCATACTCTGCCCATCACCCCCTTTTCCAGATCCCCTTATAAAGGTTAATAGTGACGATCAATTTGACAGGATCTAGAAACATCTAGGAGATAAGCCGCTGGGCTTGCCTGGGAGGGAGTCCCTGAATTGAGTTTACAAGGTGGAAAGACCCACCCTAAATGTGGACAGATCCGTTTCAAGGGCTGGGGTCCTGGACCGAATCAAAGGAGGACGGCAAGGTGAGCACCAGCGCTCATCTCTCTGTGTTTGCCTGCAGATGCGATGTGACCAGCACCTCGAGAGCCTGTCTCCATGCCTCCCCTCGGTGATGGACCTGTCTCCATGCCTTCCCTCGGTGATGGACCTGTCTCCATGCCTTCCCTCGGTGATGGACCTGGCGTGAGCCAAAATAAGCCCTTCCTTCCTTAAGCTGCTTTTGTCAGGTACTTTGTAACAAAGAAAAGTAACTACAACCCATCTCCACAGCTTGTGCCACATCCTCAAGTCCCATGTGACGCAGACATGCCCTGAGGTCCCCTGTGCCACAGCTTTATCAGTAGCACCAGATAGCACCATGATTCTCCAACCCGAGATGAAACATAGGCTAGAATCTTTCCAGGTAAGCCACCACCTCGTGGTGCTACACAGATTATTAGAAATGGGTTAAGCAAGATATGAAAGTTAGCCAAGGCTGGGCAGTGGTGGTGCACGCCTTTAATCCCAGCACTTGGGAGGCAGAGGCAGGCAGATCTCTGTGAGTTCAAGACCAGCCTGGTCTACAAGAGCTAGTTCCAGGACAGGCTCCAAAACCACAGAGAAACCCTGTCTCGAACCCCCCCCCCAAAAAAAAAAGAAAAAAGAAAGTTAGCCAAGAAGAAGCTAGATATAATGGGCCAGGCAGTGTTTAAATGAATACAGTTTGTGTGTTATTATTTCCTGGGCTATGCTAGCCATGCGGGAGCCGGGCGGGACGAAAAGCAGGCCTGCTCGAGCTCAGATTCTCAGCAGCCCGTGAGGGCATGACCTACACTCTCAGTACCATGAGCCTGCATGTTAGGCTTGATAAATAACCATTTAACAAAGTAAGGTAAGAGCTTCATCCTTACGGCATCCTTCTGGTGCAAGCGGGCTTATTAGAGTCACTGCACAGAGGAGGGAGTGGAGGTCCAGCCTCCCCTGGATGCCTTCAACTTGGCTCTAAAGCTCCAAGCTCCCCAAGGTCAAAGCCCAACTCCAGGCTGTCCTTCCCAGGTGGGCTGCATACCCAAGCCTCACCCCCTATCATCACAACGCTCCTCAACACGCAGCACCCTGCCTGATATTTGATGTGTGTTCCACTGAATGAGAGAATAAATGTGCAGTAGTTTGAATAAGAATGCCACTCCCCCACCCCCCCCACCCCCGTTCATATTCTTGCATGCTGAGTCCCCTGTTGATGAACTGTTTGGAAAGATTAGAAAGCGTGGCCTTGTTGGAAGAGGTGTGTCACTGGGAGGGGGCGTTAAGGTTTCAAAAGCCCACACTAGCCCCAGTGTGTCTGTATCTTTCTGTGACCTGTGGATCAAGACGTGAAGCTCTCGGTTACTTCCCCAGCACCACGCTCGCCTACCTGCCGTCACACTCCCTGCTATGATGATAGTGAACTAATCCTCTGAAACTGCAAGTGAGCCCAATTAAATGCTTCCTTTTCTAAGAGTTGCCTTGGTCATGGTGACTCTTCCCAGAGATAGAACACTGACTTAGACTGACTGAATTCATCTCCTCAGATATTGATCGCTTTTTCCGGATTTCAGAAACTTGCCCTCCATCCCTCCGGCAGTCAGTGATAGGGGAGCTCAAAAGGTATGGAAGTTCTGCCCTGGTGACCTCTGCCCTGGGTGACCCGGAAGGTCTTCTGGAAGGGAAAGGAGTAAGTGACGTTAGGGATGGCACCAGTAAGTGGAGACTTCATGCTGAAGATGTGTCCTCCATGTCTGGCACTCAAGGGACACAGATGGGTCTCAGAGACCAGACAGAAAGCTCTGGAAGACAACAGGCCAGATTTACAGACTGAGGCCCTAGGGAGACACTGAAGGTTCTGGGAGAGAGCAGCTTGACTGGCACTTGGCTTTGGAAATGAAAGGCAGAGTGGAAGCCAGGGCAATCCATTACCTGGGTGTTTTCTGAGCTCCTGGGTCCGCATTCCAACTGTGTGGCCAGGTAACTTGGCCCTGTAGCATGTGACTCAGCTCCCTGCAGCCAACTCTAGGGCAGCAGTAAAAGTACTGGATAAAAACTGACAGAGCCCTGAGGTGACCCCTGCCTGAGCCATAGTGCATCATAGCCAAATGACTGGGAACTAGAGTCCTGGCCAGGAGACCTGGGTTCAAATCCTATCTGCATCATTTAGTAGCTGTGCATCACTGGCGAAGTGACTTAACTATTCTGTGCATCGGCTTCCTCACCAGCAGCATAGGGGTATCTGACGGTACCAATTCCTAGCACCCCATGAGGTTTACGGGAGAGAACACAAGAAGCTTCTGAGTGAGTCGATTCTCTCCTCCTAACACATGTGAATTCCTGGAGGGCAGGGAGGAGGCCTCTTTATCTGACCCATGACTGACCCTGGACTAGAGGGACCCTGGTCCATCTTGTGAGTGCCCAGTATTTGCAGAGGGTCTCTGATTAAGCTGGGGCCTTCCCTGATGTGTGCTGAGGCTGCTGGCATTTCCCAAGTGATACAAGCCAGCAAAGAAAAACCACGACCTGTGACATCCTGCTCTTGAGCAACCTGCCTGCAACTCTGACTTCCTGGCCAGGCTTCTTATGGCTTGACAGGCCAGGGGATGCCAGAGGGGGATCCTACCCGTCCCCTGCTCAGGAGGCCAGACGAGAACTCTGAGAGCCTCAGTTTCTCCTTCTAAAAAGAAAAGAGAATGGAGCCACCAATACTCTTTAAGTCAGTCAAGGGAATATGAAACTCAGCCCTGCCTGCCTCCTTGTGTGTGCACTGATTGGCACTGGAATGCTCAAGCCATCCCTGGGGTTACAGAGCATAGCTGAAGACAGAAAGACTTGAATCCAGGACTAGAGACCTGGCTTGGTGGTTAAAGCACTTGCCACACAAAGGTGGCAATTGGAATGAGACCCCCAGAAACCCATAAACGCCCAGTGGAAGTAAAAACCCACCTGTAATTCCAGTCTTGGAACGAAGAGACAGGGGATCCCCAGAACAAGCAGGCTAGCAAGATTAGCTACATCGGTGAGATCTGGGTTTGACTGAGAGACCCTGCCTCAAAGGATAAAGTGGAGAAACAATAAAGAACCTCAAGTGTTCAAGAACACTCATGTGGACACGCACTCACATGCATGCACATATATACCACAAGAAAGAAAAATCTCAAAAGAAAATCATTCAGAGAAAGTGTCACGTGCAAGGGCCTGATGCACAGGATGGTCTCGAAAGGCGTCCTGCACTCCTGGAATACCTACTTGCCTAGCCGTAGGGCGAACGTGATGCCAGGTTTGAAGACCCTGCCTGGCACTTTCTATTGCTGCACCCGGGGCCATGGGACTTAAGATCCCAACACTGCCATTGAGCAGCGAGGCCTGGGACACTGAGTGGATGGCTGCACACCAACCACCACGCTGCAGGCCTCTGGGAAATGGAGCCTCTGCTCCCATCCATTCCCATCTGGAATGGCTGTGGGTAGAGAGGCACTCCATGGCTTAGCCTGGGGCCAAGTTGCAGAACTATGGGCAAACCGGCCATCTTTGTTGGTTTAAGCCACTCAGTTTTGAGGTTTGCTTTTTTGGGAGGGTTGTTTTGAGACAGGGTCTCAAGTAGCCCAGGATGGCCTCAAATTCACTTAGTAACCAAAGGTGATTTTGGACTTTTGACCCTCCACCTCCCAGGTACTAGGATTACAGGCATGAGCCACCATGGTTGTTTTATCTTGTGCTGGGGATTGAACTCATGGCTTTGTGCATGCTAGGCAGGTACTTTCCAATTTGAGCTACACTTGCAGCCCATTCTGTAATACTCTGTCCCCTCTGATTATGGGGCAATGCCCTGGATCATGAAAATAAGAACTCTGAGGCCAGGCAGATGACTCAGAGTCTAAAGGAGCTTGCAGCCAAAACTGACAACCTGAATTCAATACCTGGGATCCATAAGGTAGGAGATAACCAACTCCTCTTTCCTACACACACAACACACACAACACACACATCCAATTCAAAATAAACAAATTTAAACATATATATTTACAATTCTTACCAGCTACTTTTCTTTCTTTTCTTTCTTTCCTTTCCTTCCTTCCTTCCTTCCTTCCTTCCTTCCTTTCTTTCTTTCTTGAGATCATAATATGTTGTCTTGGACTCCTGGGCTCAAGTCATCCTCTTGTCTCAGTCTCCTGAGTGTTGGGACCACAGAAGTGGACCTCCACACCCCTCTTTACTGTCTGCTTCTAAAGAAGCACGGGAAGCAGCAAGTGTTTGTGTTGCTCACTTAGGCTAGAGGACTCCCTACTCCAGCCATAGCTTTCTCCACACAGTGCCCTGGGGAGCTCCAGGGGGCACAACTTCCAACTGAGGAATGGAAAGACATACTGAAGGCCTCTTTTGGGGGGCTCTAGAATGGGGTGGAGAGCAGGACACCAGGTGTCTCAAAGGACCCAGTAGATTTCTCCCCAAGCAACGGTCCCACATACATGTTCTAAACCTTGGTCTCCCTGAATCTCAGAACACCCTCCTTCGGGAAAGTGATTCTGGCTGGCCGAGCTGTGTCCTTAGTGCCTAGCTGAAGAAATCAGAAAAACAAATAAAAAAAAACTACAGATGATCCAGCCTCTTGATGCCATTCCTGTCTGCTCATTAAAGAAGACATTGAAGGACTGGGGCGATGGCTTGGTGTGCAAGAGTGTGTGCTAGACAGTTTTATATCAACTTGACACACTAAAGTCATCTGAGAAGAGAGAGCCTCAACCAAGAAAATACCTCCTTTAAGATCAGGCTGTGAGTGCATGCCTTTAATCCAGAGATACACAGAGAAATCCCTGTCTTCAAAAACCAAACCAAACCAAACAACAGAACAAAAAAAACCCACATTGTAGGCAAGCCAGTAGGACATTTTTTGAGCCCGGGTGTTTCTCTGTGTAGCCCTGGCTGTCCTGGAACTCTCTCTGTAGAGCAGGCTGGGCTCAAACTCACAGAGATCCACCTGTCTCTGCGTCCCGAGTGCTGGGATTAAAGGTGTTCTCTGCCACCGCCCGGCCAAGTAGGACATTTTTTAAATTAGTGATTGGAAGGGAAAGATCTAGCCCATTGTGTGCAGTAACATCCTGGGCTGGTGGTCCTGGGTATTCTAAGGAAGCGGGCAGAGCAGCCCATGTGGAGCAGGCCAGGAAGCAGCACCCCTCCTGGCTTCTGTATCAGCTCCTGCCTCCAGGTCCCTGCCCTGTTTGAGTTCCTGTCCTGGCTTCCTTCACTGATGGACTACAGTGTGCAAGTGTAAGACAAACAGACCTTTTCCAAGCTGTTTTTGGTCATGGTGTTTTACTACAGCAAAAGAAATCCAAGACAGAATACTTTGTAAGCAAAGGTTAGGACCTGGTTGGGTTCAAATCGCCAGCACCCATGTAAAAAGCAAGATGTAGCTATAGACACCTATAACCCAGAGCTCTGGGGGTGGAGACAGTATTACTGGGGCTTGCTGGTTGTCAGCCTAGTTCAAGACGCAGTGAGAGTCCCTGTCTCAAGGGAATAAAATAAAAAGAGACAGAGAAAGTCAGGCGGTGGTGGTGCACGCCTTTAATCCCAGCACTCGGGAGACAGAGTCAGACAGATCTCTGTGAGTTCGAGGCCAGCCTGGTCTACAAGAGCTAGTTCCAGGACAGACTCCAAAGCTACACAGAGAAACCCTGTCTCGAAAAAACTAAAAAAGAAAGGAAGGAAGGAAGGAAGGAAGGAGAAAAGCAAAGAAAAGAAAAGGGAGGGGGACAGAGAAGGACACCAGACATCTTCCCCTGGCCTCCATGTGTAACACACAGACACACACACATGCAGAGACACAAGCAGACACACACAGACACACACATACACACACCCCAAATTCACCTCCTTCTTAATTCCCACAGCACCGTGACCACAATCTAACTGAAACAATGTAAAGAAGGAAAGATGAATTTTCAGCTTGTGGTCTCACAGGGTTTCAGTCCATGAAGGCAGGGGAATGTGTGGGGAAGGGTGTTCACGTGACATGGAGGTGGTGACTCACGGCTGACAACTTGCCTCAAGCTGGCTTATAATGTCCACAACATCAAGCTTACCCCTCACCACAGAGACAGCCAAGTCACCTGGATGCAGGAAGGGCCTCCAATTCCAGAACATTCCAGCTGTGGGCTGGTGAGTCATGGGCCAGAACGAAGCTTAGCTTCCAGGACCGTTCATGGGAAGGACAGACAGACAGACAAGGACTACAGAAGAGCTCGAGGAAGTCAAAGGCTCTTAAAAGGTAGTGACCGTGGATGGCCAGCCGGGCTACACGCGTAACCCCCACCACATCTCATCCTTTTGCCAGATGAGAATTCAGTCCACTCTGTCAAGACACCAGTTGCAAGAGTGAGACCGAATGGCTGGGAACTGGCTGAGTCCAAAGCTGAACCCTGGAGGCCCGTCCTGCCCACAGCCTTGACCTCCATTATCTCCATCCATGACAAAGTGTACCCCAGCTTCGCCAGGGCCACTGATAACTCCTGTGATGTCCAGATGACAGGAGAACCAATGCCCAGAGACCTGTGGCCTTCCCTAGACTTCTCCATCGAGGCTTGGAAGACACCAGAAGAAAGAGGAACCTTGACTCCCCAGCTCCCTCCTCCTGTGTGTCCCCAACAGTACCTAGGAGTTGTCTGGGTGTCTGCTCAACTGCTTCCTCTTCCCAGCATCCCCAGCTTCCCCCTGAAATCTGTCTTGGGACTTTTGATGCCCCCGTGGTCTGGCTTTGTCATCCACTCTGAATGTTTATTGTACTTAGAAGACAATACACTAAGCCTAGAATAGTATTCTTTTGATAAAATCTCAGCGCCTCGTGGTGGCACACCAGGCCTCCTTGGGCAAACTTCTCTCTATGCACCTCCCTTCTCTTCCCACCCAGGGCTTCTTCTATGGTTATATTCTTCCTCAATCTCAAATTCAGGAGCTTTTCCACCTCAGGGCCTTTCCACTGGCTAGTCTTGCTTTCTGAGGCTTGCCAACTTATTTCACTCAGTTGGAGTCAGGGGGCATTTCCTCAGGGAAGCTGTTCCCACCCAACCTCTTCTTTGTAGACACTCTGTCCCAGAGTCCAGATCAGGCTACTTCACAGACTGAACTTTTTTTTTTTGAGACAGGATCTCTATATGTATCCCTGACTGCCCAGAAATTGACTGACTAATGTAGACCAAGTTGGACTTGAACTCACAGAAATCCACCTGCCTCTGCCTCACTAGCATTGGGATTAAAGGTGTGCACCATCACATCACAGACTGGGTCTTGAGCCTCTACTGGACACAGGATCCCTGGGTAGAAAGCTGTGTGCCAGGAACCCTTTGCTAGCCTGGGCTTGGCTCAGGTTGGGTGTTTTGGGGAAGGGTCACTATGAAGACAATACCTGGAGCAGTAATATAGTGTGGTCCGGAAGGCTCTAGATCCAGGAAGGACCTCAAAAATATACCCAGAGTTTTAGATGTCTAACACATAACTAACCCTCTAACTAAGCTGAAGGGTTCCCAAGGCACTGCAGACAGCAAGAAGTAACCTGCCCATTGTGAGGGCAACTTGGCCCCAAGGTATCAGGCTAGTGCAACAGTAGGTTTTAGAGGACCAGCCTTGGAACCAACCATCACAAGGCATACTTTTGTTTCCTGAAACATATGTGTCCAGGCTAATGCCCCCTGAGAGGAGACTCTCTTACGTGAGAGAGAAAGCCCAAATCTATAGCACAGGATGGGCTCACTCTGGACAAGTGGCCACGGGGATGGAATAAAAACCCAAATCACTAGTCATGAGTGACACCCCTACAGTACTCTCAGGTTGACACCAATACCCATTTCACAGATGAGGAAATAGAGCTGCAGGGTGAGCACGGTGAGGCCCCTCAAAGGTCATGTTTGAGATCCAGCAGCTGTTGTAGCAAGAGTGGGAGGCAGGGACCGTAGGAGGGCTGGGTCACTAAGGACACTCACTGGGCCCCTCAGGAGTAAGTCCACACTGTCTGAGGACTGGAAGTTACCATGAGAGTAGGTTGACCCATGTTTACCTACTTGACCCGGTTCCCCCACCACAGTTGAGTCAAGGCTACAGCCTCTTTAGACGAGGCTGTTCAGTTGGGGATTTTCTATCTGCCAGAACCATGAGCCAGAATACACTTTTTTCTTAATAAATTTCACAGTCTCAAGTGTTGAGTCCTAGCAACAGATGATGATAGTATTCAAGGGATCAAGCAAGCTCTCTGGTTGGTCACTGGGAGAGCTGGGATTTGAACCTACATCTGAGCACCGGTTCCCTAGGTACAAGGGGAGACACTCAGAGAGCAATAGCTAGGGACAGGACCTCTGCATGAACACTCTCACGCCTACTCCCGGTGAGGATGGCGTACTCACTGTTGGGAAGCAAGGTCAAGAGGGAAAAAGAAGTTTGGGGAACTCAGCCCCCTTGTCCCGTCACAGGGACCAGTGCCAGGTCTTGGGATTCTTTCTACAGGACTGCTTTGGGAAGAAACAGCATCAAAGAACTGAACACTTACCAACAGTGGGCAACTGTTTAGGAAGAGGTGGGGGCGGAGTCCCTCACCACACAGTGCTGCCCCCTTGAGAACAAGGATCTCTTTACTGTCCTGGACATCAGAACAGATAGAGCTTAGGAAGGGCCCCGTCAGGAGAGCTCTGGTTCCTGGCCTGACGACATGGCCAACCAGAAGCTGCTTCAGTGACAGGCTGAGGGTAAGGCACAGGTGTGGGCAGGCGACCGTCATCCTAGGAATGGAGTAGACAGAAGCCAGTGAGGGGAGACTCTGGGCTAACTGCCTACAGCTGGAGCTCTGTCCGCCCTGAGTGGTGTGCAGCGTGGCGGGGCCTCTCTTCCTCAGCCATAGAAGCCTTGGGTTCCGTAGACCCCGGCTCCTCCAGCAACACAGTTTCCCTTTCCCAAAGCTGTGTGGCCCAAACCTGCCTGTAGGAAGAAAGTGCTAGAGAGGCCCAGGAGTCTTTCTACAAATACCAAAGGCAGCCTTGTGAGCAGAGACCATTTATTCCCAGCATCCTCAGAGACTAGGCCTTCATCGGGAAGGAGGGCACGGCCTGGATGGACATGGAGAGATTTAAGGGGCACGCTGCTGGCCACAGACCCCTTACCCTCAGCTGTGAGTGCCATATACATGGAGTCTCCCTGCTTGGGGGAAGAGAGACCGCTGCCAGCCTTGGTGCTCAGGGGTTCCTCATCTCTCATATTCTGTGATCAGTCTGCAGCCTCACACTTCCACATTTTAGAGGGTCAAAAATCATGTGAAGGACCACTTTGCAAAGGAATATGTCACTCTGTTGAAGTGTGTGGCAGTCTGGCATGGTGGCTCAAACCTAAAATCACTCAGGAAGCTAATGTAGGCGGGTCAAAGGTTCAGGGTCAGTCTGGGCTACATATTGTGTTTGAGACTAACATAGAATACAAAAAAAGATCCTATCTAAAGAGAGGGGGCGAAGAGAGAGAGTTTGGCAATATCTTCCACTCAGGAGTGTGGTGTCCATATGGTCATCACGACATGGCTTTAGGGTCACTGTGTATGCCCACACACCCACTGTGTCCTTGCACAAGGCAATTGGGCAACTACCCAGCCCCCACACACATCCCTTCTGGCCAGGATCCCAAACCTGGTAGAAGGCCTCTGGTGGTGCCCTGGTGGCACCCAGCCGCTCTGATGTTCCCCCAAAGATCCAGGCAGTTTCAGAAACTCCCCTTGTGATTCCTTACAGGGCCCCAGCTTCCTCCAGAGAGTGAGCAGCTAGTGAGTAAACAGAACTCTCCCTGCCTGGCCCAAGGGTAAGTCCAGAGTCCCCGGGTGGCCACAGACCAGCAGCCCGATGTGTCATCCCATCCAGTCGGCTGCTTGTTTATTGCAGGTCCTGGGAGCGAGCCAGGCTGGCAGTCACAGCAGCTTTAGTACTTAGTGTGAGATGCTGGGGTTGGGGGTGTAAACCGGCCCTGCCGCATTTGCCTGGCACATGCAAGGCCACGGGTTCAATTCTCAGCAGAACTCCAGGTATGTCCGTCCACCAGTATTGCTCCCTCACCACGAGTTCAGAGTATGACAAGCAGAGTGACCGGGCTTCCTGCGACATCCAGGCTCCAACCCGCTAGAGCAGGGGCACTAGGTGCCAGGCCTGATCCTGGTGCTTAGGGGACAATGCTCTTCCATTTCTAAGGTGGAATAGATGGTGCCACAAAGAGCGGAGGACCCCTGGGATGGCGGTACTCCCATCTCCATGTGACAGGAAGTCCCTGGGCAAAGCAGAGCCTCTAGCAGCGCTGGGGGAAGGGAGGTCACTGCAGCCACTTTGGGGGGGATCCAAAGATATCTGGGTTTCCAAAGGCTTCGTGGTAGGGTCATTCAAGGACAATGAGTTATCTCCAGCCCATTTTGTAGGCTTCAGTTCAGGGAGGCTGGGCCAGGAGAGTCTCTTTGCGTGCATTCCCTGTGGAGCAGAGGCCTATGTGATGGTGGGTGCAGGCTGTCACGGTGCCAGTGGTGACGAGCGTTCACCCTTTAACTTCCCTTTGCCTCAGGAGTAGGACCAATTGGTGCCGGTGCTTTGCCCACAGGGTGCCATGTGTACAAGAACCAGAGGCTGGTAGCATGCCAGTATAGCCATCACCTGAGACCCAGGGAGAGACGGCAAGCCACAAGGGTGTTGGCAAGGAGGCTTGGATCCAGCCTGTGGCTTCTCCCTGAGCGGACACTAGCCTGACAGCGAGTGCCCACCATGGGGACACAGAAGTCAGTGCTCTGGGCAGCAGCTGAAGGCTTCACTCTGGGCTACCACTGAATTCTGGGGCTTTAGTTCAAGCCACAATAGCTTTCCAGCTTGGAGCTAACCTGATCTTGAGGGTAGACTCAGCTGCTCTCTAGCCCCAGCTAACACTGGGTGTCACTTCTCAGAGACCATCGTGGGCCCGTGGTCCTCCTTTCCCCCTTCCTCCACTGAGAACATGACCTCAGTGCAGCTGCCCAGAGGTGGTTCTGTCTCCTGCTCCGGGTAGTGAGGGGCATGGTCCACTTCCAATGCCGCTTCAAGCTCAGGCTCCGGAGATCCCGCCAGACCCCGGCCCTCAGGGACTTCGGTCTTTACAGAGCCCACAATCACCGTGTCAGCCTTCATGATGTAGATCTTCTCTGCAAAGCAAGGGGAGGTGTGAGGGCGGGGAGACCATGGCCTCAGCCCGGCGAGACCACGGCCTCAGCCCATTTCCACCTCGCCTGCTGAGAGACTTCAGACAGATAACACCGCCTCTCTGGCATGGAGAAAACTTTGTGGGGCCACCCATGATTTCCCAGGCGTGTCATCAGGTGATCAGAGAAAGATAAAATGCATTCAGTCCAGGAGATAAACCGTAAAAGAGGCCAGGATAGCAGGAGCACTAGGAGACACGACAGAGCCACAGATGTTCCTGGCTCTTCTCAAGAGCCAGCTCTGGGGCCCAGTATTCCCATGAACAGCCCCTCACTATCACCACTGTTAATCTAATCTACTACCTGGCTAAGAACCTGAGGCCTCCCTAAGGTAAGATTCGGGGACACCTCCAGAGAAATGTCCAGCCGCCTGGCTACCCTCATTTTCACCCCGGCTGCCCAACGTGACCTGGTTTGCCTGGGACTGATAGTCCCATGTCCCAGGAAGCCTTGTCAGTCTGGGCAAACTTGGCTGGTTGGTTAGCCATACTCTTCAGAAGCGTGGGTCCTGATACCCAACAGCAGCTGGGGACTCTGTGCTTCGGTCAGCAGCTTCCCGAGTCTCACTGACAGCCAGCAGGGTGGATGATGAGTGTCAAGTGGACGGGTAACCTAGTCCCCAACACTAGGACATGCGACCGTCCTTAGCACAGGCTGATCCAGGAGGGTTGCTGGAATGGCCTTTTGTGGAGGGAGTCGGGGAACCTTGGGGAAACAAAGCCCTTTGCACTGGGAAGCAGAAGCCTGGATTCACAGGGGCAGCTGACTCTACTCATGGGCATGGCACCTATGGCTTCAGCCAGGGGCTGCATCCCCTCCTCCCGCTGTCCCATTCTGCAATGGACTCTGCAGAGAGAATGGGGAAGCTCAAAAAGGAACTTAAGAGTGGGGGTGGGTGGAGGCAGGGGGCACATGGACCCCTGCCTCCGGGTTACACCCTCAGATTCAGGAAGCCCAGAAGCCTCCCAGATGCCCTGACATGCCTGAGAGCATTGCACCAATGCCAGCTCTTCTATTTCGGTTTCCCACACACCCAGGGAGAGAGAAGTATAGGAAATAACAACAAGCAGAGGGAAGGGCAAGAGAAAGAAGCAAACTGTGTGTCCCACGGGTTCCTCAGCCCCCACCCCACATCCTCCATCATCTGAGGGGCTGGCAGAAGATGGGAGCCAGGCAGGGCCTGGCGGCTCAGAACTAAATCTGGAGAAACTGAGGCAGGAAGACAGCAAGTTCAAGGCTAGTTTGGGCTACAAAGTGAGTGGGTTCAAGGCCAGCCTGGACAACTCAGTAAAATTCGGTCCCAAAGAAAAAAGTAAAAAGGATGCTGCGGAGAGGGAAGTATGTGCAGCATTGCAAGTCTGTAACAGCCGCAAGCGGACAAGGAGACCTGAGGATCAGAAGTTCAAGGTTATCCAGAAAGCAGACAAAAGCCAGGGAGGTTGTCTAGCAGGCAAAGTGAGTGCTGGTTCTACAAGGATGAAGACCACAGTTCAGAACCCCAGCAGCCATGTGATGCCTGGGTGGGTGTGGCAACAGCCTGTAATGACATATGGGAGGCAGAGACAGGGGATCCCTAAGCAAGCTGACTAGCTAGGCTAATTGCATCAGTGAGCTCTGGGTTCAAGTGAGAGACTCTGCTGCAAGACATAAGGTGGAGAGCAATCAGGACAACCAATGTCAACCCCTGGCTTCTGCACATACACACACATGAATACTCACACACACATGCACTCATGCACACACACACACATGCACGCACACACGAACGCATGCACATTCAAACACACCACACACACAATTTTCAATTTTAAAAATAAAAGTTTAAAACAAACATGGGTGGTCTGTAGCTCAGTAGTAGGACACTCCCAAGCATGTAGAAGGCACCAGGTTCAATCCCTGGTACTAAAAACGACAGATGGGACCATAGGTCAGGTGCTGGGTTCACCTCAGAACAGGTCAGAGGAGCCGACAAAGGAGAGATGAGGGGCCGGGGAACTGAGAAGCAGAGGATATGGTGCCTGACACCGAGCCAACAACCTGAGCTCAATCCCCAGGATTCACGTGGTTGAAGTAGAGACCTGACTCCCAAAAGCTGTACTCTGACCTCCACACTCATGCATTGGCAAACGAGAGAGAGAGAGAGACAGAGAGAGAAAGAGAGAATAGACAGAGAAAATTATGTAGATGAGAGAGGAAGGTATTTCAAGATGGCTCAACAGATGGAAGTATTTTCTGCCAAACCCAAAGACCTAAGTCCGATCCCTGGGACCCACATGGTAGAAGGAGAAAACTGACACATACAAGTTGTCCTCTGACCTCTACAGGCAGCACAGGCTCCCCACCCCCAGCTGCTTAGGGGAAGTGATGGAAAGGAGAGGCAGAGGGGGCACAGCCAGAGAAGAAGGTTTAGGCCCATTTGTCCTTGTTGGGAACTTAATGGGGAGGCTGCTCTTCTGGTGTGTCACAAAACAGACAAAGGGGTCACTGGAGACCTGGTGTCTCCAATGACCTCTGAGGCCTTCCCTCAGTAGCCCCACCCTCATGCCCAGCCCTTACTACCTCCCTCCCTGCACAAGCTCTGGCCCTGTCTCCAAGTTCCAAGCCCTTTGGTCATCCTGCACTCAAACGCCAGAAGGACTTCTTGGAAAACCAAAGGAGCCTTTGGCAGTGTTTTCCCAAACACATTCTTCGCCAATAGAACTTACCAGAACTTACCAAAAGCTGTGACTGCACACATTTCTCTGAGACAATGACAGCTTTCGAGCGCTTACCTCCACAGACCACCATGGAAATGTGAAGAACCCTCACCCATGGAGGCCCTTCCAGCACCGTGGCAGGGCCAGTGACCCTCCAGAGAGGGAGACAGGGCCCACGGAGCAGCTGCCCTGGAGAGGCTGGGACACTGGGTGGAGGAGCTCAGCAGAGAGCACTGCCCTGCTCAGAGTAGACTGTGAGAAGGTGGTCACTAGGACACCAGGAGGTGACCAGGCTCCGAAGAGGGGAGCTGCCTGCTGGAGGTGAAGCAACAGCCCTGCCGAGCAGCTTAGGGAGAGAGGGAGAGAGGGATGGAGGGAGGGATGGAGGGAGGAGGAGAGAGACAGAGAGCTGAAAGTCAGAAAACCACCCCTAAGAGGGAGAGCAGGTGAGTTGGATGAGATAGAGCGGTTGGCTGAACCAGTCTTGAATGCCAGAGTGAGAACTGAACGCTCCATCTACACTGGTGGGGACAATATATACACATCAGTGGGTCTCGACCTGCTAATGCTGAGACCCTTTAATACAACCTCATGCTATGGTGACTCCAACCATAAAATTATTCTCATTGCTACTTTATAACTGTAATTTTGCTACTGTTAGAAGCCATAATGCAAATATTTTTGGAGACAGAGGTTTGCTGAAGGGGTCAAGACCCACAGGTTGAGAACCTCTGATGTGTTCTGGGGTGGTAGGAAGTGAGGAAGGAGGCAGGGCCCATAGGAGCCACGACGAATGCTTGTCCTGGCTGGAGGGCAGAGAGATGGGAGATGCTGGGGGGTCAGGGCTGGCCTCCAGGTTCCTGCTGCTATCCACGGGTGGTATGGACAACCCAGTGCTTCAAGGCCCATCAAATGTGGGTTTGAGTCCCAGCAGTTCAATAAGAAAACTTGCTCCACATCCCCCTACCCCGAGCCTCAGTTTCCCCAGCCATGAAAGAGGGATAAAGTCCTTCCCAGAAGTATGTGACAGACACAAAGAGATATTGCCAGATAAGTGTCTGACGTCACCAGCCTGCCTGCCTTCAGGCCAGTAGGGAAGGATTCTCTTTCTCTTTAATAATGACCATCACGGACAATTCTGTACTCTGTCAATTATGTCTTAAATAAACGCTGATTGGCCAGTACCCAGGCAGGAAGTATAGGTGGGACAACCAGACAGGAAGTAGAGGTGGGGCAATGAGAACAGGAGTATTCTGGGAAGAAGGAAGCTCTTTCTGCAGTCCTGCCCAGATACCAAAGAAGCAGGATGTGACCTGCCTCACTGAAAAAGGTACTGAGCCATGTGGCTAACATAGATAAGAATAATGGGTTAATATAAGTTATAAGAGCTAATAAGAAGCCTGAGCTAATGGGCCAGTCAGTTTATAACTTAAAAAAAAAAATGACCATCACAGCTCTCATCAGCACACGCCCACTTAGTGAATGTCCCCAGCAGTCCCCATGAAGTGACACTTGTGCCATTCTCCCTGGACAGAAGCTTGACCTGGGGCAGAATGAGTGGTGGTAAGGGATGCACCCCTCCCCTAGCCCCATCCAGAGCTCAGCATCCGTCTCTTTTTGCCCACTGATTTCAACCAGGACCTTCTAATAGGCGGACTCACCAATCCTATTGTTCGTGTGTTCCGTGGATACCCGGGTCTCTGGAGGTTCCCTGGGGGTCAAAGGATTCCCAGCTGTGCTGTCATCCAACAGTGGCAGGCTCTCCAGGAAGGCTGCCCCAACATTGGTACACATCTGCATGGTTGGAGGGTTCACGGGGCTCAACTTGTGTCCTGTGCTGGCATCTGTCACTGACCCGCTTCTCTTTGGCTGCTGTGAACAGGAGTAAGAGCTGAGGCAGGGCTGCCCCCACTCCACTAAACTGCCAGGGAGCTTTAAAGATGCCACAAGTCACGTGACAGCATGAGGTACCTGTGTGGGGCCTTCCCAAGAATGTCCACGTTTTTCTCAAGGTTTTGTTTTTTAATCAAGATAGTGTCTCACCAAATAGCCGTGGCTGACCTATAACTTTATTTTAATACATAAACCAGGCTGGCCTATGAACTCACAGCGATCCATCTGCCTCCGAGGCTTCTCAAGCGCTGGGATTAAAGGTGTGCACCCAGCTACTGTTTGGTCTTTCATTGTGACAGTCTTCTCTAGTCCAGGCTGGCCTCAAACTTGATAAGCTGCTAAGGATGACCTTGAACTTTTGATCCTCCAGCATTCACCTCCCTAACACTGATATTGGGGGGGAGGGGCGGGATAGGGTGCTACCACGCCCAGTTTATGATGGGCTAGGGCTCCAGCTCAAGGTTTTATGCTTCACAGGCAAGCACTCCACCTACCAGGCCGCATCCTCCACTCACTAGATGGAGCGGCGGTCAGTGACTCACACACGCTCCGCTTACTACGAGTGCCGTTCTAAGAACAACGTGTCACCCTGCATGGTTGTCATATGAGCACCTGCCTCTCTTACGGATGGAGAAACTGAGGCTTGGAGGAGTGCAGGAACTCACCCGGGGTCATCCAGGAAGTCTACTTTAGGCTCACCACCTTCTGGGGCCTCTTCACTCCCAACCTCTTGGGAAAGAAGTCTTTAACTGTATCCTAATACAGTTCTTTTTTTTTTTTTTTTTTTTTTAAAAAAAAGCCACATCCTCACTCAGAACTGTGTTGGTTTGGTTTCTCAAGTTCATGAGTTTAGTGCAAAGGGAAATGAGATACCTGCTCTGCGACCTTCACCTTCAGACTTCAAAGGAACCCAGGTTGAGGGGTTCAGAGGACAGATCTATGTCATCTTGGTTCTCTTACGATGACTTGAAGGCCAGGGCTGGTGATAAAGCTCAAAACTGTAGCGCTTTGCCTAGCACTCGGATTTGATTCCCAGAAGAGGAAAACCAAAACCAAAATGAACAAACAAATAAAAAAACCCACTCATTTTAGCCAGGCATGGCACATGCCTGTAATCCTCACACTTGGGTGGTGGAAGCAGGAGGATCAGAAGTTCAAGACCAGCCTCGGCTACATAAGACCTTGTCTAAAAAAATATAAATAAATAGGAACTGTGGGGGGGGGGGTGAGCTCGGTGGTTAACAGCGCTGCTGCTCTTACAGAGGACCATGGTTCGGTTCTCAGCACCCACACAGTGAATCACAACCATCTGTAACTCCAGTTTCAGGAGAGCCGATGCCCCTTTCTGACTTCCGCAGGTACCAGGAATGTACGTGGTCCGCATACATACGTGCAGGCAAAAATCCATACACATAAAACAAAATTTACAAATAAAAAGCGTAAACTGTGTGTGTGGGGGGGGTAGCTGTTATGAGAGAGAGAGAGAGAGAGAGAGAGAGAAGCAACTTGCTCAATGGGAAAAAAGTGAAAACTGTCTGCAGCATAAGCACCTAACACATAGCCACAGGAAGTTCTCATCAACCCTGCCCCCACCCACCTCCAATCCCACCATCACATGTCCCCTGGGAAGCCCGACAAAGGACAGGTCTCCAGAACAACCTTAACGGGGTCTCCGCAAAGCCCTGCACCTGGCCCACGTGGAGCACCCTGTAAGAGGTGATGCAGGTGCCCCCAAAGGATGCAGTCGGGGACCAGGACCCAGCACCTGCTCTGAAGTCCCATAGTACAAGCTGGGGTTCTAAGGCAGCCACCAGCTGGGTCACCCCTAACTTGTCTGACTGCCATTTCCTCTTTTACTAAATGTGACAAGTGTACCAGCGCCTGAGAGTCAGGACTCTCTGAGGTAACTTCTAGAAAGCACAAAGGAAGGTGCCTAGCAAGCCAGATGTGGTGGTGCACACCTGGATTTTGAGGTCATTGTGGGCTACTCAGCCAAAGCCTGGAGAGAGGGCAGGGGAGGAGTGTGAGTGCCTAGCAGATAGTAACCGGTCAATACAGCTAACTTTGCAAGTGTCTGTGGCTGGTGTCTGTCAGCCAGCTGGGAGGGCAAGCCTTCCAGAGTAAAGAGATAAATAATCACAGCCTCCCTCCAACCCAGACTTAGGACCTCAAAGTGGCCCAAACCAAACTGCTGTTTGCAGTCCTGGTGGAAATTCCCTGGGGCCGAGCCAGGTGCTAGAGGTTGCTGTGGGGTGGGGCTCTCTGTCCTGGGCCAAGTCCTACCATGGGGCCCCAGGCTAAGCCCCTGGGCTCCTAGTTCCCACAATCTGGAACCCTGGGTGTCAAGGAAGGAGAAAGGTCTCCTGTCTTCCTAAGGCCCAGCAGCCCTGAAACCACAGATCTGTGAAGTCAAACAAAAAGACAGTAGCCGGGGGTGGGGGGAGTGGGGGTGATGGGGGTGGAGGAATGGGGGGGGTATTGGAATGGCACTTACAGTTGGGTTTTCAATAGGTTTGGAATCTGAAAGAAAAAAAGAAGTAGTGATGTCACCAAAAAGAGTTTGACACCCCGCAGCACTCCCCATCTGTTGCCAGACAGTACCCTAGGATCTCAGTGAGGCTGAGCATTGCCCACCCCAGGGCTCATGCCCCCAGGATGGCAGTAGAAATTTTCAGGATGAACCCCTGGCATGCCTGAAGCCAGTCTCTGAAGAGGGAATGAGCTGGGGCTTCCCTTCCACAAGCCAAAAGAGGCCAGGCTGGGCCCTGCTCTGTCTGCCTCTCTTCTCTGTACCACCCTGAGGCGGCTTCTGAGGACTCTGGAGATGCCTGAGCCACAGTTCTCAGGGCCCAACCTTTCTCTGATCATCTCAGCCCCTGCCATTCACCCCAGTATCCTTTTGTCTTAAATAAGGACCAACTACCCAAGAGCATGGTGACATTTAACCATAGCTCGCCAGCCGCCTGAGAAAGAAGGAAGTGGCCCCATTACCAAGCCCAACCTAACACAAGCTACCCCAGGTCCACCAGGACCATACCACAGGAGGACAGAGCCTTTCCTGATTCCCAGGAGGCCACCTAGAGACCCTGTGATGCCAACCGGATTCACACTGACAAACCAACCAGGGCAGGAAAGCCATCATGCCAGAGGAGCTGCTTCTAGAACATGCTTTCTGGCTTAGCAGCTTGACCCTGAATTCCAGTTGACCTGTGCACAGCAGATTAACCGATAACAGAAATGTCACGCGGCCGCTGAAGCTTGGGATGAGCTCTTAGCGGTCTGGCAGGGAAATGGGCTAGAGAGATGCTCAGAACAACCACCTCATGAAGTGACATGACCAAGTCTCAGGTTAGCAAAGGTGCTTGCTTATGTAATCTGGTAACCACTGTCCCTGGTAGAGTGGTCACTTCAGGAAGTTGTGGCTTGTTCTCTTTAGGTGACCACTAACCACCAAGTCCAAGCCACTGATAATGCTTCAGGTACTCTCTGGCTTGAGACACAAGTTCTGTTTGAATGGGCTTGGTTTTTCTAAGATTTTGTTATTATTCTGTGAGTGTTTTGCCTGCATGTGTGTTTGTGGACAACACGCATGCCTGGTACCCAGGGAGACCAGGAGAGGGTGTTAGATACCCTGGACCTAGAATTACAGACAGTTGCGAGTCCCCCTGTGGGTGCGAGGAATTGAATCCCAGTCCTCTGGAAGAGTAGCCAGCTCTGATCCATTGAGCCGTCTCTCCAGCCCATGGTGTGTTCATTTTGTCTGATTCTCATTTTATGGGACAGGATTTAACTGGCTATTTTAAACGTGACATCAGCGAAACTAAATCTTTGTCCTCTGGAAGCAATCCTGAGTTTTGCAATCAGCCAGCTGGTATATGGTGTCAAGTCATTGTGGGAACCTGGAGAAGAAAAAAGCTTCTGCCAAAGAATCAAGAAGATAAACAAAGGATGCTGAGCCCTGTCTTGAGGAAGAAGCAGTGAGATAAGGGCTGAGAGCTGTAAGTAGGCTCCCTCTCTTTACAGGGCCTCCTGGCTAGCACCCTTGGTGCCTTTGAACCAGGCTCCCCCCCCCCCCCCCCCCCCCCCCCCCCCCCCCGTAGGGACCACACCTTCAGGAAGTCACACTAGTGGAGATAAAAGCAGGAGTGTTTATAATTACTTCAAAGCTGAAAAGATACCAAGTGTCAAACACCAGTGTGACTGGGCCTGCTAACCCAACACCACCTTCGTGGAGGGCATCCGGCTCTACTTCACAGCTCTAAGACTCAGCCTTTTTATCTGGGAAATGGGACAGCCCTGGCCAACTTCAGAGGGGTTTAGGAAGATAGGATAGAGAGCTCAGAACAGCAGGTAGGGCTGGGGTGGTGTGGGGGAGGGGGATTAGTGGTAGAACCTTTGTCAAGTGTGAAGGCAGAACTCTTCCAGGAGCAAGCATGTGCGCACACACACACACACACACCACACACACCACATACACACCATACACCATACACACATCACACACACACGCCACACACACCATACATACACACCACATACACACACCACACACACCACATACACACCATACACACATCACACACACACGTCACACACACACCATACATATACAACACACACACTACACATACCACACACACACAGAGTAGAATTTCTGTGATAAGTCATCTGGAGACTGGGGTGTGTGCAATGAGCATGGCTCTGAGCTCTGAGGTTTTCCCCCTCCAAATCCAGAACCCCGGTCTCACTGTACAAAATAAATTTTAGACAAGTCCCAGCAGGGGGAATCTTGCAAACGTCTGACCAGTGTTGTCAAAGGCCACTTAGGTCAAAAGGAAGTCTGAGAAGCTGCTACAGGCCAGGCAGCGGGGGTGGGGAGTGGGAGAGAGTGGGGGGCTAAGGAGATGTCTGACTGAGTGTAAGAAGGGTCCCTGGCACCTTAAAGTAAAACAAGTAAAGACAGAATAAAGGGTGTCTTTTGTTATTTAATCACAATAGTTGGGGCTGGGGATGTGGCTAGCAGGTTAAGAGCACTGGCTGCTTTTCCGGAGGATTGGGATTTGGTTCTCAGCACCCACATGACGCTCACAACCTTTTTAACTCTGATTTCAAGGGATCCAGGGCCCCCTTCTGACCTTACTGGGCACCCTGTAGTTATATACGTGCAAGCAATTGCTCATATGCATTTTAAAAAATTAAACTTATTTAACTATGGTAAATGTACCACCCCGATATAAGAGGTCAATAATGAAATCAGCTGGGCACGGGCACACTGGAACTCCGTTATTTTCTGTTTGGACGGGGTGGAGTAAGACAAGGTAGTCTCCAGCTGGAAACTAACTTGAGGATGACTTTGAACTTCTGGCCCTGCTGTCTCACCTTGCAAGTGCTGATACTGCAAGTATGTACCAATACATCTATGGCTTTGAAACAGGGTCTCACTATGTAGCCCCTGGCTGGAATGAACACACAGAGATCCACCTGGCTCTGTGGGGATTAAAGGCGTATACCACCTGCCTCTGTCTCCCAAGTGATGAGGCTCCAAGTGTCTATCACCGTGATATTTTTGAGTTGCTCTCCTCTTTTCTGGAGCCTTCCAGGCCATCTCTTTACCTAACGAACCCACTGACTAAGCCTGCTGGGTTCCCAGTAAATGTCTATCCTGCCTCCCGCAGCTGTGATGGGACTTCAGGGAGAACTCAGGGGCAGAATGAAGAGAGTTCTTTTATCCTAAAACTCTTCTAAAAAGTGAAGTCTTGAGCCGGGCACATGCCTCTAATCCCAGCACTCAGGAGGCATAGGCAGGTGGATCTCTGTGAGTTCGGGATCAGCCTGGTCTACAGAGTGAGTGCCAGCTGAGGCTACACAGAGAAACCCTATGTCGAGGAAGGGTGCTGAGGACACCTGTGAAGCCCTGGAGGCTAACACAGCTTAGACACTCTATAACAGGGGAAAGAAAAATATAGATTCTAACTCTCAGCAACAAGCATGCACTAACATCAAGGTTAAAAAAAAAAAAAAAGACAGAATCTAAGGCAGGAGAATCCACGCCTTTGATCCTAGCACTCAGAAGGCACAGGCAGCCGATTTTTGAGTTCAAGGCCAGTCTGGTCTAAAGAGCAGTTCCAGGACAGTCAGGGCTATACAGAACAAATCCTGTCTCGAAAAGCCAAAAAGTAAATAAATAAATAAAATTAAAAAAAAAAAAAGCTTAAGAGGCAGAATCTAGGAGGCCCCAGCATCTGTCAACAGTCCTTTTCAACCCATGAGTACTCTGAGAAAGATCCAAAGCGGATCCTGCCAAGGGCAGAGTTCAGATTGCCCAAGCACTCTTCCCCTCAAGCCCTTGCTTTAGCCTGCTTGTCCTCATTTGTTGGTTTCCTGGTTTTTTGGAACAATCACAATATTCTCGTAAATCCATCCGGCGCCCTAGGATGCGAGTCCAGGACATTATGTACAGCGGTGGCCTGGGCAATGGTATCTCCTGAGCTGCTCCGAAGGCTAGAGTCGTGAGTGCTGAGTGCAGAAGCAGGATTCAAAGCTCTGTCCCGCCCTTCCCTGAGCTCTCCTTGCCAGTCCTGACCTGACACAGCTGTGGGAGGCAGGGCAGTCCCAAGGTAGAAGTTAGCTACTGGGAACCCAAGGTAGAAGTTAGCTACTGGGAACCCAGCAGGCCTAGGAGGAGAGGTCACCTGAAAGGCCTTCAGAGAAGAGGACAATCCCCTGCAACTCAAAATAGCGAGGTGGTACACACCTGGAGCCCCAGCAACCTGGGAGGCAGAACCAGGTAGATCCCTGTCTGTATTCATACCAGCCATGGCTACGTAGTGAGAACTGGTCTCAAATATAAATAATATAAATATAAACATAAAAAAAAGATAAATTCAAAGCTAGTCTCAATTACATACCATGACTGAGGACAGCTGGGCCATGTGAGACCCTATCTCAAAAAGTCAAAAACACAAAAAAGGTAATGCCAACTCAAGAGGACAGGACATGTCCTGAGGGATTCCTGCTTCCCAGCTCTGGGATAGTGATCAAGAATCTGCTACAATGATGGCAACATTAAAATAATGAAAGAAACCCATGAGTCCACACAGATACAAATACACTAACAAGAAACAAAAGCATGATAAAAAGCAGAAGGGGTCATTGGCACAGTCTCAAAACCCTCCTTTAACAGTCATTACCAAGTCATTATCAAAGTGTGGTCTGGCTGGCTGACGGGCTTGCAAGAGAGCTCCAAGCACCATGAAGGCAACAGATGGATGCCTGGCAGGAAGCTCCCCAGAGAGCCCTTGCAGAAGACTGATGCCCAAGTCCATTTTCAGAGAAATATTAGACTGAACCTAGGTCAGGACTACAGGCCAGATCAGCTCACGACTCTACCTGGTGTCAAGGCCATGATACCAAAGAAAGAGCCTGGGAACTGACCCAGATGAGAGGGGACCCCATAGACCTGCTTACCAATGGCAGCATGGGATCCAAGCCACAGACATTAGGACACATCGAGAAACCCAGTCTGGTAACGTGTAATGGCACACACCTTTAATCCCAGCACTGGAGAGGCAGACGCAGGCAGGGCTCTGCTGTGGGATAATGCTTTTGTATACTGTAAAGATTTATCACGCGTATTAATTTAATAAAACACTGATGGCCAGTAGCCAGGCAGGAAGTATAGGCAGGACAACCAGACTAAGAGAATTCTGGGAAAAGGACAGGCAGAGATGCAGATGCAGAGGAAGCAAGATGAGAAAAGGTACCAAGCCACATGGCTAAACATAGACAAGAATTATGGGTTAATTTAAGTTGTAAGAGCTAGTTAATAATAAGCCTGAACTAATGGGCCAAACAGTTTATAATCAATATAAGCCTCTGTGTATTTCTTTGGGACTGAAGAGCTGCAGGACCAGCTGCCGGTGGGACAGAAACTTCTGTTAACAGATCTCTGTGAGTTCGAGGTCAGCCTGGTCTATAGAACAAGTTCCAGAACTACACAGAGAGACACTATCTCAAAAACCAGAAAAGAAGAAGGAAGAGGAGGTAGAGGAGGAAGAGAAAGAGGAGAAAGAGGAAGGGGAAGAAGAAGAAACAAGCAAACAGAGTCTGGCCTGAGTACTGATTGGTGTTGACTGAACAGGCTGAATTCTGATTCTGATGGTACTGCAGCACCCTGGTTATTAGGAAATACACAGGGAGGTATTCAAGAGTGATAAGAAATCAAGCCTGATAAGAAACTCTCAAAACTGTTTTGGAAAAGGTAAGTTTCCCATACTGTGTTTACAACTTCTGGAAATCTGAAATTCTATCAGAGCAAAAGAATTTTTTTCTGCTTCTATCTTTCCATGAAAACAGCAAGGTAGGGGCTGGAGAGATGGCTCCATGGTTAAGAGCACTACTGCTTAGCCAGGCATGCCTTTAGTCCCAGCTCAGAAGTCAGAGGCAGGTGAATTTCTGTGAGTTCAAGACCAACCTGGTCTATAAGGTGCAATTCCAGCATAGCCAGGGCTACAAAGAGAAATCTTGCCTCAGAAAAAAAGACAACAAAAAAGAGCACATAACATATTGTTCTTCCAGAAGACTCTAGCTCAATTCCTAGCACCCATGTCAAGTGGCTCACAACCACCTGTAAACCCCTGCAGTAAACTGCACTCAAACTCACACACACACACACACACACACACACACACACACACACACACATATACACATCAAAAACAGTCAAGGCATTCAGGTATTCAGGTGCATATTAAAATGAGGACTGAGGGGAAGGACCGAAGGGTGGGGATGTAGCTCCATTGAAGAGTTCATGCTTAGCATGTATGAGACCATAGGTTCTATCTCCAGCTATGCATAAACTGGGCATGCCAGCACAATTCATGTAATCTCAGCACTTCAAAGGCAAGAAGGTTAGAACTTCAAGGTCATCCTCAGCAGCATAGCAAGTTTGAGGTTAGCCTGAGCTACAAGAAACCCTGTCTCAAGATTAATTGATAAAAATAGGAAAAAATGGTAACCTGACTGCCTGTTCTGGGCTGTCACAGCCCCTCCTCAGCTGTGATATGGAGACCCCAGTGAGAGACACCCTGCTCATGGAGACCCCAGAGAGACACCCTGCTCATGGAGAACCCAGAGAGAGACACCCTGCTCATGGAGAACCCACAGAGAGACATCCTACTCATGGAGAACCCAGCGAGAGACACCCTGCTCATGGAGACCCCAGCGAGAGACACCCTGCTCATGGAGACCCCAGCGAGAGACACCCTGCTCATGGAGACCCCAGCGAGAGACACCCTGCTCATGGAGACCCCAGCGAGAGACACCCTGCTCATGGAGACCCCAGCGAGAGACACCCTGCTCATGGAGACCCCAGCGAGAGACACCCTGCTCATGGAGACCCCAGCGAGAGACACCCTGCTCATGGAGACCCCAGCGAGAGACACCCTGCTCATGGAGACCCCAGAGAGAGACACCCTGCTCATGGAGAACCCACAGAGAGACATCCTACTCATGGAGACCCCAGTGAGAGACACCCTGCTCATGGAGACCCCAGAGAGACACCCTGCTCATGGAGACCCCAGAGAGAGACACCCTGCTCATGGAGAACCCACAGAGAGACACCCTGCTCATGGAGACCCCAGCGAGAGACACCCTGCTCATGCAGACCCCAGCGAGAGACACCCTGCTCATGCAGACCCCAGCAACAACAACAACAAATCTCCACCCTGCTGTCCGCTCCCATGTGGCCTTTGCCAGCTGACCTGGGCTTCACGCAGCTCATCTGAGAAATGAAGGCAGTGGTGGTGGGTGCTGAAAAGGCCACCCCAGGAGTAAAATGAGATGATGTCTGTCCTTTGCGAAGGTACCAAGGACACTTTGCCATAATGTCGGACCAATTCAGGTGATGGGTGACGGGCACCTGATTGCGCCTGTATTGACCTTAGGTTCCTGCTCTTATTCCTCCACCAGGGGAACAATAGTCTCCCTGCAGAGGAGGAGTGAGGACACTGGAACACATATGCCTGTCCCTCCAGCTGTCCACTCTTACCAGCTGTCACACTTGATGGAAGGTTGGAAAATCTAGGAGAGCCTATCACCAGACAAAGCCTACGCTGAAGATAAGATCATGACAACAAATGAATAAATGTTCCTTCTCAACCCACTGCTCCAGGACAGATCCGTGCTGCTCAGGGTATGCCCACCCTACCCTGGCCATGCCCACCCTACCCAGGCCATGCCCACCCTACCCTGGCCATGCCCACCCTACCCAGGCCATGCCCACCCTACCCTGGCCATGCCCACCCTACCCTGGCCATGCCCACCCTACCCTGGCCATGCCCATCCCTGCCTAGGTTATCGTCATCTGTACCATGTGTGCTCACCCTGATTTAAACTCCCTCTCATTTCAGCCCTGGAAACCCAGACATCAAGGGACCCAGTGGAACCAGGCTCAAAACCAGGCTCAGACACAATATTGACCCTAGGCTCATTCGGCTCTCTGTAAGCCCAGCTTCTTTGGGTATTTTGTTTGCCTTTTTTTTTTCATCCTTTCTTTTCTTTTTTTTCTGTCTTTCTTGTTATAACAAAACTGTTCTCACGAATGTTTGGAGAGAAAAAAATTAACTGACGGCAATGGAAACTCTAATACTAGAAAAATGTCAAGAAAGCAAACATTGGTTTCAATAAGCCGTGCCTGGCAGCTCATGGAAACAAGCTTGAAACCATCAAAATACAAAAACCCCCTTGACTGGGGCGTGCTTAGGAGGTACACGCATGTACTTATGAAACTTCTCTATCTCAAAACCCCTTGGTGGACAGTGTCTTGGTGTGAGTCGGCCCAGCCCCGGAGCCCACGACAGCCTCGCACCTGTCCATCTGGCCCAGGCAGTCTTTGCATGACCAGATACTCACCCCCCTGCTCCATCTTTGGCTGGAAGGTCTGGGTTAGGTAGTCCAGGCGAAACTCTGCAAAGATATCAAGAGTGGGGCTTAGGGGGTGAGCAGCAGGGTAGGGACAGGCAGGGCAGGCACCCACGGCAGGCCCGCATAAAGCAGCCACCCTCTCCAGGACCCCAGAACACAAGCACCTACTCTGTTGGATCCTCCTCCTGCAGGCCTTCCAGTGACATAGGAAGAAGGAGCTAAAGCCAAGGAGCAGCATCACCATGGCCAGCCAGAGGAACATGGGCCCTGAAACACAGTGCCACCCTGTACTCTGTGCACAGCTGGGAGCCAGGGCCCTTTCCTACAGCCACAGAGGACAGCCCCAGGCATAGCCCATTTCCTCCTTCTCCAGGGTCATGGGTCCCACCAAGGTGAGCAGTTCTGGTCCCAAGATGGACCATCTGATTCAGCCTTTCTCTGCTTGCCCTCCCTCACCTGGTTCCAGGAAGCTGACCAGCTAACTCAGAAAGTAAGAAAAACAAACCATTTCGAGGGTGAGAAACTAAGGCCTCAAGGAATCAGAATGAGTCAGGTACGGTGGCGCACGCCTGTAACCCCAGCACTAGGGAGGCAGAGGGATGTGGATCTCTGAGTTTGAGGTTAGCCTGCTCTACATAACTAGTTCCAGGCCAGCCAAGGCTACATAGGGAGACCCCATATTAAATAATAAAATAAATAATAAACAAAAAAAAGAGTGAGAAAAAGAAGGAATTGAACTCCAGGAGGCCGAGAGCTATGGCTAGTTGGGATAGGGAGGGCAGAAGCTGGTTAGGCAAACTCTCTGAGACCGTCAGCTCCTGAGGGCAGGCTCAGGGTCAGAGCTGCACAGAGCGGCCTCAGCATGTGGTCTCTCCATTCAAACAAATGAGAGGTTGGTGGGATGGCTCAGAGGGCAAAGCCCTTGCAAGCCTGACCTGAGCTCAACATCCAGAACCTTCCGTGGAAAGGTGAGACAGGGGTGGAGGGGGGAGACACGGGACTCCACAGAAGTTGCCCTCTGGCTTCCACACATCACCATGGCATGGGTATGCACACACACACACACACACACACACAACCATGGCATGGGTATGCACACACACACACACACATCACCATGGCATGGGCATGCACACACACACACACATCACCATGGCATGGGCATGCGCACACACACACACACATCACCATGGCATGGGCATGCACACACACACACACACACACATCACCATGGCATGGGCATGCACACACACACACACACACATATCACCATGGCATGGGTATGCACACACACACACACCACCATGGCATGGGTATGCACACACACACATACACACACATCACCATGGCATCGGCATGCGCGCACGCACGCGCACACACACACACACATCACCATGGCATGGGCATGCGCACACACACACATCACCATGGCATGGGTATGCACACACACACATCACCATGGCATCGGCATGCACACACACACACACACACACACATCTCCATGGCATGGGCATGCACACACACACACATGCACCATGGCATGGGCATGCACACACACACACACACACACACACACACACATCACCATGGTATGGGCATGCACACACACACACACACACATCACCATGGCATGGGTATGCACACACACACACACACACACATCACCATGGCATGGGTATGCACACACACACACACACACACACATCACCATGGCATGGGTATGCACACACACACACACACATCACCATGGCATCGGCATGCGCGCACGCACACACACACACACACATGCACCATGGCATGGGCATGCGCACACACACACATCACCATGGCACGGGCATGCACACACACACACACACACATCACCATGGCATGGGCATGCGCGCACACACACACATGCATCATGGCATGGGCATGCGCACACACACACACACACACATCACCATGGCATGGGCATGTGCACACACACACACATCACCATGGCATGGGCATGCGCGTACACACACACATGCATCATGGCATGGGCATGCGCACACACACACACACACATCACCATGGCATGGGTATACACACACACACACACATCACCATGGCATGGGCATGCCACACACACACATCACCATGGCATGGGTATGCACACACACATCACCATGGCATGGGCATGTGCACACACACACACACATCACCATGGCATGGGCATGCGCACACACACACACATCACCATGGCATGGGCATGCGCGCACACACACACATGCATCATGGCATGGGCATGCGCACACACACACACACACATCACCATGGCATGGGTATACACACACACACACATCACCATGGCATGGGCATGCCACACACACATCACCATGGCATGGGCATGTACACACACACACACACACATCACCATGGCATGGGCATGCCACACACACACACATGCATCATGGCATGGGTATGCACACACACACATCACCATGGCATGGGCATGCACACACACACACATGCATCATGGCATGGGCATGCGCACACACACACACATCACCATGGCATGGGCATGTGCACACACACACACATCACACATAAATGAGTCATGTTTTCTCAAAGCCAAAGGGCTCAGAGGGCTTTGAGAAACTGGGAAACTGAAGCTTGTCCAAAGCCACCTTGAGAGTCACCAGCCCGGTCATGCCAGGCCAGGCGACTTCAGTATCCCACATCCTTCTCACACACACACACACACACACACACACACACACACACACACACACACACAGTTAAGGATCAAACACAGTACATAATGCGTCTGTGGCAAGTGCTCTACCACTAACCCAGCCTAGCCCACGCCTGAGCCCTTACACAGCCTACTCTGGTGATCTTAATTATTCCATTGCTAGTTGGGTACAGGTCTCAGGTGTGACTGCTCAAGTAGCCTTTGTTTGGTATTGGGCCAAGACCCAGGGTAGCCTCAAACTTGCTATGTAGCCAAGGACGATCGAGATCTCAGGATTACCTACCTCCACCTCCTCAGAGCTGGGATTACATGTGTGTCCTACCACATCCGGTTTACGTGACTCTGGGAATGGTGCCCGGGGCCCTCTGTCATGCTAGGCAAGCACTTTGCCAGCTGAGACACAAAGTACGCTGAGAACTGTTAACTTGAGAACTACTGCCATCTTGTGTCCATAACTGGTACTGCTAGTCCTAAAACTGTCGATTGCAAACATAACTGGTACTGCTGCTAGTCCTAAAACTGTCGATTGCACAAACAGCAACCGCCTAGGGCTATTTGCAGACCACACCTGTGCTACGTGCTGGAAACCCCGGGTCCCTACTCGCTTTCCATTTTACAGCTGAGGAAACTGACGGCGAAAGAAATTAAGCTCCTGGTCATTCAGATAACTTCTTTTTTAAAAGATGGTCTCCTGTGGCCAGGATGGCCTTGAACAGGCTACCTAGCAGAAGTAACCTTTAACAACGATTTTTTTTTTCTTGAGACAGGGCCTCACTAGGTAGCCCTGTCTGACCTGGAACTCATTATGTAGACCAGGCTGGCTCTGAACTTACGAGATCTCCTGCCTCTGCTACCTGAGTGCTAGGATTAAAAGCAATGTGCCTCCACACCTAGAGTTTTTTGTTTGGTTTTAAAGAATTTTTCTTATTTGTGTATGTGTGTGCGTGTGTGTGCGCACGTGCACATGTGTGTTAGGTGTGTGGAGTCACTCTCCTTCCACCTCTACATAATTTCTGGGGATCAAACTCAGGTCCTTGAACTTGCATCCTTGGGCAGGGCAGATGGCAAGGGAGCCATCTCACTGGTTCAACCTTGAACTTCTTCTACCTCCACCTCTCAACACCAGGATTAGAGACACACACCGCCATGCTCAGCACCGGGATTAGAGACACACAGTGCCATGCTGATACAGACACACACCGCCATGCTCAGCACTGAGATCACAGACACTGCCATGCTCAGCACTGATACAGACACACACCGCCATGCTCAGCACTGATAGAGACACACACTGCCATGCTCAGCACTGATAGAGACACACACTGCCATGCTCAGCACTGATACAGACACACACTGCCATGCTCAGCACTGATACAGACACACACTGCCATGCTCAGCACTGATACAGACACACACTGCCATGCTCAGCACTGATACAGACACACCACCATGCTCAGCACTGATACAGACACACACCGCCATGCTCAGCACTGATACAGACACACACCACCATGCTCAGCACTGATACAGACACACACCACCATGCTCAGCACTGATACAGACACACACCGCCATGCTCAGCACTGAGGTTATAGACACACACCGCCATGCTCAGCACTGATACAGACACACACCGCCATGCTCAGCACTGAGGTTATAGACACACACCGCCATGCTCAGCACTGATACAGACACACACCGCCATGCTCAGCACTGAGGTTATAGACACACACCGCCATGCTCAGCACTGATACAGACACACACCGCCATGCTCAGCACTGATACAGACACACACCGCCATGCTCAGCACTGAGGTTATAGACACACACCGCCATGCTCAGCACTGATAGAGACACACACCGCCATGCTCAGCACTGATACAGACACACACCGCCATGCTCAGCACTGAGGTTATAGACACACACCGCCATGCTCAGCACTGATACAGACACACACTGCCATGCTCAGCACCGGGATTATAGATATACGGTACTAATTACCCTGTATACCCTAGTAGGGATGAAACCCAGAGTCTGAGAGCATTCTAGATAAATACTCAAGCAACTAAGCCATAGCCTAGCAACTCTATTTTGAGTATCAATTATAGGTCATCAGGATGAAGTCAAGAAAAAAAGTCCTGTCCCAAGAATGAAACTGTATTAGGAAGGGACAGAGCCTCGCTGCAGCCCTAGAAGGCAGAAAGCTGAGATCAGTCTCAGTCTCTTTCCACCTCCACCTGAGGCCACAGTCCTGGAAGGAAACCCCTCCCCCCCCCCCCCGGATTTGGACAATGAGCAATCAATACCTGGATCCAGAAAAGGTGTTCCTGTGGACAAGGGAGAAGTGGGCTGCAGCCTGCTGCTGGTCTGGGCGTCCACCAGGAGGCTCAGGGTAGAGGCGGTACTGTGCCAAAGGAAACCCAGGACAGGGGTAACAATCACAATTGCCATGTGAGGCAGAGAGGGCCTGGGAACCCATAGCATCTGCACAGTCTTGTCAGGCATTGTGGGGGCAGGGACTGAGTTTCTAGACCTGGCTTTACAATCCTGTCATCATAGAGACAGACACACAGTTGTGTCCCCCCAATCCCACCAAAGACCTACAGACCTGATGACAGCCCAGACCATCCTGAGGAATACCTGAGCATACAGGGGCCATTCCATCCTGCCTACAGGAGGGGTTAGGAATCACCTGGCAGGCTCCTCGCTGTTTTCTGAGGTGCTGAAGTCAGGAAGGGTCCCTGAAGGTAGCACCTCCAAGGTCATATTCATCTCTGCATTATCTGTAGGGATGATGATATATTAGAACCAGTAACAGAGACTCTGAATCTCTAGGAAAGACTTGACCAACATGCAGTGGGAGGCGGTGGGAGGCTATGGGCAGCAGTGGGAGGCATTAGGAGGCAGTGGGAGGCAGTAGGAGGCGGTGGGGGCAGTGGGAAACATTTGGAGGCAGTGGGTCGTAGTCCTCTGTAACACACAATTCTTGGCTACAGCTGGCAAAGACCATTGGGATTGTGCTCTGAAAGATCAAATTGGAGAGGTTGTGGTTGCATAGAAATGATACCCGGCAGCTTCTGCTCTTATTTAAAAGAAGTCTAAGGCCAGGTAAAGAAAATTCCTGCCAAGTGGAATCCTAAGACCCAATAGTAGAAGGACAGAACTGACTCCCGCAGATCATCCTCTGACCTCCAGATGCATATCACACACACACACACACACACACACACACACACACACACACACGAAGGACGAAGGGAGTAGAGTTTCAGAGCCCAGAGGAAGGGAGAGAGGTCCTGAGGGGTACATCCATGAAAGAGAGCCTGCCCCTCCTCTCCCTTTCTCTGTGCTTCCTGGCTGCAGTGAGGTGAGCAGTTTCTGGGGCGATCAGTTGCCTCAGGCCCAAGCAGCTGCAGGCAAAAATCTCCCCAATGAGAGCTAAAAAGAACCCCTTTCTTTTATAAAGATACGTTCTTGCCACAGAGATGGAGCGCACACTGAGTTACTACATAAAAAAAAAAAAAATCAACTGATTTTTGCATTGGCCACATGAAATCACTGGTTGTTTTGCTGGTGTGTGGTGGCGCACACCTTTAATCCCAACACTTGGGAGGCAGAGGCAGACAGAGCTCTGTGAGTTCAAGGACAGCCTGATCTGCAGAGTGAGTTCCAGGACAAAGATACACAGAAAAACCCTGTCTCAAAAAGCCAAAAATTAAAAATAAGAATAAAAGAAATAGAGTTAAAAATCAACCACATGAAGGTGGAAAATACACAAAGAATCTGGACACTGTATGTTATTGTGTTGTCTTTAAATTGTTTGCTGACTGAGGAAGGAGCAAAAGCTGCTAAAAGACATTTGATTATAAATGCTGCTGGATTAATCCAACATATATATTTTGAAAATACTTTGACTTTGACTTTAAAATTTGAGTCAAAAGGTATGTTCCTTTGGAGAAGAGGTTTTGTTTTTGTTTCCACAGGAAATGAGAGGCTGTGGATTCAGCCAAAATTGGTGTGTGATTGGTTGGTTGGTTAGCTCGACAGGTGCGTGAGTGGCTGAGTAGGGGGGTGAAACAGGAACAGGGTCTCACCGTGTAGACCAGACTGGTCTCAAACTCACGGAGATCCACCTGCCTCTACATCCTGAGTGCTGGGGTTAAAGCTGTGCACCATCAGACCTGGTAACGTTACAGGTTTTTTTGTTTTGTTTTGTTTTGTTTGTTGTTAAGATTTTGACCTTAAAAAAAAAATCAGTCAGGCATGGTGGGCAGGGCGCACCTACAATCAAAAAAATGCCCCACAAGCTTACTTGCCCACAGGCCAATCTGGTTGGGGCATTTTCTCAGTTGAAGTTCCCTCTTTTATTAAATGATGACTCTAGTTTGTATCAAGTAGACAAAAAAAAAAACAAACAAACAAACAAAAAAAACCCTAACCAGGACACCTTGGCTACATAATGAATTCTGAGTCAGCTAGTACTACAGAGGAAAACTCTCTCTCTCTCTCTCTCAAAAAAAAAAAAAAAAAGACAAAATAAGAATAAAATCAACAACAAAGGCACCTTAAGAATTAACATTTCTTGGGGGTCGGGGGCTAGAGAGAAGGTTCAGTGGTTAAAAGCACTTCCAGAGGTCCTGAGTTCAATTCCCAGCAACTACATGGCAGCTCACAGCCGGTTCACAACCATCTACAAAGAGATCTGGCGCCCTCTTCTGGCCTGCAGGTATGCATGCAGGCAGAACCCTGTATACATAATAAATCTTTAAAACAAAACAGAGAGGTGAGGAGGACACTTAGGGGCCACAGGCAGAGCCCACCTGCTCTGTCACTAACACCCTGAGTACAGAGCAGGGACACCCAGCCCCTGTTCCAGACCCTGGCCTGTTCCAGACCCTGTCGTGCAGGACACTCAGACATTCTGGGAATGAAATAGGCCTCTCAGGACCTCCGGCCCTTGAGTCTCAGCCTCAGGAGCTGTGTCCTAGCGACATTCTTCTGTCTCCACTGGGCACCTAGGGCCCCTCATCGGACAGCAACACCCTGTGAAACTGCCACAGCTTCACGTAAACAGTACCTGGGTCTGGACTGGGCTCCCTTGCCTGGGAAGATGGAGACTCTGGAACCTTCGACAGCTCAGCAGCATCTTCCTGCATAGGGTGGGTGTTCCCTTCTGGCAGCAAGCTCCTCGGACTGTCGGTGGCTGAGGGCTTTAGAGTAGGTGTGGCCTGAGCAATGGCATGGCTGGAGAAGAAGCCAGACACAGGTCTGATCACTCTACAAGCCATGGAGGTCTGGGCTTGCGGATGGGTGTCTATAGAGAGAGGCTCCTGCCTCAGCACTCATAGGCCCTGCTATGAGCTCCTGAGAGCAAGAGCTGCGTTCCCTAGGCCTTCTGGGACACACACAGCAGAATCTCCAATGACTAGTGAGCTTGGCAGTGGACCACCCTGGAGTCCTGCCAGCCTGAGCTGACCCTACCCTATGTGCCCCAAGACAGAGTGACCCATCCAAAGGTCACCCGGAGGGGCGCAAAGGAGACCAGGAGTCACCTAGTAAATGTCTTGCAGTCATCTGGGTTGGAGCAATCGGGGCCAGGTCCTGGGGAAGGCAGCTCACAGATAGTGTCCTTCTCCGCTGTGCCTGCAACGGGGACAGCAATGGCTTCAGAACAGACACCGAGGAACCCAGAGTCTCCAGGAGCAGAACTGTCACCACAAGCAGTCATAGATGACAGTAGCCACGCAGAGATGGCGGCTTTCCCAGTATCTCCTCACTATCCCTCCACTTGGATTGGTCAGGGTGCAAACCTATAGTTGCTGGTTGCTTACCAGTTCACAGACAAAACACAAATGTAAATGAGAGGTGGGAAAAGACAGAGTCCCTGGCTTCAGCATACCCGAAGCCACGCAGCACTGTTCTCCATATGTTCGTTTTACACACGCGCGCACGTACACACACACACATCAGGTATCCATAGCCTTGTATGCCGGGCAGATCATAACACAGTCCTCACCAGGCTGCCATTCACATAAACAACAGCGTGTAAATGGGTCTGTCGCGCTATGTAATAATAAGCAGTAAGCGCTCAACAAACAGCAGGTCCTCTTCTGCACCTCAGCGCCAACCTCATCTCTGAGAAACAGACCCACATGGGTTAGCAGATGCCCCGACGGCTTCAGCGCAGGTGACCACAGCAAGGTCAGCGGTGTGAGGAGGTTGACAAAGCTCAGCAGAGCGTCCAGTCATGGCTGGAAGAGGATGTTCCGTGTTCTTGGGCTACTCAACTGCCACCTCCAGGGGTCAAACTCCCCAGTCACGGAAAGAGGCTAATGGAGTCTGTCCTGCAAACACTCGGTGCTTGCGGAGGAAGTCTGTGACAGCTCTGGGCAGATGGTTAGCTGTGCACTTCACAGCAACAGAAGTTTCTTTCTCCGTTCATGACTGGAAAGCCTCTATCCCCGAGAGCTGCCTTCTGGGAGAAGGGCCTCCAGAGCTGAAAAGGGTCAAAGGGTCAGGTGGCCATGGCAGAGCTCCTGACCGAATGTGCTGTGGGTCACTGTGCCAGCTTTAGTTTTCTGGAGACAACGTTTAAAATGGTAAAAAGGAGAGCCAAGGCTGGTGGCACATCCCTTTTAATCCCAGCACTTGAGAGGCAGAGGTAGCCAGGTCTGTGAGTTCCAGGCCAGCCTGGTCTTCTTAGTGAGTTTCAAGACAGTCAAGAACTACCTAGTGAGACCCTGCCTCAATGAAAGGAGGAGGATGTGTCTTGAGAGATGTCTTTGTAGCTAAAAACACTGGCTGCTCTTCCAGAGAATGGGGTTCAATCTGAAGCTCCCACATAGTGGCTCACAACCTTCTATAACTCCGGCTTCAAGGAATCCAATACCCTCTTCCTGTCTCTCTGGGCACTAGGCATGTATGTGGTACACAGACATATATGCAGGCAAAACACTCGTGTGTGTGTATTGTTTTTAGATTTATATATTAAACATATATATTAAATCTAAAAACAAAAATAAATCTGGTTGTGGTGGCACATGCCTATAATCCCAACAGTCAGGAGTGTGAAGAAGAAAGATCACAAGTTCAAACTCAACCTGGGCAGCGGAGTGATTCTGTCTCAAAAGAGAAATGAAGAAATTAGAAATTAATTTTAATAACAAATTAATTTGGGCTAGGAGTATTGATTAGTGGTATAATACTTGCCTAACCTGTAAGGCCCTGGGTTCAGTCCTCAATAAAGCACAAACACACACACACACGAGCTAGGCACTTGGACGATGAGGCAGGGGGATTGCTGTGGTTTTGAAGCCAGCCTCGCTACCTAGTGACTTAGAAGATGTCCTGGGATACGGAATAAGATCTTCTCTCAAACAGCATCACCTAACAACATAGTGATCTATGTCAGTCAGTAACAGATATAAATATAGTGATACACATCACATTCTCGCTTATATATCAGGTGATCGAAACCCACTCATCCTGTGTAGCCTTGGCTGTAGCTCTGTAGACCAGACTGACCTTGAACTCACAGAGATCCACCTGCCTCTGCCTGGGATTAAAGAAGTGCGCCATCACCTGGCTCCACCAGCCACATTTAAATGTTCCTTGGCCACAGGTGTGAGCAAGGGCAGAGCTTCAGAGACAGTCCTCTGTCGCCCCCAAGTGGCAATCTCAGGAACACCACTCAAACAGCCTGGTCCTGCTTACTCAAGAGAAGTTCCAGAAGCCTTAAGGTTACATCTCTTCATCACATGGGTGGGGGGAAAGAGAGAGAGGGGAACCGGCCCCACCCACAGGTGCCAAGCTTTGCTAAAGTGCAACCTGAGGCCCACGTGAGCGCCTTCCCTCAGCAACCCTGTTCTGCTTGCAGACAGTGGGATCTGTGTCCCTTAGCACAGAGCATTCCATGACTCAAGCAGTCGGACAGAGCCCACCAAGCCAGAACCAGAAATGCCAAGGACACAGGTTACGGAAAAAGGTCCCCATAGGGGCCTGCAATTGTCATCCCTTACCATCAGTTTGTACCTCAGCATCTCAGTCTTCTCAATGTTTACTTTCATACCAGTTTGTAGACTGAGATACAACACATGGGGAGGGCGCACAAGGGCTTTAACATTGTAATAAGAGTCAGAACCTCAAGCAAGCAGCCAACTTTGTCTATCCCGGAGGAAGCTCAGTTCAAAGGAGGGAACTATTTCAGACGTCAGGAGGTGGATAGGGATAGCGAGGGCTGCATTGCAGGCACTGGGAAAGGTTTGGTCAGCAAGAGACACAAGAACAACAAAATTACAAGTACATGAGACACCTGTCTTGAGCGGCCTTCTTGACAACTCTGAAACCTGGACAATGAAATGCTTCTCAGAACAGCGGCTGAGTGTGTTTGAGATGGCGTGTCTCAGGAGGATTCTAGGCGTCGCATGAAGAGACAGGCTGCACAGCGATGGCATTAAGAGACGTCTCCTTCTACAGAAGAAAGTGAACTACAGGACACTGCAACGGCACTCGAGATGCTTCGGCCATGTTATGAGAATGAATGACGGCAGATACCTGAAGACAGCACTGCTTGGAGGAGTGCATGGGATAAAGCGAAGGAGAAGGCCCAAAATACGATGGATAGACAGCATAGAGCAAGACTGTGGAACTTGGGTATGACAATAACACAAGCATCTAGAATTGCTCAGGACAGGAACAACTGGAAAACCACCATAAACTGGTTGCCCATGCAGGCTTCAGCATTGCTGGGCATAAATGATGATGATCATCAGTTTGCCCCACCTGCATGCTGTGTTGTTTTAGGTATGCCCTTTTTGCTCCCCATCTCCCACCCTGTGTCTCCCTTCTAAAGAGCACCACCCCCTTTCTTGAGAACAAAGTTTCACTATGTAGCCTAGGCTGGCCCCCTAAACAGCACTTTTAATGGCAACCAGGGAGGATCCACAATTCTTATCCCTTCAGCGACCATGAGCCCCTCCTCATATCACAAGGAAATTAGAAGCTTGGAGAAGGTAAGGACTGAGGTCACAAGGCAAGTTGGGAAAAAATTTATTTTTCTCAGCATTGAATCTGGTGTCCAATGTCTCAGTACCTCTCCCACCCGACACCCGAATCTGAAGCGGGAAAGCCAGCTCTGATTAGTCAGGGAACTCCCGGGGTAGACACTTGAGGTTTCCTACTGTTTGTGGGCCACCAGAGAATCCTCCCCAGCCCCAAGCTTCAGGCCTGGGCCTCAGCTAGCAGAGTGCCTCTGCTGAGACACAGTTGTGAGCACAGAAAGCCCACTTCCACCTGTCTGTCCCACGGTGGGGGGAGGAGAGCAGTAGGGAACCTGTGGCAGGTACAGCAGCTGCTGCAAGTAGGCTAGAGATGGGGACACTCACCTGGGAACTTGACGACCTGGCCCCCAGAACAGCGGGAATGTTGGGAGCAGCGAGCGCAGGAATTGACAGCCTGCGTCTTACAGTACGTGCCGGACTGACACTCACAGACACGAGAAGAGTTCCAGGAACACGGAGCCTTCTCCACAAGACCTGAGGGACACAGAGAGGGTCAAGGAAGGAAAGAGGAAATCCAGGAAACCGAGGGACAGCCCAGGATGAAGGTAAGATGCTCTCTCTCAGATCCTCTGACATAATGTCTGGGAAGGCAGTGTGAGGCAGGCCTTCGCCTCTAGCCCATACACCTCACACTGCTACAGAGGTTACAAACAAGTAGATGTGGGGCTGAAGAGATGGCTCTCTAGATAAAGTGCTTGCTGGGCAAGCATAAGGTCCTGAGTTCAAATCCCCAGCACCCATGTGAAAACTGAACTGAGCAGGACGCCATATGTCTGTTGCAGAAACAGGAGGACTCCTGGACCTGGCTGGCCAGCCAATGGAGGTGAATCAGTGCGTTCCAGTGAGAGGCGAGGCTCTGTCTCAAAAACTAAGCTGGAGAGAAAGATTGAGGAAGACAGCTGGCATCAGCCTCTGGCCTCCACACACACATACAACGTGTACACGTACAAAAATAAATAATGAGGACTGCAGAGATAGATCAGAGGTTAAGAGCACTGGCTGCTCTTCCAGAGGTCCTGAGTTCAATTCCCAGCAACCACGTGGTGGCTCACAACTGTCTGTATTTGAGATCTGCTGCATAAAGGCAGAACGCTGTATACATAATAAATAAATAAATATTTAAAAAGATAAATAAAGAAATAATGTCCCAGGACCTGGAGGGAACCGAAGTACACGTCGCTGTGTGACAAGCCATTCCGGAAAGGCTTTACATCGTGATTCCATGGGTCTCCTGCAAAAGATCAGGTTCTGACTATAGAGGCAGGAGGGCCAGCAGTGGTTGCCATGGTGAAGAGGATGGGAGGATAAACTCCAGAAGCATGAGGAGTTTTAGGAAGTGCACTGTATGTTCTGGGTGCAGACACACACTGCCCATTGTTAAACCCACAGCATGCTCCCCCCACCAGCTGAATCAGGGTGATGATGTACTTGGCAACACAATATCCATACGCACTCATCCCCTGTGCTGGGGTCGGACTATGAGAAGGTCCCCTCTAAGAGAGATGGCTGAGTGGGTAAACCGCTTGCTATGTACACACAAGGACTTGAATTTCATATCCAGAACCTATGGTTTATGAGATGGGGAGTGAAGGGATGGAGAGATGGTTCAGTGGTTAAGGCACTGTTTGCCTAACATGCTCAAAGCCCTGCATACAATTCCCAGCCCTGAATGAACCAGGCATGCAATGCACACCTGTGATCCCAGCACTCAGGACATGGATGCAGAAACACACACATAAATGAGAAAGAAAATATAATCCTACAAAAAGAACTTTGTAAGCAATAAACAAATGCATAAATCGGGCAGTGGTAGCGCATGCCTTTAATCCCAGTACTCTGGAGGCAGAGGCAGGCGGATCTCTATGAGTTCAAGGCCGGCCTGGTCTACAGAGTGAGTTCTAGGGCAGCCAAGGCTACCCAGAGAAACCCTGCCTCGGAAAACTAAGACCAAAAAAGAAAAAAGACATTGAAAACTTTAAAACATATGATTATTAGGTTTCAAAAAAATCTCAACACATTGTCCAACCTAACCACACCCCTAAGCCCACACAAAACCAAAACACCAGACCCCATCACTAAACACAAATGATTAACATAAGAAGAACCTGTTCCAAGAACTTTCCTGGAAGCATCCTGGTCTTCGAGAAGGATGATGAAGGACTTGGGAAATGGCAACTCCTGTCGCCAGACCACCAGCTCAGACTCTGCCTCCACCATTTGCCAAGTTCCCCAGCTCCAGGAAGACCCTTCACATGATCCCCAGATTCCTCACTACAGAAATGACCTAAGAAAAGAGTCCTCCCTAGGGCCATTGGGAAGGCATGAGTCCTCCCTCCAGGGAGCACACTAGGTCTCTCTGAAAAGCATGGATGCAAAAGATGACTGCTAATATCAATTCTCAAATCCAGAGAGGTAAATTGAGGCACCAGGGGACTGAATCCTGATACTTCCTGCCTCTCAGATACATGCCAGGGAAAGAGGACAGGTTCTTACCTTTCAAACAGGTCACGCAGGCTGTACAGTGCCCATCCTCATTCACGTAGTGGTCGGGATCACATTGCTTCCTGCAGTGGGCAGGGCCCTGTGGGCATGGCTGTGTTGGAGACAACCCTGGAAAAAGCAGCAGAGAAGTTCTAGGCTAGGTCACCTTGATAATGAGCTGGCCTTCCATTCTCCATCTCTCATACCTAAACCCCATGGTTGTATCAGATAACCCTCATGTTACAGATGGAAGCATTGGGCCTCCCTGGAGGTCACTAAGCCAGCAAAAGGAGTGACCCAGGTGCAGGGGAAAACTTGGATCTGGCATTCCTGGGATGCCACCTGACAAGGGGTGGCCTCAGACAACCGCAATGACTTTCGCACTAATAAGATCGGTTTCTCCTAGCACTAAAATGATGAAAGGGGCCGTGGAGGTCAGCAAACACGGGCTGCGTGCTGGCTGTCACTCTCAGCAGCGGTCCAGAGCCTCTGAGGGAATTGAGAGGACTATAGGCAGTCAAGACTGTGAAGATCCTGACCCAAGCTGTGAGAGGCCCTGGAATCACCCAGCAATCTTCCTCCCATCCTCCGAGGACTGGAGATAGAGGCTGATGATGCTGAAGTGGGGGGATAAATGAGGAATGGGCATCCCCCACCTGCACCCCCACCCGCACCCCAATATCTATTCTGCCAGAGTCTGCCAGGTTTCTTCAGGGACGATTCCCACAGCCTGGGCACAGAATGAGCACTTGACTCAAACGGACCAATCAGAACACTTCATTCATCCCATCATGTAACTCCAACAAACCAATCAGAGCGTGCCATCTTTCTCACCAACTGTGATTGGCTCAACCTGACCATGACCAATAAGCCCCATCTCTGAGCATGTTCACACAAGGTGTTCTGGTTTTACCACTGAATTTCTGGAAGAGGTGGGCTTGGTGGCGTATTCCTTTAATCACGACTAGGAGTTAAATCTCAGTATCTGAATTCCGTTGAAATACCGCCAGGATTGCTGTGTCTGTCTCCAGCCACCATTGAGTCCCTGCTGCAGAGCCTGGCTCATATTTGGTGAACCCAGATTCTGCCGACTTCCTGAGTAAAGCTGGAGAGATGCCAGGCTCTTCCCTACCCCTACCCTATACAAGGCCTGGAAGGAAAGGGTAAGGGCTCAGGATTCTTTATTTTAGCCCAGGCTGAGCTTACTAGCTCAGTGGGTGAATCCAAGAACCCTTCTATATCCAGGCTCTGTCTCTGGGTTCCTATGAGGTTCAAGCGCTGACATAGGTAAAGAACCAGGCCTCCATTGTAGTGCCCTGGTCCATCGGTAAGTACCATTGCTCATAGCATGAGGCAGAGTGAGCTTGTCGTAAGCAGAGAACTGGGTAGTGGCTGTCAGGAGTGTCGAAAGGCCTTGCGGACCTACGTAAGGCGAGACGTTGCCATGGGGCGACCTCTCAAACTTAAAGGTCTCCCAGCTTCCTTCCTCCACCGGCCCACCCACGTGCAAACGCTGCCACACAGCTGAGCGCTGATTTGAGAAGTCAGACAAAATGTCAGAAATTTCCCCAAAACACGGAAGGAGGGGGTTTTTGGTTTTCCTTTGTGGCTTACCCGGAAGCACAGAGTCAATAAAACTCCAGCAAAATGCCCCGCCCACCACCCAGGCCTGAGGTACGCAGTTACTTCAGCACAGGGCCTGAGAGAGGGCAAGTGGGAGGAAGGAGCAAGCCGTCAGGCACAGCTGTTAGGTGGAGGAAGCCTAAGATGGAGGCGTCATGCTCGCAAATTCGTGTCTTTCTGCGAGGGACCTGTGGCCACGGATGTCACAATACATTGAGGCCACAGCTCGCTGTGGGCAGAAGGGTGAAAAGCGCTGAGAAAAGAGGTGTGGAGGTGTGGGAACCAGTCGCCTGCAGCAAAGGAAGGGTCTCAGAGCTGCAGCAGGGCTGAGATGGCAGAAAGGGACACCCAGGGGAAGGAGACAGGCATAGCCAGAAGACCAGAGGCCTGGGAACGGACGAGGGGGAAGGAGACAGGCATTGCCAGAAGACCAGAGGCCTGGGAACGGACAAGGGGGAAGGAGACAGGCATCGCCAGAAGACCAGAAGCCTGGGAACGGACGAGGGGGAAGGTGCAACCTCTTCCAAGAGCAGGCAATGAACTCATATTGGACTGAAGGACAGGTGGGCGGAGGAAAGAAATGAGGAAGAGTGGGTGAGAGTCTGGGGCGGGGGAGGGGGGAGATGCTGTAAATTAAAATAACCCCCCATAATGAAACCCTTAGCTTCAATGGAACTATTTGGAGAGACAATTTTAGGAGCTCGCTAAGGATATAGGAGCCCTAATCCCATAGGATGGGTGTGGGGGCCTCTATAAAAAAGGGAACACATATGGTAGGAAAGTGGACAGGTCAGGCTGCAAGCCCGGAAGAGCTCTTCAGCTCTCCATTTTCTAACCAGAGGGAAGTAACAGCCTGGAGGAGCCCAAACACAAGCTAGATGGGGGAGGCCAGTAGGGGGAGGGGAAGGACCCGAGAGAAACCCGGTGTCATAGTACAGGCCTGCCATCCCAGCATCCAGGAGGCAGAGGTAAGAGGATCAGGAGTTCGAGGCCAACCTCTGCTACACACAAAGTTCAAAGCCAACCTAGACTCGATGGGACCCTGTCAAGTTGTCGTAAAAAAATGGTGGCAAGAACATTTAAATTTTGTTTTTATTTCCGTGTATGTGTACTTATGAGTGCATGTCATGTGTGTAGATACCCTCAGAGGCCAGAAGAGGGCGTCAGGCCCCCTAGAGATGGAGTTCACAGGCAGTTGTGAGCTGCCTCATGAGGGTGTTGGAACTGAACTTGGGTCCTCTGGAAGAGCAGGCAGTGCTCTTAACCCCTGAGCCATCTCCCAAGCCCCACAAAAAACATTTTAAACTCATTTTTGGGGATAGTCACTATTAAGTTCTTTCTCAAATACTTCCTCCGGTAGCTTGTGAAAGACTGGAGTCCCACGGGGCGTTCAGAGAACACAGGTCTAAGAGCAGCTGTCAATGATCTCCAGCCCCAATGAGCTGTACAGTACTGCCGGTCCCCACCTACCCACAGGAAGCCCTCCAGACACAGTGCCTGGCTCTCATGCCTTGTCCTAGAAGCAGCGGGCAGTTACACTGAGCCAGTGACAGAGACTTCCTCCCACCCTCGACTTTCATAGCTAAAGTCTCTCTTGCAAATAGACATCTATTCCTGGGGCTCAGATACCACACCACGGCTTCACCTCATACCCCAGCCACCAGTGGCCCCCACATGGGTTTAGGACTTTTAATATAGTCACAGGGGACCAAAATACTTCATAATCCTTTTCTAATCTTCAGGCCCGAAGAATGTTCCAGAAGGATTTCCTGACGTTCTCCCAGAATTCATGCTATGCGAGGGCTGGGTGAGCATTCCGGGAACCCAGCAATCGTTAGGCAAACCCTGTTCCCCAGAAAGTTGCAGCCCGGAGCAGGCTGGGACAAACACTTGTCCTGGCTTGGAACAGACAAGAACTGTGAAGATCAGGGCGAGGTGGTGTGCGGCAGACCCAGCACTAAAGATGCTGAGACAGAGGGATAGCAAGTTCAAGATCAACCTGAGCTACAGATCGCAATCAGGGCCAGCCTGGGAAATTTCGTGAGCCCCCATCACAAACTAAAAAATGAAGAAAACTAGAAAATTGTCACGGGTATAGCTCAGCGGTTAAGAGCAATTGCTGCTCTTGAAGAGGACTCAGATTCAAGTCCCAGCACTCACGTGGTGGCTCACAAACACCTGCACCTCTAGTTCCAGGACATCGGACACCCATTCTGATCTATGCAAGACTTGCATGCACATAGTGCATATACATACATGCAGGCAAAATACTCATACACATACCCAGCACTCGGGAGGCAGAGAGAGGTGGATCTCTGTAAGTTCGAGGCCAGCCTGGTCTACAAGGGCTAGTTCCAGGACAGGAACCAAAAGCTACGGAGAAACCCTGTCTCAAAAATCAAAAAAAAAAATACTCATACACATAAACTGAAAAGAAAATTTAAGGGTGGTGGGGGGAACGAAGAGAGAAGAGAAGAAAACAAGGAATTGCAAAGGGCTTCCGAACTCCAGAAATGACAACTGGTCATGGTCACAGGGGATGTTGGCTGTTGAGACTCTGAGGTCACAAATTCCTGGGCTCTACCCCCAGCCAATCCTGCCACGCCACAGCTCTAAGACCCTGGGAAAATCTCTGAACTGGCTGAACCCCAACAGTCCCATCTGCAAAACAGAATCAATGCTTAACACGGGATGTTAGGTCCCAAACCTGGTACAAAGGGCTAAGGTGCCTATTAACATATCAAAGAGGACCTGGCCACCAGGTTCTCCAGCATCCCTCAGACCCTACCTGTTACAGGGTATGGCAGGCATGCCCCAGTCTACCCGAACTCTCCAGCCCATCGGCTGGGCTACCCTTCCCCCTGAAGCTCTTCCCTATGTAATCCAGACGTTTTGGTTACTGCCCCTTTTCTACCTTCCGTCCTCTTGGCTGCTACACCTGGTTCCCCTGTCTGCCTTCTCCCTTCCTCTCCCCTCTCTCCTCAAATGGCCCAGCTCGGGGTCATGCCCACTCTGGACTCTCCCAGATGTCTCTGTCTCTGGCTATGCTTTCTCCCGTTTATCTACAACAGACTTTCTCCTCCACCATCATGGCCTTTCCTTTTCATTTCTTTATTTTTATTTTCCCATTCAGACCACAGTTAAGTAAGCAGGAAGTCAGCATGGCAGCTGGGCTGCTCGTGGCTAGGACCCTGCTGCATAGGCAACCCCAAAACCTCAGAAAGGGTCTCACATCCTTGTGGCGGCGGCAGAACCTAGCCTGTGAGGTAACCAAGCTTGCTCTTCCTCAGACCCTGTGACATTAAGGTGCCCTTGGACACCTGAAACAAACCATGACCATGTCTGCTAGCTTCTATCCCGCTCCTCCCAACCCCCACCTTGTCGCAAGTCGCCCATGAGGGTCAGACATCAAAACAAGGAACCTATGTCCTGCCCTCAGTACCCCACTCACCTGAGGGGCAACGGTGACAGCAGCTCCCCACAGCCTCCCCAGGGTTGTAGCTGAGAACTCCAGCACAGGTGCTCTTGAGCGGTCGATCCTGGAGGGTCAGGGAAACAGATGAGACAAGGCCAGACTTTAACCTCAATGCCACCCTGCAGTCCCAGGAGGCATGGTGTCCACTCACTGTCAAGGCCAGGCTGAGATTATTGTCACAGAGGTCAGGAAGAGAATCCCTGACTCAGCACCTCCCCCAAGAAGCTAATGGCAGCTTACTTGCAGATGGAGCACCCAGGAATCTCTGTGCCCTCCTCTGCTTGTGGCCACCTCCCCCACCCCAACACCAGTCCGTTCTCTCTACCGTCAACTCAGCAGCTACAACCGGTTCCACCTGGCACACCCCTCCAGGGGACTAACAAGCCTCTCACCCTGTCTCTGGAGATGAGTTCAGCAGTCAAAACATCTGGTAAAGCTGGGCAGTGGTGGTGCACGACTTTAATCCCAGCACTCGGGAGGCAGAAGCAGACAGATCTCTCTGAGTTTGAGGCCAGCCTGGTCTACAAAGCTGGAATTCCAGGACTGGCTTCAAAAAGCTACACAGAGAAACCCTGTCTTCAAAAACAAAAACAACAACAAAACCCACATCTGGTAGAGAGACATATGGGTTGAAGTTCTGCATACCCAGATGGATAAGGGCTCAGTTTCCACAGACAGAGCCTCACCTATACCCGGCCTACTCAGACACCCTCTCTGGAAAGAGCATTAACCCACCTCTGCATCCGCTAATAAGTTCTGTCTGCTCTTGAGTTTGACATAGGTCAAACTGCCCAGTCTTTTCTTTGCAACTGGCTTTTTAAAAAAATCAGTGTACAAAGAATGGGTTTTGTTGGTCATCGTGGCACATACTTGACTCCCAGCACTGGGGAGGCAGAGACAGGCTGATCTCTGTGAGTCCAAGGCCAGCCTGGGCTACATACTGAGTTCCACGACAGCCAGGGCTACATTGTGAGAAACCCTGTCTCAAAACAAAAACAAAAAAGAAAATAAAATGTTTTATACGCAAACATGATTATATCACTTGCTATAATTCTCTGCTATAGCCAGCTGCTTTTTAAAATCTTTGTGTGTGTGAATGCACATGCCTGGAAGTCAGAGGAGGACATCAGGTGCCCTGCTTTATCACTGCCTGCCTTATTCCCTTGGGAACAGGTCACTGAGCCCAAAGCCAGGTCAGCATACAGCAGGCCCCAGCAGCCTTCCTGTTTCTTCCTCCCACAGTGTTGGAGCTCCGGGCACTGGTGACCACACCAGCTTTTTTTTTAATATTTATTTATTTATTATGTATACAATATTCTGTCTTTGTGTGTGTCTGCAGGCCAGAAGAGGGCACCAGACCTCATTACAGATAGTTGTGAGCCACCATGTGGTTGCTGGGAATTGAACTCATGACCTTTGGAAGAGCAGGCAATGCTCCTAACCACTGAGCCATCTCTCCAGCCCCCCACACCCAGCTTTTTAAGTGGGTTCTGGGGACCTGAACCCAGCCCCTCATGTTGTACAGCATATGCTCTTCCCCATTGAACCGTCTCCCCAAGCCCCCACCTTCAGCCTCTTTAATTCGGTATTAGGTTTCAAGAACCATTCACTTTTTTGGAAGTCAACAATGCCCATGGCCTTGCCATATGGCTCCCGTGTGTCTGTTTCACTCTAGATAGACAATGGGTTGTTTTCGCCTTTTAGTTGCCAATGCTAATGCTGCTCTGTGCCCCCACCCCCACCACAGACAGGGCACTCTGGGTCACAGTTAGTTAGAGCTGTCCTGGAACTCACTCTGTAGACCAGGCTGGCCTTGAACTCACAGAGATCCGCCTGCCTCTGCCGGATTAAAGGTGTGCGCCACTACTGCCCAACTTGTTTTTTCTTTAAAGACAAAGTCTATATGTAGCACTGTCTTAGAATGTCATTTTTAAACTATTATTATTATTGTTTATTCTTCTCTCATACAATACATCCAGACTACAGCACCCTTTCCTTTCCTTCTCCTGCTACCCAGATAAAAACAGCCCTCCCAGGGGCATCAATCAAAGAGGCCACAAGATGCAACAAGACCAAGCAACCCAGTAGGAGAAAAGGGGTTCCAGTGGCAGGCAAAAGAATCAGAGACACCCCAACTCCCACTGTCAGGAGTCCCCCTCAAAACACCAAGCCAACAACCAGAACATACATGCAGTGGGCCTAACACAGACCCACATAGGCTTTGTGATTTTCAGTCTCTGTGAGTGCCCATGGGCCCTGCTTAGTTGATTCTGGGGCAAACTCAGCCCCTCTGGCTCCCACAATTCCTCCTCCTCCTCTTCCTTAGGGTTTCCCAATCACCAAGGGGAGAGACCCATTGGAGACCTCCAACCTGGGCTCTCTCACTGCCTAATGTTTGGCCTTGGGTCTATCCATCTGATCCCATAAGTCTCTCTGATGACGACCGGACTCGGCACCCATCTCTGGGTACAGCAGAAGATCTGTCTTAGAAGTTCTATGCAGACCCGGCTGGCCTTGAACTCACAGAGGTCCACCCACCTCTACCTCCTGAGCTCTGTGATTAAAGTGCTAGCCTATGTACCCATTTCTAAATACAGCCACAATGAAATGAGTACCAGCTCCAACAGACTGGAATCCAAGCTCCTTCCTTTCTTCCCCAACCCCCTTTTCTTTTCTAGGTAGACTTTCATGTCGATCAGGCTGGCCTCAAATTCACCATCCACCAAGGATAATTTCCTGGTACTCCCGCCCCGACCTCCCAAGCTCTGGAATTTTAGGCAAGTTCTAAGTTGGGACTGAAACCCAGGGTCCCAGGCATGCTGGGCAAGCACTCTACCAACTGAGCCGCACCCCTAGCCTGATTCCCCATCTGATTTTTTTTTTTTTTTTTGTCAAGCACCTGCACCGGTTGTCACTTAGCCGCAGCGTGTGAGGCTGCCATCTGTCCTTCACGCTTGCTGACACTTAACGCTGTACGCCAGTTAACGGTGAGCAAGTGCTGGTTACCGAAGCCGCCTTTAAACTGCAGTGGTAGTTCTGGTGGGGGTGTGGTGGTATGGCTTCTTTGCATTTCCCTCATGAGTAACACCAGCCTCACTTGTTCTTGGAAATAAACCCCTGCAGCTTTCTAGAGTTCTCCAAACCATCAGCCCTGCCATGAGATGGGCTTAGTCACGGCTAACACTGGTTTTCAACTTGACAGCATCTAGAACTGACCAGGAGACAAGCCTCTGAGCACATCTGCAAGGAACTTTCTAGATTAGGTTAATTTTGGCTTGGGAAGACACACCCTCAGTGTGACCAGCACCCCCGGGGGTGGGGATGGGAGGCAGAGAAAGAAAGGTATTTCTGGAACTGCAGAGAGCATCACCAGGGTCACTGTGGCTGGAAGGTGGCTATGTGGGTGTTAGCTACATATTTTTTTTTTGACACATCTGAAACCATGTAGCCATACTCACTGAAATGTTAAATATAGCCTACCATGTAGCATACAGTTAGGGCTGGGTTGTAGCTCAGCGGTGGAGCTCTTGCCCCGCATGTGTGAAGCCTGGGTTCCGACTGCAGCAGCTAGGAAGAGACTCGGAAGAGCAGCTAGCTGTGAGACATTCGCACAGCACAGTCGGGAGGCGCAGGGTGTCTCTGCTCCCATTTTGTCCGGGTTCCTTCAAGCAGCCTTCCTTTCTCCTCAGGTCACTAAGGGCTCCCAGAAGCCTCCAGACAGCAACTGGGCAGCACCAGCTGCAGTTCCCTGGTGAGCAGCCGCTCCCTGAGTGTACACAGAAACCTGAGGTAGACCGAGCTGAGCTGTCGGGACTCGGCCCTGTGGGGCCTGCAGAGTGTGGGAAAGTTCTCTGTCCTTGCCCTGGGTTTTCCCTCCTGGCCTGCCTCAGCATCTCACTGATAGCTAAAGAGTCTGAGAGTGTGGCGTGTGGCCCTGGGCCTGGAACATCTGAGAGCCACCTGTCTTCATACCTCCCTGCTGTCCTTCCCTGGGTCTGTGGCGGTGTGTGTGTGTGTGCGCGCGCCGCGTGTCACTCCTCCAAACCCAGCCTGCTTTCCACCAGCTCCTGCTCTACAAATAAGGAAACTATAGCCTAGAGAGGCACCGCTGTCTGCCCAAACTCACACAGCGACCAAGAGCCAACGGGAGAGTCAAGTATTGCCATGTCTCATTTTCTCCCTTCTCAACCATAGTTCAGTGTACCAGACAGGGCAACGTATCACCCCGTGGTCCACATCAAATCATGATCCAAAGTCAAGGGACTTCCTGCAATTTACTCATTTTTAAATGTCGGTGTAGACACTGAAGAATTGGGTCAGTTCTTACTACTCAGCTGGGTGGTGGTGGCTCAAACCTTTAATCCCAGTACTCAGAGGGAGGCAGAAGCAGGCAGATCTCTGAGTTTGAGGCTAACCTGGTCTATGAGTGAGTTCCAGGACAACCAGGGCTACACAGAGAAACCCTGTCTCAGAAAAAAAAAAAAAAGCAGTGACTACTCTATGATGCGGATCAGAGTTTAAATCCTAGACCCGCATCAGTTGACTCACATAAATAATAATAAAAATATCACTTCAGAGCCGAACATGCTGGCATGTACCTGTAATCCAGCTCTCTAGAGGCAGACGCTGTAGGATTAATGCTTCGGGGTCTCCTCAACTATGTATATCAAGTTTAAGGCCATTGTGGGCTACTAAGACCCTGACTCAAAAGGTTAAAAAAAAATTTCATGCATATAGTTCCATCTAAGGAGACAGAGGCAAAAGGATCACAAATTCAAGTCCATCCTGGGTACTTGGTGGAGATAAGGTGAGATTTTTATCTCAAAATAAAAGGATTTGGGGTCACGGCAGAGGGTTGGGGGTATAGTTCAGCAGTAGAGTGCCTGCCTAGAATGAGTGAGTCCCTGGGTTTAAGGCCCAGCACCATTAAACAAACAAACAAACCTCAGTATCTGAATTACAGGCTGCTCAGGAATGGGAGGATGGAGAGCGCCCTAACGAACATTATTTGAGTAACCGGTAGAATTATAATGCGTGCTCTTTGTTTGGCTTAGCTTGTTGACACAGGGTCATGCTATGTAGCCAAGGCTGGTTACAAAAGTTTCTCAAGCCTCAGCCTTCTGAGTAGCGGGCTTTTAGATGGACATCACCATGCATGGTCACCATGGACGCAGTAAACCATGGAGCTGGAGTAACAAAGGTTTGGGATGTTGGGGGGCCGGGGTCTCTTTTCTAAAATTCTGAGTATGCTCTCAACCTGCCAGCAGGCTGAGCTCTCTTCTTACTAACCAGGGAAGCAATGGAAGCCTGCTACTCAGAGCCCCATGGAGGGAGCCCAAATGGGACTTAGGGAGAAAGGAGCTAGTTCTCTTAGTCACACAAAAGAATTGAACCCCAGGCCCTCCCAGCCATTCCTAGAGATGTAAGGGGAAGCCAAGTAGAGGTCCATCTTAGCCCCAAAGCCTACCCTGAATGCTCCCAGTCCACGGAACCAGCCTTTTCCTGCAAATCCTCAACAAATTCTTTTTTTTTTTTTTTTTTTTTTGGTGTCTGTCCTGTAACTAGTTCTTGTAGACCAGGCTGGCCTCGAACCCACAGAAATCCACCTGCCTCTGCCTCCCGAGTGCTGGGATTAAAGGCATGTGCCACCATTGCCCGGCTCTTTTTTAAATTTATTTATTTTTATTGTATGTATGTTAGTGTTCTGCTTGCATGTATGTGTGAGGGTGTCAGATTCCCCAGAACTGAAACTATAGACAATTATGAACTGCCATGTGGGTACTGGGAATTGAACCTGGGTCCTTTGGAAGAGCAGCCAGTGCTCTCAACCTCTGAGTCATCTCTCCAGCCCCCGTCAAATGATGCCTGGTCTCATCACTTTGGAAGAGCCAGGAATTCAGGGTTAAATTAATACAGTCTTGTAATGGCCAATGAGATGGCTTGGAGGTAAACGTGATTCCTGCTACTGAGTCTGACCACCTGACTTTGAACCCCAGCACACACATGGTGGAACCAACTCCTAACCTGTCCTTTGACCTCCACCAGGGGCCCCGGCAGGGAGGTGGCACTAATCTCAGTGTCTGTTTATGACAGTCCTACCTTCTGAACAGTGAGGACCAACCGAGATGGGTGCAGATAGCCGGTAAACTCCCGATGCCCTTTAATGGGACGGGGGACTAAGCATCTGGGCTCTGGCCTTTGCCTGGGAGGGAAGCGGGGAGGGGGGGTCAGAAAGGAAGAGTGGGTGGGGAAAGGCCAAGGACCAAGAGGTGGATGCTTTTAGGTGGGGTTCCCCATAGGTTCAAGGCAAAGTGGCATGTCCACAGGATGCCGAGTTATGCGACCAGAGGCTGAGGCCCTACCTGGGCAGCCCTAGAATGAAAAGAGTACCCCAAAACCTCATCATCTCCGGGACTATTTTCAAGTTGGTTTGGTTTTCTCTAGCAGACCTGGTAATTTTCACTTTTAGAAAGTCCCACCTGGTATCAACCAACAGCGAGAGAAAGAGAACAGCTGGGCCATACCTGTGGGAACTAAGTCATGTCAAAACAAAATCCCCAAATGGGCCAGCGCAGGGCAGAAGTGAAGGGATGAGGGCCCCTCACCTCTGCCTCCATGTGATAACACCCTAGTACTGAAAGTAGTGAACAGCTAATCTGACGCTTGCGATGTCAGACCCACAACCTTGCAAGTACCACCCCAGGCAGAATTAACTGGATGAGAACCTGCCTCTGCTTCCAAGTGGGAAATGGGGCTGGAGAGGTAGCTCAGCAGTCACCCGTACTTGCTGCTCCTGTGAAGGACCCCAGTTTGGCAACTTTCACCATCCTGTAACTCCAGCTCCAGGGTTTCTGATGCCCTCTTCTGGCCTACATACATATACATAAGGGTTTTTAGTTTGTTTGTTATGTTTTTATTTTTTTCTTTTCATATTATTATTATTATTATTATTATTATTATTTTGGTTTTTCGAGACAGAGTTTCTCTGTAACTTTGGAGCCTGTCCTGGAACTAGCTCTTGTAGACCAGGCTGGCCTCGAACCCATAGAAATCCGCCTGCCTCTGCCTCCCGAGTGCTGGGATTAAAGGCATGCGCCACCACTGCCTGGCCTCTATTTTTATTTTGAAGGTCTCACTAAGTTGCCCAGGAAGGTCTTGAACTTGTGATCCTCCTGCCTCAGCCTACTGAGGAGCTGGAATTACAGACCTGTACCACTGGATCTGGCTACCATAGGAAACTTTTCTTTTTCTTTAAATAGATTAATCTTATTTTATGTGTACGTGTTTTGCCTGCATGTAGTATGTGCACTACATGTGTGCTTGGTGCCCGTGGAGGTCAGAAGACGACATCAGACCCCCGGTTATAAAAGAGTTATGAACCACCATGAGGATGTTGGGAACTGAACCCTGATCCTCTGCAAGAGCAACAGGTGCTCTTAACCACTGAGTATCTCCCCTGCTGCTACCAAGGGATCTTTGAAAGCACATGTCTGAGTTCCCGTGCTACAGGGTGCTGGTACCAAACTGCTTAGACTTTCCAGACCCCATAACCAAGAGCCAAAGAAACCTCTTTTTTTTTTTTTTTGGTTGTGAGCCTAGCCTTTAACTGCTAAGCCATGTGTGAATGTCTGCATGTATATGAGAGTGTATGTGAGTGTGTGTGCATGTGTGCATGTGTGCATGTGTGAATGTGTGTATGTATATGAGAGTTATGTGAGTGTGAGTGTGCACACACACACACAGTCACACACACACACCATAGCACACCTGTGGAGGTGAGAAGACGATTGTTAAGAGTTGGTTCTCTCCTTCCACTTCCCTTCTTCAAGCAGGGTCTTTCATTGTTTCTGCTATATAGACCCCCATCCTCACCTCCCACCTCATCTGGGATTACAGGCGCATGCTTCTGTGTTGGTTCTAGGGCACCAGACTTGTGCAGTGAACGCTTTCAGCCACCGAACCATCTTGTCAGTCCCAAATAAAATCTCTCTGAAGCACTCGGCCTCATGTATCTATTACAACAAGCACAGCTCCCAGGCCACATCTCCCATCTGCAAAGTCAGCAATGGCAGGCCAAGTCCTCAGACACATAATCTCTTCTTCCACATCTTCTCTGAACTCTTGGCTGTAAGGACATGTGACATTAGACAGAGCCCACTGTCCCGATCCCCAGGCATCAGTGAAGTCCTTAGAAGGTCAAGGTGCTTGCTGCCGATGATGACATCAAACCCCGGGGACCCACACACACAGTGGGAGGAGAGAAGCGATTCCTGCAAGTTGTCCTCTCACCTCCACATGCACACCTGGCATGCGTGTCCACACAGACATACACAGATAAATGACTGCATAAAGAAAGACCTGGGGGAGGGGATTGGAGGAGAGGAGGGAGGGGGAACTGCGGCCCGGATGTAAAATAAATGAATACATTTAATAAAAAACAGAAGAAAGCAAGTATTGGGATGGTGTTACATGCCTGTGATCCCAGGACTTTGGAGGTGGGGGAGGGATTTGGAGTTCAAGGTCAGTTTAGGCTGCAGGGTAAGTTACCAGGCAGCCTAGACTGTCAGCTTGTCAGCAGGGAGGAGGGGGGGGGGGATGAAGCCAAAGAGGAACTTGGTAGGAAGTTGTCAAGTATTAGAAGACATCGATGTAATTCTTAAGGAACTTGGTTAGGTCTCGATTGTTAGTGTAAGTTTAGCTCATCTCCATGGGGACCAACTTGACTGCAAAGTCTTTAGAAGATGCAGGGGAGCGACTAAGCCCTGGAGAAGATGAGGATGGAGAAAGCCTCTGGGAAGGACAAGGAGGCCCCTCCTGGAGCCTCTCTAGCAGAAACGCAATTCTGAGACCCCCTTTCAGCCTCCAACCCTCCAGAGCCATTAAATAGTGCATCTGTGTTACTCCCAGCCACCAACTATGTGACAGTTTGTGACAGGCTGACGGAGTGATGACTCAGCAGCTGAGAGCACCGGCTGCTCTTCCAGAGGCCCTGGGTTCGATTCTCAACATTTACACATCTGTCTGTAGCTCCAGTTCCTGATGATCTGACACCCTCACACAAACACACATGCAGGCAAAACACCAACACACATAAAGTAAGTCATTAAAGGAGAAAGAGAGAGGAAAGAGAGCGGGGAGAGAGAGAGAGGCTAGCCCTGGGCGGGCAAGAACCAATAGGCTGAAAGGTGCCCCAAATATATGGAATGTTAGGACACCTTAAGAAGTAACACAATTCCAGTGAGAAGGGTTGATGCCCCTTAGCGCTGACCCAGAATGCACCAGGAATTCTGTAGTCACTCTGGTACTAGAGATCTAGATCAGAAACTGAACTCCCTTGAAGCGTCCACACTTGAATACCCTCTTGACACCTGGACTTGGGCAAAAACAGACCATATGTGTTCCTCCCAAACACCTGCAATGTCTTATCAGGCTTCCCCACCATCCAGGCAGTTGCCCACCCCCAGATACAGCTGGAATCCCCCACAACCCCACTTCTGCTTGTCTCTCTCCCGACTGCTGAAATTTCTGAATTTCTGACTCCTGTTATTAAGGAAGATTTAGCATCTGATTGCGTGGCCCAGAAATAGTGGGGTCATAATCCCTGACGTCTGTACCACTGGACTCCTCCCCTGCCACCTCCGCTAGCGGTGCTCCTTCCTTGCCCACTCTGGGCTGCCCACACTGCCCACCTTCTTCCCATCCCCACTCTCTAGGCCAAGCTCTTCTGCTAATCTCTCTTGGACAGATCCCTCCCTTTTGGTTTGGGGTGTGTGTGTGTGCGCGCACGTGTATGTGTGTGTGCATATGTGTGTGCATATGCGTGTGTGTGTGTGTGTGTGTGCATGTGTGTGTAGCTGGTGTGTCCTCTAAAAGGCTGCCTTGTCTGCAGGTCCAACCAGGCACTCTTCGTAGCTTGGAAAGCAACAGACTGTGATCTTAGATAGGCCACCCCCAAGGTCAGGACACAGTTCAGCAGAATCACACAGGCCCAAACTGGGATAAGCTGCTTAAGCAAGGACCCCCGCCTCAAGGGCTCATGGCCAACTTCTGTCCTGAGATGCAGCAGATGCTGCTGTGTGCAGACCTAGAAATGAATCACATTTACTCATGAAGCCCTCGGGTCAGATATGAGTGATAGCCGCAGAAACTTCCAGTAAGGGCTGCCTTAGTCCCAGCAGGGCTGCTCTCAAGCTGAGTAATGCAGCTGCCCTGCCTTGCCCTCCAAGCTCTTGCTGCAACCTCCATCTCCATGGCGGAAGGCAGACTTTAACTAAGAGAGGCCAAAGTCTCCTACGGCCCACCCCTTCTCGTGTGGTTTCTCGAGCCTCCTATGGAATTCCGCCTCTAGACAGGATCTGGCTGGTTCTGGAAGTCACGGGTCCTGCACAGGAATCCAAGAAAGCTCTGCTGCCCTTGGTCGCTTACCAGGGTCACCTTTACACCCACCGGGTCTGCTGCACCAATGGGAACGCAGTACTGGCTGTGTATTCTTGCTCCTGAGAATTCCCCTGTGGGAACCTCAATGAGCCAGGGCTGGAGGAGGGAAATCAGACCGGAGCTGGGGGCAGGATGTATCTGGGAAGACATGAGGGGAATTCTAAACCCCTGGAATTCACCAGAAGCCAGGGAGCCAGACCATCCCCAGAAGCCTGGAGGGGAAGGATGCATCCTGGGGGAACTCTGTCTCTCTGGGCTTGCACCACACAAGTCCCCGAGAACATTACAAAACAAGGCCCATCTCTTTCTCAGAAAACATGCTGTCACAAAGTGACAGGAGTTAAGAAAAAGCAGAAGGAGTTGGGAAAAGGATTTGAAATTCCAGACCAAAAAAAAAAAAATTTTTTTTTTTTAAAGATAGGAACTTTCTATGAAGCCCAAAATACCTTGGAACTTTTTTAAAAAAAAAAATTATATTCTATTTATTTTGTGTGCATGGGTGTGTGTGTGAGAGCATTCTCACACGTGAGCCACCATGTGCATGTGATGATCAGAGAGCAATGCCCAAGAGTTAGTTCTCTCCTTCCAACAGGCGAGTCCTGGGGCTCGGTCTCAGGTTGTCAGGCTTGGTGGCAAGTGCCTTTACCTGCTGAGCCATCTTGCCAGCTCTGCCTTAAGACTTCACATCCTTCTTGCCTCCGTCTCCCAAGTGCTTTGGGATTCTAGGTGTGTGGTACCCAGTTTTTTTTTTTAAGTATTTTTTTAAGGGGGAGGGTGTTGTTCAGCTGGTTGGTTTTTTGGGTTTTGATACAGGATCTCTCTACATAGCCCTGGCTAATGTAGATCAAATTGGCCTTGAACTTACAGGGATCTATCTCCTTCTGCCTCCCGAGTGCTGGAATTAAAGTCGTGCACCAACAAGCCCAGCTTTAAATAGTTTTTTGTTTGTTTGTTTTGTTTGCTTGTTGTTGTTGTTGTTGTTTTTAAATAGGATTCCAAACCTCAACTGGACGGGAAAGCTGACTGAAGTGTTGAAGGAACAGAATAGAGAACCTTGCGGGGCAGGCAGCTCCTCCCCCACAGGTACCCCAAGTCTTGTCATGAAAAGGCCCACAGACTTGAGGTTCAGCCTACAGTCACTGGGAAATGCAAATTGACATAGGAAGGATACAGCCCCATTCACGACCACAAAACAGACACTGATAAGATCGCATGTCGGTTAGGATGTGGGAAACTGCTACTGTCTTACACTGTTGTGGGAAAAGACATTGCCCGGCACCCTGGATGGCATGTCATTTCATTCCAGTGCACGCCTGCCCCGTCAACCACCGCTATTCTCTTGTCTCTCCTCTGGGAAAGAATCACCCTTACTCCCCAGACAGCAAGCACACAAAAGACAATGATGGGACCACTCGGTGGTCCATGCCTTTACGCCCAGCATTTTCGGTGCTGTGTGCCTTTACTCCCAGCATGTGAGAGGCAGATGCTAGCAGATGTATTGATTCAAGACCAGCCTGGTCGGCACATCAAGTTCCAGGCCAACCCGGACGACATACTGAAACCCTGTCTCATCAAAACCAAACCAAACAGAAAAGCAGCAGTAAGAACTTCGTTGTCCATTCACCAGGGATGGGATCTGCCCTCCAATACCTGCTGCAGACACAGTAAGAGCCAAACAGAGAATCGTGATTGGGTGTGCTGTAATACAGCCAGTGCTCTGGAGGTACCAGCAGGAAGATTAGGGATGTGTGGACATCCTGACCACACAGGAGTTCAAGGCCAACCTAGGTTACACAGACCCTCTCTCAAGACAAGAATAAAGACAAGCTGTGCTTGCCTAGCACACCCAAAACCCTGGGCTCAGTCTCACACACTGCATGCATCAAACATGGGATCTAAGCCACCAGGCAATCAGTAGAGGGAGGGGGACCAGTTCAAAATCATCCCTGGCTATACAGCAAATTGGAGGCCAGCCTGAGCTACATGAGGTCTTATAATAAAAAAGGAAGAAAGGAAGGAAGGAAGGAAGGAAGGAAGAAAGGAGGAAAGAAAGAAACCCTATATATATTTTGATAAAAAGTGATCCAAATACAGATATACATTTGCAAAAGCCTTGTAAATGAAACTGTAAAGCAAGAACAGTTACAGCTTGGAAGGAGCATTTATAGTTCTTGTTTGGGATATTTTCACATAGTCCAGATGGCATTAAGTTCGCTGTTTATTTTAATTTTAAAAGTGTTTTCCCGGGCCTGGGAGATGGGGAGTTCTAGTCCCGGAACCCGCATGGCCGAAGGCGTAAACCAGCTCTCAAAAGCTGTCCCCTGACTTACCCATATACATGAGAGTGTGTTCCCGCCAAAACAGTTTCCACTTTGTAAAGGAGGCAGATACGCTTCACAAGCTGGCCGAACCCCTCTGCTTTCACGCCCTTCTCTTCATCGCCCAGGGTCCTATTATTCCAAACTCTTACCTTTCCCAGATGAGGGCTTCGGGCTTGCGGGGAAGATGGGGAGGATCCTCTGCTCACCTCTGCCCTCTCCAGGGCAGGTGTCACACGGCCACTTTCCTACCATCCCCCTCTTGCCGGCAGCCCACCCTCTCTCCAGCCCCAACCTCCATAGCAGAGATACCTCATGCCCACACCAGTCTGCGGCTGTCCCTTGCCTCCCCTGCCCCGGCTTCCATTCAACCAGGGGCATTTTTTCCCATGCAGACCCTGGGTTCCACGAAGTAGGTTATTATATCTAGTCTATGTCCTTCCCACATCCTAATGCCTAGTGTGGTGCTGGCTTCTAGGAGGTGTCCAGTTTTCCTAACTCGTTGCCCAGTCTCATTTCCCGGGCTTCCAACAAGGGAACCAGAGACACCACGGACTTTCCTCAGGGAGAAGCGTCCTCCGTGTGCTCCGGGACACCCAGCCCACACCACTGGCCGGCCAGGCTCTCACCTCTGAAGCTCATCCACTCCCTCCTCTCTTTCCTGAGACCCTTCCAGCTTATATGGAAGCACCAACAGCTCGATATCATCTTCCGGATAAAATGACCCGCACAGGTTTCTTTTCATCTATTCGGGACCCCCACTGGGCCGACAGTGAGGGGGGAGCACAGCTTTCTCTTGCCCGGGATTCAACTGGTGAATGAATGAACTACTCCCAGCGTCTACTGCCCGTGGGTGTGAAGAGGAGGCGCTCTACTTTTCACCCACCTGTGGATACAGTTGCCTCCTGCGCCCCCTCACTCCTGTTCCGGTCGGGAATGAGGTGACAAGTGACCCTGCCCTCCCCTTACCTTTGGGAAGGCTCGAAGCATCCCCAGGAACAGCAATCCCAATGCCGCCCGGAACGCGCTCATCCTGGCTCCCTGAGTTTATAGCTCCAGCGCCTGGCCACCGGCAGACACCCTGCCTCTTGCGGCGAAATCACTTCTAATGTAGTTGCGCCTTCCTCGTGTTCAGCCCTAATGCCCCCCCCCCCCACCTGTGATGCAGCGATCTGTTTCCCTGTGAAGCCTAAGAGAGAAGGGGCCACGGCATGCTGAGATGACTCAGGACTAGCCACAGCGCACACAATCAGGGGGGCTCCCCTGAGGCACGCGCCCTGCAGTTTGAATGGCCCGCCCCGGATTTGAGGAGGAACTGGGAAGGCAGCTCAGCCCTAAAGGTGCAGGGCATAGGAGTTTGAGAGGTACCCGGAGTCCTGAGGCCCCTAGCTCCATCCTTAACCCAAGGGAGGGTGAGACAGGACCGGTTTCCAGCTCTTGTCACTACACTAAGAGAAACCTGGCTTTCTCCAAGGTCATTGGGATTCTTAGGAAGGGACAGAGTCAGAATATTTCAGAGAGAAAGTAAGCGTTTCTTCATCGTGAAGATTTGCTGTAGAATAAATGAATGCACGGGGAGTGAATGGATGGATAGAGGACAAATGGATGGACGAGTGGACGGAGAATGGGAGGATGAGGGAATATATGGATGGACAGATGGATAGGGGATAGATGAGAGGGTGAGGGGATGGATGGGAGGATGGAAGAATTGACGGAGAACAAATGGATGGTGAGATGCATGGGGGATTGATGGATGAGAAGGTCACGGAAGGAAGGGATGGATGAAGAAATGAGGTGGTGGGTGGATGAAGGGATGGGGTCGCTGGATGAGTGAGTGGGTGGATGAAGGAATGAAGAGATGGGGTGGATGGATGAGATGGATGAGTGAGTGGGAGGGTGGAGGTGGAGGGATGTGTGAAGAGATTAGGAAATGATTACATGGATGGATGAGAGGGTATGTGATAGGAGAACTGATGAGAAGAAGGGATGATGGATGCCTGGGATAATGGGGAAATGGATGGACAAAGTGATAGACAGATAGGAGGTTGGATGCCTGGATGGAGCATGGGTAGGCAGGTGAGTGGAATGACCAGGGAAAGAACTAGGTGAAGACCAGGACATCTGTGTATCAATCCATGTTGTTCCTGCCCCCAGATACTTTTTCGCTTGAAGGAGGTACCTGGCACCCTTGCCCAAAACTTTATGCTATCCTCTTTGTGAGGGACTGCTGCTCCCACCTGGGGCTCCCCGTTCCCACCTGGGGCTCCCCCAGGGGAACCTTTTCCTTCAGTTAATACCATCAGCACATGGTCACTGTCTGCACACGGACTAGCAGGTGCAGCCTGCTTTTGTCTGTTTCCTGTTTGTTTGTTTTATTTTCAAACCCAGAAAGCAACACAGAGAAACAGGCAAGCTTGTCTGTGTGTTCTAAGGATGGGACCCAAGGACCTTTTTGGCTTCCACGCTTTGGTCTGGTCTTCAGTGCAACCCATTTGATAGAGGACCAGGGTGCCAGCTGCCACTTCCTATGAGAACCTTTCAAAGTCCCTGCAAACTTCCTAGTCCACACTCAGGCCTCCCTGAGGTCCACATCCTACCTGGAAAATCCATCCATTCTTCCTGTGAATCTTCCATAGGGCCGCTCCAAACACTTCCCTCGCCTGATGCTAGAAGTGCCCCACCTGGGTCTAATAATCACAGGGTCAGGGAGATGCAGCGGTAGCTGGGGCCCCGGTCCCCATTTCCCAGGGTGCCACTGGTGTTTGCAATGAGCTGGTGCTTGTTAGACACTTGCGGAAAAGAAAAGTAGCATCCAAATAGCTTGCACCGGGTGAGAACCAAATACAAGTCACACCTTGTGAAAGTCCAACCTTCCTTCCTAGTAACCAAAGGCAGGCAAATGACAGCAGTCTTCATTAGTCTCCAGGGCCCATTACGTCATCAGTGGGTTTTATTAATTCATGGTAACAGCTAGGGGAAAACAGAACTTCATTCCTCTGTGCTGATCAGTGGTACAGCTTCTCTCCGCACCACGACGGTTCTTAGGAAAAGCAAAAAACAAAAATTTTCAGAAGTTTACAACTTATGGCTCTATGACTTCACCAGCAAAACAATGAAAATCAGTAGTGCGACTCGGGAGTGCAAAAAGAAAACGGTAAACTCGCCAGTGTCTCATTAAGTGGTACTCATAAACGTGGGGACCCCTCTGACTCACAGTGGGTAGTGAGTACGGAGACCGAGGGGCCCCAGTCTAAGGGACCTTACACAACCAAGTAAGATGATGATACTAAGGATGGGGTTTGTCTCTCTCCTGTCCTCCCCACACAGACAACTTCTGCTACACACAAGTCCCTAGGCTTTATTCACCATGGACCCTGACAGAGATGTACTGGGACTGGGGAAGGGCCTCACCCCTGGAGACTCTTATTCTTAAGAAAGGAAAAAAAACCTGAGTATTTTAGTGTGAGCACATGTGCACGCGACACACTTCTGTGTAAGTCTGGATGTACAGGGACCTCAGAGGCCAGCTTTCTGGACTGTTTCTGCTGGAGTCCTGGACACTCCAGGCTGGCTGGCCCGAGACATCCCATCTTGCAGAAGCACTGAGATCATGAATGTCCGCCACCTCGTCTGGCTTTCGACATGGTTCAGAGGTTTGAATCAGGTGGTCAGGGTTAGGTCTCAGACAGTTCATGTGTAAGAGCTTGATCTGGACCACACAAGGATTTCTGGCCGTCAGACGAGAGCCAGCATTCCTCAGGGACCTTGTGAAATACTCCCAAAGAGTCGTTTCCTTGTCTCTGGCAGAAGGGACCTGGGCTCTGTGAACGTATACCTGTGGTTGCATAACAAAGACCCACGCAGGCCTCCAGGCTCACACGTATGTGTTATACATTTCAAAGTCCACACCAGCCTCCTGGCCCTTCTCATCCCTCAACTACTGTCCTCCTCATGGTCCATGTGATTTGTCCACACCCACATCCACCCCACCCCATCCCCACTCTCTCTCACTTCTCTGGCAGATAGATAGATAGCCCTGGCCATGTCTCTTTCTCTCTGCTCTAGATTCTTCCAGATACCTCTGGATATTTTCTCTCTCCGATTCACAATAAAAGTCTTTCCCTTAACTGTACCATGGAGCAGCCATTTCCGTGGTTTCATTACTGTCCCTCCCCCCTTGCTTCCATGCAAGGGCTTTTACCCAATAAGCCAGCTCCCCAGCTCTGTATTCGTGATTGGACAGTACAAACTGGGGCTCATTTTGCCTGCTTATGCTATGCTAAGAGTTTGGAGGCATCAGAAACTTAAATCCCCTCAGAAATCTCATTCCTTCTCGATCCTTACCCCTGCCCCCGCAACATTTGACCAGGCAGCTCCCCATTTGTAGCTCACCCTACACAGTTCCCCCACTTTCCAGTCAAACGGTCATCACTGCTGTTTTGTGTTTCAGTTCTAGAGCTGATCTAACCATGTCATAACATGATGTCTGTGCTGACTGGTTTTCTGTCAACTCGACACAAGCTAGAGTCATCTGAGAGGAAGGCGCCTCAGTTGAGAAAATGCCTCCCTGAGATCCTTCTGTAAGGCATTCTCTCAGTTTGTGATCAATGGGGAAGGGCCCAGCCCCTTGTGGGTTCTGCCACCCCTGGGCTGCTGGTCCTGGGTTCTACAAGAAAGTGGGCTGAGCAAGCCGGGGAAGGGAACTAGTAAGCAGCTCCCCTCCACGGCTTCTGCATCAGCTCCAGGTGCCAGCCCTGCTTGAGTTCCAGTCCTGCCTTCTTCCAGCGATGGAGCCCAATGATGGAAGTGTAAGACAAACAAGCCCTTTCCTCCCGGCTTGCTTCTTCAGTCCTGGTGTTTCATCACAGCCATAGGACCCCTAACTAATGCTCCTCTACCCTAGGTCACTGTGGGGTCTTAGAGAAACAGAGTACTCAGGAGCACGGAGGACAGTGTCTGGCATGCAGCTGCAGCAGCAACTTAGCTGGAAAGAAAGCTACATCCCGCAGGCAAGGAGTTAGCGGGTTAGCTCTTAAGCAGAGGGTGAGGGGCTAGCATCCTAGGGAGGTAGCTGCTCCTGAGACTGGGAACAGAGGCCCTGGTGCCATCAGCAGGTACTGGTACCAGGCAGTTCATGAACCCCTAAGCAGGCGTGAAAGTGCTTTGAAGATCAGGAGGGGAAGTCCCGAGGTTGAGAGCTGCAGCCCCTATGTGACAGCAGGGACCTAGGCCTGCGGTGGAGGCCAAGTCCCCATGCCTGCCAGAGGCTGGAATCTGGCCGTATGAACCAACTAGCTCTGTAGCCTTGTCTTAGCCAGGTCCCCAGAGCAAGGAGGGGGCAATGCACACAGCCTTCAAAGGGAACAGGAGTCGAGTTAGCTAAAGGATGCTGAGCAAGATGCCAGTCCTGACTTGGCTCAGGAAATTCAGGGACTTCCCCAGCGGCTGGGAACCCCAGCCTCAAATGGCCCCAAAATACCCTCAAGCAGACAGAGATTGCTTCTGCCTCAAGCAGCCGTAGGCAGGTAGGCGGCTGAAAGTTGGAGAGAAAGGCACGGACTTTTCTCCTCGCTTCGACACAGGGCTTCTCTTTTTTTCTCTCTTCCTTCCTTTTGAGATAGGGTCTCATGTGCCCCAAGATGGCCTTAAACTCAGACGTAGCCAAGGATGACCTTGAACCTCTGCTCCTCCAACGTGCTGGGACTACAGCCCATGCACCGCGGTACCCAGGTTGTGCTCCGTGTGCGCTAGGCAAGCAGCCTACAATGAGCTACAAAACCCCACACGGGGCTTTCCTTAATAAAGCCTCCATTGGGTGGCTTCACGGAGTTAGCTCTAGTCTGACTCATGGCTGAATGCCAGGCAGCTGTACAGTCTGTCAGGACATTCAACACAAGCTCTGACACCATTTGGTTCCCCAAAGGTCTATGTGTCAGGAGCTTGGTCTCCAGTGTGGCAGCATGGAAGTGGCTGGTAGTCTCTTGAAGGAACAGGACCAAGCCAGAGGTCCCTAGTCTTTGGGGATTTACACTCAAAAGGGATTTAGGGTCCTTAGTCTGTGGATTCCTGTTCTGAGATTTTTTTTCTTTTTAGAGACAGGGTCTCATGTAGTACAGGCTGGTCTTGAACTTGCTCTATAACCAAGAATGATCTGCCATTCCCTTTAATAGGCTCAGGGTTGGCTGTGTGACTTTCCCCGAGGTCACACGGGTGAACAGCTTGTCTAGCTCTCAGATCCTCTGCTTCGTCTTCCTTCCCTTAGCCCCTCTAGCCCTGGCTTTCGCTCAGAAGAAAGAACACTTAGGGGGGAGTTTTGTTCAGGCCCCATGGCTGTGGGCTCAACACTTCTCTCTGAATGTATCATGTGTGTGTTACCCTCGCCTCCATTCTACATGCCAAAACCTAAGGGAAGCATTGCCTGGCACTTTCTGCCAGGCAGCTGGTGGGAGGGCTAAGTAAGGGTGGGAGGGGGCAAAGGGAAGAGGTGGCAGCATGAGCTCTGGTTTGGGATTCCCCATGAGACTGCAGTGAACAAGGGGCTGGAGAATGGAGTCCCTGAGCCACACCCATGGCTGTGGGCAGGTCACAGGACCTTCGAGTGGTGGAGCCCTGATTGTCTCCCAAGGAAATAACTGCAAGTAAACAAGACAGAGACCACCATGTCTTTGATGATCTAGCTTCAGAAGTCTCCAAGTGCAGGTTCCAGAACATTCTATTGTTACACAGGCCACTCTCCTTGGTGTAGAGGGGGCTGTACACCTGAGTCAGCACCAGAGCCAGGGAATCTGGGGCTCAGATTCCAGTTTCTTCTCTGCCTGGCATGGACTGTAGTTCGCTGGGCAGCCCACTCACAGCTCTTAGAAGATATGGGATCAACAGACCTTTAGTGGGGCTGTGTGTGGTTCCTTTTAAGACAGTCTTGAAGCCAGGCATGGTGACACATGCCTTAAGACTGAGCAATTAGGAAGCAGAGGCAGGTGGATCTCTGAGTCTGAGGCCAGCCCGGTCTACAGAGTAGCTTCCAGGACAGCCAGGTTTACAAACAGAAACCTCGTCTTGGGAGGTGAGAGGGGGGAGACAGTCTTGAGTCTGGTAGGGTGGCACACATCTTTAATCCCAGCACTTGGGAGGCAGAGGCAGGTGGATCCCTGTGAGTTCCAAGCCATTTAGGGCTACACAGTGAGACCCTATCTTTAAACAATTATGAATAAAAAGTAAAATAAGAAGGGGCTGGAGAGACGGTTCCACGGTTAAGAGCACTGAATGCTCTCCTAGAGGACCTGGGCTCAATTTCCAGCTCCCACATGAGAGTTCACAATTATTTGCAACTCCAATTCCACGGAATCTGACACCCTCATACAGGCATACACTCGGGCAAAAGCACCAATGCACATAAAAAATATAATAATAGAATAAGAGTCTCAAATAGCCCAGGCTGGTCTTAACACACTGTGTACCAAGGATAACTTTAGACTCCTAGTCCCCTGACATCTACTTCCCGAGGGCTGAGATTACAGCTATATGCCACCACACTTACCTGGTTTGTGACACTTTTGGAAACTCCAGGGAAGAAATGGAGAGGACTCTGGTTTCTTTTGTCCCCCAACCCTGGGTCCTCAGGCCCCTGCACAAACAAGCCACAGGCTCAGGTTTCACTGACTCGGGAGCAGAGCTCTATGCTCAAACCTGGGCTTCCCCTTCTTGCAGGATGTGTGATCCAAGACCCTTGCTTGTCCATCAGGGCGTGACTCACACAGGGTTTTGGGCACTGTGGTGGATCCGTGGAAGAAAACCAGGTCTCATGTTCTTTTCTGAACCCTCAGGCAGAGTCAGGTGGGTGACCACTTCCTACTCCTCTGGACAGGTGAGCCTGCTAGTCACATGTTTGCTATGGGGGAATGTTTCCTTTGGCCTCCAGCCCCAAGTTAGGGCTTGACCTAAGCGTCACTCTGAGAGGTGTAGGAGATCCCAGAGAGGATCTGGAGGCTTAGTGGAGCCCAGGTTAGCATCCGTCTCATGACTTCCCACCTCAGGTCTTGGTACCCTAGTCTCTCAGTGGTCCTAACGTACCTTTGAGAGTCCTGGGAAGGACAGGCAAGATTGTTCTGGCTAACGGTGCTTATGACCAAGCCTAAAAACTTGAATAGGGGTCAAGTGGTGGCGCATGCCTTTAATCCCAGTGCGTGGGAGGCAGAGGTAGATGGATCTCTGTGAGTTTCAGGCCAGCCTGGTCTACAGAGCAAGTTCCAGGACTGGCTCTAAACCTACAGAGAAACCCTGTCTCTAGCAACCCCCAAAACAAACAAACAAACTTGAATTGGATGCCCAGAACATGCATGTTAGAAAGAGAGAACCCTACCACATGTGCACGGTGGCATATGCATACATATACATATATGCACATAGTAAATGTGTTAAAATTGTTAACATGAAGTAAAAAGAGATGTCTTGGGAGAATGAAGAGACAAGACTAAACTCTCCCTCAAGGCATCTCCGTTGCGCTGAAGCCACTGTGAATGGAAGTGAGTCATTTAGGTTCGCAGGAAACCCAGCCTGGTCCGGTTTTAATCACGGGCTCAGAGACACAGAGCACAAGAAGGAAGCAACCAACGGTCAGTAGCGGCTGCTTAATTGCAAGGTACCCACACAAGTGTTTCCATGGGTGTGGCCCTGGGGGCAATGAGGACCCTGTGTGTCTGCTCCAAAGGGTTCATGGCATGACCTCAGCTTCAAAGGGAGGATCACCTTGCACAGGACCTTTCTTCTCCCTTCTGGGAAGTCCTGTCGCTCCTTAGACATGGAGCATAGAAGGTCTGAGTCCACTGGTTCCTCGAGAGAGAAGGAAACTACGAGGACATAGATTTTACCCATCTTGTTCCATGCCTGGGAAAGGTGGGTGTTTAGGACAGTGTATGGACCATGCGCCTGAGAGTCACTCAGTGGCAAAGCATGGGTTTCACATGCTTGACATCCTGGATTCAACACACGGACAACACAGACGTGGAGATACACACACACACATACATGCATATACATGGAGACACATACACACGCACACACACATGCATAAACACGTAAGCATACAGAACAAGCAAATACCGCATGCTTACAACATAGGCACAGTAAGCTTACAAAGAGATCATTGTTTCCATCTCTGGGAAAATGGATGTTCTACAAAGTGACTTGGCCAGCCTGTTCACTGTCCATTGTCACAGTGCACACCCCACACTGTGACTTCAGGGTGAGATTTACCCTATCTAGGATGGTTGCTGTAATACACACACACACACACACACACACACACACACACACACACACTGTCAAACACACAGTTCCTGGTTGTCATGGAATCAGCTCTGGACTCCCCAGGACACTCTGTTGTTAAGGAATTTCTCTAAGGAAATTCACCTCACCTAATGAATAGCTCAGCAGCTAAGAGCACTTGTTTCTATTGTAGAGGACATAGGTTGGTTCCAAGCAATCACACAGTGGCTCACAACCATTTATAACTCCAGTCCAAGGGGATCTGACACCTCTTCTGACCTCTGTGGGCACCAGGCACACCCATGGTACATATTCTTGCAAGTAGGCAAAACACTCATACTCACAAAACAAAATAAATCTTTAAAAAAAAAGTTGGCTTTTGTTTGTTTTTTGTTTTGTTTTAATTTTGAGGCCATCCCAGACTGTAAAAGACTCTGTCTTGAGTTAGGCAGTTGTGATGCATGCCTTTAATCCCAGTACTTGGGAGGCAGAGGCAGGTAGATCTCTGTGAGTTCAAGTCCAGCCTTGTATAAGACAGGCTACTGGACAGCTAGGGCTACACAGGAAGAAACTTGCCTCAACAAAACAACAGCAAACAAACAAACAAAAAGACCCTGTCTCAAAAGAACAAAATTAGTAAATAAATATAAAATAAATAGGCTAGGTTTGCTACACCCTATTGTATCTCAGTAAAGCTGGATAATTTTTCTTGTTTACATCTATTTATTTATGTGGGGACAGCAAGCATGGAAGGTCAAAGGAAAAAGTTATTCATCCTTCTTCCCTAGGTGAGTGCCTGAGAGTCTCCCAAGAAGCAGGCTGGAGGATCTAAGAGGCCCCACGGCATGCTGTTATCAGATCACAGCTCACAACTCTGAATTTTCCAGAATCCAATACCCTAGACTCTCCTGAAGGCCAACATTCCAGAAGCTGGAGGAAGAACTGGTGAATCAAGGCTCCCCAGCCTGCTCCTCAACCCTGAAAGGCACTGTTAATCACAGCTTCTAGTCAGGGTTCTGAATCCTGCTATATGTAAATCATTTCTGGAGAAACAACTTGCTAAGTCATTGGCAAGTGTCACGCCTTGCATGGGCTGTTTTCTCAGAAGAACTCTGAAGAATGGGGCCTGAAGGTTCTGAGTCAAGCAGAGCGAGGCTGCTGCTACTAGCTCAGGGCAATGATAACAAAGACCTGAGCTGCACAGCTCAGCCAAACAAGGCCCTAGGTGGGACACTGGAATTGAGCCTCTGTCGCATTCTCCTACTGGCCTCCTTTCTGTTCCTGTTGCTATCAAACTTGTTGCAGCCACAGGGCCTTTGCACCTGCTGGTCCTTCTGCTGGGAACCCTAATTCCTCAGATCTTCAAAAGGCCACCTTACCAGGTGATAGACATACTCATCACCTTCTTCGTGGGAACAGATGTAGACATGCCATGACTCATCAACTTTTGTACTCTTGTTATGTTTTATATTTATTGTGTGTGTGTGTGTGTGAGAGAGAGAGAGAGAGAGAGAGAGAACATCAGACGACAACCTGTGGGGAGAGGTTCTATTGGCGGAGGCCACTCAGACTCCAAATAATCACACACAAACTATATTATTTAAATCACTGCTTGGCTAATCACTTAAGCATGTTGCTAGCTATCTCTTATATCTTTGGTTAACCCATTTCTATTAATCTGTGCATAGCCACATGACTGTGACTTACCAGCAAGCTTCCGGCATGTCTGTCTCCAGCGGCTACATGGCATCTCACTGACTCTGCCTACTCTCTCTCTATATATATCTCTTTCAACTTGGCTATGCTAAACCATTGGCCAAAATCAGTTTCTTTATTAATGAATAAAAGCACACCACACATACAGAAGGACTTCCCACACCATTTTCCTTTTCTGTTTAAATAAAAAGGAGGGTTTTAACTTTAATATAGTAAGATTACATATAACAAAACAGGTATCAAACAAGGATGACAGTTACAATATTTATATCTACTTTATCTTTTATCATAACTAAGGAAAACTATAACTATCTATTCTTCAATTCCATCAAAGACTCCAGAACGATATAATATTACCTAAGGAAACAGGAAGGGTATTGTAAGCAACTTCCAAAACTCAAGAATTGACAGAGAGTCACCCAAAGTTCTTCTGTAACATTGTGGGCACTCATCTTCAGCCTACAGACCATAGTATCTGGCAGAATTTTCCACAGGTTCTCATCCTCTGAGGAAACAAAAAAAGAATCTCTTTTCCAAAGCAACAAATCCTTAGACCCAAATTTTGAAGTTAAGATACCTTTAAAATATATATGTAGGTTTAGCTTAGCAGCCCATACAATTAAATGTCTCTCTGTACTTAGCTCATTCACAGTCAAAAAATTCAAAGAAAACACAATAATATACACAATCCAGACTCTCTGCGTATATTCCATCTTTACATGGCTTATTTTTCTTTACTCCTTTTATCTATGACTGCACTCTGTCTCTTTAAAGACTTTGTTTTATTTTTTAAAACCATTTGTTTCTTTTTATAACTCTCTGTATTCTTCTTCTCTCTCCAAAGCATATGTACATTTTTTTCATATGTACATTTTTTAAACACACTGTGACCCATTTAGAGGTCTTTTTTTCTTTAAATATAAATCTGTCTTCATTGCTTATCTGTAATCCTTTTCTGACCAGGACCGCTTCTTAAAATGCAAAGTGGCATGGCTAGGACTAAGGCTGCTTTGCCTTTTGACTCTGCCCAGACCAACATGGCAGAGGCATTTCCACCACCTCCGCAAGCTGTGCACATCACCCCAGTTCCAGGTACGTCATGCCGTGAAGTAGTTTGTAACACGCTGCTCACAAGCCCTATTTAAATGTTCCATATTCAGACCTTCTGAAAAGAGTCAGAGCCGGCTCTTTAAGAAGCTGTGCAGCCTTCTTTGCCAAGGCTGAGTCAGGAAGACCTGTCTTAAAGGAGCTGTGGCAAGCCAGCAAACAGAGCAAGAAGCTGCATTAAACTCTGTCTTTTTGGATGTGTGTCTAGAATTCCTTTTCAAGCTCTCTCAGGTTTTTAAGTGGATTTAGTTAATCTGGTGCCAATTTGTTGGCAGAGGCCACCAGACTCGAAATAATCACACAGAAACTGTATTATTTAAATCACTGCTTGGCCAATCACTTAAGTGTATTGCTAGATAGCTCTTATATCTTTGGTTAACCTATTTCTATTAATCTGTGCATCGCCATGTGGCTGTGATTTACTGGCAAAGTTCTGGCATGTCTGTCTAAGGCAGCAGATACATGCATGGCTTCTCACTGACTCTGCCTTTTCTCTCTCTCTCTCTCTCTCTCTCTCTCTCTCTCTCTCTCTGTTAAACCATTGGCCGAAAGCAGCTTCTTTATTAACCAATAAAAGCAACACATATACAGAAGGACTTCCCACACCAAGGTTCTCTTGAGGGTTTCAGGAATTGACTCAAGTCTTCAGGTTTTGTGACAAGTGCCTTCACCTGGTGAGCCATCTGTGTGTCCCTCAAACTTGTTTACTCTAAGTAGGTCAATGATGGATGTGATGCAGCGAGTCTATAATCCTTGTATTTAGAAGGCTCAGACAGGAGGATTGCTTTGAGTTTAAAGCCAAGTTGAACTACATAATATATTCTAGTCTAACCTGGCCACAGTGTGAGACCCTCTCTCAAACAAACAAACAAAACCAGGCATAGTAGCGTACTACCTTTAACCATAGCACTGGGAGGCAGAGGCAGACAGATCTCTGGGTTCGAGCCCAGCCTGGTCTACAGAGTGAGTTCCAGGACAGCAGGGACTGTATAGAGAAATTCTGTCTCTAAAAACAGCAAGAAGAAATATGGAAACACGAGGAAAAAAAAAAAACCCTGAAGCTGGGGCTGGAGAGAAGGCTCAGAGGTTTTTTGTTTGTTTGTTTGTTCGTTTTTGTTTGTTTGTTTGTTTGTTTTTCGAGACAGGGTTTCTCTGTGGCTTTGGAGCCTGTCCTGGAACTAGCTCTGTAGATAGACCAGGCTGGTCTCGAACTCACAGAGATCCGCCTGCCTCTGCCTCCTGAGTGCTGGGATTAAAGGCGTGCGCCACCATCGCCCAGCTGAGAAGCTCAGAGGTTAAAAGCACTGGTTGCTCTTCTTCCAGAGGTCCTGACTTCAATTCCCAGCACCCACATGGTGGCTCACAACCATCTGTAATGAGATCTGGTGCCCTCTTCTGGGCATGCAGGCATTCATACTGGTAGAATACTGAATACATAATAAAGAAATATTTAAAAACAAACAAAAAAACTGAGGCTGGGGTTAGAGAAATGGCTCAGCAGCTAAGAACATTTGTTTCTATTGTAGAGGACCTAGGTTGGTTCCAAGCACTTGCACAGTATCTCACAACCATCCATAACTCCAGTCCCAGGGGATCTGACACCTCTTCTGACCTCTGTGGGCACCAGGCACACCCATGGCCCACGTACTTGTGAACTAGGGGGGAAGAGGGAGACAGGCTTTCTCTGTGTAGTTTTGGAGCCTGTCCTAGAACTAGCTCTTGTAAACCAGGCTGACCTCGAACTCACAGAGATCCGCCTGCCTCTGCCTCCTGAGTGCTAGGATTAAAGGCATGTGCTACCACAACCTGGCTTATTGTTTTCAATTATCCCTGCTACACAACTTAAATTCACTCATTCAAAACTGTAAGTGTGGCCAGTGTAAATCATGCTTGTGACAGTAGATGTAAACAGGTGGCCCTAATTGTGACCAAGGACAGGTGCCCTAGGACGCTTGACAGAAGGATGTGAGATCTACTACTGGGGATCCCTGGAGGGGGCATGCTGAGCAGACCAGAGAGAGCCAAGAAGTGTCTGGCCTTCGGAGCAGTCACCCTTGCTGTTACTGCTCCAGGCAGGAGGTACTCAGAGAGGAAAGACCCCGTCCTCCCATGAGTGACTCTCTCAGAAAATTCCTTGGAGATTTCCCCAGTCAATGCCAATAAGCAGCCACGTAGGACCAGTGCCAGCCAAGTCTGCCTTCTTTACAAACAGAAGGATCGCTTTAGCCTGAGGCCCCCAGTCACAAAACCCTAGCGATGTGGGAAAACCGGGGTGTTAACCCACTCAGGCGTCCACTGGATCTGAAGGTTGTGACGTCACCTCTAGGGACAAGAACAGCTGAGAAAAACCCATCTGTCAGTCATAACTCCCAACAACTCGTTGTGTTTTGGGTTGGCATCTGAAGGCATCTCAGGGCCCCCCCAGACAGCAGGGATGGGAGGCTCCACTCTATAAACCTTCCCCCACTTGACTGACCCAGATCCTGAGGGACAGCAGCAGCCCCTCGGCCACCAGCAGCCTCTCCTGCAGACCACCATCAGGGAACAAGAACTTGAGGCCAGGGATTCAGCCTCTCCTAAGGAAAGAGGCGCCAGCAGCCCCAGGGCCCACCTGGCGGCGGTTTCAACCTACTGGGGCCCACGTCTCTCAGCATTCACCATCCAGATGCCAGAGGCAGAGACTAGGGATGTGGCCCAGTTGGTAAAGGCGGGAAGTCCCAGGTTGCTCCTAGGTGGGTCATCACAGCTTTGGGGAGGAAGAGCTGGAGGTAGGAGGATGGGAAGTTAAAGGTCCTCTACAACTACAAAGGAAGTTCAAGACTGGACAAGAATACAGAGGTCCTCTGTCAAAGCAAAACCAAAAGCCTGGTGCAGCTTCTCTGCCCTTGACAGGGACACAGCGTGTCCAAGGAGCCATGGTAAAAAGAAAAAAAAAATGGCGGCTTGTGCCGGAGCAAAGGGGCACACGGGTATGTGGTGGTCAGAACACTAGGGGAGCAAACGAGGTGGGGCATGACCTGGTATGGGTGAAGTCCAGGGGTTGATGGCTTTGTCACATCACGTGATCAGAAAGACCTCCCCGAGAAAGTGGCTTCTTGAAGTAGGAGAGAGAAGGAGCCAGGCAAACAGAGGAGGCCAGTTGCAGCCAGTGCAAAGGCCCTGAGGTAGGAGTGGGCTACCCCTGAGGCTGGCAGGGTGAGGGACGGAAGAAGAGGAGAGGTCTGGTAAGGGGAGAGGGTGGGTGGGATTCTATACCTGCTGAGAGGCCACCATGGGGTGTGTCTCTTCCCAGGCAGGCAGTTGAGATCTGCTATGTTGAAAACAGGTGTGGAGGAAGGGCACATAGGGGCTCTCTGCTTCGTCAGGATAAAGGAAATGGAGGCTCCCACCAGGCAGGGGCAGTGAGGAGACAAGGAACCAAATTCTAGACCAAGTTTGGGGTAAAACTGAGGCAGTTTGCTGATGACTGGATATGAGCAAGGAACAAGAAGGAAGGCAGTGAGCACAGGCTGGACCAGGCTTCCTTAGAGCTGGGGAAGGTGACAGTCCTGACAGAAGAATGGCCAATTCTGACTGTGGGGTCTGTGATCAGGGACAGCTTCTCCTAAGAGAGAACTCTTTCTGAGACCTAAATAAAGGAAGAGGAAGAAAGGGATGCTGGGCAGACCTTAAGAAGGCTTTAGGGGGACTTCCAACAGCCCCAGGAGACCCCAGTGTTGAAGACAAAGGGAGTGAGCCCCAGAGGACGTCAGAAGTGGGCAAAGCCAGTCCAGGCTGCTGACTCAGCTCTGAGAAGGGAAGGGGCTCGGACTGCGAGCGACCCAATCAGATTGAGAACTGCTGGGTGAGAAATAGCGCTGGCTGAGTCATCTCAAGCCTGCTGCTTCAAGCCTGCCTCGCAGCTCACTGGGCCTTCATGCGACTCCCTAGGAGAGGGCCCCTCATCTCCAAATGACCAGGTCAGCCCCTTGGGGCCCCTGTGTGGGGAGTGTCCCACTGCACGGGTTCAGCTGGTCCCCATGGCCTTCCCCAGGACTCAGATGAAAACAAACAGCACACAGAGACTCAATTTGTGTCATCAAAGTCGATATGTGATTGGCAGTATCCAGGTGTGTGAAAGAGAAAAGGGGGAACAGCTCTCGTGGTCCAGGCTGCTGAAGGAGCTCTTTGTGATGCTTCTCTAGCATGCTGGAAGACCTGCGTTCAAACTCCTGCATTGCGTAAAACCCAGGGTGGCAGCATAAACCTATAATCCTAACATTTATGGAAGTAGAGGCAGGAAGATCAGAAGTTCAAGGTTATCCTCAGTTAGACAGCAAGTGTGAAGTCAGCCTGGGCTACTTGAGAAGTTATAGCAAAAGTGGAAGTAGGAGGGCATGGTTGGTATAAATCTTTAATTTAATCCCAGCTCTGGGAGGTAGAGGCAGGTAGACCTCTGTGAGTTCAAGGTCAGCCTGGTATATAGAAGGAGTTCCAGGACAGCCAGGGTGACACACTGAGACCCTGGTTTATATAGGGAGTTCCAGGACAGCCAAGGCTATACAATGAGACCCTGTTTCAAAATAAATAAATAAATAAGTAAAAGCCATGCCTACAACCCCAGTTCTGAGGTGGAAGAGGGCCAATATCCCAGAACTTCCTTTGTAGACCAGGCTAGCCTTGAATTTACAGACATCCCCTCTCCTCTGCCTCTGCTGGGTTAGAGGCATGCATCACTGTGACATTTGCTCTCTCCAGTGATTTTCTGTGAGAGCTCTTTGAGCCTGTAGGATGCTCTTCGCATGGAACTTAACCCTGGGGATGCTGAAGGGACACCCAAGGCAGGAGTCCCCTGTCATACGGGGGTCTGCTGGCAAGTCTACCCAGCCAGTGCTCATCGCTCCCTGACTGGCCTCAGCATGCTACATGGGTCGAGTTCATGCTACATGAACTTCTGACCACTACCTCCTAAAAACTGAGATCATGGTTTAGATTACGCAGTGCCAAGGCCAGAACATGCTAGGCAAGCACTCTGCCAACTGAGTCACATCTCCAGCCCTGAAAACATTGCGTCACTGGCTTGGGACAGCAACCCTCAGAGGCAGGGAAGGTCTTCCTGTGCTGGGCAGTGTATAGATGAAGACAGATCTCTGGGTCCCAGGCCTGTTCCTGGACAGACAACAATAATTAATTTACTTGTTAATTTACTGAGCACTTGTTCTGCGCGTGTCAGCCACCATGGTGAAAGCTGACCCACCACTCCCAATCTGAAAGTTCAAACTCCAAAACATCCCCAAATTCAAAATTCTTCTAGTGCTGATATTATGCCATACGTGGAAAATTCTGTCCCTGGCCTTATGTGATGTTTGGTCCTCACTGCCCTCTTGACTGGGTTCAGAGTCACCTGGGAAATACGCCACTGGACGTGTCTGTGAGGACATTTCCTCAGAACCTTTGCTGAGGAAGGAAGACACACCCTGAATGTGGGTGGCACCATCCCCATGGGCTGGGATCCTTGGCTCTGTCAAAAGAAGTGAGCGGAGCACCAGTGTCCAGCTCTCTCTGCTTCTGCACTGCAGACACAACGCGACTGGCCACTTCATGTTCCTGTCACTAGGCCTTCCTCGTTGTGTGGAGTTATGTCCCTCTGAAGCCAGGAGCCCAAAGCCTTCCTTCCTTCCTTAAGCCGCTCTGGTCAGGTTTGTTCTAATTTATACAGGTGTGTGGAGGTGACTTCAGTACTCACTCTCTCCTTCTGCGGTGTGGGACCGTGGGCCAGAACTCAAGTCATTGGGCTCCTGCGGCAAGCGCATTTACCCCAAGAGAAATCTCGCTGGCCCTTGTGTCAGGCTTTTCCCCCCATAGCTGCATGCATGAATTGTGAGTTTGGATTTGTGACTCACACCCAAGATGTTTCAATATGTATGCAAATATTTAAAAATCCTGAAATCTAAACTAGTCCTAGCTTCAAGCATTCCAGACCAGGGACAGTGTACTTGAAATAGCTTCCATTGGTTTGCCAGGGCTAGGACAAAACACCAGAGACCGGAACACTCACTCAACAGAAAGCTAACCGCTCCTAGTTAGGAGGCTGAAGGCCAAAGTCAGGGTTTCTGACCCTTGACTTGTGGACAGCTACCCTCTCACAGGTTCCTCCACAGCCTCTTTGTGCACGCCCCTTGCTGAAATCCCCATTTAAAAGGCAGCCATCCTCTGGAGTGGGGCCCCACCTTACCTTGCTCACCTTCCTAAAGGCTTTCCCTCCAGATAAAGTCATGTAATGAGGTGTCTAGAGTTTGAACACACAAGTTGGGGTTTCGGGACACACTTTTAGTACATGCTCACTTCTCTGCTCCACACCACACAAAGTGGGCATTATAGAAGGTGGGTTTTTTTTTAATTATTTTTTATTTTATGTGGATTGGTGTGAAGGTATCAAATCCTCAGAGTTACAGACAGTTGTTAGCTGTCATGTGGGTGCTGGGAAATGAACCCAGGTCCTCTGGAAGAACAGGCAGTACTCTTAACCGCTGAGCCATCTCTCCAGCCCCTAGAAGATGTTTTGTAGATCAGGTGCTGAGTTAAGGAGACTGGAGAGATGACTTCGTGGTAAAGAGCACTTGTTGCTCTCCAAAGGACCCAAATTTGATTCTCAGCGCTCACACTGGGCAGTTCACAACTGCCTGTAAGTCCAATTAGCCACAGAGGGAGCCTATACACACATCACATACACTACATAGACCTACATAGACATATACACAAGATTAAAAAATGTTTCAAGAAAGATACTGCCGGGCGGTGGTGGCACACGCCTTTAATCCCAGTACTCGGGAGGCAGAGGCAGAGGCAGGCGGATCTCTGTGAGCTGGAGGCCAGCCTGGTCTACCAAGGGAGTTCCGGGACAGGCTCCAAAGCTACAGAGAAACCCTGTCTCGAAAAACCAAAAACAAAAAAGAAAAAAGAAAGAAAGATACTGAGTTGAGGCAGCCATGACGATGTACATTTTTAATCCCAGCCCTCAGGAGATGGAGGCATGAAGATCTCTGTGAGTTTGAGGCCAGCCAGAACTACACAGTTAGAACCAATCTCAAAAGAAAAAAAAAAGATACCAAGTTTAGAGGTGACTTGCTCAAAGTCATATCAGAAAAAAAAAAAAAAGAAAGAAAACCTAGGGGTGCAATCCAGGGGTAGAGTGCTTGCCTAGCACGTATGAGGCCCTGAGTTCAATTCCCAGCAATGGAAGGAGAAGAGATAGGGAAACAGAAGGGCAAAGAGGAGGAAGAGAGGGATGGGAAGGAAATAGAGCAGCTGGTTCCAAGCATCCCACACAGCTGCAGGAAGAGTGTGTAAACACCAACAGGAAGACCCCAGAATCTGATGGTGAGGGGGTGGAGTGTGCAGGTGGCAATAGCCCTGGGGAAAGCCTGCCAGCTGCTGGTGACCCCCAAACACCCCACCAGTGTTCACAACTAGCTCATACCATAACTCTCTGAACCAGTTCTTCTCAGATGTCCCTCAGCAGGCCAAGATGAGGAAATTTGAATGACATACTTAATGGGGTCTGTCCCCACACCCCTCCTCCATGACATCATTTCTGGTCTTCCTGTCTCCTTCCTCTCTACCTTCCAACTCTCAAACTGCTGGGCTGGCCAGCAGGGAAGTCCTGGGCCTCTCCCAGCCCTAATGGACTCAGCGAAGAAGCAGGTGGTGGCCTGATGGCTTGGGGTTTGAGCACCAGCCACGGATCTGTCAAAACCACATCAGAGAAACCGAAACGGCCCCCTGCAGTCAGAATGAAAAGTGAGACCAAGAGAAACTGAGTTCGAGGCCTCAGCTACGGAGAAGCCCAACGATGGCTTCTGTGAAAGACACGCAGCCCCAAGGCTGTTAAATGACTCAGCTCTGGGGCCGTGGTGATGAGCGTGGTACCTCCTGCAGCACGTGTGTGCGCGCGCCTGCTTGTGTACGTGTGCTGGGGCATGTGTGGAGACGGGAATAGGAGGGAGGGTGCATGTAACTGCAAAAAAAAAAAAAAAAAAAAAACACGTTCCTCTTGGGAATTAGAGAAAGAAGTTTATTCTGGAGCCCATTTCAAGTGGTCACAGCTTGGGAACACAGACTTAGGAGACCCTAATTCCCCGTTCCAAAGTGAAAGCAGTTTCATGAAGCTTTTATAGCCTTACAGAACAAAGTAAGTCATAAATCAAGGCAAGTCTAAAATACACTGGTGAGTATGTACACTGTGGGGAAGGGTTTCAGTGAGATGGGGGAAGCTTTCCCATAGGCCCAAGATATTAGTTGAGCTTTTGGGTTGGTGGAAGCCAGTTGTCTGCTAAATTAATAGATCCTAAAAGACTTTTAGAACCAGGCGCAGGATGCTGCATGGGCAAGGAATGACCATACCAGAGGGCTAGAACTAGTCCAAGATAAACCAGCCTTTGGACTTGCATTATTCCACAGAACTGCAGTTCTAACCAATGGGTCTCTTCAGACATGGCTTCTTCCCAGTTTTCACCCACATAAGGGTGTTGTGGGAAGCCGAGATTACAGATATATATATATATATATATATATATATATATCTGTATATATATATATATCTGTATATATATATCTGTATATATATATATATATCTGTATATATATATATATATATATATATGCCACCATTTGTAGTGCCTGTCATTCAAAGGGACATCCAGGGTTAGAGGTGAGCCCTCCCTAATAGGACTAGCTTGTCTTTTGTTTTGTTTTGTTTTTTGAGACAGGGTTTCTCTGTGTCACTTTGGTTCCAGTCCTGGAACTAGCACTTATAGACCAGGCTGGCCTCGAACTCACAGAGATCCGCCTGCCTCTGCCTCCTGAGTGCTGGGATTAAAGGCGTGCACCACCACCGCCTGACCAGGACTATCTTATTTTAAGACACCTGCAATAGTCCCAGGAAGACTCATCTTCCACACAGGGTCACATTCTGAGGTCCCAGGTGTTCATACATTTTGGGGGCCACTAATGAGCCTCCTTCAGAGACTCAGAATGTGGTGAACTCTCCCTGTGTCAATGACCTTGGAACCTTTGAGAAGTAGAGGCTGGGGACAGTCCTCACCTGAAGACCCCACCCTTAGGAGTCCTAGTCTAGCAGGGCAGGAAGACCCAGTGAGCCCACCCAGCCTGGGTCAGGAGACCGTGGAGAAAAGACCCAATGTGGTGACCCAAAGGCTATCGGGAGTCCATATGGCCAGACAGGGACCTTAAGCTCCTGTGTCTGCACCACATGCTCCATCCCCCAAGCATCCCATGTAGGTAGCACTGGAACCCCACTGGGCAGACAAGGAAGCAGGCTTACTTACTAAGTAAGTCTTGGCTTACCCAATGGTAAGGGTGGACACTGAGCCCCAGACAGAGCCCCACCACCACAGCTAGCACTCCAGCTCAGGTTTAGAGTCCTGACTTGCTCAAGGGTGAGGGTGGACACTGACCTCCAAATAGAGTCCTACCACCCACAGCTACCCATGAGCCCATGAGAACAGGAGGCTTGGGACCTGCTGCCTCTCTCTCTGTGGTGGACAGAAACCTCCCAGGAGGTGGAAGAGTTGGCAAGTGTCGCCACAAATACTGATGGCACAGACACATGGATAAACACAGGAAAAGAAACGATTCAAAGAGGAAATTCTATTAATTACCTAGGTTACAGAATAGGGCTAGAGAAAATTAACCAACTCAAAAGAGAAACATGAGCTGGGAACTGCCCCAGGGCTAGCCTGCAGTCCTCCTCCAGAGGTTGAGCCAGGATCCCAGGGTCTTTTTTTTTTAATATTTATTTATTATGTATACAATATTCTGTCTGCGTGTATGCCTGAAGGCCAGAAGAGGGCACCAGACCCCATTACAGATGGTTGTGAACCACCATGTGGTTGCTGGGAATTGAACTCAGGACCTCTGGAAGAGCAGGCAATGCTCTTAACCTCTGAGCCATCTCTCCAGCCCCTCCCTGAGCCTTTTTTATGGGACATTTGCACAATATGCACTGGCATATGTGCAAGCTCTATTTCTTGACCTTAGCCAACAGCAGGAAGGCTCTAAGCCTGCAGGCCAATAGCCTCTCAGGTGTCAATCTTCAGACCGTCCCTCGGCTAGCCTAGTCCCTGTTCACCTACCTCAGCCGTGAGGACCCCACAGACACACCAGATCTTAGACCTGGAAAATCCTTCAGGTCTTCGCTTATCTTCCTCCCCAGGCTGAGACTCTGATAGCTCCCCAATCTGACCCAGCAGACGCAAAGATTCTCAGCATGGGAGCAGGAGCCTGTCCCAACAGTAGGGGCTGGCAAAACCAAGCAGTTTCTGCGTGTGGTCTCGGGGGCTATTGGGTCTGGGAAGAGGAGCCAGTCGCTGACAGTGCCAGACCAGAGGGGCCTGAAACACTCTGTGGTGGGGAAGGACTTAGATCTGTGCCACGATGGGATGTTTATATCGGACTGCCGATCAGAAGGTCTCAGATTCAGTTCTCAGCTCGCTCACCAACATTTTCACAGGAGTTAACGGGGCCAAAGCCTGGACCGGGCAGCCCTAATAAGTCAGATTTGGCCACCTTTTCTCAGTAGTCAATTTTAAAACATAGTGAAAAGCAGAAAAAGGGGAAATTTATTCAATGTGGTCACACTGGGAAGAACAAAGAAATTCAGTGACACCCCTGCCCCCCGACCCCAAGTTCATCTTCTGGGTCCTGACATGAGGTTTCTGTGCAGGGCTAAGCAGTCCTGGTCAGGGCCATCAGCCCTTTTCTTCCTCTTCCTCCTCTCTCTTCTTCTTCCTCCTTCCTCTTTTTTGTTTGTTTGTTTGTTTGTTTTTGTTTTGCTCTGTTTTGGAGATGGGGTTTCTCTACCTAGTCCTGGCTGTCCTGGAACTCGCTCTGTAGACCAGGCTGGCCTCGAACTCAGTGGTCTGCCTGCCTCTGCCTCCCAGAGCTGGAATGAAAGGTGTGCACCACCACACCCAGCTAAACTGGCCCATCCTTTCAAATCCAGTCTTTCCTGCAGCATGGTCTGACAAGTCAGAACTGTGTGATCAGGCTTTCTGCTCTCAGGAAGAGCAGCCTTTTCCTTCTCCCTGCATGGGATTCCTGGGCAATTCCAGTTTCTTGAGCTTTTTGCTTCAACCGTTTGAAAGTCAAAGAATAGCCTTGTTCCTGCCGGGCTGGCTCCATCTCCACCTAAACCCCCACAGGACCCCTGCTGCTGTGGACCCCAGCTCAAGCCACTCTGGCCACATCAGTCTGGATTTCACCTTTTGGTTTTCTGCTCACCTCAGCTGTCCTAGACAGTCACCCTCAGGCCTCAGGAGCTAGTCACAGGGAAAGCCCTGGTCACCCACAGCCCTTCTTCCTCTCTATGGACAGAGCTCTGAGTCCAAAAGTGGTAAGGAATGAAAAAAAAAATATCCCTGGGTTGTGATGGGGCATGCCTTAATCCCAGCATTCAGAAAGCAGAGGCAGAAGGATCTCTGTGAATTCGAGGCCAGCCTGGTCTACAAAGTGAGTTCCAGGCCAACTAGGATTTTTACAGAGAAACCCTGTCTTAAAAAAAAAAAAAGTTAAAAAAGAGAGAAAGAAAAAAAGGCCATGACTGCTCCTAGGTGTGGTGGAGAACGTTTACCGTAGATAAAAACGAGAGCACAGCCAGAGGCAGGAACATCTGGGAGAGTCCAGAGTGACATGACCAGGCTGAGCTGGGCCATGTGAAGAGATGGGGAGTGAGGGGGAAGCAGGTGCAGCAGCCAGGAGGCCAAAGGTACAAAAGGGACGGTCAACAAAATGTCAGGGTATAGGCAGGTGTGCCAGCCATACCCTGTAACAGGTTGGGACTGAGGGATGCTGGGAGAACCTGGCAGCCAGACTAACGGGTAAGAAGGTGCATCCCTATGTGTTCGCAGACAGGCAAAGGCAAAAGCCTGGGGAAGGCTGACCGAGAGTGGATTTGGATGATGCTGATGTACGACAGGCTAGAGCGGGGAGCAGCAAGAGCTGAGGGGAGTCTTAATGTCTTCCTAGGTGCCAACACCCCCTACCTACCACAGTCCAACTTACAGCCTTCCACATGACCACAGTACCTTCATGGGAATCCTGCAGAAGCCATCCACACCTCGACCGTGTCTTGTCTCTTCCATGCACAGGTGCTACATGGCAAGACCCTCTTTCTTGACGCTGGAGGGAGACCCCAGCTCAGATCCCAGCCATGAGACCATGAGGGTGAACCATCTAGACACTACATGGGTAACATCTGCAGCACCCTGGGTGGCTGTATTGTCCCCTTCGCCTCTTATTGGCATTGTCACACTTTTATAAGCAGTGAAAGCCTGCTCAAGAGGTCACACAATATACCTAAGGTCACGATGTTGGGAGGCGGTGCTTCTGAAGCCATATTCCACTCTCCCCATTTGGGCAGAAATGCTCAGAGCAAACCAAGAGCAAGGCTGAGGAGGACCTTGGGCTGGACCAAAATGTGAATTTCAAGATCAGAACAGCATAGAATACTTGTTTTAGAAGTAAATAATCTTGTATTTCACACTACATACACATTCAGAATATAAGACTGGAGGAGACAGGTTTCAGACTCAGTCCTATTCTGAGATTCCTGGAGGCAGGATCACCATTTCAGACTGAGGTAGAGATAAGAGCCAGTGGCTTAGCTGCATTGCTTTTCTGGTCTTCAGGTTGAACCCCAATTATCTGTCTCTGGGTTTTTATTAATTGTGCTACATTTGAAGCCATTTAGACCATCTTGATCTCAAAACACACACAGACACACACAGACAGACACACACACACGCCTCTGAACGGTTCAAGTTCCCATTTGCTCTGTTTTGTTCTATAAATCTGGCATTTAAAAAAAAAAAAAAGGTTTCTTACAAGTACGGGCGTCTGGCCTGCATGTACATCTGTGTCCCACGTGCATGCCTGATGCCTGCAAAGGCCAGAAGTCATCGGGTTTCCTAGAACTAACATTTCAGAAAGTTGTAAGACACCATGTGGGTGCTGGGAATTGAACCCGGGACCTCTGGGAGAATAGCCTATATTAACTGCTGAGCCATTTCCCCAGCCTGAAACTGGAACTTAAGAAAAAAAAAATTATGTTGTGTGTGCTCACGTGTGCAAAAGTATCTACAGAGGCCAGAGAGGGGTGTGGGATCCCCTGCAGCTGGAGTCACAGGCACCAGTGTGCCCTCAATGCCAGGCCTCCGACAGAGCAGTGTGTTAGTGACTGTCCCACTGCCACGGTAAAACACCATGACCAAGGCAACTTACAGAGGAAGGGGCTATTTGGGTTTATTTGGGACTTATGGTTCCAGAAGGTTAGAGTCCATAGTGATGCAGATAGTACAGCAACGTGGCAGTTGGAGCTAGAAGCTGAGAGCTGAAGATTCACATCTAGAACCATGAACAGGACACATGGAGAACACACTCAGAAGAGTGACTCTTTAAACTCCCGAAGCCCACTTCTAGTGAGATACTTCCTCCAACAGAGCCATACACCCCAAGCCTATCGAAACCCAACCACCCATACAGAGCAAACATTCACATGCTAGAGAATCATCTCACTCAAACACAAATACTATGTGCTTTTAAGAGGGAGCCATCACTCAGTGCCAAAGCTGAAAATTTTTATTTTAAAGATTTTATTTATTCTGTATACAGTGTTCTGCCTGCACATATGCCTGAGTGCCAGAAGAGGACACCAGATCTTATTATAGATGGTTGTGTGCCACCACGTGGTTGTTGGGAATTGAACTCAGAACCTATTGACCTCTGAGCTAACTCTCCAGCCCACAAGGCTGAAATGGAATATTACGCAACCCAAAGCACACAAGGGATGGGAGAAACAGGATCCTACTCCCTAACACCTCCAAGCTCTGGTCTGATGTGCTGCTTGGTAAACTATCAGCTTCTCAATTTATCCTTCCTAGGGTTGTAAGCCACCCCGTTTCTAGAACTGGGCCCAGAAAAGGGCATGGAGATGCCAGGGACTTCAAGAGAACCCTTCTGTTGAGATCAAGGACAGAGCTCACCTATTTGATATGAGACACATTTTTAGTGAGTCTGTACATGTGTGTATTTGTGTGTGTGTTTGTGCGTGTGAATGCAGGTGCACACATGCCATGGTGTGCATAAAAAAGGCAGAAGACCACACTGGGTGTTGATCTATACCTTCCATCGTGAGGTAAGGAGTTTCTTTGTTGTTTTTCCAATGTGTAAGCCAGGCTAGGAATTCCTCTGTCTTCACCTCTCATGCCCCCCATAGGATTACAGACACTCAGTACATGTCTGGCTTTCACATGGGTCCTGGGGATTTGAACTCAGGTCCTCAAACTTACATAACAAGATTCTTACCCACTGAGCCATCTCCCCAGGCCTGAGGTACTGTAACACTGACCTTGGTTCTAGCCTGCCTTGGGGAACCACCCCATTTGCCTGGTAGACGGCCTCTATCTAGATCTGAGAGCTACAGAAAAAGCTAGAAGCTCAAGTAGGGCACAGTGGATATGCCTGTAATCCTAATACTCAGGAGGTGGAGGCAGGAGGATTGGAGCAGTTCAAGGTCATCCTTGGATTGTGAGTTCCAGGCCAGCCTAGGCCATGTGAGACTCTATGGCAAAAAGTATACAAAAAAGAAGCCACACTCCAAGTAATGGGTGCTCACTGGGTGCTCGCCTGCAGGTAGCCAGTGTCTCCCTTAGGCAAAGTGAAGCCAGTTGTGACCAGGACACCTGGACATCAAGGAGACCAGCAGGAAAGGCAAGCTATGTGGGGATGGGAAGTATAGGGCCCTGAGTTTTATTTGCATACTACTGACAGAGTCTCTGCCCCCTCCACCCTTGAGTTCCTACCCCAGGAGAAGGAAGGATGGGCCAGCGCCAGGCCTGGACCCTCCCATCTCAACAGCACAGCCACTTCTGTCTTGACAGGTTTCAGCCTCATTGTAGGGGCGTCCATCCATCTCTCAGGTGCTGCCTCCTCAGGGGAGGTTGACGACACAGGTAGAATACTGTTCCCTTCTGAGTGGTCAGTCCACAGGGCTTCTAATGGGCGGGACGGAGCTGGGAAACCTGAGGCTCTGACCAGATTGGTGGTGGGACCTGTGCTGGCAAGGCCTGGAAGGTGAACAGGGAGGTGTCAGCAGGGGTCATCCGGGGATAGGTCGGGCCCAGCATTAGCCTCAATTCCTCCAGCACCTTGAAGTAGACTCGGGCAGGTGGGAAGGAATGCCAAAGTTGGAGAGGCGAAGTTTTCAGGGCCTGAGCCCCCATCGTGATAGGATCTGTCCTACCTGGACCCCCCTCACCCCAGGTCGGGACACACCCTAGACCCTACCAGGCGGGATGGGCTGGTGGCTGACAGATGTCGGCGCTGCGCTCCACAGGAGACAGAGGACCAGAGGTCAAGACTCTTGGGGACACAGCTTTTCTCAGGCTTTGGAGGGAAGATATCCCAGCCCAGCAGACAGTGCTGTGGAGAGAAAAGGTTAGACGCATCTGCCATCCAAAAACACGAGAAAGACCCCTGAGGAGCCACGAGCCTCTCCCTGGGGACCCAGGTATATCTACCCATTCCCAGTCCCTATTAACCTGGCAACTGGCCACCCCAACCCTCCCCAAGATGGACGAGAGGATGTGGGTATTAATGGAGTCCTTTCCACACTGAACTTGGCCCTGAACATCTAAATTGCATGACTTCACTAAACCATCTTCATGACCCCAACATCAAAGATGCTCCCTTTCTACCAGTTTGTAGGGGAGCTGAAGGGTCTTTCCCCTCTTCTCTTCTCCCAATTACAGCTACCCTGTCCTTCACCCAATGTGAGCAGGACGCCCTTTGACTTCCATCCTGACTAGGAAATGAGACGCATGATAGAAACATAAAGGTCTGGGATCAAACCCATCTCTCCAGCCAGCTCCACTCTGCCTCTGTGGCCTGCGTGGGGATGTCTGCATGGCTCTGGGAAACAGCCCTCCTAAGAGCCATGCATATGGCACCCAAGAGCTCAGTAAATAGTGCCCATGTAGACACCCATCTTAGACATCATGTGGGGGATAGGTGACACACCAGCCTAGGTGAAGCCAGAGGCCTGCTAGCATGCAAGAGCCTTGGAGCAAGCTCTCTTCAGGGCTAGTTCAGGATCCTGGCCACACAGGCCAGCCTCTAGCATCTTCGGGCAGGCGGCTTACCCGAGGCAGAGCCAGGGTGTCAGAGGCATCAAAGCTTTTCCGTCTATGAATTCGATAGCGGTGTGGGGGCTCCAGGATGGACAAGGGGATGCTCACCCTGTGCAAGAGGCACAGCATCAAGATCAGCAGAGGCCACGTTCGGTACCCAACTCTAGTTGCAACTGTCCAGTGGGACCTCCAGGGAATTCCAACGCTCTCAACACTCACCTAACCTGCGCGGGCTCCGCCAGAGTCTCAGGTCCCTGTTGGTCCCGGGGTATCCCACATAGGCGGCAAGGGGTACCTGGGTCCACTGGCACAGGAAACAGGCGCCGGTTGACACGGTAACAGTACACACCTGTGAGACCCATGATAAACCACAGTTGCCCCTAAGCCGGGCAATTTGCTGCCAGGGCCTCTGGCTGTCCCTCAACACACAAACCATACCATCCATTGAGGGATCACTCTGGGCCACTTTTCCCCAGCCCCTTTCCTCCCAAAGTCTTGGGTCCACACTCAGGGGCCCCAAGAGCTGTACCCCGCTATCTCTGAAAGCTGCCAGAGAGAGGTGGTTACAAAGGGCAGGACCTAAGCCAGCCGGGCCCCAGCCAGAATGGGTCCCGCACTGCTCAGACACCAGGCTGCCCTCCCCGAGTCGCCAGCTCAGAGTGCCCTGGTGGGAGTGTTCACTCACACTGGTGGCTCTCTTCCACACCACTGCTCTCCTGCAGGCCTGGGAACACAGCTCTGGGGGGAGGGGGCGAGAGAAGATGAGCAGGATGAGTGACAGAGTCCCCTCACCACCCCCCACCCTCCTTGTACACGCCCGCTCACTCAGGGGAGTCGCAGACGCAATCCTCTTTGTTGGCTTCTCGGAACCTCTGAAGCATGGAGAAGAAGGCCTCGGGTTTGCTGGTGACGGGAGAACTAGTGTCCAGGGACCCTGGGGTGGACAAAGCACCAGTGAGGGAGGCAGGGCTAATGGGCTGGGGCCCCACCTGGCCCCAGGACTCTCCACTCACTTGAGGGCCAGCTCTGTTTGAGCACCGGTCTGCCCTGACATAGCCATCCACAGACAACTTTCTCACAGAGCCCTTAACAGAGGCCACACACCCATTTATTCCAGAGACAGGAACTGTGGAGCCCTGGCTGGCCTGGAACTTCATATATAGACCAGGTTGGTCTTGAACTCACAGAGACTGGACTGCCTCCGCCTCTTAAGTGTTGGAATTAAAAATATACTATATAGGGCTGGAGAGATGGCTCACTGGTTAAGAGCATTGCCTGCTCTTCCAAAGGTCATGAGTTCAATTCCCAGCAACCACATGGTGGCTCACAACCATCTGTAATGAGATTTAGTGCCCTCTTCTGGCCTGCGGACACACACACACAGAATATTGTATACATAATAAATAAATAAATATTAAAAAAAATATACTATATACTGTTACTTCAGAGACAAGATCTCATGTAGCCCAGGCTGGCCTCCAACTCAACACTTTTGCCTCTACCACCCAGTACAGAGATTATAGACATATACCTGGCTTACATTCTTTTTTCTTTTTTAAGATTTATTTATTATGTATACAGTGTTCTGCCTGCATGTGTGTCTGCACAACAGAGGAAGGCACCAGATCTCATTATAGAAGGTTGTGAGCCACCATGTGGTTGCTGGGAACTGGACTCAGGACCTCTGGAAGAGCAGCCAGTGCTCTTAACCTCTGAGCCATCTCTCCAGCCCTGCTTACATTCTTACTAGCCGGGAAGAGCAGGAAGCCAGACAAGGTTCCCACTCTGAGGAGGCGATATTCTAAAGGACGAAAGACTAATTAGTCACCAAGGAACTCGGAGATGTGATACTGAATGGTGCCGGGAATCTGGAGGCCAGGGCCAGGGGGCTGAGCGCCACAGGGCAGGAGGCTGCAAGCGAGGTCTGAGAAGGTGACCAGAGCAAAGACCAAGGAAGTCACATTGGCCAATCAAAAGGATAGCCCACTCGGTGAAGAATGCAAGTGCTTGGCATGTGTGAGGAACTCAGGAGCGACAGGATGGACAATGGAGGGTGAGGGTGGAGGGGTGAAGCCTGGAGTCTGAGACATTCGGGGACATGGACCACCAGAATCAAGTCAGCCATGTTTTTACAGGACACATCCTTGAGGTGAGGGAAAGCAGGGACAGTTAAAAGGAGGCAGTGGACTCTAGAGATATACTAAGGAAGAGAATGTTTTAATGCTCAGGACATGAAACATGTAACGGGAGGCAGGTTGAGGCTGGGCCCGAGGTCACAGTCTGACTCCTTAAGTTCACCAAGCTGCCACTTACAGAGATGGGAGGGAGAGCCGCTGCAGGAAGGAGGAGGTGGAAACCAGGACCTCGGTTGCAGAAGTTAGATTACTTTTAAAACTGCATTTTATCTTTATTTATTTGTGTGTCTAAAACACTTCTTTTAGTGGGGTGTGGTGGCATACACCTTTAAACTTCGTCTTCGGGAGGCCGAGACAGGATCTCTGTGAGTTCAAGGACAACCTATTCTATATGGGTAGTTAGTTCCAGGATTACCAAGGGCTACATAGAGACCCTATATCCAAAACCAAATATATGTGTGTGTGTGTGTGTGTGTGTGTGTGTGTGTGTGTGTGCGCACTTAAGGTAGGGCTGGAGAGGTGGTTCAATGGTGAAGAGCACTGGTTGTACCAGGCAGTGGTGGCGCATTTCTTTAATTAATCCCAGCACTCGGGAGGCAGAGGCAGGTGGACCTCAGAGGTCCAGGCCAGCCTGGTCTACAGAGTTTCAGGACAGCCAGGGCTACACAGAGAAACGCTGTCTCGGAAAACAAACAAACGAGCACCGGCTGCTCTTGCAGGGATTCAGTGCCCACCTCCCACACTGGCTCACAACCATCTACAACTCCAGTTCCTGGCTCTGATGTCCGCTTCCGGCCTCTACAGGTACCAGACATGAACGTGATGCAAATACATACAGGCAAGCACACACACACACACACACACACACACACACACACAAATTAACAGTTAAAATTAAAAACAAAAAGCTAAAATGGCAAAATTTCTGCAGCATGCATTTTAGCGCTCAGTTGACAGCAACGAGGCAGAAGAGGCTGGAGGGAAGACAGGAGCCCGGAGGTGCCAGGAGAGGAGCAATAGCGTGAAGATGTTCCCACTAGGGTTGGGCAGGGGCCTGGCCTCTATAAACGCTCAAATATCGAGCAGCCCTGATTCACTCATTCATTCAGCTTCATGGGTATCCGGGCTATGATTAGCCCAACCCCACCCCTCACCTGCAATCCAGTCATAGCCCAGGTATGGCTGGAAGCGCCACCTGCTCTCAGGCATTGCAGACTCTTGGGAGAAGGTCACTTTGGGCTGAAGAAGTAGACAAGGAGGACATGGGCTGGAAAGGCAGGCCTGGCCCAGAGGCGGCTCCGTTTCAGGGGAACAATACACTGGGTATTGACTTAGACTCCAGGTTGGCGCCAACCTCAGCTGGGGAGCTCAGAAATGGGAAGGTAAGTTTGGTCCCACTTTGGGTGTGGCTTTGAACAAGCCTAGGCTCCAAGCCTCAGTCCTCCCACCTGACCAATAGGGTTGCCTCCTTCTTCCAAAAGGGCAAAGATGTACTAGCAATAACTGGACACACCTTACTGGATCTCCTAGAGGCCTCACCTCCTACTGGGAGGCTTGTCCAGGAACAGTCTGTCAGACAGGAAGGGAAAACGGAGGCCCAAAAGCTCCCCAGGATTTCCAGGTGCTCCTGAGTTACCTTAGATGGCTTGCTTGGTCGTGACAGCATGGACTTTGGAACCTGTGTCTCGTGAAGTCCCAGACCTTTTGGTGGCCTCTTCAGACCTTCAGTGGCTAGCAAGGGTACTGAGGGGGGCTGCCGTTCATCCTGGGGCTCCTGGTGTTGGCACGTGACAGATGGCAAAGAGTCCACCCTGTAGCTGTCCTTGCCATAGAAGGACCTATCAGATGTGGCTCCTCGGCGACCGTCCAGTGGGTCCCACTCCTGTCTTTTGTCCTGTGAGCTCGGGGCCACCGAGGAGCTGGAGGAACTCTCTTGGGACAGTGGCATCTCTAAGTTGCCGCTGCTGCTATAGTCCAGGTTTGACTGCAAGAAACAGGTCAGGTTACTCAAGCAGCAGTCTGGCCAGTGCCCAGCCACTCAGGTTCACTCTGGACTCATAGGTCTTCATTCTGCCGTGGCCTCTGGGTGTCCCAGCCCAGTCCCTTCCTCCCATGGCCTCAGTTTTGCAACGTCGGTGAAATGGGTGCATTGGATAAGATAGACCCTGGAAGTGTGGACACAGTCACAGGTGGTAGGCAGTCTTTTCCTCACCGCCTGGGCATTACCAAGGGGGTCACCTACCTCTGACGCTGCTCTGGCCACTGACCGACACATGGCATCGTGCCCAGCCCACAGCTGCTTCAGCAGCCCCAGGCTAAGCAGCCGAAGCTGAATGGGGTCTTTATTCTCTGCCATCTGGGGCATGGGTCTCAGCTTTTCACAGCTTGTCACTGGCTCTGGGCTGGATGATACTCACAGGAGATGCTCAGGCTACGTTCTACCTGAAGTCAAAGGATCAATGACAAAAGATGAGGGAGGGAACCTGTCCCAGAGGCCTGAATTCAAACCAGGACTCTCCTGTACTCTGCAGCCTCACCCTGGTTACTTAACCTCTCTGTGCCTCTTGTCCTAACCTGATAAACATGGCAGCATAGAGTTACCCTACCATGCTGTCACTAGGGCGACACAGGACAGTGCATGTTAAACGCTCAGTACAGCACTCAAAGAATGTCCATCAGTACCAAGCCAGCCAGGATGTCTGGCAGGTCTCCAACATTCTTAATTCCCATCTGTTTTGTGTGCCAACTGTGCTATTTCTTCCCCCCAAAGACCACGCCTCAGAGTGCTGTGGAAGGCTGTTTTTGAATGATTATGGACAACAGGAAAATGCTTGCCTGTTAAGAGACTAAAACTCCCATTGGGCCTTCCTTAGTTATCTGACCCCTGGGCCTGTGAGATGGCTCAGTGGGGAAGGGTCTTATGGCCAAGCCTGACAACCTGGGTTCAGTTTTCAGGGTCTACAGGGTGGAAGGAGAGAGCTGACTCCATGAATTGGCTTCTTATCTCCATACATGTGTCATGGCATGCGCCTGCTCATATAGACAAAAAATGTTTTTAAAATTAATCTCATTCCTAGCCGGGAGGTGGTGGCGCACGCCTTTAATCAATCCCAGCACTCAGGAGGCAGAGGAAGGCTGATCTCTGTGAGTTCGAGGCCAGCCTGGTCTACAAGAGCTAGTTCCAGGACAGGCTCCAAAGCTACAGAGAAACCCTGTCTCAAAAAACAAAAAAACAAACAAACAAACAAACAATTAATCTCATTCCTTTGTCATACAGAAAGAGACTGGTACAGAGTGCTAATTCAAAGCCTAAGAACTTATGTTATCTGGGGCTGGCACTGAGCCCAGGCCCTGCAGCAGTAAGCTTGTTCGCTGACACAAAGCGGCCCCCAGCCACTTTTTGATTTTTTGCTCATGTACCCCAAGGTCACATAGCTAGTGTCAAAGCAGGGTTTGAACTAACCTGTATGTTCCTGGTTGTTGCATAGCAGCTACTACCCCTGACATCCAAGCATCTCCCTCTTGGTGGGAGGTGAGAGTCTCCTCAGAAAGTTGCAAGATTTTAAAGTTGCTTTAAACAATGGCTAGGGACAGAAATCTGGAATGGAGCCACCTGCAAGCTGTACAGGGGTGAATCAGAACCCACACTAGGTGTGTGTGTCAGCGGTGCAGCTGCCTGTCTTTGGGTCACATAAGTTCCTGAAGTGACCCCAATACACTCATTGGTTCACCCATGAGCGACCCAGCTACACCTGGATGGAATAATTTCTTTGCTCTCTTAGCAGTGCTCTGGAGCAAACAGACCTTTGTTGACATATGACTCCCGACTAAGGGTCTGCGCTTAGGGAAGCCTGGCCCTGACAGGGCTGGTAGGTTCCTAGAAACCTCCCTCTTCTCCAGGCAACTTTGGTCCTTCAGAGGTCCAGCTCAGGAGCACCTCCTTTGCTTCTGGAAGGGGTGTCTGCAGTGTAAGGAAGGGCTTCCCACTTTTAGAACCACAGGTCCAGACTCCACCACCAGCACCGGAGTTTTTACTCCGGGTTGGGTCAGAACCCCTGCTCTGTCCCAGCCCTGCGGCCCCACACGTTCCCGGGGACTCGGGTCTCCATGCAGTCTGCAGTGGGGAGCAGAGCAGACCCCAGCCTGTCACTCCCGCGCACCCAGGCAGGGTGCGCATCGGACCTGGAAAAGGCGCTTGCCCCTTCTCTACCTGGTCTGGCCGGGTGCAGGTACATCTCTCTGATCCCAAGATCAGAGCCGCTTAGGATAAAAGGACTCGGACGCCCTCCACGGGGAAGCCGAGGTCCCCAGCAGCCCGGGGATCCGCCTCCTCTGGGTGGGGCCTCGGATGGTTGTCCTAATTGGGTAAAACTGGAGCGGGGCCTCCGCCAGCTGTCCTGATTGGCCAATTGGCGGGGCAGGACGTCAGACAAACGTTAGTGCGCATCCGGAAGCGGCAGTTTCAATTTGGGGGTGGGGCTAAAAGCCGCTCATTGCTGATTTGTTGACTGAAAATGTCAAGTCTGCCAACTTGAATTTTACTGAATGGAAATCACCGGAACTACAGGTTCCGATTGGTCAGTGTGGCCCAGCTACGTAATTTCCGGATGATTGTGGAGCTGTAAAAGGCTGCGAATAGGCGGGACAAGTGGCGAGGGCAACGCATTCCATCTTTCAAGCTTTTTTTTTTTTTTTTTCTTAAGAGAAAGTCTTTTGAAGCCTAGGCTTGCTTCGGACTAAGGGCTCCTCTCGGTTGGTGGGGGAGGGTGGATTTACAGGCGTGCGCTGTTAGGCCTGCTTTCTTCAACACTTCAAGTCTCTGTGAGGTGCCTACTTTGTGTCTGACGCCCTGAAAGGCAAAGATTTAAGAGTGGAGACAGAGGGAGAGAAAATTACCATATAGATACCAAAAATCTGGTCCGGTAAAATATAAACCAAAATTAGCCGGGCATGGTGGTGCACTCCTTTAATCCCGGAACTCGGGAGGCAGAGGCAGGCGGATCTCTGAGTTTGAGGTGAGGTAAGTTCCAGGACAGCCAGGGATACCCAGAGAAACCCTATCTCAAGACAAAATTTAATGTAGCTCAGACTGGCCTCGAACTTGCTATGTCATGAGGATGGCCTCAGATTGACTCCTTTCTTCTTCAGCCTCTACCTCCTGTAATACTGGAATTCCAGCCTATTCCAGCATACAGAGTGTGGAACTGAACCCAGAGCTCTATGCACGGAAGTGTGCTACCTTAGTGTTTTTAACGGCTCTGTGTCTTAAACGCCCCTGGCTGCTAGCCGTTCTCCGTTCTCCTTCCTCCCTGTCACAGAAGGCCAGCCGCCCCAGGAAAAGGTCTAGACTGGAGGACACTTGAAATAAGCATCCGGGAGCCGAGCAGTGGTGGCGCGCATGCCACCCTTAATTCCAGCACTTGGGAGGCAGAGGCAGGTGAACCTCTGTGAGTTCAAGACCACCCTGGTCTACAGAGCGAGTTCCAGGACAGGACAGGCTCCAAAGCTACATAGAGAAACTCTGTCTCGAAAAAACAATATAAATAAATAAATTAATAGAAAAGAAAAAGAAAGGAAGCATCCTGGAGTTTAGTGTAAGGGGCCTGCTTTGCTCTCACTGTCTTCATTCAACAAGCACAATTTACTGATATTGCAAGTGCCCGACAATTCCGTGCCAGCTCTTGGGGAGAGCGGGTGCATGTAGCTGGTGCACACCTTCAGTCCCAGCACTCAGCAGGCAAGGACTCAAGACCAACCCGGTCTACCTAATGAACTCCGGGGCTGCATAGTGAGATACTGTCTCAAAACAAGACAGAATTTATCATGTTAAAGGCCAACCTGGTCTACAGAGTGAGTTCCAGGGCAGCCAGGGCTACACAGAGAGACCCTGTCTTGAAAAATAAAAAAATAAAGAAGGCCCTCTCTTTTGACCATGTGGGATCTGGGGTTCAAACGCAGTTCATTAGGCTGGGGGGCAAATGCCTTCACCTGCCGAGCTATCTCTACCCCGACAACCCGGATTTTTAAGTGTTCTGACACTTAAAACAGATAAAACAACAGATACTTTATTAAAAAAGATGGACTCATAAAAATGAAGGAAGGGGAAAGAGGAATATTAGTACTGCTCTTATGTAGCATGATGTGCCTATCCAACTGCCTTCTTATTTACGTACATAGATTATTGCTGCTGTCAGCCTTGGTGAGGGGAGCTTCCGTTTCGCTACTGAGGAAGCCAGTAACTGATCAAAATGCCGAGAGTTCAGTGACTGTTGCTGTGTTGTAGTGGCTCAATGCTCAACCTTAAATGGAAGAACATCAGACATCTTATCACCCTCTCCAGCGCTCAGGAAACAATACAGAAGAGGGAGCCGAAGGAGAGAAAGAGCTGGAAGAAGGGTAAAGGGTTATGGAATCTGGTATGACATGGCTGTTGCCATCTTGAAAGCAGAATGGCTGATGGCTTGTGTGGCCATCACCTTTACAAGAGGTGGAGCCCACTAATATCCCTCATGGAAGGGGAAGGCATGTGAGGCAGCGGAACTGCAGGGGACCGGGAGACTCCAGTGGCACAGCTTCCTGTAAGTTATTCATGTTCCTGTAAGCCCAGTTAAACTCACTGCTTCACCAAGCTGGACTCGAGCGGAACGGTTTTGCTGGTCCATCTGAGACCAGTGCTTTCTCCTGTCTGAAAAGACTTCTCAGAAAATGTCATGCAATTGTTATTGGCTTTTTCTGGAAAGTAAGCATGATGTAAAGATGTTGGTCAAGTTAGTAAGTTGTGGACCTGTGATGATTGGAATTGGTTGTCACCTTGACTGAATAAGGGGACATCCAGGACTGGTGAGATGTGCCTGTTTGTCACTGGGGATGTTTTCGGAGAGGAGTGACATGGAAGGCCCCACCCTTGTGGTGGGCAGCACCTTCCAAACTGCAACCTAGACGGAAAACATTGTGAGAAAAACAGTACCAGAAAAAACTGTTCTGAGTGCTTCAGTTGTCACTGCTGATATCATCCTCCGGCTTTGTTGGCCCTTCAACGCGGATCTGATACCAGCCACTGTACAGGGAGCCTCCAGGCTATCAGGACTGCTGCGCTTCCTTCCTTGGAGCAGCTACCAGATTCTCAGCCTCTCCAGCATGCGCACGACCACTTCGGGCCACCCAGCTCCATTGTGTAGCCAGGCTAATCAATCCCCTCTTACAACACATGTGTACATTCAGTTGCTTCTGTTCCTCTAGAGCACCTAATACAAATGCTCAACGTAACACTACCACTGAGGCCTGCCATGCACACCCCTGTCCACCACGGGCACTTCTAGCGCCAGCTCCCATCCTAGTGTGGCTTCTTCTCTTTGCCTGGGATCTGCTCACTAAACACATACACTAAAATCACAAGATATCAATACATAGATATTCAGCCAGGCAGTGGTGATGCATGCCTTTAATCCTAGCACTCAGGAGGCAGAGGCAGGAGGATCTCTGTGGGTTCAGGGTAGCTCGTCTTCATAGTGAACTCCAGGCTAATAAGGCTACATAATGAGAAAGAAAAAACAAAGCAAAAGGGGTAGAGAGATGGCTCAGTGTTGACGGCCTTTGCTGCACAATCATGACAGCTGGATTTTGTATCCCAGAATCTACATAGCAACCCTAACACACACACACACACACACACACACACACCTGCTTTAAAAATACACATGTACACATTGTAGTGTTTTGAAATCTGACCCTTTTTGCCATTCCTGTTGTAAGCACCCTAGTTGAGGGCACTTTCATGCCCTCCTAGAATGCTGCTGTCATTGCCTGGCTGGTCTCTTTGCCTCCATCCTCAGTCACATCCGACCACATTATGTCCTAGAACTGCGGCCGCCCACAGGCTTCCAGGAGCGCTTGAGCTCCCCAGAGTCCTGGACGGCAAATGTGCAAACACTAGAGCAGCCCTCACAGAGCCCAAACACAGCAGCTCCTGAGATGACTATTCTGGAACACATGCATATCCTGTGATACACACCAGGTAAACTGCCAGCTCAGGAAGAACGGCAGCGCTTGTACACAAGGGGGGAGAAGGGGCTGGATCTGAAGAACCAGGCAAGAACTGGAGGGATTCTGGATGCCTGGGGTGTGGCACACGCTCAGCTCCAAGTGCAAAGGTCATAAGAGGTAAGGGTAGGAGAGGGGCTGGGGGCACAAATCTGTCACTGTGGTGAGGAGATCAGGGTCTCGGAGATTCAGACAGAAAGTGACGGATTGGTTAGAGTATGGTGTCATGGACTCGATGACCCCTCGAGTTTGTGGTCTGAGAATCTGGAAAGATGTAGTTACCATCAGCTGAGCTCAAGAGTTTTTGAGACAGACAAGTGGGTGGGTAGGGGTGGGACCTCAGTCAAGAGGACACATGAAGAAGGGCAAGGAGAAGCCACCAATGGCCTTTTCCACTCCCAAGGGCCCTTCTAACAAGAAAGGTCACAGCCAAGTTCTCAGAAGGCAGAGTGGGGTGGCCCGCTGAGTCACTGATGTTTTACATGAAGCCTGAGTGTGTGGCGTTACAGAGAACTGAGTACAGGAATCGCTCTGGATCTGCTGGCCCTCAGAGGCTGGCGTGTTCCTTCCTCTCAGACCAGCCCACAGACTTTGCGGGGCCACTGCCAGGCAGAGAGTTCACACAGGGTCATAACTGGGGCTTTATTTTAGTTTCCAATACATCAGCAGAGATACAGGTAACTCAGACAAGTGCATCACCTCGAATATGCCAGAAGCAAACTCACTGTGTCAGGAGCCTGTTGCGCCCCAGCAAAGATCACACAACCGTTAGCAGCAAGAAATTAAAGTGCTCTGCTAAATGTCTCAGGTGCAGTCTCTCCCTGGTGGTATAAGTGGAATTTTTACTTATGTAAGTTCAAAATTTCATTCAGTACTCAGGGGCTATACTGAAAAAGAGTTTATTCTACTCCCCCCCCCCCAAAAGAATACAACATTTGTTGGGATCATGTGACACTGATTTGTCCTGACCCACTGTGAGGTGACCCCATCTGTCCAGCCTAGTAATACACTCACGACTTCTTCCCATTACATGCTGAGCCGGATCAAGACCATCACTATCCCAGTAAACAGGGTAGGCTGAGGGGCAAGAGAGCACATGGCCATGGGCAGCTAACCAGCAGGACCTTGTCCCCAGGGGAGTTCCTGGCTGTGGGCTTCTGGGAGGAGATGCAGCCCAATGGTTTATCTCTAAGACACTCTCTACCCGGTCTACAAGTCTTCATTAACCTGAAACTGTTTTTTTCAGACAATCCACCTGGGTGACTGGAATCTTCCCCACTTTGACCAGTAACAGTTTTAACCCTCAACAAGGGGAAGCTCAGAGTCAACAGGAGGCTAAGCAAGCAGCAGGAGGTTCAGGAGTAGAATGGGACGAGGCTTGAGGGTCAGGGCAGTAGGAAAATGGCAGCCTGGCTTCTCATGCTGTTTTGTGGCCAGCTGCAGGCATCGACACAGGGTACAGTCTAGAGAATGGTGGCCACGGGGAGCTTGCAGCAAGGCAGAGATGAGCTGGAGTTAGGGAGGTGGGCTCACAGGCCGTGTGCCCCTCAGTGCTAGGTCAGGTCGCGAGAGGGATCTCTTCTGTACCCACCTTCTCCAGCCACCCCAGGCAGCCCCATCTTCCACCATTCCTCCTGCTACATCCTTTAACCACCTGGACCACACTAGCTCTCACTAATAAACCAGGACCATCAGGCCAAGAGCTGAAATCAGAGCAAGGGCCTCAATGGCAAGAAGGGAGGCAAGCCCCATCTCATCCTGTCAGACGTCAGCACCACCACATCTGATACCCTAATCCACATGCCTTCTCCTGAGCTCTCCCTCTGCTCTGCCTGGCAGAGGTCCCCAGCCTCCCATACGAGCTGACTGAGTCTAAAGCCCAGGGTGTGCTGAGCCTGGCCACCAAGCACAACTCAGAGACTGCAAGTGGGGGAAAAGCGCTAAAGCTGAGGCCAAACACAAGATACAAGTCCTTCTGGGACAAACATGGCCCTTCCAGAACTATCCTGAATTCTTCTGGGGAGTCCAGTCACCCCCACATTGTCTTTCTCTAGGTGTGCCTGCTTGGGCTGGAGAAGGTGGGAGTGTCTGCCTGATGCCTGTGAGGGTTCCCCTCAGTATTCTGCAGGGTGCTACCCTGAGGAAGACCTCAAATGCAGCGAACTTCAACCAGGTGAACATGCTGAGCAGACACGGACACGCGTGACTCCTCATGCTGAGCTGACCCATCCTTGTCGGTCTCCAATTAGGGTGTGCACCAGGGTCTCCTGCAGGGGTCGGGTAACTGGTGTGGAGGCTCAAACAGTACAGGACAGTGGATGCTTTCCTTCTCTCCGCAGTGGCCAAGGACTGGAGCCCATGGGAGGTGCAGCCCTGCCTCTCTGCACAGGCCGCCCCCGATGCCCACTATCTGCTCGGCTGCAGGTACTGGTGTGTGAACATGTTGAGTTCACTGTCCAACCAGCCAGCTTTATTCCTGCGAAGACAAGACTGCTTTGTACAGGCGGCAGACTGAACAGGTCACACTAGCCTATCTGAACCGTCACTTAATCCTTCAATAGCACAATTTCCCACTTTGTAGATGAGGTAAAGGACAGAGTCCGGCTTTTAAGAAAGAGGTGAACTGAGAAAGAATCTCACTAAGCCGCCCAGGCTGGCCTGAACTCATTCTCAGCTGTGAACTCCTCCTGCCTCAGCCTCCCATGTGCTCTGATTATATGAGTCAATCACCACAGCTGGTTTGGGTTTTGCTGCAACCCAGATTCCCCAAACCTCTGGAGGTCAGCTTTCTTGATTGACAGTTGAAGGTTTGGGTGCTAGCTCAGCCTATCTTTGTGGCTACCAGCAGCAGCAGAAATTGTCCCGAGAGCCAGAGCCAGTCAGTGAGCGGTGTGTCCCTGGTGGTGGGCAGGAGGGGCACCTCTGCATAGGCCAGACACTGACCTGTTGGGGCTAGTGCTGAAACTTCTGAGTACCTCTCTGTCCTCTTTGGGCCTGACATCAGAGGCGGGGGCAGGATATGCAAGTCCCCATGTGCTAATGCTATCACAGCCTGAGCAGGCTGAGGACTACAGTACTTCTACCTTTAGCTGTGGCTGCCATGAAATTATATTCTTATCTCACAGATGAAAGCCACAAGACACAGGAAAGCTGAGGAGGGAGTGCAGGGCCAGCATCCAGAACCTGGCTCCTCCAACTGATCCTCCTCCCAGCAAATGTCACAGTTCTACAGAGGCCACCAGTCCTGTTCCTGTGCAGAGACCTGGTGCTAGGCACTCCTGCTCCTGGGCTCAGAGAGGAACTAAATATGACAGACATGGTGGCAGATCTCACAGGGAAAGAAGAGTCAAATTGCAGCCCACCTGCACCCTAACTGTGGAGCTCCAGACAAGGGCCTCAGCTTCCATGGGCACCAATTTTCCTATTAGAAAGTGGAGCTGAGATGGACATGGTGGCACACATCTTTAATCCCAGCACTAGGGAGGCAGACGTAGGTGGATCTCAGTGAATTTGAGACCAGCCTCATTCACTATCAAGTTCCAGGCCAGCCAGGGCTACAAAAACTGGGTGAGACAGTCTGTGCCAAGTGCTGAGACCCTGCAACATCACAGCACTGCCTTGTTTCCTGTGTCACTACGCCCCACCTGCAAACACCCTGAGGACTGTGACACTGTGTTAAGCCTCCAGCAACCAATGCCATCTTGTACTCAGAGCCTGGCAAACATCTCAAGAGAGCTAAATCCCTGAGGAGCACCTGGGATCCACACTGGAGACAGCAGATGCAGACAAGCCCCAATCCCCCAGCGTGGCCACTAGGCCACTCACCTGAGCAATTTGGCTTTGCTCTGAAGTGACTCCAGAGCCTCGACTTTCTTGTTCATGGCAGCAATTTCCTGCTCCAGATTTTCCCGGGTGATGTCAACTTGCTGGCACAGATGAGCAAATGTCCCAGATAGTTCCCTGAGGGGACAGAGATGGGATCAACTGGGAAGATAGTGGTTTAGACAGGATTCTACTGGTGGCCAAATCCACCCAGAACAGAGAAGCAGCTGAGTCCATCCACATCTGCTCTGACCTTAAGTCCAGATCCTTCCCAGCTCTGCTATAACAGCTCCCGATGCCCACATCAAAGACACTGGGCATCACCACAGGAGACACATCAGTCCAGGGGTGAAGCTAACTGGACACAAGAGGCCAGGGTTTTGACTCTAATGCTCATCAGCTAGGCAGCGAGGAAAGGTCCTATCTCCTTTATCTCCAAGTATCAGCATCCTCTCGTGCATGTGCGTGTGTGATATGGTAGGGATGAAAGGCAGGTTTTCATGCACGTAAGGCAAACTCTCTACCAACAGAGTTATATCCCTAGCCCTATCAGTACACACCAATAAAAAAACATATAGCTCACAGCTACAAAGCCAGTGCAAAAAGAGTCTGCCACGCCACAGTTCGAGGGCAATCAAAGCATGGTGGCTCAAGTCTACAATCCCAGGACTCAGGAGGTAGAAGCCAGAAGACTGCCCTGAGTTTGGAATTAGGCAGTGCAAGGTAGTAAAACTGCCTCTCTGTGCTCCTGACCTAACGAGGCACTGTAACCAGGCTTTGATTTAGGATCACACAGCTAATGCCCTTCAAGGCAACCTTTAATATTTATTTACTTAAGAGAAAGGGTCTTATGTAGTCCAAGATGGCCCCAAACTCTCCCCATATAGCCAAGGATGACCCTCCTGCCTCCAGCTCCTCAGCCATGGATCCCTCTGTCATCCCTGGACACAAAGCTAGCACTACACAAAGTCCTGGGACCCATGATGCTGAGACCCAGGGGCTCTTGGGTCAAGCTGAAAGAGAGATGGGGAGAGCCCACCAATTAGCGTGTCCTTCCTCAGGTCCCTGGGTTACTCACTGCTGGACTTGGTGGCTGCAGTTAGAGCCAGTGTAACTGATAATGAGCTGCAGCTTTTCACTGGCGTATTCCACAAACTGGCGCTTGAAGGCCCTCTCCTTAGCCTTGGTGGTCCAGGTTAGCCGCTCATAGACGTAGAGGAGGCCGTACAGTCCAAATGAGAGGGCAATGAGTCTCCAGCCCACTGCCTTCCACACCTGTAGGGATGCATGGTTAATCTGGAGCGAGGTCTCTGCGGCTCCACTGGGGCTAAGAAAGCAGGCACTGTCTCCAGCTGAAGTCAGGGGACTGGCGTGGCCATGGGCGATAACTCAGGGTTAGAGCCACTGTCCTGATCTAGTGAGGAACTGCTTTAAGTTCTGGGGATGGAATTCAGGGCCTGGCACACGCTGGACTCCCCTGCTGCGCTTCAGCCCCAAACCTGAGAAACAGGCTTTGTAAGAGAAACCCAGGTGATCCAGAGCAACAGCTTGTTCTGGGGCAGAATCTGGAGTCACTCCTCACAGCCCACTGAAGAGAGTAGACTTTCCTGTCACACTTCATCCTGGCTACATGAACTTGGGCCAGTTTACTGACAAGCTTCTTCATTGACAAAGGAGGTATGTGATGTAAATTTAACCCACAGATGGTATACCTAGGCAAACAAAATGCTGTAAGATCTATAAAAGGCCTGTCAAGTGTCAGAGCTGTAGGTCACAACCCTTTCCTAGGCCACTATCTATGGAAAGAGCCACAGGATGCAACTCTTAGTCCGAGGGGAGCTCGGACTGTCAGCTGATCTGACAGTGTTTGTGACAGTCACCCTTTGCCAACACCACACCCCCAGGGAGATCTCAGATGTGAGGGACGGTGGCTACAAGGGTCTTGAGTCAGAACACGGTGAGCCCCACAAAAACAGAGGGGCTGACCTCAGGGCTTGAGTCAGACAGAGTCACATATCTAGAAGCAAGAGATGAAGTTCAAGGGCCAGGTAGGCCTCCTGCTTAACCTTTAATTGTTCCTTATTCTCTACTTGTTATGGAAGAAGAGGCCTGTGTCAGAAGGGGAGGCTTCAAACTAGCAGTGAGTTTGCAAACTACATCCAGGAAGTGTGTGATGTCTCAGAGGAACAACTGCATGTGAAAGGCCCTGGCCACACAGCCCCCCGGGTAGAAAACACTCACTGAGCCCCCCGGAGCACCCACCCTCCCCAAGCAAGTGTCACTGACCACTCCTCCAACCACGAGAATGCCCATGGAGGTTCTGGATGTCAGAGAGGCGAGGCCGGTAACCATGGAGACCATAAGCTCCTCCTGTGTGAGGGAGCCCTGAGGCAAGGGGGGCATACTGGGGTTGGCAGGTGTTAGAGGGATAGGCCGCTGAACCTGAAGAGAGACGACAAAGGATGAGAAGGATGTTACAAATCTGTCGTTCAAATACACCCTCAATGACCCTCAAGACTAAACGAGGTAGGGTAGGGACTGAGCAGCTCTTCAACTCCCAAGAGGCAGAAGAGGGAAAATGAGCTTTGTATGCACCACAGTGGGATATCTGCTTCCTGAGAGCCCCACTAGCCCAAGGCGAGCACTGTGGCATGTCACAGGATGCAAGCCCTGGCCACTGGGCTGCTGCCAGCACAGAACTTTTACTAAAAGTCGTAATTAAAGCATTTGTGAGTGTGTGAGTGCATGTGTGCATGCGCATGTGTACACACACGCATGTGCATCTGAGTGTGTGGGTTTGTGTCAGACGTCCTCCTCCAGCGCTTTCTGTCTTTAGACTGTTCTCTCAATGACTGGACGCTTCGTGTTTCAGCCAAGCTGAGATGCCAGCTTTGGAGGAAGAGTAAGTGCTTGCATCCACTAAGCCTTCTCCTCAGTCCCTAATGTACTTTTTTTTTTAAATTTTATTTATTTATTTATTTGTTTGTTTATTTATTATGTATACAATATTCTGTCTGTATGCCTGAAGGCCAGAAGAGGGCGCCAGACCTCCTTACAGATGGTTGTGAGCCACCATGTGGTTGCTGGGAATTGAACTCAGGACCTTTGGAAGAGCAGGCAATGCTCTTAACCACTGAGCCATCTCTCCAGCCCCCTAATGTACTTTTTATTCTAAAATTTAAAGTCGTGATGTGTAGTATTTTTTTTATTGTAAACTTTATTTAATTGCATATGTATGAATGTTTTGTTTGCATGTATGTCTGTGCACTACACGTGTGTCTGGTATGCATGGAGGTCAAGGGCACTGGATGCCTTGAAATTAGAGTTAGAGGTGGTTGTGAACCATCATTAGGTACAGGGAAGAGAACCTGCGTCCTCTGCAAGAACAGCAAGCACTCTGAACTGCTGAGCCATCTCTCCAGTTCCTAATGTATTTTTATTCTAAAATATTTCTAATTGCTCAGTTATAAATTTTAAAGTGGTGGTTTATAGGTACGAATTTAAAATTCCCTCCCCTCTGTGGTGTCAAAGATCAAATGCAAAGCCTCCTATATGCGTACAAGGCACACATTTCCCCACTGAGCTATGTCTCCAGCCTCCAAGTGGTCTGTTTTGAAGAGCACACACTGAGACAAGCACTAGAAACCCCCTGCATTTGTAATCAGGACAAGACCAAGCTGACAACAGTAGCAATGCTGACCAGTGACTGAGTGGCACACTATCATGGCTGTCTGCCTTAGGGAGCCCTGGTGGCAGGTGATCTCCCATGATGCCCTGAGGAAAGCAGCTTCTTGCCTGATCACTGTAGCCCATCAAGGCCCGGCGGCTGTTCTTGGGACCCAGGAACCTGTTCACCAGCATTGTCCATCCAAGGGAGAAGTGGAACTCGATGTCCTCCTGAAAGTCAGCGCACAGCTTGTCACAGTTCAGGTCATAGCTGAGGGAGAAGCACTGGCGAGGGACCAGCATGTCTATCTGATTTCGCGCAGACACAGGCAGAAGGGGCTTCAAGCCATCTGTCAGGGGCGCAAGCAGAGAGAGTGTGCATTAGTGTAGGCCTGTGCCACACCGGGGCCCAACCTCAGGCACAGAGGCCATACCAGCTGCTAGGGGACTGGCTGACAGGTCACCTTCCCGAACCTGCCAGCAGTCATGTCAAAGTCTCAGCTTGTATATTGTCCCACATGGCAACCCAAGTTCACAGAGAATGAATTCAGGACACCACACTGGAAGGTAGTGGGTTAAATCACCACCAAAGGTAACAGATAAGGAAAATCCTAGTTGACTGATTATTTTGATTACGTGTATGCATTTGCATGTCTGTGGGACTATGTGTTCATGGGTGCAGGTGTATATGGAGGTAGGGGCATAGGATCTTCTGAAAAGAGCTGAAGTTCAGGCTGTTGTGGTCCTCCTGACATGGGTTCTGGAAAACAAGCTCAGGTCCTCTGCCAGAGCTGTACACACTTTTAACACACCGAGCTATCCCTCCAGCCTCATCTTAGATACGGCAGCTCCACTGACCCCAAGGTCCCCCGTGACACTAACCTATCATGTCTTGCTGCATAGTCTGTAGGGAGTTGGTGATGGCCGTGGAGCAGCGGTCAGACATGTTCCGGCCCAGGCCTTCCTCTATATGGCGGTGTAGTTCCTGCCTCCAGAAAAGAGAGGGTGAGAAGAAGCACGACCACCAGGAGTCTCTCAGGGTTCAACAAGACCGCCAGTGACCAAAGAGGCTTCATGTCCCTGCCTGGCACTTCCACTCAGGGACCCTCAGACAGTCCAGCTTCACTCACATTCTTATAAACCTTGAGGACAACTGGGGACGGGTGGAAGTCCATCTGGTACTCATCAACCAGCACAGAGAGGCGTCTGATCTCTTCAGCCATGGCTGTGGACACCTGCAGCCAAAGGAGGGTGCTGTTAGCATCAAGAGGACTGTGCTTTGCTTTGGCGGGAGGGGCTGCAGTGAACTGCACGCCTGTCCCCATACCAAGCAGCCTCCTCAGCTCCTCTTGATTTGAAGCTTCAGAGATGGAAGAAAATGGGCAATCAAAATGGTCCTGGACGGAGGCCCAGAGGAAACTATTCTTCAGTCAGGATCACAGAAAGCCAAGGAAGCCCCTGGGATGAGATGCCTTGCCCTCGGCATTTGCTGCCATGGAACTTGACTTTGACTCGGAGCCCCAATCTCCCCACAGAACTTTCTCTTCCTTCTCACCTGCCTTTCCACTTCCTCTGTAATCTGCTTAATTCTCAGCTTATAGTCTTGAGCCAGGAGCTCCAGCTGCTTGTCGATGAATCTCAGCCGGTCTTGCCGCTCTTCCCGCATCTCCAGACAGTAAACTCTGGAAGCAAAAGAGCACTGCTCAGAAGCCTATGTCCCCACATGACAAAGCAGGGACGCCAAGGGAAGCTGGGAAGCTTACGGTGGCCACCTTTCTCCTGCCTGGCCAGGGTATCTGAGGCAGGCAGAAGACAGCCCCTCATCCCTCCGGCTTCCTTTAGGGGAAGGGGTGGTGACAGAGAGAGATGGCTAAAGAGGTGAGACAGTTCTGCTAACTAATAAGGGAGGGGGTAATGTGTGGCAAGCCAGCAAGATGGCTTAGCGGATTAAATGTTTGCTATGCAAGCCAGATGACTTAAATTCAGTCCCTAGAATCTAGATAAGGTGCAAGGAGAGATGTGATTCCACAAAGTTCTCCTTTGACTTCTACACGTGAGCTGTAACATAGACACACACTCTATAACAACAGTGTGAAAAAAGATTTTTTTTTGAGACAGTCCTGGCTGTCATGGAACTCACTTTTGGCCTCAAACTCACAGAGATTGGCTTGCCTCAGTCTTTTTGAGTACTGGGATTAAAGGCATGCGTCACCACTGCCCAGTTCTATTTAACTTTTATTTTATTTTTTTATTTTTCAAGACAGGGTTTCTCTGTAGCTTTGGGAGTCTGTCCTGGAATTAGCTCTTGTAGACCAGGCTATTTAACTTTTAATGTGGTCTGGGTGTGAGCCCATGGACTCAGCTCAACATTAACAATCTGCTCTTAGATGTATCTTTTTATTTGCCCAAAGCAAAATACACAGAACCGTAATTTCCCAGCACTCCCTCTGCCTTGGACTTGGGCTCTCACCGCTGCTCCTGGGCGGCAATGTGCAGGGAATCCATGATGAGACGAACGGCTTCTGCAATCTGCTTAGCCCGGACTGTGTGTTGCTCAAATTTGGTCTTTACTGCAGACTGGGAAATGCATTCCTGGAACAGACAGAGGCACTGAGGGAGGTGGGGCCAACACCTCCAAGGACTAGACTGTGGCTTTCATAGCCAGGGATCCTGGAACAGATAGAAGTGCTAAGTGAGGTGGTCGCCAACACCTCTAAGGGCTAACAGAAAGAGGTACTGAGGGAGGTGGGAGCCAACGCATCTAAGGGCTAGGCTGTGACTTTCATAGCCAAGGACAGGGCTAGAGAGAACCTGGAAGGACAGAATCACTATATACCAGAATCAAAGACGTACCTCAAATCGCCGCTCAAAATTCTGAAATTCAAACATCCTCACTTGAAACCCTTCTGCAAGAGCGCCCCCTAGGAGAATGGCAGTGTTAGTGAGAAAACAGCTGTACAGAGAGGAAAACGGGGGAAATCCCTTCTCTAGGTTACTTTCTTTTTAAAATTTTAACTTTATTTTACGTGCACTGGTATGAAGGTGTCAGATCTCCTGGAACTGGGGTTACAGACAATTGTGAGCTTCCATGTGGGTGCTGAGAATTGAAGCCATCCTTTGGAAGAGCAGCCAGTGCTTCTTAACCATTGAGCCATCTCTCCAGCCCCCTAGGTTACTTTTCTAACCCTGTGGCCAAAATCATCTGACAAAAAAACAACTTAAGGGAGGAAAGCAAGCTTCCCTAGGCTCCCAGTTTGCGGAGAAACAGTCGGTCATGGCAGCATCAACTTGAGGTTGCCTGCCTAGACCTTACAGGGCAAAGAAACAAGGAATGCTGGGGCTCACTGCTTTCTCCTTTACACTGAGCCTGGGACCCAGCCCACAGGATGCTGCAGCTCACATTCAGGGTGAGTCATCCCCCTCAGGGACTCCTCTTTGGAAATGCCCTCAAAGACAGGCCCAGAGGCGTCTCCTAGTTGATTTTAAGGAACAAGGACCTCCCTCCAGGCTCTGAGCACCACCTCGCTGTCAGACCAAGTGCCACCAACAGACCCAGTAAGAGACCCAACATTTCAAATATCCATAAAAAAGGAGGCCGTCGGCTCTCATGGTTACCTCCTTCTGGCATGCCCTGGGCTTTCTGGACCCTGGCACTGAGCACCTCCTTGGCAGATACGAAGAAGATCCTGTCCCCAGCCTGAGCTCGATCCACCACGCCCAGCTCGTCCACCAGAAAGCTGGTGCAGCGTTCCATGTGCTGCCGCCGCACCTAGGCCACAGACAGCTGTGTGTGAGCAGGGCAGGAGTGGGGAAACACCTCTGCTCTCGAGCCGCTGGCTTCCCTAGTTCCTCTCTGGGTGCTTGAGACACAGAGCAGGCCCAGACAACCTCAGGTCAAAGTCTGCCTAACACTGTTCTTTGGTGTCCCAGAAAGAAAGGAGACTAAACCTGGCTCTACACGGACAAGCCAAGTGTCCCAGGACCTTGACTTATCAAACAATAGGCACCCCTAGAGAGTCTCAGTTCCCAGGTAGAACTTAAAAGTGTTAAGAGTCTCCACAGACCCCCAGCAAGCGTCAGGCATTGTGAGCAGGTCCCACTCCCTCAGGTGTGGAGACAGGATCACAACGAAAGCTCCATGACGAGCCTCAGCAGCATTTGGACTCACAAATCCCTTTTCTTTTATTTCACATAAAATCAGAGTTGGGAGTTGTCCTAGAAAACACCCACTCTTCATTCTCTTTAAGCTTCTTTCCCAAATGCCTTCCTAAAGTCTCTTTCTACAGGTACTGGTCCAAATGAAAAGAAAAACAAATATGAAAATAATCATGGCAGGGATGCTCTTTCAACCCAAGAGAAGTCAAGGAAAAGAGAGAAAGTGAACGGGAGGGGAAGGGAATGACGACCGCCATCAGTGACCACATCCAGTCGTATGTAGTCAAGGCAGTGACTTGACCCACTAGATCTGAGGCTGCCGGGGGGGGGGGGGGGGACACACAGGCAGATCCGAGTGGTTAGTGCTCATGGCTCATGGCAGTCTCCAAACTGCCAGAGAGATACCCACCTCCTCCATGTACTCAGGCTCCGAGGCAGAGGCATCCCAGCGGTTGTTCAGGATGAAGATGTTGGGCCGGGAGAGACGCTCGCTCACTTTGTGGAAGAACTGCTTCTCCTAAACAAGGGCAGAGGACCTTGGTGGAGGAGGGGTCCTGCCAGTCAAGGCCCCACTAGCTGTCCTGCCCAGCGTGCCCAGGGACAAGGTGGAGAAGAGTTACCGTCTGCATCAGTGTGGACTCTGAGTTGGCCACCAGCACAAACACATCAGCATCCAGGCAAAACTTATCAATCCAGCTGTCCAGCTCCGTAGTGACATCGATCCCAGGGCTGGTGGGGGCAGGTGTGAATCAGCATGATCAGGTGCAGGGCCTGAGCCCCAGTGTGAACAGCCCTGGGACTTACAAGGCAGTCGGGCGAAGGAGGGAGGCAGGTCTACCCTTTCCGGGAGCTTTATTTCCTTTCCCTGACCTTCCAGATCACTGAGGAATTCGCAGTTCGTGTTTTAGCACCTATTTCCACCCCCACCCCCGTTTTTTTTTGTTTGTTTGTTTTTTTTGTTTTTTGAGACAGGGTTTCTTTGTATAGCCCTGGCTGTCCTGGAACTTGCTCTGCAGAATGCTGGAATTAAAGGCATGTGGTACTACCACCAGACAGCACCTGTTATTTTTATAAAAACATAATAACTTGTAGTTTTCGGTTCTCTAACTGAAACTAAATTCAACCAAATTCAAGTTTTGAATTTTCCTTTTTTAAATTGAGATTGGCCTCATGTAGCAGAGACTGACCTTGAACTCCTGGTCCTCCTGCCTCACCTCTCTAGAGTGTGATTAAAGGCACGCACTACCATGCCCAACTTCCAAGTTTGTATTTGAGTCCAGTTCAAGGCCACCATATAAAGTATTGTATTTTTCAGTGTAGGAGTAACGTGTCCCAAAGGCAGGGCGTTCCTTCAAAGGACTAAAATGGCCATATATGCTACCCAACACACATACTAACTGTTGTGGAGTCACCAGCCTTCCCAGAGCCACTGTCCTGAGGATGGCTAAAGACCTGCTCTGCCAATGGCATTTCAGACACTGGCAAGTGAAATGATTAAACAGGTCCTACGTTGTCCCAGGCTGCGGTCTAGAGAACAGTGTTTTGGTGTTCCAGAAGGAAAGGAACTAAGGGAACAAGGAGCCTAAATCTGTTGCACAAGTCTTCCAAGGACTGTTTTATAGAGCAAGTGCCTCTGAAGCCAGAACCAGCTTGGACTGGCAGAATCCAAACACAGTGACTGGCATGTAGAGCCTCCCCTGTTTTTCAGCGCCCCTATCTCTCGAACAGCCCACTCCTGGACATCTGCAGGGCACTGATGCCAGTGAGCATGATAACCAACCAGGCCCTGGAAGAAATCCAAGGGGCAGAAGGATTTGGTTGAGCTCTCCGAAAGGCTCCAGTACTTAAACAGAGCAAAGAGAGGACACAAGGACCTTCAACATGAATCACCCAGAAATGGAGAGTTGGTACCCTCAGACTGGGATTCTAGGAGTCTCCCCCCTCTCACCTGTCCATCAGCACGAGGTCATCCTTCAGAAGTGGACACTTGGAGTTGGGCCACATCACACTCACCAGGCTGCCTGCATGCAGCTGCTCATCCTGATGGAGGGCATGTGCCAGCTGGTTCACAGTCTGACGGTGGAGGAAGGAAATAAACATCAGGCCAAGAAGCATCATCAGCTGGGAGATCTCCTGTGTCACCTACTACAACACAGCAGCCTGGGATGGCTGACCAACTAACTGGCTAGCCCCTGTCCTTTAAAAAAAAAAAAAAAAAAAAAAAAAAAAAGACTCAAGCACACTGGCTGATCTCCCAGAAAACCTGGGTTCATTTCTCAGCACCTTCAAGGCAGTTTACAACTGTACTAAGTTTCAGGGGATCTGAAGCCCTTCTGGATAGACTGTGTGCACCAGACACCTCTGTGCCTCTGTGCTATAGATATACAAGTAGGCAGACACTTATACACAGAAAATAAGAAAATGTTTAAAAGATTCATTAATTTTTATCTACGTGCATGTATATAGGTGTTCACACAGGCCAGAAGAGGGTGTTGGACGTGCTGGAGCTGGAGTTCTAGGAGAATGTGTGAGGCACCTGACAGTGCTGGGAACTAAACTCGTGTTCTCTGAAAGAGCAGCAAGCACTCTTCACAGAGGGACCATCTCCCCAGCTCCCTTTCTTTCATCGCACTCTCCTTTAAGCCTCTCTCTCAAATATCACCCTGGGGCTCAATTTATTCTGCAATGATTAATCCCCTATGAAACAAAATGCACACCTGGCTCCAAGTAGAGCACAGATGCCTCTCGAAAGTGAGAACGCAGGGGCTGCTGGCGGGGCATGAGAATCCCAGAGCACACTCAGGAACCACACCCTGCTGGCAAGCCCAGGAGGAACATATGTGCTCTCCTCCCTGCTCAGTGCACAGCCAGCCGGCTCAGCCTCTCACCCTCAACAAGCTGGGCCTTGTTCCTGGTGCCCCACTTTCCCGACCCTCCCAAACACTCTCACAATCCCCCCCAAAGCTCATGAGCATGAGGTGGGTGAGCCCTGTGACACTGCTGTGCTGGCTGCTCCGTGTCCAGACTGCACCCACTAGCGCCCACAGCAGAGAGTTGGCTGGACGGAACCCACCTTGACGCTCTTCTTCTCTTCCGAGCCCTCAGTGAGGAGGAAGGCCTCGTGGCCATCTGTGCCCTCCACCCGCAGGAAGCAATTGGTGGTGTGGCCAATCCCAGATGGCAGAACTTTGTCCCAGAGCATGGCATTGATCACGGTGCTCTTCCCATTGCTCGTCCTAGGAGAAACAACAGTGAGGCCATGAACAATACAGTCTGGGCTGTCACACTGTAGTGCCCAGCCTGGGCTGAAGTCTTATTCTCTGCCATGTGTTTGTTAAAATGGCAGGTGAACATCCCTCGGCCTGGACCTGTAACATGCTCAGCGCTTCAGATCAGCTTGCAGGCAGCTGGTGCAGACGCGACCTGTCTCAGAGTTCAGCACCACTCAGTGAGTAAGCACTGGTGGGAACTGCCTGTCTTCAAAGTAAACCATGCTCGTCCTCTGGGTTGTCATCCTGTCCACATGATCCCATGTCCTTGTTTCCCAATACTGGGCCTGCTGTGTGGCTATTTTCCCATCATGCTTCTCCTCACACATGAAGCCCCACTTCTCAGGCCTACCAGTGTCAGGCAAAAGGGAAGCTTCCTTTAGTGCTCTATTTAACACACCCCTTTCTACATTCTGCTTCTTGTAAACAGCTCCATTTGCACACTTGCCTACTCCAGGGTTTAATGGGAACACTCTCTCTCATTCTGCATGGCAATCCCCAGCAGCACACAGCTTCCGAAGCCACCGATCTCCATGTGCCCAGAGACATGGACAGACACTAGCACCTGGGTGAGGGCCAGGCCACACCTTCCAGGAAAGGATGAACAAACAACAGGCCAGAGAAGCTGAGGGCACACTTGAGATCACAAGTCATCAGGGACAGGACTTGAGACACAGTGTTCACTCTATACTACCACTGTGTGCCAAGCACCAGTTAGTTTATCTAGGACCTTTAACCTAAGTAGAAGTGTAGCTTTGTTTTTGACAAACTGGCTTCAAACTCCAAATGGAGGATGACCTTAAACCCTCCAACCCATCCCCTCATCTCCAGAGTGTTGGTATTGTAGGTGTGAGTGCCATCATGCTGGGCCCCAGGGCTTCACATACATAGCAGGCAAGCACTTACCAAACGAGACACACCAGTCTCAGGTGCTAATTGCTTTTAGTGCCTGATCCTCCTTATTACATTTGAAACTCTTAAAACTAAGGGGGAAGCTTCACAGCACAGCACTGACTAGGTGTGACCCCACAGACAGGAAAAAAGTCTACGTAGTTGATTAGACTAAACCAATAAAAGGGCTAGACACCAAAGGATATAACTGTCAGAGTGAAAAGGTAGCCTGCAGAATGGCTAAGATCTACAAATACACAGAATCTATTTAAAGGGCGGGAGGGAGGGCTCTGTGCAGTGGCTCTCAACCTTCCTAACTGCAACCTTTTAATGCAGTTATTTCCTCATGTTGTGGTCACCCCCAATCATAAAAGTATTTTTGTTGCTACTTCATAACTGTAATTTTCTACTGTTATTAATCATAACATAAATATGGGTTGTCTGACCCTTAAAAGGGTCACAACCCACGGATTGAGAACCACTGGCTCAGTGGTTAAGTGTGTGCACTTCTCTTGCAGAGGACCTGGGGTCAGTTATCAGCAACTCTCAACCGTCTACTCCAGCTCCAGTGGGATCTAGTGCCACTGGTTGGTACCGAGACCTCTACCAAGTGAACATACCCATGAGCATAACAGAATATAAACGAGTCTTTAAAAAAGACCCACCAATGTATTTAAAAGCTCCTACAATGCAACAATAACCAAAAGAACAACCTAACTAAGGAATAGATATAGATATATAAAAGGCCAATCAACACGCGAAAAGCAGCGCAGCAACCCTAACATTAAGGAAATACAAATCCAACCACACTGGGAGCCCAACACGAAGGGTCCAGCACTGAGGCTGGGGCAGCATCACCTGAGCCCAGGAGTTAAAAACCAATTTGGACATCACAGTAAGGCCCCTATCTCCAAAAACCAAACCAAACAAAAATAAAAACAAAGAACCCCACATCAGACTGTTACTTCCCACTCAGAGGCATGACCACTATCAAAACACAGAATACTGTGGACAAGGGTGTGCAGAAACGACCCATGTGCACTGCTGGGGACTATACAACGTACAGTTGCTGAAGAAAACACTAGTGAGATCTAGTGAGCTTCGGAGCGGAACGACAGGATTCACCAACAATCCCACTTCTGTGGACAAACCCAAAGAACCAGAAGCAGGGACCGGAAATGACATCTACACACATGCGCACACAGTGACATTATCTGTTAGAGTCACAAAGCAAAAGCAACCCAACTGTTCATAGAGATGAACAAATAAAATGTCACATGCACATGAAATGGAATATTCAGCCTTTCATGGGAAGGAACTGGGCTGAAGACATTCCCAGAACCCATGTAAAAGCCAGGGAAGTGTGGCAGCCACCTCCAATCCCAGCTCTCCAATCCCTGGGGCAACCTGGTTACCTTGACAAGCTTAGAATCGGTCAACTTCGGTGTTAGTGAGAACCTGACTCAAATAGTCAAATCCGAGCACTGGGAAGATCAGGCAGGATGAGGCCAGAATAATGGCTGCCAAGGGCTGGGGAGTGTGGGGATCAGGAAGTCACTATTTACTAGGAACGACTTCCGCTCCACCAGATGAAAAGCTCTGGGGACTAGCTGCATAGCATCATTGCTATCTCCCCAGGGACACACTCTCTGTTGGCTCATCCAGGAGCTGAGACACAGCTCGGTGACAGACACAGCTCAGCCTAGTTCCAGCTCCATGCATAAAGAGGTTTGTTAAGAATCACAATTTAAAAATTAAAGAGGGCTGGTGAGATGGCTCAGTGGGGAAAGATGCTTAATGCTTACTGCTAATCCGGACGCTTGACTTTGATCCCCAGGATTCATAAGACAGAAGGAGAGAACTGACTCCCATAAGTTATCATGACCTTCTTCATTTTTGTGCACATCCCCCATCAAATAAATAAAAATGTAATTAAAAAAATAAAAGCAACAATCAAAAAGAGCATATGAACTCAGGGCACACCACTGCTCCCCAGTGGAGAGGACCTCCCCTGTCACCTGTATCCATCCCCATCCCACCAGCCAGGGAGGGCTTCCAAGTACTCACCGGCCGAAAAAAGCCACCTTCATGTGTCGCCTGGCCAGTACCTCGCTGATACCCCTGACTTTGGACAGATACCCTTTGACGTCCAGGACCTGCTCTTCGGTAGTTACTGGGTCCAGTTCTGCATTCCTGTGGGTGTCTGAGGGAGGACGACAGTGGGTCAGTGTTTGGTCAGAACTCCAGAGTGATGGCCTCCCTCATGCTGAGGCCTCACTCTCCAACCCAAGACCACCTCTGTTGACTCTCAGCTCTGCCACCAGATGGAAGTTCCAGACTCCCTACTATAGTCCTACTGTGTGGCAGCTATGAACAGACTGGGGAGGAAGACTGACAGGGCTCCCCCATGCTGTTTGTGCTCCAACAAATAAAGCTTGCCCAAAGATCAGAGTATGGCGCTAGCCACACTAGTTAGCTATAGAGGGCAGGCAGTGGTGGCGCACACCTTTAATGTCAGCACTGGGGAGACAGAGGCAGACAGATCTCTGTGAGTTCAAGACCACTTGGGCAACACAAAATTGATCCTGTCTAAAAGAGAAACAGAACCAAGCAGTGGTGGCTCACACCTTTAATCCCAGCTCTAGGGAGGTGGAGTAGGGAAGTGATATGATTGAGCAGAGAGAAGAATATAAGGCAGGAGGAGACTGGAGCTCAGGAATCACTCTGAAGTTTTGTAGAGAAAGCATTCAGTCTGAGGACTTGTAGAGACAGAACACCCCATTCAATCTGAGGAGTTCATAGAGGTAAGAACTAGTGGCTGGCTGCTCTGCTTCTCTGATCTTTCAGCTTTCACCCCCTAATATCTGACTCCGGGTTTTTATTTAGACCAATTAGAATTCATGCTACAATAAGAACAGCAGTATCTTCTTCCCTAAGCGTCTAAAAATGAAATGAATTCAATGCAAAGTGCTGGGTGACTACTTGAACACTTGACTCTTCACTTGTACATGATGAAAGGGTTTTATGTGCCACAGTACATGTGAGGTCAGAGGACAACTTTTCGGAATCAGTTCTCTCCTCCACCTCCACCTCCACCTGGGTTCTGAGATCCTAATCCTAGGCTTGCTCGGCAAGTGCCTTTACCTGCTGGGCCATCTCAACAGCCCTATTGCTTTCTTCCTTTTTAGAGTCTATTTATTTTCATGTTTATTAGGGTTTTGCCTTCATGTATATACATGCACTACACCTGTGCCTGATGCCCTTAGAGGTTAAACAGAAGCACCAGAGTTACAGATGTGAACACCATACAGCTGCTAGGAGCAGAACTTGAGTCCAGTGCAAGAGCAGCCGGTGCTCTTGACTGCTGAGCCATTTCCCCAGCCCCATCAGTCATATTACTCCTTGACAAATGCTTACAAAATTCTCACATGCTAGGCACTGTTAGAGTCACTTTTTTAAAAGTTAATGTTTTTTTAGCATGTGTGGCACACATGTGCCACAATGTGCACGTGGAGGTCAGAGGACAACTTGCAGGAATCCTTTCTCTTCCACCACGTAGGTCCCAGGGATAGATTTCAGGTGGTCATGGAGGAGACAAGAGTCTACTCACCAAGCCATCCGCCAGCTCTCTAGTCAGTTTTCAAATATGGTCTCATTTAATCTTTGTTATGCACACAACACACCATTTGAAGCAAGCAACATGGCTCTGGAGTATAGGACCTCTCCAGTCCATGTCACATTGAGAAGTCCTTCCAGAGCTGGGCCTGTCTGGCCGCATAGCCTCTTGTGCTGCCAGCCCCCACGTGTGTGTGTGTGTGTGTGTGTGTGTGTGTGTGTGTGTGTGTGTTTTGAGATAGGGTTTCTGTGTGTAACACAGTCCTGACTGTCCTGGCATCTGTTCTGTAGACCAGACTGGTCTTGAACTCAAGAGATCCACCTGCCTCTGCTAGGATTAAAGGCATATACCACCACACCTGGCCTTGCCAGTCCCCAGTTTTAACTCCACCACACCACCTCCCCAAAGTCACCAGCCTCTTCTCCCTCTAGGCTTGGCTTGCTGCTACCCACCCCAATTCACCTGATGCTCTAAAGAACAGAACCCTGTTGTGAAGTAACGTGGCTCATTTCCACTTTGTCTCATGTCTAGCACGGACAGCACAGGCTCAGGAAGCCTTCCCTGGCACACTGCCTCCTGAGCAGATTCCTGTCTATGCATTCACGTACCTGGCTAGCTCAGCTGTCTGCATTATCTACCATGTGACGGCTAGACCATCACTCGCTGAGTAAATGAATGCCCAAAGGATTGTGCTGCTTTCCCCTAGTGCCCTTGACAGGCAGATGGATTAAAAAAAAAAAAATCACTACAGAAGATGAAACTGAGCAAGATCCAGTCTCACCCATCCACCACAAACTGCTTCAGCTATCTGACAAGCAGACGGGTGTTGGGCCTGCAGCAAACTCTTGCAAATTACCAGGCTGGCAGGTCCCAGTCCCAAGAACACTCCCCAAAGCATCTGGAGTATGAAAAGTGGCATATCAGAGACTACCTAGTAAGTTTTCCTTCTGATTAGTGCCATGAAAGGAAGTGACCCAGCCAACATGCCACCCCTGTTCCAGCAGTCACCCCACCCCAGATGCAGCAACATTCCTCCCTTATATGGGCACATGGGCATGACCTTTGCAAAGCCTCGTAGGAGGAAGCTGGCTCTCAGGCACATGGCTTCACTGAACAAGTGCCTGCAGGCTGACTAGCTCTAACTGTTTGCCTGGGTGAAGCCTCCTCTCCCTAACCAGAACAATCCCAAACACAGCTCCATCACTCAGCTTCTTTCCTTCCATGTGATCAACAAACAAGGGCCTCAGAGTCTCACTATGAGGCACATCAAAGAGCTGTGACAGGATACCTTCCCCAAACACCTGCCTGTCCACAACATCACGTGAGAGAATGACTCAGGGCAGAGAGGGCAGTTGGGCCCTGGGAAGACAGCAGCCTGGCCACCACCTCTGCATACCTAGGCTCAGGGAAGGCAGAGCAGAGCTACTGATAAATAAGCAGGTCGTAATCTGCAATCATTTCAGCCTCAATCATAAGATTCAGGGTCAAACCTGAAGATTCCTTAGCACAGGGCAGGGCACAGGGAGGTTAACAAAACTGGACATGGTCTTTTTTTTTTTTTTTTTTTTTTGGTTTTTCGAGACAGGGTTTCTCTGTGGCTTTGGAGCCGTCCTGGAACTAGCTCTGTAGACAAGGATGGTCTCGAACTCACAGAGATCCACCTGCCTCTGCCTCCTGAGTGCTGGGATTAAAGGCGTGCGCCACCATCGCCCGGCTATGGTTTTTTTCTTTAATGGGGCCTCATATACTGGCTTGCCCATGTGAGACAATGAGCAGGCTGGAGAGATGGTCTACCTGAACTGGGATGGATTCCTGCACCATTGGACCCGAGCTTGGGGTGCACCCCTGCACCACTGGACCCGAGCTTGGGGTGTACCCCTCCACCACTGGACCCGAGCTTGGGGTGCACCCCTGCACCACTGGACCCGAGCTTGGGGTGCACCCCTCCACCACTGGACCCGAGCTTGGGGTGCACCCCTGCACCACTGGACCCGAGCTTGGGGTGCACCCCTGCACCACTGGACCCGAGCTTGGGGTGCACCCCCCACCACTGGACCCGAGCTTGGGGTGCACCCCTCCACCACTGGACCCGAGCTTGGGGTGCACCCCTGCACCACTGGACCCGAGCTTGGGGTGCACCCCTCCACCACTGGACCCGAGCTAGTGGTGCACCCCTACACCACTGGGTCTGCAGGTTCTGCAGCTAAACCTGAAGATTCTTAGTCTCACATGAACCCCTCTTTCACACACAAGGAAACCAGAGACAGAGAAGGCTCAGGACCTGAGTCTCCACAGATAAGCTCCAGACCTATGGCTGGGCACCCTTTAGAGGGAGCCTGATAGCTAGTGTCTGGAACTGCCCGCACAGAGAGGGGCACAGGGAAGCAGCCCTCCGCTGACAGAGGCTCTGCTCAAATTAGTAACCAGAGAAAAGACGCAGTGACATGAGTTTCCTACTTGCACTTCTATTGCCAATCTAAAAATACCAACTAGGGCGCCCTGTCCGGAATAATCAACACACAAGTGTTTGGTGCTATGGCAGCCAGAACCAGGCCAAATAAACACACACGGGTTGTGGCATGAGAGACACCTGGGTAAAGCTAGGCTCAGTCACTCTAAGGCGTCAGGTAACACTCAAACCTTAGTCTACCTGCCTTTTGGTTTTTCTGTTTGGTGGGTTTAGTAGACAAGGTTTCACCTCAAACTCACCAGCAGCTAAGACCTTAAACTCTTGCTCTTCCCACTGCGGTCTTCCAGATTATAGGCACGCACCATATACCACGTGCTGGAGATGCCAGCCAGGCTTTACCAACAGAGCAATCACCACACCACACCTCCACCTGCTTGCCTTTTTGATCGGGATAAGATTCATCTTGGGAGGGCATGGTGGCACATGCTTTTAATCCTAGCACTTGAGAGGCAGAGGCTGGTAGATTTCTGAGTTTGAGGCCAGCCTAGTCTACAGAACGAGTTCCAAGACAGCCAGGGCTACAAAGAGAAACTCTGTCCCAAAAACAAACAAACAAAAAACTCCTTCAAATGAAACGTGGAATTTCCAACTTAATAGTTCATATCTAATGTTCCTGGTACTCATGATCCATAGGAATCCAAGCAGAGCACAGGTAAGGCAATGACACACTTGGGCTTAAGTTTCCCTAAAGCAGGCCTGTTTGGAACCCCCAAATCCTGCTACTCAAATTTCTCATAGAACCTGACTGAGCAGGCGCCCAGCTCACCTTCAAGGAAGCTGGCACTCTCTTGGATGTAGGCCCCCAGCTGCTCGAAAATGCCATTGATCTTTTTCTTGGCAGTGACAAAGTGCTTGAGTGGGGAAGCATTCACCTCAGCCATGTGTCGCTTATCCTTCTTGACGGTGACGATGGAGTTGCATCGAGAGAAGAGCAGGGACATCTCGCTGAAAGAGAGCCAAGACTGTGTGAGTATAATGTTAGGCCATGATGCTGGGGAGCAGGGATGGGAGGAGAACTGAGACCACCAAGAATATGGCTGCTCTGTACTCACTCAAGGGAAACAAGGTCCCAACATCTTAAGGAGGACGGGAATTCTCAGTTCACTTGGGCCCATGTCCCTGTCACACTGTGTTGGTTCACAACTGCCTGGTTGTAGAGCCCTGAGTTCAGGCTTGGTGCTAGCAATCCCTGCCTTGCCTGTTCAACAATGACTAGTACAGCAGAAAGAGGGGAGGGATCTTGGGGTCACACAATCTCACACACAGGAATCCTCAGAAGGAGAAGTGGTAGGAATTGAACCTATCTCCTCAACACCATCAACCTAAAAGTGCATCAGACAGGGAAAGCAAAGTGCAAACAAGGTCAGGGTCAGCCACACCCTTCCATGGCCACTTTGCGGTCCAGGAACAGTGGTCCTCACTCCTAATGTGGTTTGTTAGTCTGCTTGCTTATGGAGTAGAGACAAGGACCAGTGAACCTCAAGAGGGAGAGATCTACTTCTAAGACTAAAAAACAAAAGAAAAAGGGATGTACTGGGAATGGCATGGAAGCACAGGCGATAGGGGCAAATCTATATTGCCCAATCAACAAACCATCTGGCATGTTACAGATTCTGTAGGACACAGGGAAGTGAGCACACTGCCGTTTCCCCCTTTCCCCTTCTTTCTTTAGGTGGTGGGGTGTGTATGGTGTGTGGTGGTGGGGTGTGTATGGTGTGTGGTGGTGGTGGTGGTGAGATACATGGTCTCATGGAGGTCTTAAACTTTTCAACCTTCTGTTCTCTTTCAAGTACAATTATGGGCATGCACCACCACATCCAGCTTCTGAGACATGCTTTCTCAACTAGGAAAGACAACAGAGCTCAGAGAATGGGCACTGGAAATAAAATAATTCAATAATGTAAAGGAAGAGTGCTCTGAAGTCAGGTGGGGTGGGCAGAAGGAGAACAAGGAAGGGAAAGAGTGTAGGATGGGGTGAGGTTGCCCATGACAGAGATTCTGAAATCAACAACATAAAAGGCCCTGTGTTCTTCTTGCATAGATCCAAGCCAGTCATTTCACTCTGGGTCCCTGGTTTCTTCACATTCAACAATGGGATATGGTGTACATTGTAAAATGACTAAAGATGATGGCACAAGCAACATGTCCAGCACAGTTAGGGCTCAAAGGTAGTATGTCTCATGGTCTCACACAGTAGTAAACTACAGCCAGATCACAAGACTCTCCCCATGGCCACCCAGCAATCCAGTCTAGGAAGCTGGGAGCAAAGCTGGTGAGTAACCCTATCAGCACATCCTGTACTCCCCCACCCGCTACCATGGAAATGGAGTAAACAGGTCAGCTGGAAGAGATAAGTAGTGCCCAGCCCACAAGTGACTTGCAGGAAGAAAGTTGCTTGATAACAGCTGGGCTTTTAGATGAGTGCTTCCAAGATGCTGGTCATTGTCTTTAAGCCCAAAGAATACAAACCAAGAGCTGTTAGTGTTCAGTAATTCAAGACTCAAGGGCATGCACACTAGTAAAGCCGAGCGGCTGGGTGTTCAGCTGGCCAGGAGCTGCTCTGACCTCACACCTGCAGCTATGCATCGTAGCCCTGCAGAAACCTACCACAGCTGGCACCAAGCTCGAATTTCTCTGGCTCTGCTGATTCCCACATTGTGTGTCTGCATCTGTCTGACCTTGCTTTCTGTCTAGAAATCACTCTCTCCTATTCATTTTGCATACTCTTACTTTCCTCCTAGAAATAACTCTAAGTCACGCACATGCGGAGGACACAACCTTACCAGATTGTCAGTTTGAATTGTTTTTACAATCACGCTGTGTCTCTACATAGGTGTTGAGCTTCTAGAAAGCCAGTCTTTGACAGCATTGCGCCCTCCCCATTTCCACCTTCCTCATCCACAACTGCGAGAGGCACAGGCTGCGTTAGTAATAGCACTGAGGGAAACAAGCTAAAACCTTCCATCCCTAAACATCCAAATACACTTTTTCCTGAAAAGCAGTTTCTAGCTAAGTTTGGAGCTCAGCCCGTCAAGAGAGACAAACAAATTATTTCCGATTCTGAAATTTAATCCAAAGAGCAAACTGCACATATCTATGTGCTCAAAAGGAATGAATTTGTGAAATAAACACACAAAAGCCCCCCAAAGAACCCTGCTCTCTGGGGCTCTGCCTTCAGCAAGATGGTGGGAGGAGGCTGAGTTCCTGTCCCTCTTCTGGAAAGCCCTGATAGGCCTCACCTTACCACAGGGCTCACTGTAGGCATGTGGGGCCTGTCCCCTAAGTACAACTGGGCCAGAGGGTCCAGTTCCAATATAAGTTATGCAAAATAAATAAATCTGGAAAAAAGAAAAAACAGCTTAAGGTCATCCTCAGTTAATCAGGGTGTTCAAGGCCAGTCTGTACAAGTGGGCCTGCCTTTCTCAAAAGACAGGAGGGGTGGGGCCAAAAGAAACTTCTAGCAGGCTTTAAAATTCAAAGGCTCACACTTCAGGGAAAGGCTCATTCTGACAGACTTCTCCCACCCCAGAAGTTGCAAGAGCACAGTAATAACACACTAACTTAAGATCAGAAACAAGCCCGATTCTAAACAGAAGTCAGTATTAGCACTTGAAGGCCATCAGAAGCTTTGCCTCGACACAGGCTATTAGTGGAGGAGTATTAGGTGTTCAGACAGCAGCGTCAAAATTCAGTGCAAGGTGTGTGGATCCCAGGTGTGGTCCTGAATCCACATCACCTCCTTACCCAGTTTTATGTTCAGCAACTCCTAGCAGATAAAATAAAATGGTCCAGAGATGGTCTGCTGGCACAACACAGGAGAAGCTGAGAAATTGAAACAAAAGAGTATCCAGGGTAAAAAAGACAGAGCAGACTCCCAGAGCCATGGTAAGGAGCCAGCTTCTGCCAAGCAGAGAGAGAAGAGCCAGCACAAGGGAAAGAGACTAATTCTTCAGGGACCTCAGGAGATATAGCTCCTGGCCATGTTTTGAACTGTCAACGAGTGAAATCCCATGGAAGCAGAAAGGAGAAACAGTAGTTTCTTCCAACAGAAGCCAGAAGCCACCAGCTCTGTGCTCCAGGATTCCATCCAAGAGACCTGCCACCCGAGAGCCAGGGGAACACACTCTTTTGATCTCAATCCAGATCCACAGTGCCCAGAACCACAGCCTACACTTACTTTTTAGCTGGTAAGAGACCTTTACAGGGTGGACATCGTGGACATGGCTGGAGTCAAGACGATGAAAAGAACTTGAGGTCTCTTCTGTGTTGATTCAGGTCCAGGTTGGCTACTGATGGTGTTGACTCCACCTGTCCCAGCTTTTTGAAAAAGAAAAAGGAGAGGTCAATAGGCAACCGAGAAGGAAAAAAACCCCACCTCATGTGCAAAACACATCTGATCAGGAGTCAAAGTCAAACTAACTCATCCCTGAGGGAAGCTTACTCACTGAGGTACTTTAGAAGCAGGTGAGGAAGTGTGGAGGGGAAGAGGGAAGATAATGGCAAGAGACCCAAAGCACAGGCATGCACAAACACATTCCTAGCCACGTGCTAGTGCTAATGCACAAACACATTCTTAGCCGTGCTAGTGCAAGGTGCCAACGAGGTCCCCGCAAAGGCACATTCAGGAGGGAGGAAGGAGCTGAACCAGGACAAGGCCTGGCCTTGAGGACTGCGAGAAACTGTCAACTAGCAGTGGAAGGGGAGAGGAAAGGAGGAGATCTGACTGAAAGCCAGTGTATCCCAGCTGCTGTAAAGTAACCCCTTCCATCCTCAAGTCTATGGAATAAACTTGGGCTTAGAGTACTGGGAAGATGTATACAATCAAAGAGTGGTCAAGCTAGAGACCAAGATACACTAGCTGTGACTCCAAAGCTCACTTGTGTTTCCCAACACAAGAAAAGAAGGGGACCATCAAGAGTCCTTTTCTGGAAGGAGGGAGAGATGATTGGAAAGGTAGATGAACAGGATAGGGAGTATTACAAGAGATGGAGGCCGGCAGCTTTGCCTTTCTGCATCCACACAGCTATCTTTTTCAGTATTCTCTGAGGCTTTCAATGTTCTAGGTGCTAGGGTCAGGGACGGATAAGAATAGCTCCAATCCTCGAGGTCTTAACAGGGCAATGAGAAGTTATACAAGTAAAAGGGCCTCCGCCATAAATGGCGTAGGCGGTGAACTGGGTCCTAAAAAAAAAATGCTGGCAAAAAGAAAATAGAAAAGTATTGGATGAAAACTGGAAAAGGGATGTGACCACAGGGCTAGGAAGACCAGGGTGCCGGGAGCTTCGAGGAGCCCACCTCCCAGCCCAGAGTCCTGCGGCCCGCCCCCTCCTCAGAGCCGAGGAGGGCTCGACGGCGAGGCTGCAGCAGGGGAACGCCCGTGTGACCCGAGCCTGAGCCTGGGCCCAAGCCTGAGTCCCAGGGGCCCCAGCGTCCTAAGCTGGGCCGCTCAGGACTCTCCCGGCGGGGGCCTGTCGGTTCCACCACCCCGGCGCGCTCGCCTCTCACCTTCACCTTCCCGGCCTCGCGGCGGCCATCACACCCACAACGTCACTAGCCGGGGCCACACCGAGAGAAGAGGGAGGGGAAGGGGCTGCGCTCGTCACTCGTCCCGACGCAGCCCAGATGAGCCGATGGCCTAGGAACTCAGTCACTTCATCCCTACCACTCCAATGCGACAGCTTCCAGAGACTCCGTGCTTCAAAAGGAGCCTCCGCGTGCCTGTTAACCGTCCCGCGTCCTTTGCAGATGACGTCTGTTTTGGGTGGGGCTCCCCGTGCATCATGGGAATTGTAGTTCGGATCAGGGCCAGGCGGGGTAGGGCGGAGCCTCGAGCTGTCAAGTGTGGGGGGTGGGGGAACGGGAACAACGACGTTGGCAAGGGTGTGTATTAGAGGTTTGTTGTGTTGTCATTTGTTGCTCCAGAACTTGACCTTGTAACACCTGCCAGCTTTGAAATCCAGATTTGCATTTCATAATTTGAGAGAAGTGTCTTCAAAGGGAACAGACCTTTAGGGTGAAGTAATTGTCCTTCAGTTGCCTTTGAGGCAGTCAAAACAGCAGCCACCACGCAGGCACCTACTAGGTGCCGGTTACTGAGCTGGTATCTAACATACATTTTAAAATTTTTCACAGTAGTTCCTTGACAACCAGGGCATGAATATCCAACTGGCCCAGTATTTTGTGCTAGGAACTAGAATACAGCAGACGACCAACCGCAAGCTGGGAGGGCTCCAAGCCTGGGTTTTGTAACATCACCTACAAGCCACTTGTGGCTACCAAGGCCCTGAAATGCAGCTAGTGCAAACTGAGAGATGCCATGATTCTAAATATGAAAAAAAAATGCAAGCTACCTCATTAATATTTTTATACTGATAACATGTTAAGGCTTTGGAGAAACTGTACTAAATGAAATACATTATTCTAATTAAATTCGCTTCTCTTTTTACTTCTAGAAGTACAGCTGATAGTGGAGGTCACAAAATGGCTCTGTAAGGATGGCTGCTACCAAGTCTGCCAACCTGTGTGCCACCACCACGTGGTTGTCCTCTGACCTCCACACATGATAATTAAATACGGCCAGAGCCTAGAGAGATAGCTCTTACGATGGATTCAGGGAATCCACCGTCCTCTTCTGTCCTCCATGGGCAAAAGGCACACGTGTGATATACTTTCATACAGGTTCCCGCAGGCAGGGAACTCATACACATTAACTAAAAATAACAAACAAAATCTTTAAAAGCGTGTCAGACGGCTAGTTGAGTATTTTAAGTTACCCTAGTGGCTTGCACTCACAGTGGGTACTTTGCTTATTTTTTTTGTTTGTTTTTGAAGCAGGGTTCCCAATCTGTGGTCCTAACTAGCCTTGATCTGATGACCTTCCTGCTCCACTTCCCTAGGGCTAAGACTCTAGTCATTTGCCACCACACCTAGCTCTCCTGGTATGTTTTCTACTGATTGGCACTGCCCTACAGCCAGGGTAGTCATGCCCCAAACAGCTTCAGAGGTAAGTCAGCACTCCAGTTATGAGTCTCCAGGGAGGTGAGTCAGGGGAAGCTGTAAGGCACTGCCCACAGGGCAGCCTCCTGTCTGTAATGTCTGACTCTGGACTGGACAGTCACACCCAGTCCTTGCCTTAGGGTATGGTGCACACTGAGTGTCTCCCACACCATCCCCAGCCTCCCTAGGGAATTCTCTGAGCACAGAGCTGTGAACTCCATTTCCTTTCCCTTTGGCAGAATCTTAACCGGACAGAGGCCAGGAGGACCTCACCTAGTATCTCTCCTGTCCTGTAATCCCCCTGAAAGCACTGGCCTAGGCCCTAATCCCATCCTAGATTGCAGGAAGAACATTTGAGCCCATTCCCAGGCTTCTAATCTTACCCTTCACCTGGGCTTCTCTGAACCAGAACTCCAAGCCACGAGACCTTCCTTCAGCCCCTCAATGACAAAGTTCTTCCAGTACTGCTGACTGCTACCAGATATGGGTTCGGGGAGAGCTGGGGTCCTGCTGTAGGAAGCCTTTCTTATGTCATTCTTTCCTATTTTAATTGATTTTTCCATGGCGCATGTGAATAACATTTGTAACTAGAAAAATGGTCATCATTAGTTAAAAACAGCCCTAGAAAGGACGTGGTGGTTCACGTGTGATCCCAGCTGATGCCGAGGTAAAAGGATTACACGTATTGGGAAGCTCCGCCCAGCCCCATTCCTCCCCTTTCAGACCCTGTCCCTTATGCTTTGTGTTCTCTGTGGGGGTCAGATTGTGAACTTGACCAAAGCTGGAATCACCTGAGCAGAGGAAATCTCAGTTGAGAAAGTTCCCAAGACTGGTCAGTAGGGCTGAGAAAGTTCTCAAGACTGGTCAGTAGGGCCAGTAAGCAGCACTCCTCTTTAGCCTCTGCCTTCATCCTTGCGTCCAGGCTCCTGCCCTGACTTCCCTCAGTGATGGAGTGTGACTTGAAAATTACAAGCTGAAACAAACCCTTTCCTCTCCAAGCTGCTTTTCACAAGGGTTTTTATTACAGCAACAGAAACCTAAGACATCATGCTTGGCCTTCACTTGTTGCAAACCTTATTCTGAGAAAGGCATTTGGAGGTATGGCTTCTGGGGAGTCATCAGGATTAGATGAGATCATGAGGGTGGCTCATGGATGGCCTGAGTGGAAGGGAAATCTGAGGTAGCATCACCCTCTGCCTGGCCACGTGATGTTCCACCACGGTTCTACTTGCAGAAGTGCAGAACACGTAAACTTCTGCGCTTTGGTTTAGTTTGTTACTTTTGTTGTTGTTTTGTCTTTTTTGAGATGGGGTTTCTATGTAGCCCAGGCTAGCTTGAGACTTTCCATCCTCCTACCTCCCAGTGCTGGGATTCTAGATGTGCACCATTATACCCAATGTTAGATTTGGGGAGAAGGGAGTTGGAGACAGGGTTTCTCTGTAACTGCCCTGGCTGTCCTGGAACTTGCTTTGTAGACCAGGCTAACCTCAAACTCATGGAGATCCTCCTGCCTCTGCCTCCAGAGTGCTGAAATTAAAGGCATGCACCACCATCACCTGGCTGGATGTTAGATCTTATTAGCAAATGCCCTAAAGCCAGACCAGTGTGGTGTGGGGCCACCCAAAGTTCTGTTCTTGATTTCATAATCACAGCTGCAGAAGGGCTGGCAAAAACCACAGTGGCACTGACAGGTAATGAGCCAGCTCTTGGCGATTAGACAGTATGTGCCAGCCAGTACCCTGGAGGCCACACGGCACTGGGTTTGGGGAACACGAATCCTCAAGTCTGCTAAAAGCCAGATCCACAGCCAGGGGCTCTTACAAGCCTCCCTGCAGATGTCTGCCAGTCACATTCACACTGGCCCACCCCACACATCGCTCATACAATGGTTTCAACAACATTTAATAGAGCTCTCATCTCTGTCCCTGTCTCCAGAGGCATCAGGACAGGGTGACCTGGTACAGTGTGGACAAATCACGCCTCTCCCGCAAGCAGGGTCAGTAGAGAACCACGCTGTGGCACAGACGTCTTTCCTGTCCCTCTGGGAGGATTTCTGACTCACAGTCTCAAGAGAGACAACTGTTGGCTCTGCTGATACAAACCCGGAAGGGAGGGCTTCAACGGTCTTAGGTCCAGGGGTAGAGGTGGGGGTAGGTATGCCCAGATCTTGGTGGCACTGAAACATGAAACAGAATCCTAGGGGGTAGATCTTGCAGAGGTATTCTGGGCACAGCTTCTGGCTCTACAGTCTCCCAGGCAGCTCCAGCAGAAGTCGGACCCCAGAGAGTTGGAGGAAGAAGGAGGGCTGGGAACTCCAGGAAGATGAACATTACCACCGTCTCCTGGGACCGGTGGGAGCACCATGGGCAGCCCCAGTCTTGGAGGGGCGCCCCATCTCTGGTCTGCGCCCGATCTTTCTGACTGGCAGCTTCAAGAGCAATAGGAATTCAGGAATCAAAGATTGGACTGGGTTCCTTGGGACCCAGAGGTCCCGAGGGCTGCTGGGCAGTGGTTGTCAACGAAGAGAAAGGTCTAACGGAAGCAGGCCCTGATCAGTTAGGGATCAACGAAGGACACAGCAATATAGCGGGTGCCCTTGGTGGTAGGGAGGCCTTCGTGGTAGTGTGTGAGCCGCCCAGGGTGCATGAGGGCCCAGCCCTTCCTTGGGGCTCTCACGGAGCAGTTGTAGCGCAGAAATCGGCAGCCTCCACCCTGGAAGAGAGGAAGCATCAGTGAGTTGTTTCTGCATTCTCAACCATTTCCCCATAGCTCCCTGTCCTCTGTTCTATCCCAGCCAAGGAGCCTGTCTGCACTGTCTGGGGATGCCTTGTGGAGTGACATCCATCAGCTGTCGGAGAAAGGCACTAGGAGATGCAAAGGGCACCTCCATCCTTCACCCTTTACCAAGCTTATGATTCCCCTAAGCCTCAGGCTCCACTTCTATAGACAGCTGACAGGAATAAATAAAATAAATATACACAGAGAGTTTGGTTTAGCCAGATGCGGTAGGGCCTGGAATCCCAGCACTCAAAAGATGGAGATGGCAGAATTAGGAATTCAGTGCCAGCCTTAGCCAACCGGGGATACATAAGACCTTGTCTAAAAAAACAAACATAACATACACATACATGCATTCATACATATAGCTTAGTACTGCTTGGGGGTATGGCTTAGCAGGAGAGCACTTGCTCAGGATACAAGAACCCCTGGGTTCCTTTGGCTCACTTTACTCATTCCTAGAACTACAGATGCCTTGTTGTCCGTGACTGTCCTGGGTAATCCTGGCCTCTAGTCATACTAGACATCAGTAACAACCTCAGGGTCTGACACTTCAAAATGTCTTCAGGCATTGCTAATGTTCCCCAGGGGTCAAAACCGGCCCTGGTTGAGAACTCATGGCTCAGGGCTATATTGCTTCACTGTTAACTTGTTTGGTTTGTCTTTCTAGAAGCTGAGGTCTCTCTACATGGGCCTGGCTGTCCTGGAGCTGACGATATAGACCAGGCTGTATATATCCTCCTGCCACTGCCTCCCAAGTGCTGCTACACCACACATAATGTCCCACTGGCCAGTGTTTGAAAACCAGTGTGACAGAGCAAACCGACGCAGAGACTCTGTGAGGACCTGACCTTGCAAACTCCATTTTAAAGAAGGGGCTTCATCTTAAGCCATAGAATGAGCTGGGGGGTGGGCGATCTCAGCTCCAGAAATGCGCTGCCATAGCAGAAATCTGAACAGATGCCCTAAAAATGGCCAATTAAGAAGATAGGGAGTAGGGCCATAAAATTTAACGAGGTCCAGATGTTCTTGGGAGGCATCCTGTCCTTGAAGAAATCTTGTCAATTATTAATGGCCCTTTGTTAGGGTTTTCACACCCCAAAACTGACCAATGGGTTCAGAAACTACCTTTATCCTCACCCAATCCCAAGACAACAGGACTCCAACTCCCCTGACTACAGCGTTTCCCCTTTAAAAGTTCCCCCCTCGCCAGGTTCAGGGCTGCACTTCCCTCACCCACTGCGTTGTCGTGGTGGAGGTAGAGTCCACACTCAAGTATGAATATGAATATTATTTAAAAACCCTCATGTAATTTGCATTGAAAATCCAGCTCTGTGAATTCATTTGGGAACCAGAAACTTGGGCATAACAGTTCCTCCATCTTGTATTCTCGCTGAGGTCATTCCAGGTTTAAGTAGGATGTGATCCCCTTGGAGAATCCCATGGAAAATGACCCGACTCTCAAACTACTTTTGTGAAGCTCCCTGCAGCAGCCACGTGAGGTGGCAGGATGTGCCTTCTGAAGCCTTAAAAACAAACAAAAAACAACCAAGTTCTCATACTGGGCATGGTGGCACATGGAAGGCAGAGACAGGTGTGTCTCTGAGTTTAAGGCCAGATGGTCTATAGAGTTAGTGCCAGGACAGCCAGGGCTACACAGGGAAACCCTATCTCGAAAAAAAACCCAAATCAAACCAAACCAAAACACAGCCATGTTCTGGACACTCGGGGCTACCACAACACTGTGTAGTCCCAGCCAGCTGAAATAAAGGCTCCCAGTTAGCTACAAACTGTCTGATTGGTCACCTCTGGTGAGCTCCCTGTAATGACAGCTGTTTTGGTTTTGAAGACAGAGTTTCATGTAGCCCAGGCTGACCTCAGATTTGCTTTGTAGCTGAGAACACCCTTGAATTCCAATCTTGCTGCCTCCATCTCCTAAGTGCTGAGACAACAGGTGTGACCGCCACATCTGGTTTCATGCAGTTTGGGGGTGAACCCAGAGGTTGCACATGGCAGGCAATCACTCAATGCACAGAACCACAGCTCCTGTCCCAACACAGCTGTATTCATGGGTGTCCTTCACAGTGCCCCGTCCAAAAGAACTAAAAGCATGGTTGTAGCTGGGCTTGACGGTACACACCTTTAACCAGTACTGAGGAGTCAGGCAGGCAGATCTCTGCGAGTTTGAATCCAGCCCAAGCTACAGAGTAAGACCCTCTTGCAAGACTTTTTTTTTTTTTAATTGCATAAGGAATGGACGGAGGCCTAAGCTAGCTCATGAACTGGCCCTATGCAGAGGTCTAGCTGAGGCCCTCAGAATGGCCTTTCCCTATCTCAATGCCTTCTTGGTTTCCATAGCTTTCTTCCAGCCACACAAGTTTGTGTCCCACGCCAAGGCTAACAGTCCCCACACCCCCCAGAGAAGCCTTCTTCCTTCTCATAAAGAGAATCCCAGACTCCCTGACCAATTGCTATCACTCATTGAGTATTTATCGGGGTTTCTTATAAGCCCATGACCTGGGCTCTTGTTCTCCCACCTCATATGAAAACAAGGAAACAGAGAAGTCAAGAAACCTGTTACAGAACACAGGGGTAAGTGAGGCAAAAGGCTGGGTGCAGACCCTCTGGAGTTTGTGCTCCGGCTTCTGCCGAGCTGTGCCTTGATCCAACTCTTGCAGGAAGCCCTCCCCACATACCTGGCCCCATTTTCCTCTCGGCCCCTGGACTCTCCACTCACCTGGCCCCTCCCTCTGCCAGCCTCTGAGCCCCGAGGCCCTGGCTTACCTCATAATCTTCCCCTACCCTGTTCAGGGCTATATTGACGGTGAAGGTAGAGGCATCGTGGTGAGGCATCAAGGAAGGCTGCTCATCGGGCTTATAGCGGACAACGAAGGCTAGGTCAAACTGGGCCTGTGACAGGGCAGGGGACAGGAAAACCTGCATCAGTCAAGAGATGCTGTGGAGGACCAGGGAGAGGCAGAATGGGTGCAGTGAGTGTCCATAAAATCTGTTACGCTGTTCGCTCTCAGAATGTAGGGATACGTAATACCAGTCCTCCAGTGCCCGCAACAGCAGCTGGCACATAAGAGTCTCAGGAAGAATGGATGGAAAGAGGGAGAGAGGGAGGGAGGGAAGAAGAGAGGGAGGGAGGGACCAGGCTGAGGGTCCCCACACACACACCATATCCCCCTCCATACCTCACCTAATGGTGTGGAGATATTACTCTTCACTGGGAAGCAAACATCTAGCCTCTCCCTAAGGCTGGAACTATGCCCACCATCCCCTATCCTGCCGCCCCCCCCCCCAGGCAGACCCACCCTGGTGTAGTAGCCAGGGTAGAGCTTCTCTGTCATGGGCGCGATGTACTCCACCAGGAACTTGTGCCACTCCCGCTCGAAGGTGATCTGGTTCATGTGGATGTCAATAGTGGGGACGTTTTCATAGCCGCCCTGGATGCGGTTGTCCTGGAAGTGACCATGGATAGTGAACCCAAGATGGCACCTGGACTCCAGGCTCTGGCTCTGACTCATTTCTTCCCCTTGACCTTGGCACAGAATGGGACATTATATGGCAAAGCGGGGTGGGGTGGGGGTTGCATATGCTCTTAAAGTCCCAATCTGTTGACTTTGGGTTAATCAACAGGGAGGTCATCCTGGTTGGTCAGCTCTAAACTGTGAGCCTTTTGAAGGAGACTAAAAGACAGGTCATGGTGCCCAGCAGCTCCAAGGTCTCCAGCTTTAGGGAACTGGCGTGCTCCAATAGCACATGAGCTGATAATGAGAAGACAATCCAGAGATAAAGAACAGCTCCAGCAGACCCCTAGTCTGCAGGTTTGTGAGACCCCCCAGCAAAGGACTGGATAAGGCACACCTGGATCCTGACCCTCAGAAACCAGGAGATAACAAATGGGTGGATGGGGGCTTTGTCTTGGTGCTGAGAACTGAGCCCAGAATCTTGCAACACTAGGCAGATTGAACTACACGGTGTTTTAAGTCTTAGAAATGGCATAGAGGGGCTGGCTCAACGGTTAAGAGCATTGCCTGCTTTTTCAAAGGTCCTGAGTTCAATTCCCAGCAACCATATGGTGGTTTCACAACCATCTGTAATGAGGTCTAGTGTCCTCTTCTGGCCTACAGGCCAGAATACATAATATATAAATAATTAAAAAAAAAGAAAGAAATGGCATAGAACTGGGGGAGACAATGTGGGAGTGTAGGTGGTGGTGGGGGGAACAGGATGGGGGATGGGAACCATTCACTGAAGCTCTGGGGTCCATGGACTGTGCCTGTTTGCCCAGACACCAAAATACCTAGGTTAGGCAGGTAACCAGAAGTACACTAGGGTCAGAGATCAGTCAGTAAGAGGCACACAGTAGGGTCAGAGATCAGTCAATTGGAGGTGCACAGTAGGGTCATAGATCAGTCAATTGGATCAGGCATGGATCTAGGAACTCATGTATCTTTAAAGGTAATGCCGAAAGTTCCCAAGTCCTATAGGCCAAGGATTCCTGAGAACAAATGTTCACCGCGCCACTTGCATCAGGTGTCTAATGAATTTGGACCTGGTACCCAGTGCCCTTTGTTCCCTGTTGGTTCGTTTCTCCCCATTTCACATGCTTGCCTGGGGCAGGAAGCTGAAGCATTACAAATAACAAGGCAGGAAATGAAAACCCTCAACCTCACTTTAAGGCAGCTCAAGGCCACATTGTTTGCTTGGGGACCAACACTCCCAGTTTCTAAATCGTGTGTTCTTGCCTGCTTGCACCCTGAAAGTAAAGAGTCCTGGGCAGACTGGCTAAGTAACCAGGAGAAGAGCCCAGAAGGGCATCCTGGGTGAAGGCACAGCCTCCCAGCTGTCCATGGCACTACCTTGTTATCGCCCAGGGACCACTGGCCATAGTGCTCCATCTCCTCCACCAGCTCATCACAGGCCGCCTCCGTGAAGATGGGGAACCAGTAGACATCCGGACAAGGCTAGAAAGAGGGGAGACTCCATCACAGGCGTCCAGAGTGACAGCACCATGTCCTCGTCAAACTGTGGGATCCCCTGTGGAGTTCCTGGTCAGTCTCCTGCAGCCCACTCCCTGAGCCTCGGGGACTCTCTGAGTGTCCCCAAGGAGTCAGGGCTCGGTGGGTGCTGGTTATATGATCAAGGGAGATCAGACAAGACTTTCCAGACAAGGTAACAGCCACAGCTACCATCAGCATGGGAGAATGTACATCTAGGGCAGAGACTACGGACGTGAGAGGACGGAGCCCCCATCCCTCATCCTTGGCTCAGAGGCAGATTTGGGGTGGTCCCTCCTCCTCTTCCTTGAGCGCTTGATCTTGCCTCCATCTCCTGAATTCTGCTATCACAGGCCTAGACTACCATACCCAGCAGTTCCGTCCTTGTCAAAGCATCTACAGACCTCAGCTGGAAAGTGCTGCTGGGGAAAGAGGCCAACCCATCCCAAGCATTGCCAGGGGCGGCAGACTGAAAGGTGCCCCTCTTTCCTCTCCGCCCCCATTCAAGCTCCACCCCGTGTACTCCCATAGCAGCAAGCATGGGATGTGAGCCCCTTACCGTCTCCACCAGCTTCCCCGCCAGAGCCTTGGTGTAATTCTCATGGATGTACTTCTCTTTCCAATCCTGTGGAGAATAGAAAATGTAACAAGGAACGGGGTCCCACGCCTGGCCCGAGTCAGCTGTGGCACCTTAAGCATGGGACATTCTCGGGCAGTCTTCAGCCTTCAGGGCCCTCAAAACCTGAGTTTTGAATTCAAGAGAGGCAGGCAGGTTATCACCGGTGTCTGCTGGGTGTGGGAGTAAGGTCTGAACGAATAGGATCTCACATTTGCACCGATATGTACATTTGTGGGTCTGGATGTGTCTGTGTACAGGCGTGCACAAACGCCCATGTGAGTGACAAACCCCGTCATTTAGGTATACTGTCACATGCTGTCACAGCTGCTGCTTCCTCTAATCATTGAGCCAGCCTCAGGGGTAAGCCAAGCCAGGGAAGATCGATGTTAGAAACCAGATAAGTGAGGTCCAAAGGTTAAAAAGGCTCAAATAAGTCACAGCTCTCTGCTCCACTAGATGGCGCTGTGCCTAAGGTTCCCTCTATACTAGAGACCTGGAGGTAAGCGGGGGACTTGTGGAAAACAGGTCATGCGGGGGTCTCTGGCCACAAGATTAGTGAAATGGAGTCTCTCCAACTTCCAGCCCAAGTCCCACCCACCCAGGTCTCACCTCAGGGTTGCTGAAAACCTCCCAGAGATCATTATGTAGGTGGGTGGTCTGGTAGTTATCCAGGGACAGCAGATGGCCAAAGGTATGGCGGTTGGTCAGGAACATGAACACCTCCTACGGAGAGCAGACAGCTGGAAAAGCCTTCTCACCCTGCACACCCCAGGGAGGGGCAGTGAGCGCTCCACCACCAGATTCAAGCTTACAAGGTTCAAGACCCAGCACCCAGCACAGCCCCCCCACCCCCCGAGAGGCAATCAGGGAAGGCTTCCTGGAGGACTGAAAATAAAAGAAAAGGATTCGCTTGCCCTTTCTTGTTTGCAGCACTGGGGATTGAACCCAGAGCCTCAAGACTGCAGGGCAAGAGCACTGCCAAGGGCTGTGATCCTGACATGTTGGTCACAGGGAAAAACCTAAGCCGGCTGTCACATTAGAACAGATGCATCTGGCCTTGCGAGATGGCTCAGTGGATAAAAGCCTGACAGCCCGGGGCTGGAGAGATGGCTCAGAGGTTAAGAGCACTGACTGCTCTTCCAGAGGTCCTGAGTTCAATTCTCAGCAACCACATGGTGGCTCACAAACATCTGTAATGAGGTCTGGCGCCCTCTTCTGGCCTGCAGGCATATATGCAGGCAGGCAGAACACTGTATATATAAAGCCTGACAGCCCGAGTACGATCCCTGGGACCCCTGTAAAGGTGGAGAGAAAAAAACTGACTCCATGAAGATTCCTCATCGTCACATGCATACCGTGGGACATATGTGCACACACGCGTATATGTGTACACACACACAAAGAGAAAAGGGTCCACATTAATAAGTGAGACACTCAGTTTGATCCCAACATTAGAAAATAAATCTACCATGGGAACCAGGTGTCACAACACACGCTTATTATCCTAGCACTTAGGGGGCAGAAGCAGGAGGATCAGGAGTTCAAAGTCAGTATGATCCTATTTCAAAACAATATACAAAGCCAGGTGGTGGTGGCACACACCTTTAATCCCAGCACTAGGGAGGCAGAGGCAGGCAGATCTCTGAGTTTGAGGCCAGCCTGATCTACAGAGCAAGTTCCAGAGAAAACCTGTCTTGAAAATCAAAAACCAAAACAAAACAAAAATACACACACCAAAACCGTGAAAATGATGTGACTGTCTCTTGGACCAACTTCTCAGTCTACACTGAGGCAGAGAGTTTACATCTCCTTTAGGATGTACCAAAATTATATATAAACTGGATATGGTATCACACATCTGTAATTCCAGAATTTGGGAGACTGAGGCAGGAGGATCAGGAATTGGGGTCTATTATAGCCTAAAGGTTCTATCTTGAAACATCAATGAAACAAACAAAAGAGACACAGACAGTTCAACAACCAGTCCCTGGTCTCTGCAGTCTTGAGGAACGGCCTCACACCCAGTGCCCAGAGGGCCCTGCTGGCCCCTCAGAAGCTCCTGGGCCTACGGTGACAAGCTAGCCCAGTGTGCTGGTCAAGGCTGGAGGACACACCCCTGGCACCAGGACCTCCCAAGAGCCCCACTGACCTGCTGCCGGACATTGGCACAGAAGCTCATGTCGGCATCTAGCTTGCTGTAGTGGAACAGGTCTGCATGCTTCAGCTCGGCCCGCAGGGCACTGCCCTTGATCAGGTAGACATTTGAGATGTAAGGCACGTTCCAGACACCGCTGCAGGAGAGGAAATGACAGGATCACAGTCTAGCAGGAAGGCTCACAGCCTGAGAGCCTGGAGCCCAGAAGAAAAGGTTCTATCAAAATTATAAATAACCTGGTGTGGACACACACACCTATAATCCCAGAACTTGGGAGGTTGAGGCAGAAGGGTGGGAAGTTCAAGTCTATTGAACTTGAAGTCACAAATGGTATCGTGGTGCAGTAGGTGCGCAGGGGGAGGGGCATTCATCTGAGGGTGCTAATCTGGACTTTTCTGTTTTTTATTTTATTTTGCATACATGCATGTGCGAGTGTGTGTGTATGTGTGTATGTGCGTATGCATGTTTGAGTCACAGGACATGAGAGGAGATCAGAGGACAACTTTTGGGAGCTGGTTCTCTTCTTTCCACCATGTGTGTCTCCGGGACCAAACTCAGGTTGTCAAACATGGCAACAGGTGCCCTTACACACTGAGCCATCTTGCCAGTTCTAATCTGTCTTTTTTGTTTTGTTTTGTTTTAGTGCTGGGAACTAAACCCAGGGCCTTGCAAACTTTCTACTCCTGAGTCAAATCCTAAACTCAACAGTGCTCATCTCCTCTTCCCACCCTGGGCATGGGAGCCCACAACATTTAGGACTTCTTCTGTGTGTCTGACTCTGTCCTCTTTGCTTGAGGTTCAGTAGCCACTTGAGGGCAACCAGAACAGGAATGCAGAAGGAGGCACCACAAACCCAGGAGAAGAGACGAAGGTAACGGGTACTCACACACGCCGCCCCTGCACAATGTCCACGTAGTCCTCAGAGCGGGCGTAGTAGCCATCTGCACTCAGTGCCCCCCAGAAATTAGACCAGAGCCTTCCATGGCGGGTCATGAGTGGAGCGAGGACATTCCTGAGTGGGGGACAGACCATACTAAGGATGCGAAGGGGAGGGGCCTAGTAACCTGGGATTTGCATGCTGGGATCTCTAGACTTGTCACTGGGGCAAGGCTCATCAGAAACCTCACCCCTCCTATGCTAGGGACAGACTCAGGAAGGGGCCATTCTATCCGCCTTGGAGTTGTCAGGTTGGGAGGACCAGGAAGAGGGGAAGAAAGCCAAGGGTCTTCCACTTGGCTCCGGGGTCCACCCACAGTCTTACTTGTTTTGCTCAATCAGGAGCCGTAGGGCGTCCGGCTCAGTCAGGGCCACATCAGCATCCACGCTGAAGTAGTAGGTGCAAGTCTGGTCCTGGCGGCACAGGTCTCTGTGAGAGGAAAGGGGGTGAAGGGGAGAGGAAGGGAGAGGTCATCACGACATCTCAGGATGGTTCCAGAGCTTCCCCAGAAGGTACCGTATCTGTCATTATGGCTTGGCAAAGGACCTTAGAACTCATGCAAACACAGATGCAGCCTGATACCTCAAAGGTCCCCCACAACTTCAATACCCAAACCCCAGGTTTCTTAGCTCTCAGATCAATGGCTTGACCATGGTAAAGGTTTGATCTGGGGGAAGCACAGCCCACCAGATGGGGCTCAACCAACCCTGCCTGTCTTGGTACTAGCTGGGCAAAAGCTGGGCGGGGGGATCCATCAGTAGCAGAGTGCTTGCTGGCACGGATGAGGTCCTGGGTTTACTGATATCACCCCACAAATAATGAGCTAGGTGGTGGTGGTGCACACCTTTAATTCCAGCACTTGGGATGCAGAAGCAAGCGGATCTCTGAGTTTGAGGCCAACCTGGTCTATAGAGTGAGTTCCAGGGCAGTCAGAGCTACACTGAGAAAGCCTTTCTTGAACACTCCCCCCAAATAATATACTACTAATAATAATTTTTAAAAGCATGCAGCTGAGTATGAAGTACACATCTATATCACAGCACTCGGACAGGAGAATCTGAAGTTAAGGCCAGCTTTGTATACACAGTGAGCTCAAGGCCAGAATGGGCTACATGGGACCCTGCCTCAGAATGCCAAAAACCTCCTAAAAATGTCCCTTTTGTGCCGGGCGTGATGGTGCATGCCTTTAATCTCAGCACTCGAGAGGCAGAGGCAGGCACATCTCTGTGAGTTCAAAACCAGCCTGGTCTACAAAGTGAGTTCCAGGACAGCCAAAGATATACAGAGAAACCCTGTCTCGGAAAAAAAAATTTAAAAAGTCCCTTTTGTTCAACTAGTCAGAAAACGACAATCCCTGACCTGAAGCTCCCCACTGCCAGTTTTGTTCCACACAGAAGCTAAGAATTGCCCTCTGTTCTTAAATGACTAGGAAAGGGGGGGAAAAAAACATCAAAAGAAAATTATGCTTTCCTGTGAGGAAGTCAAACTTCAATGTCCCGAAATAAAATCTTTCTGGAACACAATCTCACTCATTCAATATTCATGAGTGGCCATCTTTATGTTATGTTACAAGGGCAGACAGCTGAGCAAGGGTGATGGAGCCCACCTCGCTGACTGGCAGAGCGAGACCTATCCAGTTATTTTAGGGAGGTTTGCCAGCCACAGATTAAGACACAGGAATTCTTTTTTGTTTGTTCGTTTTTTGGTTTTCGAGACAGGGTTTCTCTGTGTAGCTCTGGCTGTCCTGGAACTCACTCTGTAAACCAGGCTGGACTCAAATTTAGAGATCCATCTGCCTCTGCCTTGTCAGTGCTGGTATTAAAGGTATGCACCACCAACACCTGGCAAGACAGAGGAAGTTTTATTAATTTTTTGAAACAGCCGTGTCGCCACCCTTAGGCCAGCTATGTAACTGAGGGATGACCTTGAACTCCTGACCCTCTGGCCTGAGATTTCAGGTGTGTACTACAAGGGTCAGTTTATATGGAGCTGAGGACCAAACACAGAGTTTCACCACGCATGCTGGGCAGTCACTCTACCAACTGAGACATCCCCATCCCTAGACATGGCTTCTTGTGCCTTTGTTTTGGGGCTGGTTTATTTATTATTAGCGTGTGAGCACACCACAGCATGCATGCGAAGGTCAAAGGATGACTCTGAGTCGGATCTATCCTCCCACCGTCTTGTGGTTGGCCTCTGAAGAGTCCTTTTTTTTTTATTTGTTTGTTTTTGAGACCAGGTTTCCCTCTATGTATCCCTGGAGCTTGCTCTGTAGGCTAGACTGGCCTCAAACTCAGGAGATCCACCTGCCTCTGCCTCCCGAGTACTGGAGTCGTTGTATTTCTAATGTCTCGGTCAGTCCTGATCTACGTCTAACCCTCCAGTCTTTCTCCTTTCCCTAATTTCCTTCCTAAACCCACATGACACTGTCCGGGAGCCCCCAAGTTGTCCTGACAGAGTCTATTTCATTTCACAGGAAAGCCCTGGAATCCCGACAGGGACAGAACTATATTGGAGACCACAGAGCCTTCTGAATATCCATCCCGCTGCTCCCAATGCCATGGCCCTTTCGCCACCACCATCCATGAAGAGACTTCTATGCCTGACTCACGCGCCCATGTTCCTGGCGTCGGCGTTGGCCATGCGCATCTCAGGACCCACTAGCTTCACGGACTGGTACTCACTGCCATGCTCCGCCAGGAACTTCTCTACCTCAAGCTTGTGGTGCTGTTCCTGGAGGTGGGAAGGCAAGGAGCAGATGAGGGTAAAGTCCCGGGAAACAGCAGCTGTATCACTCGCCAGAGGATGCTGTCTCTGGCACACTCCTGCCACCTGCATCTCTGAAGGGACTCTAGCCAGCCCGAGCAAGGCAAACACGCCGCCCCCCCCCACCCCCCCTGGGGCTTTCTCTGCCTTGCTAAAAACCATTGGATTACATTCCTAAACCTCTTCCCTTATCTGGCCACTTCCTCCTCCTGAGTCTGACTACCAATATCCAGCTACCAAGGTATTGAAGTGCAGCAATCAAAAGCCCCCTTTGGCTCACCTAATTAACATGCCCATTAAAATGAAACACCTCATCATAGCAGAGGGCTTCCCCTTTTTACCTTTATAAGCTGCCATTTGCCTACGAGCCACATCGGTTTCCTCTCTATCCAGGGGCAGTCCTTTGTCCCCCTCCAAGACAAATACCCTGTCCTTTTTCCCTTGTTCACTTTCCCCTTCTCCCTCATCCTCTATCTCTGTCTTTGTCCCTTATCCCGTCTTCTGTCCCTCTGGGGCAAATAAATCTCCTTTGTGCTGAGAACTTGTTCTTGGGGTGTCCTGAGCCAGTCCTGTTCCCTTCAATCTGTCAGGTGCTCTTTTCTAGTGATCCCTTCACTCTCATCTTCCCTGGCCAGGCCCCGCCACACAGGTCTCTTTCCAGCTCTGTCATCACAATAGCTCCTCCTCCCAAGGACCCTACATCCAGAAGATGTGAGGATCTTTGGAATGTGATGTTAACACACATACAGGGCGATCAGAATGCATGTATGACAGTCTGCACCTGCCCCCGCCCCCTGGACACAGAGAGAACAGGCTTTTTAGTTCTAAACCTAAACAGGGACACCCCAGCTACTGACACGGTGGTGCCACATCATCATCTACAAATGGCATCCGGGGATGCACGTGGCCTGATCTATCACAGGCTAGAGTCAATCGGTAGACCAACATCAGCTCTGCTCCGAAGAGCTTATGACGTATGGCAGTGCCCTGCTTCTGTCTCTGCTTTAGGGAAAGCTGTCTCCTCCCTCAGGTCACTGGGAGCAGGAAGTGAGTCAGAACCAGCACACAGCAGGTCCTCATGTCTGTGACTGTTCTCTTTCTACCCACAGTGGCAGTTCATGTTCACGCAGGGGAGCTGTGAGCCGCATGAGGGCAGATCCCACTGCCTAGCTGTCTGTAGAGCCTGCTGTGCATGGGAGGTGGATGTGAGGAAGCCAGGCAGGGAGCCAAGCTGAGTGGGAGACTGTGGGTCCCGGAATGGGGCATCTTGTTGCAGCTGGACGGTATACAGGGGAGACACAGACAAGACAGCAGAGCGGGACTCAGAGCCGACAAAGGGTCCCATAGACTGGGTAAGATCTAGCCAGTCAAAAGCACAGCAAAGCAGAGGAGACCAGGCTTCCCCTGGCCAGGAGAGTGCTGAACCACCAGGCCTGCTTCCCACAGAGCTCAGTGCTCAGGGCTTGTACCCATTTTCCCTGAAGGAGCTAAAGCGATGGAAACCAACTTGACTTTCACCAGATCAAACCTGCAAGCATTAAGGAGACAAGAAACAAAAATGACAACAGTCAAGGTGTGGTGGGTTGAACGAATAGCCCCCACAGGCTCAGATGTTTGAATACTTGGCCCCTAGTTGGTGGACCTGTTTGGGAAGGATCAGGAAGTGTGGCTTTGTTGAAGGAGGTGTGTCACTGGAGGTGGGCTTTGAGGTTTCAAAAGCTTTCTGCCATCCCTAGTGCGCGTGTGTGCTCGCGCTCTCTTTCTCTCTCTCTCTCTCTCTCTCTCTCTCTCTCTCTCTCTCTGCCTCCTTGCCTCCTGCTCATGATTCTAGATGTGAGCTCTTGACTGTTTCTGCCACCACGCCTTTGATCCACTGTCATGGACACTAACCTTCTGGAACCATAAGCCCAATCACAGTTTCTTTTAGATATCGCCTTGATCACGGTCTTTGTCAAACAGATAGATAACTAGACACAAGGGTGTCACTGTGTGCCACCTGTGAGTGGAGCAGCCCTTTTCCTACTGCTATGGATAAAACCTAGGAATTTGGGATTGGAGAGACTGACTGTTCAGTCACTAAGAGTGCTTGCTGAGCTGGGCATGGTGGTGCACACCTTTAATTCCAGCACAGGGGAGGCAGAGACGGGCAAATCTCTGAATTTGAAGCCAGCCTGGTATACAGAGTGAGTTCCAGGACAGCCGTGGCTGCACAGAAAACCCCTGCCTCAAAAAACCAAAACAGGTAGGTAGGTAGGTAGGTAGGTAGGTAGATGACAGACAGACAGACAAATAGTGAGTGCTTGTTCCTCTTCCAGAAGACCTGAGCTTGGCTCCCAGCACCCATGTCAGACAGCTCACAGCCATCTGCAACTCCAGCTTCAGGGAATCCAACACCCTCATCTGGCCTCCATGGTACCTACACTGATGTGAACATGCACACATAATTCTAAAAATTAAAATATTTGGAACCCAGGGCCCCCCTACACACTGGGCAAGTATACGATAGCTAAATTGCACCCTTAATGCTTTATGAAACTTTTTTATGGGAGAGGGACAGGCTCATTATGTAACCCAGGCTGGCCCCTAACTACAAACCTCACACCTCAGCCTCCTCGGTAGCTAGGCAGTTCCTCCCACCCCTTACTCTTCTATGCACTTCACAGGTCAACTTGTTTAACACTTGCAACAGTTCAGTGTGATTACCTCAACCCCAACCTCGATCTCATAAGTAAGGAAAGAGGAGCAGAGAGTTTAAGGCTGGTACCTCCGTCACACAGCCAAGTACCACTGCTGGGATTTAAGCACAGGTCTGACCCAGTCAGCCTAGCAATTTGGGGACACAGCCCACTGGCCACTTCCATTCAGTCCAGACTCAGTGGGATCCTCCAAGGTCTTAGGCCAGCTCACGAGGCTGGGCCCTTGAGTCGACCCCCCACACGGCACCTTCTACTCACGTGGTTGTGAATGAAGAGTCGAATCTGTTTCTGGGGGTATCGCAGGCGCAGCAGCCGCAAGAAAAACAGGGACAGGAATGGTGTGGGCTGCTCGATGAACACACCGACCAGGACAGTGGGCAGAGCTTCATCCTGCAGAGGGAAAGACGGAAGAGGAGTCAAGAAGGGTCTCGTCACTGTCTGCCACCAAGTCCTGACTGCAGCCCAGGGAAACCTGAGGTGGAGGCCCATGGCCTCAGGAAACTAGATGTTCGAGTGGCACAGCATCAGTGCAGGCCATGCAGGTGTGGGGCTGGCAGGACACACGATGAGGCCTGCCTGAGAAAGGTACAACCAGTTCCCAGGCTCTAACAAGGACCAGCGGATAGCACGATACCAGATCCTGGCTCATGCGGTGTTCAAGCTAGGCCATAAAGGGCAACAAATGCTCACAGCATAGGAAGAGGCTAGGGGAGGATAAAGGGCCAGTGAGAAGAAGACAGACACGGATGTCAGGAAGGAAGCTGGAGCCTGGGTGGCCTGGTGTAGCTTCCTGGAGGAGGCACTTGGGTGGCCCCACAGACAGAGAATAACCTCTTTATCTCTCGCCAATGCGCCACTCCGCTTGGGGTCACCTCCCCTTCCCCCCATCTCGTGGGGCTGTCCTCAACTCAGCTCAGGCCTGGCCTCACCCTAATGCCCTTGAGGCTGCGCAGGCCCTCGTCGCACACGGTGCAGCCCGTCTCGAAGGTCCAGAATCGAGGAATGTAGTTGCCCAGGTAATTCAGCTGCAGCTGGTGGAAGTCAAATGCAGTAGTAAGGGCCCAGCCAGCCACACCACCAAACTAGCCAATTCCATCTCCCCTCTGCCTGCCATCTTTCAGGGTCCAGGGGGGGTGCTCCATCGCCCAGGAGAGCACCTGGCTGCTGGAGCTTATAAAAACCCAGATTCCTAGGGACTGGGCCTCACAGGATTTCAGGTGGGGTAGAACCAAGACTTGCATTCTTCTTAATTGCCGGGGAGAGGGCTGCGGGGCAGAGTCTCAAGTAGTCCAGGCTGGCCTTGAACTCCCCATGTAGCCAAGAATAACTTTAAATTCCTGATTCTCCTGCCTCTACCTCCAGAGTTCAGAGATTACCATGCCTGCCTTATGTGGTCCCTGGTGACCAATCCCAGATCCTCAGGCATGCCAGGCAAGCCCTCTACCAGCTGAGTAACACCTCCAGCCCAAGATCTGCATTTTCCCTCAGGCTTTCTCTCCTCTCCCACCCACAGGATTCTAAGGCTGGTGACTGACAACCAGTCCTCCGGGACCACTTAACTAGGGTCTGTTGTCCCCAGCCACCATCTGCCCCAACCCCTTCCACAAGGCCATGAGTACAGCAACTCTATTTGTGACAGATTGGTCCCCAGTGCCCGTATCCAATACATGTTCACTTTCTGAATAAGTGACTGCCATATCGCACCAGCGTAAGGTGATTCTGGAACCTTCCTCAAAACCTAGATGGGGACAGTGGCCTCTTACGAATCCTATGATCCAGCAGGAATGGACAGGGCACCATGCGCACCATAGGGGAAAAACAGGACACCAGGCCAAGTTTGTATCAGAGGACCCCAAATAGTGGCACTAGCCCCAGGCTGCAGTCACAAGAGAAGCAGAGTTGGGACTCTGGCTTCCTCCCACGCTCCCCCAGGGTTGGACCCCTCCCTACCTTGGTGGGCCCATTGCCATGGATAACCACTGGAAGTGTGTCATAGGCCAGATTCCGTGCTCGCACGTGGCCCATTTCAAACTTGAGTACGACTTCATCTGGAGGTGAGAAAGCACAGACCCACACCGTGGCAGAGGGGCCAGGGCTGGGGACTCACAGGCTGGGGCTCTGCAAAAGTCACGTCACCCATTTTTCGAGACAGGGGCCAGGGTTTCTCTGTGTAACAGCTCTGGTTGTCCTAGAACTAGCTCTGTAGACCTGGCTGGCCTCGAACTCACAAAGATTCTCCTGCCTCTGCCTCACGGGTGATGGGATTAAAGGTGTGCACCATCGGTCTCCCCATTTTAATTCCTTCTTTTTGAAGATTTCTTTTTATTTGTGCATGCGTGCGTGTGCGTGCATGCGTGCGTGTGCGTGCACATGAGTGCAGATGCCCAAGGAGGCCAGAGGCATCGGATCCCCTGCAGCCAGAGCTACAGGTGGTTGTGAGCCCTGACATGGGTACTGGGAACTGAACTCCCATCTCCTGAAAGATTTCCTGGCCACTTTAAAAATTACATTTAGCCAGGCATGGTGGCCCATGCCTTCAATTCTAGCAGGCAGATCTCTGAGTTCAGGGCCTATTTGACCTACAAAGTGAGTTCTAACACAGTAAGGGCTACACAAAGAAACTCTGTCTCGAAATAAAAAGAAAAGTTGCCTTGATTAATTTAGTGTTGGGGGTGTATATGTGGAGGTAAGAGAACAACTTGCCAAGGTCGGTTCTCTCTTTCAACCATGTGGGTTCTGGGGCTCAAACTCAGGTCTTCAGGCTTGGCAGCAAGTGCCTTTACCCGCTGAGCCATCTCACCAGCCTCAAAATCCCTTCTTCATGGGGTAAATGTGTGATTGGCAGGCACTCAACATAGCAGCATGGAAGGAACAGAGGGGCAACAGCGACCCCTGTCTTTTGTGTGGTGACCCATTAGAGCCAGAAGTGGAATGGGGAGGGGCAGCAAAGACTAGAACATCCCAGCTTCAGACACAGGGGCAGTACTGAGAGCGGTGTGTATGATATGTGTGGTTAATCAGGAAGACTTGTAGCAGAGCAAAGTCATCTCCAGTCTGGGGCCCAAGGAGAAGGGCTCCCTTGTACTGACACGGCATGCAGGGTGGGGCCGAGGACCAGCTGCCTGCGGTGGCTATCCCACAGTCTCCTAAGCCGAACGGCTGCCCTCCTCCCACCTTCTGAGAGACACAACTCTGCCCCCATGACATCTGGAGGGTCTCTGGGATCCGAGCAGAAGGCTGACATCAGCTCAGTGCAATGACCGAGGAGGGGTTACTTGGTTTTTCTTCTTTGGTTCCAGCCCTGATGGGAATCCTCCAGTCCTTCAGCACATAAACCCCACTTCCTCCTCAGGTTTCACACCCCCCCTCAGGCACCACCCCCTGCCAGTGCCACTGCTCACCCAAGGCTCCATCCAGGTTCTGGAAGATTCGGCAGCGGTGGTCCAGGCTGATATTGATTTGCTCCTGCAGGAAGGAGGGCCTGGGCTGCAGCAGGGACAGGCCCCAGGCAAGACCAGGTCCCCAGCACACCCAGCATTGGGATCCTGTCCCCACACTGGCTCAGCCTGCTACATCCTGGCTCTATTCAGAGAACCAGGAAATCTCAGGGCCGGAAAGAAGCTAAGGAAGCACCTGGTTCAGCCATAAAGACGACAGCTATACGACAGCACACACTAAGGCGTGACGTTCCTATGTGCCAGTCTCCAGTGCCGAGCTCCTATGTACATGTATGAATCTGATCACCACAACATTCCTGAGAGAGATACTAATGGTATATGTATTATAATAAAAATTAATAATACATTAATTTTTGGTTTCTGAGACAGTTTCACAGAATGTGCAGGCTGGTTTCGAGCTACGTAGCCTAGGCTGGCCTCCAATTCACGATCCTCCAGTCTCTCTGGGATTACAGAGACATCACCAGGTGTAGCTTTTTTTTTAATGTTTATTTATTTTTATGTATATGCGTGTTTTGCCTGCATGTATGTAAGTGTGCCACGTGCATGTACCCACAGAAACCAAGAGGGCAACAGATCCCTGGAACTAGAACTACAGACAATTTTGAGCCATCACGTGGGTGCCAGGAACAGAAGCCTGGTCCTCTGCCAACAGCAGCAAGTGCTTTTAACCACTAAGCCATCTCTCCAGCCACATGCATTTCCTTATTTTGCATGTGTTTATGTTTGTGTGCATCTGTGTGCCGTACTGCATGTATGGAGGCCAGAGGACAATCTGCAGAAGTTTGTTTTCTTCTTCTACCATGTGGGTCTGGAAGCCTGAACTAAGTCACCATGTTTGGCAATACCCACTGACCACAACACAGGCCCTTGGCTTTGCTTTAACCCAACCACACTGCACCCAATCACTCCAGAACTCTAAGCAATGACCATATTATGTAAAAGCCCCCAAGTCTATGGCAGTTTGTCACAATAGTCCAAATGGACAGAGGCACTAACCCAGTGGCTCAGACCCCAAAGGACCGCCCCCAGTTCAGCCTGGCTAGTGTGATCCAGGGTCAGCAGTCCCCAGACCCCTCTCCCCATCCTACCTACCACCTCTTACCCTCTTCTCTGGGTCCAAGAAGATCTTGGTGTAAAAGAGCTGGTCACTGTCACTGTCCTGGCCCTCCCACTCGGCCACCAGTTTGCTGAGATTGGGGGCATAACCAATAAAACCTGCGGTGGTAGATGGGACAGAGACTGACATTTAGCTTCCAGTCCCTGGGCCAGCTTCCTCCCCTCCCATTCACCTCCCACTGTAAACCTCACCTCTTCACTTCTGCCTGAGGGGAGGTGGGATACACACTAGTTAAAGCCACCAGAGAAGCTTTCCCAAGATCAACAGAACCCACTGAATTGCACCCACTTAGTGCTAGGCCCCTAGACAGCAGATCTGCAAGGATCCAAGCTTGGATCCCCTTTATATAGTCATCTGAGCAACTTAGATCGGAGAAGGGGGGAGGCTGGAAAAATGGCAGAGCACTCCAGGGTCTGAGCCTTGACAAGCAGGGGAAGCCCAGAGGAGCTCCTGGATAAGCTGAGGACTGCACAAGCAAGAAAGGGAAGAAACAGGACATGACCCCTGGGCTAGGCGACTTCCCTATCCCAGCACCCCCCCACCCACCCACAAGAATAGTGTTAGCTCTCTGGACCAATGAGACTGGCTGGTGGGGCCTGTGGTTCTACGCTCTGAAAGGACGAGAAAGGGTTGAGGGCTGAAGTGCCAGAGGGGTTACAAGACAAAGACAGAGGCCAGGCTCAGCACCAGGAGAGGAGGAGGAGGCCCAGAGAGCAGTGGGTATACGTCTCAATAGATACAGAGGTTTTTAGTTGTTTTTAAGAAAAGATCTCACATAGCTCTCTCTGGTCGGCTTTGGGCTCATTAACTAACCAAGGAGACCCTTATGATGATCCTCCTGCTACCATCTCTCCAACTGCAGGAGTGCAGGGGTGTGGCACCATATCTCCTGTGCAGTGCTGGCCATGGATCCCAGAGTTCTGAGCATGCTGGGCAAGCGTTCTACCAACTAAGCTACATCCCCAGCCCTGTTTCTTGTTTTTCACTTTTCTACACAACTTGTGTGTGTGTGTGTTTGTGTGTGTGTGTGTGTGTGTGTGTGTGTGAGAGAGAGAGAGAGAGAGAGAGTATGTGCGCATGAGTTGTGTGTTAAGTGTGTGTGGTGTTAAGTATGTGTGTGTGTAAGTCAGAGGACCACTTGCAGAAGCTGCTGCTCTCCCTCCATCACGTGGATTTTTTTAAAGATTTATTTATGCATGTTTTATGTATATGAGTGCTCTGTCTTCAAGCACACCAGAAGAGGGCGCCAGATCCCAGTACAGATGCTTGTGAGCCACCATGTGGTTGCTGGGAATTGAACTCAGGACCACTGGAAAGGCAGCCAGTGCTCTTAACTGCTGAGTCATCTCTCCAGCCCCCATCATGCGGACGGACTATAAGGATCAAACCAGATTGTCAGGCTTGATGGCAAGAAGCTATGGCCACTGAGAAATTTCATTGGTTCTGCCCCCCCCCCCCCCTCTTTTTTTGGACTCAGGTCTCATGTAGCCCCACGCTGGGCTACTGGATTCAGTGGTGACTCCAGGTTCTCCAGCACAGCTGGATGGCTTCAACTAATTGAGGAAGACATCCCTCAGAGGCTCTCTTTGAGATTGTGTGCCTTTGGAACCCACAACCCACAGCGTCGTCAGGTACTGGACCCCACGCCCTGCACCCAGCCTCTTACCTCCAGAGCCCAGGAATCGTTTGCCGTCAGAGACCACCGGATACTTGGCCTCCAGTCTCCGGTCGGGGTAGATAAGTTCCTCAGCTGAGAAGATCACCCGGCTCTTGGCCTGCTGGAACTTCTTTAAGAGTTCTCGAGGCCCCGAGGCAAACACCACATCGTAACTGTGATCAAAGCAGGAAGAAACTGATGCAGGTCCAGAGAGGGATCCCACGGAAGGACCAGGGATTAGGAGCCCCTCACATCCTGCACCAGCCACCACCTGGGAGACAGAGCTGCATGCCCCTACCTCCCTCAGTCTGCCACATTTCCATGCCCATGCTGGGCAGAGACAGTCCCCATAATCCATGCCCTTGTCATATTCGAATGTCATCTCTGGCAGCTCACACCTCCCATCATTGGCCTATATCAGAGAGACTTTTCCTGGGGTCTCCCACCTTAGATAAGCTTAGCTAGGGGGAGACTCCCTTACGTGTGATGTCCAGGTCTTATTTTGGGTCGCTGCACTCCAGGGACCCAAACAGGAATTCCTGGCACACCCACCTGTCAGTGAAGAGAATAACCAGGTCCTCCTTGTCTGCGTGCTTTTCCAGTGCCTTCTTCAGCAGCCGGACCTTCTGTCCTCCCCCTGCCGATGGCCCGCTGTCCACGCTCCAGTCCTCCCCCAAGCCCAGTGCCTGCAGAGAGAGGTGCCCAGCTCTCGGTAGAGGAATATTCCTCCACCAGTTTGGGCAGTAGATTTCTTTGCTTCCTTTCAACCCAATGTAGGAAAACCATACCAGGTGATGCCAGCAGTGGTCATGTGACCAGGGATAACCAATCACTACTTCCCACTCCTCTGCCCCCCCCACAGCTAGAGCTTGGAGTATGTAAGCCAAACATGGCCTATCAGAGTCTTCCCTGGGTCTGTTGTATTAAAGCTACGATCAGCTAATGTTGAAAAGTCGGGGTGCAGAAGTCTGGGGCTAGAGTTCCTTAGCACAGTGGAGAGAGCTTGTCTCTAGAGATAGAAAAATGAAGCTCCAGCCATGCCTGAAGCAGCACTCTGCGTCACCTGGATCCATGGCAGCCGACACACTTCTTTCTGTGTAGGCCACGATGAAGCCAGCGTTGAGTATATCTCTGTCCCCAGCGCCCAACACCATGACTGACAGAGAAGTACTCAGAATGGGGCCGCGGAGGGGAGGGCTGACTCCCTGCAGGGCTGGGCCCCATGAACTGCCCACAGAAGACAGGCACGGCAGACAAGCATGTCTCTTTGTAATAGTGTAGACTCTAGAGGTCTTCAGATCACATCCATTCCTAAATGCCCCAGGGGATTGTGGGAATGAAGGTTCCTAGGTCCTGCCATCCACACTAGTCTTCAAAGAGAGGTCTCCCTATGCTACCATCCGGATCTACTCCGCATCTCTCTCTCACCTCCTAGAATCTGCTCACACTCTGTCCCTCATCCTAACCTATGCTCCTCCTGGCTCCTGAGTCTGCTCCAAGAGCCCTAAGCGTAGGAAGGAGAAGCCCCCCCCCCCCCTCTCTCTCTCTCTCACACACACACACACACACACACACACACACACACACACTGTCTCCGCCCAACCTAGGAAGCCCTCACCTGAATCTTGTAGTTGAAGAACTGGGCTGAACGCTTGAAGCGGCGGAAGCCCTCGGTCTCTTTTGTGGCCACAGTGAGGACCAAAAGGTTGTCTGTAGACAGAGAAGGACATGGTGAGCTGAATGAGGGCAGAGGAGAGTCTTGACCAGTGGCCTTCCTCATCACACCACCACAGACAAGGGCTCAGGCTGTGCCAGGGGTTAAGAACAGAGTTGGGGCATAACCCTTCTTTGCCTACTCCCTGGGCTCCTTGGCTATGGAAACTGACAAACATATCGGGCAGCACCCAGGGGAGAGGGTGTCTGCACCCTGGTTTATGAAACCAAGTCTCTGGCTTTAGAGGGTGCAGGCACCACTTGGGGAGGAGGGGAAGATGCCCTGAGTGCCGTCTGTGGGGAGATCTATGGCCAGTGCTGGGCATCAGAGAGGAGATGGCCACCTGCTCTCTATGCGGACAGTGAGCGTGAACATACTCATCCACTCTGGTCTTCCCCCAGCCTGTGGGGGTGACTCTCCCGATGCCACACCTCCCGTTCATACTGCCTGGGGCGGAAACGCCTTGAAATCCCACCGTACCATGTCTGTGGTACGATTTTTCCTCCGCCTCCCTCCCTCTCATTTTGAAAAGGAGCCTCGTGTAACCCAGCCCCATATCCGACTCCACAGGTAACAAAGCTGCCCTTGAATGTCTCTACTGATCTTCCTGCCCCCACTCCCAAACGCTGAGGGTGCAGGCATGCACTGCCACACTCAACAAGCCTGGCTTTGTTAACACTTCCTAACAAGAGGCCTCTCCCTGCTCTGCAGTGTGACTTCATCTCTGCAGCAGAAGAACATGTTAGAAACAGCTCCCAAGATATCGTCTGTGGGTTGGAGCCCCCCAGAAGCCCCTCTGGACCCCACTGGGAGGCTGTGATACCTAAGAAGGGCGAGTCCCTGGCTTTATGCAGTAAGGTCAATGAAGTCTCTGTCTTTCAGAGCTACTAGACATTTGGCACACTGAGGGAAGTCAGTGGGGCTGACCAGCGAGGAGAATGCCTTGCCCAGTAGTCACGGCTCTGTGCAGACAGAGGTGGCCTCATTCTTTGGTTTGTGTGGGCTCTTCAGCCTGAGTCTTCCTGCCGGCTTCTGTCCTTCTTGCCAGGAATCCCAGGGCCAGTCATCATAGCACCCTCTCCCTTCCCACTATCAACCCCTGTGAATCCCACTCAGACTTCTGCCCTTGGGGGACAGGCCCACTATTCATTGGTTATTATGGTTCCTCTGCATTCAAGATTCCCATTTACCTACGTGACCAAAATACTGTCGTTGTTGTCGTGGTACCATAGTGATACTTAATAATAAATAAATAAAGCTTGTTTGAATATCAGAGAGTAAAACAGCCACACTGGTCAGCCTTACAGACCAGGCAGTGGTGACACCCATCTTTAATCCCCAAAGCCACACTAGTTCGCCATAGTTAGGTGGTAGTGGTTGATGCACACCTTTAATCCCAGCCCTAGAGAGGAATATAAGATGGGAGGAGACAGCTCTCAGACACAGTCTCATTCTGAGGGTTCCTGGAGGCATGATCGCCATTTCGAAGAAGCAGAGGTAAGAGACAGTAGTTGGTCGCTTTTGCTTTTCTGATCCCTAGGTAGAACCCCAATATCTGTTTCTGGGTTTTTATTATTTGTGCTATACCCCCTCAAGAAGAAAAACATAGCAAAACAAAATCAAAAACCCAGCCAGGCCAGCAGCAGGCAGGTAAGTCCTTTCCGTTCCCCTACCACTAGACATCAGGAGCTAGAGCCCAGAGAACAAAGGGACCAGCTCTCCCAAGCTGGCTGAGGCTACACAGGCAGGAGGCTGTCCCGTAGCAAGGGATCAGTGCCACGGGGACCAAGAAGGGGTTGGCAGGACCCAGTAGTGTGGGCTTGGGAAGGAGCGGACAATGCCATGAACAACTGTGGAAGAGTAACCTCCCCACTTGAAGTTCAGAGAAGAAAGCTGCTGTTCCCATGAGGGGAAGGGCTGCCTCCAACTCTGGCCTGGATGGTCAAGCCTCCCTAAAGGTAAGAAGAACTGGTCACCAGTTCTGAGGCCCCCTTGCCAAAAGGGGGGCAGGAAGAGTGTCAGGCCAGTGTGTGTGCGTGTGTGATTTTGGATTCTCCAAGGGTGTGTGTGTGTGTGTGTGTGTGTGTGTGTGTGTGTGATTCTGGATTCTCTAAGGGTGTGTATGCGCACATGTGTGTGTACATGTGTGTGATTCTGGATTCTCCAAAGGCGTGTGTGTGTGTGTGTGTGTGTGTGATTTTGGATTCTCCAAGGGTGTGTGCATGCAATTTTGGATTCTCCAAGGGTATGTGTGTGTGTGTGTGTGTGTGTGATTCCGGATTCTCCAAGGGTAACTGAGGCACAGAGAAGCTACAGATATGCCTAAGATCACAGACCTGGGAGTGAAACAAACTGGCTAGCATTTTTATTTGAGACAGGGTCTTACTATATAGCCCTGGTTGACCTGAAACTTACTGTATAGACCAGGCTGACCTTGAACTCAGAGAGGTCTGCCTGCCTCTGTCTCCAAAGTGACAGGATTAAAAGCATTTTCTGTTACGCCTAGATGTTTTTTGCTTTGAACATTAGGTCTTACTAAGTGGCCTAGCCTGGCCTCAAACTCACAGTCCTCCAGCCTCTGCCTCCCAAGGGCTGTGATTACAGGACTGTACCACCTAGCCTGGCCTCACCTAGCCTGGCCTCAAACTGCCTCAGCCTCCCAAGGGTTGTGATTACAGGACTGCTTCGTCATGCAGAGATCACAGCCACATGCTTTTTGTTCTGGTTTTGAGGCAGGATCTCTCTGTACATGCTTGTCTGTCCAGGAACTCACTCCATAGACCAGGATGGTTTGGAATTCACAGAGATCCACCTGCCTAGCTCCCGGAGTGCTGGGATGGAAGATGTGTGCCACTACGCCCAGCCACGTCCACACTCTTAACCTGCCACAGCACCCAGCATGGTAGAACACACTAAAGGTAGAATTCAGAATTACTGGGGCTTCTCCGGGCTCCTCCAGGGCAGGTATCCTCTCCAGTCCACTATGAGCCGCCTGAGAGCTCTGGGCCACCCAACCAGTGTCAACATGGGGCTTGGGTTGCACCAGGATATCATTCCTACTTCCCTGCTTGCTGTGTATGCTCAACAGCCACCAGGGCCACATGGGCCTGGCACCCTGTAAGCTTAGCCTTTCCATCTGCTGCCCAAAGTCCAGCAGCCATTTCCCCAGATTGACAAACTGTGACCCAGGTCTTCAGAGATGAGAGAGAGACGTCAGAGCAGGGTGACAAGGACAGACGGCTCAGAAAATGCCTCAGTTTCCTCATCTGCACCGTAGGATCAGGGCACCTGGAGCCCGGTCACCAGCAGGGTCGTCTCTGACATCCTAGAGGGCAGCCGAAGTTCTAACAGGGATGGGCTGGAGTAGAAGGGCAGGCAGCAGCAGCAGGAGAAAGTGAGATAGTGGAGGTGGATGGGGTGGCCGATGCAGGGCTCCAGGCTCCTGCCAGGGAGTGGATCCTCTGCACACATCACCAGCTGAACCCTGGGGTCGGACTTCCCCATCAGATATTCTCTTATCGGTCTCCCTCTCTCTACCCTGATGGATTAGACCCTCCAGGAAAACTAGCTCCTCTGAGCGCAGAGAGAAAATGCCCAGTGCCTTGACTTTAAGGAGACTCAGGAACTGGCCTCCATCTCTCATCTCTAGGAACGAGGTATTGTTGTCCTGCTCTGACGCCATGAACACTAAGATTCTCAGAGACCGTATGTCATAAACGTTACCAGTGGGAGGTGTGTGACCCTGTGTATAATTTAGCACAGAATCGGCAGGCATGCAAAAAATCCCTGGTTCCCAGCATATGGGTCTCAAAGCTAGGGCTCTCTCTCTCTCTCTCTCTCTCTCTCTCTCTCTCTCTCTCTGTCTGTATGTGTGTGTGTGTCTCTCAAACAGCCTAGACTGACTTAAACTATGTTGCTGAGGATGACCTTCTGACGATTCTGCCTCAATCTCCGAGTACTGGGGTTACTGGGGTTATAGACACGCATAACCATGCTCAGTCTCCGACGTGCTGGGGACCAAATCCTGGGCTGCATGCATGCTAGGTGTATGTTCTTACCAACTGGGCAGCTTCTCTAACCCACCCAGATTCCTTTAACTATCCTACCACCCACCATGTCAAGGCCACCTCCCAGGTCTTCCAGCAGGATGGGCGGAGGGGAACAGGATGCCCTGGAGAATGTGGTCAGTTTGTCTTTGTTTGTCTGGGTGGTCCAGTCTGACCTCCTGGCTTGGAGGGGGGATCTCAAGGACTCAGAGAACAGTGCTAGGGGGCTAGGGTCCAACAAGGGGTGGGAGGACAGGAACACCCACTCAGGATAGTGGGGCACAGTTGGGAACCCAGTAGCCCTTGGAGAAGCAGAATGAGCACTTGCCCAGGAGTCTGGCCGACCTGGGTGGGATCAACCTCTCTCAGCTGCAAGCCACGCTTACCTCCTTCACTCCAAAGCCCCTGCCTCACCCTAAAGATAACAGGAGCTCAGAGCTGGGCTCTGGAAGCAGACACGTCCAGACAGGGGGAAAGAAGTCATTTTCAATGCCCACAAGCTGTGTGGCCTTGGCGAAACCAATCAACTCTGGAGCCTCAGTTTGTGAAGCTCAAAAATGGGGATGATATAAGGAAGCACTCCCCGAGTAGCAAACTCTTAACTGGTGAGGCCGGGCTGCAGTAGGTCCTGTCAGAGCAACAGGAGCCTTGCTACTTATTATGGGAATTATCACCGGCACCTCTGTGCTCTGAATGAGGGTGGAGAATGGGGAGGTGAATCTCGGCTGCCTCCTCTCCTGCCCGCTGCACAATCGTGGGGATCGTGGCCCCATGAGAGGAAGTGATCTGTAGGAGTCACTCGCGGGCAAGTGGACAGAAGACCGCAACCCAGCTCCCCCGCCCTCCTTTCCCAGGTCGCCTGGACACTCGGGTCCTCGGAGAGGCTGCCTGGCACCGCTCCCCACACCGCGCCCTCACCCTCCAGCTTGGCGTCGTCCTTCGCCTGGGCCAGAAGGAGCCAGGCCAGCGGGGCCAGGAGCAGCAGGGGCCTCATAGCCGGGTGTGGGTACGATCCGCCTGCTCCGAGACTCAAGCTGAACTGGAAACTTCGCGACTGGGCCGGCGGGCGCTGCCACGCACTGGGCCCGCCCCGGAGGCGGTGTCGCGTACTCCTCCGCCCGCCCCGGGGAAGGGTTTTCTCGCTTAGGCGCTCAGGTCCTCCAGACGTGGGGCAGGTTATTGTGGTCCCTGGGTCCTGTCGCCGGCCGGTCCATGCTCTCTCAATTCTCTCTCCACCTCTCTCCAAGGGATGCAATGCTACCCAGAGAAAGAACTGGGCTAGGAGGACGAGGGTTTGCTGTCTAGAAGAGTGGGACTTCATATTCATTTGGCTTTGCACGGAGATGGCGGGATCTGTAGGGCACCTCAGAGTTAGCTCTCAGAGATTTCATTTTCTTTATGCCTTCACCAGACTCCAGAAGTGAGGGTTTGAGCCTGGAGTGGACACAGGTGTTGACACACCTTTGCTGAAACTATAGAAAGGCTAGTCCCAGCTCCCAAAAGAGAATCACTTAATTCGCCTTTCTGCCCCGAGGGGGAAGTCTGAAAGGAGTCAAGAAAATTCTTGCTGCAGAGGTTAACTGTGGTATGGAAGTGTGAGTTGATGGATGGGGTGGGATGGGATGGGATAGGATGGGATGGGATGGGATGGGATGGGATGGGGTGGGGTGGGATGGGTGGGTGGGTGAGTGGATGGGTGGAGTGAAAATTTTCAAGGCATTTTCACAGACAACCAAAGTAAAAATTCATCAGACATGTCCAGAGCAAGGGCTCCTGGTCCAGATGTCAGCCACACACATCCACATCTGGACCACATCCTGCCCAGCTGTGGAAGAGAGCTCCAACAGGGACCCTGGAGCCTCCTTTCCTCAGATTAAACTCTAGGGCAGAATTGTGTGGAAGGCGCTTGAGGGAGTCAGGGAGTTGGGGAGCAGAGATCTTTCACCGGTGCTGCTATGTCAGCAAGGAAACACGAATCTTCAGGATTCTAAGTGGGAAAGGCTGTCTCTTCAGTAGGGCTCACTTGTTAAAATCAGATTCTTCTCGTGGACAGGTAAAAACAATGCTGGCTGGGGTGGGGTGAGATATGCCTAAATCCTAGTACCCAGGAGGTGGAGGGAGGAGAACCAAAGCCAGCCTCAGACGCACAGCCAGACTCTGTCAGAGGAAAAGGGATAGGAAGGGAGAGGCGTCATGACCAAGCTGGAATCCCAGCACTCAGGAGGTGGAAGCAGGATCAGGAGTTCAAGGCGTGCTCAGCCATATAGCTAGTTGAGACCAGCGTGAACTGTATGAGACCCTATCTCAAAACAACCCGTCCTCCCAAAAAAGAAAATTACAGACGAATGTTTGCAATGATTATTTCTAGGTTGTGATATAAAATGTATAATATTTACACAGCATCGCTATGTCATATTATTTCTGGATAGTTCTTGTTTTCTTTTTCCTTTCCTTTCCTTCTGGAGAAAGTTGTACCATATTTGTACAGTTGAGGTCGAGAAGATGAGAACAGGCAGAAAATGGCAGAGGTTTGCTATACAGAGGTTGACTCCCTCACACAGTAGAAGTGAGACCCAGGGCTGCCCAGCAGCAAGCTCAAGGCCACAAGATGAGCTAGAGGAAGAGGCCTCGGCAGAATCTAGAACATTTACTTCCTTGCTGGGACCCAGGGTTGGGAGCTGCTGCAGCTGGGGACAGGACTTGGTGCCAAGCATCCACCGGCTGTTTTGGACTCAGAAGACTGCAGACTGAGATTGCAAACCCTTAGAAGAGGAAAAGCAAGGACAAAGGAAGGAACAGTCAACCTTTGTTGACTGGCTCTTTTTTTGCAGGCACGGGGATGGGGGGGGGGCTTAGTTTGTTTTTAGACAGGGTTTCTCTGTGTACTCTGTGTAGTCCTGGCTGTTCTAGAACTCACTCTGTAGACCTGGCTGGCCTCGAACTCAGAGACCTGCCTGCCTCTGCCTCTGGAGTGCTGGGATTAAGGAGCTTGCTAGCACTGCCTAGTCCAGCTGGTTCATTTTTTAAAAAATATTTATTTATTTATTATGTATACAATATTCTGTGTGTGTGTATGCCTGCAGGCCAGAAGAGAGCACCAGACCTCATTACAGATGGTTGTGAGCCACCATGTGGTTGCTGGGAATTGAACTCAGGACTTTTGGAAGAGCAGGCAATGCTCTTAACCGCTGAGCCATCTCTCCAGCCCCAGTTGGTTCATTTTTTAAGGCTCTCACTTCATGCTCATAACCGCCTTTCTAGTCAGGCAGTTTTTGCTTCTGTTGGCAAAATGAGAAACTGAGGCTCAGAAAAGCATCTGCTTGGCATCACACATCTGATGTTGGGCCACAGTAAGGAAGCACCGGACAGTTCCTAGAGTCCAAGGAGACGCTCAACAGTCATATACCCCAGACAGGAAACATTCCTGGGCCGTTTCCAGAGTCTGACTTAGATGAGGGATCGGTTTTAGAGACTGCCTGCCTCTTCAGGAGGAAGAATTCCCTCTCACAGAGCTTTGCTTCACTCTCTTGGTATCTGCTTCCTGTTTGTTTCACCAAATGGCTAGAACTTGAACCTGGTCCAAGCATCGTCTAGGATGGCCTGTCTCTTTAAGCAGAGGTGGTGGCTGCTGTCCAGATGTTGCTTCTAATATTTCTAGTACGTGCTATGCGTGCTTTGGACTGTTAAAGGCGCAGGACGCCACTTTATTAGGAAGGTGCTGGACAACTGCAGGATGGGGGAAGGTAAGGGTGTGTGTGTGTGTGTGTGTGTCTCCCCAATTTCCTTTGTTGGTCTGGGGAGGAGCCACAGCTTCAGTGGGATGACCATATTTTGAGCTGTTTGATTGGCTGTCATTTCCTACTGGAATTAGCCCCAGTAGAACACTAGAATTTTCTCAGCTTCTCCTTTAAGTAGAACAAATAACGGGCAAATAAAGATTTTAGATTTTATTTATGCTACAATTTCCGGCTAAGAAAAAACAATACATATATTTATCTGTAAGCAGAGAGACTGGATGGAGAATGTCCTGGAAACCAGTTGCACCAGGACTGGGGCCTCAGAAGGGAAAATGACTCTAAGCTAAATACTGAATACTTCATATGAGCCAGGCAAGTGTGTTAAAGCTTCAAACACTTGCCCAGAACAAGTCTTCAGAACAAGCCTATTTTGTAGTATAATACCTATTTTATAGGTAGAGACACTGAGGCCTGTGAAGGTTAGTTGACTTGCTAACAGGAGTCGGGTCAAGAGTAGAACCCATCATGTTGCCGTGACCTTGCTGTGGCTATGCGGCTGACTCCTGCCTCTGGGCACTCCCATGGCCATCTCTTGGGGTATTTGAAGATGACACGGAGTTAGGAGCACATGTAATAAATAAAGCCTTCAACCTAGAAATCTGTCTTGATGAACTGCTTCCCAAGAAACATGCACAGAAGTAGGCCAAGATGGGGGGCTGGAGAGATGGCTCAGTGGTTAAGAGCATTGCCTGCTCTTCCAAAGGTCCTGAGTTCAATTCCCAGCAACCACATGGTCTGGCGCCCTCTTCTGGCCTTCAGGCATACAGAGAGAATATTGTATACATAATAAATTAATTTAAAAAAAAGAAGTAGGCCAAGACATACTTCGATTACACCAGTGTTTGCAGCAAAAATACTCACAGGCTGGGATAGTGGCTCAGCAGAGGGCCTGAATTTGATCTCCAGTTACTCATTGAGAGCTAAGCTCAGTGCTGGGCACTGAAATTCCAGCACTGGCAGGTAGAGACCGCAGGCTGTCTGGGGCTTGCTTGCAGGCCAGGCGGTCTAGCGGAATCAATGAGCTCTGGCTTAGTAATTGTTTCAAAATCAGGATGGAAGGTAGGCAAGATGGCCCAATAGGTAAAGGTGCTTGCTTCAAAAGCCTGGCAACCTAAATGCGCCCCCTGGAACTCATGTAAAGAACTGGCCTCCTAGAATTGTTCTCAGACCTCATGTAGTACGCATATCCGAACATACATATATCATGTTCACCTGCATGCACGTGCACACACACAATAATGATATCTTTTCTGAAAATTAAAAAGGGGTTGGAGGGATGGTTCGGCGGGTAAGAGGCTTGCACCCCACATCAGGCAGCTCACAGGCGCCAGTAACTCCAACTCCAGGGATCCCACACCACCCTGACTTGGACACACCACACTGCGCATGTGCAGGTCAGAAGCCTATTTGAAGGAGTCAGTTCTCTCCTTCCGCCACGCAGGCCCTAGGTACAGAACTCAGCTCATCACACTTGGTGGCAATTTGCACGCCTTTAATCCTAGCGTCTAAGAAAAGAGGAGGATCCCTTGGGCCCAGGAGTTGTTTGAACACTAGAGGGATCCTGTCTCAAAGATAAATAAACAAAAATAGTTAAATGCAATCAAAACAGGATGAGCACTCTTCCAATGGGACACTGGCTCACAATTTCAGCCGTTTTCTGTCTGCTTAGCCCTCTAGAAGCCACCTCAAATGACTGTCAACTGCGAATCCACAACTGCCTGTCTGGGTCTGAATTGACCAGAATCCAAAGTGGAAACAATTGCCCATTGTCGTCTGTCTTCTGTCAGAGTGTCCAGCTGACTTTTTTTCCCTAGATGGATGCTGCAGGCCTTGATAAAGGATGAGATCTTAATGTTTTGTGTTATTTAATGAGTTACTTAGGATTGACATCAAGAAAACGAGTCGGTGTGCTCAAGAGACAGGCAGTCCTGGGCTGGACTTATGTCTCACTCTGGTGTATTCTCAGCCAGGCAGATTTGAAAATTTGAAAATGTTGACAAAATATTTCCTAGGAAATTAATTTTCCCTGTCTACTCTTTCCCTCCTCCCCTTCCTTCCCGCCTCCCTCCATTTCCTTTATTCCTCCCCGGCTCCTTTCCTCCCTTCCTTACTTCCATTTACCCCTATGCCTATTCTTCGTCCAGAAATAGTTTTACAGAAACAGTACGTTTTTATTTTTTTAACTTTAGGGCTGTTGAAACCATCAGTAGCAAACGAGGCGCAACACATGTTGGGTTTGGCTTGCTCTGTGATTTTCTTTTCTTTTTCCTCTTTCTTTCTTTCTTTTTTTTTAAACGGGATATTTGGGCGCCAGCCCACCCCTAAGCTCTCCAAATGCCTTCCCTCCACAACACCCCCACACCGAGCCCTGACCACGCCCCCAAAGAGACTCCACCTCTCCTCCAAATCCCGCCCCCCGCCGATTTTCCCTCTGTCGCAAAAAAACTCGGCGACGCTTTACGGGCTGGCGGCGTTTGACGGCTGGGACGCAACCTAGAAGAAGGAGGAAGCGGTGGCGGTAGCTGCCGGGGCACCTGTGGCGGGCGTCGAGGTGGGCGCGGCGACGCGGGCCAGTGAGTGAGCGGCGGCGGCCGGGCGGGTGGGCTGGGCGGCGGGCCCGATGTGGCTGCAGCAGCGCCTGAAGGGGCTCCCAGGGCTGCTGTCGAGCAGCTGGGCCCGCCGCCTCCTCTGCCTGCTCGGCCTCCTGCTGCTGCTCCTGTGGTTCGGGAGCTCCGGAGCACGGAGGGCGGCGGGCGGCCTGCGTTTGCCGTCCTGGTCCCGCAGCGAGCCGGGCGCCGCGGAGCCGTCCGCCTGCCTGGAGGCGGCCACCCGCGCGTGGCGCGGCCTGCGTGATCGCGGCGAGGCTGTGCCGCTGGGCCCCGGGGTGCCAGCCCTGGTTGCCAACGGTTTTCTGGCTCTGGACGCCGCCTCCAATCGGCTGTGGGTGACGCCCGGGGAGCGGGAGCCTGCGGTGGCCCCGGACTTCGTGCCCTTCGTGCAGCTGCGCCCTCTGAATGTGCTGGCTGAGGCTGGAGAGGCGGTGCTGCTGCTACGGGAGGGTCTGCTGCGCCGAGTGCGCTGCCTGCAGCTGGGGACCCCAGGCTCAGGCCCTGCCGCTGGGGTCGGCGGACCCGCCTCGGCCTCCGGGCTCTCCGCGGGGTCAGGCCGTGACTGCGTGCTACTGCAGGAGGACTTCCTGGCACACCGAGGCCGACCCCATGTCTATCTGCAGCGCATCCAGCTCAGCAATCCCACGGAGCGTGTGGCCGCGTTGCAGACTGTGGGGCCCACCGCGGGCCCCCCTGCCAAGTCCTTCACCAGCACTCTGGAGAAGGTCGGGGATCATCAGTTTCTCCTCTCCTCGGGCCACTCCTCAGTCAGTCCATCGGGGCCAGTGCACCTGGTCGTCGTGGCCTCTAAGAAGTTAGTGAACCGGCTCCAGGTGGCTCCCAAGACCCAGCTGGATGAGACGGTACTGTGGGTGGTGCATGTCTCTGGTCCCATCCACCCTCAGGTACTCAAAAGCAAAGGAACCAAGGAGCTCAAGGCGCTGCAGGACTTGGCAAGGAAGGAAATGCTGGAGCTGTTGGAGATGCCAGCCTCGGAGCTGCTTCAGGATCACCAGCACCTCTGGGCCCAGCTGTTCAGCCCAGGTGAGGCCTTGGTGGGGGCGCGGTCCCCTCTCCACTTGCACCAGTATCCCTGTGGTCCACGTTAGAGACATTCTCCGTGCCCGGCAGCGCTCACACTGAGGGTTGGAACTTGGGCTTGATGTGAAAGGGTTGAATCGCTCTTGACCACTTTGAAGCTGTATGACCTCGTTTCTGTGGTCTTAGCTTTAAAAACAGTATATGTTATGAGGTTTTAATGAAAATCTGAGTGTTAAGGTTCACTTTTATTGTCTGTTCTAGGCCTTGAGGTCTGACGTGAGCAGGTGGAGGGTTTTCTTTTGTATGGGAACGGGGTCAATTTGTAAGGAATAAACCACCAGGGAGCCCCCACTACCCCAGACACTCTGCTTGGGCCCCCACAACCTGCCTGGACCTGACCTTAGCTTCTAACCTTTGATCTTCATCTTGACATTGTGGCTGCAGCTATTACCAGAATGCTGGAGGCTTCTTCCAGCTGGCTGGAGTGTGTGTACTAAATGAGAACTTTCTTTCTTCCTTTCTTTTTTTTTTTTAAAGTCTTTTATTTGCGAATTTCTTTGCGAATGAAACCCTTTCTTGTCATCTGTTAAAGAAAATGCAATTCTCAGCACTCAAGAGGCAGAGGCAGGTGGATCTCTGTGAGTTCTAGGCCAGCCTGGTCTACAGAGCAAGTCCCAGGATAGTCAGAGCTACATAGAAGACTCCCCCACCACAAAAAAAATATTGCTATCCATAGTACTGAGTTTTGGTTTATCAGCACCCATGTGTAAGGTTGTGCAGAAAGAGTTTAGTTCATTCAACAGGTGCTTTTGCCGTAGGCTGTTGGACAAGTTAGCAAACGAATTCTTGTTTGCACAGTGTTTGCCTGGGTCAGGAGGAAGACGGGACGGAACAGAACGTTTTAAGTAAGAACTCCTAGACTGGAAAGTGCTGTGGGTGTGGAAGAGAGTGAGTAGCTGGTGGGAGTCGAGTGCAGGCTGGGAGGGCTTCTCAGCTCCCCTGACATGGAGTCAGAGTTAAGCCCGGTCATGTGACAGGGAAGTGGGCATTCAGCCTGGAAGCTGCCCGAAACAGGAGCAGGTTAAGCCTGGTGATGAGCAGGAGCAGGGCGGCGTGAGCTTGCAGCCGTGAGGAAGGACAAGAGGTCTGGTTCTGAGACAGAAAGGTGGGAGTCGTCAGAGTATAGACTGACAGGGCATGGACACAGGTAAATAGTTCCTGGGGAGCCCGGGGGGAGGAGGAGGCCCCCGGGTTGTCACATGGAGATGGAAGTGGTGGACCTTGATATTTTGGGAGGTAGGGCTGTTGGGCCATGGTTTGGCTATGGGAAGAGAGATCTGGAGAGTAACTTCCTGATGTGTGGGTGTGAGCAGTTGCTTGGAGATAACTAGGGGAAGCTTTGGTTGGGGGTGAAAGTTCATATCAGATCACTTGTACCTGTCAGATATCCAGGTGGAGACGCTGAGGGTTTGATCAGCCCTGTGAGTCTAGAATCATTTAAATCGGAGCCACTGTACTAAACTAGATTAAGGTACTTTCAATCTACAGTCTCAGCACTCAGACTGTGAGGGAGAAGGAGGACGAGTTCAAGGCTAGCCTGTGCTACATAGAGAGACCCTGCTTCCAAGAGAAAAAATAAAATCAAATATTAAAATAGCTATAGGAGGAATTAAAGAAATAGCTCAGCTGCTCTTTCAGAGGACCTGGGTTTAATTCCCAGCATCCACATGGCAGCTCACAATGGACTATTAACTCCAGTTTCAAGGGTTCAAGATCATCTTCTGCCCTCCAAGGGCTCTGCACATAAATTAAGCAGACATACATACATATATGCATATATACAATAATTTGTTGTGGGGGTTAGTTTTCAAGACAGGGTTTCTCTATGTAACCATCCTGGCTGTTCTGGAGCTTACTTTGTAGACAAGGCTGGCCTCAAACCCACTGAGATCTTCCTGCCTCTGCCTCCCAAGTGCTGGGATTAAAGGTGTGCGCCACCACTGCCCGGCAATAATTTTTTTAAGCTATATTTACCAGAGAGTGGTAGAAGAACCAGCTAGTATTGGCTTGGACACAAATGACATCTAGTTGGGGGTTCTAGACCATAGGGTTGAGAAGACCTGACCCATGTATGTTGTTCTTAGCTCTGACAGGAGGTCCCCCAGTCCCTAGTTGGTCATGTTAGATGCCTGTTACTTACCTCTGTTAATCACTGTCACAAAAGCAGCTTACTGAAGAAAGTTTATTTGGGCTTGTAGTTCAAAGAGGCGCAGCCCATCATAGTGGGAAAGGCATGGTAGCAGGATCAGGAGGTGGCCAGTCACAGTCACACAGCATCTGCAACTCAGGAAACGGAGAGATGATTGCTGGTACTCAGCTTGCTGTTTTCTGAACCCCAGCCCATGGTACAGGACCCCCGGCATTTAAGGTGGATCTTCCCACTTCAGTCTAATGTAAAAACTCTTCCATAGATGTGCCCAGAAGTTTGTTTCTGTGGTAATTCTAAACCCCACCAAGTTGAGTGAAGATTTGCCATCTCAGGAAGTCAGGATGGCTCTACCATACCCAGGGCACCCAACTGTTATCCTTTATTACTGGACCCAAAGCTCCACCATCTGTAGCCCTGATCTTCTGTTTCTTTGCCTCCAACCAGGCCTTCTTCCCTAACGTGCAGCCTTTTTGGTGTTTCAGGTGTGGAGATGAAGAAGATCACAGATGCCCACACGCCGTCTGGCCTGACTGTGAACCTGACACTGTACTACATGCTCTCCTGCTCGCCAGCCCCACTGCTCAGCCCTTCTCTGAGCCACAGGGAACGAGACCAAATGGAGGCAACACTCAACTATGAAGACCACTGTTTCAGTGGCCATGCCACCATGCATGCTGAGAACCTGTGGCCAGGCCAGCTCTCCTCAGTGCAGCAGATCCTGCAGCTGGCTGACCTGTGGAAGCTGACCCTCCAGAAGCGAGGCTGCAAGGGGCTGGTGAAGGTTGGCGCTCCGGGCATCCTACAAGGCATGGTGCTCAGCTTCGGCGGGCTACAGTTCACAGAAAACCACCTGCAGTTCCAGGCCGACCCTGAGGTGCTCCACAACAGCTATGCGCTGCGTGGAATACGCTACAAGAACGACCACATCAACCTGGCCGTGCTGGTGGACGCTGAGGGCAAGCCCTACCTGCACGTGTCTGTGGAGTCCCGAGGCCAACCTGTCAAGATCTACGCCTGTGAGGCAGGCTGCCTCCACGACCCTGTGGAACTGACCTCGGAGCCTGGAGGCCACACCTTCTCCGTCATGGTGACACAGCCCATCACACCCCTGCTGTACATCTCCACCGACCTCACACACCTGCAAGACCTGCGACACACGCTGCACCTTAAGGCCATCCTGGCCCACGATGAGCACATGGCCCAGCAAGATCCTGGCCTGCCCTTCCTCTTCTGGTTCAGTGTGGCCTCCCTCATCACCCTCTTCCACCTCTTCCTCTTCAAACTCATCTACAATGAGTACTGTGGGCCTGGAGCCAAGCCCCTCTTCAGGAGCAAGGTAAGTTCCCTCTACTCCTAGAGCCCCACGCTTCTGCCATTCTCTGTCGTGTCCAGAAAGGGGGTGACAGCCTAGGCAATAATGGAATATCCTTCAGGCCAGTGCCCACAGTTCTCAATATCAGAGAGGAGTCCGTTTTGATAGCAAGCTAGTTATGATAGTGTACTCCTGTTATCCCAGGAAGATGCTAAAGCAGGAAGGTTGTCAGTTTGACACCAACATGAGCTGCATGGCAAAACAAAACAAACAAAAACCAAAAAACCCATTGCTCCCAGAGGTCAGGCTCTCAGTGTGGGTCTGGCACTGCGGTCATCTTGTCAGCCCACAGCAGCAGGAGAGCCAGGCCCTCCCTGCCCCTCTTCTCTCAAACCATAGAAGACCAAGTAGTGGATCTGGGCCCAGCATCCCATGCAGGAGATGGGCCAGTCTCTGCCACCAAGAAACTGTGGCATTTGGATTAAGGCCAGGCTTGCAGGAAAAGTAGTGCTTGACCCTCAGGGCAAGGCAGCAGCAGATGGAAGCAGGTCTGAGTTCCTCACGATAGGGAGCAATGTGGAGAAGGCCTTCCCAGTAGCCAGCTTGGCCAGCTGTGATAGAAAAGGTGGGTTCTGTAGCCTCTGGGGTCAGCAGACTCTTTGCCCTACTGGCCACTGGCCTCCTGCCCTTGTTCTTGCTTGGCACGTATATTCTTATATGTTCAACATACAATTGGGAAGACAAACTGCCTCCCTGAGGAACTGCCCATGCCAGAGAAAGCCCCAGCAACATGCCACATCAGCCCAAGGAGGTTCATGGGCCGCTACATAGTAATTGTAGCCTGGCCCTGGGCCGGGAACTGTCTATTTGTCTGAATCTGAGACATTGTCCCTGTGGTCTGTTCCTCTGCCAGTGTGTATATTTGTCTACTTTGAGATGGCTTCGTGTAGCCTAGGCTGGCCTTGAACTTGCTATGCAGTAGAAGCTGACTTGAACTCTCCTGTCTCTACTTCCCAAGTGCTGGAATCAGTAGTGTGCCCCACCATGCTTGACTTTCCCCAGCTGCTTCTGTAGCTGGGCTGTGGGTTGGTGCTGAATCGTGACCTTCTTGTTTCATTGAGCAGGAAGATCCCAGTGTCTGAGTGAACCTCGAGCCCTGCTCTCGGCCACCGTTTGCACAAGACACCCAGCACTGAGCATCCTGCTGCTGCATGAACAGGGAGCCTTTGGAAGCACCAACCCTTTGTGCCTTGTGGGGGACAGTGACTCAGAAGCGCTTGTGGGTACAAGAGTTTGCACTGGAGGGGAAAGAGGGCCGAGGACTTGTGTAAGTTTTCCAGTCAATAAAACAAACCCGTAGGGAGAATACTTGAAGTTGAGCGCACTCCTTCCACTTCCCCCTGTCTTTTATCCCAGGAAATAGCTCCTCTGTAAAGACTGCTGAGGAAAATCCTGTTCTTTTCCTAATTTAATGTGTTCTTTCTTGAATGGATTTCTAATTTATTTTTGTTGAAATTTTGCTTGGGTGGCTTTTCCTCCACCTTAGATCAGGACTGTTGGTGGCAACAACGGATCCCTGCCACTTCATCGGCACCCAGAGGCCCCACACAGTCTGGAGGCGGGGCCTGAGCTCCAGGCAGCCACCCTGCCTGGGGAAGGTGTGCTTCCCCTGCCCTCCGCTGGTTTGCACATTGCCTCTTTCTTACCGTGAGCCAGTGGGATCTGTCCTTTTGTACTTCGGGTCCCTGGGAAAGGTGTTTAACTTTCTAGTGATGGATGGTTGTTGGCTTTTGAAATACCAAAGCTTTTTTGTTCTTTTTTTAAATAAATATCTTTTAAACTTCCGTGACTGGTTTGTGTGTGGTTGAACCCTTGGACACATTCATCACACCCTCCCTCATCACTAGATTTTTGGGGTGGTCTTCAGTGCTATACCCTGCCTCAACTAGCTGTTTTCTTATGTGACTTTTGGCTGTGCTGCTGCAGGACCAAAGCATCTTCCCTACTGTGGTGCAGGCTCCTCCTCCCTTACCCATCCTCAGAGTCTGGACCCTCCCTCTCCGGGTTTTCTATCTGGAGGGAAGAGGTGGCAGACAGTGTTGAGCCTTCTGCTCACTGTGGGGAGAGAGAGGGACAGAATGGGGACAGCCACCTCTGCTGGGGGCTGTCATCCTTGGGGTTTAGTGGTTTCCCTGGCTTCCCTGACTTTGACTCACCAGAAAGCCTGGCCTGCTTGCCAAGGACCCGTGTGTCTGTGCCGCCACAGCTGCTCGAGAGTAAACAAGAGGATAGGCTGTGATGTGGGCAGCCCTGGTTTTTACTGCTTCAGTCCACAGCACTGGGAGCTGCAGAGACACGGATATGGGCCAGCTCGCCTCTTCCAGAGAGGAGTGTCATTTACAGCGTGACAAGCCCTGCAGTTCCAGTAAAGTGGAAGCTGCTCGGAGCTAGGTGCAGTTTGCAGGCCTCTGCAGGCCTCGAATCCCAGGAGTTGAAGGTCATTCCTGACTACATAGTGAGTTTGAAGCCAGCCCTGCAGACCTCATGACTTGAGTTCAGTCCTGCAATGGATGGAGAGAACCAACACTCTAAAGTTATCCTCTAATCCCACGTATGTACCGTGGACCATGTGAATTATTACATACACATAATACAAATGTTAAACTGTCTTCAAATTAAACTAGTACCTGTAAATTACAGCTCTCGCTTACAGACTCTTACTCCAGGTATGGAGGCATATACCTGTAATCGCAGCACTGTGAGGATGCAGAGGCAGGAGGATTAAAGCAAGTTTGAAGCCAACCTGCTACATAACAAGTACCAGGAAGTACTAGGCCAGCCAGGGCTACGGAGCAAGATACTCTCAATGTCCCTACACCCAAAGCCCTTCACTGTCTTAGGTATTTTATATCAGTTTAGCTTCATGTGGGAGGAGCATGCTGGGGTGGGGGGTAAGATCTCAAATGCAAACCAGGTATAGCAGTGTACACCTGTAGTCCTGGCACTGTGGACAGTAGTTCAAGACCAGTGTAGGCTACATAGCAAGATGGTCTTTATACTCAGTTGCAGCCTGCTGTACGTAGTGAGTTCCAGGACAGCTAGGACTATATAAAAAGACACTTTCAAACAGCAAAAGCCCCTCAATTTCAGAGATGAGGAATTAGGCCCCAGAGAGAAAACATGCAAGTCCATGCAACTTTCTAGTGTCAGACTGGAAGCAAACTGATTGAGGCTTTCTCTAGGCCCCTTCTCCCTACAGCACCCCCAGTGACTTCTGTGGGACGGCTGGCATGGTGTCTGCAGTGCACCTCTGACATGCTACTAAAGGATCCATTCACTGAAGGGTCTCTGGGTTTGGGCTTTTTTTAGTGTGTATGTGTGTGTGTGTGTGTGTGTAAGAGAGAGAAACAGCGAGGCAGAGATGGGGAGGACAGTGTCCTTAATATGTGCAGGTGCATGCAGAGGCCAGAAGAGTGCACTGGATGCCCTCTCTATCACTCTTTGTTTCTCTCAGGCAGTGTCTCTTCCTAAACCTGGAGCTTGCATCTCAGGGAGGCTAGAAGCCAGCAAGCCCCTGTCTCTGCTGTCCTCAGAGCTAGGGTTACCTGTGGTTTCATAGCAAACACCCAACTTGTTACATTAGTGCTAGGGATCCAAACTCAAGTCCTCACACTTGCATGCAAGTGCTTTGCCCAATGAGCCTTTCCTTGGGCCTTTTTGTTCGTTTGGTTGTTTTTTTTGAGACAGGTTTCATGTAGGCCAGCCTGGCCTTGGATGACTTGGGACTTCCCTGCTTCCACCTCCCAAGTGCTGAGACCGTAGGCATGTGCCACTATGCCTAATGTGGCTTGTGACTTTTACTATTTTTTCATTATTTTTAATTATATGTATGTTTCTGTGTGTAGATATATACCTGTAAGTACATGTGTCCTGAAGCTGGAGTTACTGCAATTGTTACTTAGCTTTGTAGGTGCTAGGAATCAAACCTGGTTCCTCTGCAAAAGCAGTATATGCTTTCAACTGCTGAGTTGTCTTCTCTAGTCTGTGAGTTTTGTCTTCTCTTTCTTCTCTTTTTAAATTTTTAACGTTTTTTTCTTTTGTTTTTTTTTTTTTTTTCGAGACAGGGTTTCTGTGTGGTTTTAGAGCCTGTCCTGGAACTAGCTCTTGTAGACCAGGCTGGTCTCGAACTCACAGAGATCCGCCTGCCTCTGCCTCCCGAGTGCTGGGATTAAAGGCGTGCGCCACCACTGCCCGGCTAAATTTTTAACTTTTGTTTTTATTTTATGTGCACTGGTGTTCTGCCATGGGTGTCAGGTCCCCTGGAACTAGAATTACAGACAGTTGTGAGCTGCCATGTGGGTGCTGGGAATTGAACCCGAGTCCTCTAGAAGAGCAACCAGTGCTCTTAACCACTGAACTGTCTCTCCAGCCCCGAGTTTTGATTTTGAGGTGGTCTTTCTCTGTAGCTCAAGCTAGCCTTCTACTTTTGACAATCCTCCTGCCTCAGCCTTCCGAATGCTGATTATACTCATGCCTGAGTTTCCCAGGAGTCTCTCTCAGCATTAATTATAAAATTAATTATCCAGGTGCCTAAGGCAGGCTCTGACTCCTGCCGTTCCCATGATGTATTCTCTGTCCATTTGCCTTCCATCTGTGCTGCAGTGTTGCTGGCTCCTCACACACAACCCAGTCCTTCCCAACAGCTGGAAAATGGGAAAGGATTCACCCACAGTAGGCTTCTTGTACCCCATCCCTCACCCCGCAGGCTACCTTTCATCCTTGTCATTGCTGTGGCACAGGTGTAATCACCCTACAGCATCTGTTTTGGGAACTCTCATTTTCAGATGCAACTTTGAAGCTCTGCGAGGGTAACATATTACGATGTGTTGTCCTGTTTCTGGGATGCACAGTTAGTCTCTCTCTCTCTCTCTCTCTCTCTCTCTCTCTCTTTTTCTCCCTCCTTCCCTCTCTCCTTTTTTTTTAAAATATTTATTTATTTATTATGTATACAATATTCTGTCTGTGTGTATGCCTGCAGGCCAGAAGAGGGCACCAGACCTCATTACAGATGGTTGTGAGCCACCATGTGGTTGCTGGGAATTGAACTCAGGACCTTTGGAAGAGCAGTCAGTGCTCTTAACCGCTGAGCCATCTCTCCAGCCCCCCTCTCTCTCCTTTCTTAAAGAAACTCCTTTATCCTTTTATACATGTACTTGTGTGTATGTGTGTAGTATGTATCCCACAGCACACGTGTGAAAGTCAGAACAGCTTGTAGTTCCCTCGGTTCCCTCCTCTCACTATGCCGGTCCCTAGCCTCCTTGAAGGACCAGGGTGGCCCACCAGAGGAGGATAAGACCTCGAGTTGGCACCCAAGTGTACCCATCCAGGGTAGGAATGGTGTGAGTATACTGTCAGATTCAGGGAAGGTTCGGGTACAAGGGAACAGAAATAGCCACCAATCTGGAGTTGACGAGCCAGAAGCTGGGGTTTGCCTCCTCCACCATCGACCTCAGAGGGAGAGGGTTGGCTCTGGGGTCCCAATCCAGGGCCATGACAGGAGAGATGTTAATCACCTCTGTCTTGATCACTGTCATAGTTTTAGTCAGTCTTCACAGTTCCCTCTAAAACCAAAGGAGAGAAGCCCCCACCCCCAATCCCACCTGCGGAAGACTGAGACCAAAGGAAAAGAAGATGACTTGCCAAAGTTCACAGAGAGGTGGCTGAGAGAGCCTGGGCTGGCTGGGAGGCAAGCGCTTCCTAGCAGGCTCTTGTTAATGATTGCCTTGCCTTTCCCGAGAAGCACTATAAACCCTGACTCCTAGATGCCCCCAGGAGCCACAGGAATCAACTTGACCACTGGGGTGACAGCAAACAGGACTGACAAGTGGGTGGGAGAAGAGGCTGTGGCTTCTCACAATGAAACCCTCTGAGGGCACTAGGCTGCATCCCCAGGGAGCTGTGTGAAGAGTGGGCCATGAGTCCCACTCTTGGGGACTATGTAATTAGGTGACCTCATACCTATGACCTCACACTGTGAGTTAAGCTTTCATATCCCCATGTAAACGGAGACTGCTCGTTTGTTTCCCGGCCACCCAGACCCGAATAATCACACAGAAACTATATTAATTACAACACTGTTTGGACAATAGCTTAGGTGTATTCCTAGCTAGCTCTTATATCTTAAATTAACCCATTCTAGTAATCTGTGTATCACCATGAGGCTGTGGCCAACCAGTAAGGTTCCAGTGTCTGTCTCCTTTGGTAGCTACATGGTGTCTCCCTGACCCCGCCTACTCTCTATATTCTGTTCAGATTTCCTGCCTGGCTTTACACTGCTAAGCCCTTGGCCGAAACAGTTTTATTCATCAACCAATAAAAGCAACACAAGTACAAAAGGACATCACACATCATCCTCACCTGTAAAAATGGGCGGAATAGTATCTTCCCACTTCACAGAATGGCTGGGAAGTGCCAATAACTAGACTACGGAGGACTGTATATGCTCTGTACATATGACCATTATTACCTACCGTGGGGGTGGGTCAGCCCTTCTTTACCCGAAAGCCAACTGTGAACTATCTGAAAACCATCTTTTGTTTTATTTATTAACTTCAAAATGAAAAAAAAAGAAAATTCAAAATGAAATTTAATATTTCCTCCTTTTCTTTATTTTATTATTACTTTTATTTTTGAGACAGGATCCCATGTATCCTAGGTTGGCTACAAACTCACTGCGTAGCAAAAGGGGAGCTTGAAGTAAACACTTACTTTCTTATTTTTATTTTATGTACATGCCCGTGGAGCTGAGTATATGTTTGAGCACCATAGGCATGCAGGTGCCTGCAGAGACCAGAAGAGGGTGTTGGGTCCCCTGGATCTGAAGTTGCAAGCAGCTGAAAGCCACCTGACGTGGGTGCTGGGACCCAAACTCTAGCCCTCTGAAGGTGCTCTCAACCGCTAAGCTAGTTCCCCAGCCTCAGGAACTGTTCCCTGAGAGCTAGTGGCTTCTGCTTTTCTGCTTTTTCTTAGATAACTCTAAAATGGAATTTTTTTTTTTAAGATCTGTGAATTTGAGTTCAGCCTAGCAAAACAAAGCAAAAAAAAGCACCCAGAATGCCCTAGAGACAATTTTATGGGCAGAAGGCAGTATTTGAACATGCAAGTACCAAGGCTTGACAGTGGAGATTCTGAGCCACTGAAACAAATCCTGCCAAGAGGAAGCTTTCTGTAAGGCAAGGGTGTCTCAGATCTGGGAGCTGAGCAAGCCCTGAACAATCGTTTTCAGCACTGTGGACAGAACCTGATCTCCCACCCTGGGCGTCGTCCAAACAGTCCTCATCTGGAACATGCTGGACATGCTCTGCCAGTAGGCCACCTGCTTAGCCTCAGACACCATATATGAATGAACTGGTTCAGGCTCATAAGCCCCAAAGGGAACTGTTGAGACGGGGTCACTGGCTCCACACCAGCCAGTGTAGCTCCCAGAAAGAAGCATCTCAAAGGCTCTTGGGTTCTTTGTGACCCTGGATTATCCTGACTTCTGTTTCTATGTAGGATTCTAAGTGCCCAATAAGGCTCATTCATTCATTGATTCAAGAAATACATCCCTCATGTTGACTTCATTCTGACCCCTGAAGGATCTCCCCTCTCAAGAGTGGGTAGCATGTGCTTTCTCTTCTTCAAAGGTGAAGGGACTAGGGAAACATTCTGCCTCCTTGAGAGTAGGCACTCCAGTGTCCAGAGGACACCCTGGGATGTTGTAGGTGACCAGTCCAAGCCCAGACTCTGTCCTTTCCACAGCACGCAGTGTTTTGTCGTCAAGTCAAGATAGGTGGCCGGGGACTCCCTAGAGGAAGGGTTAGAAGCTGCCACTGTGAAATGGGCTGAAGGTGGAAAGGTGTAGGAGCTGCCTTTGACACTGAGAAAAAGAGGCAAGCATGGCCACATCAATGTAAGACACATCCCAACCCTGGACTGTGGGCAGGAAGGGGTGGTACCACTTATAGGCACCACAGTTCTAGTAAGAAGACCCCAGGTCAATGTGGCTCAAGCAGAAAAGAGGACAATTTAGCCCCTGCTCCTGAAAAATGCTATGCAACTCCACGTGTGGCTGGATCCAGGGTCTCAAATGCTGTCATTGGGAGAGCATGTCCCTCTCCATCATTTAAAAGTCCCTCCACCGCAGAAGAAATGGGTTCCGGAGAGTCTGGGGTCCCACACATCCCAGAGGAAGTCAGAGAGCATCTAATGTTGTGGTGTGGAGGGGACCACCCACTTAAACCACAGAGACAGGAACTGGGATGGGAGATGGGCTCCTTGGAGGAAAAGCAAAGGGCAGCTTTCTTTTTTAATTATTTATTTTATGTGTATGAGTGTTTTGCCTGCATGTATCTGTGCACCGCATGCATGCCTGGTAGCTGGGGAGTCCAGAAGAGGGTGTCAGAGCCTGGGACTGGGGTTATGGATGGTTGAGTCATAATGTGGGTGCAGAGAATTGAACCCAAGTCTTGTGTACGACAGAAGGCCCCTGCCGTATGAAATGAGGAGCTGTACTTGACAGCTCAGGTACGAGGTAGGGTATGTTTGTTAGTTTAGTTTTGTCAGTTTTGTTAACCAAGCTAACTTGACACAGCCTAGAATCACTTGGGAAACCAGTCTCGGTGAGGAATTGTTGTGATCAGGTTAGTCTGTAGGGGCCAGTTTTTTGTTTTTGTTTGTTTGTTTTTTAGACAGGGTTTCTCTGTATAGCCTTAGCTGTCCTGGAACTAGCTCTGTAGACCAGGCTGGCCTCAAACTCACAGAGCTCCACCTGCCTCTGCCTCCCGAGTGCTGGGACTGAAGGTGCGCCACCACCGCCGGGTTGAAGGGAATGGTCTTGACTGTTTTTACCGATGTGGGAGGATGGAGCTTGGAAGGCAGCATCATTCCCTGGCGTGAGGCCCTGGACTGCACACGTGCAGAGAAAGGGAGCCGAGCACTAAGCGTGCGTGCTTCCTTGTCTCTCTGCCCTTCACTGTGCACGTGATAGAACCGGCTGGTTTCCCTTCCTTGACTTCCCCGTAACAATGGACTGCAAGCTGGAATTGTCAGCGAAGATGTGCTCTTTTGCCCCCACTTATCACAGCAACAGAAATGGAACTAGGACACAGGGCCTCCTGCACGCTGGGCAGACACTACCATCTGAGCTATATCTTCAGCCCCTAATAGTTTTTATAATAAAAAAAAAATCTCTGGCTGCAGGTGACTGTGGCAGCTGCCTGCCACACCCCTGTAGAATCTAAGACTGGTAAGTTTACCAACATACTCAGAAAAGTCATGTGATCTAAGTTTGTGTATGCTTCCATCAAAATCTTAAATTTTGTTATTAATTTATTTTATATGTATGGGTGTTTTGCCTTCATGTATGTCTGTGCACCTGATGCTCTCAAAGGCCAGAAGAGGGCATCTGATCCCTTGGGACTGGAATTGCAGACAGTGAAGAGCCACCGTGTAGATACTGGGACTTGAGCTCAGGTCCTCTGGAAGAGCAGCCAGTTCGCCATATGGTGCCTCACAACTGTCCACAGCTCCAGGTTGAGGGAAGCCTACGTCCTCTCTGATCTCCACAGGCACTTGGCATGCAGATGATGCACAGACATATGAATGGGCAAAACACTCATATACATAAAAATAAGAATAAATGTAAAAAGTTGCTGCAACAAGCAAACAGTCCAGTCTCCAGATCAAGCTAACATTGGCTGCTATTTGATGCGTGATGACCGAGCGATATGACCCCTCGGTCTGGGCTGTTACCACCAGCCCATACCACAGATGAAGAAACTAATCCACCCATGCCTCCATGCATTTATCCACCCACCCACCCTTGTAAGACCTCATGCTTTGAACTCCAGCTTCAGTTTCCTGGGGTTACTACAAGAAGAATGCTCATGCCTATTTACAGAGTCAAGTATAGGCCTCCAGAGAGGCCACTGTTCCCCTTCCTGTCCCTACTCACGTCTCCCCAGTTTCTCACAAGACATCCTCGGAAAATGTCCCTTATAGAACGCTGCTGCTGTATCGACAGCAGGTGGCGCTGAAGGCCTTTTCCTTACCTGGCAGGATGACACTGAACAGATTCCGCCCCAGTCCGTGGCTAAGTGGACAAAGGCTTTCTTTGGTTCCACTAGCTTCTTTTGGGGCCGACATTAAGAGGTCCGTTTGACTCACAGACAGGGTCTGCAGCAAGCCAGCTTACTGTCGAGGAAGGGAGGGAGCCAATGGGAGACGGCTGAGCTGCCCTTCCTTTGTGGGAGGTCCCATACCTCAGGACCCCAAGGGCAGGCAAGTTCCAGCGGTGAGATTATGGTCTGGGGGGTAAGGGAGCTCATGGATGGGGTAAGGGGCCACAGGAAGTTTGTGAATGGGGTGTAACCTCAGGGGAGGGGCAGTCTCCGCCTGGACACTGGAATCTGCTCATCATTGATGCCTGCTGACCATTCCTTTCTGCATTCCACAGTGGCCTCGCAGAGTGGGGGCATCAGCAGAGCTACAGAGATGTCTGTCACGTGCTCCATCTGCGCCTCAGTCACTTTATCTCCACGCTGAGCATTCTGAGGATGCTGAGAGCAGGGTGCAGGATGAAGGGGTGGCTCAGCACTCCTGGGAAAAGCAGGTTTGGTGCTGGAGGCCAACCTGCTCCTCTCCTCATCCCTGGCTTTGGCATGGTAGACTGGAGAGAGCGCCCCCTGTGGAATAACAGACATCCTTAACTTAGATCTGAACTCTGCTGATGCTGCAGGATGCTTTCAAAGTGCTTCACTTTAGCTGGGACTCAGTTTCCCCAGCTAGTTAGATGGGTGCAGCTAACCTGCCCAGGCAGGCTCACAAGGTCAGGGTGACAGATTGGACAATATGCTTTCTTTTGGGGGAGGGCAAGTTCTTCTGCATACCAGACTGGTCTCAAATTCACTGTATAGTTGAGAATGACCTTGAACTTCTGGTTCTCCTGTTTCTGCTCACCAAATCATGGATTACAGGTGTACACCACCACGCCTGGTTTATGTAGTGTTGGGACTAAACCCGGGGCTTCATGCATGCTAAACAAGCCCTCTACTAACTAGATCCCAAACCCAAGATAATGCACTTCTGTTTGTTCTGTTTTGTTTTCAAGACAGGGTCAGGCTGGCCTCAAACTCAGAGATCCACCTGCTGCCTCCTAAGTGCTGGAATGAAAGGTGTGCTCCTCCACCGTCCAGTTGACAATGTACCTTTTTTTAAAATAATTTATTTTTATGTGCATTGGTGGTTTTGCCTGCATGGATGTCTGTGTGAGGGTGTCAGATCTTGGGAGATAAAGACAGGTGTGAGCTGCCATGTGGATGCTAGGAATTGAACCATGGGCCTCTGGGAGAGCAGTCAGTGCTCTTAACTGCTAAGCCCTCTCCCCAGCCTGATGATGCACTTTTTAAACAAGAAAAGCATAACCTTCATTTAGGCTGTCTCCCGTCCCTTGCCACAGCGGCAAACATGTTTTGTTTGGGAAATTTGACATTTTTGTTCTTGTTTTCATCTTCCCAGTGATGGAGATGGAATCTGGGGCCACCTCTGTGCTGGGTAAGAGCTCTCCTGTGGAACCACACCCAGACCTCAGCCTTCTTAGTAACATCTCAAAATCAGATTTTTCCGTAAAACTGTTTTAAGTGTTCCGGAATATCTTTGTTCTACTTCCGTCTCTGGTAAAACGGGACCATTCTCCTAAGAGACAACTCCAGCACCTGGAGCTACTCACGTCAGGTCCCCAGTGTCCTGTTGTGCCTGCCATATCCCCAGCTGGCCATCAGATGCTGTTTGTCACTGGTTGGCATCACTCACTGCAGGATCCCCGCAGGTGTGTTTGAGCCGCAATCCCACAGAGTTAGGATTTTGCTCTGCCGTGGGTCCCAGGCCATCCTGTTCTGTTCCCTCTGTTCCTCTGCTTGCTCGCTCCCACCCTCCTGGCTCTCAGGAGACCTGAGCACTTGTGGAGCTGCTGGGCCCTGACTTCTTGCAGAGGAGCCATATCCACTCTGATGATACATGGCAATGCATGGTCTGTCCCGGGAAGCAAAAGCCACTAGGATGGGCCCATGATGTGAAGAAGTTCCCCAAAGAGTCATTCTCTTCTCTAAGTGAAGTGGAATAGCAGGGACAGGATACTGACCTTCCCTAGCCCTCCCCTCTCACCCTTTCTTCCCTGTTTTCCCCTACCCTCCCTATCATGGCCAGTAGTCAGATCTCCTGGGTGGCAAGGCAGCCGCCCGACTGGAGGGGGCCCAGGAGGGTGCTTCACTGCTCACTGTCTTCCGGGGAGCCCCTCCAATTGGGCTTTGGGCTCCGACCTCTAAGAGCTGGTCTTCTTTGTGATGTATCTATTGCTCAGAAGAACCTGGGTCCTGATAGGCTGTGCTTCTAGGAGCTGCTGAGCCATGTGTCCCCTGGGGCCAGTCACTCCACTAGCTGGACCCCCTTTAGGGAGCTTTTCCTGGGCTACCTACGTAGCTCAGTGGTAGAGCCCTTGCCTAGCTTGCTCAAGGTGTCTGTTTCTATCCCCAGGACTGCAAAAGAGGGGTGGGGAGGTGGGGTTCTTGAGGCTGACCACCTAGGGAATGGGGCTGCTGGCCGGGAAACGCCCCACCAGCTATCTCCTGGAAGCACCACCTCCTTTGCCTGGATGCGGCTGGTCTTGCACAGAACTGTCTCTCAGAGGCACCACTTCCTGGCTATGCCACAGCCTTCTTCTGGGAATGCCACCGGAGCTTAGAACTAACTGTGCAGCGGAGGGTCTGGGCTGTGGCCTCAGGCCACCCTTCTGGGCTGCTTTGTGCGGTAGACGCAGACTGCTGGAAGAAAATTTCGAGGATTTAAAAAAACAAAAACAACAACAACAACAACAACAACAAAAAACAGTTCCATGTGACCCCAAATGCCTGGGAGCCATATTTCCTGAATTCAGATTCCTGCTCATCCCTTGGCTGCTGGGTGCCCTTGAGGACAATTCTAGGTGGTAGAGAGAACTGAATTAAATCAGTACAGGAAGCAATTGACACTCAAGCAAGGGCTCAGGCAGGGAAGCTACTGTATGGGTGATAGAAAAAAAACAAGAAAAAAGAGGGGAGGTCCCGTTTCCTTAGCTCAAGTGGCCCACTCACCCCAAATCCTATAGGTAGATATGGGTTCGTTTAGGCAGCCCTGATGTCTAAGGTTTGGGAATTTGTGTCTTGCCTGTCCATAGCAGTTTGGCAGGGAGGAGGAGGGGAGGGGGAAAACACTCAATTAGGCTAGGCCAAGATGGCCGAAGCAGGTCTTTTGATGGTGCCAGATGCTGCCCTTGGCCAAAGACAGGCCCTCTTCATTCGCTACATAAACACAGCAGGACGGAGCCTGCTACACCGAAACCCATACAAGGCCTTGGGACTGCGCACCAACTCAGATCACGGGGATGCAGGGGGTTCACCTCCTCCAAGGAAGGGGCAGGTTTAGGAGCGAAACCAGGGAGCTATTTCGAGAAGGTGTCAAAGGCCGGAACACTAAAATTAGAGCCTTGGTTCCTAAAAAGACATTGGCGCCAACCAAGGTCTGAGAGGGGGGCTCTTCAGTGCGGAATGTGACCCCAGGAAGCGCTCTGGCGATCCTGGGCAATGAGGTCAGCCTGCAGGACCAATGGGACCAGCCACCACCCTTGGTCACGTGGTAGTCACGGGGACCTCGCCTCTGGCCAGCCCTGGGGCTGCTTCCAACCACTTTCCCTGTGTACCAAGCCCGGAGAGGCGAGGGGGCAGAGCTGCGGGTGCAGGACTGACCTTCCTGGCTGCGCTTTTCCTTTTTTGACTGTCCTTTGTGCTTTTTGTTCCATCCTGGGCATAGGAGTAGGAGGGGCGCGTGCTTGGAAGAGGCAGCCATCTTGGAACCTGGTGTTTTGACCTGAGAGATGAACCAAGAGGGGTCCCCAGCCTAACTGGCCTTGGTTTTCACCTCTGTCACACAAGGGGCCTTCGTTCTTCTCTCCATTCAGGCCTGTGGCAATGCCACCTCAGGAATCTGGCTGCAGAGGAGAAGTCCTTATGAAGCCACCTTCCAGGGTGAGACACCAACAGCTCTGAGTCTGGCAGAGCTCTTCTCAGCCTCCCCGGGGCCCAGAACCACAGGGAGTTCTGATTACCAGCCCACCTGTGACCAGGGCGTTAGCGTAGCTCTCCCGCTGCCCTCCTAAGCTGGATCATCCAACGTCATCCTCCTCCTCAAGGCCTGGAGGGGTGGCTTAGTGGTTAAGAACGCTGTCTGCTCTTACAGAGGAAGTGGGTTTGGTTCCCAGTGCCCACATGGCAGTTCCTAACTGTCTGTCGCTCTAGTTTCATCCAGTTCCCGGCATCTGGTACCCTCTGCTGGCCTCTATGGCCACTGAATGCATGTGGTGTAGTCTTCCAGGCATGCAGATAAAATACACTACATATAAAGTAAATATATCATTTTAAAGTTCAAGTTTCTTTTTTTCTTTTTATTATTTATTTATTTATTTTGTTTTTTTCGAGACAGGGTTTCTCTGTAGCTTTGGAGCCTGTCCTGGAAATAGCTCTTGTAGACCAGGCTGGCCTTGAACTCACAGATATCCACCTGCCTCTGCCTCCCGAGTGCTGGGATTAAAGGCGTGCGCCACCACTGCCAGACAAATTTCTTTCTTTCTTTTATTACAATAAATCGAAACCAGTTCTCTGTGGCTGGCTATCACTCTTCTAGACCTAACTTCAGGTATTCTTCACTACCTACCCTGGGGCTTTTTACTTTGCTGTTTTTGTTTGTTCCCCACCACTGGTTTCTGGGTTTGGGTGGTTAACTGTGAGCGCCAACCTTCACCATCAATGTAATAACAAAGCACCACCAACAAAATTGACTAGCCTTTTCTGTGTGTACGTGTGTGGGGTGGGGCAGGGAGACAGGGTCTGTGATCCACACCTGAACTCACTCAAGCTGGCCAACCACGGCTCTTCACTCTTGCGAGTGCGGGCATCACAGGCTTGAGACACCATACTGTGGCCTTCAGAGACCTTTTCGGGTCACGTGGGTGTCAGCGGGTGTTTGCTGAGCTCCGCCCTGGGAGCAGGAGTGAGCCCTTCTCTAGCACTCCCGGGGACCCTCATCCCAGTGACACTTTTTCCCTAGCAGGGCTGGCAATCATCCTTCCCATTACCCTACTTCCCACTTCTCATCCCCACTCCCCACTGGGGTCTTGGTAGACAGAAGAAGGCCCCAGGCTTGATGGGTGGTGTCTGCCTGGGCAAGGCACAGGAGAGTGGTGATACCCATACGTACACGTACCCGCCACCTGTGCTGGGCACTTTGCCCATTTTTTTCTGCCTGCCCCGACTGTGGCCACAACTCTGGCTTTGGTCCAAGTACTTGCAGGCTCCTCTGGGTCCCACGTGGGCTGAAGAATTCCAGGAATGTGTCACAGCTGCCGAGAGCTCTTCAGTCTCTGCCTGTGACCTCTCCTGTGACTGCCTCCAGAGCTCTGTGAAGAGGAGCCTTGTGGGTGGGCGGTCTGAAGACCCTGGGCTCCAGCGGTGGTCCTGAGAAGCAACCCGGTGTGTGGGGTGCTCACAGGTGGAAGCCAGTGATCACAGACGGCTATCAGTAACCCCCTCAGTCTCCCAGTGACCGGGAAAGACACCAGCATTGCAATGCATTGTGGGACTTGAGTATGTCAGGAACTGCTCTGGGAAGTTCACAGGTTTCAGCTCTTTTAACCCTGACTTGGAGAGGGAGCCCCCACAAATGTACAACAACCTTAGCAGGAAGCCACAGCCTTACCTGAAGGGACCTGCCAAATCTGGGAGCTCCTGCCTCAAATATGTAGGTGTGAGAGATGCCTAGGGAGCCTGAGAACCCGACAGATCTGGCTGTGCCCTGGGCCACCCTGGTCTGTTTGCTCCATGACGCCAGGCGGTTCTGCTCATGGGTGAATGCAGGTACTCTTGGGGTTCAGAAGGGGGTGAATCCCCTGAACCTGGAGTTACAGGTGGTTGTGAGTCACCTGGCCTGGGTACTAGAAACCAAACTGGGGTCCTCTTCAAAAAGAGACTAAAGCTAATGCCTGCAAATAGATAAATATGTAAGTCCTAAGAAGAATAGTTGTCATGTGCCACAGATCTCTTGAAATGGCAGATGCTAAGAGAATTTCAATGTATGCGGTAGGTGTCTTAGTGAGGGAGACACCAGGACCGTGACAATTCTCATAAAGAAAACCTTTAATTGGGGTAACTGGCTTACAGTTTCAGATGTTCAGTCCATTATCAGGGCAGGGAGCATGCGTGCACACAGGTAGAAGAGGTGCTGGATCTGAGAATGCTGCCTCTTGACTCAGGGGCAACAGGAAGTTGATGGACTGTCACACTGAGTGAAACTCAAGAAAAGAGACCTTAAAGCCTTCCTCCCTCCAGTGACACACTTCCTTCGACAAGGCCACACTTCCTTGGGCATTTTTGTTCAAATCACCACATTCCACGCTCACTTCTGTGGCTCTGATACCTCACCTTTGCCCTCACTGCCACCGCTCTCCTTTTTTACTTGGATTTCTTCATGTCCAAACATCCCCTTTAAATTTATTTTTGTCTTTTCTAAATGGCCCTATTGTTTAAATATTTATTTATTTGTATTAGATGTCAGGAGAGGGCAGTTCTGCTCATGGGTGAATGCAGGTACTCTTGGGGTTCAGGTATTGAGTCTGGATCTGCTAGAAGAACAGCCAGGGCTCTTAACCACTTTCTCCTGTTCTGTGTTTGTGGGACAGTGTCTCATGTAGTGTGAGCTGGCCTCAAACTGCCCATGTTAGTCCCTGCCAGCCCCATCCCACCCCCACCCCATACCAGCCCCCCATGCCAGCCCCACCCCACTTGTGGATTGGCATCTCTAGCCCCTGTGTTCCAGCCCTGGGGTTTTCTGCTTGAGCACAGTGGAGAGTTGGGGCTGGATAGTTATAGTGAAAGGCCGCCCTGTCCTCAGCAGGTGTTCAGTAATTTCCCTGGCCTTCACCCACGAGATGTAGACAGTGCCCCCTTCTCGTTAGTGATAGGAATAATGTCTGGGCGTGCTGCCCTCAACGGTCAACAAGGGACCCATTGAAAACAGAGATGAGTGGAGACAGGGGCTCTGGATACCTGCATAGCCACCACTGTGCTGAAGGAACCCTCCTCCTCTCCTTCTTGCTCATGTGTTATCTAGGGTCACCTCGAGGTGTCTAGTGGTGGCCATAAACAGGCAGTCTGGAGCCCAGGATGGACGGCAAGGGAGGCCGCAAAACCACAGCAGCTTGGACGTTTGCTGACAACTCAGACTTATCAGGGTGGGAGGCCCAGGCTAGACTTGCAGGCTGTGGGGCTTTATCAGCTGCCAGAGTGACAGAGTTCACAGCCATGCTGTGGCTTCCACAGGTGCTGACAGCCAGGAGCTCCGGGAAAACAACTTCTCCACATCGCCAGCTCCCAGCCACCAGGGAGGCAAGCTGTGCCAAGCCCAAGCAGGAGGGGCATACCCCAGGGACACTGAGGAGACGAGCTAGCGTTCACAGAGTGGGAGTGGGGGGACAGAGGCTGTGATCATGAGCTGAGGGACTGATTTTTCTTTCTTTCTCCTTTCAGAGATGTTATAATATGTTCACAGTCCACAAAACTGCAGAATTTAAGCCCAGAAATGGTAGCACACTTCGCGGGATCCCAGCCCTCAGGAGGTGGAAGCAGGAGGCTATCTTGGACTACATAGTGAGTTCAAAGCCAGCCTGGGCTAGATGAGACCCTTTGTCACAAGCAAACAAACAAACCAAAAAGGAGCGAGGAATGCTTGCTGGCAGCCAGAGAGCAGAGAAAAGAGGTGTGGCTAGACAGGTGAAGGAATAAAACTAACTCTGTCTGTCTGTCTGTCTGTCTGTCTGTCTGTCTGTCTCTCTCTCTCTCTCTCACACACACACACACACACACACACACACACACTCCTCACGGCCCTCCATCACTGTCCTGTCTACCTTCTGGATTAATGTCTTGTAGCTGCTATGACTAATTGCCCAAAATGTGGTGGTTTTAAGCATCACAAATATTAATTTATTTTGTGAGTATATCTATTTAGAGACAGTATCTCACTCTATTATCTCATTTTTTAGCTTGGTTGGCCTTGAACCTGTTATGTAGTCCAGGCTGGCCTCAAACTTGCAGAGATCTTCTTGCCTCAGCATCCTGAGTGCTGGGATCGCAGGGCTATAGTTTTTGCCCCAGTTAACCAGAGAGAAGGGCTTCTTTTCCTTCCATGGCTCTTCAGTCCTCCCTCTCTCTATCCTGTCTCAACATGGCAGTTTATTATTATGAAGATAGCTCTTACATGCTAGAAGGATCTCACAGCCAAGTTAATAGCACACCTGGAGGCCCCTTAGGACTCAAGACTTGATATCCTGTTGTGTATATAGCCTGTTAATTCAATCTGCCTTTAAAACAATGTAACAAGCTGGGCGATGGTGGCGCATGCCTTTAATCCCAGCACTCGGGAGGCAGAGGCAGGCGGATCTCTGTGAGTTTGAGACCAGCCTGGTCCACAGAGCTAGTTCCAGGACAGGCTCCAAAGCCACAGAGAAACCCTGTCTCGGAAAAAAAAAAAAAAAAACCCAAAAACAATGTAACAGCCAACCTTACTTGCCTTGGTTTCCCCATGCAATCAGCTTTTACGACCTGAGCTAATGCATAGCTTTAATCTTCAGTTCGACACTCCTCCATGCCCTGACCCAGAGTAATGCTTGTGTGTGGATGTGTGTATGCCAATAATTTCCTGAAGACATCACACAAGTGGAAAGCAACCTTGTACAATAAATATCCACGACGACTGTTGAAAGCAGCGTGGAGCTGGTGTGTCTGCAGGACTGTTTGTCATCCGGGTCAGCTGGAGTCACTAAGTTTCATCCCTCCTAATACTGTTAAAGATTTCTATAAAGCATCCCCATTTCTTCCCCGTGTGACGCTTTCTGTGCTGTTCAATGAAAATAGAGAGTAAAGTCCTCTGTTAGGGACAGACAGCATACAGTCGAGACGGCAATCAGGAAGGCACAGTTAAAGACTCTTACAACACACGATAGATGATGTAAACATATGATCCAAACAAACAGAAAACACAGGGAGAGACGTGGAGAATTCAAACCCGGGCTTGCTCTCGGTCAAACAACTCCAAGAGAGAGCTGTTGATTTCTTTTCTTTTGTGACACCGATGCAGTTTGGTGACTCTGTGGCTCTCTTTAATGTGTCTAACCCAACAGGGCTTAGGAAGGTGAATGAGACACTTCTGAGCCCTTGTCAGGGCTCAGGTTTTTTTTTTCCAGACTTTTATCTTCCATATAGGTGACGTTATATGAATCCACGAGAGCCTGAGTAAAAAGATATCAAAGACCTATTAGGGAACACTCATGAATAACAAGGTAGCAAGCCACTGTGGTCTTCTGTTCTGCCCTGAGGTCAATGGATGCAGTGATTCGATCTCCGGCCATCAGACAAGAGAGCGAGAGAGCCCCTTCTCTTCCTTATAAGAGATCATGTCAGCACGTAGAAACCACGCCCTAAGGTTGGTACTCCAAAACTATTGGCAGAAGGAATTCCCACAATACTTCCACATCTGGACAGATGGGCTCCAGTCTTCAAGACACCAAGACATACTGTTGATATGAGCAGAAGTCAAAGTGTACACCTGTATTGATGTTACTCCAGGGAAAGGGGTTGACATTTTCTCCACTAAAGCCAGAGCCTGGGTGTCTGGGCAGAGCGGTGAGAGGTCAGTCAGAGACGTATGTGTCTTAGTTACTTTTCTATTGCTGTAAAGAGACACCATGACACAAGGCAACTTATGGAAGAATCTACTGGGGGCTTGCTTACGGTTTCAGAGGGTTTGTCCGTCCATTACCTTTGTGGTGGGGAGCATGGCAGCAGGCAGGCAGGCATGGTGCTAGCACAGTAGCCAAGAGCTTACATGTTGAGACAACAACCAAAAGAGAGAGAGAGAGAGAGAGAGAGAGAGAGAGAGAGAGAGAAGAGAGAGAGAGAGCTAACTGGGAATGGTGTGGGCTTTTAAAACTTCAAATCCCACTGATGTGGGATGCCCTTCTGTATGCTGTGAATATGTTTTATTACCATTGGTTAATAAAGAAGCTGCTTTGGCCTATAGCAAGACAGAATATAACCAGGCCAGAAATCCAAACAGAGGGTCAGGGAGAAAGAAGGCAGAGTAAGGAAGATGTCAGCAGTTGCTGGAGAATCAAGATGTGAGGTAACAAGCTACATGCCTCATGGTAAAATATACAATAATAGAAATGGGTTAATTTAAGTTGTAAGAGCTAGTTAATAATAAGCCTGAGCTAATAGACCAAACTGTTTGTGATTAATATTAAGCCTCAGAGTGGTTCTTTGGGAACTGGTGGGTGGGAGAGAAATCTCCAGTTACAGCCCACTCTCAGTGATGTCCCTCCTCAAACAGGTCTATACCTTCTAATCTTTCCTGAACAGTTCCGCTAACTTCAAACCAAGCATTCAAACATTTGGGCCTTTGAGGGCCTTTCTCATTCAAACCACCATATTCCACTCCCTGACTCTCACATGCATGTAGCTACATCATAATGGAAATGTATTTGGTCCAACTTCAGAACTCCGCATAGTCTTTCAGGACGGTTTAAAAGTCAGTTCAAAGTCTCTTCCAAGACTTAAAACCATCTCACCCCCACCCCTCTTTTTTTCTTTCTTTCTTTCTGAGACAGGGTCTCTCCACACGGTCCTGGCTTTCTTGGAATTCACTACGTAGACCAGGCTGGTCTTGAACTCAATGGAGATCCACCTACCTCTGCCTCCTGAGTGCTAAAATTAAAGGCATGAGCTACCATGTCTGGCTCAAGGCAATCTCTTTAATGTAAAATCAAAAAGCAGATTACATACTTCCAACATACAGTGGCACAGAATATATATTACCATTCCAAAGTGGAGGAGAAGGACACAGTGAGGAAAAACTAGATTAGAAACAAAACAAAAACCCAGCAGGACAAACTCCAAATCCTGCAGTCCCATGTCTGATGTTCAAAGGTTTAGGTGACTCTCCCTTCCTAGCTTTGCTACCTACAACCCCCCTCTCCCTCTCCCTCTCTCTCTCTCTCTCTCTCTCTCTCTCTCTATCTCTCTATCTCTCTCTCTCTCCTTCTCCCTCTCTCTCTCTCTCTCCCTTCCTCTCCCTCTTCCTCCCCCTCCCCTTCCTCCCCTTCTCCCTCTCTCTCTCCTTCTCCCTCTCCCCCTCTCTCTCCCTCCTCCTCCCTCTTCCTCCCCCTTCCCCCTCTCCTTCTCCCTCTCGCCTTCCCCCCCTCTCTTTCTCTCTCTCTCTCTCTCTCTCTCTCTCTCTCTCTCTCTCTCTCTCTCGGGCTGGTTCCACTCTCTGTCTGCAGCTCTCCTTGGCAGGTAAACCACATCTCTGGCACCTCCAACATCCTGGGGTGGCTAACTCAGTCCAGGCTTCACCTTCACAGCTCCATTCAAGTCTTTTGAAGTCTTTGATGCAAGGATGGCCTCAGCATCTGTAACCAAAACCCTCCTCCTCTTGTGTCTTTCATGGCTCTGAAAGCAGACTATAAATGAAGCTGCCAAGGCCTCTGCCTGTTGGGAGGGAACCTGACCCTTTCCTCCACTCACATTTGCTTAAGCTTTGCTTTCTCGACACTTTCCCTTCGTCAACTAAGTTTTCTTTTGTTTTAGGAGCAAAAGACGCCTTAAGCATGTCCTTTCTGCAAGTGGGAAACTTGAGATCCCTTGCTGAGGGCCCCACTCCCTTATTCCTTTCACGTTAGGCTTTGCTTTAAATTTCTCATTTCTTTGAGCGCAAGACTTGTCTCCAACACCGAATCTCCTGGTGCTTTCTTTCCTCCTCGAACTGTCCATTTTATGGTTCTTTTTCCTCCGCTTGCTCATCGTAGCCCAGCATGGGAGTGGTGACTAATGACCACAAGACAGAGTCACCCTGGAGCTGGTTTTGAAATCTCCTCTGTCAATGAGTTTTGTCCCAAACTCTAATTTAGCTCCAGGCAGATTCTTAGGACAAGGACAAAAACCAGCCACATTCTTTTCCAAAATGTCACGAGAATGGTCTCTAACCCAGGGTGAAATGTTGTTCTGCTCGGAAACGTCCTAAGCTGGGATTCCATAGCACATTGCTGTCAGCGCCATGGTCTTTCAAGCTGCTACTAAGATGGCCCATTGGTCCCCACTTATGGCAATCAATGGTTTCCCAGAGTCCCAGAGTTGTCTACATTTCTTCAAAACACAGCAGTATCCCACTCCTGGTACTAACTTCCTGGTTTCTATCCTATTGCTGTGAAGTGGCACCGTGACCAAGGAAACTTATTTAAAAAAAAAAAGTGTTTACTGAAAGCTTGCTTGCAGTTTCAGAGAGGTGGTCTATAAGCAACATGGTTGGAGCACGGCCGGTGGCAGGCAATGTGATGTGATGTGGTCGGCAGGTGAGGGAGAGTAGCTGAGAGCTTACGTGTTGAGACAACCACCACGAGGCAGAAAGAGAACTAACTGGGAATGGTGTGGGCAATGTTCTTTCTATGGGATCCTATGGAAGTAAAATGATTTTTAAATTCCAAGATTACTGTCTGGAGCTGGGCGGTGGTGGCGCATGCCTTTAATCCCAACACTTGGGAGGCAGAGGCAGGCGGATCTCTGTGAGTTCGAGACCAGCCTGGTCTACAAGAGCTAGTTCCAGGACAGGCTCCAAAACCACAGAGAAACCCTGTCTCGAAAAACCAAAAAAAAAAAAAAAAAGATTACTGTCTGGTATAATTGCAAATAGTCTCTTAAGTATTCAGTAAGGTTTTTCTGAGCTTCCTATTTGGAGTTCTGGCCAGAACATTGTAAAGAAGTGCACCATTTCAGCTAACCATGTTGGAACCATCTTGAGCAGCTGGACTCAAAACAGGTCTTATAATAGTGCTATCAGCAGCATGATATCATATTAACCAGGTGGAGTTGTTGTTGTGGGGCCCCATCTTCTTCCTGAAAACTTCAAAGATTACTGCAGGAAAATTGATTGTTCATTGTGGAAAACTTAAATATTATTTATACAGACATATATTCAATGAAAAGTATGAAAGAGACAAAAACAGGTATGAAGAAAAGTAAATTTTTTCTAAATTCTTTCTTCTTTCTGTCCATACCAGATGGCTCCTGACATGAGACAGATCACATTTATTTGCCAGATTTCATTCCTTTGAGTACCCTTTGGGTTAGTCCCTGCAGGTAACAGTGTTTGGTTATAGAAAGAGCAAGTAGGACATCTCTTTATAATCTCCTTAGCTTGTTGTCATGTAATAGAAAACTCTTTCTTTAAACCTTTGCTATTGACATGATGGGTTTTTTTTAATGGAATTCTGAGGCCTTCAACACACTTCTAATCAGAACTCAATCAATTTCTGCATTACCTTGTGCTAGAGGACCTGGCAGACCTGTATAGGATTGTATATTACTTATATGGGACAAAGCCTAGTCCTGATTATATCTTGAACCTGTATAAATAATGAAGTCAATTCTGTATCATCTAGTATAAATTCAGCAGTTTCAATATGCAAGACAACTCTGTTTATTGTGAATCAGTAACTTTATTAAGAGATTTTTTAAAAAAATCCTTTATCACCATGAGAATAGCATATTATTCTGCCTTCTGAACAGAATTATAAGGACTTCGTTCCACCTTACTTAAATCTTCTGATTTGTAATCTGCCTTTCCTGATTTATTTGCATCAGTATAGAATATACGGGCTCCAGCTATTGGTGTGTCCCATACAATGAGGGGAAGGATTCAAGTAGCTTTCTTTATAAGGTTAATTTTATCACTTTTGGGATAATTGCTATTAATCTTTCTTTAAAAATTAGCACAAACTCTTTGCCAAGGTTCATTGTCCCATCATTTTTTTTTTTTTGGTTTTTTTTTCGAGACAGGGTTTCTCTGTGGTTTTGGAGCCTGTCCTGGAACTAGCTCTTGTAGACCAGGCTGGTCTCGAACTCACAGAGATCCGCCTGCCTCTGCCTCCCGAGTGCTGGGATTAAAGGCGTGCGCCACCACCGCCCGGCTGTCCCATCATTTTTTAATTTCATCAGTAGTAAAAGGCACTATAATCTCTGCTGGGTTGACAAAGTCTCAATTTTCCTTTTATAATTGATTCAGAGAATTTTTCCACATAAGCTTTTAATTTTTTACTTGGCTTCTGTGGTAAAAATCTTCCCTTTGCATTAAAATTCCTGTAGAGGAAATTCTGGAAGGCAATATGGCTAAAATGCAATTAAGTTTTGGATTCACAGCCGGGTGGTGGTGGCACATGCCTTTAATCCCAGCACTCAGGAGGCAGAGGCAGGTGGATCTCTGTGAGTTCGAGACCAGCCTGGTCTACAAGAGCTAGTTCCGGGACAGGCTCCAAAACCACAGAGAAACCCTGTCTCGAAAAACCAAAAAAAAAAAAAGATTTGGATTCACCCTATGCACATGTGCTGCCTGTAATCTTTCTTCAACACCAATCAATTCCTTTTCCACTTCAGATGTTAATTCTCTGGGACTATTTAAGTCTTTATCACCATCTAGGGTTTTATTTAATTGAACTATTAGATCAAGTGTTATTCCAACAGCTGATTGTAGACAGGAAATATCTCCTAACAATCTTTGAAAGTCATTCAGAGTCTGCAATCGGTCTCTCCTAATTTGTGCCTTTTGTGTTCTAATTTTCTGTAAACCTATTTTATAACCTAAGTAATTGACAGACTCTCCTCTCTGTATTTTTTCAGGAGCAATTTGTAATACCCATTTTGGCAAAACTTTCTTTACGTCTTCAAACATTCTTCCTAAAGTATCTATGTTTGAATCAGATAGGAAAATGTTATCCATGTAATGGTAAATTATAGATTTAGGAAATTTTTTTATGTATTATTTCCAATGGCTGACTTAGAAAGTATTGTTATAGGGTAGGGATATTGAGTATTTCCTGTGGAAGGATGGTTTGCTGGTATCTCCTAGTAGGTTGAGAATTATTATAAGCAGGTACTATGAAAGCAGTTTTCTCTGTCTTTTTCTTGTAAATGTGTAGTGAAGAAACAATCCTTTAAATCAATAACTATAAGAGGTCATCCTTTTGGTTATAGAGAAGGCTGAGGAATTCCAGATTGTAGAGGGCCCATAGGTTGAATTGCCCTGTTGACAGCTCTTAGATCTGTCACCATTCTCCATTTACCAGATTTCTTTTTTACAACAAATACAGGAGAATTCCAAGGGCTGGTTGATTCTTCAATATGGTGAGCATCCAGTTGCTTCTGTATTAGCTGTTCTAAAGCCTGCCGTTTGTCTTCTGTTAAACTATTTAGCCCATATTGATTTCTCAGTTAACCATTTTAAAGGTAGGACCTTTGGTACCTCTAAAGGCTTGCTAGTTGCTTTGTGTTCTTGTACAGCCTGAATGGCTGGTGACCTTTGTGTATAGTACCTTATAATATCCTTCCCAGAATTATGAGTTTCTGGGACAGCAGGGATGTTAATCTGGGTATTTCATTGCTGCGACAGGCCACAACCCTGTAAATTCACTGCAATATTAGCCACATATGGCCTCAGCCTTCCTCTCTGTCCTTCTAGTCCTATGCATTCAATCCATCTTGTGCTTTGTTTCACTTGATATAGGTTCCAATTCCTAGTATTTGAACATCTGCGTCTTGAAGAGGCCAATTTGGATGCCAAGATTCTGGAGTAATGATACTTATATCTGCACCTGTGTCTATCAAACCCACAATTACAATGCCATTTATATGCCCTTCTTAGTTTTGGTCTTTGATCATTTATAGAAGTCTGCCAGACTATATGTTTTCTATTTCCTGTTGGAGTTTTTTTGATTCATCCTCCATGTTTATGCCATCATCCATAACAGTATGGTTTTTTACAGAAGGCTCTGGATTTTTTTCCTGGTGTGACATGTCCTCCACAGTGACTGGGAATGACTGGACAATTTTTGACTTGGGGACCTGTGAGAGCTCCCCACAGGAGTTTCCTGATTGTATTGGGTTGCTTTGTCTATCTTTTGTTGATCTGCATTCATTGGTACAATGTAGACTTTTGCCACACCTTCTTCATATACCTAAAGGTTGGTCTTCCTATTCTTGCCATTCCCAGAAGCGATATTATTCCTAGGAATTCCTTGTCTACAATTCCTTCTTAGATGTCCTATTTTACTACATTTGGCATTTTGATGCCTCATCATACCTTTGGAAATTGCTTCTCCTCCCCAAGATTCAGTATGATAGTCAAATGTCTCAATGTTCATTGTATGCAGGATCCATTCATCCATTGGTGCTAATTAACTTTAAAGGCCCAAGTATCTTTTTGCATTCTAAGTTGGTATTTTCAAAAGCCAGAGATTCAATAAGTACTCATCTAGCATCTGGATGTGTTATTCCTATTTGTACAGCCTTAGTTAATCTTTGTAAAAAATCATTAAAATGTTCTCTCTGGCCCTGTTTAACCCTGGTATATGATTCAATTCATTTTCCTATTCTTGAAGCCTGTCCCAAGCATTTAAGGCTGCTTTGTGGCATAGGGACAAGATTTGTTCATCATAAAAAGCTTGAGCCTGTGGGTCAGCATAAATGCCCTCACCAAGAATCTAATCTTGGGAAGTCTCAAGTCCTTTTGCTTTTCCCTGTTGATCTAAAATTTTAGCCTCTTTTCTGAAATAACATTTAAACATCAGTTTGCCACTGACCACCCCAGCCAGGTATGGGGTTTTCTGGGATGTGGTTTCTTGAAGACTAGGTGAGTAAGGATTCAGGAGTGACAAACAGAAACAAACACAGGGGCAGTTTGAATCTTAGTGTATTTTGCAGTTCTCAAGCAGGGGTTTTTTATACAAGAAAATCAGGTATTGCAATTTTATTTTATTTTTTTGAGTAGAATTAATTTTTATTTGAGTTATTTTTCAGTGTGTCAGAATATATCGAGTAAGATTTTAGTAGTTTTTTTTTAATTAAAAATTTCCACCTCCTCCCCTCCTCCCATTTCCCTCCTGCTCCCTCCATCTCCCTTCCCCTCCCTCTCCAGTTCAAAGAGCAGTCGGGGTTCCCTGCCCTGTGGGAAGTCCAAGGTCCTCCCCCCTCCATCCAGGTCTAGGAAGGTGAGCAGCCAAACAGACTAGGCTCCCACAAAGCCATTACATGCAGTAGGGTCAAAACCCAGTGCCATTGTCCTTGGCTTCTCAGTCCTCCTTGTCAGCCATGTGAAGGGGGTCCGGTCTGATCACATGCTCCATCAATCCCAGTTCAGCTGGCCTTGGTGAGCTCCCATTAGATCAGCTCCACCATCTCAGTGGGTGGGTGTACCCCTCGCGGTCCTGACTTCCTTGCTCATGTTCTCCCTCCTTCTACTCCTCATTTGGACCTTAGGTGCTTGGTCCAGTGTTCCAGTCTGGGTCTCTGTCTATAGCTTCATCCATCGCCAGATGAAGTTTCTATGGTGATATGCAAGATATTCATCAGTATGGCTATAGGATAGGGCCATTTCAGGCTCCCTCTTCTCAGCTGCCCAAGGATTTAGCTGGGGATATCTCCATGGACACCTGGGAACACCTCTAGAGTCAAGTCTCTCGCCGACCCTAAAATGGCTCCCTTAATTAAGATATATACTTCCCTACTCCCATATCCACCTTGCCTCCCTCCCAACTGTCCCATTCCCCCAAGCTCTCCCCATCCTCCCCTTCTCACTTTTTTCTCCCCATTTCTCCTTACCCCCATCCATCCCCACCCGGTATTACAATTTTAAAAGATGTGTCCAGTGAAGCAGTCACAAAGAATAATTATCATAATCATCTGGCACAAGAAAACACAAAATCAATCAGGTATTACATTTTCTAAACAGTGGGTTCAAAGAATCAATATGAATAGAACAGATAACATCATAATCACTAAACAGAATAAAATACAAAAAAATCACTTATAGTTAACGGCAAACTTTCAGGAGCTAGTTCAAAAAGTCTTCAAGGGCACACTTGGTTATGACCCCTAGGTCATGATCAAGTTAATAAATTTCTATGAGTAATCCTTATCTAACATCTAGCTTTTGTCTTATTAAAAATCCTCAAAGTTCAACTTAAAACTATACTTAAACAATGCTTTCTATACCACAATGTAAGAGCCAACCTCATCTACACATGCATAGCCATACAAGTTCATATATTGTTGGGAGGATATTCTATCAAAGTATTATTTTGTAATTATGTAAATGATTATGAAGCAAAGCATTGAATCTCTCAGAGAAGAGGTCATGGCCAGTGACCCCATTTCAAGGGGTGGCTTCTTATCCAATTTTCTCGCTTAAAATCTTGGCCCAGGCTATCAGGAACATCTCGTAAATATAGAAGAGGAATAGAAGAAGATAAAGCAGACAACCTGCCATGAGAACTACAGCTCAATGTTTTTCTCTGGCTAGAGAGTTCCACAACCGGTTCCAGGAAACCTCCTCCCTTTGGAGTCTAACGCCTTGGCCTGTGGAACTTGTCACACAGAATCTACTGAGATTGGTGTGGCATCAGTTGAGGCCCATCATCCACAACTGCTGAAACTAACTGAAGTCAGTCCTGTGGTGTCACCTTAATGCTAGAAGCCCATGTCTTTATCATCTCCCTAACAAATGCAGAATGCAATCCATAAGCTACTATTGCTTGCTTAATTTCTTTTAGATCATTCATTCCTATAGGTATCCATCTACCTTCTTTGGATCCTTTTGGGCCCTTAGAACTTGATGCTTTGTCAGAGTAGATTACAGGGTAGGAAGCTAAAACCCTGAGTAAGTCATCTCTGACAGCTACTGGTGATGTTAAATCCTGTCCTTGTGCCCCTTCCCCTGCTCATCTGCTCCAATAATTTCAATTGTTTCAAATCTTTTTACTATTGTCTTTTGTAAAGCCTGAATCTCCTGGCCTGTATATATTTCTAGTGATTTCATTGAGGCACTTAGCAACTGGTCCTCATTCTGCACATGTGATTCCAAGGTCTGAAGTTTTTCCTTTAAAGGTAATACCTCATCCTTGGACATTATTTGGATAGTCAGCAGATTGCCTTCCTGGAGTGATGTAGGAGTGTCATATATCAATCTGTTGATTTCATTGGCTAAGTAATAAACAAACTGCTTGGGCTCATAGCTTAGAACATAGGTGGATGGAGTAAACAGAACAGAATGCTGGGAGGAAGAGGAAGTGAGCTCAGAGACTCGACAGCTCTCCTCTCAGGGGCAGCCATGCCCCGCTCCAGGGCAGACACACGCGATGAAGCTCCGACCCAGGATGGAGGTAGGCTAGAATCTTCCCGGTAAGACCGGTGCTCACAGATTATTAGAAATGGGCTAGTCCAGGTGTGAGAGCTAGCCTAGAAGAGGCTAGATAGAAATGGGCCAAGCGGTGTTTAAAAGAATACAGTTTCCATGTAATTATTTCGGGTAAAGCTAGCCGTGGGGGCGGCCGGGTGCTGGGGACGCAGCCCCGCCGCTCCTATTTCAACACTGGAGAGATACTCTATCTGCTAACCTATCATAACTTTTTTTTTTTTTTTTTGATTTTCAAGATAGGGTTTCTCTGTAGCTTTGATGCCCTTCCCGGAACTAGCTCTTGTAGACCAGGCTGGCCTCGAACTCACAGAGATCTGCCTGCCTCTGCCTCCCGAGTGCTGGGATTAAAGGCATGCGCCACCACCTCCCCGGCTCCTATCATAACTTTTTGACAAATTTTGATTGTCAAATTCAACAGTATGAATTATTTCAGATAATTTCTCAGTACCCTTTGACATCGATTCAATTTTTTCTGTCCAAGTAATGTGACCTTTTCAACAGTATTAATTTTTTCAAGTAATTTTTGATGGTATTAATCCTGTCAGCTAGCTGTTCATTATTAGTCTGTAAAGACTGTATCATTTCTAAAAGTGCCTCATTCTTGGCTCTGTTATCAAATCATTTCCTTAAGGATATAATATGAAGAAAAAACTCAGTCCCACTATCCAATAAATGGATGTATCACAATAACGATATAAGCCTTGCAGAATACAATCTATAGTATTAGCAAAAAAGTTACTCAAATTCTCTCTGGTAATATTGTCTACCATTATATCACTTTAATAAAATATTTACCTGGTATGAGGTCTGGTAAATTGTTTTAGGTATAATAATCTTTTTTTGTTTGTTTGTTTTTTCTAGACAAGGTTTCTCTGTAGCTTTGGAGCCTGTCCTGGAACTAGCTCTTGTAGACCAGGCTAGCCTCAAACTCACAGAGATCCGCCTGCCACTGCCTCCCGAGTGCTGGGATTAAAGGCGTGCACCACCACAGACCAGCTATAATAATCTTTATTGTCCAGCAGGTGTCATGGTTGCAGAGTCACGACTATTAGAGGTGCAAGTGGTGGCGATATGAACAGTCCTGAGCCACTTTGGTTTCCCCACCTTGGTGCTGGTTAAATACTGAGAAATAGGCTTTGTTTGACAAATTAAAAGTAATTATATCAATTCCATACATGGAGCAAGATGCCCAGAACTCAGGAGCCCGGAGTACAAAACGGTAGCTGCACAAGTCACTATGCGGCAGAGAATGCAGCAGTGGGGGGAAGGGTATGCGCAAGCTTGGGAAGTTTCCAAGTTGCCAATGCAGTTAACTTCACTGTGGTGGGGGTTTTACAAAAAAAAAAGAAGAAAAAAAACCCACCACCACCACCACAACAAACCACTTAGTAGGTAAAAGCAAGCCAAACGGGCAGGGGTGGGAAACTTTCAGGGTTGTGGACCGGTTAGGCCTTTAAGCAGGTTCATCCAGTCAGTACGGAGTTTGGATCCACGTGGGGCACCAAATGAAGATGCTTAAAGGAATTCCCACACCAGTTAAGAACTGAGTATAATAGAGGGTTATTTATTTAGGGATAGAATCAGAGATTACAGTCCTCTGCTCGAAGGGAGAACAGCAATTGAATCCCGTAGCTGGAAGAGAGGCCGGACGTACACTTTACATTGGCATATATAGTGTAAGAGGCCATGGCCAAGTGAGCAGGTAACTTAAAGGCTACTGGTTATAGGAATCCCTACAGCAAGGATCACTCACATTCAGTGGGACTTCACCTTCCCTAATGGCAGAGATCCAGTTTCTGAGCAAGGATGGATTCTGAGATTCTGGGTGGCCATGATGGGAGTCATCACTTTTCTTTGTATGATGCCCCTTTCTTTTCTTCTAATCACATTCATTTATCTTGTGTGCATGTCACACGTAGGACTCAGAGGACAGCCGTGGCAGCCATTTCTCTCCTTCCTCCATGTGAGCCCTGGGGATCAAACTTTGGTTGTTAGGTTTAGCAGCAAGCTTCTTTACTCCCTCAACCATCTCACAAGCCCTACGCATTCCTGATCTTATGTCACACCTTGCTTTCCCAGCCCCTTACGTTGCCCTGTGTGACCCTTTAAATAGGGAGAGGGCCAGTCCAGATATCAACTGTCCTGGAAGATTCAGCCAGCTTGATAAGGGAGGCTCAAAGTCTGAGTCTGAGCCATGATTGCTGCCTTCACTGGGGAGTAAGGTTATGGGAGAAGAGCCAGCTAAAAGGCTTTTGGAGTTCTTCCAAGACCTCCCCTTCCAGTGATGGGGCTGTCACAGGATTCCTTCCGGTATGTCATCCCTCTCCAGCACAGTGTGTCCTCCCTCCGAGGACCTCTATTAATATCCCCATGTGTGTGCCACTCACCTTCTCTGTCCTCACATGTGCCCCCTATTCCAAGCGATTCGTGAATGTGGCCACTCCCAGGGTGACCAGCACTCTCCTTCTCTCCTGTACCCCCTCTTTGCTTTTCTATCCCCCAACACCCATGGTTGACTGGCCATCATGGGGCTCACACTTGCAATAAGGGGTAGCCTCCAAAGGGATACAGTCATGTCTTAGCTGATGGAACTTGAACATGGGAGTGTGTCTGAAAGAAATGTTCTTGCATAAGCAGTGAATAAAAACATCACCAAGTAAGGTCCCCTGGATGTAAAGTAGACTCTAGATCCCAATGGAGATTGTCTTTTTTTTTCTTTTCACTGAGACAAGACTTTATATAACCCAGGCTTCATTGTGTAGTCAACGACGACCTTGAACCCTGATTGCCCTGTCTCTACACCCCCAAGTACTGGGTAACAGGTGTGTGCTACCACTCCCAGGATTTGCTCACTAGAGACCAAATCCAGTGCTTCAGGCCCTTAGCAAGCTCTGTGCCAGCAAAGCTACAGCCCCAGCCCTTATGGGGAAAGGGGGTTGAGAGAGTTTTACTAAGTAGACCAGGCTGACCTTGAACTTGCTTTGTGGCCCGTGTTGGCCTCAGACTTGCAGCCATCTCCCCGCCTCAGCCTCCTTAGTGTTGAAACCGTGGGCATCAGTCTCTATACCTAGCTCAATGACACAGAGAATGCTGCATGGAGACAGAAATGGGGGGGAGCTGTCTACAAGTCGAGGACCACCTGGAGTCACCAGCCCTCGGAAAAGGCATGGAAGTGTTCTCCACAGCTGGAGAGGTGGTGACAGCTGGCCTACACCTTGACTTTGGGTCACCACAGTCCCCAGCAACTTCACTTTTTCTCTTAGAGGCATCATTTCTAATCGCTAATCCAACTTCAGCATTTGGCTAATTGCTGTCTCCTTGCTCCTGGAATGTAAGTCTCTTTTAGGATTGGGATTTGGGGCTGGAGAGATGGCTCAGCCGTTAAGAGCACTGGCTGCTGCTCCAGAGGACCCAGGTTCAATTCCCAGCACCCACATGGCAGCTCGCCACTGTCTGTGACTCCAGCTCCAGTGAATCTGGCACATTTACACTGACATACATGAGAGCAAAGTACCAATGCACATAAAAATAAATAAAATCTCAAGTCAGGCAGTGGTGGCGCATGCCTTTAATCCCAGCACTCAGGAGGCAGAGACTGGTGGATCTCTGTGAATTCAAGGCCAACCTGGTCTACAGAATGAGTTTCAGGATGGACAGGCTCCAAAGTTACAGGGAAACCCTGTCTTAAACGCCCCCTGATGGAGGAAGGTCATTGGTTAAATAAAAAGAAACTACTTGGCCCTCACTGGTTAGAAGATAGGTGGGAGGAGTAAACAGAACAGAACGCTGGGAGGAAGAGGAAGTGAGCTCAGACTCCACAGCTCTCCTCAGAGACACCTCAGAGACACCTCAGAGAGACGCCATGCTCCCAGCTCCCAGGCAGACGCACGCGATGAAGCTCCAACCCAGGATGGACATAGGCTAGAATCTTCCCGGTAAGCGCACCTAGGGGTGCTACACAGATGATTGGAAATGAGCTAAATTAATATGTGAGAATTAGCCTAGAAGAGGCTAGATAGAAATGGGCCAAGCAGTGATTAAATGAATACAGTTTGTGTGTTGTTATTTCGGGCATAAGCTAGCATGTAGGCAGCCAGGGTGCTGGGGATGCAGCCCTGCCGCCCCTATTTACTATACCCTCCCAAATAATAATAATAATAATAATCAAACAAACAAATAAATAAATAAATAAATAAATATATTTTTAAAAAGACAGGGATGTCATCTCTTGTCCACTGCTGTCTCCACAGCCCAAACAGCAGAGCAGGTTTTGATACATGTTTATTAATGGATAAATGAGAGACTTTCTCGTATAAGTGCAGTTACTACAGAGACGTGCTATGGAGTGCTCACTTCTGGGTGACCATGTCCACTTTCCCTGTCCCTGTAGGGGGACAAGCTGCTAGAGTTTCCAACTGGAAAGACCTGGAGACTAACCAGTCACTTCCTGACCCCTGTCCTTTTTAGAGCCTCCAGTCCCCTCTGAGCTATCAGGCGGGAATGGGTCATGGGCTCTTCATAGCCTGACCCAGTGCCACAGTGAGACTCTGCAGGCCAGGAACAAGGGCTGAAGACAGTCATCTGTGAGTCATCCCTTCTGCTCAGGGCTGGTACGTCCTAGCGCCCTGCTCAGAGATAGTAGCTGAGGGTGTGTGACAAGCCAAACGGACAGGACATCCTAAAATAAGTCTCTAGTAGGGTCATGTGACTTCCCTAGCAGGGTCATGTGACTGCCTTGGCTCCTTCTTGTCCCATTTCCGTTCTCTGAAGCCCTTTCATCTTCTCCATGTGAAGGGACAGCTCAGCTACTCGGTCCCAGGGCAATGAGAGAGTGGTCTCGGGGGCAGTCATGAGGGCCATTGAAACTCAGAAGTGGGAAGGGTGGCTCAAGGATGTGGCTCAGTTGGCAGAATGCTTGCTTAGCGTGCGGGCAACCACTCTATTAACTACAGCCCCTGACGGAGTGCCAAATGCAGGATCTCACAGCAGCTACACAAGCACACTGACAGGGAACTGTTCCCCTGGCCTTCCCACTGAGATTTGTTTTTACTTGTGCAGAGGCCAACCAAACGCCATGGCTGGGGGATACACATAGAAGATTGGCACCAGAAGCCACCATGCTTTGGGTGACTTTTTATGCAGAAGACAATCATCCAAGCAACTGAAGAGTGGGAGCGTTCCTCCTGAACAGAGCTCAAGGTACAGAGCCTGCCTAGGATGCTGGAAGCCCTGCGGTCAGTCTCCAGCCAGCATGACACAGGCCTGGTGGTGTGCGGAAACAGGAAGATCTGACATGTTAGGCCAGCCTGGGCTAACCTGTTTCATATACTCCTTTAATGACGACACTCTGGGAGCAGACACAGGTAGATCTCTGTGAGTTCAAGGTCATCCTTGTCTACAAAGTGAGTTCCAGGTCCACTAAGGACTCACAATCAGACCTTGTCTCAAACAAGCAACAACAAAATAAATGGGGGCTAAAAGAGGTGTCAAATCCCCTGGAGCTGGAGTTACAAGTGGTTGTGAGCCACCATGTGGGAGCTGGAAACTGAACCTGGGTCCTCTGGAAGAGCAGCTAGTGCTCCAAACCACCCCAGCTACCTCTCCAGCCCTGGGGATTATTTTTACTGTGTTAATTGAGATGAGAAGACCCTACCCACTGTGGGTGGCACAATCCCATGGATGAGATCCTGGACTTTGTAAGTGGAGAGAGAACACATGAATTCACTGTTTGCTTCTTCCTGGTTGTGCTTCAAGCACCTGCCACTGAAACATGATTAAATGAAGCATGATTAATAAAAACTCAGGGCCAGAAATTGGGGTTCAACCTGAAGATCTAAAAAGCAAAACAGGCAGCCACTGGCTCTTACCTTGACCTCAGTCTGAAATGGCGATTCTGCCTCCAGGAATCTCAGAATGAGACTGTGTGTTTGAGAACTATCCCCCCCCCCATTTTATACTACTCTCTAGGGCTGGGATTAAAGGTATACACCACCATCATTAAAGGCATGCACCGCCCAGTTTCTATGGCAACTAGTGTGGCTACTGAGATTAAAGGTGTGTGTTACCATAATCTGGTCTCTAAGGCTGACCAGTGGGACTGCTTTACTCTCAGATCTTCAGGCAGTCTTTATTTATTAAAATATAATTGAAATGCCACTACATGCCGCCATGACTTCCCTGTCATGGCACAAACTGAGTGACAAGAATGCTGACTGAAATGACGGAAGAAGCCGTCTCAGAGAGGAGCATGGGCTGGAGGCCATTTGTATAATATTTTAGCTAAGAATCTGGCTTCATTCTGCCTGTGTTCTGAGAACTTAATGAATCTGGATTTGGGGGATGTGGGCTAATTGTTTCTCAAAGGCAAAGTGTGTGAGAAAGATTAGGGACCCAGCGCTCTGCACTGGGACAGTAGCAGGGGATGCCTTGAGGTTAAAGGCTTCAACTCATGAAAATACAAGATCGCATACAAGGAGAAAGCCTGGGTTGAGACTGGGTCTGAGGGGAGTCTCTGCCCCTCAAAAGCAGCTCTATGTGGCTGTTTCCCTAGGTTCAGAACACAAGAGCTCCTGCAAACTTCCTCCAAGGCTCCCAGACTCCAGCCCAAGCTTGCAGAAAAACCTGATAGTTTTCTCCAAATGTTACTGGTTTTGGAGTCAGAAGCTTCTTTTTTGTTTGTTTTGTTTTGTTTTTTCACGACAGGGTCTCTTTGTGTAGCCCTGGCTGTCCTGGCACTCACTCTGTAGACCAGGCTGGTTTTGAACTCACAGAGATCCACCTGTCTCTCCCTCCTGAGTGCAGGGATTAAAGGCGTATGCCACCACCTCGCGGCAAGTCATGAGCTTCTATCACCTTTCCCCATCTCTGCCGTAATCCACTGCCACTCCTGGTCTTCATCCTTCGTCACCCTGACACACGTTGACACAGATTCTGCAGAAGGGGTGGTGACATTGGTCACACACACACATGGAAGGTGTAGACCCAGGGCCTCTGTTCCTCGGAATCTCATTTCTCATCTGAGGTGGGAGGCTGGTGTGTTAGGGAAGCATCATTCATGGGTGATCAGATAAGAACACGGGGGAGAGGCCCTTCCCACACCTCTAGTGTCTAGGCACCCTTTCTCTTCCACTCATGGTGGGGGAGGAGACTTTGGCACCTGGAGATGCCCCAGAAAGCAATTCTACATGACCTCATCTCTGGGCCCAGACTCTCAAAATTCTATCCTAATCAGTTCTCCTCATTAAGGGCGGAAAGAGGGCCAGAATTCCAGAAGTTTCTTGTCACGTTTCAGTTTTGAGTCAGTTGATGCTGGAGAGTGAGCATCCTTGACCAGAAAGTTTCACTGGGGTTGGGGGTGGGGTATTAGAGAGTGAGGCGGGTATCTATCAGCGGTGTGTGAGCTGCCTCACGTAGATCCTTCTGGCCCCGTTGAAGAGAGAAAGAGAGTGCGCGTGTGTGCAGCTCACTCGAGGCGATCAGAACCAAGGACAGCTACCAGCCGTCCAGCCTCTGCTTCCAGGCAGGGCAGGTTCTGAGGACACTCTCCCCGGAAGGCTGGTGATGGTGGGTGTTGTCTGGGAGTGTATTCAATGAGTCACCCATAAGCCCCACACTCGCCGCAGGCTGGGGAAGCTGGGGCTCTCCCTGCCATTTCCAATAGGGGTGGGGCAAGATGGCTGTAAAAGGCCCTCAGATTGTTGCAGGAAAGGAGGGAGCAGGAAAACAGGGACGTGCTGGTGTCCCCCGCACACTCCCACCCTAGCCCGGCCCATTTCTATACAAGGCCCGCTCTCCTCAGCCTCCACCCACTACGAATACTCCACACAGGCACAGAGGGGGGAATTCTCAGGCCCTGAGATCAGCAGGCAGGAATGTGGCTGATAAATCAGAGATAACCCCACCCCCACTCTGTGAGTGGGCTGGCTGGACACCCAACCCTGGGGATAAAAGGCAGAGCCACTCGCAGCTGAAGAAGCCAGAATACAATCTGCTTGAGCAGGTGGGACAAGAGAGAGAGAACCAGCCGCTTCTGCAGCAGCCTGGCCCGTCACTTCTGCGGCATGGATCTCCAGAAGGTGCTGTCCAGAATGGTTCTGTTCCTGCTTTTTCTTTATCTGTCACCGCTAGGAGGTCGCTCTCACCCTCTGGGCAGTCCTAGCCAGTCTCCGGAACTAGTCAAAATGCAGGTGAGCACTGAGGGTCTGCATAGACAGGTAGAGTCGGCCTAGAGGGTTTTGGCAGCAGCAACGAAAAGGCCTCCCGTCCTTTGGGAGCTAGATTTGTGAGGCTCGGAAGCAGCAAGATTGGGTAACAGGACCTTTAACCCATGGGCACCATGGAGGAGAGGGAGAGCCAGGTGTGTTTCTGAGGCATGGGTTCCCCATCTCATCACAGACGCTGCTGGACCTGCTGAGGGAAAAGGCACAGGAGATGGCCCAGGGGCAGCTCCGGAAGGACCAAGATCCCACAAAAGCCCCTCCCAAAAGCACCCTTGCATCTCAAGACAGCACCCTCCAGGACCTGCAGAGACTTCGAAACACCAAGAAGATTCATAATTCGGGCTGCTTTGGGCACAAGATAGACCGGATCGGCTCCGTCAGTCGTCTGGGCTGCAATGGTGAGCTTCACTGCAAGCTGCACCCCAGCACCCCCCCACCCCCCCCATCCGCATGCACGCCGCCAGCAGAGGCCCCTAGGTTTGCTACCTGGAGTACTTGCACAGCCCTCACTTTGCTGGCAGTTTTCAGAACCAAGGCAGCCTGTCAGGAAATGTCACATGGGAGTTTCATAACGTCCTCCCAGGTGACCACCTTCCATCCCAGGGGTCAGAAGCTCCTCAGGTGCAGACTGCCTGTTGGTTGACCACCCCTTCACAGGGCGAAAGGAGTTCTGAGCATTTCCCCTAGCTCCCACCCCCCTTTCTCCGAACTGAACTGTCAAAGGCAAAGAGCACAATCGACCTCCTTCACAGTAGAAACTGAGTCCCAGTGAGGTAGCTTTTTTCCACAGCCGTAATTGTCGACACCCTCTGGGGACTGCAGGTGGAGGTGGTGTGTGGCAGGGGAAGCTCAGCCTCTGCCTCAGTTTCACTCCCATGCCTGACATGGCCTGTCTCTCCTCTTCTCTCCACAGTGCTGAAGCGGTATTAGGAAGACTCCCGGCTGCAGATACCTGCTTTCTGACTCCACCTGGGGCTCTTCCCCCAACTCTGGGACCCCTTTTTGAAGTGATCCTATTTATTTATTTATTTTTATTTATTTTTTGTTTTCTACAAGACTGTTTCTTACCTTTGAGCACAAGCTTTCCATGGCGCAATAAACACAGCATTTCTTGCTTTTGAAAAAGATTTGTCTCTCCGCGTTTTAGTCTCTCGTCCTTTTTAGTTTGTGGGTTTTTTTTTTTTGTGGTTTGTATGTTTGTTCATCCATTTGTTCGTTTTGACATGGGGTCTCTCTACAAAGACCTGGCTCTCCTGGAGCTCACTCTGTAGACCAGACTAGACCTGAACTCACAGAGATCTGCCTGTCTCTGCCTCCCGAGTGCTGGGATTAAAGTCGTGCACCACCAGGCCTGACTCCAGTCTCTCATCTTAACAAGAAAAGAAACAAACCCCCCAAAATATGCATTTTCTGCAAGGTCCCAGGGTATCTTAACGGCAGGCTGAGAACACAAACTCAGGGGCTGGGCCAGGGAGATGTCCGGGCTTCCCTCTTCTTCCCGGTTTTTACCATTGTGAGATATCAATCCACACCAGAAACCCTTGACTTTTCGCAGAATCTGTTTCTCAAAGTGTGTGTTTGATTCCTGGGCACAGACCAATGGGAGGACAGGCATCACAGTGCTTGCCCCCCTCCCTTGCCTGGAATTCCTTCATCAAACACTCTGACATGTCACTGTTCTTTCTAGAAAACCCAACAAAGATGTCAGAGTTGAGGGTTGTATGTGTGTGTACATACGTGTGTGTGCTCAAGGGCTCTTATGTTTGTGTATCTGTGTGCATGTGTGTGTGTACATGCATGAATACATGCATGTATATGTACAAATGTGTGTGATGCTAGCTCACAGCCTTCCTGATGGGAGTGAACCCTCCATCCTACCCTAAATCTCAGCATCAAACCTCCAGTTCCGGATGATGTCATCTGAGAAAAGAGCTTTCTAAGTCTGAACCCAAAGGTCCAGGGGCCTGACGGGGGCCCAGCTTTTTGGATGCTCCTCTCCTGAAGTCACACTGTCTCTTCTCTGTCACCCTAGAGAGAGGAGCCGACCCTCAGAATTCTAATGTGTGAACTGGGTTGAAGTTGTGCCCTGGCTGGCACATGCTAGTAATCCCAGCGCTTGGGAGGCAGAGAAAGGAGGGACCAGGGGTTCAAGGTGATCCTCAGCTACATAGTGAGTTTGAAGCTAGGCTGGGATACATGAGATCCTGTCTCAATTCCTCCCCTCACCCCAAAGAATCCTAGTGTGTGGTCTTACTTGGCAGGGGCAATGCTATAATAAGTGAACATTTGTGTGCAGGTTTTATTTGGAGATCCACCTGCCCTGTTCCCTTGGTACTGGGATTAAAAGCACGCACACTGTGCCCCCAGCTCCTCCCAAACCTTCTCTTCCTCTTCTTTTTGTCAGTTCTCACAATCCTCCTCCCCATACTCCTGGAGCTGAGGACTGAACCCAGGCGGGCCCCTTTTACCCCTGAGCTAAATCCCCAACCCCATCCTCCTCTTCTTTTTAGGTTACCTTTTTTTTTTAATATTTTTTACAGTTTATTTAACTTTATTTTATGTGCATTGGTGTGAAGGTGTCAGATCCCCTGCAACTGGATCTTCAGACAGTTGTGAGCTGCCATGTGGGTGCTGGGAATTGAACCCGGGTCCTCTGGAAGAGCAGTCAGTGCTCTTAACCACTGAGCCATCTCTCCAGCCCCTAGGTTACCTTTTTTTATTGGAGTGGGAGAGGTGCATGCGCCATAGCGTGTGTGTAGAGGTCAAAGGACAACATGCAAGAGTTGGTGCTCTCCTTCCACAAGTGGGCTCCAGGCTTCTAACGCAGGTCCTCAGTCTGGCGGGCAGGCATCTCCACCTGCTGGCCTCGGTGTCATCTTTTCTATGTGTCCTGTGCCTCCATCGTATGTACTGGAACCTTGTCCTTTGAATGCCACCTATCATCTGAGCCCAGCTAAGGGTCAAAGGTCCTTGTGGCCAGTATTGTCAAGATTGTCATCACCCCACCCCCATTTTCCGGGTGAGAAAACTGAGACTCAGAAAAGCCAGGTGCTTTGAGACATGAGGGGACAGCTGCATTGTTGCCACATCTGCCTGGCCTTCAGCAGAGCTCTGGAGATTGGGGTGACAGAGGGCTGAGAGGTGGCTCTTTGTGCGATCTCTCGCTTTGATCCTGCAAGCACTCAAGGCTATGTATGTCTAATGAGAGCAGTTAGGATTTTTTTATAGTGAGGTTTTTGAGTAACTTATTTTCCAAGAATCCATGAGTCACCACCGTCTTCTAAAGTTTGAGATGCAGAGAGACAGCAACTAGTTGGAACAGTTGGTGTGGATAAAGGCCTCGTTAACAAGGCATGCACAGTTCCATCCACTGGGACAGTCTTCATGACTCTGAGAAGAAGCTGGGCGCCCCTCCTCTGGCAGGCAGGGAAACCAAGGCACAGAGAGGTTATGCGATTTGCTCAGGGTCATGAAGATAGAGAGCAGCGGAGTCAGCTTCTGATCCAGGCTCTAACCACTGCCTGAGCACTCTTTTCCAAGCCAGGGACCTCAGCTTCTGACCCAGGCTCTAACCACTGCCTGAGCACTCTTTTCCAAGCCAGGGACCTCAGCTTGCTGGCAGGATGGATGCACCCACCCACCTATCCACCCATATTCAAGGCATCCTACAGATCCACATTCTGGCCTTTGCCTGCTGGCAGCCTAATCCCCTGCTCACCCATTCTAGAATCTTCACTCCTCAACACAATGGGGACTTCTGAGTGTCTCCAGGAAACTGGGCCCATCTGTGAACAGGAGTCAGTTGGTTGGGTGTGGGTCATGCTCTCTTTTCCCAAGCAAAGGTCCTGGAAAAGGGCCCCCAGAAGGACATGTCGCTGAGCTCGCAGGAGGACAATGCTAATACTAAGCACTGCAATGCGCATCTCCTGGCTGGGGTGAGGCTCAGCCACTGAGTGCTTGCCTTGCAGGGGTTTAACTTGCATGCCCAGCACTCCCCTCTCTCCTGCTAATAACACAAAATACATTTAAAAAAAATTAGAAAGAGCCCGGCAGTGGTGGCACATGCCTTTAATCAATCCCAACATTCAGAAGGCAGAGGCAGGTGGCCTAAATTTCAGGCCAGCTTGATTTACAGAGGGAATTCAAGGACAGCTAGGGCTACACAGAGAAACCCTGTCCAAAAAAAAAAAAAAAAAACAAAATGATAATAATAATAGAAGTCAAAGAGAGGCCGAAGAGATAGCTCAGGTGGTAAAGTGTCTGTCATATTGCATAAGGACCTAAGTTTGGATCCTCAGCATCCACACAAAAGCTGGACTTGGAAGCATGTGTCTGTAGTTCCAACTCTGGAGGGCAGAAACAGGAGGGCTCATTTCTGTCCAGCCTAGCTCCAGGTTCAGTGGGAAACTGTCTCAAAAACTACAGGAGACAGCACTCAAGGAAGGTACCTAACATTTACCTCTGGGCTTCACGTACGTGCACATAAATGCCAACACATCAGCACATGCACAAACATGTCCACATACACGCACCACACACTCATAAAAATAATAAGCAAAGCCAGGCGGTGGTGGCGCTCGCCTTTAATCCCAGCACTCAAGAGGCAGAGGCAGGCGGATCTTTGTGAGTTCGAGGCCAGCCTCGTCTACAAGAGCTAGTTCCAGGACAGGCTCCAAAGCTACAGAGAAACCCTGTCTCGAAAAACAAAAATGAAAACAAAAGAAAAAAAATGCAAGCAAATAATTGGAGCAGGGCCTGGGAATGTAGCTCTTGCTGAAATGCTCGCCTAGTGGGCAGAAACCGAGTTCAATCCGGGGTGCCCCGTAAGCCTTGTTTGCTACATTTGCCTATAATTCCAGAACTCGGGAGGTGGAGGGTCAGAAGTTCTAGGCCTTCCGCAGTTACACAGCAAGGATGCTGGTTAGGATATTTTGTCAGCTTGACATTGGTTTTCTGGGAAGAAGGACCTCAGCTGTGGAGATGCCTCCATCAGATTGGCTTACAGGCAAATCTGTGGAGCACTTATTTTCTTGATTATTAATTGATGTGGGAGGGCCTACCTCACTGAGGGCAGTGCCAGCCCTGGGCAAGGTCCTGGGTGCTGTAGGAAAGCAGACTGCACAAGCCATAGGGAACAAGCCAGTAAGCAGCATTTCTTCATGGTCTCAGTTCCTGCCTCCAGATTCTGCCTTGCTTAAGTTCTTGCTTTGGCTTCTCTCAAAGATGGGCTATGATTGGCATGGGATGTGGAGGCCAAATAAACTCTTCCCTCTCCAAGTTGCTTTGGACATAGTGTTTTATTGTAGCAGTAGAAAGCAAACTAAGACAACAAGTTCAAGGCCAGCTGAAAGTCCTGACCCTTCCTCAAAAATGAATAATAAAAAAAGAACACGCAGATAAAAAGCTTCCTAATCAGGGACACACTGAAATTACATACATGCACATGGGCACACACACACACACACCACACGTACACAATATGCATGCACACACACACAAACACACAGGCACACACAAGCACATATACAGGCACACACACACACATCCCTGTGCATGTGCGCAAGCACACACATACCACGCATACACACACACAAAGAAGCATACTTACACACACCCCACATACATCACACATACATACACACACAGAGGTGTATGTACACACAAACACACACAGGCATGCACACAGGCATGCACACGAGTGCACACACACACACAGGCACACACACACACACACACACCCCTCCAGCCTTCCTGATGCTTTTTTTTTTTTTTTTAGTTTTTCGAGACAGGGTCTCTCTGTAACTTTGAAGCCTGTCCTGGAACTAGCTCTTGTAGACCAGGCTGGCCTCGAATACACAGAGATCCGCCTGCCTCTGCCTCCTGAGTGCTGGGATTAAAGGTGTGCACCACCACTGCCTGACTTCCTGATGCTTCTTCTTGAAGACTCACCAGCCCTCAGTTTCCCTGGCTGCTTTCCATCAACCTGTTCCCTTCAAAAAACTGCCATGCTCTCCGTTTCCACAAAAACTCATCATTCAAATCTTTCTAGAAAAGCATTGTCTGTGGAACAGAGCAGAGGAGGCTCAGCCCACAGCTTTGGAGCTAATGACCCCTTAGAGAACTAGAGAACGGGGAGGGCAGGCCAGCTCTGCCCAGCCTTGGGTGTTAAAGGTACAGAGCACCGACGGTAACGCGGTGACTGGTCATGTCAGTCACTCTGCATTTGTGATGCTCAGGGAGTCCCTGTCTGCATCCCCCTGTGGCAGTTTCATCTGGGGATGAAGTATGGCAAGGGAAACGTAACGTGTTTCTCTCCTCAGCGATCAGATCGACACCAGCAACGTGGCCTCTGGTCTCCGTTCATGGCAGAACTCTCCATTTCTGATTTCTAGGGCTTTCCGTCTACTGCCTGACCTTAGCCACATTTTCACCCGCTAGAGGCTGACTGTCCTGTGGAGCTGAGTGTCGGAAACGCCTACAAGCAGATCAAGATCTGTGTGCACCAGTGGGCAGTGGTTCCCTCTCTCCTCTCTGTGACAACGCTATGTGTGCCAGATGCTGGCCCTGAGCTTGCGTGTGTGGGATGTGTGTGTATGTGGTATGTATGTGTAGGGTGCATGTGGGATGTGTGTGTAGGGTGCATGTGGGGTGTGTGTGGGGTGTGTGTGTGTATGTGGTATGTATGTGTAGGGTGCATGTGGTATGTATGTGTAGGGTGCATGTGGGGTGTGTGTGGGGGGTGTGTGTGTATGTGCGTGTGTGTGTGTGTGTGTGTGTGTGTAGTGTAGGCCAGAGGTCAATGTCAGGTGTTTCTTCTATCACTTAATTCTGATTTTGGAGACAGGTCTGTTGCGGGAGGTCCTCCCACTCCTCCAGCCTATCACCGCTGAGATACCAGCCCATTGGGGCGTGGTCTCTCTCCCTTTAAAAAAGCAGCCACTTCCCTCTCCTCTCTCTCTTCACTTCCTGCCCTGCCGGCGACTGGACTCCTTTCCTGGTTGCGTAGAGGGCCGTGACCTGCTACAGCAATGGAATACCCAGATTAACATTCCTGTAGTTCCAGGAACTCATAATTCTGGGAAGGATATGATGAGGTATTATGGAAAAAGGTCACCAGCCATTCAGGCTGTACAAGAACATACAGCAAATACCAAACCTTTAGAGGTACCAACAGCCCTACCTTTAAAATGGCTAACTGAGAAGCCAATATGGATCAAACAATGGCCTCTAGCTGAAGATAAACTACAGGCATTGGAACAGCTGGTGCAAGAGCAACTAGATGCTCACCATATTGAAGAATCAACCAGCCCTTGGAATTCTCCTGTGTTTGTTGTAAAAAAGAAATCTGGTAAATGGAGAATGGTGACAGATCTAAGAGCTGTCAACAAAGTAATTCAACCTATGGGCCCACTACAATCGAATTCCTTTGCCTTCTCTGTTACCAAAAGGATGGCCTCTTATAGTTATTGATTTGAAAGATTGTTTTTTCACTATACCGTTACAAGAAAAGGATAGAGAAAAATTTGCCTTCACAGTGCCTACTTATAATAATTCTCAGCCTAATAGGAGATATGAAGAATGCCTATCTGAAATATATCTCTATATATCTAGAAAATCTAAGTAACATGACTACAAACTTTACTATCATCGATGATTATCCATTAGCAACCTATCTTTCCTATTATACATTATATTTTAAAAATGAACTATACAATCACAACACCTTACTCAAGATCAGAGATACATATACATATAACAAAATTGACTGTAAAATCCATACCAATGCAAATTATTCATACCTATATCACAGGTCTGTTGTTGAACTAAAAGTGTGCTGATGTGGTTAGACGGGCTGGCTGGATTCCTGGAAATCCTCCTGTTTCCATTTCATCCCCGGGACTGTTCCAATTTTTGTTCGTGGTTGTTTTTAAAGATTTAAGATTAAAGATTTAATTGTTTTACTTGTGTGTTTTTGCCTGCAGGTGTAGACACTTAGTACATGCGTGCCTGGTGCCCACAGAGTCAAAGGAAGGCACCAGGTGCTCTAATACTGAAACTATGGATGGTTATGAGCCAGTAAGGGGCACTGGGACAGACCCCAGTTTCTCTACAAGTGCTCATAACTCCTGAGCCATCTTTCTAGCCCTGCACTCGTTTTTTAATGTGGGTGCAGCGGCTCAAACTTAGATCCTCAGGCTTGTGCCGCGAACACTTTCCAATGGAGGTACTGTCCCAGCCTCATGGGGGGTGGCAGTTTACAGGCTGGTCTCGAACTCCCTATGTAGCTGAGGATGATTTTGAGTTTCCTGCCTCCACCTCTGAGTGCTGCAGTTCTAGGCATGAGCTGCCATGCCTGGTCTGTGCTGCACTTGGGATCGAGCCAGGATTTTGTGCGGGGACACGCCACCAACTGAGCCACACCTCTACCCGGCCTTGCACTTCTGGCCGGAGGATTCCCCTGGTGTTCGGAGGAGGTAGCGTACGTGACTCCCCAGCTTCAGCCGGGACCAGGGAAGTGACATCAACTAGACGCTGAGTTCAGGTGACCAGCTGCTTCTCATCATAGGCAGCACAGGTTTTGCTAGGGTCTAGAGTTGGGGGAGGGGGAAGGGGGGGCGGGGCCACTGCTGTCCACAGTGGTTCTGACTTTGCTCTAGCCCTCCATTACATCCCTCCTCGCCTGTTGCCGTCGCCTGTAATCATCTCCAAAATAAACCACTCGGGTTTGAATCGTTTCCTGTTTAGGAAAGCCTAGAGCGAGATACTCCCTAGTGATTAAGCTTTCGTCCAGGACCACACCCTTGATGAGACAGCCTTTAGAATCCTTGGCTGGACCACCCAAGCAGGTACCATTCCCACTGGCTGACTCCCTCCTTCCTCCTTTCACTTCTGGTCCTGGTTTAGGCCCTAGGACCGTTTGGCTGTACCCATTTCTGACATGTCTCTGCCCTCCCCGGGATCTCCCATTTGTTACTTCAGTCATCAGGGGAAGTTGACAACCTTCACACTTCAGCCAGATTGCCTTTAAGGAGGCATTTGGGTTTACACGGGGTGGGGGCTGGGTAGGGGAGTTAGAGCAAACAGTCATTCAGAAAGCATTTGTTTTAAAGAATCAGTGTGTATACACTGTGTCCTCGGTGCTAGGACACAGTGGAGTCTCGAAGCTGACTCCCACCTGCTCCGCCTGCCCAGCCTCTGGTTTTCTAGCAAACGCTGTGGCTGCTAAGGCACTCGGGTTGCTATCACACCGCCCACATACCAAAAAGGCCCCTCGGTTGACCTTGTCTGATGAGGAGAAATTGACGAGTTAGCGCACAGAAAGGCCAGACCCAGCCAACCCCTCGATAACACAGACTCGGATACGGGGAAAGTCCATGGCCGTGGGTAGATATGAGGCTTATACCAGAGAGAGACGAAGATAGGCCGGGCCCTGCTTAGACAGCCCCCATTAGAAGTTAACGACCCCCCAAAAGAATATGAAAAGCTTCATACTCTGAGCCTCTGAGTGTGGCCATAATAGGCAAAGGGCTCACTCTAGTATAACTGGTGGCATAAGGTGGGGTCCCAGTATTCTGACTGGTTTCTGGCTGAGGATGTATCCAGAGGTAGATTGCTTGCCTAACATTCAGGAAGCCTTGGGTTCCATTCCCAGCACCAAATAAACTGAGCAGGGTGACAAAAGTCTGTGACTAGCCGGGCGGTGGCGGCGCACGCCTTTAATCCCAGCACTTGGGAGGCAGAGGCGGGCAGATCTCTGTGAGTTCGAGACCAGCCTGGTCTACAAGAGCTAGTTCCAGGACAGGCTCCAAAACCACAGAGAAACCCTGTCTCGAAAAACCAAAAAAAAAAAAAAAAAAAAAAAAGTCTGTGACTTAAGACTGGCATGGTAGAGGCAAGAGGACGTGGAGTTTAGGAGTTGAAGGTCACCCTTACCTACACAATGAGCTCAAAGGCCAGCCTGGGCTACAAGAAGCCTTATGCCCCTTACATGCACACACACATACACACACACACACACACCCGCGCACACACGTGCACCGCATGCATGCACTGGTGGCTTTGTAAAGAGGAAGAAGACACAGAGGGAAGATGACAGTGTCGGAGGATGGCACAATGCAGCCAGAAACCAAGCTCAGCTGGCATCTGGAAGAGGCGTGCTTCTCTTACAGGTTCCAGAGGGAGCCTGGCCCTTGTGGCACCTTCGTCTCGGGCCCCCAGCCTCCGTAACAGAGTCAAGAGGTTTCTGAAGTGGTTTCCAGCTCCATGCTTTATGAAGCTCTCTTGGTTCAGCCTGGGGAAACTGAGGCAGCACTGGTCTCCCATTCTCTCCCAGGGGACTCCTTCAGGTGCAGCTCTCTGTGGATTCAGGAGATGCCCAGCATGTTTGCCCAGACACTAAGGAGATTTTGCAAGGCTGTGGCCATCCGGGTCACATGTTATTTGACATTTATTCTTCCTTCTTTTTCCCTGAGGTGCGCCCCTTCCCCATGACCCTTCTCCTGAGACTCAGACTCTGCTGCAGTTCCTCTTCTCGTAGACCCCAGGCAGGGCCTAGAGATGTCAATGGAATAGAGCACAAGGTGAAAGATACCACTTCTAACAGGAGGCTACAAAGGAGTTGTGTCTTCCATGACTCTCCCCTCTCCCATTGTTTCTCTCTCTTGCTTGACATGAAGGGACCCCATTGCTTCTGGACAGAGAGGCCCAGGGAAGAGGGAGCTGATGTCTCCAGGCCACTACCAGAGGACAGCAAGGACCTGAGGCCTCAAAGGCCACAGGCCAGAGTTTGAGAAGAGACATTCTCCTAGCAGGCTGGCAATGACAGCAGCCTGAGTCAGTATCTCCATTCGTTGCAGCTGTGGGAGTACTAAGCCACGGACATGCAGCCACGCAGAGCAGACTCTGCTCCTTCATGCAAAGGCTTGTTATGTAACCATGGTGAACTAGATTGCTATCCACTTCCTCCCTGCTAACTTTTGCTTCATGGAAGTAGTAATACTATAAAGTTGTCCCAGGTCAACTCCTGCCTTGGGAACTTATCCCCACTGCCAACTTCTAGTTACCTGAATATTCTAACATAGAAATGAAATATTGCCTGCCTGCCTTCCTTTCTTTCTTTTGTAAACACAGGATAAACCTCTTTCTTTTTTAAAAAAGATTTCTTTATTTTATGTACATGCGTGCTCTACTTGCATGTATGTCTGCATGACAGAAGAGGGCATCAGATCCCATTATAAATCATTGTGAGCCACCGTGTGGTTGCTGGGAATTGAACTCAGGACCTCTGGAAGAGCAGCCAGTGCTCTTAACCACTGAGCCTTCTCAACAGCCCCTTCCTTCCTTCCTTTGTGTGTGTGCATGTGCTCATGTGGGTGGTGGGCAGAGGCTGACTTGACTACTGGCAGTGTTATGTATTTTTAATTATTCCTGTACCTGGGCATGGTGGTGAGTACCCTTCCCCTTTTTCTTCTTCCTTCCTTCCTTCCTTTTTTTCTTTCTTTTTCTTTTGGTATTTTTGAGACAGGGTTTCACTATACATCTCTGACTGTCCTAGAACTCACTACATAAACCAGACTGGCTTTGAACTCACAGAGATTCACCTGCCTTTGCCTCTTGAGTGCTGGGTTTAAAGGTACGTGCCATGATGTCCCACCGATGGTGGGAGTGTGTACCTTTAATTCCAGTACTTGGGAGGCCGAGGCAGGCAGATAGATCTCTGTGGGTTCAGGTCCAACCTGGTCTACATAAGAGTGTTTCAGGCTAACCAGGACAACTCCGTGAACACAGTTCTCTCCTTCCACCTTTACGTGGTCTCCAGGGACCACACTCAGGTGACCAGGCCTGTGTGGCAGGCACATTTACCTGCTTTAATGTTTGAGATAAGGTCTCTCAATGAGCCTGACTTTTACGTGGGTGCTGGGACCCAAACTCAAGTCCTCAAACTTTCAAGGCAGGCATTTCACTGACTGAGATACCACTCTAGCTCTGGCCTTGTTATTTTGGAGACAGAATTTCATATAGCCTGGGTTGGCCTTGAACTTGGTATGTAGCTGACCATGGCCTTGAGCTCCCGACCCTGCCATCTCAGCCTCAAGGTGCTGGTATCACAGGTGTGCACCACAAGGCCCAGCAAAACCATTGATTCCTTGTTAGCAACAGCCATCCCTAAAGCACAGGGAGGTCAGAGGAGGACATGAAGTGCCCTGTTCTAAAACTCTGTCGTAGTCTCATAAGGCAGCGGTTCTCAGCCTGTGGGTCACAGCACCTCGGGGTGGAACAACCCTTTCACAGGGGTCACAGATCAGATATCCTGTACATCAGATATTTACATTACAATTCATAACAGTAGCAGAATTACAGTTATGACAAAGCAATGAAATAATTTTTTTGGAGACAGGGTTTCTCTGTGTAGCCCTGACTGTCCTGGATCCCCCTCTGTAGGTCAGGCTGGCCTGGAACTCAAAGATCCATCTGTCTCTGCCTCCCAAGTGCTGGGATTAGAGGCATGTATCACCACACTGATGGCAATGGAATAATTTTATGGTTGGGGTTCCCACAACATGAGAAACTGTATTAAAGGGTTATAGTGTTAAGAATGCTGAGAACCACTGCCATAAGTCAGGGTCTCTCACTGAACCCAAAGTTGGGATTTTGGTTTTGATGTTTTTTTCTTGGCTAGGCTGGCAGCCAGTAGGTTCCAGGGAGCCCCATGTCTCCATCTCTCAGCCCTGGGGGAACAGGTGCAGGGAGCCGTGCTCAGCTCTGTGAATAGCTGAGGATTCAGCTTCAGGTCCTCACAGTTGCACAACCAAGCATCTCTCTAGCCCCTAGCCCCCCACATTTCTTTTTATCATTACTAGAACTAAGGCTGGATGGCTTCTGGACACCCCAAAGTGGAGTAGGGCCAGAAATATGGAAAGAAACGTCGCATTGAGTTGCCCTTCCATTTGGGGCTCAAATCAAAGCCTTAAGGATTGGGTCAAGTGAGTGCTGGGCTCCTCTGCCTGACAGACACAGAGTACACACAGTTTGGAATATGGTAGCACAGAGGTATGGAGAGCGCTCAGAGCATCCTTCATCCCTGCCCCTTAATGGAACCGAGAACACAGAAACCCAGAGGATGACACTCATGTCCTCTCCGGTTCCACTCTGGAAAACTGACTTTAACCAAAGAAGATGGGCAGAACTTGAAACTGCCATCCTGGAGCGCTGTCGGAACTTCAGCTCTCCTAGGGCCACCTATGGTCTTCAGATATGGCACAGGACAGGAAAGCAGCAACGGTCCTCAGGGGCCACCTGCCACAGCCGCTCCTCAAGCCTGATTCAAAGGGCATTTCCAGGAGGAAATAGGTCATGTGATGCACACAAGAAGGAGCCCGAGTTCCCCCAGTAGGGATGCTCGCTGAGTCTTCTTTGCTAATAATAATTCACGGCCACACAATTAATCATGAGCACATCCCAGGGGCTCATCCGGAGGGACAGTTTGGACTGAGCTCCTACGTAGGCTTGCACTGACTTCAAATTTCAAATAGAGATTGGCCAACCCAAATTGGTACTCTCCAACCTCCAGCTTTCTCGAAGGGCTGGCTCGCTCTTTCTTCTGGCTTAGACAATTCACCACACACACACCCGGCTATGGTGGCCACATGACAACTTCACCAGGCAGACACAGGGTTGGCACAGCTGGGGATGGAACTAGCCAGTCTGAAGACAGCCATCCAATCCATGAATGCCAGGAGTGGATTGGAAACACGTGGGGATGGAACTCAGATGTGCTGTTGCCCCAAGCAGTCAGAAAGGAGAGAGTAGCTGAAACGCACGTGCTTGTCAGACACACAAAACATACACAGTGTTGAATTGTGGTAACATTGAAGCAGAGAGAGCAATAAAGACCGCCTATTCATGCTCCGGAGGAGGTCAGAGGAATCAAGGCCTTCATGGCTCACTTCCTTGGCCTCGGAGGTTGTGAAGGACATTATGGAGAACCGTGTAAGCCCCTTCAATTCCTTCACCTTCCCACCCTCCCCCCTCTATTTCCTGGGAAGATGGCACCATTATACACTTCACACTCCAAGTCAGAGCTTTTGAAACCAGCGAGGCCGAGAAATAAAAGTGGTGGCATCCTTCGAGCCTGTCTGTCCCCTTGCACCTTGGACGCAGTCTCGGGAGACAGGAGCAATGAGCTTCAGAGGAAGCAAGCTCTTCTGACATCCCTTGGTGTTTACACTCCAGCTGCATTCTTGGGGCCTGTATCATGTTGGCTTCCTGGCTGACTTCAGACTCTAAAATAAAACCACTCTTTCACCTGACTGCTCGCAGGGACATCTAGGGTGGGGGAGGGCTGTCTGGGGCCAGAGGTCCACCCACGAGGCCGATGAATCAGGTGTGAAGCTAGCTCCAGCATGTGTACTCCCTAGCCGTCTCGCTGGCCTCCCAGCTGCCTGTCATGTCCTCCCCTCCCGCCCTTATTTGGAGCCCCTGACAGCTGAGCTGCAAGAAGGGGGAGCTGGGTGCAGGCCAGCCATCACCCTCTGCTTCCCTGCATGGGTCCTGTTGCCAGGGAGAAAGAATCCTGAGGCGCGCGCACGGGAAGATAACCAAGGACTCTTTTCTGCTCTTCTCACACCTTTGAAGTGGGAGCCTCTTGAGGCAAATCAGCAAGAATGTGGCTCTTGCAGCCGAGGGTCCGGGGGTGGGGGGGTATTGGAACTGCTCAAGGCGAAGGGGCTGTGACCAGCTCTGCTGAACTGATAACTTTAAAAGGGCATCTTCTGCTAGCTCCTCACTCTCCATCGCTTTATCGCTGCAAGTGACAGAATGGGGAGGGTTCCAGCCTTCCTGTGTTCTCAGAGAGCTGGAGGGCTATAAAAACGGGAGGCACTGGGCAGCTGGGAGACAGTGACAGGCAAAGGCTGAGAGAGAGAACCTGGAGAGGAGTGAGCAGAAGCAACAAGCATCAGATCTTGCGACCCACAGCAGCATGGGCTCCTTCTCCACCACCATGGGCTTCTTCTTCTTTCTTGCCTTTTGGCTTCCAGGCCATATTGGAGCAAACCCTGTGTACAGTGCAGTATCCAACACAGATCTGATGGATTTCAAGGTAGGGTCAGGAAGTGGGGTACAGACTGGGTCTCTTTGGTACCTAGTCCATTCCTCTGAGACATTACCCTTTCCCTGTGTTTGTTCTGTCCTTTGTAAAGAACCTGCTAGACCGTCTGGAAGAGAAGATGCCATTAGAAGATGAGGTCATGCCCCCACAGACCCCGAGTGAGCAGAACGATGAAGCAGGGGCCGCGCTTAGCTCTCTCCCTGAGATACCTCCCTGGACAGGGGAGGTCAACCCACCTCAGAGAGATGGGAGTACCCTCGGGCGCAGTCCCTGGGACCCCTCCGATAGAGCTGCTCTCTTGAAAAGCAAACTGAGGGCTCTGCTCGCTGCCCCTCGGAGCCTACGGAGGTCCAGCTGCTTTGGGGGTAGGATCGACAGGATTGGAGCCCAGAGCGGACTAGGATGCAACAGCTTCCGGGTAAGAGGAGCTGTGGATGGAGATGAGACGCGGGTCGGGTGGGGTCGGCAAACTATGATTTTGCTAAGGCTCAAACCTTGCCAAGGGATACTAGCAGGGAGCATCTCTGGTAGCCGAGACCAGTGCCAGTGTTGATTCCTTCTGAGAGTTCTGCCCCACTATGGTGGACACTCCAGAAGTTTCGAGACAATACCACAGCTGCTACAGTTGCTGAGCCACAAGCCGGGAAATCAGAACACAAGGCCAAGTACCTTTGATTTGCCAACTGACCGGCAGCTAGTGTTCTTCCCACAGCTGTAGGAGCCTGGCGGATTTAAACAGAATGGACTAAGACTTGTTTGCCAGTTTATGACATTGTGGCTGGTGGGAAATAGCTCGTCACTGTCAAGCTGAACGGTTTAGCATGGCAAAGCCAGATCATCAGGCCAACATATTTTTCTCTTTGTAGTACCGAAGATAACAGCCAGGGAGAAAAACCAGCCAGATTCGCTGGAGCAGAGTGCAGAAGACCCTAAGTCACTGCGGTGTGTCTGTCACGCAGCTTGGTCTCATTGTCACTGAGGTGTGGCGAGCACCCTGCTGGAGCGGCTGCTTCCTGTCTTCATCCTTCACGACTGATGCTAAATGTAGATCAGTGGTTCAAGGGGGGCCTTCCCCCTCCCACCCCACATATTAAGGTAGAGCCTCACCCCTTTTGGGAAAGCAGCTGGAAAAAATTGTTTTGAATAAACTTCAGCACCAAGGACAGAAGCCAAGGTCCGGGTGCTTTCTTTCCGTTGTCTGTCCCCAGTCCCTGGTTTCCCCCCTACCCTGTCCTGTCATCTCTCCCTCCCTGACTCTCCTTGGTAAGTCAGGGGGACCTCAAGACGCAGTGCTCACCGTGCTCAGCCGCTCACTCTAGCCCAGTCATGGGAGGCAGAAAAGGCCGCCCAGACTGAAGGTCATTTATTTTCAATTCCTGAAAAAGAACAAACACTCGCCTTTTCCTGGTGACACTTGTGCTCAGGGGACACTTTTCTTGCACCCATCTCACTTTTTGGTTGCAGCCTGGGTGGTTTTAGGGAGCACTGAGAGGACCAGGGACTGCTCAGATCTCCCCTGAGCATGAGCTGCCGCAGCCCCATGAACTACACTATCAGTTCAGGTGAGAGTCGAGTGGAGGGCGGGTTGCAAAGCTGAGCGCAGTGAAGGACGGGTTACAGGTTCAAATGCCTTGTGAACTACTATACCAGGGTGTGTAGATCCATCATCTGTGTCCATCAGTGCCAGAGATCAAACTCAGGGAGCCAAATGCATTTATAAAACAGCCATGGCCTCCCTAACCCCTGGACTGTGGTGCTTGGATCGTACACTGCACGCAGGTGATAGCCACCAGGAGACAGCTTATTAATTTACTCATGTTTGGTCTCACTGTGTAGCCTTGGCTGGCCTCAAACTCAGGGAGCTCTGCTTGCCTCTGCCTGGTTGCACTAGGACAGGACACCAGGTTTCTTTTCAACAAGGGAGGACTGTTATTTTCTCACCCGTTTCCCTGGGCACACACCTCAGATTCCCACACCGACACCCCCTTCACCCACATACCTCCAACCCGGGATGCCACCCTCCGGTGCTCCCTGCATCCTACCCATTTAAGGCTAAGTGGAGACACTGCTTCCTCCCTGAAGTCCCAGGAAACAAGTGACATCACAGGTGCACCTTCTAACTCCAATAAGACACAGTTTGCTGGGTGTGTGGCCATGTGCTTGTGTCCCAATCCATGCTGGGCACATTGTACAGAAATGGGGAGAGGAAGGCAAGTAGTAAGTGCACACATGTGGCGGGGAGGCTAGGCCAGAAGCCAACAGTAACGGGCTGCAGGGGAAGGAAGAACTCCAACCGCTCCCAACCAAAATGATCTTGGCCCAGTTCTGTGGTGTGCACACCTTTAATCCCAGCACTCCGGAGGTGGGTAGGCAGGTATCTGTGAGTTCAAGGCCAGCCTGGTCTACAAATTGAGTTCCAGGACAGCCAGGGCTGTTACACAAAGAAACACCATCTCAGAAAAATCAACTAACCAAACAAGTAAACAGAATTAAAAAAAAAAAAAAACCTCTTATCTGGATCTCAAATCAGTACATGAAAAACAACAACAAAACTAACCAACTAACAAGAAACAGTTGGTGGGGAACAACTTACAAGAACCAGTGTGAGACAGGGGAAAGCATCAGCCTACACTTGGGAGTCCCAGTGCTAGGGAAAAGGAATGGGCTGCTGGGGGTACCCTCCAGTGTTATGGTAACATAGGGTTGCCACCGAGTGGAAGGGACACAAAGGAACACATAGGTACAAAGTGCCCCTAGGACCTAGTGAAAGCCGAGGCAGGAGGGGCCTGGTGGGCGCTGTCTGTGACTGGAGGCAATGACAGCACAGCCACAGCCACGGCGAGTGGTATTTCTTGTAAAATAAGAGACAAGTGGACAAAGAGCAGACAGATGCGGGAACGTGCGCATGTGTACGTGCATTTGGACACACACACACACACACGAGGGTGGTGAGGGCTTCCCCTCTTCCAGCTCCTGGCTGTGGGCTGAGTCGTAAAGCAGGCAGGCAGAACAGACTGTAGGCTCTTGCCCTGGTGCTCTGGCAGAGAGAGACCGACAGAGCAAAGGGCCGGTGTTCACAGGTGAATCAAACCACAGTAGTGCCAGGTGCCGGGGAAGAGCCTCGACAGGTACGGGAACAGGAAGTTACAGGGTGGGGCCAGCAGATTACCTTCTGGCTGGGCACGATGGCACACGTCCCTAATCCCACACTTGGAAAGTAGAAGACGGCTCATCCTTCGTGACAGTGAGTCTGAGGCTAGCCTGGGTTACACAGGCTCTGTCTCACAGAGACTGCCTTCCAGCACCCTAACTCTTTCCTACCTGAAAGGGGGAGGGAAAACGAAAGCCTAAGAAGAAAGAGCGCGGTGGAGACAAGGTCTATGGAGAAGGTGCAGACATTTTATTCTGACTTCGTAAAGTTACCACAGAACTTCCTCCTTCCAAAGGGTCAAATAAAAATAGAGTTTTACAAATTAAAAAAGATACAGTTCATCTCCACAGTGGACCCAGCTAATGTCACCACATAAACAGTGCAAACAGAAAGGCGGAAGCTGCAACTGGACAATCACCGAGGTCCATCAGAGCCAGGGCACCACTGCGTGTCAACACTGCGGGGCTGGCTTTTCCGGAAGCTTTCTTGTCACCAAGGTCTGCATCAAACTGTCACACGGCTGGCTGAATCAAGCTAATGTCCATTCCAGCTGGAACTGCTTAACCAAGGTCACATGCAGACAGCTCATACAACACCAAACTCCCACAGCAGGACCAGAGAGCCACGCAATGCCCAGGTGCAGAAGGCAGGAAAACTGCCTTGATCCAACCTCAGGTGGTCCCTCAGTGGGGCTGTTCTGACAAGGTGCTGTGGCACTGGGGGGCCACTGAACTGTGGCAGGTGAGATACTGTACTACTGGTTCCATGGGGCAGCTGTGGGGGAGCGGTCCAAGGCTTACAGCTCTAGTTCACGGGTGGAGAAGCTGTTGTCTTTGGGCTTTTCTGGATAGGCAGGTTGTGGGGAGGGACAAAGGGGCTGAGTGTCCTAGAGGGGCAAAGGGGCAGAGGGGCATGGGCTCCAGCTCCAGGGTAGACGTATCCGCACCGTCTATTCTGGGCTACACTGGCGGTGACTCATCACGCACGGGGTGTGTGTGTGTGTGTGTGTGTGTGTGTGTGTGTGTACAGAATGCAGTGGGTCACCAGGGCTGCCTCAGAGGCAAGTTGTGGGCTCAGGTCCTCTGCAGGCTGCTATTCTGCAAACCCACAGGCTGGGAAGACGATTCTGTAGTGTGTCAAGCTTTTCTCTTGGTGTGGGCAACTGGTTTCCTTCCCGATGGAGGATATAGCAGGGCAGACACTCAAGTCAGTTGTAAAATGAAGCTGGCAGCTGGCCAGACAGATCCCTGCTTAGAAGGGCTATTTTCCCAATTAGTTTCAATCCCCACCCCCACCTCACAGGCCAGAATCTGGAAAACAGATTGTTCTGGTAAAAAGATAAGTAAATGGGGAAAACGGAGGGCCAGGGTCACAATCAGACGATGAGACCCAATGTAAGCCCCGACTGAGGTCATGGAACAATTCCTCACATGTTGATCAGAAGACTCTGCCAGGCCCAGAGACCCTGGTGCTAGAAGCCAGACCCTGGCACAAATGCCCTCCAGCAACTTCCATGATTTAAAAAGTATCTAATGCACCAGGTAGTGGTCGTGCACACCTATAATCCCAGCATTCAGAGGCAGAGGCAGAGGCAGGGGGATCTCTGAGTTTGAGGCCAGCCTGGTCTACAGAGCTAGTTCCAGACAGCCAGGACTACACAGAGGAACCCTGTCTCAAAAAAACCAAAAAAGAAAAAAACAGTATCTAATGCAAATGAAAGTCCCCTGGTATCCAAGGACAGCCACCACAGGGGCCCGAGGGTGCAGGAAAGTGAGTTCTGATGTTCCCTGAGGTACCACCCAGAGAGAACCAGCAGCCGTGAGGCACAAGGGGCAGGAGCACCCACTCCTTCCCCAGGCCTGAGCCCAGCAGCTGCAAAAGCTCCTCTCCAAGTCCTCAGGAAGAGGGCTGAGCAGGGAGTGGCGTGGGAAGCCAGGAGTGAGCAGTGACCAAGAGAGGAGCCACCAGCTTCCTCCTAAAGCCATACCTTTGATTGGCCCTGGCTCAGGGCCGCCTATTTGCCAGCTTGTAGAGCCATTCCAAATCCTCTAGGGCTTGGGGTAGCGGTTCTGTCGAGGGGGTTCCTCAATTTTGGTTAACTTTGGGAATGAGTCCAAGACACAGCTGGGGCTGCACCACCAGAAAGACAAAGATGAAGGCTTGGAAAGTCCAGTGGTTGGGGGAGGAATGGACTGAGAGTGTGCAGAGAGCGTGGTACTGGAAGACCGGGTGTAACTGGTGCTGGGACTACTGAATGCCTACAGCGAGGGGAGAAGGTGCTGTCCCCATGATGGGATTTAATGGTTCAAAGGCTGTTAGCTAGGGTTTTAGTGCTTCATGGGTCTGATCAGAACTGATTCTAAGGAGACCAAGCACATGCCCACTCCCAGGAAACAGAATGAGAAGGGCCAAAGGAGAGGCAGAGAGCTCTAGAGGATCTGAGGTCCCGGGCTTGATCCTATGCTTCCCTGAACATGGGGAACTGTTCTCAGGCCCAATTCCTGAACTCAGTAATGAACATGATATGCAAATAACACCCCCGATGTTTGCTTCTGCCCACCCTTCCTAGAAGGGTCTGGGCAACAGCTGGGTTCTCTGAGAAACAGCAACAGAGAAGCACCAAGTGCCTACCCAGGACCCAGCCTGACTTCTCCCTGATGTCTCTCCACGGGAGCCTGGGGAAGGAGAAACGGAAAATTCTTGCTGAGAAGTTAGTAAAACTCCAACTTTCTGCTCAACACATCACTGAAACCTCTGACCCCAATCTTCCAGGACTCCAGGCAAGTGGGTGACCGGGAGCCTTCATGCCAGCTATGGGGGCCAGTGTGTGAGCAGGCCACCTGCAGAGGCATCTCTGGGAGAGTGGGCTGGTGGCAGCCAAGCTCAACTGTCAGAGGGTCTGGTAATGCTGCCGAAGCCGGGCCTGCAGGAACTCATACGTCAAGTTGTGTCGAGTGATGATCCCCACAATCTAGGGAAGAAGAACACACCCGAGTCACCAGAGCGTACACCCCACATAAGGACATGCATGAACAGAATGGTCTCTCAGTGTACCCCAGGATGTAGACACAGAAAGAGAACTGGGGCAGGACAGGGTTAGTGTGTCCATGGCACAGACCTCCTACTCTCAGAAGGCATGGGGACAAATAGAGCTGCATGGAAGGAACCAGTGAGGCCCTGCAAGGGGAGTGAAGTGGGAGCAGAGAAAGAAGGGGTGACTAAAAGGGGACCCTGTCCCTTTGGAAGGGCCACCTGCTTTCTCTCAGCACAGATCTATGTGTGGTCCAGACCTTCTTCTATTGTTTTTGGCTTGGGTGGAGACAGATTCATTTACAACATAGCCCAGGCTGACTTGAACTTACCATCTTCCTATGTGCTGTGCTGGGATTACAGGTGTGTGCTACAATGCCTGGCATAACTAGCCATGTTTTATTTTGTATACTTGTTTATGAATAATTCTAGGCACACGCTCTGTCACTGAGCTACCCAAGGTTTGCCATGTCCTGTCTTAGGGTTTCTATTGCTGTGACAGAACACCATGGCCAAATTGGGGAGGAAAAGTTTATTTTAGCTACATCATTATAGTCCGTCACTGAGCACAGTCAAGACAGGAAGTCACACAGGGTAGGAACTTGGAGGCAGAAACTGATGCAGAGAACATGAGGACTGCTCTTTACTGGCTTGCTCCTCCTGACTCACTCAGCCTGTTCTGTGATAGCACACAGGACCACTAGCCCAGACCACTATCTATAATGGGCTGGGCCCTCTCACATCAACCACTAATAAAATGTACTACGGTTTTGTCTACAGACCACTATTATGGAGGCATTTTCTCAATTCAGAGTCCCTATTCCCAAATGATTCTAGCTTTCCTCAAGTCGACATAAAACTGGCTGGCGTATATCCTTAACCAGGGCACATGCCTATAACAGCACACGACAGGCTGTGTCAGGAGGACTGCCTCAAGTTCAAGGCCAGCATGGGATGGAAGGGAAGGATGGAGAGAAGGCAGGAGGTCCCATAAAGAGGCACCACTTCCTTACAGGGTCATTCTGGTGACATGTACTGAAACTCAACTGGAAGAGGAGGACATGGGCCACACAGCCATGAGGCCTGACTGTCGCACAGGTGGGTGGAGCATTGTAGCTCAATGGTAGAATAACCGCCTAGCATACCTAAGACAAAACAACAGGCAGCAGAGCCGAGCCCCTACGGAAGACCCTCGGTGAGTACCTCTAGGCACAGAGAACCCACACACAGGGAAGGTGACAGGGCAGCAACCTCAGCAGGGCAGGGGGCAGGGCTTATTTTTATTTATTTTCTTATTTTGCTACAATATAGTATGATAATGTAACAATAGCTATGTAATTTAAAAAAATTAAGTTGGGACTAGAGAGATGGCTCAGAGGTTAAGAGCACTGGCTGCTCTTCCAGAGGACCTGAGTTTAATTTCCAGCAACTATGTGGTGGCTCACAACCATCTGTAATGAGACCTGGTGCCCTCTTCTGGCCTTCAGGCATACAAGCAGGCAGAACACTGCACACATAATAAATACATAAATAAAAATAAATAAATAAATACAATCTTTTTAAAAAGAAAAAAAGTTAAGTTGGGCTGACAAGCTGGCTCAGAGGGAAAATACGCTCACCACGCAAGCCTGGTGACCAGAGTTCGATTCCCAGCCACTGAAGGTGGAAGGAGAGAACCAGCTCCACAAAGCTGGGCTCACATACACCACAAATACAATTAACTCGGAAAAGAGATGATGGGAGAGCCCACGAGAATAATCACTTTTTAAAACCCTCTGAGAATTTCACCTTAAATTCTATTAATGCTACAGATGCCCAGAAGAGGTAGGACCAAGGAACACAGACTAGGGGGAGGTAAGAAGCTCCCGAGCTGAGACAAGAGCAGGCAATGGAGGAATGGAAGGTAGATCACAGGGCGCCCCCTGCTGGACTGATGCAACAGACAAGAGACAGGGTGGGTGGACAGAGCAGAGGCAGTCAGGGACACTGGTCTCCACCCAGATCACTCACCTCTCCCACCGCATTCACCACAGGCAGGTGGCGCAGGCCCATGGTTCTAAACAGGTTGAAAACTTGGGAAACATGGGTGTTGGGGGAGACAGTGAATGGTGAAGGGTTCATATATGGGGTGACATCCTGCAGAAGAGAAAGCAAGAATCACCCACAGCCTGGGATAAGCATGGGCATAGCACGTGGGACAGCCCCGAGGGACAGCCCTCCTCACCACAATCATCCGGGGATTCAGCAATGTGAGATCCAGGTCATGTATGTCCGGATACCGCGGGTAGTCCTCGGCCATCTCCGCATAAGAAAGGCGTGGCTGGCTGGCACTCTGCAATTCCAACCAAGACACACTGCAGCCTTGCAACACAACAGCCGCCAGGAGGGTCACTCTGACAGTCCCTCCCCAGTTCTGCTAGCTAGTGTCTTCCAGTAACAGGGGCCACAGCAGGAGCTAAGGACAGAGACAGCCTGATAGCAAAGCAGGTCCTACCAGATGAGAAAACTGCTAATGGGGTTGTGGGCTGAAATGTGTCCCCACAGACAGAGACAACCTGTAAACCTATCAGCTGCCTTTACTGGAAACAGTTTCTGCCGATGTGCTTACAATGAGTTCACGCTGGACTAGGGCGAATTCCAGCATCAGGTGTCCCTACAGAATGGGGAGAGGAAGAGGGAGAGGAAGAGGGAGCCCCGCGCATGCACAGAAGTCAAACTGAAGTGGTGTTTGCAGGCAGCAAGGCCAGGAGTTGATGCACCACAGGGACTGGAGGAGGCCGGGAAAGCCCCTCTCCTAATGCCTTCAGAGAGCTGCGCCATGTGCTCTCAATCTGGTACTTCTGGTCTTGAACTAAGATAAATCCTGCCTCGAGCTACCAGGCTGATGGCAGTTGGATGCAGCGGCTAGAGCAGGGTCCCATGGGGTGCTATCACCACCCCTCGATCTCACTGCTGCTGTCACAGGGCAGGGAGGTCAGGGAGAGGGCTCACAGGACAGCACAGGAGCCACAGTGCTGGCTGGCTATTGTCCTCAGTGGGCCCCGCTCCCTAACTCCACTCCGCCTTCACCTGGCTCATAGCTGGCTTCACTGCGGGGGAGTCCCAGAATCTATCTGCTCTAGTAGCCAGGCAAAGTACTTCAGGACCCAAGCTTGGCTGCCACGCCAACTTCCTTGTCTCTAAGGTCCCCATGGTTTTCTCTACCCACGCCAACCAGGCTGGTCACCCACACTCCACCCAGGCCCCTGCACCAGGGTAACAGCTCTTCTGTAGGCTTAGCGGAACATAGAGGGGCTCAGGTGGCTACATGGTAGAAACCCCAACTCCCAACATCAGCAGAGTCACTCTGGAAGCCAGGACTCTGGGGGACTTGCTCAGCCTCCTGCTGAAAAGAAGGTGTGAGGGGTATGGACTTTGGTGCCATGGGGACACCCTAAAAACCAAATGAAGGAGAGAAGGTGGCTACAGCAGAGCTGGTGGGGGAGGAGGTGTCCGTCTTCCACTAGGAAAGCGGGACAACAGGAATCAACTAGTTCTCACCTCCCTCTCACCTGGGGGCTCACACAGACCACCTCTCCCTCAACAACAGGGCTTGCCCGTCACCTTCCTGCCTTGCAGGACACCAGGGCCCAGACTTACAGACTGACTTTCCGAATAACACACTCCTCGGACAAGCAGGGTGACGAGCTGCGAGCGCAGGACGAGGCCATGGAAGGTCAGCGGGCGGAAGCGCTCCTCCATGGTCCAGTCTTCACTCGGGGACTGGTCAGGGTATAGGTTGGGGTAGGGAGTGTATCTGTTACACAAAAACCAGATGCTGCCTCGTATCCCTCAGCAGGGTCACGTCCGCCACAGCCTTGTCACCTTCCCATGATCTCCAGACGCTCAAGGGCTCACTCTCACCCACTGGGTGCAGAGTGCTCCACCCCGAGGCTGCAGAGTGCAAGGACCTCACCTCCTCTCCAGCATCTGCTGCAGCAGATCCTCCTTCTCTGCGGGCTCCTCCGAGGCCACATGCTCATCACACACATTTCGAAGCTCGCTGGAAGGGTAGGACTTCATGGACTGGCCCCGCTTGCGTTGCTCACCGGCACGAGTGAGGATACTGGATTTCTGTGGATGGGGTGTGGAGACAATGAGTCCTTACAGGACAGGGATGGTGGTGCTGGGCACACAAACACAGGAGCACCCACGGGGCTGTGATGTGGAAAAAGCACTTTCCACGGAGCTCAGCAAGCCTTTCTGAGATGCAGGTCAGCCAGTCCTTGGATTGAATACAAAGCTGATAGGGAAGCCTCTACCACTGCACTACAGTCCCACTCTGCCCAGCCCAAGTGTGTCAGCTGATCTTGACGGTCAGTCTGACCAGGGTGTAGTGATATGGAAGCAGCCTCTGGGTGTCTGTTTCCATAGGACCAGACCCCGAGGGCTTTGACCTCACAGACGGATGAAGAGGAGAAGCTGGGGTCTGGCTGGGGGAAGCAGGGTCACATACATATGCATGCATGTCTGTCTGGTTCTCGGGGCCGTATCTTGCCCTGCCCCTTCCTGTACTCCTGTCTTCTGCTTCCTCCCCACCATGCTGCTGCTATTTCCCCTGCACATCTTCCTGACCCTGACGGACAGAAAGACACCTCAAAAGGAGTCCTTCGAAGTGGTTTATTTTTTGTTTTGTTTTTTTTTTTGAGACAGGGTTTCTCTGTGTAGTCCTGATTGTTCAGGAACTTGCTCTGTAGACCAGGCTGGCCTTGAACTCAGAGATCTGCCTGCCTCTGCCTCCCGTGTGCTGGGATCGCAGGCGTGTGCCACCACTGCCTGGCCTTTCTAGTGGTTTTATGCCACACATTTTGTCACAGTAATGCAAAGTTATCTACTGTACCCAACCTCATGGCTTTGCTGGCCTAAGACTCCACCGTCTCTCATTTGGAGAGGCACTCCTCAATTCTGCAGAGGAAAAACAACTTTTCTCTTACAGCCTCTTGGAGAGACTGTCAATGTGTGTCTGCCCTTCCCAAAGACAGCAAAGGCAACAAAGGTCACATCGTCTGCATGAGGGATGGGCCTGGGCTGTGAGCTCAAGCTACCCAAGGGCAGAGACCAGGCAATTGCCCATTCCTCTGGGTACACAAATGACATTAGGAGGCCAGTATCTGCATCCCTAGAGCCCAGTGCTATGTCTACAGCTTCTAGTCAATTTCTTTCTCATTCTGTCTGTGGTTTATTGAGACAGGGTTTCTCTAGGTACTCCAGGCTGGCCTGGAGCTCTCAAGGATCCTTCCGCCTAGGCCCCCATTTTCCTAAGTAGGTCAGAGTCCATTTGTGTCAGCAACTCTAGAACCCTCCCAGATGCTTGCATATGGTAAATAATTAACACCAAGCCTACTGGCTTTAAAAGGGGGCCCACCCACCTGCTTCCTGCTGCCTACTGGGTCATACAGGAGGGTGCTACAGACTTTCCCTAAACTGACAGAGTCCACGTCCACTACGGCTTCAGAGGCAGTATTACAAAGTATGAGTGTTAGGCCAAATGGTCCTTCCTCACTGGCCTTCCCTTTGGGGCCATTCTTTTTTTTTTTTTACCTTGAACTTAATGTTGTTGCTGATGAGCTGATTGCCCTTCATGAACTCCTTCTCGTTGCCCCGGTTCTCCGTGACCACTGGGAAGGCGTGGTGGACGGTGGTGCGCAGGATGCTCACCAGAGACTGGATACGTGTGTGTGGGTAGACGTACGTCAGGTTGGGCTCCATGATGTCACTGGCTCTCAGCCTGTACAGGAGGAAGCTGTAACAGCCTCAAAGAGACACCACCACCAGGGACAGGCTGGACTGGGCAGTGCTGCTTCTCCATCTGCACCTGGATCACTGGGGCCCGTCTTCCTCCAATTTCCACCACCATGCCTACTACACTGCTCCCCACTGTGTCATGCTACAGGGCCACTGCTACCTCTCCACGAAGCCCTTCCGCTTTCCCAAGGGTTGGCCAGCCACTCCTTGAAATGCCACATCACATGCCACGTATCACTGCTAGTATCTAATCATCTTGAAAGTTATAGGACAATTCTGGAGTCCTTGTTTAGACCAGGATGACAAGCCAGAGCCCATGGCTGTAGTGACAGCACTGTGGGGCTGACAGGCTCACAATGCTGAAAATGCTTGCTGCAGGAAAGGCTACTGACCTGCATTAGCTCATGAGGCCTGCCCGATACCCAGATAAGTGGTTGGAAACACCTGTGGATGTCCTAGTCGAGATTCTGTGGTGCTTGGTTGGGTGTGTGGGTAAGCTGGTGTCACTGCCAGGACTTTGTACAGTTTCAGTGTGAACATCTAGCCAAGTAAAAGCTTGATCCTGTTCTCACAATTTACTTGGCCAGGACACTAAGGAGCCAAAAACTCACAAAGCAGCCTTGCCTCCAGGTCCCACCATGCTACCCAGCCTGCTCCCTGCTCTTCAGACTCCTAACCAACTCAAGCTGCTCAACATGCCCAAACACACAGGGGACGTAAATGTGCCTTCTTCTAATCTGAGCAATGTGAGCTACCGTTTCCCACCCTGGAAGGCTCTACAGCCCTGAGCTTAGAAACTCTGGTGCAAAGATGGATGAAGTGGCCAGCTCTTACTTGTCCATCTCCACCTCTGTCTCCCACTCCAGAAGAGGCACGCCACGCAGGCCCACGTGGATGTCATAAATGCCCTTATTGAAAAAGTCCCCCGTCCACTTGGCCACCTGGAACACAAAGCAGACTCCTGAAGACAGCCCTTGAGCTGAGCCTGGCCTGCAGCCCGCCAGCAGCTGGAGGAAGTGCTCACCATCAGAGTGATCATAATGGGAAGCCCGTATGTGATCTCATTGGTAGACTCGATCAGGATGACTGTGAGACTGATGGTCATTCTCACAACCCCACCCAAAAAAGCTGCTGCACCAATTAGGGCAAAGGTCCCAGAATAGATGTGGCCCAGTCCAATGTAGCTGGTGAAGAGAAAAACAGAACCATGTTTAGACTCACACTGGTGGTGTGGGACCACACCTGTAAATGTGGGCATACATATACACATTACCACACCTTTTCAGGATGTTGGCAACTAAACGTCCAAAAGCTGCTCCACACAGCAGGGAAGGCACGAAGAGGCCGCTGGGGACAGAAGTGCCGAAAGTCCAGCATGCCAGCAGGAAATAGAGGGTGAAGAACAAGGCCAAGGTGATGGGGCTGAAAGTCCCTGCAGGGGAGAACAGTCCGAGTCATACTAGCAGATGCCTGCACAGGCCCAGAAGTCTGCAGTGGGTCCCCCCCCCAGGTCCTTTGTACCCCAGCCTAGTCACACCATCCAACACTGGGCTGCCATTACAGAGGAAAACCCTGCACGGGAGCTGACACCCACGGGTGTGGGGGGGTATAGGTGACGGGGGGCGGGGCAGCACCTGACACTCACCGTCCTGATGGAAGAGCTGCAGTATGGCAGACTCCTGGGAGTTGAAGAAGAGTGTGGCCATGTCATTGTAGGTATCATTGGGACAGAAAAATGTCTTGATGGTAGAATTCACATCTTCTGATGTGGCCTAAAGAGGGGGATCAAAAAGTCAATAAAAGGCACCTGACCGGGTCATACAAGTCTTCAGTGCCATCTCCGAAGAAGTCAAGATGTCGGGCTGGAGAGATGGCTCAGAGGCTAAGAGCACAAGCTGCTCTTCCAGAGGTTGAGTTCAATTCCCAGCAATCACATGGTGACTGGACAGCTCTACCTCCGGGAGGAGCTGGGGTCTAGCCGGAGGAGGTAGGTACCCATCTATGCATGGACGCTGGATGGCTACTAAGAGGCTCGGCTCGTGTACTCTGAACGTGGAGTGAAATAAGCAGGGTGAGGGTGAAGGCCTTGCTCATCCACACCTTTTCTTTTTGATTTTGAGACAGGGTTTCTATGTGTAGTCCTGGCTGTCTTTGAACTCAGTACGTAGACCAGGCTGGCCTTGAACTCAGAGATCCACCTGCCTCTGCGGCTCGAGTGCTGGGATTAAAGACGTGTGCCACTACTGCCCAACAACACTTTTTAAAAAGTATTTGTGTATGTCTGTGTCTGTGTGAATGTAGGTGGAGGTCACATGACATTGAGCTGGGGTCTCTTATTCTGCGCTGCACATGCCTGATGCCCCCACTTCCTGTCCACACCTCCCGTCTTGCTGGAGCAGCACTAGCACTACAGACACCAGCTGCATAAAGCTTTTCTATGGTCATGGGGATCTGAACCCAGGGTCTTGAACTTGTATGGCAAGTGCCGTACCCGCCCAGCCACCTCCTCGGCCTCATCCACACGTGTCACTAAGCACAATAACTACATCAGGGGTCACCACAGACTTGGTTTCCTCCTTAGCGCAGATTCTGAAGTGACAGCTAAGAGCTCAGAATGAAAGCCCCAGGGACTGTGGGGTGTTGATGCAGATGAGAGAAACGTGGCTGGCCAGGTCGTTACTCTACTTAAAGCCCCAACTTTGGTTCCAAATAAAGAAAAAAAAAATGCTTTATTCTGGATTTTCTGCAAAAGAAACCAACTGCAACATGCAGCCTGGCAGCAACACCATGATCCTGGCCACCTTCCCTCCAGTGCCACTAAGAGAACACAACCAAACAAGGAAGAAAAGACTCTTTCCTAATGTCGCAGGCTTCACATTCTTTTTTTTTTTTTTTTTTTTAGTTTTTTCGAGACAGGGTTTCTCTGTAGCTTTGGAGCCTGTCCTGGCACTAGCTCGTGTAGACCAGGCTGGCCTCAAACTCACAGAGATCCACCTGCCTCTGCCTCCCGAGTGCTGGGATTAAAGGCGTGCGCCACCACCGCCCAACCAGGCTTCACATTCTTGACAACCTGTGTCAGCATGGCATTTAGTGCCACCTGACTTAGGAGCAGAGGCAGGGCATCTGCAGACGGACGGTCCTGATTTCTGGTTGGTGCTGAGCAGTGGCTGGGATTCACCTCACTGCTGTCCCTGTGGACATGGACATTAAGGATACAGGATCACCCGAATTCTACTCCACTATTGATGCTGCAGAGATGCCACGTGGGAACACTGTAGCACTGGAGAATGGTGTCTATAATCCTAGCAGGTGAACCCAGCCAGGCAATACAGCAGGATGTGGACTATACTAGGAGGTAGAACAGCGCCCCCTGTTGGCAGAGAGGCATGAGTGGAAGGGAACAGTGGACACTTTTGGCTATGACTTTAACGGACACATTCAGGGTTTCCCAAACCATGTCTGGAGGGATGCCAGTCCCAGAGGTACTCTGGAAAAGACATGAGATCAGCTGCACTGCTGAGAGACCACCTGCCGACCAGCAGAGAACAGACCACAAGACCAGATTGCTTCAACACTAACTGCCACTCTCTAAAGACCCTGGGGAGGTCTTTTACTTTGGAAACTTAGCTTTTCCTCATCTATAAAATGAAATAATACCTTCCCCTTCATGCTGTATGTTACCAGCTGAGGGATATTGGTCAAGACCTCACTTTGCCTCTGTTTTCTCACCTGAAAAACGGGGATACTATCACCAGCCAGCACAGTGAACAAGAATAAAGGCGAGAGTGCTGTCAGGACACGTGGAGACCTGAGACACGGAGCACGAGCTTCGCTAGCGCTTGCTGACCCGCCACGGGCCCCGGGAGTCCTCCAGTCAAGAAAGACACTTCACTCTAGGGCAGCCACCCGCTTCTCGGTTCATCTCGCTTGAGCACAGAACGTCTTTTGTTTGTCTTATTATTAGCATTCTATAACAAAATACATTTTGAGAAGCTTGGTCTCATAAATAAAATGTCAGCCCACTTCCTCTACGCTGCCAATCACACGAAGCCTGTGTGCTGCCTTTCGTCCCAGGCATCTGAAAGGTCACCCTTTGCCTGGGTGCTGCTGCCAGGGCCAGATGAGACCCTTGCCTATTGTGGGCCTCTCATCTAAAACATCCTCAGGCTTCCCAGACTGCAGCCTTCCCAGAGAGGCTCCCGGGGCTCCGAGAGCGCTGGGCTGCGGCTGAGAAACAAAGAGAGAGTTCACAGATGTTCAGCAGCTCTCGCCTCGGTGACCAGGCCACGTGCTGCCTCCTGGATCATCAGAGTGGACCAAAACACGCAAGTAGCGTGCACTCCCATGACCCCCTGAAGGTTGCAAAGGGCAAGTACAGAGTGGGACAGATGCCAAGGAAAGCAGCCACGCAAGAGCCAGATGCCGGGAGGGAGGTGTCAGCATCACCCCACAAGTGACTCTCGTGTCACCGAGGCAAGGTGGTGGGTGTCATGGCCCTAGGCCAGGTTCCTGCAGGCCTGAAGAGGGATGAGCAGAAAAGGGTCTGTAGAAGTAAAGAGTTAGCTACTGAGCAAGCTTCCCATGAGTGTGGTTCCCTAGAGAGTGGCCAGAATTTTTGACAATGTAGAAAAGACAGGGCAATTGTGCACATCCTCCCAGCTAAAGGACCACAGCACATTCAGCTGCGGGCATGGAACAGCATGGCTCTAAAGAGATGCACATTTCTGGATAGAGGATAAAGGCACCAAGTTTGCTGGGGTTACCTGTAGCTGAAACGAGCCATTACCAGTTTGACTCGCAGAAGACAACTGTCGGCATTCTCCTAACACCATGGAGGCCACAAACACCACCACAGTGGTCACCAGGGACACCAACAGGCTCTCTAAGACTCTGGAAAGTAGAGCACAGCTGTCACAATTCAATCAAAAGATGTCTAGGCTTGAGCACGCACAACCACCCTATCCGCCCCAACACCCCTCTCCCAACAGGGCAAGCCTGGCAGCCCTGGTGAGGGCACACGCATCCAGAATTCACTCCAGACTTGCTCCATCTAGTTAGCTGCAATAAAGGGCAGGCAGCAGAAGCAGGGAGCTGTTGCACACACATCACTTCTCTCTAAGGAGCTAAATGGCTTCTCTTCTCTAAGTCCAGGGCAAGGGCGACCCACGGCAGACAGGTCCACAGCGGGCTTGCTGACCCTCCTGACCATGTGTTAGCAGCAGGTCAGAAGAGGGCGAGTCACCCAGTAACTGAGATGTAAACTTGGCCGCAGCTTCTCTGGCCTTCATAGGGCATATAGGGCATATTTATGAGCCTGTTTATAGGCTTAGTCTGGGAGGAGAAACTGAAATGGGTGTGAGAAGCAGGGACTGTTCACAGGACCATTTCCTTGGGAGAGATGTCCTGCCCACAAGGGGCTCACTGTAGGTACCTGACGAGCTTAGGTTTCGGGTGCACGTTGCGCATACGGTACTTTGCAAGCCTCTTGTTCAGACAGTTGAATGTGGCTCCCAGCAGGCCCCCAATGACCCCCATCACGACGAAGAAACCCAAATCCATAGCTGTCCAGAGGTGACATTTTTTATCAGAGTCAGAGCACTGAGAGAAGGGGGAAGGGAGGGAGAAAGAAAAACCAGAGTGGCCATGAGAACAGGAAGGGAGAGGAACAGAGACAGGAACAAGAGCAGAAGGCCTCGCTGCCCTGCTGAGGGTTCAGGCTGCCCGGGCACACTGCTCATGGGAGCAGTTACTTGTGGGAACCACAGCCGTTCCAGGGGCCACCTACCCCTCTGATGTTTACTCAAGAGCAATTTTTATGGGTCACGTAAAGCATCCTGGGAGGAAGGATAAGCCATACCTTAAATTCACCAAAGTTCAGCAACCCAGGCAGCTGGAAAGAGCCCCAGCTTCCAAACTGAATCCCAGAACGGAAGAAGTTGAGGGTGAAGGCGGCAGACATGGAACAGAAGAGCTAAAGGAAGGGTAACAAAAAAGTGAGAACACTGGTGACATCACCCTCTCTCCTCGACAGTCATCTTACACGTATCTGCGTATGTGGCAGTCAGTCCTCTCCTTCCATCATGGGAGTCCCAACACCAGCCTGGTGCCTCTACCCACTGAGACATCTTGCCAGCCAGGGAGTCCTTTAAAACCTGTCACTCCCCTCAAAGGGCAGAGATCTCTGTGAACCAGCATCAATCTACCGTCTGATGCTGAGCGCTCCCTACAGAACAGGCCCTACGCCCAAGAGGAAAGAGGCCACAACAGGTGACAAGATCAAGTCACAATCCTGCATTCCTCCCTCCCCAACAGAGACTTGCATATTCTCACGGCAGAAGTTCACAGACAGAATAGCTGCTGCTGGCATGCAGTGTACAGTTGGGGCGGGGTGGCTCACAGCAAGAACACAAAGCCCACTGTTTAGAGGCTGTGGCTGCTACGACAGGGAAGTCCACAGTCAGCCTGCCAGCTCCAACAAAAGCAGTGATGTCCAGGTACACTCTGGACTAGTGCTTGTGTCCACAGACAGGCTCCTTACCACTTTCCACGTGAGCCCCTGATTCCAGAAGGACGAGCCCTCCTCCAGACTGAACAAGGTGCCCCCTATAGGGGCCCCAAAAGCTGCAGCAACTCCAGCAGCTGCCCCCGCTGATACAAAGTCCCGCTTGTCTCTATGAAGAAGAGGAGGGGAGGGGGAGAGAATGTGCCTGTTTATTTAAGAAAGAGCCTTCAGAACATGTCTTTACCCATGAACCTTCTCCCCCACAGTCCGTGTCAGAATCACAAAAGAGAAGGTCCTGGGCAGGCAGTCATAGCTGTCTGTGAGTCAAACACACCCCACAGGCTTGAGCTTGAAGGTGAGAAACTCTCCAGTGTGTTCAAGGCCTTAACCCTGAGGCACTGCTGGAAGGTGGTAGAGTCTGAGAAACAGGAGTCTAGTAGGAGGAAGTTAGGTCAATTGGAATATACCAAGAGGATATTGGGGCATAACCACCCCAAGCCACAAGATGAAGGACACTAAAACCTTCAAAACCGAGTAGAGAGTAAGTCTTTCACCCCAGGGACTTGAGGTCAAAACACTCACCCCATGCTTTCAGGGCTAACCTCTTCACCTGAGACCAGGAGCTCCCTGACCTGACCATCTTTAGGAACACAGAACAGGGATCCTGGTTCAGGGAAGAGGATAGGACATCCAATGGATGCTACTGAACCACGTTTCTCCACCAAAGGCAGAGCCCTGTGAGAACAGGCATGCCTTGTGGGAATATAAAAATGAAGGTGTTCCATAATGCTACGAGGGGAGCAGGACAGGACAGCGACACACAGACCCACAGGGCTAAGGAGTCTATCTGGCGGGTGCCCTTCCTGGTCTGGGTTTTCAGTCTTGGGCCATCATCTTTGCCTGAACATGGTCCTTTGGTTTCTCATTCTCAGGAGAAAAGCAGAGCTCTTCCTTTTCTGAGTCACAGTGAGCCAGGAGTCACAGTGAACCAGGCTAGCATGGCGTGAGGGTGTGCTGCGCCTCCCAGAGCTTACCTGTCACTGCGAAAGTAGGGGAAGTTGAGCTGGATCTTCCGTAAGGAGATGCTCTGAAACTGAAATGGGGGAAACAAAGTCAGAGAGGCCACGAGGGCAGAGCACTGGAACTCATGGTCCCCAAGGAGGCTCGTGGGTTTGCACAACTGCACAGGTATGGTCCCCAGGAAGGCCCGCCTGTCTGAACAACTGCACAGGTATGGTCCCCAGGGAGGCTCGCGTGTCTGCACAACTGCACAGGTGTGGTCCCCAGGGAGGCCCGCCTGTCTGCACAACTGCACAGGTGTGGTCCCCAGGGAGGCCCGCCTGTCTGCACAACTGTACAGGAGTGCTGCAACAAGAAGCATCCAGGACAGTAAGCTGCAATACAAGGAAGTCACCTAGGGTGTGGGAGCGTCAGGATATGCCCTGTGCGCTGTCCACAAATCAGGAAAAGGGGGACAGCAGAGCTGGGGGCTGGGAGGGACCTAGACTTGCTGCACATGATGGCACTAGCTCTTTCAGGTAATGACACTGGTGACCTAGATTCTCACACAGGCCCCCAAGCCATTTTTGGCCTCTTCCCACTTCCAGGCTCATTTCTGAGAGGCCTGGTACTTGAGCAAGACAGCAAACAAGATGACAGATGGGCCCTGGAGTGAAGGGCCTTTGTCCTTCCCCCACAGCTCTCCCACAGCAGGGAGCAAAAGGGTCCACAAGCAATGGTCCTCAAGGGGCTGAGACTTCTCAGACAAAAGCCCAGGTATCTAAAAAGCCCTTACAAATATGAGCTTTGACCAAGTGTGATGGCCTACAAGTAGGAGGCTGAGCAAGAGGGTCTTGAGTTCAAAGCCAGTCTAAATACCTAGTGAGACCCTATCTCAACCAACCAATGAATGAAACCTAGTTTTTCAAAGGAGATATTGAGTCCTGAGCTAGCCCTTCAGCCTCCTCATCTACACTTAGGGGACTAATCAGTTATGTAACTATAGGGAAGAAAGGAATTGGGACCCACAGCCCAGTGCACAGGTGACACCTGCCTGGCCCTGAGACTAGGGGTTGCATCACTGCGTAGAACGAGCAAGGTGAGCCTGAGATGGTGTCAGTCCACTCTTCCAGCCACACACACTTGTAGCGTGTAAACCCACCAGTCACCCACTCAGTTCTTCCTCTCCTTCCTGTTTCTGTCCCCAGACCTGGCGCGGCATTGCTATACTTTGAAGAGAAACAGGTGCTTTGCTGGGACAGGCCACATAGTTTTCACCTCAACTCCAAAAGGCAACAGGTTCTGAAATCGCACCTGCTGGGCTTACCCAGGAGGCCCATTCTGAGAGATGCATACCCTGGCCCACCAACCCTTACCTGAGGGAGGCCGGCTCCTACCACAGCACCACTGTGGATCATGGGGCCTTCCTTGCCCACGAAGAGCCCTGGGAATGGGGAGAAAGGAAGGGCACAGTCAGCAGAGGGCCTCTGGCCTGGGCTTTGCTATGTAAACCTTCCTCTCAGAAACTAGAAAACACAGGCAAGCATATGACTGACTCTAAGGTAAAAGCAGAGCGAGGGAGGAGACAGTTCAGTCAGTGAAGTACTTCCTGTACAAGCTTAAGAACCCAACAGAAAAACCCAGAAACAACAGAGTGCATGCATCTGGCCTCCAGCACTGGGGCACTGAAGGCAGGACCCCCAGGGCTCCCTGGTCAGCAAGCCTAGTTTAGCCTAACTGGAAAGTTCCAGGTCACTGAAGAGATCTTGTCTCAAAAAACAAGCTGGGTAAACTCCTCAAGGCCAACATCTAAGGTTGTCATTTTGTGGTTGTTGTTGTTGTTTACTCCGAGCTCCACCTCTGTCCCACACACCTGGGCCAAGTCAAATTCCCTTCAAACAAAGGATAATAGTTCTTATCTTTAAATTCCAGTGCCAGGAAACCAGTCTGTGGGTGAGGCCCACCCTACCTGCTAACTCCCTCACTATTTACTGATGGTGCTGTCAATCAAACCCACAGCTTTGGTATCCTGGGCAAGTGTTCTACCAGAGCCCTCTATCTGCTAACTTCTGGTTTTTGAAGTACATCTTACTATGCAGCCATGGTTGGCCTGGAACCTGCTATGTAAAACCAGCTGGGCTCAAACTTGAAGCAAGTCTGCTACCTTTGCCCCAGGAGTACTGGGATTACAGTTATGTGCCACTGTAAGGCATGGTTTAGTTTGATTTTTACATAGGGTCTCATTATTTCACCAAGGCTGTCCTTGAACTCACTCTGTCTCCTAAGCAAGCACTGAGTTCACTCTGTTCTTGAATGTTGTGAGATATTTTGATTGCACACTGACATTCCTAAGATTGCCCAAAAGTTTACCTTGAATCAGAGGGCGGAGCCAGCTACTTGCTGACCAATATTAGCCATTGAGGTTTTGGAAGACTGAGGACATATAGAGATGGGTTAATTTAAATGTAAGAGCTAGCTTGTAATAAGCCTGAGCCATCAGCCGAGCATTTATAATATGAAGCCTCAGGAACTGGCAGGCAGGAGAGAAATGTCTAGTTATACTTCAAGGTGGCCCTTCAAAGCTTAATCCAGCCTGGCTCCTGCTTCCTGATGCCCACAACATATTCCCTCTATCATGAACTGCCCATGTCTTTCCAGATATGATGGACTGAAATCCTTCTGAAACTGATCAAAACCAACCCCTCCTCCTTTGAGTTGCTTCTGTCATGTACTGGGTCACAGAGACAAGCAACTAACACACACAGTAAGTACAGGTACCAGGTGAGGAGCAGCCATGAGCCCACATCTAATCAATGCACAAGATGGCAAGAGTAGAAAGCCTCTCCTCACCTCCAGCCACACTGAACAGCACCCCAAACACTTTGCAGAGCAGGGTCCGGAGCCGGACGATTCCTGGCACCTTCACGCCATTCAGATAGCACTTGATCTCAGGGATTCCAGAACCTGCTGCCACTGGCTGTCGGGGAAGGAAGCACACACACCAATGAAAAACCCACTCTGCTGCTTATACCCAACAAGCCAGGAAACTAAGCAGGGACACCCACTGTTGTCCTCTCAGCACCCGCTCCTGAGGACTTGTTCAACCACAGACGCTCGACTGCAGCCTGACCTGCCTCAGCGTTTTAACAGGTTCCTGCATGTGGATCTAACCATGTGGGACCTTTCAACAAAACTGCAGAACCACTCCCCTCCCCAGATTCTGATCTACACACCAGTAAACTGCTCTCTAGGGGATTTCAGGGTGATGAGGATGAAAAGCAACTTTACCATCCATGCATTCCTCATTAAACTCACCAAGAACCAGAGGCTTTACTTCTAGAAAGACCTCCAGGGGAACAATAGAAAATTTCTGCAAAAACCTACAAGCCAACCTGTTTCCCAGCATGTGGCTGAAGAACATTAAGTGCACAGATCCAGCCAGCCTGGTCTACAGAGTGAGTTTCAGGACAGCAGGGCTACACAGAGAAACCCTGTCTCCAAAACAACAACAGCAAAAGTACATATAATGCTCACAGTCAATTTCCAAACCAGCTCACCTCTATCAGGACGAGAAGGCTCGCCAGGAAGACAAAAGTCAAGTTAAAACCCAGGAGTTCAAGGAGGGACAGGGCAAGGCAGCCTTTCTGACTGCACTCCTCCACCGCTAGAGGCTGGGTCAAGGAAAAGGCTCCCGGACACGTGCCCACAGAGGCGGGGCAGCCAGACAGCTGCTCAGTGCATACCTCCCTGTGCCCCACATACAACTTTTAAACATTTACATATGTGTGCGCGTGCGCACGCATGGGTGTGTTAAAATAGGTGTATATGCACTTGTGTGCGGGTGCCCAAAGAGGCCAGAAGAAGGTGTTGGATCCTGGGAGCTGGACTTACAGGTGATCGTGAGCTTGTGAGGTTATGGGTACTGGGCACGAAACTCTGGTCCTCTGGAAGAGCAGCAAGTGTTCCTGAGTGCTGGGCCATCTTTCCAGCCCCTATAACAACCACTTTAGCTGAGTGCAGCAGTGTGCATCATTACTCTAAGCAGAGGCCGGGTCTCATGAGTCCAAGGTCAGCAAGGTCTACGTAGGCACATTCCAGGACAGTAAGGGTTAAACAAGACCCTATCCCAAAACAAACTAAGAATAGTAATTTTAGGGGCTGGTAAAATAGCCCTATGGGTAAAGGTGCTTGCTGCTGGGCCTGACAGCCTGTGTTTGATTCGAGACATACATGTTCCTGAGATGACAAGTTGTCCTCTGACTGCCATACACAGCACCATGTATACATCCAACCCCATACACAAAATAAATTAAAAACTTTAACATTATGGAATTCCCCACCCCAAACATTAAAAAAGTGACCAACCCACCCCCAAGCCCAACTTGAACAAACCTCAACATGATACCCTTTACGGCTTTGGCTATCACTAAAAGTAAAGCTATACCCCTCAAAGCTTCCTCTTCCTCCCTCCCACTCAGGACGCCGCTAACCTGAAACTACTGTGCCCCACTTGCTGAGTGCCTCGTGTCCCCACAGCTCTCCACTGTCCCATCACAGAGTGTCTCTCAGTGCGACACTGCCTGGGAACTAGCCATGTTGGTACACACAGCTGTGGCTTGTTTAGTTTAACTTCCGCATACAATTACAGTGTATGAATGAACCATAATTTCTCCTTCCCTCATCTGGTGACACAAACTTCTGCTGTCACGAAAGCTGTCTTTAATGAATCTAAAGTCCACATCGGAGAAGGGATTTAAAAGCTACAACAAAGGGATGCGAAAGCTCCTGATCCTTGCCAGTTTTCTGGCTCTTTCATGGCTTCCTCTGGACACTCCTGGGGAGGGGGGTGATTTTGTTCTGATATGATGTAGGCATTCTTCTAGATGTGTGGAGAGGAACTGTCTGCCTGTCTCTCTTGTGTGTAAGCCGGGCGGTGGTGGCGCGCGCCTTTAATCCCAGTACTCGAGGCAGAGGCAGGTGGATCTCTGTGAGTTCGAGGCCAGCCTGGTCTATAAGAGCTAGGTCCAGGACAAGGCGCCAAAGCTACAGAGAAACCCTGTCTTGAAAAACGAAAAAACAAACAAATAACAACAAAAAAAAAGGCTCTGTCCATGCTATACACAAGAGCTCTCCCACTGTTAAATCCCTAGCCCTCTATTCTGCTTTTCATTTTGAGACATGGTCTATACTGCCCACGCTGGCCTGGGATTTGCTTTGTAGCCCAGGCTGGCCTTGAACTTGCACAGCTCCTGCCTCAGCCTACCCGGTAGCTAAGATTACAATGCACACCAAGAGGCTTAGCTCTGCTTCTTAATGCAGGGAAAACCCACCCCAGGCTGTGAACTTGGGTTTTCCTTGATCTACAGCATTTTCTTGTTGTTTGGGAGTTTCTTATTAGATTCATAGATCGAGTATTTACTTTAAGTTAAATAGAATATTTACTTTAATGTGGTCAAGCTTTAAGATCAAGGAAGATGAGGTCTTTGTCTCCGACCTGTGACTCTCAAGTTTTTAAGAACTTACACCTGCCATCAATTAAGTCTCTTGCTTTGCTCTTTTACATCTCCAACCCAAAACCAGGACAGGTGGTGCAGACCTGTAACGTAATCCCAGCATTTGGGAGGCTGAGGCAGGTCTATCAGGAGTTTCAAGCCAGCCTCTGCCATACAATGAGTTTGAGGCCAGCCTGGGCTACAAGAGACCCTATTTCAAAAACACAACTAAACTAGAAGACAACACTGCCCTCAATCTATCTGGAATTGAGCTTTATGAACAGGGATCTACAATCTTCCATGTGGACATGACTACCAAGGCCCAGCATCCTGTATTGAGCATCCAGGCCTTCCCCTGCTGCTAACCTTGACTCTAGGTTTCTACACTTCAACCTGCATGGACTGCACTCTGCTTCTCTGGCTGGTGTTCCTACACCAACAAGCGACGTTTTGTTGAGCTCTGTAGTCCTGCTGGTAGTAGGGCCGCAGGCCTGCTTGTTATTCAAACTAACTCAATGACCTTGGCTTCTTTCAGAGGGCTGTAAAAAGAGCAGGGCTGAGTCCTGTGAAGAATTCTCGGAAATTCTGATTAGAACACTGAATGCATACATGGCCTTGGGAGCAAAGACTTCTCTGGGCATTTATGTCTTACCCACCTAGAACATCAATACACTAATTAAAGTCTTCCTTTCCTAAGCTGGACATGGTAGTGCACACCTTTAACTCCAGTACCTGGAAGACAGAGGCGATGGCAAAGACAGAGGCAGGTGGATCTAAGAGTTTGAGACCAACCTGGTCTACATAACAAGTTCCAGGACAACCAGGACATGAAATTATGTCTCAAAAAGGCCATGTTCTCCTGTCCTTTAGTGAGAATTAAAAACCTCTTGGCTGAATAGCTAACAGTCTTTCAAATACCACATTCACTGTTAAAGTGAGTCTCAGGAAGCCATGGGCCTGAAACAGTGGAGCCGTGGAAAGGATACAGGTTTGAACCACTCCGAACTTGAGCTGGGTGAAGAGTCGCACAGAGAAGTCCACAAAGAGACCCACCTGTGAAGAGGAAGAGACAGTCACAGTACGGGTAAGAGCCTCACCTTCCCTCACTGCACTCCCAGTGGTAGCTCACCGTACCAACAGCAGGGGTGAGCTCTCTGCTTGTCCCAGAGCTGCCCCAGTCTGGCCCCACTGCCTCTCCAAAGAAAAGAGGAAGAGGAACAGAGTAAAAGAAGAAGGCACAGAAAGGATGGGAAGAGTCACGCGGGGAGCCAGCCACTCAGCAATGTTGGGAGGATTCAAAAAAAATAGCCACAATGTCTTCAGTGGTGCCTAGCTGGACAAGCATATCGCTTTGAATGCTACTTAAAGAACATTTACTTGGGCATAGGTGGCTTGGTATTCTTATTTTTCTAAGTCATTATTTTGACTGAGAATCAGTATCAGTCACTGGCTACCTGAAAACCTATACACTACTGTTCCACTACACAGTTTAAGGGAGGCCCAGGAACCTTCTAACTTGGGAGAGTGGGAATCAAAGGCTCCTTGCTTAAACTCTGTCCTCCCTCCAGCTAATGCCTAGAAGGAGAAAGTGGAGACAGATCAAAGGGTGAGGGAAGGGCTAGGGCTGCAGTGGCTACAGAATAGAGAAGGCTGCCTTCTTAGCACCTATGGGGATAAGGATATTGATGAGGCAGTCAAAAGCCTAGGACAGTCACAGGAAAAACTAACATCTGCATGCAAATGATGCCACAACTAGAAATACACAGGACAGGTGCTTTCGTTCAAGTCCCCACCCCCACCGTGCACACTGATATTATATAAAACAATTAAACCAACCCAATTCCATCCCCCATGATACCCTTAGAATATTAGCAAACAGGCCTCCCGACTGTTGCTGCCACTAGACGGTCCTTGTGAGTTCACAACAGTAAAAATATCATGGGTACCACGTGAATGGAAGCTGACTGTCCCTTAGGACTGTGCGACATGAAACATGTATCCATTACCTAGGTGTGTCATGGAGAGTTAAGCCCAAAACTTGTGGCCAAGACCTGAGAAAGGCAGTAACAAGGCTGAGCCCCTCTCTGCCATTTTCTTGACAGACTTGGCATGTGTCTTCCCATTGGATGTTGACTTTTCCAGCTTCTCTTCTTTGGTTTTAGTGATGTTTTAAGTCCATAGTCACGGCCCCAGATGTAACTGCTACCATTATCTTGGTGATATGCCCAGCTTTCCTGTCTGTGATCCATCTGTAAACCTGGGGAATCCAGGAGCCCTGTTCATCCTGCCATACCCCTTCACCTACCATGGCCAGCACAACTGTGAGCAGGACAGTGCGACCTCAACATCACTGGGCTCTATCTGCTATGTGCTACCTGCCACCGCCTCACTTAGCCAGGCCGGGTCGTGCTCTATAACCATATCATCGACAATAAGCTCTGACCAAGCAAGCCTTGAGTGCTTTGATAGCCCGGTGCCTGTGATTCACTTTTGTAGCCCAAAGCAAAAAGTAATGTGAAAAACCAGAAGGAAAATTAATCTTCAAAAGAACAAGGAAAAAGGAAAGGCAGTCCACCAGGGTGACAATTGTCCCAGTGCTACAAATGTCACAGTGACAGATGGCAAGGGTATTCACCAGACAAGGCTTTCCCTCTGATCCCCCAACCCGCCCAGCTTGCCATCTCCCCACATCCCACTGCTCACCAGCCCAGTGCAGACGCCAATGGCAAACACCACCATCCATTTCACTGCCTCATATCTTCGCGCTTTCTGTTCACAAGGGAAAAGAACGGGTCCATTAGTGACAGGAAAAGGATGCATCTTGGCTAACCAACTCTAGACTAAATCTACAGAGACAGCAAGCTTGGTGAGGAAGGACAGCCTCAGGTGCCTCACAGTGACACTGATGAATCCCACAGGGCTGCATATACTGACTGGAGGAACACTGGATGGCAAGAGGAAGTCTAGGTATTTTGAATATATGGGTGGGACACACAAGTGCCACCACTGTGTTTGTGACCATCTGGGTCCTGGAGATCAAATGCAGGTTGTCAGGCCTGGCAGCAGGAGCCTTTTCCTGCTGAGACATCTCAGCAGAGGGTCTAGGCATTTAAATGCCCCTCTTTCACAAGAAGACTTAAAGGAGAAAGAGAAAGGACACTTACTGGGTCCCAGGAGGACAGAAAAGAAGCTGTAAAGACCTCTCAGCCCTAAGAGACCAAGAGTTGTGGGCTCACCTTATTATCCATGGTCTCCAACACCTCCAGGTAAGGGTCATTGATGCAGCGGTCATAGTCCAGACTCTGAAATTACAGAATAATAGCACACATGAAGAAGCGACATAATCTAACATTAGAAACGCTCCGCTTTCCTCCTGCAGCATCTGCAGTGCCAGGGAGGGCTCAGTGGAAACGCAGGCTCTGCCCCTGTGGCAGGCGGCGGGATCTCCGCGTGAATGGGATCCCCAGGTGAGGCACGTGTACAGCGAGACCCAGCACACTGCTTCTGGAGAGTGCCTCACGCTCCGGAGAAAGCTTGCAGTGGCACAGCTCTAGGGCCTGGGAGGTCATGCCCAGTGGTAGGGTAGGGTACATGAGGCCGTGTGCCATCCCCGCTCTGGGGGAAAAAAAGGCAGACTTTCCTGTTTCTACAAAACAGTTAAAGATATTCAGCTATCACCAGGCTTGTCCAACTTATTCCTTAAGTGTGAACAAACTTTCAATTAACCAGAACCAAGTTAACCCAGACAAACTAATTCTAATTCTCTTTATAGGTGGCTTCCATGAAAACAAGGCTAGCCACAAGGCAGACCCAGACGGGCTATCTTTAAAGCAACCTGTCAGTTATGTCAGAAGAGACCCAGCTTCAGCCCAGCTCCTCCAATTTCTACACCTAAGGCAGCAGTCCTTCAGCCATGCTCCAGAGACCAGACATCTCAGACGATGAGCACCTGCGCTAAGGACAGCCTGAACGACATCCAGAGGGAAGGATGACTTCATTCCTAGGTACCACAAGAGAAGCGGCGGTCTGTCAACAAAGAAAAAGCCCAGCTGTGCTCTCCCTGGCCCTCAACCACCTCCACGGCCACATCAGCTAATAAGCAAGTGGACGTTGGCCTGGGGCCTTTCTCCCAGGCACGAGTTCTAGGTCAGGCAAATACAGGAGTGATGTGTAATAATTTAATCCATCCGTGACTGCTGGGAGCAAGTCCAAATTCCTTTGTTTTTTTGTTTTGTTTTGTTTTTCCGAGACAGGGTTTCTCTGTAGCTTTGGAGCTTGTTCTGGAATTCCCTCTATAGACCAGACTGGCCTTGAACTCACAGAGATCTGCCTACCTCTGCCTCCCAAGTGCTGGGATTAAAAGCAAGCGCCACCTGCCACACACACACCCAAACTCCTTTTTTATAAGTTATAGAGTAACAACAGATAACTAGTAAATCAATTATCGTACATCTCAAGATTGGTAGCAATCAAACCATTAAAACAAAGTCATTATCACTAGCTATGGAAAATGTTCAGACTCATTAAGGGGAAGGTATAGAGGCTGGAGAGATGGCTCAGCAGTTAGGAGCACTGGCTGCTCTTGAGGCCTGAGGTCAACTCCCAACATCTACATCAGCAGCTCACAACACCCCCAGCAGACACTACTCTTACGTACACAAATCTATACATATACACATAACTTTTATTTTTTATGTAAAAAAATTTTTAGATTTACTTTATGTATAGGAGTATTTTGCCTGTGCATATAAATATACATAGATATACACACATGTATGTATATGTATGTGTGTTGTACCCATGCACAGGCCTGGTGTCCTTAGATGTCAGAAGTGTTGGATCCCCTGGAACTAGAGTTTCAAATGGTTGTGAACCATCATGAGGGTGCTGAGAACAGAACTCATGCCTTCTGTAAGAACAACCACCGAGCCAACTCTCCAGCACTAAGCACTATATATATAATTAAAAATTTTTCTTTAACGCAAGAAAAAAACGGGTGTGGTGGCACATGTATTTAATCCCAACACTTGAGAGACAGAGACAGGCCTCTGAGTTCAAAGCCAGCCTGGTTTACATTGTGAGTTCTAGTCTAGTTTGGGCTACATAGTGAGACCCTCTCAAAAAGACCGAACAAAAAAGCAACATGCAGAATAAAATGTATAATCAAGGGCCAGGGATGTAGCCTAGGGAGGTACATAAAGAGTTGGTTATTCAGCATCATGAAAACAAATCTAAAATGTATGACATAACCGTATTTTGATTTAACAGAATTAGGCATACAGAATGGGAAAACATCTCAATAGAGGGTTTTGGACATTCACATCTGGGTACAGAAATCCTCTTTTGGTGTGTGCTTTTTTTCTTAAGACAGGATCTCATGTAGCTCAGGATGGCCAAGGATGACCTTGAACTTCTGCTGCTCCTGCCTCTTTCTGCCAAGGGCCGAGATGACAGGTGTGCGCCATCATGCCTGGTTTGACAGTGCTGGGATGGAGTCCAGGACTTTATGTATGGCCACTCAATCATTCTATCTTGTAAATACTAGGCTGATTGGGTTCTATATCAAAAAAGATCACTGGGATTCAGAGAGATGCTTCAGCAGTTCAGTGCACTGGCTGCTCTTCCAGAAGACTCCAGTTTAGTTCTCTGCATCAGTTTAGTGGCTCACTACTGCTAGAAACTCCAGTTCTAGGGGACTTGACACTCTATTCTGGACTCAGCAGGCACCTGCATTTGTGTGTGCCTACCCACACACATTAAAAAATCTTTATAAAGTAATCCTTTTCTGATTAAAAAACAAGAACAACACAAGAAGAAAATCTGCAAGGAAAGTGGATTCATTCAGGAGAGACTAAATCTATATACAGATTTACAAAAACACATACAAACTGTCTTAGGGCTTCTCTTGCTGTGAAGAGACACCATGACTACAACTCTTATAAAGGAAAACATTTAATTGGGGTGGCTCACTTATAGTTCAGAGGTTCAGTCCGTTATCAACATGCTGGGACATGGTGGCATGCAGGCAGACATGGTGCTGGAGAAGCACGTTAGAGTCCTACATCTCAGAGGCAACAGGAAGTAGTCTGAGACACTTAGCATGGCTTGAGCATAGGAGACCTCAAAGCCTACCTTCACAGTGACACACTTCCTCCAACAAGGCCAGACCTACTCCAACAAAGTCACACCTCCCGATAGTGCCATTCCCTATGAGCTTATGGGGGTCAGTTACATTCAAACTACACACACACACTAAGAAAGTCTATTAGAGTAACTACTTTCTAGGAACAAACAGGAAAATTAAGATGTTGTAACCTATCGGTCTCTTTTCATGCTACAGTGAAATGCGAAAGTGGTCTTCAGACCTTGGATCTCCAGTATGTGAGGAGTGCCTTCTGGATGCTACTGCAATGACTGAGCTAAGAGCTGTGCCCCTAAAGAGAACCAGGATGTGGCTGGTCACCACAGAGACTGAGACATGATTACAAAGTTCAACTTTCTTTCTTTTCTTTTTTTTTTTTTTTTTGGTTTTTCGAGACAGGGTTTCTCTGTAGCATTGGTGCCCGTCCCGGAACTAGCTCTTGTAGACCAGGCTGGCCTCGAACTCCCAGAGATCCACCTGCCTCTGCCTCCCAAGTGCTGGGATTAAAGGCGTGCGCCACCACCACCTGGCTAAAGTTCAACTTTCATACAGGTACATACCTGCAATACAGCACTCAGAACAGTTTAAGGCCAGCCTGGGCTACAAGGCAAGACCTAGTCTTGCTTAGCTTCCTATTTTTCTCCTTATCCTTCCTCCTCCTTTTGTTGTACTGGGATCAAACCCAGGACTTTGCTCATGTTAGGAAAGTATTCTCTCTTTGAGATATATTCCTAGGCTCTGTGACACTGTATCTCAAAGAGAAAAGAGAAGGAGGGGAGAGAAAGTTTCATTTCTAACCGCTGACCTCTGGGAGAAGAGCTGAAGACTAAGCTGCTCACCAAGGATGCCACTAGTCAACTTATGTCATGCTCGAAGGGTGGCTCCCCAGGAGAGAGGATGAAAGCTCCTCACACCTCACCTGCATACCATACCCTCTACCTGCCTGTATGTCTATACCTTTTATTATATCCCTTGTTAATAAACAAGTTGATCAAAACCACATATCCCTGAGTTCTATGAGTGGCTCTACCAAAATACCAGATTGGGGCAGAGGGACAATCTGTCTCTCTCTCTCTTTTTCTTTGTTTTTTGAGATAAGATGTAACTCTGGCTATTCTGAAACTCACTCTGTAGACCAAGCTGGCCTCAAACTCACAGAGATCCACCTGGCTCTGCCTCCCAAGTGCTGAGAATCCTACCACTTCCAAAGGACATCTGAAGGGAGGCAGTCGTGTGGACTCCTCAACCTGTGGCAACTGTTGCTACCTCCAGTCAGTCACTGTCTGCTGGAGAACTCCTTGGTGTGTTGTGTTTAAGACTCGTGTATCTGGTGTCAAGACAGGGTTGGGTGAGAGTAAGAGGAAGCGCTTTCTCTGAAGCCTCTGTCTACCAAGGGCAGGATGCGCCACAGGCAGTCAAATGCTGGGAATCCCTCTCCAGAACTGTCAACAGGGGAAGATGACAGAGCCTTAGTCACAAGGCAGGATGAAGACCTAGTAGATAGCCCCAACTTTGTCCCAGACAAAGTTTGTCTGTTCTTCAAACTCAGTCATCTGTCTTGTCTCACCTGATATCCATGTGCAAGCCAACAGGGATGCCTCTATTTTAAATGTCAATTAAAAAAACTAAAATCAAATACTCTCTTCTGAAGGTGCCTATCCATCCTCCCTCTTCCCTGAGGAGAAGGCTATCTTATCTACTTTTCAGCTGTGCCTAGCTCCTTCTAATCCAGCCGTGACCAGTTTATTTCCCTTCAGGGAGGAAAGGGAATGGTCTTTGTCCCATACCAGGGCACCACAAATTTCAGTTCTCTAGAAGAAGCAAATCTACTGAGGCAGAAAGATTAATGGTTACTTAAGCTAGGTGTGGTGCTAATACTAATAGATTGCTGGGATGAAGGCCATCTAGGTCTGCAAAGAGTGACCCTGTCTAAAAATAAATAAATAAGTAAAACCTGGCCAGCTGGTGGTGGCACAAGCCTTTGCCTTCAACCCCAGCACTCAGGAGGCTGAGGCAAATGCCTGTGAATGTGAGGCCAGCCTGGTCTACAGAGTGAGTTCCAGGACAGCCAGGGCTGTTACACAAAGAAAAACCAGTCAAACAAACAAACAAAAAGCTGACTAGATGGCTCAGTGAGTAATGTGTGAAGAACTGACTCCCCAAAGCTGTTCTCCGACCTCCATCTGACCCTCAAACACAGTACCTCTCGGAAACAGCATTAGATTTTATATTTTATATGTGTGAACGCTTTGCCCGCATGCATATATGCGCACCACACATGCATGCCAATTCCCCACAGAGTCCAGAAGGGAACATCAGATCCCCCTGGAACTGGAGCTACAGTCCGTTATGAGCAGCCATGTGGGTGCTGGGAATGGAACCCAAGACCGCTGGAAAAGTGCTCTAAACTGCTGAGCCATCTCTCCAGCCCCTAATAATAAATTTTAAAATTTAAAAGAAAACAAGGAAATGTCATTCCCCACCCCCAAATAAACATAGCAGCTGCTCCGTCAGGGGAAGAGGAATGATGTTCAGTGATTGTTAATGAGTACAGATTTCCTTCCGGGATGAAGACAGTGTTCTAAAATAGATGAGTGACTGTTGTATACTTCTGTAGATACACTAAGAACCACATGGAACGAGCTACGTTTTATTGTTGTTTGCTTTTTGAGACAGGGTTTTTTTTTTTTTGTATAAAAGCCTTGGCTGTCCTGGAACTCATTCTGTAGACCAAGTTGGATCCACCTGCCTCTGTCTCTGGGATTACAAGCGTACGCCACCATGCCCAGCTGGAATGGTCTACTTTACTGGATGAACTGCACGACCTGTGCCTGAATACCTCAGTCAAGCTGCCAAGGGGAATTAGAAGCAAGGGCAACCCCAGGGAACCTCAGCTGGTATAAGGTACTGGGGAATCTATGACCATGTCCAGCAGAGGCTGGTCTGCTCTGCTGGGACTAACCTTTTATTTCTGCTATATATATTGTTCTTTGGTTTGGGGAATGAACAACTCCCCCATCTCCCTCAGCTCCACAGTTGAAATCATCAGTATTTTGTTTTAATTATTTTCATTCATTTACATAATATATTTTAATGATATTCAACCTCCCATTATCTTCTTTTGTTCCCTTGCAACTTTTTTCCAATAAGCTTTGTACATCTTGTCTTGCTGTTTGTGGCTATGAATAAAAAGTTTGAGGCCAGCCTGGGCAACATGAAACTTTGCCTCAAATTAAAAAAAAAAAATTTTTTTTATACGCACACACACATTTTTTTTAACAAGAGTTTTGGGTTTCTGTCTTTTTTTTTTTTTTTTTTTTGGTTTACAGAAATATTCCACCATAGGCAACATTTCAACAGAAGGGTTTTCTAGTCGAGCCTTCGCTGAGCAGACTTTCCTGATTAAGTATCAGAACGGATTTGCTCTGGCATACACAATGCTCTCCACAGCTGATATGTGAAGATGGTCAATTGGGAAATATTAAAGATTTGCCGGAAAAAACATTTACCTATAAAATTCACATGAGGAGGCTATCAGCCTAAGGCAAGTGAGCTACAGATAGGAGTGACAGTCTTGGTAAGGACAGGGTTGATGAAGCAGCCTTTGTGGGCTCCCAGAGGGATTTTTTCCCCCCTCAGACTCTCAAGCCCAGTGCTGGACTAAAGAGGCACCACAACACTGGCCCCACGCTCTTAAAAGTCCCATACCTGAAACTGGAAACTATAATCAAGAACAGGTCAGAGTCCAGAGGTGGTGGCACACACACCTTTAATCCCAACATTTGGGAGGCAGAGGCAGGCAGATCTCTATGAGTTTGAGGCCAGGCTGGTCTACGGAGTGAGTTCCAGGACAGCAAGGGCGGTTGTGCTGAGAAACTCTGTCTTGAAAAACCAAAAATTAAAAAAGCTGGAATGAGCCAGGCAGTGGTAGCGCAACCTTTAATCCCAGCACTTTGGGAGGAGGAGGCAGGTGGATCTCTGTGAGTTCAAAGTCAGCCTGGGCTACAGAGCGAGTTCCAGGGACAGTCAATGCTACACAGGGAAACCCAGTGTTAAAAAACAAAACAAAAGGCCAGAATGAAGAGAGGCAAGGCCTCCTAACAGCTCGCAAACCCGCCTCTGTCACGAGCACTCACAGTAAAGAGCTTCAACCCTGGGGTAAAAGTTTAACGGCAAACACGCTCTGTATCCAGGCATTAACACCAGACCTTGTGTGGGGGTTAAGGAGGGAATGGACTTGCTAGGTGGCATTCCCAGGTCAGTTATCTCTGCCCCACTCACACCTGAGGACAGAAGGTCAAAGAGCATCTCTGGCTGGAGGTCTGAAGGGGCCAGGCCTCTCACTACTTCAATCACCCAAGACAGCATCCGAATACCTCACCTCATAGTCTTTCCTCGGAAGGATCTCATCCTCCTCTTCCTGTGTCTCCCCAAGGATGGTCTAGAAAAACAGATACACAGAATGGAGACCTTTGACTGGTTACGGGTGGAAGGAGGGGAGTCTTACTAACATCTAAGTCAGCGGGAGCCATCATCAAAGAGGAACAAAATTTCAGAAACACATTTGGGATGGTATTTAGTCACTAGCTGAGCTCCACATGTCTACTGATTGACACATTCTCCCAATCACAGCGCTCACCTTCAGGACATCTGAAAGATGTCTGATGGCAGCTTAGTGAGGACAAAATTCGGGTTTCATTAGACAGCACACGGAACATGAAAGCAGCGGGAACGTGTCAACTCTGAGAACACAACTCAAGTTTTCCCAGGTTGCTTTGCAGGGGAAAGCCGGGATCATCAGTGACCCAGAAAGAGTGGAGGACAGAATAAGAAATGCCTGGAGAAACTAAACCAGCTACACAAGCATCAAGCCCTGCAAAAGGCCTCATTCTCAAAATGCTTGCTTCATTCAAACCTCCTTTCCGATGCAAATAAAAGAAAAACACGGACGGCATTAACCCAAGCTGGCCGAGATCCCCCCCTCTGGCTCCAGAAAGAGGGGATGAGAAAAGAACTCGGACTCAGCACGCGAAGCAAGGCGGATGCTCGCAGAGCCGAGGCAGCGGTCCCCAGGGCCCCACCCGCAGCCACCTGCCGGCGCGGTTCGGCTCGGCCCCACCCCCGGCAACGCCTCTTGTCATCCCGTAGCGACTGCCCCCTCCCCAGCTCCGCCGCCGCTCACCAGCTCCTCGGGGGTGCGGCTCTCGCGTTCACCGCAGCAGCAGCACCACCTGCAGCAGCAGCACACAGACCCCCTGCACCCCGCCATCTTCCTCCTTTCCTGCCACTCTGGACCCCCTAGGCCAACCCCCCTCCCACCCAGGATCTGCGCCTCACGTGACTGGCCCCGGGAGGGTCACGTGGCCCTCTCGAGTTTAGGGACGGGAGACAGGGAGTGGCTGTAGACGGGTGGGGCGAGAGCTCGCGTCACATGACGCAGTACTAAGCCGGCTTCCCAAGAGACCGCCGGGCGCGGCCATGTTGGGGCGGGACTTCCTGTCGCTCTCTTTGAACTTCCGCCTACCTCTTGTCCTGTTTCCCTTGGCAACCGGCAGCTGCGCTCCGCCTCCTCCTCCTGTGCTAGGGAGATGGCGCCGCGACCGCCGAGGTTCTGACAGGACGGTGAGAGGCTCAGAGGCTTGGGACGCCGCGGAGGAATTCGCCGATTGGAGAAATGTGTCACTTCGCCTCCTTGTGGGCCGGCAGTTGGGGGCTGGCCCGTCCTGCGCTCTGCTCTTGAAGGTTCCGGTCGCTCCTGCAACCTAAGGCCCCTCTAGAGGCTGTCATCCCAGCCTCCCTACCGCACGAAAGTATCCCAAGGTTAAAGGAGTCCTGGATCTGAGGCAGTGATCCGGCCTCAGGAGCCGTCTGGGACTCGCATCCCCGTCCAGGCCTGTGACCCACTGACCAGGTGACCCGATTCCCGTCCTCTCAGGCCACCCAGCATCAAGGTGGTTGGTTGCCAGCCATAGTGTCTGTCTGTATTCTAGCTCTGTAGTGTCTGTCTATCATTGTTTTGTTTTTCGAGACTGGGTTTCTCTGTGCAGCCCTGACTGTCCTGGAACTCTCTGTAGACCAGACTGGTCTAGAACTCAGTGCTTGCCTCTCCTTCCTGAGAGCTGGGGTTTAGTGTGTGCGCTCCCACGCTTGGCTGCCAGTTTCTTTTTTTTTTTCTTTTTTCTTTTTTGATTTTTCAAGACAGGGTTTCTCTGTGTTGCTTTGGAGCCTGTTGTGGAACAAACCTGTAGATCAGGCTGGCCTTGAACTCACACAGAGATTCGCCTGCCCCTGCCTCCCTGATGCTGGGATTAAAGGTGTGTGCCACCACCACCTTGCTGGCTGCCAGTTGTTTTTTTTTAAACCTGCCTCCCTGGCAGGATCTGGAGAGGAGTGGTGAACCACTGGCTTTGTCACCCAGGTGCCCACAGTGTCCTCCAGTGCACGTATGTCCATTGCAACAGTTTTGGGAGTGGTAGGGCTGTTAAGTCAGTGATTAGTAGGTGGCAGAGGGGCATCTTGAGGCCAGTGTGGAGGCCCTGGCCATTAGGACTCAGTGAGTACTGGCTGTCACTACTCTACCGGGCACTGGATCTCTCTGGTCCTGGTCTCAGGCAAGGGGCCAACAGCAGAGCAGAAGGCTAAACAAACTTGTTAGGCCACAGTCTCAACCTTGTGGGAGGTCAACTAAAGGGTAGTTGGTGGCTGTTAGTTGAAATATGGCACGAATTAGAAATGCTTAAATCAGGCAGAGGCAGGCAGATCTCTGAGTTCAAGGCCAGCCTGGTCTACAAGAGCCAGTTCCAGGACAGGCTCCAAAGCTGTCCCCCAAAACAAAAACTTAAATCTTGGAGAAGTTTGCTGCGGGAGTCAGCTCCATAGGGTTTGTTTCGGCCTTGAGAATGAGGAGAAAGGTCGTGGCTGACATGTAAGGTTACCTTCTTCTTCCTCACTCTCCATGAGAACCTGGCGGTTTTAGGTGAGAACAAAGCTGGCCTAAACACACAGGGCATAGCACTGGCACTAAGCCAGGGCAGAGCTTTTAGAACTGGCTCCTTGACCCGTCTTCTGTGCCTTAAGAGAGGAAGGAAACGTGAAATTTTTTTTCCAATTCTTGAGGCTAAGACCCAAAATGGTACACTGACTTAGAGGTGGAAGTTTCTGGAAAGGAACGAGCCTGACTTGGCTGTTCCTCTGTTGCTCCGCGTCGCTGCGGCACAGATCTCCACTACCGTGTTTGCCCACTCCTGTGCAGCGGTCGTGTTTGTTTTGTCTTCAGACGTCTGTCATTTCCTGACCAGACTGCAATGTGGCTCCCTGCCCTGTCAGCCAGGCTGCGACTGCGGTGACCAGGACCGCGTATGCGGCGGCACTGTGGTCACTGATTCCTTTGACCTCAGGAACATACGGGACAGCCTTTGTTCAGAGCTGGACACAAATCCCTAGCCTTAGTGATTTCGGTCAAGTTCTAGCTCACAGCACAACCTTGTTTTGTGGAGTAGCATGAACTCGGGAAATCAGGCTGCCTGGCCATGCTGCTCACAGCCTCGACTGTGTTCCAGGCGGGGCCAGCGGCTGTGATCTGTTCTTTCTTTGGAGGGGGAAACCCAGTGACCCTGAGTGGCTAGTGGCCTAATCTCCACCAACCCCTGCAGTCCCAGCCTGCCTACATTCTCCCCTCCCCCCATCCTTCAGCGGCTTCTTTGACTGGCGCCTGAGCCTTCTCTCCGCTCTAGAAACCTTACTCCCGCCCCTTTGCTTGGCCCCAGCTTTAGCTCAGGGCTCTTTGTCGCAGCTCCGCCCATTTGCGCACACCCTCCAGGAAAGGTTCCCTGTTCCTTCCCCACTCGAGTCTAGGCTGACTGAGATGAACCATCGCGAAGCCAGGGTCCTCCCTGCTGGCCACTGTTACCCATCTCTAGGAATGTGGGCCTCAGAGGCTGGCCGTGTGAGGCTTTCTGTGCCACCCTCTATCAGGTAGCTGTCACCAAGGATTCCTGAGCTGGAGGATCCAAGAGCGGCTCAGTGCCTAGTGGGAGGTCATCTCACAGAGAAGCCAGACGACAGCAGGGGGGCAGAGTGCATGGAGCCTCTGGGTAGGAGCCGTGTGAGCTTCGCCCTTGTCGGCTGCCTTCCTGTGTTGAGCAGCGTTCTCCACTGGAGCTGCCTGCTCAGGAGTTGGGTGTACATGGGGTTTGGCGACCAGCCCCCTGATGCCTCCGGCCCCCACCCTGTACAGCAGGAACCCAGCCATGGTGAACGAGGGCAGCAGCAGTGGCAGCGAGAGCTCCAAGGACAGCTCGAGATGTTCCACGCCCAGCCTGGACCCAGAGCGGCACGAGAGACTCCGCGAGAAGATGAGGCGCAGGATGGACTCCGGTGACAAGTGGTTCTCCCTGGAGTTCTTCCCTCCTCGGACTGCTGAGGGAGCTGTTAACCTCATCTCAAGGTGAGTAGGGAGGGAGGTTAAGTATTGGGGGTCAGTGGAGGGGAACATGAGCTGCCCTTTAACCCGGCAGGAAAAGGCACTGGAGAGGGGAGGCAGGAAGAAGCAGAGGCGAGACAGGGAGTTTTAACTTACAACTTCTTGTCTGCAAAAGTCCCTCTGAGGCAGCATTAGATATGTTTGGACACACTCCTGAGCAGGCCAAAAATGTTCATTCCCAGGCCACATTCTTTGGCAGAACGTGGGGCTGGCTCACAAGGAGCTTAGGAAGTCAACAAACAGCAACAGCAGGGATTGTGCTGAGCTAGCTGGACACAGGGCGTGTGTTTCCAAATCAGGAAAGGCACGCTTCGTGGTGGCACTCTTTGAATTTCAGTTCCTTTCTTCAAGTCGGAGAGTGCTTTGCTAGGCCCCTGTGCTTTGTCCCCAGCGTCACAAAGAGAAAGGAAAGACAGGCATAGCGGTGCTCAGAGGCAGGAGGATGACGGTGAGTGCAGACCAGCCAGGGTTACATAATGATACCTTGTCTTCACTGGGGGTGGGTAGGGAGGATGTAGCTAAGTTGATGGAATGAGTGTGTAGCTTGCAGGAAACCCTAAGTTTGATCCCTAACACAACATAAGCAGGGTTTTCTGTGCACCACCTCTAGCTGTCCTGGAACTCACTCTGTAAACCAGGCTGGCCTCGAACTCACAGAGATCCATCTGCCTCTGCCTCCCGAGTACTAGGATTAAAGGCCACTGCCCGTCTAAGAAGCCTTCTTTTGAATCTAGTTCAGGAACCCAGCCTTGCTCTGCAATACAGGAGAAAACTGCATCTGCTGATCTCTCTCTCTCTGCCTTTTCTTAAGTGAGGCCCTATGCCTGCCAATGCCCTGCCAGAATCCCAAACTCTCAACTTTCAAGACCCTAAACTCACCCAAAACCAGTGAGTGTGCTCGCACTCTGAGAAGCATAAAGTTCACACGTTGTTCCCCGCCACTCACTGAGCTCAGGCTCTTCTCTGAGTGCTGCACAGCCGTCTGACCCAGTACCTTCGCAGACGTGGAGAGGGTACTGTTATCTGCCACATCTTCTAAACGAAGTCACTGTGGCTCAGGGCGATTATTATTAGGTGATGTGCCTGGGAAGTAGACACAGGGCTCTGAGAACAGCTTGCGGTCTGTGCTGCTCCAGCTCTTCCCCCACAACCCCTCACCCCAGGGAGGGTGAGTGAGCCTGCTGTTCCCCCAGGAACCCAAACTTAAGAAAGAAATCCCCTACAGGTTTGACCGGATGGCAGCAGGGGGCCCCCTCTTCCTAGATGTTACCTGGCACCCCGCTGGAGACCCTGGCTCAGACAAAGAGACCTCCTCCATGATGATCGCCAGCACAGCAGTCAACTACTGTGGCTTGGAGACCATCCTGCACGTGACCTGCTGCCAGCAGAGCCAGGAGGAGATCACAGGCCATCTGCGTCGAGCCAAGGAGCTCGGCCTGAAGAACATAATGGCACTGAGGGGAGGTGTGGCGCCAGGACCCCTCCTTTCTGGGTTCTTCCTTTCCTGAAGGCTTCTCCTGTCCCCAGAAAAGTTCTTATTTCCCCTGGGAAAAGTGTACACTGTAAACACATTCGGGGTCTGCTGCTGCAGGAGGATCAGTGAGCATTGTGGGTAATGAGTCCACCATGGGCTTCCACCTCTTGACCTGGATCTAGTTCAGTCAGGATGTGGCTGGTGCCTGATAACCCTCTGCACCCACTACACAGTGCCATCAGACTCTGCCCTGTCTGGTCTGGCCATAGCGTGCTGTGCTGGCATTTCCCAGGAGCACCTGGGTGCATCCTGTCTTCAGGTGGCTCAGCTGTGGGAAGTGGGAGCCTGATGGATGGAGGGGTCTGTGGCCTCTCCTCACCACAAGACTCCATGAGTAGAAAACCCACCAGAATTCAGGAGCTCTGAGAGAGCAAAGGGATGGGAGAAGGGACCTGAGCACAGCTGGCATCAGGGCCAGGCCAGAGCCCCTGACACTCCAGGCTCAGTGGAGAGCCACACCTCCCCTGATCCCATCACCCACAGGGCCACCTGCAGAGTCAGCCTTAGTAGACAATTGACCACCACCCTCCACCTCCTGCTTGCCAGGTGTCGGGCTAGACTTGCACAATAGAGAGTCTCTGTTTTTGAGGAACCCACAGCCAAGTGTAGGGGTAGGTGAAGGGAACCAGAAGACTCTGGAGGTCAGGGGACACCCAGTGACCGTGACCTCCAGCAACCCTACAGACCCCGTAGGTGACCACTGGGAAGCAGAGGAAGGCGGCTTCAACTGCGCCACAGACCTGGTGAAGCACATCCGGAGCGAGTTTGGCGACTACTTTGACATCTGCGTGGCAGGTGAGTGGGGTCAGAGATGGGACAAGATAAGCGGAAAGCCAGCCAGAATTCTGTTCAGGACATGGGGATCGGGTAGATGCAGATGGGGGAGTACAGAGGAGAACCGAATTGTACTGTTCTTGTGTGCATCCTGCCACCCGCTGCCAGGCACACCGTTCCCACTCCTGACACTTCCCCTCCTACCTCTCCTCTGCCTTTCATGCCCCACCTTCTCACTGGTAGAGTGTGTGTGTGTGTGTGTGTGTGTGTGTGTGTGTGTGTGTGTACTCCGGGGCTAGGAGATTCATTAGGCCCTGAAAGGAGTCAGGAACTGAGGCCCTTCTTCATTCCCTCTGTACCAGGGTCCAGGGGCTGACTTTTCACTGTGCATCTGCTGTGGGAGCCGCCCTCATGGACACACTGCCCTATGTATGAGTCCTGCTTCTGTGTGTACAGTGTCAGCTCCAGACGCCCCCAGCCCTGACTGTTCTCAGTGTTAGCTCTGCATTCATAGGAAGTGAGGCTCACACTGGCTCAGCTCTGGTCCTTCACTAAGGGATGGGGAAGTGGATAGAGGAGGAGGACAGGACAGGAGTTCAAGGCCAGCCTGAACTTGTCTTAGAAACCCAGAGCTGGAGCTGTAGTCTGGTGGAGAGCTTGCCTTGTGTGTGTAAGTTTCCTGGTTCTCTTCCAGCACCAAGAAAATAAGCAGATGAGTGCTTACATTGTAGAGTAATATACCAAGCAGTAAAATTTATTTTATTTACTCTGTGTGTGTGAGTGTACACACTAGGAAGGTAAGAGGCCAGCTCTCAGAAGTCAGTTCTCTTGCCATCGTGTCGGTTCTGGGATTTAAACTCAAGTGGTCAGACTTGACAGCAAGACTTTCACCGACTGAGCCATCTCATGGGCCCTTAATATAATTTAAAAATAAGGTTTGCAGCTTCAAGAAAATTGTCCTGCATGACTTGGGGCTCTCTCCAGCCCCCCTGCAACAGTGTCTGATTGTGCTCCTCTCAGCAGGCTGCATAGCTGGCTAAGATTGGGAAACACTGCTCAAGAATTCGGGGGAGCAGGCACTGCCAGCTGTTCTGATTGCCACTGTCCCTACTGGCCTGGATGCAGCTACCTGGGGGCTGCGTAGACGTGCACTAGCTGTGGGTGTGAGGTGGTGGGGAGCTGTCACGTGGTCCTGTGCTTTGCCTGTTTTAGAGTGGTGGAACTGGTGGGTGAAGAGGGAGCAGACTTGGAGCTAAAGTTCAGGAGCTGATGCTTGCTGCTCCAGTAGAGAACCAGAGTTCTGTCCCAGCGCCCATACCCTGGGATTCACAGACACCCATTAACTCCAGCTCCAGGGGATCTGGTGCCCTGCCCTGGTCTCCACTGGCACCTACACACATGGCACACTTACACACAAAAGTAAAAGTAAACAAACAAAACACTTTAAAACTACCAAGCTGGTCATGGAAGGAAAAGAACATAGCAAAGTGAGCAAAGCCCCAAGTCATGCGGGACAATTTTCTTGAAGTATGGATTTCCCCGGCAATGCTCAGACTGCTCAGCTGTGTGGTTCGGGGTTTCCCACTGGAGAGAGAGCTTATTCAAAGCTGAAGTTCTGCTGCCTAATCTCCTGGTTTTTCTGTCTTGAAACAATAGTTTTTGTATCTGTCCTTGGTGGCTGGTTTCCTAAGAACCAAATGTCCTTATCAGAGTAAAGCAGCTTGGCTTCCAGACAGCTCCAGTTCAGGCTAGCTCTCTACGTAGCTCTGCTCCTGGTGGAGCTCAGGCAGAGGGGGCTCTCAGTCTCTGAGGTTGCCTCCAGGCTGCGCCTTCCTGCCTCTCTGTCTGTGCTAGGCTGCTAGTGAGTTTGGTCATTGAAAGGAGGGATCATAGAGTTCACAAAGCCACCAGTGGGCTTAGAGAACCTCTGTGCAATTTGAGAACCCCATTTTCTGCATGCTCAGCTCATGGTCATCCCATTGTCCTATCCCCCACACTCCAGTGTAATCAGACTGTAGGAGAAAAAAATATTTTGCCTCTTTATTTTGTGAGTGTTTATATGTCTATGCAAACATACACAGGCATGTAACATGACATTCACAAAGGACAACTCTTGGGTCCTTTTTGTCTTTTCTTTTTTATTTATAACTATTTATTTCTTTGTTTATTGATTTTTGTTTTTTTCAAAGACAGGATTTCTTTTTTTTTGTTTGTTTGTTTTTTTTTGTTTGTTTGTTTTTTTCGAGACAGGGCTTCTCTGTGGCTTTGGAGCCTGTCCTGGAACTAGCTCTGTAGATAGACCAGGCTGGTCTCGAACTCACAGAGATCCGCCTGCCTCTGCCTCCCGAGAGCTGGGATTAAAGGAGTGCGCCACCATCGCCCGGCTCAGGATTTCTTTCTTTTTTTCTTTTTTCTTTTGTTTTGATTTTTTGAGACAGAGTTTCTCTATGTAACCTTGGCTGTCCTGGAACTCATTCCATAGACCAACCTAGTCTCAAACTCACAGAGATCCATCCTCCTGAGTGCTGGGACCAAAGGTGTACACCACTACCGCCCGGCTAAAGGACAACTCTTAGGGACTTGTTCTCTCCTACATTGTGAGATCTGGGGATTGAACTCAGGTCATCAAGCTTGCTTGAAAGTGCCTCTACTCACTGAGCAGTCTTGCCAGCCCTACAGGAAGCTTTTTGTGGGATTGAAACTGATGTGTATTCTGCCTTCAGAAGAGGATGGCAAGCAGGACATGCAACCAAGTGAATTCTTTCTGTGATCTTTGGACACTGGAAAGTAGTTATTATAGTCTGTCCTTTGTTTGTTTTTTAAATATATTTGTTTAATATGGTGTTTAATGTTATGTGTACGTGCACCATGTGTGCACAGTGTCCATAGAGGTCAAAAGGTTTTGAGCCATGATAGAGGTGCTGGGGGAAAAACCCAGGTCCTCTTCAAAAGTAGTAAGCACTCTTAACTGCTGTGCCATCTCTCTAGTCCCTCTGTCCATTTCTTGAAGCAAAATGTCACTTTCTTAAATTCTTATTTATATAATGTGAGTTTTTAAATTATTTTATATGTATGTTTGCCCTTCCTGCATGTATGTCTGTGCACTGTGTGCATGCCTGGTGCCTACAGAGGCTAGAAAAGGGTCCTCTAAAAGGGCAGCCAGTGCTTCTAATTTAACTACAGGACCATCTCACCAGCTCCCACAATAGAATTCTTAGCCTTTCAATATCCTGACTCAGAGGGATTTTAGTGCCATGTATACTTTTTTAATTTTTTTGATTTTTGATTTTGAGACAGGGCTTCTCTGTAGCTTTGGAGTCTGTCCTGGAACTCACTTTGTAGACCAGGCTTGCCTCAAACTCACAGAGATTCGCCTGCCTCTGCCTCCCAAGTGCTGGGATTAAAGGTGTGCCATTGCCTAACTTCATACTTTTTTTTTTTTAATTAAAAAAAATGTTAGGACTGGGTGCAGAGGCAGTCAGTCTCTTTGAATTCAGGATCAGCTTGATCTGCAGAGTTCCAAGCCAGTTAAAGCTACATAGCTACATAGAGAGACCCTGTCTCAAAGAAACAAACCCCCGTTCACCCCCATCTCTGTTACTCAGAGGAACTAGAGATGAAGCTCAGTAGTTGAATGCTGTCTAACATGCATAAGATGTTGGGTTCAATACCCAAGCCAAAACAAAATAAAACATGAACCAACGCCTTCTGTCCAATGCTCCAGTGAGTTAAAAGTCTGGCTCCCTGGCTCCCTAGAAACAGTTCAGTTAGTGTTACTATTGAATGTGGCATTCGGTCTGTGGCTACAAAGTGCGGGCCTAATTTGCCTGAGTGAGGCAGGAGAGTGTCACATTTGGAACAGTCCGCCCCTCTCCTGGAGGCTCATCTACAGGCTCTGTGGCACAGCCGTGGCTTGGGCAACCACAATTCAGCTGCCCACACTGCTACTGGGGGGCATGCATGCAAAGCCTGGGCTGAGGACTGTGCCAGGCCCCAGACACTCTGGTGTCTTCACTCCTCGAGCAGGTAGGCTGAGGTCAGTCTCCTCTCTACTGGTAGGTTACCCCAAAGGCCACCCTGAGGCCAAGAGCTTTGAGGATGACCTGAAGCACTTGAAGGAGAAAGTGTCTGCAGGTGCTGACTTCATCATCACCCAGCTCTTCTTTGAGGCCGACACCTTCTTCAGTTTTGTGAAGGCCTGCACAGAAATAGGCATCTCCTGCCCCATCCTGCCCGGGATCTTCCCTATACAGGTGAGAGGCTCAGGAGGGCCTGGTTCCCCCACTCCAGGGCACTGTCCTGGCCGGGGCTCAGGGCTCCAGGTCAAGTGAAGTCCTTCCTCAGTCGCGCTCGATGCCCACCAGGTGTTGTCCACATGCTGCATTTGGTCACGTCAGTTGTCACCCCTAAGACACAATGGGGTGTATAAAGGGCTTATGCTTTGGCCTGCTGACAGATGTCCTTGAAAGTAATTATAACTCTCATCAGAAATTTTGGTTAAGCTGACCCTGATGGTATACACTTGTAATCCCAGCATTCTGGAGATGGGATCTGTAATTTAAACCTTAAAGTTTGGCAGGTGACTGGTCAGTGAGCTTTGGGAATAGCTGAATTAGGTGACCACTGTTGGGCCCAGGGGCTTGCTGATGGCAAGAATTCTGAAGGCAGCTCCCAGAGTCTACAAAGGAGGGAGAAAGCAGGGCAGGCCAAGCATCGCTCCGGATTACCACCTGGCTTCCCCAGGTCTCTGCGTGAAACTAATTCGCCAGAGACTAGAAAGGGAATAAGCTGGAAGACAGGCTAGAGATGGCCCCACACCTCTTGTGTCTTGGACAGGGCTACACCTCCCTTCGGCAGCTTGTAAAACTGTCCAAGCTGGAAGTACCACAGAAGATCAAGGATGTAATTGAGCCAATCAAAGATAACGATGCTGCCATCCGCAACTATGGCATTGAGCTGGCTGTGAACTTGTGCCGGGAGCTGCTGGACAGTGGCTTGGTGCCGGGCCTCCACTTCTATACCCTCAATCGTGAGGTGGCTACCACGGAGGTGCTAAAGCAACTGGGCATGTGGACTGAGGATCCCAGGTGAGAAGTGGAATCTGGAGGAATACTCCAGGGGAGGCCGAGCAGCAATGGTGCAAAGTAACCCTACAGTGGCAAGGAGGTCACTGGGTTCCACCCTCCACCTCAGAGGGCTTCCACGTGTAGTGGAGGCTCAGTGAGGCTGAGTGACCAGGCTTGGTGACTTCGTCTAGCTCACTCCACTTAATCTCTGGGCTTTTACCCCTTCCTTCTCTCCAGACGTCCCCTGCCCTGGGCTGTCAGTGCAAATCCCAAGCGGCGGGAGGAATATGTGCGCCCTATCTTCTGGGCCTCCAGACCAAAAAGCTATATCTACCGTACACAGGACTGGGACGAGTTTCCCAATGGCCGCTGGTGAGGGCAACAGCCACTCCTTGCTAAAAACCGCTGGTGCCTGGAGGGTGTTGGGGGTGGGGCTCACAGGAGAGCGCCCTGACCCCAACACTCTTGCCAGGGGTAATTCCTCCTCGCCAGCCTTTGGGGAGCTGAAGGACTACTACCTCTTCTACCTGAAGAGCAAGTCCCCCAGGGAGGAGCTGCTGAAGATGTGGGGTGAGGAGCTCACCAGCGAGAAAAGCGTTTTCGAAGTCTTTGAACATTACCTCTCAGGAGAGCCAAACCAACATGGCTATATAGTAAGTGGGGTGGGACGGGGTAACTGGGGTCCCCACCCCAATCTTGTCAGCTTTGGGCTGTTTCCTCGCCTATGGGTGTGCACCTCAGCGGAGGGAAGGGGTAAGAAGTCCCACTGAGGAGCCCATGGAGGCGAGACAGACTGGGTCTCCACCGTGACTGCAGGGGCGAGAAAACCCAGACCCACGGGTGCCCTAGCTCGGCTTACCTTGCCCTGCAGGTAACCTGCCTGCCCTGGAACGATGACCCCCTGGCAGCGGAAACCAGTCTGATGAAGGAGGAGCTGCTACGGGTCAACAGGCTGGGCATCCTCACCATCAACTCTCAGCCCAACATTAATGGGAAGCCGTCCTCGGACCCTGTTGTGGGCTGGGGCCCCAGTGGGGGCTATGTCTTCCAGAAGGTATGCTACTCGTCCTGACCAGTGCTTAGGGCACCCCAGAAACTGCAATAGAGCCCTGGCCTTTCCCTCCTGGGCCCTGCAACAAGTAGCAGATCACCTGGGTTTACCAGTTCGCTGTGTAAAATGGAGGAGGGGGCATTTTATGTTTTGGGGACAAAATATAATAAAGCATATGAAGTGTTCTCCCTGGAGGAAGAACAAGGAAACAGCTCTCAGAGCTCTGGCTGCTAACAAGATCAACACTTTAATCCCAGGCCTACCAGGCCTAAGTGACACTCCGCAGCATGGCCTGAGCCTTGGACTCAGAAGACCTGGGTTTAGATGGCAGCTCTGCTGTCTCCCTTGATGCAGCCCCAAACCTGGCTTCCTTCTCTGGGCAAAAGTACCCACCTTACAGTATTCTGAATATTCTAGAAAATGAAGGGAAAGAGGCATCTGCAGACAGAAGTGCCTTGCCCAGCCCTTTGGTGGCATTGTCACCCAATAGATGGGGAGGCTAGCCTGTGCCAGCCTCCTCCCTGAGCCCAAGCTTGTCAGAGTGGCTCTCTTCAGCTCCTCACACCATTATCCAATGGCTGGTACCTTGGGACCACTCCAGACAGAGAAGCCTCTTTCCTTATGCGCTCACCCAGACTCCACAGTTCATCCTGGTCCACAGTGACACCTCTAATCCCAGAGCCTCAGTGACCTACACTCGTATGAATGGGGTCCTACACTTGGAGGAGGATAGCATCTGGCTGATGCAGTAGGCAGAGCTAGTCAGATGCAGAGGTCGCCTGGAGCAGGGTGAGGAAAGAAGGAAGAGAAGCTGGCAAGGAGCCTGGCTTGACGTGATGGGTGTCTTCTCCCTCAGGCCTACTTAGAGTTCTTTACCTCCCCTGAGACCATGGAGGCCCTTCTGCAGGTGCTGAAGAAGTACGAGCTCCGGGTCAACTACCACATCGTGGATGTGCAGGTAAGCCAGCGCCCAGCTTAGATGGCAGCAGGGCTTGAGAAGACCCATATGTTTATCCTGACAGTCCCCAGATGCTCAGGCCAGGCTTACTGTACAAGGGGACCAGATGGAGGCAGGCCTCCTGAAAGAGCTCCCAGGCTGGGAGGTAGATGAATATATGCAATAACAAGTCCGTGTAGGCAGGAAAGGCAGTTCAACATGGGATGCTACAGGATCCTGAGGAGGGTTGTCACACCTGAGAGGTCCAGGGTTTTTCTAGAAGGGATCCTGTGTGAGCTGAGTCTGTGTGCACATACACTCACCTGGGGGCCAAAGGAAGATGTCCCATGTCCTCCTCTATCACTGTCTGCTTTAATCCCTTTAAACAGCATCTCTCACTGAAGCTAGAGCTGTGTTGACAGCATGGGCCTCTGCAGTCCTCTCTCTACCCCATGCAGGCACACACAGAGCCATGCCCGGCTGCTCACATGATACCGGAGCTAAGCTTGTGCAACAAGTGCTCTTCCTCATTGAGCCACGTCCCCAGACCCTTGCCTGAATCTTTTTAAGGACAAAGAATAAACAAAGGGCAAAGGGCATGCTGGGAAAAGGGCAGAAGGCAAGGCTCTGGCTGCACTGCCTTGGAGAAAGTGCAAGTAGGACATGGCAGTGTTGCACCAGGACCAGGAGCGCTGATGTCCTGTCTGAGGCCTGGAGACTACCCAAAAACAAGGGAGCCTTTTCCCCAGTGGCAGAGTGCCTTGCCTCCGTTTCTTTTTACAAAGATCACAGCAGGCAACTATGAGGGTGGCAAGGACCAGGGAACATTGTCAGAGGCCCTTGTGGCCCAGGAAGAAAGCAGGACTGCTGTTGTAGGCCTGGGTGAGAAGCAGCAGCAAAGCCAGCTGTGGCAGAACACGTCTGTAACCCCAGCATCTGGGAAGCTAATCATTGGAGGATCTTGAGTTCAAGGCCAGCCTGGATTATAAGCACAGGAGGGGATCAGGGAAAGGAGAGTAGCCCAGGATGCCTCTAAGTCTCTGGTTTAAGTAGAGGGCAGACCCAGGAGGGCAGTACAGGCTGGGTGAGGTCGCCAGCAGTAGGGCTGCAATCACCCTGCCTCTGTTCCCAGGGGAAGAACATCACTAATGCCCCCGAGCTGCAGCCCAATGCCGTTACGTGGGGCATCTTCCCTGGTCGAGAGATCATCCAGCCTACTGTGGTGGATCCCATTAGCTTCATGTTCTGGAAGGTTAGTGGGTGGGAGGGTGTGTGGGTGTGTACCCTGGCTACCTTGAGAGCTCTGGGCGGACAGTAGTCTGAAACACGCACCCTAGGACCTATAAACTTGGCCTGGGAGGCCGCAAGTTAGTTATTTCTGGGCCACCTGGAGCGGTACTGCCTTGCTCTTCCCTGGGTGGCCCTCGGGGGGACAGCGGGAGCCAGGACCTGGGTGTGGTAGCCCTGTTGACCCTGCACACATGTGTCTGTGTCCTCATGTAGGATGAGGCCTTTGCCCTGTGGATTGAGCAGTGGGGCAAACTGTATGAGGAGGAGTCCCCGTCCCGCATGATCATCCAGTACATCCATGACAATTATTTCCTGGTCAACCTGGTGGATAACGAGTTCCTGCTGGACAACTGCCTGTGGCAGGTGGTGGAAGACACATTTGAGCTGCTCAACAGCCATGCCACAGAGAGAGACGCACAGGCGCCATAAGCCTCCTGGAGCCCCCTCATCTTTCCACACATGACAGCAACAGCTAGACTGGCTGGAAGCAGCCAGGCTCTGACTGGATCTGAAATGCCCCATTTAGGAGGCTCGTGCTCTCTGCTCAAGCCCATGAGATGAGATGCGATTCATTGAGCAAGGCCCAGCTATGTTCCTTCTGAGTGGGCATTCCCGCCAGCTGCCGTCTTCTCTGTTCGGCCTAGCCTAGAAGCTGTCCCTGGCCCTCCTCTCCAGTCAGCCCTCAGGCCTCGCTGCCTGGGATAGTGACTGGCAGGTACAAATGGCTGCCCCTGAGGCCTGGCTCCCGGCCTGCTGGTCCTGTTTGAGTCAGGGATGGGGAGGAAGCTGTCCATAGAGCAACTTAGATAGAGCAGGGGATTCCCTCTCCCTTTGTCCCCTAGACCTAGATGACAACAGTGGAAAGCAGCCTGGAAGAAGGGATGTTCTTTTATTGTGCCCCCAGAGCTCTGGGAGCTGAGCCTCCAGCTGTGGGCCTGGCCCAGTTCTGTTTGTTTCTCGGGTGACGTAGCTCACAGCACAGCTGCTGCTGGGCCCTGCTCTGCTCCACACCTGCTATGTCTGGTTCTTCTCGTGGGCTCTTGGCTACCAGGCGCCGATACCACTTTCCAAAGGCCTGGAAGCAGGGATAGACAAGAAAGGACATGTGTCTCGGCTCCCTCCAGGGCCTGACTGGGCCTGTCAGACTGACACCTGAGCCATGTTCTTTGTATCTCAACCAGAGGCTTTTTCTTCTGCCCTCACTGCCAGGTATCTCAGCCCAAACATACAGGCTCTGGATAGACTGCACTTGTGGCCTGGGAAGCTGTGCCCAGTGACCTGCAAATGACCCAGGCCTGCATGGGTAGCCAGTGCCACCAACAGCCTAGTCTCAGGTTGAGTGACTGACACTGGGCTAGGCTTACGGCCACCAGTCAAGGGCTCTGATAACCATTGTGCTTTGTAACCATTGATCGGCTTACTGAATGAGGAAACTCGGGGTGCTGAGCAGGGACAGCCCCTTCCCTCTCCCTGGCTCAGCCCAAAGGTGACACTGTTTGGAAGACTGGCTAGGCGAGGTGAGGTAGAGCCACCTGGGAAAGGACCCAGCTCTCTTCCTGCTGGAGTAACCGCTGAGCCACCTGCAGCTGAAGGACCCTTTTCCGCCATGTCCTCCAGGCCTGGTCCAGGTGCCACTGTCTGAGCTACAGAGAGAGTTGACAGAAAAGACTCTTTGCCATCCTGGCAGCCGTAGCCCTTGTACTTCTGCCACCCCAGGGAGAAAGGGAAGCGTCAAAGGGGCCGTCCTCTGACAGTGTTAGCAGACAAGGACTCCTGACTTTAGTCCAAGACCACAGCGAGATACAGGTTTGTCTAGAGTTGGCCAAGGGATGAGATGAATGAGAGAAGCTGCTCCCAGGGCCTCTGCAGGATGGAGAGGAACTAAGCCCACCTACCAGGGTCCGAGACAGCTGCTCCGCCCAGTAAACATCTACCCAGAGCTGCCATGCCCTTGCCAGGCACCTGGCCCGCTGCGAAGCCTGGATCCACTGACACTGTCGGTGCCTGTTCCTGCAGGCCAAGGACAACACAACCTCTACAAGGTGAAAAGCAAGTCCCGGGGGTCATCGTGCTGGGGTCACCCAGTTCCGCCCCTCCTCCATGATGTCACATGCACAGTTGCTCCTGCCCTAGCCACCTTTGAGGAGCCTCGCCTTGGCCCTGGAGGGCCCTGGTCTCAGAGCTGCAGCGTTTGCCTGGTCCTGTAGGGGGCTGTGCCCGTGCAGGCAGTGGCAGCCAGAACTGGAAGGCTAGGCAGAGAGGCCGCTCTGTGTCACCTGGAGAGGAGAATTGCATCGAGAGGATAAGCCTTGGTTTGGGGGAGCAGTGGCCACCCTCAGGTACCCAGGTTGGAGGATGGCCCAGGGAACTAGGGGTAGAAGAGAATCACCCAACAGCTGTGAACCTGGGAGGACTGAGACCCCGGGACTCAGCTTCTTACTATGAGCACAGGATGTGGTCTTCTGTGTGCCTCTACCAGGCTGCCATGCCAGGCTGGGCAGCACACTTGGTCTAACAGGTGTCCAGCGGCTGTGGGTCTGAGGAACAGTGGGGGAGCAAGGATCAGATGCCTTGAGCCTGCTGATCAGGAGGGATTCCTGCCTGACCCCTGCCAGAACAGACTCCCACTTGTGTGTATAGCGGGGTGTCTCACCTGTCACCTGGGAGTCCCAAGACCCACCAGAGGAGGCAAGCTGCTAGTACTTAGATGGCACTGCCACCTCTGGCCAGTCTCCCATCTGCTGAAGACATCTAAGCTGAGGCTGGTCCAGTAGTAGCTGCAGCTGTCCTGTGGTAGAGCTCAGGCCACCCCTGAGAGCTAAGTTATGCCTCTGAGATATGGCCTGCCACCGCAGGATGGCGCACCACCTGCACACTGTGCCAGACAAGGGCGACCTGGCCGTGGGAGGGGGGGGGGCGGACGACAATAAAGAGCAAGACCTTGGCTGCCATTCTCAGTGTCTGCTTTGTTTCTAGATGCCCCAGTGTGGGAGAGGACAGTGTAAGGGAGAATGAAGGTTTGGCTTGGTTTAGTTTTTTGAGAGAAGGTTTCTCTGTGGGACTGTCCTGAAACTCATAGCTATCCCCCTTCCCTCTGCCTCCTGAGCGCTGGTATTAAAGTCATGCACCACCACCACCCAGCAAGAAGAGAAAAAAGTATGTATAATTTTAAAGGGTGGCAGTGTCCCCCGGAAATTCCAACTCAAGAGGCTGAGTTGAAGCAGCCCGGACTATACAAGCTGGGTCTACAAAGCCCTGTAACATCTAGAAGGAAAGAAGCGTGAGACCCCGTGATCTGCTGTTGCCTTAGGCCCATAGCTGGGAGTTCTGAAACCCCGCATCACTATTGCAATTCTGTTTAGGAGGCAAAAGTCACTTTAGTGATTTCCTTAGACTCTAAAGTCAATTCCCTTCTTTCTAACAATCTGAAGCAGGACTCTTGGTGATGCCAAGTTGTCATTAGGAACACTGTCTGGCCTGTCAGGATGGTGGGCTGGATCTCTCAGCTACATCTCCAGTCTACTGGGCAATGCTGTTGCTTGCCCCTGGCACTTGCAATGCCCTCTTCACTCCTGCTAGTCCACAGCCTCTCATTATCCTGTCAGAGCTAAGGACTAAAACAAACAAAACCCTACTTTCTCCTGTATTTTCTGTAATGGATACATGGGTACATTTCATTTAAGTCAGATTGCCACTCTCTTCATATATCCATCTTTTTAAAGACGTGTGTGTGTGTGTGTGTGTGCGTGTGTGTGTGTGCGTGTGTGTGTGTGTGTGCGTGTGTGTGTGTGTGCATGCCAGTGCAAACCAGAGCAGGGACTGAGTCATCAGATGCCCTGCTGGAGTGGAGCTTCACAGGGTTGTAAGATCCTGATGTGGGTGCTGGGAACCGAACTCAGGTCCTCTGGAGGAGCAGCTAGTGCTCTCTACCATGGAACCATCTCTCCAGCTGTAACTGCATTTAAGGCCTGGTGATGTGTGTGCTGAGTGTGGGAGGGGGCAGCAGTGCCTCGGTGCACATGATGGAGGCCAGAAGACAACTCATGGTCTGAGGGTCAAATCAAGTCACTGGACTGGCATGGCAAGCACCTTTACCTGCCTAGCCACCCCGCTCACCCACAAACACCATTTTGTTTGGTTTTTCATTTGTCTTTTTGAGATACAGAGTTTTATTCTGCATTCCTGACTGGTTTCCAACTCAGAGATCTGTCTGCCTCTGCTGTCCTGATGCTGGGATTGAAGTCATATACCACTATGCCCAGCCACAAACAGTTAAAAAAAAACAAAAACCAACAGTGTCTGTTTCCTTAATAGACAAAGACCTCTTGTAACCAGATTTGCACAGGGCAGTCACTAGGAGGTTTACTGATGGGCCCTGCCTCCACCCTGTTGTCAGCCACTCAGAGCTGGGTCGGTGGTGTCTGTAAGTCTGTTTGTCCCTGGAATCACAATCCCATCATGGGCAGAAGCCAGCTGATTTTAAGACTGGAGAAGTGACTCCCCACACAGTGTACACACACCTGGGCCCACCTCACCTGTATCAGAAAGTTTGGGGTGTCCATCAGTTGCAGGAGATGCCCTCTGCTGAATTTCATGCCCTGTGCCTGGCTCTGTCTCCAGTGAGTTGATCGCCACTGAACCCAGTATGTCCTAAGAAGACACAGAAGCCTCTGCCAGCAGTGGGTGACATCAGTGTGCTGGGCGTGACCCCAGACTGCTAGCTGCATCCAGACCTCTAGGACCCTGGAGAAGAAGGAGGTGCCCATTAGAACCAGAGTTCTAGGGCTCTGAAAAAGGTAAATGCCCAGGTAAATGCACCTCTATTTTGGATAATCCATGAAATTCGCATGTACGGTATTAGAAGTAGGTAGACTTGGCCGGGCGGTGGTGGCGCACGCCTTTAATCCCAGCACTCGGGAGGCAGAGGCAGGCGGATCTCTGTGAGTTCGAGACCAGCCTGGTCTACAAGAGCTAGTTCCAGGACAGGCTCCAAAACCACAGAGAAACCCTGTCTCGAAAAAACAAAACAAAACAAAAAAAGAAGTAGGTAGACTGTCACACACATCAGGGGCAAGCATCTTGTTTAAAGGACAGGGAGGACAGTCCTAACTGACACCTTATATTCTGCTCCCCTCCCCTGCAGTGCATTGCCCATTTGCTGTCTTGAGCACATGGACACACTTGGCAGGGCTGCAAGGCAAGGTGGTTAATGTCAGAAGCTTTTCCAAGGATGGGCCATACTAGAAAGTGACACAATTGGGACCCATGCCAAAGATCAAGATGCCTCTGCCCTCTTGCCACCCAGACACTCAGCAAGCACCACTCAGCTACCCACTATGCCCCACCCTTACCAAACAAAACCTGACCTGGAAGCAACAGTGTGAGGCTGCCCTAGGGCCTTGGGCACTAACCTGGTTGTCAGTTGCTGTGCAGCCTGAGCTTGGTGGATGTGGCCTAGGTAGGACTTGTGTACCCACAGGACCCAGCACAGGGCCACCTGGACTGCGGTCAGGACTTGAACTCTCCTTCCTCCCTGTTGTGGGACCTCACAGCACTGCCCCAGGGTGACTCTCCACACCACAAAAGGCTGCTGGGCCTGGGCCCTCCTCAACTCTCTGTCAGTTCCACGCTGCTGAGGAAAGCTTCTCCAGCCTAGGACAGAGGCCTGGGCCACGCACCGATCCTGTGCCAGGGGCCCCGCTCTGCAGGCCTCCTGTGAGCTAGCAAGTGTGGCCCCCAGGCCTCTTCTCAGGTCGTCCTGGAAGGCTTGTCCTTGATGCTGGCCCTGGGACGCTTCTACGTCCCTCATGCGTTCACACCAGGCCTGGAAATAGCTGCAAGGGGGCAGGAGCGGGGCACAGGTCAGCTCTCGTTTGTGTGTTGTGTTTATTCAAAGCGACAGCTGCAGACATGCCTGTTATCTCAGTGCTGAAGCAGGGGGATCTCTGGGGCTAGCCTGGGCTAGCTTGGGCTGGAAAAACCAAGGGCTGGGGATCTAACTCAATTGACCAACAAATTGTCTCAGTGGGTGAGGGCATTTGCTGCCGACCCTGACAACCTGAGTTAAATCCCCTGGAATCACATGCATGATGGAGAAAATTGGACGTCCAAACAAGAGCTGTGGCACATGCACAACCAATTAACTAGTTCATTAATTAAAGCAAAACCGTATGTAGGGGCTGCGAGTGTGACTCTGAGCGCGGCTCAGGGGCGGGCTGGATGGAGCCTTAGCCCAGCATGCCAAGACCTTGGATTCTATGCCCAGAACTGAAGTTAATTGGTTACACAAAATGTTCAAGTGTTGGGGCTATTTGTTGCTCAGCAAGGGGTGGGGGCCTCCTGGAGATGTGACTATAACTTGGCTGGGGTCAAACTCAATACAAAGAGAAAGGTCCTCCTTTATGCTGAGCCAGAATCCTGGGAAGCCAGCCATCCCCTTTCCTTTCCCAGACAGGCCCCTCTCCCAGGCTGCTTGCAGCAAGCCCGTTCCTTCCGCCTAACTAGCATCATGGCCCTGAGAGCACCAGGACTCTGTCTTCCTGATCTCAGAGCGCAACTCCTGGAGGCCAGGCAAAGCAAAGGTGACAGGGACGAAGAGGGGGTGCTGTTCTGGCCTGGAGTTTGCCATGAACTACCTCATGGGATCCCAGTCACCCCTGTAGCATGTACAGTACTATCCCTGTTTTACAGATAGCGGAACAGACACTCAGAGTACTTAGGTGACTTAAGATCTACACAGCACAGCAACTACATGGTGGCTCACAACTATCTGTAATGGGGTCTGGCGCCCTCTTCTGGCCTGCAGGCATACACGCAGGCAGAACACTGTATACATAATAAACAAACAAACAAATCTTTATAGGGACTGGAGAGATGGCTCAGTGGTTAAGAGCACTGACTGCTCTTCCAGAGGACCTGAGTTCAATTTCCAGCAACCACATGGTGGCTCACAACCATCTGTAATGAGGTCTGGTACCCAGACCCCTGGGCTCTGAGATGGCTCTGGAATTCTGAGTGTCAAAAGGGACACTGGCCTTTTCCTCTTCCAGGATAGCCCCACCCATTCCTTGGCTCGCTCTGCCAGGGCCACTGGCACCAGCCCCTGACCCCGATCCTGGATTCTTCTGCACTTGCCCATCACAGGCCTGAGGTTCTGAGCCCAGTGAGCAGCTAGCTCTCTCCCGGGCCCTTGATCTGCGGTCCAGTGGCTCCAGCTGAGGATACTGGGATACTGGGAAGGAAGGGTGTTCACATTGAGCACAGCTGTTGGGCTAGCCTCACCCTCTTCCCACCTCCATCCACCCCTCAGCATCAGGTATATCCCGGGCGGTTCTTTTCCAAGCTCTAATCAAAGAGAGGATGGGTTGCTGGGGATTAGAGGGGTCTGGGGCCCTTCCAAAGGACACGATGACAGGTGCCAGGGCTAGAAAAGGATCCTCAACCTCCAGTGCCAAGTCCAGGGCTCAGCCATTGGAGTCATTTTACAGATAGGGAAGCAGAGACACAGAGAAGTAACTTGCCCCAAATCACACAGCCAGAGGCACAAAGCAAGTGTGAGCCCTGCCCTGTGAGAGCATCTGGAGAGAACTATAAGACAGTGACCAGTTCCAGCTCCCGCTCTCACAGCGGGATAGGGCAGAAGGACAGAAGGACGGGAAAAGTGAAATGGCCCTGATTCTGGGGACCAAGCTGACTGGGATGCGGGCAGGGACCCCTCCTGAGATGCAGACTACACAGGCTGCTGCTGGGAAGGCCAAGGCGGGATGGGGGGTAGTGAGTGGGGGGGGGAGCAGTCAGTCAGGAAGCAATGACATCACTGCACAGTGGCCAACAGGGCTCTCCTTTCCAGGGGAGGGGTTCCTACCGCCTCTGGAGGGTACGCCTGTACCACCTCACTGCTCCCTGAGTCTGCTGGACCCGCACCTGCCAGGGAAGAGGACACAGTCCCTCTTCTGTCACCCGGCTGCCCACAGGACACCGACCAGGAAGCCTCCAGGAGGGTGGGGGCCCTGGAAAGTTGGGGATAAGGGGTGAGTCCTGGGTCCCCTCATCTCCACCCCACTCCAGCTCCTCACCTTCTCCAGTGACCCTCCTGATGTTCTGCAGCTGGGCCAGGCCTCCCCTCCCAGGCTGTTGTCCCATGGCTCCAGTGCTAACATGGTCTCCAGGCTGCTTGAGGGAGGGTCCGGACCCCAGACCCTCAAGCGCCACTGCCTCAGGAGGTACTGCAGAACCCGCTTCTGCATGCCCTGCAAAAAGGAGCTAAGGGAGAGGGGCAGGTGAGTCTCCGGGACTCTCAGCACCCACGACTGGGACAGGGTTGCTGTGAGAGGGCCCAGTGGGAAGGCCTTGGCCAGTTGAAACTGGTGGATCACTCAAGAGCTTCAAGAGATGATGTCATAGCTCAGCGGTGGAGCCCTTACTCAGTATGGATGAACCTGGGGATCTGATGCCCGGCCCCATCAACACAAACAAGCACTCTAGTGATGACCCAGCCCACTGCCCTCTAGTGGGGAACTCAGTTCAAAAGAAAACAAAAACCACAAACACTTTTTCCCCTAAAAACAAAGCAAAGCAAAGCGAAACAAAACAAAAAAGAAATAAACACAAGCTAGGCATGGTTGTTCACCATTGTAACCCCACCACTCAGGAAGCTGAGGCAGGAGGATTGTCAAGAGTTTGTAGTCATCCTGAAATATGTGCCACCATGCTTGCTAGGACGGAATTCCCTTCCTTCCTTCCTCCCTCCCTCCCTCCCTCCCTCCCTCCCTTCCCTCCTTTCTTCCATTTGTTTTGTTTCTTGAGACAAGGTTTCTCTTTGTAGCCCTGATCACCATAGAGCTCACTCTGTAGACCAGGCTGGCCTCAGACTCACAGAAGTCCACCTGCCTCTGCCTCCTGAGCGCTGGCATTAAAAGAGTGTACCACCACCGCCCTGCTAAAATGGAATTCTAAGCTCTGTAAAGGCTGGCTTATTCTCCCTAACAGTTTAGCCTAGAAGCTGGCCCCTGATGACCCCAGCCTCCCTTTCCCACAGCCACCAGTCAGCCTGAGCTCAGAACCCTGGCGCTGCCTATCCTTGTAAAGGCAGCTGGGAGAAAGTGGCCCCAGCAGCTTTCGGCTTGGCCACTGTCTCAGTGCCCCACAGCCACCTCCCAGGGCCCGATACCTGCTGGGGGACACAATGCATCATATCAAGCCTCCTGCTAAGGCCACGAGAAGGCTGGGATGTTGACCAGGACCTAAAGGACACTGGTCATGTATCCACACTGCACCGGGGCTGACCCTGTGTCATCAGCTCTGGTCACCTACACGGCTTGCTGGTGCTGGTAAAGTCGTGTCCTCCAGAGCAGCAGGACCCGGTGCAGGGCCAACATTTGGCAGGCTTCCCATAGGGAGCACCGATCTGGCTCCATGGGTAGCTGCTGGGCCTGGACCACTGTCTCCAGGCAATGGGTGGCGACAGTTCCTGGGACTAAGATGCTGAGGGTCTTATTCCCTGGGAAGAAGGCAGGAAGTGGTTAAATTGCTATTCATAAACATGTAGCTGCAGCCTCAGGCCTCCTGGGCTTCCCCACCATAGACACTGCTTTCCCGTGTCCTCTACAGGTTCCCCACAAGGCTGCATCAAGTCCCCATCTTCCCCAGCTTGGGAAGGGACTATATGCCCCCCTCCAGCAGATCAGGGCCTTCCTGGAACAGAGGGCTACATACTTTCAAGGTAGAATGTGGGACAACTCAACACTAAGCCAGAATAGTCCCCTGCCCAGAACAGCTTACAAGGGGACAGGGATGCAGCACAGAAAAGGCCTGCTCCCTCTGAGAACCCTTCCCAGACCTCTAGTACAGGCAAGCCCCACCAGACCCCCAGATCCCCCAAGGCCTAGCTCGGTCCTCTCCCTTATTATAATATTCACGTGTTTCACTGGCCTCCAGAGCTTAACCAATTGGAGCTCTGATGGAGGGAAGGGTCCCCCTCCCCCTGTATTTGCCATGGCTCACCTGCCTTCCGCTGGTAGAAGGCCAACTGAGCCACCTTTGCCACATCTGAGGCCTGGAGCTGCCTCATCTTCATCCACTGTCCCAGGCATATCCTCAGGAGCCTCACTCTTTGGCGGGCCAGGTGTCTCCTGTACTGGGCCGCTCTTTGAGCGAGCCGTTGCCAGGCCCTAAAGCACCTAGAGGGGGAAGGGAAACTACCCTTGGTGACACCTGCAGTCACCTGCCTCCTGCCACACACACACTTCTGTGGGCCCGGACTTCATCTTTCTGAGTCTCTGTTTCTCATCTTTGAAACAGAAGGCTGTGAGGAACTGAGTGTGGTATCTGCTCAGGCTACAAATGTCGTCCCCGAGGGCCTGGAAACCCCAGCATCCCCCCACCCGGCCTCCCACGGCCACCCTTGTCTCATCATTCTGTTGGTTCCGACTCAGTGACCATAGTGGTGTTTCTCTCATCTAGAGTCCAATCAGCTTAAATACTTGCTCAGCCTCCTAAGGCATCCCCTTTGCTCCTAGAATAAAATCTCAATTCCTCCCCCATGATCCCCAAGCTAGGTGGGACCTGACCCCAAACACCTTTTCCACCAATCTCAAAATACCACAGAGGCCCCTTAGCAGCTCATGATTGCTGGCTTTGGGGTTTGTTTGTTTGTTTGTTTTGTGGGCAGGGGCAGGGCGGGGGCAGGGAAGCAGGCCACCAGCTGCCTAGGCCACATTGCCCAGTCTTGGTGCCCAAGCTCACCTGCATTTACAGGCAAGGTCCATGGTTGCTTTTCTTCCCAAGGAAGGGCTTCCCTTAGAAGCAAGGAATGGTGATGCAGCCTGGCTGTGGGGTTGCTCCTGTTTCTGCTGCAAAGTGACATGGCTCCCCTGGGTCAAAAGACAAGGGGCACCTGCCGGTTTAGGCCTGCACTGAGGCTCCTGTCAGCTGCCCAAGCACTGGCCCTATCCTAATGCTACCCCATTTCCTCAGAAATGATGGACTGTCTCCATATCCAAGGAGGAAGAACACCCACACAGCCTCCCCAGCCAAGTTAGCAAATCACTAATAAAAAACTGCCCACAGGGAACTGGAGAGGTCACTCATGAGCTGCAACCTGGGCCTGCAGACGCTCTCTCTCAGAGGGCGTAGCCTCCCTCTCAGGCACACCAGAGCCATGGCATTGCCCCCCAAGCTCCAAGCTAGAGAACACCGACCTCTTGGAAGCTCCAGGCCTGCAGGGCTTCTGCATGCTGTCCCCATGCTGCCTCCAGCCGGGCCTCGCGGAGCCTTAGGACACAGCGCAGTAGTCTGAGGCTCTTTTGAATCAGCCGCCTGTGGTTCTGAGTTACTACGGCCTCAGCTCTTGCCTGGTGCCTCTGGGACAAGCACCTCCAGGCTCTGAAGCTTCTGGACAGCAGTTTCCGGCTGGGGACAGAGCAAGACTGATGAGGGGCAGACACAACTTTCAGCTCCCTGGGACTCCATTCATGTGGTTTGTGCAGTAATGAAGGTGACAGCCGTCCACAGCAGAAGTCCCAGCTGCAGACCTAAAGAACTCTCTTTGCTGATGCCTGGACTTGAAATCGCCCCCTTCCCATTGCCCCTGAAGCAACAGGCTCCCCGAGAGAGGACAACTGCCCCACTACACTGATGTCTACAATTTCCAGCCATCCAAACCCAGGGGCGTAGGGCTTGTCTTTGGGCCCTGGAGGTCCCTGGTTTCTTATGTATGAAGACAGCTCTGTCCCCTTGAAATCCTGCCGAGGTTCTGCCATTAGATGCCTATCTCTATAAAGTCCTGATAGCACAGGCAGATGGGTCAGGAGCTGTCCCTGGAGTGGCCCCTGACTACCCCCACTCCCACACAACAGGGCCTCACCAAGCTGCCTGGGGATCTGAGGTCCTGACACTTTGAGCCTTGTTCTGCAGAAACAAAAGCCATGACAGTTCTCAGGCTAGAGAGTAGGAGTGACAACTCTAGCCAAGGTTCCCTGCTCCCTATCCCCTCTCCCCGCATCTGGGGGCCCCTACCTGCCGAGTTCTCTGAGCTGGGGTTGTATTTGATGGGCAGGAGGCCATCCTCTCCCCATCCCTGCCTGTTTTTTCCTGTGGGACCTTCTCTCTTCCTCCTTGCCCAGGCAGGACACTGAAGAAGGTCGGAGATTTGAGTCTGGCCTCCCTGCTCCCTGCCTCTCCTGTGACATTGAAGTGCCCTCTGTTCCTCTTGTTGTATGGAAGGCCTGGGGAGCCCTTCTCTCTTGCCCCAAGGTGCCGGGTAGAAAGAATCTCCTGGTCTGAGTTGGAGAAATCTCCAGGCAGTGTTCCCAGAGTGGCCTCATGTAACAGGGGATTGAACACAGGGGACTCTGAGAGTCTAGCTTGGACCTCAAGAGTCTCTAGGAGACTGGGCCAATGCTGGGCAGGGGTTGACTGGCTACCACCAGTGTGGGGCCCCCTCTGCGTAGGAGCTGGGTACTCCTGGGATGTTGGGCTCCCTGAATGGGTTGTCTCAGGCTCTAGGTGTGGGATGGAGTCCAGCAGCCAGTGGTCAGCACTGCATGTGGAACAGGAATGGGCCCAAGACTGGCAGTGGACAGACACAGACAGATCCTCCAAGGTAAGGGGCTCCCCCATGAGCCTGGGTACCCTGCTCCCTGAACCACACCAGAGCCTGGGGCCGGGCCGTGTGCACTTGTCAAGAGGTGCCAAGCCCCCAGAGAGTCTCATGTCCAAGCAGAGGGTGTCTGTGACCTGGAGTGTCTGCCTCTGGCAGGAGGATGGGCCTGTTGGTGGCAGGCAGCTGTTGCGCAAATGAGGACTAGGGATTCCTCTGTAGCACAGGTTACTCTGCTGTGCAAAGGGCTCTCGGGACCTCCCTGGGGACCTCCCTGCTGGAAGCTGTAGGTTACTCTGTTGCCAAAGACCTGTGTCACCTAGTTGGTCGGTTGTGTCCTTCAGGGCAGGGGCCAGGTGGGGGCGGGGGCTGGCCAGATTACTTTGAACTTGGTAGGGTTTCTGGCATAACGCTGAGCCTTGGGGGAGTGTGGCAGCCTGGCATACGGGCATCCTCCGGCCTCCTCTGTTGCCCAGGCTGATGTCCATGTTCCTCCAGGGTCTCTTCAGCTCTATAAGGAAGAAAGACAGCCACACCCTAGGACCAGGTGATGGCTTCTGGTAAGACAGATGGGTATCCAAGCCTCAGAGCCGGTGAGTGGCAGGGCTCCTGGTGGGAGGGAGTCAGGACTTCAGCTCCACAGCCTTGAGGGAGCCAATGTGCAGGCCAGGCCTTGGGCCTCAAAGCCAGGTTGTGGTATGGTTTGTCATGAGACCATCTACAGAGAGCATGGAAGAGGAGGGGACAGAGGAGAGCTGTCTGATATGGGGGCAACCAACTGAGAAGAAGGGGGAAAGGAGGGAAAGAAAAAGGAGAAGGGTGACCAGCTTACAATTTACCCAGTGGTCACCCAGAACTAGCAGCACCCCCTTGGATGCCCTTCAGTGACCCCAGTTGATCCACGCATAAAAATCAGAATCTGGCCAGGTGGTAGTGGTGCACACCTTTAATCCCAGCACTTGGGAGGCAAGGGCAGGTGGTTCTCTGTGAGTTCAAGGCCAGCCTGGTCTACAGAGTAAGTTCCAAGGCTACACAGAGAAACCCTGTCTTTTTTTTTTTTTTAAGATTTATTATGCAAGCCGGGCGGTGGTGGCGCACGCCTTTAATCCCAGCACTCGGGAGGCAGAGGCAGGCGGATCTCTGTGAGTTCGAGACCAGCCTGGTCTACAAGAGCTAGTTCCAGGACAGGCTCCAAAACCACAGAGAAACCCTGTCTCGAAAAACCAAAAAAAAAAAAAAAAAGATTTGTTATGCATATAACATTCTGCCTCCATGTATGTCCACAAGCCAGAGGGGGCCGCCAGATCTCATTACAGATGGTTGTGAGCCACCATGTAGTTGGGAATTGAACTCAGGACCTCTGGAAGAGCAGCCAGTGCTCTTAACCACTGAGCCATCTCTCCAGCCTGAAACCCTGCCTTGAAAAACCTAAAAGAGAGGGGAAATCAGAATCTGAATTTGTTTTGGGGATGTTTGTACCCTTGACTGGACCAGCTCTGTGGCCTTCCTATAGCCTGAAATCCCTCACTCCCAGGATCTCACTCTCTAGTAACTCTGGCTCAGGGACCTACATTTCTGGGGCCCTACCCCACAGGGACTCCACCCTTCAGAGAAGGTGCCCTCCCAAGATCCTCCCCTTTGGGACTCCTCCCTCCTGAGGCCCCACCGTTCCATCCTTCTCAAGAACCCTCCTTTGGGATGATGCTGTACCAACCAAGCCGACCTTGGGAAGCAAATCTCCAGAGCTAGGAGGTTGTTAGGTAGGTGCCTGGGGAGGACCCCACTGCCACTGCCTTACCAAGTTCAGTGAGCTTACCTGGCCCCAGGACGGTCACAATCTTTGGGGGTACATTCTCCTTGTATCTGGTGGCAGGTCTTGGCTCCATGGACTGTGGAAGAGTTGTGCATTCCATTAGATGGGTTGGGGTGGGGTTTAGCTCAGGGTGGCACACTGGCCTGAAATATATGAGGACCTGGGTTAGATTCTTAGCATAAAGACAGGGAAAGGGATGGTCAGGCTCCGTGGAGAAAGAAGATACCCTGGTCACAGGGCACTGTTCCTCGTAATAGCCACACCCTTGGCTATTCTAGACATGGTCCCTCTCTGCATAGGCCCCTTGGGGGGTCTCTGCTCACTGCCCCACATAGCTTCTCCCCTTTCTGTTGTTATATTTTCTTCTTTTTTGATTTTTTTCTTTTTTTAAATATTTATTTATTATGTATACAATATTCTGTCTACATGTGTGCCTGCAGGCCAGAAGAGGGCACCAGACCTCATTACAGATGGTTGTGAGCCACCATGTGGTTGCTTAGAATTGAACTCAGGACCTTTGGAAGAGCAGGCAATGCTCTTAACCGCTGAGCCATCTCTCCAGCCCATTGATTTTTTTTCTTTTGAGGCAAGGTCTATGTAAACCTTGGCTGGCCTAGAACTCACTATACAGACCATCATGATCTCAAACTCACAAAACTCCACCTGCCTCTGCCTCCCAAGTACTGGGATTAAAGGCATGCACCACCATGCCCATCTAAGAATATCAGATCCCCAGGATCTGGAGTTACAAGTGGCTGTGAGTCATCACGTGGGTGCTGGGAACCAAAGCTGGGTCCTCTGGAAGAGCAATGAGTGCTTTCAACCACGGAGCCATCTCGCCAGTCTCTCTTCTGCTTTGGAGATCAGAATAACCCTAAGTTTGCTATGTATAGCCAAGGATGATCCCAAGTGTTGAGATTATTGGCTTGTGCTTCCACACCTAGTATAGTCTGTGCCGCGCTGGAGCGCGAACTCTGGGTTTTCTGCATGCTAGGATGCTAGGCAAGCACACTACAGAACCACATCGCCAGCCTTTTCCCTTTTCTTTTTTTGTCCCTCCGTCCCTTCCCCTCTACCTTATTCCCTCCTTCCCAAATTTAAATGCAGCGAGTCCTTCTATCATCCATGGCAGCGTGCTGCCCACCTCTTATTCCCTGTGACCTGCATGTGCCCCTCCTGGCACGTACAGTCACTGTGTGTATTGAAGAGATGATGGTCCCTCCTATACACACGCAGCATACAGAATAGCCTGGCACACAGCTGCGTTTATAAACGTGTGAAGTGACTGAACCACGCTAAACACCAGCTCAGCCATTAGCAGGAATTCTGCTGTTTATTCTACACTGCCGTCAGTCCTAAGATTGTTTTCCGGTTCTAGAAACGAAGCTACTGGGATTTAGAAAGACCACCAGCCGGTTGCACAGTCCCACAGCTGGGCGGCTCTGCTGAGAGGGCTGGTTTGTAAGCTTGGGGTGCCTCGCTTGCCGCGCCCGTTTTTTAAGTCCCGCCCTCTCAGCCTCACGCCCATATAAGGAGCCTCACTTTTCTCACCACAGGAGCCTGTGACCAGTTTCCTGCCCTCACTCTTCCTTCGGACCTTACCTTTGACCAACCGGGTTTGAACCGGGAGGGACTCCCCGCCTGAGACCGCTAACGACCACGTTAAGTGTGAGGTGGAAGAATTTCAAAGACGAGAGCGTGCTCGCCTAGCTCCGCCCCGCCCCCAGGGTGCCTTGCACGTTCGCAAGCAAAAGTTACAGATGCATGCGTGTGCCTAGGTCCGAATGAGCTGCAGGTGCAGCTGAGGTTCTGGCCGAAGACCTGCATCTCAGTTCCAAGGCATATGGCTATGAGAAGACTTTTCTTTTTGACATTGTGGTCCAGGCCGCAGGTCCTCCCCAGAAGTGGCTGGAAACCATGCCCCATCCTCTCTTCGGCACACTTTGCTATATTGGTCCATCACGCTTCCCTTCAAACCTCGAGCATTTTCCACACTGCAAGCCTTTGCTCCGCAGTGTACTCTGCAATGTGTGCTTTTTCGTGACAGGCAAGTGGAAGGAGCCCGGACGCAAGTCCCAAGGCTTATGCTGTTGGGTGGCCTTAGACAAATTCCCAAACTTTCTGTGACACCCACTCCACCCCCACCTCCGACACATCCCCCCACTTTTTTTAAGTGGTGCTGGGGATTGAACCCACGATCTGTGCATACTAGGTAGGATCTTTCCCACCGAATTACTCTCTAGCCTTCTTCCTACCCCTTTCTTCTAAGGCTGTGTCAAGCCAGGTGTGTGTGGTAGCACTTGGGCGGCAGAAGCCAGCGGATCTGTGTGAGTTCCAGGCTAGCCAGCACTACATAGTGAGCCCTGTAAAACAAGTAAGTTTAAAACAATAAAAACAAGGTTCAAAAACAAAACAAAACAAACCCATGTCAAGTATCTTTCTAAACCTGGTGGACGGAGCCTTTTGACCACGTTCCTGCAACCTCATCTCATAAATGTAGGGGCCAGCAGGTTAGCTAAATATGAACAGATCAGTTGGAAGTTCTTTACTTCCAACCATTATACCTGCCAGAGTAGGACTCAGCCATGATAATAAGTTTAATAGAGGCCTGAGTCTTAGTAGTTTACCCTGAAGCAATACCTGGTTGCAGGAAGAATCACAAACTGAGATTACCTGAGCACCACCCAAGAACAGACCATCCAAAGACATGCCTAACGTTCCAACCACTGTAGATAGGATCACCTGCCAGCACACACTCCAGGACACCCCTAGACAAATGTCAGCCAATCAGGGGTCCTGAACCTCAGAAACCCCTTATCCCCACCTTTACCACTATAAAAACCCAACTCTAACTGAGCTCTGGGTTTTCTGTTTATTCCAATACATTGGACATGCAGAGAGACCGAGTTTGCAAACTTGCATAAAATAAAGGCTCTTTGCTTTTACATACGGGACTCAGTCTTCTTGTTGGCTTTTGGGGGACTTCACGGATTTGGGCATAACAGTAACCTCACTGAACCTCTATGTGTCTCTTGGCTGCTTTTCTGAGAGACTCCTTAAAACTTGCCTTGCAGGCCACTGGTCCTCAGGTCTCTCTGCTGCATTGAGTTTCTGCTTTATAGCCGAGTTTGTCACCTGTAGAAGTGGATGTCCTCTTTTTAAATTCCCAGCCTCTATAAGCCCAGCCTCTATACAGCACATTCCAGCTCTGAGATCTGCTCACTCTAGACCTTGCCCAAGGCTCCTCTTTCCAAGTCTGTGTGTGTCCCCAGATCAGTTTGAGAGCTGGGAACCCTGAGTTCGCTGGCGGCGGAGGCGGGGGGGGGGGGGGGGAGGCACCAACAGACTGACTCTTTCATATTCTGGGTCATAGCTAGTTCAGAATGTACAGAATTTTAATCCATTTTCCAGTCACTGAGGCAGGAAAGAGCTTAGCTCTCTCTCCGGCCTCCAGTCTCAGAGCCGTCCACTGACTCCACAGAGTGTCTCTGACTCACACAGCGCTGGGAGGGTACCTCCAGCCTTCTGAAATCCTTCAAAGGCACCCCCACGATGCTTACACAGGTGTTAAAGGAACAGCTATTTGTGTGGACTGGTCACCCTTCCTCTTGTGAAGTATCACAGCAATACAGGCTGTCACATTTATTGAACATCGGGGTGACACTGTTCTCAACCGTCGCTAGTCCGAGTCACACGATTCTTATCCTCACTTTAATTTACATTTTTATTGTTTACGTGTGCCCAAGTGCCATGGCATCTACGTGGAGATGAGAAGACGGCTTTTAGGAGTAGCTTTCTCTTCTTATACCATATGGGTCCTAGGAACCAAACCCAGGTCATGAGACTTGATGGTGTGTTCCCTCGCCCACTGAGCCACCTCAAGAGCCCATCTTATTCCCACTTTTCAGGTCCGGAAACTGAGGCACAATGAGATTAAAAACAGTTATCTAGGCTGGCAGTGGTGGCGCACACCTTTAATCCCAGCACTCAGGAGGCAGAGGCAGGCAGATCTCTGTGAGTTCGAGGCCAGCCTGGTCTACAGAGCTAGTTCAAAGACAACTAGAGTTACACAGAGAAACCCTGTTTCAAAAAGCAAAATGAAATACTTTTCTCTTATACAGAGGTTTCGGGGTACCTTTAGGATTTAATTACATTTATCTGTGGAGGGGGCATTGCCACAGTACAAATAAGGACACTGGAGGATAACTCGCAGAAATCAGGTCCCAGAGAGCAATCTCAGATTTTAGTGACAAGGCCCTTCCTGTGAGTCATCTCACTGGTATACCTTTGAGATTTCTTTTTTCTTTTTCTTAAAAAAATAATTTATTTACTTTTATGTGCATTGGTGTTTTGCCTGCATATATGTCAGTGTGAGGGTGTCAGATCTTGGAGTTATAGAGAGTTGTTAGCTACCATGTGGATGCTGAGACTTGAACCCGGGGTCCTCTGGAAGAGCAGTCAGTGCTCTTAACCACTGAACCATCTCTCCAGCCCGAGGCTTTTTTTGTTTTGTTTTGGTTTTGTTTTTTGTTTTGTTTTTCAAGACAGGGTTTCTCTGTAGCTTTGGAGCCTGTCCTAGAACTTGCTCTGTACACCAGGCTGGCCTAGAGCCCACAGAGCTCCACCTGCCCCTGCCTCTTGAGGGCTGGGATTAAAGGCATGCACCACCACCACCTGGCCACCTTTGAGATTTAAGGCATGGTTCAGCTGGATGGATTTGCAATCTGGACAGGGACTTGAGTTCTGCAGACCAGAGGTAAGAGGCCTCCATAGAGTGGCAGTCTCTGGACTTAAACCTGGGAGCTGTCCTGTGTCCGAATCACCACAGGGAGCCGAGGCACCAGAGGCAGGTGGCAGTGAGGACAGCTGGCTGAAGAGCTCCATTCTACAAACGCAGCCTTTCTGAGCCTTGCCTGCCTGTGTGCTCCGCTCCTCTCTGGTCAGTGGCAACTGCAGGCTCCAGCCCTGGTCTTGCTATTAATGATAGCTGGCCTCTGTCTCCCTGCAGTGCGTCTGCAGAACCTGCTGGCCCACCTCCAAACTGTGTCCAGGAGTTGACGGCTTCCACACCCCACAGCCCCCGACAGAGGGAAAGTATCCTTCTAGGGTGTACCAACCATCAAATTCAGGTTCGGACTCTGAAGCATGCTCTCTCGTGCTCTCAGTGAAAGCCAGTCTCAGCCAGTCTCGATGGTGGCGCCGACTTCCTCCTCTGCTGTGTGAGATCAACCCTCCAGTCACACCTGCTTCCTGACCACAGGCAGGCTGGAGCTCCTGCTTCCGGCTTCCTGAGAGCTGGCCCTCCACTTGGACCCTCTCTTGTCCACTCCTGCCTCGATGGTATGTCTCTTCTCGTCACTCTGACACCGGATGTTCCCTTACCATGTAAAGCAAGCAGGCAGCACTGGTGCCCCTCAATACTTCTGCTTGACTCAGGGGCTCTCCTCCATCAGCTGCAAGTCTGTCACTCACCATGGGACAGGCCTTTTTTTTTTTAATATTTATTTATTTATTTATTTATTTATTATGTATACAATATTCTGTCTGTGTGTATGTCTGCAGGCCAGAAGAGGGCACCAGACCTCATTACAGATGGTTGTGAGCCACCATGTGGTTGCTGGGAATTGAACTCAGGACCTCTGGAAGAGCAGGCAATGCTCTTAACCTCTGAGCCATCTCTCCAGCCCGGACAGGCCTTGACAAATGAGAATGCCCGGCTCCCCTGCTCTAGCCTCAGTCTGCTCTGGAGAGCCCTTCAGATGCCCCTCCTCTGGCCTTCCTAAACTGGGAACCCGGGACCAGGAGGACAGGGTTGCAGGCTCTGTGACCTGGCCTAGCCCCTCCCTCACTTTCCGTCTCCACAAGCCTGACCTACTCTGAGGACACGGGTACTGACCCCAGGCCTTCCTCCTGCTAGGAACTACAGGAACATGAGAAAACTCTGTGTTCATCCTGTTCCCGTGAGCCTACGTGCTTCCTCCTCCAATGTCCCTGCGATCGTGAACCTGACATGTGTCCTAGGGCATGTTTTCAGTATTCTGGGTTATTTTTAACATGTATTTTTTTTTGTGGGGAGCGACCTCACACCATGGCATGTGTGGAGTCTGAGGACAATTTTCGGAGCTCAGTTCCAGGAACCAAGCGCAGATCTTGAGGCTCGATAGTAGACACCTTTTGTTTGCTGAGCGTCTCCCTGGGCCCCAGCTCATGTTTTAGACCATGCTGCACACACTCTAAACAACCCTAAGGATTCTGAGAGGCTGAGGCACAACTAACGCCCTCTAGTGGTACATGCTGCTCTTCACCCCGTTTGCTCACACTAGGCTCAGTGAGGATGACAGCTGCTGTCACTCAGCCTCCCTGCCTGTCAACAGCCTCATGCTTCTTCAGGCCCCTCACCTCCGCCTGTGGCTCCCACAAGTCTTCACGTATCTGTCCCCATTGATCTGGCAATTGAGTAACAGTGGGACCCTGGTTCTGCCACGTCAGGAGGCAGTCAATTGTGGTCAGAACACAGGGGTAGAGGAAGCCACCCGTGCCTTGCCTCACAGCTCAGTATTACAGCTGGCTCCAGGGGCAGTGCAGTTGGGTACCAGACACTCAGACCCCTGTCATTGGAGGTCATAACCACCTCTCTCCTAGAACATGTCAGCTGAGTGGCAGAGCAAGATTTAGACCAGTGCCAGGTCATCTGAGTCAAAGGAGAGCGGCTACATGCCATGCTGACCAGCACTTCCTGTCTCTCCCATTGGTTGGAGAGGTTCCTCTGGCCAGACCCACAGGGGGCCCTTCCTTCCACCAGGCCCAATATAAATGGTGGCTCAACTCAGGCTCATCCTGCAACTGATTCAAAGGTGAAATCATACCAAAAGGGTAAGCCAGATCCCAGCTGGGAGACGATACACGGCTCAAACACAGCCCAGCCGTAGAACCCCTGAATTTTAATGCCAGGGCTCTGAAAGGAGCCTCTGCAGATCTACCACCCCTGTCCCAGGCACCAATCCATCAGGCAGTGACAAGCACATGGACTTTGCTCCTATGCAGGAGAGGTCGAGCAGGACCAGAAGCTCGCAGAGCTTCTAGGAAGGGCTGGACCGTCTTAGGGCCTGAGAGGCCTGGCCCTGGAGCAATCTGCACTGCTTGGCAAGGGCATGGTATAGTTATGGAGTAGGAGGTGAAGAAAGCGACCGCGGTTCAAGCCAGGGGTTACATGTGCACTGAAGGGAGGGCTCCCTGGAGAGGTAGGGCTTGGCTCTTCTCAGCTGGGAAGCCAGAGGATCATGACCTCCAAGGCACTCGGCTCAGACATCTGTGATGGGGAACGGAAGACATGCCACTGTAGGTCCAGAAAGGAGGGGACAGCTTCAGTACCCCCGGGGGACAGCTTGGCCCTTGTCCTCCAGGTTGGCAAAGGGGGCTGCGGGTGAGTCTGATGAGTCAATTGTCTGGTAGGCACTGTGCTCCTGAGAAGGTCCGAAGAAACCTAGAGGACAGGGAAATGAGACTGTGGGGCCTTCAGCTGAGTACAGACGCATCCACCCTAGGTGTGGTTAGTGCTCGGCATCCTAATACCAACAGCAGCAGCAGAAGCCCTGACTCATGTCTGTATGGGGCACAGATTTGAAAATGAGGAACCTGAGGGTCAGAGAGACAACTGATTTGGTAGTATGTGGCTTGTATGTGACTTGAAATAGAGGACACTGGAGTTCAAACCTAAGTAGCAGGTCCTATGGTTCGTGGCTTCCCAGCAGCCCATAGGGAATCTACCCCTGGCCCACAGGTTTCTCCTGCTCTCGGCCAGGCACAAGGATCCATGCATAGCACTGCATCTAGAAGCCCCAGAGCTTGGCACAGTTGCTATTCCCAGAAGGCTAAGGCTGAGGGTAAGGACAAGATGGAAGGCAGCCACGTCTCTCACACTCCTCCCCTGGCACATTTGTTCTGAGACGGTGAACAAGTTCCAAGGGCAGCGGGCTTCCAGCTCTTATCTGTTCCCTCCACTCCTGGGCAGGTCTAGATGATGCTGAGGTAATCCAGAGTGGGGAGCCACAGGCCACCTGGGGACCCTCCAGCTCCCCCAGAACAGGGTCAGAGAGGACAGTGTTGGCTACGGCAGTGAAGAGAGGACTGGCACACTGGGCTCCCTTGGCCAACAGTAAAACCTGCTTGCCCAGGAGCGGCATCATCGCTGCCTGCCTAGCATTGTGTCTGTCCATGATGGGCACATCCCACAGGGCAGGAGAGCACAGCTTCAGAGCCAGGGCTAGGTGGAAACACAAGGAAGTTGTTCCTGCAGCCACCTGCAGGCCCAAACCAGAGGCTGCCCACTGCCCTTGGGAGCTGAACACCTTCCTGGCTTCTCACACGCTCTGGACTGAGGGAAGTCTGACAGCAGGAATGAAGAGTCACACCAGACTGACAGTTGGGGCCCAGGGTTTTGCAGCAATGATTGCTTGCCTGATGGACCAGGGAGTGGCAGAACAGAGTAGGACTTACCTGGGCGGAGTGGGAGCTCACCCCCTCGCTCACGGTGCATGTGGTAGACGAGGCAGCAAGAGAAGGGCTTGAGCAGCAAGCTGAGGATGGCCATGCCGGCGCTGAAGCGCCCAGTGTCGTTAATGACAGAAGTTGGGTAGAAGATGCTGATGTAGATAATGTCCAGGAAGATGGTGACCACCAAGCCGCCAAGAAACTGCGAGAAACACCACCATGGGATCATGGGCACTGACACCACCCCCAGACCCCAAGTTTCCCTCACATATATCAGCCTGGAATAGATCTTATGATGACACCTGCATGTCCTAGGAGCAGGACACAGGAATCTGGCTCTAGCCTGTTGCCCCAGAATTCCCTACCCTCGTTTCCTGCCACTAGGGCCATGATGGAGGCCAACACTTGGCTCCAGAATTTGAGAGGGACAATCCCTTGGTGTCGGTACCATTTGTTTATACTACAAGGAAACAAGGAAAAATCCCTCTGCAGTCCTAAGAAGCCATGGCCTCATTGTGAAAAGCTGGGTACCTCAGGTCAGTGTCAACTCGAAGTCCGTAAAGGAAGGGCATTCCCTCTTGTCCAGGCCTCCCAGTCCCATCCTTTTCCCCCGAGAAGACAACCCTGAAGCAGGTCAGATTGCTTGGGAGGATAGCCAGTCTTGGGGTTCAGTGGCCTCCACCCTATGTGGTGGGGCGCTGTATAGTTAGCCCAGCTAGCGGCTCTCCATCCTGGGAGGCTTCCATACAAGGCTTTAGAACAGAGGAAGAGAGAAGCCTGGGGTGGATACGGGGCACACGGATGAAACTAGTTCCTTGCTCTCTCCTACCCCACTCCCTACTCACCATGCCTATGGCATCAATAGAGTCCGGCTGGGCTACAGCCCACACGCCCAGGGCCAGGATAGTGAAGTTGCTCCAGGCATAGGAGCCTGGGAACACTAAGCAGCCCCTGCATAGAAAGACACAACCAATTAGGCCATCACCACCCTGAGCAGCCACAATTCCTTCCTCCTGCTCCAGGGCCTTAGTCTCCTGAGAACAGGCCACTGGCTTCCTGAATTGGCCTCATCCATCCTCTCCTGCTGGTACAGGGCCCGCAGCTCCTCTGTGCAGGTCTTACTGTCACTCTTGCCCCTCTGCTGGCACTTTTTGAAACAGCAAGCCGTGTGTGGGCCAGATCCTGTGATTCCTCCACGCCAACCTTCCCAGCAGTTCCCTGACCTGTTTGGAATGCCTTCTATGCTGTGGTCTATGGGGCTCCCATGAGCCCCACCCTTACCTCCCGGCTGCCCCTGTAGCTTTGGTTTCCTGATTGTGCAGCCATTTCTCGTTATCTTGGAGCTCAAAGTTGCCTTAGATCCCCCGGCCTGACCCATGGCCTCCCTGCTGTCGATTTCAGGGCACCTGTCAACTGACAGCACCTAGTCTGCTTGCAGAGTGGCTTATCACAGTTAACATGGGGCTTTCCTGGGACCTGGCTCTGCCCCGCACACTCTAAATCCATTCGTTCACAGCTGCTTCTGGAGGGAGGTGTTCCCATGAGCCTCATTTCACAGATTCAGAGGCACAGACCTAATAGGTGAGGCACCAAGAGCAGAACCAAGGAGAGTGGATAGCAAAACTGGCTGAGTTACACAGGAATAAGAATCTCAGGGAAGGGAAGCCAAGCCCAGACTCTGAGTTGAAGAGGTTAGGGTAGGGGGTGAGGTGAGAAGTGCCTGGGAGAAGCCACAGACTCTGAGTGATGCTGGAGGAAATAGGAGGAGTCACAGGCTCTGAGTGTTGCTGGAGGAAGTAGGAGGAGCCACAGATACTGACTGAGTGATGCTGGAGGAGCTGGGGGGAGCCACAGGCACTGAGGGATGCTGGAGGAGCTGGGGGAGCTGGGAGGAGCCACAGGCTCTGAGTGATGCTGGAGGAGCTGGGAGGAGCCATAGGCACTGAAGGATGCTGGAGGAGCTGGGAGGAGCCACAGGCTCTGAGTGATGCTGGAGGAGCTGGGAGAGCTATGAGGAGCCACAGGTGTCCTGGTTTTTTTTGGGACCTGAGAGCAGCAGGGCTGGGACTGGCAATTGGGTGATGAGGCCTGGTATTTTTTCCAGTCCTGTCTTAGCCTAGACACCAATGTGGGACCTCAGGGAAAGTGACCCCCTCCGCTGTTTACAGCACTCACAGCTGCTCGCACACGCACAGCACTTCAAAGCCTGCAAAACACACGCGATCTCAGTGGTTTCCTGACTTGGTTTTGGCAGAGCAATCTTCCTGGAAGCTCCAGACACGTGACAGAAGTGACAGGGAAGGTCAAGTTGTATCCTGGAGCCCCACATAGGGGTTTGGTTGGTACACACTACGGCAGGGGCCAATGGCAGCCCCAGCCCTGGGCAGATGGACTGGCAATTGTGACTGGCTGAAACCCTGCAGGATGGGACCTGACCAGGCTGGCAGGACCTGGGAACACGTCCACACGGACCCTAGGGAGGTGTGAACACAGACCCCAGGTGACACAACACACTGGATGCAGCCAGACACCCAGAGTCACTCACCAGGTTGTCAGCAGCCAGTGAACCATGAGGATAACCTATGGCACAAAGACAGGCATCGGTAAGTCTGCGAATGCAGTGTCACAGGGAGCACAGAGCGCATAGGAGACCCCTGCCTGGCAACTCCAAGGGTCTCACAAACGTCTTAAACCCCAATTACAGCAAAGGGTCTGCGGTGAAAGAGAAAGATGAACCCGCCTGGGAACAGGCACCTCTCCCCAGTCTTGTCCCTCTGGGAAGGCCGGGGCATGAGCTCTGGAATCAGAAGTCTGAATGGGAAAATGGGAGGGACCTCTAACAAGGGGTGAGTTCTTAGGACACTGGGGCCAGTGTTGTGGGCTGAGGGGAAGGCAGCCACAGCAGTCACAGAAGGGAAGAACAAGGAGGGCAGGCTGGGCCTTAGCGGGTAGTGTTTGCCCAGCATGCCTGAAGCCCTGAGCCCAATCCCCACACTGAATACACTGCGTAAATCAGGCAGAGTTGTGCACACCTGTAATCTCAGCAGTTCGGAGGTGGAGGCAGGAAGCCCGGAAGTTCAAGATCATCCTCAACTACATAATGATTGGAGACTAACCGAGGCCTGCGGGGAGAGCTGGGAGAGGGGAGAGGAGCCAGTCGGTAGCTGGCAACTCAGATTTCAAGTTGAATGACCGTGGGGAGCTTGAGACTTCCCTGCAGGAGACATCACAAACATGTCCTCACGCCAAGGACAAAAATCCCTCCGGCCTGCCTGTATTTCTGTAACACCCTTTTACGGTGTTTGGCATCCCTGAAATCCCAGCCCTGGCTCTGGATAAAGGGCACTGCCCGGAGAGCTAGGACAGGAGGGCAGATGCCATAGAGGGCACTGTCAGCTGGAGTGGGCATCTGGGCTGAGTGCTGAGGATGAGCAAAGTCAGGTCAGGCGGGGAGCCAGGACCAGCCCCGTGAGTGGGAGGAAGGCGTGGCCCAGGCAGAGGCTTCCTGGAGGCCAGGGCAGTGCACTGGACCAGAGCCGACAGACAGGCAGGAACTCTGCAGGGGGATCCCCGGGCTCACTGGCCAACTAGTCTAGCTCAGTCAGTGAGCTCCATGTTCAGGATGAGACATGAGACTCATAGGGGCTTGTTGGCTGTCAGCCGAGCCCTAGATTCAGTGAGAGACCCCGTCTCGAGTGAGTATGGCAGAGAGTGAGTGCAGGGCACCCATGGGAGAGGAACCCTATCAAGAGACTAAGCTTCAAGGTGGGCATGATGGCACACACCTTTAATCCCAGTACTTAGGAGGAAGAGGTAGGTGGGTCTCTGTGAGTTCAAGGCCAGCCTGGTCTATAAAGCAAGTACAGGACAGTCGGGGTTGTTACACTGAGAAACCCTTTCTGGGTGGGGATGGGGGAAGACTAAGCCTCTCCTGCCTTAGTTTCTCCATCTTTGTAAAAGGAATATAATCAGCCATCAGAGAGGACTTCCAAGAAAGCTGCAGGGAGAAACAGAATCAAATGGCCCAGCCTTTCCTGGAAGTTCACAGGGGAGGGGCCAGTGGCCAGCTGTGAGCACAGACCAGTCCCTGCTAGCTCTTACTCAGGGAAATAGGAGACCAGGCTTCTCAAACAGAAACTGTTCGGGCCAGGCCACAGCAGGAAGGGAGCCCAGCCTGAGCTGGCTTTCACAAGAGCGCAGCCACAGCAGGCTGTCTGGCTCTTCCCCAGACAAGGCCAACAGGCCAGGGCAGCAGAGGTCACTGGGTGCTGGATGGGGAATATGGGCCCCCTCTGTGTGATGGGATGGTGTGTATTTCCACAGAGAGAGGAGAGCATCTATTCCGAGGGAACCTTGACTTCAGGGGAAGCAGGTCCTTGCCAGGTCTTACAACTGCCATCCCCACACCTGCCCACATCACTCCTGGGTGGAAGCCTCAGTCTGCAGTAACTCCACCAAAGCCCCACCTGCTCCTTGAGCCCACCCCAAGGAACCCACTGCTCGCTCTGTCTACAGGGCCAAATGGAGGAGACTCACGCTACAGAGACCCAGCTCACTAGATCCAGTCAGAACGCCCAACAGCGGCTCAGATGCAAAGGCAAGATCAAGACCACCTGTCCTGAGTTTTCTTTGTTTCAGGGACTTGTTTTCAGTTCTGAGATGGGTTTGTTTGTTTGTTTCTTTTTTTTCCCCCAAGACAGGGTTTCTCTGTGTAGCCCTGGCTGTCCTGGAACTCGCTATTAGACCAGGCTGGTCTCGAACTCACACAGAGACCAGACGCACTTGCCTCTCTGCCTCCCAAGTGCTACACCGCAGTACATCCCAAGATGTACACCGCAGCCCCCCCCCCCCCCACTGGGGCACATCTGGTCTGAGTTTTTAATACCCCTCCCACACACCAGAAGGCACAGCCTGTTTTCCACCCCTTTTTACAGTGAGCAAAACTGATACAAGGTCACACAAATAACTCAGTGTCCAAGCCTGGCCCCAAAGCCACTCCGTCCACTGTCAGGATCTGCAAGGCCAGGGGCAGGGCAGAGGAAAGTGAAGTTTAACTTAGAAAAGGGTGGGTCAGCAGAAGTCCAGTGGCCATGAGGTTAACCCTTTGTTTGGGGCTGTGGACTGTGGCTCAGTGGGAGAGAACTTGCCAGGCAAGTGGTACCCTATGACAAGAAAACAAAATAAGCCTTTACTATTTCCTAAGGAGGAGAAGGTGGGGACTTCCCAGACCTCAACTTAATACATTCTGGTGTGTCCTGTGCAAACACTTGGTGGCCTGATGGATAAGATGGTAGGATGCCCCAGGACAGCTGAATTCAAGGGCTACCCAGGAGGAGGGCCAGGTCCTGCCAGCCCTGATCATCTGGCAGACTTTGGCATCAAAGCCAAGGGACCGACCATCCACAGACGAACCTGACCTCAAACAACTGCCACCTGCTTGTCAGCATGGCGGGGATAAGATAATCACACTCCTTGGCTCAGGAGGACAGGGGTGGGAGGAGGGGGCAGAGGTTAGTATAGCACTCAACACACGGGCCTCATGACCACCGTCGGCTTCCCCACCGCCGGCTCCTCCAGCTTGGAACACAGGTCTAGTCCAATCTGAGTGGCTTCAGCTCAGCTCCTGCAAGCTTCCGGAGGTGCATGGGTGGGGCCCAGCTAGGGACAGACTTCCTTCACAGAGCCTGGGACAACTGCTTCTTTTCACCTCCCCACACACACACCTAGTGCACTCCAGCGTCTTTAAGGACACAGGGTGGAGCTGAAAGGGGGCAGCCACAGTGTCCCAGCTGCCCTCCATAGGGTACAGATCTTGCAGACAAAATGACCAACACTCAGGCTCATTCTGAATTTCAGATTATGGATAATTCAGTATGCCCCCAACATTGAGAGACACAATAAAATGCTGTCATTGATGCAAAGCCCAAAGTGACTGGACGTCCCTCCTATGTGTTACCTCACAACCTCTGGCAGGCACTCGCTTCTAACTGGTTCTGGCTAAGATCCATGGAGATACAGGGCTTGTCAATCAGATCAGGGGAGGGCCCAGTCTCTGCACCCTGGGCCCCAAAGCCCATCTAACTCACACTTGTGATGGACGCTCTGGGCCTATCAGGCTCTAAAAGTCGACACAGACCATCAAAACCAATTAGTGCCACGTAACCCCGTACCTGGGAATGTCAAGCCCTGGAGCTGGGTCTTTGGGGGTTCAAATACTGACTGCACCATTTAGTTCTTGGGGGACCCTGGCAATTTCCTTACATGATCTAAGCTGAAGTTTACATCTCTCTAAGAGACTATAGCTTCTCTGACCAGGTGTAATGGTGCAGGCCTTTCATCCCAGCACTCAGGAAGCAAGAGCAAGCAGATCTGTGTGTTCAAAGACAGCCTGACTTGGGACAGTGAGTCCCAGGCCAGGCAGAACTAGATGACCCTGACTCAAAGCAGAAACAAGTGAGATCAGCAAGCAACACAAGCTGGGGGGCATGGCTCCGTCGGCAGAGTGCTTTAGCATGCAAGAAACTCGGGGCTGCATCCCCAGGACTGCATAAGCCCCGTACTGGAGAGGCAGAAGCAGGAGGATCAGAAGTTTCAGGTCATCCTCAGCTACGTAGGAAGTCCAAGGTTAGTCTGTACTACACGAGACCCTGGTTCAAATGAATAAAACACATCGGCCCATAAACACCACCTCCTTTCTCACCCTTTCCTATGGTTTATTATTATTGTTTGTGCGTGGCACTAGGATGAAGTCCAGGCCTGGTGTGGGTTACTCAAATGCTCTACCGCTAGGACTAATGCTGTCCTCTTAATTATTTGGGGGCAGGCTCAAGCAGAATAAGGAAGGCACCACCTGACCTCCACTGCTCCAACAGTCACTAGCGAAAGCAACAAGCCCTGCAGCAGCCCGTAAACCTCTCCGCAGCTAAGAGGTCCGCCCATGCCCATTCCTTTGCGCCTATCAAACCTCCCTCCAGCTGCTGGCTAGGAGCTTAGGAATGAGAACCCGGGCAGTGCAAGTCACAGCTTAACCCAACTGTGGAGTTACACCGCTGCTCCAAAACCACCTAACTCTTCGGTCGGTCCCTTTGATCTCAGACACCAACGGGTGCTAAATCCTTTGACACCTGGGAGTCTAAGGGTTTCAAGGAGCCTGCACCAAGGCCCAAGATGGCCGGTTTAGATTCAAGTCCACGCCCCTCTGACCGAAACTGAGAGGCCAGCCCCTCTGTTGCAAACCAGAAGGGCTGAGAAAGAAAAAGTAAGAACCCGGGAAATGAAGACATCGTGGGCAGCCCCGCTGACCGGGGCCCAGCACAGGCTTTGGGTTTTTTGCTTTTAAGAAACTTCTGTAGTTCCTGCTTCTTAACTATGAAAGAAGGACGCTGCATGCGAAAATTTGGGAGAAACAATTGTTTGGGGACACTGGGTTTCTCCTATCCTGTGCCAACACACAGAGGGACGAAGCGGGACTGCACTGGAGGGGGTCTGACCTCTCAGGAGGAGAAGAGTCCCTGTCCTGCTGCTGGGGGACAGGAGGAGCCCAGGTCCGGGCTGTCCGGGCCCCGTGCCAGCCTGGGTCTGTCCGGGAGGGGTGGCCCTGTCGGTCTCTGTCCCCAGGTGTCCCTCTCGGTGTCCACTGCCTCCTCCCTTGGGCTCTGCACCTTCCCTTCTGCTCCGACTCCGTTTCCCAGGCTCCTGAACCCCCGCCCGCCCCGGCCGCGCGGCCACCTTCAAGTTCACGGCGGGCAGCTCCATCCCGACCCCGGCGGAGGGCACCTGCACGACGGCCGCGGGGACTCCTGGGCTCCGAACTCGGGAACAAACTTCCCGGCCCCGCCCGTCACGTTGCGCCAGCTCCAACCGTGGCTTGGCGGTGAGCCACGTGAGGCCAACTCGCGCGGCCACGTGACTGCAGCCTGTTGCTAGGAGACAGCGTCTAGCAGTTGGCTCTTGCTTCAAGGCTCAGGCTCCCGCCACAGCCTAGGCCTCAGCCAGCAGCTGCGCTGCAAGCAGAAAGTCGAAAATTCTGCAGCCTGGAGGCAATGGGCTGCCTAAGTGGTTCTTGGTGAGGATCACCTGCAGTCAGGAGAGCCTCGGGCAGCCAGGCAGAAACTGCTGGGGTGATAACAGCTGGTGTCTGCCCCGGGACAGCCTCTCTCCTCCTTTCTGCCCTTGTACAAGGGTTAGTACAATTCCTATCTCCTTATCCTTGTGATGGCCAGTGTGTAAACGGTGAGGCCTGGAGGGATGATTCCACGGTTAAGAGCACCTGTTGTTCTTTCAGAAGACATGGGTTCGGTTCCCAGCATCCATGTGGCAGCTCACAACCATGTACATATGATCCTACTGCCCTCCTCTGTCCTCCGCAGGCACCAGACACACACAGAGCACACACATACATGCAGGCAAAACATTCAAACACAGGGCTGGAGAGATGGCTCAGAAGTTAAGAGCATTGCCTGCTCTTCCAAAGGTCCTGAGTTCAATTCCCAGCAACCAAATGGTGACTCAACCATCTGTGATGGGTGCCCTCTTCTGGCCTGCAGGCATACACACACACACACACAGACTATTGTACACATAATAAATAAATAAACATTCATACACATAAGATAAAAGAAATAAATCTGGAATAATTCAAAGCCCAATTCTTATTGTGTTAAATTTCTCCTTCAAGCTTATTGGATTTCAAGGGACTTGATTAAAATACATTTTAAAAAAATAAAAGAAGGCAGCCCTCGGAGATCCAGTGGATCTGTGTCTTGCTTCAACAGTGTTTGGAGGGAACAGACCAGGGGCCTCCCTTTGTTAGCTTCCACCTCTCCTCATCCTCTCCAGTCACAGTCTCTGAGACCATCTTCTCGCCGCCTTCAGCTCCTAGGACAAGCCAGCACTGTCTCTTTGCAGGTAGCTCCGGACTGCGTCTCAGCCACGACCTCCCAGATTTGTCAGAATTATTCCACCGAAGTGGAGGCTGCCATAAACCACCTGGTCAACCTGCACCTGCAGGCCTCCTACACCTACACCTACCTCTCTCTGGACTACTATTTTGATCTAGTGACGTGGCTCTGGAGGCCGTAGGCCACTTCTTTCGTGAATTGGCCAAGGAGAAGCGCGAGGGCGCCAAACGATCGCGAAGGCCGTGCATCCTTTCAGAATGTGCAGAAGCCATCTCAAGATGAGTGGGGTAAAACTCTGTGGCTTCCTTGAAAGCCACTTCCTGGATGAGGAGGTGAAGGTCATCAAGAAGATGGGCAACCACCTGACCAACCTCTGCAGGTTGGCTGCTGGGCCCCAGGCTTCTCTGGGCGAGTACCTCTTTGAGCTGCTCACTCTCAAGCATGACTAGGAGGCTTCTCCTTCCAAGGGGCTCCCACCTCTGCTCTGCCTCAACCGGCCTCAGGACCTTCACCCGAACCTCTCAAGAAGCCACTAGGCAGCTTTGTAACACCCTGGAGCCCCTCTCAAGTCTTGGGCCAAGTAAAAATAAAGCCATTTGAAACAGCAAAAGAAAAAGAGAGAGAGAGAGAGAGAGAGAGAGAAAAGAAAAGAAAAAAGTAGGTAGTAGGTATGGTGAGTGGATCCGGCAAAATAACAGTACTTGGGAGGCTGAGGAAAGAACATCATGAGATAAAAATCTGCCCAGGTTTACAAAGTAATACCATGTTTATTTCTTATTTCTTTATTTTATGGGGTGGGTGGATACATCACACACCATGAGTGCGGAGCTGAGAAGACAGCTTGGGGAGTTGGTTCGTTCCTTCCATCCATGGTTTTGAAGCCTGGGTAAGTAAAGGAAGACAGGAGACAGAAATCAAGAAAAAGATTTTCAAGCTAATGGCTGAATAGCCTCAACCGCTAGAAAAGCAGAAACCGCTAGAGACAGGAGGACTCCTGGAGCCCAGTAGTTCAACCTGGGCAACAGAGTCTAAAAGGAGAGGGTCAGGGCTCAGTGTCATAGTGTCTGTCTATCACGCTTCCATCCCCAGCATTGGCAAAGGATTTTATCAGAGCCTACGTAAACCTCCGAATGACCGGATGGTGCCTGGCGTTTTCTACATGACCAACGATGCATACAAGCTTTTGTACCATCAATGTACAAGAAGTTAGTCACTTGCCCTCTGCTTACTGGGATAGCCAAAGTTCAAGAACATTCAAGCATGCCTTTAATCACAGCACTTGGGAGGTGGATTACTGTGAGTTCAAGGCCAGCCTGGCCTACAAAGAGAGTTCCAGGACAGTCAGGACTGTTACACAGAGAAACCCTATCTCAAAAAAAAAAAAAAAAAAAAAAAAAAAGAAAGAACGAACGAAAGAAAGAAAGAAAAGAAAAAGAAAAAGTTCGAGAACATTCTGTCTGGATATGTCTGGACAGTTAGCAGAAACTCTGCCCAGCTGAGCCTCCATTTGTGCTAAGCCGACTGGAAGGATAAGGAGTTGCCATGCCTGGGCTCTTGGGTGTGGGTCCTCTCAGTGGACAGCTGCAACTTGCTCTGCTCTCCAGAAGGATAAAAGCCGTATAGGAACTCATAAAACTGCCTCAGTGGGAGCCAGGTGGTGGTGGCGCATGCTTTTAATCCCAGCACTTGCGAGGCAGAGGCGGACAGACCTCCATGAGTTTGAGGCCAGCCTGGTCTACAAGAGCTAGTTCCAGGATAGGCTCCAAAGCTACAGAGAAGTGCTGTTGCAAAAAGACAAAAACAAAAACAAGGGGCTGGAGAGATGGCTCAGTGGTTAAGAGCATTGCCTGCTCTTCCAAAGGTCCTGAGTTCAATTCCCGGCAACCACATGGTGGCTCACAACCATCTGTAAAGAGGTCTGGTGCCCTCTTCTGGCTGCAGACATGCACACAGACAGAATATTGTATACATAATTAATAAATAAATATTTAAAAAAAAACAAAAACAAAAACAAAATAAAAAATGCCTTAGTGGACACATGGTAACATCCAGACAACCCCACAGTTCCTCAGAGAGAAAGGATTTTTTTTCTAGGTAGATGGGAGGAGTTTTTTGGGGGGGACAGGCCTAGTTTAAAGCCCAGTTTGAAAGCACAGCCCCTCAGTCCAGGAGGAAGGCCAGCTACAAGTCTGCCATTGTGATGGACAGCTATTCTATTTTGTTCCTAGTCAGAAAGTTTCTCTACAGCCCAGACTGGCCTTGAACTTGAGAGTGCCCTCTTCTAGCCTTCTAAGGGCTGGGATTACAGGTATTTGACTTTACATCTGTCTAATTATGGTTTATTATATAAGTTTAATTAACTGATATAAAAATTATACACATTGACAAGGCACAATGTGATGTTCCCATACATGGATATATCCTGTAATGTTGAATCTCTGATTATGTTTATTTAGTTTCTGTGTCTATATGTAGGCAAGCTTGTCACGGCTCCTGTGTAGAGGTAAGAGGACCAGCTTCCTTGAGTTGATCCTCACCTTTCCACCTTGATTTTAAGGCAGCCCTGCTCTTGTGTTTTCTGAGTACACCAGGTACTCAGAAAATCTGGGAGATTCTCCATTCTCCATTTCCCATTTTCTGTAGGGAAGCTGGGATTAAGGATGCACGTAGGTGGACTTTTCTGTCCCACCAACCAGCTCCCAAATAACCACATAGAGACTTATTAATTATAAATGCTCCAGCAACATTATAAATGCCTGCCTTCCTTCTGCCATGCTTCCCACTATGATGGTCACAGATTCTAACCCTCTGGAACAATGAACCTCAGTAAATACTTTCTAAGTCATCATGGTTATAGTGTCTCTTCACAGCAATAGAAAAGAAATTAAGAATACACACACACACCACCCCGCAAAGGAACAAAGAAACAAGTCAACCAAGGCACTCATAGGGTCCTGCCCCACATGCAGAAGGAGGAATGTTGCGGAGGCCAAGGAGCATCTAAACAGACATGCCCTGTAGGCCTCCTCAGTTTGTCACCGTTAGGTCAGACCCTTCCCCCTCGCATTCCCCCACACATCCATGACTGTGTGCATTCAAGGTACCTTACAGAAAAACAGGCAGCTCCCCGGGTCTTTGGGTCTTTGTTTTTGAAAGTTCCCAGGTCATATTGACCTCGGATTAACTACATTATGTCATGCTTTTTGAATGTCAGGCGAGCGTCGTCACTGTGTAAAGAGAACACAGGCTAGGCCAAGATGAAAGGGATGGAGCCAGGCCAGATCTGTGGGCAGTCCCTGCTATTCTCACAGGCACTGTCTTCTTCCCAGTCAGCTGGGGCCAGAGGTGGGAGGGGACACCTGAAGAGCCAGCCAGCTGGGCAGCTGGGGTAGCATGCAGTGAGCACACAGAGGAACAAAGGAAAAGGAAACTAACTGTTCTCAGAGGAGCCAGGGTGTTCCTGCCATGACCTGCTCCTGGCTGGGGAATGACAAATGGCCCCACATCCCATAAGGTTCCAGAGCCAGTCATTCAGTAAACGTACTTTTGGAATTTAATTTTAAATTCTCTCTCTCTCTCTCTCTCTCTTTCTCTTTCTCTCTTTCTCCCTCTCTCTCTCTCCCTCTCTCCCTCTTCTTCTCTGAGACAGAGTTCCAGGCTGGCCTTGAACTCAATACGATAAAATTTAAAACTGGTTTTATTATATTACAGTTATTTGTGTGTATGTGTGTGCATGCGCATGCATGCATGTATGGCATTTGAGTGTGTGTATACGCTGCAGCAGGGGTGTGCAGAAGTCAGTTCTCTCCTACCATGTGGGTTCCAGGGATCGAACTCAGGTCCCTAGCTTGTCAGCAAGCTCCTTTTCTCACTGAGTCAGCAGCTTGCTGGCCTTGAACTTGGATTCTCCTGAGCAGTGCTAAGCCTCAGGAGTGTTTGGGAGGATCGCGTGGGGTCGTAAAGCACCGTGCCCAGCCGCACAGCTCCTGGTACACAGCAACGGCTCTATACTGCTGCCCCTCTGCTTGGTGAGGAGATGGTCTCTGTTGGCATTTCAGCATCGCGGGCACGCTGGTATGCCCACTGAACTGAAGAGGAAGGGTGAGTAGATGCTGGGTGGATAAGTGATACCTAGATGGAGGGAAAGTATTCCTCTGGGGATGTTTTTCATAATTTCTTATATTATTGTTTAACAGATTCATAAGTTTATATAACAAATTTCTTTCTTGTTTTTTTTTTCTTCTTCTTTTGATTTTTTGAGAGGGTTTCTGTTTTAAGAAGGCTGCTTGTTCATTTCCCGGCCGCCCAGACTCCCGAAATAATCACACAGAAACCATATTATTTAAATCACTGCTTGGCCCATTAGCTCTAGCTACTTATTGGCTAACTCTTACATCTTAATTTAACTCATCTCCATGAATCTGTGTATAGCCAAGAGGCTGTGGCTTACCGGGTAAAGTTCTGGCGTCAGTCTCCCATGGGGCTACATGGCTTCTCTCTGACTCTGCCCTCTTTCTCCCAGCATTCAGTTAGTTCTCCCTGCCTAGCTCTCTGGTCTGCCCTGCTCTGCTATAAGCTCAAAGCAATTCTTTATTAATTAATGGTAATCACAGCATACGGAGGGCAATTCCACATCAGGTTTCTCTGTGTAGCCTTGGCTATCCTGGAATTCCCTTTGTCGATCAGGCTGGCCCCAAATTTACAGACATCCATCTGCCTCTGCCTCCTGAGTGCTGGGATTAAAGGTATTAACCACTACCACCCAGCTAAATTTTATTCATTTTTCAAAGATTATTTTTATTTGTATTGCATGTATGTATGCTTGCATGCACTGTATGCTGTGGTGCCCACAGAGGCCAGAAGAGGGCAATGGATTCCCTGGAGTGGGAGTTTCAGGCAGGCCACTGCGAGCCATCTGATAGGCATATGGGAGCGGAACTAGGGTCCTCTGGAAGAGCAGGAAGTGCTTTAACTGTGGAGCCATTTCTTCATCTCCCATTTTTTTTTAAAATATTTATTTATTTATTATGTATACAATATTCTGTTTTGCGTGTATGTCTCCAGGCCAGAAGAGGGCACCAGACCTCATTACAGATGGTTGTGAGCCACCATGTGGTTGCTGGGAATTGAACTCAGGACCTTTGGAAGAGCAGGCGATGCTCTTAACCACTGAGCCATCTCTCCAGCCCCCTCATCTCCCAATTTTTATTACTCCCCACCCCTCTTATCTCACCCTCTCCCTGGATCTAAGGCATGTGGGGCTTACAGAGGCTCCAAATGGCAAAGGGCGTTAGAATGACCCCAGCTGTCCTGTGCTCCATGAGGTAAGGGGCACTAGCTCTGATGCAAGCCCCAGCCACTTCCTTCCCCAAGTGGACAAGCCAAGCTGGGAGAAACAGCAGAGAATATGAACCCAGACTCCAGCTGCGGGCACGCATGCCTGTCAGGAAGTGAGGACCAACAAGAAGCCTTTCTGGGACGAAACTAGAGGGCCGAGTCCTGCCCCTCAGCAGCACAGCAGGGTGGGATGGTTTGCCATTTGGATTCAGCGTCCTTCCCTATGGTGCTGGTCTTCATAGACACACTGGCTCTGGGTTTCTTGGCCTCGGGTCTGACAGGACTGGAGAGAGCCTGGATGGTTAGGCAGAGCTGCCCTTTGTTGTTAAGATTTTATTCTTGGGGGCTGGAGAGGTGGCTCAGTGGTTAAGAGCATTGCCTGCTCTTCCAAAGGTCCTGAGTTCAATTCCCAGCAACCACATGGTGGCTCACAACCATCCGAAATGAGATCTGGTGCCCCCTTTTGGCCTGCAGGCAGACACACAGACAGAACATTGTATACATAATAAATAAATAAATAAATATTAAAAAAAAGATTTTATTTTTGTTTTAGGTGTTAGAGTATTTTTCCTGCTAGTATCTCCCTGTACCATGGGTGTGCAGTGCTCAAAGAAGTCAGAAGAGGGTGCATCAGGTCCCCCAAAAGAGACATTTTAGGTGCCTCTTGGAGAGTCTGGAATAGGACAGTATAAAAAGGTGATAGTGAGGGGCTGGAGAGATGGTTTCGTGGTTAAGGGCACTTTCTCATCTTGCAGAGGACCTGGGTTTGGTGCTCTAGTTCCAGGGGCTCCTTTCTTGACCTTCCTGGGCACCAGGAATGCCTGAAGTGTATGTACATGCATGTAGGCAAAACACTCATACGCATAAAAGAAAATAATCTAAAAAATAAAAGCTGCCGAAGAGATGCCCAGGTTATTCCTGTCATTGTTCCACGAAGGGGAAGAGATAGATAGGATATCCTGGAGTGATTTGTGTGCCTTCATGCAGAGGGAGCAGGCAAAGCATAGCAAGGAGGCATGTCCCACAGGGGTGGGGAGGCCAGGCAGTCAACTCACTGCTAGTTACCTTGTGGGGCCCAGTGCAGAGTCAGTGCAGCTGAGCAAAAGCAGTTCCATAATGCCAAGGAGTGGGGCTTACAGTGGTGGGGTGCCATCAGGTCCCTCCAGGGACTGGAGCATTCAAGTCAGAGAGTGAGGGACCCACCCAAAGACCCGGTGGAAAAGGCAGATGGGGAAATTGCTTCTGCATTTCTGTGTTCCAGGAAACTGGCGGAAGGAAAAGCAGATGCAGAGGCTATAGCCCTGGAGGACGGAGGCCTACTCTCTTGTTCTCTGTTCTGCAGTGTTCCCTTTCTTAAGGTGCCCATGCTCCTGTGTGCACGCATGTATGTGTGGATGGGTGTGTGTACATAAGTGTGTGTACATGTGAATGTGAATGTTGTCTACATGAGTATATGTGTGTGCTTAGACGTTTTGTTCTCCCTGTTTTACCCTGAGCATCTTGTCTGGTTGCATTACCGGCCCCATACCAAGCCCTCCCTGAAGGCCTGTTGCTCCTTCAACTCCCATAGCCAGTAAAGTTTCTATGGAGTTTCAGGAACTCAGGCCCCAGGCTTTCCTCTGTCTAGCCTCCCATCTTCCTGGACGGATGGCGTTGGAATTTCCACTCTGGGAGCATCTGAGGGCTCTGTCTGCAGACACACCAGGGTAGCTGTGGCCCTGGTCCTGCCACCCCAAGATGCCCATCAGTCGCCAGTTTCTCTGGTGTTTGTTTTCCCTGTATCTGATCCCACAGTCTCTAGGAGGTTCACCTTCCCCGCACAGTGTGGTAAGACTCTGGAGCCTGAGATAAGAGAGGAATGAGGAAGGGAGCACCTCCCAGGAGGAAGCCTCGTGGTGAAGCCAGAGGGGCAAGGGGGAACTCCAGGTTACTAGGGAGGGCTGGGTACATTCCGTGCTTTGCTTCTAATTAGGCTCTCAGTGAACTGGAGCCCTTTGAGAGGGCCAAGGACTCACAGCCGCAGTATGTGGTTTTAGAGTCAGATTCCAGTAAAGCCTCCAGTTCCACCACCTACTAACTTAGCCCCACTCTGGCGAAGAGATTTTTGTTTCTCTGTGCCTCAGTTTCTCTTCTCTATAAAGAAGCTCTGAGCACATGGAGGGTGGGGGCTTCCTCCCGTGAACAGGAACCGCGGCTGGGTTTTCAAGAATGCAGCTCCTCTCTGTACCAGGCCTTGCTTCAAGGCCGTGGCTGAGGACGCAGAAAGACAACTCAGGACCACATTATGCACAAGGCATCCTGCTTCTGGTCCCCTGTGTGCACCTGGGAGGATATGCCATGCGGGATGCAGGGCTGAGGGGACGATAAAGACGGAAAGGAGCACAGTGTTTAGTCATTTCCTATCCACTCACTCTGCCTCAGCCCCTCCCAGCCCCGGATGGGACACCTGGCTCCGGCCACTGAGGCACGGGAGCCCACACAGCTAACAGCCGCTGCCACCGCCGCCACCCAAAGCTTGGGATGACTGACAGCAAGGAAGCCCAGACCCACACTGCCTGTCAGAGAAACTTAGCCACATGTCCAGATGTTGTGATAGGCTGGGGAGCGAAGCTCTAGAGCCTCTGCGACGGGCAGTTTTCTTGAGCTGAAAGCTTTAAGACCGGAAATGAAGGCCTTGGAGAAGAAATCTGGCCTCAGGCAACATTAGCTTCTGCCTCAGTTTCTGGCCTGCCAGCCTGTTCTACAGATTGTGGACTTGCCAGTCCACAGTCTAGACAGCCAAGTGCTTAAAATAAAGTAAAGCAGTGTGTGTTGATATGTAGACACAGATACAAATATGTATGATATATAAACACATAGGTATTTAAGGGCATAGGCATATGACTATAAATACTTGTTGGATTTTTTTGGATTGAGACAGGGTCTCAAGTAGTACAGGTTAATCTCAAACTCATCACATACCGGAAGATGACTTTGAACTGCTGATCCTCCTGCCTCCAACACCCAAGTGTCGGGACTTGCAAGCATTGAGGCCTAGTTTGGGTTCTGTTTCCTTAGCAAACCAACGGATCTGCCTCAGTAAAGCCACCTGACCTCTGAGGCCTGGACCCAGGCTGCTGAAACCCCGGGAGCTGGGATTTGTCTGGCCTTGGTTCTTTTTTTAATTTATTTATTATGCACACAGTGCTTTGCCCGCAAGCACCCGCATGCCAGAAGAGGGCACCAGACCCCACCATAGATGGCCAGGAGCTGAACCCAGGACCTCCCAACTGCTGTGCCATCTCTCCAGCCACCTGGCCTTGGTCCTTTATCTCAGAGTCACTGACATCTAAAAACAGATTCAAGCCAGCATGTCAGGACCAGAGGCCTTTCCACAGCCAGTGACTAGAGGTCAGCGACAGACAAGTAAACTCCAGCCTACAGACCAAATCTACCCCATGGATCTTTTATGTCAATAAAATTTTATTAGCACACAGCATCTGCTTCCATACCAACTAATGGCAGAACTGAAGAGTTGAGACAGAGATAACATGATCTTTGATGTCTGTAGGAAAGGGATATCCTGGGTTTGGTCCCTAGAACCACCCTCAGCAGGAATATCTCGGCTTACTGGGCAGGGACACAGTAAGAGAGGTTTGGTGCAGCTAAGATCAAGCAGGCCAAGTTCCAAGAGCCCTCGATACACTGAGCCAGAGGCCGTGTGGGTTCAGAAGCCCAAGGTATCTTGGAGGATGCTGGAGCTGGCTGGTCAGGGCTCATGATTTAGGAAACCCTAGGTTTGGGAAAGCTGGTCTCTGGCCACTCCGCACAGCTGGGCAGGGTAGTCTTGCCAGGACACCAGGCTCCAAAAGTGCCTGGGTGCTCTGGAATAATCCTTCTGTACGCTGTGAAGACGTGCTGTTCTCATTGTTAATATAAAGCTGACCGATGTCTAGGCAGGATTCTCTAGGGCACGAGAATGCTAGGGAGAAGGGCGGAGTCAGAGGAGACCATGAGAAGCCGAGCAAGCAGGATGGGAACTATGTAGCTGAGGTAAATGAACTTTGGGGCAGCATACAGATGAGTAGAAATGGGGTAATTTAAATTGTAAGAGCTAGCTAGAAATAAGCCTAAGCCATCAGTGGAGCATTTATAATTAATATTAAGTCTCTATGTGGTTGTTTGGGAACTGACTGGTGGGAAAGAAAAGTCTGGGCTCAGCATTGACTTTGGGATACTAAAGCCATTGCCACCAGAACTAGAACTGCTCTGGTTATCCAGACCTGAGAGGACCCAGTGAGCAGGCTGGGGTGGTGCTGGCAGGAATGGTAACCAGATTAGATGTTCTCTCAGCTGCCAAACCAGGCCACCGCAAGCAGTTCACAAACTTTCCCAAGATGGCATCTGAGCCTTCCTAGGCCCTGTCAGGACTGACAGTGTTTTGTCCTGAACCACACTGAAGCGGGACGCTGCTGCAGCTGTTGCTGATCAGTCTGCGGTGAACAGCACCCCAACCCCCTTGGGTACCCCAGAAGCTGCTCCAATCCTGTAGACCTCGATATCCAGGTGAGAGAGGAACTACATTTGCCTTGCTTGCTCAGACCAGACCTCAATCAAATCAAGTAAATAGGAAATGACAAGAGAAATACAAGACTTGGGGTTCCCTTCCAAGGCTCTGACGATGATCCCTGCCAGTCAGACTGACCATTTCCTAGAAGAACAGAGTCAAGAAGTGGCTTAGCAATTGTCACCTCTTTATTTACAGCTCAGAGAATACATGCAATATGGCATCACAGACCATAGTACCCCTCCCTTGCCGTTCCCACATTTCAGGGAGGAGCTATAACCCTCCAAGGCATTTCCCAAGAGCACACGTGTCCAGTGATGGAGACTCCGGGCCTAGGAGCCCTACCTGGTGTCTTCTAAGCAGAGCCAATGGCAGTCAAGGAGGTAGGCCTTGGATCGCGGAGTTTGTCCTCGCTGGTCAATTGCCAAGAAACAGACCTCAGAGTGGCCAAGCCATAGTGAACACAAGAGTACTGAATTGTCCTAATGTCCCCACCGCTGGCATCTGTCTTCCATCTGTGGTCCTCACACCCACCACACCCAAGAATGCCCTGGAGAACGTGTTAGAAGCCAGATGCTGGGGACCACTCCTGTGATTGCAGCTCAGTAGGTGTGGAGTGGGGCCCAAGAATCTGTGCTTCTACCAGACTCCCAGGTGATGCTGGAACTTTGCAACCAGGGGTAGCTCGGTCACAGATCTGTCCCAAACCACCTGCCCTTCCTGGGGGCCTTGGAAACCCCACCCCCCGCAGTGCAAACCCCTTGTTCTGCGTGCAGCCTGCTCACTTTGACCACTCCTTTTCTGTGTGCACACAGTATCTATGGCCTGTTAGCACACACTCGCTATGGTCTGTAAGCATGAAGGGCCAGTGTTAATGTAGTCCCGCCCCAGGAACCCTCAAAGGGCAGCCTCAGCTGCTGACTTCTCCCGACCCCACTTTCCTGGCACCCCAGGGCTCTTGGTTCCTTACTTTCTAAACATTCTCCTCATTGAGGATGCTCTGGGGAAGGCTGAAGGAGGCTTCGGGAGGAACTCTGCCACACCTCAGCAGGAGAGGCCTTGGAATCTGACCTCCTCCAGGAGCAAATGACGTCATTTTCCTATGACATTTGTATCTCTAGTCATAGACCCCCTCAGTCCCCTTCCACGAGCCATGGAAACCACCCTTCCTATCGCCAAAGCCCAGAAAACAGTCCGTGTCTGGGGACAGTGGGGTTCTGCCAGAGTGTCCTTGAGGTTTCAGCTCAGGCGTCTGTCTGGGCAGTTCTAAGCAAACCCCTGCTCGGCTCCCCACCAGGGTCCACTTTTTTTCTCATAAACTTGACGCTGTGTAGGCACATGCTCCTCCCCTCGGCGTGGGAATCTATATGCTTCTCCAGAGCCGTGACTCAGTTTGGGGAAGTCCACTTTGTTTTTTGTTTGTATATTTGTTTGAGGCAGGGTCTCTTTATGTAGCCCTGGCTGTCCAGGAACTCTCTTTGTAGACCAGGCTGACCTCGAACTCACAGAGATTTGCCTGCCTCTGCCTCCCAAATGCTGGGATTAAAGGCGTGCGCCACTACACTCATTGTGAAGTGCACTTTGGAGCAATCATAGAAAGCATCCTGAACCGCGCATGGTGGTGCGACCTTTAATCCCAGCACTTGGAAGGCAGAGGAGGCAGGTCTCTGTGAGTTCCAGGCTAACCTGGTCTACATTGTGAGTTTCAGGTCAGCCAGAGATGAATAGTGAGACACCACTAAAAAAAATAAATAAATAAATAAAAAGGATCACTGTGAAAATGAAGGCCTGCTGAAGATGGCTAGCTGGTACTCTAGATGGTGTGTGTGTGTGTGTGTGTGTGTGTGTGTGTGTGTGTGTGTGTTATGGGCCAGGCACTGTTTTAAGAATCAGGCATTTTCATTTCTTTGAAAAGGCAAGGCACACAGACCGTGAGCAACTTCCGTAAGGTCAGCAAAGTGTGAGAGGAGGTGCAGGCTGTGGATAGCAGTATGCTGCAGCAGGTAGGAGGGCAGGGACCAATGTTCTCAGGCTGCCATGGCAGCCCCCTTTGGAGACTTTGAAGCCCAGACCAGTTAGCATGTAGCTCAGCAGCAGGGCACTTGCCTGGAACATGCAAGGCCCTGGTATTACAGAAAGGAAAATGAATCTGCCTTAGAACCTGCTTTCCCATTGCCGCTTTGATCCTTCCGGCTATTGGCCCTGACCCCCATTCCCAGGCCTATCAGACCCAACTTGAGAAAGAAGAACAAGCGTATTTGATTTCTTCTAGATCTGCTTGTTTTCCTTGGTGCCTGATCCCTGGACCAGACTGGTTACCCCAAAGCCGTAAACATCCCATGGATGGTGGTCCAGGCTGGGGAGGGCGGGGGCAGGGAAGGCTTTTTTTTTTTTTTTTTTTCCTTTGCAAAGGTTGACCAGGAGGGAGATGCCAGGAGCAAAGGTCTAAAGGGTTCTCCCTAGGTGGCTCCTCAGGTGGCTCCAGATCTGCTGGGACACACATTCCGGGCGGTGACAATAATGGTGAGGCTGTCATCATGGTTCTAGCCTGTGAGCATGAAGGCTGCATGCACAGTCTTGGAGATGACCCCACTTTCCGAGGGGCATTGTTGCTGAAGCGAAGGGATGGAGTCCAGAGATGGTCTTAGGGAAGTTGGGAGTCACCAAACATCGTGTCAAGTGAACTCAGGGTGGCATGTGCTTGCCATTCCAGCAGGGGTGGGGAACTCTGAGGACAACTTAGGAGGGAGTGACCCCATGACCCAGGCCACACCAGGAAAGTTAACCCCAGCCACTTCATGACTGTGGCTAGCACTTGTCAGAGGGAAGGACCTTTCACAGGGACCCTTCTTCACCTGAACGCATCCCCCGTGTGTAGGGGCCTGGGGGAAAGAAGTCGGAATGGAGGAGAACTAGTGGAGGTCAAACCCAGGGCCCTGTGCAGTCTAGGCTAATGGCTTATTTTGTTTTGCTTGAGACACAGTCTCCCGGAGTCTGATCTCACACTTGCTAAGTAGCAGAAGATGACCTTTAACTTCTGATCCTCCAGCACCGTCTGCCTTTGACACCACGCTTGGGGATGGAAACTAGGGTTAGCCACACCCCACCCTGCCCCATGCTTTGATTTTAAGGAGGATACACCTGCCAAATATGCTGACTCACTCCTGGTAATCCCAGCATTTGGAAGACAGAGGCAGGGGGACTGTCTGAGTTTCCAAAGGCCAGGTTGGCCAAAGAGTGAGACTATGTCTCTCAAAAAGACGATAAGCCTCTGTTGAGAAAGGCTGAAGACAGTCAAGTTGTGTCTGCTGCCAGAGATGGAGGATCATGGGTGCACAGGTTTCGCAACTCAAGAGTGCTTCAGCGGTCTCTTGCCACGGTCTCTGTGGAAATTCAGTAAAAATGAAGGTGGTGCTTGGCGTTTGCCTGGGACAGAGTATTCCAGAGCCACTCCTGTCAGGGGTCCTCTCTTTCCAATCCTTTCCAGGCTGGGAAACCTCTTAATTTTCCAAATTGAAGCTGCTGTAATGCTGATGTCAAGCAGAAGAGGGCGCGCTCGACACGACTATCACGTAGAGCGGGCTCCGTGAGCTGCGTGGGTACCACCTGGGATGGCAGACACAGCTGCTCTCAACCAAGCCCTCACCCAGCTTGGGGATGAGTGAACCGGGGCTGCACCCGCGGCCTCAGTCATTGAGTCCCCCACGCAGCCCCAAGCTGAGCTAGTTACTGACGCGGTCTTATTTGTCCAAACTTCCCTAGCTCAGAACCCCGGCCTGTGGGGAGGCACTGCTAGGGCGCTAGATGTTGATGAAGGATCCCTGGTCCCCGTTGACTGTCTCAGGTTCCACGCAGCGCCCCTTCCTCCGAGTGACCCTGCGGTTCCGGTGGAATTTGGCATAGCATCGCAGCCCTGAGTGGAAGGAGGCAAGGATGTCATGCCTGTGGTGACTGTCCCCCCCCCCTTTTCTTCCCCTTCAGCCCACACAGGCTTCTCATTTTACAGCCCCTCCATACCACCGAGTCATCGCAATGTCTTGAAAAGTTTTAAGAAACTGGGCTGACTGCACAGGCCTGAGAATGAGACAGCAGGTTTGGGCTTAATCTAAGGCTGGTGTGGCTACATAGCAGACTCAAAACAAAAACAAAAACAAAACAAAACAAAAATCCAGCAAAACCTAAATGTTGAATCTGGGGCTTTGCATATTAAGCACACATTCTATCACTGAACTACATATGACCTCATCTCCTATTTAGGAAAAAAAAACAGGTTGAGCATGGTAGCCCACCTTTTACTCCTAGCATTTAAGAGGCAGAGGCACGGCGAGCGGTGGTGGCGCACGCCTTTAATCCCAGCACTCGGGAGGCAGAGGCAGGCAGATCTCTGTGAGTCCGAGGCCAGCCTGGTCTACAGAGTTCCAGGACAGGCTCTAAAGCTACAGAGAAACCTTGTCTAGAAACACCAAAAAAAAAAAAAAAAAAAATCCAAATGAGAGCAACAAAGTCAATGCAGTTCTTCTTGAAGCTTCTCTCATTTCCTTTTTTTTTTTTTTTTTCGAGACAGGGTTTTTCTGTGGCTTTGGAGCCTGTCCTGGAACTAGCTCTGTAGACCAAGCTGGTCTCGAACTCACAGAGATCCGCCTGCCTCTGCCTCCCGAGTGCTGGGATTAAAGGCGTGCGCCACCACCGCCCGGCTTCTCATTTCCTTCTTAACCTTTTCCAGGCCTCACTATATGCCAAGCCAAGCCAAGCCAGGCAGTTCCTGCCAAAGGTCCCTGCCTTTACCATCCGCCTTCTATCGGAACACCTCAGGCTCTCTTCCAACCCTCATCACCGGGTTTTTTTTTTTGCCCTTTTCCTAAGAACTCTATATAACATCCTGTGGAAATACCTTCCAATCTTTCGGGCTTTCTTTTTCACAACCCTTATGACTCTCCAGGGACTTTTTCTTTCCCCTTTTCCTCTTGTGGGGGTGTGTGGGTGATGGATACAAGAGCTTCTGTAGCCCAGGATGCCCTGGATGGAACTCCCTATGTGGCTGAAGATGACCTTGAACCCCTGAGTCTCCTATCTCTACCTCTGGAGCGCTGAGATCACAGGCACAGGCCACCATACCTGGCTCCAGAGAGGGCTTATCTATGGGTTTGTTTCTGTAACCCAGGAGTGGAGAAGATGCAGGCTCTTTTATTACTGTGAACTAGACCCTGTGGGTGGCTTGGGTTCACACAGCAGCTAGGGGAAGAATCTGCCCTCAGAGGCCGCCGGAATGAAGGTTGAATATCACTTGGCTCGGCAATTTAGGGACCTTGTTTTGAAAGGGTGCTTATCTCTCAGAGGTGTGCGCCAAAATAAATACTGTATAAATACATAAAGGTCATATTGACATAAGGGAAGTGTGTGGAGGTGAGAGCCCCACCCAGGATGGCCACAGTTGGTCTTTACTGAAGTTCAGTGATGGGAACCAGGGGCTCCCGAGACTACAACTTCAGCAGTGTGGGTTTGAAGACTCTGAAGACAGAAGTCGAATTATTTTCCACCTGTTTCTTCATAGTTCTCATTTAAACTTTTTTTCCGTAAGATTTATTTTGAGTCTGAAGTTTTGTCTGCTTGGATGTATGTGTACCATGTACATGTTTGGTGCCTGTGAAGGTCAGAAGATGGCATTGGATCCCTGGAACTGGAGTAATGGATGGTCCTGAGCTGCTATCTGGGTCCTCTGCAAGAGCAGCCAGTGCTCTTCACCACTGAGCAACCTCTCCAGCCCTTCCCTGGCCCTGTCTTTCATTTGGGTAGGGGGATGAACTCAAGGCCTGACAAGCACTCTACCACTGAGCTATCCCTTCAGCAATTTATGTATGTATTTATTTAGAGACTGGGTCTAACAGTATAGAGCAGGCAGACCTTGAACTCACAGAGATCCACCTACCTCTGCCTCCTGAGTGCAGCTTTGACTGGTTCTCTCCTGCCACATTTACGAGGGTTCCAGTTACCGAACACGGGTCATCAGGCTTGCGGACAAAGACCCTTTATACCCTGAGCCAATTGCTAGCCCTGGTTTGTTGTTTTCCAAGCAAGGTGTCACTGTGCACCCCCCTCAGTTGGCCTCAAACTCACGATAGCCCTGCCTCAGCCTCTCAAGTGCTGGGATTACAAGCATATACCACCACAGGCAACTTTTCTCTTTTTTTTTTTCATTTCCTTTCCTTTCCCTCTCCCTTCTCCTCCCCTTCCCTCCCCTCCTCTCTTCTCCTCTCCCTTTCCATCCTTTCCTCTCCTCTCCCCTCCTCTCCCTTCCTCTCTTCTCCCCTCCTCTCCTCTTCCTTTCTCTCCCCTCCCCTCCTCTCCCTTTCTCTCCCCTCCCCTCCTCTTCCTTCCCCTCTTCTCCTCTCCTCTCCTTTCCCCTCCTCTCCCCTCCCCTCCTTTCCTCTACCCTCCTCTCTCACTCCTTTCCTTTTTCCTATGATAAAATAAAATACGCCCCCACCAAAAAACAAAACAAAACAAACAAACAAAGAAGCAAGGGAAGTAAGGGGAGATCCAGCAATGATGCTGCAGACCTTTAACTCCAGCTGCTTGAGAGGCTGAGGCAGGAAAATCACGTGTTTGAGGCCTGCCTACACAACTCAGCACAGTTCTGCCTCAGGACTTTTTGCTGTTGCTGTTCTCATAGAGACAAACATGCTACTACCAGGGTGTTCTTCTGTACCCCACTCTTCCATAAATGTGTTTAAGTAAGTCACCTCACCTCACTTCTGAAATGGGAATCATAAAACCTTCCTTCCAGGGGTGACTGTGGACACGGCACAGGACAGGCACCAATGGGCACAGGTGTGCATGGGACACACCCTTCCATTGGGTGGGTGCTCAGAGAAGTTAAACACCGTTTCCTGTGGCTGCTGGGAATCCCACTCGATTCCCTGTTCCCCACCATCTCACTTGGAAAGTCTCCCATCCAGAATTCTGCTGAGAGCCTGCCAGCCTTCTCAGGTTGGCTCTTATTTAAAAGGGATACGTTCCTGTCTCCTCCCTTCTCCCCCTCCTGATCCTGAGCGATCATACCAGCTTGTGTTTCAAGAGGCAAGAACACAAATCTGAGAAACGATGCCAGGAATGGAGACGCGTTGAGCAGACAGATTGGAAGACCCCGGCAAAGCTGTTCCTACCGGTGCCTTCAGCTCCCAGGGGGTTCTCCTACTCACTCCCTCTCCCCAAACCTTTCCTTCACAACCACCCTCTGCCAGGAAACCTCATGCCCCACTCATTGCAGAGCTGGCTGGACAACAAAGGTTTCATGGTTCTGGGAGCACGGTGGGGAGGGGGCTGGCCACTCCCGGAGCCCGGACTGACCTTCCGTGCACATGCAGTCATCAAAGCATTTGTTGTTGAGGCCGCGGTTGTGGGGCGTGCAGAGATGTTCCCGGAGGTCGCAGCAAGTTCCTGGCAACACAGCAAGCACATGTGGTCAGCCAAGCTAAGCGGCTCCTCCCCGCCGCCCCGCACTAAGTCCCACTGGACAGGAGATCTATCATATGTGTGGCAGTCCATGCCCTGGTGTGCCATCTGGTGTGTAAGCCACCCCCCCCTCGCCCGGGCTGGGGTCACTGCTGGATCTCAGAGATGAAATCCCCAGAGACAGGTGGCAGAGACGCAGGCCTCCCCAGATGGCCACTTGATCGATCATGGGAGGATCAAAGGTGGTGTGGGGTTCGCCTCCCAGGGATGGGGGTGCCAGAGGTAGAGCCGGCTGAGGGAGGGGAAGGACCTCAGGGATCACGGACACTAATGTCCTCTTGGACAGATGGGGTAACGAAAGCCGTGGGTGGCTGCAGGGATAGCTTAGGCAAGCCTGAGGCATCTCTGCCCATTACTGTCCTGTTGGCCCTGACTCCAGCCTTCTCTTCACACTCAGAGTGCAGACAGTGGTGTAGGAACAGACAGCCTGTCTGGGCTGGTATCCCACTTCAACAATGCCAAAATGGCTGTGTTTTGCAGAATATCCTGCCCATGTGGCGCCATGGGGACGGCCACTTGAGTCTGCCCTGCCCCCACCCCTCAGGGCACTCATTATTTGGTAGCAGTAAGGGACACCAGTAGTCCCTGATCTCCTGCTGCGTGTGGCTTCACTCACCTTGGCCCCTGTCCCAGCCACCCCCTCCCCCAGCAGCTCCAGACAAGGGACAGCATAGCCATGACCAGGGCCACCCAGCATTGGGGCTTCCCTGACAGCAAGGCTTTCCCCCACAGCTCCCTTCAGGCCAGCATGACATCAGGCCAGAGGACTCTCTGCCAACTTATTTCCTCTCTTGCCTGGAATAAGTGTCACCATCAGCACCCCAGAGAAGCATCCCCCAAGACAGGGTCTGGCCTGCATCTCCCTATGGACCCCAGGATGATCTTGAACTCCTGATCCTCCTGCCTTTGCTTCCCAAGTGCTGCGGTGACAGATGTTTCCCCACCACGGCTTCTGCTCTGGGGAGTCACCTGACCCCACAGGACCAGCGGCTCAGACTCTAGTCAGACAGCAGGTCCCCCATGTTCCTCCGCTGTGATGAGTAGGATGCTGACCAGGAGAGGGTGTCATGGAAACCATCCTCAGAGAGCGAGGTGGTAACATGATGACGGGACTGAATTAAGCCATGTGGGCATTGAGAAGACAAGGTCAGGAGCAGATCCTCTCACTCAGGGCAGGGTGGGTTGTGGGTAAGAAGCTTAGGAACCAAGATGGCTGAGGCTGTGTGATCTTGGAAAAGGCCCTTAGCCTCTGTAGGGCATAATTGCTTTGCTTTGCCTGAAAACGAAGTCAGTCAGTCTCCGCCCCCACCGCACCTCACTTCTCTCCTTCTCTCCCCACCTCTCTCTAACGTCATTCTGTGGCAGAGAGGCTCAGGAAACTCGTGGCTACTGCAGTTGCTAATTATTGTGCAGAAAGGGTCATGACCCTCACTCAGGCTTGCTCCCATGCTAGAAGCCCTGTCTCACCTGCCTTTCTGGCATTCCCTCCCAGTCTGGCGCCTCACGTGTGGGGTGTGGGTTTAGGGGTACCAGGTACCTGGTAGGCAATCCTGGTGATGGTCACACGGTTCCCCCTCAGCTGGCGACGTCTCGTTACCATCACTGGCATACTGACTCCAGTGTTTCTCTGGGGACAAGGAAACTGGAGGTCATATTAAGCACAAGACTTGGGGGTGTCACAGAGTCAGTGGCCACTCCCACAGTGTGGCCCGGACAAGATCCTCTGCCTCTCTCAACTTCACTTTCTTCCCCGAAGCAGATCCTGTAGCCCGTCGCCCTGTAAGAGGCGTGGGACCTGTCTAGTGTGCAGAGAGTGTGGGAGACTGCCACAGTTAGTCAGGTTCAGCTTAGACTGATGCTTTCCAGCCCACCTCTGGACGCCTGCGGGTCATCCTGGACTCAGCAAGGATCCTCTTCAGTAGGTGCTGGACAGAGGAGTCCAAACATGGGGCTGGGGGGGGGGGGGCAAAGCAGACTTACCTTTCCTCTTTGCAGAAGGCCAGACCTCTGGCTTTAAATCCTCATAGTCAGTCCAGTCAAATAAGGCCATGTCCAGCGTGGGCATCACGTCCCCATCAGACCTGGGCTGTGCCTGCAGAAGACGAGGCGGGGAGGAGACCTGGAGTCTTCAAGGTGAAGATGTCAAGGTAATGGTGAGGGAGGCTGCGGAACCTGCTTGTTCAGAATGTCTTAGCCCACTGGGGAGGGAATTAGAGGTGGACCCATTGCTCATTTCTCTGCTGTCCTCTCAAGGTTCTGTGAAGACCACGTGCAGGCCTCAATCCCACACACAACAGAGGGCCACTCACAGCGCTGACCCACTCACAACCAACGCTGAACAATATCCTGGAAACTACTACTGAGGACCAGATATCGTGGCTGGGCCCCCGTGTACGTGATGGCCAGGGTTCAGCAAGGCACAGACTGTAACTCCCCGCCCATGGCCACAACTTTCGAGCTGTCTGTCCCCTTCCTGTCCCCGTCATAAACGAGAACGGCCAGGTGAACTCCTGTCCCCATCATAAACGAGAACGGCCAGGTGAACTCCTGTGCCCGTCATAAACGAGAATGGCCAGGTGAACTCCTGTCCCCATCATAAACGAGAACGGCCAGGTGAACTCCTGTCCCCATCATAAACGAGAACGGCCAGGTGAACTCCTGTGCCCTTCTTGAGTCACCGGTGGTCAGAGCTGTGTGAGCGTCCCTGTTCCCTTCCCATTTACTTTCTCAGAGCTGGGGAGTAGACGGGTTAGCCACCTCACTGACCTATGCCACTCTAGTCACGGGTTTTAAAATCTCCTGGCTGCTTTTGGAGCTCTTCCAGACTTTAAGGTCCTCCCAGGAGTCCCCCCTCTACTTGTGTAGAGAGCAGTATGCTGAGCTGGCGCTGGCTTCCGGGTTGTCCCAGCCCAAGCCCCCAAGGCCATATGCTGTGGTTTTTGGCATCTTTTCTGGAGGCAGAATACCCAGTGGGGCAAAAGCTTACTGGCTTCCACTACCACCCTCCTGCTGTGCCTCAGTTTACCTAAGTAGAACAGGAGGAGACTCAATTAAAACCCAAGCGGCTGGGCACACCTGTGAGAGATTTTTCTTGATTGGGTCATTCAAGGCGAGAAGACGCCCTAAATCAGGGCCACACCTTCCGGTCCCCGCCCCCCCTGCCCCCACATGCCTGGAAGGACGTGGAAGAAGGAAGCTTTTGCTTCTACTTGTCCTCGCTTTTGGTGGCAAGTCCGTCTGTCCTGCTGCCGAGGTATTTGCTGGTATTAGAACCTACTTCAGGATTATGATACAGAAAAGACCAGCTGAGATACCTGGCCTCGTGGACCAAACCTGATTCTTTCTTTGCTTTTCCGTGGGGAGACAGCAGCTGTTGGATCAGCCGGACCACAGCCTGTAGGCCACTCCAAGAAAGTTCCTTTTGATGCGCACCTTAATTCTACAGATCTGTTCAGTCTTGACAGGAGGCATGTGCTCTTACCTGGGGCCGCAGGGAGGTGACAGGCAGGATCCGGGTCTCCTCTGGGGTAGGCGTGGCAACATCTGCTGTGGTTAGGAAGAGCATGGTTGGGGCCAGGCTGGTAGAAGACTCCTCTGTGGCAGCCTCCAGCATCTGGTCTTCAGAAGGTTCCACCTTCTTCATTAGGGAGCTGGGCCCGCGGATGGCAGCTCGTCCTGAGACAGGGCAAACACAGGGTGACCAGCCTGCTGCTCAGTGTCCACCTACAGGGCAGCCCGACCTTTCTGCTGTGGACCCTTGGTTTATCCAACACCCTGCTGTCTACCCTGCTAGAGACCCAGAAACAGCAGTCACTGGGGGAGAGGGACTGGTTGAAAGGTTCTCCTCCTTGAGAAGCTGCATTCTAGAAGTCTGGATCCAGGATGCCTGAGGGCAGCTAGGGACATAAAACCGTAGAAGGCTTCCTGGAGGAGGTGAGGTTCATGGAGGCTGAGGGACACTGCTTGGAGAGACTTTGAGAAAGCTGCTTACACACATGCACACACGCATGCACGCACACACACATGCACGCACACACACATGCACGCACACACACACACACACACACACACACACAAGCCACTTCACAGTAGTCACTTCATCTAAGTGCCTCAGGAACTCTGAGAAGCAGTTGCTGCTCATCTACAGGGGAGGAACCCAAGCCAGAGAAGTTAGGCGGCTTCACTAAGGACACACAGCTCTCGTATGGCAGGGCATAGATTTGAACCTCCGTCCCGGGTGCAAAGCCAATGCTTTTGATTTCTGGGGCCACTTTTGAAGACACTCAGGTGGGAGAGTGAGAGCGGAAGGCAGCAGGGTCACAAACAATGGGACCAGGATGGAGGATGGGGGGTTGGTCATCTACATTTGTCCTTGCCACGCACAGGTATAAGTTGATACGGATCCCGTGGGGTCCACCCCACCTCGCAGAAATGAACCCCAGTCAGCCTGAGGCTTCACAAGTGATGATGAAATGGCCCGACCTGTGGGCTTCATCTGTTTCCTGCCACCGTGTTTTTGCCCTTAGGAGAGTCCTGCCTCTTGACCAAAGAGGGAAATTGGGGACCCCATGTGTACTGTGCTCTCCTGCTGGTCCTCAGGCATCAGCAGTTTCCAAATTGGCACAGGGGACCACCGAGAATGGGAGGGAGTATGATGACATTTGTCCTTGGCGTCTGGGGATTCTCAGTCAACCTGGCCAGGAAGCCAGTGCCTTCTCTCTCACTATCTGCAGAAAGAAGTGGCAGGTGCTCCACCTTCTTCCTGGAGAAACACCCAACCAGCCAGCGGCAGTTGCTCTGTCCCTAAGGCAGTCTTGTCACGCGAAAAGACTTAGTAGCCAGGTCGCCAGTGTAGGCTCAGGGCCAGGTGAGGCCGGAGAAAGGTCAGCTGGTTGGAGCAGGAGGGGTCAGCTGATGGGGGAGGAACCAGCTGCTGGTGGGGGCGGGGCCAGATGGTTGTGGGAGGGGCCATCTGGTTTAGGGGAGGTACCAACTGGTTGGAGATGGGCAGGTATGGGAGGGGTGACATTTCTCTCAAGACCCTGCAGTATATATCTTTGCTGTTCCCAAGGACCTAGGGCTTGGTCGAGAGATGACTCAGAAGCTAAGAGCATGCGCTGCTCTGGCAAAGGACCTGAGTTCGATTCCCAGCGCCCATGTCAGGTGGCTCACAACCTCCTTTTATCCCACCTCCAGGAGACCTGATGCCTCTAGCCCCCGAAAGCACCATGCTCACATGCACGTATTCACACATACATACCCATAACTAAAAACATTACAAATAAGTCTTAAAAAAGAAAAACTTGATTCTCCAGCCCCTCGCTCTACTTGGAAGCAGTGGGGTCTCTGGGAGATGGGGCTTAGTGGAAGGAACTTGAGTGACTGGGGGTGCCTTTGAAGGGATACAGGGACCCAGGTATTCCTGTGCTGTCTCTCCCTTCCTCTCTCTTCCTCCTCCTCCTCTTTTCCCTCAGCCACCGGGCACCATGAGGTGAGCAGCTCCAGGCTGCTTCTACCGAGCTCTGCCTCACAACATGTCCAAGCAACTTAGACAGAATGTTCTGAATCCTTGATCCCAACTCAACTTTCTCCTCTTTGTCATCGTGACAGACAGTTGGCCACCACATGGGGTCACTGGTGTGCAGGGTTGGAGGGTGCAGACTGAGATGCCCAGGATTTAGCAGCGATTGCTTTGGGATGGTGTCGCGACCCCCAAGTCTAAGCTCTCTGAGCGGCAGGTCACCTCCTCCTGCACTAAGGTCGGGCTGTGGGACAAACTGAGGCTCACAAAGGTGACTTTCCCAAGGCTACAAACTAGTGAGTGGTGGAGTCAGTCCCTGCTCTCAACAGATCTGAGTGCAGAGTCCAAGCTCTCGGCTTCCACTCCGTTCTGGAGCTCATTAAAAGAGGTGCCCGGAGGGGGGTTCCCAGCTCTTCGGTCTGTACGCTAGCAGGGCTTAGAGTTGGGTAGATTTAGGTCAGATGCAAGGTAGATTTTCCCGACGGCCGAAGGAGGCAGAGCTTCTATGGCAAACTCCCTCTTCTCCACCTCTGTCCCTCCTCGGCCTCTCCCTGCTTCTTCTCCCTAGTAGACTGCTCTGACTTTAGTAAGATGCACCTCCTCTTCTGAGAGCCCACTTCTGCCTCTTTGGGGGTTTTGAATGGTCTCTCCAGGGCCTTAAAACTCTGACTCTCTGACCACTTCCTGTCCTCCGCATTAGAGCCTAGAGCCTTCCCGGAGTAAAGGGCTCCCCGGCCTCCAGCTACCTCGGTGCTGGCGCAGCCGGTCCCTGCGTCTCTTGTGTTCTCTGCCACGTTTCTTCATCCTCTCCCACCCAGAAGACCGGGGCTCCTTCTCAGGATAGGGCAATGCCAGCCCCAGAAGCAGCTCCTTGTCCTGCAGAAGGCCGGCAGGGCGCTGTCCAAGCGTTATCCGGGAAGCCTGCCTAGCAGCAGTGACCCCAGCCCCCTCCTGGCCCCGGCTGGGCATGCCTGGGCCCCTGTCCTTCTTGCCCAGGCCCCGTCGGCCATGATGATGGGGCTGAGGCACCCACAGTGTAGAGCTGGGGAGGTGGGGTTGGGTTTCAGGCAGATTCCGGGGAGAGGATCCAGATGCAATGGTGCCTGCCACGTGGAGCTCCGGGAATAGCAGGACCAGGAACAGTATGGTGATCTTGCAGACAGTGGACCCTGCCATTGGCTCTCCCTAAAAGAAAAACATTATTATGTGGGCAATACACAGTACCTCCCCACAAAGCTCCATATCTGCACCCCATTATCCAAACTGCTTTTTCCGCGGGGGTAGAGGAGGCTCTGCTCCCTGGACACACTTTTTTAACTTTGTGTTTTGGATTGTTGTTGAGGTTTTGTTTTGTTTTGTTTTTGGATTAGTCTCATGTACCCCAGGATACACTTGAACTGATCCTCTTGCATTATAATTACAGGCATGAACCACCAGCGTCTTTCCTTTTGTGTGAGGATTTAAAAATACATTAAATTACTGGGTGTGGTGGCGCACGCCTTTAATCCCAGCACTCGGGAGACAGAGACAGGCGGATCTCTGTGAGTTCGAGGCCAGCCTGGTCTACAAAGCGAGTTCCAGGAGAAATCCTGGGTCAAAAGTTCATTAAGTTACATTTATTCATCTATTTATTCATTTATTGTGTGCATGCCATGTATGCATGTGGAGGTCAGAGGACACTTGCAGGAGTCGGTTCATGGGTCCCAAGTATCAAACTCAGGTCATCCCATGCCTCAGCAAGTTCCTTTGCCTACTGATCCATCTTGCTTGTCCTCCCCTTTTCTAAATTGTTAAATATGTATGTGTGTGTCTGTTTATCACATGCGTGCAATGCCTGGGGAGGCCAGAAGAGGCCAGAAGCTTGCTCTGGAGCCGGGGTGTCAACTGCCTGATATGGGTGCTGGAAACCAAACTTCAGGTCTTCTGCAAGAATAACAGGCAACAAGAACTTCTTAACCTAATTGAACCATCTCTCCAGCTTTTATTCCCCACCTTGAGAGGGTCTCAAAGTGGTCTTAGCTGTTCTGGAACTTGCTATATAGTCTAGGCTGGCCTCAAACTCACAGAGATCCACCTGCCTCTGCTTCCCGAGTGCTGGGACTGAAGATGTATGCACATCTGGCTTGCTTTCTTTCTTTTCTTTTTTCTTTTTTCCCAGACAGCATTTCTCTGTGTAGGCCCTGGTTGTTCTAGAACTTGATTTCTTGCGAGGCTGACCTCGAACTCAGAGATCTGCCTGCTTGTCCCTCCTGAGTACTGAGATTAAAGGTGTGTGCCACCACTGCCTGACCTCTTTTCCCTTTTAAATTTAGTGTAATCTTTTAGAGATAGGATTGGGTGGGCATCGAGTAGCTCAGGCTGACCTTGAACTCATGTGCTCCACCTGCCTCTGCCTCCTGCCTGCTGGGAGTATAGTCCTGAATCCCTATGCCTGCTGGAGTCATTTTCACATCAAAGCTGGATGGTGCTCATGGTTTCCAATGGTAGGAGGCCACAAGAGCTGGTGAACATGCCACAGCCATGAGAACTGGTGAACATGCCACGGCCACGAGAGCTGGTGAACATGCCACAGCCATGAGAGCTGGTGAACATGCCACGGCCACGAGAGCTGGTGAACATGCCACAGTGCAGAGGACTGTCCTCGTGGGGCGAGGAAGATGGCTCAGTGGCTAGGGGTGCTTGTTGCTTGGTTTCCAACACCCACAGGGCAGCTCACAACCATTTCTAACTCCAATTCTGGAGCATCCAACGCTGTCTTCTGGCCTCTGCATGCATGTAGTGCACAGACCAGACATACATGCAGACAAAACACCTATACACATAAAAAAAAACCCAAAAAATACACATTAAAAAAAAAAAAAGATCACAAGAGCACCTAAGGCTTAGGCTCTTTGGTTTAAATCCTTCCAGACCAGTCTAGAGGTCGTTTTTCTAAACAAACCCCAGCCTTGGTCAAGACCTCCAAGACATAGCCGAGCTCCTCAGAGCCCTGAACCCACTCCTTTCCGCTGAGATTTGACCTGCAGCCCACATCCAGAAACAGGAGCCATCTCTGTAATGACTCCTGCCACTTCTCCCACTTCTTCTGAAGAGTCTATGTTCTGGGTCTCTTGAGACTGTCCAGGGTGGCCTAGCTCTGTCCTTGCCCCTATTTCCACCTATCTGATAGAATCTCATGGAGCTCAGGTTGGCTAGAACTCATTGAGTAGCCAAAGATGACTTTGAATTCCTGATCCTCTTGTTCCTCTGCCTCCACTCTGCTAGTGCTAAAATGACAAGAAAGCATCTCTATTAAAAAAAAAAGATTTATTTTTTTTATTTCTTATGTATACAGTATTCTGTACTGCAAGCATACCTGCAGGCCAGAAGAAGGACCCTCATTACAGCCGATTGTTAACCACCATGTGGTTGCTAGGAATTGAACTCAGGACCACTGGAAAAGCAGCCAGTGCTCTTAACCTCTGAGCCATCTCTCCAGTCTTAAGAGCGCACTTGCTCTTCAGTTCCCATGCGCTTTGAGGTCCCCAGAGGTCCTGTCACTGTCCTGCACTGTTGAGGGCTTTGGGAAGGGCCCTATAGATATGACTCTGACCACCCTACTCTGCCACATACACACAAGGTAGAGCAAGCCAACCAGCTCCCATACCCCTCCCAACTATAGTGGAGCCTCTGAAAGATTCAGTGCCCAAGGAGGACGCTGATCCCCGTGGGGCCAAAGGACCTATTTCAGAAGGTGTGAAAATAGGGGATTGATGGGGGGTGTCTATCAGACTCCGAGGGTCCTCCTGCCTGTAGTGTCCTTATCCATCCCAGCCTCACTGCCTTGGCCAGGCTTACACCAGGTCAGCAGGCTGATTGAATTTTTATAGCGTGGGATTCCATTAGGGTCCCCAAGGTGCTGACGCCACCATTTCTTTGTGATTTGTGGCTTTATAATTGCCCAGGGCAAGGAAGAGTTGTCAGATTTGGAAGATTCCCTGGTTCCCAGCATCCCCCACTCTAGCTGACTCAGCTTCTGAAGCCCTTAGGCCCACCCCAGTCAGCTTACCTTCAACAAGCTCAGAGTGGGGGCTGCCTTGTCCAATCTTGGAGTCAACACTTGGTCGACTCAGCTAAGAAAAAAAACGCACTCACACTTCGCTCCTCTTTGTCCTGGGGCCCCGGGCTCTTCCCAGAGTTACCCACTGAACATCGGGAGGTCTCATTGCTTTCCATTTTGTCTGCTATAGGGGACCAAGACCCAAGTGGCCTTGAAGTCAGCTGATCCTCAGAGCTTCCCAACCAGCCTGAATGTAGTGTTGAAGAACAGCTCCTTCCCTGGAGTCAAGTGAGAAAGTCCATCCCCTTGGCCTCAAGGCCGGGGACATAGCTTGGTTGGTGGAATGAATGATTGCTAGTATGTACAAGACCCTGTATGTGTTCAGTCCTTAGCACTACACAAACCAGTGTGTGATGGTGCACACCTGTGATCCCAGCACTCAGGTGATGGAGGCACGAGGTTCAGGGGTTCGAGGCCATCCTTGAGTATATAGGGGATGTGAGGCCAGCTGAAGCTACATAATGTCCTGTCTTCAAAAAACAAAATAGGGGCTGGAGAGATGGCTCAGTGGTTAAGAGCATTGCCTGCTCTTCCACAGGTCCTGAGTTCAATTCCCAGCAACCACATGGTGGCTCACAACCATCTGTAATGAGATCTGGTGCCCTCTTCTAGCCTGCAGGCATACATGCAGACAGAATACTGAGAATACTGTATACATAATAAGATAAATAAATCTTTTAAAAAATAAATAAAGGAGCCAGGCAATGGTGGCACACATCCTTAACCCCAGAACTTGGGAGGCTGAGAGGCGGATCTCTGAGTTTGAGGCCAGCCTGGTCTACAGAGTGAGTTCTAGGATAACTAGCGCTACACAGAGAAACACTGTCCCAGAACAAAACAAACAAACAAACAAATTAAACAAAGGATTGGAGGGATGACATCCAGCACCCACCCTGGGTGACTAACTGCTACCACATGCAGCTCCAGCACAGGGAAAGCCACCAACACCCCCTTCTGCCGCTCCCAGCACCCACACTGCCCCAGTTACTTTCTATTGCTGTGATAGAGACCATGACAGAAGCAACTTGGGGAGGAAAGGGTTGATTTGGTTTGCATGCGTCCAATCGCAGTCCATCCAGTCCATCACCGAGGGCAGGAGCCTGGAGGCAGAGGCTGTGAGGAGTGCTGCTTCCTGACTTGTTCCCAGGTTTGCTCAGTCTGCTTTCTTATACACCCCAGAGGACTGCCTGCTCAGGGGTGTCCCCACCCACGGTGGGCTGGGCCTCCCACATCAATCATCAATCAAGAAACCACCCCCACAGACTTGCCTACAGGTGGGTCTGATGGAGGCATTGTCTCAGTTGTGGCTCCTCTTCTCAGATGACCTGATCTCATAGTAACAACAACAACAAAAACAAACCAACAAAAACAGTACATGAGCTCAGATGTGTGTGTGTGTGTGTGTGTGTGTGTGTGTGTGTGTGTGTGTGTGTAAGAAACCTAATAAAGAGAAATTAAACAACAGGGCCCGAGAGATGGTTTGGCAGCTAAGGTGCTTGCTGCCAAGCCTGATGATCTGAGCTCAGTTCCTATGGCTCACATGTTGGAAGGAGAGGACTGATTCCTACAGATTGTCCTCTAATCTATCTTTGAGCACTGTGACACATCTCTGTCTCTTTCCTCTCTCTCCCTCCCTCTCTTCTCTCTTTCTCCCTCTCTCCCTCTCTTCTCTTCTCTTCTCTTCTCTTCTCTCTCTCTCTCTCTCTCTCTCACACACACACACACCCACACACACTAAATAAACAGGTATAACAGATTTTAAAAAGGGGGGTCGGGGAGCCAGAGAGATGGCTCACTGGTTAAGAACAGCATTTGCTGAGCCTATGGAGGACCCAGGTTCAGTCCCAAGCACATACATGGCAGCTCATAACTGTCCATAGGAACAGTTGCAGGGGATCCATTATCCTTTTTTGGCCTCCGTGGGCAACTACATGTACACAGTGCATATACATTTGTGCAGGCGAACACATAAAATAAAAACAAAACTTAAAAAAAAAAACAAAACCCAAACTACCCACATTAAGATAAGCTCCAGCCCAGGCACCCTCCGACTCCTGCTGACATCCTGATTGGGTGTGAGCTCATCCATTGCATGTAGGAACCCCAACTCAGCAGCATCTTGCTTCCTCCCACCCTTTCTCCCGATGAATCACACATGTAGCCAGGCTGGCATCAGGCAGGATTTCAATGCACCACACCAATCCACCTGCATGGCCCCGTCTCCCTTCTCAGACCTTAACAACACCGTCCTGCCCCAGCCCCTGTGTGCAGCTTCCCATTTAGCCAGTCTCCTTGCTTTAGCCTACAAAAACCTTGTGTAACAGGGGGGTGGGGGAGTGGGAGGCAGCCTACCCTGCTCTCTCCCCTTTGAAGTCAATGGAAACACTTGCCTGGATCTCAGACACACTCTACTGCCTGGAACAAAATCTCCCCTCCATACCACCTTTCTCTGGAATCCCATTCATTCCAGATGCCTCTTCCTTTAACAGACCTCGGTCTGCCCCACCTCAATATAGTCTCTCTTGGTACTGGGTGCTGAATGCTCCTCTTCCAGTCTAGAGCTCCCCGCCATGCTGATGATCCTCCTCCAGTCCAGTGCTCCCCCTCCATGCTGATACTCCTCCTCCAGACTAGAGCTCCCCCGCCATGCTGATTCTTACCTCCTAACCTGCCCCATGAGGATACTTCCTCTATGCTGGTGTTTCCCCATGGCTTCAAGATCTCATGTGACAGAAAAAAGAAAGAAAAGAAAAGAAAGAAAGGTGCATATCACCTGCCTGGCTGTTTGCCGGGCAGTGGTGGCGCATTCCTATAATTTCAGCACTCGGGAGGCAGAAGCAGGTAGATCTCTGTGAGTTCGAGGCCAGCCTGTTCTACAAGAGCTAGTTCTAGGACAGGCTCCAAAGCTACAGAGAAACCCTGTCTTGAAAAACCAAAAATAAAAAAAATAAAAATAAAAAATACCCTCATGTGCCATATTGGTTTGGGATTACCCACTTTCATGGAAGTGCCTGACTACCCTGGCAGCAGCTAGAGGGAAGAGGGTATGCCCAAGCCACCCTCAGCACTGACGCGCACATCCAGGATTCTGAAGCCTAAGTATTGGTGGCTTAGGGTCCTGAATGAATGCAAATCCTTGGTGCGAGTGTGCGTGTGCGCATGCACGTGCGTGTGAGTGCATAGGAGCTGGCAGACTGACAGAGCCCCCTCTCCAAACTCCAGGGATTTGTAAGATCTTGGCGCAGCCCAGCAGTCAGGATGCCAGCCTGGCAGAGAGCCACCCAGGAAACATGGGCCACCACAGACGCCGTGCCAAGGATCTGCACTGAAGATGGGCTCCCGTCCATTTCTGTCACTCTGGAAGCCAGTCACAAAGCTCCAAGCATTTGGGCACAAAGCAGGGCAGGTGCTCCCAGCCCCCAGCGCCTTGGGTTCTGCTTGTTCCCTTGTCTGAGATGGTCCCAAGGATGGCCCAGTCCCAGTGAGGCCCAGCAGTGAGTCATCAAGACGCACCGAACTAATACCCATCAGAGTATGAGTGTGACTGCCCTGCTCAGTGGTGCTGAATTCCCTCAGCTGCTTGGTGCCATTTCCACATTTAAAAAGGGAGGATGTAGCCGGGCAGTGGTGGTGCACACCTTTGACCACAGCACTTGGGAGGTAGAGGCAGGCAGATCTCTGTGAGTTCAAGACCAGCCTGGTCTACAGAGTGAGTTTTAGGATAGTCAGAGCTACACAGAGAAACTGCCTCAAGAAAAAAAAAAAAAAAAAGATGCTGGCTGGCGATGGCGGCTCATACCTGTCATCCCAGCACTTGGGAGAGACTGAGGCAGAGAACTGTGATTCACTTGAGGCCAGCCTAGGTTAGCTAGTGAATTCTGGGCAGCCTGAGCTACAGAGTGAGAGACTCTCTCAAAACGACAACAAAAATAAGTGTAAGAAGAGACCAAAGCTCTTTAACAAGGTGACTCAGTTCCAGGCCTGGGTTCTCGGGCACCCTGTGCACAGGGGACATAGTGCTTGACATAGTGGTCAGTGATCATCTGCCTGACCCCATGCTTGCCTTTGTTTGCTGTGACCAGTATCTTCACTGGTGAGTGCAGTATTCCTGCTGAGAAGTGAGAGCCAGAAACTGGCAAGGAAAAGGAACCTGAGGAAGGACGGGGGAGGGGAAGGGCTTGAATTGGGGCTCCATCTTGCCGGGCACAGTGGGGAGAGAGTGGTCTTGTTGGCTGTCTCCACCCAAGAGGCAGCAGGAGGCAGTGTCATATGCAAATGAGGCATCCATCCCGCTGAAGCAAGCTTTAATTCCCGAGGCCTCTCCCGGGGTGGGCACAACACTGGTGAGGGAGGGGCTCCCAGATACCCGCCTGGCAGACAACTGTGGAGTCCGACCACCTGGCCTCCCACAACAGCTGCGGGGCCTGCATTCCTGACTTGCTGACCGGCTTGGCCCACTGGTTGCACGGTGCCTGGGGTGGATGCTGGCTGCGCATCTTGTGGGAAGGCTGTTCTGCTGGAGCCTAAGGATTGTGCACCTTAATCCAAGTCCACTTGGAGACCTTGGGACCATCCACCCGGTCCCTAGACTCCTGTCTCCTCCTTCTGAGATAAAGCTGAGCCAAAGTATTTGGTGGAAATTCTTTGAAGGCTCGAAGGCATTTGAGTCTAATTAGGTGGGGGTTTTGTTTGTTGGTCTGTCTGTGTATTGGAGGGGGGCACTGAGACAGGGTTTCACTACGTGGCCCTGGTTGCCCTGAAACACTATAAATGAGTCAGGTTGGCCTTGAATTCAAAGATATCTACCCATCCTTCCCGGTCACTAGAATTAAAGGCGTGCACAACCACCTCCCAAACAACTGTTTTTCAAGACGGGGTTTTTCTGTGTAGCCCTGATTGTCCTGTCTTGAAAAAACAGACAGAGTCTCATGTAGCCCAGGCTAGCCTCAAACTCCCTGTGTAGCCTCTGAGCTTCTTATCCTCCTGCCTCTATCTCCCGAGTGCTGGGATGACAGACGTGCACCTGGTTCACATGGTGCTGGGGAGCAAACCCGTCTCTCTGTGCACGACGGACAAGCACTTTACCAATCCAGCCACACCCCAGCCCTGAAAGTGTCCAGCAGAACCTGGCCCTGATGCTGTCTCCTTTCGGACCCATGTAATGATTTTGCTTACTTATCGAACCTGAGCCAGGGGTTCTAGCCCATAGTCCGTGGCGAGCTATCCCACAATTTCTCTTCTGGTGATCCTGGGACCAAAAGCTGAACTCTGGTCCTGAGATTGACAGCCACAGACAGGAAGGGCTTCTGTGTGGAGCTGCTCCAGCTGACTCCTGGCTCTGATGTGTTTCATACTCCACACCCGGCTCCTCAGCCTACCCTTGGCCTTTCTAAGAAGGGGGTCTCTGTTTGAGCGCAGGTGCTCTCAAGTCATACTTTTCGACCCATCTGCATCAGGCAGATGCTGCTGCTGGCTTTGGTTTTGAGACAAGGTCTTATAGATACAGCACTGGCCACCTGGAACTTGTTCTGTAGACCAGGCTGACCTTGAACTCACAGAGCTCTTTCTCTGCCTCCTGAATGCTGGGATTAAAGACCTGAGCTACCAGGCCCAGGCAAGAATGTTTTCTTGTGGGAATCATTTCTGATGGGGCATTTCTGTACTTCAACAAAGATGCTATGGATGAGTTAACTTGGGTTGAATTGTCCATGACTCCTGCTTCCCTTTTCACAGGAGATGGAGCACCCCTGGCATGGCATCATCGAGTCCCTGCTTGCAGCTACATAGCAAACTGGAGGTCAGCCTAGCATGGGAATCGTGCCTCAAACAAAGACAAAAATAAGCTACACACACACACACACACACACACACACACACACCCCAAACCCAATGAACTCTGCGCAGGCTTCACCAAGCACAGTGAAAGGAATTTGGGCAAATCTCTAAACCATTCTAAGCCTCAATTTCTCCTCTTGAAACATGCTGGGAATCGGGAGGCCTAAGGGAGACAGAAGTTTATTAGAAACACAGAAACATTGCTGCTGTAGCTGTGGGGTGGGGAAAGAGGGAACAAGTCAGGGTAGAGTGGGGGTGGGAGGTTCCCGAGAACATTTATGTGTGAGTGGAGGGACAGGTGCATGTACACAGTCTGTCCTCATAGGGTGATCAGAGGAGAATTAGGACCATCCCAGGCCAGCCTGGAGGGACTTTTGTCTTGCTGAATGAAGTTTGGCTTCCCTTTAGGATCCAGAGGCTAGGTGGTTCCTGTCTGTATTTATTGTGCCAATAACTAACCCTGAGTAACTCTTCACACACACACACACACACACACACACACACACACACACACACACACCTTGCACACACACCCTGCTCACACCCCAGGAAAACTGCATGGAAATGGAGGGGCATCTCAGAGCCCCGACTCAGCTTCACGCTCCTTCACTCACTCTGACTGGGTCTCAGCCCCTTTGTAATCACGGGGACTCAACAACTTTTCCCCTCCTGAACTTCTCAACCCCTAAATTCCAGAAATGTCACAGTCTTGGTACCTAGACTACTGAACATGATTTGCTGCTTGCTCAGCTATATCACTGATCTTCAAGTGACAACACACTGGCTCTCGGGTTCCGGCAGAAGCTGGAGCAGAACAGAGAGACACCTGGAGCCAGACAAGGTTGGTTGAGATCGTGGCTGCAGCTCCAATAGCTGTGTGACCCCCATGCAGGCCGAGGAGCCTCTCTGGATGTCAATCACACATCTGGACAATGAACATGCTTGTTTGTCATTCCTTGGGCTTCCCCTAGTCTAGGCCTAGATATGTGCATTGTCTAATTCAGCCCTTTGAAGGTGTTCTCTTTCAGAGAGTAATAACCACAGAAGGTGCTGGAGAGAGGGCTCAGTGGTTCAGGGCCTGCTGTTCTTCCAGACCTGAGCACCCACATTGGGATGCTCACACCCACCTGCCTGTCCAGCTCTAGAGGGACCTAATGCTTCTGGCCTCTGTGGGCACCTGCATTCATGTGTACAAACCCACACAAACACACCTACTCAAAACTAAAAATAAATCTTAAAAATAAAAGCTGTTGTATGCGGTGGCACAAGCCTTTAATCCCAGCACTTGGGAAGCAGAGGCAGGCGGATCTGTGAGTTTGTGTCTAGCCTGGTCTCCAATGTGTTCTAGGCCAGCCAGGGCTGCATGGTGAGACCCTGTCTCAATGAATCAATCAACCAGTCATTTGCCTGAATAAAATAGCGTAACAGTTATGTCAAGACAAAGATTTGAGGGACTAGCCCAATCCATATATTAGAGGCAGAGGTAGAGTCAGGATTTGAACCCGTAGTCACCGGACCCATTTACTCTAACCATTCTTTAAGCTACCACTCTGTTTTTTAAGTTTTTCTTTGTGTGTGTGTGTGTGTGTTGGTGTTTTGTTTGCATGTATGTTTGTGTCCCGCATGTATTCTAGGTGCCAACTGAAGTCAGAAGAGGGCATCCAGTCCTCAGGGACTGGAGTTGACAGTTGTAAGTTGCCGTGTAGTTGCGGAGAATCAAACATGGGTCCTCTACAAGAACAGTGTGTACCCTGTACTCTTAATTGCTGACCCGTCTCGCCTGCCTCCTGGAGCTTCCGTTCTTAACCAGTTCCAGTGTAGCTGCTGGGATTACCAGGAACCAGGGATGTGCACTGGGGTCCTAACTCAGCATCCAGCATCTCTAAGATCCTCCTCATCCATTCATCCTGCTCTGGACTCCAGCAGGGCGACCATCCTTATCACCCTAGCAATGAAGTGTACCATATGGTGAATGCCATACCATGATGTGGCAAGGCTTGTCAAAGCTGGACCCAGGAACTTGTCCTCTAGCAGCAAGCATTTGGCTACCCTCCAGTGACTTTGCAGGCCAGGCCAGCTGTACCTTGGCCACAGCTGTAGAGAAAGGACTGGAATGGGACCAGCAAAGGAAGAGGCCAGACAAGACAGAGCAGATCCTAGCCAAATGGGCCAGAACAGGGATGCTGGAATGACCTGTTGCCAGGGATCATGCTCAGGGCCACTATTGGAGGGAGCCTCTGCTCTTCCTAGGAGTCAATGAGGCCTGGGTGCATAGCCCCCCACCCTCCACCACACTCCACCTTACTCCAGCTGGCATAGCAGCGAAGTGGCCCGTTGGGATGCAAAGGCAGACTATGTGATGACCAGGAAGAAAGGAGGTCACGTTTATCTTTCAGAGCCCAGCAGAACCCCAGAAACACAGACTTCCTGGTGGCTCCATCTCCAGCCAAAGTCCTTGCCTTGGAGCCAGCTCTGCCCCTAGTCTGGCCAGCAAGACCCAACAGAATGCAGGGAGATGCTATGGCCTGCTCTCTTGACCAAGGATGCCAGGTGTGTGCAGCACACCTAGTGGGTGTCAGGCTCTGGGGTCACCCTGAAAGGAGACACATTCTTCCACCAGCCTTGGGGTCATGAGGGACACAGAGGCCAAGCGGAGCAGGAGGCTTCATCTAGAAGAAGATGCAGGGTCTTAGCCTGCAAAGCTAGGCCTGAGCGCAGCACTGAGAGACAATGTAGGAAGAGAAATCACCCTAGCAAAGGCTCAGAGGAAGTCAGGAGACAGAGACACTTAGGCCTTCCACTGAGACCTAGGATGCGGATAGGGTTGTGGGGAAAGGCAGAGGGGGAGGCTGGGCCAACAGAGGTTTCTGTAGTTAATTTAGTGGCCACGCTTGGAGCCAGAAGGCCTGGGGTTGGAAAGACAATCTTCATTTAGTGAGCAAGAAGGGTCTGAGTAAGCTTTCCGGGGTGTGTGTGTGTGTGTGTGTGTGTGTGTGTAGCGGTTACTGCTGAGCTTGCTTCCTGTAGGCTAGGACCAGAGGATGCAAGAACAGAGACGGTGGGAGGTCAGAACGGTTAAAGCTGGGCTCATGTGCCAGGCAGGAGCAGGATCCGGCATGGGGTAGGGCAGCGGGAGGCCCCCATCTCCACTCTTGCCTCAGTGCAAGAAAACACTGCAGCTCAAACAAAAACAGCCGGGCAGCCTCCACCCTGCCTACGGAAAGAAGGCTGCATCTCCAGACGGTGCCCCCAATGCCGGGTGTGCCCTATTACTCTTGGGCTCCAGGACCACCCCAAACCCCAACACCTGTTCTGATCACAGAGCACACAGAAGATGAATGAGGGAAGGTCGAGGGGTTAAAAAGCAGGCTCAGGACTTGGCAAGTCAACCTACCAGAAGGGAACTGCTTGGACTCGGAGCTGGCACCATGGAACACGGCTTGGGGGCAAGACAGAGGTTCAGAGCTGGGACGAGCGCCACAGACCCTTCCAAATGTACCGAGGGCGTTGTCAGCTCCATGCAGTCTCACCACATTGCTCATGCAGAGGGAGAGGTCGCTGTAAGTGCGGCTGGTTGTATGGGCAGGCAGGGGATGTGTGGGAGCCTGACAGGGGTGAGAGGGAGACTGCCCGGAATAGGGCTTCAGACGGTGCCAAGGTCTCAGCCTGGAGTTTGTGACTGGCTCTGTAGACCCCCCAACCCTACCCCAGCCAGGGTATAGTCCCTCTCCCATCCCCACCAGCACCATGTAGGTACCTAAGATACAGGCACGCATCCCTCCAGGTAAATCCTATTGTCCCTGTTTTGTGATGGAGACACTGAGGCTCAGACACGCGCGTACTCCTTTGTCCAAGACCGTTCACTTCCAGCACCCCTGTCTGCCCAGAGTGACAGCAACGGAGCAGTTGAGAACACCTCCTCTGCCACCAGACTGAGGGACTGGCGCCCTAGAGGGACAACTAACAGCAGCAAGGACTACCACCTGAAAGAGTGAAGGCCACGAGGGTGCCCAGCTGGAGTGGCTAAACAAAACTTGCCAGGGAAACCCAGTCATGCTTACACCTTAAACATAAGCTCTGGCTTCAGAAGGCAGCTGAGCCGTCTGGTCTGATGGAGAAAAGCCCTGCGGTGGGGAAGGAGAGGAACCAAGCCAGCCCAGAGAAGGGAGCCGGGTGCCCTCGAGGTGGTAGTTCAGCCGAGGGTGGCAAATGTGAGGCTGAGCTATGCCAGCTTTGGGTGAGTTTAGCGTCCCCCCCCCCCCCCAACACACCCAGCCTCCAGGGCGTCGTCAAATGGGACAGAGGCACCCTGACCAGCTCTGCCCCAGTTCAGGGAGTCTCTGGAGACTTCTTCCAACGGTGATAGACGAATCCCCCAACTGAGAGACCACCCAGAAACAGAGACAAAAAGATACTGGGTCCCAAACCGAGAAGGCTAAAAGTGAAGGACTGCGCGCGAGACCCAGAACCCCCGAGAGGGAGGCAAGGTCGCACGCGAGGCAGAGTGGCGCAGAGCACGAAAAAGTGAGTGTCCAGTCTGGTGCCAGGGGGTAGAGCAAGCGGCCTGGGACAGAGCCAAGAGTTAAGGGAACACGAGGTACGAAGTGGACAGGAGACCGACGGACAGACGGACACGTGGGTCGCAAAGCAGGAGGAAGGCAGCATCCTCCCTTAGAGCAGGTAACGGACCTTGGTCAGGGCACTCCGCCAGGTGAGCGGAGGGCGGGGCCAAGGGCGGGCCGAGCCGGGTCTTACCTGTCCAGCGGCCGGGGAGGGGACCGAGGGCTCAGGGCCGAGCGCCTGCGGGAGCCGAGCGCAGTCGAGGGTAGAGCGGGACGGCGCTGAAAGGTGCTCGGGCGGCGGGAGGCTGCGCGGGGCTGCGAGGGAGGGAGGGAGCGAGGGGCGGGGACGGCGCTCGGGGAGGGGACGTAGGAGGGGCCGAGGGGCTTCGCGACCCCCCGTCGAGGGCCAGCCCCTGGCCCGGCCGAGCCCGGTGCGCTGCGGGCGCCGCGCCCTAGCCAGCTGCGCTAGCCGATCGCCGCCCGCTCCCCCGAGGCCTTGGCGCCGCCGCCAGGGCGCGGGGCAGACAAAGGAGGCAGACAAAGGCGGGCGCAGCCCCGCGGCCGCGTGGGCACCGGGCGAGGCTCGCCCTCTCCTCCCGGTGCGTAAGAGCCACCTTAGCGCGGCCCGGGGGCGCGTGGGACGGGTGGGGCACCGGGCAGAGGTGGTGCTTCTGGAGCTGCCCGGCAGGGGAGCGGGCGACAAAGGGCAACGGCGGGGTGTCCCTGGCGGACCCCTCTCCCCCCCAACAATAGGTCCAGGCTGCGCGCTCAGCTGCAGCAGCGTCTGACGGGACAGGAGCCGGCAGGGTCCCCAAAAGGATTATTCCGCCTAGGCTGTCAAATGGGACGGAAGAAATGCCCGCGGCGGGGAAGGCGGGACAGACAGCCGGAGCGGCCTTTGTAGCCTAAGAAAGTGCGCGGAGTGGGGGAGGTTCTCAGAGAAGTCCCTTTACCAAGAGGGTGTGCATGAGAATCTCAAAGTGATCGGACTTCACCCGGTACCGATGGCACACCTATACCCCCTTTCCCTGTAGGGAAGGAGAGACACACCCCCTAACCTACACACACACACACACACACACACACACACACACAGAGAGAGAGAGAGAGAGAGAGAGAGAGAGAGAGAGAGAGAGAGAGAGAGAGACAGAGACAGAGAGAGAGAATATGAATAAGAATCTGCTTCTCTCTAACCGGTCTTGCGCGCTACTCATTCGGGACAAAGCCAGCCCTCTGGGCGGCTCATCCATCACCGCGCGGGGCGCCGTGTCCTGCCGACCCTGGGAGTCCGAGAATGCTGGGTTACTGGTCCCACGGCCCTCATAACTCACAACCGGGTCAATAGGGCCGCCGGCATTGCAAAGATCAAAGAGTAGTGGGGCGGACCCGGCACGTGGGAAGCGGGAAAGGCTTCCATTTCCAGTGTGACAAATTGTGGCTTAGATGCTTAGGAGCGCGGCTCGACATCAGGCAAGATGCCTGTGTTCCTCCTCCAGTGCCAAACCTTGGGCAAATTATCTAACTTCTCCGAGCGCGTCATTGTAGGGAACTCGGGGATTAAGGATTAATGGCCGTGGTCTGTGTAAGAAAAATGTTCTGAACCTCCCAGCCCACAAGAGAGGCTCCAGGGAAATTAATCCATTGTCATTGTGAGATTATCACATGACCATGGTGGGCACAGAAAGGCTTGACGAGAAGACTGGGTGCTTACTAGTTGGAAGGTTCAAACCACTGCTCCTATTGAACACAGCTTCGTTATGACTCCGGAGCTTTCGAGAATGGACGGCACTACAGTAAAAAGCAAGCAGTCTAGTTCCTAGCACCCACAAGGCAGCCCATAATCACCCTCAATACCAGTTCCAGAGGATCTGATGCCCTTTTCTGGCCTCCCTCTTCAGACACACATGAGGTGCATAGACAGTCATGCAAGCAAACATACATAGAAACAAATAAATCTTAAATATTTATTTATTTATTATGTATACAATGTTCTGTCTGTGTGTATGTCTGCAGGCCAGAAGAGGGCACCAGACCTCATTACAGATGGTTGTGAGCCACCATGTGGTTGCTGGGAATTGAACTCAGGACCTTTGGAAGAGCAGGCAATGCTCTTAACCACTGAGCCATCTCTCCAGCCCCACAAATAAATCTTAAAACAAAACAAAAGTGCTGGGCTTACAGGGCATACTTTAATTCCAGCCCTCAGAAGGCAGGGGTAGATCACTGTGAGTTTAAGTCTAGCCTGGTCTATACAGTGAGTTCCTGGACAGCAGGTGTAGAGGTATCTTGTCCCAAAAAACAAACAAGCAGTTTGGCATAGAAGTTAAGAGCACTGACTAATCTTCCAGAGGTTCTGAGTTCAATTCTCAGCAGCCACATTGGTGGTTCACAACCACCTGTAATAAGATCTGATGCCTTTTTCTGGCATTGTATTCATAATAAATAAATCTTAAAAAAAATAGGGAGAGGGACTGGAGAGATGGCTGAGTGGTTAAGAGCACTGCCTGCTCTTCCAAAGGTCCTGAGTTCAATTCCCAGCAACCACATGGTGGCTCACAACCATCTGTAATTCTATCTATCTATCTATCTATCTATCTATCTATCTATCTATTTTGCATACAGTATTCTCAGTACTCTGCCTGCATGTCTGCCTGCAGGCTAGAAGAGGGCACCAGATCTCATTACAGATGGTTGTGAGCCACCATGTCGTTGCTGGGAATTGAACTCAGGACCTTTGGAAGAGCAGGCAGTGCTCTTTAACCTCTGAGCCATCTCTCCAGCCCCCATCTGTAATTCTTTAAAAAAAAAAAGACGGAAACCAAGAACTGAATTTATTTTAAAAAAATAGGGAGAGAAGAAAGGAACTATAGCAGAGAAGCTACTACATTTAATCTTAAAAAAAAATAAAAATAATGTGTGTGTGTGTGTGTGTGTGTGTGTGTGTGTAATATCACAGCCTAGAGAAATCTTGTAAATATTATGCTTAGCCAAGCAAGCCAGATATAAGATGATACAGAGGTTCAACTGCATTTTTGTTTGCTTGGTTTTTGTTCTGTTTTTCAAGTCAGGGTTTCTCTGTTTATCCCTGGCTGCGCTGGAAGGGAACTTACTTTGTTGACCAGGTTGACCTTGAACTCAGAGATCCACCTGCCTCTGCTTCCCCAATGCTAGGATTAAAGGCCCGCAACACTAACACCTGATGCAAATTTCTTTGTATTTTGAGCGTTTTAGTTTTTGCCTGTATGTATGTTGTGCACCATGTGAATGTAGCTCCCATGGGGCCAGAATAGGGTCTTGGATCCCCTGGAACTATAGTTACAGATAGACAGATAGTTGTAAGCCACCAAGAGGATGCTTGGAACCAATTGGGGATCTTTTGCAAGAGCAACAAGTGCTCTTAACTGCTGAGCATCTCTCTGGTCCCTCTTTTTTTTTTAATTAACATTTATTATTTTTTAGATTATTTAGTTTTAGTTTATGTGCATTGGTGTTTTTTCTGCATATATATCTGTGTGAAGTAATAGACAGTGGGGAGTCCCCATGTGGGTACTGGGAGTTGAACCCAGGTCCTCTGGAAGAGCAGCCAGTGCTCTTAAGCGCTGAGCCATCTCTCTAGCCCCTATTATTATTATTTGTGTATCCAAATGCATGCATATTTGTGGCACCATGCATGTGTCAAGGTCAGAGGACAGCTTTCTGGAGTTGACTTTCTCTTTCCACCTGTATGTCCCAGCTTGTTGGCCTGACTTGTTGCTTATTGTTTTGATTGGCGAGAATGTTCTGGAATAAGGTAGTGGCTGATGGCCCAACTCTGTAACTGTCCTAAAATCTGCCGAAGTATATACAAAAAATGCAAACTTTATAATTTATGGATTACTTTACAGTGAAGTAGTTATTCATTAGCTGGGTAGGGTAGTGGTGGTGCACCCCTTTAATACCTGCTCTTAGGAGACAGAGGCAGGTGGATCTCTGTGAGTTTGAGGCCAGCCTGGTCTACAGAGTGAGTTCCAGGACAGCCAGGGCTACACAGAGAAATCCAGTCTCAAAAAACAAACAAAACAAAACAAAAAGTTATTTATTAAAAAGTGGTAACTGAGCTGGCCCAGAATGGTGGCCTCAGAGAGGGCCCATAGGACACACAGTAGGGCATACAGTGTCTCTGCGTTTCTCTGAATGGAAGTTGCTACAATAAACCTTTCTAGTCACTGTGACAAGAAACCTGAAGAACTAACTTAAGGGAGGCAGCATTCATTGATTGACGTTTGCTGAGGGCTCAGGGCGTCATCAGGAAGGGCAGAGGTGAGCAGTCCACATGATGGAAGCTGAGACGCTCTTTCCACACCCAGGCCCATGGAATAATGCCATCTACATTCAGATGTGGACCTTTCTTGCCTTCTAGAAATACCCTCCTTATCCAGGTACTACTACTACTACTACTACTACTACTACTACTACTACTACTTCTTCTTCTTCTTCTTCTTCTTCTTCTTCTTCTTCTTCTTCTTCTTCTTCTCTTCCTCCTTCTCCTCCTCCTCCTTCTCCTTCTCCTTCTTCTCTCCTCCTCCTCCTCCTCCTCCTCTTCCTCCTTCTTCTTCTTTTCCAAACAGGTGTATCTGTCTAATCACCCTAGCTGTCCTGTAACTCTCTCTGTAGACTAGGCTGGGCTTGAACTCACAGAACCTAACTCTCTGCCTCCCAAGTGCTGGGATTAAAGGCGTGCACCACCACTACCGGGCGGATCCAGGTCCTTCTAAAGCTAGCCTCACAGCCCATTGAAGTGTAATGATATTTCATTTGTATTTTAATAATTTGTATTGCCTGAAGATCAGAGAGTAAAACAGCCACACTGGTCAGCCATACAGACCAGGCAGTGGTGGCACACACTTATAATCTCAGTAGCTATGCTAATTAGCTATAGAGACCGGGAGGTGGTGGTACATGCCTTTAATCCCAGCCCTAGAGAGGAATATAAAACAGGAAGAGATAGCACCCAACTCAGTCTCATTCTGAGGATTCCTGGAAGCAGAATCGCCTTTTCAGTCTGAGGTAGAGGTAAGAGCCAGTGGCTGGCTGACCTTTGCTTTTCTGACCTTCAGGTTGAACCCCAATATCTGTCTCTGGGTTTTATTAATCATACTACATGGTGGTGTGGTTGGCCCCTGTCACCAGCCAGCACATCCACGGAGGGATTGGTGTGTGTGGGCTATGTTCTAACTGAAAGGGTTGGACATTGTCTTCTGTCACTGCCCTGAGGTGGAAGCTTTTGGAAGCTTTGGTGTGGGTCAGAGGTCAGCAGTGGGTCCTAGGATCTGGGATAGTTGTATACATCAGGCCCTGCTCCAGAAAGCCAAGTGAGGTTGAAAGGATTGTCTACTGGTCACTACTTTTCATCTTTTTTTTTTTTTTTTTTTTTTTTTTTTGGTTTTTCGAGACAGGGTTTCTCTGTGGCTTTGGAGCCTGTCCTGGAAGCCTGTAGACCAGACTGTCCTCGAACTCACAGAGATCCGCCTGCCTCTGCCTCCCAAGTGCTGGGATTAAAGGTATGCGCCACTACCACCTGGCAGTACTTCTCATCTTTATGAATCTCATTGCCATGGGGATCTGTGTCCACCTCCCTGCAGAGAGCACCCAAGAGTCCCGTCTGTTGCCTTGAGAAAAGGAAATGAGGAAGGGAGGATACTAAGGATAGATAGGTTATCTTTTGTTTTGAGTTCCAGTTTGTTTGTCTTAGGCTGGCCTTGAACTCACTAAGTAGCTGAAGTTAACTTTGAACTTCTGACCTCCCTGCCTCTGCCTGAGTGGTGAGATTACAGGTGTGTTCTGTTGTAGCGCCCAGGTTATGAGATGCTGGGGCCAAACTGAGGGTTTCATGCATGTTAGGCATGCATTCTATCAATTTACCTACATCCCAGCCTCAAGGCGTTGTTTTGAAAAGCAAGATGATTTATCTTTATCCAGTGTGGTCCTTCTGAGGGTTTAAGTAGTCTGTGTAGGGTTTTTGCTTTGAGACGGAGTTTCACTGCCTTGCTTTGGCTGGTCTGGAACTCTCCATGTAGTAGACCAGGCTGTCCTCAGATTCAGAGTTATTCTTTTCTCTGCCTTACCAGTGCTGTGATTTAAGGTCTGTGCCCAGTGCCTGATGGTGTGTGTATATCTTTTCTATTTGTTAATCTTCATTTTTATTTATTGTGTTTGTGCATGCATGCGTATGTGTGTCTGTATGTGGATCAGAGGACGACTGGGTGAGTGGGCTCTGTTTCATCATGTGGTCCCTGGGGGTTGAACTCAGGTTGTTAGACTCCCCACTCCTGTGTGGATCTTATCATCGTCACATGGCCACTATGTAACCATTTATGCATTCTGTACTTATATAGAATTTTGTTTTATTTTGGGCTGGAGAGGTGGTTGAGAGCATTTGTTGCTCTTGCAGAGGACCTGGGTCTGATTCCAAGCATGAATGTGATGACTCAGAACCATCCATAACTCCAGTACCAGGGAGTCAGAGGAGGGTACTCTTCGTGACTTCTGCCGGCATGGGGCACATGTGTGGTGCACATACATACAAGTAGGCAAAACATTCATACACATAAAATAAAAAAGTCCAATAAGCAGAACTATATCTTATTTATTTTGGAGAAAGACTGTGTCACTCTGGCTGATTTGAACTTTGTGGCAATCTTCCTGCCTCCTGAGTGCTAGGATTCACAGTGTACGCCACCATGTCCAGATAATCCTTTAGGTTTGGCTCTAAAGTTTCCCATTTCAAAGATGAGCAAGCTGAGGCTGGAAGAAGAAAAGTCTCTCCTGGCTGGATGAGCATCAGGTGGTGGAGAGAAGCAAGTGGACACACAAGTGGGCTCCTGGAGAAGCAGCCCACAGTCTGGCCTTGCTGGCATCAGAGGTCTTAGCTTCTTCTTTCTAAGGAAGCTGGGGCACAGCTCAGGCCACTGGGCAGGAGCCCTCACGATCATATCTTCCTCCACCTTCCTTTTAGCCGTTCACTGAACACGTACGTGTTCTTAGAGAACCTTAGCTGACCAGGCGCTGGGTGAGGCGTTAAACTTAAAAAAAAAAAAAAAAAAGAAGCAGACAGACCAGACTAGGTCCTTTCTCCCAGTAGACCAGGAAGCTGGGGGAGCAGCACCAGAGTGTCCTGGGACTGCCACCAGGCTGTGTGTGGTTGATTCCCTTTCTCTCTCCCTGCCCCATGTGTTTGTTTGCTGGGAACCTGAGACACTTGGGAAAGATGTGGATCCTTTATTAATTACTTTATTTTGTACATTTATTTATTCATTGTGTGTGTGTGTGTGTGTGTCTGAGAGAGAGAGAGGGAGAGAGAGAGAGAGAGAGAGAGAGAGAGAGAGAACAGTAGCATGCCTACACTTGCAGGAGTCGGTTTTCTCCTTCCACCGCCCCACCATGTGGGTCCTGGGAATCGAACTCAGGTTGTCAGGACTGGGTGGCAAGCCCCTTTACCTGCTAGGCCATCTCGCCTGCCCAGATGACACTTTTGTGATCGATCCCCTCTGTGGACAGGACATTGGCTAGAGAAGCATGTTGCGAGTCTGCACACTTCCATGACAAGTGTTTTGCCCAATTCACTCCTTGTGTTTGCTCAGCATACCTTGTGAAGCCTCTGGCACATCAGTGGAGGCTTAGTCTTCACAGGGCTGGTGCTCACACGTTTTTCTTATTGTATTTTTTTTTTTTTTGTCTAACTTATCTGTTTCCATTTCTGTATCTCTTGGAAGTGATTTTCCCTCTGTCCCCATTGAGGGACCCCAGGGACCTGCTCTAGTTGGCAAACACATACACACTTTCTTTTATCCTTGGCATGTGACTTTCCTTCCCCATTACTAGTGTTCTTACGGTGAAAAACATGCAAATAACGTTGAAAAAACAGGCTCCTACTGAATGGGGATTAAAAAACAATAACTTACTCTATAATGCAATCTCATCCTCCAGTCATCCATCACGCTGGTATGACTAAGATGAAAGAAAACCCAGGCACTGCAGGGTTGCAGGCAGAGGTCCCCAGCTGGTTCCAAGCTATGCCTCATACTCTCCCCATCCCCCACCCACCTCAGTGATGAAAACGTTTCAGAAGCCGGGGGTGGGGGGGGTGGGGGGGTGGATAAAGGAGGATTTTGGCATTCTCCAACCCGCCCTGATGAAAATCTCACTGCACTCAGCTCTATAAAGCAGTGAGTTGGCCAGTCAGCTCTGAGGAAAGGGCTCTGTGGGACACGGAGCCATGTGGGCAGAGTTGCTGTGCCCACTAACAGGTGTATCCATCCCTAAAGCCAAACCAGCCATTCCATGGTTAAGCACTGACCTGTTACAGAATTCAGGCACTCTCCGCTGGCAGTTCCCACATTTTCTTGGGCATACAAGTTCCCCAGGGAGCTTGTTAAAGAGCAGAACACCGCTCTAAGCCTGCCCTGGTCAGGCGATTCAGGGCAGCTGGGCAGCCAGGGTTTAATAGGGTCCCCGGGGGCTGAGATACAGACTTTTTAGGCCTGCATTTTGAGAGCTGCTTTGCTCATATTTTGGGTTAATCCTACCCCTGGCCTGCTATTTATCCCTTCCCGCGAGGAAGATGTAAATACAGGTTTGAAAGCTTCTGGGAAGGAGGGTGCAGGGATGTTTTAAAGCAATATTCTCTATGGAGACAGACTGAGACACGCTTATACCCCTGGAGGGTAGAGGCCAAGGCAGTGGTTCTCAACCTTTTTAATGCTGTGACCCTTTAATACAGTTCCTCACGTTGTGGTGACCCCCCCACCATAAAATTATTTTTGTTGCTACTTTATAACTGTAATTTTGCTACTGTTATGAATCTTTATTTTATTTATTTTTTTTTTTTTTGGTTTTTCGAGACAGGGTTTCTCTGTGGCTTTGGATCCTGTCCTGGAACTAGCTCTGTAGACCAGGCTGGGCTCGAACTCACAGAGATCCGCCTGCCTCTGCCTCCCGAGTGCTGGGATTAAAGGCGTGCGCCACCATCGCCCGGCTGAATCTTTATTTTTTATTTATTTATTTATTTATTTATTTATTTATTTATTTATTTATTTTGGTTTTTCGAGACAGGGTTTCTCTGTGGTTTTGGAGCCTGTCCTGGAACTAGCTCTTGTAGACCAGGCTGGTCTCGAACTCACAGAGATCCGCCTGCCTCTGCCTCCCGAGTGCTGGGATTAAAGGCGTGCGCCATCACCGCCTGGCTTACTGTTATGAATCTTAATATAAATATATGAAATGCAAGATATCGGATACAGGATCCCTCTGAAAGGGTCATCCAGACCACTTCTTAACCTCAGGTTTCCTATCTGTTAATAGAAGGCTGTGAGTTAAATGGGCTGCTTTAGATCTATAGAGTGGGGATGTAAAGGCAGCATTTAGCTCCTAGGGCTAATGAAGGAATTAATATAAATCAGTTTGGGAAGGTAGAGTGATGGCTTAGTGGTTGGGAGCACTGGCTGCTCTTCCAGAGGACAAGGAAGGAGTGTTGGGTGTGGGGTTCAATTTGCAGCACCTGTATAGCGGTTCACAGCCATCCATACATAGGTCCAGTTCCAGGAGTCTGACGCCCTCTTTTGGCTTTCACCCGCACCAAGTACTCACTTAGTGTCCAGACATACATGCAGGCAAAACACCCACGCACATAAATAGATGGAAATCAGGGTTTGTTACATAAAATGGTTCCATATTATGAATGTAATTCTCATACTACTAAAATGATCTGAGGCCCTTTTGGCTCTTCTGGAATTCAGTGCGTGCCCTCTGCAGGTAGAACCCTGGAACAGCACTACTGCCCGCCCTGTCAAATAGCTGCGTGACGCGAGACAAGTCCTCAATAGGCTCAGCGGCAGAAAGAAGACAGGCAGGAATCCACACCCTTTCTGAGGATTCAGCGAGTCAACCTACGGACACCCTGCCCAGGCGCCTAGCACTCGGCTGCTGCTTCCACAGGTCAGCTATTGTGAAGCAACCACGGGACATTTCATTCTTTACGGAGGTCAAGCCCCAAGAGCACTTCGATTCCGGGTGGGGGTGGAGCGTCTCGGGTGCTTCTCAGACCTCCCCTGTCCCCGCCCCCAAGCCTGCGGATTCGCTTTCGGTTGGGCAGGCTGAGACTCCCGGGACGCTGACTCTGAACTAGCAGCAGATGTCGCTGCCCTCCCTTGGTCCCCAGCTGTGCTTTGCAGTTGGCTCTCACTTGCAGCTACATAAGGGAAATGCCCGGGAGGGGGAAACACAGCGATCCTGTGTAGAGGCCGCCGAAATCTCTTTATAGCTCCCACCTGAAGTCCAAAGGCGGCTTAGCTTACTCTCCTGAGATCCGTGTCGCTCAGGCGGGTCTCCGCCCCTAAGCCCCGCCCCCGAGACTGCTCCACCTTTCCCATCAGGGTGAGGCTCGGATTGGACAGTTTCGGGGTGGGCGTGACCGATGGCAGCGCTGGTTCCGCGGGAGCGTCGCGGTGGTTACTGAGGCCGGGGGATACTGAGGGACCTGCGGAGGGTCCCGGCCGGTGGCTTCTGTCACCCGAGCAAAGTTTCGAACCTGAGGCCGAAGCCCGAGCCGACGATCGGAGGGGGAGCGCGGAGAGGGCGGGATTTCCGCCGGGAGGGATCCGGCCGCTCAGGGGGTGGGGCTTCCCCGACCGGGCTGCGTTTCCCGCGTGCGGGGCGGGGTGCCGTGGGTCCCTGCTGACACCCTCCGCGCCCTCCCCCAGGCGGCCAAGGATGACCACGCTCACGCGCCAAGACCTCAACTTTGGCCAAGGTAGGGATCTGGGGCCTGCAGGGCGTTGGGGTGGGGGCGGTCCTGGCTGGATCCCTGCTCATCAACTGTGTCTCCTCCACAGTGGTGGCCGACGTGCTCTCCGAGTTTCTGGAGGTGGCCGTGCACCTGATCCTCTATGTGCGCGAGGTCTACCCAGTGGGCATCTTCCAGAAGCGCAAGAAGTACAACGTGCCGGTTCAGGTGAGTCCCGGTGACCGGCTGGATTTAAAAACCTTTATTCTACCTACAAGCTCCCTCACTCCCCAACGGAGGCTGATAGCGGACAGCCTCCTGCCTTTCACCGCCACCAAGCTTTTCCCGTCCTGACCTCAGATGGGATCTTCTGGTTAGGGACTCTGGATAAGAACTATTCCAAGCTTGTGTTTTAAAGGGGTTTCTGAGGCTGGGAACCGTGGCTTGGGCAGAGCATTCCCACAGTGCCCAATACCTTTCTCTCCTCATTCTCCCTAAACTCTAAAGATTATTTTAAAAATTATTTATTATTGTTTATTTGAGATGGTGGTCTGACTGTGTAGGCATGGCTGGTGTGGACTTACACTATGTAGATCAGACTGGCCCCGAATGCATGGAAATCCTCCTGCCTCTGCCTCCTGAGTGCTGTGAACAAAGGCGTCAGCCACCATGCCTAGCTTTGTAATTTTTTAAGATTTGTATTGTGTGTGTATGTACATGTGTCTATGTCTGCGTGTTTGTATGTAGGGGTGCCCACTGAGGCTAGAAGAGGGCATGGGAGCCCTTGGCATCTGTAAGATGCCTAAGGTGGGTAGTGGGGATGTGACTCAGGTATTTGAGTGGAAAGGGCTGTTAACTGCTGAGTTATCTCTTTAGCCCCCCCTTCCCCCTTTTTTTTTAAAATCCAGATCTCACGTAGCCTAGCCTGGGCTCAGAGCTGTTAGGAACCTAGGGCAGGCCTAGAATTCCTGATCCTCCTGCACCCGCCTCCTGAGTCATGTGATTACCAGGGAACATTACCAAGCTTCCTGTTTTTTGTTTTGTTTTCCAAGACAGGGTTTCTCAGTATGACCGTGGCTGTCCTGGAACTCTCTATGGAGACCAGGCTAGGCTTGAACTCAGAGATCTGCCTGCCTGCTGAATGCTGGGGTTAAAGATGTACGCCACCCTACTTGGTTCCTGGGTTTAACTTTGAAAGGTGAAAGAGTGGACGGCTATCTCTCTCCCAAGAGCCTTTGCCATTGCAATCACTCAGTCAACCTGAGACTCATGACCTCTGACCTCTGGGAAGTAGCAAAAGACATACAGCTACCAGAAGGTGTAGAAGAAGGTGCTACCGGGAACCTTCTGGGCACTAGGAGTTTCTTATCAATCTTCACCTTTATTAGATCTTCCCAGATGACATCATTAAGTTCAGAGATGTTAAGTCATTTGCCTGTGGCTACACAGCTCTTCCCCCTTCAACCCTCCCAGGTAGGGTTTATCTGTATAGCCCTTGCTCAGGCTGGCCTCAACTCAGAGATCCGCCTGCCTCTGCCTCCCCAAGAGTGTTGGTATTAAAGGCACATGTCACCATGCCTGACCCTATGCAGTTTTTGTTTTGTTTTTCAAGACAGGGTTTCTCTGTGTAGCCCTGACTGTCCTTGAACTTTGTAGACCAGGCTGACTTCAAACTTGGGAGAGCCACCTTCCTCTGCTTCTCAAGTGCTGGGATTAAAGGCGTGCGCCACCACCGCCTGGGTCTATACAGCTTCTTAATGTTAATGTCAAATGCTAGTGCTGAGATGGAGTGCCTGTCTTTGTCTCTCCAGGGATAAATCTATCCACAGTTCTTACCACCATGATGGTGAGTTTGATCTCTCAGGCAGGGAGATCTCTCAGCCTTGGGAATGGCTGTTGTTTGTTCAGAACCCAGCAAGTGTGTGTGTGTGTTGGTGGTGGTGGTTTCCTCCACTCATCAACAGCCTTGTGGGGTTGTATGCAGATGTCCTGTCACCCGGAGCTGAACCAGTACATTCAGGACACGCTTCACTGCGTCAAACCGCTGCTGGAGAAGGTGAGGGGGCCCCAGGCCCTAAGCTGACTCTGTGGGGAGTGCTCGTATCTCTTAACAACCAGAAGCTTCCACCCCCCCACCCCCCCACCCCCAGCTAGCAACAGGTTCCAGGGCACGTAGGTCACATCTGGAATGGGCCAGATCTGGGTGGGCCTGCCCTGGGTGATCCTGGGTGCCCTGGGTGATCCTGGGTGCCCTGGTCCTTCTCATGTCCCCATGGCCTGCCCCATTCCTGCATTCCTGTTCCCCATTCTCTCTGGACTGGCCACCCTTGGGTTTTTTCTATTCTTTTTTTTTTATACATTTATTTATTTGTTTATTTATGTATTATGTATACAATATTCTGTCTGCGTGTATGCCTGCAGGCCAGAAGAGGGCAGCAGACCTCATTACAGATGGTTGTGAGCCACCATGTGGTTGCTGGGAATTGAACTCAGGACCTTTGGAAGAGCAAACAATGCTCTTAACCTCTGAGCCATCTCTCCAGCCCGGATTTTTTCTATTCTATCTTGTCCTGGTCTAAGACTTACTGGGGAACGTTCATGGGAGCCAGGCATCTCCTATGGAACTATAGCATCCATGTCTTGGGAGCCAACCTGCACTTCTTGCTTGCTGGATTCCCAGGCAGCTTCAGCCAGTGCCCTGTCCCACCTCTCCCTGGGCCCTGTGCATAGCGCTGGAGCAGGGGTTCTTGTGCTTACAGAACGATGTGGAGAAGGTCGTGGTGGTGATTTTGGATAAAGAACACCGTCCGGTGGAGAAGTTTGTCTTTGAGATCACTCAGCCGCCCTTGCTATCCATCAGGTGAGTTGTCACCCTCCCTCGGCTGGCTGCTGCAGTCTCTCACCGGGATCCCTCTACCAGCTCCACATGACCCTAGTAAAGACCTTGAGATGGCAATACATACTGTTAGCACCTGAGACACGCTGGCCACAGTGTAGAGGTGACAGGGTCAGTCTGTGCCATCCCTGAGATATCCCAAGGGAGTGGTGATTGTTAGTCCCTAGCCTTACTGTGTAGATAGAAAAACCAAGGTCCTGAAAGGTGACCTGTGTGGTGTCACCTGGTGATTGTAAAGCCAAGGACTCTGGTTGCCATGGTTTCTATAGTAGCTACTCAACTACTTGCTCTCTGGGCCGAGGTAGGGGTAGTGGAATCAGGATCCAGCCTGTCCCGTGGCTAGGCAGCCTCCAACAAGCACTTTCTCCTCCTGTCTTGGGGTCCTGAAAGTATGCAGGGGCTTGAGCTGTGCCCTGGGTGTCTTCTAGCTAGCTGAATATTAGAACTGCCTAAAGGGACCCCTGCACCCTGCCTCCATTCTGTCAGGGGTGGGCCTGGACTGGCTCTCTCAGGCACCAAAGGTATTTGGCCCAGTCTGCTTCCAGAGTGCACTGTGTGCTGGGGGTGGTGGAGGAGCACGGTAGAATGGGAGACCTCCTTTCCCATTCCCAGTTCAGACTCCCTACTGTCTCATGTGGAGCAGCTGCTGCGAGCCTTCATCCTGAAGATTAGTGTGTGTGACGCTGTCCTGGATCACAACCCTCCAGGTCTGATGCCCCACTCCCCCGCTGTTCCCCTGGTTACCTCGGCATGCTGTGTTCTTCCTAGTTAGCTGCCCTGAGTCACTCTCTTTCCCCGCCCTTCAACACCCGAGAGTCCATCTCTCCAGGACTAACTCTGTATTTCTAGTTCCCGCTGACACTCTCTTTTCCATTGGCTACACTTTACATCTTGTGGGTGGCTCTGCCTAGTCAGTGAGGGGAGAGGGCAGAAGCCTGGTCCCGTGGGATCCCGAGGCTACCACTTACCTTTGCCCTTGACCAAGCAATCCCTCCCGCAGGCTGCACATTCACAGTCCTTGTGCACACGAGAGAAGCTGCCACTCGAAACATGGAGAAGATACAGGTCATCAAGGTGTGTGTATGCGCACGCATGTGTGTATGTGTACCATTTTCAGGGTGCTGCCTGTGGCTGACACTTGTTTACGGCAGTGCCTGGCATCAAGTGGGCTCTCTTGCACGTTACCCACCTGACCACATCCGTGTGTACCCAAGGGTGAGAAGAACCACAGTGGAGCCAGATGTTAAGCAGCTAGCTCACCCTGGCTCTTCTGAACAGAGTTCTCCAGAGAAGGGCCCTTACCCTTCAGCTTCAGAATCATTTAGCACCACACTGGGAATATAAATTACTGGGTTTCCCAGTGCCCCCCCCCCCCAATGCAGTGTGGGTCCTTGAGGGGAGGGTTAGCCAAATGAAGACAGACTGAGGTGTGGCCCCCTTCTCACTGTCACCGATCCCATCCCTAGGATTTCCCCTGGATCCTGGCAGATGAACAGGACGTCCACATGCACGATCCCCGGCTGATACCCCTAAAAACCATGACATCGGACATCTTAAAGGTGAGCTGTCAGGGATCAGACGATGGAGGAAGCCTCATCTAGGAGACTCAGGGCCCAGAGCTAATTCCCGGCTAGCGCGTGTGCTGCCCAAGGTCTGGGGGTTACCCTCTAGTTCCCACCCCTTCCCGAGTCTTGCCAGCAGATACCTCATGGTCTGACCAAAGCCACTTCTACTAGATGCAGCTCTATGTGGAAGAACGTGCTCATAAAAACAGCTGAAGGCATGACTGCCACCTGATGCCCAGCTGCACCACTCGGGGGCCCCAGCCCAGGGCAGTGCTGCAGGGCCCCCCGACTCCAAGTGCTCTTATCGCCTTGACATGTGGCCGCCCCTCTGGCTGGGCTGCTCGGTCCTGCTTGCCTTCTTGAGGCAGCCTTCCCCGGAGGCTAGGGAAGAACGCGACGACAGACACCATTTCTCACCAGCCTCCTGGGGCTCAGCCGGCTAACACTGTCCATCTGAAATACTGTGTTGTGAATTATTGTTAATAAAGGGGCCCCAAGGGCTGACTGTATTGTCAATAACCAAAACAGGAGAAGCGAGTGCAGGGGAAGGGGGGTGCCGGAACCCCACCTGCATGTAAACCCCAAACCAGGTTGGATTTACTGAAAACATTTATTACAACAAAATGTCAAGGCCGGCTTGATGGGTTTGCCGGCAGAGGTGGACAGATGGCTGTCAGAGAAAGTCTACCAAGGGATGGATTTCTGCATCCAAAGAAGGGTGTCTTCCGCCCATCACTAGGGTATCTTCAGGCGGAGGTCTGGTAGGGGCGGGGTTCTTGGCTGTCCTGTGGCTGATAATGATGCTGCTGTTGGTGACGCGGGGCCCGTACCAGCCTTTCCAGAACTGGGTGTCCTGGCCCCCATGTTGAAAGAGGATGTGGCGGACACCTGGAGGGTAATCTGAGAAGGTATGGGAGACCTGGGGAGGAGGAGAGAAGCAGCCATTGAGACTGGGGAGCAGGAATGTAGTTACTGCAGAACAATTGCCCCTCATTCTTCCACAGCCTGACCCTGGGGAAAGCGAGTGGCTGAGCGGGCAGGTGGGGTCTCACCTCCTTCCACGTGGCATCATTCCACTGCTCGATGGTCACAGGTGGAGGCTCGAAGGAGTCCAAAATGATATAGTCGGCCGAGGCCAACTGTACCCGGATGTGATAGGTGCAGCCACAGTCTGCTCTGGGGGCAAACCTAGGGAGGATAGAGCAGAGGGTGGGCACCCCTGCTTTCGAAGGCTGGCTTTGGGGACAGCTCCCATCTGTAAGTACCCCTCTGTCCATGACTACTAGCAAGCTTTGCACTCCCTGTGTCCGGAGGCATCCATCTACATGTTGCCTCAGTTTTCCATCCAAGAAAAGGGTGTGAGCTGGAAAACCAAAATGGTCTTCTCTGAAGATGTCTTTCCAAGTCTCACCATATGGTACAGTAGATGTTCCGGAACCCATGCAATGGCCTGCTTAGAGCTTGTTCCATTATTCCCAGGGGATTGGTCCCCAGAGTCTTGTGCCAGTGACTATAGGTGCAGAGGGGGAACTTGGGAAAGGACAATAGGGAAGGGTTGAGGTTGGAGCTTAGCAGTGGAGAGTACGACAGCCTGAGACAGGTCTGGGCTCCATCCATAGCACCAAAGAAATCAATACAAGATGGAATAACTGCGGGGAGGGGTGGGAAGCACTGTGTAAGAAGGCTGTGAGCTGTCACAAAACTCAGGGAGGGCCCGAGTCCTGGGGTCCCAGGGCAGTTAGCTCATCGGAGGTCTCAGTGGCCATTTACAAACACGGTTGAAGTTTTGTACCAACTGTCACAGTGGCTTGGCTGGAGGGAAGACACAGATGGGGACAAAGGCCACTCACCAGTCTTTAATGACAATGTCGGGCCGGAAGGTGTCCATCAGCTCCTCCCAGTAGCCCTCAGCTTTGAGGTCCACCACCTGGGACTTGAGGCACATGCTGGGGACAGAGGACAAGACTTGCATTGCCAGTGTGCTAAACAGGGTCCTTCCTTGCCAGGTAGACGGCTCAAGGGGCTCCCCATCCCCCAATGGACAGACCCTGGCTGAAACTCCTCGGGTCTATATGAAGGAAATGGGGCGTTAGATACCATGGGACACCGTGGAGAGTGGTGTGTAGTTGGCTCCTGCTCACGGCTTTATGTTCAGTGAGCTCCTGGTTACCTGAAACCCTCTGACTGCCAGCAACCGCCACTAAGTTCACTGCTCCTGGACCCCCTCCTTGAACTTCTAGAGGCCCCCACTTATCCTGGCAGTTGGCAGGGTCCCCCCGACTCTCTGCCCCCAGCATGGCCTCCTCCAGCCTCCCAGCCTCTTCCACATCATTGCTTACCCATAAGAAGTGACAAAATATTTCTTGACCCTGGGGTCAGGAAAGTTTGTGCCATGTGCACCAGGGAGGCTCTCCACCTTCCACTCATCCCCACCATTGTAGTCTAACCGCCATGATTCCATGTTCTCTGGAGAAAATGAAGCGTAGGTGAGATTCCCTTCAAACTCTGCCAGCAGTTGCAGCCTTGAGGTACACACTTTGAGGCCCATTCTGGTCCTGGCAGACTTCAGGGGGTTATGAATTAATCAGCTTGCTTCTTCTCCTGGAGGGTACTCAGCAGCCATGGATAGCACCCCACCAGTCCAAGAACATCCTCTGTGCCTTGGGTCCCCCGCATCACCTCTGACTTCAGTCTCACCCCTTCCTACTCTGCCCCAAACAATAGGACCGAGAATTCTGAGCTACATCTCACTTCTCATATTGCCACGGGGCCCCCACAACCACATTCAATCCTCACAGACTATGATCACAAGGGGTCTGTGATGGAGCTGACCTTAGGGCTGATGGGAGCTGTGTGACCCAGCTCCTAGGGGCCAAAGGAACCCACTGTTCCGACACCGTTAGATACCCTTTTCCTGGGCAAGTGCCAAGATGGCACATTGGTGTCCCCTGAGCTAGTAGCTGCAGGAGTCCTGTGTAGGGAGGGACCTTCAGGAATGGGGTCAGATCCAGGGACTCCCCCCACCCTTCAGGCTAAGCATAGCAGACCTTGAAAAGCTCCAGCGACCAGGTGAGCTCTGCCGTTCCACTCGCCCATCCCCCACGAGCTCACAGTGTTTTCATGTATTCTAGGGGGCTCCCCAACATAGAAAAGAGTGAGAGAATTCGGGGTGCTGGGAGATTTAAGCAAGGTTAGACATGGGGGCCACATAAAAGGCAAAGAGTGGCTTGGTTAGGTGTCCTGAGCTGAGCTGGCAGCCTGGCTGGGCAGCTTCTGAGTGGAATCGGTCACGTAGGGAGATCGAGTGTCTGAGGCACGGCTGAGTCTTGGTCATCCTCCAACGATGGCCATTCTAAGCGCTAAGTCAAGCGACATTTCAGGGCCCAAAGTACTCTACAATGTAGACAACCACTCCCCACTGTTTGTCTGCCTTTCCAGAATCATAGCGGGGACAGGGAAAATATGCCAGACATTCGATGTGTACAGACAAGGCCTCTTTCTCCTTATGGAGTCCATGTAGCCCTGACTGTCCTGGAACTCACTTTGTAGATCAGTTTAGCCTTGAATTTACAGAGATCCGCCTGCCTCTGCTTCCCTAGTGCTGGGATTAAAGGTGTTCACCGCCACATCTGGCTCAGGCGTTCACCCAGGGAGTGAAGATGGCTAGGCAGACAAGGGATTCTTGCTGGCAAGCCTGAGTTGAATCCCAAGGATCCGCGTGGGTCCCCCTGACTGCCACATGCACTCACCCCCCAGTCATGCGCACAGAATAATTTAATAGATGAAGGGGCTAGGCAGGTTTGAGGCCCAAACAGCAAGGAACAAGAGCACGGTAAGTGCTGGGGACATGGGAACATTGCAGGCAGTGCCTGCCGCAGAGCAAGCACAAAGGCCGGGAGGTTCAGGAAAGTAGACAGCAGGCTCTCACGGCAGCCTGGCCTTTACGAACCGCCCCCCGCAGCCCACCTTCGGCACACGGGTTCCGAAGGAGGTTCCTCTGCAGGCTGCACAGGAAATAGAAGATCTTCCAGTCTTCCACGGGCTCTTCCCAGTCCTCGGTGATGAAGCCGTCTTGCAGGCTCTTGCGCTTCCACAGCGTCACCACATCGATGAGGTCTCGCCAGAGGCTGCAGACCAGGCGGCAGTTACACAGCAGCTGGCGGGCCGGGACGTGGGTGAACAGCTCCAGCAGAATGTTCTCGGGCAGCTCGTTGATGTTGACCATGGTGGCAACAGGAAGCTCTGCTTCCAGGCCTGGGAGCGGTAGAGGATGACAGAGGCGGTGAGCCCGGAGCAGAAATCCGAAAGGACTGCCTCCTCCCCTCCCAAGGTTCTAGAGCTTGCTAGGCGGGTCTTCCTCTGACCCGAAACCCTTTGAGGAAGCACTTATAGGGTGGGGGTGGGGCAGGGTCCCTGAGATCGCAGGGACCCTGCTACCAGCCTTTGGCAAAGGGTGGCGTGAATGCTGTACCGGACTGGGCGGCTTGTGCTCCAGGTATCAAGGAGTCTGCTAGGGCCGGGCGGTGGTGGTGCACGCCTTTAATCCCAGCACTGGGGGGCGGGGAAGGCTGGTGGATCTCTGTGAGTTCGAGGCCAGCCTGGTCTAACAAGAGCTAGTTCCAAGGATAGGTTCCAAAGCTACAGAGAAACCCTGTCTCGAAAAAAAGAACAACAAAAAAGTCTGTTTGGGTTATTCGGATTCTAGGTCAGCTCAGCCTGGGCTGGTTTTCAAAAACAGCTACGAGAACAAAATTAAGCTTTTAAAAATTCTTTGCAGTGCTAGGGATGGAACCTAAGGCCTCATGCACGCCACTGAACTGTATCCCCGGCCTTGAGCCCAGCAGTTCTAAGCCAGTTTGGGCAGCAGAACAAGGCTTCATCTCCAAAAAAGAACAAAAACACAACAACCACAAAAAGACAAGATTCTTAAACGCCCCCCCACACACACACACTGAAAAATAATTGTTTAGGAGAGGGGTCTGGTGGTGAATTTTTGTAATTCCAGCACTTGGGAGGGAATTTTTGTAATTCCAGCACTTGGGAGGTGGTAGAAAGAGGATCCAAGATTTCTAAGTCAGCCTGGGTTACAGGAAACTGTCCGTAACCCCTCACCCCAAACTGCTTTGTTTTAGATCCAGTTGGCCCCTTGACCCGGAAAGAGTCTTCCAGGGTCACTCCCCAGTTCCTTAAGTTTTCCGTGTCTAGTCCTGACGTCACTGCAGTAAAACTTCGTTTTTAAGGCCCAGGTGCTGATATGTTGCCTTAGGCGTTACGTGATTGGCAGGCCAGAATGGGGGAGTGTCTGTAAACTCTAGGTCATTCCCGCCCCCTCACCTGCCCCTGGGCGGGGGTGGGCTGAATCGGGCTCTAAGCTGTCACTCAAAAGAGCACAGCTGCCTAAGCCTGGGGAAAACGCTTTTCCACCTATTTCCCGGGGAAACAGAAACTCCCAGGAAGCTGGTGGTTTTGTGAGGGCTCCTTTCCCAGAACACGGGAGGGCGCGTGCACACTGGCTCCTGCCCTGGGGGAGTGATTACCACGGAGGGGAGGAAAGGACCACAAGGGATCTGGGCCCTATTTAAAAGCTTAGCTAGAGAGGCAGCTTCCAGGGGCTGGGGGGGGGGGGGGGGGCGGGGGCGGCTCAGCCTTTAGATTACTGGCTGCTCTTTCAGAGGAGCCGGGTTCAATTCCCAGCAACCACTTGACAGTTCACAACTGCCTGAAACTCAAGCTCCGGGAGAGCTAACACCAATGCACATAAAATTAAAGAAAAAAAGGTGATTGAGAGAAGCAGGGTACAGACTGATACAGTCTTCCAAATGCTTACCATTTTTTAAAAAGTGTCAAAATTATAAATAAATAAATGAAGATCAGTGGTGGCACACCCTCATGATCCCAGATAACTCAGAGGGAATTTTGAAATTTTCAGCCCAGCCCCAATTTATACCCTGTCTCAAAATAAAAAGTAAAAGTAAACAGGGCAGGGAATGTGACTCATTTGGAGGATGCTTGCCTGGCAGGAACAAGTACTTCGCAGGGGGAGGCAGGAAGGGGGAGCTGCCGGGTGGTAGCTTGCTTATCTAACACTTGGGAGGCCCAAGTTCCTCAGAAGCAACCGACAAAAACCCAGGTAAAACTATGTGGATTAAAAGACTTTGCCAAACTCCTGATCGCTGCCTAGTCACTGGCGCCAGAGTAGGGACCTCCCACTGCCGTGGCCCTGGTGGCAATTCCGCCCCAATGACACCTTCACCCGCAACAAGCCACCTTGCAAAGGAGATGGCTGTGCCCCTGATGTGCCTGGGTGGAAAAATCCACGCCGGGCTCCGGCCGGCTCACTCGCGAACGTCCCTGCTTGGCGCCTGAAGCCCTCTGCACCAAGGAGAAGCCGGTGTCGCCACCGTTCCGGACACTCGAGTACGGACCGCAGGCCCAGCGTCCCGGCGCCGGACTCGAGGACACCGGTCGCGTCTGGCCCGAGCCTCCCCGCGAGCGCGTGACCTCCGTCTCCGCCCCCCCACCCCCTTCTGCCCTCCCCGATCCCCGTTGCCCCACCCGGCCGCGACCTGGGCACCGGGCGGCCGCAGCTCTGCTGGGCCTTGGGCCTGCACCTTGGCGACGAGTTCCTCGGTCGCCCCGCCCCGCCCCGCCCCGCCCCGGCCCCCACTCGCGTCACGCACCGAGCAGCGGCTCTCCGCGTCGGTGCGAAGACGAGCTCGGGGTCCTAGGGGCCCTCGCCACGCTGCTGCTTTCCGGGCTTCGGTCTCCCTCTCCAGGCGACAGGCGGCTCAACAGCCTGCTCCCACTTGGCTCCGGCTTCCTTCTCCTGCGAAGGAAGCGCTACCTAGACTCTAATCCCAACCACCAGCCACCATTTATCCGCTCCCGCGCTCACCCACCCGGAGGGCCGTTTTTCGATTTCCGGCTTTTTCTTTTTGTTTATTTGTTTTGCTTATTGGTGTTTTGAAACAAGGCCTTTCTACCTGGCCCTGGCTGTCCAGGAAGTCACTCTGTAGATCAGGCTGGCTTTGAACTCACAGAGATCCTGGTGGGATCTCTGATGTCCAGGTTCTTTCTGGGTTTTGAGTGATCCTGAGGACAAAAACGTTATCTGGTCCTAGTCAAAATTAATTAACTCAAACGTTTATCAAGTGCCTATTTAGGCGATCATCAGGGCTTGTGAACCAAGAGTGCAGCTCAAGGGGACGTCACTAATTCTGGTCAAGGCAGGTGACTGGTCCATCCCAGCTCACCCCCATCTATTTTATTGTTGAGTGAGATAATTAACTCAGATGAGTATTGCGCACCTACTGTGTGCTGTGCTCAATCTAAAGCAGTAAGGCTCTGGGCAGGGGGACAACAGTAAGTGGGTCCTGGCACAGCCTGCTTGGGCTGCGCAGAGAAATCCACCAGGATTAAGGGCTGCCATGACCCCATCCCGAAATGGTCAGCCCCTCTCTGTAGCATGGGCAGCAGCGACACCCCTCCCTCTTTAGGGACAGGCAGGACTGTCCGTGAACCCACCCTTCCCTCCAAAGCCACAGGGCACAGGAGGCTGGGAAACGTTTTATTTGGCTGTGTGGTAGGAGGGATGGAGTGGACCTGGGGTCAGGGGACAGTGTGGGAATGGAAGATCCAACAGTTGGGGCTTGGACATCTCCAAGCCATAGAGAACTTGGCCAGGTCCTTCTGCTCTGTTTCCCCATTCCAGCCCCCAGAATCTGGGTCTATCCTCCCCCCGCCCCACATCCTGATTGGGATTCCTCTGGGTCCTCTTGGGGGCCCAGACTCATTGGTGCCCACCTGGCTTTCTGGGATTTGCTGGCGACAAGGACAGTGTGACCATACCTGCCTATCTGGTACCAGTCCTGACTTCCAAGCCAAAGCAAGGAGGACACCCAGGACAAAAGCCATAGTTGACAGCCAGGCTGAAGTCTGGCCAGCAGAGCAAACTTCCACCCCAGACTGTCCCCCAGTGTCTGCATCATAAAAGGCAGTCCCCAAACCCGTCCCTGCTCTAAGGACCCTGAGGGAGTAAAAGGTCGAAGGTACAGACAGATCTGGGCAAGCATCTGAGCTTGGGGATCTCTCTGTTGTAACTATGGAAACTCTTATATCCACCTAACCTCAGGTACTGCACCCTTTAGAGGGGCCACCTTGCTGGAGAGCTGGGCTCTGGAGAGAGGAGTGTGACCCAGACCCTAGAAGCTTTACAGAGGCAGCTAGGGGACAAAGACAGGTCTGGGAGTGCCTGGCTTCTACCCTCCCCCTTCCCAAGCCTGGCCCTTTCTGACAACTGTTTAGGGTTCAGAGGATTGGGGCTCAGGGGCCATCAGGGCAGCGGGGGCCCGATGATGATGCTGCTGTTGGTAACTCTTGGGCCGTACCAGCCGGCCCAGTAATGAGTGTCCACGCCTCCGTGCTGAAACCAGATGTAGCGGACGCCGGGAGGATAGTTGGAGAATGTGTGTGAAACCTGGGGTGCAGACAGAAGGAGGGGAGCAGTCAGGGACTTCTATGTAAGACCCATCTCAACAAAGCCGGGGACGGAAGCAATGGCTCTGAGTTTAACAGCATTGGCTGCTCTTTCAGAGGACCAGGAAATGATTCCCAGAATCTACAGGGCAGCTCACAACCATCTATAACTCCAGTTCCAGGAGATCTGTCACCCTTCCTGGCCTCCTAGGCACATAGGCAAAATACATGTACACATAACATGAGGATAAATATTAAAAAAGGAACAACATAACAAGAAAAAAACAGAGCTGGGGATGTAGATTCATCAAAAGTGCTTATGTAACATGCATGAAGCCTGGGATTCTGTTCCCAGCACCATGATGGTACAACCTCTAATTCCAGCACTCAGGAGGCAAAGGCCGGAGGACCAGAAGGTCATCTGTGGTTACGTATTGCCTTAGAGGCCCTCCTGGGATATTTGAGACCCTGTCAGAAAAGGATAAAACAGTTGAAGCTGTAGCTCAGTGAAGTGCTCTCCCGGTAGAATAAAATGCATAAAGACCCATGCTCAATCCTCAGTATAAACCAGGTGGTGGCAAAAACCTGTGATCTTAGCACTTGGGGGGCAGAGGCAGGAGGAGCCCGAGCTCAAGGCTGTCTTCTGCTATGTAGTAGTTTGATACCAGCATGGGCTATATGAGATCCTGTATCAAATAAATCAAAACACAAGTAAAAATAAAATTAGAATCATGTTTCTCAGCTTAGAAAGGGCTGGATTTTACTCAAGGTTCAACTGTTGTGTACATAAGCACTTGGCTCACCTGCATTTTTTTTAAATATTTATTTATTATGTATACAATATTCTGTCTGTATGCCTGAAGGCCAGATGAGGGCGCCAGACGTCTTTACAGATGGTTGTGAGCCACCATGTGGTTGCTGGGAATTGAACTCAGGACCTTTGGAAGAGCAGGCAATGCTCTTAACCACTGAGCCATCTCTCCAGCCCCTCACCTGCACTTTTGTTGATAAATCTTTACTGGAACAGGACCCACTTGCTGTCTAAAGCTGCTTTCTCACAGCAGCAGCAGAGCTGAAATGTTAGTCCTTATGTTTGGATATCCGTGTGTGCATATGTTTGTGCATGTGAGTGCAGTATCCACAGAGGCCAGAAGAGGGCGCTGGCACTATTACAGGTAGTCGTGAGACACCTGGTATGGTGTTGGCAACCAAACAAAATCTTTTGAGACAGGGTTTCTCTGTCTCAAACTTCTCTGGCTGTCCTGGAACTTGCTCTTCCTAGGCCAGGTTGACCTTGAACTCACAGAGATCCACCTGCCTCTGCCTCCCAAGTGCTGGGATTAAAGGCATGTGCCCCGCCCCCAGCCTCAGACTCTTAAGTACTAGTATCACAGGCTTACATCACCGCACCAGGATTTGTATCTGGCCTCAGTGGTAGAGTGCTTGCCTAGCCTGTGTGAGGTCTTAGGCTCTATATCTAATCCCACCAAATAAAGAAAAGGAAGACCTTATGTAAGACCATGGCAGTCTTCTCAATGGATGGTGGACAGGTCCAGACAGACCCACCATACGCTAAAATCCAGCTAAACTCAAGATATAATTGTTAAACCCATTGCCTATTATAAAAACTATTCTCAGGAGAGTGCTGGTGAGGGCAGATGCTCCTGGGTTTCCTGTGGGTCGCATTCCCACTGTAAAGTAAAATTTAAGTTGGAGGCAGGGGTGGGGGCGTTGGAGAGATGGCTCTGTGACTAAGAGCACTGGCTACCATCAGGAGGGCTCAATTCCCAGCACCCACACAATACAACACCTTGACTCACAAGCTCCTGTAACTCTAGTTCCATGGGATCTGGCACCCTCTTCTGGCCTTCTCGGTACTGCATGCATGTGGCCCACAAACAGGCAAAATACAAATAAATAAATCACAAAAGTTGGGGTCTCTTGTAGGGATGCTAGATATTACTACAGCAGTCACACATTCTGGATTTTGTCTTCCTCTTTTAGGCAGCACATGTTGCTCTCTCTAGATGTTGCTATATATGGCCTCCTAATCCCCCTGCATCCACTCAAGTGTTGGGATTCAGGCATGAGCCACCATACTTGGCCCTGAACATTTCATTTTATTTTTCTGTGATACTGGGGTTGATCCAGCACATGCTAGGCGGGCGCTCCACCCTGAGTGTTATCTTCAGCCCTCCTTTCTCACTGTTTCCCATTTTGGAACAAGACCTCACTAAGTTGCCAGACTAGCCTTTACTCATGGCTGCCTCAGTTTCTCAGCACTGAGCATTTCTGGTGGCATAGCCTTCATTCATCTATCTATCTATCTATCTATCTATCTATCCAGCATTATATTCGTATTTATTTACTTATTTTGGTTTTTTTTGAGACAGAGTTTCTCAGTGTAACCTTAGCTGTCCTGGAACTCCCTCTGTAGACTAGGCTGGCCTCGAACTCACTGAGATCTGCTTGCCTCTGCCTCCCGAGGGCTGGGATTAAAGGCATGTGCCACCACCACCCGGCGTCTTTATTTATTTTTATCGCATATATTTTAAGTTTCACTTTATCTTATATGATCAATGTTTGCCATCATGTATGTATAGGAACTATTTACGTGTCTGTCACCTGCAGAGGACTGAAGAGGGGACTGATCTCCTGCAACTGGAGTTACAGATGGTCTGAGCCTCTATGTGAATGCTGGGCTTTGAACCTGGCTCTTCTGCAAGAGCAACTGTGATGGGACCTGCCAAGGGCATGTCTTCAGGCCGGGTTATTTATTTAGAACTGGGGATGGGCCAGGGCCTCGTGTATGTTGGGCAACCAGTCTGCCACTGAGACATCCTTTGAGGAAATATTTTTTGAATTGGGGCTTTCCTGGTCTCCCATCCCTGATGGCTAAGCCGGAAGCTTCCTCCTATTTCTCTGCGGAAGCAAGGGAGGCTGAGGTTTAGAGGAGCAGAAACCCAGGTGAGAGAAGGCAGAGTTTGGGTCTGTGTCCTGGTCCCTGTGGGGTCCCTGCCCACATACCTCCCTCCACTTGGCGTCGCTCTTCTGCTGGATCGTCACCGGGTCTGGCTGGAAGGTCCCCAGTGGTGCGTGCGCCGACGACAGGAGCTGAACGCACAGTTGGTACTTGGACCCGCAGTCTGGCCTGGCTGCGAACCTGCCGGTAGAAGAGGGAAGGGCCCCTGAGGACCTGGGAGATGAGGGGCAGGGCAGGGGTGGGGCGCCTGGACGGCAGGCCCCCCCCAGACCCTCGCCCCATCACTCACCAGTCTTTGACCTCGATGTCCGGTCGGGTGGTGTCCATCAGCTCCTCCCAATACCCTTCAGCCTTGAGGTCCACCACCTGGGACTTGAGGCAGGTGCTGGGTCAGGGAGGAGGAGGGGCTGGAGTTCAGCATGGGACCCCATGTTAGAGCTTGGGCTCCCCCCACCCGAAGGCCCTAGATCTTACTAATAGGAAGTCACGAAGTATTTCTTGACCTGGTCATTGGGGAATTCCTTCCGCTGGTCTTTGGAGAGATCTTCCACCTTCCATTCGTCTCCTCCGTTCACGTCCAGGCTCCAGAACTCAAATCCCTCTGTGGGGAGAGCAGAATCTACCATGCAGGAGACCCCTCAGGGCACCTTCTCCAAGTACTGCTTCCTCTCAGAGGTGGGAGTCCCAGCTGCCCTCCAGCCCTGTGCTTTGGCATGGTAGGTGGCACATTAGTGCCTCCTGTGTGTTCTGGGCGTAGGGAAGAAGAATCCTGGGTGATCAGACCCAGCGGTGACGGAGAACGCTCTGGCAGACAGACTTGCCTCTTACTCACTCCAGCAGACATGGGCTGTGTGGCCATGGGCCCATTACTTTCCTTCTCTGAGCCTTGGTCCTCTTGTTAGCTAGAATCAAGCACAGAGGCACACACCTGCCATCCCAGTAGGCTGAGGCAGGAGGATATCTGTGAGTTCAAGGCCAGTCTAAGCTATGTACTGAGTACCAGGCCAGACGGGGCTACATGGCAAGATAGCAAGACCCGGTCTCAAAAAAGCAAACATAAGGCTGGCAAAATGCGTCATCGGGTAGACGCGCTTGCCACCAAGCCTGATGACGTGAAATGGACACCTTCCAATCCCACGTGGTGGAAGGAGAAAACCGACTCTCCCAAGGTGTCCTGACTTTCACGTGTGCAGCTGCAACATTCACAGCTCTCCCCCACCCCACACACCTAACACACGCATAAATAAACGTCAAAAGAGAAGGCTCTGGGTGCCCTAATCCCTGAAGGCTTTGGGCCTCAGGCTGTCTCTATCGCATAGGTTTTGTGTTTTTTTGTTTGTTTGTTTTGACACAGGATTTTTTTTTCTGTAGCTTTGGAGCCTGTCCTGGAACTCACGCTCTAGACCAGGCTGGCCTCGAACTCACAGAGATCCGCCTGCCTCTGCCTCCCGAGTGCTGTGATTAAAGGTGTGCACCACCACTGCCTGGCTCTGACCTGTTCTTGGAACCACAGTGCAAAAGAGACTTCATCCCTAGGCAAGATTCCTTCTGGGACAGTCCCCACAGGCCTAACCTGGGGTCTGTAAGTGAGGACAACAGACTGTGGCTTCCACTTTTGTCTTTGGCACAGCCCGGTCCAATCAGCCACCATTTCTTTTCCTAGGAAAGGTTTTAGGAGAGGCTACCCTCAAATTTATGACCCTTCTTCTGCTTGTCTCCCCAGTGCTGGGATTATAGTATTAGCACCAATAGAAACAGCAATAATCACTTTGTTTGGAGAGAGTCTCAGGTAACCCAGACTGGCTTCTAAAGGATGATCTTGAACTCCCTACCGTGGGTGTCAGCATACCCAGCTGAGAAATAATCTATAACAAACAGTGCCCTTGGCCTCAGTCTACCCATCTGAAAAGCGTGTACATTAATAGTTCCTACTTCTAAGAATTATTGTGAGAGGAATAAAGGCCATAATGTATGGTCAAAGGGCTCACAACCAGTGTTCAGGACATGTCCGCTGGTCTCCTTACAGAGCATGTGTCCTGTCAAGGCAGACAACTCTGCACCCACCTTCCGCACACGGGTTGTGAAGGAGGTTCCTTCGGAGGCTTCGCAGGAAGTAGAAGATCTTCCAGTCAGCCACGGGCTGGTCCCAGTCCTCGGTGATGAAGCCCTCTCGAAGGCACTTGCGCTTCCAGAGGGTCACCAGGTCAATGAGGTCTCGCCAGAGGCTGCAGACGGGTCGGCAGCGCAGCAGTAGCTGGCGGGCCGGGACGTGGGTGAACAGCTCCAGGAGAATGTTCTCCGGTAGCTCGTTGATATTGCCTACAGCCATGGCAGCGGCTCCTGGCCTGCCCCTGTGGGTGTTAGAGAGCTACGCTAGACATCCAGCCTCCTCCCTGGCACCGGGCATTTCCAGCGCCCAGGGATAGAGAGAGTCCTAACTCAGCTGGCACCGGCTCTCTCCAGTCACTGGCTGCGCTGGCGACCTTCAGTTTCCTCTGTAGCAAACAGGGCGGGAATGGTACTCCCCTCTAGGAGCAGGGGCAGCTCCAGGTGCGTGGGCTAGGGAATCTCTCAGGAAATGGTGAGCTCTGATCTCTTCCAACCCGACCCTTAAGGACAGCTCTGTGGCTGCCCAAGGAGCTACCCAAGGTCACACATACAGGAGAGGAGGGGGAAGCAGCTCCGGACTTTACTGAAGGCAGAGCCAGCCATTTTCAATAGGCCGGCAGTCTTTTAAGAAGAGGAAAACAATGGGAGGCCTTGTGAGCTCCGGTCTGCCACTCCTCATCCTCTCCCATCCCCCCAGGGGAAAAGGCGAGAGATGATGAGCGGGGTTATCACTGTCTCAGGACCCGTCACGGAGTACAAAAGGCTCAGTGACGTTCTCAAGATCTCAGAGAACCTGACCCGCTTACCTGAAACTGGGGAAAGGTGGGCGGGTGGACAGGAGCCTTCCTATCTCCCTCCCGCACCCCGGTGGTTGGGCTCTAGCGGAAGCTGCCCTCCCCCGCCCAGGGCCCCGGTAGTCTCTCATTTCTTATGCGTGGCCCTAAAATGCGCTACCGGCTCAAGATGAGATATAGACCTCTGAGCACCGATGGCGTCCCCAGCCCAGGTCCTCGAGGTCTCACAGTGCAGTGGGGGGTAAGCCCCGAGGCCAGGGCCTTAAAGGCGCTGGGCCTCCAGGATCGCAGAACGGCACCTGCCCTCGCCACCGCTAGGTCCCTGCCCACTGCGTCTCCGTCCCCGCGCTGCGTGCTCCACCTCCCGAGGTCACCTGCGATCAGGAGAGCTGTGCAATCCCGCCAGGCCGTGAGGCTGTACTGCCCGGGCCTGCGTGGCCGGGGGTTACAGACCTGTCTACTACTCGCCAATCCTCCCCCGGACGGGGCGCTCAGTCCCCCCTCCTTTGGTCACCAGCGCCTGGTTGTGTTGCGTGACCGGTCCTGGCCATAGAACAGATCCCAGAATACGGCCCGCCCACCGCTCAGCAGACCCCGCCCCAACCCCGCCCCACAACATCGGTCCCTCTGCCTCCCGGTTTTCCTAGTCACTCGCGTTTAGCCGCGCTGCGCCGTACCCCCGGTTCTTGGGGCTGATCCATCCGCGCCAATGGTGGCCCGGGGTGCGATCCGTCCACTGTTGGGCAGACCACGCCTCCTCCCCACCCCATTTCTTCTGTCACCCGCCTTTGATCCGGCTGCACAACAACGCTGGGTCTTGGAACTGCGCCTTTCTGCCAATGCTGACCCCGCCCACTGCCCTTAAGTCCCCGCCCACATTTCCTTCAAGCTCCGCCTCACCTGCGCACTCCGGGAACGTGCCCCCACCGCAACGTAGGAAAATTACCTGGGGGGCGCGAAGTCGCTGATACCCCCAAACTCCATTTGGCCTGGCGCCCGCACTCTCTCCTCCCCAGATGCCCGACCCCTGGTGTCCTTCCGCCGTCACCCTCCAGGCGCACCGGGAGCCCACCCAGCCCGTGGGTGCCCCTCCCCAGTACCCGGCTCCTCCTGGAAGCCGCACCTTGGGCTCCGGGGGCGCGGGGCTCCCGGCCCCCAGCGTGGGGTCAGAGGCTGGGCGGGGCGCGCGGGGCCTTTAAGAGGCGCAGTGGCACGGACCAGGCTGACGCGGGCATCTCCAGGACTCGCCACCCGCAGCGCTCGGGTTCCTCTCTGTCGACGGTGCCGCAGCGATGGATGGAGATGGTGATCCAGGTAGCCGTAGCCGGCCCCGCTCGCTCGCGCCAGACCGGGGAGATCGGGAGGACGAGCGCCCCAGCCGGCGCTCAAACTTTCGGGACAGCAAAATCCCGGAGACAGTCTAGGGAGCAGTTTTCTGCTTGGTGTCTTGGTGTGGAGGGAGGAGGACGCCTGGGTCTCCAAAATGGCATCGGAGGACTCTGGCATCCCAGGTTCCAGACTTCCTCGGGTTTGAGAGCCGGGTTCTTGCAAGCTTTAGTTTCCATCAACTTCTTCCATTTGCTAGTTCTGCCTGCCCTCCCTCTCTCATGAGCCTCCGGACTCCCCGCCGGGTCCTGGGCTCACCAGCCTCACTTTTCATCCGTACCAGATTCCTGAGGGACGCCCTCCTTTGGAGGGGCCGCCTTGTGTCGGGTTAGTGGTCTGCTCCATTGGGACCAAGCTAGGGCTGGGTAGTAGGTAGTTGGGCTACTTTTGGCGGATGCTCTGGGTCCTCAAGGATTGTCCAGTCATCTTTTTTGGCACCAAAGACCCCACTCCTTCCCACTTCCAGCTCCCTGCTGGGCCTGTAGGTGGTTGTTTGCTGAGTCAGGCTAGAGAGCTGCCTGCCATGACCCCCACCCCTTCCTCACAAACCACTTTTTAGGAGAGGCGAGGCCCTCTAAGGCGGCCAAGCCACCTTCCATAACTGAAGCCCCTTCCAACTCCCAATTCTCCACCAACATCATCTACAGGGCCCCAGAATAGGCTCCTATTTTTCCCCTAGGGCCCAGGAAGTCCCTGGACTCAGGGGCCCAATCCAGGTGAGTGAGTCAGCGTGGGGTCAGCGTCCAGGGTTAGATAACTTTCCTACAGCAACAATGTGGCGAGTTGTGTGCGAGAGAGCAGGGGGGGGGGGGCTGTAATCCGATCTGGGGCCCCAACGCCAGGCCTAGGGGCCAGGAGAGAGGACTGGGTGAGGTGCATCTTTCCGGGAGCATCAGGTATCCGCTGGGGCCAGGGCAGGGCTGGGGTGGTGGTGGAGAGGTGAGGACATTGGGTCCAGCTCTCCAGAGAGCTGTGGGAAACAGGATGAACAGGCCGTTTCCCTCACTGCTTGATAATGCCCTGTGCCAACAGAGGAGTAAACCCCTACATATGAAAAAAGCCCCCCCCCCCAAATCATAGAAATGCAGGGAAAGTGGTGTGTGTGTGTGTGTGTGTGTGTGTGTGTGTGTAAGATTCACCATGGTTGATAGAGAACTCTGTGTGTTCTAAAGAAAGAGGGTAAATTCTGATTCAGCTTTCCAATGCTGGCAGTGTGGGGATTGCTGGCTGCATCGCATCGGAGGTTTGGGGAATAGGCCACCTGTCCCCTCCCTGCCACAGGCCTGCTCCCCAACTGCTCTGGATTTTCAGGGCCCAATCTTCAGGACCTCTGAGAGAAGTGACCTCCATTCCCCGGGGTGACTGGGTCCCCTCCCCACTGGCCCTCTCTCCTTCAGAGATACCAGGCACTTAGTGTCTGCTTACTCAAGGCTTCCATGGCCCAGATGAGGCAGGCTCAGATCCAAGTGATACCTACTGCCTACACCGTCCTGGGTGTGCAGTGAGCTGACCTCGAGAGCACAGCCTGAGAGATACTGCTTTCTTCTTGGGGCCTTGCCCCCACCATGGGGTTCTGACTTTAGCAAGAGTGGCTGTCCCTATGCCCTGCCCCTCTGTGGGGGACGGGGTGAATATCAGTATAAATTTGATGGTCTAGCACAATGCCGACTCCATTTCACAGATGAGGAGGCTGAGGGTGAGGGATGGGAAAGGGGGCACCCTTCCCCCATCACCCAGTACCTCTCCCCCTGTTGGTTTCCCATCCCCACTCTATGCAACATTGGCTGGCTCGGGACAGCCCAATTGCTAGCCCATTCTCTCCATTCTGAGTCCTTGGGTCTTCTACCCTAATACTGCCAGTGGGACCTATACCAATTCACTTCACACCTTCAAATCTGAGCATTTTCATCCACAGTATCAAAACCAAGATCAGAATACTAATGCAACCAATTCTTTTTTTTGCTTGCTTTGTTTTTTTTTCCCCCTCCAGACAGGGTTTCTCTGTGTAGTTCTGGCTGTTCTGGAACTCACACTGTAGACCAGGCTGGCCTCGAACTCACAGAGATCCACTTGTCTCTGCTTCAAGTATGCTGGGATTCAAGAATGCTGGGATTAAAGGCATGCGCCACCACTGCTTGGCTCAAAAACATTCTTTTGGTAACACCGCGGCTCTTAAAGCTGGCTCCTGTGTTGGACCAAATGGGTTCAAACACAGACTCCAAGTACTTATAAGTTGTGTGTGGTCCTGGACCTTGTCACCTCCCTTTCCCTTCATAAAATAGATGCTTTGAAGATTTAGGAAGTAATTCAGATGCTCCCAGCAGTAACTTATGCTTGCTAAGTGCTGATAAAATACAGTAGCTCCCCACTCCACACGAGGGGCTAGGCACTAGAAGAAAGCAGTGTCTCCCAGGCCATGTTCTTGTGCTAAGTCCACTATACACAGACATCGTGAATGCCTTTGGGTGTGGGCTGGGAGAGAGTGTGCTAAAAGTATATCCAAGAAGGCTCCCCGGAGGAGGCAAGGACCAGAGGTCTGGGAGGGTACTTAGGAGAACTGACCCACAAGTACAAGATCATCAGTAACCCCAGATACCTACCTGTGGGTGCCTACTAGCCCTGTGGGGGAAGCTGCAGCTGAAGCAATTCTTCTGGTTTAGGGGGAGTGTCTTTGGCTCTACCTTCGTGGGGTTCCCTCCTGGGCACAGTTTAGAGCCACAGAACTAACTAACTCTCTCTCTCTCTCTCTCTCTCTCTCTCTCTCTCTGTGTGTGTGTGTGTGTGTGTGTGAGAGAGAGAGAGAGAGAGAGAGAGAGAGAGAGAGAGAGAGAGAGAATTTAACTACTAGTCCTTCTTAGAACTCTCTATGTAGACCAGGCTGGCCTCACAGAGATACACTTGTCTGTGCCTCCTAAATGCTGGGATTATAGGCCAATGCCAGCAAATCCCCGCTAAGAACTTCTGGCCCCCTGCCGTGGTTGCCTCAGAGTAGGACGTGGAGGGGGACAGTTTGGGAGTCATAGCTTCCCCTTGCTCCCCGGTTCTCAGAGAATGGGAGCCACCCCGAGGAGGTGAGCCCAGAGGAGCAGCCAGAGGAGGCGGGAGCCGACGCGAGTGCAGAGGAGGAGCAGCCCCGGGAGGAGGAGGAGGAGGAGGAAGAGGCCGAGGCGGTCGAGTACCTGGCCCAGTTGCCGGAGCCGCTGCTGCTGCGCGTGCTGGCCGAGCTGCCAGCCTCGGAGCTGGTGCAGGCCTGCCGCCTGGTGTGCCTGCGCTGGAAGGAGCTGGTGGACGGCGCCCCACTGTGGCTGCTCAAGTGCCAGCAGGAGGGGCTGGTGCCCGAGGGCTGCGCAGATGATGAGCGGGACCACTGGCAACAGTTCTACTTTCTGAGCAAGAGGAGGCGCAACCTGCTGCGTAACCCGTGCGGGGAAGGTGAGGGCCACACACCGGAGTGCTCATTGCCCCCTCTAGAAAACGGCCCTTGGTGCCAGCCCACTTAAAGTTTAAATGAGATGAAACACGGTGTAATATCCGGCCCAGAACAATCCTCTGCTCCCTGGAGAGCCTTCCTAGGGTATCCACTCTCAGTGAACTGCGGATGGACAGGCCCAGTGGACTCTGGGTTCGGGGACGGGGTAGAATGAGGAAGCGCCTACAGTCCCATCGTTCATCCTCTGCCCACTGAGACCTTGAGAAGTACCCACACCCATTCTGCCTCCCACTACCAAGGCAAGAGCCAGCCCTGCCACAGCCTCAAGTAGGGGCCCTGTGACCAGGGTGGGGCTCTTGTGTCCCCACAGAGGACTTGGAGGGCTGGTGTGACGTGGAGCACGGTGGGGACGGCTGGAGGGTGGAGGAACTGCCCGGAGACAGTGGGGTGGAATTTACCCAAGATGACAGCGTTAAGAAGTACTTCGCCTCCTCCTTCGAGTAAGAAGAAGGGGCAAGGGGGGGAGAGGAAGGGGATAGCAGGGGCCTGCGGGATCCTGATGCCTCTTCCCCCAGGTGGTGTCGCAAAGCGCAGGTCATTGATCTGCAGGCCGAGGGCTACTGGGAGGAGCTGCTGGACACCACCCAGCCCGCCATCGTGGTGAAAGACTGGTGAGCGGCTGTGGAGGGGCGTGGTCAGGACTAAAGGGAAGGGAGAATGGTCGTGTGCCACACTTCTGTGTTGCGGCCACGTGACCCACAGGTCCACACGTGACCACAACGTGTAGAAAGCTATTTCCTGCCTTGAGTTTAAAATGTTAGCGAATGTGTGCGCGCTTGCTCTCGCTTAAGGCAAGGCTTACACCCTACCTGTATACACATATCCATATACAGTCCCATTTCTGTGAGTGTGACCGTCCTGACAATACGTACCCCCTAGCATGGCTTTGGTTCCAAAGTTGGGTCTGGCTCATTAGTCCCTATCTTTGGCTCTGAGGCTCAGATCCCTCTTCTCTGTGGCCGCAGCTTCCTTATTTGTGCAATGGGAACACTGTGTGTGTGTGTGTGGGGGGGGGGGGAGACACTGGCCAGGCATGGATGCTGGACTGGCCAGAAGAGATCTCTGGCAGAGTGAGGCTCAGCAGATGAGGCCTGCACCCCGCCACTCCCCTGCAGGTACTCGGGCCGCACGGATGCCGGCAGCCTGTACGAGCTCACCGTGAGGCTGCTGTCGGAGCACGAAGATGTGCTGGCGGAGTTCAACACCGGGCAGGTGGCAGTGCCGGAGGAAGGCGGCTGGATGGAGGTGATCCTGCAGAGTCGGGGGCGGGGCGGAGGCGAGGACATCCTGGGTGGAAGCTCCGCCCACAGATCTCCGGCGCCGAGAGGGTGGTCCCGGGCTCGTGGAGCCAGCGCCAAGTTCAGGCAGCAATCAGAGCTAGGGCCGGGGCGCTGCGCCCTCGTGGGGTGACAGGAACAGCCGTAGAACTCTGAGACTGACGCAATCCCCTTCATCCCCAGATCTCCCACACCTTCACCGACTACGGGCCAGGCGTCCGCTTTGTCCGCTTCGAGCACGGAGGGCAGGACTCGGTCTACTGGAAGGGCTGGTTCGGGGCCCGGGTGACCAACAGTAGCGTGTGGGTGGAACCCTGAGCGACCCCTACCCCCAGCCGCCCTCTAGGGGCAGAAGCCTGGGGTAGAAAGGCCTTAATTTAGTTGGTAGCATCCTCACCTGCCTCATCCACGCCTTGCACCTGCCTCTCCCCCGCCCCTTCCTCCAGCCTGGTCCCTGCGGGAGAGAAGGATTTGTTGCTTTATTGTGGGATGGCTTCCATTTGCATTTCCACGGCAGTCGCTTCTAGAATGTACGATCCGAGGGGGGCATGGGGCTGCTGCAGGATCCCGAGCATCTAGCATTGTGCCTGCCTCAAAGTGGGCACGCAATAAATATTTGTCCAAAGAAGGAGATAATGGAAGTGCAGATGAATGGACGTCTCCCCGTCTCCACCGCTGTCTCCCGAGGGCCTCTGGCCTGGCCTGGAAAAGTACTTGGTGACAGTCCAGACGCTCGGGTTTCCAGGGGCTCTTGGGTTGGTATGGGGCCAGCTGGGCCTGGGCAGCCAGCGGACAAAGGCTAGGATTGTGAGACCAAGGAGGGACTGGCTGAGCCTGGCGCCTGAGGACATCCTAGCTGCCCAGAATCCACAACAGGGCTTGGTAAGGGAGTGTGGGGTGCTTGCCCTGTAGACCCCTCTTGGCTCAGAAGTTAGGCTGTGACTTACTGCGTTGTCCTCATCCCTCTCTGGAGCGGTTTTGTGGGGGCCCCACCAGATTTGGTTACTTGGTTACTCTCTCTCTCTCTCTCTCTCTCTCTCTCTCTCTCTCTCTCTCTCTGTGTGTGTGTGTGTGTGTGTGTGTGTGTGTGTGTGTGTGTGTGTGTGCTTGGCTACTCTTTTCATTCCTGCTTCGCATTAAACTTCCTGGACAGGTCTTGTCTAGAAGCTGGCTCCATGCTGGGTGGCAGGCAGTGGGAAGGGTGTGTCAGGCTGTGTGTGTGTGTGTGTTTAGGCTGCTTGCTTTCTGGCATCTCAGCCCCTTTTGAGAAGGCTCTGTGACTGACTGGGGGGTGACAGTTCTTGTCACCATGTTCTGCGTTCAGTCCAAGTTTTAATGCCACCTACTGGTGAGGTGGGGCAGCCGCCAAGCTGGGCCAACCCTTGGTGTCTCCATTCTGACACCTATTCCTTCCTCCAAAATCCCGGGGCTGTAACCCAGAGCTTCATGGGCCTTGAAGTGAAAACATTCTGTCCCTTGAAGAGTCAGCAGACTGCCACAGCAGTGAACCCTGGCATGTCTTTAGGCCTCCTGTCTAATTGCTGCAAAGTCTCTGCCATGGGGCTTTGTCAGTCAGACAGGGAAGACACACTTTGACCCCACGACGACATGTGTGTGTCTGCCACATGTGTTCCGGTGCCCAAAGAAGAAGGCCTTAGATTGCCTGGATTGGAATTACAGGCGTTTGTGAGCTGCCCAACGTGGGTGCTGGGGTCTGAGCGTGGGTCCCCTGGAAGGACAGTCAGCGCGTGCTCTTAACCTCTGAGCCGTCTCTCCAGTCCTATACCGCTCTCTCCAGCTCTCCCACTCAGCCCAGCCCTTTCTAGGGGATTCCCAAGTCTGTGGGGAAGGCAGGGCTCACCCTACCACAGTTGCTAATCACAAGGGAAGCAGTTGGTGACCTTGGGCCCGACGTTAGTGGAAGGGGACGGGAACTCCTGAGCTTCTGGGATGAAATGGATAAGCAGGGAGGAGTTTTAGGACTGTGTGTGTGTGTGTGTGTGTGTGTGTGTGTGTGTGTGTGTAGCTTACCCAGCTCAAAGGAGGGAGCCCAAAGCTCTGATGCTGGGTTGTCTGCCTTCAGGTCAAAATGGCTTCTCAAGGAGCAGAAACCCACAGGAGAGACCCCAAGCTGGAATGACAGTTAAATTCAGTAGTTCAGGGAGACTAGCTGCCTACTGAGATGTGGATTCAGGTGGGGGCCAGGCATGCCTGACTCATGGGGCACAGGGCACTTGATGTCCACTCAGAGATGAGCAGAGATTGTCATCGTGAAGAAGCAGAGCCAGGGGAGGCCCTGGTGTGTCTGGTGGTGAACCCCTACTTTATCCCTTCTGTGCTGCAGAAGGAACCCACAGCCTCCTGCACGCTGGACGAGCGCTCTAACCACTGAATTACACCCCAATCCTCTTGACACTTCTTAATTTTGAGACCGAGTTTTCCTAGTTGCTCTGACTGGCCTTGAACTCATTCTGTAACCCAGGCTAACAATGAACCCACTATGTAGCCCAGGCTGCCCTTGAATTTGTTATCCTTCTGCCTCAGCCTTCCTAGTAGCTAGGATTACAGGCCTACAAAATGTGTGTTCCTGACCCGAGACACACGGCTTCCCTGGATCCTGGGAGAGACAGGGAGAGGAGAAATTGGGGAGAGGAGGAGGCTCGATCCCCACATTCACTGACTGAAACTGTGACTCCCAAACTGCCCTCCTCCATGTCCTGCTCTGAGGCGACCACGGTGGGAGGGGGGCTTGCTGGCATTGGCCTATAATCCCAGCACTGACAGACAAGTGCATATCCGTGAGTGTGAGGCCAGCTTGGTCTACGTAGAGAGTTAGTTAAATCCAGTCAAGCAGGCAGCCTCTGCTGGGATACACACTGGAGGAGAAGCACGGTCACAAACGATCAGATGAAGGCAGCTGCCAACACTAGGTGGCGCTCTCCCCACACACCCGGCACCTTTAAGAGCTTGGCCTGTGTCACATACTGAGTTATAACAACCTCATATGTGGGTACCTATGTGGGGTGCCTCATATGTGGGGTGGGTAATTAGTTTCTCTTAATGTCCGGGCATGGTGGTGTATATCTTTAATCTGAACACTCTGGAGGCAGAGGCAGGTAGATCTCTGTGAGTCTGATCTACATAGTGAGTTCTAGGACAGCCTGGGCTATGCAGTGAGATTCTGTCTTAAAACAATAAACAAAACCAAAAAACCCCAAACAAACAAACAAAATAAAAAAAAAATCCTCCTATACAAAAATCCAAATCAAAATTAATAATATCAAAAGATAAAATTTAAAGATTAATTTTTGGTTTTTTTTATGTATAAGAGTGTATGTCTTTGTGTGTAAGTCGCATGCATGTGCGTGCCCCAGGAGAGCACCAGATCTCCTGGGAGTGAAGTTACCTGTAGTCATGAGCTTCCTGACATGGGTTCTGGAAACTGAACTTGGGTTCTCTGGGAGAACAGCGAGTGTTCTTAAGTGCTGAGCCACTGCTCCTGCCTCAATTGTTTCTATATTTTATGAGTGAGGAAATTGAAGCACATACAAATTAGACACCTTTTCCAAGGCCACACAACCCCCTGGTCACACAATCTCCTGGTCACACAGCCTCCTGGTCACACAGTCTCCTGGTCACACAATCTCCTGGTCACACAGCCCCCTGGTCACACAGCCCCTGGCTACACAATCTCCTGGTCACACAGCCCCCTGGTCACACAGTCTCCTGGTCACACAGCCTCCTGGTCACACAGCCTCCTGGTCACACAGCCTCCTGGTCACACAGTCTCCTGGTCACACAGTCTCCTGGTCACACAATCTCCTGGTCACACAATCTCCTGGTCACACAGCCTCCTGGTCACACAGCCTCCTGGCTACACAATCTCCTGGTCACACAGCCCCCTGGTCACACAGTCTCCTGGTCACACAGCCTCCTGGTCACACAGCCTCCTGGTCACACAGCCTCCTGGTCACACAATCTCCTGGTCACACAGTCTCCTGGTCACACAATCTCCTGGTCACACAGCCTCCTGGTCACACAGCCTCCTGGTCACACAGCCTCCTGGTCACACAATCTCCTGGTCACACAATCTCCTGGTCACACAGCCCCCTGGTCACACAGCCCCCTGGTCCTTGTAGAAATAGAATTCTGCTCAGCTGCGTGGGCATTGATTGCTATGGTACTGTCAACAAAACTAGATGGAGGGTGGTAATGTCACTTGTTCAAGGTGCTCAGGAGGGGTCTCTGTGAAGCGACCCTTGAAGACGATGAAGAGGACCCAGCTATACGGAGCTCTGGGAGAAGAACATCACAGCACTGGCAAATGCAAAGGCCCTGAGGTTGGGAATGAACTTGTCTACACACTAGGAAAGAAGCCAGCATGCCTGGAGTGTTGGCACATAGTTTGATGAGCATAGAGATGTAGGTGGTGACCCAGAGAGTCTCCTGAGGGCTCACTGTGTGGCCTGTGGGGAGAGGGAGTTGCTGGGAATGTGGTGGGGGGAATCAGACACTGGCAGTTTCCAATCTTGCCTGTAAAATCATGTTTCCAGAGAACGCTGGATGAGAGGATGGGAACAGTGAAGGTGAGCGGTTCTGTTGTCACCAGCAGTGTCTGCAGTGACACCGGGTGCATGCTGAGGACTCCCGGGAAGAGCCCAGGCTCATCCTGGCTCACTAGCCCCTTCTGGGAGACCCCCATGCATCCAGTGACTGTTCCATTGCTGTGACAGAGTACCCGACCAAAGCAACTTAAGGGAAGGAAGGGTTTATCATGACTCACAGTGTGAGGGTGCAGTCCACCAAGGCATGGAGCAATCCAGCATGGAGGCAGGAGGTGGAGTTGCCCACGTGTGGGATGGACTGCCCACGTGTGGGATGGGGCTGCCACGTGTGGGATGGACTGCCCACGTGTGGGGTGGACTGCCCACATGTGGGATGGGGCTGCCACGTGTGGGATGGACTGCCCACGTGTGGGATGGGGCTGCCATGTGTGGGATGGAGCTGCTATGTGTGGGATGGGCTGCCATGTGTGGGGCGGGGCTGCCACGTGTGGGGCGGGGCCACCCACATTAGGTCTTCCCATCTTGTTTAGCCCAGGCTAGACTCTCCCTCTCACAGACAAGCCCAGAGACTTGTCTCCTAGGAGCTGTCAAGCTGACAGTGTTAACCTTTGCCTCTTGTTGCTGGTGGGAGAGGCTGTGGACTGGCTACTCACGTGGTCAGAGGATGGGGAAGCTGTTTCCAGCTCCCCGAGTGGTCCAAGTCAGCACCATATAGAATCAGACATGGGCTCCTATTGGAGGTCAGGGAGGAGCTGGGGCTGAAATGGACATGGTAGGGATGGAGATTTCAGCGTTCTGGCATGGGACATAGCCCAGGCCGATCGAATGAGTCTTCAATTCAGGTTCTGAAACATTTTAATTATGGGGGGGGCATGTGATGTAAAATGAATTTCCTTGTAGATTCCTGGTGATTGCCTCTTTTTAGACACTTTGTAATGGAAAAATCACTTTTTATTAATTAACTCTATGTGTATCGGTGTTTTGTCTGCATGTATGTCCTGGTGTCAAGAAGGCCTGAAGACGTTGGATCTCCTGGAATTGTAGTTACAGAGTTGTGAGCTGCTCTGTGGGTGCTGAGAACTAAACCCAGGTCCTTTGGAAGAGCAGTCCATGCTCTTAACCGCGGAGCCGGAAACAGTCCTCTTTCCTTTCCTAATTGATTTGTCTTGTAAATACGGTTTTCGTTGAGGGAAGGAAAGGGCAGTTCCTCTTACAACCACCAGATGGCAGCATCGCATCATCAAGGCAGTGCTCAGCTCGGCAGCCTCAGACCCGGGGATTTGAATCCAAACCCCAGGCAGGCTCCTGGCTGAGAGTTGAGTCTCCATCCTCGAGGGTGGGCTGTGCTTTGAAGAGGCTCAACCCAGGGGTCTCTCCACAACCCCGCCCCCTGACCCCCGTTTTAGACAGACTCTCGATGCCTGAGGCTGATCTTGAATGTCTGAGTCTCCAGTCTCCACTCTCCGGATCCCAGTATTGTAGGTATGCCACCGTGCCCAGTTTAGGTGGGATCGAAGCGGGGCTCCACACATGATGGGAAAACGCTCTACCGGCTGAGCCGTTTCTGAGGCTCGGTCATCAGAGGCCCAAGCTTTCCAGGACCCAGAAGGGCTTGGGGGTCGTCTTTTGGGGCTCCTCTACTTCTGCACCCCAGGAGAGCCCCGGGCCTGCACAGGATACCCAGCCAGGTCCGATCTAATCTCCTGTGAGTAATGACTCCGCTATTCCCTCTTCCCCTAAATTAAACCTAATCTTGTGTTGACTCTGCTGAACAGGGAGAATAGTGCAGAAGATTAAGACGAGATGGTAGTCATTCTCTTCCAACAAAAGCCAATTAATTGCTGGTAGGATTATCTCGCTGAGTTAGAGCTGCCTTCAGCCTCGCAGACAACTAGGGCGCTTCATCTTAGGTCTGTGCTGACGCAGCGGGAAAGATTCTGGGGAGACATAAGGAGGAACTGCCTGGATGAGGAAGGGGCTGTGAAGGGGGTGGAACTAGTCGTGTGGCAGGGCATCTTAGGTCTGTGCTGATGCAGCAGGAAAGATTCTGGGGAGACATAAGGAGGAACTGCCTGGATGAGGAAGGGGCTGTGAAGGGGGTGGAACTAGTCATGTGGCAGGGCTGTAAGTCCAGGTGGAACCCTGTGGAGCCCTCCTCCGTTTCCCAAACGTGCACCCCGTATTTGCTTTCTGAGACCCTGCCACGTGGGCCATCTTCAGTCAGTGAATGTGGGGATCGAGCCTCCTCCTCTCCCCAATTTCTCCTCTCCCTGTCTCTCCCAGGATCCAGGGAAGCCATGTGTCTAGGGTCAGGAACACACATTTTGTAGGCCTGTAATCCTAGCTACTAGGAAGGCTGAGGCAGAAGGATAACAAATTCAAGGGCAGCCTGGGCTACATAGTGGGTTCATTGTTAGCCTGGGCTACAGAATGAGTTCAAGGCCAGTCAGTGCAACTAGGAAAACTCGGTCTCAAAATTAAAAAGTGTCAAGAGGGTTGGGGGTGTAATTCAGTGGTTAGAGCGCTCGTCCAGCATTAGGGAGGCTGTGGGATGGGGTGTAGTTCAGTGGTTAGAGAGCTCGTCCAGCGTGGGGGAGACTGTGGGTTCCATCTGCAACACAGAGGGAAAAAAATAGGGATTCACCATCAGACACACCAGGGCCTCCCCGGGCATTGCTTCTTCTCTACAAAGAAGCAATCTGGGATTTCCAGGGTTCTGCCCTGATGTTTCCCAGCCTGGCCTGAGGTCTCTGTACCCCAGACACTGTGAACTGTGGAAACAGAGGGCCGTAGAGGGGGAAGAAGAGGCTGCCCACACTCACAGGTCTGAGATACTTCCTTACATGGCCCTCCTAGAGACTGCTCTTGGTTATCCTGATGTGTACAGGCACAAGCTGGGGTTCAGGGGGGTCCCCACACTGTATCCTGTAGGGCCCTGGGGGTCCAAGGGTTCCCCTGCAGGCCTGTGTACACGCGTCTTGTGGATGAATGAAGTGCTATTTCCAGTAGGTGGGAGGCCATGGCAGTCTGGTCCCTTCTTTCTGGCTCTCAGATGTGGAGCCAGGGTGTCAGTGGGATGTGTGGTTCCCCATCACAGCCCTGCTCCTCACCTTGTCCTCCTGCTCTGTGGGAAGCCTACTGCCTCATCCGGAGAGCTCAGCTTCAGTGACTTTGATCTGTGAGTCAGTGCTATTTTCCGAACCCAACAAAAGTGTCCCCAAAGTGCAGTTTAGCAGTCCAGGCTATGTCGCAGCTGTGTGGTCAGCGCGCTAAGCACCGTTCATCTCTGGCCATAGTTAATCCTCTCCTCTCATCCCACTGGGAGGCTCAGAGAGGGGCAGCCTGGCTAAGTATCACACAGCCTACAGCAAGGTACTGGACTCGGGGATCCCAATCCCACAGAGGACGGGGAGCTTTGCCAAGAGTCACTTAGGCCAAGGGGTTTCCCATGTCCCACAGACTATGCTTAGGCCTGGCCTGGGGCATACACCTGTTCATGTGAACCCATTTAACACCTGAGCATTAATTAAGCCCCCTCTGTGTGCCAGGCACCTTGCTATGCTCCCAGGAGACAGCCATGAGACAAAGGGCCCTTGCTCCCAGAAGCTCAGACTGATGTGGAGACTTTTTTATTTTTAAAAGGGAATTACTACCCACAAGTGACAGAGACATGTCCTCTGTCAAATGGGTTGTCAAAAGCCCCAAGCAGTTCTTCTTTGGAGGGCGCTTAGCTGGAGGGGCACAAGAAAGAGTAGAATACAAGTCTGTAAAATAGCTGTGGGACAGTGGACAGACCGTGCGCGGACAGCCTCTTTAGTTTGGATGCTCAGTCAGGGAGGGCTACCTGGAGGAGAAGGTAAGTGGACCCTTGGCTTCCGAATGGCAGAGACAAAGAGGTTCCCTGTTAGAGAACCTGAACTCCTGGTTGTTTCCTGGCCGCAGGGTCTTTCTGATTCACCAGTGTTCTATGGCGGAACAGGGACCCTTGTGGGTTTACTGTCCTTAGATAGTGATTGAGTGTGGGAGGAGGTGGCCTCAGGCAGTGGGAGCTGTGTGAGGAGAAGGGCCTTGTCGGGAGACCCTCAAAGTAAGAACCCTAAAGACAGACATCTCAGGAAAAAAAAAAAAAAGCAAAAGAACAAAACCGAAAAACAAGGAAGAAGGAATCGGGAGGGGAAAATGATTTTCTGGGCTGGCGTTTCCAGGGGGATTAAATCTTCTTTCTCGTCACCACCGAGTGGAATAATCCAATCTATGAGGCGGAAGCCCCCTCCTCTTTATTGCAGCGTCTTTGACCTAAGCATATCTGGCTGCGCTTGAAACCAGACCATCCCGGGGAGGGAGAGCCGGAGGGAGGGAGCGCCAGCCCCCGGACCAATTACTCTGCTCGCCGACACCAGAAAAATGAATTATTCCCCGAAAGCAGCCTCCTCAGCTGATGAATTCTGCACTGCAGTGCTGCGGAGTTCTCCCAAATTGAATCGAAGCTTTGAGAGATGTTTAAAACCAGGTGGAGTGTGTTTCGGTGGAGAGGGGGCTCTGACAGCCTAGCGGGGGCTTCCGCTGCTGGCAGGGGTCCTGGGAGGGAGCGAGGTAGAGCCCATCTTCCTGCTCCAGAGGTCCCTGTGCTCCACTGGGGCGAAATGCTTTGTTCCCAGCCCGAGGCTCAGAGAGGCCAGGTTGTCTGTCTGAGGCCACACAGTGAGCGGGTAACCATGGCAACCTGGTACCTTTCCGTCCCTGTCCTCTGGGCCTTTGCTAGAAACGCCTCCTCAACGCTCTCCCTCCCTGGGAAGCCCAGATTGAACGCGCTGGCTCTGAGCAAGCGCTTCATATTCTGAATCACTGAATCTATAGCTGTGTGACCCGGAGCACGGAGCTCCATCTCTCTGGGCCTCCGCTGCCTGGCCCCGCTCCCAATGAGGCTAACTAAAATCCGGGATTGCCACCCTGACAGCTACAAATGACAGAAACATTTGTCACTCCAAGTGGCCAAGTAAAGCAAACTTGGCATTTCAGTCAGAGTCCCCTAAAGGCACGGAACTGATGGGGGGGCATCTGCACTAGGTCGGCTTTCAGACTGTGCTCTGGGTAGTCCGCCAATGGCCGCCTCGCCGTGAGAAGGCTGAGCGTCCAGTAGTTGTTCAGTCCGCCCACGAGGCTGGGTGTCTCAGCCCTCCCACTCTGGCGCTGGCGTCCTGGAGGATTCCTGGAGACCTATGGGTCACTAGTCTGCTTTGAAGCCACGAGGAAGTTGCCTCTAACACCGATGAAGGAATGCCTCGGCCACAGAATAGATGAACTTGCCAGCCAGAGTGAGGGCAAGCAGGCTAAAGGCAAAGAATTCTTCCACGTCCTTTAAGGGGGGATGCTACCTCGGAAGGCATGGCTCATATTTAGGATGTGTCTTTCTGCTTCAAATACTCTGATTAAGAAAATCCGTCACAGGAGTGACCGGAAGCTTGGGTTCTAATTGGTTCCAAATGTAGTCAGGTTGGCCACCAAGGTTAGCTATCACACTTGAGTTCACGTAATGAAGGAGTGGCTGGAATATTTCTTTATTCTTTCTTTCTTTCTTTCTTTATTAATTATTTGTGTGTGTGTGTGTGTGTGTGTGTGTGTGTGTGCATGTGGGGAGTATGGACATCAGCTGTCTCTGGGGCCAGGAAGGATAAAATGTAAGTGAGCAGAGCCAGGGGGAACAAGGCCTCTGGGTTTCTCAGGTCCAGCCTGTTCGTCAGGGACACCCACCTTCCGGGCCAGAGAGATTAAAGTTTGGTTTTCTGAGAGGTGACCCAGCAAAGAATTCTCCAGCTCCACATGGTCCTGATCATGGGAGTCTTGGGGAGACTGTGTATCTCCCCGAGTCTGTCTGTGAAATAGACAACTGGGTAGCACGGTTAATAAAAACCCAGAGACAGAAATTGGGGTTCAACCTGAAGGTCAGAAAAGCAGAACAGCCAGCCACTGTCTCTTACCTCTACCTCAGTCTGAAATGGCGATCCTGCCTCCAGGAATCTCAGAATGAGACTGTGTCTGAGAGCTGTCTCCTCCCATTTTATATTCCTCCCTAGTACTGGGATTAAAGGCATACACTGCCTGGTTTCTGTGGCAAACTAGTGTGCCTACTGGGATTAAAGGTGTGTGTCACCACTGCCTGGTCAGTAAGGCTGATCAGCGTGGCTGTTTTACTCTCTGATCTTCAGGCAAGCTCTATTTATTAAAATACAAATGAAATGTCACTCCATCAAGTGGGCATGACAGGAAGTGCTGGGTAGCCCCTGGTCTGGCTGGTGCCCAATCTTAAGAGTGTTTACCCCAGAGACTCAGAGGAAGAGGGTGCTCAGCCTGGACCCATGAGAGACAGAACTGGGGGCACCCAGGACTTGTTGGGGGACCACAGGACTTTGAGGAGAGGCCGGCAGGGCATGTGGGTTCTCACACTGACATGAGCCAGCACCAACGCTGGGCATTATTAACACCTGCTCCCAGTGAACTGGTCCCTCTGAGTTCTGGCTTCCACGGTAGCCTCTGTGTAGGGCTCTTCATGGGGTCTCAGCATTAGTCTTAAAAACAATATGTATTATAGGCATGAATATTGGGTGTGAGTGTGTGTGTGCACGTAATGCACGTAACAGAGTATGCATGTGGGGGTCAAAGGGCAACTTTCAGGAATCAGTTCTTTCCTTCTACCGAAGCTTCTGGAAATCGAACTCAGATTTGTGTGGCAGGGGTACCGCCCTCTCCTCATTTGCATAGACAGGAGAGAACTGAGATTCAATGGGGAAGGCAGGGTTTACACACACACCATCATACAGCTGATTAGTGCAAAGCCATACTTCCATCCGAGTTACTCCAATCTGATGGGGGAGGCATGGTTTCCACACCCTGTGGGCGCTGAGCCCCTGAAGCTGCTCTGGTCCCTCTGGGAGGTTGGATCTGTGTTCATGCCTGAGGCCCCCAGAACTCCTGGGTAGCAGGCACAAAGGTAGAGCAGAGGGAGGGAGGGATCACAGCGTGACTGTTCACAGGAAGCCACATGAGTGCCCACGGGGGCAAGAACATCCGATGGTCGTGTCCCCATTTCCAGCTTCTAGAAAGAGACCTAGAATTCACTATTGGTCTTTCCCCGCCCCTTTAAGCACTTAAAGAACAGACCAGAACTGATAGCTAAATTAAACCTGCTGAGAGCGCCTGTTTAATTGAAAATGCCATCTGTAATTTAAATGTCAGAATCGGGGATGGTTATTGCGGCCGCCTTGAAGGCTGGGGCTCATTTCACAGTTTCAAAACAGACCAAGAGAAACAGCAAATGGACCATGGCCTGCGGCATTGTGGACCGATTAATAACTTCTCTGGTCCTGCCGAGCTCTGGCTTCCACGGCAGCCCTCACGTACCGAGTTTCTGGATGGGGGCTGGGATCTTGAACCGTGGGTGCAGAGCTCGGCCCCTGTCTCACCCCCACACACTTCTGCTTCCCCTTCACCCAGCTTCAGGGCAGCCTGGACAGACTGCAGGGCTCTCCTTGTTCCCTCAGAGAGTCGCTTTTGCTTTCCTAGAATGACAACCCTGCCTCCTGGCCTGACGTTCTTCTTTATGGCGTCCCACACAGCCACGATTCCTATGGCCAAAGACAATCGGAGGAACTCATCCACTTGGGATTTCCCTCTTCCAGGTCGTCCCTCCCTTCATATTCTCTGACTGTTAGAGGAAGCTGTGGATCAACAGACAGACTTCGGAGGGAGGCTGGCCATGGGCAACATGCTGCTTCCTGCTGATTTTGCAGGGAATTTGGACGTGGGGTCTTCAGGGTTCCCCAAGTTCAGGGCTCTGTTTTTTATGAAGTCTTCACACACTAGTCCCCAGAACCCCCATTTCTTAATGAGGTTTCTAGACAACTGGAAAGCTCACCAGCCCCTAGACCACAGCCTTGCTTGCCCCTGTGTCTGGAAGCTTGGTCAAGCGCTAATCTGTGGGGACTTCTGGGGTATGGGAAGACATGAAGCTGTCCTGGAAGTCAGTGGAATCAAGAGTCACCTTGTTCCCAATGCCTGTCACCTGGAGTATGGGAGGTGTCTTGAAGGTAGGGATTATTTTGAGAGTGGGTGGAAAGAAAAAAAAACAAAAGCAAAAAACGAAGCTACGCTTGATGCTAGGTGCTGGAAACTGGGGTGACAGTTGAGTTCTGAGTCACAGTGGCTGCTGGGATGAAAAGTGGAGAGATTAGGGGTACAATGAGGCAGAGAGAGCTAAGAAATCCAGTCCTCTCCACCCCCATCTTCCTTTCCTCCTCCTTCTGAAACAGGGTCTCATGTAGCTTACATTGGCTTCAAACTCTCCGTATATCCAAGGATTGCCCAGAACTCCCGATCCTCCTGCCTCCAGCTCCCAGCACTGGGATTACAGGCACACACCACCATTCCTGGTTTATGGATTGCTGGGGATCTAATCAGGACTTCACGTGTGTTGGGCAACTCTACTAGCTCTGTCCCAGGCACCTTTCTTCATTCTTTATTCTTCCAGCAGGTAATCTTTGAAGGGCTATTGTGCACTAGGCAGATAGGAAAGGGTTAAGGTTGGGAGGCATCAGTATTGTCACCAGTGGGTTTGGCTCCTATGCACCTCAGTCTGGAAGGGCCAGGTAAATACAAGAGTTGGGATCTGAAAGGGCAGAAGGAAGGTTCTGGAAAGAACGGTGCCTGGAGGACTGTGAGATGCCAGGTTTGCTGTGTGCCTCTCCGCGTGCTTCACCTGTGAGCTGATTCTGTCCCTGTCTCTCCTCCCGACCATGTGATCCCACACAGTGGCCACCACCAGAAGCCCCGACTAGCTGCCTCAGGGAGCAATCTCTTGCCCTGATTAATTTTCTGTCACCTCAGAGCGGAGTGCTGAGGCCTCTGTCCCAGGGAAGGATGTGGGGAGCTGAGATGGGCAAGGCGAGGGAAGGAAGCCTGGCATTTATTCCTGGGCCTTTGCTGTCATGAATCACAGGAAGCTGTAGACGCTTCTGAGGTTTCCAAGGGGTAGCTCGCTGGGCGACATGTTCCGGGGTCGAGTCATGATTCAGGCTGCCTGCCACGGACATGTGGGCATGTCGTGCCCTGGGGCTGCCGGGAGCTGGGCACAGCCACCTTATGCTTCCAGGGTGCAGCAATTCCTCATTTATCTGGGAAGCACTCGCTGAGCTCCAGTTGACTCTGCTGTGCCTGGGGCTGGGGGCTGGGTACAGTGGAGAGCCAGCCCAGCCTGGTCCCTGTCCTCAGAGGCCTCCAAGTCCTCTCCTACCTTCTCCTAACCCTGTAGGTGAGATTGCCCTGGGCACTGGCTGAGGGCAGGTCAAGTCTTAGATCTGTCCTGCCCTTCTCCCTCTTATCCCTGTTCTGTCAGCCTCTGTCCAGATGGCAAGCAAGATATTCAGGGGCCGGGGATGTAGCTCAGTTTGGGGAGTGTTTGCCTAATATACACAAGGCCCTGGATTCAATCCTCAGAGTCCTATAAAACTGGGTGCCCACCTGTAGTCCCTGCCCTTGGTGGGTGGAGGCAGGAGAGTCAAAGGTTCTAGGCCATCCTCAGGTTATCAACTACACATGAGACCAAGACCAGCTTGGGTCACAGAAAAACCTATTTTAGAAAAAAAAGGGGGGGGGGAGTTCTGAGAAGATGGTTCAGTGGGTAAAAGTACTTGCTTCACAAACACGAGATCATGAGTTTGAATCCCCAGCACACACTTAAAAAACCAGGCATGGTCACATGTAAGCCCAGCACTGTGGGAGGTGGAGACAGGAGGGTCACTGGGGTTTGCTGGCTGCAAACCTAGTTCCAGGGTCAGTGGGAGACCCTCTCTAAAGAGGCTAAGTCAGAGGGTGACAAAGTAGAACCCGTGTCCTCTTTTGCTTCACAAGTGAGTGTGTCCAGACACACATATTTACACGCCCTTGTGCACATATTCCATAAACACACATGCACACAGCAAATGAATGAATGAATGAATGAACAACAAACATTTAAATTCTAAGTGCATTGATAGTTAGAAGTTCTCTGCCAGGACCCTCTTCTCCCAGAACCCTTCTCTGCCAGGACCCTCTTCTCCCAGGGCCCTCCTCTGTTAGGACCCTCCTCTCCTGGGCAGACACAGGAGCCCTTGTCTCCAGAGCACTGATTAAAACCTCTCTGCCTCCCTTCCTATCTCAATCGCTCCCACACTTCCCAGATGAAGAGCTGTGTCCAGGGTTACCCCTCCATCACTAGAGTCTTTCAAGTCTGCCTCACTGATACTAAGTTGGTGGCTTGAAATTGGCCTTTGTGGGAAGATTTAACACTGTGGCAAATGACAGATGCCAGGAACCAGGGAATTTCCACTTTAGGGAGCCAGTCAGGATTTGCCCACAGGTCTGTGCCTGGACCAGGACTCATCTAGAGAGGCAGTCAAGGATGGTATCTCTTCAGAGTATTCCCCAATGCCCCACCTACTGATGAGGGGCTGTTCCCAGTGCTCCCAGGAGGAGCTGGTGCTTCTTCCTCTGCCTGGCCACCTTCAACATCACAGGTGGTTTGAAGACCGGGAATGTGGCTCCCTGCCACCCTTCCCTCCCACACCCAAGTTAACACGGAGATAAGACCTTGCAGCTAATTGAGGTCTCGCTCAAGGTTAACTGGTATTTTTATTGGTGTGAGTGATAGCTCCTTCTGGGTCTGAGGAGGAGGCAGGAATGTGATGATGCTGAGCCAAGAGGGTCCTTCCCAGAGGGAGCCGAGACGCTACGATATAAACTCTATAGCTGCTATCTCTTCCTTCCCTGCTGACATCTCAAGAGCATCCTGGGTATCCTGGGTTTCTCTGCCCACCCCCAACATATTCCCATTGATTTATTTCTGCTTATTCACTTCTTTTTAAAATTATGTGTGTGTGTGTGTGTGTGTGTGTGTGTGTGTGTGCATGTGTGCACATGCATGTAGAAGCCGGAGGACAACCTCAGGTGTCATCACCCTGTTTTTGGAGACAAAGATTCTCACTGGCCTGGACTCACCATGAAAGTGAGCCCCAAAGACCTATCTCTCTTTCTCTGTCTCTCTCTCTCTGTCTTTCTCGATAGGATTACAAGCTACAAGGTTTGGATTTTTAAAATTAAGATTTTATTTACTTATTTAATGTGTATGGGTGTTTGGCTTGCTTGTGTGTCTATTCAACACACATGTATGTACCTGATGTCCATGGAAATCAAAAGAGGGCATTGGCTTTCCTGGAACTGGAGCTACAGATTGCTGATCTACCCCGTGGGTGCTGGGAATTGAACTCAGGTCTTTTGGAAGAGCAATCAGTGCTCTTAATTGCTGAGTAACCTCTCCAGCCAGATTTGTAAGTGGGTGCTGGGGATCCAACTCAGACCTTCATGCTTTGCAGCAAGCCCTTCCTTGACTAAGCCTGCTCTTGCCTGCTCCTCAAGACAGGAAGCAAAGGCCAAAGGCATTGCAAGATGCCCACTCTGCTGCTTCCTGCCCTCAGCGGTACCTCCTCATCCTGCCTTCCTTTCAGCTTATCTATTTACTTATCTGCTTTGAGACTGGGTCCCTCTCTGTGGTCCAGACTGACTTCAAACTTGTGGTTTTCCTGCCTTGGCCTCCATCCTTCTGGAATTATAGGTGTGCCCTCCTCACCTGGTTTTGGATGTGATGTAACTGTGTCCTGCAAAGGTTCAAATGACTGGAAGCTTCATCCCCAGCACTGATTCAGAGGTGTAGAGATTTTTTAACACATGGGACGGAACGAGGCTTTGGGCTGTCAGGACCTCTGAGCTCAGTTCATTCATTATTCAAGGCTGGGTTAGTTCTCAAGAGAAGAAAGCGCTATTGCTTTTTGTTTGTTTGTTTGTTAATTGTTGAAACAAGGGCGGCGGGCTGCGTCCCCGGCACCCGGCCGCCCCCACGGCTAGCTTTACCTGAAATAATTACACGGAAACTGTATTCTTTTAAACACTGCTTGGCCCATTTCTATCTAGCCTCTTCTCGGCTAGTTCTCGCACCTGGACTAGCCCATTTCTAATAATCTGCTGTAGCCCACGAGCTGGCTTACCAGGAATGATCTTAACCTGCCTCTGTCTGGAGTGTGAGAATCATGGCGACTCACTGACTCAGCTTCTTTCTCCCAGCCTTCTGTTCTGTTTACTCCACCCACCTAAGGGTGGGCCTATCAAATGGGCCTAGCAGTTTCTTTATTGCTTAACCAATGAAATCAACAGATTGATATATGACACTCCCACATCAGTTAATGGCTAAGTGAGGTGGTTCACACCTGTAATCCCGGAACTTGGGGAGCTGAGGCAGGAGGATTGCTTTATGGCCTGACCCCAGTTTCTTTCTGACTCAGCACATGGTCTATGCTGCTTCTGCCACTCACCCTCACCAGAGCCTAGCACACGCCACACCGCGCTCTTGGATCTTCAGAACTGTGAGTCAGATAAGCCCCCTTTCACCATGGAGCGCCCAGCCCCAGGAAGAGGATGGACAATCCGTGATCTAGGGAAGACCGTAGCCTTTGCTATTGTTCTCAACTCTGACACCCGGATGGGGTGCTCGAAGGAGGCCAAGGTGAATCAACATTAGCTCCTCAGAACCAGTTTGTTTTTAAAATAAAGATTTATTTGTTTATTATGTATACAGTGTTCAGTCTGCATGTACACCTCCATGTCAGAAGAGGGCACCAGATCTCATTACAGATGGTTGTGAGCCACCATGTGGTTGCTGGGAATTGAACTCAGGACCTCGGGAGGAGCAGCCAGTGCTCTTAACCTCTGAGCCAGCCATCTCTCCTGCCTTGGTTTTTGGTTTTTCAAGATAAAGTTTCACTGTGTAGCTAGAACTTGCTCTATAGACTAGGCAGGCCTCAAACCCAGCAATCCACCTGCCTCTGACCCCCAAGTGCTGGGATTAAAGATGAGCACGGCCACCACCAGGCCAGAATCCTGAGTTTTGTGCCCTCTTTTGATACCTATTAGCTGTGGTTCACAGGGAGGGAACAGAAAGGAGAGCTTGGACCAGCTATGGTAGAAGCAATGGACACCACTTCCCCTGACCCCTAACCTGGCCCTTCTTGGTCTCATTCATTTAAGGACAATGTTCCTATTCCATGTGAAAAAGTTATATCTGTTCTAATAAAAATTTGTAGTTTTTGTTGGAGAAAACTTTGGAGAACTCAAACAGTGTTAGAGTGAAGCCCCCAGCCTCAGCTCAGGCTCTTCCCAGAGTTAGCCCCTCCCATCTGAGCCCAAGACCCGCCCCCTCTGGTAATTATAAGTAACATTAAAACTGCCTCCTGGAGCAAGTTATTACTTCCAAGAATAATAGTCTGTTACTACAAGAAACTAATTAACAGCATGCAATGAGGGGGAAAAATTCAATTAATTAGTGGTTTAATAAGCGCTCCCAATGACTCAGGCCCAGTTTGGGCCTCAGGGTGGGAGAGAGGAGACACTCAAGGGCTGGGTTGGGAATGGGGCGAGTGTGGGGCTCAGTGCCCTGTGGGGCTAGGATGACCCCTGAGGCCCAGCAGAGTCCGGGAGAAGAGTACCCCCTCCGTGTTCAGCCCTGGTTTCTCAGGGTGCAGGGTCCGTCCTGGGCAAAGGCACGCTGGCTCCCTTGTCACTGTGTGGGGTGCACGTAGGGTAGATTGACCCTGTGTGGTGGCTTTGGGGAGATGGGAGAGACTTGTTTTTCTTTGTCCTGGGTGCTAGGGCGCTTGTGCTGGGGCACATGTGTGGAGCTCGGTTTGCAGGGGTTGGTTCTCTCCCTCCACTGTGTGGGTCCTGGGGATTGAACTCAGGTCGTCTGTCTGGGCAGTAAGGGTCCCCATCTGCTAAGCCAACTCCCCGGCCTCTCACTTTGTGCTATAACAGGGTCTCTCACTGAATCTGAGCTCACCGATTAGCTGGACTGGATGACTGCCCTAGGGTCCTTTCTCCCCTCTCAGCACTGGGGTTACAGGTGCATGTGGCATCCTCTATGAATGAGGCCAGGGATTGAACTGAATTGCTTACATACAGCAAACAGTTTACTCTCTGAGCTGTCTCTGTCATCCCTGAATTATTTTAAAACAAAAGTCTTTAGCTGGGCGGTGATGGCTCACACTTGTAATCCCAGCACTCTGGCGGCAGAGGCAGGTGGAACTCAGTGACCGGGCCAGCCTGGATAGCCAGGGCTACACAGAGAAACCCTGTCTCAAAAACAAAACCACAAACAAATCTTCAAAAGTTCTCCCCTCCAGATTGACACTGGTCCTACTAACCTAATAGCCCATCTGTTCCACCCCAGGGCCTTTGCATAGACTCTTCCCCGTGTTGAGAGTTCTTTACGCCTCTCTACCCTCTTTTTTTCATTTAAAAATTATTTTAATTATTTTGTGTCTGAGGGAGAGAGAGAGAGTTAATTATTGTGTGTCTGAGGAGAAGGGGAGAGAGTGAGAGAGAAAGAGAGAGAGAGGTGCTTGTATGCTATGCCTGTGGAGGTCAAAGACAGCAGGTCCCCTGGAGCAGGAGTTACAGACTGTTGTGAGCCACCCAACACGGGTGCGGGGAACCGAACTTGGTTTCTTGGGTTCTCTGGAAGAACAGCTGCCTAACTTAGAAGTTCCTTACAATTCCATTTGCGATTGTATCCCAGTGTGTAATCCTAGGCTAGAATCTGCTATGCACCAGGCTGGCCCTGATTTCACGGAGATCCACCTGCCTCTGCCTCTGCCTCTGCCTCTGCCTCTGAGAGCAGGCACACCCAGCTTTCCCAGCCCTCTCTTCTTCCGAACTCAGCTTGAAGTTGAGATCTTTCTAAATGTCTTCTTTGGTCTTAAGCTTCCACCGGCGCCTCCCCCCATGCCTGACTCGGTCTCTAGGTCTTTCCCCGGTCTCTAGGTCTTTCCCCTCGTGGTCCCTCTGTAATGATTATGTTACCCAGGAAATTGCTCCGTGTCAGCTGTGACTTCCCTTGCCCTGCGGAGCCTGGTATTTAACAGAACTCAATACGTACTCACAGCATCAGAAGATCAGCAGAGGGGTCTGAGTGGTGCTCCCAGGGTGGGAAGAGGACGGTGTTCCTGAGCACAGATGCCCATGGAGGTGTCACAGCTTGCACTTGATGAAGAGTCCTCCCACCTGGCTGCAGCTGACCTGGGGCAGCCGCTAAACTTGGTGCCTGCTGGTGGTTTGCCCCTGCCTGTCTTCTCCAGGCCCTGCGTGCTACCTATCAAAGTAGCTGCTGTGGGCCAGCCGTTTCCAGAGGGAGGCCAACAGGCGCTTATTGAATGTATGGTTTTAATTTATGACAATTCTAATCCCATTACGGGTTCCCTTTTGTCTGTAGGCCGCACAGCGGCGGAGTTTAATTACGGCCAAGCAAGAGTTCCCCGACACAGGGGACTTCGCCTGCCAGCCTCTACCCTCTCCAGTTGTCTGAGGGAGTTTGGTGGCTCTGCAGAGAGCATGTGGCGCGGGGGAGGGGGGGCTCGCTGGCCCCGTGGTGGCGGCATCATAGCGCTTCATGCGGCTCCAGCTACACCCCACAGTGCGCATGGCGACGGCTGCTGGATGACGTTGAGGACCGCGGTGCGTGGCTGTGCTGGTCCAGGCAGCAATGTGCCCCCTGCACAGCTCCTGGGACAGGGGAGGGGCGTCCTGGGATGGCAGGAGAGAGGGCAACTCAGGGGCCTGCTGGGGGAAGGGTTGAAAGGCAGCGGCGAGGGACCCTGAAGTGCTTTCCTAGCAGGTACCAAGCCCTGGGCTCCAACCCAGTGCTGCATGGAACCAGACCCCGAGTTCAAGGCCATTCTCAGCAACGGTGAGGTTTTGGCTAACCTGGATTTTATGATATCCTGCCTTAAAAGAAAATAAAAACAATTCTTCTGAGGTGACCTGTGCCCCCAGTGCCCATTCTAGAAACAGAGTTGGCTTCCAGGATGCCAACGGAGGCAAACTCAAGCCAAGCTCAAGCACGTGGTGATGATGTAACCACACTGCAGAGTGGATTGTAAGGCAGTAGAGTGGAGGGGCCAGGGGTCAGGAGTCAGGCGCTGATCCCAGACTGGCAAGGAGTCTCTGTGTGGTTACAACCTATGTGGGATGCTCCGTTCTCGGATCTTAGGGGCAGAACTCACCGCTGCCTAATTCTGAAGGAGGATGCTTCCAGGATGGAGGCGATGGAGAACTAGGCCCAGAGATTCCCAAGTCCTGTGCCCAGTGAAGGGAAGGGGGCAGACTTGGCCCTAGTGCCCAAGGACAAACAGGAAGAAACAGCCCCTGCCGGTGGTCAGGCAGCCTGTGAGGGACAAAAGTGTGAGAAGAGCCAACAGCATGCAGAGAGACCCAGCATCTAGTGCCCTTCCCACGCTGGGACGAAAGGAAGACCACAGTCCAGGGCGGCTTCCCCACAGGCAGGGTGGCGCCCGGGGGTGGGGTCAGCATTCTGAGGCTGCAGGCTGTGAGGTGAGGGTTAGAACCAGCTGGCTTTGGAGACTCCTGTTGGGCAATTGCTTGTGGCGCTCATGGCTGTGCTGGGACAGCTTCCAGGGAGAGGAGGTTTGAAGGAAGCAGAAGGTGTGTGGGGTTTTGCCAATCTGCAGCTTGAATCCTGGTTCCCTCCAAACCAGATTACATGCGGAGATGCACAAGGGGCAGTGTGGGATGCAGGCTGGAAACCCAGACCCCTGGGAGGGAAAGAGAGTAGCTTACTGAACAAAGCAGACAAGAAGAACAGAAGGTGTGGTAGGGAGTACCCAAGGGAGGAGCCACCCCTTTGCCCCAACCATCATCAGCATGAGAGAATGCTGTTTGTTCTTGCGTTGTCCAATGGGCTCAGTCTCCCCATGTCTACATCTGTAAAATGGGCATAGTAAGAAGGTCTGCTCCATTGACTTGGGGAGCAAGTTTGAGTGGGTAAGTGCAGTGCTTGACACAGTATCTGGCATACAGTAAGTAGCAATTACTTTCATTAGCAATCATTGTGTTTATCATTCTCTAGTGATACCAGAGACTAGCTGTCTTCCCTTCCATAATCAGGGTAGTCAGAGAGGGGTGTGCAGGCATTGCTTTTGGTGTTTTAGGGGTCTTGGGAGTTCCATGAGTGTTTGTTCACAGTCTGGATGGTGGCTGCACCAGGGACGTGTTTTGATCTGCACAGGAAGCAGACGCTGGAAGTGTGGCGGAATCGTCTGGAATCACCTCTTCCCAGAGACACACACTGGCAGAGAAGATTAGTCAGGCTTCACTGGGCTGGGAGATGGAAGCCAGGAGTCACGTGGTGTGGGGTGCAACCAAGTCAGTAGGAGGAGGGGCTCACTGTAAACTTGAGATTTGGGATTATGTTCAAGGGCAGAAAACGGAGAAACAAGGGGGTGAGACAGGGACACGGCCCAGTCACCCCCTGCATTCATGAATCACACTGGGGCTGGAAGAAAGAGACACCCGTGTCTGACGTGGCCTATTCCAAAGAATAGGCTGGCCTGGAACTCACTACATAGATTAGGCTGGCCTTGAACTCAGAGATCTGCTGCCTCTGCCTCCACACCTGATTTGACTGAACTCTTGAGCCTCCTGCTTCTACTTTCCAAGTGTTTGGATTACAAGCACACATCACCACGGCTGGTTTATGTGGTGCTAGGGATGGAACCCGGGCTTTGCACATGCCAAGCAAGCCCTGTAACCACTGAGTTATATCCCCAACCCTGCATGTCCTCAGAGAGTCTCAACAGCACTGTTTGGGAGAGCCCACATCCCATCTCCAGCAAAACCACTGTCTTTCTTGATTTTGTCCTGGTAGGAGACACACATACCCAGCCAAGTCCTGACCAGGACTTCTGCTAATCAAAGCCTCAGCTCCGCATCTATAAAATGCAGTGAAAAGTCTACCTTCTCACATGCTGGAGGTTTACAGGGAGGCTGGGGAGACAGTGACTCCAGCAGAGCCAGGTTCACTGCTAGAGAGATTTACCATCAGAGACTCAGACCCAAGTTTGTTCCTTAACTGTCACCCATGAGGTGACTCCAGGCAATTTCCTCAACTTCCTTGAGCCCCAGGCCCTCCTCACTTGTACAAAAATATGGCTCATAGATTTTTTTAAATATTTTTTACGGTTTATTTAACTTTATTTTATGTGCACTGGTGTGAAGGTGTCAGATCCCCTGCAACTGGATCTTCAGACAGTTGTGAGCTGCCATGTGGGGTGCTGGGAATTGAACCCGGGTCCTCTGGAAGAGCAGTCAGTGCTCTTAACCACTGAGCCATCTCTCCAGCCCCATGGCTCGCAGATTTATATTAGTATGGGTTCAAAATGAGACTTCATATTGCAAGTGTCCAACCCAAGGGAGCGCTCCATGGGGCAGGGTTGGCAGGATAAATGCACCCTCCCTCCCTCCCTCCCCTGCCCAGCCTATGGTCTGTCTGGATTCCTCCTTGCCTGACAGCACAGCCACGCAGACCCACGGTGACACGGGAGGGACTTTCTTTCCTTTCATCTAAGCCTTTTGCCTCCTGGTCCCTGGTGCTCCACACAGCCCCCCTTTCTGCGATGCTCACATCCTAATTAAGTGGAAAAGGCTTTTACGCCATACAATTCTCCAGTTATGAATAACGATACGGGCTCATAAATGAAAATCACTTTTCTATTTAAATGTTCTCTCTCTCTCTTTTTTTCCTTCTGATTTTGGGGGAAAAAAGGAATCAGGAACCCAGGGCTCTTGGGTCATTTGCGATTTGTTCATTTAAAGCAGAGCCCTTAGCTGTCTCTTAATGGTGAGTGGGGGGCCCCAGTTAAATGCAAGGATGTTAATTACCTTGCAGACTTCCATGAGGGAGAGATGGCTGACTCCCGGCCGGGTTAGTAGAGGTTTGGTTGGGAAACATGAGTCTCTTCCATTAAGAGGAGAAGCTTGGCCCAATGAGATGCTTTGAAGACAGATGTGAGGTTCCAAGAATTAACACTGAGGCTGAGAACCTGAGAACTCTGGGGGGAGGGGAGGAAAGGGGGAGGCTATGGGCCTGAGGGAGGGTCTACACAGAAGTGGTAAGTGTACTTAGTGAGGAATGTGCTAATTGTCTGAGGAACGTATATTATTAATTCCCCGACTTGTTCATCTCATATTTATAGCCTGTGGATATGTCTAGCTATTGTGTGTCATAGAGAAAGACAGAGGAGCTGGGGCGATGGCCCAGCCGGTAAAGCGCCTGCTTGCTACTCAAGCATGAGGCCATGAGTTTGGATTCCCAGCACCTGTGGGCATCTGTTACCCCAGCCCTGGGGAGGCAGAGACAGGAGAACCCCTGGGGTTTATTGACTGCCAGTCATTAGTGAGTTCCAAGTTCAGAGAGACCCTATCTTAAAAAAAAAAAAAAAAGGAGTAGATAGGCTCATAAATGCCTCCCCATGCTCAGCACTAGGTTCGATTCCCAGCACATACATGGCTGCTTACAACCTTCTGTAACTCCAGTTCCAGGGAATCTGACACTTTCTTCTGGCCTCTGTGGGTACTGCATGCATATGGGACATAGACATACATGCAGGTCACACACACACACATGCACACACATGCATGCACACACGCGTGCACACCTGGCAAATAAATCTTAATAAAAATAAAAATAGAATATCTTTTACGTATTTTGTGAGAATTTTGTATGTCTCAATTGTGAGTACCTTCAATTCCTCCCTCCTCCTCCCAACAAGAACCCCCCAAATGCTCCAACACTTCCTTTCCTCCTTTATCTTGTTGAGGAATTAGTGATAGCTGGTGGCTACTGGGGAGGGAGTGTCGCTGTGGGTTCTGCCTCTGGCAGATCTGTCAGTCCAGAGGATGGTCGTGTACCCCTGAGCATGTGGGCAGCTCAGACTGGACTTGGTGGGTTATTAAAAAGGGGGTTCTGGAGAGATGGCTCAGTAGTTAAGAGCACTTGCTACTCTTGCAGAGGACCTGGGTTCAGTTTCCAGCACCACCCATGTGGTGACTCACAACTATCCCTAACTTTAGTTTTAGGGACTGATGCCCTCTTCTGGCCTGTTTGGGCACCAGGCACACATGTGCACAGGCATAGAAAGATTCATACAAAATACTCGTTCATATAAAATAAAGAATAATGAAAAGAGGGGGACTGGAGAGATGGGTCAACTGTGTGAGCCCTGGCTGCTTTTGTGGAGGATCTGGGTTCAATTCCCAGCTCCCACATGGTGGCTCAAAACTCTTTATAACTCCAGGTCTGGGGATCTGATGCCTTCTTCCAGCCTCTCTGGGCACCAGGCAGGCATGTGGTATACATACACACTGGTTTCTACATGTACACACCTTCACATATATGTACACACACATACACATACACATGCACACACAAACACAAGAAAGCCAGACACAGGACACACCCCTTGACTCTGGCCTCCAGCGGCGGATGACAGCCTAGGGGAGTGAGCTGACGGGGCGGTGGCAGACACTGGGATTTGTCCAGCTCTTCTAAACACCCCCGCCATTTTCCCTCCATTGCTGCTGTGTGGACACACTGCCTACTCTATTATTTACGTACTGTTTTTATTTTTGTCGACTTTCTTTAAAAAACTGAAATTTAGTTTAAAGGGGAATTTTACATCACAGCAGTAAAAGGAAACCAGTACCCCAGCCATAAATTCAAAGAAACATAAAAATGAATACACGGCTATTAAAATAAAAAATGCCCATTCCTGCATCCTCCAAAAGCAACTCCCACACAGCACAAGCTGCAGCCACTGTGACGAGGAGATCCTGGGACAGAACAGAGAAAACACTGCTTGCCCTTGTGGTCTGGCATCATTGGGAGACAGAAGAGGCAGGGGACAGGCAGTCAGTCTAGGGGCCTGCACTGCACTGGTGGAGCTGAAGCCAAGAGACTGCAGGGGAAAGTTTCCTAGCATTTTGGACTTCAGCGAGTAGTACCATTCAAATGATATGCAAATTACAGATATGTAGATCCCACACCAGCCAGCCTGTGGTGCTCTGGGGGAGGGGCAGCTCTGCGGTGTGGCCAGGGCTCCCAGCCTAACTTCTCCTAGCAGGCTGAGGATTGACAGCAAGACCCAGGGGATGGTACAGAGAGCCCTGACCTGGGAGCCACAGCAGGTTGTGAGCAAGAGGAAGGCTGACCTAAGAGAAGGGGCAGCTGGGCAAACAGGCAGAGCTCAGGGAAGAGAAGAGGTTCCCCCCTCACTGGTAGGTGCTGGCTGCCAAAGTCTTTGCAATTCACCACTGTGATCATGTGGATGGGGGATCCCCTCCTGAGTTGATTCTGGGGCAGGCAGTGGAGGTTCTTTTGCCAAGATGTTGTGACCTTGGGTTCTAGTCTCTTCAGTAGCCCCAGAGCAGGACAGCATTGGGGGAACAGAGGTGTGTGTGTGCGTGTGTGTATACGTGTGAGTGTGTGTGTGTGTACGTGTGTGTGTGTGTACGTGTGTGTGTGTGCATGTGTGTATGGCTAGATCCTGCTATGCATAAGCAAGGACAACGGGGCAGACAGATATGTTAGGGATTCTCCTCCTCTCTTCCTCCCCTATGTACCATCTCTTTGGCCTTTCCCCCCAAATCCACTTGATCAGGGAGAGGCTGTGGCCAGCCACAACCTCCAAGTCTGGTAGAAGAAGGAAGTCACCAAGATGGAGTCACCAAGTCACTGGACTAGTCAGTACACGCTCCTGAGGGACTGTGGGCATGTTTCTATCCCTTTGACCACGTGACAATCTAGGTCATCAATCTGGGGCTTAACTCACTTGGGGGCGCTGCCCCTCAGGTGCTGTCATGGTGGAGTTTGCCCTTGACAGATTTGTCATGTGCCCAGCTGTGCAGCCTGCCCTGCCTGGGCCTGCAGCCGCCAACAGCCAGTGTTGTGGGAGGTTGGGATGGCCACCTTCCTCCAGGCTTTCCCACTTCCTGCCCGTGGAATCGACAGAGGGAGGGGATGCATGCTGCAGGCCTGTTAACTAGGAAACACGCTCCACACCATGCAAGCGAGAGTCAACTTCCTGGCGACATAAGACATTTTTTACGGCTTTGTTCTTCACGGGTGAGAGGAGGCCTTTGGCACGGCAATCATGCTGCGTGGGCTTCGCTAGCGGTTGCTGCTGGCCTTGGCCTGGACCCAGCGCAGCTCATAAAAAAAGCCCCTCTCTGTTGGGGATCAGATCTCCGGGATTCGCCTAGGGCTGGAGAACAGGATGGAGAAACTGAGGCTCAGAGAGGTCCCTGTCTCTTTTTGAAGGTCACACCAGGACATGAGGTGCCTGAGCTTTTTAGGATCCCACAGAAATCTCTGAGACTTTAAAATATTTATCGGCCGCCAAGTGGGAAAAGAAAACTGGGAAATGGAAATTAATAAATGTTAAATGTCCACACAGAACGACACGAGGTTAGACGCATTAATTACCGCATTTGGTATTCATAAATGTGTCATTACCCGCGAAAGCAATTTGTCAGCTACATTCCGGAGTAGGCCCAGAGAATGGATGGAAGGCACAGCCAATTATCAATGGAGTCAGTGCCCGCCAGCCAAACAAGTTCAACAGCCAAATTAGAAAAATCCCTTTTAAAATTGTTGGCAAAAAAGTTGAATTTAATGAGAGTTGCTGATGTCTTTGCTCCTGCACGGGGCGAGAAACTTTTAAAAGTCTTTGCTGGGAGCTGGCAAGATGGGGGCTCAGTGGGTGGAGGGGCTTGCTGCTAAGCCTGACTTCTTGAGTTCAATCCCCAGGACTGGTATGGTAGAAGGAGCAAGGTCCAAGAGCTGAGGGCCCTGACTGCTGGGCAGCCTGAATAGCAATTGGTTTATGGGCTCAGAGAGGATTCTTCTGGTCCTGCTGGTTCTCCTGTTAATTCTTCAGACCCCACCTTGAGAACAACTGTCTTAGTAGAGCTGTTCCTCACTTGCCCTGCTCTGTCCTCTGCAGGACTGAAGACTCTCAGGCCCCCATTGCCTCAGAAGATCAGGTTTAGGCCATGGTGCTCATGGTCCAGATCCCACTCCAGCGAGGTAAGGAGGGGCCAGGCCACATGGAGCAGCAGAGACTTTCCTCACCACTTCCACAGCCAGGCTGCTATGACCATCCTCTCACTGAATCCTAGGGCTATGTCCAGTGTTAACAATTGCTTGGGCCTAACCAGATAATTGATGTCCAAGGCTAAATGGGTTATGTCCCTGCCAAGCAGTCAGGTGAGGAGAGTGGCCTGGTTCATACCCCCCTGTGTCCTGGATGACACTTCAGACTCCATCTGAAAAGAAGGGACAATGTCCTCTGGGAGGGCAGGAGACCGTGGTCTTGTTTCTGTGTCCCTCACCCTTCTTCAAGGGTGGCCAGCATCGGCCTTTGCCGTCTGAACAGCCCCTTCTCTTTAGGTCAGCCTTCCCCTTGCCCACAACCTGCTGTGGCTCCTAGCACCCCACGTATTAGTTTCCCTCGCTTTTTTCATTCACTTCTCGAGGAGTGTACTCAGTCCACACTGGACCCAGAATACTCTTTAGATCCAAACCTTCAAGGTTCTGGCTGGGGCACTGCTAAGCTCCTCAGACCTGCAGCCCAGTGAGCTCCTCACTGCTCTCCCCTCCTCTCCTTGTGATTGGATCTGGCCAGGCTTCTCACCCTGGAGCCTATTCCTATCATGGCAGTGAAGGGTAGAGACACACACTTCACAACACAGGTGGGCACAAGGAGAGAGACTGTTCGCCATGACATGGGGAGTCCCGAGACGCTGGGGGAGCAGGCTGAGAACAGAAGGCTGGCACAACACTGGCTTCTCAAGGAGCTGGAGGAAGGATGGGGGAGTGATAGACAGGAAGGTCCTGAGGTAGGAGCGATGAATGGGGTTGCTGCAGCAGGGCAAGGATGGGGCTGGAAGAACCAGGGGATAAAGGGTTGCAGGGAGAAGTCAGTGGGCAGTCTGGCGTTCTTCTCGATGCAGTGGAGGAAGACAGGAGGGTGGCTCCTAGGATTTGCATTGTGGGTTCCTGTGGCTGTGGTGTCTGGGAGTAGAGGAATGTAGGAGCAGGCATGGCAGGGCTCAGACAGACTGGAATAGATTTTTGGACATCAAGCTGAGAGACTTGTCGACTGGATGTAGGAGGGCTTGACATGGAGGATGTGGCCAGCCCCGCTGGGATGGGGGCTGGAGGGAGGTGTAGAGGCTCACGGGACCCATGTTTGGAATTCCCTTGGCAATGGAGCCATCACACAGGTGAGGAGCAGAGAGTACCCCTCAGGAGAGTGGCAGAGTTGAAGGTGTCCTCAGCAGGCAGGAGAATCTAAACCTGATGTCTCTGCTTCCTGCCAGCCATGACCTCCCAGTGGCCCCGAATGGACTCTTATATTTACGTCTCCAGGGCTACAGGCTCTTATTATGTCTCCAGGGCTTCTTAGGGCATAAATCGGATATCCAAACCTACAGAACGACTTCACTTATTTCAAGGTCTGGCTGACAACACGAGCAAATCAGAAGCAAACGTAGTTTATTGTGCTGAAGGCTCGCTGCCTGCCTAGCTCTGCTGTGGGTGAGTTGGCCTTCCTTCAACTGGGACTTCAGAGGGCCAGGAGGGGCAGAACCGAAGTCATAAGTTACGTAACGGAATTAGAAGCGGTGAGAGCCTGGCTCAGTTGGTAGAGTGCTTGCCTAGCTTGTCCAAAGCCCAGAGTTTGATCCCAGGTATGGAATAAACCACGTTCAATCCCAGCGCTGTGGAGTATGAATTCTAATTGGTCTTTATAATAAAACCCAGAGTCAGATACAGGGGTTAATGCTGGAAGATCAGAGGAGCCGAGCAGCCAGTCACTAGTTCTTACCTCTACCGAATCCTCAGACCAAAGGGGCGTACTTGTCCCTTCAAGTCCCCAGACTGAATGTTTTGAGTTCCTGACTCCTCCCACCTTATATTCCTTGCTCCGCCCAGCCATATCCCTTCCAATCTCCACCTTCCTAGTGCTGGGATTAAAGGCCTGTGGTTCCCAAGGTGTGAGCCGTCACTGCCGACTCTTTCTCTTTGAGACTGAATCAGTCCCGCGTAGGCCAGATTGGCCTTGAACTCACAGCCCAACCACATCTCCTGGGGGCTGGGATTAAAGGTGTGCGCCACCACTGCCTGGCCTCTATGGCTAACTAGTCGCTTAGCTCTGACTCTGATCTTCAGGCAAGCTTTATTTGTTAGATTACAAACAAAATATCACCCTAGCACTGGAGAGAGAAAGGCGGGGATCTGAGAAGCTCAAACACTTGGGGAGGCCAGGCTGGGTGGGGTAAGGGATCCCATCTCAGGAGCAAGACAGTGAAACAAAACTGTGAGATAGAGGCTGAAGGGGTGACAGAGGTGGGGCCATCTCTGTGAGTTTAAGGCTAGCTTAGTCTACAGAGTGAGTTCCAGGCCTACCAGGGCTACACAGTGAGACCTTGTCTCAAACAAACAAACAAACAAATAAATAAAGGTTAGGAGTTAGAGGGCTCCAGGGGTGTTCTTCAGAAGTGGTCAGGGGCCTCTGTAAGCAGAGGGCATCTTATAGAGACCCGCGTGGATGAGGAACAAGCTATGCAGTTATTTGGAGGGAGGTGTTTGCAGGCAGAAGGAACTGTGCATGCAAAGGCCCTGTGGCCAAGCAGACCCTAGCAGGACCCTGCGTCTGAGGCTTAGTGAAACCTCAGGGCAAATCTGTGTGTGTGTGTGTGTGTGTGTGTGTGTGTTTGTGTATGTGTGTGTGTGTCTTCCTGACTCTGCACTCATGTTTACCTTCCCTGAGTAAATGCTTAGATACACACAGGGGTCGGGAAATCTGCTAGCAAATAGCACTTTCCCTCCTTTCCCCCTAAGTTTTATGTTTTAGGAGGAATCGCTGAGTAGATGAGTCAAAAGGCTGCCTCATCGAGGGAGAGATAGGAGAATCCTGTGGCTCTCCCACTATACCAGCCTTCCTGGGGTTGCCTGTGGATCTCATCTTGCCATCATAGGGGAGGGCATGTGAGCGGGCTCGCTGGCACAAAGTGCTGGACTGGTAATAGTGTGTAACGGTGTAATGCCTTAATGGGGCTGTTAGCTGCAATCACACAAAGTCATCCTGCCCCGTGGCTGCTGCCTCAGAAAGCCTTTGTCCTGGTTTTGTTAGTGAGCCTTCTGAGATATTCCCGCACGGGGTGGGGTTTCAGGGAGGAGCCGGACCTGTGATCAAAGCCTGTACTTTGGCTCCTCCTCCTTCCCCAGGAACCTGGGCACAAGGGAAGCTAGGGAAACTGAGGTGACAGTTGTCTGTGTGTCTCAGTGGTGTGAGGCTACAGGCAGACATTGTCTCATTCTTCTGCTTGGCTCTGCCCCAGCCCAGTGAGATGTGGCTGCATTAATGGATTAGGCTGGAAAGGGACAGAGCAGGAGAGCATGTTTGCCCTGTGGGAAGGGAGAGGGAACAAGGACCACCCCGCTTGCAGAGGAGGAATGATTCCACTTAGTGTTAACTGCTGCTCTTTAAGCCTGCTGCCATGTAATTCAGTGGGCAGAGTGTTAGGTTACTGTGCAAAGCCCAGGGCTCCTTCCCCATTGAGTACCATCATGCCTGTAATCCCAGAACTTGGGCTGCGGAGGCAGGAGGGAGGATCAGAAGTCCAGTGACTTCCTCAGGTACGTGATTAGTTTGAGGAGAGCTTGGGCTACAGGAGACCCTGTCTCAAATTAAAAAGGAAGAGGAGGAGGAGGGGAAGGAGGAGGAAGGAGAAGAAGAAGAAGAAGAAGAAGAAGAAGAAGGAGGAGGAGGAGGAGGAGGAGGAGAAAAGGAAGAAGAGAAAGAGGAAGAAGAGAAAGAGGAAGAAGAAGAGAAAGAAGAAAGGACCTGTGGGATGGTTAGGAGGATGAAGATGTCTGCTGCTAAGTCTGTGGACTGAATTTCATCCTCAGAATCCACCTGGTGGAGAGAACCAAGTTGTCTTCTATTCTCCACAAGTGTCATTGCATGTGCGTGCTCACACACACACACACACACACACACACACTCACATACACACACACACTCACACACACACACTCACACACACACACTCACATACACACACACACTCACACACACACTCACATACACACACTCACACACACACTCACACACACACACTCACATACACACACACACTCACACACACACACTCACATACACACACACACTCACACACACACACTCACATACACACACACACTCACATACACACACACCAAGTACATAATTGTAGAATCTTAAAAATAATTCATTCAAATTATTTAAAACAATATTCTTAATTTGTGTGTGTGTATGTGTGTGTGTGCTTGAGTGTATGTAAGTGAACTGTGTGTGTAAAGAAGCCTGAGAAGGTCTGGAGAACTATCAGATCCCCTGGAACGTGGATTAGGGATGACTGTGAGCAGCCATATAGGTTCTGGGAATTGAACCCAGGACTTCTGTAAGAACAGCAAGTGCTCTTAACCACTGTGCCAGCTCTTCAACCCTCAAATCATTAAAAAAAAAAAAAAGGTAAAAGGAAAGGCCACACCCGTATTTTCCTGGGCTCTTGGTGCATAGACCGTAGGGTCTCTTCCTAGCTCCCACTCAGTAACTGGTGATTCACCCCACCTGGGGTGAATGAGGATGCCTCTTCTGCGCTGGCTGTTGAGTTTGGGGTCATGTTCCTGAGGCTGAGTAAATCTTATTGTTGTTAAATTGGGGAAACAGCGATTCCCATGAAAGAGCTAGAGTTCAAATTTAACCCCACCATCCCTGATCCATCGAATGTGCATCACAGAAGTTGTGGCAAGGCTGTACCCGTGGTGGAGCGGCCACACTGCCCTGGACATGGGGGATGAGTTGCTGGCACTGCAGCGAGAGCTCTGGTAAGTGGAGGCAAATGTGGAGAAGGATGAGATGGGGGAGAGAATGCCTGTCATGGGGGGGGGGCAGTACAATGGAGGGACGGGCTCAGAGGGGCCTGCAGGTTAAGGCTTTAGAAAACTGAAGAGAACCAGGCAGTGGTGGTGTGCGCCTTTAATCCCAGCACTCAGGAGGCAGAGGCATGCTGAATCTCTGTGAGTTCGAGGCCAGCCTGGTCTACAAGAGCTATTTCCAGGACAGGCTCAATAGCTACAGAAAAACACTGTCTTGAAAAAACAAACAAAAAAAAAGAAAGAAAGAAAAAAAAAAGAGACGAAAAAAAAGAAAACGTCTGTGAAATACACCCCGATCCACCCGGTACTCCAACACACAATCCTGGGGCTGCCTGGACTCTGAACACAGAGGCATATCCAATCTCCTTCTTGGACCACGGCCTTCCCCCAAGTGAGAAATGAACTCTGGCATGACTTCTGAGTGAGAAATTAATTTCCTGGGTCAGGAAGCAGACCCAGGCTACAGCCTGGGTGACTCGGGGTCTTCAGAGATCTGGAGGTGGCTGTGGATAGGGGGTACCACTGGCCTTTCTCTCTGTCACCTGTGAACTCTGTACATTTCTCCTTTCTCATCTTTGGGTATCCTACGTGTAGATACTGGGACTGCTGATGGGACTTGGAAGCCAGGATGGGGAACGTGGGAAAACAGAGGAGAAGATAGGAGACAGATGTTAAGTTTCAGGGCCTTGGCCAGCAGCCAGCAACAGGCAGGCCACAGAGTAGAAGGAAGACACCCAATAAATTCCCTATTAATTTGGAAACAAACAGAAGAAGGTTGGACATCTTTACTTTTATTAATGCCGAGGCTAGAAATAAACACGAGAGAAACAGCTACCGTTTGTCAGACATTGACAACCGCAGGCGATTTCTACAGCTTCTCTCCCTTCTGTTCTTCTTTCCTTCCTCCCCTTTCTCTACCCAACCCCCATCTTTCCCAGAAGGTTCTCACATAGCCCAGGCTAGCCTCCAGCTCTTCAGGCAGCTGAGGATGACCTTGAATTCCCAATCCAGCTGCTTCTACCTCCTGGATTCTGGGATCACAATATGCCCCACCATGCCTGTTTTTTGCCCAGAGCTTCCAAGCCCCATTTTTGGTCCTGGGGGTCAGGAGAAAATGTGGGGGGCTTCCTGCATGCTAGTCAAGCACTGTAGCAATTGTGCTGTATCTGTAACTCCAAAGAGCCCACTGATGAGGGTTATGGGGGTTACTCCAGGGACTGGGCATGATGCCACTTTCCAGGTAATCCAGGCTGCATGGGGATGTGGGAGGGAGCCAGGCCACGCCTCAGTTCTCTGCAACTGATCCATTGGGCTACTTGATTGGTGTCTGTTTATTTTATTTTATGTATATGAGTGCTTTGCCTAGCATGCATATCTGCACCAAATGCATACAATGCCAGAGGCCAGAAGAGGGCATCAGATTCCCTGGACCTGGAATTACAGATGGCTGTGAACAACTACGTGATGTGAGTGCTGGGAATGGAATCCTTGTCCCTTGGAGGAGCAGCCAGTGCTGTTAAGCTCTGAGTGGTCTCCCTGGCTTGATCAGTGTTTGTCTGTCTAGACGAGCTCTCAGTCCCAGGAGAGCTTGGCATCCATTTTTCCTCATGGTCATGTCTTCACTTCTCAGTGGTAAACCTGATCAGTATTTGTCAAACAAATGAGTAAATAAAACAAAGGGCTGGTTTCTCTGGAACCTGAAACAGGTTTCCTGGGCCTTGGAGTAGGGGTTCTCACTGAAGACCCAGAGTTCAAGTTTAACCCACAATACCTAAGAAGAGGGGCCCTAAGAACTCTTGGTTTTAGATGCTATCACTTCTAGATGCCTCTTGTTTCCACTGAAAGTCAGTCATATTCTCAAGATTAACACGCCATCCTGTCCCCTAGGTCCTAACAGCTTGCCACAATTCTAGGTCCTAACAGCTCACCACAATGAGTACTCATATTCCTGTGGACGGACCAGGCTCTGCTGGGAGCATCTCTCCTGGGGTCTCTTATGCTGTTACATAAATGGAGCATGAGAGACACATGCTGCCTGGCTCCACAGACGCCACTGAGCAGGGACAGGACTTACACCTTTCAACTGCACTTCATTCCGAGAGTCACTGATCTGAAAAACCAGCAGGTTAACCCCTGTATTAGTCAGGGTTCTCTAGAGTAATAGGACTTATAGAGTGAATCTCTCTCTATAGATAGAAGGGATTTGTTAGAACGGTTTACAGGCTGTGGTCCAGCTAATCCAACAGTGGCTGCTTATGTATCGAAGGTCCAAGAATGCAGAAGTTGCTCAGTCTACAAAGCATATCTCAGCTAGTCTTCAGTAAACGCTGGAATGCCGGAGAAGAAGGCTCCAATGCCAGTGAAGGAATGGACTTTGCTATCCAGGTGAGAGCAAGCAGGCAAAGGGCAAAAGCTTCCTTCTTCCAGCACAAGCTGTGGCCCAGAGTAGAGGTGTCTCTTTCTGCCTCCAAGATCCGGGTCAGAAGTGACTCCTCCCACTTCGAATTAAGCAAAAATCACTCACAGGTGTGCCCCTCCATTTCTGGGCTTTGGTTCATTCCAGATGTAGTCAAGTTGACAACCACGAGCATCCATCACGCTGAGCCTAAAAACCACTCCGCATCTCACCTGCAGCCAGCAGATGTTGTAAGAGGGGATGTGGTGGAGGCGTCGACAAGGTGGTCTGTGAATCCTTTCTCTCTGGTTAGGTGGTCAGCCATAATCCTGAGTCTTGAGAGCCTGTACCGTTTTATTTTAGCCATCACTGGTCTCGTCCCTCATCTCTGGATGTCTGGGCTCACGCACTTATTGCAATTCTTAGTCAAGAGTTTCTGCTGAGCCCAACCTTGTATTCCATCAAGGTCATCCAGACCAGGAGGGGTTGACTCACAACTAACAAACCACTAAGCGTGTTCAGTGCTAAGAGGGTGTGGTGGGTAGCTTTATCCGTTACCTTGACACAATTTAAAGCCACCTGGGAGGGGAGTCTCACTGAGGGATTGTCTACACTGGGTTGACCTGTAGGGGAATGCCTTAATAAAGTGAGTTTATGTGGGAAGACCCTGCACACTGTGGGCGGCACCATTTCCTAGGTGGGGAGGGGGAGAGTCCTGAACTGTATGAGAGTGAAGAAATGCCAGTGAGCACAAGCAAGTGAACCTGCAGGCATTCATTTCTCTCCGCTCTTGATTTCAGTGTGATCTGACTAGCTGCCTTGATTTCCCCACAGTGAGGGGCTGTAACCTGGAGCTGTAAGCTGAAATCTATCCCGTTCGCCTCTCACTTCCCTTTGTCAGGGCATTTTATCACAGCCACAGAGATGAAAGCAGAACACCTAGCAAGAGCGTGCACATCCTGATTCTGCTGTACAGTATCGCAATACAGAATATGAAAGTGCCTCTGCCCCTCCCTTGTATCTCCTATCAGTTATAGCAGTTGGTGGCTGGGGCTGGAGCCTCTGAAAAAGCTGTCTTGTGCTTGTGTCAGATAAGGCGGCGGGGATAGGAGAATGGCCGTAACACGGCTTCCACACGTGGCTAGCCTACATTTCCATAGCTTGGGCTTTCTCTGCAGCAGTGTCCCAAGATCCCTATACAGAGATGACACGGCTTCCAGATCCTAACCCTGGAAGGCATGCCCACCCCCAGCGCATTCTCTTGGTCATAGCAAGGCACCAGACAGGGAAGGGGCCCTCAGGAGGCAGGAGAGGAGTCTGGCACAGTGGACAGGGCTCTGTGACACAACTGGAAGCCATGAGTCCCAGTCCTGGCTCTGAGGGTCACTTCTGTGGGTCTCAACTTCCCAAGAGGCAAAATGAGAAGACCTAATCACCAATGCAGACCTGAGCTTGGCCCCCGAGCCTGGACCTCCGGGGTAGCATGTGGTTCTGAGCCCAAGCCCTGGGAGGCCACCAGGCAGGACTGAGAACAGTTGGGGCTCCAGTCTCTGCGCTTCGGAAAGAAAAGTCATCCTCCCCAGCCATCTCTGGGCACATTATTCACGGGTTCATTTCTGTTTAATTTAATCACCAAATGCCATCCAAATGCCATTTATTCTGCCTCCTCACCAGAGACCTACCTATTTATTTTATATTTCAAATGGGTTGCTCATGATCCTGTCACTGGGGTTTTATTTTGTAATTCATTTGGTAAGTTCTGACAAGTTCAAAATGATGCTGTATTGAGCCACCTTCTGGCCCTCCTCTTGAGGGTTCTTTCCTTAATGGACGTCCCCTGTGCCTTTCTTTGTCGGCGAGGACCAGTCCCCCACACTCTCCCCACCTTCCGTTCTTCCAGGAGACTCAAATCTGAACCTCAGCCACTCCTTGGCAGCAACTCCTACCTTTGAAATAAAGCAGTTCTGCTGGGCCTGGTGACACAATCCTGTAGGTGCAGCTATTTGGGAGGCTGAGGCAGAAGGATTAAAAGTTCAAAGCCAGCCTGGATTGCAAAGTGAGTTCAAGACCAGTCCAGGCAATTTAGTGGGATTCTGTCTCAAAATAACAGTTCTGGGTGTTTGGGAGAAGGTTCAGTCCATGAAGCGCCTGCCTGGGAGTTGGGGTGATGGCTCGGTTGGTAAAGTACATGGCCTGCAAGTGTGAGGACCTGAGTATGACCTCTGGAACCCATGTAAAATGCTGGGCATGGTGCCATACACGGTACAGGCAGTGAGAGAAGGATTCTGGGGCTCACATGGCACCCGGTATAGTGTAATTGCTGAACTCCAGGCTGACAAGAGATTCTGTCTCAAAAGAAGCAGACAGTATTTATGTAGCTGACACCCTGTATGGTCTTCTGGCCTTCACACACACACACACACACACACACACACACACACACACACACACACACACGGTGGGGGGATGGGCTGGGAATGTATCTCAGTAGTATAGTGTTTGCCTAGCATGAATGAGGCCCAGAGTTCGATGCCCAGAACCGGCAAATAAAAGGAGTTATTAATCGTAGACTGTATTTTGGGGGCACAGCAGGTGTGCTGGTGAGTTTTATGTCAATTTGACACAGGCTAGAGTCGTTGGAGAGGAGGGACTTTCAATTGAGAAACAACTCTGTAAGACTGGACTGTAGGCAAACCTGTAGGGCATTTTGTTAATTAGCAATCACTAGCTGGGGAGGGCGTGGCTCATGGTGGGTGGCTCCACCCGTGGACTAATGGTCCTGGGTTCTATAAGAAAGCAGGCTGAAGCCGGGCGGCTCTGTGAGTTCGAGGCCAGCCTGGTCTACAGAGCGAGTTCCAGGACAGGCTTGATAGCTACAGCAGGGGAGGGGGGAGCAGGCTGAGCAAGCCACGGGGACAAGCCAGTAAGCAGCAGCCATCCATGGCCTTTGCCTCAGCTCCTACGTTCAGGTCCTTGCCCTGCTGAATTCCTGTCCTGACTTCCATCAGTGATGGTCTCTGACTGGAAGTGTAAGCCACATAAACCCTTTCCTCCCCAAGTTGCTATTTGTCATGGTGTTTCATCACACAGTGGTAACCCTAACTAAGATGGCAGCGCACCCCAAAACTTCCTAGTTTAGAAGACTTGGTGGGTTAAGTAAGGAGACTTAGGGAAGGCTGTGCTCAGGACGCAGCACAGGTTGAGTTCCAGTTTTGTCGTTCAGTCGTTGATTGAGGTCTCACTTCCTGGGCAGTGGTTTTCCAGCTCCACACCTGGAAGCGCTCACCCGTAAAATGGGACAAGATTCGCTGTTACAGGATGGTTTCGGAGGCCAGCCAGGATGACTCTTGCCCTGTCCGTCAGCAGTGCGCCCTGATAGCTGTGATGTCATCTTACTCAGACGGTGGCAGTCCAGCTGGATCCCCGCCAAGGTGCAGGGGTGGAAAGGTGAGAGGCCTAGGGCTCAGGACACTTTTAGTTCCCACCAAGAGGTCCTGACCTGTCCTCCCTTCAGGCCTGACTGGGAGGCTGCCAGGTCCAAGTTTGACCCTGCAGCTCTCCCAGGCTGTGGCTGCCCAACCTGACTGCTGAGCAAGCAGTCTCAGGGGGTTGTTGATCTGAGAGACCAGTGACACCTCAGCCTGACCCCAAAGCCCGCATCTAGGCCTAGGCAGTGTTGTAGAGTTGGAAGCGAAACTTCTAGCCAGCCTGCCAGACCATTTTCCTCACAGTTCCTGGGCACCCCCATCTTAGGATTCTGACCTTATTAGCCCTGGCGGAGAGAGGGCCTAGTGGACTAGAACAGTGGCTTCCTGTGTGTCCTCTTCCTACTCAGAGCGTCCCAGGCCTCCTGGAGTCTTGAAAGAGTTGTTTTTGCTTCTCTGATTGGTGGTGGACACCCACCCTGTGCCAGAGCTTGGGAAAGAGACCTAGAGAACCCCCCGTGCAACGAGGCAGCAATTCCTGGAGTCTTGAAAGAGTTGTTTTTGCTTCTCTGATTGGTGGTGGACACCCACCCTGTGCCAGAGCTTGGGAAAGAGACCTAGAGAACCCCCCGTGCAACGAGGCAGCAATTCCTGGAGTCTGTCCTGCCTTTGTCACCCAGGACACGGCTTGTTTGTTATCATGCTGCTGGATGCCCGAGTCGGCGCCTGTCTGCCCCTGTCTCCCACTCCCTGCCCAGGTCTCTTTGCTCCCTTGTGTTGCCCTCCTCTCTCTTAGATCTCAATTTACACCTTACTTTAGATCCCCCATCCCCAAACACACACTCCAGCCCTGGATCCTCATCAAGCCGTGTTTTCAGGTCCCTTCTTATTTTGCTGATGATTTTGGAACCCCACCCATGCTTCCTCTGGTGACCCCATTTCAGGAGTGTACTGTCTTACTCCCAAAGTCAACCCCCTACTTCTCCCAAGCCCCCAGAACTTCAGGGCAGCAGCACCCCTCAGCAGAGCAATATGAATTGTGAGTGAGGTTTAAAATGTTCCAGCAGCCATGTCTGTCTGTTTGTTTTCCAAGACAGGGTTTCTCTGTGTAGCCCTGGCTGTCCTGGAACTCACTCTGTAGACTGGTCTTGAACTCACAGAGATCCTCCCTCCTTTGCCTCCCGAGTGCTGGGATTAAAGGCCTGCACTACCACCGCTCGGTTCCCAGCAGCCCCGTTTAAACAGAAACAAGAAATTCCCACGGTGTGTGTGATGTTACCAAGACCATCAATAAGTTGCCACTTAATCCGCGTGGAAACTGCAAAGGGTGATTGCTCTCTTTGCTTTTGTCTGCACCAAGATATGGGAGTCGATGTATGTTTTGTTTGAAATTATATCACTTCTGGATTTAGACTACAAGCTCAGAGGCCGCACACGGCTGTGATCATCTGGGACCCACCAAGGACAAGGGTGTGGGCTCCTGCTATTGTGTCCTAACAGGCTGTCCCGTCACTGAGCCTGGAATGTTCTGATATGAGTGTCACACAACCATGTGTCCGTGTCAGAAAAATCCAGATATGGTGCCCTGGAGTTTTCTTTTTCTTTTTAAAATGGAGCTGGAGAAATGGCTCAGGGGTTAAGGGCACTTGCTGTTCTTGCAGAGGCCCCAGGTTCCCTTCCCAGTGCCCACATGGCGGCTCACAGCCTTCTCTAACTCCAGATTCGGGGATCCATGCCCTCTTCTACCCTACAGGGACACCTGCATGCACACAGTACACGTACAGACACACGCACACACACACATAAATAAAAAGTAAATAAAGTTGAAAAACATTACATTTGTTTACTGTGTGTGCATGTGCGCATGCACACGCAAACACACGCATTTGCACACATGTGCATATGTGGCAGTCCGAGGACAGCTTGCGCGACTCATTTCTCTCCTTTTAACATTTTGGCATTTTGGTCCCAGGGATTGAACTCGAGCTGTCAGGCTCCTGAATGGAGAAGCAGTTACTTGCTGTGGGTGTGTCTCAGTGGTAGGCTGCTGCCTGGGCTGCAGAAGACCTTGATTCTCAGCGCTGGGGGAAAAAAAAAAAGGAAAGAAGAAAAAAAGAAAGAAAGGAAAAAAGGACAAAGAAAATGGCTGCCACCATCTACAGCAGCAGCGCTGGGCTTGGGCACTTCCTCGATTGCTCAGGCCACTGGGCCTTCCTAGAAATGGGGCTGTGAGCAAGCAGACAGGAGACTCAAACCACACAAGCTCCAGGGCCAGCATTTAAGATCGCCGCTCATGCCTGCCATCCCAATGCTAGGGAAGAAGAGGCAGGGAGCTTGTTAGGCGTTTAAAGCTAGCCTGGGCTTAATATGCGGGGTGAACGTGACGGAGGCCAGAGTACAACTCTCAGGACTCGGTTCTCTCTTTCCATTATGTGGGTCTCAGGGATCGCACTTAGGGCATCAGGCTTGGAGGCAAGTGTCCTCACCTCCTGAGTCATCTCAAGGCACTTAAGACTTTACAATTGTACATCAACCTCAGGACAAAGCAACTGAGATGCTAGTCTGCAGATGGCTTCATTCCCTGCCTCCCCGCTCCATAATTTGCTGGATCTTTTCTCGCACCAATAAACGGCCCCATCTGCAATGTTCACAGCTCTCTCATAACTCACAGACTGGATAAACCCATTATTTATTTAACCAAATACCTACCGTGGCGAATTTTCTTTTTTTTAGAATATATTAAGGTTGGTCCCAATTTTCTCCGTGGAAGCAAATTTACAAAGAACATTTAAGAAGCGAGGTCTCAAGACACATGGCTGGAGCAAGCTGCTTAAATCAGTGTGTGTATTTTAAAGATTGTGGCTATGCATGACGTATACTCCCAAGAGGAATGCCACAAAGTTCTGCCTTTCTCAGGTTATCTCACGCTGGATGTCACCATTAACACCTTCTGCTCCTGCCTGGAGAGATGGCTCAGTGGTTAAGAGCACTGAGTTCTCTTCCAGAGGACCGAGGTTTAATCCCAAGCACCCACATGGCAGCTCACAACTGTCTGTAACTCCAGTTCCAGGGTATCTGACACCCCCACAGACACAGAAGCAGGCAAGACACCAATGCACATAAATTAAAAATAAATTAGCAAAACAAAACAAGCCTTCTGCTCCTCATGGGAAAGTGTCTCCCTCATGCTTCTCCCCTTCTTATGTTTCTTTAAAAATTTTATTAAAGAGAGAGAGAGAGAGAGAGAGAGAGAGAGAGAGAGAGAGAGAAAGCATGTGTGTTTATGCCCGGTATTTGTGGGACAACTTTTGGGAATTGGTCCTCTCCTCCCATTATGTAGCTCCCTTGGAGACAGGCACATTTGTCCACTGAGCCATCCCACTGACTATCTTTAAAGATTACCCTTATTACGATTTATGCGTGTGTACGTGTGTGAGGGCACCCAGGGAAGCCAGAAGAGGATGTCAGAGTCCCTGAAGTTATAGACGGTGTGAGCTGATATCATGGGTGCTGGGAACCGTACTCCAGTCTCCCGAAAGAGCGACAAACACCCTTAAGTACTGAGCCATCTCTCTAGCACCCCCTTTCTTTTTTTCTTTCTTCTTTTGAAATGGGGTTTCATGTAGCCCAGGCTAGGACTGAACTTACAATGTAGCCAAGGATGACCTTGTACTTCTGATCCTCCTGCTTCTGCCTTCTATGAGGTGCCAGCAATGGACCTTTGTGGTTGCTAGGCAAGCACCGCACTGTTTGAGCTGTCTCCCCCGTGCACTCCTCTGGCTTTACGTTCTTCCTCATCATTGGCATCTTGGAAATCCTGATGCCGCCCGCCTCCCTCCACGTGACCGGTCCAACATCTGAGCCCCTTGCTATCCAACCACTTTCTTTTCTTCCCCAAATGTCCTTTCTCAGATTTTCGTGAGACCACCCTCTAAGACCTCCTAACGCTGCTGTTGCCGAGGTCCTCAGCGCCGCGACTGTCCTCTCTTGGGTCCTCAACCCACAGACGTGTGATTTATGAAAAACGAAAAAAGAGCACCAGGTTGAATAAGATTCCAAACCGTCCTCTGAATTCACCAACATCTTGGTGACTGTGCAGAGTGGCCTTGTTGGTGCATCCTATACCCATGGAGTCAGGCTTTAGCGGTTCTGCTGGGAGGAGGGCCAGTGCTGTGGAGAGTCAGGGGAGGGGTGGCTGGAAGAAGTGGGTCATTAGGGCTTTGGAAGGACATGCCTCCCCATGTGTGCGTCTCCTTGTCTTCTTGTCGTCCTCCTCTCTCTCCTTCACAGCACCATGAATGAGGGGAACAACCCTCCTCTGCCATACCCTTCTGCCTCCCAACAGTCCACAGATGGCGAACAGAAGCCTCTGAGACCAGGAGCCAAAGAAACCATTCCTACTTCAAACTGCTTCTCTCAGGTCTTAGTCATGGCGACAGGAAGCCAACTGGCTCCATCACTCCAGTCCAGGTTTCAGCTAGGACGGACAGAGCTGTCTGTTAGACCACTGCTATGGCATCAGAGAGCTTCCCTGTGTGTTCCTGGAAGCCCGGGCTGGGTGGGTAGCCTGGGGTAGCTGTTCTAGAAAGGGCATCTCATGGCAAGGACCTCTGTTTTACTCCACAGTGCATTTCCACACCAGCCAGGATCTAGATAACTTATTTTTGATTCCATAATATTTTGGGGGGAAAAGCCACAGGACACAGGGAAGTCTCATCTCAGATCTGTGGGTGACCTCCACTATCTACTCCAGCCAGCTCCCTCCAACTTCAGCGAGGCTAGACACAGATGATCTCGGAGCTCAGACTGGTGGCCACTGATCAATGTTCCCTCTGACTGTCACCAAAGCAAAGGTCTTCTGGGCCATTTGAGGGTAGCCTCCCTAATCTCCTTGGTGATCCCAGAAAAGAGCAATTGGCAGCCGTGACACTGAGGCTGGCCTGAGCGTGTGGCATTCAGATGACTTTCCTGGAGAACTGGGGGCTCTTTAAATATATATATATATATTCTTAGCATATTTAGTGTGTGCGCATACGTGCAGATGTGTATGTGTGTGTGTGCGTGTAGGTCAGCAGGGTCTATTCTCTGCTTTCACCACTGTGGGGCCTGGGGATTGATTACATGTTGCCAGGCTTGGCAGCAAGTAACTTAACCCACAAGGCCATCTCACCAATCCCAAAGGTTCTGGGGACCCTTGGGACACTTGGTCACCCTGGATGAGGAGCCAAGAGGTCAGTGCTTCTCCATCTCTTCCTGGCTGTCTCTGAGAGCGTGTGTGTGCCCTTGCCACTGGACTGCACTGGGGTACCTGGCGTTGTGATCCCCATTATCCCCTGCTGTTCATCCCTATCAGTCAGAGACTGGAGAGACACAGGCGACGGCCACTTCCTGCAAATGAGGCTTAAAGTGGTCAAGAGGTCAATTCAGAGTGGCCTCCATGGGCACAGGACACTGTGTCCTCCCAGGCCGGCTGACTGTGGCTTGGTCTGCCTCCCTCGTGCGGTCCTTCTGATTATACCACTGCGAGGAGACAGGGATGCAGTTAGAGTCCATTCACCTCCCGTGCTGCGAGGTCCCCTCAATCATAGGCTCCTGCAATTTTCCGAGCTGTCGGCTCCCCACTTGGCGGGGTTTGCCTGCTGAGCCCTGTGGAGAGGAAATGAGCCTCGGGGACCCTGAGACCAGTGACTGCCTCAGCTTGCTTTTGATTAAAGCAAACCTGGGTGTGAGCTGGGTTAGCAGGCTTGGTCCTCATTACCGTGACTGAAAAGGCCCCGCTTGCCTGTGCAGTGAGTGATATTGAAACAAGGCCTCTGCTGTCCACCAGGGCCAGAACCCTTGTCAAGCCCAGGCTGGCTTTCCCTCCTCTAACTCTGTTCCCTGTGACAGAATTATGATCGTAACTGTAGCAATAGTGGTAATAGCTGTTATCATTGGCTGAGTGCCTGCTGCATATTTGAAATGGTGTCTGTTAAGTTGTATATATTGAATGATGTAGGCATATGCTTATATATACTATGAAGTGTAATTACAGAAATAGGAATATGTAAAGATTAGGTTATTGACTATCTACAGTACCTTCATTTTTTTGGTTTGTTTGTTTGTTTTCTTATGTGTGTGTGTGTATGTGCGCACGTTTCAAGACAGAGTTTCTCTGTGTAGCTTTGGAGCCTGTCCTGTAGCTAGCTCTGTAGACCAGGCTGGCCTCGAACTCACAGAGATTCACCTGCCTTTGCCTTCCAAGTGTTGGGATTAAGGGCGTGCGCTACCACTGCCTGGCCAATACCTTTCTTCTTTAGAGGCTAAACTGGTCTCAGAGAGGTTGAATGACATGCCTGGCATCACACAACCAGGAAAAGGAAAACTGAGACCAAGTCTCCGTTGCTTGATGTCAGAGCCCCTGTCTCACCTTGAAGGTCCTGCCTCGACTTTCCATTCCTCTTTCTTGGTGTACCTCTGTGCTTCTCTGGCTCCAGCTACTTTATCTCACTTCCGAAAAGAGACAGAAACCGAGCCGCCACTCTCCCTGACTTGGGGTGTGACTCCGTGGCGAGGCGCTTGCTCATCAGACCAAGTTCCCAGGTTGCATCACCAGCAATACACAAATAATTCATCACTTGGTTGATCACACTTGATGACATTCACCGGCCCTGTCAGTACTTCCTATCGGAGTCCTTCTCATTAAGAAAAAATTAAATTACAGTCAGGTGGTGCAGGTGCACACCTTTAACCCCAGTACTTGAGAGGCAGAGGCAGGTGGATTTCTGTGAGTTTGAGGCCAACCTGGTCTACAAGTGCTAGTTCCAGGACAGCCAGGGCTGTAACACAGAGAAACCCTGTCTTGAAAAATCAAAAAAGAAAAAAAATGAAGTTCCATTTGTTTGTGTGTTTGTGCATGCCACAGCACCACATACAGCAGGGGTGAGGGCCAGAGGACAATTTGCAGGAATTGGTTCTCTTCTACAATTTGGATTCTGAGGATCAGACTCAGGCACTCAAAACCTGGATGGGAACACCCTTGGCCATTGAGCCGTCTCAGAGTCCCCTCCTTTTCATCCTTTTTAGGATGCTCTTGTCCTCAGCCATGTACCCATGGGTCACCCGATGGCAGCCTCTTGCTCTGGTTTTTGCTGCCATTTCAGACACCTGTTTTCTCATGGGCTGGATTTGACTCTGTGCTCTGCTCAGCATTGGGAGACAACCTTGCCAAGAATGTGATTCTCAGAGCTGACAGGTGATGATAGTGACATCACCGCTCTGTCTTGTGGAGAGCCATGACTAATCCAGGGACCCACTAAGCTCTCTGGAATTTCTCTGATAGGGTGGGAGTGGGGTGTGTCTCAGAGACCCTTGTCTCTGCTGTCATGGGGGACACGTGGCATGTGGACATGTGGCTAAAGGAATAACTGACCATGAAGCCTGAAGGTCGGTAGCCATGTTTGCAAGGCAGAATGGAGGAGGAGACCCAGGCCACAGCTTTGCAGTCGGTTTCCACAGTAGCCCAGCTCCTGAGCAACCTTAGCTATACCTGGCCCATAGAGATTAGCTAGGATGGGTTCAAGGGTTAGAATCGACTCACAGAATGCCCAGTGTATGGAACAGTTCCTTCCGTATGAGCTAGGGTCATCTTTCAAGTCATCAAGGAAACTCAACAAAGTGTTGGGAATAGAGAATAGATTTGATCACCATAACTCCTTCCCACCCACACCCCCATCTCCCCACGCACACTCATGACCGATGCATTTTTAATTGGGATCCATGCATGCCTGGCTAGTCAGGTCTCAGAAGCCCCTTTGAGCTTAGTGGCTCGGGTAACTCTGGTCCTTGGACTCAAGGTAGCTCTGATTTGGGGTGACTGGAGTGGGAATGAGGCCACATTCCTGCCTTGGCCCCTGTAGAGTTGGGGTAGGGGCACCTGCTGGTTCCCCAGTTACCTGATCTTTCCAAGCTTGCCATTTCCCTTCTTCTCTATGGTAGCCTGTTAGCTCGCACACAGGACTCCTGGGATCCATTTGCTCCTGGGCAGTAAGTACTTCCCTGCTGGGACCTTGGGTCTGGAGGTCCATTAGGGTCTCTGGAGGAGCAGCCAGAGAGCTCCATGGGATAACCCTTCCCAGTTTCCCTATCCAGCCTCTTGGCTCCTGAAGTGTCTGAGGGGAGGCCTCATGGCAGCCGAGTGAGAGTGGAGAGTTTTCCACGCTGGAATTCCAGCAACGCAAGTCTCGGTGGAGGAACTCTGCACACAGCCAGAGGGTACATTGTGCAGACAGTACCTTTCGCGGGGCTCACTGCTTGGGGGCTATGAGCTCTCCGAGTGTTGCTCTGGAGATTGTAGTCAAACTGCTACCTCTGCAACCGGGAGGGATCCCATGGTGGCTTCCTCACCTCTTGCCTCATGTCTGCCATGGCTGCAGGTCTGTTCCTTCTACCTGATGCCACTGGAACAGAAGGCATCCAATAGGTGACATACAACCTCTGTTTTCTTCTTCCCACAGATGGATCAGGTCCAGGAAGTCAGTCATGGAAGGTTCCCTGGCCTCCGGTACCCAGTTCAGCATCCTTCCCCACACTAGGGTCCAGGCAGCTAATAATAACTGGGGGAAGTATCTGACTGGTCCCCGTGAGTTCAGAGACCCAGGCCTGTCATATGTATACATGGTGCTTAGCCTCTGAGCCTCCCCCTCCCAATAGGACCCCCCCCCCATGCTGAGCCTCCCCTCCCAAACTTGCTTCCAGTGCCTGGCTCCATGTTAAGGGTTAGCTTCCTCTCTGTCACTTTTAGACAGGCTCTCTCCTCATGGTGGCAACAGGCTGCTGAAGCCCAGCATGATATCTTCCAGGTTGGTGCGTAGCATAAGACACCCAGATCCACAGATATTTGTTGCCAAGAGGATAGAAGGAACTGACAAGCTGGCCTGGGTCAGGAGTACAGCTTTGTCATCCACGTGAGCTGAGAGTGACCACCCTGGGGCCCTCCGCACAGGGCCCAACTCCTTGTTCTCAGGACTGTCGGGTCTTCAAAGGGTCCCATAAGTCTCCAGGGTCTCCTCTGGTTTCTTGCAAACCCACCTTCTCTTGGAATGAGGGAGCAGCCCAGCCTCCTAGAGGGAGAGGGATTTCACTGTTACCTCTGTTATCCCCCAGCCCTACCTGTCCTGAAGACCCCAGCACCTCCCTCTGAGCCCTGGAGCCCCGTGCTACAGTCCAGGGCTGCAGTCTCTGCAGTGAGCATGTGCTGCAGTCTCTGCAGTGAGCATGCATGTTGCAGTTTCTGCAGTGAGCATGCATGTTCTGCACAACTTCCTTTCTATTCTATCCACCATCTTTGGACAGAAGGCCGCCATGGGGCCTCCTGCATGCCAGGCTTGAGTCATCTCTGGAATGTGGGTTCTCATTTGGGGCTCAGGGACTTGAGTCACCTCTGGAACGGCCTATGGAGATTTTTGAAAGGTGGAAGGGCCCTCTGGAGCGGGTTGCCTCAGCAGGGCAGTTGATGGATGGGAAACACAGTGACTCAGAGAGTCACAGTGACTCACCTAGAGTCACACAGCACAGAGATGACAGGAACATGGCTGGAGCAGAGGAAGCCTGTGGGGACGTCCCTGGCTTCTGAGGCTGCTCAGCTAAGAAGAGGTGAGGTTAGAGCCCAGGCCAGCTGGAGTGAAGCCTCAGGCTCCTGCTCACATTTGGCCCCCTTGAGTCTGGTTCTGTTCGCAGCAAGCTGGCAGCCAGCTACAAGCAAGCCAAGGGCTCGTTTCTCCAGACACAGAATGTTCCAGGTCCTCTGCACCCATGACTAAGTACTGGCAATGTTCTTTCCTTCCTGGCTGGTTCTGCCTGATATGCCCTGAGCAAGAAGAAAAAAAAACAGTCTAGATCCTTCCACTGGACATGAGGTATTGTTCCTGCTCCCAGTGAGTCACCCCAACAGAAAGCTGCTGTGTCAGGGTGTGTGTGGATTAGCCAGGACCCCCCTCTTCAGCTCATGCTACCATTGAACCCCAGACTAGAACATTCTCCTTCACTCCTCTTGTCCCTGTTCCTCACCCCATCTCTGCTCCTTGCATTTCCCCAGGCAGATGTCACCGTCCTCCGGTGACCGGCCCTGTGCTCATCTCTCCGAGTGTCTCAGGCTGTGAATGGTGAGTCTGGATTTTGTGTTGATAGCTGTTGCTCAAGGTCCTCTGAGCGAACCCACACCCCTTCCTTGAGCTGGTCTGCTGCCGTTTGATAGACAGCTGCCGTCACTCGCTTGCAAACCCAGGAGTGCAGTGTAAGCAGTGAACCTCAGCCCTGGGCCGGGCACATCCTGTGCAGCTTACAGAGAGCCTGGGTGCCCCATGCGCTCAACAATGGACTGTGATTGTAAACACCGTGCTGCTCAAAGGCTCAGATATACAAACCGAATCATTTAAATAACAAACTGAGTTCTTGCTTGGGGCTGAAGAGTCCAAGCCTTGGTGAAAAGGGAAGGGAACTGGGTCAGTGATAAATAGACTTTCGTAAAGAGGCTGTTTAGACCCTAAAGTGGGTCAGGGCTCAACCCTGTGCAAATTAGCTACTGTTTATTTAGCGGCTTCTCTCTAGTGCGTGTGGCTGCGCTGCTGGAGACCTAACTCATTTGAGGATTGCATTTCAGTAGAATATCAAAGTTCCTTTTCTAAAAATAGCTTTCCCGGGCTGGTGAGATGATTCAGTGGGTAAAGGCACTTGTATGAGGTCTGAAGACCCAAGTTCAATTCCTGTACCCACATGTCGGAGAGAATTGACCTGTAGGTTGTCCTCTGACTTCCAGAAGTGGCACCCACATACCTTCACACACACACACATGTACACATACACACACATGCACACACATGCACAAACAAACACGCACATGCATGCACTTAATGTAATTTAATTTTTTTGAGACAGAGTTTCTTTTCAGTGTAGCTTTTGAACTTGTCTTGGCACTCTCTATGTAGAGCAGGCTGGTCTCAAACTCACAGAGATCTGCCTACCTCTGCCTCCCAAGTGCTGGGACTAAAGGCATATCCACCACTGTCCAACTGTAATTTAATTTTAAGAAAAGATTTTAGGCCTGGAGAGGTGACTCAGTGATTAAGAGCACTGGCTGTTCTTGCAGAGGACACGGGTTCAGGTCCCAGCACCCACACGGTGGCTCAGAACAATATATAACTCCAGTTCTAGGAGTTATATATCCTCTTTTGAACTCCTTGGGGACCAGTAACACACATGGCACACAGACTTTCACGCAGACAAAACATTGCACGTTTTAAAAAAAGTCTTCTAGGGACTGGAGAGATGGCTCAGCAGTTAAGAGCACTTGCTTCTCTTCTAGAAGGCATGAGTTTGGTTCCTGGCACCCATGTTTGGCAGCTTACAACCGCATGTGATTCCATTCAAGGGGAACTGAGGCGCCCTCTGTTGACCTCCAAGGGCACCTGCATACACATACACATACACAGAGGAAAGACACACACATCCTCTTTCTCTCCCCTCTTTCCCTCCCCCCTTACACTGGTGGTGGCATGTGTCTCCTCACCTCCAAGCCTAAACTTAGACTTCTAGCTATTTGTAGAGAAAGCTTGCTGACACCTTCTGAAGCCTCAGGTTTCCTGCCTGCTCTGTGTGAGCAACAGAGAGACCTCTCTTGGGGCTACTGCTAGGTGGAGTGAGATCACCTGCGTGTGGCGAGCACCCTCAACACAGCCCTGCTCATGCCTGCAGCTCCCTCTTACCCCCACTTTGTCCCTGCTGCTGACCACCACTGTCCAGCTCCTTCTATGGATGAGCATAAACCAACGTGTGCAATGATGCTCCCGCAGCACTGTCTAACGTGCAAGCCGAGGGCTGACATACTCCAGAGAACTCAGGCTGGCTCACAGGATGTCACCCTGATGGAGAGGACAGCGGGCTTTGGTGCTTGGATTTGAGTACCACTTCCCACACTCTGCAGCTGGCACTGGGCATACATCATGTCTGCCTCATGCCTCAGTTTCTCCATCTACAGAACAGGCATGTAGGCAGTACCTACTACACAGGATTAAGTCAAGTACGGTGCCTGGCATGAAGGGTGGAGGCTACAGGGCACACCGAGCGCCCTACGTGCAGGCGTACTAGTGGTGAGGTTTAATTCAGAAATTAGACATGGTAAGAGTCGAACACCCTTCACAACAGAACACACATGACACTACGCTGCAATTAGAGCGGCTAGAAATGATTTCTGGAATGTCCTGTGCAATATTTTTGGACTCACGGCAATAGCTGGCCCTCTGTGAGTGTTGCTTATGACTTGAACCCCGCAGTGTCCAATCTGACTCTTGCCCAGCAGGTAGCGGGATAGAACCCGTCCTCACCCTTTTGGCCAGCTTCCAGTGTCTCAGTCAACATGGACTGGACTTCTGTGAGTGCCTTGTGGCTCTGTGACCCGTGTAGATGGGCATGGGACACAGACTTGGGAGGGAACGATCAGGGCCACTTGCGGATCTCCTCCACTGCAGGAGTCATCAGCAGGGCAGGGTCCTCCGCTTTTTGAGAAGGTCCTGGAGGAGGCAGTCCCAACTGCCACTGGCCCCTGTGCCCTATGCAGATGGCTGTGCTGGGGACAGTGGGAGGCAGGCTCCAGTTGGGGACGCAGAGGCAAGGCTGGCAGTCAGAGCAGCTTTCTTCATGCCACTTAGCTTGGGCGGAGAAGGCATGACAGATGAGCTGCCATCCCGGAGAGCCAGCTCTGAGCGACCCACAAACAGTTTTTATAGAACCAGGCACTCACTCAAGGGGGCCGCTGTATGTTTACCGACATTTTAAACGCATGTCTTCCACCAGCCTATAAAGCCACAATTAGCTGGAGCCTAATTTATGAGCATGAGCTGTGGCTGGGGGAGAGCTGGTGCTGTCCTGGCTCGCTGTGAGTGGCTGGGGGCTGCGGGGAGATGGTGGAGGGAGGCCCTCGGGTGTCTCCAGAACAGGAGGGGTGCAGAGGGTACCCTAGTGCAGGGGTGCCCCCTCAGCAAAGCGTGTCTTAGTTCTCAGATCCTCATGACAGCTCCCGGGGTCACCTCTGATGTTCCTCCCATTTAGTAAGTGAAGAAGTTGAGACTCAAAGATGTTAAGTGACTTGGATGCAGGTCACACAGCCTGTAGGATTTGGGCAGGCTAGCAGTTCTTGGTACTGTTAGGGACTCTGAGAGCTGACAGTCCTGTCCAGGTTTACCAGTCATGACCGTGTAGGCACTGGGGAGCAACTCACCCTCTCTCCACTGTGGCTTCCTATCTCGTTAAGATGACGATGGTCAGAGAATCTACATCCTTAGGTGAAGAGTTGGGAAGAAGGCCTCAGCCACAACTGGTGGGCTTAGACTGTGAAGGGGATTGGCTTCCAGCTCTGGAGGTCAGGGGTCTGAAGTGGTTGCTCAGGAGGCTCAGGGTGGGGGGAAGGGGAGGTGGGCTCTGGTTCTGGGGGTACCTGTTCATCCCTGGTCCTCTGTGATCGTCTCGAGTTCTACCCATCTTCACCTGTGTCTCCCTGAATTTCTGATCGTCTTCTGTCTCCTGGAAGGACATATGTCACTTGGCATGGTTAACACAGAATGCTGTCAGAATGCTTAATTTTGGGCCAGAGAGATGGTTCAGGTGGTAAAGTGTTTGCCACACAAGCGTGGGCCTCGAGTTTGATCCCTAGAACCCACGTTTAAACAAATCTGGGCTCCATGGTGGGTGCTTGTAACTCTGTGCTGGAGAGGTAGGCAGCAACATCTTGGGCTCTCTGGTCAACCAGCATAGCAGTGTTCCGTGAGCTCCTTGTTCTGTGAGAGAGCTTATCTCAGGAACTAAGGTGGGGGGCGATGGAGGAAGACACACAGTGTCAACCTTCAGCCTTCACTTGCACACGTGTGCACACGCCAAATGCTTAATTGTGTCCCCAATTTTCCAAATTAATTATATTCACAATCTTGGAATGGCCATGTCTTTGGGGACCTCCAACTGCTGCGCTTGTGATAAGGGCTCCAGCAGTGTGGTTCCTGCTATCCCCGAGGGCCAATGAGGAGTCTGTAGAGTTGCCCCCCATCCCACTCTTCCTGCAGAGCACACATCTGGCTCTGCTCTGGGTCTCCATCTCTGGGTCCAAAGACCTGCAGACTCCTGGTTACAGACCTCTGCATGGGTACCAATGATGACAGCAGCTTGTACTGTGTGAGGTGATGGCTGGCATAGGCTGCTTGGCTCTCAGGAAGCTCCTAGATTCCCCAAGTGCTGATGGAGGGGTGATTGTGGAAATGTACCCCAGCTTCTGCTGGGGATTCCCCTGGGAAGTTTTGAGGAGGCTGTTAGAGGTTGCCCAAACCCAGGGCAAGACACAGTAGCCTTGGACCAGCGAGACTTGGGTGGGAAGGTCCCCTGCCTTCCCGGGCCTGTCTTTCCTTGTGGGTAGCAGGATGGGATCAACACAGTGGACACAGACATCAAGGCTTTTGTTCTTGAAGTGAACGTTGGTTAGCTGTTAGCCGTCTCAAGTCACAGAGCTTGGACACTGAACTAGAAGCAGAGGTGACTCAAGAGTCTCTCCTGTCCCCAACACCCAGTGACAATCATTGTCTGTTGTCAGTGAGCAGTAAGGAATTCTTTTTTTAAAATATTTATTTATTTATTTATTTATTATGTATACAATATTCTGTCTGTGTGTATGTCTGCAGGCCAGAAGAGGGCACCAGACCTCATTACAGATGGTTGTGAGCCACCATGTGGTTGCTAGGAATTGAACTCAGGACCTTTGGAAGAGCAGGCAATGCTCTTAACCACTGAGCCATCTCTCCAGCCCAGCAGTAAGGAATTCTATCCCCTAGCTTTTGTTTAGTTTGTTTTTTTTTTTTTTTTTTTTTTTGAGAGATAGCCTCAGTAGCCCAGGTTGGCCTTGAGCTCACCCAGTTGCTGAGGATGACCTTGAACTTCTGACTTCACAGATGGGCACCAATGCACTGTCTCTCTTTTTCTATGTGTAGTTTTCATTCACTGGGTTGATGTTGCTGCTTTCATTCTGAATCTTGCTTTCTTCTCATTTCTTCTCATTGTTTCCCCATGCAAGGAAAGAATCTTCACAGACGCCATTTCTCATAACCAGATTGTATTTCGCATGGTGACTGTGGAGCTGTGACTTAAGCCAGTATTGTTGGACATCTTGGTCTTTTCCAGGGTGGTGACCATGTTCAGAGTGGGTATGGGGAGTGGGTGAGAGCTGGGGGGAGCCAGCCGCAGGGCTGGGGGCACAGTGTGTTTGAAAGTCTGCCTGAGCTGTGGTCATCGGCCACCTGCTCAGCTGTCTGCCCAGTGGGAGCCACAGTCCCTGCTGTCAGCCCTCCTCCCTGGCAGGTGGCTTTATCTTCATTTCTGATGGCTCTGCAGTGGTCCAGCCCTGACACTTCCTCGTTATGTCTCTCGATCTGGGAGCGTCTCTGTCAAGTAGCTAATGAACTGTAAACAGACACTCCAGTGTTCTGGGGACCCTCTGAGCAGCTCCGGAGGGAGGGGCTGCGAGCTGCTACCACGAAGAGCACAACAAAAGCAGACTGTGACAGCCTCTGGGGAGTCAGAGAGTGGGTTCCCCTCATGTTCTGTTCCTGTCAGCATCCAGGACATGGGAGAGTGGGGCGAGTGGGGAGCTGCCCGGGTTTTGGACCACTCCAGGGTCCCTGTCCTTGTCTTTTCCCAGATGTCTTCAGTCCAGACCACAGCTGACCTATCCAGGGGACCGTGTGGATTCCTGGGTCCCCAGATTACAGAGCAAGGCTCCTGCGGTTGCGTGAGGTTCATGACTTGACTCAATTATCAGAGTTTGCTGGGGAACACTGACCTCGATTGGAGCCCCACAAAGCTTGGCCCAGAAGTCCCCTCTCTGGACTCCACCTTCTCAGAACCAGATTTTCTGCACACAGGTCTTCTGGGACGAGTTGATTTTTGTCCCCTCACTGCTGCTTCCTAGGACCAAGCTTCCCACAGAGTATCCAGCCAGCCCCCCTCATGCTTAAGTCATGAGGCCTTTGTCTTCACCCTCACATTAGCGAAGGGAGTGTGAAGGGCTGTGGGGGCTGTGGGCACAGTGCTACCACACTGGCTTAGAAGGGGTTCCCAGGATGCCTGCCTCCCCCTGAGCCACCTCTGGAAGGAGAAAATGGACCAGCAGGGCATCAGGCTTGCTTCAGCCCCTTCTCCGCTCTCAGGACTTGGCTGTGTAATTCTCACATCACACAGTAGCTGGTTCAGCTTCCAGCGCTGCCTCCCTGCCTCCGAGGACGCCTCGATCTCCTCAGCAATCTCTGTTCCCCACCCACCCTCAGGCCCCTGACAATCATTAATCCTTTTCATCTCCCTGGCTTTCCTTGTTCTGGACATTTGATATGAATAGAGTCACACAGCGTGTGGTCCTGGTGTCTGGCTCCAGCCTGCTCACCTGTGTTGTAGCAGAAGTCAATGAGTACTCCTTCTTTTTCTGTTGAACAGTACTCCATTGTATGGCTAGTCTGCATCTTGTTTGGTGGAATTTTGTGTATGTGTGTGTGTGTGTATGAGTATGTGTGTGAATACATGTGTGCATGTGTGCACGTGTGTGTGAATGCATGTATGTATGTGTGTGGATGTAGATGTGGATGTGTTTGCATGTGTGCATGTACATGCATGTGCGTGTATGTATGCATGAATGTAGTTCAGGGGACTGAGCCTCATGAATACTGGACAAATCCTCTACCACTTCACTATGTTCCAGATGGACATTTTTTTTTTTTTGCACCTAGGGGCTTTTACCATTAGTGCAGTTATGACTATTTATGTACAGAGTATTTTCTTCCTCATCCTCCCCTTCCTCCTCCCCTCCCATTCCTCCTCCCCTCCCATCCCTCCTCCTCTTTTTCTCCCCTCCTCTTCTTTCTCCCCTCCTCTTCCTCTTCGTCTATTCTTCATTTTCTTCTTCTCTTGCTGGGAATAACACCCATTTGCCTTTTAAATTTTATTTATTTATTTATTTTTAATTTTTGTGGCAAGATGGTTTAGCTCAGGCTAGCCTCAAATGCATTATGTAGTTAAGGCTGGACAGCCCTGAGTTTTAGGCCTTCCTCACTCCATCTCCTAAGTAGGGGGATTACAGGTATGCACCACCATCCAGGTTTATGTGGTGGGGGGGGCTGGAGCCCAGGGACTCAGGCGTGCGGCAAAGACTCCATCCACTGAGCTACCTCTCCAAGCTCTCTTTTCTGTTTTAGTAGATTTGCCCTCAGCAGCTTGTTCTCCCTCTCGCATCAGCATGACCCGATAGGATTTTGATACCTGGTCCAGGCTCTGTTGAGACCGTACTTCAAGTAAAAGACATTTCAGTGAGATAAGACGAAAAACAAACTCTCGACTTTCCCTGAAGCTATAGAGAGCTGATTCTAATCGGCTTCTGAAAAATCCGCCCTTGCTGATGCTATCCCTAAGAAAAGACTTTCTGCGGCTTGCTGGCCTCAGAGATGGCTGGGCTGTTGGCAAAGACTCTTCAGTCTGAACAGAACCCAATAATCCTGGTTGTTTGTTTGACTTCGTAATTTACTACCCTTTAAGTGACTGTCCTTTCTCTTTGTGAGTGAGTGGTTCTGAAAACAGAGGAAAGCGGTCGGTCAGCGTTGGTGAAAGCTGCCGGGGTGGGGGGGTGGCCTCTGGGGATTCCTATCTGAAGGAGAAGCTGGGGGCCCGGGGACAGTCTTGAGATCTTCATAGCCAGCCAGATGGACTCTGTTATAACTCCTTTCCAGACAGGACAGGGAGACGTAGCAGGGATGACAGCGTGCCACAGGCTGCACAGCTGGCAGATGGGGGGACGCAGCAGCTTGACCCGGAGGCCACACTGCTAACAGAGGGTAGGGCAGTGCTGCTGGGCAAAGCAGCACCGTTTGTCTGGTGGGCTGAACAGTGGGAAGCAGAGAATAAAGAAGTCAGCAGCTGAGGAATCAAGCGTGTGGGAAAGGGGAGGGTGAGCCTCAGCAGCCGGAGCTCTGGAGCAAGGAAGGGAGAGGGAAACTCAAAGAAGGGGCGGGAACTCAGGAGCCTCAGGTCAGGACCAGGCAACTGGGGGTGGGGCAGGCCTGGGAGACAGAGAATTGCTCAGGAGGTGCTTCCAGAGTAAATGATGCTGGTCTGAAGGGTAAGAGAAGACTTGAGGCTGATGCCAAAGGCGTGGCACAACTCAGGGGACTGGGTAGGACCTGGGTAGGGTGCAGACCTTGCTTGGGCAGTTTCCTTAGTATAGTACCCAGGTCACTCATGAATGACAAGGGAATGCCCAGAGAAGAATCTCAGTGTGTTAGCCCTCTGCCAAGCTAACCAGGTGGGCAAGACTGCTACCCAGTGTGTAGCCTGTGTTCCTGCGTCACTTTTCCTCTAGGTGAAAGCTGACAATCTAACAACGGAGGGACTGACCAAGTGTTATGTCGCTGGGTGGAAGGATAGCTCCAGTACAGGACTTCTGGGCTAGTCTGCAGAACCTTGTGAGGCACTGTTAAAAGCAATAGAAAAGAAAAGGGGCTGGGGGTGCGGCTCAGTTGGTTGAGTGCTTGCCTCCTTGCAGGAGGCCCTGGGTTTGCCTCCCCAGCCCTGCAGACATGGTGGGCAGCACAAGATGGCAGGAGAATCAGAAGTTCAAGGCTACATAGTGAGTTTGAGGCCAGTCTGGGATACATGAGACACTGTCAAAGGCAGGGAGCTATGGAGGGGGTGACAGTGTGGGAGGCGGGGAGACAAAAAGAGAAAAGAAAGAGAGGGAGAGGGAGGGAGGGAGAGAGAGAGAAAGAGAGAGAGAGAGAGAGAGAGAGAGAGAGAGAGAGAGAGAGAGAGGATGTCTCACTATGGGATCTCATTTGAATCAAGACTGGGGAACCTTTTGTCTCACATCATGTACCTCAAAGGCTATATATTGGGAGCTGAAGCTTTGAAGATCTCTTTCCAGAGGAGTAGGGAACAAAGCCCTGGCTGTCCCTATCCTGGAAAGTTACTCTGTGCCGAAGATGTCATGCCCATCTTCCCAGGACACCAACACCCCCAGCTATTTTAAGCCAGGTCAATCAAAGGTCAGCTACTAATCCATTCAGTGTTGCCAGCTGGCGAATCTGTGGGACCGTTTTCTCAACTGAGGTTCCTTTTCTTAAACGACCCTAGCTTGTGTCAAACTGATATAAAACTAGCCAACACAGAGCTTAAAATCAACATTGAGCAGCCCACACTCACCTCTGCCTCCAGCTTCAGGGTATCTAGTTCCCTCTTCTGGCTTCCACAGACACCTACACTCACGTGCACACACACACACACACACACACACACACTTAAAGCAGGACTTCAAGTTTGACCCAATTGCAGTGCAAGGCACACAGCAAACCCTTGGGAACCTGACCCGGGGTGATATGGGCTCTTTAGGTCGCCATGATTCCTGCCATGCCAGTTCAGAGATGGAGACCTCAGTGTTTGCAGTTCAGCCCTCTTCTGGCGGCTCTAGTGCATCTGGGGAAGGAGTGGAGCCTGCAGGAGGCTCTAGGGAAGATATATACATATGGGTGAGTGGTAATTTCCATAACAGACATCATCCTTCCAGACCTGGGACCTTGAAGAAAACACCTTCTGAATGAGCACTCTCAGGAGAAGCCCACAGTGTCCTCCTCCTCTTCCCTAGCTAATGAGCCGAGACTCCAATTACAGCAGGGGCCTGTGTGGTGAGCAGCTCTGACAGTGGCCTTGAAGGAAAAATAGCAGCGCCTGGGGCAGGGGCAACTTCCTAGCCTCATCAGGCCTGCTGCAGGCGAAGGGACTTTGCTGGACAGTCAGGGCCTGACAGGGACTGGAACGAGCTGGGAGGAGGGGGTGTGGACATCTGGAGAGTGACGTGGGGGAGACCGTGTCGGTGCCCTCCAGTTCAGTTTTCTGGGCAAGCTGCCATGGGTCCCCATTTAGCAACCTGTAGCTGAAGCAGTGGAAATCTTGTGAACAGTCTCATGAGGCCTTCAGGTCTCATTGTCCCTGCTTGGAAAACAGCGGTTATTGTTTTTCCTGACTCGGCAGTCTTGCCTCTGATGAGGTTGGAAGTTTGTTTTGGCTCTCAGTGGGAGGTCCGTTATAATGGGGAAACTTTAGTAATGGGAGTGACTCGCTGCCATGGCAACCTGCTCGTATCTTGGTGGACCAGGGAGCAGAGAGAGCACAGAAAGTGGGACCTGACTGTAAACCTCCAGACCCCCCCCCCCAGAGCCCCAGAGATACACTTCCTACAACTAAGCCCCACATGCTGAAGGTTCTATGACTTCCTAAACAGTGCCTCTAGCTAGGGACCAAGTGATTAAACGTAGACATTTTATGTCTAATCCACGATAACAAATGGGCACAATACATGCAATCTATACTTTGAGAGAGTTTGGGAACACAGGAGACACTGGATGTGAAAGTCAGTTACAGGCAGAACATGGGGTCAAGGGCCATTTACAGACAGATGCTGCAGCTGGGGGTCACAAGGTCCAAATGAGTCCCTTGTCCTTCAGATGACAAGAATGAATGTTAGAGAGAGGAAGAACTGACCTGATGTCCCCCAGTGAACGAGTGAGATGGAACCAAGAACCAGGGTCTTGATGCTAAGTCATGCTGTCTCTGTCCTTCCTGTGGTTCTGCTGGGTACAAGTGGGTTGTCCAGGTGTCTGTGGCTGGCAAGGTGGAGGACGGGCTTGCCAGCTGTGGTCTTTCTGGTCTTGTGACTGCAACGTGGTACCCATGTTGTATTTTGTATGTGTTTATGTGTGTGTAGATATACATGATGGATATGCATGTGTGTTCCTGTAGAGGTCAGAGGATTCTTCAAATATTATCCACATTGTTTTGTTCTATTAAAAAAGGTTTTGAAAACTGTTGCTTATGTCTATGTGTGTGAGAGAGAGAGAGAGAGTGTATGGCATGAATGAATGCTGTATGTGCGGGGATGTCTACAAAGGCCAGAAGAGGCAATCAGATTCCCTGCAGCTGGAGTTGCAGATGGTTGTAAGTCACCTGACATGAATGGTGGGAACTGAACTCGGGTCTCTTGCAAGAACAGCAAGCGCTCATACCCTGAGCATCCCCCAGCTCCTTCATCTTATTTTATGAGGCAGCGTTTCTCCTGGAGCTCGCCAGGCTAGCTTGACTGGCCACAGGTCACAGAGGCCTACATGTCTTTGCCCTGATGCTGGGATTACATTCATACAGTGCCATGTTAAGCTTTGTCATGTAGGTCCTAGGGATTGAACTCAGGACCTTGTGATAACACAGCAAGTTCTTTGCTGACTGAGCTGCACCACAGCCCACCCACATCATAAATCCATACTGCCACTTTTGCCTACTCTTAACTGTTAGTGTGTGGTCTCTGTGGTTGGCATCCCATTGGCCCGAGCCCACATGTCCCACTGTCTACGGTGAGAAAGAAGGAAAGCCCAGGAGAGAATTAAAGGCTTTGCCTGCTCTTCCTTTCTCTATGACCTGCAAGCCCCGCCCCCATTCCAGCCTACTTCCATGTCCCTGGTCTTACTTCTTCTAGGTCTTCCTCTCCTTCATTCTTTCGCTCGCTGTGACATTTCCCCCTTACTTTGCGCCACACTTGTGCCCACATCATCCCCTTTCTGGTAGCTGCACTCTTCTCTCGGGATGCATTTTGTCCAGCTGCTCCCATGTCTGACTCTTCTTGTTGCTCAGATCTCATCTCAGACATCACCTGATCATAGCCGTCTCTAGCCACCCAGTCAGTGACTCCCATCCAAGACACAAATGGTCCCAGTTACCAGTTATGTTCATGCTCCCACCCTTACTGGAGGGGAAACGGCCCGAGAGCAGGAGAGTTCATTGGCCAGCATATAGTAAGCTTTCAATAAGCATTCAATGTATTGGGGCTGGAGAGATGGCTCTGTAGTTAAGAGGCCTGGTTGCTCTTCCAGAGGACCCAGGGTCAGTTCTCAGTACCCATATGTGATGTCATATGTGGTGGCTCATGAATGTCTGTAACTCCCTTTCCAGGGCATCTGACACCCTGTCTACCCTCAGTGGGCACTGCCCACAGGAGACACACTATATACATACACTCAGGCAAAACATCCATACACATAAAACAAAAACAAATCCAAAAATAGTTAAGAAAGATTTCAGCGTGTAAATTGCTCTGTGTGTGTGTGAGCACGCGTGCACACACGTGCACACACACACCTGCACGAGTTTGTGTGCACTATGTGTGCATGGGTACCAGAAGAGGCCAGAAGAGGGTGTTGGATCTCCTGGAACTGGAGTTACAGGAGGGTTGTGAGATGATGTGGGAGTGTCATATATCAATCTGTTGATTTCATTGGTTAAGCAATAAAGAAACTGCTAGGCCCATTTGATAGGCCCACCCTTAGGTGGGTGGAGTAAACAGAACGGAAGGCTGGGAGAAAGAAGCTGAGTCAGAGAGTCGCCATGATGCTCCCACTCCAGACAGACGGAGGTTAAGATCATTCCTGGTAAGCCAGCTGGTGGGCTACAGCAGATTATTAGAAATGGGCTAGTCCAGGTGAGAGAGCTAGCCTAGAAGAGGCTAGATAGAAATGGGCCAAGCAGTGTTTAAAAGAATACAATTTCCGTGTAATTATTTCGGGTAAAGCTAGCCGTGGGGGCGGCCAGGTGCCGGGGATGCAGCCCCTCCGCTCCTATTTCAACAGTGAGATACTGGATGTGGATTCTGGAATCTGAATTCAAGTTCTCTGCAAGAGCATTACCACAGAGTCATGTCGGTGTTACGGGAAGTCCTCCCACTCTTCCAGCCTATCGCCGCTGAGATACCAGCCCATTGGGGCGTGGTCTCTCTCCCTTTAAAAAAGCAGCCACTTCCCTCTCCTCTCTCTCTTCACTTCCTGCTCCACCGGCGACTAGACTCACTTCCTGGTTGCGCAGAGGGCTGACAGTGATCTGTAAGTTTTTTCCCCTTTAAATAAATACCACCCTATTAATCATAATTCCAAACTGGTGTGGCATTGTTTATGACTTATGCCTTCATGTCGTCAGTCCGAGGTCATATATTTATTTAAAAAAAAAAAAAAAACCTCTCCTCTCACTCTCTCAGAAAGCTTTCTCAAGCTGGAGAAGTTTAGGGTAGAGAATGGGGTAGACCAGCTAGAAGGTATGGACTGAGGATGCTGGGAGAACCTGGCAACCAGGTTTGCTTTGATATGTTAAATAGGCACCTCAGTTAGCCCTGTGTCCCGGGCTTGAGACCGGGCTAGTTCTTATTCCTTTAGCTGATGAAGGAATTGTTTTGTCTCAGGGTTTCAGAGGTACAAGACAGCTCAGAGTAGCCAGGGAGGACAGAGAGGGGTGAAGGGAAGGAGAGACTAGGAGAGGCAAAGGGGGAGGGGGAAGGAAAGGTAAGCCTGAGTTCTCAGACGTCCTTCGGTTATTCCTTTTACTCCCACCAAGCCCCCCACCTATAGATGTTGGTGGACACATTCAGAGTACATATCCCCCTCTATTAACCATCTCTGGAAAAAAAAATCCTCATAAATGTACCTTTTTAGTGTCCAGGCTTTAAAAAAAAACATAACTCTCTATAGAAATCAACAAAATAAAAGTTATCAAGAAAAAAAAAAAGAAAGTTTTCTCAAGTCTAGGTGAATCCCAAGGGTCCTGGGTTTTTTTTTTTTTTTTTTTTTTTTTTGCATGTACTCTGACAGTTCCAGCTACCAGGAATGCCTGTTACCTGAGCATTTGCTGGCATGCAGAAACCCGGGGAGAGACCTGAATTGGAGGAAGAAGGTGTCAGTGGGAGGTACAAGTTGGGTGTTTTCCAAGCCAATCTTCTCATTACACATACATTTTTAACGCTGCCAGGGTTTAATTTGTTATATAAAGCTGGAAACAGCAGCGCCGCATGTAAATAGCAAACTGTGGGAAGACGGCTCTTTGCAAACATGACTTACAGAGCCTCGCCTGTATCCATAGCCAGAGAGCGAACGGAATCTCTGTCCACGGTGCTGAAATAATCAGACCCAGGACTTACCCTCTGTCCGACGTGCTGAAGCGAGCAGTGTGTAGTCACTAAATCGTGGGGTCACCATGCTTCACCATGGTGAGGTCATGTTCCAGTAATAGATGATGGTAGTTGCAGGCTATAAAATAATCCCATACACCTCTGGCATCTCTTGAAACCCACTCAGGACTTGCCACTGCTGTCCTGCCCCTCCCTAAAGGGATCCTGTTCCACCGGAATAGGAGGCAATGTTAGCTGCCTTTGTTGCTGTTATTAGACACCATGACCAAGGCAACTTGTAGAAAAAGGGATTTATTGGGGCCCTACAGTTCCAGAGGGTGGATCCATGAATGTCGTGGAGGGGGGCATAGCAGGAGGCAGACAGGCAGGCATAGTGTTGGAGCAGCCACTTAGAACTCACATCTTGATACCACAAACATGAGGTAGGGAGTGAGGAGGTGGAAGGGAAAGAGGAGGAAGAGGAGAAGGGAAATGAAGGAGAGAGAAATGGGGGGGAGAGCAAGAACACTCATTGAGAATGCAGTGGACTTTCGAAAGCTCAAAGCCTGCCCCCAGTGACACACCTCCTCCAACAAATCCATACCTCCTAACCCTTCCCAAATGGTTCCAACTGGTGACCAAGCATCCCAAAATATGAGCCTATGGGGGGCATTCTCATTAAAATCATCACAGATTCCAAACCCTTTCAGCCTCTCTGTGGGGCATTTTGGAACACATCAAGATTAGTTAAGGGCATAGGTGCCACAGGCCTTAGCTCACAGGCCACACTTACCACAGTTGTCTCCCAGACTTAGAATGCAAGGTCTGTACTGACCCTGTGTCTGGAGACCCATGTTCAGGAACTCCTGCATGTGACACAGCTCCCCTCGAAATGGGACACCAGGATCCTGTGTGGCAGAATCATATAAAAATTAGTTGTTAGAAAGGACACATAATCTCAGCAAGGGAAGATGAAGCAGGGAGATTGAAAGTCCAAGGAAGGCTAGCCTGGGCTACAAAGTGAGACCCTATTGCACGTAGAACTTCCTGCAAGGGTAATTGTTAACCGCTTTTCGGAACTCTGTCCCCACAGATTAGCCTTTCTTATTCCTTCACTTCATTTCGCCTGGATTCTTCCGGTTTCACTTCCTCCCTTCCACACCATGTCTTCAGTTCCGGTATGCTGTGCACCGGTATTTGTTTTTTGTTGATGTGCAACACTTTTCTGTGTACAATCAGCACACTGTGATTCATTTGTTCCTTCATTGATAGGCAATGGGGCTGTCTCCAGCTTGAGATCTTTGGAAGAGAGCTGAGAGTGGTTTTGTGCATTTTTTTCAGATGGGCTAAACACCCGGCTGTGTTGGATATGCATTCAGGATTGGGATCGTTGGGTCACAGGGTGGACATCAGTTTTCAAATTGGTCATATTGATTTACAGTCATTAAAAAATTTAATTCCTCCTTCCTGGCTTTTTCTTTTCTCCTGACCAGCAGAGACGATGTTCTGGAAGTCTCCGTTTGGATAATTGTGGCCTGAGAGTTTCTGGGGCACTTTGCTGATCAATATTGATTAGATGACTTCCCTGCTAACCTCTGCCTGGAACAGAGACATTTTTCCTTCCTCCCTGTCACCGATATGACCCTTTCTGTAATGGAATCTGAATGAGATGATCCTAGCTGTAAAATGAGTGACCCCCCTCTTCTATCTTTCACATCCTGAGCTAGAATGTGACTGAGAGAAGAATCCAGTCAAGCAGGACTTTGTTCACCACCCTCGGAGCCACAGTGTGGTCCTGGGAACTCTGGACACTCAAAGGCTGGCCTCAAATCTGCAGGAAGCTTTCTGCTCCAAGACCAAGATGGGCACAGAGGCAGTAAAAAGAGAAAACCATTGCTCCCATTTTCACCTTTCTCAGGCATTCTGAGATTCACAGAGACCGTTGCTGCAGTTTTTAGGAAACTGTGTGTGTCTCTGTGTGTGTATCTGCATGTGTTCATGCATCCGTTTGTGTGCATACAAAGACCATAGAGGAAGACATTGAGTGTCCCGTCGTCTTATCATGTTCCACCTTATTCCCTTGAGATAAAGTCTGTCACTGAACCTGGAGCTTGGCTGTCAGCCACTGAGCCCCAATGTTCCTCCTGTCTCCACTCTGCACCCCTCCAGTCCTGGGGTGACAGGGGTGTATGTGGCCATGCCCAGCTTTAGCATCTGGTCCTCGGGCTTGCACTGGCTCTTAGCAAGCCATTACCCAGCCTCCGAGTTTAAGTAATTCTAAAGCACAAGCTGGATCTGTGTCAGAGACAGGGCAATAAACCCAAGGAGCCTGTGGAATATTTCTCACGGTCCTCAACATTGATCTGCTCCTGAAGACCTCATCCCCTTTGTCCTGCTGACTGTGTATTCTGACTTTGGAGTCACAAGGTTTTCAGCTATGTAGTTACTTTTCTGTGGAACCTATTTGTCCATGTATGTCTCTGTGTTTATATATGTGTATGTCTGTGTATATGTCTCTGAGTATGTATGCATATACCTGCATGTGTCTATCTTTCTGTGTGTATGTTTCTATGTATATGTATGTGTATGTTTATGTGTGTGTGTCCATGTGTGTATGTCTGAGTGTTCATTAGTCTGTATATGTGCATATGTCTGCGTGTTATGGCTACTTCAATGGTTCTCAACCTGTGAGTCACGACCTCCCACAGGGGTTGCAGGTTAGATATTTAAATTATGATTTGTAACAGTAGCAACATTACAGTTAGGAAGTAGCAACAAAATAATTTTATGTTTGGGGGGGTCACCACAACACGAGGAACTGTATTAAAGGGCTGAAGCTTTAGGAAGGTTCAGAACCACTGGTCTCTATGTTTATGTCCATAGGTGCATATGTCTGTATATGTGTGTGTCCATCCACACATGTGTATATCTGCCTGTGTCCATTTGTGTGTCTCTGTGTTTCCTGCTGCTGCCTGTGCCTCTTCTGTGTCTCCTATCTCTGTGTGTCTTATGTTGGTCTCCCTCTCCCCTCTCACTCCAGTTTTCACTGGGTTTCTGGCCTCCCCCCTTCCCTTCCTCTGGCCTCCCCCCTTCCCTTCCTCTGGCCTCCCCCCTCTTCCCTTCCTCTGGCCTCCCCCCTCTTCCCTTCCTCTGGCCTCCCCCTTCCCTTCCTCTGGCCTCCCCCCTTCCCTTCCTCTGGCCTCCCCCCTCTTCCCTTCCTCTGGCCTCCCCCCTTCCCTTCCTCTGGCCTCCCCCCTCTTCCCTTCCTCTGGCCTCCCCCCTCTTCCCTTCCTCTGGCCTCCCCCCTCTTCCCTTCCTCTGGCCTCCCCCCTCTTTCCTTCCTCTGGCCTCCCCCCTCTTCCCTTCCTCTGGCCTCCTTTCTCCCTCTCTGTTGCTTCTCCTCCCACTTCGCTGCCCTCACTTACTCTTTGGAGAAAAGATCTCTAAATTCAAAATATCCAAAAGGCTGGTGCAGAATAAAACGAAGCTCCTGAGTTCTCTTGAGATGGAGCATAGTTGCTCACGGCCCCTTCTGTTGCTACGGTGGAGACAGGCAATGCTTTGTGCTGAGATGTTGACCCAGGGCTGGGTCAACAGCAGTCTCAACGTTGCTCTGTCTTCTGAATAGATATCCAGGGAGCTCTTGGCTGGGCTGAGTTGGGGTTAAAGGACTCCGGGCATAGCACGGGTGTGTGTGGGGGAGCAGAGCTTGTTTGTGGGGCCCCTTGGTTTGGGTTTGCTCAGCCTGGACAGTTGGGGGTCAGGCAGATGGGGTGAGTCATGGTAGGATGCAGTATTTACCCTGGGACCTTGGGGATCTTGGAGGGTTCTGTGGACTCCCTACACATCTTGGGATATTCTGAATCTGCGGTTGGGGACACTCTAAGTCTCAAGGGGACTTAACTTTCCTATCAGCCATCCAGGTTACCTGCAGGTCTTACAGGAAGTGCTTTCAAATCTGCCACAGCTGCAAGAGTCTCAGTGGCCCCTCTAGCCCGGCTGGCCCAAGGATGGTCGCTGTCAGCACTTTCTCTCTCCGTGAGGATCAATAGGGCCCTTGGATGTGACCTCGAGTTCAATTATGGCTTCAATTATGGAATAAAGAGGCTGTTATCACACCTACCTCTTATTAGAAACGCCATGCTGGGGGCTGGAGGAGACCGGTCCTGAGGGAAATCATTAGCCCACTAATTTGAAATCAATTTAAAGTGCATTTGCTTAATGATATGAGCATTGTGAATTATCTATAAATTGTTAATTTAGTTGAATGTCACACCAGATTTTCGTTTTATGAATTGGGTTTGGGGGGTTGGCCGATGTGAGGGTGGGTGTTACTTCCCTTCCTCACCTCTGACGCGAAGCTCGGCCATCTCTCTTGTGCTTTTGAGTTTGTGACCTGCAGCTACTCAAGAGCCTTTGAGTGTTTGAAGCAATTAGGGCAGGAAAGGGATGGTGGTAAGTGCCCACACGCCTGCCTGCCGCACACCTCTGTCTACACTCCAGTGACAGTTCGGGAATGAGGGCAGAGCAGAGCAGGGCTGACCCCCTCCCAGCTGCCTCTGCCTGCTCCCCTCACTAGGGTTCACCACCTCTGTCTGAACCGGGAGACAGGAGTCTTGCCTGTGAAGCAGATTCCTGGGATGAGGGAGCGCGCAGTGATGAGAGCCTGTGGGTTTTTCACAGCAGCTGGCATGGGAACGAGGCTGATGCCATCAGAGGCAGCTTTTCTTCCTACAGACTGGGCACCTGCAGAGAGGAGGTAGCACCAGGTGGGCCCCTGTGGGCAGGCAGGGACCTCAATGCCAAGCCAGCTGGAATTCATTAGCCTCTGAATTTCTGCTCCATGCCAGCACTGTTCTGAAAACTGCAGTTAAACCGTGAATAAAGATCTTGGCTTAAAAAAAGAAAACAGACTTCCACCTATGGTCACTTTGTACCCACTGCGCCACACGCCCTGCTGAAACCGGGCTGCAGCAACACTGTGTGACGTGTCGCCTTGCCTTGTTCAACAGACGACGTCTGGGAATGGTTGATCGTGACCCGGGGGCTGCTTTCGTTTCTCTCACAGAATCCGAATCTGCAAACTATCACAGAGGACTTTTCAGCTCTTTGGTAGGACTGATAGACAGCCTCCCTCCACCGCATCTGACCCAGCAGTCCCCACTTCCTGGTCCATTTGAACTTGACACCAGGCCTGGGTCAGAGTCTGCCAGCATCCTTCTACTGAAGAAAAGGATGCTGGAGTCTTGGTTGCCTAGCTGCCCTAACAAAGTACCAAAAGTGGGTGTGTAAGAGCTTCTGGTTCTGAGGCAGGAAAGCAGGATGCTCACAGCCCATGGCCCGGGGAAGCCTATGGGTTCCATCCCTGCCTTGCCCCATTTTCAGATACTTTGTGGTCCTTAGATGCTTTTTGACTTAAAGATACACTGCTCTGGTCCTCCACTTCACCTGGCGTGTATCTCTGTGTGGACACATTATCTGTGTGTGTCACTTGAGGGGGGGGGTCACTGTGCCATCCCCTCACCCAGCCCCACATTTCATTTTATAATATTCATTTTCTGTCATAACAAAGTCCCACAGGCTGGGGCTTCTATGGCAGACATTTATTCCCTAGACCTGGTGCTGGCGGGGCTGGTTCTGCCGAGGTCCCTCTGTTTGGCTTGCAGATGGTACCTTGACCTGTATCCTCCATAGCTGGCCCTCCACGCTTTGTGTACTCTTGATTTCTACATCGTGATTGCTTCTCCCCTGTAGGGACAGCAGCCAGATTGGGTCAGGGCCCATGTTGTCAGCCTGGTTCCTACTCCCTCCCCCGTCCCCCACTTAAAGGCCCCATCTCCAACGAAGTCACATGTGAGCGTCCAGGATTAGGGCCTCGGTATATGGCTCTCGGGATGGAGTGGAACATAGTTCAGCCCACAGCACCAGCCACACTTCATTAAAAGCAGTCTACTCTAATAACCTCACTTTAACTTGGTTCAGTTTGTGAAGAGCCTGCTTCCCAAAACGAGGCCACGTGTTGAAATACCAGAGGTCAGGATTTCAAAATATCATTTTTTGGAGAGGTGACGTTCAGCTCATAAAAGGAGGCTGTGTGTACATTCCCATATTCTCTGGGAACCTGGAATTGTGGACAAGCCTGAGCTGGTCTGCTGGGTGCTAAATGACCCATGGCCTTGCGACACATCTTTCAGTCTAAGAACCCACCAAACCTCCAACCCTTGAAAATACAGCCACCCAGCTAATCTTAGCTGAGTGCAGACTCATGAAAGAGTCCTTCTAGGATCACAAAACCACCTAGAGGAGGCCAGCGGGACCTAGCTTTGTGGTCCTATGGGATCATGAGATAAACATGGAATTTTTAGTTTCTTTTTATTGTTTTTAAGTGATGTGTGAGGTCAAAAGAAGTTGCCGAGTCCCCTGGAACTGGAGTTGTAGGTGGTTGTGAACTGCCCAACATGGGTACTGGGAATCAAACTTAGGTCCTCTGTAAGAGCAGCAAGTCACTTTGACTGCTGAGCCATCTCTCCAGCCCTGTGTTCTTGTTTGACTTTTGTTGTTTTTGTTTTTTGAGACAGGGTTTCCTTTCATAGTCCTGGCTGTCCTGGAACTCACTCTGTAAATCAGGCTGGTCTTGAACTCACAGAGCTCCACCTGTCTTCTGCTTCGGAGGGCTGGGATCAAAGGTGTGTGCCACCACTGCCTGGCATGTCCTTGTTTTAAGTCAGTAGACTTTGAGGGAATTTGTTGGGTATCAAGAAATAATAGATACACTGAGCCTCAGTGGCAAAGGGAAGGTCACAAAGCTCTGAAACCAGGAGCCAAAGGGTCGTGCCTCAAGCATCAGGCACTGTAGAAACATTCTCTTTGAGCCCCTCAGGAGTCTAAGCAATATGCTGGGCGTGGGGATGTAAGCAGTTAGAGCAATGTGCTGGGCGTGGTGATGTTCACCTGTCATCTCAACACCCAGGAGGTGGAAGGAGGATCGGAAGTTGGATACGTGTTGGGAGTTTGAAGATAACCTGGCTATGCATGAAACTCTACTTAAAAAACAAGAAAGAGTAGAGGGTAATGGGTGAGAAGGCGGAGCTGGGAGGCAGGGCAGAAGGCACCGTGACACCTCCTACCCCAAAACCTGTTCTGTCCCTGTGGTTGTTTGAATGAGAATGGACCCTGTATATTTGAATGCTTAGTTTCCAGTTGCTGGACTATTGAGAAAGGATTAGGAGGTGTGGCCTTGTTGAAGGAGGCGTATCACTGGAGATGGACTTTGAGGTTTCAAAAGCCCGGTCTAGCTTTCTCTGCCCACTGCGGTGAATCAGATGGGCGCTCTCAGCTACAGCTCAAGTGCCATGCCTGTCTGCCTGCTGCCACGATGCTCCCAGTCACGACTGTTAGGGACTCACCCTCTGAAACTGCAAGCAAGCCCCAATTGCATGCTTTTATAAATTGCCTTGGTCATGGTGTCTCTTCATAGCAATAGAACAGTAACTAACATAGCCGCATCATGAGAGCTCATCCGGTTTCTCATGTAGATGGAGGTTTGGTGTGTGTGTGGTATTCAGGCAGCATTTACAGTGAACACATCATGCAAGAGCTTGGACGCCCATCCTCTGTCTCCATGGTGCACCTCCCTAGTGGAGGAGCCGGCCAAGCAGCAGGTCCTTAACAGCACAGAAGGAAGGCTAGGTGCTATGTGTTGACGAACCTACACTTGCGGTCCCCACAAAGGCTTCTGGGTGAAGCCAGCTCCTGCGGGAGAAGATGGCACTACACAGTGCAGTGGCTTCAAGATGAGGCTAGCCCGTGCAAAGGCTGGGCTGAGTTGTGGCTTCAAGATGAGGCTAGCCTGTGCAAAGGCTGGGCTGAGTTGTGGCTTCAAGATGAGGCTAGCCTGTGCAAAGGCTGGGCTGAGTTGTGGGTTCAAGATGAGGCTAGCCCGTGCAAAGGCTGGGCTGAGTTGTGGCTTCAAGATGAGGCTAGCCTGTGCAAAGGCTGGGCTGAGTTGTAGCGTTGCCCATGTTAGGGGTGGAGCTTGGTTAGTGAGGCCTGAAGGCGAAGTCGAGTGGCATGAGATGATGGGGGGCATGACAGTGAGACCCTGTAGAGCCCCAGAAGCTGTGTGAAGAACCCCCATTTGAACTAGAGCTTCCAGGAAGTGCTTCAGTTATTGCTGCCAGAGTGTTGCATAACCAGCATCCCCAAACACAGAATCTTTCTGTTCTAATCATGTACTGTCCACTGGGAGTCTGATCTATGCTAGCACCATCTAGGCTTAGTGGCAGGCCAGAGGAGGGGTTAAGCTGGTCCTGCAGGCTTCTCAACTTCCTGGAGCCAGTAGGCCTGGGGACCATGTCTTTTACTCAGAGAGGCAGAAACACAGAGGGGCAGCTATATTTCAAGCCTTTACTGCTTCCTGCTTGTGATATTCCACTGACTAACATGGGTCCCACAGCCAAGCACACTGTCGCAGGGAAAGAAAGCATATTCCGCCCTAGTCAGAAGGACAGCTGGGGAGGGAATAGCTCCTGCTTATTGAAGAGCTTTGGGATGCTAAACACATCCATCTACTCAGGGTTGGGAGAGACCTGTCTGATAAGAAAGACGACAGGGAAGATGGCGTGACAGGTATTAGTGTGGCCAGGACCTGGGCAAACATCATCTTATTAAGGCACAAAGACCACGCTCAGTAGGTATTATTCTATTTAACGGATGAGCGAGCAGGTAAAGATGGAATTGTGACTTGCTCAGACACAAGGCCAGCAGGGGCAGAATGAAGGAGCTACTGTGAGAGCATGGCAGGGGGGCAATGAGCTGAGCTCTGACCTCCTGCTACCCAAGACAGCCCATTCTGGGCATCCTCACTGCCCCTTCATCTACACCTAGGCGTGGTGTGGGGGAGGGGGTATCAGGACCACCGTTGCTTTGATCTCACCCCAGTCTCTCTAGCTCCAACCCTGTCCTTGCTTGGAAAAGGTGTCGGGGTGGGTACCTGGCATTGCCACCAGCAGCGCCCGGGAGGGTATTAGATGCAACTAATGCCAGCTTGTGTTTGTTGAGGCCTTTAGTGGGACCCCTCTCTCCCTCCTGCTGCTGAAGCGAGCTTCTCAAGAAGCCGGTGTCAGCCACCCCACTCTTTACAAGAAAATCATCTACATGATCGATTCCTGCAGTCTGAACACCGAGCATGCAAAGATTTATGGTAGGAGGCTTTCTCCACGGCTCTCTGCCTCCGAGTAGCGTCCCCACCCCGGTGCACACAGGTAACCACTGTGCTGTCTCTCCCTGTATTGTTCTCCAGAATTATTTAATGCACATGCAAAAATTAAAAAAAAAATAAGTACAGGTTCTCTCCTGTTTGGGTTTTGCTCAAACACATAAGCTAGTGGATTTCACAGTTTTACAACCTCTCCTCTCATTTAATCTTCACTGGCAATTTTTTCATCCCGGCACCGAGGAAACTCCCTCGTTAATTTTCGGCTGCAGAGCACAGACCTATGGAACTCACATCCCCTGTCCCGGTGCTGATGGATGCGGGAGGCTCTGGTTCTTTGATAAACCAGACCAAGCTTCAGCACATACCTTCTGCTCTCTGCCAGGGTTAAATTTACCTGCAGGATCAATTCGCAGGAGCAGGGGTGCTGAATCCGAGGGGCGGCATGGCTATCACTCGGTTACACACAGACAGCCCTGCATGGTTGAGCAGATTACACACACCGACAGGCGGTACCTGAGAACTTGCTTCCCCAGAGCCTCGTCACCAAAGTCTACCAGGCGGCTAGAGAGTGGGCTTCTGTTTGGAAAGACTGTCGTTTTCCCCCCATCCTTCCCAGGACAAAACAGCATCCTCTGGCAGATGGGGAGGTGGGCACAGCCCTGTCCATTCTCCCAGCTTGTGGTCAGCTAGGGAAGAGGACAGGGGCACATCTCTGGCAGCAGCTTCCTTTATGGAACAAGACGAAGGCACTTTCTGAGGCACACTGAGGATCCTCAAGGGACAGGCGGCACCCCTTAAGAGCAGAGTAGGCACCCCTAAAGCAGCAATCATTGACATCTGGGCTTGGTAGAGAAGTAGGGCCAAGGGGTCTTTGGTGGGTGAAGAAGGGATTTCACTCCCTCAGACCTCACTCATGCCCTTGGCCCCTCCTCCGTACAGAGGGCTGTCACCTTGGCACACCGATGCCTGCACATGGTGGGTCCTCCCCCCCCCCCCCGCAGGCTGGTTACTGAGCTCAAGTGAACAGAGATCTCATTAAGCTCAGCGAAGCTCATTAAGACTGCAGCCCACATTGGCGTCAAAGGAAGGTCAAGCCTCTATTCACGGGAGCTGGTGCCTCTGGGACCCAGTGGTGCCAGCGCTCACAAAGAAGATGAAGGGGATCAAAGAGGCAGACAGCTGTGTGGCCCAGGTTCCCTAGGGCACCCGAACTGTTACCACCCTCTTCTCCCAGGCCGGCTCCTGCTTTGGGAGAACTGCGTGGGAACTGGGTCTATCAGCCCCTACACAGGGAAGAAGTATGGCTGAGAAAGTACAGTTGGATGTTGAGACTGCCCTCCTTGGAGGAGACAGCAAGCCTGGCCAGAAGCCACTGTGCCATACAGACTTGCCCTCTCTGATACCCAGACTGCGCATCTGTAAATCAGAGGCTAATTTATAGGCGCCCCAGGGGTCACAGAGTTGCCCAGAAGCTAGGGAGTCTGAGCCACAGTCTCCTCCATCCTCGGCCCATCTATCCAGCATCCCCATAGCCCTCTGAAAAGGTAGCGGTCCTGGGAAGAATGAGCTATTCCTTTAAAGTAATGGGCCATGAGCCAGGCAGGGCTCTCCCGGAGGAAGGGAGCATCAGGTAGACAGCACGTAAATGAACCAGCTCTGTATTAATCTGGGTTATTGGGAAGGGCTCAGGAGATATCAGGCCTTCTGGGATATACTGTCAATCTGCCAGGCCCCTCTCCGACTCTCTCGACCTGCCGGCCATTCATTAGCACCACACTCATGTTGTGGTCAGCTAGATGGGCCCTGTATAGACGGCTACCTCACAACGAGCTCCAGAAGTCCTGGGTCAGTACCAGCCTGCTCCCCGGGACCTTTTCCCCAGTGACAGGCCTCCCGCGGCTCCAGCTTTACCAAGAGGAGAGTATGTTACGCAGACCCCGAGCTTGTTTCAGGAGTCCAAGAGCAGGCTCCTCGGTCTGACTGTAGCCTCCAACCCCCTAGTAATATCACCCACCTTTGTGAAAAGTTATATGCTTTCATTGTTGAGGATACACCTTGGGGACACACTTAGGCTCCACGTCTGGCTCGTAATCCAGGAAATCCCATCTCGTATGTGCTGGCTCTCTTGAAAGCATCATCTATACCTGATGACCAGAAGAAGAGCTGATTCCTCCTGGGTGTGGTAGTTCAGGGGCAGAGGCAGGTGGACCCCTGAGTTCAAGGCCAGCCTGTCTGCAGAATGAATTCCAGGACAGTTGGGCTACTCAGAGAAACCTTTCTTGAACTCCCTGCCATTCTGCCTCAAAAAAAAAAAAAAAAAGAAAGAAAGAAAAGGAAAAGACCAGACTGTGACTGTGTGTGACAACCCTGCCCCTGTGTGTGATGTCTGTCTGGTCCTGACGTCTAGTTCCACAGACAAGAGTTTATTGGGGGTGAGGTCTCTGAAGCCAACAAGGTTAAGATGGAGCCATTAGGGTGAGGCCAACTCCAGCATAGCAGATGTCTCTCGTAGAGAAGGTTGAGGATATGAAGTGACAGGCACATAGAGGCTGGGAGACGCCCAGCAGCCAGGGGAGGGGGCTGGACCAGATCCTCTCTTTGGATCCCCAGTGGAAACAGGCCTGCTGTCAGAGCTGAGGGTCTTACATCTGTGATGCCATCATGGCCCCTCAGGAAAGAAATACCAACTCCAAGAAGAACATCTGCTATATCACAGGCCAGCCCGTCCCAGGGATCTTTCCATTTCTTCACGGTGGATGGTGGGTACAAAGGTTTGACAATCCCCCAACAAACATTAGGCGCTAGGCCATGCCAGGTGTACACTGGGCAAGGACACAGTGGTATCTGTCCTGCACTCCAGCCCCCCCTTCAATATCTACTAGTGACTGGGTGAGCTGCTGTGTAGACCACCCCGGATTCCTTTCTCACCCTCAGGGATCTGTCCCAGCTCAAGCCGTGTCCAGCTTTATATAACTCAAAGGTCACGTGTTTGTTCCCGGGAAGGCCAGTGTCTGTCACAATGCCAGGCTTTCAGAGATGCCCAACTATGGGGCTGAATGGGCCCCATAAAGTCAGAAGCATCTTCTGAGCCCCAACCCCCACTGGGAGGCCCCAGCCTCACACCGAGCCCAGAGTGCTCCATCTCCATACTGGACACCCCTATCCACTCCCGTGTCTGTCCAGGTCCAGTGCCACCCTGGGTGGGGCTGCGCGTGAACACTTAAGTTATTGCATTATTAAGGACATGATGGAGCCAGTGAGGCTGGAAATGCTTGTGTTAATAGCAGCGGCCTGCAGTTTCGTCTCACTTTAATAGGGACCATCTGCCGTGAGCAGGCGGCTGGCACAGCCAGCTCCTCCCCGTGCGTGCAGCACCCCAACACACATGAGTCATCCGTTCTCAGTCAGGTGAGGGCGATGAGGTTTAGGAACTGTGGGGGTAGCTGAGCCAGAACTCCAGGGAGGGATGTTGAGGCTCCCTGGAGGTTGAGGTTGGGGCTGGGGCTAGGACATGCATGACCCCAGAAGTGCCTCTGTCTCTGCTGGCCTGGACACAGGCCTGGTGATGATCACGGGGTCATCAAGCACTGGCTGCATAATGCTGAGGGGGTGTGACTCAGGGGGTGTGTCCCCCTGGATCCGCTGTGCTCTTCTTGCAAAGGCCCAGGGAGACCTGTGCTCTGAGGCAACTTTGGCTCTGCCCTGATCCAGCCACAGGGCAGCCCCTGCCTCCTGGTGCCTCAGTTTCCACATCTGTAGAGTGGGAGTCCTGAAATGTCCACCCAAGCAGGCCGTGAACACTGAAGCGGCATGAGAGAAGACCCTGGTAGGGAGCCACCTGCTTGGTGGTGACTAGATACGGGAGGAGGGCAAGCATCCTCCACGACCGGGCAGACCTCAGTTGGGGAGAGGGGATGGAGACCAGACAGTATGGGGCTGTCTGACTCCACTCCCAGTCTGAGCTGTGATGAAGGTAGTGTGGCCCACACAGCTCTGAGTCCCAGTTCCACGAAGCCTGCAAGCGGAACTAGTTGGAACTGGGCCAGGAAACGGAGAGCCTCTGCGTCTCAGCTCCCTTCGTCCTCGGCTGCAAGGTTAGATGCTGGAGACAGGACCCAAGCACGGGGCTATAGTGTAGCCCCACTGGGCAGGGGGATCTTGTAGCCGCTGCGCAAGAGCACAAGGCAGGCACCCAGCCCCAAGGCTCCTGCCAGCAGCACAGCACCCAGGGCCTTGAGGAAGGAAGTCCTGGTCCGGGTGAAGGAGCCCGGGGCCATGATGCCCAGCAGGGCGGTGCTGACGGTGAGCGTGTAGAGAATGGATACGCCCGTGTTGAGTGCCACGATCTTCCCAAACTTGGCGAACGGGGCGATGATGCAGAAGAAGAGCGGGACGGTGGCGATGACGGTGGTGAGGGCGCTGGACACGATGGCCACGCCAACATGCCGGACGGCCTCCAACGTCCTCCACTGGCGCTGAGAGCTGGCATCCTGAGGCAGTGGAGAGAGAGTGGGGAGGGCTGAGCACCCACTGCGGGCATTAAACCTGGGCTTGACTTTGGAGCGGGTGAGCATACACCGCTGCCCCAGGCTGGCTCTGCCTGAGACTGGCTCCCACCTCGTAAGTGGGACTCTCACAGGGAGGGTCACAGGGCACAGACATGCTGAAAGGATATGCACGGTGGGTCCTTATACATGGGGGCTCTGACTGGAGTTATTCCAGTCTTTCAACCTGAAAGTGATTAGGAGTCTTAATTCTGTCACCTTTTGGTCCATGTCTTCACATCAAACCTAGGACAGGTAGCTTTAATTGTCTACTTGATACAGCCACCTGGGAGAAAAGTCTCAGTGAGCGGCTGTCTGCATCGGGTTGGGTTGGTGGGAATGGTTAACAGATGTAAGAAGACACAGTCTACTCTGGGCAGCACCACTCCCCAGGCAGGGGAGGTCCTGAGCTGTGCAATAGTGGATAAGTCAAGCTAAGCTCAAGCAGCAAGCGAGCTAGCAAGAGAGCATACATTCAGTTTCTCTCTGCTCTAGACTGAAGAAGTATGTAACCAGATGTTTGAAGTTTTTGCCCTGATCCATCTATAATGTTGGACCATAAAGTGGAGTTATAAAGCAAATAAATGTTTCCTCCTCTAAGCTGGCTTTTGTCGGGGGGATTTTATCACTCAATAGGCATTTAACTAGAGTAACCCCACCTCCCATCCCTTCCTTAGGTTCACAGCAAGCTTTGGCTGTTACATGACCCAAGGGCTGCAGGGCTGTGCTTGCATGGCTGGAAAGACAACCTCCGTGCTCCCAGGGCTGTGGATTGCGACGCTGCAGTGTTGGGAACAGCTCCTAGGATGCAGCTTGCCCATGGGTGGAGTATGGGATGTTCATCTGTTCTTATGGGCCCTCCCACTGACCCAAGGTGGGAGCTGAGTCAGGGGTCAGGCATACACAGGACAGCTTACCTCAGCCTGGTGTGGGGGTAGATTTTCCCCAGCTAGCAGATAGCCTTCTACCAGATGGACACAGTAATCCACAGAGGAGCCGACCAGGATGGACAGCGAGATAGCCTCCACGGCTCCCATCTCCCAGCCGCTCCAGTACATGATGGTCACCACAAGGCAGACAATGCCTGCAGGAGGGACAGCAGAGGTACGCTTAGACATCCCCCTATCCACGTGGTCCTAAAGAGTCCCTAGGAAACAGGGACATCCAGAGTCAAGAGGGATGAGGGTCAATGCCAGAGAGAAGGGAAGAGATGAGGGAGGGGGTGGGTACAGCAACGTGTCACTTACCTGAATGATGGCACAGAGATACCTGGTTCTACTCAGGGAACACAGGCATGTAGTTTCTGTGTGTCACAGTCACATAATGCCAAACTGAGGGTCTTTTCATAGGGGTAAGAATGGCAACAAGGCCTTTTCTAGGACTGGGTGGCCAGAGGCTCAGAGGTCCAGAAGACTCTTCCCTGGTCCCACTCCCATGAGCCCGGCCTGTTGTCGCCTGCCACAGACCCTTACTGACCTCATCCCCAGGACACATCACCCTTGGCACACATACCCAGGATACTGAGGAGCACAGGCAGCAGGAGGAGGACATGGGTGGTGAACACGGCCACTGCAGCCACACAGATGAGAAGCGAGAGGACCAGGCCGTACAGGGCACTCTGTACCCCTGCAAGGGAGGAAAGAAGGGACTGCAGGGTGAAGAGACTGTGCTTCCTCTTGACCCCAGGACAGAGGTTATTGGCTTTGTAGGAAGAGCCATTTTGAGCTTTTCTCTAAGGTCTGCCCACAAGCAAAATTTATTTGGAGTTCAAGGAGTTAAACAGGGCCCCAGAGCAGATCAGACCCTAGGACCCTACTTTTAAAATTATTATTGTATGTGAGCCCATTGATCCAGCACACAGGTCGGGGTCAGAGGGCATAGGGGAGTTCGTTCTCTCTTTCCACCATTGGTTGGGGGACTGGCTCAAATGATCAGGCTTGCACAGTGAGCGCTTTTATCTGCTGAGCCATCTCACTGGTCCAAATGTTCCTTTCCAGGTGGCCAAATTCAAGATCACACATGGCCAGATGCCACCGGCAGGAGAGGACCCACACTCTGGCCTCTCATCAGTAGTCTGGCAACTGTATCTCATTTTCCTTGGGTTCTGAGCCAGGACTCAGGATAGCAGAGCAGTGGCGTAGACGACACCATGCCCTCATTGTGGGTGACTGCCTTTGCGTGGCTACTCACAGCCGGCCTGCAGGAGGGTTGGACTCACACCCACCTATGATCTCCATGAAGATTTGCTTCCAGTGCTCGCAGGTCTGGAAGCCTCGGCGCAGGGCTGAGCCCTCAGGGAAGGTCTGCAGCTGCTGCCGGAGGAAGCTCTCCCAACGCAGGTAGTCCGAGTAGGTCTGGAAGGAGGACTTGCCCTTGTATGTGGTCTGCAGGGGACATGGTCTGGTGAGACTAGTGGGTCTTCTTGCATTTCCTAGAGACAGCTACTCTGTGGCCACCAGCGGAGGTGTCCTGCGAGAATGTGGGGGCTGAGCCATCCCCCATGAGCTGCCGCTGGCTCTGAACCAACATAATTCTCTCTTAGACTCCTCCATGCTTCCTCATGTCACCCTCTGCCTATTCGGGAAGCCCCTCCACATGACCCTAAGACTGGTTTCTTTCTGTTCATGACGTGCCTCCTCTGGGCTCTCAGAACATCTGGGCAGATGCTTGCCTCTTGGCTGGTTATGCAAGCTTGCAGTGCCTTGGGCAGCCTGCTAGCTCACAGTGCACAGCCTTAAAAGGGACCTAGAACTTTCTTTTGTGTTGCCTCACTGACCCAGTTCTGTTATGATCTAGCCTCAGCATGTCTACTCACAGGTGTGTGTGTGTGTGCACATGCGTGTATACATGTGAGTGCTGCTGAGGTTCAGCTGGGAAGGGGATGACCTGCTTGGTCGTGGAGATGATCAAGGGCATCTCCAGTCTCAAGTTGGCTGTGGCATCAGCTTGTAAAAGGGAAGACGGTTCCACCACATGCTACGAGACGGACGGATCTTGAAGGACATGTTGCTCATGAAAAGGACAAATCTGTGATTCCATTTATATGATATATTTAGTGTAGTTAAACACAGACAGAAAATAGAGTGGGGGTTGCCAAGGGTTGGGAGGAAGGGCAAGAACTTTGCGATTAATGGGGACAAAGCTTTGTAGATGGATGGTATCAACAACAGTACAACTGTGACAATGTATTTTTCTTTCTTTCTGAGACAGGGTCTCACCATAAGGCCCTAGCTGGCTAGAAATTCACTATATAGGCCGTGCTGGCCCAGAGCTCACAGAAATCTATTTGGCTCTGCCTTCCAAGTACTAGGATTAAAGGTGTATGATACCATGCCCAGTTGCCAATGTCACAAAAAATTTTATGTTTAAATATCATGGGAGGTCTGCCCCTTTCTGAACGGAGATGGAGGAGTGGATGGGGGGGATGATAGATGGGAGGGAGAGGAGAGAATGGGAGGAGAGGAGGGAGGGGAAACTGTAATTGTATGTAAAATGAATAAAAAAAAGTCTAGAATGCTGGGATGGCCAGTCTTCGTTGTCAATGTGACTAGATTTAGAGTCAGTAAGGATTCGATGAGACACACCCCTGGATGAGTACGCTGAAGGTATTTCCAGGGAGCTACAGTAATTGAGAGGAAAAGACCCACTTTGGGTATGAGTGGCACTATCTCATGGGCTGGGGACCTAATTAAATAAATGTTAGGAAAATACTTTTGAAATGCCAATATTCTTTCTCTACTTCCTGGTTCACCATGACAGGAAACACTCCGTTCCACCACCCTGTCTCAGTCATGAGGGAGTAAACTCTTCCTCCCAGTCAGGTATTTTAGGTCATAGTGATAGAAAACTGGTACCAGGAGTGGGGTTGTTGCTGTAACTAACCCTGACCATTAGTTCTTATGCCCCTAGAAATTTGTAGGAGGAATTAGAAAAACTCTAGAATGTTCTAACCAGAGTTTATTGGGCCATTCTGGTTGGAGTTTGGAAGATCAGAATGCTGACAGGAATTTAGACAGTAAAGACTGTGTGCTTGAAGTTTCAGAGGAAGCAAGGACTCCTTTGGAAGTTAGACTTTTATTCATGTTATATTCATTCATGTTATATTCTGGCAAAAATCACTGTCTACATCTTGTCTATTTCCCTTCATGGATAATTTTGTTTTTTTTTTTTTTTTTGTTTTGTTTTTCGAGACAGGGTTTCTCTGTGGTTTTGGAGCCTGTCCTGGAACTAGCTCTTGTAGACCAGGCTGGTCTCGAACTCACAGAGATCCGCCTGCCTCTGCCTCCCGAGTGCTGGGATTAAAGGTGTGCGCCACCACCACCCGGCCCTTCATGGATAATTTTTAATTATCAATTTGAAATACCTGCAATGACCTGAGAAGAAACTCTCAGTGAGAAGCTGTCTGGGTCAGGTGGACCTGAGGGCATGTCTGGGGGATTATCTTGATGAGAAGACCCACTTATCTTGGCACCATTATCTGAGTAGGGAAGCTTGAACTGTATAAGACTAGAGATGAGGAGGTGGAGAGATGGCTCAGTGGTTAAGAGCACTGGCTGGTCTTACAGAGGACCTGGGTTTGATTCCCAGTACCCACGTACTGGTTCACGACCATCTGTAACTTCAGTTCCAAAACATCTCATGCCCTTTTCTGTCCTCTATGGGCACTGAATACATGTGGTATACAGACATACACATAGGCAACATTCATACATTAATAATAATAGTAATAATTTTAAGAGAGTGTAGAGATGAGCTCACACACACATGCATTCATTACTTTTTGCCTCCTGACTATGACAGAGGTGTGCCCAGATGTCTCAAGCTCCTGTCATTGTGACTTATTATGATGGACTGTGGCCTGGAACTCGGAGCTAAAACACACCTTGTATCCCTTGGGTTGTTTCTGTCAGGTATTTATCACAGTGTGCCGGACAGTTTCATGTCAGTTTGACACAAGCTAGAGTCATCTGAGAGGAGGAAACCCCAGCTGAGAAAATGCTTCTGTTAAGACTGGGCTGTAGGCAGGCCTGGAGAGCATTGTTTTAAATTAGTGATTGATGGAGGAGGGCCCAGCCCGTTGTAGGTGGTGCCATCTCTGGGCAGGTGGTTCTGGCTTCTATAAGAAAGCAGGCTGAGCAAGGCAGTAAGCAGTACCCCTCTATGTTGGCCTCCATGTTCCTGTCCTGTTTGAGTCCCTGTCCTGACTTCTTTCAATGAACAGTGATATGGCAGTATAAGGCAAACTCATCCTTTCACCCCCAACTTGCTTTTGGTCATGGTGTTCCATTGCAGCAACAATAACCCTAACTAAAACAAACAACAACTGGGAAGATATTAAGCAAGTCTCAAAACATGGTGAGAGGACTCATTTAAGGGTGACAGATTAATTAATTTAGCCAAGGAAGTTCCAAGACAGCACAACATTGAGGCTGTGGCATAGTTAATGCTGCCCATTTTTAGCCAAATTTATGGTAAAAATGAGTATTCAAAAACAAAAGCAGAGTAGAAGGATTTGAAAAACATGGAGTCTTCTCACAAAGGTGATCAACTGAAAGCTGTAGGAGAAGGATTGTTTCATAGATTAGCACTATCAAGGAAGCCCAACCATTTTGAACTAGGACAATAGGGAGGAATTAGACTCTGGGGCATAAAAGTGATAGCTCGTTTGGAAGATTTCCCTTGGCAAAAACAGGACCACCCAGGGAAGTGCTTTTCTGAGTTCAGCCACCTGGGCACTTAGAGGCTACTGAAGCCATGGCCCAAGGGCGGCCATATACTGCTCAAGTTGGTGTCAGACCGTGGTATCATCCACACGTGCTGGTTTGCAGGTATGCAGGATGCAAGAGGCATAGATCATGGAGCCTCACAGGGGCTCACAGTTGAGCGCTTCCTTGAGTCTCAGAGGAGACTCTGAAAGCAAGACTTTTGAAAAACATCAGAACTGTTAAGAATAATTTTTTTTTTGAGACAAGGTTTCTTTGTGTAGCTTTGGTGACTGTCCTGGACTCTCTCTATAGACCAGGCTAGCCTCAAACTCACAGCTATTCTCCTGCCTCTGCTTCCCGAGTGCTGGGATTAAAGGCGTGTGCCACCAATGCCCAGTAGGGCTTTTTAACCCTGCTTTGTAGGCGGAGAATCAGAGGACAGAGAGAACTGGGGACCTGATCTACAATGTCATTGTCACCAGGATCAGGTAGAGGCTGGGACCCTGGTCTGCACAGGGAGGCAGCAGGACACCAGGGCGGCCAGGCCAGGTGATATGACGGTGTGCATGCGTGTGTACACTTATTCCTGTACCTCCCTTGGCGGAGCCGAGGGAACATAAAGATGACAGAGAGGCATCTCCTGGGCCCCCTTTCCTCCCACAGACAGTTAATCTATGTGGCAGAAAGGAAGAAGCTGTGTAGTCAGATGGGTAGTGCTTGCCACTGACAACTGCTAGCTGTGAGCCTCAGGCCAGAGCCGAGGTATTTTTCCCTGGTGGGGCAGAGAAACAGGAGTGTAGGGGGACATGCGTTCAAGACAAGCACACTGCGCAGCGCCCCCAGGCTCACCGACTCAAAGGCCATGGAGATCCACTGCACACGGCCCTCCTTGACACCCACCGCCCCGTGGGATAGCTGCCCTGGCAGCAGGTTGGGCTCAGGCAGCTCCTTACACTCGGGGTGCAGCATCTGCAGGAAGGAGGAGATGCTGTACCCTGTAGGAAGAAGCAAGAGGAGGTTGTGATGGGAAGAGTGGCCGGTACCACACATTACACCCTCACCTGCCTCTCAAGCTCCCAATGTGTCTGCAAACACTGGGCAGTGTCGTTGAGAGTCCTACAGCCCACACTTGCCGCTGAGGTGGAAAGTAACATTTTGGGCCACCTCAGCCAGGTAGTCTTTGGACCAGCAACTGAGCTTGCTCTCAGTTTTGGGAGAGCCCCCTCCCCCCGCTTGAGGTATTCCTATACATTACACTAGTACACATATCACACCTTAGGTGTGTGTGCCCATCCACTCGCAAGCCCGTGCATATCGGGGAAAATGTTTGTATGGAGTTGTGAGCGTTGTATAGGCATGCTCCAGCACAGACATCCAAACACTAGGCATGCGCTATCGCACCGTGTCATGTGAACCACGATCACACATACCTGAGGGCAAGCACTGGGCCCCGCCCGGCTTCACCAGCTCCGAGTTGCCCGCGATGGCCTTGCAGAGGCGACACAGGTGCCCGATTTCTTTGAAGAGGTCAAAGCTGCTGTCGTAGATGACGCTGCCCTTTCCCAAGGAGACACACCGGCCCGGGCACTCAGTGAGTTGTGGACTCAGTCCCAGGCTCCCCTTTCCCACTGTGGGCTCAGACCCTTCAGCCGCTCCCGTTAACTTTATTACCATGTCACCCCCTCATGTGGTACCCACTGTTCCCCTTGCTCTGCCCTTCTGGAGCCTCTGCTCCAGTAATAGCTCATCCCGCAGTCCCCTGCCCTTGTCTCTGTTCTTCCTCTCAACTGGACACAATGCTTTTCTCCTTTGCTTCCAGCCAGCTCTATCTTGCCTGCCTGTCCCCTCCTCGGTCTCCCACCCCTGCTCTGCACATGGACAGTGTCCATCTGTACTGGAAAGACAGAGCTCAACTTCTTCCTTTTGTTACAAGCATGTGCTGTCATGCCTGTGCCCAACCCAAACATGACCTCTAGTGACATTTTAAGTACACCTGCAAGGTCGTTCAATCACACATGTTCAGTGATGTCTACATACTTCACCCCGGAGGAGGACCAGAGGACAGGTTTCACATGTGACTCCTCTCATCTCTGTTCCCGCCCCTAAAGGGGCCATATAGCCAGCGTGGGTCCCCAAATGTACCCATATTCTTGAGTAATTCTCAGTCAGTTCTGCTCAGTCCTCCAGGGGAACAACGTCCCCTCAGGGCTGCCATGAGTGTATATGAAGGACTGGACAGGCAAGCCAGGCACACGTGCCAGTTTTCAAGGTTGCTGCTGCAGCCGGGCCCTCCTACACCCATCCAAAGTGGCCGTACCGGGTCCCCGATAACGTGGTTGTCCATCTGCTGGGTGCGGTTGATGCCAATGATGCCAAAGACCACGAAGACCATGGCCCCGGTATCCACCAGTGGCCGCACTGCTGGCTTCCCACAGCCTGTGTTCACACAAGGGTTGAAGCCAAAGGTGGCAGAGATGCGGGCCTTGGGCACTGCAGGGGGGAGTCAGAGCCAACACTGAGGGGAGGGCTCAGGCTTCTGAGGCCCCCCTCGGTCCCCCCAGGGATGTGCCCCGACAAGTACCTTTGTCACTAGGCACGAAGAAGAAGCCTTTGGTGGGCCCATCGGGGCTGGAGCTGAGCAGGCACCCAGGTGGTGCCACACACAGGCGCCCGTGGAAGGGGGGCTTGTGAGACTGGGCAAAGTACAGCTTCCTGTGGAGGCAGGGAGGCCAGGCTGAGTCGGGAAGGCCAAGAAAACTCAAAGGATGTGAGGTGAGGAGGCCTGGCTGGCCTAGGAAGTCCAGGAAAGGTCGGGGAAGACGAGGCAAGGAGACCATTTCAGGGGTCACAGAGGGTGGGAACCAAGCTGTGTTTCCCCTGGCACAGGAGCAGAGGGTGCCCAAGGACTGGGAATCTCATGGCTTGCTTTATCCCTGCCTTTGCCAAGACTAGCCTGGCTCTCAGTCTCCCACACTGGCACGGGTTGGGGAGGCACAAATGTCCAGCTTTGGAATAGCCCCCTCCAGAGTTCAGGAAGGACCTAGGGCCGGCTTTAGTGTCCCACCTCAGCAGCCTATAGACCCATTGAAACCCGAGGAGTCAAGGAGCCTTGAGTTTGCCGCTGGCTTCTAGTTTCTTCTAGAATGCTCATCCAGGGAGCTGCTAGGCTCCAGGCCACATCTGTGCATACAGAACAAGCCCAGTTCTGGGCTCAGCAGCAGTCAGTCCACCCTGAGACAAGGATGTTTGGCTGGAAAGGACCCCGCTAGAGCCACCTCAACACCCGCTGCCTCCTGATTTCACCTCTCTGCTCCAAATGAAGTCAACCTGTGGTGATGGGGGAGCTGAATGCCTGATGCCAGTTCCCAGTCAGACCACAGTGCCCAGGAAGCACACTTACTATAGGCCTGGCACTGAGATACCCTCCTGGAATGGGGCTGGGCTGTTCCCGAGTATGAATCCTAGTCTGCCAGCATGCAGCTGCCACTTGGTAGTCTCCTGTCTCCCAGAGAGGTGCTCGCTACCCCATCCTGTCTCCAGCATGCAGACACACAGCTCACATTTGGTGTTAGTGAAATGAATGCCTGAATACTTATGTCAAGACAGCCTTACCTGATAAATAAGGCTGTGTTCAGAACACAAGGGTATAAAGCTGGGGACATGACTGCCTTGGGGGCTTGAGACTCCATGTGGTGCAGAATGTAGCTCTCATTCAGCAAGAATTAGGTGCCTGCTGCATGCCGGGGGGTGGGGAGACTGAGTGTAAAGCAGAAACTGCACCAGATACAGTCTGCGCCATTCCCCAGCAGTGTAGGAGAGGGTGCAGGAAACCAGCTGCTTGCTTATTACAAGTGAGTGAGAACCTCGGACAGGAAGTGTGTCACACACTCATCTGGCCAGCGGAGACCTACTGAGTGCCAGACACCACACCAAGTGTGGGATGCACCAGAACAACCTCTCAGAGCGTCCGAAGGGCACCTTTCCTGGGGTGGGACAGGTCACCTGCCAGAAGAACATGCCTGCATGGAGAGTTTGGGGTGATGTGGGATGGGGCAGGGGCTCTGCTCAGGGACAGCCTCCCCCAGGGGGTGACATCAGGCTAGAAACTTGGATCTGGAGAAGTGAAGCTCAGAAGGACTTGAGCAGAATGTTCCAAGTACAGGAGACGGTGACCGCCAATGCCCTGAGGTGGATCCAAGAGATGGCCATGGTGACAGGAAAAGCAGAGCTGACAGGAACAGTGGCAGACTGGGCTTGGGGAATCGTGGGCCCATAATCTTTGCTAATATCTCCTTGCCTAGACTGAGAGAAGCGAAGAGAAGCAATGGTCTGGGTGGTGCACACAGGTCTATCTGCCTGGCTCTTACCGGGTATGCTGTTGCTCCTTGGTGGCCACGTAAAAGCTGAAGTCAAACTTCCAGCCCCGCTTGGCGTCGCAGGCCAAGGCCGTCACCATCCACTTGCGGGAGGGGCTCGCCGCCTGGAGCAGCCCTACTGTAGACATACAAGCGGTCAGCTTCTTGGTGAAGTCACCAAAAGGCGCTCTATACACCTAAGCAATGGGTTGACAGAGACAAGACACGTGACTCGGGGAGGCTGCCTGGGCCTGCCCGGCCTCAAGGTCTGTCCCCTCCCTCCTTGGCCTATCTCCCACCCTGTCCTGCTTCCCAGAGCTCAGAGGCCTAGGCTTGAACTTGAAAGCTGGGCAACCCTTCCTCTCTCCCTTTGCTCCCTTTCTCTCTGAACGTCACTTCTTTCCACCAAGAACTCACTGGGCTAGGCCTAATTGTCGACTTGACACAACCAAAAGTCATTTGGGAGGAGAGTCTAAATGAAGGACCCTCTGCACTGGGTTGGTCTGTGGGGGATGTCTCAATTAAGTTAACTGGTGCGGGAAGAGCCAGCTCGCTGCGGGCAGCACCATTCCCTAGAAAGGGGGTCCTGAACTGCATATGAATGGAGAAGCGGAGCTGAGTACAAGCAAGTGAGCATGCATGCATTTATTGCCCGCTGTTCTTGACTGGAGATTTGATGTGACTAGCTGAAGTTCTTGTCTTGATTTCCCCACAATGATAGACTGTAGCCTAGAATTGTCGACTGAAATAGACCCCACCATTCCTCCCCTAAGCTGCTTTGCATCAAGGCATCTTATCACAGCAAGAGAAACTAGGAAACTAGGTGTCTCCCTGGGACAGGTTCTGTGCCTGGATCTAAGGACTAAGCCTGGGCAGGATGGGCAAGGCCCTGCCCTCATGGACATGGCAGTGGGGATGCTGTCAGATTCCAGATGGGCCAGAGTCAGTCAGACAGGACCATCAGGTGAGAGAAGGGGCAGGGGAGAAGGGCATTCCGAGAAGGGAGGTCAGGCAGGGCCGTGGAGGGAGGGAGGGCATTTGTGGTGGACAAATCTGACCAAGTAGGTTCCTCTGTGCCAGACATCTGGACGGTGGGAAAGGGTAAAGGAACAAGGATGGTACTCCTGTTGAGGGAACACTGACTGTGGGCTTATCCTGGAAGGCTGTCTTCTGGGCAACCTCTTGGTTATAGGATAAATTATGGGCTGCCAGTGGGGACACTGAGTTCCATCTGTCTGGTGGCACACAACTCTTGTTCCCTGTCCATTAAACCCCGTTTCATAGATGAGGAGACAGAGGCTCAGAGAAACGGAATCACCTGCTCAACAACATGCAAGTTGCACATGCCAGAGCTAGGACTCAAACCAAGGTCTGCCTGGACGTAGGCCCCATAACACATCTGTCTGCTATGGACTGGACCTCATGTGCCTGGAGCAGCTCAACCCTCAAGGGCCCTGCTACCTGCCTACATGGCCAGTATCCACCAGCATGGCACCAATGGCCCCTCCTCAGTGCCTAACTCCCTGACAGCCGAGGCTCACCTGGAAGGATGGCACCTCTCCATCTCCAGGGGATACAGCTTGCCAGGGGGCTGGTAGGCTGGCATTGAGGGACAGCCTGTAGACAGCCGGACGTCCTTTGCTCTTCACTTTGGAGATGTACACAGTGCTCATGGACTCTGAGAAGAAGCAAGGGATGGAAGAGGAGTGGGCAGTGACCTTAACAGCTTCGGGATGGGACAGAAGTCCACCTTAGCCCTGTTGGTCGAGGAGCTGAGCACTGAGCTTGGGCTCCTCCTCAAGGATTGACACTGGCCCTTCTACCAGAAAGGGTTTGTGGGAATGATAGTGGGAGGTGAAGGTAATGGAATGAGATCGTGGTGGTGACGGTCATCGGGCAGGTGACAGTGATGGTGGAAGGTGGTAACAGTCAGAGAGTCACACAAATGATGTTGGAGACACCAGCAGTGAAGTAGGCTGGTGTTGCCATCCATGGGATACAGTGTCAAAGATGGGGCTAGGTCTGTAATGGCAATGGTGGGAACCACCGGTGACAATAAAAGTGGGTGACAGGGAAAGGATAAAGATAACCGTCCACTAGGGTCACTTCCCCTTGTCCCAGCACTTCTTCAGGAGACCCCTAAGAAATGAATCAAAGCTCTGGACACCCTTATACTGACTTTCAGAATGGCCTTGGTGACCAGGGCAGGCTCATGGAGGCTGCAGTTGGCAGAAGAGGCCTTGAGCTCTCCTTGAGTTCTGGGGGCTGTTGAGATGGCGGATGAGGACTCTGATTTTTCATATGTTGTCCCTTAAATGACCCAAGGACACAGGTTCTTGCTCCCATGGAGGGGGGGTCAGCTCTAGGTGTGATCTGTTCTCCAGGTGGAGTCAGACACGGGAGAACCAGGGTGCATCTACCCACCCACTCCACTCACCCTGCGCAGTGGCCTCAGGCCGGCTGGCCCAGGAAGCCCCAGAACCTCGCTTCTTCTTCTCCAGGGATGTCCTGACATTGTTCTGCAGGCTGTGGGGCTTCTCCTGGAACAGACCTGCCCCCACACACTGAGTCAGGGACATGGGGGTCCCTCTGGCCACGCCTGGTGGTCTAGGAGGACAGGCTAGGATCTGTGAAGGGCCCAGAGGCTGGGAGGAGTGGCTATCAGTGGTTTGAGGGAGAGTCAACAGAATCGAGGAAAACATCAAATGTTTATTTTGTCCCCATCTGGCGATGTCCCCACATGCCCACTCTGCGCCTCACTTTCCCAATTATCAGGGGAGGGTAAGGCTGGGCAATGGCCTGCCTTGTTGTAGCACAACAGACAAAATGTTGGTTTAAACTGAGAGAAATTTCACACATTAAAATATCAGCCCTCATAACCACCCAAGGTCAGGGTTATTAATCGCATCGGCAGAGGAGAAAGTCGTAGTTTTGGGGACCAGGGACAGCATAGGAAATGAGGGGAGTTTGGGAGAGGTCGTCCTTTGTAGATCCATAGCCCTCTTTGCTGCCACACAAAGAAGGGGGTGAGGTGGTTCTCCTTCAGATGGCTGCTCTGGCATCTGTCCAGCTGGGAAGTAGCAGGGGTCAGGCGGGGGGGTCCCTGGGAGTGTGTGTTGTGAACATAGAGAGCGGCTCTGAGACCCAGGGGCTGAGCTGGGGCTGACTATGGATGCAAGGCTCTGGGTACCTGTCTGCTCCAGTCTGCTATCATGCATTCGGCTCATGCCATGACCAAGGGGGAAGTCTGGGTTAATGGGAACAACGCCCTAACTAAGTGAAGGCAATTACAGCACTAGCAGCCGGGCTCCTCTCCTGAGCTGCAGCCACTTAGCTCAGTAAAGCATTCTCCCATTCTGGTTCTGCCTAGCAGGGCAGAGTGGTTTCACTTGCTCACCTTTGCCGCACCCCCCCCCCCTCCGTCTCCCTGTCCCAAGCAAGGGCCTTGACCTTGGAAGCCACTCTTCCCCCTCTTGCTCATCAACACCTACTGTGTCGTCCTCCTAGAGGTACCAAATCTCTCCTAAGACAGTGACTCTTGAGCCCCTCCATGGTTCCTCCAGAGATGGTGCCAGCCTCCTGCCCACCTCCAGCTGGTCCACTTACCCAGCTCCCCCCAGGACTCTGCTCCTCCCATCAACACACGGGCCAGTATTGGCTCCTGCAGCCACTCCTCTCGGGCTTGGCTCTGTTCTTCTCCCATCACCGCCACTGCCCGCAGCCTAGAGCCCTCTTTCCTTGCCCCTGCCCACCTGGCCTCACTGAGCTCCTTCCTCTCCTTCGGGCTAACCCACGCCTTCCCTCCACAGCTCTATTAGCTTGGTTGACTCTCATTCTTTAAGTCTCTGTTTAGACACCACCTTCGGGCAGCCCTCCAAGATATCCATGCCCACAGAGCACTCTCTCCTCCCTCCACAAAGGCTCCTCTCTGCTATTGGGACAGTTTGTCCCTGACTCAGCAGTGTGGACCCCCGAGCCTAGGATGTCTGTCCTTCCTGCTTACTGCATCTCTGCAATAGTTCATCTCTCAGGCCAACAGTGGGCTCAGACACCACAGGATGTGGGCTCAGCCGGTGGGGATCCTCACCTGAGCAGGTGATGCAGGAGATGCCCTCGGCACTCAGGTTGTACTTGAGGTCCAGCAGCACCTGGATGTTGGTGTCAGGCCGGAAGAGCAATGGGGCCCGGCTGGCAGGGCGGAGCCGACTGGCAAAGACCAAGGACAGGATGAGGATGGAGGCGAAGAGTCCTGTGAGGAAGACGCCGTGGAAGGTGGATGAGGCTTGCACTCCACCCTGGCGGAACCACTGTCAGTGTGGAGAATGGGCAGGGGGGAGTAGTCCCACCAGAGGCAGAGACAGCTATGGTGTTTGTGGAGTTGCTGGGCCAGGCTGTAAGGTACAAATTGACACTCATCCACAGGGCCAGTGTGGCACTTTGAATGTAATTGACCCCCCCATAATCTCATAGGGAGTGGCATGATTAGGAGGTGTGGTGTTGTTGGAGTGAGCATGGCCTTGTTGGAGGAAGTGTGTCACTGTGGAGGCAGGCTTTGAGGTCATATACACTCAAGATACTACCCAGTGTCTCAGACCACTTCCTGTTGCCTACAGATCAAGATGTAGAACACTCAGCTCCTTCTCCAGCAACATGTCTGCCTGCACGCCGCCATGTCCTGCCAGGACAATAATGGACTGAACCTCTGAAACTGTAAGCCACCCCAATGAAATGCTTTCCTTTATAAGAGTTGCTCCAGCCATGGTGTCTCTTCACAGCAACAGAAACCCTAGCGAAGACAGCCAGCTAGTGTCTCAGAGCATCTGACAGTCCCCGCGGACCTGGTACTTCCCCTTGACTGCAGCAGCTCTGATGAGCCACTGAAGAAGGCGAAGGCTCCTCATGCATACTGAGCACCTGGCATGCCCCACCTGTGCCAAGCTGAGACCTTTATAAACACATCACGCTCCTGAGAGCTGTCTTCCTAGACCCTTGAGACAGAACCCAGGCCCGGAACAGGCTTCTACCACCGAGTTATGCCCTACACCCTGGGCACCATTACCACCTGCATTTTCAGGACAAGAACTCAAGTGAGACTGCCTGGCACAGCCAAGGTCACGGTGGGCAGAACCGGGGTTCAAACTCAGCAGCCAGGCTAGTCTATTCCAGGGCCAAGCATGAGGACTTTGCTCTCTTGCCTGGCACAGGGCAGCCTGTGAGCTGTGGTGGAGGAGGCCCAGGGGCAGCCTATGCAGGAAGAGGAGGAGAAGGCAGAGAAGAGGTCCCACCCAGGTCTCTAGGTGCTACTCCATACCCAGTGTTTGTTACTTGTTTTGTTGTTGTTGTTTGGCTGGTTTTGGTGGGGGTGCGTCTACCCTCAGGCCACTGTAGCGGTGGAGCCAGAAGGCGGAAGGGAGTGTTCACACTTACCTACAATCACCCAGCGGCTCTTGACAGCTGCCCATAAGACCCAGTGGTGCAACAGCTCTTGCAGCTGGGCCAGGAGCTGGCCCCTGCTGCTCCCATCGGGGGTGGGTTGCAGACCCTCACGGGGCACAGATACCAGCGACACGTCACCCAGCTCTAGAGACACTGCCAGGCAGAGTGGTAGCCAGTCAAAGTCTGGGCCTCAACCTGCTCTGGCCCACACCTGCCTGGGGAAGGCCACACACCAGGTAAGGTCCCCACAGGCCATCTGGCCTGGCCCCCTTGGGACCCGCCTATCTTTGCACGTCCCTGGCCAGGCTGGCCAGCTCTCACCTGGCTCATCCTCCACATTCAGCAAGGGGATGTCATCATCCAGGTAGGGTAACGGGCCCTGGGCAGGGCCACCCCCAGCCCGCTCTGGAGCTGCAAACAGGTCCCCAGGGAAATGCAAGGAGCTCTTGCGGCCGCACTTCTGGTGGCAGCTATGGAGGGCAGTGGACAGGCATGAGGCTAGGAGTCACAGCACCCAGAGAGGATGGGGCAAGGCCAGGAAACTGCATGAGCCCAGACAGCACATGGCTGCTCCTGCCTCTCAGGAAAAGGCAGCCCCGACCACAAGAGCCAGCGCTGAGTTCTTCTGGGGCCATCGACCCTCAGCTGTCGCTCTTCCTTGGGGACACAAAGGGTCACGGCAGGTGAAAGAGCTGTTCTATGATACCCTATGCCTAGGTCAGATTCCACATTTCCATAAGAGGCAGAGTAAGAGGACACAGGTCCTTGGGCCCTTGAGGGGAATGGTGGCTAAAGATGGTCAGTCCATAAGGATGCCCACCTCCTGTCCACATGTGACCACAAACAGATGCTAGGCAACAGTTGTTCCCTCCCTGTCCCTACCTAGCCCAGGGCTGAGCACACAGAAGCCCAGAGGGTTTGGAAAGAGAGGGCTGGGTGCTGTGGCTACTCAGGGTGTGAAGGGTGCAGGCCACTCACCTGCTCTGGCACGAGCTCTCCAGGGGTGCCATGTAGAGGCTCCAGAGGCCCAGGGCCGCAGGCATGGTGAACAGGACAGCCAGCCAGCAGCAGGTCACAATGAGGGACATGAACAAGCCAAAGTCATGTACAGCTGGAATCTGCAACCAGGAGGCACGAGGACAGGATGATGGCTAGGCTTTGCTGTCTCTACAGCCGGAGACAACCCAAAGCTGGCTCTCTCCAGGATAAAGTAGGAACAGTTTGGCTGCGGGATGATAGCGCCAGGCCTGGAGGATGCCAGATTCTGGGGCTCTGCTGGACACTTCAGAGGAAGAGCGTGCTCCACCCGAGGGCAGAGACTCGGGTCTACCTGTAGCCAGCTGGGAACAGCACCTCGCCAGAGTAAACATCCCGAAGCGCTATTACCCAAGTCAAGACACATGCCCCCAATCCAAGCTGCCAGTTGTTGAGAAGGAAGGGAAGTTTGGTACCCAGCAATGAAAACAGGATACAGGATCCCCAGAAATCCGACAGGAACCTGCCTGGGGCCGTGGCGATTGGAGGAAACCCTCACCAATGAGCAGGTAGACCTGAAGTTTATAAAACCACCTTACCACCTGCTCTTCTCAGCTCCAGAATAACCCACTGAGGGACTGAGGCCCGGAGAGGTATATGTGAGCTACAGGGTCAGGTCACAGAGTCTCTCAAGATGTGTTCGTAGGTACACAAGACCCACTCAGGAATATGGAAGTGGGAGCGGCGCCGGGAGAGGGGGGAGAGGAGGAGAGAGAGGGAGGGGGACAGACAGACAGACCAACTGTATGAGGGATGAAAATGGGGCATGAGGTGCCAGGGAAAGAGCTCAGGCCAGGGGCGAGGAGACTGTAGAGGAGTTGCCATTTACCAGCTGTGTGACCATGAGTCACTTTACCTTTCTGAGCCCCAAGTTTCTGTGCTAGGAAGAAAAGAGACGGTGACTATACTTTTTTTTTCTCTCCAAAAACCCAAATTGTTCTCAGTTACACCTGTGTCTAAGGAATAGAGTTTCCCTGGGGTTGATTGCAATCCCTTTTTCATCTTTTTTTTAATTTATTTATTGACTATACTTTTATCTTGGGTTGTAAAAATCACATGAAAAGAGCTTCAGAACCTGCCGGGTTCCCCAGGGCCACGGCGGGGTACCTATTTGCGAGCACCAATAACTAACGGTATGATTGTAATCACCCCACTTGTTGGTTTTGGAATGGGTGGTTAATCACAGAGATGGACTTCGGGGTCACAGCAAGGGTCCTGAGATGAAGGTGCTGGGGTCAGGAGCCAGCCATGTGTGGGCAGATGAGAAGCCAGGACAGGGACCTTGGAGCAGGCTTCCCACCTGGGAGAAGACGTTGGCTGCGTAGGCAGCGGCCGTGGTCAGCGAGGTGAAGAAGGTGGCCTTGCCTGCTGTTTGGATGGTGTGGATCATCCTCAGCTGGGGGTCCTCCAGGTGGGTGGCCTGGCGGTAGGTGTTGATGAACACGAAAACATCATCCACACCTGTAGGAGGGAGGCCCGGCCGGCCGGAGGGCAGCTCAGCTCAGGCCCTACTGCTGTGTCCCTGAGGCCAGGTGTGGGACGGTCTGGCAGAGCGCTGGCTTAAGGAGGGCTATCTGGCTACAGTCAAGCCCCACCAGCCAGTCTCCTTGGCCCCACCCACTATGGCCAAGCCCCACCTACCAGACTCCTTGGCCTCACCCAGTGTCTCCAAGCCCCACCCACTGTGGCCAAGCCCCACCCACCAGACTCATTGGCCTCACCCAGTGTCTCTAAGATCCACCCACTGTGGCCTAGCATCACCTACCATGCTCCTTGACTCCACTCAAGTCTCCAAGATCTACCCACAAAGTCTGAAGCACCACCTGTGCCAGACTCCTTGGCCACACTCACTGAATTCAAGCCCCATCCATCATGCTTTTTGGCCCCACCCAGCCCTCTTCCAAAGTTGAGCTGTGGTTTCCACCACCTTCGTCACCAGCCAGGATACCTTCTTGGGGAATCGGGAGTCCTGTGCCGCGGCGGGGAAAACTCACCAATGCCCACGATCACAAAGGCGGCCACTCCATTGAGGATGCCAAGGTACTGGATGCCAAAGACCACGTGGTAGAGGAAGAGGGCCACCAGGCAGCTGAGACCGATGCTGGCAATCCCGAAGAAGGATAGGAACACTGGGCAGTGGAGGAGCAGAAGGGCCATGGCAGGGCCCTCATAGAACACAGGCTCCCTTCAGTAACCCTGACCTCAGCCCCTCATCTTGGCCCCCCTGCACCACTCTGTCTGTTCCCAGCCAGGTGGAGGGACAATTGGCAGAATTTGAAGCCCTTCATTTCTACAGAAGGCCTGTGTGGCAGATGGGACCTCTTATAGACAACCTCACAGACAAGGAGAGAATTGTGAGTGTTTTATACTGTGTGTCACCTGAACACACAGTATAAAACCTATGTCCGGTTCACCACTGGATCTGGAGGTGTCAGAACATCGGGCATACAGCTAGTGCTCAGTTAATATTTGCTGCATGGATGATTGCGTGCCTTGTCCAGTTTTCTTTTTTTTTTTTTTATATTTATTTATTAGGTATACAATATTCTGTCTGTGTGTATATGTGCAGGCCAGAGAGGGCACCAGACCTCATTACAGATGGTTGTGAGCCACCATGTGGTTGCTGGGAATTGAACTCAGGACCTTTGGAAGAGCAGGCAATGCTCTTAACCACTGAGCCATCTCTCCAGCCCCCCCTTGTCCAGTTTTCTATCTCTGCTCACTTGGGCAAGAGCACACACCTACTGTATACAAGCAGCTATTAGAGGCAGCTGGTGCAGGTGAGGAGGTGGCAGCAGTGGGGAGGAAGGTTACGGGCTAAAGGGAAGCTGATGTGGTACATAGAGCAGGCTCTTGAGTAATCCATAACAGTCTAAAAATATCCCAGATGCCCCTACACAAAGTTGTGATGTCTGAGCGTCATCCGGCCCAGCACGGACAAAGCCAGATTCGAGGCTATCCTGGAACGCTTGAGCAGGCTGGCGCGTGCTGCGGGGAGAGAAGACGCTGGCTCACATGAGCCTTCCGAGATGCCGTACCTGAGCAGGAGGTGAGGATGTAGACCAGGGCTGCGATGCAGCTGCTGCTGATGAAGGCAAGGAGCATGTCGTTATTGAAGGTCCTGCGCACCTCGTAGTCAAAGAGGTCTGTGCCCCCATAGAGGACCTGGACTTTGCTGGTGGAGGGAGGCCGTGGAGAAAGGAAATACAAGAGAGAGACTGAAGATGACTGTGGACACTTGAGAGCCGGAGCTGTGCCCTTCATCCGTGGATCTTTACCTTGACTGCTCGTTAAAATCACTTGAGCTTCCAAAAGTCTTAATATCTAGGCCTGATGCCAAGCAAATTAAATCTTAATTTCTTGGGTGGAGCTGAACCAAGTGTTTGTCCCTTCCCCCAAATCTCCCAGGTGATGCGTACATTGCATCAATCTCAGCCGAGGTTGAGAGCCACCATTCTACACCAATAATAATCAGTGACAACCAACCCCCATGTCACCTTCAGTTCTCAACGGTTCACAGCAGAATCTAAAGGCAATCAAACCGGCTCCAGATAATCCCATTTTACACCGCTGTTCATTGTGTGCACACTACAAGTTACTTACCGCAAGAGAGCCTACCAGGATGATCAAGCTGCTTTCTCTCGTGTGAATGTGGATGTGGTATGTTCATGCCTGCTCATATGCGTGAGTGCACATGTGTGCACATGCACTTGTGTCTGTGTGGGTGTGGAAGCCCAACGTTGATGTAGAAAGTCTTCCTTGATGGCTCTCTCTGCCATATTCATTTTCAAGTGAACCCAGAGTCCTCTGGCACTACTAGTCTGGCTAGCCAGCTCGCTCTGGGGCTCCATCTCCACTTTACAAGGTTTAGAATTACAGGTGGACTGCGACAGTCACCTGGCGTTTATGTGGCTTCCAGAGAGCCTGTGGATCTGGGGCAGGTGCCTGGTCCTCACAGTCAGGCAACAAACACTTAGCCACTGAGCAATCTCCCCAACTACAAACTGTATTTATTTTTAGTTTCGTCAGACAGAGCCCCACTATGTATCCCTGGCTGGCTAGAAGGTTCTATTATACCAGGCTATACTTGAACTACGGTAGTCTATCTGGCCCTGACTCGTGAATACTGACATTAAAGGTACACCACCATACCCAGCCCTCTCCAAACTGTATTTTTAAGATTTATTTTTTTTATTTTATTTGTGTGTGTGTTTCCTTGTGTGTGCCATGGATGTGTGGGTACCCACAGAGGCTCATGGAAGGCTTCAGATCCCCTGAAAATGGAATTACAGGTGGCTGTGAGCCACCTGGTGTGCGTTCTGGGACCTGAACCCGGATCCTCTGGAAGAGTACTGTATGCCCTCAGCCACCGAGCAACCTCTCCGGCACCCAAGCTGCTTTAAGAGGCAAGCAAGAGTGACACTTTCAGCAGTGCTGGAGCGACGGCTTGACATCTGGACCGGCCTTACCACCGCAACCACAGACATATGAAGAAAAGGGCTGGAGAGGAGGCTGAGTGGTTACAGCATGTGTGTTCTTACAGAGAACCTGGGTGTGATCCCGGGTACCCATATGGTGGCTCACAACCGTCCATAACCTAGTTACAGGGGGTCCGACAAGCACTCACGTGGTGCACTTATATGCACGGAGGTAAAACATTCACATACATAAAAAATAAAAATAAATCAATCTAAAAAACTTTTAAAATATGAGAAAACATGAAATCGGACTCTGGACACCAGACCACAGAGGACCGTGATCCTCTGAGATAAGAGATAAAGTAGGTGCTATGGCTCCGGGGCAGGCGCCTGGACAGGGCTGTGGATTCTGGGCAGGCGCCTGGACAGGGCTGTGGATCCCGGGCAGGCGCCTGGACAGGGCTGTGGATTCCGGGCAGGCGCCTGGACAGGGCTGTGGATCTGGGGCAGGTGCCTGGACAGGGCTGTGGATTCCGGGCAGGCGCCTTGACAGGGCTGTGGATCCCGGGCAGGCGCCTGGACAGGGCTGTGGATTCCGGGCAGGCGCCTGGACAGGGCTGTGGATCTGGGGCAGGCGCCTGGACAGGGCTGTGGATTCTGGGTAGGCGCCTGGACAGGGCTGTGGATCTGGGGCAGGTGCCTGGACAGGGCTGTGGATTCTGGGCAGGCGCCTGGACAGGGCTGTGGATCCCGGGCAGGCGCCTGGACAGGGCTGTGGATTCTGGGCAGGAGCCTGGACAGGGCTGTGGATCCCGGGCAGGTGCCTGGACAGGGCTGTGGATCCCGGGCAGGTGCCTGGACAGGGCTGTGGATCTGGGGCAGGCGCCTGGACAGGGCTGTGGATCTGAGGCAGGCGCCTAGACAGCGCTGTGGATCTGGGGCAGGCGCCTGGACAGGGCTGTGGATTCTGGGCAGGCGCCTGGACAGGGCTGTGGATCCTGGGCAGGAACCTGGACAGCGCTGTGGATCCCGGGCAGGTGCATGACAGCGCTGCTGTACCCAGGAGAGCCTCGCGCATCAGTTACTAGATTCTCCAGTCACTGGCAAATTCCTTAAACTTGATGAAAACGGTGAGCCTGTCGATCCAAGAAGCTGAACCATGAGCTCCAAAGACCAAGCAAGTACATGGACAATAGGGTGCATCACCTGTGAGCTGCTCGGATACTCTCACAAGAGAGAAAAAATGACAGAGGGAAAAGAGATGTCGCATACCGCAGAGCAAAGAGAAGAGTGACAGCAGACGTCTGGTAAGAAATGAAAGTCAGAACACGGCAGCCTCCCCAGACACTCAGGGGAAACCCAACCCAGAATTCTATACCCAGCAAAAATACATTTCAAAAGCAAAGGCAAAATCAAAACTCTGTCCACCATACAAGCCAGAAATTGCCTCTGGTATGCTCACATACTGAAGATGCTGAGGGCGCCCCTCAGGCCGAAGGAAGATGAGAGCGTGCAGGAAGGAGGATCTGCAGGAAGGATAAAATGCACTAGAGATGAAAATGCCACGAGCAAGAAATGCAACGTTTCCGCTTATCTCTACAAAAGACAACTGGCCACTTAAAAATAATAAGGTTGTGTGGGGTTCCTAACAAACAGAATGTGGACCACAGTAGTGTGGAGGCCACAGGAAACCCAGAAGGCTATAACTGTGTGCTATGCTACCATCTCAAAGATACACCGTGATACTTAAGGAGGTACCCTATAAATCCTAAAGTAGCCACTGAGAGTTATGGCTAAAAAATAGGATTAAAATAAAAGCATAAGAAATAATTCACCCTAACGAAATAAAAGAATTCCTCATTCCATCTGTTCAGCACCAGGGTCTGACGGTGTCAGCAAGCAAACGAGGAATGAAATGTATCTGTGCTGGAAAAGAAAATGTAGATCTGTCTTCATCAGTATAATATATGCTTATCTGTGTGGAAAATGGAACGGAACCTAAAAAACAAAGCAGCAACAACAGAAAACCCTAAGTTTGACAAGGTCGTAGAACACAAAGGCCATTATAAATTTAAGTTATAAATTAACAGCTGGAGAGTAAATTTTAAAATTATATTATTGTAGGAGCAAGAAAATGGAAACTTCTTAGAGATAAAATGAAAAATGACACTAGATGTACCATGTTCATAGTTCCAAAGATGCAGTATTTTAAGGTGTCAATCACATTCAAGAGTCCAGCAGACTTTTCTGTCTCCTGGTACTTGGGACTGAACCCAGGGCAACCATGTTGGAGAACTCCGGAAGTCTCGTAAGTTAAACATAGGCCCACCATGATTGCTCGGTCATTTTGCTCTGAGGCATTTCTCTAAGGCAAAAAGTATTTGTCCCTACAAAAATGTATACACCAACACTCATGGGAGCTTTATCTGTAACGGTTCAACCTGGAAGCAACACAAACACTCACTCGCCAATGTGTGAAGAGATGAACAAAATATGACCTCCATACAATGGAGTACCATTCCGTGTTCAACAATAAACTGTTGAAATATGGTAAAAACATGGGCACAATTCAAACTGGCTAGAAGGAATGAATGCGTTCCATCAAAAGAGAATATAAGATACCATGTATACAAAATTCTAGAAAAGGGATGTCTATGCATGCTGGTAGAAAGCAGAAAGAGTGGGCTGGAGATGTGGCTCAGCAGTTAAGAGCACGGTCTGCTCTGGCAGGGTTCAAATCTCAGTACCTGCCTGACAGCTGGCCCATGTCTGTAATTTCAGTTCCAGGGAGACAGATGCCCTCTTCTGGCCTCTTAGAGCATTGCACGCATGTGGTGCATCTAAATACATGCAGACAAACGCATAAAATTGAACAAAACAAAAATGGAAATTGATTGCTAGGGCTGGGGCTGGGAAGCAGCTTGGAAGCAGGGTGGAGGATGAGACAGTTGTCAGTGGACATAAGAAAATGTGCTGGGAAATTCACGATCTTGACACTGGATGTATTAGGATTGAAATGTAAGTATATACAGTTGGTCACGTACCAATTATAACTCAACAATCTTTTTTTATTTCCTTAGCCTCATATATAATAGCCAAGAAGAAAATATCTCTGACTTTCTTACTTTGATGAATTAGATAGATCATTTTTCTTTGAGTAAAAAAAGCTGAAAGTTAAATGAATCATTTGCTGTGTATACATACATTTATACTTCCTTTACGGAGTGTCTTATGGGGAAGGGAGCCGGAGAGATGACTCCGTGGTTAAGAGCACTGGCAGCGCCTGCGGAGGACCTGGGTTCAGATTCTAGCACTCACATGGGGGCTCAACACACACATGATACACATGAATGCACACAGGGAAAACACACACATTTAAAAAACAGACAGATCAACCTAAATGCCCTTCGACCCAAGAATGGATAAGGAAAATGTGGTACATTTACACAATGGAGTACTGCACAGCAGAAAAAAATAATGACATCTTGAATTTTCCTGGCAAATGGATGGAGCTAGAAAACATCATTTTGAGTGAGGTAACCCAGACCCAGAAAGACAATTATCACATATACTCACTCATAAGTGATTTTTAAACATAAAGCAAAAAAAAACCAGTCTACAAATTACAATCCCAGAGAATCTAGACAACAATGAGGATACTAAGAGAGACATACATAGATCTAATCTACATGGGAAGTAGAAAAAGACAAGATCTCCTGAGTAAATTGGGAGCATGGGGACCTTGGGGGAGGGTTGAGGGGAGGGAAGAGGCAGGGAGGGGAGCAGAGAAAAATGTAGAGCTCAATAAAAATAAATTAAAAAAATAAAAGGAGAGGAAAAACAGTCATTTTAAGAAAGCAGCAATGCCGGGCAGTGGTGGCACACGCCTTTAATCCCAGCACTCAGGAGGCAGAGGCAGGCGGATCTCTGTGAGTTTGAGGCCAGCCTGGTGTAGAAGAGCTAGTTCCAGAACAGGAACTAAAAGCTATGGAGAAACCCTGTCTCGAAAATCCAAAAAAAAGAAAGAAAAGAAAGCAGCAATGGACAGACAAGATGGCTTGGTGGGTAAGGGAGCTCCGTGGGTGGTTCTGGAACCCACCTAAGTGGAAGGAGAGAACAAATTCCTACAAGCTGTCTTCTGGCTTCCACATGCACACAGGGGCATGCATGTGCCCTCACATGTTCACATACACATAATGAACAAGCCTAATAAAAATTCTCAATAAACTACAGGAGCAACAAGAAAGAGTTGCGGCTGACTTCTCTACTGAAAACGACGGCAGCCGCGAGACAATGGAGCGGCGTCTTTAAAACAGAGAACAAACACAGCTGCCAATTTGGGACATGGCACAAGTGAAGTCGATTAGAGAAATGAACGTAAAATAAAAGTGCTTTCCAGGCAAACAAAACAGAAGTCACCATCAGCAAATCTGCACTCAGAGAATAGTAAAAAAGAATTCTTCAGACACAGAGAAAGTGGTCCCAGAGGGAAGCATGAAACCGTAGAAAGTAATGAGGAGCAACAGGAAAGGTAAACACGAAGATAAACAGAAGTGAGCCGGTTCTGCAAGACAGAATGGGCTGGGGGGCTTTAAGTGTATGTACAATTAAAACGCGCACAACAAAACCACAGGAGGATGAAGACAGTAAACGCCACGCACTGTTCTCAGTCGCTGGTGTTACCAACGAGGCCAGAAAAGCGATGCTTCGTGTAACTACGCCTTAAGTCAAGGTGTGTTTTCCTCCCAAGTCACCAATAATTCAACAAGAAAAAAGATTCTGTGAATCTGAAAGAAGGCATTAAAATTAAATCCTCAGGGCCTGGCTCTCACTTCCTGCTAGGAAGTGCCAGGGCAAGGCCTTGAACTTAACAGCCGAACATTTCAGCAGAGGTAGGTGATACCCACACACAGGCGTCACCGGACTTCCTACCTCGTAGACTGCTTGGCTAGCATGGCCACGTAGGTGACCACGAAACTCTGAAACTTGGCCCTCTGTTCCTCCCAGCGATCATCTACTGAGTAGTAGTTGGGGAGCGGGGCTCCAAACAGGATCTCGCTGCGCAGGAGGGAGCTCTTCAGATTATCCACCGAGAGGCCTTCATCTACGTACCAGTAGAACTCGGGGTGAGTCATGGCCAGCTCTAGGGAGCCTGCAGGGGACAGGGAAATCCAAAGAGCTCAGTGCACAGCTCCCACCAGCAGCCCTCCTTCCACTACAACATCTGACACAGAATCTACAGCTTCCTAAGGATGAGCCTCCTTTGCCTGAGCAGGCAGTTCCCACTAAGCAAATTACGCTTTGATTCCAATTTGAACCCCACCTGATTCCAAAGCTCAGTCTATAATCCTGTTAAATCCCTATACTGCCTGTACCCTCCCTCCATCCCAGACCCTACTCTCTAAAGCCCCACCCCCAGGATACTCTAAACCTTATGTCTCATATTTCTCTGTGTCCTGGCTAGTGTTTTGTTTTGTCTTGCGGTTTGACACAAGCTAATGTTATCTGGGAAGCTAGGAAGAAGAACCTTAACTTGGAAAACTGGTCCATCAGATTGTAGGCAAGTCTGTGGGAACATTTTCTTGATTGTTAATTGACAGAAGAGGGCACTATTCTTGGGCAGGTGGTCCTAGGGTGTTTAAGAAAGAAAACGGAGCAAGCAAGCCAGTAAGCAGCGGTCTTCCACGACCTCTGCTTCAGTTCCGGCCTCTAGGTTCCTGCCTTGAGTTCCTGCCCTGCCTTCCTTCGATGATATATCATGATGTCGAAGTGCAAGAAGAAATAAACTCTTTGCTCTCTAAATTACTTTTAATTACAGTGTTTTTATCACAACAATAGAAACCTAACTTCCTTCCAGGCCCTCTCTAACCAACCCCACCCCCAAGTGTCTCTTCATGCTTTCTCTCTGTCTGGACTCAACCAAAGTCCCAAAGTCCCATAGTCCCAGTGGCATCCTATTCTGTTGCTTTCTCTCCCTCTTCCTGTCCAATCCCAGCTGCACACCCCACTGATGTCACGCCCCCTGGCCACGCCCCAGCTCTGCGAAGTCCTTTGCCATCAGTGCACCTGCTCACCCCGGATATCCGCCAGGTCCTGGCCCATGCCGTCGTAATAGATCTTGCCGCCCCTCTCGGTGGGAAAGAAGTAAGTCATGAGTGAGCTGGGCGGGGAGCAGTAGGAATAGGAGCCGAGAGGTAGGTCCTTGAGTACCTCGTGCGGCTTCCAGCAGAACTCCCGGAAGCCTGGGTGGTCCATGATCTTTCGTTCGATCTCGTGGATCGTGACCAGGCGCTCGCTCGTGAAAATGTTGCGCTCCGCGTCTCCCCGCGCCAGGAAGATGAGCTCGATGCGCCAGTGTGCGTGGGTCTGGGTGTTGGCGCTCACATAGGTGCGCGAGTAATCCCAACGCGAGGTGCCCCGACGGGATCGGCTCTGATTGGCTACCTGGTCCCCCTGGGGCGGAGCCTGGCGTCGATGTCGCTCACTCGGACTGGCTGTTGCTCTCTGAGTGGCAGGGGATACCCTCGAAGCTGAGCGAGGGGTCCGGGATGCAGGTCGCGAATGATTCCCCAGGTGCAGCTGCTGCAGTTGCTCTGTGATGAGGCGCTGCAGCGTTTCGGAAGTGAAGTCCGCCAAGTCCCGCCTGTTGCGCCCCCAAGATCCAAACTGGGATTTGAGGGCCAAGGCCAGAGCGTCAAAGCGCTGCGACGCCTCATGGTTGCGGATTTCGAAGGCATTGTAGGAGATGTCGATGTCCAAAGGCGGGTAGTAGAGAAACATGAAGGCAGACAGCACCATGGGGATGCTGCAACCGAGGAACAGCACCAGACCTGCGCAGCATGGGTTGGTGAAGGCCCAGCCCAGGGTGCTCCAGAACCCTGAGGCTGGGGGCCTGGAAGGCAGCGTCCAGCGTCTCCAGCAGCCCTGTGCTCCGGAGGGCAGCCGTGCCCCAGAGACACCTCTATAGGCCTCACCCGAGGTCTCCTCCTCCTGCTGTTCCTCGTCTAGCCACACATCCTGCAGCAGGGGGTCATCCTCCGAGTCCATAGCCTAAGGGAAAAGGATGGGTCAACAGCCTTGAGAAGGGAGGCTTCGCCCAGCCTGAGTACCACAAGCAGATACCAGTTCCGCCATGGGATCGAATCACGTGCTCACTATAGTCTAAGGAACCCAAGCATATGTGCACCTACCAGGAAAAACACGGCCCGTCGTCCCTCCCTGCCCCCCCCCCCCCCCCCCCGGCAAATTGGTCTTGGATTTCAAGACGGGGAGGGGGTTGCTGGGGCTGGAGATAGGGTTCAGTGGTTAAGAGCACTGACTGCTCTTGCAGAGGACCCAGGTTCAGTTCACATCACACACACACACACACACACACACACACACACACACGGCATCTCACAACGGTCTGTACCTCCGGTTGCAGCAGATCAGACTCTAAGGGGCACCAGGCACACATGTGTGCACACGCATACATGCAGACAAAATAGCCATATGCATAATAATAAAGAAGAAAAGGAGACTCATAAGCCAATTGCAACAGAAAAAAAATTCTTCTTGTGTGTAAAAGCCAGCCAAGACTTCTGGCTATACGTGATTATGTGATTTTTCAATCTTTGCTGCGTTCTCTGTCCAACTCCAGAACTCAAGGCCAGTGTAAGAAGTGGTTCCATAGCAACTGTGTCTGTATAATGAGCAACTAACTGTAAAGCACCTTCAGGAGTCTGTCAGGGTAGAGGGAGAGAAAATGATCTCTGGAGTCAGACAGGTCCGGGTTTGGGTCCTGCAAGACTTGCAGCCACCCTGAATTTCAGAGTTACCCTCTATAAACATTCCTGTCTCAAAGGAGTGCGGGGTCAGAGGTGGAAGTACTTTGCAGTCTGTCAGGCAATCATAGTTCTTTTGTTCCTATTTGGAGACTATAACGCCCTCAGCCATTGCCCAGGGGACTGTGCCAGGACTAGGTGTCTGCCACAGGGCCCTCCGTCTATCCCCACCCCATCCCTGCACGCGGCAGCAGCTGCTGCAGCCACCATTTGTCAGGCTTAGACCACTTAATATGCAGCCCCGGCCACCGGCAGCCCTCTGAGCGCAGGCAGGGGCTAGGCATCTCTCAGAGAGATGTGAGGACTCCCACGAGGTGGCCCAAAGGCCACCTTCAGTGTCACTGGGATGGCCTGCCACCTCGATGGAGGGAGACTCCTCATCCAGATAGACCACAGGCAGTGGGCTTGAGGACGCCGCTCTTCCCACTGGCATTCCTTGGAGCGCTCAGCTTCAATTAGCTGGTCAACCGGGAGGAAGAGGGTGCTGTCAGTCCAGAGGACATAAGGGAGAGGGAGGAGGGAGGAGTAAGGGATAGACTCATGAAGAGAGCAAGGTAGGGGGGTGGAATAATGGGAGAAGAGTCAGATGCAATGGAGAGAAGAAAGAGAAAATGACTGAGGGACCCTTCGTGTCCAAGACTTAAAAGAAGGAAAAAATCAAGAGAAAGATCCCTTCGTGGAGAGCAAAGAAAGAAAAGATGTTCCCAGTTCTCCTCCTCCCTGCTTCCCCCTCTCCCTTCCTGCCTTTTTATTAGGTCTATTCTGTCCCCTTCCCCACTGTGTGTAGGTGTGCATATACTAATCCACAGGGTGCATATGGCATCCAGAGGACAGCCCTCCCTGTCATCATGTGTGTTCCAGAGACTGAAATCGGCTCGCAGGCTCGCCTTTCCTTCCTAAGCCATCTCACCAACACACTTCCTGTGTGTGCTCACGTCAACATGTGTGAGTTTACGTGCATCATGTGTGTACAAGTGCCCACAGATGTCAAATGGCATCGGGTTCTCTGGAACTCAAGTGATGTGGGTGCTGGGAACTGAACCCAGGTCTTCTCAAGAGCAGTAAGTGCTCTTAACCACTGAGCCATCTCTCTATCTCTGTCCTTGTGACCTTTGATGCTGGGTCTCATATAACTTAAGCTAGCCTCAAACTCTTTATGTAGCTGAGGATGACCTTGAACTCTTGATCTTCTTGCTTCTACCCCCAAAGTGCTCGGGTGCCAGTCATGAACTACCATGCCTGCCTGGCTGATGCAACCAGTTTCAAGGCCAGTCTTGCTGGGACTCAAAGCCATATCTGAAGCAAAATCCCACTTTTATAACCAGAGGGCGCGGTGGGGAAGGAATCTCATATGTATGTACTTTAAATATAGCCCAACGAGAATGATTATCACTGCCCAGGAGGATTATGGATGATTTTTATTTTCTCTTTTATGTTTGTCTGTTTCCAAATTTTCTGCAATGATCAGGTAAGCCTTGCTTTTGGAATCAGAGATAAATGTTATTTAAAAATAGCTTGTGTGTGTGTGTGTGTGTGTGTGTGTGTGTGTACTCGTGTGCATATTTTCCCAGCTGTCTTTACCTCTTTAAAGAGTCATGATAATTCACACAGGGTGGGGGAGGAGAGTGCTGGCCTCTAAGAAACAAACCACAGAGAGTGGACACAGGACACAGCAGTAAGAAAGTGTATCACTGGGTTAGGAGGGAAAGGAGAGTAGACACTCCCAGTCCTTTGAGACAGAGAGAGCAGTCGTGAAAGGAAAAGGAAGTAAATCACAGCACATAAAACCTTAGCAAAGGCACTGTGAATGTGGCTTGGTTGTAGGGAGCTTGCTGCACACTCATGAATCCCTGGCTTCCACCCCCAGCATCCATAACCACGGCACATAACCTCCAATCCCTGCACTCAGGAGATGGGGGCTGGAGTGTCAGGAGTTGAAAGGCTATCCTCAACTTCACTGCAAATTCGAGACCAGCTTGGGCTGTATAAAATCAGGTCTCAATAAACATATAACATACAGCACTTCCATTGTACACATGGGAAAACCGAGACCCAGTGAGCAGGGTCATGACACCCAAGGTCATTCCAGCAGCCAGCAGTGGGGCCAGGATTCTTGCGTGGAAGGTTTCTATTTTGCCACTAGGTTCTGGGGTAATTTTTCATCAGCCCCAGGGGACAGGCAGGTGTGGGGATGATAGACATATTCAAAGTAGAGAGAGAAGCTGTTTAAAGTCTACAGGGAACGGACCTGTGGTGGGGGGCAGAGTGGACACTGGTCCGGGCCCCCACTTAGCACCCAGGCAGGAGGCCCAAGCCAAAGCTCTCTGTTTACAGCTTCCCTCTTTCTAGCCAGGGATGACAGACTCCTTCTTTCTTCTTTCCCTCATCCCAGCCAGACTATTAAAATGTAATCAAAAACTCACATTAGACATGCAGAGTCTACTTAAAACACATATATGTATATATATAATTTAACGGCAATTAGGAGCTAATCAGCTTTTTTTTTTTCTCCCTGACTCGGTGTTTTGCTTCCTTGGTTCAGCGCTGGTCCACGAACAGCTCAGAGCCCTTAGAATCCCTCACTCTTGGGTTGAGAGATTCGGGCAGAAGTTCAAACCGAGATATTTTGAGTTAAGTGGTTCCACTCTGGGGCTGTGTTGGAGAGGACACGGTGTGTCTCTCCTACTTGTGGGTCTGCCTCTCTCACGAGCCCAGCTCATGCAAAAGGAAAGGAAGAGGTCACAGACACTCCTCTGTATTGCTGTCCTGAGTCTTGGTCCTGTCTTCCCAATGCTCTCACTATGTGCCTGTAGCCCAGCATCCCCAGCCCTTTCCGGTGACCTGAACACTCCGCTTCAAACTAGGAGACTGGTGACAGCTAAAACGCTCAAAGGGGCAAAACCACACGCCTGGGGTGAAGCCAAAGCCCGGATAGCTTAGCTGGAATCTCCGACACTCGTTAAGATAATTATAGCATCTTAATTAGTTCTGCATCCACCAGGCCACCAGGATTTTCTATCCGTCTTCTATCAGTTTCGCACCAACCTTGCAACAGAGGCATGTGAACAGCCCCATTTTACGAAAGAAAAAAATTCACAGAGAACATTGATATCTATACATATCCAGAGGCTCTGTTTCACTAGAGAACTCTAATACAAAGGAGTAAGGAGCGGAGAGAAAGTGGGATTGACGCAGAACACCCTCCTGTAGCAACTAGGCACTAGGGCAGTTCCAGAATTTTCTCCCAAAAAACCCAGGCCCTAGTCTGGAGATATAGACCAGTAGAGAATGCTTGCCTAGCCAGTGTAAGGCCCTGGGTCAAACCCCAGTAGCAGAGAAAAGGAAATTCCAGACCCTCACTGGGGAATGCCCCCCAGACCTCTAGACGAAGGCAGATGGTACTTCCTCGAGCCCTTCATTCTTCCTCCTACAAGACCCACTCAGACCTCTGCTCATCCCTGGGGCAGGCTGGCTGTGCCCAGCTGAGGCAGATGCCTAGACCTCCTCCATCAGAAGTGCTCCCAGGAGGCTCCATCCTGCTGGCTCAGAGGGGCCTCGGCTTGTTGATTAGAAGTCTAGGTGGGGTGGAAGAGGAAGAGGGTGGGGCTGTGGTAAGCCTGCCCGAGCCCCCCATTTCTCAGAGAAGGACAGGCTGCTGAGATGGAGTAGGTGAAGGATGGCTGTCCTCCCAGGCTGACAGCTGCTGACGAAACGGGGCACCGACTCGTAAACGCAACAGCTCAATATATACTGAGCAAACAAGCTTTGCCCTGGGCGGTATATCAGCCAGGGCACTGTCCCAGAATCCCCAGAGAAACCTCACAATCATGGCCCGGAAGCTGCTTCCTTCCTGACGTTCTGTGGATTCCCTCTGGTGGGCTCAGTGGGACAGGACTGGTCCCCTGACAACAAGAGGTTATCAGAGACTCGAAAGAACCATGGCTTGATTTCAGGAGCGAAAGATAAGCTGAGCAGCACAGACTGTGTAGTTAGTAGACCTGGGTTCAAATCCCGGCACTGCCACTAGCTGGGTGTTTGGAGCAGGAATGTTTCTCCCTCAAAAAAAAATAGCGGGAGACTTGCCATCAGCTGGCCTTACTGTGTGGCCAGCACACACTATGTGCTTTTAAAATATTACATTTATTTGTTTACTGTGTGTGTGCATACATAGGTGTGTCGAGGAGGTCAGGGCACACCTCGTTGGAGTCATTGCCTTTTTCATCGTGTGAGTCCTAGGGTTTGAACTCAGGTCGTCGGGCTTGGAGGCAAGCGCCTTCAGTTGCTGAGCCGTCTCACCGGCCCTCTCCTCTCATCTATACCATTTCTCCTCTGCCCTCAGCTCACAAGGCAGCTGGCTGCCTGCGGGGTGGGGCTGGATTGAGCTCCTGCAGGCTGGAGCAGAGGCCATCCTTTTAGCCACCCTGTTTGGCTGCCGAAGGGACAGGGACGGCACACACTGGTCGCTCCTCCTCTCCCCCTTTCCTCCTCTCCGCTCCTACCTGTGCAGCTCTTCCCAGCCTCTTCCCAGCCCCATCAATCAGCCCAGACTCTGGAGCCTTTAAAGCAGTCTCAGCGTCACAGAGAATAAGACAATGAAAGCGTAATGTGCCCAGCAGCACGGACAGAAGGTGGAAATTAGAACATGCTCCCAGGTATTCCTGGTGGGAGGGTCAGAAGGCTCCAGAAAGCCCACCCACCCTGTCACCCCTTCCCATCACATCCTGGCCACCGCCTGAAATGCCCATGTGGGGCTCTGGAGACCGGAACCCCTGAGGCTCAGCAGTCTCTGCAGTGCCCCAGCCCCAAGAAGATTGCATTAATAAAAAAAGAGAAAGAGCCCACAATGGAGGGTGAATAACCAGGGCTATAAAAGCCAAATTGGATTCCTTCCTGGCTGATGAGCTCAGGGCTCCTCTCTCTCTCTCTAAGACCCGATTAGCAAATATGTAAAACCACTCTTGCTTCCCTGGTTCCAGGCAGCTCTTGCTGGAGCTTACTCAGGGGCAGGGCGGTGAAGGAAGCAGTGATGGGCACCCGCAGAAGCAGGATTGGTACCGGCCTGCCACAGACCTGCTGTGTGACCTAGAGCCGGTCATCGACAGTCTCTGGTCAGCAGTTCCCCAGACAGTGAGGGGGGAAAGTCGCCTTAATCTCAGTGGGGGAAACAGTGGTGTGCTGGGGGGAAGTCTGCCCCTTACCCTGATCACAAGCTACTGTGTAATGGGGTAGCGGGAGTTGGCACTCAAGGACAATGTAATGCCATCGCACTGTGTGGCAGAGATAGCTGAATAGCCAGTAGCTGTGTGCTGGGTGCCTTTGGCTTCCCTGAGACACAACACAGCAGGTGGCCATCTTACTGTGCCCAGTTCTGGGGAAGGCCTCAGATATACCCAGACCCCACCCATGGGCCCAAGCATGTGGCAATACTCTTCAGGGTCAAAGACCTCTCAGAGAGAAGCTGGAGGGGACAGAGAAGCTGTAAGAGAAACAGGAACCTAAAGCAAGGTGCTCCAGCCTTGGGGAGTACTGTGACTGGTTCTGGGTGAGAAGGAAATGAAATCTCTGGAGCAGAGCCCCTGCCCTTGAGAACTTGGGGCTCCTGACTCCCAGGCTTATAAAACATCAGCACCTGATGAGAGGCGGGAGAATGGTAGAGGCCACCCAGGCTCCACGTACCCAAGACAGAGCCATTTCCTGCACAACTTTGATCTTCTCAACCTAGGGGACTTGGACACTGTGGCTCTACGGCAGCTTCCAGATCGCAGACCGTTTGCTATCGTGTTTTCTACCCCGAGGAATGATTTCCAATTTGCAAAGCAGAAAACAGCATCTTTTAAAGGTCTACCGGGGCTCATTTCAGCCTGAACTTCTCACTGTTAGGTTTTACTTGAGTTTGACATATTTGAAAATGCTGGGCTCTAAAATCAGCCCTCCCGACCCTCACTGGTGTGCACGCATCCCCACGCATACACTGCACCCTGGCTGGTGTGCGCATTCCCGTGTATATGCTGCACCCTGGCTGGTGTGCGCATTCCCATGTATATGCTGCACCCCGGCTGGTGTGTGCATTCCCACGTATACGCTGCACCCTGGCTGGTGTGCGCATTCCCACCCATACACTGTGCCCTGGCTGGTGCGCACATTCCCATTTAAAAGCTGCGCCCTGGCTGGTGCGTGCGTTCCCACGTATACGCTGCACCCTGGCTGGTGTGCGCATTTCCGTGTATATGCTGCACCCTGGCTGGTGTGCGCATTCCCACGTATACGCTGTGCCCTGGCTGGTGCGCACATTCCCGTGTATACGCTGCACCCTGGCTGGTGCGTGCATTCACACACATACGCTGCGCCTTGGCTAGTGTGCGCATCCCCGTGTATACACTGAGCCCTGGCTGGCGTGCACACTCAGCATCTACCCGAGTCATTCTAGCGACAGTCTGAGTCGGGCCCCAGATGGGAAAGCAGGACAACAGGGCCCCAGGCTGGGAAAGCAGGACAACAGGGCCCCAGGCGAGAGGAGAATAAAAACGCCAGTCTTGGAGATGGACATCCTGCTTTGCATTGAGGGAGTCCAGTTGAATTCTTTCTGTGCCCAAGTCAGTGGCTTTCCCCAGTGACTGCTGATTGACAGTTCCGGCATCCATGGAGGAAGTGTGGTCAATGCTGGAGGAGAGTATCCCTCCTTACTTGATATTGGCTCAGAGCCCATAGCATAGCTCTGGTCCACCCCATGATGACTCCACTGGCTACTGAGACAGGCAGGAGTGGGTCAGAGCTGAGCAGCTAGGGCCGAGGGCTCTGGGTGGAGAGTGGGACCTCAAGAGCCCACCTTCAACTCCGCAATTTTTTACCATAAAAATAATGGGGAGATTCAGGGCCCCACGGTTCAAATATGGAGGGACTCACTAAGGCCACCGGGTCCCAGCTCCAGCACTCATCCCACCTGTTCACACAGAGATATCACCAAGTCCCATCCCTGTCTCCTATTGGCGCTTCTGTCAAATGGGAAGGCTGATTCCAGTGAGCTTCTAAAACAACCCAGTTCTGTCTTGCAGAGTCTCCAAAAGTCCAGAATGCAGGAGGTAACAGAAAAGATGGAGCTAGCTGGGGAGGGGGCTTCTGATTCCCTGAGATCTTGGGGTTATGGCATCTGTCAGCATTGTGCCCTCCTAGATAGATTCATAGGTGCCAGGGGAATCCCACAACTGAGGGTCCTTCAGGATGAGGCGGGGGCAGGAGATGTAGTGGGAGAATGAGGCTCGCAGGATCAGATCATCTCTCCTTATCCTGAGCCAGTGGTATTGTGGGCCCTGCATCACCACAGGGCAAAGAGAGCTATGCATGAGTCTAAGCATGTTTAATGGAGGACAGCAGAAGGAGAAGTAACCCACTTAGTCTTCTGGGCAGGTGAGGGCGGCAAGCAAACTGAACTGGTTCTTATTCAAATGCTGTCCCTGGCTAAACTGGCAGCCATGGGAAAGCAGCTGCTCCCCACCGCAGAGTGGCAGGCCCTGCCATGATCCTAGACTTGGGCATGGCTTCATCTACTGTATATCCTTCCAGGAGAGGAATGTGTTAGGGTCTCTAATCCAGAGCGAAAGACCCCTCCACAGGCTTCTCAGACTCAGGGACCTTCTCTAGTGACAGGGAAACTCTTTCTGGAGTAAGGGAAGTTCTTTCAAGATGAGGAGAGGGACATAGGCCCTTCCATTCATCAGTACCTGGAGCCTGGCCCTGCCAAATCAAAGCCTTGATCACCAAAGTTCATCAGATCGATCCATCCATTTATCCATCCATTTATCCATCCATTTATCCATCCATTCATCCATCCATCCATCCATCCATCCATCCATGTCTGTCCACCAATCTATCCATGCAACCACTTATCCAGAGTACACGAATGTGTGCATTCATCCATTATCTATCTACCCAGCCATACGTGCACCTACCCATGATGGAGGAAGGTCATTGGTTAAAAGAATAAAGAAACTGCTTGGCTGGCCCTCATAGGTTAAAACATAGGTGGGAGGAGTAAACAGAACAGAATGCTGGGAGGAAGAGGAAGTGAGCTCAGACTGGACAGCTCTCCTCTCGGGAGCAGACGCCTCAGAAGAGACGCCATGCCCCGCTCCCAGGCAGACACACGCGATGAAGCTCCGACCCAGGATGGACATAGGCTAGAATCTTCCCGGTAAGACCGGTGCTCACAGATTATTAGAGATGGGTTGATCGGGATATGAGAATTAGCCTGTAAGGGCTAGAGCTAAAGGGCCAAGCAGTGTTTAAAAGAATACAGTGTCTGTGTAATTATTTCAGGTAAAGCTAGCCGTGGGGGCGGCCTGGTGCCGGGGACGCAGCCCGCTGCTCCTATCACTACATACCCATATATACATACATATATACACACAGCCATGCATCATCCATCATCACCCATGCATGCATCTACCTACTCATTCATCCATGCATCCATGCAACCAGACAGTCATCCATCCATCTATCCATCCATCCATCCATCCATCCATCCATCCATCCATCCTACTCTCCACACATTCACCCATCCATGCATGCATAAGCCTATTCGCTTTTTCATCTATCTATCTATCTATCTATCTATCTATCTATCTATCTATCTATCATCTATCCACCCATTATGCATTCTACCCATGCATTCATTCATCTATCCATGCATCAACCCACCCACCTACGCATCCATACAGGCATGAAACCATCTACGTACCCATCCATCCATGCATCCACCCCACCTTATTGGTACTTTCTATATAAAAGGACTGTTATTTTGTTAAATCGTCCTAGTCTTGACTTTGTGGTGCCTGAAATTCTTCTTCCACCAAAGATTCATGAAGCTTCTCACCCTGGATCCATTCTCAAGGTCAGTGATGCCCAAGGACATCCCTCAACTCGGACATGCCCCCACTTATCACAGATTCCAACTCTGTTGCTTCAGATGGTCTGCCCCAATCCTGTCGCACCTTCTAGGGCAATCAGATTTCCTTGCAGGTAGCATGCAGCAGTTGCTACTTCAGTACTTGCCCCCAGCCGGACCAGAAAGGTTGCATCTGGCGGCTGATGCTTTTCCAAGGCCTGATTTCTTTCTGGCTTAATTTTTCTCCGGTCTGGATTGCAGACTAGAACCAAAACCAGTATCCTATTTTTGTGAAACCACACAACGAAGTTTTCAAATCAGGAAAGGCTTGCAACCAGGAATTATCAGATGTTATTATATCTTATAATAATCTATATTATAGAGGGACCTGGGACCCAACTGTGTCGATGAGGGATGGGAAGGGAGAACAATCTGGATGAAAGCCAGAGAATGTCCTGCCAGCTGGTCACATCTGAACATCTGGAAAGTGATCTGTTCGGCTGCTTGGCAATCAGGACTGCAAATGACCAATTCCCATCCGGAGTCAGACATAAAAGCTACCCGGATCACTGAGGATCCAAAAGGTACTTCTGCCCATGGTGTTAGCAAAGGCCAAGCCGTGGGCTCCATTCTCACATAGTGGTCTGCCATCAGCTTGTCTGGTTCAAATCCTGCCTCGTTTGTTTCCCACTTCACCTCTCTGTGCTTCCCAGTTCCAACCCTTATGATGGACATAGCAAGTGCCACCTGTTGCCAGGTGAGCATGAGGACAAACTCCACAGAATGTTACCCGAGTAGCAAACATTCAAAGTGTGCTGTGTGGGACTGGAGAGACGGCTCAGCAGTTAGGAGTTGTTCTTGCAGAGAACCAGCACCCACATGGTGGCTAACAACTGTCCATAACTTCAGTTCCAGGGTATCCAACGACCTCTTCTGACCTCTCTGGGCACCAGGCACACATGTGGTTCACATATGCAAACAAAACACTCATACAAAGCTGGGCGGTGGTGGCACATATCTTTAATCCCAGCACTTAGGAGGCAGAGGCAGGAGGATCTCTGTGAGTTCAAGGCCAGCCTGGAACTGTACAGAGTGAGTTCCAGGAATGCCAAGACTACACAGAGAAACCTTGTCTTTAAAAAACAAAACAAAACAAAACAAAAGACCACTATCATACACATAAATAAAAATTTAAAATCTCAAAGTATGCTGCCTATTTTTGGAGTCATTCTTACCACTGGAGTGACCACTCAGCACCTCAACCCCAGCAAAGCTCGTAAGAAATCCCCCACGATAGTACTAAGGTCAGGACTTGGAAAGCAATGGAAATATTACTTCCCAGTACCCCAGCATCCCAATTTAGGAACATCTTTCTGTCCTTGAACTCCATGTAAGCCGCCTTCCCAAGTCAGGCAAATCCCCCTCTCCTTCGGGACAGGACCGGTCCCATCACCAGTCATGTCTCCTCTTTTGCTGACCAGGTGGCATTCTTGTGCTGGAGATCAGGACCAGATGTCACCTGGGAAGACCCAGCCCCATAGTCCTGCCCATCACAGCCACGAAGACAGAAAACATGCCTGGTTATTATAGCATCCGCAGAAACTTTCTCCCTGACCTGAAAAAGACCGCTTGCTTGGATCAGGTCCATAGTCCCAGAAAATACCTGGCCCTTTTCTGTTTCTGGTGGGGACACAAGAAAACCATCACCTGTCACCTTTGCTCTCAAGGCAGCAGGAGTCAGGCGTGGTGTAGGGGACTCCATGGAACTCTACAAGGATAAAGACAGATCCTTCTGTTTCTGAATGCCCAGTGCCTGACACCATGGGGCTGTGCAGGCAGATGCTTAGCAGTGCAGGGAATTAAAAAGGCCTTTTCTAGGAGGCTTAAGGCTCTGATACTGTCTCTCAGGACACCCCTCTCTGTAGGGACCCAGATGGCATAGGCTGGCATCAAAGCCTATACAAACCTTTCCATTGTCCCTACCTCCCAGTTCCCAATACAATGAGACCTGGGCCTGTCACCAATGCAGCTCCAAACTTCCCAGGTTTCCAGGCTCTTTCCCTTATTAGAAAGAGGAAGTGGGATGCTAGACTCCAGGGCACATGGGGCCTACATGCCGTGGCTCCCCCTCTAGTGGCGACTCTACCTGGAATTTAAGGTGAAATGCTCCCAACCTTACGCTCTAGTGACATCTGGTCCCAGATGCTGCTTTGGGCTCCTTCCTTCCAGGAATTGGCAAGGACACAGTAGCTGCTGCTGCCAGCAATCGTGACAAGGCTGGAGAGGTGTCGTATAAATAGGCTGGGGCTACCCAGTGGCTCCGCCTCCCCCCCTGGATCTGGTCCCACATCTTTCCTTTCTTCACTCTCACAGTGAACCTGCTCTCAAGATCTCTGCTGGATTCCAGCTGCTCCCTAACTGTGTGACCTTGGGCAAGCAACTCAACCTCTCTGGTCTCACTGGTTTCCTTCTCTTGTGAAGTAGAACAAGATTGCCTGCCTTTGGGGTGGTTGTGAGGGTTAGAACATAAAGGACATCTAGCACCATGCCCGACATGCTGTGTGACAGTTACTGGTTGTGATGCGGAGATGGCGTGAGCAGTAACAGCAGGAATTTCGTCTCTGCCCTCAAAGGGGCACTGTTTGGCTCACAGCCGCATGGGCTCAATCCCCCCGGACCAGCTGGACAGCTCCAGAAGCCTCTGCAAGCTGAGGAGACTCGGGTTCTGGCACCAGAATGCTGGGTGATGCTGGGAGACTCACTTGCCTTCTCTGAAGTCACCTCCCCATCTACAGCCTCTTGGGCACTGGTCTCCTCTGAGTTCAGTTGTCTTTCAGTGGGGCGCCACCTCTCAGGAAGCTGCCTGGGCTTCCAAGGTGGACAGTCTAAGATACAGAACTGAGACATTCGGACCCAACCTCAGTCCCATCGTGGCTCAGAAGTCCTGGGTACCCAGCCCAGGGTACCGGCTCAGGCCATTTGGAGACGTGTTTGCGACAAAGCTAACTGAATCCCTCAGGAAGAGAAATTGACATTCTTTGAAAACAATCACATAGGTAGGTCTGTTTTTTTTTTTTTTTTGGTTTATTTGGTTTTTGAGACAGAGTCTCATTACATCCTCCAGACTAGCCTTGAATTTCCTAGTCTCCCTGACACCGGGATTATGGCATGCACTACTATGCTATCCATAAGTGATTTTCTTGACAAAACATATTAAATAGGCAAGAAAGAAATAACCACAACAATGCAGAATCCTGGGCAAAACGGAGCCTTTTGTTTCATTCAAATCAAAACTCGGTCCTGCCTCATGTGATGGTGCGCACCTTTAATCCCAGCACTCGGGAGACAGGGACAGGAGGAACTTTGTGAGTTCGAGGTCAGCCTGGTCTGCAGAGTGAGTTCCAGGACAGCCAGAGATACACAGAGGAAACCCTGTCATGAAAAACTAAACAAGCTAACAAAAATTCTGTCTCAACTTGGACTCTTCGGACTGTGTGGGCTCAGACTAGTCTCTTTATTTCCTGGAGCACTGTTTTCCCATGAATTCCTTGAGAGTAACAGCCCCCATGCCACGAGAAGATCTCGAAGCTTACAGACGATTGCCTGTGCAGTGTATTTAGTGTCTGGCGCACAGCGGGCATCCAACTACTGGCAACTGTCATTGGAGATACTATCATTGCCAGCCTCTCACTGTAAGCAGGGGACCCGAGGCCATCAGCTTCACACGGCCCTTCCCGAAGAGCTGGTGACTAACCCACAGGAACACACTAACTGCCATTCATCTCTGGCAATTTCCAGCCAGGGCAACTCAAGAAGGTGGTCCTGTGGTCTCCTAATGTGAGGAGCAAGCTCTCTGGTTCTGCTGGCTTCCCTGGACTGGTCCCTGCAACATCCCTGCCTCTGGCCTTTGTTGAGCAGCTGGAACGCGTGCTGCACGGTCTGCCCGTGAAATGCGGCTCATGGAAAACATGCATATTTGTGACTGGGTGCGTGTTTCTATTTCGGGCTGACACTGCTCTCTTTATTTATTTTCCCCGGGATATTGGTGCTTTGGAATCCAGCTTTGTAGGGCGTTTTGACAGACTTTGAAGGCTCTCCCACTCCCTGGGCAGAAACAGGCTCCAGTGGGAGGAGGGTGGGCAGGGACAGAGAGGGTTTCAAATGACAGGCCCCCTCCCTTGGCTAGGACAAGGGACAGTGACTCTCACTGCCCACACCTGAGCATTCAGGAAAAGGAACATAGAGGTGTACAGGTGAGGAAATAATTCCAAAGAGGGGAAAAGGGGGCTGGAGAACTAATCACCAAGCTTCCAATTAAACTCCACAACATCACCATGGCCATCATTTTGGGGTGCTTGTATTTAAAAACAATGGTAGATTGGTGATTCCCTTAGGGAGCCCACCCTGTCCCTTGGCACCATACTGTGCAGCCCCCAAATCAAGAGGTTTTGAGAAACTGCTTAGCCAAACAGTGCTGAGGCCTGCCATTCCTCCCTGCACAGATCTGACTGCCCACGAGCAGGCTGCTTGGTTGAGTCCTAGAGACTTGAGGCTGACACTTGAGATAACACTGACAGGTGAGGTACCTTGGCCAGTCCCTTCTGTGAGGCCGTGTGTCTGGGGACAAGGATCTTCAACCCAGCCGCCCCATCTGCCTTTGAATTGCCAGGTGTGGTAGGTAGTCAGGGAAGTCTTTCTTACCATAAAAAAGGGCTTGAACCTTCATGGCTTGACACAGTGGACAGCCATATCAGTGCCTGCCTCCATGGTGACTAGACCCAATCAGTGAGACCCTAAGAAAATTGCTTGGCATCTCTGGTCCTCACCAACTGGGCATCCCTTGCAGGGTAGCTGGGGCAGTAGTGAGGATTTCTGAGGAAGTTGCGAGGCACTGTAACCTCTGGGAGCTGCAACCATGATTTTCAATCCCAAGTCCAGCCACTCACGAGAGAGTCGGTGTTCTTCATAATCAAGTCCAAAAAGGGATCCCGTGGGCAGTGGTGCCCTTTTATAACGGAAATGCTGGAGCTGAGACTAGGGTGGGAGTCTGTCCAGGGAGCTCTGGGTACCTGTGACAGGTTGAGACCAAGATCTAGGTATCTCCATTTCTGGCTCATTTCTCTCTCTATACCAGGATTTTCTCAAGCTTTTTCTGAATTTTAAGGACAAGAGAACAAGACTGTCAAAGGACAAGCCGGGGCATGGATACAGATCCTTCAAAATGCCAATTCTCCAGGAGGACTAAGGCTTTCTGTGGCCCCAGAACTAACTCACTCTCCAGGTTCTGGTGCCCCCTCAAGACACTTTTTGAGGCTTCTGGCCCTGGAAAAATTTCAAAGATTGGCAGTAAGCACTGCTAAGGCTATTGGACAGAGAGGATATATATATATATATATATATATATATATATATATATATATATATATCCGAAGAGGCAGGAAGGGGTGAATGGAAACTGTAGCTGAGGAAGCCATCCAAAGTCAGTGCCCCAAAGGCCAGCACTGCCAGCACGGGTATCAGAGTGCAGACTGGGTCAGACGCAAGCAAAGGAAACTCAGAAAAGGAATGGAGCCAGCCTGGAGGGATGATGGACAGGAAAGACCAAAGGGTGTGCATTTGAAAGATAACCCTGGGAAGGAGCAGAGCAGTGAACAAAGACAGCACAAGCAAGGACTGCAGACCCTGGAGGGAGAAGATATGCCAGGAAGAGGCTTGAGTAGGCATGGGGGTGGAGAGTACGAAATGGACACTGAGCTTCAAACCAAGACAGTGAGGCGCCTGCCTGCCTGGCTGGGCTGCTGCCCGGAGCTTCCTTTGAGCCTAACAGCTGCTTTGCTCCTTCTGGCAGACACTCTGATTCCGGGGAGGTCTGCAGTAGAAGGAAAAAGGGAATGTTTGAGCCTGTGTGTTTGTGTGTACACATGCCAGTCTCTGTGCCCCACAGCCTGAGACCCTGTGTGTCCTTAGGTGTCAGCAGGAGTCCTATGCAGTGGTCTCCGGAGTCTGGGGTTTTAAAGCATCCTCCAGAGAGAGCGTGGGGTGGGATGCACGCTGGTCCACAAACTGGGGCTTGTGGAAAGATTAGGCTTGTCCACGTGGGTGTGAATCCTAGGTCTGTATTGCGTTGCGTGTGCCTATGAGCCACGAAGGGAGTATGTTTACCAGGATGGAGTGTGAATTTGTGCATAGAGTGTTGGCGAATGATCTATGGATAGTGTAAGTGTGCATGTGCGCGTGCTTAATGCGTGCATGGGAAGCATGGGGCTGTAGACTCCGGTGCGCTGTCCGCGGTACTGACTGAGGGTGTGGACAGGCCAGGACCCGCACTCAGATTCAGGAAGCACCGCTGTTAGCTGGCATCCTCCATGGAGCAGACAGAGGTCCTGCAGAGGAAACCTCCAAGGAGACATCTCCCCCGGGGAGTTGGGAAAAGTTCTCCCAGCGGCAGGGTTGGCTCTCGGGACTCGCCGTCACTTAGGCTGGGAATCTTCCCCTGACTCTGGGCTCCATGGCTGCTCAGATACCCACCCCATCATAGCCCTCACAGACGTTCTGAGCCGAGCCAGGGACCCTCTAGAGCTAGGCTTCTATTGCCTGCCGGAGCCTCAAAGGTTCTCTCACGCAGCGGCACCTGCAGCGGGTTAACCGCGCCCCAGGACTCGAAGAACGTCCCGCTGAGCGCGTGAGTGCTCTCAAGTAGGGGGCAGCTGTTGAGGCCATCATTCACCTTTTCCTGTCCCCTCCCTCCCCTGAAGCCCGGCGGACAGAGGATGGGGGTAGCTGACGCTCAACTTTTATGGACCCAGAAAGACACCCACTGGGACAAGCAGGGATAGGGGGGTCGGAATCCAGGCTGACTCTGGACGTTAAACTCGTTCCGGCAGACCGAAGCTGCAGCGGCTCCCTAGCGCCTTGATGTGAGGCTGGGATCCGACCTCGGAAGTGCGGGGAAAAGCTATGAGATCTGAACTCTGTCCTCATCAGCCAGCTTTCCTGGGACGCCGAGGCCCTCACCCAGGGTGGCCCGAGAGCGGGAGAACTTTCCGCACTCCTCTCCCATCCCCTCCAACCCCCCGCGCAGGCCCGGGCACGTGTGGCACGTTATCCCCTTCCCCTCCTCTGAGCAGCGCATCCCCAGCCCCGATGGCGACCAACGGCCGTCCCACTCACCTCGCTGGCCGAGCTGAGCTAGGGTGAAACACAGGTGCGGTGGGGAACTGGGGGCTTCGGCCACCCCGCCGAGATTTGTCCCTTGTGGGGAGTCTCAGGGAGGAAGGTCCTCGGAGCTGCAGGAGCCTCGCGTTCCCCCAGCTCCTCTCCCGGGCGTGCAGACCGCGGGCAGGTCAGTGACAGCTGCGTCCCCAGCGCGCACCCGGAGCACTCGCCGCCTTTTATCTGCCGCCCGCCTTTGTTTGGGTCCCGGTTCCTACCACGGGGTGCGGGGGGTGTCCCGAGCAGGTTCTGGAGTCACGCCGCGCCACGGCCACTGGCGCCTCCAGCCTCAGCGCCTGCGGACTCTGCGTCACCGTCCTGGCGAGGGCTTGCGCTCCGCCGCGCGCTGCTGTCCCCCGGTCCCGCCGCCAGGCGCCGCCCTGGCTGTCGCTCCCCCTGCGGGAATCGCGCGGTGGTACAGCCAGGCTCCCCGTGCTGGCGAGCAGAGGCTACGCATAGCGCAGCGACCCCTGGGGGTCAATCCCAGACTCTGCAAACGGTCCTGGCCATGCCCCCTACCGGCCCCCGAGGTTTCCGGGTGCCCAGGTCTCTCCCAGGCGTGCGCTCCTGCTGGCGGCTCTCAGCGACATCTGCCCATCTTTGGCATCTCACCAACCCGCTGGACACTCGAGGGCATCCCGGGTTCCCCCCGGAGGTGGCTGCCAAGCCCAGGCTCCTGGCACCATCCCTTCCTCCCTCCTCTATTCACCTCTCTGGCAGCAGAGCCCAGAGCCCTGCCAGCCCCTGGGACCAGGCACTCGTCCAGTCAGCACAAGGTCTGCCTGCCACCTCCTGCAGAATGGGTGTCCTAAGAGGAAGGAGCCCAGGAATCAAGACCACCCCCCCCGCCCCCCGCAGCCGCTCCGGGCCTCATTTCTCTCTTTCAGGGCTCCGAAGGCATTGGCCTTGATGTCACTCAAGGAGAGGTAAGCAAGCCCTCAAAGGGACCTGGTTCCAGTCTCATGCTGCAGGAGGGATGCCACTCAGGTGATTATAATGTAAAATCATAATGTAAACTGCTGGAGAACCAAGAAGATAGAGAAATAAGTGAGCTGAAATCTCTACCTTCAGGAAGTCTCCTTTTATAGAGGAGAATGCAGGAGCGTTATGACATAAAACTATTGAAAGCCCCACACCTGGCTCTACGCACCGTAGCCCGTGCCCCCATCTGTAATTTTGAAAGAGGAAACCTAGGGGCCTGGGCAATGGCTTAACGGGTGCTTGCTGCCAAACCTGACAACTGAGTTCGATCCCCAGGGCAAACCCACTCCGTGAGCTGTCCTCTGAGCTCCACTCACGCACAGTGGTACACATGTGCATCCCCTTTAAACACACAACAAACAAAATTTCAATTAAAATGGAGACAACCTGGGAGTTCTCTGAACCCCCCTATCTTTGGGGTTCTACAGTGAAGCCTATTGTCACTCACCTGCATCACCTGCTCAGCTTTCTTAGACAGAGTCCCAGGGGACTGCACTCACTGACTGGCTGCCAGGTGGAGGTATGCGCACTTATGATCCTGGGTGCCCCAGAGCTCATCTGCATGGAAGCAAATGACCAGAGCTAATTTTCCTGCCCTGGTATTTGCCCCCCCCCCCCAATATGTTTGGGAAGGAATTTTAGAGGACCCACTGGCCAGCCACCAAATCTGTCAGAAGATCTGTAGTGAATTCATGCCACCCTGAAGACGTTAGGGTTAGGGTCTGTGCCTGGCAGGAAGGATGCCGAGAAAGAGAGAGAGAGAACTAAGGCCTAAAATGGAAGGTGTGTGTATTCTGCCACAAATGCAGAGGCCAAATGTGATTCTCCAGACAGAGCAGCCCAGCAGTGCCTTGCAAACGTCCATCCGTCCATCCGGCTCCACCTAATACATCCCAGAGGGAGGCAGAGAAAGAGGAGCCATGGGGGGAGGGTGGGAGGAAGGAGAACCAAGGAAATTCTTGTTTCTAAGGGAGTAATGGGAGACACAAAGTGTGTTCCCAAGCCCAGCTGAGAGCAGAGGCTTGCTCTTCTGGGTGAATAGCTGCATTCTTTTCTGCTTGTTTTTAAGACTTCTTGCTTCTAAGAGCCCCCTTAAAGTTCTCCAGAGGCCCTGAGCTTTTTCCTGTAGTCTGGCAGAATCACAGGGCACCCCAGTTTTGCTCCCAGGGTGCTGTGCCTCCCACTAACCCACACTGTGGATATGACCCCCATTCCCAGGAACTAGATTTGCTAAGAGCCCCGATGTCATCCTCCCTACTCTCATTAAAGTCCTTTCTCCCCTTTCCAGAGCTCCGGGTAATCTCCAGAGGGCCAGGGCTCGCTCTGCCTTTCATAAGGGACCCTCTTCAAAGGGAAAGTACAGAGGCAGGGGACCTGACCATTGTCGCTCTCCCCACCCCACCCCCCTCTCTCTCTTATGTGTGTGTGTGTTTTGTAAGGGTGATACCGAGAAATCCTGAAAGGATATGATTTGCCCAGGCCATCAGCAGGGTTTTAAAAATGCAAATGGAATCAGGCCTTTGAAATATGTCCGCTGTAAGGGAGAGCCTGTGGTGGCAGCAGAAAAGCCGCAAGTGTGGAAAGCTGAGCGAATCCTGCTCAGGGGCTGTTGCCTTCCCTCTCTCCCTGGCTGTCCCCGTTCTCAGGCACCTCTCTGAATCCCACCCTTTACCTCCAGGATCTCCCCAGAGATGACTGCAGTGGTCTCATGATGGGCCCAGCTCCGAGCCAGCGGAGATTGCCATTCCCCATGGTCCCCTCAGTCTCCGAATTCCAGTGCCTTCTGCCGGAAGTGTTTCCTGGGTCTGATATAAATTCCTCGTCGTGCCCAGGAGCTGCTTCCCTTGTTCTTGTCTTCCCAACTAATTGAAAAGCCTTCTCTTGAAAGGGATGGGAGCCATAAAGAGCCACTTTGTCCTTGGTTGCCATTCCTCTACTGCCCCTTCTGTCTGGTCTCCAGCTATGCAAAAGCAGGGCCTCCAGTCCAGCTTTCTCTGGAGATCTGTTTTCCTGTTCCACTCCCTACCAACTGCTGTGTGACCTTGAGAAAGTTACTTCACCTTGCTGAGGTCTCACCTCCCCCCCCTCCATTTATAGAATGGAGACGATGAAAGTACCTGGGCCGTGGCAATGGCTATCAAGGCTTTCCAAATAAGAGCATCCCTATGAAAAGCTGCATTTGACACATCTGCACGGCATAGATTAAGATGTAGGTAAGTGTCAGAGCCGTCTACATACTCCTGGAGCCAGGACGCCAGTTCCTCCTATTTCTTTGCTTCACCGGTGAGGAAGAGTGTGCTCAAATCATGTTATTTCACCAGATGGCTGAGCAGCTCAGGGTTAAGCATATAGGGAGGGTTGGGAGTGTTTATTTTAAAAAATATGGTATATTAAGACACTGTCCCAGCATGGTGGAAGGGGATAAATACTTTTTGAAATAGTTCCCTTTTTAATCTACTAACACTCTGACTTTGGGAAAAGTTGGGGTTGAAGGTGTGTGTGTGTGTGTGTGTGTGTGTGTTGTAGTAACCATATGAGCTTGGGTGAGCTGACACTTAGTTTACCCATCTGCAAAATGGGATTAAGGAGGACCTGCACTGCTCCTACACTTGCAGTGAGTTTTATCGCCTCTGCGGACTGTTCAATCGTCACTTATATAGAGTTTAATCCAATGGAGTCAGAAAGATAAATGATGGGATGATTGGTTGTGTTTCAGCAACTGTTAGGTTGGTGAGGAAAGAGCTTGGTAAGCTTGCCCAGGAAATCGTCCTCTTGAGCTCACACAAGGTCGTAGGTGAACTGGAGTTGAAGTCCAGGCCTTCCAGGGTCCAGGTCTGCATTTCCTCTGAAGTACTGTCTTTCCTCCCCCCAGCCCCCTCTTCCCTAAAGGTCCATTTAGGAGTCTGAGTTTACAGAACTCTCGTAAGGAGAGAATAGATGAACTGATCATTTAGGAGAAGAAAGAGGTTTGGGGAAAGCGACAGTGCCAACCTCAGCTGGGTTGCTCTGAACAGGCTGGTTGGGGGGGGGTTGGCAGATGGGTAGCACCCTTCTTTCTCCCCCAGCATTCTGCAAGCAGCCAGGTCTAGCATTCCTTTCCCAGCCTCACCGGCCTCCTCCAAGGAAGCAGGCAGCCTGCGCCAGAGTGAATACAATCCAAGTTATTAATTGCCTGCAACAATTAGCCCAGTGCCTGGGCCTGCAGACGCCTAGGCTCTGAAAAAGGGAGCCAATTACAGCTTCATCAATATTCACGCTGCCGCATAATCTTCTCCTGACATGAGGCCCCCAGCTCCCCACCCTTGTTTCTAGAGGCCTTTGCTCTAACCCACGGCATCTTCAGAAGACCCAATATTGCTGAAGCCTTTGAGAGGAAATGTCACTTGGGGCCAGACTCAGAGGGATGTTTCGTGTAGTGGAGTTGTACCACTGGGAGAAAAGACAAGGACTGTGCCAAAGACCTAAAGGAGTGGCTCCAGCCAGTATGGTCTTATTGTGGGGGAAGCATTGGTGTCTCCAGGTTGTGGATATCAGTAGATTCCTTGCTGCTCTTGTTGCTAGAATGGCTCAGAAAGGGGAGGTAAAACTTCTGGGGCTTTTCGTCATGTGCGTTTATGTGTCTGTGATGTGTTTGTGCGTTGTGCGGGCCATAAGTCCACATCGGGGTCCTCCTCTATTGCTCTGTATCTTATTTTCTGAGACACGCTCTCTTGCTCACCTGAAGCTCACTGATTCTGCTAGACTGGCTGGCCAGCAAGCTCCCGGGATCCTCCTGTCTCTTCTCCAGTGCTGGGATTGCAGGCATGTGCTCCTGGTTCAGTCCGGGGGTCTCTGAACTCAAGTCCTCAGGTTTGCACAGCAAGCGCTTTGCTGACTGAGACATCTCCCCAGACCAAGCTCTAGTCTTAATTCCAGCTCTGTCACACACATGCTTCATGGCCTGGTAAAAGTTCACTTCTCATCTCTGGGCTGATGTCTTTACCTGCTCCCTTCCTCATGCGGGAAGGAAGATTTCAGAAGGGGCTAAGCAGAGCCCACAGTGAAGGGTACACAATGAGTTGGAAAGAAAGACAGTGTTTCTGTTCTGTCTAGGAAAAAAAAAAAGATCTAAGAGGAGAGACCATGACCCCCAGGGAAGGGTGGAGCTATGGGGATAGGACAGATAGACAGCTAGAAGCGCTGGATGCTGGCCCCAGATTTGCTGTAACTCACTCCTTGGCCTCAGCATCCTTTTGTACCTGGTCTCTTGCTCCTACTTGCCAAGTGAGGACACCAAAATAGATGTGCACAGAGGTGCCCTGGTGGAATCTCCCAGGAAAGTGTGGGAGGCACGACGAATGTGCAATGGGTCCACAGCGTCAGAGGAACTTTCAGGAAAGCCCTGTTCAAAGGGCAAACGGCAGGGGCAGTTCCGTGAAATGGCCCAGAGAACACAAGATGGGACACACCGCTCTCACGGCCAAAACTGTGCACTTGTGTTTCTGTGACAGCCAAAGAAACAACACACTTTTAAAAATCAAGATACAGAATAAAATTTATCTCCTGGTGTAGAATTTCTGAGACAGGCTACATTAAGAATCCTTGGACAAGCCGGGCGGTGGTGGCGCACGCCTTTAATCCCAGCACTCGGGAGGCAGAGGCAGGCGGATCTCTGTGAGTTCGAGGCCAGCCTGGTCTACAAGAGCTAGTTCCAGGACAGGAACCAAAAGCTACGGAGAAACCCTGTCTCGAAAAATAAAAAAACAAAAACAAAAAAAAAAAGAATCCTTGGACAGCCGGGCGATGGTGGCGCACGCCTTTAATCCCAGTACTCGGGAGGCAGAGGCAGGCGGATCTCTGTGAGTTCGAGACCAGCCTGGTCTACAGAGCTAGTTCCAGGACAGGCTCCAAAGCCACAGAGAAACCCTGTCTCGAAAAACAAACAAACAAAAAAACAACAACAACAACAACAAAAAAAAAAAAAACAAAAAAAAAAAAAAAAAAAAGAATCCTTGGACAGAGCCTAGCCCAGGATTGTTTCAGCACCATGGACAGTGACCAGCGCTTGCTGTAGTCAGGTGAGGGCTTTACAACTATGGAGTTCAAACCTTGGAGGTGGTATGAGGCTTGGAGCCAGTGGTGTTGAGCAGCACTCGGGTTCAAGCCTAAGTTTGTGTTGCCTGGCTTTCAAGTGCTCAGTGAAGCTGCCCAAACCTTGAGAGGACAGAGGTCATTCTCATGGCCCGTCTCTCTGCTCCTCCAGGGATACTACTCAAGGCTCAGCATGAAACCTCAGCCTGGCTCCCCATCCTGCCCTTTATCTGTCTGGTTTCAGCTTCCTGGTACAAGTTGGCCAGCATCTTGTGCTCCTCTCAGTTCTGCTGGCCCACTGGCGCCAGGAGACAGGGCAGCTTTCACCCTGGCCACCAGGATTCATCTAGAACTCTGCAGTGACAGCAAGAAAGAGCTTTCCTGGCATCTCCCCAGTCAGGAATCTGTATGACTCTGATGGGCTGCCCCCCAGTGCCAGCTTCTATTCCTGCACGCCTCGTGTGGGCAGGACGCAGAGCACACTACTCCAAAACACAGTGGTAGGGCACTGAGCTGGAGTGGAGGGCTGAGGGACAAACCCAAGTTTTATCAGGTCATACACCTGTTAGGCAACAAGAAGGCTGCCAACCATATCTGTCATGACCCTAACCAATGGCTGCCATGGATTGGGAGCCAGGCCCTGTATACATATGCTTTCACCGAAGCCCCTCCCCCAGGAAGTGAACTTTCTTGTTCATTTATTTTCAGAGGAGGAGTAACTAGTGGTTTCAGGTCACCAAGTGGAAAAACAGAGGAGTCAGATTCAGTCAAGTTCATCTTCACATTCTGCCCACTTTACAGTTGTGAAGACTGTGGATGGGAGCTGTCAGGGCACTCACATCACAGAAATCAGAGATGGTGCAGCAGGTTTGAACCCAGGGCTGCCGCTGTCTCCTCTCTGTCTCTCAGGGGGAGCACATGTCTTTCTGCTCTGGTCTGCGGACCTCAGGACTCAGCAAGGTCTTGAACACAACTACTGGAATATCTCCACACGTTTTTAGAAAAGTCATCACCAAGTTCACATTCAACTTGGTTGCACTTGAGATGGTCTGAGTTGACTACAACCTGCCTCAGGAAACCAGAGGGACCAACCAGCCCCAAGGAGGGAGAGTCACACCTCATCTCCCTAGGACAAGATCCAGGGGCAGGACTAGTGACTTCCCCTGGCCCAGGTACCCAGGTCATCCAGCCTCTTCTGTGAACAGCAAGACTGAGGCCCAGGCAGAGGATCCCACGACCGTGTTTACTTCATAGCATTGCTGTCCTTTCGGCCACTTCTCTTCTGTCCCCTTTCTGCCATCTCCAAGTCCTCATTTTGCAGCTGGGCACGTCGGGGGACAGCTGCTCTTGTTGGCAACCTCAGCCACATCTGGCAGATGTGTCAGCAGGATGCAGAAGGGATGTGTGAGTAGCCTTAATGTGATGTGGGGGAGCAGCTGTGGGCAGAGCTGTGCCTGAGGAACCAGCTTGATGGCCTCCCCCCTCCCCCTTCTTTTCTCGTCTCTTCCCTGCCTCTCTTCCTTTTTCTCCTCTTCTTTTTTTGTCTCTTTCCACACTCCACACCCCCTGACCTCATCCTTTACCTGTACCTCCTTCTATATTGGTCCCAGTAATGAGGTCACCACCGTCTTCCCTCATCTTCCCATGACCGAGGGGAGGATAGTTATCTCCCTTTTATAGACAGGAAGAATGTAGAAGTCAAGATTTGTAGGGCCCAGAGAGTTCAAGCCCAGTCCCTGGGTCTCTGCTCTCCCAAGTGCTGAGGGAAGAAGCATAACACCTCAGCCCTGTGGGACAGGAAGGCCAGAGCTGGTGATCCACGCTCTTGGTCTCAGAGAGGTTGTTGGGAGGATGTGTCTCCCTTGAAGCTCGGAGCTGGTCTCGAACCCAGCCTAGACTGTGAGTCTCTGAACTCCAGCTTAAACCCCCTCCCTGCCCCATGCATGGGGTCAGCCCAGGGTCCATGATGCTTATAGGATGTAAAACCAGAGAAAAGGAAGTAGAGACAGAAAAAACACAACCAGGCTATTCCACAGGGACCCAGGCACAGAGGACTTCTCCCCCTGGGATTCTGTGACTGTCATTTCTACACTGGGACAGAGCGCTTGGTACTGGGTGAACCTGAGTGCTTTGATGTCTGTGCTGCTCCCTGGAGGATGTTGTCTGATCTCACCTCCAGCTGTCTCATGGCGGCCATGACTGTGATGCCCACACTCAGGAGGCTGAGGCAGGAGGATCCTAAATTTTATGTCAGCTTGGACTACATATTGAGATAATATGTCTTTTAAAACAACAAACACCAGGCAGTGGTGCATACCTTTAATCCCATAACTTGGGAGGCAGAGGCAGATCTCTGTGAGTTTGAGGCCAGCCTGGTCTATAGAACGAGTTCCAAGACAGTCAGAGGTACACAGAGAAACCCTGTCTCGAAAACACCAAAATAAATAAATACGACAAGCACGCGCGTGGTTGGTAAAATCGAGTGGGGTTGCATGTGCGCGGTTGGTAAAGTCGAGTGGGGTTGCATGTGCTGTTTCTAGGGTGCATGGCAGACCCCAGGAAGTGTCGCTGCTGCCTCCTAGGTGCCGGGATTGTCCTCCTCCCAGCACCTGCTTCAGTGCTGTGTTCTCAGCTGCCTGATCTTGGTGTTTGCTTGTTTAGTGGGGTTTAGATAACAAGGCCCCAGCAAACAGGTTGTGATCTATCAGCTGCCCACACAAGCCCTGCAGTCTAACGACTTGGGCTCAAACCTCAGTTCTTCCAGTGACTGGCAGGCCACTCTGTCACATTGGGAAAGTCACTAAACCATTCTGTGCATCGATTTTCCCACCTGCAAAGGAGGCTCACAGTGGTGCCTGCTGATGGAAGCGGTGCCGGGGACCAGGGGCGTGGGAGAGATAAGTCAGATGAGCAAATGCTGGCTGGCATCCCAGAGGGTTTTATAGAAAAGGTAACAGAGCCAGACGTGGGACCTGCAATCACGGTACATGGGGAATAGAGGTGGGAAGATCAGAGGTTCAAGGTCAGCCGTGGCTACTAGCAAGTTTCAGACCAGCCTAGGCTACATTCGACCTTGTCTCAAAAAATAAACAACCGTCACTATCGCAACAAAACAAAAAAGTTAATGATGAGACTGAGTCACAGGTACAGCAAATAAATGACCTAACTATTGGAATGCAGGATTAGAATCCAGGACCGCCTGGTTCCCAGGCCTATGCCTTTCACCAGCAACCACACACCCAGAAGTATGAGTGGGATGGGGATCCATGACCCCCGCTAGGACTGGAACAGCATAGGAGCTTCACACCTGCCTGTCTGCTCCCCGAGTCACTCTTCCTTAGCTGGGAGCTCACCCCTCCCACTGTGTTGTTCATTTAAACTACACTCCTTCCTGCTTAACTGCAGCTCCCTAGGGTCCTCCCACCTGCCAAGCCCGCTTACCTTGCAGGTCCCAGGGGGCCTACAGAGCCCTGAGCTCCAGCCTTGTTCTGGGTCTGGGCCTGGTATGAGGCTCTGGGAGAGCCAGGAGAACTCCCTTCCCCTCTCCCCTGATGGTGGGAAGGTCCATGTTCCAGGAGCAGCACTGCCCCCCACCCCCGCTGCCTGGCCCTCCAGGACCCTTCCTCTTGCCTTATAACCTGCCATTGGCTAGTCTTCCTCTGTCTCTGTCAGCCCCTACCCCTCCTGTCCTAATACACACTGATCGGGCTTCTACGTGTCCTAGCCAAGCTCACGTTCCCGCCCCCACCTGAAATGCCTTTCTCCTTCCTCACTGCCGGTGGATTCATCCATCCCTGGGCCAGCTCATCCTGTCATCACAGAAACCACCCCCATCCTCCCCACACCTTTCCTCCCCAGAGTGCCACCCCACCCCCTCCTGGCTCCCAGAACAAATTCACACATCTATTTCTGCACTTATCCCAGCCTGGCTTGTGTGTTCTTTATGGAGATTGTTGACTAAGTGTGGGGGCTCCTAAATCTTTGCCGGGGGCCACTTCCCAGGCAAGGGCTCCAGCATGGCTGAGGGGGACCCACTTCCCAGATAAGGGCTCCAGCATGGCTAAGGGGGTCCCACTTCCCAGGCAAGGGCTCCAGCATGGCTGAGGGGGACCCACTTCCCAGACAAGGGCTCCAGCATGGCTAAGGAGGTCCTTGGGCAGCAGATCCTGGAACTATGGGGCCATCTGGCTCCCACAGCCAGGTCAGACCCAGACACTGGTGTCGTCATTTCAGAGAAGAGACAATGGATACTTCCTTGAAGGTACAGCTGTCCTGTGATCGCATGGCCTTTGCGGGGTGCTGCAGACCTGAGCCACTACTCCCTCATCCTACAAGGACCCTAAACCCTGGTGCAGGGCTGGGCTTGGGCACATCCGAGTCTCCAGTTCGCACTGTGAGTATGGCTGCTGGGTTACTCTGAGACACTTGAGTCCTTGAACAAGAGGTTTCTGTTTAGCTCACAGCTGGAAGACCAATTGGGAGCTCTGCTGCGGGTCGTGAGTGAGGCCACCTCTGCTCTGGGGTGCTGGAGGGGTCCAAGGCTACTCTGACTATATTCCTCTTCTTGCTAAGCCAGGGAAAAAAACAACCGGCCAATTGTGACCCATAACTATGTCCCAGACTAGGGGCTGCAGAGATGGCTCAGAGGTTAAGAGCGCCTGCTGCAGTTGCTGCAGAGTAAAGTTAAGTTCCCGGTGCCAGTGCCTAGCTGCTCACAGCCACTGGTAAGTCCAGGGCTGCCCAAGGGGTGGGAGACTCCACTCAGCTGTGGAGGGTGTTGAGGAGACCCAAGCACGGAGGCCACTCATGCAATCGTTATGCTGTGTCTAGGCCTCTCTTCGTACTTTTAGATGAAACTAATAACTAGATGGTCCTCCAAAGCCACTAGACAAGTTCCCCGTTTCCCCCTCGGAGCTACTAACTGCGGAGTCCTTGGCTCAGTCTCACGTTCCCTGTTGGAAGCTAAGCCCGGATGGCTGCACATTGGCAGAGAAGGGCAATGGAGAGAGTGCCTCCCCGCCCGCAGCAGTGTGACATAGGGGGAGGGCACAAGGGTGCCTGGTGCTCTCGGTCCTGAAAAGCGAGAGAGCTGGGACCATGTGCTCTGGACCTTTGCCACACTGTCTTCTGGCACCATCTACTGTCCAAATTTTGGGAGTTTTGAGGTCTTTCCAAGGGATTGACTAGGTGGCTTAGCAGGTGAAGGCACTTGCTGCCACGCTCAAAGATCTGATTTTGATTTCGGGGACCCACGTGATACAGGAAAGAGCTGACCCTCACCCAGTCGTCCTATGACTTCCTCGTGAGCACTGTACATGTGCGTGCATGCCATGTGTGCGCTGTGTACACACACACCACACACACACACACACACACGGCATGCACGCACTCACACGCACGCGGGCACTAAGTCTGAAAGCTAAAAAAAGCTTAGTGTGAGGTTTTCATGGTACCATTGCTCAGCGCAGCCTGAGAAACTGTGTGGGGGTTTTATTTTTACCTTCCTATATCTGTTCACCCTCTATTTAAAAAACACTTATTTTTATTTTTAATTATGTGTTTGTGTAAGTTCCTGTGTGGGTTTTGTGTACACGAATCCAGGTGCCCAGGAGAGGCAGGGAAGTTGAATCTCCTGGAACCTGAGTTGTCAGCAGTTGAAACCCTTCTGATGTGGCTTCTGGGAACTAAACCTAGAGGTCCTCTGGTCCTCTAGGGGTCTTCACAGCAAGTACTCTGAACCACCAAGCCATCCGGCCAGCCCCATGTCCATCCACTTTTGATAGCAAATGACTACCACCTCTTCCGCTCGATCTCTGAATCACCTCTCCCCTTCCGGCCATTTGAGTTGGATGGAGACAAGCATTTGGGAGTCGGATGAGCAAACAGGGTAGTCCATTATCCCCTTGACCACTGTGTCTGGTTCATGGTGGCAGATCCAGTTCAGTAATCAATCTTAATGCTTTCGTCACTTGGCTTGGTGAGAGACCCTCATCTGAACAAGGGAACATGGGCTCTTTCTTTACTACTGGCTGTCACACCAAGGTATCTGTTCTCAGAATAAAAGCACCATGAACTGGGGGGCAGAGAGGGGAGAGAGAGAGGCAGTTTGAGGGGCTGGATCAAGCTATGCCTGGAGTCTTGGCTCTACTTTTGAGTTTTTCTCTGGCCAGGCAAAGGCAGGATTTTGTCACTGATAACAGAAAGAGTCTGGTTAAACAGACTCGAAATCCCATTTCTCATGTCACCTTTCCCTGGGAGACACAACAAATGTCAGTTCATTTCAGATAAAGCACCAATGACAGACCAGAGAAATCATTCTGCCCGAGTCTAGATTGGTGAACCAGTGAGCTTTTGGGCTTGCTTATAGGAGCTTGGGTGAGGGGTTTCTTACGGAACTGTGGGCGATTCCAAATCAGTCACATCTCCAAAAAGTCTGACCCCAGCATGGATGATAACCTTCCCATAGCTGCATAGATGGAGGGCCTCCATCTTACTGCGGGTTTTTCATAGGGAGTCTCAGCTGATCTGAGTAAGATGGTAGTGTCTGCCATCCCCGGAGGACAGCAGCCCACAACGGCACATCATAAAAATTTGAACACTCAGAGCAGAGCAAGAGTGCTCAGAATCATAAGTTTGGTGTGGCCCAGAGAGGAAGCCCACAGTGATTAATCCTATCTGGGGGAAACATGGGAAGAGCTTTAGCTGTGGGTGTAGAGAACCAGTCTCTCCATACTGCGCTTGTTGCTGGCACAGATTATCATCCGCGTGCACACAGCTGGTGCTCAGTAAGTGCACGGGTTGACTGACGTACCCTATAGGCAACCTAGCAGAAGGAATCCTGGTCAGAATGAGGGTGAGATTTGGGGGGAGCACCAGGAGTAAACGAGATGCCAATTTCCAGCCTGGAGGTTGGCTTTCCAAGCAAAGAATCTAAAGACCGGAATGGAGATGAAGGCAGCCAGCAGCACAGCGGCTGCTGGGCTAACTTCCCGCCTGCAGAGGCACCTGGGGCCCTTGTAGACCGTGATTGGGTGGTGTGCTCCAGAGCGGTCGTGCATTCCCTGCTCGGGGTTCACAAGGAGATAGGGTCTGCCAGGGACTCTGGGAGTTCCATCTGGGAAGGTCTTGCAAATAGTGATATTGATACTGAACTCTCTACGTGCAGTATCTTAAAATATGCCAGCCTGGGGTTAGGAGGCAGCCTCTCTCTCTCTCTCTCTCTCTCTCTCTCTCTCTCTCTCTCCCCTCTGGACCTTGTTTCTCAAAGTGCAGTCCATGGAACAGCAGCACCGGCAACTTGTAGGCGTTTGCTAAAAATGCAAGGGCTGGAGAGATGGCTCAGTTGGTAAAGTGCTTGTCACTCAGGCATGAGAACGTGAGCTCCATCCCCACCCAGCACCTATGTAAAGACTGTGGTGGTGCCCGCTTATAATTCAAGTGCGGGGGGGGGGGGGGAGAGGAAAGCGAAGACAGGCAGATGCCTGAAGCTGACTGGCCAGTCAGCCTAGCCTAATTTGTGAACCCCAAGTCCAGTGAGAGACCCCGTCTCTAAAAAGAAGGTGGGCAGCTTCTAGCAACACATCCAGGGTTGTCCTCTGGCCTCCTTGTATAACTGAGTACATGTTGTCACGCGGCACGCATGTGCATGTGCACACATACACACACACTCTCGCACTCATACACGCACACCGTACCAGCTGATTGTGACGACTTTTTAAATTAGATTCTCCCGCTGTCTCTCAATCTGGTTAGCAGATCTAGAAAACATTGCTGGCTGGATTCCCCTACCCACAAGGTTCTGACCCGGTTGCTCTGGGCTGCAACCTGGGCATTGGGAGTTCTGAAAGTCTAGCAGGTGTTTCTCATATGCAGCAGAGGTTGAAGACCACAGCTTGAACTGTATGGGGTGTGTTCCCCAAGAGAGGTTCCCATGCAAGCAGTGCAGCTGAGGTTTCTCATATGCAGCTGAGGCTGAAGACCACAGCTTGAACTGTATGGAGTGTGTTCCCCAAGAGAGGTTCCCATGCTAGCAGTGCAGCTGCCATGGAGCTTACTAGAGAAGAATCCTCTAACTTGGAGCCAGGGGCCAGCATTTGTGTTTTAACTAGAAAAGTCCTAGGTTAGTAGAGGGGTTCAGGCTTGAACACTCCACTCTGAGTCTGAGGGACCCTCTTTTCCCCTGAAACTGGAGTTAAAGGTGAGCCACTTGGCGCAGGTGCTGGGAACTGAACCCAGGTCCTCTGGGAGGGCAACAAGTGCCCTTAACCCCTGAGCCATCTGTCCAGGCCCTACTTATCCTCGGTTGGCTTCAGTTTCCACATGTGTAAAATAAATGAAGGGTGGGAACCAGTTCAGAGCAGCCTGCTCCCTCGCTGTTCTCATGGCACACATGGCTACTTGTTACAGAACCCTAAATTTCTCAGCATCCTCCAGCCCTGGACTTGCAGGCATTTGAAGCAGATAGGTTGGCACTGGACTTAATGCTTCAGGCTGTCGCTAAGATCTCTGAGCTCTGAGATCAGGTGCAGGCTTTGGACCTGTGCTCTGTCCCCAGCCTCCTTCTTTCCCTTTTACCCCAAGGAATGGGGAAGCTGGTGCACCCATGGGGCACAGGTCATGACACCCCGTTCCACACACCCCATATCTCCTCTTCACTTTGGCAGAGCTGACCCTGCCTACTGGGCTTTTCTTTATCTCCTCCTCTAGAGTGAGCTGCAGCCTTCAAGGCATAGGTCAAAGACAGGGAACTGTCCTGATGCCTGCAGACAGGGACTACCCAGTACCTGCACTGTGGTCTGGGGAACATCATGCCCAGTAGCTTCCTGCTTGCTCTGTGCACCTTCACTGTGGTCCGAAGTATCTGGAGGCCACCAGGGTGCTCGGCACAGCCTGGTGGGCTTGCTCCTTCCCAAGGAGATCGTGGGAAGAAGAGGGCGACAGGAAGCTGCAGCAGATCCCCGGCCATCGACAGGAAGCGAACAGGCAGATGAGTGAGGTGTTAACTACAATCACTGAACCCTGAGGTAGGGGCTGTCAGACCTGGACTGTATCCATGCTTCACATTGGGCTGAGTTCAAGGACAGAAGGAAGCTACCTCTCTTCTCCTCTTCATACCCCTGCCCACTGTGCTCAATCCAGCGGGAAAAGAGGGTGGGAGAAGTTCATTCCTGCTACATTGACTGTGCTCCTACTGTGTGTTCAACCACCAGAAGCCACGGGGCCTTAAAGAAGCATGGATCTCACTCCCAAGGGAATGGAGAAGGAGAAAGGCATATTGAATCCAAGAGCACACCCAGCCCTGTGTGAAGCAACCATATACGTAGCGCTTATCATGTGATCACTGAGTGACAGGAGGGTCTGCCAAGCATCTACCATGTGTAGGTCCCCAGAGAATATGTATGGGGTACCTACTGTGCACAGGCTCCCATGGGTCCCATACTGAGCCCCAAGAACAGAGAATGAGAATGGAGGCAGCGTACACTGAGCCCTGGATGAGACCCTCACATCATGGAAACCAATCACAAGTCTTTCAGAAGCATGTCTGTATTTCCTGGCCTCTGTCCACCCCAGGGACCCACTTCCTCCTCTGCCAAGACTCAGTTTCTGGGATGTGCTGTCTCCTTGCAGAGCCTGGCTCCTGCCTTGACTTGCCCTCTGCTTTCCCACGGTAGAGTGTTCAGGCAGTTCTGATGCTTCTGCAGACACACCTCTCATTGCTGAGATGGCTCTGTCCGGCAGGAGCTTCCTCTTTCCTCACACTGTAGAGAGGGCTGCCGCTCGTTTTATTCCGGGAAACCAAGGTTCTAAGAGGCCGATGGATCCCACTGAAGTCATTTAGCCCAGCCAGTTCAGAGAGCTGGAGTGTGACTGGGCGCCCAGCTGTCCCAAGGGACACTGGGTGAGTGACCCAGGTTAACTGAGGGTCTTTGGCCATGCTGGTCCCCAGAGACCTCCTGATGGCCGTTCTGCCAACCATAGCTGAGCCTTGTTCTCAAGTGGTCTCTCTTCCCCCGTTATCCCTTAGATGTCTACCCAGGAGCCCAGCAAGCCTGGGGGTGTTACATTCCCAAGGGGTGACGTATGATGGCATTTCTGAGTGAGAGACTGGCAGCAGATCACAGTCTGGGGGGGCGGGGCTTCCCCCTCCCTTGGAGGCTTGCAGGCTGCATTTACCCACCAGGTTCTCCCACCCACAAATGACTACTGAACAGCTTGCCTGGGAAGGAGAATTCCTGGATTATGGAGCCATGATGCTAAATGGCTTTTTATCTATGTTTTTTTTCTCATTTCTTAGACAAAATTGTGGAAATTTGAGTGAGTTAAGTGCAGAGGAGATAAAAAGCTGTGCACATTACGGCATGGGGGACGGTGTTGGACACCTTGGGAGGAGGAGAAGGGAGACATAATGGCCGCCACTGCCTGCTGATTTTCTGAACTTATTCCCTATTTTCCTGGCATGGCCTCTTTCTCTTGCTCCGCATCATACACACAGAAAAGAGAGCCCAGAGAGGTCAAGTAACTGGACTAAGGTCACATGGCCAATATGTAGCCGTGTTACAATTGAAGCCAGGTGCTCTGTTTCCAAGGTCAAGTCTCTGACTCCCGGCCATGCTAAGTTGGATCACTGTGACCCTTACTGAGAGGCTGGCCAGAATGATGCCCTCATCACACAGCTGGTGGGCCACAGAACCGGGGTTAGAACCCAGGTTCCGCCCTCGGTGGGCATGGCTCTGACAGAATCCCACAGGGAGAGGCAAGGGACTATACCACACACCTGTGCCCCAGGCAGCCACGGCATGAATCGTCTAACACAGTGGCTCTCAACCTTCCTAACATGGCGGCCTTTAATACAGTTCCTCATGTGTGGTGACCCCCAACCATATAAAATCATTTTGCTGCTACTTCATGACTGCCATTTGGCTATGGTTATGAATTGTAATGTGAATATCTGCTATGCAGAAGATGCGATATGAGACCCACAGAGGGGTCACAACCCACTGATATCAGCTCTTCAGACCCTGGGTACCAGCTCCCAGAGACTAGGAAGGTGCTGTCTCTGCTGCTGTTCAACCGCACAGCCCTTTAAGGGATTATTCACACGGCCTGACGCGAGTCTCTGCTCTTCAGCTTGTCAGTCATCAGACCCGTATCCCAAGCTCCATTCCACATCTGGAAAAGGGGATAGAGACCAGTGCCTGTCTTCTGGGCTTCTTGGAGATGTATGAGGCCTCGGAACAGTGCCTGCCAACAGGACACGGTACGTGCTCGGTAAAAGCTGGTTCTCCGTTCATCCCTTCAACCATGTTCTCGGTGTGCACTTGTGTGTCCATGCAGAAGAGTGCACACACAGCTCCCAGTCACTCCAGCTGCAAGCTCACAGCCTGCGGGAATGGGAAGGGGTCAAACGGAGGAGCGGTTGGCGAAGGGCAACCTAGATAAATGCGGGGAACTTGATGAGCTTAGACAAGAGTCAGTGAAGACCACGGCAAAGAGACAATTAAGCTTAATCCTGATAGTGGAGGGGCCTTTCACCTCCTGGACAGCCACGAAGGACAGGTGAACAGGGAGCCACAGGCCGGGCATCTAGAGCAAGGAACAGCATTCAGTGACTCAGGAAGGGAAATCTGCCCCCTTAGGGGCCTGTGAGATCCCAGGGTGGCCAGATGTGAGCTATGTCTCAGGCAGTGAGCAGAGATTGTACACTGGGCTGTCAGGAGTCTTGGGAAATGTTGGGGGGTAAGAAATGCACCCCAAGTCACCATGAAGAGATTAGTTGGTAGGGCTATAATCGCACCCCAAGTCACCATGAAGAGATTAGTTGGTAGGGTGACGGAGACAGGAGGATCCCTGGGACTTAATGGCCCGCCAGTGTAACCTAATAAGTGAGCTCTAGGTTCAGTGAGAGAGCCAGTCTCAAAAATAAGGTGTACAAGCCAGGCGTGGTGGTGCACACCTTTAATCCCAGTACTCGGGAGGCAGAGGCAGGAGACCCTCTGTGAGTTCATGGCCAGCCTGGTCTACAAAGCAAGTTCTAGGACAGTCAGGGATACTCAGAGAAAACATGTCTCAAAAAAAAAAAAGTGTGCAGTGAGTCCTCCCTCCCCCACAGAAAGAGAGAGAGATCCTAGCCCCTAGTGCCTATGAATGGGACATTATTTGAAATAGAATTGTCACAGCTACAATGGGTGAAAAGGAGGCCACACAGCCATAGGGTGGCCCTTAGCCTAACGTTCATCAGTCTCCTTAGATGAGAAATGAGAGCCAGGAGGGTCAGACTTGGCGAATACCAAGACATACAGGGATAAAGGCCATTCAAAGCAGAGACTGGGAGGAACATCAGGGGTGACTGCCCCCCAACCAGAAGCTAGAAGGGCCCAGAATGGGTTCCCTTCAGACTGCAAGGCCCTGTGCCAGCTGGGGTTTGACCTTCCAGACCCTCTGGGAAGCGACGCCTCTTATTTGAACCACTCATCTGTGGGACTTAGCGCTGCGGCCCTGACAAACCCACCTAGGGCTGATCTGCCGCCAGAGTTCATCAGAGGGTGGCCCAGAAGGTTCTCGCCCAAGTTGCTTCTCTGAGGCTCCCATGATGCCTAGCACTCTGTGGCACCTCTTAGAGCTGGCACCAGTCCACTGCCTGAGCTGCCAAAACCCCTTCTACCTGTTTACTATTTCCCGAGGGGCCCAGATTCCTGGGTTCACCTCAGGGCCATAGCTTTAGCAGCGGCCAGGGTTCACGGCTGAGAAATACAGCTGGCCTTAGGTGGTGACGGGTCCAGCGGGTTGGCATGAATCATGTTTATTGAAGACAGGAGACAAAGGGAGGAAGAGAAGAAAGCCCAGGAAGGGGAGGCGGCAGGCAGAGGTGCAGCGTGCGGTGGGGGCAGCCTGAGAAAAGACCCATTCATTTCCCGATGCTTGCTCCAGGACACCGCAGACCAGCAAGCTGGCGAGGTTTATCTGCTTGCTTCAGCTGTGAAGTTCACTGTGTGCCAGCCGCTTGGGTGCTTCAGGGATTTGCCAGCCCAGGAGGGGACAGGAGGCCCCCCAGAGCAGCTTCCGGCCCATCTTTTGGCCAGCAGAGGCCTGGCTTTCAGCGCTGTCCAAGGGTGAAATTGCTTTACATTCTGCCTGGTAATGAGGTGTTGCAAATCTCGGCCCCCAGCCAGGAGGAGCAGCTCCGGCCACTAGCCTTGGCCCAGCCATGCTCCAGCCAGGACCAGACGGGCTAGCACAGCCAGAGAGGAGGATGGGTGCAAGTATTTGAGGTAGGGACAGGGAAGCGCAGAGGCAGAGAGTCCATGCCAGGAGGTGAAGGGAGGGGATTTTTCTGAGACCCACCTTATGCCCAGCACCTTGTACCCAGCATTTTGTACTCAGTACCACAAACTCAGCACTTGGTAGCTAGTACCCGGAAACCTGCTCAGTTATGCTGCTTTACACAGCAAGTCTCTCTCTGGTCCCCCACGGCTGCCACAATAAATCAGCAGGAGCTACTGTCTCCTGTGGCTGTCAGTCCTAAGCCCAGGTGTTGACAAGGTCGCACCTTTTTGAGGCTCTGGGGCTGATCTATTTCACACATGCTCTTCTCCTTCAGTGTCCCCGGGCTGATACAATCCCTGGGTTGTCACTCCAATTTCTGTCTCCATCACCGTACAGTGCTCTCTCTATATGTCTGTGTTTGGGCTCAACTGTCCCTCCTACGAGGGCACTAGATTAAGACGATGCTAATCCTGTATGACATCATCTTAACCCCATTTCCACCTCCAGTCCATTCCCACTGTTAGGGATTTAGGACACTGACCAACAATTGATTAATACTGACTGACAGGTGTTGTCCATCCTGTACTGGGCTAGGAGCTATCTGTGACCTTGCTGGTCATATTGTCACACTAGAGAGATACCCATCTTACCGATGAGAAGATTGAGGCTAAGAGAGAACACACACACGTGCGTGCATGCTTGCACTATAGCTACAGCTGGGAGTATTTTTATTTATGCTTTAATAGATAAAAGTTGCCTGAAGATCAGAGGGTAAAACTAAGCCACCAGAGGCCAGGCAGTGGTGTCACACACCTTTAATCCCAGGGTTTGGGAGATAGATGTAGATGGAGCTCTGTGAGTTCAAGGCCACCCTGGGCTACACAAGATCAATGCAGAAACAGATCCAGGTGGTTGTGGCTCATACCTTTAATCCCAGCACTAGGGAATCACACGGCTTTAATCCTAGAACTAAAGGGGAATGAACATAAGACAGAAGGAGACAGAGGCTCAGGGCTCAGTCTGCAGTTGCCCAGCCTTGGTAAAGGTAAGGCTTCTCTACTGGCTTGGCTGCTTTGCTTTTCTGATCTTCAGGTTGAACCCCAATATCTGTCTCTGGGTTTTTAGTATTCATGATACATTAGATCTCCTGCCTACCACACACAATGCCTGGGCTCTACCCACAGTTATACAAACAAAACAGAGACCTGTGGCTAATATGTAATGAGTTTAGTCCTTGATTCAATAAGACGTAACTTAGTAGCCAGGCAGTAGTAGTGGTGCACATGCCTTTAATCCCAGCACTCGGGAGGCAGAGGCTGGTGGATATCTGTGAGTTTGAGGCCAGCCTGGTCTATACACTGAGTTCTAGGACAGGCTCCATAACTACACAGAGAAACCCTGTCTTGAAATGTCAAAAAAAAAAAAAAGTAACATAGTCATGAGGTGGATGGAACATCATAGCAAGTGTGGGAAAGTGGAGAAGTGAAAGCATCTGAGGTGGGAGTGGGGACCAAAGAGGCTTCCAGGAGGGAAGGAAGGGCAGGCTCAGGGTCGGTGATCAGAGTAAGGTGTGGCACCTGAGGTGTGGCCTGCTGGAGGAAGTACATCACTGGGGGCGGGTTTTGAAGTTTTAAAGCCATATCCTATTCCCAGTGCACTCTCTGCTTTTTGCTGTGGAAGATGTGAGCCCTCAGCTTCCCATTTCAGTCACCATGCTTCTACTCCGCCATCACAGGTGCTAACCCTCCCTTCCGTAAGTTACCTTGGTCATGCTGTTCTATCACAGCAGCTAATACCCAGGTCCTCGATGCTTTGACTTCTGCCTCCCCTTGCCCATGAAGGGCTCATGATCCGATCCCTCAGATCCCTCCCTGCCATCTTGGCCATTCTTCTGAAAGACCCTAGAAGGACACTACAGCAGGGACAGGGCCCAACTCTGACCCTTCTCAGCTATGTGTCCTTGGGCCCCATTTTCACCTCTCTGGGCCACCACTGCAACAAACACTAAAGAAGATCAAAATTAAGGTGGCCACAGTGCAGGTGATTCAAAGACTAAAGGCTCTGGGAAACTGTCCTCACTCCTTTGTGACAGACAACATCCAATGAAAAGCAGGGTCTTGGCTCCACTTGGCAGCTCACCCCACTGCACCACCCGCCCACTGTTCTTTGAACGAACACTCCCCTTCACACCTCAGGGCCTTTGCAGAGGCCTTGCCCACTCCTGGAGCCCCCACCCCAATGCCTATACACACTCAATGATCAGCACGCTGGGCAGGCTTGGCATTGTGAATTTCCTCTCTAGACCTCAGTTCCCATAACACGGGGAAAGCACACAGTCTCCTCCGCGGGCCTGATGTGAGGATTAAATATGGTAAATATGTCTGAAGCACTGAGCATGGTATCAGAGGAGGTGGGATGGTTACTGCCTGGGTGTCTGGGAGGGTGTTGGTGACTCCTCCACCTCCACAGACAGGGAGTGGAGAAGGGAGAGATGGGCACGGGAGGAGAGGTGAGGTATAAGAGCTAATTACAGGGACAGGATCCTAGTCTAGCACCTGAGGCTCCTTGACTCCTGAGAGTCCCTGCTACCTGGGAGCCTCTGCCTCCCAAGGGTGTCTGCCTCCTGAGGACATGAGCCATTTAGTCTTCCAACTCCGACCCCACTCTGTTTCAGTCTTCCCTGCCCCAGTTCTTCCAGCTGTTTCCCTGTTTAAGCCATTCTTGGGACTGCCTCATCCTGGTCATTCCCTTTTTCTACGAAGACGGTTTGTACCTTTGTCTTCCCCACACAATTCCTTGGTCTGCTTACCGATTCTTAAACCTGCACCCTTATGAGGCAGCACTGAACTCTATCCCTGACCTCAGGGCCCAGCAAAGGTTTGTCTGCTTCTCCGAGAATCAGTGAATGGAATGAATCCATGAAGGACTGCGTGGGAGATGCAGGGGGTTACCAGGCCCTACAGCCCTGGCACCAGCCCCTTCCCCCCTCTCCAGCTGCTCCTACGGCTACCTTTTGCCCCAGGCGGACCAGTCCTTCTCTGTACGGGGAAGGAACCCTGACTGCATTGCAGTCACCGCAGTAGAGATGGTCCCAGAATGCCGGCTCCACCAGGCGCAAACGACCTCACGCTCTTCTTCTGCACCTGATCTTCCTGCGGCCTCAGTGAGTTTGTTACTGGAGAGGAGACATGGATGATCACAGAGAGAGGGAGTCAAATTCCTAGACTTGGGAAAGGGGTGCAGCTTCCCCACGCTGGCCCTGGCCGGGACACACGTGTCCTCTCCTGCTGGGAGAGCCACTCCATCTTCCATCACCCCCCGATATTTAAAGAAATTAAGGTCAGGTCTGGCTGCTAAATATTTGTCTAAGCAGAACAGAAAATGGTGCCAAAGAAGGCCTTCAATTTTATGAGCAAATAAATCGTCGGAAGATGAGTTGGGGAGAGGCAGGCGGCAGGGACTCAATTATTTAGAGCAGAAAGTGCCTCCCAAAGTCTGGAGGGGCTGTCAGAGTCCCCCTTTTGGAAATGCAGTCTTTCTCCTTCACTTTGCTGTATGGGCTGGTCACGTACACACTCTTGCCTTCCTCCGTTGGATCCCTGGCAGGTAGTTTAGGTTCTCCTTCCTGGACGGCTGCACCTTCTCATCCCCAGAGTGACTGAGCAGAGGAACTTGGCCTCTGTGCTCCACTGAGCCTGCACCTGCCTCCAGAAACAGTCGTCACCTGCCCAAGATCAGCTCTCACTTCCGTACCATGGGATATTCTGGCGCAGCTTCTTGGAGTTGCTGTGGGCTTAAAGAAGGGGATTCTTGCCAGTGCACAGGTCCCCGAAAGATGTTCTCATTCTAATTCCCAAAGCCTGAGGCTATCATACTTCATGTCACAAGGGTGAGAGGTGGTATGGGGGAATCCAGGCTGTAAATGGAATTAAGGTCGCCGATCAATTAGCCTTTGGATAGTAGAGGATGTGGGAGGGTGAGGATCGATCTGGGAGGAGGAGGAGAGTTTGTACTGGATAGGAGACAGACATCAGCCTTGCTGAGTTTGAACTTGGAAGGGACCATGAACCAAGGAATACAAGTGGCCTCTAGAGGCTGGATCAGGCACAGAAAAGGGTTCTTCCTCAGAGCCTCAGGAGCACAGGTCTACCCATACTAAGGTGTTAACCCAGCAAGACTCATCTGGGACGACAGACCTCCAGATATGCCAGACAATGCTTTGTGTTATTGACTCATTTTACTTTGGGGGAATGCTCAAGTATGCATGCATATGTGTGTTCAGGAGTTGGTACTCGCCTTTTGCCTGCTCATGTATGCATGCATATATGTGTGAGTTCAGGAGTTGGTGCTTACCTTCTGCCTGCTCATTTATACATGCATATGTGTGTGTGTGTTCAGGAGTTGGTACTTACCTTCCACCTGCTCATGTATGCATGCATATATGTGTGTGTTCAGGAGTTGGTGCTCGCCTTTCGCCTGCTCATGTATGCATGCATATGTGTGTGTGTTCAGGAGTTGGTGCTCGCCTTTCGCCTGCTCATGTATGCATGCGTATATGTGTGTGTTCAGGAGTTGGCCCTTACCTTCTGCCTGCTCATGTATGCGTGCATATATGTGTGTGTTCAGGAGTTGGTGCTCGCCTTCTGCATGCTCATGTATGCATGCATATATGTGTGTGTTCGGGAGTTGGTGCTCGCCTTCCACCTGCTCATGTATGCGTGCATATATGTGTGTGTTCAAGAGCTGGTGCTCGCCTTCGGCCTTTTGAGATAGAGTCTGCTCCTCATTTCTCTTGCTGTAGTGCACACCCCCAGGCTAGCCGACATGGAGCTTCTAGGCTATTGGATCTGCCCCCCATCTCAGTAGGAATGCGAGAATTACAATGGAGCTGACTTTTTATGTGGGTTCTCGGGATCTAACTGATGTCTTCCATCTTCCAAGACTGGTGCTTTTATCTCCATCTTCTTGGCCAAAGGTGTTAGTTTTTGGAGACAAGGTCTCCTGTGTCTCAGCTAGTGTCAGACTTGCTATGTAGCTGAGGCTAGCCCCCAAACTCCTGATCCTCCTTCTAGTTCATGAGTGCTGGGATCGCAGTGGTGTGCCACCGTGCCAACCTTCATCCGTGCTGTTTTTAAACCACTCTGTCTGTCGTAATTGGTTACAAAAGCCAGCAGAACCTAATCCAGTACCCAGTGAACACCAAGTGTCAGCCTTGTCCCTGTGGGGCTGTGCAATGCAGCCAGCTCCCCCACTGCTCTCTAGACAGAAGAGCAGGGATTCCAAAATGAAAGTTTTCTTGGTATAATTGCCCACTAAAAGATCATCACAGCCCATCCAGCCTCCTCCACGCCCCTCCTTCCTTCAGCAATCTGTTCCCGGCTCCCAGCAGGGTCTAGGCTGGGACCTGTGGTGCCTGCAGCCCCTGGAGGAGACAGTTAATAAAAGCAGGAGGAGGAGAATCAATGTGTGCTGACATCCCTATGACAGATCAGCAAGGGAGACAGATTTAATATCCTGCCGTTTCCCTTCCTCAGCCTGGGGGCCGGAATTGATTAAATAAATTAAAGCCATGCAGTTGCGATGTCTGGGTAAGGTCGCCTGGTCCTCCTGCTGCCACTGTCCAGCTACATGGCTTATCCCATTCCTGAAATCTCACGTATCCCTCCAAGGATGGAGTCCTACAAGTGTGGGCATCCTCCCTTTGTCTGGACCTCCTGGCCTGCAGAAGACCCTGGGCAGGTGAGGAACATGGTGGTGGGGATGGTGAAGTGGGTGGAAGGGAGAGTTCAGAGCAAAGGAGGCTGGGATGCCGCTGAGTGCCAGACAAGGGGCTGCAGCAGTGAGCTAGCTGGGCAGGCGCTCACGCCGTGCACGCTATGCCTGGGTTTGGTTTCAGCTGAAGGTAGTAGTAGGAGCCCTCAGTAGAAACTCAGGTGATCCCACGTCCTGTCTCTCCACCTCATGAGCCCCAGCACACCAGGTGGGGGTGATCTTATGAGCAGAGCTACCACCCTACAGTACCCTATTCCTTCCAGCTCTCTCCATGACCAGTTCAGGGAGGGCAGGCACTGAGCCTACAGGACATAGGGTAACTCTGGGTTAGAAATGTCAGTGGGTCATGTGTGATGGAACTCTTTGCAAATCGGATACTTGAGAGACTAAGGCAGGGAGACTAGAAAGCTGAGGTTGCCTAGGAGAACCTGACAACAACAACAATGATGCCCCCCTCCCCCGCAACACTCAAAGCATCTTCAGCCTCAGCAAAAATAATGGGACATCTGAGAAGAGCCTATCCATGAGCTCTTCCCCCACCCCCCCAGCACAGAGTGGATTCTCCTACAGCCACAGGGATCCACTGAGAGTCCCAATCCTCCCCTTGGTCTATGCACAGCCATGGTTTTGAGCTTCTCTCTCAGCCCTTCACAACTGCTGGACCCCATGAGCCCCTGGTGATTTTCCCTCCAAAGCTCTCAACATTATCATCCCAGCTGAGCTGATGACACAACCCCCATTTCACAGATGAGGAAAGTGAGGTCAGGAAAGGTCGCCCAAGATCACAGGGCAGCAGAGCCAAGAATGCCTGGTCTGCCCCACACCAAAGTTCTTTCCATGTCACAGGAAACACCCCAGCGTCCAGCGTCTGGGGCAGGGCCAGAGATGTGTGAGCACAGCTGGGGACACAGCGAGGAACGTGAACTCTGAACCCAGCGACAGAGCTAGAGGATGCAGGGATGCTTGCCATCTTCAGCCTTAGTTCTGTAGCTTCCCTCACGGTACCTTGACAGGGCCGCAGGTGACCAGTAGACCAGCCTCTAGGGTTGGATCAACCAAGCCCCAGCCTCCCCACTGCCCACAGGCCCTCGAGCAAGCCACCAGCCGCCCACAGCCCTTCAGCCCCCCATCTATAAAACGTCAATGATGAGGACATCAGCTCCACACCAAATGGACCCCCAGAATTTCACAAGAGGTGACACAGTCAAGACGTGAACTGTGACTTAGCCATTGCCAGTCTGAGCCGGTAATGCCATCATTGTTCCAGGAGGAGCATCTAGGTGGAAGACACACAGGGTCCAGGAATGGACAGGCAGCGAGGAGAGTCCGGGACTATCACATGGAGATGGTTTCCTCTCCCACAGCCGCTTGCTGAGGTCAATCATTGGTGAGGCACGGTCAGTCATTGGTGAGGCACGGTCAGTCATTGGTGAGGCACGGTCAGTCAGTCATTGGTGAGGCACGGTCAGTCAGTCATTGGTGAGGCACGGTCAGTCATTGGTGAGGCACGGTCAATCATTGGTGAGGCACGGTCGGTCATTGGTGAGGCACGGTCGGTCACTGGTGAGGCACGGTTGGTCATTGGTGAGGCACGGTCGGTCATTGGTGAGGCACGGTCAGTCATTGGTGAGGCACGGTCAGTTTGCCACTGTAGTGGGCCTTACATTGCTGCCCTCCCAGCTTCCATGAAGGTTTTGATCAGCAGCCCCCTGATGCAGTCCATGGTCACTGAAACTGCCCAGTCTCACAGAGATGGCAGGAGGAAGCCGGAGCTCCTGGTTCCGGCTCCCCTCCTCCCCTTCAGCATACCAAACACTGTTTTCACTTACGGCTTATGCCAGCTGCGAGCCAAGTCTGTCATTAGACCTCGATTTTCTCTTGCAATCGAAGCGGGATGCTGGGAAGGGAACGACAGTCAGGCGCTTGGTGATTCTAAGCACAGCAGCCACGTTTAGCCATCAGCCTGTCTGCCAGTTCCCAATGTATCTCCTAACCACGGCACACAGGGAGGCCCCTCTCCCCTGCTATTAATTCTCGCTTCAGTTTAAATCCTGCCCGGGGAATGTTAGGCAGCTGTCCTGGGAAGGGGTGAATCCTCGAACAGAGGACAAGTCAGGACAGCAGAAAACAGGGCATGAGGCGACAGCAGGCCTAGGGGTGCAGAGACCATGACCAGTGGTGGCACCCAAGAAGGATGGGGGTTCCTGGGACCCTTTTTCATATTGTGCCCCTAAGTTCAGGGTCAAATTCATTACTGTTCTCTCAGCTGGCCTCTGTTACACCGGCACTCCAGCTGGGTTCCAGGTCCTACCAGCTCTTCTTTATTCTGCTTCCTTTATCTCCAAACCCACTAGCAAAGATACAGATTCCGGTGGCAACCCAGCAGCAATAATCACAGCCCCTGGCCACGCTCTCCCAGGAGGAGCGCACGCCGCCTAGGTTCTACTCATCACTTCACTTTAACTTTAGCTTCTAAGCAGAAGGTGTAAATCTGCGGCTAGATTATAGACGAGGAAACCGAGGCAGCGGGCAGCGATGGCCGTGGCATAGTTGAAGATTTGCACATGGGTGTGTTAGAACCGGCTCCCTAACAGTGAAGCATGTCCTTCTCCAGGACCTCCCTTCCTTGCCCCTTTTCCCAAACGGGCAATGAATCTGCCATCTTTGTTTCCCAGCCTCAGCCCTCTGCCTCTCAGGAGACATGCCAAAGCTATGTACGGGTCCCCTGGCATCCTCCATGGGCCTGCCAATCACTTCTCACAGGGTCCCGTCCTGATAGGACAGCCATCACCCTGACCTGGGTGCAGAGCCCAGGCTCTGTTCAGAATCCTTGCTGTATAGCTGGGTCACCGAGGACAAATGGCTCCCTACTTGGAGCTCCAGTCACCCTGTCTGGACAAAGGAGGAGACACATCCCCAAGAGCATCAGGTCTGTGGCAAGGGCACCTGCCTTTGCTTGGCTAGCTCCAGGGAGCTGCCAGGAAACTAAAAAAGACAGTTTTTACTTGAGGTAGAATTTGCTTCCAGCAGAGTCCACCGTGGACAGCAGGGACAGAAGATGTGGTCTGGGGGGAGCTGGAGGGCTTAAAGACGCCAATTCGAAAGCGGGGGTGCCAGTGGCTGTCACTGATCACTTATGAATTCTCATCAGAGCTGTCGTTAAGGTTGCTGCCAACTCCAGACAGAGGGCAGACGACATGGCCCCCAAGGATGCTCTGCCCGGCCAAACTGCTGCCTGTTTGGCCCTTCATCCTGCTCAACCGTGTCCTGATGGCCATTAACCACGAGTGGAGAGTCAATGGCTGCAGCCAGGAAGGATAGGCCAAGCTAGGGCCTCCTCTTTGCACTCATGGAACTTTAAATCGCCAAAAGGGAAGACCAGGGACTCCTCAGGTCCCCCCTCTCCAGCTCACACAGCAAACATCATGAGAACTAAGAACATTTATCTTGTGCCAAACCACCAGAACCCTGGCTTTCCTGAACATTCTATGACCCCAGGGCAGGAGGTGTCATGTGACCAGTGAAGGTAGAGAAAGAGTCTTCATAGTGCAACATTTAAAAATAGTAATTTTGTGATACATGTATATGTGTTTCACACAGAAACAGTACAAAAGGGTATAGACAGAGATGAAACACCTCTCCACAGTAGAGATGGCCCACAGCTTACAGGGATTCTCCTGCCTCCACTTCCTGACTCGCCACAGTGCTGGGATCACAGGTGCATTCTGGGGTTCTGAACTCAGGTCCTCAGGTTTGCATGGCAAGGCTTCCCCTCAACCATCTCCCCAGCCCTATTTTAACCATTCTTAAGTGAGACTGTGAATTGGGGACATTCCCATGGTGGCTCAGCTGTCACCATTGTCCTTCTCCAGTACCTTCTCATTTCCCCAAGCTGGATCTGTCCTACTGGCTCAGCTCTGCCGTCCCCTCCCTCCCTCCCTCCCTCCCTCCCTCCCTCCCTCCCTCCCTCAACCTCACCATCTCTTTTCTGCCGTGAGCTATTGCATCTGAGGGCTCTGGAGGTCTGTCCTGCAGCCTTGTGTGGTTCTCAACTCTGTCTTCCAACACTGTGAGCTCGGCCCAACTGCAGAGACATTCCCCATCCCTGGCCCCCTGAGCAGAGGACCCTGGTCTCAGTTCCCACCACACTCAGAGCCATCTCTCTCCATCTCTACTTTCATTCCGATGTGTGACTGAGCAGTCAGACACATGGGCATCTGCTACTGCTTACGGTTCCAGAGGGAGGTGTCCGTCATGGCAGAGAAACATGGCATCAGGGAGGGAGGGAGGGAGAGAGAGAGAGAGAGAGAGAGAGAGAGAGAGAGCAAACTGGATGCAGCATGAGATTTTAAATCTCAAAGGCAGCTTCCAGCAAGGCTATACCCCCTAAACCTAGACAGCGCCACCGAAGGGGGATCAAGTACCAAGACTACGGGGGACATTTCTCATCCTAGCCGTTACAGCATCACACAGTCTCTAGACACAGTCTCCAGTCTCTTGGCTGTGAATGAGGCTCACAGCATGTGTGTATGGTGTACCTCTGAAGTAGAATTGCATGTCCATCCTGGGAGCTACCTCCAGCCACCCACACATGTAGTAAGAGCAGCTAGGAGACACCAAGAGGGGAGAGGACAGAAGACCCGGATGACTGAATCAGACCTGTCTTCTCCCAGCTCCACTTCCCTTTCTGGCTTGGTGTCTATCCATTGCCCCAGGGACATAGCCGGTCTCCTCAGACTCTGGTTCCTACACGGGAAGATAAGGCTGTGTAGGCTCCTGGGCAGCCGTACAGGCTTCTCACACTCCCCACTACAGGCCTGCAGCCCAAGGCTCCTGTGATTGCAAGGGAGGCCCTAGCTGAATTATGGTTTGCACGATCCTCCGGCGGATTCATCCAAGGGTATTTATCTTGGGCCTTTCTTTCCCTGAGATAAATGGAGGAAATTTACAGCCTGCGGCTCTCCAGGGCAAGCTGAGAGTGGGAGGCATCACCAGCCCGGGAGGCCATCAGGTTCTCGTGAGTAGGCAAAATGGGCCAGGCCTAGCGAGGGGCCAGGCAGCCTGTGAGCCACTGAGGCCAGCAGGGTAAGGACCGCAGCCCATTTTCTCTGCTTCTGGTAAAGTGTTCTCTGCACATGTGAGGCTCCTCGGGGACAGCAGAGGACGGTAAACAGGAACAGCAGATATTGCTCACTGAGCCTTCTCTGGTTATCAGCCCCTCACTTCATTCCCCTTCAAACTCTGTACCCCAGAAATGGTCCCATTTTATAGAGCAAGCAATGAAGCCTGCCGAGGCCTGTCCATCACAGCCACAGAGCAGGTGAGCAGATAGAACTTAATCTAACCTAGGGCCCCAGGCTCCGTGTCTTAGCCCTCAGCCCAATTCTATGTGAGAGACAATAAGAAGCTTCCAGAATAGAAAATCAAATTCCATCTGTTGGTTACTTCCTTCTCCTAGCCGCCTCACCCAGATCCCTTCTCACTGCAGACAGACATGGAAGCTTCCTGAATGTTTCTTCACAGTTCTCCCTGCTCATCACAGGGAGTAAATATCACCGAGAGCCCCTGCTGTGCTGAGCAGGTATTGGCCCTCAGATGGTGAACAAGGCAGAAACTGCATCAGCGGGATGCGGCCACCAAACCTCAGCAGAAGCCAGGAGCCATGCAAGCTCTTGGAATCCAGCGTGGGAAGTAGCAATCTATTGCCACTGCCTGGCACATCCCTGACCCTGCCCTCTGCCCTCACAAACCAAATCTCTACCAGACAAGCACAAGAAACACAAAAATGCTATTTTCCCCTGAGTGGGTTAGGGGTGCTCTCCCTGGAGCCTGGACTAAAGGGTCAAAGATCAGTGGTTGACCGGACAATACCTCAATCCTCAACCTGGAAAGAGTTAGAAACAAAAATCCCCGATGATGGCAGGTCAGGGTTCCTTAGCTGAGCCATCTACCTCTTAACCCTCTTTAATAACCCATCTGCCTAGTGGCATTTAATCTTGACCTTAGGCCATCGGGGTCTCAGTCCCAAAGGTCACCTGCCTCTGCCTGGATCCTGGCCCCACCTAACCCTGCAGTCTTCTTGGATTCACTGCTGGCGATAATTAAGTCTCACAGGATGAAACGCCAATGAGTCGGAAGCCTTCGGGGATGGTATTAGCACACTAACTCTGTTTGTGGCTTAAATATTAATGTCAGGGTGTAATTACTACCCCTGTGTCGAAGGCAGTGATGTGGAAATCGGCTCAGCCAGCAAATGGGATCCATCCATCCTGAAAGGTAACGCACAGAAGGGAAGATCTCATGTTCTGGAGCTTTAAGAATTCTGGGCACTTAGAAGAAGGGTCACACACTGACAATCTGGTGGACTAATCTGTTCATATACCTATTTGTAAATTCTAGCCTTTTGTCTGCTTTCCCATAAAGTGTGGACTTTATAAAACAAACAAACAAGAAACAAAACAAACAAACAAAGCAGACCTGGAGCTGGAGCTCAGCGGTAGAGGGCTTGCCTCATATGATGCTGCACTAGATTCAGTCCCAAGTACTACCAAAAAATAAAAAATCTAAGAAACCCAAATCTCCAGCTTTTATTTTATTTCATGTGTGTGAGTGTTAGGTGGCATGTATGTCTGAGCACTGCATATATGCACACCTAGTCCTCCCAGTTAGTTACACAGTCTTTCAGGAGGTGCTAGCCACACAGTCTTGGGACGGCCAGAGCATATGGACAAGGGGAGGTTAATGGAAGAGGATTTCTGTCTGTGTAGCTATGGGAAAGCCACCAACCATGCTGGGTAAGGACTTGGCAGTTTAACTGTAGGCAGGGCCTCTCCCGAGCTCTGGAAGTAAGCACAAATAAATGCATCGATTCCCCAGGTCGGACTTTGGTGGAATTGCACTTTGGTTGATTGTTGGATCCTTATAAGGAAGGACAAGGAAGGGGTAGACATTGCTTACACCTCCACAGAGAAGGAATTCTCACAGAGGGACAGCAGACAGCAGAGGGACCACTAAGTGAGAACGAGGATGACCCTTGCCATCTTCCCCAGCTGGATGAACTCAGGCAAGGCTTGCCTCCATTCTGCTCTCCTACACATTGCTATGACAGAGGACCGAGGGGGCGGTTAATGGAACCTTAGGCCCAGTACCCAGAATGACCAGAACTCAGAGATCCTGGGTCCTGGGTGGGGCCTGCCCAACAGGAGATGACGCTGTGTGAACTGAGAAACCCTCAGGACCCTAGCACTGGGGCTGGGGGAGGACACAGATGAGGGAGGACAGGAGGACAGCATGTGTTCCCTGCAGCAGGGGTTGGCCATGGCCCCTGTAGAAGCCCAAGAGAATCAGGGTCATGTTGGGGCCACAATCCCACCTAGGCTTACCTGAACAAAAGGGGATTATCAGACAATTTTAAAGGTTCTTTATGGGACCAAGAAGGGGGAAATGGGGGACTGGATGGCAGACGACTGGATGGGAGGGGCAGCTTCCTCACTGTCTCCCTGCCTTGAGTGTGGATAGCCTTCCTCTCCCCTCCTACCTGCCTCCCTCGCCCACCCCTTTCTCTGTCGTTCTGTTGGTCTAGCTCTGTCTTTATCTCTCTGTGGCCATTTCTCTTTCTCTGTCTCACTCCCTACCTCCTGCATTTCAGATTCAAACCATGGCAGGGGATAAACACAGGGTAGTTTTTCTGAGATGGGTCCCCACTGTGTGGCCTAGCCAGACCTTGAACTCTTAGATTGCTGTGATCCTCCTACCTCAGCCTCTGAAGTAGCTGGGACTGTAGGCATGAGCCACTCTGCCTGGCGGGACTCACGGATTTTAACGGAGCAGATTGGAAAGGCATTGAAGCGGAGCCCACGGGGCCTGGGTGAGGGCAGTGGGAGGGGGAAGGGGAATTGGGACTCCTGAGGAGGCTGCTGGCAAGCGAAGGAGAAAGAGCAGAGAGGGAAAGGAATGCTGTAATTCATCTCACTTCATCTCAGTTCATTGTGGACAAACAGAGCAGAAACAGCAGACCACGGAGGGGAGAAACAGGGCATGAAATTGAACTATGCCTTGTAATAGCTCCGCCAGCAGGGCGGTTGGGGCTAATAACGCACCAGCTCAGGCCCCACCCCACCCTGCACTACAGAGTGGGTGCTCCGACCCACAAATGACGACAGGGGACACACAGCTGCCTGGCTCCTGCCCTGGCATCTTCTCTCTGTGTAGACTCTTCCCACTTCCTGAGCAGTTCCAGGGCCCAGATGCTGGGCAGCCTCAGCCAAGGATGCTCCATGGAGCCCAGAGGGGAACCTCTACTAAGCACCAGAGAAAAGGTTTAGAAGTTGAAGGGGTTTGGCGGCCAATCCATATAACCCAGACCGAGGTGGTCAGCCACATGTCTTGAGGCAGGGGCATGGAAGCCTCTGAAGATTCCTGGCAGGATAGGGCTATAGAAAACCTCTCCACCTGCAGCTTTGGTAGGTAGGATTGCATGGGAGGAGACAGGGCAGTTGGGGTATCTAAAGAAAGGGGTGTGGGCTTGCTCCCCACTGCCCAGCCTTGGATGGCTCTCTGGGGTTATGTGCATCATCAAAGGGCATAGGCATTCAGGATGGGGTGGGAGTGAGAGGACAGATCCCTGCTGAGAACTGAAGCCTCGGCTCCCCAGGTGGTCCTTCCTTTATGACTGGATGGAAGACTGCGATGACAGAGAGATGAGGTCATCCATCTTCTCCCTTCCATATTTGCAGCTAGGCCAGTGGCCACCAAGGTTCCCAGTCCAGGACTCCACTCACATCTTCCTGCAGGCTCCCTGTCACCCAGTCCCAACCCCAACGCTCCTCTGCATAGTGGAACCCACTGGCTTTGGGACTAAACTGTTTGACCCTAGATAGCAAGTGTCACCATGTTTCCCTGACCCCAGAGAAGGTGCCAGAACTGGCACAGGGTAGCCTTTGATGCTGTAACCACCTTAACACTTTCCAGATAAGCATACCACACCCCAGAGACAAAAGCTCCGAGTCAGAGATGTGGAGACACTGGGAATGTTGGGGAGTCAGGAGTGGAATCAGGCCACCAGCTCCAGAGTGGGTGCTCCAAGCAGGGCTATGAGCTGAGTGTAAGGATGGAAAGATGATTTGGGTTAGGGAGGTGGGCAGTGGGCAATGCAATGGTGGATAAGTTACACAATGAACTGATGTTTTAGGGGCTGGGGTCATGGGTAGCTGGGTTTAGTGGATTTGGGGGATGGGGTAAGTGGAAAGGTTTAGTGACTGGCGGTGAGCTGGTGTGTGGGCTGGGTGACCGGATGAGTAGAGAGGATGAGATGGTTGGAGAGTGACCGAAGGACAGACAGATCCAGTCTCCCTGGTCTTAGTGCGCAGGGTGAACCTTCTGGCCTCTAAAGTTTACTGTCTGTTCTCAGCCAGCCCTCATCCCCACTCCCCTCCCCTTCCAATCAAGACCCTCTCAAGGGCCCATGCAGAGTCTCCCCCACCTTCCCACTATGACTCCCTCAGGCTCACTGAAGATTCCTTGCCACCATCTCCTGCCTCCACAGCAAACGGAGTTCTCCTCTGCAGCAGCCTGAACCATCCCTGTTGGTGCCGCTCGCTCACCTTCACCTCATGGCCTCCTGGCCACTTCTGCCTTCCAGGGAAGCCTGGGACTTCTGAGGGCAGGCAAGCATTCTGTATTCATCTCCATCCCAGGGCCTGCTCTGTGCCAGGGATATCAGAACGGGTAAAATTCTGGTCAAAGTGAGGGAGAGCTGGGGCCTCCTTCCCAGAAGCTCTCTGTCCTGCCACCTTCAGGGTCAGTGGCCAAGATGTAGCAGGGTGCGCACAAGACCCCATCCAGGCAACACAAGCTGGGAGGTCCTGCATCCCAGTTTTGACACTGGATGGGTCCTAGGCTGCAACAGGCACTCAGAGAAACCCATGCAGGGGACCTTTAGCAGCCACTGAGACCAGCACAGAAGTCAGAGGCACAGTGAGACAGCCTTCCTCTAGGTCACTGGTCCCCACAATCTTCCTGTCCTCTGCTGGTGCCTGTCAAGAACTGTCCCCGCCCCCATCTGTTTACCTTCCTGTGGCGACAGCAGTGTGTGTGTGTTAGGAGGAGAGTCTGCGGTGGGGGGGGGGGGGAGGGAGGCATCAAGGCAGCTACTCTCCTGTTAATTGGTATTTGCACGGCAAATCCTGGTGAAGATGGGATCATTTGCATGTTCTGGGGGTAATGATATTTGATGTTGTCAACTTATTACAACCTTAATTACCACTCAATTTCCTGCTTTCCAAGCTCCCAATCACGCTGCCACCCAAAATAACCACCTCTTTGACACTTGCTCAGAAGCTCCTTGGGGAGAGGGACACATGGAGATCCTCAGCCGAGGGGACCGAATGACAATTGCATATGGTAGTGATCCCTTCCTGTGCTCCCGCCCTGCTTCTCCCCTTCTCTCCTTCCTCCCACTCTTGCTCCTCACCTCCCCCTCCCCCTGCTATTTTCCCCTCCTCCCCTCCTCCCCTCCTCCTTCTGTACTGCTGTCTTTATTTCCTTCCTCTCTTCCCTTCTCTTATCTCTCCTTCCTCCTGCCCAGGGGCTGCTCCTGCAGTGAGCCCCCACTTTGCTAAATGTACTTATTTCTCAGGGGGAACAGGACCAAAGAGCCCGTCTCCATGGCAAAAACAGGAAAAGAAACTCCTGTAGCAGGGGCAAGCATCTAATTGGGCACTGTTTGTTTCTGGAAACACGAAGGGGTCCTTCTTCCAGACTACAGAAAAAAAAAATCTTAAAGGGATAACAAACATGCAACAACCACTGCCAGGCATGGCCCTGGGCTCAGAGGAAAGCCAAGGTCTTCAGGAATACCCAAGGTACCCCACCCTCCACCCCACCCCTGCCAGTCTCCATCTCTGGGGGACGCTGGTTCTCAGGTTCAGCCATGAGGACCTCAGATATCTCCCCCCACCTCCACACCCATCACTCACTTCCTACGCCAGGCCTTCTCTCATTAAGCCTTTAACTTGTCTTTTTTCTCTTGTCCTTTACCACAGCAAGGTCCTCATCTTGCTCAGTATGCCTAGTCTTCATCTCCTGCCCTGAGACCACGGCTGGGATAGGTCTATCTGGGTGAGCGGTGGTTAACAAGCCCTAGGCCTGAGGCCAACCTTCCTTACCCCAACACTGTGCTCTAGTGCAGTGGTCTCCAGCAGCTGAGGCCCCGCCCTCTAGCTGGAGTGATCTCACTGCACCCAGCTAGCCGTGATGGAGCCAAACAGACTCATCATGAAACACCTGCCACCCGACCCTGAATGACTCTGAACAGTTACAAAGTCTCAGCCCGCCTCAGTTTCCTCATCCAGGAAATGGCACCTTCTCCTAAGGTCGGGGAGGACTCAGGGAGCCATTCAATTGACAAGCCAATTTTGGACATCACCTACACAGAACATGTGGACACTGACTTGCCTGGGGAATTTGATGTCACTGCGGTGTTTGGAGTGGCCAGATTATCACTGAGATCTCGGTGGGGTGGAGTCACCAGGTCAGTGGGAGGGTCTGAGCCACTGGGAAGGGTCAACTATAGACTTGACAGACTCTAGACTAGCTTGAGAGATGAGTCTCTGAGCCTGCCTGTGGGGATTATCTTGATCAGTTAATGCATATAGGAAAACTGACCACTGTGGGCGTCACCATTCCCTGAGTGGGACCCTGGACCATGTAAAGTGGGGCGCATGCTAAGCAGCGGCAGCAAGCATTGCTTTCTTCTTCTGACAAGCTGATGTAAGGTGACCAAGCTGCTGCAAGCTCCCACGGTCTTGACTTTGTCACAAGGGACTTGGCCCTGAACCAGGAGCTCAAGCAAACCCTTCCTTCCTTGGGTTGCTTTTGTTGGACTATTTTATCAGAGCAACAGAGAAAGACATGAAGACAGTAACAACTGAGTCACGTGACAGAGCCATGGAGAGGGCTCAGCTGATTTAGGAGGCCCCAGGTGCAAGCCCCTGTCCCCAGGGTGCTGTGAGTCTCTATTCCCGGGATGTCTGCTCGACACGACCCCAAGGTTCCCACAATACACAAAATTGCTTCCAGGTCAGGTCACTCTGTGCACACTTCCGACTGGATGTGGTTGTGGAATGGACAGGCTGAGGGATGACTATAAAGAAGGAAGGGGTGGAACACAGGCTTCCGGTCCTGTACACAGCACAGCTGGCCAGAAGAAAGGAAGGGAGTCTCCCAGCCTGACGGGACCTCTAAGCTCAACTTGGGTTCCTCAAAAACACAGGGAGTTGGAGTAGGGACCAGGAGTCAGTAAAGATCCGCACACCCAGACAGGCCCATCCTTGGAGACGTCATGGAGTAAGAGGGCTGGTGTCCACAAGCCCCCATGTAAGGGAAGCACCTCCCCAGGGTCCCATCAGACCTCCAAGGGCAGCCCTTCTCTTCTTACAGCAGGGCAGAGGACTGGGTTCCTCTCGGTTCCCTTGCAGAATCCTGTGGAGTCAAACCCTGTGTGTGTGCGCACACGCACCTCAGGATTCCTAAGCCTCTAATCAGCATCATTGGCTAATCAATGCCCTCATTTTTTGCTTCTAAGCGGCCGGCTGGGGAAGATGGTCATTAACTACTCTTGTAGTAATTCAACAAATCACCGCCTTTTAAAGCGTCTGAGGGAGGCAACTCGAGGCGTGAACCCAGCCGCTCATTCCTTACAGATGTCTCCAGCTGCCTAACATTGCCACAGCCACGGGGAGGGGCACAGGGCAGGGGCGTGCGGTGCTGCAGTTCCAGAAGCAGGGCAGCAGCCCTCGTATGAGGAGGGTTTCCTGGGAAAGCTCTCTGAAGGAAGGAGATGCTGGGGGGAGTTGGGGGAGGACCGGCTCAGAACTGATGAATTAAACATTCACCACACTTTCTAAGCAGCTGCTACCAGAGAGGGGGATGTTTAATTAATAAAACACACTCAGGAAGAGGGAGCTGTTTCCCCACACGGAGCCCTGGGACTCCCAGAGCATGATAACTAGTCAAGACAGGCAGTGCCCCTCCCAGAGGGTCTGGGTGACACGGCTGTTCATATGTGATCCCAAGAAGTGGGGGCTACGGGGAGATGCCCTCTCTTGGCCTCAAATCTCAGGTCGGGGCTAAGGCCATCTGCTTCACAGAGACTCTGAAACTACAGCAGGAGGAGCTGGGAGCTGGGAGCCTGCCGCTGGTGTTGTGGTTACCGTGTGACCTTGGGGAAGTCATTTCCTATTTTTGGACCTTGAGTCCCTCATCGGTAGTTTCCAGATTGGGTTCTGGAGGAGCTATTGTGTGTCTTGGAGGCATCTCAGAGAAGCCTTTGGGAGAAGGCATGCGGACATGTGAGGCTCTGAGCCCTAAACCCAGCGTGGGCCAGAGCAGCCTCCCTTTGCTTTCATCCCCAATAAGCCATGCTTCAAGGAAGATGTCCTTTGAAGAAAGAACACGGAGGACTTTTCTGAAAAACTGAAAACTAATGGCTTAGATGTTCTCTCCCGTCTCTTCAGGAGCCTGGGCCTCAAAGTGGAGCCATCCTGATTGGTCAGTCAGCCAACACCAAGCACGGGCAGACAGCTGGCCTATGCCAGCTGCCAAGGCTCTGCAGAGGAAATCAAGCCCTAACTTATCCCCAGGGGCTTCCAATCTGATGTGGCAGGGATATAACGCATGTACGATGACTTCTGTGCTCACAGCAGACATTACTAATCAATCATAGCCCTCAGGGATCATTTGTAGAGTCATACCCTCTCTCAGTCTAGTGCTGCAGTCTAGTGTAGACGCCCCTCCCCTGTCAGTCATCTACGTCTGCTCTAACGAATGCAAGTTTCACAAGGTGCTATGGGCTCATACAGGAGGGAGAATCTCATGAGATAGAAAAAAAAGTCTACAGAATGGAGAGAAAATGGCAGACAGGGGCTGAATGACTTTTGAGAAGCAGAATCAGGAGGATTTAGAGGTTTTGTTCTGTTTTGAGTCCGGAACAGTGGAAGCCAATGGAGGGGAACCACAGGCCATGATTGATTTTAGGTTGACCCTTCCACTGGGGCCACTGTAGATGGGATTGTCTTCTTTAGGAGGGAGTTGAGACTGGTGAGCCCACCATGGGGACAATGTCTTCTTGGCCCTAGTCAAACACCAAAGACATCATCCTACCTCCGTCTCCAGCCAATTCTACTGGGTGTTCCTTCCTCCTGCCCTTCCAAAGGTTCTCCCCCTGTCTCTACTGCAGCCCTATCTCCTCTCTCATCCATAAGACTCGCCCTGCCTGTGTCCTGCCCCCTCCATCCAGGCAGCTCATCCACGCTGACCTATGTGTGAGTACTCTACAAGGAATGGCTGAGGGTTTCCTGTCCAGGTCAGGCCTGGAGTAGACAGTAGAGGCCAGAGAGAGGCTAAAAGATGCTTAAAGATGGGACAACCAGAGAAAATAAACAACTTATCCTGGCAGCAAATCCTACTGGAACACACAGACACATTGCGAGCTACATATGGACACACTGTGAGCTAATACAAACACAGTGTGAGCTAATACAGACACACTGTGAGCTAATACAGACACACTGTGAGCTAATACAGACACACTGTGAGCTACATACAGACACACTGTGTGCTACATACAGACACACTGTGAGCTAATACAAACACAGTGTGAGCTAATACAAACACAGTGTGAGCTAATACAGACACACTGTGAGCTAATACAGACACACTGTGAGCTAATACAGACACACTGTGAGCTACATACAGACACACTGTGTGCTACATACAGACACACTGTGAGCTAATACAGACACAGTGTGAGGTACATACAGACACACTGTGAGCTACATACAGACACACTGTGAGCTTCATACAGATATATTGTGAGCTACATATGGACACACTGTGGTATCCATACAACACACTGTGGGCTGCAGTTACCCCTCCCAGACCCCAAGAGACAACAATGGTCATTTTCATCACCTCCTCCTGACCCATACTGGCCACAGACCCCAAGAGGCCATAGCTTGAGGACAAGGGGTCCCACTCATGCTGACCCGCAAATTAGATACATGAAATGTCTGGTCACCTACCTATGACTGTTTTTTTTTTTTGTTTGGTTTTGAAGATAGAAAGACACTTGTATTCATAAAGGGGGAACTTATGGATGCGTGTCTGCTAGACTCACAGACGGCTGTCATCTGCAGTGTTAGCAGGCAATGAATGAGAAAGCCCACTAGCACAGCACGGGACCCCACGGACCAGCTGGATGGGCATGGGAGGGGTGTCTCAGAATGGCATTCACAGCACAATCTGTCACCACCTGGAAAAGCGGTTCCCAGAGAAGTGGATACAAAGGAGCCCATGTTGGCAGGCATGAAAGGAGAAGGAAGTGGAGGCCACGGTGTGATGCAGAGAAAGGATCGGCAGGCTCTGACTGCAAGTCTTTGCGTTCATCCCCTATCTTAACATTTGTCCCTGAGATTTATCCCTTAAGCCACAAGCAGCCCTTAGGGGTCCAGGACAGAATCCTGCAAATCTTTGTGCCCCACGAGGAGGCAGTCAGCTGGTTCCTTGGGCCTGGCTAACAAGGCATGGGAGGCTGGGGGAAAGGGAAGGGAGGGGCACAGTCAGAGCATCAGGGTTAGGAAGCCCTGGGCTGTAGGAGAACTTGGAGGGTGCCTCCAGAGGTAGTCCAGGGGACAGAAGGAGGAAAGACTCCCAGCCCTGTCAGCCTGTTCCTCACACTGTGCCGGCCTTCTCAGGCTCAGATGACAAGCCACCCCCTGCGTTCCTGGTCCAGACAGGAATGAACGAATGTCTGCAGAACTCCTATGGGCAGTTTGCGCCCTCTCCAGCTTCCAGACTATTTATTTTACTCCACTAGCAAATTTCTCCTGGCAATTTTTGCTCTGGATGAGACTCCCTGGTTTCAGTGGGTCAGAAGGTAGCCTGCCCTCACACCCACCATAGCCTGGCCTCCCTCAGGGACGTGACAGATGAGAGATACTGGTGGGCAAGCTCCAGCAAGTCCAGGCCCCTTGCTGTTGCCAGACAGGCGGATGGAACCTCATTCCCAGAGACAGGCTCCGAGAAGAGGGACTTTCCTGGGAAAACCCCTGGCCCAGTACCTAAAGGAGCTGACATCCAGTTGGGGGCTTGACTTCAGTCCCAGGTGTCTCTGATAATGACCCTGCCTAGGTCTCCTTGGGCATTGATGTTAGGTGTAAGCCTGGGAGAGGACAGAGGTCATGTCCCTCTGAGCAGCCTGGGGAACTCCATGGCTGTACCATAGCTCTCTGCTCTCTTCTCCAGGGGCAGGGGTGGGGGCAGAAGAGCAGGGCCAGGTTGGAACCCCAGGTAGCTCAGAGGGTGATAGGCGACTTGGTGGTCCGTGTGTCCATGGACCTTTGGTCCTTATTGGATGAGTTGCCCCTTGGTTTCTTGATCCAAAACATGGCACTGTCCCCAGAACAGAACCACTCCACTGTTTTGATTGTCCTGGCTGAGGTGAGTGTACTGTCTGCCAGCCAGCCCATCTCCACAGTGGCTTGGATGCCAGGGGTTGGCACAGCTGAGGGTCTAGGCTGCACAGCAGCTGGGGTTCCCGAGGGGGGATGTCAGTTGGTGGTACAGCTACTTTCTTTCGTGACACACACAGAGAAGTCCCTATACATCATATTTTGCACTTCGGACGGGACCCTGGCATACTGACATACCAGAGTTATAGACTGAAAGCTTCTCTTCTGGACCAGTATTCGCCTCCATTGTATCATCCGCGCAGGGGGTGAGACACTCATTCAGCGAGTCTTTGTCAAGTACCTGCGACGCGCTGGGCACCGTGAAGAAAGCTCTGAGCGGCACAGACAGGATGGCTCTACTCCTGAATCACACCTCACTGACCTCTTGGCCTGGCTGCAGCCTCAAGCCTACAGAGAGGATGGAAGCACCTCCCATTTTTGTAGCCCAGGCTGGCCTATTTATGCGTTCATTTATTTATTTAGCAAGTGTTTTTGAGAACCTAGTATGTGTTAGGCTTGATTTGAGACAGTGGAGTCAGATCAATGAACAAAATAGACAAAGCCCCTGTTCTGGTGGGGGTTCATTCTCCCAGCCAACAGGAAGTAATAAGCAAGCAAAGCCATCTCTGCAGACAGCGAGTGAGCTGGAGGAAAACAAGACAAGAATGGGAATGATGGTGGCTTTGTCAACTTAACACAACCTTGATTCGCCTGGGAAGAGAGTCTCAGTGAAGGACTCTCCACATTGGCTTGTCCTGCAAGGGGACTGCTGGTGGGGCGACCCAGTCCACTGCGGGTGACACTAGTCCCTAGGCAGGGATCCTGAACTGGATGAGGATGGAGAGATCAAGCTGAGCACGTGCAAGCAAGCGTGCATCTGTTTCTGTCTGCTCCTGACTGCGTGCGTGTGTGATGTGACTAGCTGTTTGAAGTTCCTGCCTTGACTTCCTTACAACGACAGATGTAACCTGGAATTATGAACAGAAATAAACTCCTTCCTCCCCTAAGTTGATTTTCACGCAGGTTTCCAGTCATAGCAATAGAAATGAAATTAGGACAAATGCTAACAGGGTTTTAGAAGGTGACCAAGGACATAGTTGCGGAATGAAGGCCCTGGGGGAGGTTTGGCTATAGAAGAGTGGATAAGGATATTGTTTAAGAAATGGCCAGGGGCAGGGGAGGATGGGGAGAACTTGGGGAAATGGGATGATTGGGATAAAGGAAGGTTGGATAGGGGAGCAGGGAAGCACATATCTTAATTAAGGGAGCCATCTTAGGGTTGGCAAGAGACTTGGACCTAGAGGGGCTCCCAGGTGCCCAGGGCGATGTCCCCAGTTAGTTCCTGGGGCAGCTGAGGATAGGGAACCTGAAATGATCCTATCCTATAGCCATACTGATGAATATCTTGCATATCACCATAGAACCTTCATCTGGCGATAGATGGAGATAGAGACAGAGACCCACACTGGAGCACCGGACTGAGCTCCCAAAGTCCCAATGAGGAGCAGAAGGAGGGAGAACATCAGCAAAGAAGTCAGGACCACAAGGGGTGCACCCACCCACGGAGACAGTGGGGCTGATCTATTGGGAACTCACCAAGGCCAGATGGACTGTGACTGAAAAAGCATGGGATAAAACCGGACTCTCTGAATATGGCGGACAATGAGGGCTGCTGAGAAGCCAAGGAAAATGGCACTGGGTCTTGATCCTACTTCATGTTCTGGCTTTGTGGAAGCCTAGCCAGTTTGGATGTTCACCTTCCTAGACCAGGATGGAGCGGGGAGGACTTTGGATTTTCCACAGGGCAGGGAACCCTGACTGCTCTTCAGACTGGAGAGGGACAGGGAGAGGAGTGGAGGGAGTGGGAGAGGAGTGGGAGGAGAGGGAGGGAAATGGGAGGCTGGGAAGAGGCGGAAATTTTTTTTTCTTCAATAAAAAAAAATAATAATAAAAAGAAAGAAATGGCCAGGGGGAGCCGGGCGGTGGTGGCACATGCCTTTAATCCCAGCACTCGGGAGGCAGAGGCAGGCAGATCTCTGGGAGTTCGAGGCCAGCCTGGTCTATAAGAGCTAGTTCTGGGACGGGCACCAAAGCTACAGAGAAACCCTGTCTTGAAAAACTACAAAAAAAAAAAAAAAATGGCCAGGGGACCATGGTGCTGGAGTGAGGGAGGGACACTCTCTTCGAGCTTGTAGGGGGCTCAATGGTGTTCCCCAAGAGGTATCCCTACACCCTAATCTTGGAGTTAAGAAGTCAGTGTCCTTCTGAGAGAGGTGGGAGAGGAGGAGTCAGGACTGGCAGGGAAGGTAAATACGAAGAGATGACATCTCGGGAAAATACACAGAGAGATGCACCCGCAAGCCAAGGAATGCAGCAGCTCCCAGGCGGAAGCTACAGTAAGGATTGTCCCCTGCACAAAGCGTAGCTCCAGGGCTAAGGATATAGCTTAGTGGGTAACAGGGCTTGCACTGTAAGCATAGTGACCTAGCTCAAATTCGCAGCACCCATGTAAAAAGCAGGGCATGGCTGCACATGCCTGTCACCAAGGAGTAAGAACAGTGATAGGCAGGGCCTCCAAAAGGCGCCAATGTGGCTGAAACTTTAAACTTTGATTTAATGAGAGAGCCAACCTTAGGGTAGTTAGGCAGAGGGTGACGACGGAGGAAGACTTGTTCTTACACACACACACACACACACACACACACACGTACACACACACATACATACATACACACACATATGCATACACACACGCACAGGCATAGATATGGTCCTGAATTCAGACCTCTGGCTTAGTGAACTAGGAAAGAATCATTTTCCACTGTTTGGGCTGAGTTGTCATAGCAGCCATCTAGGAAACTCCTTTAGGTGACAGGTGCATGCTCACAGCCAACCACATCCACTCTGAGATGGACAGGAAGTGTCAAGAGTGCTGAGCAGGGAGTGGGGGTGGTATGACCTTCACTTTTGGGGGCCCTAGGGGCTGTCACATTGAGTCCAGCAAAAGGCGGGTTGGAGGCAAGAAAAGGGACCTTCTGTTATGCGCAGACACCAGACAAGCAGGTGTTGAAGTTTAGCAGGGGACTAACACAGGGAATGACAAAAGAATCCCAGGACCTGGGCTGGCTCCCCAGACCTCACTGCCCAGGACGGTGTAGAGAAGGGACTCCATGAGGCCGGGCTATGAGTTGGCAGGGAAGAAAGAATACTACTCGTACCATGACAATGGTGACTGCCTGCACTTTGCCAACTGCTCTCCGTGTGATTCTTTTTCATGTTGTCCTTGGAAGAACTACAGGAAACGGTGGGCAGATTCTGCAGATGAGAAAAACTGTGGCTGGCTTTAAAGCGTAGGATGAGTGAGGGCAGATCTGAAGTGTGAAAAGTACGATACGGAGCCAAGCCTGAGACTCTCTTACTCTCAAGGTGGGAAAAAGCTCGGCCACCGTCACCCAGCCAACCAGGAAGAAGAACTGGGATTCTAACCCAACACCTTCATGGTTCACAGAGCACAGATTCATGCGTGCATGAAGCCCCAAAGTCACCCTTCTGAAGCGGGTAGGGATTCAGCTTTTGGGAACCACAGGGGCACAGGCATAGGACTTGGGAGGAACAGAGCAGGCCAGGTCAGACGGTTTTCTTGGACCAGCCCTACCCAGCTAGGCAAGCACCAGCATCCTAGGAGGATGGCACTTCTGCCCCCACCAGGTCTAGTGGCAAGCCTTTAAGGAGCCAGGGTCATTGTCCTGGTGCCATGCATGCACCTGGAAAGAGAGGCAGGACTCAGTGAAGGCCTGCTTCTGAGCGGGACCCTCCTGGGCCCTGATGACCCCTTCCAGGTCTTCTGGATTAACCTCATCAGCAAGGCCTGAGCAAAATGAGCCACATGCCAGCAACTTGGTTCTAATGGTTTCCAAATCCGCAGCCTAATCACTATGCGGTTCTAAATCAGAAGCGACGGCAGGAGCATCGAGTTGGTTTCAGTGACACAAGGAATGAGGGATTACACGTTCTGAGCGGCTGCCTGGGGACCCCAACCCCCACCGTCTCGCCGGGTATTTTGTCTCTTCTTGTAGCTGTTCCTAATAACTACATCAGGCCGGAGAGTGGAGTGGGAGGCTGACACCTTCCATAAAACAACTGTGGAGAGCAGGCCCTAGGGAGGCCCAGCTGATGGGCAGGAAAGAAATGAAACATGGCATGGTAGCCGGCAGTGGGGCCAGCCGGCGGCGTGAGGAACACATGCATTTGCCCAGCTGGCCTTGTGATGCCACGGGGCTGGAGAGGGACAGCAGAAGAGCAAGGAGCAGCATGGGCTATGATACACTGAGAGCAGGTGCCAGCCCTGCCCCTCCATCCGCCTCACACGTACGCATAAACGCACGCCTGCACATCCCTTGACTAAGCTCGCCTCCAATATAACTGGCTACCCGATTTATGTTGGTCACAAGCCTGAGACTTCTTTTGGGAAACCTTACACTGTTCTGAGAATCTGATAGAAAACAAACAAACAAACAAACACCTGTTCTCTTGCACGTGTACATGCAAGACATGCAAGGCTTGGGAGTTCCCATCCCAGGGCACTCTCCAGGTCCCTAGATAAGCTTTGGCTGGGGCTAAGATGCATTGCTAAGAACACAGATATACGGGGCTTCTCCAGCTTGGTCTTTTTGACCCCATGATCTTGAGGAAAGAGAGTAAGGTCTGGGGCTACTCCAAAGAGGGGTGCAGAGTGGTGTCAGCTCGTTTCTAGTAGTGATGTGGGAGAGGAAACTCGCTTTGCTAGAGCCCCCACCCCGAGGGTGGAGGTACCAAAGGGGGGCTGTGTAAAAGAATTCCATGAAAGGTACTGTGCAGGAAACCCACACTGCTACAGGGCTACACCTTCCTTTAGATCTGTGCCTTCTAATAGATATGCATAATTAAACTAATAAATTTGATATTATAAGTAAATATGTAACTCCTTTTCCCACTGGCCTAGCAGAATACATATTCAAGTTCTCTTTAGGGAGAAAGAAAATCCCTTTGTATTCTGGGCTTCGTTCATCACTTTAGTCTGTGGTCTGCTGGCTCTCTCGCTGGGGCCTGGGTAAGACAGAGATGTCAGGGAGGCCGCTCTGGTAAAGGAGACTGGAAACTGTGCCTCTTACAATGGCCAGGGAGCAGAGGGAGACAGGAAGAGCTGAGGAAAAGGTAGCTCATTCCAGGGCCCAGTCTCAGTGACCTATTCTCTCTGACCAAATCCCACCTCCTCCTTTCCTCAGCTCCCAGTCATGTATCTCACTGGTTAACTGATGAGGGCAGAGCCTTCAGGAGCCAATCATCTTCGTCAGTGATTGGCTGGAGAATGTACTTTCAACATGTGAGCCTTTTGTGGGATGGATTATGTAGCGGGAATTCTTTTGACCTCCAGTCCCCAAATAATGGCATAGAGGCTTACTAATTGTGAATTCTTGCTTATCTTAGGCTTCTTCACAGGTAGCTCTTATAACTTAAATTAACCTGTTTATATTAATCTACATTTCGCCATGTGTATCGTTACCTCTCCTCCATTCTGGACATCCGACTATCTCCGTGTCTGGCTGGCTTAATCCCACCTGCCTCAGAGTCTTCCCGAGTTCCTCTCTCTCCCTGGAAGTCTCGCCTAGCCTTTCCTGCCTCACTGTTGGCCATTAAGCTCTTTATTAAACCAATCAGAAAGTGTCTTAGGCAAAGAAACTTCTTCACAGTGTACAGAAAGATTATTTTACAACATATTAGTTGCTGTGTCCTTGACAAATTATCTGGCCAAAGCGACTTGAGGAAGGAAGTGTTTATTTGGGTTCACAGTTGGAAGGGAAAGTCTGGGATGGTGAGAATTCATAGCAGCTGGTCACATGGCATCCACAGTGAGGAAGTTGGAGGTGCTGGGGTTCAGCTCACTCATATATATATATATATGTGTATATGTATATATACATGTATATGTATATATAATTAAATTCAGGATCCCAGCCAGTGGGATGCTGCCATTCACAGTCAAGGTGGGTGAGTCTAGATCCCATAGAGTTTACGATGGACACTAACCATCACGGGGCGGCACTTCACATCCTAATGCTAGCCTCTTTACCTGCCTCGGTGAGCCCTAACATCCTCCGTCTCTTGGTAGCACTGAAGTTATAAATGATTGGCACTATTCAAGCTGGACCCCAAAGGAGGGGTTTTTTTGTTCCTCCATTAAACCAATGTTTTTGAGGACTGTGTGCCAAGGACTCTGGATCCAGCTGGGGAGAGCATAAAAATCTCCACCCTTGGGAGCTGACAGTCCCTTGAGAGACTCAGCTGACCAATTCAGAAATAAATAAAATGTATACTGCTGAGAGAGAAACAGAACACAGGAGAGGGATAGGAGAGAGTGGAGAGGGGACATTTTAGGAAGACAGGATGGCTTTGCCAAGGACGGAGGATGAGAAGGGCTGGAGAGATGGCTCAGTAACTAAGAGCACTGGCTGCTCTTCCAAAGGGCCCAGGTTCAGTTCCCGGCACCCACATCAGGCAGCTCACAAGCACCTATAACTCCTCCTCCAGGGAATCTGATACCCTCTTCCGGCCTCCATAGGTACCTGCACACGTGTGTACACACATATACACATAAATCAAAATAAAATAAACATTTAAAAATAAATAGAAGCAGACCTGAACTCCAGCTGTGCCATATAAATATGGCAAAACCCACGAACCAGGGAGAGACACGAAGCAGGGGCTGGAGAGAAGACACTCTGCCAAAAAGCAGGATCCCGTCTCCTGGTGAGTCCCTGAACTGCAGATGATGAGCATTAGACCCAAGTGTGTCGCAGCTTTCTGTGACTATGACAAAATGCCTGAGGTAATGGCCTGAGAAGAGGAAAGGCTTTTGGCCTTTGACTCCAGAGGGTTCAGTGCACAGCTGGTTGGCTCTATTGTTTTGGGGCCTGTGGAATCCAGAACATCATGGTGGGAGGATGCGATGGATCAAAGCTGTTCACCTACTGCAGCCTGGAAGCCAAAGAGAGAAAGAGGCCTGCACACCATCATCACCTTCAAGGCACTCCCCTAATGACCACCTTTCTCCCCCTAGTCCTCACTTGTACAGCCTCCCATTGCCTCTCAGTGGCACCAGAGGCTGGAGACCAAGTCTTCAACACTTGGCCTTTGGGGAACAATGAAAATCCAAACTGTGAATCTGTGTCTTCCAGACTCTCTTGCAGCTAGGGTTCTAGGTTCAAAACTGATCCTGCCAATCTAGTTAGTTTTTAATGATGGACCTTTAAGACCCTGTGACCCAGTGATGACCTATAAGCCTCTCCAAAAGGCCAGCCTGGCAGACTTAACAGCCAGGAGGGACAACCTATCTGCCAAGGGCAAACACCACTGAAAAGACATTTTTGGGGCTGGGAGGTCTTAGGGTGTGGCGAAATCGAGAAATATAGGAAAGCCAGAAAAGAGACAGATGACAAGAGGTAGCGCAGCCCAGTGGCAGTCACAAACCTGTTTTAATCTGTTTCCCTTGGCTGTGTGATTGAGCAAGTTATTAACCGCTCGGGGCCTCCACATCCTTATCTATTTAGAAATAACAGACCCTGATTACTGCCCTTGCACAGCTGAGATAAAACTGATCAAAGTCCAGTGCGTGGCAACACTCAGCAGTAGAAGGTGTCCCCAGCACATCAGAGGGGACAATCATAAGCTCCATCATCAATGGGAGTCCTGAGGGCAGCACCTGCCACCCTCCCAGCCTCTCTGTGAGGCAGGTAGCATCACTTCCGTTGTAGAAGAGGCTCTGGGAGGTAAGCCTGGCCAGTTGTGGGTGCTGAAGAGGAACCCAGACACCCCGATCCCATGTTTGTCTCTCAGTGAGGTACACAAGGGTCCAGCTAAGACTCTTCGGGGGTGGGGACTTCTCAGGCACTTGAGGACCTAAGGCCTGGCCTCTTCCCAACCCAACTACAAAGGGAAATGCTGACTGCACTGTTTCCTGGCCCCGCAGACTCCCTGCATGGAGCCAGGACACACCCCATCCAGGTTGAGCACAGCAAGGGAATTTCACGTCTCTCTCCAGCCTCCTTCCTCAGCACTGGGAGCCCTGCAGTCTGGAGCGGGGGACTGTCTCCTTCTGAGAGGGTTGCCAGAGTGCAGCAATACCCTGTCTACCAGCCCCTTGGAGTGTCATGGAGTCATGATAACTGCCAGGAGGCTAAGGTCTGGCCAGGCAGAACCACAGTGAGGTGCCCAGCGGCCAGAGGCAGGCTCCACACCTGGTCTTTGGAGTTTAAGCAGTTAGAAGTAGATTCACCATTGAGGTGCAGCGTAGACCTGAGCTTATCTTTGACTTGTGCCTTTCAAAGGACCCGCTCCCTGTCCAGTGGAGACAGCAGGCAATCTTGTGCATACCTGCATCAGCCAGGATTGGTAGAAGGCTGGACTGTGCAGAGAGGCGTGGAACCAGGAGTGACCTTGAGTCTTCAACTCTGAAGATGAGGCCCTGAGAGGAGGGAGGAGGGGGCAGCTGTCAGTAGCTCTCGAGCCCAGCATTGAGTTGGGTGTAGGTTCTAAAGGAGGTGAACTGGAAGGCCAGTGTAGTACCCAGCACACCCTGTGTGGCCTTGAAGAAGGCCCTCTCTTCTCTGGCTCTGGGATGCCCATCTGGAAGCCTGGTGTGAGGTCTGTAGCGGGTAGGAGGAGCCTCTAAAGACACGGGGTCCTCGCTCCCAGAATCTACGGCTCAGTGCCAGGTATGGGAAAGGTATTTTTGCAGGTGCATGGGTTTATGAGTTAAGTGCTTTGAAACAGAGATAATGATATGGGTGGATGTGGGCTGGGGTTCTTAACTGTGGGGTACAAGGAAGAGGACAGAGGGACCTTGCTGGCTTTGAATACAAAGGGGGACCAAAGAATGCAGGCACTTTTATAAGCCGGAAAAGCAACAATCATATTCTGCCCTGGAGCCAGAAAAAAAGTGCCCAGCTCAGGCAACACCTCCACGTCAGTCCGGTGAAATCCATTCTGAATGCCATAGCTACAAGAACTCGGGTTTGTACCCCATTAAGCCTGCATCTGGAGCCTGTCCTAGTTAGTTTAATGGCAACTTGACACAATGTAGAGTCCTCTGAGAGGAAAAGACTGGTTGAGGAATTGTTTAAATCAGATTGGCCTGTGGGCACGTCTGTGGGGGACTATCTAAATTGTTCATTGATGTAGGAGGGCCCAGCCACCATGGGTGGCCATTGATGCAGGAGGGCCCAGCCACCATGGGCAGCAGCATCCCAAGGCCCTGCTCTGGGGCCATAGAAGAAAGTTAGCTAACCATGAGACTGTGGATGAGCCAGAGAGCAAGCCAGCAGGCTGCATTTCTCCATGGATTTCGCCTCCGGGTTCCTGCTGTGAGCTCCTGCACTGACTCCCCTCCCTGATGGAGTGTAGCCTGGAGGTGTAAGCTGAAATAAACCCTTTCTGTCCCAAGTTGCTTTTAGGTCAGAATGTTTTATCACAGTCACAGAAAGGGATGTAGGACAGGACAATTTATTCTAACAGCCACAGGAAATGATCCCTAGCTGCTCGAAGATATTCAGCACTGTCTAGAAACAGCTGCAGAGACTGAATTGGTGCCAGAAGGCGCAGGGACCCCAGGGCTACAGAACTTTCCTCAGGGATGGAAGGTTCGGACTCTGCTGCCTGCTGGCCAGGTGTGGCTGTCGCGTGAAAGGCGGGCTGCAGCCTAAAGGCGAGTGTTTATTTCTCTTTAATTTTGATTTAAATTGAAATATCTAATCATGGAAAGCAACCCCTGTGTGAACAGAAAGTTCAGCTACAAAGCGCTGGGCAGGGCTCGGAGCCAGAGTCCAGGAGAGAACCTAAGCCAGGCTGGGGGTCGCAGGGTCCAGATGTCTGCCTTTCCTTGGCTCTCAGCGTAGCTGGGCTGCTTATGCAGTGACCTCTTTGTGTCCTCACACCCTGAGGTCCCAGAAGAAGGCCCACTCCTCTCTGTGGTGTTAACTTGGGCACTCTGCCACTTTCAAAAGCCAAGATGCAGGTCTTGGCTGTCAGGAGACTGTGCAGGCCAGAAGACTCTGGCAACGCCACCCTGAACCTCTGCACTCTGCCCGTCTCGGGCACCGTTGCTCTTGCAGCAAGGTTGCATTCAACTGCACACTGGCCACTTGCTTTGTAACAGGGTCCTGAAATCCAGGGCCAAAAACACTGGAGGAAAATGCTGTGCCACTGGGGTACATTCCCACCCTCACCCCAGCCGTGGCGGGGGAGGGGCAGCTGCACTCACGCATGCAAACAGATGTGGAGGCCAGAGGTTGATACTGGCATGCTTTCCTTGACCCTTCCGCACCTTGTTTTCTAGACAGGGTCTCTCCCCAAACCTGGAACCTACCATTTTGACTAGACAGCCCTGGGACTCCACTTGTCTCCACTCTACACACACTGGGGTTACAGGCACACAATACCATGTCCAGCTGTTTATGTAGGTGCCGAAGATTTGAACTCTGACTCCCATGCTTGCACAGCCAGCCCTTTACATACTGAGCCATCTTCCCCGCTACCCTGCCATCCTTTTTCTTCCTGTAAGGCCGGTGTTACCAGGTTGCCTGAGTCGGACCTGGACTCTGCAACACAGGCAGGCCTTAGGCTTGTGGTCTTGCTTCTGCCTTCCACCTAAGAGACGACATAGGTCAGCATCACCACTCATAGCCCCTTGACTCTTGGAGATGAAAGAATGTCCTGAGTTACTCAGACTTTGTCTCTGTGGAGTTATCTGGGCTCTTAGGAGGCCAGCTGCTTGTTCGGGCTCTCAGGATGTAGTCGTTGGAGCACCCGAGATTTGGAGTGCATTTTTCCAGCTAGAGGGTTGCTAGCCTTCCCTGGATTTGCAGAGGGTCAGGAAAGGGTCAGTGAAAGGGCTCAGAGAGTAAAGGCCCTTGCTGCCAAGCCTGACAACCTACGTTCAATGCCTAGCACCGACATGATAGAAGAAGAGAACCACTTTTTCTGAGTTGTCCACACTCGCCTAGGCATGCACACACATGGGTATGCACATAAATTATACAATTTAAATATAAAAATACCAGGGTCAGAAAACCTTGCTTTCTCATGGCTTGACCTGGCAGACACCTGTTTCTGCGCCCTCCCCCCCAGAATTCAACAACACTGGACCCACAGCCTTTTGCCATCTTTGGGGTCCCCCTTTCTCCCCACCCATCTCCACTTCCTATCTTACACTCCCCACCCACCCAGGCAGGCTCATCAGTGGGAAGGAGAAAGCCACATCAGGTGGAAAGACAAAGAGAGATACAAAGGGGTGCGTGTACACACAGGCCGGTCTCGAAGAGAGGGATTCCGGGAATTACAATTGATTTTTCCACCATTAATGAAGCATGAGCCCGTGTGATTGCATCTTGAAGAGATTTATAATTATTCACCGAATCTGGAAGATAATTAAACTTCATTAAACGCAGACATGACAAGCCTTCAGAGCGAGCTGAGACCTCTGCTCGGGGTTCAAGATACGAGCAGGCGATGGGAGCTGACTGTCAGCTGGGAGGGGGGGATGAAGAGGCTGGGAGAGCTGGGAGGGAGGCTCTTTTCTGAGAGAGTAGCCACTCCTGGGTCCAGTTGTCTCTGTTTTTACCTTCTCTCCCCCCCCCCGCCTCCTCCCAGCCCCTACTCCCAACCCCTCTCTCCTTATCAAAGGAGAAGGTCAGAGGACCAGGTCTGCTCAGAACCCTGAGACGGGCTTAAAGGGAGAACGGGAATTCTTCTAGATGCATGGACACCAGCGCAAAAGGAGGGATGGAGAAACCCAAGGCTGCCCCAGGTGGGTAGATGTGTGCACATGTGCACACACTGTGAGAAAGGCCATCTGCTGAGGCAGTGCATGGTGCATGCACACAAAGCTATGGGGTGACCTGCTCCTGGCCAGCTCTGAGAGCACATGGCTCAGGAGTCCAATGGGACAGCGGGGACTTATGGGCAGTGGCTTTCTCTGTAGGGGGAGTGAGAAGGGGTGGGATTTATGGGAGATCTCACCTCAGCTCCTTGATTCTTAGTGTTAAATTACAGAACCAGCTCACACGGAGACACAACATGACCCTTCACAATGTTTAGCTGGGTGTAGCCATGATCAGCCATGTGTGATGGAGAGCCAGGCTCTGAGATAAGCATGTTAGTGACAAAGATAACACGTTTTCTGTTGGGTGTGCACATGTATGTTCTAACACATCCTCATGTGTGTATGTGTATGTACCCGTCTGTTTGGTTGTAATAAACACACTTTACCTCTCTCGATAGGTCAATAGAGTCAGTCCCAGCTTGGAGATGGCTCGGTTCTGCCTTCCTAGGCAAGCAGTGTGTTCCCCCCATTAGCCATCTTGAACCCTGTTCCCATCCTTCGGGTCCTCTTCTGAGCACTCCTCCCATGCCCCTACCCTCCCTGACCCCAGTGCCAGGCTTACACCTGCCCTTAGAAGTGATGCCACAAGCCCTTCCTGCCACATACAAAGCCCCTTCCCAGTGCCTCGCTGCTCCCTGCCAAGGAGACAGAAGGAGAATATTAATGAGATTGCCCTTGCCGTGCCCCCTCACAGGGTTGCTTCTGGCAAGGAGTCGTCTTTCTTAGAACTGGCTGTGAGGGAGGTGGCCCGAGCAAGGCAGAGCTCCAGGTCACTGATGGGCCAGGTGGTGACAGGGAAATAAAGAATGGATGGAGGAGGGGACAGTTGGGACACTCTCCCTTTGCACGAAGGCTAAGGTCCCATCCTTGGACCCATGACCTGCTTTCCCATTGCTCTTCCATCCCACTGTTATGTTACCTAGGGCAGGTCACTTAACTTCTCTGTTCCTGTTTCCTCACTAGTGAGCTGGAACTATACTATGGCCATGGTGTTGATGAGAATAGCCAACCAACATGGAGTCCCTGGTGTGGCAACAGAGCTCAGTGAATGACGCAAAAGATGCAGAACTGTAGCGTTTGAATTCTTTCTGTAAACGCCACTCATTCATCATCTTAGTTACGGTTTCTTATTGCTATGAAGAGACACCATGACCACAGCATCTCTTACAAAGAAAACATTTAATTGGGGTGGCTCACTGACTGTTTCAGATGCTTAGTCCATTATCAACATGGCGGGAAGCATGGCAGCACACAGGCAGGCGTGGCACAGCGCAGGCAGACGTGGCGCAGACCCAGGCAGACGTGGCAGACGTGGCTGACGTGGCTCAGCACACAGGCAGGCGTGGCGCTGGAGGAACTGAGTGTCCTACCTCTTGCTGGCACTGGAATATAAACTGACACACGGGGCGGTATCCTGAGCATAGAAAACCTCAAAGCCTGCCCCAACAGTGACACATTCCTCCATTAAGGCCACACCTCCTAATAGTGCCACTCTTTTGGGGGGGTATTTACTTTTAAACCACCACACTCACCTTCTAAGGATCCTTATTTCCTGTTGAGCTCTCAAAGGTAGAGATGTATCACATGACACCATATTGATACCAAGGAAGGAGTTGTATGGCTAAGGGAACTAAGGATGAATGATACAAGATCAGAAGACTGGTTTCTGGAGATCCTCTCCCGACACAAGACACCCTAAGGTGGTCAGTGAACTACTTTAAAAGATTTTTAATGCAGGACCATGTTGTAGGGAAGTAAAGAAAATCTTTAGAGGTCTGGAAGAGCAAGAAAATGAAACCAGGTCCAGAGAAAACAATGAGCTGGCCCTGAAAGCCAGTTTCCTTTGGGACATCTGGTCAACCCACTAGTAGCTTCTTAAAGAAGCAGGAGAGAAGGATTGAACCTGGGTCAATTCCATGGAAAAATCCCCCAGTAATGCTGGAGAAGAGCTTGTCTGAGCTCTGGTGGAGAAAACAAAGGGAAACATACATCATACATCGTCTTCCGTGGAAACCATACTCTCTCCCTCATGTAGGTTTGGGGCCAGAATTCACTTTTCATGTGTGTTCTGAAAAGCTACATAAGCAGCAAATTGGCCCACATGGGTTGAGGTACCTGGCAGAAACAGATGCAGTCTCTTGAGATGCATGCTCCTCCACTGGGGCCACAGAGGAGCCCTGCAAATACAGGCCACAGTGAAGCTCTGTGACCCTTCAGAAAGAAGGAATCGGGAAGCCTGTCTTGCAGGGTGGGCAGAGCAGGCAGGGTGTGAGAAGCCATTACACACACACATGTATGTATCAGAACACTACATGGTATCTTATCCATGTGCACCTGTCTCCATTTTTTAAAAAGATTTATTTATTTATTATGTATACAGTGTTCTGTCTGCATGTATCTCTGCAGGTCAGAAGAGGGTACCAGATCTCATTACAGATGGTTTTGAGCCCCCATGTGGTTGCTGGGAATTGAACTCAGGAGCTCTGGAAGAACAGCCAGTGCTCTTAACCTCTGAGCCATCCCCCCAGTCCCTCTCCATTTTTTAACATTTATTTACATTTATAGCCGTGCTTGTGTGTGTGTGCACATGTTTGAGGGTGCTCTTGCCCTAGGAGACTAGAAAAGGGTGTCGATTCCTGTGGAACTGGAGTTACAGGCAACTGTGAGACATTTGATGTAGATGCTGATGTTTAGAAACTTCTTAGCGGCTAGGGATGTAGCTCAGTTGGTGGCCTGCTTGCCTGGCATGCACAAAGCACCAGGTTCAATTTCTAGCACCGTGTGGTTTTACAGGTATGCACCTATAAACCCTGGAGATGGAGGCAGGAGGATAAGAAGTTTAGTATCACCCTTAGCTACATAGAGAGTTTAGGGCCAACCTAGGTTGTGTAAGATCCTCTCTAGAAATATAATTTAAAAAATAGTTCATACAAAAAATAAGTTAGAAAAACATGAATGGATAATTGAGTCCAATCATGATGGTACATGTTTATAATTGCAGCACTTAGGAAGCTGAGGCAGGATGACCACAGGTTTGAGAATAACCTGGACTCTGAAAAAAAAAAGTCAAAGCACACTGGACACAAACTTTAAGCAGGAGTCAGCGGAAAGAGCAAGCACAGGCTAACCTAGCAAACACTGAATTTCCACATGGAATAGAAAACATGCATATAACATATCTTTCTATGTAAAACTGAGCATCAAAAGATTGACAGGACCAGCAAGATGGATCAGTGAATAAAAGCATTTGTTGTGTAAGTCTGATGACCTGAATTCAATGTGTGAACTCACAGTGGAAGGAGGAAACTGACTTCCAAAAACTGTTTTCTGACACACATGTGCTGTGGTCATACGTGCACCTGTTACTCTGTCACACAAAAATAATGATAACAACCCTAGTTACATCCCCAGGACCCAAACGGTGGAAGGAACCATCCCACTGCCTGAAACTCAGATTTTATTTTTGTTTGTTTGGTTTTGGTTTCTCTGTGTAACAATCCTAGCTGTCCTGGAACTAGGTCTTGTAGACCAGGCTGGTCTCGAACTCAGAGATCCTCCTGCCTCTGCCTCCTGAGTACTGGGATTAAAGGCACGTGCCATCACCCCTGACTTGAAACAGTGATTCTAAAAAGAATTAAGGACCTGGGAACAAGCAATGTCATAACTGAAATCCAAAGTACAGTCTTAACTAGCTAGGATGAGCCAGAAGGTGAGATATGACTGAGAAGAGAATTTGTGACCTGAGAAGAAGCTAAAACCCACACTTCTCAGAGAAAGAAAAGGAAATAGAAAACACAACAGAGAGACTGGAGAGAAATCATGGAGTCCTAGCAGGAGGAGGTGTGAGGACAGCAGAGACTCGAGTTCAAGGAGAGAATGAATAGCTGAAACTTCTCCAGACCAGTTGAAAACATTCCAACTCTCAACGAATCCCAAACAGAATAAATAGATCCCTATCTGAGCACGCCTTGCCCTAACCGCAGCATAGCGCAGACAAAGTGGAAATCTTAAAAGCAACGGGAGATAAAAGGCTGCTGAGAGGAGACGTCGCGTCGACAGATGGCAAGGTTCTCACTGGAAGACTCTGGAAGCCAGGACAGGAGGACAACACCTTCAAAAAGCCGACAGAAGACAACTGTCATCCGAGCATTCAAAGCCTCTGAAATGGTTTTCCGAGGAGAGCAGAATCAAGACATTTTCTGACACACAGAAACAGCCAGAGTTTGCAGCCAAGAACCTCACTCATCCGAGGCCTGGAAAACAAACCTCGGGAGGAACGGTCGGTACAAGCCAAAGCAGGGTAATCGGGACAGCAGATGCAGAAACACGGCAGTGTGCGTATGAGCAGTGCATTTGAGCTGGAAGCAGGCACAGGGCGAATGTGTACTCAAGGTCCTGGAATTGCACAAGGGGGAGGGTGCAGAAATTGTAGGTAACAATTATAATCTAAATATGCACGTCAAATTTTCTATGGTAATTACAGGAGATTAGAAATAGCATTATTATAACTGCTACATTAATAGGGAAAAAATAGAATAATGTAGGGGCTGAGCCTCAGTCAACAATGGGAGGATGGGGGAGGGAAGGAAAGAGGGAAGGGAGGAGGGGAAATCAGGGACCAGAGAGCAAGGGGTTCAAGGTCAACACAGTACATTTTAGATGTCAAGTAAAGACTAAATTCCAGGTCTCCCATTCCCCCAAATCCAGTGCTTCCCCCCTTAAAAAAACCAGCATATTCCCCACCATCATTGCAAAACCAAAAAGATGCTGAATCCCCAGCTGCAAGGGAAGCACTCTGTCTTAGATTGCTTTCTGTTGAAGTGGTACATCCATGGCCGGAAGCCACTTGGGGTAGGAAGGGTTTGTCTGGCTTACAGACAGTTGGTCATCAAGGGAAGCCAGGGCAAGAACTCAAGGCGGGACTCTGGAGGCAGGAACTGAAGCAGAGACCATGGAGGGGCACTGCTTGCCAGCTTGTACCGTTCCTGGTGCTCAGCTAGCTTTTTTATTTAGCCCACGTCCACCTGCCTAGGGATAGCACCACCCACAGTGGGCAAGGCTCTCAGACATCAATTAGAAATGGAGAAAATGCCTCACAGAAATGGCCACAGACCGGTCTGACTGAGACAATTCTTCAGTAGAAGGTTCCGTCCTCCCATGTGACTCTGGATTTGTGTCACATTAGCAACTGTGACACGTACATTGATCAGAAAAGTATACTGACTGGTCTATAACAAAAGCACTTAGGGAGCTGGAAAGACGGGAGTAGTTCTTGCTATGTAAGCATGAGGCGCTAAGTTCGAATCCCCAGCACCCACAAGTAGAGCCAGGTATGGCCCCATGCTTTTCTGGAACATTAGCACTCTGGGAGGCAGAGTCAGGAGGACGGCTTGGGCCTTGTTAGGGCCGGTCTAGTTAGAGGCTCAGTGAGAAAGTCTGTCTCAAATATTAAGCTGAGAGTTGACATAGGATGGTTCTCAGCATCCTCCAAGGGCCTCATTACTCCTACACTTGGACACACATGTGGTCATGGATGATCACACACACACACACACACACACACACACACACACACGTGTATGTAAGTCGGAGGACAACTTTTGGAAGTTGGTTCTCTAATTCCACCATGTAACATGAGGATCAAACTCAGGTCATCAGGATTGGTTGCAAGCACCTTTACCTCCGGAACCATCTCCTGACCCTTAGCCTTTTTTTTTTTTTAAAGTGGGTTCTGGGGAATCTGTGTTTATATAATCCCCATACCTGTACAGTTACATTATGATTTTAGTTCTTTCAATGCTTTGAAAGTTTCCAAAATAAAAAGTTAAAGACATGAAGCAGCAATAAGAAAAACAAGGAACCACCACATAACTGTTGGACTGACCACATTCCAGACATTGGGACCACCATTGCTGATTAGTACAAAGACAACAGAAGCTCTGGTCACTGCCGCTGGACAGCAAGGAGGTTCAGGCAGCCACCTCGGAAGCCCAGCTTGCCAACTTCCTTCTGAACGAGACATGCTCCGTGTGCAGATGCAGCATCCCACTCCTCGGGAATCACAAGATGACTGGAAATGTGTTGCTACCCCAAAACCTGCACACAGATGTATGTATCCCGCAAGCCTTGGTCGTTGTTTCAAAGCTTAGCAGTAGCCAAGACATCCTGCAGATGGATGATAGACAAACTGTGAGACATACAGACAACAGAATAGAATTCAACGCTAAGAATAGATGAGCTCTCGGTGGGGCCGTGGAGACGACTCTCAGTTCTTGCTGCACGTCCATGAGGACCTGAGTTCGTCCCCACCACCCACAGAAAAGCCAGCATGATGATAAGCCCCTGTGCTCTCAGCACTGGGAAGGCAGAGACAGGGAGAACTCTGGAGTTCATCAGGCAGCCAGGCTAGCTGAGCCAGTGAGTGAGAGACTGTATGTCCAAAAAGTGGCGGGGAGGCAGCTAGCAATCTAGCAATTAACTAAGACACCTGACATCATCAGCTTTTGGCTTCCACATGCGCATGTGCATATACGTGTGTGCCTGTGCCAACATGCATGCATACATGTACATACATACATACAGAGAATACATTTTGCTGTTTTTAAGATTTATTTTATGTGTGTATTGAGTCTATCTACATGTATGTGCACCATATGTAGCCTACCATCCTGCCACTCACAGCATGTGCACCCCTGAGAGAGACCTCAGCAGTAAACTGTGGGCCTCACGTTTACCCACGCTCCACTTGAACGGGGGACTTGAGGATACGGCAGGCTGTCTGTGCATTCAGAGGTCATAATAAGGGAAGCGTCTCCCGCTGCCTCGTAACCTTTCTATGGATCTAAGACAAGTTCTTAAAAAGAACGTTAAAGGGGGCAAAGGTCACAAAGAAGCCAATCTAATCATAGCCATGCTTTGCTTAAAAATTTGTCCTCGTGAGAACAGTTGCAGCGGCTTACCCAGCGAAAGCCCCAAGCCTGTTACCCGCCGCAAGAACGAGCTCGCTGTGAACTGTGGCGAGGGATTGAGAGAGGACAGCGAGAGTGAATCCTGATGGTGATAATGACCAGGAAAGGGAGGGAAAATCAACGCCAGGGCCAGAGCGATGGCTCAACATGCAGGAGGCTTCCCACCAACTGATAACCTGAGTTCAGTCCCAGGAACCACATGGAAGAAGAAGAAAACTCCTTCCTGCAAGTTGTCCTCTGAACTCCCGTGTGTGCACAAATACATACACACACACACACACACACACACACACACACACACGCACACGCACACACATACACCAAGTAGGTAGGGAAAATCAAAAGCATGTTTACAGTATGAAGTAATCGTGTGAGGTTCAGGGTTAGAGGAGAGAAATGAATCTGTGGTCTTTACCTTGGGCGGTGTTTATCGGGAAGGACACAGGAAGTGATGGCCTGCTACAGATATTCTGTGTATTGAACGGGCGACGGTTATGTGAATGTGTGCGGGTGGGGAAAAAATCAATTGTACCCTTAGGATACGTGCTTTATAAGAGGTATCTCAAAAAACACAAACGCACGCACACTCAAACTCTTGAAACTTGGCTGGTTTCTCCGTGACGCTCAAACAAGATTCGAATCTCTTAACATTCAATTTAATTTAGTTGCATTTAATTGAGCACATTTCTTCTCTCCCCATCATGCCAGAAACGGCAAACAATATGGCAAACAAGATGCAGATTCTTGTTCTGTGTGGGAACCTCATGGGACCCGAGGCTGCCCAGACACTCCGGATACCTTCCAGGCCATTTTAGTGAGCTTGTCCTTGTCATCCTGCAGGTGTCCCCTCTCCCCCCCTCCGCCCTGGCTGCTGCAGCAGACCCACCCCTCACCAGTACACACTTTACAGCCACTGTCAAACATAATGATTCTTACCCTGGAGAGAAATTGGGTTCCATTTTATATTTTATTGCCTCAAAAAGGACATTTTTTACCTTCCCACAGTCCGAAGCCAGCAGGAACAGGACGATAAATCTCAGAAAAGGTTTCCACCAAGATAGATGGTCCAGCCAGGAGACCACACTGTTCCAAGCAGAAAGCCAGAGAACAAGCAAGCAGTCCGTCCTGCTTCACCACCCCCCACTGGCTACCTGTCCTCAGTTCCACCTCTTCAACCTCAGGAGACAGGGACCAAGGAGGGGCTGTGACTGCAGGTCCGGAAGACCCGCCTCTCACACCCTTATTCAAAGACGTCAGTCCTTGGGTTCCACCCCCAGTACCGAATGAACCATGACTGGTGTGGTACCTGCATAAAAGCCCAAACTTGGAAACTGGCGACGGGGGGATCAGTTCAAGGTCAGGCTAGTCAGGTGGCTCAACGGTGACCTGGTGACCTGAGTCTGAATGCTGCAACACACACGTAAATGTGTGAGGAGAGTGCCGCCTCCACAAAATCGTCTTCCGATTTCCACATGGGCACCTTGGCACACACACACCCAGCACACACGTCATGCACACATACACACATCCTAAGTTACAAACTGAATTTGAGTCCAGCCTGGGCTATATGAGCCCTGGCTCAAAATAAAAAGAGTCGTTTCCCCTAAGGAACACAGAGGGTTGGCCAGACTCTCAAGTGCACAGCTGCCTCCTGCTTGCTTGCACATAGTTTTAGACAGTCCTGATGTGCTGCACTGTGTGGGTGGGGAGGACAGAGGCTGGTGTGGCCGTCAGCCTTGCAGTCGGTGAGGATCAAGCTGATGAACACAAGTCTTTCTAGGATCCAAAGGATGCTCCTGACCATGACTCTCCCCAGTGACCCAGGAGCTAGCCAAAGAGACCAGAGAGACTCTGAGAAGATGGTAGCAGAAGGGCCATTGCCACTACGAGACCAGGCTTTGTCCTGAGCCACTCCTGGTGCTCCCACCTGCAGGTGCTCCTGTCTCCTGGTGCTCCCTTTTGGTACTACCGTTTCCTGGTGCTCCCATCTCATGATGCTCCTGTCTCCTGATGTTCCTCTCTCCTGGTGCTCCTGCCTCCTGGTGTTCCCACCTCCTGGTCCTCTGGCCTCCTGGTGTTCCCACCTCCTGGTCCTCTGGCCTCCTGGTGCTCCCACCTCCTGGTTCTCCCATCTCCTGATGCTCCTGTCTCCTGATGCTCCCGTCTCCAGGTGCTCCCACCTGTCAGAGAACAGTTGCCATAAACTCTTTCTTCCTGTCTTTGCTATATGCCTTGCACATCATCCTTGGAAAACCTGTGGCCTAACACAAGGTCACCCAGAGAAAGACAATGAACCATCCCACAGGAACAGAGCTCAAAACATCTGATGCCAGACTCCCTGAGGTAGCTGCTTCTTACCCAGCACTCCCCTACACACACACACACACACACACACACACACACACACACACACACTGTCTTCCAAACATTAGCTGTCATTGTTTTTTCTATAAGATTATTTTATGTGTATGTTTGCCTGCAAGTGTTGTGACATCTGTGTGCAGTACCCAAGGAGGCCAGAAGAGGGCAGAAGATCTCCTGGAACTGGAGCTGCAGATGGTTGTGAAATGTCACATGGGTGCTGGGAACTGAATGTATGTCCTCTACGATTGCAACACACACTCTAGCCACCGACCCATCACCTCTCCAGCCTGTTGATTGTTTATTATCTGGTTTTTTATTTTGTTGTTGCTGCTGGGTCTCTTTGAGATGGGGGTCTAACTGTGTAGCTCAAGCTGGCTTCAAACTTACGATCCTCCTGATTCTGTCTCCAAGGGGTTACTAAAGTGCGCCTCTGTGTCCATTAGCTATAATTCCCTCCTAATGCAGTTGATAACATGGGGTTTAACCATTAGTTATTTAATAACAAGACCACGGAGTTCTAAAACCCAGCATTCATGAAAGAAACTAGTCCCGCAGCCCCATATAGTGCATGATTTCCATACATATGAAATACCCAGAACAGGAGAATCCAGGGAGACAGGAAGTATATTAGCAGCTGCCTGGGGCTGGGACGGGCAGTTGTGAGGCGCGGGAATGGCTCCTATGGGGGAGGAAAACATCCTGAAGCCATGACGCTGACAGCTGCCGGGTGCCGAGTCCACTAAAAACCACTGAGCCATGAGCTGCGGACTTTACGGTATGAAAATGGAATTCAATAAGGCTGTTCTTAGATAAAATCATTAGTCTTTCTCAGCCTGTGTGCTCACTATGAGTTGGCGGTTGTGAGAGCTTCGCATGCCGCCACTGTAAGGATACTGAGAGAATGCGTGGAGACATCCCAGCCCAATGCCTAGTGGGAGCACCCTCCTTTGTTATGGTTAGTTATAAAGTGTACTCCTCAAAGGGCCCAGGTGTTAAAGGCTCCAGCCACAGCTGGATGGTACCACTGGATCTTGAGCGAGCCCATCTCATCCTTCCACTGGGTCTCTGGGGGCATGCCTTTGAAAGAGCGCTGGGTGACCACCAGAAGTGGGGAGCACCAGGAGGCAGGAGCACCAGGAGGTGGGAGCACCAGGAGACAGGAGCCTTGAAAAAAGGGGCTCTTGCTCTCTTGCTCACTCCCTCCTTCTCTCCTTCCTGCCACAAGGTGAGCAGCCTCCTCCATCACGTGAGTTTCACTAATTTATGTTGAAGCAGCCACCTGAGAGCTAGGAGGCCTGATGGCACAAACCTGCAAATCTCATTAAGAAAAGGGTTACAGTAAGTTCAAGGCCTGTCTGGGTGACAAGAGCGGTCGACGACCAACTCGAGCGAGTTAATGAGGTACTGTCTCAAAATGAAAAGTAGTTAAGAAGAGGCACAAGAAGAAACAAACCAGATAAAGAAGCACATTGGTTTTATCCTGGTTGCAGTCAACTTCCAGGATTACATGGTGTGTTAAATGGGAGGCAGATAGACCTTCTGTGTTCCAGAAAACCACACAGCCCAGGCAGGGCAGGACCTCCCAGATCCATCCTTAGCCTATCTAGGAGAGGGAGTGGATCAACTTCCTGAGCCTACCGAGGGCTCTCAGCCCTGTTCCAGAGGCTGCCCTGCTTGCCCTGCTCCTGGCAGGGTGCCTTGCTCCCTGAGACCCTCAGCTTGTCCCCAGACAACAAGCAGTCAGTGGGGGGAGTAAGGACGTGGGACACACCTGTGAGCAGGTTCCTCTGGCTCTGGTGAAGCAGGACAGTAAGGCAATAAAAAATATATATATGGCTCAGAGTCCCTGAGGAGCAGGCTGGGTCCTAGACATTGTCTCTGCTAATGTTTCCACCCCCAACACATGCCCAGCTGCAGCCAAGGCCTTCGTGTGGGTGGCAGGCAGGAAAATAAAACTGGTGGGGGCCTAGGGCATTGGGCTGTGTCCTTGGGTTGTTGGGAACAGAGGTTCATCACTGTGGCAACCAAGTCCTCCTGGTGAGGGAGAGTCTGTGAGGCTCCCTCACCATGCTGGGATGATTCCCCAGCCTGGGGCCCAGGGCTGGAGGGAAAAGAGAAGCAAATTAGGGCCCCCACTAGATTGCTCAGAGGGTAAAACTCACAATCCGAGTTTGGTCCCTGGACCCGCAAGGTAGAAGGAGAGAATTAACTCCTCTGACTTCCACACACATGCTGTGGCCTGCACACACATATACAATAACAAAAAAATAAATGTTAGAAAAAAATTTAAGACGAATGACTGTCGAGCTTCTCGCCCTTGCTCTTGGAGAGTTCCGGTATGGTGTCCTGCATTAGTGATGCTCACAACAAGCCGAACAGACCAATGTGACACCCCGCCACGCAGACGCTTCTCAGAGCTCCACCTGTGTCCCCGCGGCCTCAGGATGAATTCTGGGATCCTCTTGTGCTCTATATGGAGGCCTGGGTGGCAGAAAAGATCTTTGGCCCAAAACAGGCCTCAGTCCCAGAAATAAAGTTGTGAAGCAGCGAGCTCTGACTGAGAGCGGGCACTGTCAACTCGGAACGTAGCTGAAGTCACCATATATGAAGAACCCACTCTAAAGAGGCGAATGAGAAATATTCTCTGGCACATGGAAGCTCACCATAAAAAAGAAGACGTCCAAGAAGCTAGGAAGATGAAAGAACTTGAGGAACTCTCGAAGAGCCGTTCCCCAAACTCAAACCACCCTCAAGAGCCGAGGCAAGAGGCACTTGCTGGCTGACAGGCAGCTTTCAACACGCGGAGGTGAAGAGAAACAGATTCTTAAAAATCTCTCCATTTGCTTTCTTTCCTGCCTTTGTGGATGCCTGTTTGTTTTCATTTCTACAAGTAGCAATTTGTAGAACTGTTCAAATACAGAAATGACTTTTTTAGGCCTGTTATTTTCATAACACACAATAAAGCAAACTTATAAACACACACACACACACAGAGAGAGAGAGAGAGAGAGAGAGAGAGAGAGAGAGAGAGAGAGAGAGAATGACTGTCAATTGCAGCAGAGGAGCAGAGGGCCACCCTTAAGTCAGGAAGACACAGTAAACACGGTGTGATGGTGGCAGGTCCAGCTGGTCACCAAGAAGCTGCCAGGAGCCCATGGCACACCTCAGAGTCCTGAAAGTCCACTGCTATACTCAAGGGTCAGCCTGAAGCAGCTGACCGCCTCATACCAGGCCATGAGAATTGAGCTGGAGTGACCTCATGGTTGCCCAGGAGTTGGCATGTGGCTCCTATGTCTTCCTGTGCCCAGACGGGCAAGGAGGATCCTCAGAGGCAGTTTAGGGTGAGCAAGGACCGGAGATAAGTTAGGGCTAGAAACCTAAGATGGCTCAGGAGACTTTGTGTGTTTACGCACGTGCTTGCCCCCTCTGGGCCTTGAGGATCACATGATAAAGAGCTGTTTGCTTCTCCTGCCTCCCAGGGCTCCAGACTAAAGCGGGAAGATGTCATGGGTACTTCAGAGAGGTCAGGCGCACCCAGAGAGGTCAGCTGCACCCAGAGAGGTCAGCCCCACCCAGAGCGGTCAGCCCCACAATCCTGCCCACCTCTTCCTTTGCAGCCTCCTGGGCCCAATTATGCCCCTTTGCGGCTCTAGCCACACTCAGCCAGCAGGAAGATCACACATCCCAGTTCTGGCTTCTCCCTCCCCAGTGTTTCCCCTCTACATATCCACCAACAGTTCCCACTCACCCTACAGCCAAAACGACTCCTTGAGTTGTACACTTTCCATGGTTCCAATGCCCCCCACCTAGGATGGCCATTCCTCCCAGTCCCTCAGGCCTTTGACTTCACAGATGGATTTATGACACAACCACCTGCTCACCCCGGAGTCCTGCAGAAGAAGGTTCCATTTTTTATTTCTTCATCCCCAGAACCTGTGAGAGCACTTAGAACATGGAGCCCTCAATATATGTTGGCCCAGTGAATAGATGGTTTGGGATAGATGGATAGTTTTGGTAGTTTGAGGTAGATGGATGGATGGGTGGATGGGTAGATAGATAGATGAAGGGATAGATAGGTGGATGGATGAACAGTTTGGAGTAGATGGACAGGTGGGTAGATGGATAGAGAGGTAGATAGATGGATGGTAGAGGAGTGGGTAGACGACAGATGAGAGGATGAGTGGGTAGATGGATGGATGGGTGATGGACAATGGATGGATGGGTGATGGATGATGGATGGATGGGTGATGGATGATGGATGGATGGGGTGATGGATGGAGGATGGATGGATGGGTGATGGATGGATGATGGATGGATGGATGATGGATACATGTATAAAGTCTTGAAATTTTTAGAGGAATGTGTTTTCTCGATGTACTAATTGATATCCTAGTCGTTTGATGCATTGAATACAAATATCTGTTCCTGTTGGCATCAGAGCCCTGTAACCTGAGCCCTGTAACATCATGCACAAAAATCCAAATGTGGACAGTTTTGGGCTAGTGAGGGCTTTCCAGCTCATGGTTGTGACTCTAGGTCTTTCTGTTTCTGCTCCCCCATCCTTAAGGCCACCTCTTCCTCCAGTACGGCTGACAATACGATACTCCGCCTGTCACAACTACACCCTAGGAAGAGGGAGGGAGGGGAGAAAGCATTCCTAGGGCCAGCGTGTCACTTCTTTCCTTTAAGATAGAGACGCCCATGTCTGGGACCTTTGCTTGCTGTGAATTCCCTTGAGAGCTTTGGTGAACTGAGAACAGGGAACCTCTGGTGGCATGCCCTGGTGCTGGAGAGGCCTGGCCTTGGTCATCTGTGAGCCTTCTCTCAGCCCAAATGGCCCAACCTACACATCTTCGCTGTTCCTGCTCATTGTGGCGTCGGAGTCTCAGTGAGTGTCTGTCATAGCGTCACCCTTTGCCAGCCATGTCACCCCCAGTGAGTCCCAGAGAAACACCTAGGAGCCTCAGTACCTGTTCCCATGTGGTGGGAGAGTGACCTCCAGAGTCTCACTCGTGGAGAAAAACATGACCACACAGGTACAGAGAAGGTCTAGACCAAAGCAGGTCAAGGATCTGCGTAGGACACACAGAAAAGATGATGGACCGCTGCCACCCAGATGTGGCTATACACTGTGTGAGTGTTCAGTAGTGGGTCCCTGGGGTCCCTGTAGCACAAGCAAAGGAACTGTTGCCAAAAGTTGTTTCGTCCAAGATTTTCATCCACTAGCCAACTGGGGCTCCTCCGCCCCAAGCTATTCAGTGTTGGTCTGGTGGTGCCTACTCCCCACCTCCTGTCTCTGGTTCAGAGTGCCCAACTCTCTCACCATCAGCTGGTCTAGAGAGAAGCAGACGGCAAAAGGGGGTTGCCCATTGCTATGGAAACCAAGGCCAGAGTCCAGCACCCTGCAGCTCCCAGGCACAGAGCAGATGTGCCGCTTTTGAGTCTCAAGTCCCTATACATCCTTCTACCCAGCAGATGCACACACACACACACACACACACATGCACACACACACGTGCACACGCACACACACACGTGTGCACACATGCATATACACACGCGCGCACATACACACACACACGCACACAACTGACTCACCTAGAGGACTACCAGCCAGCACACTGGACTGTCCTCAGAGACCAAGATTATAGCAGGTAGGAAACTAGCCCCCTGGGCAGAGGAGCCAGTTCCTGTGGTCAAGAACAAAAGAAATGTTGATCTCGAGAGTCTGAGACAAGTAAAGACTGAAGTAACCCACCTGGTCCCCTGTGTGGCCTTGCATATAAACCATACGCCAGTAGGAGCGCTGGCCCTTTAAGAGACAGAGGTGTCTCCCAGCTCCCAACCAGGTGAGCAGTCAGTGAGTTTGGGAGAATATTCATAGGCCTCTCCATATCACCAAGATTACATGTCCGTTACAAATGGGAAGTGATGACTTCCCCAAAGGAACAATCTGGCCTCCATCACCTTCACCACTGATCCAATGTAGGTCACCAAAAATAGACAAACGGGACATTACATGCCCCGTTGGGTGATGCTGTAATAAGGACACGACATCCGCTATTTAGTATTCACAGCCAAAGGCGTTTGAACTGAACCGAATCAGGAGGAAACAATCAGGCCCATTCAGGTCATTGGCATTTTACAAGACATCAGATATGGGATCTTCAAAACGCCAGTTAAAAGAAGGACAGGAAACCTAGAATACAGCAGACCAAAAGGACAGATGTCAAATGCAGTGTGTGGTCCTTACGTGGATCCCAAGAGCTAGCGTGGATACTTGGCCAGCAATCGGGAGATCTAAATACAAAGAGCTCAGACAAGAACATCGTCGGATCCTGGTTAAAGTTCTTGAGGATGTTAACCAGGCTACCACAGCATTCTGCTCCTGGGCAAAGGGTCCTTGATTCTAGGAGACTGGTGGGCATGATTAGACTCAGATGTCTGCAGTTTTTCCAAATGATCAGAAGGGAAAGGGGGGAGTGGATTGTTGGCCCTGGTGCATTACTGTGAGGGACAGAGGGGAGAGAAGGGGGCTGTGCATCCCCTAAGCATCCCTGAAGAACCTTTGCAGGAGGAGTTAGAGCACTCCACATCCTTCTCCGTTCCTTCCTGGTCACCTGACCAGCAAGCTCCCTCGCCCCTTCAGTCCACAGTTTGATGTTCCTATTGCCTCTTCACGTGACTTTTCCCAGCGTGTAGAGAGCCTCCTGATTTAGAAGAGAGGAGGAAGAGAAGAGTTCCCCCAATCCTGACTGCAGAGATGCCTGGAGACAGAATAGGAAAGAAGGGAGAACCATCAATTTTTAAAATAATCTCAAAATATTTGAAGTTTTGAACCTGTCAAACCTGTGGCATTTGTCCAAGGACAGAGGACTGCTTGGATCAATGGGAGTTTGGACTTCAGGATACTCATCCAAGACCAGACTCTTGTCCTCTGTTCACCCTGGGCATGTCCCTTCTTGCAGAGGCCTATAAGAAGGGTGAGCAGAAAAGGCCGAAGCTGCCCCTGGCCTTCCCAGGCCCAGTTTGGAAGCCGGCACTGATGGGCTATTGCTGGGCACTCCAGTGACATAGACGTGCCGAGCAGAGGCACAGGTCTGGACCTGTGTAGCATGGGTAGACAGGCAGGTGCTGCCAAAGGACTAGTAAGATTGGGGAGATGGAGAGTGGGCAGGAGCTGGGAAGGAAGTTCAGGAAGTGGGGGCGCATCCACTCAGAGTCCCTCCCCAGCATGTGGATATGGATATTGACAGTATCAGGTACCTCCCAAACCACCAAGCGCCAGGGTCCCCCACCACTCCCATCATCTGGCTTTTCCAGCCTGGCCCCAAAGTTCTGCCACCTCCATATTCTCCTTGGCCCATGCCAGCCAGAAGACCCAGGAGAAATAAACTAGAAAAGAGCTTGAAAATTTAATCAAAAATAGCAACAACAAACTGTGTGTGGATATCAGGAAGCAATTGAGTTGCAGGAACACGATGAGAATCGCTGCCGGCTGAGGCTCCTGAGATCCTAGAAGAGCAGGAGAAGGGGAGGCAGAGAAGGGGCGAGGCCAAGGAGAAGGGGGAGGAGGGCAGGCTGTGGTGGAAAGGTCCCAGACATTCTCCTGGGGAACCCAGGAGATATTTGATTAAGACTGGAGTCCGACATTTCTTCTAAAATGTAAACGAAGGCTTCTTCAGTCTGGGAGATGGGAGGAGGCATGAAAGAAGAAAGAGAGGCGGTGGTGGCGCACGCCTTTAGTCCCAGCACTCGGGAGGCAGAGGCCGGGCGGTGGTGGCGCACGCCTTTAGTCCCAGCACTCGGGAGGCAGAGGCAGGCGGATCTCTGTGAGTTCGAGACCAGCCTGGTCTACAGAGCGAGTTCCAGGACAGGCTCCAAAGCCACAAAGAAACCCTGTCTCGAAAAACCAAAAAAAAAAAAAAAAAAGAAAGAAAGAGTGAACATCATGAAGTGAGACCCTCTCAGGAGGGCAAATTCTTCTGTTCTACGCAGTGTTCTCCAGAGGAAGCTGTTATACCCGTTTCACAGGCAAGAAGACTGAGCTCGGAGAGGTCATTATCTGCCTGAAACTACACATAGTCGAGAACCATTGATTACACACACACACACACACACATCCCCGCCTGGGTTCACATGGGTCTCCTGGAATATACTACCACACTGGGGTCCCTACAAGCTCTTAGTACTGGGACAGGGTCCAAGACCCTGGAGACGGGCAGTGCCGAAGCTACTTCCTGAGTCCAGCAGGCAGGGGCGAGCAACTGAGAGGAGGGAGACAGCAGGCAGGCCCAGAACAGGAGGCATGGGACCAGGACCTCACCTGGAGGTCTCCATGACATCATCAGCCCTGTGAACCCTCCTCAGGGACAGCACCTCCTGAGAAGATAATATCCCATGACTGCCTAGCGGAGGGCTGGAGAGATGGCTCAGCTGCTCAGAACACGGCCCATTCTTCCAGAGGACCCACATTTGATTCCCAGAACCCACATGGCAGCTCGTAACAATCTCTAACTCCAGTTCCAGGGGATCTAATGCCTTAGCATAAGGTACACACACGACAAACAGACACAGATGCAGGCAAAAAAGAAAAAACACCCGTCTACATAAAATAAAAAGTAAAATAATTTTTAAAAGATGACAATGACCTACCAGTAAAGGGGACCGAGTTGTCTCATCCTTCGTGGGACCTCCAGGCCACCAGGACTCCTGAGTCACTCTGCTGCTGTCCTTTGTCACAGCAGACTGGAGTTGACACCTAATTCTACTACGGTCTGTGTAACTGGAGACAACTGAGTCACAGCCGGAGCCTCAGTTTCCCTCTGTGTAAGATGGCTAGGTGCCCTTCTCATCCAGTTATTTTGTCAGAGACAGGGGGTCACCCTAGGGGAAACACCTCCCCTTCACTGAGGGAGATGCTGTGGGAGGGGCTGGGCCCTGAGCAGCATTATCCCTACACCTCTGTGTGGTCACCACAGCACCCACCTTGGCCACTCTTTGTGCTGTTGGAGGCTCCCTGCTAGGGGCAGGTGGATTCTGGAATTCTTGGCCTCTTCCTCTCAGACAAACTTTCTAAGAGAACACAGCCCAGGCAATTCCTCTCATTCTGTTATTTCTTCATGGGAGAGGGTGAGGGCACAGGTGGAGGAAGGAGAACCTGAAGGACAGGCCAGGTTCAGGCTGCACACACCTGTGAAAGGACAGGCCAGGTTCAGGCTGCACACACCTGTGAAAGGACAGGCCAGGTTCAGGCTACATATGCCTGTGGCTCCAGCACTTGGGGTGCTGAAAGGGGAGGTTTCTAGTTTCACACGAGTCTTAGCTAAACAGTAAGATGCTCAGGAAAAAACAGTGGGGGCAGCTAAAGAGATGGATGGTTCAGTGGTTAGGAGCACTTGTTGCACTTGCAGAGAACCTGGGTTTGACTCCCAGCACCCACATAATGGCTCGCAACTATCCATAATTCTAGTTCCTGGTGACAAGCTTGCTGAACCAGACACACATAGAGCACACACACACATGCAGATAAACACCTATACATGTAAATCAAAATAAAATAAAGAAGGCAGGGAATCAAGAACCCAGAGGACATCAAGGGACACTCCCCTTAGTCTCCCTGCCCGCAGTATTTGGCAGCCATCCTGCTTTCTCCAGCCAACTGACCAAGTCAATGACTCTGGAAATGGGGTGACTCTTTCCTGAACGTCTGGCCGTTTGGCACAAAGAAATAGCCAGGTGGCAGGTATGGGTTGAAGTTTAATGAGAGCATCATTGTGTATCCTGGTGAAAGAGTGCCTGGTCTGGCAACCAGAAGAGACTTCTAAACACACAAAGCTTAACCTCCGTCTAAGATGTCAAGAACAAAGCTGGGTGATGGAGGCACACACCTTTAGCCTAGCACTCAGGAGGCAGAGGCAGGTGGATCTCTGAGCTCAAGGCCAGTCTGGTCTGTAGAGCAAGTTCCAGGACAGCCAGGGCTACACAGAGAAACCCTGTCTCAAAAACCACAAAACAAAACAAAACAAAAAAGAACAATGTTCCCTGGAGCCAGCAAAATAGCTCAGTAGGAAAAGCCACCGATTGCACCATCCTGGAGTCCCAAGTTCAAAGCCTGGAACCCACAGGGAGCTGCAAAGAAAGAACAGACTCCTCACAAAGTTGTCCCATGACCTCCACACATGCACAGCAGCGTGTGCATCCTACATACACGTCATGTGAGCACACACACACACAAGAAGAAGGATGAGGAAGGGACCGCAGGAGTCACCGAGAAAGACGTCTGCTTCTCCCCTTTAGCTCCCAACCCCCACATCTATCTATCTGTCATACCTCCTGGAGAACAAGCACCATGTAACAATCATTCATTTGCATGTGGATGTGTCCTAGAGAGCGGCCCTCTGTGCTCACAAAGTGTCACCGAAGCTGTCTCTATCAGGCTGAACCTGGCTCCACAGCTCCCAAGCCCCCTGTGAAAAGCTATTTTTCAAACACTGCATAATTTTCCACTCCAGATGGCAGGGCCTTGTTCCAGAACCCTGGGGATCTGTGTTGCCACTCTCCTATTGGGGCTCGCCACAAATTCATGGTGTCTTTTCCCACCACAGATCCATCTGTCCCCCAAATATGTTGGGCTGCTTGTCCTCAGTCTGGAGCTGTGGCAGAGCCCTCCCCGCTTGGGGCTATCTCCAAGATGCCAGGCCTCCGTGTCACTTGGTAAGGTAGCGTGGAGTGAGCAGCAGTTGGCAGGCTCTGTCTGAGGCCAAGTTTCTTCTGATACATGGGAGGTGGGGTGGATTTGGAACCACTCAGGAGACGTACCTCTGGGCGCAAGAGGAGAGCGTGAGCTAAGCAAGAGGAGAAAGTGAGGAGCAGCAGCGCTCAGCTCCCTCCGCTTCGCGACTGCAGATGCAGGGCGACCAGATGCCACCCTTTACCCGCCATGGTGTGCTGTATCCCCTTGAACCGTGAGCCAAAAATAACCAATCCCTTCCTCTCTTCTTCCCTCCCTCCCTCCTTCTATCACCCCTCCCTCTTTCCTTCCTTTTTCTCTCCCCTCCTTCCCCTCTCCCTTCCTTCCTTCCATAGCCTCTCTCAGGCATTTGTCACAATAACGAGCAACTTATACCTCGCACGTTGCCAAATGCCAAGACTGAGAGCCAGGCTCACACTCCACTGTGACACAGAGTGGCAAAGCCAGCATGCACATGAGACAGATCTGATCACGTACTAGCATGGCACTTTTCCTGCCACCATTTGCGGGTCCCGTTGAGAACCACTTTGGATCATCCATACCAGAAATGGAAAATCGAACTATTTGCCACATCAGGAGGCCAAATGTGTGTCTGCTGTGTTGACAGCCATGCCTGAGGAGCTGTGGGCACTGCAGCCATCATAGCTGTCCATGCCCTGCATCTACGGGCATCCACTCACATCTTCCAGAACACACCTAGGGATCCTTGCAGGCACCAAAGCAGTGAATTGATAACTCAAGGCCTGCCACTCATACATCTTGGGACTTTAGTGGCGATGCTCACTCCTGCCACGCCCCCCAGGATATGACATTGGTTGGTGTTGTGTGACGAACTTTTTCCTAGGGAGGCTTAGCACACAGGTTTATTCACCCCAGAAAGGGAATCCAAAACAGACCAAGTAATGATTGCACCAAAATCCAACTTGGGGAGTCAATAGTTGACCGGGGTTACTAACAGGAGTAGGGATAGGAAGTCACTTTCAGAAACAGGGAAGACTCAAAACAACTGCATCACTGAAAAGCCCCACCCAAGCACAGGTGACAACTCCCAAAAGCTGCTTCCCGGGAGTTCTCCAAACAGCCTGTGGGCAGCCACAGTCTGAGAACCCCCTCTCAGATCTGCTGGTCACTCCCTTCCTCCAGCCACTGTCTGCTGCACCTATAAAGCTGGGGAGGGGCCCTGAGAATCTTCCCAGCTTCCGATTTCCTAGACAAATGACGTTCTGTTTACCTCAGGAGTCTCAGAGGGGATGTTTCAGTTCTGAGGAAAAAGCCGAATGACAGTTGGCTTGGCATTTTGTTTTACGCTGGGTCCAGCTGAGACACCATATCCCACCCGGACTTCCACTCGGGGAGCCAGGGAATAAAAGGTTTGTGAACTCTGTGGAGACGCACATGCTCCAATCTTGAGCAGCTCCCACCTGCTGCTTCTCCAGCTGGAAGCCATGATGCTGTGTACATTAGCACCATCTTGGACCCTGCATCCCACAGTCTCAGGAAGGTCTGCGTATTCTTCCTTCATCAAGGTACAGTGACTCCAGTATTGACTATGGGTCTCTTTGGAAACAAGTAACTGGGGAATAAGTGCCATACAGTCAGCGTTGCAGCAACTTTAGGGATGGGCAGCCTCCTCTTTGAAGAGTGGGTCTGGCAGGCGCTCTAGCTCAGGAAATAACAGTGGCCTTTTCCTGGCGCAGTGTCTGTCTTCAGCCTCTGATTGTCCATTGAATCGCTCTGGCTGTGTAAATTACTGGCTTCTTGCCGGCTCCTCTGTCTTGTCCTGAGAACACCAGGTAACCATTTGCAGAACCCTCTGCAGACTTCTGTCCACCACGCCGGTCTTATTCAGAACGGTAATTTTTCCCACCTGACTCGTGGTTTTAAGTTCTGCCAAGGGGTGTCATTATTTCGGGCTCCACTCTTTCCTGTTGATACCGAGGGAGCCAGTCCAATCACAGCAACTATTATTGCGAGCCTTGGCTTCTTGGAGGTCAGCCACCATGGAGCTTCTGGACCACATTGCCGCACCTCTCACCAGCACACCTGGTGGAGAAATGAATGCACACACACACCAGTCTTCCTGAAGCTCAGGCAGCAGCTGGAGTTCTGACATTTCTCGCTCGCTGAGAATGAGTCCTACCTGGATCTTTCCAAGCTTCCGAGTGTCATCTTAACAGCGGTTGAGCATTCTTCCTGGCGTCCTTGGCAGGATGTGAATTCCTGTATCCTGGGAGGATGCTCACTCATGGTGGAACTCTCCTGCTCCAACTTCACACTGCATCGCTGCTGACCATGGGAGCTTTGTTCTCTGACCCCAGGCACGCTCTTCAGGTCCCTGCCAGTCACTAGTGATCCTGCAGCCTCCAGGGCCACCATCTGTTTTGTGAACTTTTCCCACAGGCTGGGCACCAATGGACAGATCAAAGTAACCACTTCTCCAAAGTTCAGCTTGGAAAACCAATGAGTCTATTGGGCTTACTTATCGAGCATGGATGATGGTTACATGCAGGAGCGTGGGTGACCTCAAAGCGGTCATGTCACTCCGGCATGGATGAAATTTCCACAGTCTATGTGCTAGCCCCTCCAAGATCTCAAGGCTATGAACAGTTCGGGGGAAATTACATACAGCTGGAGGGAGTGGCTGGGCCCTCAGGGGAGGCCCTAGTGAGTGCCCCAGTCTTTTCTAGAAGGGAATGTCAACAGTCCCGACTTGAAGACCTCTTAAGTGTTGTCATGGCAACTCTGATGAAGATGATGATAGCATTCTCCAGCATCATTCTTTGCTTTCTTTAGTTGCAACACAATCCTGTCTTGACCCTGGTCAATGCAGATGTCCATCTCAGGGCAGACTCTTTCTGTTTCCCAAGCCTGAGGCCTCTGTCTGTACCGGCAAGCAGGACTGGCTCCTATAACCAGCAATGGGCCAAGGTTGCAGAGCCAAGGGACTGGTGAGAACACAGTCCAATGCACCCACCAAGAAGTCCCCACCCATGTGCCAATTATCAGTATCCCGTGCTCTCCCACAGCTCTGACCCATGAGCAGCTTCTGGACTTGGGAGTCCACGGTTTCTAATTAAGCTCGGGTCTGGCCCTCAGCCCCTTCTGTCCCAGAGTCCCAGGAGCTGAGAGCCTCTTAACACACACAGTTCAGGAGGCCATGTGGGTTTTACTCTTCACCTTGATGGGAGACTACCCCATCCTAGCCCGTCATGATCCTTCTCCTATGGATAGCAGCCCCCTAGCCATGACTCTGGGACTTTCTAGTATATATAATTCCTCCACACTTGGCAAAGGCTTGCCCATGCCTGCCAGTGCATCTGCTCCCATCACCTCTAAACCTGTTCAGCCCAGTTGTACTTTTAGTCCACACACTGATACAGAGTGGTAGGATTTCCATATTATCTCTACCATCAGAGACAGGCTTCTTGTTGCCAGGAAACCCACAGGTCATGTGCTACAAAAATCTCATCTCAACCAGGTAGTGGAGATGCATGCCTTTAATCTAAGCACTCAGGAGGCAGAGGCAGGCAGATCTCTGAATCCAAGGCCAGTTTAATCTACAAAATGAGTTCCAGTACAGCCAGGGCTACACAGAGAAACTCTGTCTCAAAATAGAAAAAAAAAATAAACCTCATCTCAAATTGCCTCTCCCAGATTTCTTCCAGTCCTTTCTCCCATCAGAGCTCAGAGGCTGGGGGCTCTGAGAAAGGAACTGAATTAGACATTGGGAACTTGACTTGGCCTGGGCGGTTATAGAAGCTGCAACTAGAAACACATGGAAGCCCTGGGTTCAGCTGACTCCTTGGGGCTGCCTCAAATTAAAGATCCTTGATTCTCACCAGATGGTAGTGGCACGCGCCTTTAATTCCAGCACTTGGGAGGCAGAGGCAGGCGGATCTCTGTGAGTTCAAGGCCAGCCTGGTCTACAAGAGCTAGTTCCAGGACAGGTTGCAAAACTACAGAGAAACCCTGTCTCGAAAAATCAAAAAAAAAAAAAAAAAAACTTCTTGATTCTCAAAAGAATTGAAATTTAGGTTGTGGGAATTGGGGGGTTAGGAAGGACACACCTATGGCCAAGATTCTCCAAGGCTGATTAATTGGTCAGAGCTGTGAGTGTCAGGGAGTAGAATACTGCTAGCCAGAGTCTAATTATCTTGGTCAACATTAGCCTTCTTTTACACTTATTTGCTCTGTGCTTGCGTGCATGCGTGCGTGTGTGCGTACGTGTGTGTGTGTGTGTGTGTGTGTGTGTGTGTGTGTAAGCATTGGTTCTTCCCTTCTCCCACGTGAGTCCCAAGAATGGATCTCAGATCATCAGATTTGGTAGCAAGTGCCTTTATCTGCTCACCAGCCCAACTTAGCCTTCGCCATTCATCATCCACCTCTTTATTCCGCCTAGCATCCACCCTTTACATAAAACCCATGATATAAAACCTTTTGGGGAATATATAGACAGGCTTGTAGCTTCCACCAGCCCGGAGGTAGTTGGGCGACTTCCCCACTTTGCTGTTACCCACCTACCAGACATGGTTTTGTTTTATTTTAAGTGTATGGTTGCTTTGCCCCTGTGTGTATCTACACACCGCTTGAGGGCCTGGTGCCTGTGGAGGCCAGAAAAGAACATCAGATCTCCTAGACATAGAGTTACAGAGGGTTGTGGTCCTCCAAGAGGATGCTGGGAATTGAACCCCAGGCCTCTGAAAGAGCAGCCAGTGCTCTTAAGCACCAAGCCATCTCACCAGCCAGCCCCTGATGTACTTTTTTAAAAAGCTTGAGTTACGACTTTCTTCTTAACCGATGTGTTTTTTAGTACCCTGATTTATGACTTTCTCTGTACAGTTACTATAAAAATTTCACGCAACTGTTGCCACACGGGAACATGGTAGTCAGGGCTGCCTGGCTCTGCTTCTGGCCGTGATCATTCATGTTGAGCTCCAGAAGAAAGTATTCCAATACTTTTGAGGTAGGAACTATGGATTTTCTTTTTTCCTTTTTTTTTTTCCTTTTCTTTTTGTTTTGTTTTGCTTTTTTGAGACAGGGTTTTCTCTGTGTAACAGCCCTGACTGTCCTGGAACTAGCTCTTATAAACCAGGCTGGCCTCGAACTCACAGAGGTCCATCTGCCTCTGCCTTCCCAGTGCTGAGATTAAAGGCATGTGCCACCACCTCCCAGCAGGAACTATGGCTTTTCAAGGAAGGCACTTGTACTAATAAGAAACTGAGCTCAAAGAGGAAGTCACATGTCCAAATCCACACAGCTTTAAGTGACTGAACTGGCTTTCCCTCATCCCAGGTCCCTCATGCTGTGACGGTCCAGGCCTGGAAGGTTGGTGGTCAATGTGAACTAGCCAGCAGAAAACAGGAAGCAAGCAAGACAAGGGGTTCACAGCAGTGGACGCTCATAAATCAGGTCATGGTTTAGTAGTCATCCCTTCCAGTCACTTTCCATTGGGAAAATCCAATCATGTGGCCCAGCTCTGATTGCCAGGGAGGCTGGGAAATGTAGTCTAACTATGTGTCTACAGCCGTGGGAAGCAAATGTAGTCCAGTTTGGGCAGCAGTGCCAGACAGTGACAGCCTAGAACTACCTGCCTTTTTATTGTTTGTTCTTGGGCTGGGAGTAGAGTGATGGCCACGGGTGCAGAATGGTTGCTAATAAAGATGGGGAGATACAGGGATAGCCTAGACTGACCTTAAACTCATTATACAGTCAAGGGCACGTGACTTCAAACTACTGATCTGCTGGCCTCCACCTCCCAAGTGTCAGGATGACAGACATATACGACAAACCCAGTCTTGGCAGCGGAAGACAATAAGCTGGACAGTGCTGAGAGATTGGCCACCAGCCCTGCCCACAAAGAAATGGCACCCCAGAAGAAGTCAGGTCTAAATACCAGATAAGCAAGTGTATACTCTTACCCAGGAGGAATGAAAAGCGAGACCAGAGACAGGTCCCTGGAGTCAGCAAGTCCCTGACCAGTCTGGGAAAGGTGCCTGTGAACCCTTGTTGATATCAGCCTGCTCGCTTCCACAGGGTCTCGTGTGAGGCGGGGAGATGGACCCTACCTCACCTGACTGCACATTCGGGTGGGAACAGGGAAACTGAAAGTCTCTTGGGGTCTAGAGTTGGGATAAAGATGGCCACTGCCATCACAGTGAACAAACACGATGCAGTTTGTTAGGGATATTCTCTAAGGGTTTGCTTTTAGAGTGTTGGTGTTTTTCCATTTGTTCGAAACAGGTAGCCCAGGCTAGCTTCAAATTCTCTCTGTCCTCTTAAAGAGGACCTGCCTCCACTCCGCAGCGCTGGGATTGCAGGCAGCCACCACCAAGTCTTGTGGTGCTCTTCATTTAATAAACCCTCACAATTGCAAACGGTATTATTTTAAAAGAACGCAGGTGTAAGTTTATGTGCCCTCCTGGAGGATGAAAACTCTGCCTCCTTCCAGGCTGGGCTCCAGAATTCAGAGAAGGGTAACAAGGGGGAGCTTCCCACTGCACGAGCCTGGCTTAGGGGTTACACGAGGAGGTAAGTAAAGGCACCTGCCAGGTGGTTGTGGTTTGGAAAATGTAACTCTTCTTCCTGCTCCCTAAAATCCCCAGTTCTCACCAACACATCCACCCACACCACACATCATCAGAACCTTGCAGTTCCGGGGCTTCCAATGGTCAGGAGGTTCTCCCCAACCCATACTTCCTACAGAGAAATGACCAAAGGCTCTGGGTGGAGATTCCCAAGAACCCCGAAGCCAGAGTCTGGCTATCAATCTGCCATCCCAGGGGTGAGGTAAGATGCTTGCCATCCCCAGTTCTTCTGGCTCAGCCCCTGAGGACAGCAGCTGAAGACGATGGCCTGTTACCAGCAGCCTCAGAAACAGCTTGGTTAGGAGTTTACTTTCTAACAAAATACAGGGAACTCATCCAGGTCGACTGGGTGAGAACTGAAGAGGTCTGCATCTACGGCAGTGCCCACTACCCCAGCAGGCAAGGGGAGCACAGGGGAGCTGGTTAGACCTGAGCTCTGGCCCTAGAAGCTGTGTGACCTGGAGCAGGCAACTAACTCTCTAGGCTCAGCTCTCCCACTATAAAATGAGAACGAAAAGAACTCAGCTGACCCCAAAGAGTCAGAAAGGACCGAATGGGATCATTCACAGATATGCTGGGCACAGCAGCTGATTCAGCTGGACCTTCTACGCCATCAGTGGGAGCAACTGACAGCAGGTAGGGGACAGTGGCAGAGCTGTCTGGGATCCGGCCAATTCCCTCCCTCCTGCACTCCATGCTCACTGATGGGTTTCTATAATAAACAGAAAAAGGCCAGGTCCTTCTCAAGTGAGGTCACCGGCCAAACTGTGCACTATCTGGCCCTGGCCTCTAACCACAATAAACCTCATACGCCTGGCACCTGGGGGCAGGTTGCCGCCCCTCCCGGGAGATATGTGTATCTCATGCTGGGCACTCCATCCCTTTCCCCAGGCTTTCTTCTTGCCCCAGAGAAAGGCTTTCCCACCTCCACCATACTCCCAATCCTGCTTCCTTTGCTGGCTCTTCTTCCTTCATCAGGCATCCTGGACCGAGGCTCGTCCCCTCAGCCTTCCTGTTTCATCCTTTAGTGACACTGGCCGTCTGCCAAGCTTTTTAAGCCTAGCGAAATCAAAAGAAACCTACATTTTAAAGGTGTAATGGAAAAAAAAATAGTTCCAAAGAGCAGACATGACTGAACCAAAGGCACACAGCAAGTTGATGGGGAGACATCATTACCTAGAAGCTCCACTGCCTAGGACGTGACGTAAAGGCGCGGAGGACAGCGCCAGCAGGGGCAAGGGCACTTGCTGCCAAGCCTGATGACCTGAGTTTGATCCCTGGAACCTACACAGTGGAAGAGGAGCACCAACATTGTCCTCTGACCTCCACACATGCATGTGACAATACACACACACAGATTAAAAATAAAACATCCTTTTAAAAATATATATAATCTTTGCCCTTATGAAGAATAAAATCTAGCAAGTGAGTCGGAAGTAGACTCTCATAAATGGCAGTGATGGATAACTGCTAAGAAAGACCAAGACAGGCGTGTCATGAGACAGGGGGACTGGGAAAGCTGTTTGCGTATGAAATGTGTGCTAAGTGAACAAGTCAACAGTGGATTCATTACATTGCCGGATCAAAGGATGCTAGAGAACTGTATTGGTTACTTTTCTATAGCTGAAAAGCAGTTTATGGAAGAAGGGGTGTACTTGGGCTTACAGGTCATAGGGTCAGAATCCATGATGGCAGTGTGGAGGCAGCGGGTGGGACACCTGGCAGCTACGCGTCTGGAAGGGCAAGCACGAAGCAGAGAGAGTGCCCTGGGTATAGTGCGTGACACATGGCTCTAAAACCTCAAAACTTTCCCCCGGTGATGTAATTCCTCTAGCAAGACCACGCCTCCTAAACTTCCCCAACAGCGCCACCCACTGGGTGCTCCAGCATCCCTGCCCACAGGGGGCATTCTCATCCAAACTGCTACAAGAGCCATGATCATACTTAACCCTGTTGTAAGGATGGACACCTGGAGTCGGGCTACTGAGGGTTCACATTTTAGATTGTTGCACCTGCTGTCGGGGTGAGCTTGGGCAAGTCAGACTCTCTGTGCCCAACCTTACCCATGAGTTAACGTGGAATAGCAATGGTGTTTCAGCTCCCGGTTCTCAGACAGTTCTTGATCATAGCAATCAATCCCACGACCCCACTGGCTTATCATCCTGAAGCCCCTTCTCTTTTTGTGGGTTCAAAGGCAGCTGAGCTTCTACTGCAGTTGGCCAGGCCAAGCCCACCTTGGCTCCAGGTGACAAGTCACATTTAGGCCAATTCCCGTGTGTTTCTTTATTCTCCACAGGCCAGTGGCTTCCATAACATGTCTGTTTCTTGGACAATCACAAGAGCGAAGAACACAGGCTGAAAAACACCAAGTACACAAATCTTTACAATTACATACCTGGAGTTAGCTCACTTGCCAGGAAAACCTGGAACTGCCCGGGTGATGTGTGAGTTTGCCAAAACTGAGAGCCTAGAACCACAAAAATATTTATTTCTTTCTTTAAAACAAAATTTTAGTTTTGTTTTGCTTTTTTTGTTTCATTGTTTTGGGGGCTTTTTTTTTCTTTTGGGTTTTCTGCTTTTTTGTTATGTTTTGTTTTGTTTTGTTTTGAGACAGAGTTTCTTTGTGTAAGAGCCCTGGCTGTCCTGGAACTCGCTCTGTAGACCAAGCTGATCTCGAAGCCACAGAGATTCACCTGCCTTTACCTCCCAAGTGCTGGGGTTAAAGGCAAAACTAAATGATTTTTTATTTCTCTCTGTGCGTCTGCCTATGTGAGTGAGTGCAAGCCACATGTGTGCAGGCACCTATGAAGGCCAGAGGAGAGCATCAGCTCCCTTGGAGCTGGAGTTACAGGTGTTTGTGAGCCTCTGAAGGCAATGCTGGGAACTGAGCTTGGCTTCTCTGAAAAAGCAGCAACTGTCCTTAACTGATAATCCATCCCTCTAGCCCTGAGCCTTGTTTTCTCACCGCTTTGTGGTTTATAAGTTTAAGATCAAGGTACGCATGGGGTTGGTTTCTAGCAGGGTCTCTCTCCATATCTTGCAGAGAGCCCCTTTCTTCCTGTGTCCTTGCATGGCGGTTTCTCTGTGTGTCTATGCCCTGGTAGCTCTTCCTCATCTTATAAGTGTTCAGCTGGAACAGTTCATGCCAGTTGAGAAATCCCCGTTCCTGACTCCCCAAACCCTGTCCTCTGAGAAAAACCACCAAAAGCCCAGTTCCAAGGTTGTTGTAGCCTAAGACCCCACCCAAAAGCTTACCATAGCACTAACCCACCTTGGGCACGTCATCACCCTGTGCTCCTACAGGGTATTTAAACCACTCCCTTTAAAACGGCCATGTGATTTCTCTCCAGCTCCCTTTCTTGAGAGGCACCCGGGAGTGCATTGCTCAGATTAACCGGGTCCTTTACTTGTTAATTCGGCTCCATTTGACATACTGAGAAGCCTACCACTGGGGATACAAAAACCTATCAATAAGCATGCCAGTTCACCGAAGGAGAGTCAGCCATCAACTGTCTCCTAAAGTCTATGTAATAAAGGCTTGGAGCTCATGGTGGGGCTACTGGAAGGTGATGGGACTTTTAACAAGTGGAGCATGAAGCTGGGCATGGTGGCACACATACTGGGGAGGCAGAGACAGGCAGATATCTGTGAGTTCAAGGCCAGTCTGGTCTATAGAGCAAGTTCCAGGACAGCAAGTTCCAGGGCTACACAGAGAAAACCACACAAAGAAGAGGAGGAGGCAAATGGTGGGAGATCTTTAGGTCATACACTTGTATTGGATGATTTTCTCCTTTCTGTGACCAAATTCCTGACAAAGTCAACTTAAAGGAGGACGGGCTTATTTTGGTTTCCAGTTGGAGGGGCTATAGCTGAGGGTCTGTACCCTGTCACTGGTATTTTAAATAAATGCTAATTGGCCAGTAGCCAGGCAGGAAGTATAGGCAGGGCGACCAGGCAGAAAGTAGAGGTGGGGCAACAAGAATTCTGGGATGAGGAAAGAATCAGTCTGCAGTCATTACCCAGACACAGAGGAAGCAAGATGTTACTGCCTCGCTGGAAAAGGTACCTAGCCACATGGCTAACACAGACAAGAATTATGGGCTAATATAAGTTATAAGAGTTAATAAGAAACCTAATCTACTAGGCCAATCAGTTTATAATTAATGTGTTTCATTGGGGCTAAAAAGCTGTGGGACCGGGTGGGACAGAAACTTCAGTCAACAGCACCCCAAGGCCCACCCTCTGAGACCCCCTTCCTCCACCCCTCCAAGGCTCCCTTCCTCCACCAGGTCTCCACCTTCTATCAGTTTTGTTTTTGCTGGTGGTAGTGGTGATGATGATTGGCTGGTTTTTGATTGTTTGTGGGGTTGGGAGTGGGCTTGGTTGTTTAGGGGTTTGTTTTTCTTATTTGCTTTCAGACAAGATCTCACTATGCAGCCCTGGCTGACCTGGAGCTCCATATATAGACCAGGCTGGCCTTGAAAGCATAGAGATCCATCTGCTTCTGCCTCCAGAATGCTGGGATTAAAGGCTGTCATGCCTAGCTTGCTCCTCAAAGTTTCACAATCTTCCAAAATGGCACTACCAGCTGGGAAGCACGTGTTCTGAACACAAGTGCCTTTATGTGTGTGTTGCGGGGGTGGGGTAAGTATTTGAACACAAGTGCCTCTATGTGTGTGTTGGGGGGTGGGGTAAGTATTCAAACACAAGTGCGTGTGTGTGTGTGTGTGTGTGTGTGTGTCTGGGGCAAGTGTTCTGAACACGAGTGTCTGGGGGGGGGCAAGTGTTTGAACATGAGTGTCTGTGTGTTGGGGGAAAGTGTTCGAACACAAGTGTCTGTGTGTTGGGGGGCAAGTGTTTGAACATGAGTACCTGGGGGGTTATTTTACTTTCACACCATGACAGCTCTTGAGAGAGATAATGGGGCTTGACTTCTTCCTCTTTTCTTTGCCACTACATAATGGGTATGGCTCTGCCTTATAACCTATATACATCATGAAGCTTTTCCTCTCCCAGGCCCAAGCACTACAGAACCAATCAAGCATGATCAGATGTCTCCCAAACCGTGAGCCAGAAAACTCAAACTAGGCTAATTATCCCCGGCATCCATTACGATACCACAACGCTAACAAGCGCTGTACCGTAATGACCTCACTCAACTGGAATTATTCCCCCTTGAAGCCGTCTCCAGATATAGCCACATTGGACATCAGGGCTTCAGCATACAGGGTCTGGGGAGCCAACCTTTCTGCCTGCAACAGATGGGGAAAACATACTCCCCTCACCCCCGTACTTGAGATCTCTGCCAAGTCACACGGCAGAGGGTACCGGGACACAGTTCTATCCCTGGGAGAGAAGAAGCGGCAGGGGTCATTCAGCCTGCCAGAGCTATTAAAAGGGATCGGCATTTTCATCATGTAAAATGATTAAGACAGTGTTTGGATTAAGCGAACACTCACCAAGTTTGGTTCCTTGTTGTGTGGTTCAATGGGCACACACCATCTGTGTGATGGTGTCACAGGTCTCAGTACAGGTGAGACTTACCAAGGGAGTATATGGCATACACTGTACCTCAGTGAAGCTGCTCTATAAATAGATAGGCGGCCCCAAATGAAGTATGGCATCCTGGATTGGATCTCTAACAGAAAAGAAATGAGGGACTCAGTTGCCAAAGTGCTTCCTATGCCAGTATGAGGATCTGAGTTCCGATCTCCAGCTTCCCAGTTAAAGCTGGGTGTGGCACAGATGTCTGTAAGCTCAATACTGGTAGGAAAGATGGAGATCCATAGACCTTGGAACTCATTGGCTCATCAGTCTAGCTAACCAATGAACTTGAGGTCCACTGGGAGACCTGTCTCAAATCAGAAAGTGAAGCTGGACATGGTAGTGCGCACCTTTCATCCCAACACTTGGGAGGCAGAGGCAGCGGATGTCTGTGAGCTTCAGGACAGCCAGGGCTATGTTGTAAGATGCTGTTTCAAAATAAATAATAAAGTATAGAGTGGCTGGAGGCGACCCCTAACCTTGACCCCCAGCTTCCACGTGCATGCTCACACACATACAGTTACACAAAGACAGAGACAGAAACAGAGACTGAGACAAAGGTGGAAGGAGACCTGGGTGGGAAGCTAATGAAATCTGAGCAACTTTTGTAGTTTAGTTAGTGGTTCAGTACCAGGGTCTATGTCTTGGTTCGAACAAATGTGTTCTGGTTATCCAGGAGCTACCACGGAAGGATGGAGGGTGAAGTCTATGCTATCTTTGTAACTTTAGTAAGAATCTATAACTACTCCAGCAAAACAAATAAACAAAAGAGAATCAATACCCGTCCCCATAGCTCCCTCTGCCTATCACAGAGAGAAGGGACTCCCGGAGTTGGCTCTCTTGCCTTCAGTTCCTCTAAGGGTTCCTGGGCTGCCTCTGAAGATCACATCTCAGATCCAAAGTAGTGTACGGCTGATATAATTCTAGTTAAATGAGAGATTGGACTGAAATGAAAACAAGACACCTGGACTTCAGCAGGCTGTGGTCTGCTCCCTGTGCCACGGGTAGCCTGAGGCTGACCACTGGCCCCTACTCCACATGGTTGCCGAGAGCACTTGAGATGCCTGGTCCGGGTTGAGATAGGCTTTGAATTTTTTTTTAAAAAAAAAATATTTAAGTACAAAAACCTGTATGTAAAAATCTCTCATTGATATTGACAGCTTCTTGTTTTTTACTCTGGTCACACACTGAAATCTTACCAGCTTGAATCCATCAGATTAACTATATTGTTGAAATTAATTTTACCTGGTTTGGGTGGTTTTTTTTTTCCTTTTCTGTTTTAAATGCAACTGCTAGGACACCCCTAATTTTATATGCATCTTTCATTTCTCAGCAGCCCACAGTGCTGGCCTAGAGGGAGGGAGGGTTATAATGGCCCGTGGAGCCTCCTACCGTGAAGCCTACGAGTAGGATGGACACACTCAAGCTTAAAGTGGGGAAACGAGCTCAGGAAGCCAGTGTGTCAACAGACCCAAATCTGTGAAGTTCACCGAAAAGAGGGATTTACCCAAGCCGCTTCATGCCAACCTACCCTTTCTACCTGTCAAGCAGGTCGGGCTACCTAAATGAGGGCAGAATCCAGTCACAAAGTATCCTGAAAAGATCATAGGATCCTAAGCCACTAGAATCCTGGAATGGAAGCTGCCCTGCTGGGATCACCTTATTGTGGGACACAGCCTCCACCTGTATCCACTCCTGAGCAGCAGATGCCAGGCACTGGGGTTTTCCACTAAGACCTTGTACCCTCTGTCTGGAGACCCTCAGGTGGGAAGCGGTAATCACCTCAGAGCCACTCTCCCCAGCAGGGCTCCCAGCAACCACTAGGCAAGAGGAAGAGGATCATGCAAGTTTGAGGCCAGCCTGGTCTACAGAGCAAATTTGAGGCCAGCCTGGTCTATAATGCAAGTTTGAGCCAGACAAGGCTCCCTAGCAAGCCAGAACCTGTCACAAAAGACAACAGGGCATGGGAAGAGGACTCAGCAATTAAAGCATTTGTTACATAAGCAAGAGGTCCATAGTTCAGAGCCCCAGACCAATATAAATGTCATTTGAATCTGTGTGCGGTGTCTAATTCCAGCCTAGGACAGGGAAGACAAGAGATCTTTGGAGCAAGCTGGCTCCTGAGAGACCCTGCCTCAAAGAACAAAGTGCGAGAGATGTCAAGGAAGATTCCCCACATCAACCTTAGCCCTCCTCTCTCACACAGATACATATGGGTCCACGCATACATGAGCATGCACACACACACACACACAAACATGAGCATGCACACAGAAAGTAAAAAGACAAAAACTGAGATGGCTCAGTGGGTAAAGGTGTTTGCCAAGCAAGCCTGACAACCAGAGTTCAATTCTGTCAACTCATATAGCAGTGGAGAGAGAGAAGCAACTCTACAAAGTTGTCCTCTGAGTTCCACGTGCATGCTGTCGCACATATGTACACACACACACACATATACAAAGGGAGAGGAAAGGAAGGGAGGGGGGAAGGAAGGAGGGAGAAAAATAAAAATATATAAAAGACAACAAAAAAAATTACTGAAATAGATTGTTGATGGAATTTTCTGTCCTGCCCAGTCCTGCAGCCATTCAGTCCCAACAGAACACACAGAGGATTATATTAATTATAAACTGGTTGGCCTATTAGCTCAGACTAATTATTAACCAGATCTTACAACTTAAATTAATTCATAATTCTTATCTATGTTTAACCACGTTTCTTGGTACCTTACTCAGTGAGGCATTCTCATCTTGCTTCCTCTGCATCTGGCTGGTGACTGTAGACTGAGCCTTTTCTCTTCCCAGAATTCTCTTAGTCTGGTCACCCCACCTATAATTCCTGCCTGGCTACTGACCAATCAGAGTTTTATTAAACCAATACAAGTGACAAATCTTTACAGTGTACAAGAGCATTCTCCCATAGCAATAGATTCTCCTTTCCCATTCAAAGGCTCAAGAGGAAGAGAGACTGGTCCCAGGGAAGAGTTTTGATTGGTCTCTCTTGGTTCAAGTGCCATTTCCTGGGCCAATCACTGTGACTGTTTGGGTCATCTAGTCACAGGAAGGCATTTGGAAAAGAGTGTGCTCCACAAGGGAGAGGGGCATTATGGGGAGAAGCAGGAAGCCAAGCCAAAGCTGGAGACCCCCTGCACCCTCCACCCTCCTAGGAACCCCTCGGCCCTTCAACCCCAACTCCAGCTTGGGTTGCACTTTGAGAGGCCATCTGGCAGACCCAAGGGTGAATCCCAGAGTGATGTCCTGTGAAATTTCGGGATGTCCTCCTTGCCCCTGCCCCACCTCAGCAAGCTACAGCAGTCAGCGTGACTCCTGCCACCTCACCAGAATGACCTGGTCTCCCCTCAGACATGTTTCCTCAACTGCTCTACAAGCTGGGCTCTGGAGACACATAAAAAGGCAGGGACCCCGTCCTTGGGAGGCCACCTGCGGGAAGAGAACAGGGACCCGAGGAAGGGACCTCACTCCTCGAGGACTTCTACCCAGCACCCCCAGAGCAGGTGCCTCTCCAGGCCCTGCAGATCAGAAAGTGAGGGGATTGCGCCAGGGCTACCCTCGGCCAAGGAGAAAGGTACCGGGTAGACACACACTCGCACTTCCTGTCAGGAGAATATGCCCAGAAGGTCATTGCACGGAAAGATCCCTTAGAATCAGCTCCTGCTGTCTCAGCCACTTCAGTGACAGCCATTATGGCATGTCCTCTTCTTGACTGTCCGTCCCCACTCCGATTCTTCCCACTAACACACCTGCCCTGGAGCCCTTTCAATCCACATCACAGACTCTCCTTCCGGCGAGAGTGTCCTGTCCTGGGGAGGAGAGAACAAACACTCAGTCCCACGGCCACCCTCACCAGTCTGAAGAGTCGGTTCACACCGCCACCCTCACCAGTCTGAAGAGTTGGTTCACACCGCCACCCTCACCAGTCTGAAGAGTCAGTTCACACCGCCACCCTCACCAGTCTGAAGAGTTGGTTCACACTGCCACCCTCACCAGTCTGAAGAGTCGGTTCACACCGCCACCCTCACCAGTCTGAAGAGTCGGTTCACACCACTACCCTTACCAGTCTGAAGAGTTGGTTCACACCGCCACCCTCACCAGTCTGAAGAGTCGGTTCACACGGCCACCCTCACCAGTCTGAAGAGTTAGTTCACACCGCCACCCTCACCAGTCTGAAGAGTCGGTTCACATCGCTACCCTCACCAGTCTGAAGAGTCGGTTCACACCACTACCCTCACCAGTCTGAAGAGTTGGTTCACACCGCCACCCTCACCAGTCTGAAGAGTTAGTTCACACCGCCACCCTCACCAGTCTGAAGAGTCAGTTCACACGGCCACCCTCACCAGTCTGAAGAGTCGGTTCCCCCAGACTTTGGCAGACCTTGACTCAGACCAACCGGGGATTCCCAGTTTCACGCTGAAAAGAGGTTCGGGACTAGGGTATGAGTCCATTATGAGCTGAAACAGTAAAAAGCCAGTGTGGGAGCTGTCTTTTCCACAGCATCTCCGAATTTTACCCTGAATCTGGGTCTGGGTTTAAAGTCTCTGACTTAATTACGGTTTCTACTGCTACAACAAAGCACCATGACCAAAAAGCAACGTGGGGAAGAAAGGGTTTATTTGGCTTGCACTTCCAGATCATAGTCCACCATTGGAGGAAGTCAGAACCAGAGCTCAAGCAGGCAGGAGCTGATGCAGAGGCAATGGATTCGCTGTGCTGGGCAGAGCATTGTCCCCTCTAGATCATGCTGACCATGTGATAACTTGGTTAACCAGGTCAGGTTGACCTCCTAGCCAGTGTAAGCCTGTTCTTCTGAGCTGCCCATTTATCTTCTGCTACCTGTTCCCCCTGGTCCTCCCTCTCATGGTATCAGGGAAGAATCCTGGCTGGGTCTGTGGAAGCCCAGACTCCTTTCCCCAACCTGACGTGCGAGCCACACGCCGGCCGACTGCTGCGGTTTCTGCACTGCCTACGTGACACGGGAAGACGGAGGCACATAGAGCTGACTGGCCCTCTTACAGCTGAACACACTCACAGAAAGCACCTGATTCCTGCCCCAAGGTCACGTGTCTCACAAGAGCATTAGTGCTCACAGCAAACAAGACTGGACACCAAGTGAGAGTGACATCATCGAGGTCTGTTACAGAGCTCCAGGAGCCACTGAGTGTCCCATAGAGCCACACAGGGACTGTCACTCTGACTACCCTGTGACCTGTCCCACTCACCCTCACCTCCAGAGGACGGCTCTGTGGGGTGGGTTCTCTTCTTCCACCTTTACAGGGGTTTCAGGAATTGAACTCAGATCTCGGAGCTTACGCGTCTTGTGACTTGCACCCTGATATAAGCCATGCCACCTGCCCCAAAGCTTCCTAGAAACCCTCACTACAGTCCTAGGTCTGAGCTTGAACAAAATGTTTAGATTAAAATAGAAAAGAATCCAGACCCTTCTCAGATTGCTAAGCAGCCAGCAACTGGAGGACTCCAGGGACAAACATCCCCAAATAAGGAACAGGGGTGCAACAGCCTCCCTTGGTTGTTACTGACACAAAGGGTCCAACTAACACACTGATAACATAGGAGCTGTGTGGTGTCCGTACCCGCTCTCCTGCCTTGTCCCCATAAGCTGATGCCCAGTGAGCGTCCCTCTGTTCTTTTGCTCCCCCAAACACTCTTTACATTGCAGTCTTGGGGCTTCCCATCCAGCCCCTCCTCCCCTTCACAGGCTCTCAGGTTTCCAGAATACCCACAGCAGGGAGCAGCAGCCAGGGCAGCCAGGTGCCATGAACACCTTACTGCACCTTCCCCAAGTCTCATCCCGGGGCTGAAAGCCCTCTGTCACCCAGCCTGTCATAAGATGGCTCCTTCCCAGTCCTCAGTGCCCACCTGAGGCACTGCCTCCTCCTTGAAGTCTTCCTGGCCTCCCTTTTCATCAAAGCTAATCCTGATCAAGTTAGCTTGATCTTGCCTTGTTCCAGTACTGTGTAAACAACTTGCTTCAGGCATCTCACGGGGGTTGTGTGTGTGTGTGTGTGTGTATGTGTGTGTGTGTAGTGTAGTATATGTGTATGGTGTACATGCGTGTGTGTGTGGTATGTTTTCAGTGTGCATGCATGGTGTGTATGTGTGCTATATGTATGTGTGGTGTGTATAGCATGTGTACATGTGGTGAGTGTGTATTGTCAGGGTGTGGAGTGTGTGGGTATATGTGTATATGTATATATGTTAGCTATTGGATACCTATTCATTCAGTCCTTTCCAATACACTGCACAGGTACAAACTCCCTACCCATCTGTTTGCAATTTCCTGACAAACCTGACGTCCTGTCCAATGGCCAAATCATGCCCCACAGCATGTGTTCTGGTGTGGGGTTCATACGCTCCAAGCTCTGTGCTTGCAGGTAATTGAGCCTGCTCATGGCAACGGACCAAATCATTTCAAAGACAGGGTGGATGCAGAAGAAATGAAGGCTGGACTTGGGGGACCCCTGCCTCTCCCCACCAATCTGAAATGAAGATCTTAGAAGACCGCTGATGCTTGCAGCTCACTCACTGATGCCAGAGCAGCTACACTGCCCTCAACTATGGGTCAGGAAATCAGCAGCTGGCAAAACTGGCCAGCACGCTGCGGGGGTTGCCTGGACAGGAAGCATTTGGAAAGCTGAGAAGGTGAGGCCACTCGGCCGTGGTTCAGAGCACCCACAAGTTCCTCCCCTTTCTTGACCCTTCTCTGCAGGGAGAAGCAGCTACCCCCTCTTTGGGCATTCCCCTGTCTCAGGCCACAGACTCTATTCCCACTTCTCTTAACACCTTTTCATATTTGACCACATGTCCTGCCTCCATAGCTCACAAGCAGGACCTGTGTCCCAATCCCTTGTTTACCCAGTGTTTGGCAATCAGAGTATGGTGATCTGTAAATTGATCTGTGTCTGAGTGAGGTGAGAGATGGTCCAGTTACTGTTGTCAAGCGGTAAGGAGCGCCCATCTGACCCCTTCTTGTATATTTATCCAGCATCCCTTAGCTAAGTCAACATTGCTGAGTTTATGATGAAGGAGGAGGAAGGAGGAGGAGGCAAGCATGTTAGGGTGGCTCATATCTGTAATTGCAATATTCAGATAACCAAGGCAGGAAGACTACTAAGGCTTAAGGTCAGCCTGTGCTACATGAGACCCTGTTTCAGAAGAAAGATCTGGGGAGATGGCTCAGGAGGAAAGAGCACTTGCACAAGGACCTGAGTTCAAGTCCCCCAGCACCCACATAAGAAGTCAGGCATGGTTGTATGTGCCTGTAACCCCAGCACTGTGGAGTGGAGACTCGAGGATTCCAGGAGCTTCTTGGCCAGTGGCTGAGAGAAAAGGACCGTGGAAGGCCCTGTCTCAAGTCACTAAGGTAGGAAACAGTGGAGGCGACTCATGGTGTCCAGCTCTGGCCTCCACAGGGTGTGCCCATGCAAATGCACTAACATGTACACACATCACATGCAAACACAGGAAAGGGAAAGAAAAAATAAAAAGGGGAGACGACAAAGTAGAAGAAGGGGGAGAAGGCACAGAGTGCCCAGTGTCCCTGCATTCTCAACTCCTAAATACTCTGCTTGCTGTCTCCAGAGGGTAAGCCATCCTCTGCTCCTTGGTTTACTCATCCTTAAAATGGGAATGGACCAGGAGAGGCAGTTTAAGAGTTGAGCGTATTTACTGCTCAACCATGAAGACCAGAATTTAGATCCAGCCCTCACGTAACAAGACAGGTATTGTACATACATCAATAACCCTAGCTCCAAGCGGAGCAGACAGGATTACTGGGACCTACTGGCTTCTAGCCTAGCCAAGAAAACACAAACTCCAAGTGTAGGGAGAGAACCTGTCTCAAAGGATAGGGGGAGAGTGACAGGGTCATCCGGTGCCCTCTTCTGGCCTCCACAAGCACAGAGGTATGTGTGTATCACACAGATACATATGCACACAAAAAATGTGGGTAACATCTCCACATGTGAGGATGCAGGGATCCCTCCCCAAGGGGTCCCATCTATGTCTAAAGAGGCCTGACCCTGCTTAACTTCCAGTATCAAATAACATCAATCAAAGGCAGGGTTGTACAACTGTAGGCTACCTTCCGTTCTCTAGGCTTTGGGAACCTGTGTATCCATGGGTCTGCTTCCCTGGCTGCTCCCTTCCCCAGTGGTTTCCTCTGCTCATCCCCCAAGTGCCCACTCTTCTTCAGGATGAAGACTGTCTCTCACGCTTTCCCCAGGAAACATCAGTTATTAAATAAAAATCTCAGCGTTGGGCATGTGGTAGTTCCCTACAGGTTATTACTCAGGGAGACCCCAGAGACCACCAAAACAACACAGGCTATTGCCAATAAGACTTTATTGTTCAAGATACCACACACTTTGGTTGCAAGACATTTTTTAAAAAAATCTAACTAGGGGTGCTTGGAGATGGGATGGGTTCAGTTTCCAGCACCCACATAAGGTGGGTCACAACTACCTGTAACTCCAGCTCCAGGGGATCTACTGCCCTCTTCTGGACTCTCTGGGCACTACACCCACACTGCACATACCCATACACACACCTAAAACCGACCAGAAACTTCCCCCTGCCATCCAGCAGGCCAGTTGGGGAGAGAAAGCATCAGTGGTTTTACCCAGCACTGCCAGGAGCCATTTCAGGCTTCTCCTTTCTCACAGGGCCTTGAAGTAAAAACTTTGAGACAGAAAACTTAAAGTTAACCAAAACATTACGTGCTAATCTTGGAGACTCAAACTCTGGAAAGCTCCACAGAGTGTCTTCATTGTTTGCTGCTTATCACTAACAGCAGGTGTTCTAGCCACCGACCTTGCAACTGCCGAATCCCTTCTCCCTTCCCCCTTCCCCAGTTCCCCCTGCCCAAGTTCCTCACTGAGGAATATTTAAGACTAAAGCTTGCTTCAATAAAGGAAGACCTTGACAAATAGAGAACAGAATCCTGTTTTGCCTGCTTGGTCTTCTTTCCCTTTCTCGCCCATGTTCTTTCAGATAGCGCCCCTTCAGACCCTGGAACAACTGGACCTGCTGGGCAGGTTACACAGCACTGGCCCCTAAATACTACAATACCAACCTGCCAGGCAAGCTCTACCCACCCATGCAATAGTGACATGGATGTTCGGGTATAACCAACTACTTTTTGCTTGGATCTGAGTCCTGCCTGCTCCACGGGAATGAATTTGTGCCTGGTTCTGTAAACTTGGCCTCAGGAGGTCTTAGGCCAGAGAGGAGAGCAAGCTACTGCTGCTCTGCTAATAGCCAGGTTGTTAAACTAACTCCTAAATCTTTGTTTCTAATGGTAGACTCTGCTCTCAGCCTTGGTCTGATAAAGCTTCTGCTTGCAGTGGGCAGAAGCCAGCACGGAGACCCATGAGTGATCAAAGATCTGAGCATCCGTGGCTGCAAAGTGCTCCATCCTAAATGGGTCATCCTAGATCACTTTCATCCCACCCCAAAGCACAGGGAACGTCACTTAAGGGAAGAGAGAACATCAAGCTGGGGTGCAGGGAGGCATGCTGTAAAATGCTGTCCCTGTGGACATGATGTGGCCATCGCACTCATGACCTCGTGGCATCTGTGGCAAGCTGCCCAAGACCTGCCCAAGACAGGGGGAGGGGTTCACAAGGCCCTTCCTTAGCTGAGGAGTTTGGGCAACTAATGGCTTCTGAGGAAGGAAAATAAACTTTCTTCAGGTGCGAGGCCTCTGGTAGATTACCTATGCCCTAGTGGAAGCTCCCACAGCTGTGTGCATACAGTCAGCGCTAGCTGGATTCGGTGACTCCACCCCCCTGACTCAGAGAGTTAGGAGATTCTGATGGTTTTCCCCTATCCTTTGAAGGGTGATATCCTGGGCGTGGCAGGCCTTGACACTACAGAGTGTACTTGGAAGAAGGACTTAGGCATTGCACTGGAGCAGTGAGGAGGACTGGCTAGGAGACAAGCTTATGTAATGGTTAGGGCAGGAGAGAACATTTGCTGCTCTTCCAGAGGACCTGAGTTCACTTCCCAGCACCCACACTGTGTCATGGGTGTGTGCCTAGAACTCTAGTTCCAGAAGATCTGACACCTCTTTAGAACCTGATGGCCATGTACACATATGCCATACATTTACACAGACACACTCATAAGCACATAAATAAAGTTAATTAAAAAAAATTTTTGAGACAGTCTCTTTACATATCCCTGGCTGTCCTTGAACTCACTATGTAGAACAGGCTGGCCTCAAACTCACAGAGATCCACCTGCCTCTACCTCCCGAGTACTGGGATTAAAGGCATCTGCCACCACATCTGGCTAAAAAAATAAATATTTTAAAGAGAAAAGAAAATGCTGGGTTTAGCCAGAGTAGGTAGCACCGGCTGGTAGTTCCAGTGCTGAGGCTGAGGCAGGAGGACCTTGCCTCACAGTGAGTTACGAGTCAGCCTGGGCCATAGAATGATACCTTATCTTTAAAAAAAATAAAATTAAAAAGAGGGCTCAGGGAATACAGTGTTCAGTGGGTAGAGCACTCATCTAGCGTGCGCCAAGTCTTGGGTTCAGTGTTCAATATCGGATAATGGGGTGTGGAGGCACACACCTGTAATCTCAGAACTTGGGAGCGGGAGACAGAGGATCAAAGTTCAAGCTACATAGTGAGTTTGAGGTCAAACTGGACTCAAAAGACACTGTCTAAATAAGAAATTAAAAAAAGAAAGAAAAAGAAAAGAAAACCTTTTTTTATTGGATATGAGAGGAGGAGATGGAAAAGTGAGGAAAACATCAGTTTGGGGTGGGGTGCGGATAGGGAGTCAGCAGGGACGAGGGGGTCACCTGCATGCTAGATAGGATAGCCCAGGAATTGGAGCCTGAATTGCCTGCCAGTGTTCAAGGGTGGGGAGGAGGGAGCCCAGAGGAGGGCAGGCCAGCCCGCCCCAGAGAATGGCTGGCCTCTCATGCCAGAAAGAAGCAGCCAGTCCAGAGGGATGAATGGCCTTGCTAATTGGCCATTTTGTTTTTTATGTATTTTCATTAGCTAGATAAAATAACAACTAATCATGCAACTGTCTCTTCTTGGAAAATAGATGCTCCTTAGGTACCTGAGCCTTCTAGCTGAGAAACAAGCCAATGCTGCTGGCAGGCTCTGCGGTTTCTACAGCACAGCAGGGGAGATGCTAAAGTCTCAGGGTCAGGCTCTCGAACTCATAAACACGCCAGTTTGATCCTCAGAGCCCAGGACCTTCAGCAGAGACATCTGTATGGGGATTTGAATTCAATACCAGCCTGGTCGGGAGAAAGAGCTGGGACACAAGCCAGCCCCTCCCTTGGGCCCCACACAGCCCCCAAAGACACTTCTGGAAGAACCAGGATGTTCTTGGTTGGCCAGAGAGAGGATCTCAGACCTTTGTCTCCTCATCCTGTTGCCCCCTCATGCTCCTCAATGCAAGTGCTTCAGAAAGCGGGTAACTGGAGGGGAGCCGGGTCTCCATGGTGACCCATCCATCCACTCAGCTGCCCATCGCAAAGAGGGGGCAGGGCTGAGGAGGTTTGGTTGGTGGGGAAGTGGGGTAAGGGAGCCTGGTTACCCAGGCAACTCCCTGAGGTCCTAGCCAAGGGCTCAGGATCCCACACGTGGGGACGTGGGGACGGGGTGTTGTCATGGAGATCTCCTGGCAGCTTTGCCAGGGAGGAGGCTCTCCCAGGTCCCCTCTTGGCCTTCAGGGTTGGGCACAGGAGGTCAGAGCTCAAGGGCCTCTCAGAATAATCTGGAGAAAAGAGTAGTAGCAGCTTGCTGGAACAGAAAGTTCCAGAAAGCAAAGTGCTCTCCCCTGCCTCCCCCTCAATGCCCCGTACCACCCCGCCCTGGCTCTTGACCTGCTTGGAGAAACCTGCTGGCTCCCAGCTCCCTCCTAGTGCCCCATGCTTCTGTCTCTCCATCCCTTGGCCTTCTTTTCTCAGTGATGCTGAGGAGTTCAGGCAGAGAGCCTACCCACGGGTTTCCATGACGACCAACCAAGCCATTGGTCTCCATGGTGACAAGCCCTCAAAGTTCTTCTAATTCATTGGAAATTTCAAAGGATTTCCCACACTTCTCTGGCCAGGCTGGGCATTTGGAAACCAAAGGTAGAACCATTGCCTAGTCTGCAGAAAGGGGCAGAAAGAAGGCCAAAGGGTGCTGACGGCAGGGAAAATGTACTTCACAGGCAGCCAAGAGGCCCTGCTTGGAAGCTACACAGGAGGAATCCTTTCTCAGCTTTCCCCTATCCTGCCAGATGCCTGGGGAGACTCTCAAAAGCCGCCTGGCTTGGCAGGCACCACCCTCAGGGTAGCTCCAACTGTAGCTTCAGGAAGCCTGAAGAGAGACTGAGGCACATCCTGCTCCCGTTTAAAAACTCACAGGAATATGTGGAGGCCTGAAGAATTAAAAAAAAAAAAAAAATCAGGCCAGGCGGTGGTGGCTCACGCCTTTAATCCCAGCACTCGGGAGGCAGAGGCAGGCGGATCTCTGTGAGTTTGAGATCAGCCTGGTCTACAAAGGGAGTTCCAGGACAGGCTCCAAAGCTACAGAGAAACTCTGTCTCAAAAAACCAAAAAAAAAAAAAAAAAAAAAAAAAAAAAAAAAAAATCAAAAGACAGGAGCTTGGAGCCAAGGGAAAATAAGTCAACAGCAGCCAAAAAGTGATGCTCATTCTACCAAATACAAAGTGAAATCCAACTCTGAGCTTCCTGGTAGCCATAGCAAAGAAGGAAACAAGATGAGCAGCCTTGAAGGAGAAAACTGATGGTTTTTGGAAGGCGTGTTGGATATTTGAAGAATCATGTGCACTGTGTTCTTGGGCTGTGAACTTGGAGTCCTCCCTGCTGCCCTGGCACGCTGCCTTCAATTTGTTCTGCTCGTGGACCCTGACTTGTTCGTGCTCCTTTTACAAACAAAATGTGCTGCTTAACCCACACCATGTGATAATTGTGGTTTATTCCCAGTCGAGTGTATGGCACAAGCCCAGTAGGATCCATCAGACACAACAACAGAACTGGACGGGATCTGCCCTGCCCAGCGACTTAGCATCACCTATTAATAAAACCATATCCAGGATATTTGGAGTGGCATATGATAATAGACTTGACTCAAACTGGCCTTGTCAAACAGAATTTATTATTCCATAGAACGGTAGTCTGGGGTGGGCAGCCCCTGACTGATGAATTCTGAGCCTTGCCCATGTCACCCCGAACTCAGGAGCTGCTCACCTTTGAGCTATTTAGCCATACTCAGTGTGCTGGCTCTCCACCTCAGTGTGGCTGCCGGGGTTCCAGCCATCACGCGCAATTAGGGATGCGGAGCAGTCCCAGCACTCAGAAGGCAGAGGCAGATGGATCGTCATGAGTCTACATCCTTGGCCAGCCTGGTCTACACAGTGAGGTTCTGACTCACCGTCACCAGAAGTTCTGATTCTCGTTATGAGTTATGTCTGGGTCACCTGGTCTAGACGTGAGGTGAGGATGGGAATGAACCAATCACATTCACAGAATCACATGGAGTAGGGAAATACTTCAGGGATCAAATTGAGGCTTGGCTAAGAAGGAAGTGGGTGAGTGGGTCTCTCAGGGAAAGTTCCTAAGAAGCAACCCAAAGGAGATGATTTCTGACCTGCCCATCTAAGTAAGTGTCCCTGGAACTCACTGATGAGTGACCAGCCCAACAGAGAAATGGTCAAAGCTAAGCTACAAATGAAAAGTCAAGCAGAACTGAGCCTTTGTCTGACACCCCCCCTTTTTGGTGGGGGGCTCTGGCGTATAAATTATACCTAAGGGTATTCCAGGTCCAGGCAAGGGGGCCTCGTCCTCCTACACTCAGTCACTGACCGAGGAGCTGCCCCTAGGCACCACAACTCAAAGAGCCTGGGCAGACTTTGTACAGAGGGAGCGTCCTAAGCAGCCATTCGAAGCAAAGGATCAAGAAATCAGAGAGACAGGCACCCAGAGACATCTGGCCAGCCCCAGTGCCCGCCATAGAAGTGAGCTAATCCCCAGTTTGGCTGGCAGCAAGCACTTTGAGAGATCTGTGCCTGGCAGGGGCATGGTGGGAGCTCTGAGCAGAACGCAGGCCCATGCGGTAGACCTGGTAGCTCTTCTCACAAGTCTCACAAAGGTCCAGTTTCACTGTAGGAGTCTGCCGCTAGGGTGTCTCTGGTTCCTTGGATGCTTTGGGGGGCACTCTGGGCTGGGGAACGGGGCTGGGCTGGGTTGGGATTCAGGGAAGGAATGTGTGAATCTGAGGATGGGGAAACACATGTAGGGATACACAGCCTTTTGATGTCTGATATCTCGGGAGTCTCTCTGTGGAGTTATTGAGCTCTTGGGGCCCCCTCCCACCCTCCAGTAGGCTCTGTCTCCCCTGATCACTGCGGGGGTCCCAGAATCAAGCTGGGAAGTAAGAAGGTTGCAAAGAAACCTGAGTGGTAGCTGGACCTCGGCTACAGCCCCAGCCCAATGCCCGCCCAAGCTGCCACTCAGTGAACAGGAGCTGGGCCAATAAAAGGAAGCCTTCTGTCCTGGGGCCTTCCCACGCAGGGGAAGCTGAGGGGAGGGCTTCTCAAGTGGCCCATCAGGAGGCAGCCTACCCTTGAGGACTTCAGAGCGGGTCACTCTGTTTCTAGGGCAGGGGCAGGGTTTGGGAGACCTCTCTGTAAGTCAGGCAGGGCTCAGAGGACAGGGTGCATCTCGGGAACTGTGTAGCCCTGTGAAAAGCAGCTCAGCTGTTACATAAAAGCTGCAAATGAATTCATAGCACTCCACGCTGGGCCTCACCTCCCAAAGGCTCCTATAGATGGACCCCACTGTGTTTGTCACAGCCACCCATGACTGGGTGTCACTTACACCTCCACCACCCAATGTAAAGGGAAAGACCCAGAGAAGTGAATTCACCTGTCTGCCATTAAATGGCGCCAATGGCTCCAATGATTCAGATCCCCTGAGGTCAGGTCCCCGTCAGAGAAAACCTCTGTCTCAGCCCAGCCCCTGAATTCCTGTGTCTGTGGACTACTGCACCTTGAGCTCCTGGGGCGAAAACTGGGTCCCCTTTGCTCCCTCCCAGGGCCTGATGCATCATCAGGGGGTGTTCACACTCTTGCTGGCCTCCCTCAGGGCACACAGTAGGTGGTGGCACTTCCCTGCCTACCTGAAGCTGGGTATGATGAAGCAGCATTGGCCAAAGTGATGGAGATGACACATGAGAGCAGTGTGCAAACGTGGGGGAGGCTCCCCAGACTGAGGGTGACACAGGCCTAGGGTAAGTCGTTCCTGGGAGAATAAACATGGAGATAGCTATGGCCCAACCGAGAATCTGGGTTCCAGCCACAGCAGGGAAGAGAGGGAAGGGGAAGGGAGGAAAGAGGAGGGAGAGGACTGAAGGGAAGGAAAGAAAAGGGGAAATGGAAAGGAAGGTGGGAGGGAGGGGAGAGAATGAAGAAGAGGAGGAAAGGGGGAAGGGAGGGAAGAGAGGAAAGGAGAAAGAAGGGGATGGGAATGGAGAGAAGGGGAGGGAGAAATTAGGGGGATGTTTGTTACTTCCCATAAGTAACTAGGTACAGCACATATTACTAGGTACTCAGTGGAAAGGGGGGGAGGGGGGCTGGTGAGATGCCTCGGAAGGTGAAGGTGCTTGTCGCCAGACCCGATGGCCTGAGTTCTAGACCAGAGAACCAACACACACACACACACACACACACACACACACACACACACACACACACATACACACACGCTCAGGGAGTCAGAGAGATGGCTCAACAGTTAAGAGCACTGACTGCTCTTCCAAAGAACCCAGGTTCAATCCCCAGCACCCTTATGGCAGCTCACAGGTACCAAGGGGAGCTGATGCCCTCTTCTGGCCTTTGTAGACACTGCACACACACTGTACACGAGCAAAACACTAGTGTACATAAAAATAAAAATTAAAAATGGATTTAGATATTTTTTAAGAGGAGGAAGGTGAGATGCCAACTGGTGTGAACAAGGCCTAAGCTCCTCTCTGAGCTGTCTGAAGAGTAGTAATGAGAGTTGGGGACCCGGAGAAGCTCCAGAAGTCAATTCGGGAAATGCAGTTCTGAAGTTCTCCAGGATGGAGGCAAACGTCCCAGGGGTATCCCAGCTCCCTCCCCAGCCGTGGACAGGGCAGCCCACAGCCCAGGAGAAAGGCTATTTCCCCCTCCAATGGAAGGCTGTTTTCAGCCAAATGAATAATTCATTGTAAATGACTTTGAGATGAGTCGAGGTTCCATGTTGCCACCTGATTATGTGTACCATAAAAAGCAATGACAGTAATTTATCTCTTTTCCCTCGCAGGGTGGGCTGGGCAGAGGAGGAGAGGCTGGATGCCTGGTGTGGGGTCATGAATCACTTCTCTTAGCAGTTAGGCTGCAAGCTGGTGACACCTTTACTGATTTGACATTAAACAATTCCAGCCTTGGTCTTGAAGCAGAGAGGGGGTCAGAATTGTCCTCCCTGGGGGAGACCCCAGGGGAGCCGGAGAAGCGGGACCAGTGGCCACGGTGGGGGAAGGAGGCCCTGCGTGATTTGACCTCAGCCACTACTCATCTTTTCTCCCAGATCTTCGGACTGAGCCGCAGCCCACACTGCAAATGATAACCTCGACCTCACGTCAGAAGTGCCGGCTATGTGGTCTACATAGAGGCAGGCAGCAAGGACATGCTGTCGAGCGTGTCCTCAGCCTTCCAACCTCGGACAGCTAAGAGGCAGGGATTGCTCCTGAAGCCACAGGAGGCTGGTCCTCCAGTCTTCACACCGAAGGCATCACAAGGCCTTCACTCCACAAATGCACTTTTGTTTTCTCTTTCTGTTGTTTAAATTTTTTTTTTTATTTCGTGTGATTGAGTGTTTTGCCTGCAGGAGATTGTAGGCACTGTGTGTATGCAGTTCCCCACAGAATACAGAAGATGGCCTCAGATCCTCTGGAAATGGAATTACAGATGATTGTGAACCGCCATGTGTGTGCTGGGAATTGGACACGGGTCCTCTGGAAGAGCAGCCAGTGCTCTTAATCGCTGAGTCATCTCTCCAGCCCCAACACCGATTTTTTGAGATAAGATAAAAGTTGAGTAAAAATCAGTGCAATTACTTAAGGGAGCTTTGGGTCAATTTTTTTTAATTAAAAATTTTTGAGATAATAGGTTTGTCTGTGACCGTACCCTTGACTAGGTGATCATCTCCCCAGTGATGACATCACACAAAACTGTGTTGCAATATCACGAAGGGAAACTGACAGCACAATTACCCATCTTGTTGGTTTTCCATGTACTAATCTGAATGTTTGTTTTTGTTACATGTACTAATCCATGTACTAATCTGAGTGTGTGTTTTTGTTACATGTGTGGATCGTGCACACACAGAGACACAGACACACACACATCAATGCAGATGGCGTCCCGTGCTTTACTGTTTCACCACCTCCTTTCAATGACTGAAGAAAAGATATGCACCCCTCTAGCAGATGCCCACACTGGGTTCTAGGCTGCCCCCCTCCAGGCTGCTGGGGTGGCAGGTGTTGAGTCCCCTCACTGGAAGCAATGGCCAAGGAGCAACAGGACAGATAGACTCTCCTAGGGACCAGCTCTGCAGCTGGGGGCCAGTTACCCAACCTCACTGAGACTCTCTGCAAAAAGGCATATGTGCTTTGCCTGCCCCAAAGGTGAATGGAGCCAGGTGTGGTGGAGCACGCCTGTGTTCCCAGCACTTGGGTGTAACGTGAATCCACGAGAGTCTGGTAAAGGTTCTCGAGAATTATTTAGATCTAAAATAGGGGTAAGCACTCACTGATACAGAACAGACTAGACAACAACACTGATCCAGCCGCCTTTGTCCAGTCGTTCTGCCCAGGAGGTAAAGAGCGCCACCCACAAGCCGTCTGCTTTGCTCCGCACACCAAAGACAGCAAGAACAAGAGAGGAAGAGACCCTTTCCCTCCGCTTCCAAGTTGTTACCTAGGCAGACGAGAGCACGCCTAGGGCTTGCTGCCCCCAGAGTCATGGGCTAAACGGATCGAAATCCCACCACACCTGGGAGGATGAAGTAGAGGATGAAGAGTTTGAACCTGGGCTATGTGATGAGCTCAGGGCCAGATTGGTTTATGTAGAAGCCCCCTCCCATGTCAAAAGGAATTACATAAATAAAATGAAGTAATGGTGGTTGTTAAGTACTGGAGATAACGGAGTGAGAAGCCTGGAAACAGAGGTTGCTTCTGGAGTCAGGCTGTGGTAGTTTGCTAAATGGAGAGGGGAGGGCACTGAGTCTCTGCCTTCAAGCCCAGGCCCGGCTGCGAACGGGTACTCTGCTTCCTCCACCTCCATCGCAAACATCATAAAGCAGGGACAAGGGTGACCCAAGACTCTCTGTCCTTTGAAGACCCACTGTGCTTCTAAAGCGGTTACATGGAGGTTAGGCCTTCTGAATCAGAGGGGCGTTCCACCGAACCTGCTGTTACCCCCACAGGAGAACTCCATGGTGTTTCTCTCTGACCACCTTCCAGTTTCCAGCACAGACCACCCTAGCCACACAGCCAGGTGTGTGGCCCCAGCCCTAGTTGGCATGCACACCCCAATTGCAGGTGCAGGCACCCCGGAGCCATCCTCCACGGTCTATGAATGTCAAGGCCGCCCTGCGAGTGTGGAGGACCCATCCCTCACCTGCGTCAGGTGGGAGGGCTGTATCAACACAGCTGGCACATAGGCTCTTTGATTATTTATGAAGCTTTCGTTATTTCACGTATAAATAATCAATGACTGCAAAGCGTGGCCGGTGCTGCCGTGGAATATTCATGAGCAACATTTGTGGGGATTTCGGCAGCCGCCTGGGCCCCAGATGCAACGGCTTGCACGCGTATGCACACGCATGCCACAAATAAAAAATAAGTCGGGATAATAAAGATTTCATCTGTCAGGCTCCTGCCTTGTCTCCGGGAGAGAGGTAGCTGGTGGATTGTAGGCACTCGGGGTCTGTGGCTGGTGTTGGCTGGAGCCCCCAAGCCCCACACCAGATCAGAGAGGAGGGAGATGGGCCCCAGCTCCCCAAGTGAGGAAGTCCTTCCCTAGAGAGAGGATCTGCGGTTACCCCAAGTTTCACCAGCCCAGACACTGATTGGAGTGGTCTTCCCTTCCAGGGCCTTTTGGGACAGGCCAGCCAGTCCTTGAAGGGGATGCTTGAGGGGTAAGGACACCCCAGAATCCTGAGCAAGGTGGAAAACGGTCAGGAGGGTTGACCACTGGAGGAGGAGGCCTGAGCCAATAGGGCGAGGAGCCGCCAAAGCTGGCCCTTGCTTAGTTCTTTGCCCCCACTCCCTACATCTTTCCTCCCCTCCAGCCCACCCACTGCAGCCCCCTGATTTGGCACTTCTCCCTTGCTGGTGCCAGCTGTTACCTGCTCACCCTTCTGTCTGCATAGACACCACCTCCTCTGGTGTTTCCGTCCACTCCCTAAGCGGAGAGAAATCGTTCCCCTGGGCTTTGGCGACCTAGGCACTCCAATCTCATTCCCCCATGTGGTAAGAATCTTCTTGCCTTCCTCCCACACCTACACGAAGCTGTAAACTGTGACAGAGGCAGCTTTGCTATGAAGTCCGTTCTACCCAAGCTGTGCGGTTTCCTGGCTGTGTGCCCTTGGGCAAGTTACTTAGCCTCTCTGTGTCTGCGCTTCCTCTTCTAGAAAGTTGAAATAACAAAAAAGCAAAACTGACTTTGCAATAAGAAACGGATATTTTAATACATTGAAAGTGTACAGTGAGATGCTGGGCTGGAGCCTGCCTGGAAGTGGACAGCCCCCCCCCCGTGTGCCCCTGGAAGTGGACAGCCCCCCGTGTGCCCCTGGAAGTGGACAGCCTCTTGTCCCTTTATCATAATTCCAACGTCCCCAAAGTTTTGAAAACAAGCAAACAAAATAGTGACTAAAAACTCACTTGGCAGCAAACTCACCACTGACCTGACCTTCAAGCCTCTTCTATATACATCTGGCAGCCTTGTCTTGTGCATTTTGCTATAGAAACAGGAGTCCACTGGAAGGAGCCATAAATACAGAAAATGTTAAGTTTCTAAAATCTGAAAAAATATCCACGAGGTAAAATGAACCCATGTATCACCTCTCACCTCTGCTGGGTCTCCTGTGCACAGCAGCCTGATGTGGATTAGCCGAGGCTAGCCACCTACATATAGGTGACCCACATGCCATAGCCACTGTCCCCTGCTCCATTGTCCCACCCCAGGGGTGGGGCTCCTAAGGTGGGCAAGCCCTAATGAACACATTCCTATGCCTTGACTCTGGAGTCAGATCCCAAGGACAGAAAGACCAGGAATCCGCATTGGCAAAGATGGTCCCAGTAGGTTAGCACTTACCACAGGCTGGATAACAGGACTGAGAGGGCTGGAGCAGCCTGGGCAGCCAGCCTTGTTGTCAAGGAAACAGGAAGCTGACTTTGCAGAAACTGAGGCAAGTGAGCAGAGTACGAGGGTATGCACCCAGGTCTGTGTGTTTCTCTGTCCTCACAGTGTCTCTCTGCCCTCCTACAGCCCACCAAGGCACAGGTAAACCTGAATGTGACTCTAAGTCAGAGCCACACCCACACCCTCAGGGTCCCGGGAACCCAAGGCAGGGGCTGTCACCTGCTCCTGACTGGGCGTCCTGGGATGAGAGCACCGGTCCTAAGCGGCCCCACTCTGTCCCTTCTCCTGTCCTCACCTGCTCCCTATTCTCCGTTTAGACCCCTTCCCGTTGTCTTCTGGGTCCCCAGACCCTGAATGACCACCACACACTCCCCTCCCCTCTTCGGGGTTGCATAACTGACCTCCTGGCACTCGGAACCAAGCTGACGAGATGACTCCCCTTAGGTCGCCGTTTCTATCCCAGTTCATTAGACACCTGGTGCCCTCATCTGTCACCTTGTGATCCTCATCTGGTAACCAGATAAATCCACCCAGGGATTCAAACAGCCCCAGTTACTCTGCTTATTTGCAAGATGGTGGGACCTCGGCTACACAAACGTCAGGCTCCAAGCAGCACTTGGAGGAGTCCTCTGAGGCTACGCTGTTCACCATTTGTAGGCCAGAGGCATAGCCAGAAAGAGCTGCCTCAGGTTCAACGACAGGACTTCGAACTCAGAGTCCAGCCTGCTCCCCCTACCCAGGAGAGAAACCCCAGGACCACTTGCTCCTGCAGCTGAGTCAACAAATGTTTCCTCTTATAAAACCAACCCCATGCAGGCTCTCCAGAACTCTGAGGCTGCATCTGAGCTCAGCAAGGAGGTGCTCTGTGATTGATTAGCAATGTCTGCCAAGGCTGCAGTCTGGGAGGTGGTGGTGCATATGTCATGTGTTCACCTGTTCCACATTCATCACACCCCCAGTGCTGAGTGTGTTGTGTTGTGTTTTGAAACAGGGTCTCACTGTGTAGCCTAGGTTGTCCTCTAACTTACAGGGATCTTCCTGTCACAGGCATATGCCACTGTACTCAGCGTGGCTTTTTGGAGAGACTTCATGAATGGTAGAGGTATATTCTCTCTCTCTCTCTTTCTCTCTCTCTCTCTCTCTCTCTCTCTCTCTCTCTCATTGGAAAGGAAGACCTTTTTTATAACCACTCATAAAACAGTGGTCAGCCTCATCCCTTTCCTTCATGCCATATGGCCTGCGTACCTCCAGCAAGCACAGAACCTACCGAAGCTTCATGACCACATTACAAAACAGAAATAAAGCTGCCAAGTTGGTACAAGGGTTCAGGCTTAAGCTCCTCTCCATCCGTGGCAGTAAAGAATTTTTTTAATTAAAAAAACAAAATTCAAACAGCCTGCCCTGGATCCGAAACAGAGCAGCGAGTAGGAAATGGCCTCTGGTGAGCGGCTCTGCGGGTCCTGGGCAGGTAGATGAGGCGGGAGGGCCAAGTCATTCAGATTGCTAGAACCAAATGACTTCCCACGGCAGGCGACCCGCGCTATTGAAATGCTGCTAGAATGCCATGTTTCCTCGGGGCAGCAGATGGGATGCTAACCACAAGCTATGGCTTCCTACCCAGCCGCCACTCCTGCCAACCTGCGCACCCCTCTCTTCTTCCCATCCAGCCACACATCTCCTCCACGGTCCTCACTCACCACGCTCATTCCTGCCTCAGGGCCTTTGCACTTGCTTTTCCCACTGCCTTGTGCTACTTCCTGATGCCCCCACAGCTCCCACTGATCCTTCTGAAGGCCTCAGCTTAACTGTTACTGGATCGGAGAAGCCAATTCCAGCAACTTACACAGAACAGCCACTGGGGCTGGAGAGACGGTTCAGTGTTTAAGAGCACTGGCTGTTCTTGCAGAGGACCCAAGTTCAATTCCCAACACCCACATGGTTGCTCACAACCATCTGTAACTCCAATTCCAAAAGATCCTATCCACCCTCCAACCCCCAGTGGGCACTAGACACACACACGGACCACACATTCACATGTGAGCAAAACACTCATGTATGGAAACTAAATCCAAACAGGCTTCCCTCTGAACTTCTCTGGTTTGTGTGATGAGACACAGTCTCACGGGTCTCAGGCACATCATATGGTTTATGTGGTGATGGGGATCGAACCCGGGGCTGTGTGCATACTAGGCGAAAGCTCTCCCAACTGACCCACATCCCTGGTGCCCCCTCCATTCTTCACAGTCTTCACTCAGCAGTAGTCACTCATCTGTCCCTCTCCCTAGTCACCACACAGGTCCCCCAAGGACGGGAATTGCCCTGCCTGTTTCCGGTGCCTAGAATAGCTGAGCAGAGGGCAGGCCTCTAGCCCTGTGTGCTGAGTGAGTGAGGGCCAGGCATTCCGTTTCATGCTGATGACACCAAGGCTCGGAGTGCATGTGGTGCCAGAAAAAGCCAGAAGAGGGCGTCAGCCTCCCCAGGAGCTGGAGTTTCCCTTCCACAAGGCAGCTGTGACCCGCCATATGGACCCTGAGGCTCAGCTAGGGCTCTCTGCAAGAGCAGTGCTCTTAACTGACAAACCATCTCTCCAGTCCCCAGTTTTAGAAACTACAGCCTAGCTTCCAATTACTTGATATGCAGCCTATTCCTCACTCGCTCGGCATCCCCAGAGCTACACAAGGCCGTCAATGGTGTGACTGAGACGCTTCGCTGAACCTGGAGGAGCAAATCCATAGGCTCCACGCACCGAGGACCTGAGCATCCTTCCACTACATCTGCACTCTGCCCTTTGTCCTCTCCCAGGGCTTTGCCTTGCCACTATGATGTATGAATCCTGTCAATCCGCAGCCTGAGCCACAGAGACAGCTGGAAGTGGCAGGGTTGGAGCAGCCATCCATCAGGCCATGGGGAACATGGTAGTCAGAAACACAAGGAAGGAGGGTGAGCCGTCCAGTCCCTCCAGGAGACAGACAGTGCGACAGGGACGCTTGGCACACTTGTGGAGAAGGCCATTGTCCCACAGCAGGACCGGGAAGAGGGGGGATGAAGACACATGAATTGTAGCCTAATAAAGACAGCCACCAGTAAGAGCGGCAGACATGAAGAGTCAGATGAGTCAAAAGCAGCCCGGGAGTTGCCGAGTCTCTTTATTCTGAAGACAAAAGAGAAACACAAATGACAGGCAGGCAGACTGGGTTAGCGGGATTCGCTCCCCTGGCAGCTGGGCTGGAGGACCTGGTTGAAATTACCTCACAGGTAGAGCCTAAGACCATCCCACCTGCCAGGCGCCAAGAAGCCCAGGCGCTGGCCCTGAGGCCCCTGTCCACCCATCCTCATTTGCTTTCTTGCTTTAGTACTTGAGGCTTTTCACTCCTGCTCATGTCCCAAGTGCCACCAGGAGGCCCTGTGCCCGTTATCCTGTTTGTCTCCCCGCAATTGGCTCTTTGTGGCCTTTGGGGACATCTGTCTCTACACCCCCACCTGGATTCAGTTTCCCTTTCACGAGGTCCCATCTTTTAGCTGGTGACTGACCTCCACCTCCAACCTGTCCCATCCCCTGGGCAGTGGGCCCCCAAGCCTGAAGATCCAGGCTTTGCAGTGGGGAGGGAGGCCCACATTGCTCTCAACTGTGGGCAGCTGGCACAGAGGCAAAGGTAGAGGAGACAAGGCTGTGGTCGCAGCTCTCTCTTTTCTGGAATAGAGTTGACATTCCAGGCCAGGTCTTGCTGAATGCTGGGGCATACACGCACATGCACACACACTCACACACACACACACACACACACACACACACATGCACACACACAGAGGGATAGAGAGGCAAACACATAAACAGAGTGACAAACAGACAAGCAGACACACAGTGACAGACAGACAAGCAGACAGACACACACAAAGAAAGGCAGATACACACACAAACAGGGACAGACAGACACACACAGACACATACACTCATACACAGTTACAAACATACAAACACACACACATAGTGACAGACACACACAGACACATACACTCTCACACACGACAGACAGATAGACACCGCAATAAAGATACATGATCTGAGCAGTTCAAACAGTTTATAGCCAGACTGAAAGATTCACATCTTTCTCATCAACACCTAGGAACCACAGAATCATTGTAGCCCCGAAACCCAATTTCCCCATAAAAATGCCTCCCCCTGGCTCTAGAAACTAGGGACCAGGCAAGGAGCCCCTGGGAATGCCCAGCACCCCAGAGAGGACAGAGCTCCCCAGACATTACCCTCCCCGGATGGCAACGAGGGGAGAGGCAGCCTTTCCCCTGCGCTCCAGCTAGGGAAGGAGAAGATTTATTCCCCAGACACCCTGTCAGCCGGAAACCTGTTCCTCTCTTCCTGCTCGCCAGGCCATCTGTTTGCAGGCCCCTGCGAATTCTTTGTTTCCTTCTTCCTTTGGATGCTCCTTGATTTATGAGACCAGACCTGAACATCTCTTCTCATTTAACTTACTTTGAAACCCATTCAAGTTGTTTCAATAATAAATCAGTCTCAATAAAAAGCAAAGTTTCCACCTGCTTGCACAGGACCTAGAAAGTGGGACTTGGGTGGGCAGAGGGGGGAGGTGCGCCCCCTAGAGGCTGGAATACAGATGACAGTGCCCGCCATAAAAAAAAAAAAAGGCAGAGAGGGAGGGTGCTGTTCTCTAGCAAACACATGTGCATTCCATAGACACCCCACAAGCCATATATGCACACTGAAGATACACCCCACATGTGCCACACTCCACGTGTGGGTCACATACCGAAAATGCATCACATGTGTCCTGCCTATGCATTGTATTATGTCACATGTACCCTGTAAAAGTACATTATATGTGGGCATCATATGTACATGCATCATATGTACTCTGTGTGTACAAACAAAGTCGGCATCACGGAATGAGGTCAGCAGCCTGGCTCAGTTCCTCACCAGCCCTCCCTGCTGCTGCCACCCTGAGGCTTCTCTGCGGGGTTCCTCCTTGCTGGTTGGGACATTCGGGCTCACTCTGAAGGGGTTTTCCCAGCTCTCCAGGTCCCTACTCTTCCCGCTCCTGGCTCCTGCTCAGGTGACCCTCCCGTTTCCTTATTGATGAGCTGTCTGTGTGAAGGCCAGAGAGCAAGGATGAGGGTCTTCATCTACCATTTTCTCCGATTCCTTGAGATAGCATCTTTCACTGAGCCTGAAGCTTGCCGACTCAGCTAGTGCGGGGGTTGGATTGGTAGACAGTCCTCCATGGTCTCGGGCACCTGAAGACTTGGTCCCCAGTTGGGTGAGGCTTTTAGGAGACTTGCCCTTTCTGGAGGAAGTGCTTCCCTGGAGGAGGGCTTTGAGATTCCAAAAGTCTCAGTCTCTTTCTCTTTCTCTGTCTCTCTGTCTCTCTCTCTCTCTCTCTCTTTCTCTCTCTCTTTCATGCACACACACATACACACACACACACACACACACACACACACACACTCATCACTCTCAGTTCACTCTCTGATCCTGTATGTAGGTTGTGATGTGAATCGTTAGCTCCAGCTGCCATGCCTGCCTGCTGCCTTGCTTCCCCAACCATGATGGTGATGCCCAAGCCCAAATAAATCCCCCTCCTCTAAGTTGCTTTGGTCATGGTGTAGTGCACACAGGTAGACCGACCATCCGGATAGCAAGCCCCAGATCCCCCAATTGCCTCTGCCTCCTCAGCACCAGGTACCCACCCCACACCCAGCTGTGTGGGTGCCAGGGAGCCAAGCTCAAATCCGCATCCTCGCAGGCCAGGCTTTACACAGAGCTCTCTCTCTTGAACTAGCACCCAGAGTGTGGCTGAGCTTCCCTCTGCTTCCACGGGAGATCCACTGCACCAAACTGCACAGCCTGCCCACAACCTAACATCACCACCCTTACCCTCACCCAGGCCCTGCCACGTAGAAGCACCTACTCAGCGTACCCCAACCAGATATGAGGACAACCTCTCTCTGGGGAGACAGGCTGGAACCACCCAGACCCATACACAACTCTGCCGGGTTTGGCTCTGTGACCTTAGGGAGGTGACTTAGCATCCCTGATATTCATGTCCCAACGTGTGAGGTCACAAAACTAATGTTCAGCTCAGCTGGATGCAGGGAGGCTACTCAGGAAGCAGGGGTTGCAACTCAGATCTGAACTGATGGTCAGGACTGGGAACCAGCAGCAATGCTGAAGGCGCCAGAGGGTAACACCTCACCCTCCTAGCAAAGGGAGAAGTCAGAGAGGAGGTTGGAGGAGTTAGAAGAGGGTGTGACTTTTCACAAGTCCCACACCACCCCCAACCAGCAAGTGTGATTTTCTCTGGCACTGTGAACAAGCTGTCCTGGCAGCTGGGAAACACGGCCTAGTTAGGGACCTGCTGCTGATGGCCTCTGTTAGCCAGGACTGATTGAATGGTCTGAAAACCTCCAGCTCTGACCTCCAGCCCTCAGAGGCTGCACCCGAGAACAAGAGGTCAGAGGACGCAGAGTTGGGCCATGTCTTCATTTCAGGAACAGAGAGGGTGAGCTAGAAGCTGAGTGACAGAGGGGCCAGGAGTTACTGCCCGGGGTTGGGGACTTGAGCCTCAGGATTGGGGCTGAGATGAAACAGGACTGAACAGGACCAGAGAGAGCTAAGCCAGGTAGGGTCTGGACAGGGGTGACGATCAGGGAAAGAACTCCGGGTAGGCCAAGGGGTTGGGGGTTGGGACATAAAAACAGCTGCAAGCTAGGCTATCTCAGTCAACCTTGCCAGGCCACCAAGTCCAAGCGTGCAGCCCAAATCTGCAGCAGAAGCTGGTGGCAGAGCCAACCTCAGCCTTCTCCTTTGACAACTCCGTGGAGCTGCTCTCTGTTGGGAACAGAAGGTGTTCCGAGAGGTGACGGGGTGCTGTGTTCCCCTAAAAATAACTGTGACAGGTTCTTTGCCTGTCAAGAGAGAGAATAGCTCAACTCTCTCTTGTCGAGGGTTCTGTTCGTTCCTCTAGCCAGTGACTCTCAACCATTAGAGGGGTCAAACAACCCTTTTACAGGGGTCACATACCAGATATCCTGCATATCAAATATTTACATTATGACTCACGAAGTAGCAAAATTACAGTTAGGAAGTAGCAACAAAAAGAATTTTATGGCTGGGGGTCCCCACAACATGGGGAACTGTATTAAAGGGTCACAGCATTAGGAAGGCTGAGAAGCACTGCCCTAGGCCCTCTGCCCTCTAAGATTAGGGCGAGTCTGGGTACCAGGAGACCTTTCCTTCTACCATGGACAGCCACTACTGGGCCTGCATAGCACCTGCATCTCCCTTCCCTTCTCCTATCTCTCTCCCCCACAGTCACCTTTATTTCTGTCCCTAACACCCACTCTAGGGACAGGAGCAAGAGTGTGGCAAAGGTTTCTGTCTCCTTCTGACTGTGGCCTCCACAGGAAGGACAGTACTGCCCTCTCTGCCTGGCCTGACAGCCCACTCAACAGCAGCAGACGGCTCCACACGCTGGAAGGCACACAATCAGCTAATGCCCCATTGACCAGCCAGGTTTAATGGAAAGAGGCATCCCTGCCTTCCAGAAAATAAGGCACCGGTCCCTGGTGTGTGCCCACCGCAGCCTGTGACAGGGCATCCTTTCGTCTCCCTTGCCACTGCCCTCCCCAGCTCCCGGCAGGAGCTACCACAATTATTAATAGGAAGCTGCTTCTCGGGGCAGTCGGCTGGGTAGGTGCATCCATCTCCCTGGGAGCGGCTGTCACCCCAGGGTTCTGTGCGGTGCCTGCAGCTCAGGCTGGGAGCTGCGGTCTTATCCTGTTTCTCTCTGCCTCCTGAGACTGACACAGGGAGGCCTAGGGGCCAGAGAGAGCTAAGGTGTCCCACAGGTGTGCTCCCGGGAGAACCTCCTGCCAAGGCAGCAGAGTCACACCTTTCTCTTATTCATTCGGCAAGCATGTACCGAGCATCTAGTATGAAGCACACAGCATTCTTGGCCCTTGGGTCGGAGCAGTGGACAGACACCATCCCTGCCTCTTCCTGTCTCCCAAATACAAAATAAGTAAATAGATGTAATTTGAAAAAAAATATTAATGATCATCTCATATGGAGCTCAAAATAGCAATGGGATTAATACAATCATAGACTATTGTTTAAAGGAAAAAGAGGAGGGAGGAAGGAGGAGGAAGAGGAGTTGGAGGAGACTGGGGAAAGGGCTCCTCTATATAGACAGGGCTATCTCACTTTAGAGCCACTGCGATTCTGTAGCAGATTGAGGAGTGAGGTCTTGGGTTTCCGAGCAACTCTTCTTCCTATATATAGCCCCTATTATTTCCATCTTGCATTAGTGTGGTCCTGAGCCTGATAATTTGGGGCCCTGGGGTCCCAAATTACCGTACTGATTTTGCTTATCCCTCCCTTCCGGCAAATACTGTTCCTGGCACAGAAGCGATGTGCCAGATCACTGACCAGTCACCCAGCAACCTACGAGCCAAATAACTAACACACCCAAAAATGATGTACCAGGTAGCCAACGTGTGCTCAGCCCTCCCACGTACTTCCTGTGTGCCACTCTGATCCCCAGGCCCTTGTCACCCACAAGGATTTCAGGCTGAGAGCGTGTGGGGAGGGATAGGGACCAGGAAATGTCCAGCTAGGACAGAGTGCAGAGGATGCTCCGGCCCCTCCAACTTCTTGTAGGAGTTAATAAACCTGCAGCGAGGATGACCCAGAGGACATGATTTACTTGGGCTGGGGAAAAGCTTTCAATAAGGTCCCTCCACAAAAGGCCATTAAGGGAGCAGAATAACCACAGGCTAAGGGGCAAGTGTTATGGATTCTAGAGTGGTTTAAGCAGAGGAATTAAAGAGGCATTCGGAGCCCAGTGACGTTATTAATAACCACGTGGGGCGCGGGTAAGCCGTTTCCTCCTGGCTGGCCTAGCAAGCCCTGACTCAGGTGGGGTGGGCACTCTGCGGAAGAGTCTTGACCGCTGGAGGCTGAGTTCCCCCCATCTACAGACTGACATGTGAACGGGAAGTCTGGGTCCTCGAGCTCAGGGGGCCTGCAAGACCCTTAGTGACACACTTCCTTCCTGCTAAAAGAGGAATCCCAGGGGAAGAGGGAGGGAACTGGAGGAGGCTTGGTGAGCACATGATCAGCCTCTGGCTTCAAGCCTTGCTGCCAAAGGGCACGTGCAGTTGTAGGAGTCCAAAGCCTACCTTCCTCCAGAGAGGGAGGGGAGTCCCCAAGGAAAGAGCGACTGTCATCCCTAGTCTCTTACTCTTTGGGACTCTAGTGGAGATGAACTAAAAGATGCCTGGGTCCTTTACCAGTCTCCCTAGCATGGTCACAGGCCCCAGCCACTCTCTCACATCCATTCAAGACTCAGCTCAAGCCACACCCAGAAGCCCCTTTAACCTGCTCCCCCTCTATTCTCTTCTCTACATAATGAAGACCAAGACACCACTTCTAGAAGTTTCCAGACCAGCCAAGGCCAAAACCTACATCCAAAGTCAAGCTTTCTGCCAGTTTCTGCTTTGAACCTTCCCACATGCCTGTGTCCGTGAAGACAGGTGGAGCATAGTCCTAGACCCTTGACCCCGTGTGAGGGGCGACTTCTAAACAGAATCACTTGGGATCCTTACGCACTGTCGTCCAGCTCTGCCTTCTGCAAGCTCTCCTTTTCAGAATGGAGCTATCTGAATTAGCATTCCTTTTAAATGTTTTCACACTCGTCGATGACCCTTAAATGTGCCCATTAAGTGGAGAAATGGCTTGCCTTGGCTCCCTCCACCCAACCCCATTACACTTACTGTGGTCATCCTCCCCGCTTAGTCCCGCAAACTCCAGGCAGCTGCAGAAGAGGCCCCTGGGCCCTGGGCTTGAAGCTGCAGAAGCCAGGTGGCACCTGGAGGGCCACCGGTAGGGAGTGCTAGTTCCTCAGGCTTGATTTACACAGGTCTCTCTCTTGCACCAGCAGTCCCAGCCCAGTCAGTCCACTGAGTCTCTGCAGTTTAGCCTGGAGTTTGCAACTTTCCCAGCTTAATGGTGAGCAGTGCCCACTGGCTGCCTGTAACCGCGCTGGTGCTAGGATTTGGACCCAGGCACTCCAGTCTGAAGTCCAAAGCCTGGGTGACCACCGGTACCTCCCAGAGTGATCTGCAGAAAGTAGGTGAGGGGCAGGAGACAGTCTCGTGGTGGAGCAATAGGAGGCAAGAGTGGAATTTTATTATTTATAGAATTTTGTATATGATACTTTTTGAGGCAGGGTCTCACTAGGTAGCCCTTGATCACTCGGAACTCACTGTGTAGACCAGATTAATCTCACACTCATAGAGACCCACCTGCCTCTGCCTCCTGAGGGCTGGCGTTAAAGTCATGTGCCGCCATGCCCGGCTTCTATGATAATAAATTTGATTCTCATCATAACCCTGTGGGTTAGATATATAGATAGCTGATACACAGAGAGGGTGAGTCACTTGCCTATCTATCTACCTGCCTCTTCCTTCTCCCTCTCTCCCCCTCCCCTCCTCTCTGTCTCTTTCTCCCCTTCCCCGCATACGTGTTCACCCTACTGGGGACTGAACCTGGGGTTTTTGTGCTTGCTAGACAAGTCCTCTACCACTAAACCATATCCTGAACCCCTTTTAAAGTGTGTGTATGTGTGTGTGTGTGTGTGTGTGTGTGCAGGTGTGCATGGCCACAGGGATGCGTGTAGCACCAGAGATTGATGTCCAGATGTTTTTTTCCCCAATTGCTTCATTGTTGTTATCTTGATGTTTGTTTATTTGTTCGGTTGGTGGGTGGGTTAATTGGTAGATTGGTTGGTTTTGGTTTTCCAAGACAGGCTTTCTTTATGTAGCCTTAGTTGTCCTGGAACTAGCTCTGTGAATCAGGCTGGCCTCGAATTCAGGGATCCACCTGTCTCTGCTTCCCAAGCACTGGGAGGTGCCACCATGGCCTGGATGGCCTTCTTGTTTTTAACCTTGATGCTTTGACTGAACCAGGTTGGCCAGTGAGACCTCTTCCCCTACCCTTTTCCTCTCCTCTCCTCCTCACCCTCCCCATCCAACCCTTCACCTCTCCACTCCCCCTCAATTCCACCTCTCCTTCCATCTGTCTGTCTCCATCCACGATGATGAAGTTACAGGCACACATGGCATACTTGGGTGCAGAATGACAAACTTGGGTCCTCATGCAGGAGCACTTTACCCATAAGCCATCTCCCTAGGCTTATTTTGTTTTATTTATTCATTTTTTTTAAAGGAGGGGTTTCATTAGGTTGTCTTGAACTCATTCTGCAGCCCTGATAGGTCTTAAGTTTTGATCCTTCCATCTCGGTCTCCTCAAGAGCTGGGGTTACAGATCTACATTACCAGACCCAACCACACTCTGCTCTCTTTACCCTCCTTTCTCCTTGATGGTCCAGAGGGGTCCAGTCTTATTTTATTTTTATTTATTTATTTTTGGTTTTTCAAAACAGAGTTTCTCTCTATAACGGCTCTGGCTGTGCTGGAACTCACTTTGTGGACCAAGCTGGCCTTGAACTCACAGAGATCCATCTGTCTCTGTAAGGGGCCCATTCTTAACTCTTCCATGTAACCTTCTAGTTATGAGCAGCTTGTAATTCCTTGTCCTGAGTCCAGGGTAACTTTTAGATCTAAGTGTTTAGATCTAAGCCAGAACATCTGCTTCCATGTGGCTCCAACAGAAATGTCAAGGAAAGGGTCCACCCAGCCAATCATCACATGGCATCCGAGTATGTGTGGCCAGAATCCTCTGAGTTTGTCTACTAGGAGGGAGACTCCCACTTGGCCTGTTGCAAAGTCATTCTGAATCAACATGTGTCTAAGAGGGGAGTGAGGACAGTGTCAAGGGTTTCAAGCTCTGTGCTCCTGTCATTAGGATGATGCCAACAGCACAGAAAATCCAGACCATGGCAGCCCTCAGTTCCCCACTCTGAAGGCCTCTTTCATACAGAACTGTAAAACACTGCAGCCCAATCCAGAGACCTTTATTCTCTCAAATCTGGGCGCTGTCCCCGCCTCTGCCTCTGAGGGCGGTCCACTGTCCAGTTTGGGGTGGCAAGCACACATGGTACCTGAGTTTGCTGGGCAACCCTCTTTCTTGGTGACCTTGCTGGCTAGGAGGTGGCAGTGTTGCACGGGGTTGCAACCTCCCGGGGAGACAGTAGTCTCGGGACCTCCCAGATGTGATTTACCACACAATGACAACCTTTAATGCCTGCTTGGCTATAATCTCCTTTATCTTAATACAATCTTTCCTGTTGAACTCTCCAGAGTCCCCACCTCTATTCCCAACCTCTACCAAAGGATTTTTTATTATTATTATTACGATGTGATACTGTGATTACTGTCAAAGTCCTAGTCTTTGTGGAGGGGAAATTAATAAGTTTCTCTTAAGCACTCAGTACCCGGCTGCATACCGATGAAGCTGCCTGGCTCCCCCTTGGCGGGAGTCAATTACCAATCTGGCCTCTTGCCCAATGAGACCTCGGTAGTTCCCAGGTCTGGGGGAGCTGGTCGTTAGGACCCTGCTCTGGTCCTAGAACCTCATACAAGCAAAGGACAAGGGGCCACAGGCCTGCCTTGCATTGTTCCTGGTTGAGCCCTAGGACAGGAATTAGATGTTGAGAACCAGAAGCCTTCGGCACGTCCAAGCCTCCTGAGTTATAGGTGAAGGGACTGAAGCCAAACAAGATTGGACCTGCCATGATCGTCGACAGCCAATGTCAAGACTGAAGCCATTGTCCCCAGGGTGACATCGGGTTCTCTAACTCACTCCCTTTCCAAGACGCGCTCGCCTTCTCTCCTGGCTGCCTTCCCTCTCCCTGCATCATTTGTCTTTGTCCTGTCCTAACTGGACTAAAGGATTGACAGGCAGAGTCCTTTATCCTCACAGGGAGAGCAAGCAAACACACAGCCTATCCCGACCAAGCCTGTCCCCACCTGGCACTACCATGCTGCGCTCCCTAGCGTAGGCCACCAGCTGGCAGCCTGCTGGGGCGAGCGACAATGAGCAAACAAAACAGAAGCTATCCCCTCAAGCCCCGCCCCTTCCTCCAAGGCTAGTGCCAGGTGTCTGGGCTCAAGGGTGCCAGGCGGTGAGAGGGAGAGTGCCCACCTGTGTGGGGAGGAAGGCACAGATTCTAGAGCTAATCTGTGCCAATGATGTGATCCATATTATTCTTTCAAAGTAAATTAAACCCATTCATCACTGTAATTAGCAGAGCTGCCCAGCAGGGCTGTGGCCTGGCTATCAATACCTTGGCACATGTTCCTCCCATAGCCTGGGTGACCTCCCCCAGATGGTTAGTGCAAGAAGGTTTAGGGCTGGCTGCCCAGGCTCTGCTGGGAGGGATAGAGGAAGGGGCCTGGGTCCTCTGGGCTGGGGAAAGGCCACTGCTTCTTCATATATCTCTTTCTGGCCTTAAAACCTCTTTGAATTACTCAAATGGTCATATCCCGCAAGCATGTGAGCACCGGGAGGCAGGCAGGGGCTTTGCTGACCTGGTTCACTGCAGCCATCAGTCATGGGACCCAGAACAGTGCTGGGCTCATGGTCAGGGCTGGGAGGTACTTACTGAGTGGATGGGTGGGTCGGTGAGTAGCTAGATGAATGGTTGACGGTTGGTTGAGTGTGCGGATGATGAGTGGGTAGATGGTATACTGGTAGATGGGTGGGTGAACGGGTGGGTAAATAAATGGGCAGATGGATGGATGGTGTGCATTAGGACTGGGTGGCTTCTGGCAGATGGATTAGGGAAAGTGTCACTCTGGGTTGGCACAGCCTTATCCCAGGACAGGAACCCGGCAAAGATATATTTGGATGTATTTCATCTTCCCCCAGGTCTCTCAGCTGTGCCTAAACTGTGTGTGTGTGTCCCCTACCTTTCTACCATGAAGGCAGGAGGGCTGGGGACAAATGAGCCTCAGAGAGAGACAGCCAGACACCCAGACCTCAATGGCATCATTTGGTCCCTAGATCCAGCCCTAGACTCCTCTGCCTTGTTAACCAATCATGTTTCTCTTCTGCTTGTGCTGGCTAAGTCTGACTCCGGCAGCTGCTGCAAAGTCCTGTTCACCACAGCCATGATCCCGTCCCTCCAATCTCCTTCACAGAAGGGGCATCTGGACAGAAGTGGCCCTGGGGTTTAAAGGAACAGGACTTGGCCTGATCGTTAGGCCTGCCTCCTGGTTGCTGGGCCAGCAGAACTGCATTTGGATCCTAGCTTCCCACTTTCAACCCCTGTAACCCGAGGCAGCTACAAAACCCAGCTGGCCCTCAGTCTCCTCATCTGAAGTCCGACCTGCAGATGACAGCAGCAAATATCTATCTCATAGCATTACTGAGAAAATTCCAATGTGTTAACCATGTATTGTTGAGCAACACCTGGCTTATGGCAAGAAAATGGAGTAATGTAGGGCTGAAGAGAGAGCTCAGGGGGAAAAGGCATTTGCTGCCAAGTCAGATGAGCTGAGTTCAATTCCTGGGACCTGCATGATGGAAGGAGAGAAATGACTCCCCAAAGTTGTTCTCTGACCTCCATGGACACGCCAAGGCACACGCACACACCCTCACTCAAATAGGTACATAGGTAGACAGACAGACAGACAGACAGACAGACAGACAGACAGATGTAATAAAGCAATTTTCAAAAAGAAAATGGAGTAAATCAATGACTGCTTGGATCGTCATCTCATCACTATTATTATTTTGCAGATAGGATTTCAATATATAGCCCAGGCTGGCCTCTGACTTGGATCTTCCTGCCTCAACCTCTGAGTGTTGAGATTACAGGGGTATGCCACTCCCTACGCCTGGCTTACCCCAGGGGAAATCTCTCCTCTCATCTAGAGAATGGGAGCAAGAATCTTTACTTCAAAGGGCCCTGAATAGAGGGGGCAGGATGGACAGACAGACTCTTGGCAGGAGGGGGGAGAAGGTACCCAGATTTCCGTGAACACAAATCTTCCACTAGTTCCCTGTTCTTCTACAGCAGCTTGGCACACATGCACGCCTTGCTGGGAGTTCAGTGACAGGAACTAAATCCTCACGCACATAAAGGTTCTCCTGGGATGCTATGCTTCCCAGACTGCAGAGTTCACCTCTGGCTACCTGCCCTCCTGGTCTTCAGGGACAAGAGAAGAGGGAGGAGAGGAGAGGAAATTAGAGTCTTTGGCTTGAGGGAGACTGCGGCACCAGGGGACACCACCGGGTCCGGAGGCACAGTCCAAATCACCAGCCAGTTTCCTAACAGCTTTTCTCAGCTGTTCTTTTGTGTGTGTGGAGGTGGGTCTTTCAAGACAGAGTTTCTCTGTGTAGCTTTGGAGTCTGTCCTGGCACTCACTCCATAGCCTAGGCTGGCCTTGAACTCACAGAGATCTCACTGCCTCTGCCTCCCAAGTGCTGGGATTAAAGGTATGCCAACGCCGCCCAGCTTCAGCTGTTCTTTAAAATTAGTATCTCGGGCTGGAGAGATGGCTCAGAGGTTAAGAGCACTGGCTGCTCTTCCAGAGGTCCTGAGTTCAATTCCCAGCAACCACATGGTGGCTCACAACCATCTATGATGAAATCTGGTGCCCTGTTCTGGTGTGCAGGCATACATGCAGGCAGAATGCTGTATACATAATAAATAAATAAATCTTTAAAAAAATAAAATAAAATAAAATTAGTATCTCTGAGCTTTTAGTGCAGGCCCCCAGGAGACCATACAAGAGGGCAGGAAGGTGGGCAGGAATCCTGAGACTGGAGAGCAACACAGATGGCAAAACCTGAGCCAGCCCCAGGCCATCAGGAGGGGTCCTTTGAAGGACACATCTTGTCTCCAGCGCTTCCTCTGCTCTTCTGCTGCCGGGGCCCACCACAAGGGGAACAGCTTTGCTCCACCACAAGAAGCAGTAGGGTCCCATGCCTTGCTGTGCATTCAGTCCCTGCTGTGCAAGCCATGGAAGCTACCTGCTGGCCTGAGACTCCAGGGCAAGCCAGAACCCACAGGTAGTCAGCCCATATCGTTAACGCTATGTGCCTGCCACTTAGGGCTGGGGGAGCAGAGAAGAAATGAGTCTCCTCGTGCATAATAGAATAGCATTTGTCTAGTATAGATTTTGAGGGTTGACTAAAGACAGGTGGGGATGTAAACAGGAGGGATCAGTGTGGGAGAGTGGAGGGAGAGAGTACTGGGAGAGATGACTGGAATTGGGGGACAATGGGGAAGTGATGAGGAACCCTAGTGCAGTGGAAACTTCCTGGAATCTACGAGAGTGACCATGATGAAGGCTCCTAGTAATGGGTGATAAGGAACCTAAACTGGCCATGCTCTATAACCAGGCAAGGCTTCCAGCAGTAGGCCTGGGACACTAACTCAGCTACAAAACTTTTGACCTACAATCTGTCCTGCCTGCAAGATGTGCTGGGGCAATGCACAGAACTTGTGGGAGTGGCTAACCAGTGTCAGGGTTAACTTGAGGCCCTCACCACAAAAGGGCGCCCACACCTGACACTGCCTGAATGCCCATGGACCAGCGACTGGACAGCCATGAGACCCAGGTTAGAAGCAAACACAACTGGAAAAAAGTAATTCAATGAAATGATTACTAATGATATTCTGCTATACTCATAGATCAGTGCCTAGCCCAACTGTCATCATGGAGGAGTCATTCAGCAACTGATGGGAGCAGATGCAGAGACCCACAGTCAAACACTAGGCAGAGCCAGGGAAACCCTGCAGAAGAGGGGAGGAAGGATTGTAGGAGCCAGAGCAGTAGAGGACACGGTGAGAACACAGCCTACAGAACCAACTAAGCTGGGCTCATAGGGGCTCACAAAGACTGAAGCAACAAACACAGATCCTATATGGGTCTGAGCTAGATCCCTGGCATATACATTATGGTTGTGTAGCTTGGTGTTCTTGTGGGGCTCGTAACAGTGGGAGTGCAGGGTGTCTCTGGTTCTTTTGCCGGCTCTTAGGACCCTTTTCCTCCTACTGGTTTACCTCATCCAACCTTGATAAGAGGATTTGGGCCTAGTCTTATTGTAACTTGTTATAACATAATGTTGATTGATATCCCTGGGAAGAATGATCTTTTCTGTTTGTTTTTGTTTGTTTGAGACAGGGTTTCTCTTTGAAGTCCTAGAACTAGCTCTTGTAGACCAAGCTGACCTTGAACTCACAGAGAACTGCCTGCCTCTGCCTTCCAAGTGCTGGGATTAAAGGGGTGTACTACCACTGCCTGGATGGCCTGTTCTTTTTTCTGAAGGTAAGCAGAGAAGTGGATCTGGGGGACAAGGAATGTGGGGAGGCACTGGGAGAAGTGGAGGAAGAGGAAATGGGGGATGGGATATAATGTATAAGAGAAGAATAAAAAAATAAACATTTGTCTCCTCAGCTTGAGATATAACAGAAGCCCCAAGAAAGCCAAAGTGTCCTGATGAACAACTTTACCCATATTTTGGCCATGTACTTGGCACCCCCAGAACTCTAAGCCAGCTTCCTGGCCAGCTGTCACCTGTCATTCCAGAGAACTGATGATGACCAAGGTTGATTATTTTAGAGATAAAGAAACCTGGATTTGCCAGGCAGGGGTGGCATATGCCTTTAATCCCAGCACTCAGGAGGAAGAGGCAGGTGAATCTCGGTGAGTTCAGTATCAGCCTGGTCTACAAATCAAGTTTCCAGGACAGTCAGAGCTGTTACACAGAGAAACCCTGTCTTAAAAAACAAAAAACAAGGGGGCTGAAGAGATGGCTCAGAGGTTAAGAGCACAGGCTGCTGTTTCAGAGGTCCTGAGTTCAATTCCCAGCAACCACATGGTGGCTCACAACTGTCTGTAATGAGGTCTGATGTCCTCTTCTGGTTGGCAGGTGTACATGCATGCAGATAAAACATTGTATACATAATAAATAAAGAAATCTTTAAACAAAACAACAACAAAAAACAAACAAACAAAAGGGAAACCCAATGTGGGATTCCCCTCTGTGTGCTGTGAATGTTTTATTGCCATTGGTTAATAAAGAAGCTGATTTTGGTCAATGGTTAACAAAGTAAAGCCAGATGGAAAAATCTGAACAAAGATGTAGAGAGAGAGTAGGCAGAGTCGAGGAGATGCCATGAAGCTGCCGAAGGAGACAGATGCCCAGGAACCTTACTGGTAAACCACGACCCTCGTGATAAAGTATAAAATAATAGGAATGGTTAATTTAAGATGTAAGAGTTGGTTAACAAAAAGCCTGAGCTAATAGGCCAAGTAGTGTTGCAATTAATATAGATTCTATGTGATTACTCGGGTCTGGTTAGTCAGGAAATAAAAGAACAGCCTCCATCTACAGAAATCTAGATTCTAAAAGGAAGGTAGCCTAGCAAAATCAAGTCAAATGGGGACTCTAAAGCAGATTTGGGAGTACATGTCCATCATCCCAGCACAAGAGAAGCTGAGTTCAAGCTCTTGCTGCAAAATAAAATGGAAAAGGGGCTGGAAATGTGTTTCAGTTGGAGAGCCCTGTGGTGTGTGTGAGGACCTGGGTCGGTTTCTAGTACTAGAAAAACAGCTCCTGAGCTGGGGAACCAGATCCCGTCCTTGTCATCTTCTAGCTGTGTTACCTTAGGCAAATCACTTCTTCCCCATCCCCCACTCCAAAACAAATGGTTTTTTACAATAGTAAAATGTAACCAGAAAGAAATCAAGGAAGAAAGAAACAAACAAAGAAAGAAGGAAACAAAGAAAGAAACAAAGAAAATCCCAAAGGCTGTTACATTTGTAATACAGATATACATTAAATATTTTTTTCAAAGTTAGGGGTTGTGATGGTTAGTTCCAATTGTCTATTCAAAGCAAGCTACAATTACCTGGAATAGTCTCAGTGAGGGACTGTCTACAATTGTGTTGGCCTGTGGGTGTGTCTATAGAGACTGTCTTGATTGCTGCGAATGTGGGTGGCACTATAGCCTGCTTTGGAGGTGGAGCCTGCAAAAGAGTCCTGTGTACTTATTTTCTCTCTGCTGGAGATCGTAGATCTGAAGTGACCAGCTATCTCAAGCTCTTGATGCAATGACTTCCCCACCATGATGGAACTATAATAAACCCTTTTGCCCCTACGTTGCTTTTGGTTGAGGGGGTTTTATCACAGCCACAGACACGAAATCAGGACAAGCCCTGACTATGTAGCTCAGCCTGACACAGACCTCACAAGGTAGCCCAGTATGTCCTGGAATGAAACTCTTGGGTCTGTTTGGTTATCTGCACAATACGAAGGTAATGATTAGGATAATATAAAGATAAATCCTAGATGAAGAGCATAGCATGCAGGGAGCTGTTAACCATTCTGTAGCAGGACGCTGGGTGCTGGAGTTAGTGGGTCTCATTAGCCAGAGAAAGCCCTGCTCTGGTTTCTAACTTGAGGTCTAGCTGGGCTTTAAGGCTCCATTCTGCCTCGGATCCTGCTGATAGCCAGTCTTCTTTTCCTCCTCTCAAAGAAACATCTGGAAAGCTGACTCTTGCTTCCCCTGTAGCTGAGATGAACAAAAAAGGGACCGTGAAGTCAGCCTGGTGATTAGAGGTGCTCCCATGGTGGACAGAGCTGTGACCCGTGTCCTCCCTGAAGACTGGCTCAGGAGGCGTCTCTCTGAGCCACGCCCCCTCCTGACCACACTTGGATCCCTGGGAAAGTACGGAAGAGGCTCAGAATGGGGGCTCCTGGGAAATCCTCTACCAAAGCTCCTTCCATTTCCCTAATTTTCCAAGACAACGTTTTATGGAGACATCTGTCATCCAGCCTAAATCTACTGCCGAGGACTTGAGCCGGCACTGATGTAACACTAATGAAAGGTTTATGAGTTCCCCGGCCCCAGGTAGCTATTGATAACTCCCTTTCATGCCGTGTTGTTCCGGCGGCATCCGCAGAGCTGCCGTGGGTCTTTGAAGCGGAGAGGGAACCTCAAAGGTGGATCATTTTAACACCTCTCCTTGAAGGAGGGAAGAAGCGGGTTTGAGCTGCCTCCTCGTCTCCCCCTCCTCCCAACATGCCCCTGATGTGATCAGGGAGGCAGGCTGGTGGGAGTCCTCAGGCAGGCAGACACTTCCAGAAAAGGCCACATCAAAGACTTCCCGACATAAGGGTGGTCCCTTGTGTCCGGCACAGTACATAGAGCTCCTTAAAGCCACCGAACTGTCCCCTTAACAATGGGCACAGGAGAGAGTTTACCCCACAGTCTTTACATCTTTTAAAGCCTTTACCATTAGTTCTGCTCATTGTAGCCCCTGCAGCCCCTAATTTCTGAACCCACTCAGGACCAAGCTACACAATGACCCAGAGTACCTTACAGGTGTCTAACCTGTCTCTCTTACTGTACTCAGCACCCCAATCCCTATCTGATGATTGTGGCTTCTTTTGTTTTTGTTCTTTTGAAACAGGATCTTGCTGTGTGGCCCTGCCTGGGGTACTTCCCAGAGTGAACAAGTCTAAATGGCCATGTCATGATCTGATCTCTGAAGTCGCCTGCCGCTGCTCCCAGCTTTGCCTGTATTCCTGGCAGTCAGCCTCATGACTGGGCTATCCTGGGGGGTCAGTCTGCAATCACTAGAACCATCCCCAGGACCCTTTATCTGAATCATAATTTTGGCAGCTTCCGTGTGGGCACCAGATCCCCACTACCCACTTCATCTGCTGCACCCCATCCTCTCTTCACGGCCACATCTCACCAGGGACTAGAATATGGGCCCACCTTTTTGCAGGACCTCCTATGTTAGGTTAGTTCCAACAAAGAGAAAATACTAAGTCTTTTCAAAGCCTTATGAAGTAGGTGCTCCCTCCCATTTTACAGATCAGAAAACTGATGCACAGACAAGGCAAACAGTAGCTTGTGCCACACAGCTCCTAAGTGACAGAGGCAAGGGAAGAACCCTGCGATGCTTCTTCTTCATTTCAGCCGTGAGATGAGCCCCGATTCCCTTCCCATGAGGAATCCACGATTAGACGGGAGAGAAGGCTCGGAGGGCAAAGGCACCTACTGCCAAGCCTGACACCCCGGGTTCCAACTGGGGACCCACATGACAAAGGCCGAGTACTGACTCCTGCCAGTTGTCCTCTCACCTCCGCACCTGTTACCTGGTACAAATGCGCCCACCCATAGACACGTAATTAAAAATAAGAAAAATATATTTGATTATTTGTACTAGTAACAGTCTTAAAAGCTCTGAATGTGGGAGCAGCATGCCATGCAGGGAAAATCTTCCACCTGTCACAGGCGGGGGGGGGGGGGGGCCAGGATGACCTCAGCCTGGACGCGGCGTCCATGTCTACCCTACACATCCCTCTTCTTTCTGTACCTGCAATCCCTTCTGTTTTACTCCTTTCCAAACTCCTGCCTCCTCATCTCTGCGCCTTGACCACGGCTGCAGCTGGCTTTGCCCATCTGTCTAATAGAGAGATCGTAGAGGCGCTTCAGAGAGAGACTCTGCAGAGCGCAGGAGCCCTGTAGATTCTAATCCTTTTCGTCTTTAATCTCGTTCTCCTCGGCTGGCTCGCAGGTTTCACGGGCTCTGCAGAGTTCTGGGAGATAAAGCTGGGCGGCCACCCCTCCCTCTGCCTGTGACAGGTGGAAGATTTGGATAAACAGCAACTGCTAGGGCTCCGATTTGCTTCTGGAAGCTGAGGAACAGGGCTGTTGAGGACCCAGGCAACTCAGCCCCAGGCTTCATTTGTTCTATTTCTGGCTAATCCTATGCAAAGTCCAAGAGGCCTCTGGAAGGACGACAGGCTGGGAGAAGGAGGGCACTCATTGCCCATAAAGTGCCCAGGCCAGGGATTCACAGATTGGGGCATTTGGGGCTGGCAATTCAGAGCAGGCTCTTGAAATCAGATAGCCCTAGCAGCAAACCTTAGCCCTGTTCTCCCTTGCTGTGGGATGGTGGCCAAATGTCTTGAGGTCTCTGAGCCTGCAAGGCTCTCCACAAATCAGAGCAGACGATGGGCCATAGCAGGGGAGCCTGCAGGGGAATTCTCTGGCCCAAATGCTCACAGACCCTGCCAGGCTTCCTCTCAGAAAGCAAGCAGACAAAGAGGCCCTCTGGCCTCTGAGCACTGGCCAGGCTACGAAGCAGGGCAATGCTGGTCGTTAAGCCGCCGTTCAGGCCAAAGAATCCCCACATAACAAATTCATCGTGTGCAATAAAAAGCTCGGCTGTACCCCTGCTCGGGGCATTTGAAATCAGAATTGCTGCTTTGGCACTTTGGAGACACAGAAAGAAGAAATGAGCTCAGGGTCTCTGGGAAAAGACCTTTAAACCTGATTCAGAAGTCACATTTGTCTGACTATTGCTCCTCTGCCCTTCAGGGAGGAAGGGCAGAGACCCGGAGAGCTGTCTGGTGAGCAGAGAAACATCAGGCAAGGAAGAACAGGATTCAGGAAGAGAGGGTGTCGGGGACACACTGACACAGGAACCTCCAAAGTGATGTCTCATCCCCAGACCAAGGGTGCTCTGGGGTAGTAGGTAAGAAGAAGGATCTTGTGGGCTAGATGGACACCCCCAAAACTGACCACAGGGACCAATCAGGAGCCTGAGTGTCTCCTACCAACCAAGCTCTGCCCTCTCCTGCCCCACTGTGAATGAAGCTGCATACAGACCCCCTCTTCCTCCCCAAGGTTGCCACCCATCCACACTGAGCATCCTCTGGGTACCAGGGAGCAAGTAAGGAAAGGGCTGATGTCATTCACGTTCCATACTCTGTGTTGCTCCCTTCCCTCAGTTATCCATCTAGGAATAGAGGGTCCTCAGGGTGCCTAAAAAGGTGACAAAAGCCACCCTAAGAACCTTCACAGGGGGCCGTGTGCTCAGGAACAGCAAAACACAGGAGGGATTTCACTTGGGCAGAAACCAGGACAATGGGCCAGTGAGATGGTAAAGGCTCTTGTTGCCGAGGCTGATGACCTGAGTTCAACCTCAGGGTCCCACAAGGTGGACAGAGAGAACTAGCGCCACAAAGCAGTCCTCTCATTTCCACAGGTGCACCTCAGATGCTCATGGCCACTCCCATTATCATTTGTGATTTAAATTTTTTAAAAAATTAAAAAAAAAACTTTACAAACAATCAGGTGGCTCCCAACCGCCTGTAAGTCCAGTTCTGGGGGGGTCTGACACCTCTGGGCTCCACAGGCACCTGCACTCACATGTATATACCCAGAGAGTTTTTTTTTTAAAGGCAGGGAGCTAAACAGATGGGTAATCAGTTAAGGATGCATAGCTGCTCTGGCAGAGGCTCCGACTCTGATTCCCAGCACCCACACTGGGCAGCTCACTCCCACCTTTAACTCCAGCTCCAGGGGATCCTACGATCTCTTCTGGCTTCCTCAGGCAACTACACTCACATGCACATACCACACACAGGCACACACACATATACATAATAAACAAATGTTTCAAACTAAGGTGGAAGCATAGGAAAGGCACAAGGAAGGCTTTTATGAATGCATGCTTCAGGAGGATATGGTCACCCTGGCTCTGCCTGCCCACTTCACTCCCTAACTGTAATTTGCCCCCTCTGTAAAAGTGAACCCCACATTCAGCAACTTAAACATCTTTACCTTTGCCAGTTTCTGGGCATCAGAAACTGGGGAACAATTTGGCTCAGGGACTGTGATAAAACAGCACGGCCCAGGCTTCCTATATGAAGCTGGCATTTGACCTTATTCCCCCAGTAGCACCCTCCCCACCCAGGGGAAAGGCTCCGCAGAGTGAGCACAAGGCTGAGTGGCCATATGATCTCATTGGTTCCCCAAATCAGACAGCCTCTTCAGCATAAGAGAGGGAATTACTAGTTAGCACCGGGGAATTACTAATAAGGGCTGAAGATGTCCCAGATACCTTCCTGGGGACCATCTGAAGGCTAGCTATCACATCTCCCCAGAACCAGCCCTGTCTGCAGTTTCACAGAAGCAGGCACATGCCCCAAAGCAGGCTCTTCCTGCAGCATCCAGAATGTGATTCAAGACAGCCTTCCCATAGTGACCTCCCCTGTGGGTATGTTGCAGGACTCCCTGGGAGAACAGGACTGGGAGTTCAGGAGGACCACGTCCCTAAATCACAGATTCTGCCAGCACGTAAGTTCAAGTTCTCTTCGACCACTGTTCCGCTTCCTTCATGGCTTCTAGATGGTTACCCACTGGGAGCTCACGCGTCAAATGCTCTCTCTCTCCCTCCCTCCCTCCTTCCCTCCCTCTCCCTCCCTCCCTCCTTCCCTCTCTCCCTCCCTCCCTCCTTCCTGTCTACCATGAACTGAACGGCACTACATATACCTGCTGCCATAACATTCTAAGCTCATCAAGGCCCAGCATCAACAAAGCCGAGTGCTATGAACTGAGTCTCTTGAAACTGTGAGCTAAAATTAACGTTTCTTCCTTTGAGTAATTCTCAAAGTGTTTTATTGTTTAGGGAGTCTCACATAGCCCTGTCTAGCCTTGCACTCCTAGAGATCGGCCTGCCTCTGCCTCTCCAGTGCTTAGATTAAAGATGTGCACCACCACACCTGACCCATGCATGTGTTTTGGTGACAGCGTACACATCCCCAAAGCGGACCTGAAGTGTACCCTTTAACCCATCCCTGATTCTATGCCAGCTGGGTGGCCCACGCTTGGCAGGAACCACCTATGCCAGTGACATTCACTCAGGAGCTTAGAACCTGCTCCAAAGTTAGTGAGGAAGTTAAAGGAGCCTAGGGAGGCTTTCCATGCCCAGCCTGGGTCCTGGGCTGCCCCTCAGCTGCGCAGTCCTGGTATAATTGGGATGCCAGGCAGCACCTGCAGACAATTTTATCACACTCTGTATAATGTGTAAATACCATTAAGTTAGACAGATTTTCTCATTAATTCTCGGTCCCAGTGACAGACCAGGAATTAACACAATTGATTTTCCAGTCCCTACTCATTATCAATCATCCCCCAGAACTTAGTCACATCCCGTCTGCTCCACCTGGGCCCCAGCATCTATCTGGAGGCTTCAACATATATTAAACTAATAAAGAGCAATGGGCACTGTCGTGCCAGCCCTGGAAACCAGGGAGAATGAGGAAAGAAACAAATCTCGGGAAGAAAGTTGCTTTTGAAGCTTCTAGACAGAAGGGGCAGAGCTTGTGAGGGTGCGGTCCCACCCCAGTAGAATGTGGCACTGACTAGTGAGTGCTCAGGCGTGTGTGGCGTGTGAGTGCGTGTGTGTGTGTGTGTGTTGTGATTGCTGTGTAAATAAACCATCACGAGATTTATGGGCTTAGGATGACAGCTGTTCACATGCTCTCGGCCAGGAAGTTGGGTTAGTGTGGCTATGGCCAGCGTACGGCTGGGACACACAGCTCTCACACCTGTGTTTGTGTGCTGGCATCTTCTGGGTGGCACAGGGACCTCAGCTGGGGTGCTCATACCCTGTGTCACGTGGCTCCTCTTCCTTAGAGAGGACTGAACAAACAGTCCACTGTGTGACCAGCTCCAAAAGTTTCAAGAGGGACAGGATAGAAGCCTCAAGACCCCAGGTTTGGCCTTATATCCCATCCAACCAGTCAGTAAGTCAAAAGCCCGACCAGCGTCGAGGAGTAGGAAGGCAGACTCAAGCTCTGGAAAGGAAGAGAGACATGACAAGCACTGGCAAGATGGCTCAGTAGGTAAAGGCACTTGCTACCAAACCTAACGACCCAAGTTCAATGCCCAGGACCCACATGTTAGAGAGACCCAAGTCTACATACATGGCATGGCACTCACACATACTCACAAACTAAACAGATATAATTTTAAAATAAAAAAGAAGCAGGGTGGTAGTGGTGCACACCTTTAATCCCAGCACTTGGGAGGCAGAAGCAGGCGAATGAATCTCTGTGAGTTCAAGGCCAGCCTTGAACTTACAGAGCAAGTTCCAAGACATCCAAAGTTACACAGAGAGACCCTATCTTGGGGGGGGGGGGGGGTGAAGCAAACTGTGATTGTGGCTAGGCATGGTGGCAGAGGCCTTTAGGAAGATCTATGAGCTAGCCTGGTCTACATAAGTTAGCAATATGTCAGCAATGAAATGCATATTGTGGCTCAGAGGGGTGGCAACCACTGGAATCCCTGTACTGAGGAAGACGGGTGGAGAGTTAGAGGCCAGTCACAGCTGTAGAGCAATGTCCTGTCTCAAAGGAAAAAATAAAAAGCTCATGATGAAGAAGGCACTGATTCCACATCCCACCAGAAGGCCACTGGGAGCACCCGCTGCCCTCGGCTCCCTAAGCCCTGCCCCCGAACAGAGCATGCATGATCCTACAGCTACCCAAGCAGGAGCTGCTACCTTTCTGAGGGTTTGGGGGAAGCTTCTGCACGGAGGTGTCACCTGCTTCGAGCAGAGCACACAGTTTGTGTCATTCAACCACAAGCACATGTGCCTGTTTAATCCGTGCCCACACTGTCCCCCTTCTCGTGTCCCCAGCAGGAGCGACTGCTGGATGGACTTCTGACACTAGACATTAGTTCTGTGAAGGAATGCTTTAAAGGCCAGTGACCCGGGCCCCAGACACAGGCTGTGGTTAAGACAGTTACCGTGCACGGCTGTTGGAGCAGAAGTCCTGTTTAGAGATGAGATGATTGTCCAGCTTCTCGGGGCTCTTTGCTCTTAAGTTTTTATATGTTCCCCTCTGACCAAAGTTCTCTGCTCCCCAGAGCACCTCTTTTGCACACAAGAGGAGCTGGGAACGTAGCTCAGTATGGAGCACTCGCCTCATATGTGCGAGGTCCTGGGTTCAACCCACAGCACCACAAAAGGAGAAAATGTGTATAAAGTGTACACGAGGCAAGCAAGGAGCCAGGGTGGATAAGTGGGACAAAGAGTTGAGAAGAAAGGACCACCAGAGACCAGGCAGCCATTGAGGGTGCCTGGCCATTGTCCTTGCATTTTCTCTGGACCGTGTTTGTCATTCAATCTCCTGTCACTTGGGGGGTGAGGAGTGAGGCTAAGCTACCAAAATTGTGTTCATATGAAGGCAGGGCTGCTGGAGGGGACACGAGGAAGACAGGGTCCAAGAGGCTTGCGGAGATGCTGGACAGGACCCCTCAGTGCTTTTTGGAGCAGGATAGAGTGTGGGCCACAGGGACTGGAGGCACAGGCTGCGGTCACCTCTGTATGTGCCCGACCATCCCCACCCTACACTCTCGCACCACCGAGAATTATCACCGATAATAATATTTGTCTTTATGGAAATCATTTAAAGTGAAATTCAATGTGCTTCGCAAAGGGACTCCCCCCCCCCACCGCCCACCCCAGAAACTCTCTGCTACAAGATGGTAACATGGGCTCTGAATATTAACTAGTCAGATTACCAAGGGCATCTCTGCCTGCTGGACACCTCCCCAGTGTGCTACCACCCAGCAGGTGAAGGGAACAGCCCAGCAGAGTCTCCCCAGCTCCCAACCCAATGACTAGGTTTTCTCATGGAAATTATCCGGGTGGCTAGATATGGTGGCACCTGTAAATCCCATATTCTGGAAGCAGAGGCAGGAGGATTGCTGAAAGTTCAAGATCAACCTGATCTATGTTTCTTGTTCTAGACTTGTCTCAAAGCAAAACAAAATGAAAACTGTCTAAGTGGAGCAGATTACTCTCCACCCTCAACAACCCGGCAGGGCCCAGCCTCACCTCCGCTCAGTGGGGAAAACCACAGACCCGAGGAGTGGGTTCGGGGCCAGAGAAGACTGGAGGTGTTGGGGAGATGATCGAACAGACAAAGCCTCTCCCCTTGCCACTCTGCCCTATGAGATCTGCAGGATCTGTAGGAACAGAGTCAATCTCTGAGCACCCCAGTTTTAGGGGTCAGTAGAATATAGCATACTTTCCCTCCCTTAGGGCTGAAGAGATGATGGCTTAGAGGTTAAGAACACTGGCTACTCTTCTGCTCTTCCAGAGGTCCTGAGTTCAATTCCCAGCACCCACGGTGGTCACAGCCATCTATAACAGGGTCTGATGCCCTCTTCTGGCTTGCACGTGCACGCGTGGGCAGAGTACTTACATACTAATTAAATCAATCCTAGACAGGTATTTGCCTTGGAGACCTTGAGGATCTCTAGGCAAAAAGGCAGACACAATAGTTTAAGGGAGCATGCTTTAGGTCTCCCCAGGAGATGCACCCACTCCTGTTAATCCCCAGTGTTCCTGGGACATCCCTCAGATTTCCTTTCTCAAAGCGACATCCATTGGCCGGATGCTCCTCATCCTTCTCCCACTGGAACCTGTTCATCTCGTGCCCAGGCCTGACCCGCTGCTCTCCACAATGACACATGGACTTTTTTTTTTTCCTCTTTGAGAACCTTCTCGGTTACACGCCAGCATTTTAGCACGGACCTCTGGGAAATAGGATGGCTTCCGTCCCCAAGGCTGATGGATGATAGAGCTCAGGGTACTGAGGCAGGTTGATTCAGGGCAGTTCGGGGGCAGGAAGGGCTCCAAGCTCCCATTAAATCATGGTCATGGCTGAGCGGACATAAGGGGTGCCTAGTCTTTTTCAGGAAATGCTTTACCTGCAAAACCTGCATGCTGCTGCCAGATGCAGAATGTGCAGTAGATGCAGGGACGATGTAGGCACAGTAGATGAACTGGACGAATGCACACACGCACGGGTGCATAGATGAATGGATAGATAGATAAGGCCCAGATGAGAACTGTTACAAAACACTTCAAGCTCATCAGCCCTTGACCCCTTCCAAGTCTCCAAACTCTGGGAAGCAGAAGGCCAGAAGGCCAGCACCCCCTCCCTCTAGCTTAAGCTTGGGGGCCAGTCCTAAAGGCAGCTCCTCTAAGTACCCCTTAATACCCACTGTCCTGTGTCACCTAGCTTCTCCCAGGACATTCCCAGAAGCATTCAGGGCAGGGGCTGGTTCTCCCACACACCCACTCCCAAATCCCAATTCTTGCAGTAGCCTACCCTCCCAGACAAAGCCTGAAAGAGAGTCACATGATTTCTGTCTCCGCTGCTGGCTCCCCCTCCAGTGTTTAAGTGCCTATTAGAGACAAAGAGACAGGAACGGGGAACAGTAACATCTGTTTTTACAACAAGCCAATGACAATGTGGATCTGGGGGTGGTGCACACATCAGCACCGGGGCCCAGATGCAGCCCTGCAGCTGCGGAAGCAACTGGCGCTCATCATTTCTCAGGGAGATTATCTCCCAATCAGTGGCTCCTTGCTGGTTGGCGGTTATCCTCACCTGGGGAGCCATCTCAAGCCACTGTCGCCTTGTGAGGCAGATCATGCTGGCCTCTTGGTTGTATTCAGAACTCTGGTGGGCTGACCCCTGGTTTCAAGAGGTCTGGGAGGCCACAGATCCCCCAGCCTCAGTCCTGCCTTCTGGAGGCTATGACAACATACAGAAGGGATGCTGGCCCAGGCCACAGAGCATAGTGGGAAAAGCACCGGGCTAGGAGTCAAACGACCCAGTCCCTGAGTCCAGCTCCGCCACTGGTGCTGTGTTCTTGGGTTGCTGAATCTTGGGATGTAATCAGCAAGGCACTAACCCTGCTGAAGAATCCTCAGCTTCCTCATTAATAAACTGGGTCGTGGCATTGCTCCAATGTGACAATCAGCTTGTATGAAGCCAATTCAGGTGACAGGGCAGAAGAATTGGAAGCCAGAGGGTGTGGTGCGCGTCTGTAGGTCTCCACCCAAGGCTGCTGCAGCCTGAAGCCAGCTCCAGATCTCAGGGATGGCTGAGGTGACTTGCATTGACAAAGCTAATGATCAAATTGCCCATCTCTCAAAGAGAATCCCTGAGCCCCTCTCCCCAGTGGGGCTCCTATGCCCTGCCTCTTCTTCCTGCTCGCTAACACCCAGTGCAGCCGGTTTGGGAAGCTGGTTGGGTGCCAGAGAGCAAAGGGGGTGCTGGGGGGAACTGAGGAAAGGTTAGGGAGGGGAACGAGACAAAGCAGGGATAGAACGGGAGAGACAATAGCAAAAGAGGCAGCTGTGGCTCTTTCAACATTTTGAGACAGTTAAATTGAAAATGAGATTTATATAAAAAAAGAAAAGAAAGAAAATCATGCCTCCTCTCTTGCCTTCAGAAGAAAGGAGAAGCAGTGACAAAGAGAAAGACTTTAACCCAAAGAATGCTGCACTTAGGGTCAGGAAAAAAAATGCGTTCTCTGTGGCACTGCCTCCAGGTGGCTAGGTGACCTTGAAGGAGTCACCTAATCCCTCCGACCATCTTGACACGAGTTACATTGCCACATCAGGGCACAAGAGGGCTGGGTGAGAGACCTACGTATTCTCCCAAAGCCTGGATACCAGTGACTGTCAGAGCTGGGCTTTATGTGACTGTGGCCGGCTGCTGTTACTTCATCAACGGGAGAGATGCATGCCGCGACCCCGGGCACAAGCAGTAGGGCCGCAGGGCCTGGCCGAGCTTCCTCTAGGAGATTGGTCCTCCGAGGAGGCAGGGATTTTCCTCACAGCTCTGGCTGGGCCAGCTCCATGGCATCCATCATACGGCCTGAGGCGCAGATTACACAGGCTCAGCCTCACTTGAGGGATTTGCCTATCTTCGCCTTCATCCGGTCCCCTGCTGCAGTTTTTCTTCAGGGAGGAATGGCTCTTCTGAGCAGAGCAGCCAGGCTCTGCAGCCAGCCAGCCGCAGCTCTGAACTGACAGGATAAAGAAGAGCCATATCTCTCTGCCTCTGCCTGGAGCCGCTCTGGGCTATCATTTGCTCAGAGTCCCCGTGGTTTCCCTGCATCCTTCCCAGGACTGCTCCGAGATTGGTTATCTGGTAATTGAGACTGTTCTACAAGGCGGAACTCGTAGCACTGGGTTCTGAGAATTTTTGATACTAAGGGTGACACAAACTTCCAAATGGTCTCGCATATGTGTGCACACAGAGGCTCATGGACTTAGAGATATGCTAACAACCTTGGTAAAATGGACTTGGGCGTTCTGGAGATAGGCTTGCCTTGTTGAACCCAGACTATAGGCCAAGATGTGGCCCTGAACTGAGGGGTCCCAGAAGACCCTCTGCAGCACGGTCAGCCTCTCCACCCAGTACTGCTCCTGGCAGGGCCCAGAACTGGGGAGCATTTAGGTGAGTAGTCACATGGATAACCTCTGACCCTGAGGCTGGCACCTCAACTTCTCCCACCTGAACAAAAACAGGCTTGGCTCTCTCCTGCAAGAAAGGCTCCGAAGAGGCAGGCGGATCTCCGAGTTCGAGGTCAACCTGGTCTACAGAGCAAGGAACGAGACATTCAAGGCTATACAGAGAAACTTTGTCTCAAAAAACAAAACAAAAGAGAAAGGCTCTGAATGGGATGTCCTTGGTTGCTACAGAGAACTATGTGTTAACCCAAGCGTGTAGCAACCATTGCGATGGCCTAACAAAAAAGCTGAGCGCCTGAGACAACAGAAATGAACCGCTTGTCCTCAGTAGATGCAGGCTCAGGACCTTCTTCCTGCAATGCTCTCCCAGGGCCTCATAACTCAAGGCCATTACTCTGGACTCGGGACCGGTAGCCTAGGGTGATTAAATGCCCTGCTATCGCCTTCTGCTTGTTTCTCAACAAGGTATCAATCACTCCTTGGCCGGCTTTGACCTTGGCAGTGATGAGGGAACCTTTGGCACATCTGCCTAAGCACAACAGTTGTCTGGCTATGCCATCAAAGGAGACGGCCAAAGCGTGGTCTTGGCAGCAGGCAGGGGTTTTCTCCAGCTGTGAAGATGGCTGCTCCAGCCCACCAGCACCTCTCCATGCTAACTCTTCCTAGGAACCCTGAGCTCCGCCTATTGCCATCTCTTCCCAGAAGCCCCTCCTGGTCCGCTCCAATCAGCAGATGACCTCGACGCCATCCACTGTAGCTCTTGCTGTCTGTTCTAAGCTGACGATGTCACTGCCTTTCCCTAACATGAGCATGCTTACCCAATGGGCATCTCCACATCCCTTATGCTCATGAAACTCTCTGAAGGTAACCTGAAGTCTTCTCCACTGCCCCCTGGTGGCTGGCTGCATTCTCACCAGGCAAAGCCACTGGGCCACCAGTGGCCAGGTGACTATGGAAAAAAGAGAAAACTGAGGGCAGATGGAGGGGCAGGAGCCCAAATTTAACTTGAGGATGGGCCTTCCTCTCCAACTGAGGTGAGCAATAATCAAAGATGGACAGGATCTGAACTGAAATTTGGCCTCCACCACCCAGAATAATAATGTAGACTTACCTCTATCACCACTGAGCTGGCCTCTGAGATGACAACTGGAGGCCGAGGGCAGAGTGCCCAAAGGGAGCTCACTTTGAAGAATGGAACCCTGTAGACCAGTGTCAGGACAGGAGGGACTCCTCAGAAGTCCTTTCTCCTGTTCACCACTTCCACCTGGATTGCTGGGAGAAAAACTCCCAGAAATCCCAATGAAATCAGGAACAAGACAAGGTTGTCCGCTCTCTCCATATCTATTCAATATAGTTCTTGAGGTCCTAGCTAGAGCAATAAGACAACAAAAAGAAACCAAGAGGATACAAATTGGAAAAGAAGTCAGACTCTCACTATTTGCTGATGATATGATAGTTTATATAAGCAACCCTAAAAATTCTTTCTACCAAGGAACTTCTACGACTCATAAACACTTTCAGTAATGTAGCAGGATATAAGATTAACTCAAAAAAAAAAATCAATAGCTCTCCTGTACACAGATGATATAAGGGCTGGGAAAGAAATCAGAGAAACATCATCCTTCACAATAGCCCCAAATAGCATAAAATATCTCGGAGTAACTCTAACCAAACAAATGGAAGACTTGTATGACAAGAATGTTAAATCTTGGGCTGGAGAGATGGCTCAGCGGTTAAGAGCACTGCCTGTTCTTCCAAAGGTCCTGAGTTCAATTCCCAGCAACCACATGGTGGCTCACAACCATCTGTAATGAGGTCTGGTCAGCAGAATACTGTATACATAATAAATAAATATTTTTAAAAAAAGAATGTTAAATCTTTAAAGAAAGAAACTGAAGAAGACACCAGAAAGTGAAAAGATCTCCCATGCTCTTGGGTAGGCAGAATTAACATAGTAAAAATGGCAATCCTACCAAAAGCAAGCTACAGATTCAACGCAATGCCCAGCAAAATTCTTCACAGACTGTAGTGAGCCGGACAGGATCGCCATTACAAGATGGCGCCCGACATCCTGTCTTGTTGGAAATAAACAACTCCATATTTGGCTATGCCTTTGAGAGCTGCTTGTCACCCGCTTCCCGCATGCGAGGTGGATGAGGATCCTTGAGCCTATCCCGATGCAGTCTGATGTCAGCTGTTGGTGGCAGCCAATCACAGGGTGACCCATGTGCCATTTCCCTATTTAAGCAACTGCCTAAGTGCCCTTTGCCCCTTTACTTCCTGCTGCCTCTCCCCTTAGCTCCCTGCCCCTTTGCTCCCTGCTCCTTCGCTTCATGCTCTCCCTGCCCTTCCCTTCTTGCCCCTTCGCTCCCTGCCCCCCTCGTTTCCTGCTCCCCATCAATCAAGGGTACTCCAGTAAAGCGTGATCTGAGTAAAATCCTGATGTGGTGGTTATTCTTTCTCGCCGGTCGAGAGGTCCGCCACAACAGACCTTGAAAGAATGGTACTCAACTTCATATGGAAAAGAAAAAAAAAACCAGGATAGCGAAAACAATCCTGTACAATAAAAGAATTTTTGTTGGGGTTGGAGAGATGACTCAGAGGTTAAGAGCACTGGCTGCTCTTCCAGAGGTCCTGAGTTCAATTCCCAGCAACTACATGGTGGCTCACAGCCATCTGTAATGAGATCTGGTGCCCTCTTCTGGCCAGCAAGCACACAGACAGACAGAACACTGTATACATAATAAATAAATAAATAAATAAATAAATAAATAAATAAATCTTTTTTAAAAAAAGAAAGAAAGAAAAAGAATTTCTGGAGGCATCACAATTCCTGACTTCAAACTCTACTACAGAGCTACAGTACTGGAAATGGCCTGGCATTGGCATAAAAACAGACAGGAGGACCAATGGAACCGAATAGAAGACCTGGATATCAATCCACACATTTTGGAATACCTGACTTTTGACAAAGAAGCAAAAAATATCAAATGGAAAAAAGAAAGCATATTTAACAAATGGTGCTGACATAACTGGTTATTAACATGAAGAAGAATGAAAATAGACCCATATCTATCACCATGCACAAAACTCAAGTCCAAATGGATCAAAGACTTCAACCTAAAACCAACCACACTGAACCTCATGGAAGAGAAAGTGGAAAATACACTGGAACTCATTGACAAAGGAGACTACTTCCTAAATAGAACCCCAGTAGCACAGACACTGAGAGAAACAATTAATAAATGGGACCTCCTGAAACTGAAAAGCTTCTGTAAAGCAAAGGACACAGTCAACAAGATAAAACAACAGCCTACAGAATAGGAAACGATCTTCACTAACCCCACATCAGACAGAGGTCTGATCTCCAAAATAAACAAAGAACTCAAGAAATTGGTCATCAAAAGAACAAATAATCCAATTTAAAAGATGGAGTACAGCTGGGCGGTGGTGGCGCACACCTTTAATCCCAGCACTTGGGAGGCAGAGGCAGGAGGATCTCTGTGAGTTCGAGGCCAGCCTGGTCAAGCCACAGAGAAACCCTGTCTCGAAAAACCAAAAAAAAAAAAAAAAAATGGAGTACAGACCTAAGCAGAGAATTCTCAACACTTAAAGAAATGTTCAACATCCTTAGTCATCAAAGAAATGCAAATCAAAACAACTCTGAGATTCCATCTTACACCTGTAAGAATGGCCAAGATCGGGGGGGGGGGGCTGGAGAGATGGCTCAGCGGTTAAGAGCATTGCGTGCTCTTCCAAAGGACCTGAGTTCAATTCCCAGCAACCAGATGGTGGCTCACAACCATTTGTAATGAGATCTGGTGCCCTCTTCTAGCCTGCAGGCATATATGCAAACAGAATATTGTACCCATAATAAATAAATAAATATTTTTTTTTAAAAAAAAAGAATGGCCAAGATCAAAAACACTGATGACAACTTATGCTGGAGGGGATGTAGGTAAAGGGAACACTCCTGCATTACTGGTGGGAGTGCAAGCTGGTACAACCCCTTTGGATAACAGTGTGGCGATTTCTCAGAAAATTAGGAAACAACCTTCCTCAAGACCCAGAATACTGTTTTCGGGTATATATGCAAAGGATGTTCAACCGTGCCACAAGGACATGTGCTCAACTATGTTCATAGTAGCTTTGTTTGTCATAGCCAGAACCTGGAAACAACCTAAATCCCCCTCGACCGAAGAATGGATAAGGAAAATGTGGTACATTTACACAATGGAGTACTACACAGCAGAAAACAGTAACGACATCTTGAAATTTGCAGGCAAATGGACAGAGCTAGAAAACATCATTTTGAGTGGGGTAACCCAGATACAGAAAGACAATTATCACATGTACTCACTCATAGGTGGTTTTTAAACATAAAGCAGGGCTGGAGAGATGGCTCAGCGGTTAAGAGCACTGGCTGTTCTTCCAAAAGGTCCTGAGTTCAATTCCCAGCAACCATATGGTGGCTCACAACCATCTGTAATGAGATTTGGCGCCCTCTTCTGGCGTGCGGGCATACATGGAGGCAGAATGTTGTATACATAATAAATAAATCTTTAAAAAAAATAAATAAATAAATAAACATAAAGCAAAGAAAGCCAGTCTACAAACCACAATCCCAGAGAACTTAGACAACAATTCGGACACTAAGAGAGACTTGCATAGATCTAATCTACACAGGTAGTAGAAAAAGACAAGATCTCCTGAGTAAATTGGGAGCATGGGGACCTTGGAAGAGGGTTGAAGGGAAGGGGAGAGTTAGGGAGGGGAGCAAAGAAAAATGTAGAGCTCAATAAAAATCAATAAAACCTTAATTGACCACTGTGGCCACGGGAAGGCCATGAGGGACTCTGGCCCTCTGAGGACTCCACCACTGTCAGTCCTATTTCGCCTTCCTCATGGAGAACTCACGTGCAAGACGCTGTGAGGGACCCAGCGACAGGACAAGGGTCCATGGAAGGAAGTCCACATGGGCACAGACGCGGCTCTCTCACTAGCTGGGAGACCTGGGCAAACTTAATCATGTCCCTTTGCTCAGCTTTTTGTCTTATGAAAAAAGACCTCAATCCCCTATTCATGGAGCTGTTAGGAACATTAAAACAACGTCGTTAAGCTTTAGGACGAGGCCTGGCACGCAGCAAGCGAGCAATAAATGGCAACTTTACCATCGTCCTTCTCATTTATCCTGCACTTTAATTATGCACAGGTTTCCAGAACAGGAGCTCAACCTTAAGAGACCCTCGGAGTCCATAGTTCACGTCCACTTCCAGCCCTGAGTGGAATTCCCCTGTCCTCACTGCTCTGTGTCAGCCAGCTGTGTAATATGTCAGCGTGGTCTTCAAACCTGCCCCACAGGGCCTAGCCACTCCCACACCCTTTGGTCATTCCGTGACTCGCTATTGAGGCCCACCTCTGTCACTTGTGCCCAGCACTGTGCAGGTGCCAAGATAGACATCGTCTCACTTGCCCAGCCACCATCCATCTGCTGGGGGCCATTGACAATAAACACACTAACAAACAGATACAGAACACACGCTGGAATTCTCTTGTTAAATCTGGCTGTATCTTAGCAATGGGGCCAGGCATCCAGCAGGACATCAAGGAGCTGCTGGAGCCCATGTTAGCAGTGGGTCTGAGGTGTGTGCCAGAGGCCCAGTGGCCACCCAGCCTCAGTAATGGGTCTGGCTTAGGAGAGAGAGGCAGGTTAGTTGGGTATTAAATTCGGTAGGCAGGCTGGTTGAGGCTACACACACAGCTTGGCTAGGAATCTGAGCTTCATTGCTAGCTCCTGTGTGATCTTGACTCAGCAGTTTCTCTCTTCTTGTCTGAGAATAACTCTTGCCGGGCAGTGGTGGCGCACACCTTTATCCCAGCACTCAGAAGGCAGAGGCAGGCGGATCTCTGTGAGTTAGAGGCCAGTCTGATCTACAGAGCGAATTCCAGCAAAGTCTCCAAAGCTACACAGAGAAACACTTTCTCAAAACAAACAAACAAAATCTGGCTGAAAACCAGAAAACCTATGGAGGTGATTCTAACTGTACTGTAAAATGCAGAAGCAAGGTTATGGCTGAAGCATTGATTATGAACTTTGAGGCATGCCCTTAATCACACCCACGGAGACCAGATCAATTTCCTCTATTCTCCACCCAGCTTGGTGGGGAGCATGTGACCTAGACACTCACTAGGTCCTCTAGAACATCTACATCTTGGGGGGCAGGGCGGGGCTGGTAGGAGAAAGTGTGCTACATGAATCTAATTGGTCTTAATAATAAAAACCTGGAGTCAGATACTAGGGGGTGAAAGCTGAAAGATCAGAGAAGCAGAGCAGCAGCCACTAGTTCTTTCCTCTTTGAAGTCCTCAGATCCAATGAGGTCTCTATAAGTCCTCAGACTGAATGCACGATCCTATCTCTAGGACTCCTCAGACTGAATGGATGCCCTGAGCTCCTGTCTCCTCCCGCCTTATACTCCTCTGCCCAGTCATATCCCTTCCTGTCTCCTCCCGCCTTATACTCCTCTGCCCCGTCATATCCCTTCCTGTCTCCTCCCGCCTTATACTCCTCTGCCCAGTCATATCCTTTCCTGTCTCCTCCCGCCTTATACTCCTCTGCCCAGTCATATCCCTTCCTGTCTCCACCTTCCTAGAGTTGGAATTGAAAACCTGAGACTCCCAAGTACTGGAATTAAAGGTGTGAGCCAGCACCACCTGCCTCTGTTTCTCTTTTAGACTGGACTCAATTTCACATAGCCCAGAGTGACCTCGAACTCACAGAGATCCTTCTGCCTCTGCCTCCCAAATGCTGGGATTAAAGGTGTGTGCCACCACTGTCTAGCATCTATGGCTAACAAATTGCTTAGCTCTGCAGTCTGATCTTCAGGCAAGCTTTTTTTGTTAGATCACAAACAAAATATTACCACAAGAGTGTCTCCCGGTTACAGCTGCCTACCTCTGCTGAGCTCTGGTGAGCTCTCGAAGAGCCAGGCTCAGCCCCTCACCAGGGCCTCAGGCAGAACCTGACCAGGCTTCACCACCCTTTGGTGCCGTGGTTTGGTCATTCACCACGGGAGGGAAGCACAAACGTCAGCAGGCTGAGAGCAAGTGCGGGCTCTTGCCAGAGGCATTGCTTTTACATCAGCCTGCATGGTCCGCAGCCAGTAATGAACGAGGCCGGCAGTCCATTAGCAGTGGGCACACGGGAGAGAGAGCAGCTGTCAGCAGCCTCACCTCCAAGGCCGTTGAGAGTGAAGCCAGCAGCACGGACATGGGTTTGGATGTGAGTCTGCATGCAGTTTTTCAAAGACAAGCAAAACAGGACGGGAGTATCAGTCAACACAGCCGGGAGGGCACTGAGAAGCTGAAATGTCAAATGGCCCTTGTACCCTGGGTTCCCTCTGTTCCCAACTGCCAGGTCTGAGCAGGTCTGGGAGGCAACTCTCCAGCAGAATAACCATAGCACAGGTCAGAGGACCCCGGTTGTCTCATCCGAGCTCTCTCTGATGTGACTCTGAGCTCGGTCTTCTAGACAAGCCATGGCTTTTTCCCTTGAATGCCTGTAGTTATGGGAAACTCAGCACCCGCTGGGATGCTCTGAGTACCTGCCCCGCTCAGTGTTTCCACTCATGGCTAGAGAAGTTCCTTTCTTTTTTTTTTTTTTAAAGATTTATTTATTTATTTATTTATTATGTATACAACGTTCTGCCTCCATGTATGCCCGCACGCCAGAAGAGGACACCAGATCTCATTACAGATGGTTGTGAGCCACCATGTGGTTGCTGGGAATTGAACTCAGGACCTCTGGAAGAGCAGCCAGTGGCTCTTAACCTCTGAACCATCTCTCCGGACCCCGAGAAGTTCTTTTCAACACCAGAGCTGAAACGTCCCATCTGCATGCCCCGGTTGTCCTCTTTGAACACAACGTACCCAGCCCAATCACTCTTCCCCCAAGACAGCGTCCTTTTGGGTCTCCAGGCTAACGTGGTTTTACGTGTCCTCACCCTTCTTCCAAATGCTTCTTGGACAAGATCCAGTTTGTTAATAACACCTTCAAAATATGGTTCCCACGCTGGGAAAAAGGAAAATCTCTGCTGCAGCTGTTACCCATCACACACACACACACACACACACACACACACGCTCACCTAAAAATGAAGTTGGCTCCCAACCCTATCTTCACTCTGCTTTCCACATCCTGTCAACGGCTTCTCTGAAGTCCGCGTGCATCGCTCTATGATACGTCCTTGATCTGGCTCCACGTTGACTCTTTCCATGGCGAACAAGGCTTGCAGGTTCAGGCCCAATGCGGGGATGAGCAGGCACTGCCTCCTTGTTCGCCCATTCATCTCGTGGACCACAGTAACCTTCGCCAAGGTCATCACTGTCTCAGTCTGAGCTTAGGGCCAGATCCCGGGTGTGGGTCTGGTTATTAATGCAGAAGTGGCAGAAAGTAAAACAGCAAACATTGGATTCGTACATCAGTCCCTCTAGCCCCAGAGCAGGCCAGCCCCAAGCTTCCAAGGTCTTCTAGGCAGGACACTGTGCAAAGGTTCAGCAACGGCATGGAAGGAGGGCAGCTCTGAGCAGCAGAGGTGCACAGAGACCACAGAAAGGATAGTTCGCCGAGCCAGGGCAGAAATGGGTATGGGGTGGCAGGGTGTGCCCCACAGGCCCATGGTACCTGTCAGCAGGAAGCGGTTTCCAGAACCCATTGAGAGAAGCAGAGTGAATTCCAGGCCTGAAGCCCAGCACCAGGCAGCAGAAATGACCTTACGGCTGGTGAATGGGAGGACCAAAGGCCAACCTAAAATCCCTGACTTCTGGTCCCCAGGAGACTGGGGGGATCCCAGTGACCAACCCGACGGGAATGGGAAAAGCCTGAGGTGCCTGGAGTGCGATTCCCTGCTAGTCACTGGGTAAGCAGGAAAAATCTGACTCAGACGGTAGAGGCGTGTGACCATCAGCCTAGCGTCATTCATAAAACACCCACAGGCACATCGCTCTCCTGTCACAGGTCAGCTCCTTCCCAATCACAGGCCGCGGTCTGGGAGACCCGACAGCTCTCTCTGCATTTATTAACGCTCACTGTTCTCTTGACCCATCTAATTCCTGAGCCCCCTAATTACCAGCCCCTCCAGAAGCCCTTCCTCCTGGGCTCCTGAGAGCTCCCATCCCAGCTGCCTTACTCCGGTTGCTAATAGCAGGTGTTGAATCTAGCTGGGCAAAGGGCAGAAGGCAGGGCTCACTCGAACGTGCCGTTGAAGGCTGCCTTCCCTGCTGCTGCTGACACACTGATCAGTCAGCTGTCTCCCACGGTGCGTTCAGCCTCAGGAATTTATCTAGCTACAGTGATATCCATCCCACATATCTCTGCCTCGTTCATAAGGATATATTGCCAAACGCCTAGCCAAAACGTAAACTCACTCCATCTACTACCTGCTCCTAATCCATCAGCGTGGTGACCTAGCAGCAGAAAAATGTAAGTAGGGAAGGATAGAGGGAAATGAGGTTAATGCGGTCTGGCTAGCTGGCTCTGAATGGTCCCTACCACCTTTCCTAAGGCAGGGTTACTACTGCTGGGATAACACCAGCAACTTGTGGGGGGAGGAAAGGATTCACTTGGCTTACACTTCCACATCACTGTTCATCACTAGAAGACAAGAGAGGACCTAAATAGGGCAGGGAGCTGAAGGCTGGAGCTGATGCAGAGGTCATGCCATGGAGGGGTGCTGCTTATTGGTTTGCTCCCCATGGCTTGCTCAGCCTTTTTTATAAAACCCAGGACTACCACCCAGTGATGACATCACCCATCACAGGCTGGGCCCTCCCACATCAATCACTAAGAAAATGCCCTTCGTGCTTGCCCACAGCCCAGGCCTACAGAGGCACTGTCTCAATTAAGGTTCTTTCCAGTGACTCTAGCTTGTATCAAACTGACACGAGACCAGCCAACATAGCCCATCAACGCTGTGCAAACAGTACCCAGATTCATCGCTGGTAATGAGTGCCCCTACCACACTGCACTGTCCCAAAGGCCTGCAATGAGATTTGTTTTGGAGACAGGGTCTCACTGTGTCCCTGGCTGGCCTCAAACTCCCAGAGATCCCCCAGCCTGTCTCCCAAGTGCGGGAATTAAATGTGTGTGCCACTGTGCCTGGCACTCTGAGATCTCTGCACATTCCCACAGTAAGTGAAGCAGAAGGGAAGAAAAGACACATGAAGCCACTGATGGACGTTTTCTCACATTTTAATTAACAAATCTACAGGAAACCTTCATTAAATCAGGAGACATGATATCAATTATGGTGGCCTGTATATAAAACGTGGCACTAAATATGGCCTCTGGGATCATATATAAAAATAGACATTAAAATGTGTCCAGAGCATGGTGCAGCAGCGAACACAGTTCTGATGGGGGCAGCCATGTCAGGCCTGGACCGTGAAAGCCACTGGTTGTGGGAGTGATTTTTTTAATCTGTTGCTTTCATTGGTTAATTAATAAAAAAACTGCCTATGGCCCATTTGATAGGCCAACCCTTAGGTGGGCGGAGTAAACAAAACAGAATGCTGGGAGAAAGAAGCTGAATCAGAGAGTCACCATGATTCTCCTGCTCCAGACAAACATAGGTTAAGATCTTTCCTAGTAAGCCACCTCGTGGGCTACACAGATTATTAAAAATGGGTTAGACAAATATGTAAAAGCTAGCCAATAAAAGGCTAAAACTAATGGGCCAGACAGTGTTCAAAAAAATAGTTTCCGTATAATTATTTCGGGTAAAGCTAGCCGTACAGGCAACCAGGTGGCAGGACGCAGCCCTGCTGCTCCTTACTATAACTGGTCCTGCGGGTGACTGGTCAGCTCCCAGCAGGGGTCCTAGGTGCTTCTCCAAAGGCAAGGCCCTCAAAGGCACCAAATGCCACAAACCTGGCATGCTGGGAAGAACAGGAAAGGAGCGCCCCTGTCTAAGATTTCTGGATTTCTTCCAAGCTCAGGGACAGACACCGGTTCTCTTTTAGACAAACCATCCTGACTACAAAGGAACTCGGGGCAACTTTTAAACATATTTTTTCCTAAGGAAGTGACCCAGTGCTAACTCAAGGTCATTTTCTGCAGGCTAAGCTGCAGTGCCCTCCAGGACAACTGATCACAATGAGGACGTGATCATCTCAGTGTGAGAGGGCAACCTCAGTGCAGACATTACGCTCCAAGTGTCCAAGAGGTGAGACACCACTGGTCCCTCGGATGAGACCTCACTGAAACCACCCCGTCTGAGCATGGCGACAGGTCAGGGAGAGGAGGGGCCCATATTTCATAGTTCTTTCACTGGCCAGGCTTCCCACTCTGGTGAGTGGGGCCAGGACTGCTATCCATTGGCTTGTACATTCAACAGGCTCCTGAGGCTCTGTGGATGGGGACAAGTGTCCCTGACTCATGTGTTACTGTTGCCCTCAGTCTGGGGACTTGGAAACAGATGGAAAGACAGACAGAGATGCAGGGGAGAAAGAGAGGTACCAGGGGAGACAACCGGGAGGAGACCGGCCTGTGGGCTTTAAATGTGCATCCCACTACCACTTCGGGTCCCAGTGATTGGCATCCTAGTGGATTCTTTTTTTTTTTTTAAATATTTATTGTGTATACAATATTCTGTCTGCAGGCCAGAAGAGGGCACCAGACCTCCTTAAAGATGTTGTGAGCCACCATGTGGTTGCTGGGAATTGAACTCAGGACCTTTGGAAGAGCAGGCAATGCTCTTAACCACTGAGCCATCTCTCCAGCCCCATCCTAGTGGATTCTACCTGGGGGGATTCTTCTGGGGGGAAGCAGCCCCCACCCCCACCCTGAGGAGTTTTACTGAAAGCAGAGGGCTTTCCTCAGCCGCCCCAGGCTTGACTGTCTTGCTGCAGGGTGAGCTGGCATTTTCCTCACCAGTGGCGTTGAGTGAAAGGAGAGATGAAGGACAGAAATGTCGAAAGCACCCACCACCTAGGCAAAAAGCCGGGAGCCACATGGTTGTTAATGAGGGGCTTTCTCTCTAGCAAGCAGCACATTCAGGGGACAGGTGTTCCATGTTAATGGGACCTGGCGCCAATTATTACCATTTCCTGTGTGCCAAGGTAACAGGGCAGTACTGTGCTTTGTCACTGCGGATCTTCTGGGACACAGATCCTTCATGAATTGTTAGGGCATTCTGTTCAGAACAAGCAAGATGGGCCTCCCATCCTAAAGTGGCCTGACAACGCCCTCTAGTGGGGATTATAAACAACAGCAGGACAGTATGTTCAATTCATCCTCGGACACTAAAGTGGTTTCAGGGCTCCCCATAACATGGCAAACAAACCACAACAGATTATCCTGACGAAGATAATCCTAACACACAAGGGTGGGAGCTGGCAGCCCACGCTGGGCACCCACCCTGGCCAGCTGCACCCCTTCTCAGTCTCTGGCTTCTGCACATCCTAAGGAGGGGCTGTGCTGTGGAGGGAGCTAACAGTCGCCTCAGAGTCTGGGCAGACTGCCTGCCGGTGCCAGGATGATGCCAAAGACGTAGAAAAGCCCCAGAAGGAGGTTGAGCTTGGCTGTCCTCTGGGGTAGCTTGTTGAAAGCCTGGCTGCGGAACTGCCTCTCAAGGGAGAAGGCCACGGGGATGGTGAGCAGGGGCAGCGCCAGGCTGATGCTGCAGTGCGTGGCCAGGATGCTGAAGATCAGGTAGGGCAGAAAGAGCAGCGTGGTGTAGAGCACGTAGGAGAGGGTGGGCCCGATGAGGATGGCCAGAGTGACAATGCCGGCCTCCTGGTCAGACTCCATGTCCCTGGTGTTGTTGGAATGGAGAATGGCCTCCGTGCTGAGGGCCAGAGGGATGGCATAGACTAGAGGGAAGATGGCCAAGGACCCCACCTGGACAGCGTAGGCGAACATCACAGCCAGGGGGCCGAAAGTGATAAGGATGATGAGGTCTCCCAGTGCCACATACTTGAATCCAATTCCTGCAGACAGAAAAGCCAGAGATGCAGTGTGAACCAAAGGCTGTCCAAGAAATGGCTGTGTCTGGTGAGAGGCTGTGATGGTATGCAATCATTGGGGTACCCCAATAAATGACCCAGTACAGACTCAGGTCTCTGAGCTCAACTGCCAGGTACTTGCCAAGTTTACCCTTTAGGTTTTATCCCCCAAACCAGTTTCTGCTACAAAGTGCCCTGAACTCCCAGTACGCAGAGATGATACAAGTCCAAGAACATGCAAAAGGCTTGATGATCCACTATTAGACCATAAAGTTCTTCTGCCTTCTCCAGCCCCGGAAGGCAGAATGTCCATCCTGCCTCCTTCCCCTCTAGTCTTTCTTAAAAGACCCCACTGAACGCCATGGCATTTCACAAGCTACACACTTCCATATAAGGACACCGTCACTCATAGGAGGAAACCAGTGCAGTTATCGTGCACTGCCCCCCCCCTGTGGTTTCCTTCAAAACCAAGCCATTCCTAGCGACCGTTCTGCTCCTAGGCCTGCCTGTAACTCCTTCCCAGCCTCCTCCCTCCATCTCCAGCACCACACGACATCCTAAGTCCAAATCAGGGTCACCTTACTCTGGAATACTACAATTCTTCCTAGGTGGCCTTTGATCTCGTATGAACCTCCCATCCCATTCCAGTGTTCCTTTAGAACTCTGGGATTGCCCTTCCCACACACCCTCAAACCCTCAACAACCCTGTGTCTTTGGAATCAAAGTCCCAGCATCTGGCTTGCCAGACTTGGCTCCCACTGGGAGTATTTGGCACAGAGCTACAGTAACAAACACTTCCTTCAACCTGGAACCGAGGTCAGGAGGTCAAGAATATTTCCCACTCAGTCTGAAACAGTAAAGTCACGTGCAATGGTGGGAGATGGGCATTAGCATCCAAACTTTGGTTGCTACAGTAACAGGGAAGCCTTTGGATCTGGTGATGCTATAAGGCAGGCCTCAGAGTATCTGATTATATTTTACCCAGTCTAAAATAAGAGACGACATGCCGGGCAGTGGTGGCGCACGCCTTCACTCCTAGCACTCGGGAGGCAGAGGCAGGCAGATTTCTGTGAGTTCAAGGCTAGCCTGGTCTACAGCATGAGTTCCAAGATAGACTCCAAAGCTAAACAGAGAAATCCTGTCTCAAAAAACTAAAATGGGGGGTGGGAGATAACAGATGACAATGGTCTTCAGGGGATCTAAAACCATAGGAACTAAGGACCAAGATCTGGCCAACTTCACCTTCACAGAAGTAATGGGTCTGCTGGCTCCAAGTGAGCACCCCTGGTTTTTAAAGTGCAGCACTCCCACAAGGCATCACAGGCATGAGCCCTCAGTTTCCCAGCACCAGAAAGCTGATTCCACACAGCCACACTGTGTGTCGATAACTTGGTTATCTGAGGACATGTGCCCAGGAGGAAGTGCCTGCAAGAGGAACAGCAGCCCATGTTCCCCACATACTGCACGTATTCAGGAAGCCTCCCTCAGGCTAAGCTAGCGTGATGCTCCCCTACTTTCTCTTACATTCGCTGACCCACACACCACAACAGGACACCGGATGGGGAAGATGTAACCTCTGGCTGGATGATCCAAAGACCCCTCCTTCCTCAGATCAGCAAGCAAAAAGTGACTCAGCTTCCTATGGACCCTCAGCCATGAGCATGCTTCCCGGCCACTCCTTCCTGAAGCCCCTCACTTCCACTACATGGCTGTTTGCCTACCTCCACTGCAAAAGGCATGGCTTTCTTCTTTCTCTTTTCCATCTCCCTCTTCCCAGCAGCTAGAGATGTGCAGCTTGCTTTGACTCTAACAGAACTATACTCAAGCTTCAAAACAAAGCAAACAAACAAAATGGGTGGTGGTGGCGCACGCCTTTAATCCCAGCAGAGGTAGGAAGATCTCTGTGAGTTCAAGGCCAGCCTGGTCTAGAAGAGCTAATTCTAGGACAGGCTTCAAAGCTACAGAGAAACCTCGTCTTGAAAAACCAAACAAGCCGGGCGGTGGTGGCGCACGCCTTTAATCCCAGCACTCGGGAGGCAGAGGCAGGCGGATCTCTGTGAGTTCGAGACCAGCCTGGCCTACAAGAGCTAGTTCCAGGACAGGCTCCAAAACCACAGAGAAACCCTGTCTCGAAAAACCAAAAAAAAAAGAAAAACCAAACAAACAAAAACAAAACAAAACAAAATCACAACAGAAACCTGGGTCCCCCTTACGCAGGTCTTCCCCTAAAGCCACTCAAGGAGAAGAAAGGTTTTAGTCTTGAGTTTATCTGGTGGAAGAAAATGACAGAGCTTCTGGAGAGAGAACTAAGTGTAAGACATGGCCCGAACTCTCCTGACTCAGAGATGCGACCCACATGGGAGTCTCTTCTCAAGCATTCCCACCCCTTCAGACACCATGTTCTGAAGGAAACAGCACAGTGAAATACTGGGACCATTCTCTGCTTAGCAGCCAGAATTAATCTGTTAAACCAGGCTGGCCTCGAACTCACAGAGATCAAAAGTTGGCCAGGTGGCAGTGCATGCCTGCAATACTAGCGCTTGCAAGACAGAGTCAGGAGGAGCAAGAGTTTCTAGCCAGCCCTGCTACACACAAAGAAGCTAACTCAGGGAGGAAGCTGGCAAAGGTGCAGAGCCACTGAAGTCTCATGCCGCTGTGGGCTGTGGGAATATGAGCAGTACAAGTGCTTCTTCTTGGGTTAGCAACTCTTTGTAGAATTAAACGGCACCCAGTGGAGGCCACGGCAGTTTCATTTCCAGGCATTTACTCAAGAGAAATGAAAACAAATGCTCATAAAAAGACTTGAACATGAATGCTCAGTCACAATAGAAAAAAGAGACACAACCCCAAGGTCCCTGAACAGAGGAGCAGAACACAGTGTGGCTGTCTCTCAACAGATGCTGCTCAATAATAACAAGGAGCTGCTGACATGAGTGACAACATGGTGAGCTTCAAAACCATCACACTGGGCAAAGGAGGCCAGACTCAAAGCGCTCACACGGAGGTCAGACATGGCAGCCCACACTTTTCATCTCAGCGCTCGGGATGCACAGGCAGGAGGATCTCTGGGAGTTGGAGGCCAGCCTGGTTTACATAGTGTATTCCAAGCTAGCCAGTACCATAAAGAGACAAAAGCAAAACAAAACCAAAAAAATCCCCCAAACAAAAACAGAGTTCATACTGCAATAAACAAAGTCACACGCGATCCATGTGGAATGGGTCCCTGCACACGGCACTCTAGACCACACAACTAACCTGAGTGAAAGGAACTAGAAGAGTAGTTACCTGCGCATAGACGAGGAAGGATGGGGCTGGGAGAAGAGCCCAAGGAAGCGATAGGGGTGATGGAGAGGCAAGGACTACACAGCTGCTCGTGTTCATCAAGGTTCACCAAACAAACACACTTCACTGCATGTCAATTCTCTACCAATAAAGGCCAATGTTAAAAGGAAATCTACAGATGGGCAGTGGTGGTACACACCTGTAATCCCAGCATTCTGAGACGGGCAGATCTCTGAGTTCAAGGCCAGTCTGAATTACAGAGTTCCAGGAGAAACTTTGTCTTGGACAGGCGGGAGAGATTATAAAAAGAAAATCTACGGGGCTGGAGAGATGTCTCAGTGGTTAGGAGTACTGGGAAGAGACCTTTGTACTTCTGGCCCATCAGCCCTGACTCAGCACTGCAACCAGATTCTAATTCTAACCCAGGGCCAATTCTGTCTCCTCCATGTCCTGGTTAAAATGTCTCTAAAATGAAGAGAATGCCACGGTTTCAAGAATTCCCAAGAGCTGTGTGCTGAAGAGTTAGTCGCTGGGCTGGTGGAATATTTTATCTTTAACATCTGTCTTTATTAAAAATGTGTATGCGCCTGTGTGAGTGGATAGCACACACATGCAGGGGCCTGTGGAGACCAGCAGAGGACGATCGGTCCTGTGGAGCTGAAGTTACATAGGCAGTTGGCAGTGCCCATGTGGTGCTGGGAGTCAAACCTGGGTCTTCTACAAGACCCGCAAGCACTCTGAATGCTAAGTCGTCCCAGTGGTAGAATTTCTAAGAGGAGTGGAGTCTTCGTAGGAGGCTTTCCAATCATGTGGGGGTGTGTACTTGAAGGGGACACTGGGGCCTGGGTCTAGCCCACTCTTCTTTCTCTATTCACTACCAGACCCAAGCCAAATGGACTTCCTCAGTATGGATTCCCGCCACATGTACTATCTTGTCAAAGACCAAAACACCATAGGCCAAGCCGGGCGATGGTGGCGCACGCCTTTAATCCCAGCACTCGGGAGGCAGAGGCAGGCAGATCTCTGTGAGTTTGAGACCAGCCTGGTCTACAGAGCTAGTTCCAGGACAGGCTCCAAAGCCAAAGAGAAACTCTGTCTCAAAAAACCATAAACTGGAGCCTAAAACTAAGTAAGTCTTTCCCCATTTTAAGTCAAATAACTCAGGCATTCTGTTATAGTAGCAGAAAGCTGACCAGCAGAGGGCTCCTCCCTTCAACACCACCTTACACTTTCTACCAGGGTCCTACGGGTTTCCCTCATCAAATCCTCACTATGTGTGTGTGTGTGTGTGTGTGTGTGTGTGTGTGTGTGCGCGTGCGTGCGTGTGTGTGTGTAGAGAGAGAGAGACTTGCCTGAAACTCACTATGTAGACCAGACTGGCTTTGAACTTAGAGACCTGCCTGCCTTTGCCTTCTTTTTTTTTTTGGATTTTTTGAGACAGGGTTTCTCCGTAGCTTTTTTTGGTTCCTGTCCTGGAACTAGCTCTTCTAGACCAGGCTGGCCTCGAACTCACAGAGATCCTCCTGCCTCTGCCTCCCGAGTGCTGGGATTAAAGGCGTGCGCCACCACCGCCCGGCTGCCTCAGACTTTTTTAATTGCCCTACATTTACAACAGGCTACAGGGCAACTACAGTCTCTTGATTTCCTTCCACTCCTTCCATCTCCTTTATATGGTCCTCATCTTCCCCTCCTCTTAGGCTGGAGGGCTATAGGGCCCAGAACTTCTCCTCTGTGCTTTCCCACCAACTCTACAACTTTATCTATGGGCCAGTGGCCCCCTGACCTGTCTCTCTAGCCCAGGCCTCTCCATTAACCAACTATCCACCTCACATCTCCACTTGGAGCTCTAGCATAAGATGTCCAAAGTCAATCCCAACTTCTTCCCTTCAAAAACCAATTCTAGCCTTGCCTTTCTCCCATCTGGCATGACAATATCAACTGTGCCCTTCTGGTGGCGCAGGCCGAACCTTCTGAGTCAAACTTAACTCTGTGGCATTTCTACCTAAGAACCAATCCACTGGCAAACAATGTCTACCTCCAACGTCTGCTCAGAACCTGCCTCACCTCTCTGTGGCCACCACCCTGATGCAAGTCACCAAACATCTTGCCTGAACTGCTCAAGGGCCTCTGACCTGGTCTTTGTTCTTCTACCCTTGCCCACCCTACTTATCCATCCACAATACCATAGCCAGAGAGACTCTTTTGAGCCATGACATCACACTCCTATCCAAAGTCCTGCAATGTCCCCTGTACTTTAAAGTGCAAGAGGCCAAAGGGGGGAAAATGCCTATGCAGTCTGCATGCCTCCCACCTCTCCCCAGACACACCCCTCTTCGCCTAGCTTCCTGGACTGCGTCCCTCACACACACAGTGGGTTTCCTCTTCCTCAAAGTCATCAGGGACTTTGGCACTTGCTGCCCCGCATACCTAGAGTCCTACTCCAGACATCGACACGCCAACCCTATCATCTCTCACTGCCTTCAATCTAGTTCAGGTGTTATCTCCTTAGTGAGGCCCATGTCAATCGAACTACTTAAAATTGTCTTCATTGTCCTCTTCTGTGTCCTGCCACCATAGCACTTAGCACCTCTTATACCCAGTTATCCACTGCATCACACGACAGTTAGTGATGGACCAGATACACAAAGGTTCCTAGAGATTAAAAGGGAAGATGACAAAAAAAATTAAACGCCTTTGTTAATAGTCTATGTAGTTATTAAATTAAATGCCTGTTAATGGTCTACATAGTTATTACCATGCTTTCTGATTACGAGCTAAACTTCTTTTCTTTTCTTTCTTTTTTTTTTTTTTTTTTTTTTTTTTTTTTGGTTTTTCGAGACAGGGTTTCTCTGTGTAGCTTTGGAGCCTGTCCTGGAACTAGCTCTTGTAGAACAGGCTGGCCTTAAACTCACAGAGATCTGCCTGCCTCCGCCTGCCGAGTGCTGGGATTAAAGGCGTGAGCCACTACTGCCTGGCTTCTGAGCTAAACTTTTTCTAAGTTGAGTGTGTACACATGTGTGAGAGAGGTCTGAAGACAGCTTTTGGAAGTTGGGTCCTCTCCTTCTACCTCGTGGGTCCTGGAGATCATACTCAAGCATCAGGCTTGGTGGTAGGAGCCTTTATCTACTGAGCCATTTTGCCAGCCCACATTATGTTGTTATATGTGTGTGTTTCTTTGTGTGCATGTGCACTGAGGCCCCAAGAGGGTGTTGGATCCCCTGGAGCTGAAATCAAGTGTGTCTGTGAGGGGCTCAACATGGGTGCTGGGAACTGAACATGGGTCCTCTGCAAGAACAATAAGATCTCTCTCTCTCTCTCTCTCTCTCCCTCTCTCTTCTTTTTCCTTTTTTTTTTTTAATGCAATCGAGTTTCCTGCATTTGGGGAAATTGCAGGGGTCAGCTCAGCACATCTGGATGCAATGATTAAGACTCACTCTAGGAGGGCTATTTTGTGATCACGTATTTCCCCTACAAGGTTTATTTATGTATTTTACGTACATGAGTGCTCCGTATGAATATATGCCTGCATGCCAAAAGAGGACAGACCGATCCCATTGTAGATGGTTGTGAGACACCATGTGGATCTTTGGAAGAGCAGCCAGTGCTCTTAACCACAGAGCCATCTCTCCAGCCCCAAAGTAAGACATCTTACAGGTTAAGCCATGTCTCCAGCTGGTAATGTTCATAATCCACTGCCGAACCAAGGTCTTCACAACTTAAAGTTTCCAAAGTAGCCACGGCACACAAACTTTGGATTTCCAGTCAAGTCGTCTAAGTTAGTCAGGCGTCTTTGACACTTCTACAGTTCCTGTGTAAAGGAACAGTTTCCAGTTCAGGCAACTGAGACCTTAGAGCAGGAAACAGGTCAATTCTTACCTCCCGTGTAGAGAAAAGAGCTCGACAGGCCTCCAAAGTAGATGAGAGCCAAGTGCTCCAGTTTCAGAGTGGACAGGCAGTAGAGGCAAGCGGCACAGACACAACCCAGGGTGTAGAGGAAGACTCCAAACCGAACAACATCCTGGGGCTCCAAGATTCGATCCACCAGAGTCCTGTCGTCACTCTTTTTGTGGTCAATGCCCTTGGAAAAGTCATAGTAAGTGTTGACCAAATTGCCGGCCCCGTGCACAGCCAGGACAGCCACTGCGCAGCCCACCAAGAGCCTGGGATCCAGGATACCCTGGGATCTGTAGGCCAAGGCACTGCCCAGGGCCACAGGGGTGAGTGAGGCACTGAAGCTCCAGGGCCTCAGGGCCAACACATAAGAGGCGCACTTCTGTCTCCAGGAACGCGGTGGAAGGCTGTCCTGCTCGGGCCAGTCGTCCCCCAGGGGGTCCCTGTCCCCGACCTTGGTCGTCTCTCCTGCCTGGATATTAATCTTCTCCCCCGGGGCCTGCAACGCAGCCATGGAAGTGACACGTGGCTAAAGTCAATTCTAAAAGGGAGCCACTCACGGGGACCGCCCCAGGACGAAGATAGGCTGGGCAGCCTGACCTGACCTTTCTTTAGTTCCGCCCCGGGACAGGGTTTGGGGGGCGGTATAAACATGGGACAGCAGAGAGCAGGCCATGCACCCCAACGGGGCCGGCGGCACTGCCCCAACCACCTGTCACCTGAGCGAGGCCTGTGTGGTTCCCTGTCCCGCACCACAACTTAACAACCAGCCACAGCCCGCGGCCTCCAGCGGGCCACCGGCGCCGCCATCTTGTGCACCGGCCTCAAGAGGCCGGCCGGGAAACCCAGGCCCGGGACTAGAAGGGCCGGAAGAAGGCCGGCGGGGGGCGTGGTCAAAGCCCAGAGCCGGGGTTCAACAAATAAACTAAAAGCAAGAGTCACCGGAAAATGATCCGGTTAGCACCCCAAGGATTTCAGGGCGTGTCGCTTTGCGATGTATTGGGCCGGTTCGCTTACTGAAATAAGACTCATTGTGATGGGGATGGTTACCCCAATAAATCCTACGTTGAAAATGCTCTGTGCAAGCTGGGCCTGGTGGTGCACCTCTGTGATCCTAGCACTTGGAAGATGATGGCAGGAAGCAAATTCAAGGACATCCCTTATTATATAATGAGTTCAAGGCCAACCCAAGCTGCATGAGATCCTATATTAAAGAAGAAAAAGGAGAAAGGAAAGAGGGAAGAGGGAAGGGAAGGGGAAAGGAGAAAAACGGAACACCAAACGAAAAGGAAGGACAGAAAGAAAAGAAGAAAAAGTAAGTGTTTATAAACAGAGAGCCAGGAAAAGAAAATACGGTGAAATGTTATGGATTATATATGTATAGCTATAAGAAAAAAGAACGAGGAAGTTTGCTGTGTACTAAGATGCAAAGACCTACACAATAGACTGGGTTTTTATTTCTTTCTTCATTTGGAAAAAGAACTGGAGAGATGGTTCGGTGGTTAAAAGGAGTGGCTTCCCTTCCTGAGGACCTGAGTTCAATTCCCAGCACCCAGAAGGCAACTATAACCACCTCTAAATCCAGTCAGTTCCAGGGCATCTGGTGCCCTCTTCTGGCCTCTAAGGGCACTAGGCACACATATGGTGTGCATACATGCAGGAAGATCACAGTAGTATACATGCAGGCAAAACACAGATTCACATAAAATCCAATAATAAAACTACAAGGGCCTGTGTAGCCCAGACTGGCCTGGAACCAGTAATGTAGACCACAATGCCCTTGAAATTCTGATCTGACACCAAGTGCTGAGATTATAAACACTCACCCACACACTTGGTTTTAGGTGGTGCTAAGGATTCTACCCCCTAGGCAGATAAACTACCACCTGAACTACATCCCAGTCCTACAGTTTGCAGGCTGTTGTGAGCTACCTGATATGGGAACTGAACCCGAGTGCTCTGGAAGAGCAGCCCGTCCTCAGCCAATGGCCATCTCCACTCCTTATTTCACATTTTCTTCTTTAAATTAATGTTATTTATCCTTTTCAAATATTTATTTTATACTTTAAATTAATGTTATTTTTTCATATGTTTATTTATGGGATGATGCACTGTTCTAGGTCACATGACAACTTGCAGGGTTAAGTTCTCTCCATCCACCTTGTGGGTTCTGGGGTTTGACCTCAGGTCTTTGGGTTTGGAGGCAAATGCCTTTATCCCGGATCATCTTGCTGGCCCTCTCTTACTTTTTGACACAGCATCAAATATAGCCTGGAACTCAAGATCCCTCTGCTTCAGTTGCCCAGGTGCCCGGATTACAGGTGTGTATTTGTAAATAAGGAAAAAGCTCTCAAATAGTTAAAAAATATTTTTAAATTATAAAACATTGTTACATTTCTTATGTATTAAACTAGAGAAATGTTACAGATAGATAGATGATTGATAGATAATGATTGATAGATAGATGATAGATAGATAGATAGATAGATAGATAGATAGATGTAGATACAGATATTTGAGACAGGGTTGAGGACCCTGCCTGACTCCATTTTGAAGGTAGGAGGCCTTATGTTGCATTGTTAAAAATAAGTTTCCATTTGCTGTAAGAGCCGATTGCTGCTTTTAGTCTGTTTCCTGGAGCCCGATCTGCCCCAAGTCACGACCTACATCTACTTAATTACATGACCACATGGAGTTTTTTGAGATTTTTTTTCTATAATATCTAAAGAAAGTATGTCTTTTGATGGGCAGTGCTGGCACAGGTCTTTAATCCCAGCATTTGGGAGGTAAAAGGCAGGTGAATCTCTGTGAGTTCAAGGCCAGCCTGGACTACACTACGAAAGCAAGTTCCAGGACAGTCAGGGCTGTTACACAGAGAAACCCTGTCTTGAACCCCTCCCCCAAAATAAGAAAAGAAAGTATGTCTTCCCCAGATCTTATTACATTTTATTGGCATCTCAATTTATTTATTTGTTTTGGTGGTTGTTTTTGAGACAGGGTTTCTCTGTGTAACAGCCTTGGCTATCCTGAAACTCACAGAAATACGCCTGTCTCTGTCTCCAGAGTGCTGGAATTAAAGGCATGGGCCACCAGGCCCATCAGCATTTCTCCAATTTAATACCTAAGAAATGTATCAATGTTTTATAAAAGGTACTACTGTAGTATAATTTGTACTTTGGAATTTTCCTTTTTGCTTCTTAACTTTAAAACGTAACTTTTAAAAACCTAATTGAGAACCTTTACCTTATTAGCAAATATTTATCTGCATTATCATTATTAATAGCTTCACGTTTCTCCTAATACTAATTTATTTAATATTTTATTCAAATTCCCAATTCAAGCTATTTAGGAATTTTCAATGTCTATCACAACTGATATAAAAATAAAAATTACACAAGATGTGCATAAATTTCATTTGAATTTTTAAATTTTTTTTATATTGGTGTTTTACCTGCGTGTACGTCTATGCACCTGTGTGTGCCTGATGCTGGCAGAGCCCTGTATAGGGAGGGCATCAGATCCCCTGGAACCGGAGTTACAAGGAGTTGTGAGCCATCAACCGAGTGCAGGCTACCTGGAAGGGCAGCCAATGCTCTTAGCCACTGAGGCTTCTCTCTAGCCCCGACCTTGAATTCCTGATCCTCCAACCTCCTAGAGTGTTGGGGTTACAGGCGTGTCCTTTATGTGGTTCTGGGGACTGAATCCACGACTTTCATGCCTGTTGGGCAAGCAGTCAATCAACTGAGTTACATTTACAGCTCCGGCTACTGCCTGTTTGACAGATTTTTTTTTAAAAAAGGATTTTGCTTTAAAATCTTGCATTTAAAGTAGTTTCTTGGTGATCGTCTCTCAAGAATGACCTTTTCAAAAGTAACGCAATCTGGGGGCAGTGAGAAGAAAATAAAAACTTTCAAATGCATATTAAATTTTACAAAGGAGAAAGCACGAGTCTCCTAGTAAACCGGTTCCCAAGATAGTATGCCGTCTGCAGTCATTCGAGGGCGTCAGACACTCGGCTCCTTCTCAGCATCACGTCGGGCGCGGTCCCCAATTTCTACCCAGCTCTTCCAATAGGTACGCGCGGTCCCTAAACACGGCCGCCACACGGTCACAACTCACACGGAGGGGAACCGTAGTAGCGACGCACCGGATGTGTGCGTGGAAGTGACCGAAATCAACTCACAACTGATTGGTTCTCCGGAAAAGTCTTAAGCTTCTTTCGCTTGCCACTGGCCGCGTGTTTTGTCTATTTGAACAATCCCCGCCCCGCCAGAAGCCGGTCCCGAAGCTCTACTTTTTCATGAGTATTGGTGAATGTTCCTGCCCATCTTCGTTCTCAGCCAGCTGATTGGCTGTCGGGCTTGCGAGCCTGCCTTCCCCTCCCGGGCCCAGAGGACAGCGGGGAAGGCGGGTGGTGGGACTGGGGGCCTGAAGTGGCGGTACCGGCTCAGGCGGCAGCAGCTGAGGCGGTGGCCGAAGCCGCGCGGTGAGTCTGGGGCCTGGAGCCGAGCGCCTGCGGCCGGCGGGATGTCCAGACTCACGGCCAGTCTGGGCCGTGCTGGGGGAGGCCCGGGAAGCCGCCCGTCTGGACCAGGCAGCGCCTCCACACCAGCCCCGCCACCGGGGCGGCCCACACTGCGCCCTCAGGGAGACCCCCAGGCTGGCGGATCTGCTCCGGGCCTGCCGTGGTGCCTTTAGGTCTCATGCCCGGTCTCGGTCACCCTTCGAGAACCACCTACAGACTGTGGAGCCTGCCCCTGGGAGCTGCAGCCTCCTAGACCGGGGTCAGCCCCCTACACCGCACCTGGACACCTGTCGGGGACCCAGACCTCCGAGCTGAGCTAGGTTCCACCCTCCGAGCTCACGCTGTGTCTGCCTCGCCCATGTCCTCACTTCTTGTTTCAACCTTTCAACGTGAACTTCTCTAAGGCATGACCAAAACCTTTGGGATTCTGTGACTCCAAGTAGTTTAGTTACTTTGAATCCAGCCTGGGGCAGCTGTCTTGTAGGGAAAGCCTAAAATGACGCTCTACTTTCGTGAGAATAGAAATTTCGTGTCGGCCTCCCTCCTGCTGCCTCGTGTGTGTACACACTTAGGAGTAGTTTCTTCCTCCCTAAAAGGGTCTGCTTCCTTTCGTAGTACCTTTTTTTCTAGACAGCAGTGCAGTGTTTGAAAGTTTTTCAAAACCATTTGTTCTGCAGTTTATTTACCCATCTCCTAGAGCATGACCTTGAACTTCTGATCCTTCTGCCAGCGCTTCTTGAGTGCTGGGCTTAAAAGTGCGCGCTCTCCTGCCTTGGTTATGTGATGCTGGGGATATCAGGAAGTGTGTTTGTTTTTAGTGTAATCTGGCAGGATGGGTGTGCATGTCACTTCCATGGCGTTGTGAGCTAGCCTCCTTTTTATGGTCCCCCTGAATTGTAAACTCACTGGGGAAACAGCACAGAGTTGAGCAATGAGTGGTCCCTTTCAGCTCACAACTCTAATCAGTTGCCCCTTCCTGTCAGGGTGGGTTTGTTTTGGAACTGCCTTCCCAACCCAGTGAAAGCCTGTCCCTCATGAAATGGTGTAGTACTCGTAGATATCCTTTTGTATGCTTTAAATCATGCCTATGTTGCTTTTAATGTCAAATACAACAGAAAGCATTGTTATACCATATCATGTAGCAAATAATGACAAGAAGCCTGTGTATGTTCAGTGCAAACTAAGGGTTCTCCTGCCCCATTGTTTTTCCTTTTCAAATTTACACTTTTTTATCAGGGGAGGCGTGCATGCACTGGTGCGCACCTGGAAGTGAGAACAACGTGTAGGTGTCAGTTCCTTTCTACCTTGTGGGGCCCAGGGATCACACTCGGTCATCAGTCTTGGCAGCAAACACCTCTACTCGCTGAGGCATCTTGCTAGCTCCCTCATCCCCAGCACATTCTGTCCATGTTTGGTAGAGTCTGCAGCTTCAGAACCCATGATGAGAAGGGCCAGCTACACAAGTACTGTGTACGGCAGCCTGTAGCCACATGTAGCTCGTGAGCACTTGGGGAATGATGGATTCAGACTGAGGTGGTTAAAGCTATGGATGTTGGAAGCTTAGTCTCAGAAAAGAGTGGGGAAGATATCAATAAGTTTATATACCAATAAAACTTCAAATAATAGTTTTTGGGTTATTGGATTGAGTACAATGTAGCAGTTTCACCTGTTTTTCCTAATTTGAGTACTAAAATATTTAAAATTTCTTACAAGGGGGCTGACCATATCCCAGGACTTGAGAGCACTTGTTGCTCATCCAACGGACCCCATTCGAGTCCCCAGTGACCTTGTCAGTCAACTCACAGCTGCCTGTGGCCCCAGCTTCAGGGGCTCTGATGACTTTTTCTGGCCTTGCCAGGCATCTGCATACATGGGTCATACACTCAGACAGACACGCATATATAAAAATAAAGCAATAAGTAAAATTACTTACGTGGCTTGTATTACGTTTCTTTTGGGCAGGGCTGCTGAAGGATGATCATGACTCCTTTCAGCAAATGGTGCTCTGAGGAAAGGACATCCCAGCCTTAATTCTCTCGCTGCTTCTGGCACCTGACCCTGGACCATGTCCACAGTGATGCTAACCACGAGCCAGAGCTGTGTGCCGCACTTTCTGGAAATACTCTAAGCCCGTTAGTTTTCAGCTCAACCCACAAGTCAGGCACTGTCGTCCTTCTATTGCGGTGCTGTGGAAATTGAGGAATCTTGACTGTCTTAAGATACATGTATGACTTTGCAGCAGAATTCAAGGCCAGATAGTTTTCTCTTCAGTCTGCCGTCTGGCCCTCTAGAAACCTGCACCTGTCATGAGTGCGTAGAGACCTGTGCTAGTACTAAGGCCACAAATACATGGTTTATAGAGTACTGAGAGATGGGTTGGGCTGAGGCTTGGCTGATGGAATGCTTGCCCAGCACACACAAAGCCGTGGGTTGGAGTCCCAGCACTGCATGAAGTGGACATGGTAGCACTCTTAAAATCCCAGTGATTGGTGGAATCGAGATAGCAATTCTAGGCCATCAGTCGCATAGTGAGTTCAAAGTCATGCTGAGAATATAAGGCTGACTAAAAAACAAAAATAAAGGGGCTGAGAATGAGAAGATGGCTCAGGAGCAAAGATGCTCGTTGCCAAGACTGGCAATCTGAGTTGTCCACGTGGAGGAAGAAGAGAATTAATTCCTGCAGGTTGTTCTCTAACTTCTTATGTGCTGTAGTGTGCACATGCATGCCCAAATAAATAAAAGGGGGGAAAAAGATACTGAAAGATGTTCTTTTCCAAAGAACCTTAGGGCAAGATGCTGGGGACAGGTCCCACCACGGCCACCGCCAGTGCCGCCACTTCTAGCAATGTGAGCGTTCTGCAGCAGTTCGCCAGTGGACTGAAGAGCCGGAATGAGGAGACCAGAGCCAAAGCGGCCAAGGAGCTGCAGCACTATGTCACCATGGAGCTTCGAGAGGTTGGTCTTGTGTGCTTGGGGTTAGTCTTTGCTGGGTTCTGGGACCGATGTGCCGTTGCTGGTTGAGATTGCTGCCGCAGCTCAATGATATTTGCAAGGATACCAGCTTTCATGTTCTGAGAGCGTGTGGGTTCCCATGCAGCGATTTCACGTTTCTGTGATTTGCTCATGTTTGTGGTCACAGTTCGGTTCTTTATTTTATTTTTTATGATGTTTTCCCCTAATACCAGCCCTTCAATTCTTTATATCTGTCAGTGTTTGGGAGAGTTGATGGTCTGGAACTTTCTAAACAGAGACCACAGTTGAGGTCAAAGACACTGACCTGTCCACCCTTGTGCCCCTGGGATTAAGATGATTTTAAGACAAGCTGTCCTATAGAGTAGAGAATCAGGAAGTAGTTGCTAAATAAACAAGAGAGGTCATGTAATCAGTTGCTCTTCACGTTAAAGCTATGGAAATGGGGAATAGGTTTGCCTTTGGTTTGAACTGTACCCGCCACCCCTCCGTCCGAATCCGAAATTGCCAGCTGTTACCACTGTGGTTACCAGTGGGAAGGTAACAACCTGTTCTGTTCACATCTTCCCTTGCAGATGAGCCAAGAGGAGTCTACGCGCTTCTATGACCAGCTGAACCATCACATTTTTGAACTGGTTTCCAGCTCAGATGCCAATGAGAGGAAAGGTGGCATCTTGGCCATCGGTAAGGACAGAGTTTCTGGTCGCAGCAGCCCTTAGGGACACAGGACAAGTCATCTCATGTTCACTGTACCCTGTCTGTACTTGCTGAGGGGTAGCATCTAGTTCGTCTTTGTTTCAAAAGATTGTCAAGGAGCCTGTGGTTTTCAGTACTTGTATACCGAGTGCCGATTCTAGAAGCCCTGGGATGCAGGCAAGACACACTCTTAGAGGTAACAACCGAATCTCAGAACTGGTTTGCCGGGTTTGAGACTAGAAACCAGGTTTTCATTCTTTTGCCCCAGATTGCCTTTGGCAGGTCTGGTGTCACACAGAGCAGGCTTTGTCACAGTGGGGCCCACACATACCAAAATAGAAATGGCTGCTATTTGCCTGAGGCTGGTCACAAACCCTGTAAATTGTCATTCAGTCTGAAGAGTTTTCTCTCCTGGAAGGAAGATATGCAGATGTGTTAAGATGGCACAAAGAGCCAATCTCCTGGTTCAAATGAAAAATCTCCTTCTTACATGTGGAAATGCGTTCAGCGTGAAGTAAGGGCTCACTTGCCAGCATTCAGCTCCAGGCCACATGCATCCCAGAACGCATCACATGGTCACCTTTGCTTTCTTTTCTAGCCAGCCTCATAGGAGTGGAAGGTGGGAATTCCACCAGGATTGGCAGATTTGCCAACTACCTTCGGAACCTCCTCCCCTCAAGTGATCCAGTTGTCATGGAGATGGCTTCCAAGGCCATTGGCCGCCTTGCTATGGCCGGGGATACTTTCACTGCTGAGTATGTGGAGTTTGAAGTGAAACGAGCCTTGGAATGGCTGGGTGCTGACCGCAACGAGGGTCGGAGACACGCAGCTGTGAGTGCCTATAGGATTAAGCCCAGGCAGGCCTGGGGAGCAGTGGGCACTGTTTTGTGCTTTGCTTCCTTCTGAAGCTTGTTCTGGGAAAAGGATTCCGGGGTATGAGATGGGAGAGTCAGTCTGGTTGAGAAAACATCTGGTAGTGGGTGCAGTGGAGCTGGAAGCATCCCCAGCTGCTTTCCAGTTGGTTCAAGGAAGTAGCACAAACTAACCCTGGCTAATGGCTTTTTCGTTCACAACTTTGTAGCAGGGCAGCCTTACTAAGGACACTAGTCTTCTCTGAAATAAAATAGTAACAAAATTGAATATCAAACATGTGTTTTCATCCAGTAAATATTTATTGACTATTCTGGCTTGCAGGTATAGTTCTAGGCTGTTAGCTTAGTGTTAAAGCATCAAACCCCTGTCTGTTTGGGTGTGGGTTCAGATGGTGCCAGCATTTTTTGTGTCAGCAGCCAGGTGTAAGCACTGAGACGATTGGTTGGTCTGCCTCTGCCTCTCCTGGCACCAGGCTTTCCCAGTTAGGAGGATGAGGCTTTGCTTTGCATTGCAGGGAGACACACCAGGATGGCAGGGGAGTGTCCCGAGAGAACAAAAGTTCTGGTAGCAATAAGAGTTGTGTTTGCCCTTCTCTCCCAGGTCCTCGTTCTCCGTGAGCTGGCCATCAGCGTCCCCACTTTCTTCTTCCAGCAAGTGCAACCCTTCTTTGACAACATTTTTGTGGCCGTGTGGGACCCCAAGCAGGCCATCCGAGAGGGAGCCGTGGCTGCCCTTCGTGCCTGTCTGATTCTCACCACCCAGCGGGAGCCGAAGGAGATGCAGAAGCCTCAGTGGTACAGGGTGAGGAGATGGTTCCATACCGGCCAATAGCAGAGCACTATTGCTTGGGGATCGTGGCTGGCCATGGAGCCTCGTCACAGTTGTTTGGGCCTGCATGTTTTTTTTTTTTTCTCTGTTCACCATGAATCACTGGTTACTTTATGGCACTTTCGTAGTAAAGACACATTGGTAGCCACACCATTATTTTATGCATTCCTAAGAAAGAAAATGTGTCAGTTAGACTATGATCCAAGGCCTCTGGCTGTGGCCGGCACACGTTTATAATCCCAGCACTTGGGAAGCTGAGGCAAGAAGATAAGAACTGGGGCCTGACCATGAATTTGAGATCCTCTGCCTCTGCCTCCTTAGTGCTAGGATTATAGGCACAAACCACCATGCCCACTTTTGTGCTGTGCTGGGCATTGAACCCAGAGCTTCCTGCATGTTAGATGAACGCTGCCAACTGAACTACATCCCCAGCCTCTGGACCACGTATTGGCCAAGTGCCACGGCTCGTACCTTTACTCAGCATTTGGGAATCAGACAGGCCATCCAGGTTCACATAGTAAAACCCTATCTCAAAAACAAAAGCAAGTAATGTTTGATAATTGCAATTTTGCCAGCAGTGCCCACATCATATTTGCTTCAAAATATAATTAAACAAGATTAAGATTAAGTCCTATAAACAAACAGAAAAAGACTTCAAGGCCCATCTGGGATACCTGAAGAAACACTGTTTCAAAACAACAATAACAAAAATAAATAAAGTAATATTTGGTATCTGCTGCCTTCACATCAGGAGCTGTTAAAATGTAGAAACTGGGTCTGTGAGTCAGGGAATGCAGCTGCTACTAGTTTGCAAAGGGCTAGCTCCCTCCAATCCAGCGTCCTGAGCCCTGGGCCCTGGGCCCATAGCTGCCGCCAAGGAAATGGACTTCACAGGAGTTCTAAACATGGGAAGAGAGACCTGGCCTGCCTTCTTGCCTTAGATGTATGACATTAGACAAGTCACTTAATTCCTTTGGGCCTGTTTTATGTAGCTGTCGGATGTGACAGTGGCATTTGACGCAAAGGCATGAGCCTTGGAGCTAAATTAAACAAAAGAGCTTCTAAGTCAGTGTGAGTGCTGACACATGGCACTAGCAGCCCCTGGGTTGCCTCTGAACCTCGTGGGGGGGGGGGGGGGAGTGCCTGTGTTGATCCTTGAACAGCATCCTCTCTCTTCAGCACACATTTGAAGAAGCAGAGAAAGGGTTTGATGAGACCCTGGCCAAAGAGAAGGGCATGAATCGAGACGATCGAATCCACGGGGCCTTGCTGATCCTCAACGAGCTGGTCCGCATCAGCAGCATGGAGGGAGAGGTGAGCCACGGTCATCTGGGGACCGGGGGCCAGGGTCCTGTGCCGCTGCGCCAGCGGGCAACAGATAAGATCATGGCAGGACGCTCTGTGAAAACCCATGAAGCAGGCAGCAAGATCGTGGGGATGGGGTTGGAAGGGTAAGTGGAGCTCAGGGCCTGCCTTCCCTGAGGTGGCGCCATCTTCCTGAGAGGCGTGTGATGTGAATGAGGCTGGCAGCTGGCTGGGAGCTGTGTTCTTGGCTGAGGTGGGAGAGAGTTTGACATGGGAAGGATGGTTGGTATATTGTGAGCGGAGGAGAAAGAGGAGATGGTGTCAGAGAGGGAGTGGGGTCCAGTTAATAGGCTCACTGTGGTCAGCAGTTTTATTCTTATTGCAGGCACAGACGTCAGTGTTATACACGGGATTCATAGGGTGTTAAGAATTTCTGACACCTGCCCGCTTGTGGGATCAAGTGTGTGGCGAGGTGGGAATAAAGTCAGAGTTAGGAGTTAAGTCAGTTAAGGTGAAAGGGTTTTGTTAACGTTAAGGTGGAAGGATTTTGCAGCCTATGAGAAAACAGGAAGGGCTAAATCTACATTGGCGTGAATGAAAAAGAGAAAAAACACACTGGATGTCTCTGTCTTTATGCGAGGCCATTTTGAGGTCCTTATGCCAAAGGGGGTTATGAGAGGAGGCCTTTGTCATCCAGGATCAAGCAAGCTACAGCATCTTTGCCTTCTGTAGTTGCCATGAGCAGCCCATGTGGCCATGGCACAGGCTTGGCCATGGAACTCTGAGCAGCACCAGGGCCTGTTGGATCAGTTAGGCTCTTGTAGTTGAGGTCACATTCTGGTGGTTGCCACAGGGGGCTCCTAGAATAGCCTGGCTGGCTTCAATTAGATGTAGTGACATAGATACTGGGGAGACAGGATGCAGGATATGTTGGAGTAAAACTCTCCCTATGAGACTTCCTGGGAGGATCTGTTGGTGTGGCATTTCACCCAGGGTGCCCTGACTACAGAGAGTGGTTGTGTGTGTTGTATCAGGGCAGCACATGGAGTGCAGGACACGTTTGCCTCCACTTCTGATGCTGTGTGTTTCACATAAGCCCCCTGTTCCTCCCCTTGCACAGGACTGTTCCCCGTTGTGCTGGACTTGAAAGGTTTATAGTTTTGTCTTGTTTTGGTTTGTTTTTTGGATTCTCAATACAGGGTTTCTCTGTCTAGCCCTGGCTGTCCTGGAACTGGCTTTGTAGACCAGGCTGGCCTCGAACTCACAGAGATCTGCCTACCTGTGCCTCTGGAGCTGAGATTAAAGGCCTGCGCCACCACCGCCGGCTGAGAGGTTTCTAAATGTATATAAAGGGCTCAGTGCAGTCTCTGATACCTGGTGGATATGGTGTAAGTGGTAGCACTCTGAAATTTCTCTACCTGAGTCCTACTGTAGTCCAGACAGTTCTGGGACCTTTGTTTCCTCCTAATGAAACAAGATGATGTCACCTAACACATAAAGGTGTCAGCAATAAGTGAAAAGGTTCTCACAGAGGTGCTTTTTGAGTTACAGGTTCCTCCTAAAATGTCAGGATTATGCCCATTCTGTGTTCTCCTGCTCACCAGGTTTTAGTGGGGAACCTAGTGTGTACCAGCGATAGTGAGCCCTGAGAGCCAAAGCAAGAACAGGGAACAGAACAGGCCGTGTTGTAGCCAGGGAGAGCGTGCCCGTGTAGATGAAAACACACTGTGATGAGCTATATGGAGTTACGTGCTATGGAGTGAAGAAAACCCGATGTGTTTGCACACAGTTGTGAAGGGGGTAGGCAGAAAGCCATTCCAGGCAGCTGATGGGCCCGTGTGCAGGAGCATGCCGCAACTCCAGGAGAGCAGCCAGAATGCCCCTGTGCCTGGGCAGGTGAGCAGGAGAAGCTCTGAGAATACCTGGTCTGGCCAGGAGGATAGCTCAGGTTGTAGGAGGCCATTGAGTGGACTTTGTGTGCAGTGGTAGGCTATGGTAGATGTTGAAAAGAAAAGTAACTTAAGCAAAACAAACACTTGTTTTAATGTATTTATTTGTGTGGGTGAGTGTTTGCTTTCGCATGCATGCGCATACGTGTTTATGTGCTTGAGGTTTATGGAAGCTGTAGTGTTGCTGAGTACCTGTCTTTATTACTCTGCTTTTTTTTTTTTTTTTTTTTTGAGACAAGGTATCTCACTGAATGAGATCTCGATGGATCTCAATGATTCGGCAAGACTAGCTGCCCAGTGATCTCTGGAGCTCCTGCCTTGGCTTCCTCAGCACTAGGAGTGCAGGCACATGTAGCCATGCCCAACTGGCTATACAAGTGCTGGGCATCTGGGCTCAAGTCCTCCTATTTGTGCAGCAAGCACTTAACTGGCTGAGCCATCTAGGTCCTTAACCCCTATGGGTGGCTTTAGACTCATGAGAGCCCTTTGTTGAGAAGGGATTATCAGAGGGCAAAGGGCTGAAGCCGCAAATTCGGTTAAGAGGGAACTGCAGAGCTGTCAGCATGGCTCGTTTGGCAGTACAGGAGCCTGCTAGCAAGGCTGAAAACCTGGGTTAGTTCCTCAGGACCCAGATGTACGCGGGGAACCAATTCTCACAAGTTATCGTCTCATTTCCAAACACACAGTGTAATAAGAGACATTTAAAGAGCGGAACACGACTGACTTGGCGGAGATCTTTGAAGCTCTTCCTAGAGCTATAGATTTCCAAGAAGTGGCTGGACTCTGGATGTGGGATAGATTGGAAGGAAGAGAAGTCAAAGGGTTTGGTTTTGTAACTGGGAGAATGGAGTTGCTTTGCACTGAGATAGGAAAACAGGATGAGGAGAAGGAGGTGGTTTTGAGCACAAGTTTGAGACACATGTTGGGCATCTGTGTGACCTAGTGAGTAGTTCTGGGGAGAAACCTAGTTAAGAGAAATGAACGTGGGGGTACTGATTTACATCATGAGACCGGGCAAGAACTCACATGACCTGATGTAGATGAAAAGAGATGGGGTCTGTGAACCTGAAATTGAGAAATTCAGAGCAACCATAGGAGACAGGAGCAGCTGGGAAGGAGGAAGACAGGCCAGAGAGTGTGGGGTTTGCAGAAGTAACAAGGATGGTCTCATGCAAGAGATGACAGTGTATCAGATGCTGCAAATAGAGAAGTGGACTGGGGTGGTCCTTTAGGGACTTTGGTAAGAGTAGCAAGCCTTCCTGGGAAATGAAAGTGTGTGTATGAGAAGAGCTGGAGGCTGTTGGAGGATGTGTTGGGATGCCTCCCTTCAATAGAGGACAGACCAGCACTGCAGGCACCCTTATTCCATGCCGCCCCCAGAATGAGGATTCTGAGAAAATGATTTGCCTGAGTAGAAACTCAGCTTCAGGAAAAGAGATCAGAATGTTCTTTGCAGGGTACCAGCATTGGGCTATCTTCCCTTTCGCAATTCAGCCTTCTTGAACCTGCAAGGGATACTTGGACATAGGAACTCCAGCCTGGAGTTTTCTTTCCTGCTCAGTAAAAGGTGGTCTTTTGCCTAATGTTACCCTGCAGACTCACTGTGTGCAGGGTAAATGCTCCTCATAAGCCAAAGTGACTGTATTTTTCCCTCCTTGGCCCTGCCTAGCGTCTGAGAGAAGAGATGGAGGAAATCACCCAGCAGCAGCTGGTGCATGACAAGTACTGCAAAGACCTGATGGGCTTCGGGACAAAGCCCCGACACATCACCCCCTTCACCAGTTTCCAGGCTGTGCAGCCCCAGCAGTCGAATGCCTTGGTGGGACTGCTGGGGTACAGCTCCCACCAAGGCCTCATGGGATTCGGGGCTTCCCCCAGCCCTACCAAATCCACTTTGGTGGAAAGCCGCTGTTGCAGGGACTTGATGGAAGAGAAATTTGATCAGGTAAATGGCAAAAGGCCTTTTCCTTCTTCCCCACATCCCACACCTTCCGCTCCTCTGCCAACCCTGTATCCTTCCTCTCTCAGGTGTGCCAGTGGGTGCTGAAATGCAGGGGCAGCAAGAACTCACTGATCCAAATGACAATCCTTAATCTGTTACCCCGCTTGGCTGCGTTCCGACCCTCTGCCTTCACAGGTGAGGCTGTCCTCTGAAGACATTCCCTCTTTAGGATGATCAAACAGGGACGGAAGCGCTGGTCCTAGAGAGTCAGTCGGGTCTGCCTCCCTCAAAGTAGCGCTGACATGAGGGCTAGTCTCTGATCACTTTGCCCATCCAGTTTCCTCGTTTTCTGTGAAGAGACCTGATAGAAATCCAAATGGTGGTACACACAGACGGTGGTACACATGTATAACCCTAGCACCTGGAGGCAGAGGCAGAAGAATAAGGAGTTCAGAGCCATCTTTGGCCATTCAGTGAGTTTGAGGCCGGCCTGGACTACATAATACCCTGCTCAGAAAAAAAAAAAATCACAATGTGTAGCAAAGGGTCAGTTGTGGTCCATGTCATCGGGTTAAGCACACATAACTTCTTGTGCTGGGTGTTGGGGCTCACACCTATTTCACAAGCCTTAGGAGGCTGAGATGGGGACCACCTAAAGTTTAAGACCACCTGGGCCTCAGAGTGAGATCCGCAGAAGGGCACTTCAGGTCCATACTGTCAACAATGCCTGTCTGGGCAGAGTGGGCTTAGGGACCTGAGTTTTCCCCATGGTGACCATCGAGCATCCACTCCACCTGCATGGAAGACATGTGTGTGCGTGTGTGTGTGTGTGTGTGTGCGTGAAAGCAGTCTCCACAGGTGATGGGCGGTGCTGCACGGAAGACGTGTGTGTGTGTGTGTGTACGTGTGTGTGTGTACGTGTGTGTGTGTACGTGTGTGTACGTGTGTGTGTGTGCGTGCGTGTGTGTGTGCGTGTGTGTGTGTGTGTATACGTGTGTGTGTGCGTATGTGTGTGTGCGTGTGTGTGTACGTGTGTGTGTGTGTGCGTGTGTGTGTGTGCGTGTGTGTGTACGTGTGTGTGTGTGCGTGTGTGTGCGTGCGTGTGTGCGTGCGTGTGTGTGTGTGTGTGTGTTAGAGCAGTCTCCACAGGTGATGGGCGGTGCTGCACGGAAGACGTGTGTGTGTGTGTGTGTGTGTGTGTGTGTGTGTGCGTGTGTGTGTGTGTGTTAGAGCAGTCTCCACAGGTGATGGGCGGTGCTGCACGGAAGATACGTGCGGGAGTTAGCGCAGTCTCCACAGGTGATGAACAGCGCATTTCCACATGCCGTGCTGTCCTCAGTAGTCACTGAGTTGCAGTCAGTCGAGTTTTACCCAGCTCAGACGCAGGCCTTCCCATGAGGCCTTCCCAGCTGTTGTGGCTGGAGCTGTTCCTGTCCACCACAGTCCTCAGCTGTCGGGAGCTTTGGTGATGGAGTCGGTTTGGGATAGGTTATTGACCTTTGTGGGCCTCCACTTCCTGACTAGTGAACATGAAACAACAGTCCCTGCCTCCCAGAATGAACAGCATGAATGCTTAAGCACCTTCGATAGTGCCTGGCGCAGAGTAAGTCCCAGTAAATGGAAGCCGTTATGAGATTATTATTGCCTCCTGGAGCTACTTCAGATTCATTTTGGAAATGAGGAGGTACACATGATGATACTCTAGTTGCCTGTTTGTATTTAATGTCCCTCCCTTGCCTCCTACTTGGTGAGAGTGAGCCCTTGTCTCAAGCATCTCTTTGTACTTCTTCGTGGCATGCTGCCTGTGTTGAGTAGTGTTCAGAACTAAGTAAGATCTAGTGGCGTAAAGGAAAGGTCAGCCTGACCCTCAGCATTGCTGTTCCCAACATGGACTCCCCCATGCCATCCAGGCCAGATAAAGCCAGTGGGGGTCAGGTGTCTGGATGGGTGAGTTGTTGAGCAGGCTAGGCCTGACAAGTACAGTGTGTTGGATAAGGACCAAACTGTCACGTAAACTTGCTGAACCAAGGAGAAATTACAGGATGGAATCACCCATTATTTTTGAAATTTTCCTTTCTGCCTTCCTGGCACCAGCAGCTCTTCTTTTTCCTAATGACCAGACACACCCCTGGTCAGTAGAGCTTTAAATGGTCTTAGGTTGAAAGTCTGTGTTCAAAAGAAACTTAAGCCAAATTTGATCAAAGTCTGATGTGCTGTAGAAACAGTTACCATGGTGTGTCCAGGGGACTGCCTAGCGACAGGATACAAAGACAAAGGCCCTGTGTGTATTCTTTGGATGCAGGGTCACTGTTTTGTTAAACATCACATTAAAATGCGCCAGTGACATTCAGACTGGAGAGCCACCATCATCGTACACCTCCAGGCCGCCTGTTACTGAACTCACAGTGTGGAAGTCACTGCCTAAGCCTCCCAATGGTGGGAGCTCTGGGAAGAGCAAAAAATACCCTGAAAATAAAATGTAAAAGAGAAAAATAAAAGCTGGGCATAATAACACAAATAAATCAGAACATTACCTTACAGGCCTGTGACTTGCCACTGTGCCTAAGGCTCACCATCAGTGGCAGAGGAGAAGCCAAACCGAGAATCAGAAAATCCCTTGGTTCGTAAAAAAAAAGCATTCCAGCATCAAGCACCCAGGAACACCTGCTCTTGCGTGCTACTGATGTAAATAAACATAGTGAAGATGCAGGTGCTTTCCAGATGTTTTCTTAAGTCTCACTCTGATGTATCTACAGTAAAAATCTTCAGGTAATAGCTGAGAGATTTTCAGGCCTACACTGAATGGAATGGCCCATTAATTGTAAATAATATTTAATATTACTTTCACTGTCATTACACTGTCAGCTAATTGAGATTAATCTCTTTGATTTTTTTTTTTGTTTGTTTGTTTTGTTTTTAGTTTCTTGAGACAGGGTTTCTCTGTATAACTGCCCTGGCTGTTCTGCTACTCGCTGTATAGACTAGGCTGGCCTTGAACTCACAAAAATCTGCCTGCTTCTGCCTCCCGAGAGCTGGGATTAAAGATGTGCACCACCACCACCTGGTGTATCTCTTTGTTTTTTAAACAAGACTTAATGTTTTAGTCTATTTACTTTGGATTTTGGTATTTTAAAAAAAAAATACGTATTTGGCTATTTTGCCAGCATGTGTTTTTACACTACATGAGTGCCTAGTGCCTATAGAGTAACAGATGGTTTTGAACCATGGTGTAGATGCTGGAAATTGAAGTCAGCTGTTTCAGCCCTTAGCTTTTTTTTGAGGCAGGGCTTCACCTTGTAACTCGACTGGCCTAGAACTTTATATAGACCAGGCTGGCTTTGAACTCATAGAGATCCACCAAGCTCTACTTCTCAAGAGCAGTTTTCGAACTGTGTGCTCTTTCCCCAGAGTAATACTCATGGAGCATCTAGAATAATGACTCAACAGAAATGGTGCTTGCCACTAACCCTGAAGGCCACTGACCCTGATGGCCACTGGTGGCCCAATGGTGCAAGGAAGGAATCCTTTCCATGAGTTGTTCTCTGGCTTTCAAATGCACATTGGCAAACACACTTCAACTCACCCACACACATATGGATATAATTACAAAAGGATTGGACTAAGGGAGATAAAGTACTCTTCTGAAGATGCCCTCCTTGCTTTTATTATTTAAGGGAAAAGCAAAAGACATTCCTTATTCCCAAAGACACCTGAGGAGTGATTGCCAAGCATGAGATGTCTTCTAAGGGTTAGCCTTTAAATTCTTAGCATCTCCCCATTGGCCACTGTAACTTAAATTTGAGTGCTGTCTAGGGTCTCTGACCTTGGTTATGTGCTGTCTTCTCTGTACTAGATACTCAGTACCTCCAGGATACCATGAACCATGTCCTTAGCTGTGTCAAAAAGGAGAAGGAACGGACTGCAGCATTCCAGGCCCTGGGGCTGCTTTCTGTGGCCGTGAGGTCCGAGTTTAAGGTCTACTTGCCCCGTGTACTGGACATCATCCGAGCAGCGCTGCCTCCGAAGGACTTTGCCCACAAGTAAGCCCCTCTCTTAGGGTGTCACCATGCTCTCTGTTGAGGTGGAGTAAGCTAATCCATCCGTTGCACAGTTTAAGCCCTTTCTCCCGCTGCTGCACTCTGAGGTATGACAGGTGAACGGCAGTCCCTTTTCACTTGAGCTCAGGTTCAGGTGCAATGACTGTCCGAGTATTTAGAAAGGGGGTACCCTGAGAACATGCTGGATGTCCAGGATGGTATTCTCCGGCGTTGTGGAGGAATCCCTGACTAGAACTGAAGAGATCAGATGGTCAACTCTTCCTTAGCACCAGGTGTAACAAGTCATTCCACCACAGAATATATGAGCAAGACCCTTGGCGTCTTGCCAGATGGAGAAGTCAGTGTCAATGGCACTGAGCCTTTATGTTTGTTTCTCTGTGTGTTTGTCAGCAAGCGTTGCTCTGGGATTCACAGCTACCCGTCCTGAAACCCAGCGTTCTCATCATAGGGAGACACGTCTTCCCATGGGATACTGATACCCTACCCTCTGGTTCCCAATGTGCATGCCTCTTAGCTTCCCAACTAAGTCAGCCTCATATTAAGTATGGCGCATCTTCCTGAATTCAGAGAAAGAGCCCCTTTGTGAGACACAGCACTGCCATCTGCTGGAGCAGTGTTTTAAATACACACCCACAGCGACTGATGGACTGGCTCCAGAAGAGTTTTGCAGTAATCGCCACACGCTCTTGTAGCCAGCACTGGCTAAATAACTTGCCCTTCAGGTCCCAACGTGACTTTGAGGTGGGACACTATGAATGTCTTTATGTCTAAAGTGCCATTCTATTTCTCTCCAGGAGGCAGAAAACCGTGCAGGTGGATGCCACAGTATTCACGTGCATCAGCATGCTGGCGCGAGCAATGGGGCCAGGCATCCAGCAGGACATCAAGGAGCTGCTGGAGCCCATGTTAGCAGTGGGCCTGAGGTGTGTGCCAGAGGCCCAGTGGCCACCCAGCCTCAGTAATGGGGTCTGGCTTAGGAGAGAGAGGCAGGTTAGTTGGGTATTAAATTCGGTAGGCAGGCTGGTTGAGGCTACACACACCAGCTTGGTTAGGAATCCGAGCTTCATTGCTAGTTCCTGTGTGATCTTGACTCAGCTGCTTCTCTCTTCTTGTCTGAGAATAACTCTTGCTGGGCGGGTGGTGGCGCACTCCTTTAATCCCAGCACTCGGGAGGCAGAGGCAGGCGGATCTCTGTGAGTTCGAGACCAGCCTGGTCTACAAGAGCTAGTTCCAGGACAGGCTCCAAAGCAATACAAAGAAACCCTGTCTCAAAACAAACAAACAAAAAAAAACCCAACTCTTTCTACTGTTAGGATAGTTGTTGAGATTGAGTGAAAGAGTTCAGGAAGCAGCCCTGACACAAGGCTATAGGGAGTACTAGGTAAGTGCGTGATTGCGGTCGGTGTTAGTGCCAGAGAGACTTGCTAGCTTCTCAAAACGTCCTTCCTTTCCCTGTGAAATAAGGAGAATGGTCTCTGTCTGCTTCTTGGTCATTGACTGAGACTCAATCTCTGGTGGCTGAATTACATTGTACAAGGTCTCTGGTGAAAACCAGAAATAGGCAGATTATTCTGAAATCTGAGACAAGGCCAGGGTTGTGCAGCACTTCTGAGACTAACCAGGGACAGGGCCCATGCCTCCTGCCCAGAGCAGACTGTGTCACACTCTGGCCTTGTAGTGGCAGTCTGCTCCGGGCCCTGGCCACGTCCGTGCCCTGGCCACGTCCTGACTACTTTCCTCCTCCGCAGCCCTGCACTTACTGCTGTGCTCTATGACCTGAGCCGGCAGATTCCGCAGCTGAAGAAAGATATCCAGGATGGGCTCCTGAAGATGCTGTCCCTGGTCCTTATGCACAAACCCCTCCGACACCCAGGCATGCCCAAGGGCCTGGCCCACCAACTGGCCTCCCCTGGCCTTACCACCCTCCCTGAGGCCAGCGATGTGGCCAGCATTACTCTTGCCCTACGAACCCTGGGAAGCTTCGAGTTCGAAGGTAAGAAATGACAGTGGCTCTTGCTGAAGTGTTGAGGGATGCTGTGGCCCTGAGAAAGGGATGAGGGTGTCTAGATTCCTGAGTGTTTAGAGTCATCACAGCAGGGTACCAGATGCACAGCGGCCCTTCCTTCCCAGGCTCGACCTGTTTAATTCCTGCCCTGTGCTTGATCTCATGATGTGTTTGGGACAGATGGTGCTCAGAAAAAGCATGTGTAAAGAATTACACATCAGGATGGCTCTCTGTTCCTCCTCACTGACCTGCAGCCATGAGGGGATTGATTTATTGCTTTAAAATGCATGGCAGGGGTTTCTGAGTATTTCCATTCTTGTGCTGCTGTGGTGTTCTGTGCAGTTGAATCTGCAGTTCTGCCCCAAAGCAGCAGTATTTATTCTTCTTTCCTTTTCCTTTGCACCCAGGCCACTCTCTGACCCAGTTTGTCCGCCACTGTGCGGATCACTTCCTGAACAGTGAACACAAGGAGATCCGCATGGAAGCTGCCCGCACCTGCTCCCGCCTGCTCACACCCTCCATCCACCTCATCAGTGGCCATGCGCATGTGGTTAGCCAGACTGCAGTGCAAGTGGTGGCAGATGTGCTCAGCAAGCTGCTGGTGGTCGGGATAACAGACCCTGGTAAATGTTAGGGTGGAGCAGTCCTGGGAGACCCTGGAGCTCGAGGCGTTTGCATGGCTCTAGACAGCAGCATCAGTCGCTTCATGTAACGTTTCTCTGCTTAGACGTAGGCTTGGCTCCTCTAGCCTCTTGGTGTGAGATAATTTCTTCTCCCTTTCTTCCTGTGAGCAGATTAGAAGGGAGGGGCAGAAGGTTAGCTGAAGAAGGTGTTTTGGAGTTTGCTGAGTAGGGCAGCAGTCACCTGCAGGTCACGACCCCTTTGGGGGGTGAATGATCCTTTCACAGAGGTCACTTAAGACCGTTGGAAAACAGACATTTACATTATGATTCATAACAGCAAAATTGCAGTTACGAAGTAGCAAGGAAAATACTTTTATGGTCCGGGGGGTCACCACAACATGAGGAACTGAATTAAAGGGCCGCAGCATTAGGGAGGTTGAGAACCACTGGGCTAGGGTGATAGCAGTGGGGGTAGAAACTGGGAAGGGGCTGGAGGGTGGAACCCTGAAGAGCTGTTCAAAGACTTGTTTGCTCTTGCAGACCCTGATATCCGCTATTGTGTCTTGGCATCCCTGGATGAGCGCTTTGATGCCCACCTGGCCCAGGCTGAAAACTTACAGGCCCTGTTTGTGGCTCTAAATGACCAGGTCTTCGAGATCCGAGAGCTGGCCATCTGCACTGTGGGCCGACTCAGTAGCATGAACCCAGCCTTCGTCATGCCTTTCCTACGCAAGATGCTTATCCAGGTAATGGCGTGACAGACAGCAAGGAAAGGACCTCCACAGTGAGCTGACAAGGAAGTGCTGAGGACAGGGACCAGGAAGAAAGATGGACATACTTGGCCAAGTCACCTTTGGCACCTAGAGTCCATGTTCCCAGCTCTGGTTACAGTGCAGGTGTGAGCCTCTTGTCGGCATGACATGAGGTCTTGTTGGTTCCGGTCTAACCTCTCAGGCAGCTGGCTCATCCGCCTCTGTCCCCAGTGAGCCAGCGTCCTGACTTTGACTGTATCTGTGGCAGGGTCTCAGGCTTCCTGCTCTTCCCGTCTTCTGCACTGCTCTTCCGCTAATGGTCGCAAAGCAGAGACTGCCAGTCTTACCATGTGGGCATGATTCCACGCAGTCCTCTGGTCATTGTGCTTGCTCGGGGATCCTGGGCTCTCTTTAAGTGATGTGTGCTGTCGTGGTTCTCTAGAGAGATGCAGGTGGCCTTTCTGCTACCACCTGGGTCCTGTGAACAGTGCCTGTTCTGATCCTTCCCACCTTGGTATGTCCTCCCGTGTCTTTTGAAATAGACACGTCACGTAACAACTGAGGAGCGTACACACAGAATGTCAGTATTTGCAGCTCACCCTAGGAAAGTGTCATCTGTTTGCCATAGTTAAACATGGCTGCAGTGAGACCATCGCTTGACAAGTTGGACAACTGTACTTTGTTGGCCTTTCTGTTTTCAACCTTATGACTTCCGACTGTAGCTGCAGGCCCATGTCTGTTGCTTCAGATCGTAAGCCACGTAAGGTCTGGGAAGGAAGCAGCCATTACTCAGCCTACCAGGTCAGGCATGGGAATATCTCCGAATGAGAACATGGGCTTGTTCGTTCAGTCAGGACTTAACCTGCTCTGTCCCACATAATGCTGTGTACTGGCGGTGTGTTGATGAACAAGCCAGATACAGCTCTTGTTCTTGGAAAGCTCATACCCGGCCAATAGGCAAGCTTGTTTCCTAGTGTTGGAAAATGTGAAATTCCATCAGATGAATTGACCCTGTGCTGAACTTAACCCTTGAAACTTAAAACATAAACACGTAAAATTAAAAAAAAAAATCTTTATTTAGACAATGTAGGGGGATTAAAACCAGGGCCTTGTGTGTGTGTGCTATCACTGAACTATACCCCTAGTCTTTAAATTTCAAAATACAGAAAAGTAGTTTTGATACAGATTTTCCCAAATTGAATTATGTATTTTCATGTATTGGTGAGTGCTATGGCCTTTCCTGGGGTCTGGTCCCCGGGTGCTGGTAGATGTCACAGTGGTGCAGATGGCTCTGACTCCAGCTTGGTTTGCACTGCACCTGCTGGTTGTTCTGCTCTCTGGGGCACAGTCCCTGCAGCCATCCTGCACCCCACCAGTCCTTTCTCGCATTGCTAACTCCTTTCACTGCCATCTCCTGTGACTGGAGAAATCAGTTACCAAGTCAGCAGCCAAGACAAAATGTCTTCGTTCCCTGCAGACCGTCTGCCGTCTGCTGGACTACTGACTAATTGGCCTTTGTGGTGTTCACTTCAAGTGAACTTACATTTCCTTTCCTTGGCTGTACCCAGAAGTCTGTCCGTATTGCCAGTGCCTACTTGACTTTGAGCTTAACGCTGCTATGCTAGTGTTTCAGGGGCATGAGAACAAGCCTGGCAGCTCTGTTCAGCGATGCCTCAAGATGGGATCCCTGGCCCTTCCTTCAGCTCCATGTGCCTGGGTCCCCTGTGGAGGTCTAGTGCTCCTCTCTGTCACAGCTGCTCTAAGTCACCTTTGATTCCTTTGTCATTGTATATAGATCCTCTTGTTAATGTTGTGTCCGGGCAGAGGTTTTTCCTCAGGACCCCTCTCTTCAGTCCCTTGTCTGGAAAACCCCCGTAACCACAGCTCTGGTGGGTGCCGCTACTCCAGTACTTTGTACTGCCATGGTTGGAGAAGGGACAGTCAGGGCCATTTATCTTGGTAGCTCACAGATCCCCATGTTTGCTGAGTGTCCGGTAGAGATGTGATCCACTGTGGAAGTCTGGTTCTTTCCCTAGTTCGTAACAGATTTCCCTTTACACGGTCCTCTCTGCTTTCCCTCTGCCATGGTCTGTTACCTTTCTTCCCTGCAGATTCTGACAGAGCTGGAGCACAGTGGCATTGGGAGAATCAAGGAACAGAGTGCCCGCATGCTGGGGCACCTGGTCTCCAACGCCCCCCGGCTCATCCGCCCCTATATGGAGCCCATTCTGAAGGTAAAGCACAGCAGCTGGCCAGCCTGGCATCTGTCTTAGCTCTGTGTTTAGGAGACAGGGGTACTTCAGCCCTCCTGCACTGAACCAAGGAGACCATCTCTTTGGTTCAGTCTGGGGAACAAGGGCTACACACAGCGCCTTGAGTTAAAGAGCGCCAAGAATCTCACCAGTTGCAGGAAAGAGTTTTCTTTTGTGCTTAGACTCATCTTCAGCTGGGCTTGGACAGGAGAAGTAGGTAAATAGCATGTGCACTTTCCTCAGATAAAGTAAAATGAACTTGAAAGCACCAACCCAGGTGGGCGGTGGTGGCACACTCCTTTAATCCCAGTACTTGGGAGGCAGAGGCCAGTGGATCTCTGTGAGTTCAAGGCCAGCCTGGGGTACAAGAGCTAGTTCCAGGACAGGCTCCATAGCTACGGAGAAATTCTGTCTCGAAAAGCAAACAAGCAGAAAAAAGAAAGCATGAACCCAGCTTCAGATGTGACTATGGTATTCACACGAGGTTTTTATGTCTAACACATACACAGCTGGAGGGATGATAGGCAGGCAGAGTTGAATGTGTGAGAAGCATCTTCAAATTGTGCTGCTTCCTGGATCATCAACTGGGCTTGTTCCCACAGCCTAGAAGTAACTTATGTAGAGGGTCTTGGAAAGTTTTTATTTTGTTTGTTTGTTTTCTGGTGTTAGGGATTGAACCCAGAGCTTTATATGAACTTGGGAAGTGTGCTGCCCTCTAGGGGCAAGATAGCTCCCCTACAGATTCATGTCCATGCTCATTTTCTTATACCTTCTTCTATAGGCTTTAATTTTGAAACTGAAAGATCCAGACCCTGACCCAAACCCGGGAGTGATCAATAACGTACTGGCCACCATCGGAGAACTGGCTCAGGTGAGGAACGGCTTCTCTTCCCATAGGTGGAAGGAAACTCTTTAGCCCTGGGGGAAGTCAAAGTATTGCTTTTTCTCTTTGTTCTGTTTTTGTTTTTGTTTGTTTGTTCTTACTCTCATTTAGAGACAGGGTCTTACTCTATTGCCCAGGTTGGTCTCAAGCTCAGTGTTTCTCCTGCCTCAACTTCTAGAGTTTTGGAGTTATAGGTGTGAGCCACCACACCCCTCCCAAAATGATGTCTTAATGCCACAGTCTCCCATTCTGCCTGCCACTGTCTTTTCACTTTGCAGGTTAGTGGTCTAGAAATGAGGAAGTGGGTGGATGAGCTCTTTATCATCATCATGGACATGCTGCAGGACTCCTCTCTGCTAGCCAAAAGGCAGGTGAGTACCGCTGTTGGCTGAGTGAGTAGACAGACCCCTGGGACCCGGGACAGTTTCTCTGTCCACCTCAGTGCACCCAGTCATGCACAGAGCTTGGCAGACGGTATGCACTTGACATTTTTTTTTTTTTTTTTTTTTTTTGGTTTTTCGAGACAGGGTTTCTCTGTGGCTTTGGAGCCTGTCCTGGAACTAGCTCTGTAGATCAGGCTGGTCTCGAACTCACAGAGATCCGCCTGCTTCTGCCTCCCGAGTGCTGGGATTAAAGGCGTGCGCCACCATCGCCTGGCTTTTTTTTTTTTTTTTTTGAATGTGGAAAGAGAAGACTCTCATAGGCTCTCCTCCTGGCCAGTCCCCTGCAGTTGGTTTCCGGGAGGAGCATCACCATTCCTGTATATGAAGGAAAATGCTGTCTGTGCAGCCCCAGCTCCTGGAGGGAGGAAGCAAGCTTGGACACTGCCTGTGGAGGCCCTTGGCTTCCCTCTCTCCGCAGCCACTGGAGGTTGTGAGAGGAGTTGTCTAAAATGAAGAACAGCATTAATTTCTTCCTGTAGTTCCTGGTAGTCATTCAGGAAATAAAAGAACTACATTTCCTCTGAGAAAGGTGGGAAAACACTGTACAGTTTTTTGTTTTTGAGACAGTGTCTCCCTCTGTAGTCAAGGCTGGCTGGGAGCTCAGTGTGTAGGTAAAACTGGCTTGGACTAGAGGTAGTCCTCTTCCCCGGCCTCTCTAATACCGAGAGTACAGATGTGAGCCCTGACACCCACCTCTACTCTTTACTTTTGATTCTGTGATTGTAGGTCCATGCTTGATCAGCTATTTTTATATTCTGACTCTGGGATTCCGTTCATGGGTGGTGAATTAATGGAGTCTTTGGATTGACTCTGCACTTCCATTACACTCTTTATACAAAGAGTGTGCCTGTGCTTACCCTTCTTGTACTGGTTCAATAAACATGTGGCCTTTTGTCCATTCAGGTGGCCCTGTGGACCCTGGGACAGTTGGTAGCTAGCACCGGCTATGTGGTGGAGCCCTACAGGAAATACCCCACTCTGCTCGAGGTGCTGCTGAATTTCTTGAAGACTGAGCAGAACCAGGGCACACGGAGAGAGGTAGACGGCACGGGCCCCTGGTCTGCAAAGATTTGACTAGGACAGTGGAGAGAGGAAGTGATGGCAGTGGTGTGCCCACACTGGGCTGGGCTTCCAATCTGTCTCTGCTCTGTTGATGGAGACAGTCATTTGCGTGTGAGGTGTGGCGTATGGGCTAGGAGAGATGCACCATGAACTCTGTTGTCATCAGATGTTGGGGCGAGTATTTATCTTTTTTTCTTTCCTACCCAGGCTATCCGAGTATTAGGGCTCCTTGGGGCTCTGGATCCCTACAAGCACAAAGTGAACATTGGCATGATTGACCAATCCCGGGACGCTTCTGCTGTCAGCCTGTCAGAATCCAAGTCGAGTCAGGATTCCTGTAAGTCGGAAACCGAGATACTTACCAAGTCTGGGCTCACAAAACTTTCCTGGCTGTAATAGAAAGAGTGCTGGGTCAGATAATTGAAATGATAGATATTGAATCTCATGGCAACCTCTGAATGATAAACCTCTAGTCCCTGAATCCAGCAGGATGCTATACCCAGTACAGCTGTAAGTCCTCACATCTTCCCAGAGTCTTTGTCGAGAGCTAGCAGGCTAGGTCTACATTACTTGACACTAGTGAGGGAGCTAGGAATTGCCCTGTTCTTTCACTCTTTGTTAGTGCCTCTTTTTGTGTTTTACTCCCTGGCACTCATAGGAGGGGAAGCTGGTTGTTTTCGTCTGTTTCTTTGGAGAGAATCAGTGCATAGACCAGTAGCCCCCATAAGACCTGGGGCCTCTTTTTGCTCCCAGTCTGACACTAGAGACCTGATGCCTTTTGACAAGAAGCCTGAGGGTTTGGGAAAGAAGATGGAATATGAGTTTCTAGTCTTAGTCCTCCGTACACTGGGGCAAGCCTGTTTATGACAGTGAAGTTAAACAGTGGTTTCTCCCACTGTTGTAGCAGAATGTGAATTTCCCCAGATCTCTGTAGGTGCGATCATTTTGTTCTTAATCCCTCCTCCCTTCTGGGTTATTACACTTTGAACCAGGCCAGGTGCCCATTTTCCTCAGCAGCGCCCGCCATCCAATCTCTCACTGCCCCACGTCTGATGTCCTCATTGCATGGCTCTGTCCCAGGACAGAGTCCTTGCTGCTCAGTGTTTGGCATATGCCTGCTGACTGCCTGCATTCCCTGCGGGACCAGCCAGCTGTGGAACAGATGTTTGCCTAATTTAATTCCCTTTATTTTCATTTGGAGGGGTAATTATTTTTATTGATGGTTTCAGCTATGAAGTTGTGAACTGTAATGCTGAGAAGCTATCTTAAACCTAGCAATTTAAAGAAAACCCATCATGTACTGTTTCAGGCTTTGGTGGTTTGGGTAATAGAAAAGCAAGAATGGGTTTTGCTCCTGACGGGGAGAGCCTATTCATCGGCTCCTAATGGCCCTGTGCTCCCTATTCACAGCGGTGTCAGAAGGCAGCAGAAAGACTATCTGCATGCTAATGTCTCTGACGGGGCTTTGTTTGCTGTTAACCATGTTAAGCCTCACACAGAGCCCTGTCACCTTGTTCTAGCTGACTACAGCACCAGTGAAATGCTGGTCAACATGGGAAACCTGCCCCTGGATGAGTTCTACCCAGCTGTGTCCATGGTGGCCTTGATGCGGATCTTCCGAGACCAGTCCCTCTCTCACCACCACACCATGGTGGTTCAGGCCATCACCTTCATCTTCAAGTCCCTGGGGCTCAAGTGTGTGCAGTTCCTGCCCCAAGTCATGCCCACATTCCTTAATGTCATCCGGGTCTGTGACGGGGCCATCCGGGAAGTAAGTACATAAACCTTCCCTGCTCACCTCTGCCCTGCACCCCAGCATGCAGCTCTGTCCGTGCCTCGGCTTCCTGAAGCCACCCTGCTTGCTGCTGAGAGCAGTTCCTCTCCTCTCTTAGCTTCTGACATCTGCGTGGATAGCTGACTCAACCCATTTTCTGCTTCCTGCCCACAGGGTAGCTATAAGGTGAACAGCCTAGTGGGAAGGACAGCCTTGTTCTCAGGAATGTAGTTCAGTTGTGGAATGGACTGCAGCACAGGTTTCTGCTTGCTTCTTTACGACTGGATTTAAATCTCATTGTTTTTGTTGTTGTTGTTTGGTTTTAGGATTTATTTTTATTCATTTTAATAAAATTGTGTGTAGATGTGTTTGTCTATATGGGCGTATGTACCTGTGCTCAGGGAGGCCAGAGGCGTTGGCTACCCCTGGAACTGGACTTACAGACTGTCGTGAGCCTGACAGGGAGGCTGGTAGTCAGACTTGGGTTCTCTGGCGAAGATGTGCTCTTAGTCACTGAACCGTTTCTCCAGCCCCAACACTGCTTTTTGGTTGAACTCAGCCTCTCTGACCTGCTAGGCAGGGACTCTGACTCTCTGACTCTGTTTCTCACCCCTTTTCAACTTTTTATTCTGAAGCAGGAGCTCAGTAAATTCTCTTGGCTGACTTTGAGCCTGAGCCCAGATCAGCCTTAAATTGGAATCCTCCTTCTTCAACCTCCCTAGTAGCTGAGATTACTACCAGGCTCCATGAAAAGGAGGCAGAACCACACATTTCAGTGACAGTTCTACATAGATGAAGTTGTGTAATTCCTGGGTCTGATGGTGTCAGTCTGTCCCATTATTGTTGGTCCCAAACTGGAGCACGTGGCCAGTGTCTGGCAGATCTCTCTATTGTAAGGTTTCCCTCCTTGCTTTGTACTGATAGTAATCTGTGATGTCACTCTTGGGACTGTGACCATGCTGTTCCTCAGCTGCCTTTCACCCAGTGGCTTTAGCATTCCTCGGTAACCCTTGATCACCAGGTGCTGAGCCCATGGCTGCATCATGACTTTGTAGTTCTCTGGTTCCTTTTCCTAGCCAGCCTTTTTCTGTGGCTGTCCCTTCCCTCTCTTCTCTCTTGGCTTTTTATTTTCTCTCAACTCTAGACTATGAAGAGTGGTTCCATGACATCTGTCCACCTGCATGATATGTGTACCAGCAACAAACCTCCCTCGAGGGGTTCAAGATAGCAAGTAGTTCCTGCTAGTCATAGCGTGTACCCTGCGGGTGTGCGGGTGTGCGGGTGTGCAGTTCATTTCCTTTCTAGTCATAGCGTGTACCCTGCAGGTGTGCAGGTGTGCGGGTGTGCGGGTGTGCGGGTGTGCAGTTCATTTCCTTTCCCTCTGTGACTGTTACCAGTTTGACAGACATTTACAGGTGGGAAGCATCTCTTTCTAAACTGCTTCTTGACTTTGTGTTTGAAGTATGGGAAAGCTTTTTAAAAAAACAAAACAAAATACCTTTTTGGGACAGAATCTTTGTCTATGATGCCCAAGCTAGTCTCAGATTCCTGGACTCAAGGGATCTTCTTACCCACCAAGTCACTGCGCCTGTTGAGCCACCGCCTGGCTTGCAGTTCCCTCTTGTGCACTGTTCCTGCCTTTGCCAGCCTCATTAAATCCTCATTAGCTCTGTTAGCCACAACGCTCCCGGATTTTCATTCTAGATAATTCACACTGAAAAAAGAAGGGTGTTTGGATATTGTTCATTTGAAACTGTAAATCGCTTCTTACTTTTTTTTTTCTGATTGCTGGGTCTCCCTTGCAGTGCTGTTTCAGTGGAAGGAGTGTGCAGGTCTTGAATCTGGTTCTGATTTTCACGCTGATTTTAGCTGCTGTTACACTTTCATTATTGCTATGACTCTTAAACATTTCTTTATAGTCTTAAATTATTAGAAGACTTTTGTTTTTTTCTAATCATGGATTGATACTGAATTTACCAAATACCTTTCTCTTGTTTTAATAACCATCTGTTTTAATCCCCTTCGATGTCTTGGTATGTTGCATTATGTTGTAATAAATTCTAATGTTAAACATATCCACATAGCCTTCTGTTAAAGCTACTCTGGTTATGGCAGATTTTTTTTTAATTGATATTTATTGAGCTCTACATTTTTCTCTGCTCCCATTCTTACTCCTCCCCTCCCCGCTTCAACCCTCCCCCAAGGCCCCATGCTCCCAATTTACTCAGGAGATTTTTGTCTTTTTCTACTTTATAATTCCCGTGTAGATTAGATCTGTGTAAGTCTCTCTTAGTGTTCTCATTATTGTCTAAGTTCTCTGGGATTGTGGTTTGTAGGCTGGCTTTCTTTGCTTTATGTTTAAAAACCACCTATTAGTGAGTACATGTGATAATTGTCTTTCTGGGTCTGGGTGACCTCACTCAAAATAATGTTTTCTAGCTCCATCCATTTTCCTGCAAAATTCAAGATGCCGCTATTTTTTTCTGCTGTGTAGTACTCCATTGTGTAAATGTACCACATTTTCCTTATCCATTCTTTGGTCGAGGGGCATTTAGGTTATTTCCAGGTTCTGGCTATGACAAACAAAGCTGCTATGAACACAGTTGAGCACATGTCCTTGTGGCACGGTTGAGCACAAGGCCAGCCTGGGCTACAGAATAAATCCTGTCGCAAAACTCAAAAAACAACAGCAACCAAAAATAATAATTACAAACGATACTGCCCTAAATAGAATCCCCTTGCTCCTTATCCAGTCCCTCTCCCAAGTTTGATGCTCATTTTGGCTCACAATTTCTTTGAGATATCTTAAGACCTTATTGAGAGCTACATATGGTAATGCCATGCCCAAAATCCAGCACTTGAAAAGTAGAGGCAGGAGGACCAGAAGGTCAGGGGGTCACCTTAGTTATAGCAAGGTAAAGGCCAATCTGGCTACATGAGACACTGTTTCAAAAAAAAAAAAGTTACTGATTTATTACTAATAAATTGATTATAACATCCATAATGAGTTTATTTTATATTTATTTATTTATTGAGACAAGTTCTTACTATGTAGCTCTGGCTAGACTATAATTCACTATGTAAATCAGTCTGGCCTTGAATTCCAAAACCGACCTACCTCAGAATCTCCTGACTGCTGGGATTAAATGTATTTACCACCATGCCTATACTTTGGGAAGTAATTAGTAGCAAATTAAGGCCAAGTTATACTTGTAGTTGGCTAACAATTTTACACCAGGTGTAAAATTTTGTTTGTTTGTTTGTTTTTATTTTGGGACAGGGTCTCTCTGTCTAGTACTGGCTGTCCTGGAGTTTGCTATGTCAACCAGGCTGGCTTCCAACTCACAGAGATCTCCTGTCTCTGCCTCCCAAGTACTAGGATTAAAGGTATGTGCCACCATGTCTGGCCTCATGCCCATTTTTTAAAGTCTTTAGTGACTTAAAATCCTGACGTCACATCTTGCATGGCAGTATTCAGCCCCCTGCTCAGGTGCTTCCCACCTACGGCCTGGGGCAGCGCCTGGGACAGTCCACAGCTAAAGCACTGCCATCTGCAGTTTCCCACCACAGAGGCAGGGCCAGGGTGTGACAAGGCCCTGTAAACCAGCCAGTCTGGCACTGAGCTCCTGCCGTCCACAACTGGCTTTCCTAGTGTGTGAGACCCCTCCCCGCTGCAGGTTTTAAGTCTACTCGGAGCATACTTTCAGTAGCTGGGATGCTGTGGAAGCCAACCCCGTAGCTGTCTTTTCCCATCTCTGGGTAAGCCTGCGAGTTCTGTGTCCTTCTGGTACCAACTTGTTGAACTCTTTCTTGTCTGTTCCAGTTTCTGTTCCAGCAGCTGGGAATGCTGGTGTCCTTCGTGAAGAGCCACATCCGCCCATACATGGATGAAATAGTCACCCTCATGAGAGTGAGTAGAAGCTCCTGCTCTCTGTCCGTCTGCACTTGGGTCAAGGGAGGCCCAGAATGTGTTTAAATAGCACGGCTCTTTCCTTCACAGGGTGGGCGCGGCAGAGCTGTTCCACGGAGCGTAGGGTAGAGGGTTCCACAGTGACAGGGTCGGTTGCTTAGATTCTGAGGAGCAGGGTAGACGGGGATTGATGCTGCAGGCTCCCAGCTCCCAAGTACAGACTATGAGATGAAGTCAGAAGAGAAACCCTGAAACAGTTGTTCTGCCCGAGACATTCTTGAGTTATTTGCCCAACCTACAGCAAAGCAGCTTCTCTTCAGTATTGAGGCTGTGCTTTCTGATTCCCACAAAAGCCTCCCACTCCTTACTACCCATAAACCCCACAGCTCAAGAGCATTGGGAATCGGCTTCTCCTAGGGCTCCGAAATATTAGTCAGGCACCGAGTAACAAGGTGATGTTCTGCCCTGCAGCGCCAAAAACATAAAAGTCATCTACTCCAGTGGCGCTGAGGAAAGGCTCAGGTCTAGCATTTCATAGCATGCATCAAGCAAGTGCTAGAAGATTCCCCGATAATAGGAACACTATTTTCTACTGTCCTGTGCAATTTAAAATGGTTGTGTGGGGAGGGTTACTTTGTAGTTAGCCTGGTGGAAGCAGCAGGGCCGATATCAAAATGGCTCCCTTCCCCAGAGGAGCTGGCAGCACCTCGGTGCAGAGCTGAGCAGCCCTGCATGTGTAAACCATTAAGAGCTGCTGTGCGCCCAGTTTCTACCGTGGAGGCCTCAGTACAAGGAGTTAGGCCAAATGCTTAACTGCCCAGTGATGGCCTCGGGGAAGGGAAGGCAGGACGGAAGCAGTGTGCTCAGGGTAGGAAGCTGAAGCCCTCTGAGTCACCCCACGCCTCCCTCAAAGACCAATGCACAGGGATTCGAGGAGGGGCCTCTCCCGCGGAATGCAGCTTTAGTTCTGTCCCAGCGGAGGAGACAGAGCAGGTGCTCTTCCTTTGACTGTTGATCCTGGACGTTTTAATGAGCTCCCTCGAGCCCAGGGAGAGAACAGTCTGTAAGCAATGATCTAGCCCACACCCCCGGCAGGCTGCTGGCTTGTGGTGATAGTTAGGAGACCCGGCTTTCTCTGAAGAAGGCAAGTGCAGTCCAGTGAATGAACATGAGTCAAAGCAGGGCCTGCAGAGCTGCAGGTCATTACCGAGAGTAAACTGTTTCCAGAGGACAACAGCAAGTTCACGCAGCATTTTCTAGTTTAGTTTTCCTCATTCTGCTGACTGCTCGTGTGCATTGTTCAGACCCTGGGTGTTGGTGTGCGCTGCCATCAGCAGCGGGGTATCTGTTCCTCCAGTCTCCTGCTCCAGACGCTCTGAAGAAAGCTGTAGGTCCGTCTTGGAAGTGACTTAAGATGACAGCTTTTCATGGAGTAGGAGCCTTGAGCCAGTTCCGAGGCAGAATCTGGGGCAGTGACCAGGTTTCTGTATCAGTACGGTCTATGGATTGTTACTGCATGGGTGTGGAAGTACCTCCTTTTTTGCAGTACCCTAGCCTAATGGACAGATTTTAGGGAACAGGTATCAGATACTGTCCAATCAAATATAAATCCTGAAAGGGCATGAAATCTTGGTAACCCTGGAGTTCCCTTCTGCTAGAATTAAGACTGTACCCCAGTAACATGTGGACCCACAGCACTTCAGAGCTCATGCAGTGACGCAGATGTACATTCTGTGAACAGTCTGATGACTAGAGTTTTCCAGGTGCTCAGGGAGGCTCCAGAGGTCAGAGGTGAAGTGGAGTAGTCTCTGCCCTCACAGAGCAGGAGAGGCTTGCAGAGTAAATTAGCATTGACTGCATGCTCACAGCATGGAGGACTGGGACAGGCAGCACTTAGAATGTGCAGTATCGATCTCTGTGAGTTCGAGACCAGCCTGGTCTACAAGAGCTAGTTCCAGGACAGGCTCCAAAACCACAGAGAAACCCTGTCTCGAAAAACCACAAAAAAAAAAAAAAAAAAAATGTGCAGTATCCTTTGTCCCCTTGCCTGGCTGTGCAGTGAGAGGAAGGGGGGGAGTGGTCATCTGGGCAGACAGCTCGATACATTTCTGCCCTGTTTAGCCATCTCATTTCTAGGTTCCCTTTTCAGCAAATGAGCACCTGGGTCTGTCCTTCTGTCTCCCTCTGCAGGAATTCTGGGTCATGAACACCTCGATCCAGAGTACGATCATTCTTCTCATTGAGCAAATCGTGGTGGCTCTTGGCGGTGAGTTTAAGCTCTACCTGCCCCAGCTGATCCCACACATGCTGCGCGTCTTCATGCACGACAACAGCCAAGGCCGCATCGTCTCCATCAAGGTGAGCAGGGCTCCCAGCCTCCTGGGAACAGGGACACCTAAGCTCGTGCAGTGTCTTTCCAGAATGTTCCCAGTCCTCTCTTGATTGTCCTTCCTGTTTGTCTCCCTTGATGGGTTGGTCCTAATGAAGGTTTGTCTCCAGCCAGCCTGGTATCTAGCACTTGTTACATGTGAGCAGAGAAAGCAAAGTAGCATGTACTCACATAGAATAAGGGGAAAGGGCACCAAAAAAGAATGCAGTAGAGAGCATGTGACGGGATCTTCAGAAGCCCACAGAGCTCTGAATTTTCATATACCGCCCCAGCCATGTAAGGCTTACCTGATGCCTTCCTGTATCATTACCTCCGTGCTCCTGCTCCCATTTGCAGCTGCTGGCAGCGATCCAGCTGTTTGGTGCCAACCTGGATGACTATCTGCACTTGCTGTTGCCTCCGATTGTGAAATTGTTTGATGCCCCCGAAGTCCCACTGCCATCGAGGAAGTAAGCACCCTATTTTACCAGGCCATCTTTGTGTGTTCGTTCACTTCTGCTCCCATTATTTTAGTTCAGAGATGTCCCAGATTATGGAGATCTTGTTGCTACCCTCCTGGTGGGTTCATTTTGGATTCGTCTCACCACAGTACCTCAGAGCCGTTCCTTCCCATCCCTCCGTGCTTTGGTGAGGTAGCCTTCAGCTTGCACTTGTTGTAGGGCCGCCTTGGAGACAGTGGACCGCCTCACAGAGTCCCTGGATTTCACTGACTATGCCTCCCGGATCATTCACCCTATCGTTCGGACGCTGGACCAGAGCCCAGAGCTGCGCTCCACAGCTATGGATACACTCTCTTCGCTGGTCTTTCAGCTGGGGAAGAAGGTAAGATGGGACTCCTGGATGGACCCACCATGTTATCTGCCTTGTTTAGGAAGAAAACCTTATGAAATCTCCAGTCGTTAGTACATAGGTCAGGAGATGGGTCTCGGCCACTCTTAGAGAATATGAAATTATTTCAGTTTTTATTGTTCTTCTTCCTTTGCTCAGCCAGTTTTAGTTGAATCACTTGTGTGGGCTAAGTGTCGTTCTAGAGATTGCAGAAAATAGCTGGGGATGGAGTGCTTACCTAGCTAATGTAAGAAGGCCTGGGTTTTGGCCCTAGGACTGCATAAAACTGGGTAGTGGCACTTGGGAGGTGCAAGCAGGAGGATCAGGGATTAAAGAACACTTGAGCACAGAGTGAATTTGAGGCCAGCATGGGACACAGGAGATCCTGTCTCCAAAAATTTTAAATTAAAAAAAAATTTTTTTCAAGAGGAAAAGAGAAGAGCAAATCCTTATTCTTACAGTATATTTTTAGGGAAGCAAAATGAGTGGTAACCACTCCCCCGCCACCCTGAGTGTACTGGGTAAAAGTAGGGAGAAATGCCATTCATGCAGGGGAGACAGGGAAGACTTTTCTAATGTACTGTCGTGTAGTGTGAATTCTAATTGGTCTTAATAATAAAACCTGGAGTCACATATGGGGTAAATGCTGAAAAATCAGACAAGTAAAGGAGCCAGCCACTAAAGAGACCTTTTACTTGTACTGAATCCTCAGACCAAAGTAGACAAGATCCTGTCTCCAAACCCTCTGAATGGCACACACTCCTGTCTCCAAACCCTCTGAATGGCACACACTCCTGTCTCCTCCTGCTTTATATTCCTCCTCCTCCCAGCCATAACCCTCCCTGTCTCCACTGCCTTAGTACTGGGATTAAAGCCATGGACTGGGTTTAAAGGTGTGAGCCACCACCTGTCTCTTCCCCTTTAGACTAGATTGATCTTGTGTAGCTCAGGGTGACCTTGAACTCACAGAGATCTGTCTGCCTCTGCCTCCCAAGTGCTGGGATTAAAGGTGTGTGCCACCGCTGCCTGACCTCTATGGCTAACTAGTGTGGCTAGCTCTGCACTCTGATCTTCAGGCAAGCTTTATTTGTTCCAGTACAAACAAAATATCTCCACCACTGTCGTTTAAACAGGGAGCTGACTCCAGTCTCCCTAGCTGCAGAGAGTTACCTGGAGACACGCTTAGCATCAAGTACACAGGGTCAGGTGGGTAGCTAGCATTTGTGGCACCCCCAGAGAGCAAGGTAACCCCCAAAGTGATGCAGGAATACTTATAGCTAAGGTCTTAGATGAGACAGGGTTAGGTAGTGGGGAGACCTCAGTCTGAATCAGAGGGTCTCCGATCCTTATGCTTGGAAACTTCTTAGGAATGCAAACTCTCAGGCCAGATCTGCTGATTTGGGAACTTGGGCTGTGTCATAAGCCTTCAGGAGCCAGGGCCCACCGACATGTGCAAGTCACCGTGAGCAAGACTAGAAGGCTTGGAAGACTTTGATCGCAGGAAAAACAGAATTGATATTTTAAAATGACAACTGTCAGTGTCTGTCAGTGGGGAAATGGGCTGTGGAGCAAGAGGCCTGGACACTGAGGAAAGCAGACAGATGCTGTGGGGATTGGCCTGGCATTACAGTGGCAGGAAAGGAGTTCTAGGGACTCCCACAGAGCCGGCCAAGCACCAGAAAGTAGCTGCCCTCCTGTTCTCCAGAGTAACAGCTTCCAGTGTCTTCCCCTCCTGTACAGTACCAGATCTTCATCCCCATGGTGAATAAAGTCCTAGTGCGACACCGGATCAATCACCAGCGCTACGACGTGCTCATCTGCAGAATCATCAAGGTGAGTGAGTGCCCTTCTGCACTGAGGTCCCAAGAGGTTTTCTCCTTGGCAAACTCACAGCAAAGGACAGGCCAAGGCTAGCCTTTTAGCCCTGGCTAGGCCTGGCAGCCGTGTCTGGAGAAGGTGGTTTTCTTTAGCAGTGTTGGCTGTGTGGTTTTTCTGTATGGTTTCTTTTAAAGTCTCTCACTTCCGCCTATGTGGCTGAAAAGTGGCTGCACCCAGCTCAGAACTTAAAGCCTGACCTTGGTATAGTAGATTGTATTTGTGGACACTGAGGTTTGAGTTCTCACAATCCTCTTGTATTTGTTTGAGATTACAAACAAAAATAATAATTCTTAATCTTTTGTGCTGAATGAAAACAGGTAGCAAGCCCAACTGTGTGCTATTTGTGCCCTGGGCACCTGATCGCTTTATTCGGCTCAGTCTGCCTTTGCCTGGTTTGGGGACTTACCTGTTAAAGGTTTGTCAGTGACCCCCACGGGAGCTCAGCCGCCTGTGGTGATTTTGGACGTACATGCCACATGTTCTGCTTGTTGAAATCCTGGCTCTTCCAGGCAGGACTGTCCTGAGTTCACAAATGTTTTGTAAGCTGGGGCATCTGGTGGAGGTGCAGGTGCTCAGTGCGTCTCTGCTTGCAGGGGTACACACTTGCTGATGAGGAAGAAGACCCTCTGATCTACCAGCACCGGATGCTGAGGAGTGGCCAAGGAGATGCGCTGGCCAGTGGACCAGTTGAAACGGGACCCATGAAGAAGCTGCATGTCAGCACCATCAACCTCCAAAAGGCAGGTCCACTGTTTCCAGGGAGCTTGGGGAGCAGAGCTCTGTTTTCCTTTCTCATTCAGTCATCTCTTGCTACTTTGAATTTAAACTGACCAATCAGCTTTTATTTTTTTAAAAAAAAAAGTCAATGTCTTGAATTTAGGCCATTGTGTCTGACTTTTTTACGTCTCTCGGGGTAGCACCTCGCAAAGGGTAAACGGTCAGAGGTGAGACTGCCGGCAAGTCTGTTATACACGGGTGCAGAACGTCTCTCCGGGCACCCACCCTACCCTGGAACTCTGCTCTGCCTTGCAAACATCTCCTTATGGTCTGGTTTATTTTTACAGGCTTTCCTTTCCACTTAAGAGTATTTTAGAAATTATGTCTTACGTGTGTATGTGCTTGTGGGTGTATGCTTATGCATGTAGGTATCCACGAACCCCAGAAAAGGCATCGGATTCCCTATAGCTGAGTCAGAGGCTGTTGTGAGCTGCCTAATGTGGGTGCTAGGAACCAAACTCCCATCCTCTGCAAGAACAATGTATGCTCTTAACCAAGGAACCCTCTCTCCAGCCCCTCTACCCAGGACTCAGACAATAAACATAAATGCCAACAGTCAGACAAAAGGAATTTCTAGTTTATCTTCCCAAGAACAGATCAAGTTCAGAAACCCTAAGCAAAATCCTCCATCGCTGACTCTTGAATCCATTTTGTTGAAAGTAAAAATATGCTTCCATATATTATGTAATCAGAAATGGGATAGTGTATTTATCAATTGTTTAAAGTTTCTTCTGTTTTTCTGTGGTGCTAGGAATGAAATCCTCTCAGTTTTGAGGTGTAGCAGTGCTCGCATGTTTTCCCAGCACTTGGAAGATGGAGCAGGGAGCACTCATGTTCAAGATCAAGTCTAGACGTTGGGGCCATGTTGATGATAGCAGCCACTTTTTGCTCATCTATTTGAGCTAGGCCATCTGGATACAGTTAGATGAGGAGCCTGAAGCTCAGTGTTATTGCTGTGAGTGGCTGGGTCAGGATTCCAAATAGGATTGGAGCTTCAGAGAACAACGCCCACTTAGTACACTAGTGGGACGTTCACCACTAAAGTTTATTACCTCGTTAGTTAGGCCTGAAGATGCTCAGTGGTGTGGAAGCTGGCATGTCCACTTTATAAATAAGGAGACAGACACAGGGTATTAAGTAGTTGCCCAAGATCAGAGAGCCAAAAGTTACAAAACAGACCAGTTCAAGCCTTTGAGTCCTGGGTGTGGTTTTGGCCACTACACCAGAGTCTGATGTTCCACTAACATTCCTGCCCAAGCGGCCCCAGGAATACTTTGGGGCCAGGGATGGAGCATAGGGCCTCACACGTGAGAGTCTCAAGCACTAAGCCATACCTCAGCTCTGCAGAGCTGAGTGCCCTGCTCACTTCTGCACCGCGGCCATTGTCTGTCCGTTAGGTTCTGTTGAAGACATTCTGGATGTAACAGACCTGCCATGATTGTTCTGCAGAGCGAATCCAGCCCCAGCAGGTAGCAAACGGGCCTTTCCTACGCTGTGCTGTGTTCAGAGGCTCCTGCTTTTGCTTTATGTGCTTTAATTAAAACTTTTTTATGTTCTGTAGGAACTACAGGTATGAATTACAAGTCACAGTAGAATGATGGTGACATCGGTGGTAGTGGTTTGTGATGGCCCTAGAGCTAATGGCTTCCTGTTGTCATATGTGTATCGCAGGCCTGGGGAGCTGCCAGAAGGGTCTCCAAAGATGACTGGCTGGAGTGGCTGAGACGGCTGAGTCTGGAGTTGCTGAAGGACTCTTCATCACCTTCCCTGCGCTCGTGCTGGGCCCTGGCACAGGCCTACAACCCAATGGCCAGGTATGTGTGCCAGGGCTTCCTTACCCTGTTTGCAAGGCCTTTCTCTTCTTTTTTTTTTTTTTTTTTTCAGTAGACACATTGCAGGGGGCAGCAGAAGGAAGGCATTTATTCCATCAGCAGAGCTGGTTTACTGTGTTAGTAGTACTCATGGGCTCCATACTCCATAATGATGTGGTTCCTCTCATTTATTTCACATTTTCTTTTTGTTTTGTTTTCTTTTTTAATGTTTCAAAACGCCCTGTCTAGACGTTCTCTGTCTCTGTAGTGTGTGGATCACACATGCTTAGCTGATGCTCTGTGTCATGCGAGTGTGGATTACACGTGCCTGGCTGATGCTCTGTGTCACGTGAGTGTGGATTACACGTGCCTGGCTATGCTCCGTGTCACGTGAGTGTGGATTACACGTGCCTGGCTATGCTCCATGTCGTGCGAGTGTGGATTATACGTGCCTAGCTGATGCTCTGAACCACTCTTCTACCCAGGTCATCCTGAGCACAATGTCATTCCCAGAGAGTCTGGTTTGTTTGTTTTATTTGGTTTTTAGTTTTTTGAGACAGTTTCTTTGTGTAATGGCTTTGCCTGTCCTAAAACTCATGCTGTATACCAGTCTGGCCAGGAATTCACAGAGATCCTCCTGAGTGCTGGAATTAAAGACGTGTGCCATCACCGCCTGGGAGAGGCTGTTTATTACCTTAGTCCCCGATATACATTGGGGATCCATTGTCAACTCTGAATAGATAAGGAAAGCTTGTTCCTTCGTTTACACCAATCTTTCAGTGTTCAGATTTTCAGATTAGAATTTAATCTTTTTTTCTACCATATTTCAAAATTACATACATTTGTCTAACTTAACCCTGAAGCATGTAACAGAAAGTGAAGAGCATTAAGTTCTAACCCCACCATAGTGGGGCCATGTTCTGGTCTCCATTCCTCTACCACCGCAGGCCACAGTGCCTAGAAACGTGGAAAGCATTTTATGTTGGGGGCTGGAGGTATCCATCTGTGCGACTTTGTGGGGATCTCACCTCGGTGTTGTGGCCTTGGAAATGGCTCTTGTGCTGTGGAGACCAGCAGGGTGTCCTGTGTGCTTTGATGGCACTTGAGTCTGTCGTCCTTCATGCAGTCACCCAGTCAGACGCTATCGGTGTGTTTGGAAAGCAGTAGCAGATGCTGCCTTTGCCATTTTTGTTTGTTTGTTTATTTATTTATTTATTATTCATACAGTATTCTGTCTGTGTGTATGCCTGCAGGCCAGCAGAGGGCACCAGACCTCATTACAGATGGTTGTGAGCCACCATGTGGTTGCTGGGAATTGAACTCAGGACCTTTGGAAGAGCAGGCAATGCTCTTAACCTCTGAGCCATCTCTCCAGCCCCGCCATTTTTGATCTTAAGAATTTGGACAGGGGGCTGGAGAGATGGCTCAGTGGTTAAGAGCATTGCCTGCTCTTCCAAAGGTCCTGAGTTCAATTCCCAGCAACCACATGGTGGCTCACAACCATCTGTAATGAGGTCTGGCGCCCTCTTCTGGCCTGCAGGCATACAGACAGAACATTGTATAAATAAATAAATATAAAAAAAAAAAAAAGAATTTGGACATTGTCCGGGCAATACTCCAAGAATCACTTAAGGACTGTTACTTCCTCAATCTGTTCGTGTTGAAGCTTTCTTTCTGGTCGTCCCAGTGCAGAGAAGCGCGCAGAAACCGCCAGGAAATGTAACTGTGAAGAGAAGTTAGTTTTCTGTATCCTCCTCCCCACCCCACTCTACCACAGTCCCCTGGGTGCCGTGTCTATACATGCCCTAAAAGATACAGTTGTCATTGCTAGGCTTGCCAATGCCTGCCTGAGGTCACAGCAGTTGGGAGGTGAAGCAGTAAGGTGCCCAAGTATGAGAGCAGTCTGGGCAGTAGTGTGACCCTGGCTCAAACAAGCAAACAGATTCGAGTTTCCTCCTTTGCTTGCCACAGAGCAGGTAGTGACCAGCAGTTATTGTGCTGCTTGGGGAAGATTTAGATAACTTCCAACAAGCTCCATCAGGCAGCTTTGCTCCTTGTAATCAGATGGCAGTGCCAGAAGCAGGTTGATAGAGCTTGTGGCAGCAGGCAGAGGCACGGGAAAGATTCCTAGCATCCTTCCCTGCCTCCTGGGTTCACAGGGATCTTTTCAATGCTGCATTTGTGTCCTGCTGGTCTGAACTGAATGAAGACCAGCAAGATGAGCTCATCAGAAGCATTGAGTTGGCCCTCACTTCTCAAGACATCGCCGAAGTCACACAGACCCTCTTGAACTTGGCTGAGTTCATGGAACACAGTGACAAGGTGAGCTTTCCCTCCATTGTGCCAGTGGATGGTGGGAGGAAACCAGCTGGCAGGAGGGGCAAGCAGGAACACAGCCCACTCTTACGTGTGCCCCATCTACCATATTCCTGTGCTTTCCTGTAGGGCCCCCTGCCACTGAGAGATGACAATGGCATCGTGCTTTTGGGTGAGAGAGCTGCCAAGTGCCGAGCATATGCAAAAGCCCTACACTACAAAGAACTGGAGTTCCAGAAAGGGCCCACTCCCGCCATACTTGAGTCCCTCATCAGGTAGGCCCCAAACGCCTGTGCTGCTGCCTGCCCCACTTCACTGGGTTCCAGTGTAGAATTCAGCTGTGTGAAGTCTGCCGTCAGGTGTGCCTGGCACATGTGAATATGTGGCTACAGATGGCTGTCAAGCCTTGGTTGTCACTTCTGTCAGTCCTTACCTGCACGCCGTTGTTCCCCACCCTGTGCTGTCTGGTCCCAGTAAAATCAACGGGAAGCAGTTCTCTGGCCACGAGCCCTGGGAAAGACGGACGGATGGGTGTCTAGCTTAGATGATGCTGCCGAGCAGCACTAGGTGCCCAGAGGCAGGGGCTGGTTTTAGAGATAGTCTTTTGGTGCCCACTCTTCCTCCTTTGGAGTTCTGGGACTATGAAGAGCAAAGTCTGAAGTGCAGTGATATTTCCCTGGTTAGATTTTGTTCTCTCCTCGCCTAAGATGGTTTGGAATCTTCTGGGTACGGAAAAGGAAGTTGTTTAGTAAATGTTGTGCTGTGTAGTGCTGACTGTGATGCCCTCTTTACAGGGAAAGCTGTTTTCTTGCTTCTGGGAAGGGGTGGATCTGTCTGTTTATTTGGTTTGGTTTTGGTTTGTTTTTTGGGGGGAAGAGTGAACTTAGAATCCTCCTGCCTCAGTCTCCTGAGTTCTGTTTTAGACACACCCTGAGGAGAAAGTTGTGGGATCAGCCTTGGTCAGAGCTGCTGTTGGGAAACTGCCCCAGAGTAGGAAACACCTGGTGGCTCCTTCTGGAGTCCTGGCACTTTGAGTTGTGTGCCCCAGTGTGGGTCTGGTCTTGAGATCGAGCTCTCAAGTCACTGACTAAATTCCTTTCTTCACAGTGGTTTCTGAGTTCCTGCTCGCCCCCCCACCCCCGCCCCACAGGTGAACTGTAGATGTCTTGTCTGTTTTGACTGTTAGCATCCCTCCCCCACACAGTGGTTGTTTCTTTTTCCTAGTCATATTCCACTCACTAATTTATCTGTTCCCAGAGCTTATGGTAATACATACATTTAACATTACCAGCTATTTCTTAATTTTTATTTTTGCTTTTAAAAAACCAACAGTTTCCCTTCGAGCAGATGTGATGGTGCACCTGTAATCCCAGCACTCACCAGGTAGATTTGGAAGGATTTTTCCACTTCGGTTCCATCTGTCTGTTTCCTACCTGTGTTTTCTGGGACAAATTAAATCCCACGTGTAGTCTTCAGGCTGGGTCAGCACTAAGACAATATACACTGCTTGAAGCTCACATAGATGAGAAAGTATATAATCACTTCTCAGGGGAGCGGGGGATTAGGAGGAATTGGATTTTAAGAAACACATCATGCTAGCTATGGGGCCTTGGTTATCTAGTGCATGAGGACAGTGGTCTGTTGGCCTCTCTTCTGTTCTTGTTTTGCGAAAGGGTCTCACTGCATAGACTTGGCTGTCCTGGAGCTCTCTATAGACCAGGCTGACTCCTGCAGAGATCTGTAGGCCTCTGCCTCCCAAGTGCTGGGATCAAAAGCATGTGTCACAGCAGCCTGCCTGCCTTCTTTGCTCTGCTCTGCTATGTAGAGAATCTCATCAGAGCTTGTGCTCTCTGTCCCACAGCATCCGCACAGTTGAAGAACAAGGACTGGCGCTCACTGGGTTCTCAAAGGGCCTTGTCTTCTACAGCAGCACCCAGCTCTGCTTCTGGGCCCTGGCAGCTCTGTCTTCTCTATGTCAGAGGCTATGAGGGCACCATCTGTCAGCCAGTACCAAACACATGCTGGGGAGTGTGGGGGCTGGAGTGCCTTGCTTGCCCTTTCTTTACCCTCCCTCTTCCCCTCCGAGGAGTTTCTCTCCAAAGTGTGGAGACCCACAGGAGTTCTTTGGGGCTCATGTTAAATGGAGAACCATCAACTTTTCTGTGGGGGCGCCTTGCTCTGCACACTCCTGTGAGGCCTGTCGTCCCGCTCCTCCAAACAGCATGGTGCTGAGCACCGCATTCTTCTGCCTGCCTGAGGAGATTTCTGTTTGGATAGCACACCCCTTGGGACCCCTGTTTTATGCAGCTTCTCTTGTCACTTTATTTGAAAAATCCCCAAGGTTCTTGTTCATGAGGGGAAGTAGATTCCAGGACCAGACATCCGTGGGTACAGTGAAGTTACTAAGTGAGACATGGCTTATCTTGTCCTGACTTCCTCCAGAGGGCAGCTCCTCTTGTAAAGGACCAATCCCCTGACCCCTGCCATGAGCCCAGGTTGGTATGGGCTGCCAATGCCAGGCTCTGCTCCTGCTTTCCAGTGGCTCAGGCCCTTCCTCCTTCCCCCTTCCCCCTGTGCCACTTCCTCACCCCATTTTCCCCTCCTCTCCCTCTGCCCTTTTCTTTTTCTGGCTTCCTGCTCCTTTGGTTTCCTTGACTCAATGCAAAACCAACTCAAGGGTCACTGCTCATTCTGACTTTTTACCTGAAGTTTTTACCATGCTCTCAGTGGTAATAATAAGCATTTAGAAGAAAATACTCAAATTTTTATAGTATTTATTGTAAAAGAAAAAGGTATTTTGAATGTTTAGAACAGAGACTACAATCTTTTATTTTTACAAAGCAAGGTGCTTCTTCTATACAGCCTAAGTTTCTAACCACAGCACCATCTACCTTCATTTCCAGACATTCTTCTTATAGGCAGTGTTTTAAAAGGGGATCTCTGAGTCCATTTCTTACAGAATGAGTAAAAATGGGTATGTACATTTACTGAGAATGTGTGAAGGCCATACTGTGATCATGCGGAGGCTGTGCTCCCTCCTGCTGGTCTTCCCTCCCACATGAGGCCTTTCAGTGCTGTTTCCTGGAGACTGCTTGAAGCAAGTCCGCCTGGACAGCTGCTCTTTATCCCCACCTCTTTGTGCCTCTTGAAAATCCTATATGCCACCTATATACTCGGGAGGTAGAGGCAGGCGGATCTCTGTGAGTTCGAGGCCAGCCTGGTCTACAAAAGCTAGTGCCAGGACAGGCTCCAAAGCTACAGAGAAACCCTGTCTCAAAAAACAAAAACAAAACAAAACAAAAAAATCCTGTTGCATCATGGTGGTGCAGGCCTTTAATCCCAGCACTTGGGAAGCAGAAGCAGGTAGATCTCTATGAGTTCAAGGCCAACCACTACATGAGCTCAGAACAGCCAGAACTATATAGAGAAACCCAGTCTCCAAAAGAAAAACAAGACAAATCCTGTAGACACAGGAAATGTCATGGGATTGAAGAAGAGGAAGCCCCCTCTCCGCCACCCACTCTTTTCCCTCTGAGAACTACTTCAGTCCTTCTTTACTCTTTTTGCTCATGGCATCTTAGGCCTCAGTTAGAGAAGCTGACTACAGTGACCTCTGGATTACTGTTTCCCACAGAAAGTCATGTGGAGAACAGCTGCTGCTCTCTGGGCCCACGCAGTCATCCCCCCCAAGGCACCTGTGGCAGGCCCCCCTGGGTCTACTGTGTCACCATTTGCTAGTGCATTAGTTCTATTGTGTGTACATGTGCTCACATCGGTGGCACAGAGAGAGTTCTCTCGGCTCCTTAGAGAGTGGCTTTTTGTTGAAGATGATATACCATTCCCTTCCTACCATTTTCCGCCCTCCTCCCATCCTGCTCTGCCCTGCTCAGCCTTCCACGTGCCTCACTCCAATAGCTCTACATTGCAGCAGCCTTCTCTTAGGGCTTGAAGTCTTCTGGACGGATCTTCATCTCCACCCGTTTGAGGGAGTAGTTGGCTCCGTGCCAGCCGTACCAAGTGATGCCATCCATATGTTTCCTGTGCTCCCCCAGGCGATAGTACACCCCATTGAGGTTGGAATCTGTGCAGCAGTTGTACCAGTAGCCCCCTGGCATGAGAAACAGATGAGGCATGTAGGCTGGGATGGCTCCCTAGGCTGTGGCTGACTGATGGCGCTAAAGCGGGAAGCAAAGGGACCGCCACAGCCAGAGCACAGCTGTAGTTCACTGCTTGTTCTCAGCAGTACTGTGGGCTCCAGACTTTGTTCCCCTGCCTCCCAGGCCTCACCTTTACGGAGCTGTGCACACTTGTCCAAGCAGTTGTCATTGTCCTTGTCCTTGGTGCTGAAGACTGTGTTGTTATGGTAGAGAAGGGCATCCTTCCCCACATTGCCACTGTAGTTCCCCAGGAAGAGGCGGTAGCTGTTCAGCTCATTGCCCAACGCAAAGTGGCTATACTCTGCGTACCGTGTGTTGCCCTCCCAGTCCTGGCAAGGAGGAGCAGAGTCTTAGGGAAGCTATAAAGGACTTCGTTTCGACAGATCCTGAACACTTCCTCTCTCTCTAGTTCCACAGCCAAATATCTCCTTAATGATGGGACTCTGTTAAGACTGTTACAGTTGACCCTGTTATCTGGAAGCTAGCAAACACAGGTCTGAGACCAAACTTGGGTCTGGACTCACCATATGACCTGATTGTTCTTTCTGTGCCCCTTCATGTCTCTGTTGGACTTTTGTTTTAAATCTCCCTCTGAGATGCTATGGGAGCAAGTAGGGACATTGTACTTGAAGGCTTCTAGAGTGCCACCACCCAGCATCCCTGAGATTTGTACTTAAAAAGATCCCAGGCAGAGGCAATGGTGTTTCTATCTCTCTATGGTTTACCCTATTCTGGCCTGCGTCTCCCCAGGTCTGGGTCAGCTGTAGTTTAACTTTGCTGAGAGGTAGAAAGAAGAAAAAAAATCTTCCTCAGCTGTACTGAAGCTTCAGGGAAGTTGCCACAGTGGCCGTCCTGACCTAATGTAAGCAGACGATGGCAATGGCTTCCGAACCATGCGTAGTCGCGTGCTGTGGACCTGGACCATCAGGGCCTCACAGCTCACGCTTACCTCCAGCTCCACACGGAGCCTTGTTGGCTGTCTGGTAAGCCGGTGGATGTGTTCATTCCCTAGCCAGAAGTCTCCTCGGATGCTGCCAAAGCCCTGCTTATACTGTCTCCAGTCTTGGTAGAAGGAGACGAGGCCACTCTTGCGTCTCTGGATGATGGTCCAGCCTCCGCCTGAAGTTTCCATATCACAGAACACCTGAAACAGAGAAGATCCTCTGGGCAGGGGTAGGAGCTTGAGGACAGACTCCCCCATCTGTGTGCTGTGCCTACAGGGTCAAGCAGTCGGCCCATGGACTCTGCACACTGTAGCAGAAATATTGCCCCCAGTGTGGAGGGGCTGGGGCACCGTGGTGGTTAGCTTGGGGATGTAAATGGGGGGGGGGGGGGCATCAGGTGAACACAGCTTGAATGGAAGAATGAGGTTCTTCAGTGTGCCTCCTTCTAATGTCTCCTTTCCTGGAGAGCAGTTGCTCTAGGACTTTGCCGAAGTGTGAGCTAGTAATATGTTGGGAGGAATTAGAGTTAACATTTGACAGATGGCTGGATCTGGAGGAGAAATCCCATAAACTGGGCACTCTCACAGCTCCACCGTGGGCCATTTGCTTCTCTGAGTCTCCCTTTCTGTGGACCAGACCTTTAAGGACAAAGGGTAGGACATGGCAGTAGCGACCTCACCTCCAGCTCAGGACTGCCCAGGAACTCATCAGGAGGAAGCTTGTACACTCCAGAGATGCGGTAGTTCTTCTGGTAGAGGGAGTAGCAGTCATAGATGGCATCTGTGGGGGACACCCAGAGTGAACAGGGATGGGAGGGCATGCCTGATGCATCCGAACTAGATTTTAATTCTACCGTAAGGTGCCCATGAGTAGAAGCAGGTGTCATGACTGTGGGGGCAGGTTTGGGCTTCCTTGGTTATAAAGCAGTGGAATGGGGAGGCCCTTCACCTGTGCCAAGGGACCTTAACCAGGAAGCTCCAGGGTAAGTGTAAATAAGACACCCTGGTGTAGCCCTGACCCTGAAACTACAATGGTGTGGCCTGTGAAGGCATTTGACAGCTGCCCTGTGAGTAGCTTCGGGCTTCTTGGCTTCTTAGCCAGGGGCTAAGTTGCAAGAACCTCAGAGGGTTGCTGTTTCTTGGTTTGTTTTTTCCTCAGGTAATAGCCTCTGTGAATTAGGGAGACAGATTTGAAATCTTACCCCCTCCTCAATCTCACATTGCTACGTGCTCAAATGAAAACCAAAACCCCAAGGAGCCTATTGGTACAGTTCCCTGCAAGTCTTGATAAACAAGGAAATGAGACATTCCCACTTCCCCTTGGGCTTGATTTAAAACCTACCTTGGCTGCTTTGAGGCTGCTTTGTGCTGGGTTTTGTGTCCTTGTTGTGAATAACAGAGCAGGGCTTCAAAGAAGCAGCTGCTTCTAGGAGAGTCTGGCTGTGAAGGAGACACTTCCTGCTCCCGGGTCTGGGGACTTTTCTAGGAGAGTCTGGCTGTTGAAGGAGTCACTTCCTGCTCCCTGTCTGGGGACTTTTTCCTTGGTGCCTGCTGGCACAGGTGGAGTGGGAGCTCCCAAAGTGCCCGTTTTCGCACAGGCCATATTGGGGAAGGGGAAGTGAGGTACACCTGCCCTCCCAACAGACTTCCAGTAACAAGAAGCAGCACAGCCTCTGCATCTGGCCTGCTCTTCCCGTGAGCAGTTTCATCTCAGACTAAATGAAGGCTCGCTTGTCTGGTAAATGAGAACACCTACCTTTGGGTTCCCAAGCCGAGGATCACAAGGTTCATGCTTTGAAACAGGTTTATATATTTGTTTAATTAGCTAACAGACTTTTCAGGCTTAATTTTGGGCAAAACTTTTTCTTTGTCTGAACCAAGGGTAGCCAGGGTCTTACTCACTGGAAGCCAATCATAACTTCTTGATTTGGTTTATAATGCTGGGTACAAATACTTCACCTATAGAATATACTCATTCCAAATGTTTTCCAATAACATCAGAAAATTAGATTTATCTCTGAACAGCAGATTCATTTATTGGCCTGCCTGTGCCAAGCTAACCAAAAACTGAAATACTGTTTTCCTGAAGAGCGAATTGCATGTGCCTTGTTTTCAGCCACTAAAGATCAGCGTTTCAGCATTACATTTGCTTATATTTTGTGTTATTTGGGGGAGTTCTATTAGCAAACATGGGGAAAATAGATCAGAACTGTAGAATATCAGGGTGTCTGTCCTTTCTTGAGCACAAAGGTGTCGGTCAAAAGGTTGCAGGCTGTGTCTGCACTGAGATGAGCTAGGTCTGAGATTTGCCACCCGTCTGCACTAAGTCCTGAGGATATGCAAGCACTGTATGGGGTGAAACTTAGCCTCTAGAGTAGCAGCTGCTACTGTCTACTGTTTATTCCTGCTTCTTTGCATCTGTCAGTGCCCAGCAAGGAAGTATAGCAAGGCCACACCAATCTTGTGTGACCTTGGGCAGACTTCACGCTTCAAAGGGGAGTTCAGACTCCTCATTTGCTAAATTTTATGTGATTCAGATGGACTGGATGGAGCCAGGCATGATACTTCATGCCTGCAATTCCAGTGCTTGGGAGGATAAGGCGGTAGGATCCAGAGTCCAGGGCCGGCCTAGGCTATATATATATATTGAGCTTGAATCCAGCCTGGGCTACGTGAGACTTAGAGAGAGACTGGTAGGTCTTGGCTAACCTTGCAGGACATCACTAACCCCCAATGAGTACAAAGTGAACCTTTAATGATAATGCACCTCCCAAGGGCTCCCCAAAGTTGTCCTGTTGAGCAGGTCATCCAGAAGCAGTGCTGGGGCCAGGAGACTTCAGTGGGGACAAGGCGAGGACAGCACTTACCTGCTGAGGTCTGCGTAACTGTCTGAGCTGCCTGCAGCTGCATGATATCGATCTGGTTGTTCATTTCAGAATACTTCCCCTCAGCCACTGTGAGCCGAGCCTCCATGCTCTTGCTGCTGCTTTCCAGCTCCATCACCTGCATGACCACACTGACCCAGTCGCTCTCCTGCTTCTTGCTCAGCTCACCCAGCAGACTGCTGAGGTTGGCAACCTGGGCTTTGAGCTCCCTCATTTCCTCACAGCACACAGCCGCTTTGAGTTGTGCAGGTGTCTTGCGCTTAGGAGGCTTCTGCAGCCACACTGGGTGGCTGACAAAGGCCACAAGAATAATGCATAGCCAGGTCTTCCGTAGCATTGTCCAGAGCACTGTTGAGACGTCTCCTGTAGAGTCTGTACTTAGCGGAGTCTGTGAAGATGCAGGAACTCGGGTTTTTGACTCACACTAGCAGTTTTTCCTTCCTGGGGGTCTCCTTTCTCTGCACTTTCTTAGCCTTTCTCAAAGCTAAAGTTCTAAAGAGGACCTCAGTGGGTGTCCCAAGTCTGAATGCCCCACCAAGGCAGCATCTTAAATATTGTTAGTGCCTGTACTCCACCCTACCATGCTGTGTGCTAAAGCCCCTCCCACCTCATCTGGGAGGGTCAGGTGCCTGTTGAGTGAGGTCAGCACAGAGTTAGGCCAGAGGTTGAGGAGGAGGGGAACCGAGCGAGTATTTGTTTCTTTGTACAGTCTCTGGGCTCAGACAGGAGGCTGCGAATTTGTTTCCAGTTGCGCCTATTAGATTATACCCCTGCCAGCTACTGGCTCAGCTCTATCAGCAGACAGGCAGCAAAAGAGTTTCCAAACTCCTGTCTGAAGGTTACATAACGCAGACTGAGGGTGAGGTAGTGAGCTGGAGTCAGGACTGAGACTGCTGAGCTAGGGAGCCTGCTAAGGCAATCCATGCTGTTTCCTTGTGGTTCTGGGCTATTTGGACATCCCACTGAGTGTGGGCAAGCATGGGTTTTAACTGGGCTGGATACCTCTTTTTCTGGTCATCATTCAGTGCTGTAGAAAATCCTGCTGAATCTGAATTAGTAGTTTGTCTCTATGGAACTGTCTTCCTTTTCACACCTTCCTTCCTAAAAGATGGCTTGACATTTTACAAGGAGCTGTCACAAACTTAGGACGGAGAGGAAGACTCAGTCCTGCCAGGCATTGCTCTGGGATTGGTCACCCACACTTCTCTCAGAGTCTGGGCAGCAGGGAATAGACCCAACTTTTGCCTGAGCTTCAGACTTAGAGAAAAGACTCCCTGTCACCCAATCAGTCCAGATCAGGAACCTGGATCCCCTCTCTCCTTGCAGTGTGGTTTGCAAGTTGTTAGTCCTCCAGCACCTTCGTGTGCTTTTGCCTGAGAAACGGGGTTATTACAACCTTGATACCCTTCATTTGAAGTGCTAAAACCATGTAAAGTCCTGGAACTTTTCACTAAAACGATATACAAAGGTCCCGCTGTCCTTACTGCAGGAGCTGTCTTTGGAACATGTGCCACCGAGACAGTCACTTGACCTGCTGCTCAGCGTGGGTCCCATGCACAAATGTGATTGCACTGCATCCTGCCATACCCTCTGAGCCTTTTCCGGCAGGGTGTCCCGGTCCCCAGACAGTGGTTCTGTTCAGGCAGCCCAGGTGAGCAGCAGGTTTACATTTCTGAGGAAAGGGCGTTAAGGACTCAGGCTACTTCTTGTTCCCCTCACCTCCCGTCTATTTCCTCCTTGGGAATCGGATGTTCGTGGCATCTTTTAGGTTACCTGCTCAGAGATTGGGAGTCAACACTGTGCTCATGTGCTCTTTTCTCACTTCCCTTAGTGAATAGCTGCTTTAGCAGCCTTCACCAGCTCCGTGGGGTTCATTAGTGTTTACCATCATTCAGAATCTGCTTAACCCTGTGGCGCTGTCTAAGGTAACTGCGTGTTTCTCCAGTGATGCTGTGCTTAAGCCATGAGTCACAGAAGTGCTGTGTACCATATGATCCTATAAAGAGCATCCCGGGTGATTCTGCTGCCCTAGAACCACAGTGTCATAGTGCAGCAGAGAGCTCTGGGGACACGCCAACCTTTGCATAAGTATATAGTGAGCCAGCTGGTTAGCGTTCAAGCGGAGAACATTCGCCTCTCGTTCCTACCTCACACCACACACAAAATTCCAATTCTAGATTTAAATTCTGGATGTAAAAGGCAAAATCATAATACCCTGGTGTAGGAGATTTTCTTCAGCCTTTTGAGATAAGCCAAACACTAAAACTGCCAACACAAGAGAAAGCAGTAAGGCATGCTGGCCAGCTGTGGTGGCACTCTCCCAGTGTCCCAGAACTCAGGGCAGAGGCAGGAGGAGTGTACGTTTTAACCATTTGAGCTATATAGCAAGTTCAAGGCTAGCCTGAGCTACATGGTAAAAAAAGAAAAGGAAATGCAAGAAAAGTAGTCATTTCTTTTCAGTAGAAGACACTAAGGAGCCAGGCATGATGGTGCATAACTTTAATCCCGGTACTTGGGAGGCAGAGTCAGGTGGATCTCTGTGAGTTCAAGGCTAGTTTGGTCTACAGAATTCCAGGACAGTCAGGACTGTCACAGAGAGAAACTCTGTTTACAAAACAAAACAAACAAACAAAAAAGACACAGAGAAGAAATAGAAAATCAAACAATATTTGCAGTGTATACTCCTGGATTCAGGCGTATAAAGATCTCTCCACCCAGTGGCTCATGAGAGCAGACACTGAGTTCAGGACGGAGGACATGTGCAAGGCTCTGCATCTCATGAGTGTGCGTAGAAACACACATTCCAACCACAGTAAGATGCCACTGCACACCAGCCAGGAGGGTGAAAGTGGAAAAGCCGAAAATAGCAAATGTTGACAGAAAAGTAGATTGTTTGGGTTTTCATGTCTACTGAGGGAAGTGTGAAGAGGGAAACCGGCATGATGCCGTGCAGAGCTGAACACAGCCTGTGACCTGGAGTTCTAGGTATCTGCTCAACAGCAGTGCAAGCACATGGGCTCGGCAGACACACTCAGGAGAGCTCATGGAAAGGCCTCTCCCAGGAACCAAGCTGAAATCAATCTGTCAGCAGTTGCACATGCAGACTGTAGCGTCTCACACAGCGGATTACTGTTCCGCAACAGGAAGGGCAGGTACCACAGCGTGCAGCAGCACAGTGTGTCAGACAGAGCATGAGACCAGGTAGTCACAAGTTCAGAATCTAACAAGCAAAGGGCTGGGAGATGACTCTGTAAACAGCACTTGCTGTGCTTATACAGGACCAAGGTCTGAGCACCAGGATCCACATGGTGGCTCACAGCTGCCCTTAATCCCAGAGCCCAGGAGATCCAGTGCCCTTGTCTGACTTCCGCAAGCACATGCATGTGGTGCACAGTCATCTATGCAGGCAAACCACTCATACATATAAAATGAAAAGAAATAAATCTTTTTTTTTTTTTTTTTTTGGTTTTTCGAGACAGGGTTTCTCTGTGGCTTTGGAGCCTGTCCTGGAACTAGCTCTGTAGACCAGGCTGGTCTCGAACTCACAGAGATCCGCCTGCCTCTGCCTCCCGAGTGCTGGGATTAAAGGCGTGCGCCACCATCACCCGGCTAGAAATAAATCTTAAAAACAACAAAACCAGCAGGCTAAGTGTTAGACGTCAGTGACAGTCCCCATGAGGAACGGGAGGGTGGGCGGGAGGTGATGGGAGCTGCAGTGCACTGCTCTGTACTTTGTCTGGTGAAGTCCCAAGTGTCCTTCCTCTGATAATCCATCTGTCTCTGCACTTGGGGACATTCTTTCATGCGTATTTCCTTCTAGAAAATGTTTAAAAATAAATGATGCACCAATAATGGAGTGGTACCTGACTCGGGATTGAAGTGCAGGAAATCTCAAGCATTTCAGAGTGTCACCTCAGTGGGAACATCTCTCCTGACTCCCGGGCTGAACTCGGTCCTCACATTATTCTCCAGTTGCTTTATTTTCCCATTTGTCCCATTATAGGACATTTGTTTCTGTTAGTCCTTTTGTATTTGTATCTGCCTATGGCCCTAACCTGTAAACTCCATGAAGAACAGGCCTCGTCTGTCTGTCCTCTCTGGTAGCTGCATCTGGCACTCTGCACAAAGCCCGAGGTAGAATACCTTACTGGATCTAAGAGATGGAGATGGGGCTCCAAGGGGGAGTCCCTAATACCTACTCTGGGACTACTGTGTGTCACCTCTCTGCTAAGCTCCCTCCTTATACATAGATAGGCCGAGTTTCCTTTCCTCTGACATCAGAAGGGATGGGTGGAGTGCAGGACAGCCCATATTGCTTTTACAAAAGGCACACCTGGAAGCTGCCTGATTGCTCCATGCCAGCCCTTTTGTGTTGCCACGGCATTCGCATGCTAGCAGAGCCCCAGGTCTTGGCCATCCAGAGGCCAAGATCAGACTTCACCCAAAATACACAGTGTACTTTGCATCCAAGTAGATCAAACTAGGTTCAGGTTGAGCTTTGAGCCCTCCCCACCCACATCTTCTTTCTTGTAGTCTTTTGCCTGAGTGCTTCATTTCTTTTTTTTTTAATTATTTATTTATTATGTATACAATATTCTGCCTGTGTGTATGCCTTCAGGCCAGAAGAGGGAACCAGACCCCATTACAGATGGTTGTGAGCCACCATGTGGTTGCTGGGAATTGAACTCAGGACCTTTGGAAGGACAGGCAATGCTCTTAACCTCTGAGCCATCTCTCCAGCCCCTGAGTGCTTCATTTCTCTCTGGGTATGAAGAAGCAGAGAAAGGGAGAAAAACTTCCAGGCATCACCAGGAGAGGGGCAGCGCCCACTGTTGCAGAATAGAGAGATAACAGCCAATTTGTCAAAAAGCACTGACAAAAAGATAAAGTTGGAAGTAATTAGCTGGCTGACATACTGGGAGCAGTGTGCCTGCCAATAGCTCCCTAAATCAGCCAAAGCCTTGGAAATGTGACAGCCATTCATCAGTTTTACAGCACGCCTCAGACAGGCTCCTCAGTTGGAAACCTGGCCCTCACAGATCGTGTGCTTTGACACTCTGAGGCTTGAACCAACCTGTGCCACATGCTGGATTGTATTAGGTACCAGGTCCACATCCATCCAGGAGATGCCTGCAAGCAGTAAGTACCCAGCCTGTCACCAGGCAGTGCTTGGCCTCTGGGGACAGTTTCCAGAGGGCACATGGAGTTGTGAGTGCGTACACAGTTTCCTTGTGGCCTGGACCCACCAGGTAGCACTGTCAGCTAACTGGATTCTCTTGGTGATGGCTTGTTAGCATAGCATTAAAAAGAATTATGAGGCCAGTTGTGGTAGCCCACACCTGAAACCCCAGCATTGCAGAGACTGGGGTAGGAAAACAGCAAGTTCATGGGCTGCTTAGTGAGACCGTCTCGAAAATTACAAAACAAAACAAGCAAGTATGAGGTACCTTAGTAAAGTAGAAATGCCTGTAAAAGCAGAAGGCAGAAGCATATGCTGTGTATCACTATGTAAAATATATTTAATATGCATAGGTGGGATTATTTTACATTAAAATTATATTGTAATATATATATATCATATTCCCTACCCTGACCGAGTATGTCTTAATTTGGGGTGGGGAGACCAAAGATACAGATCAGTGCAGTAGCACTCTCCTAATACGTGTGAAGCCTGGGCTCAGTCGCCAGCACCTTGTGCCACCAAAATCATGTGTGTTTGCCTCTCCATGTCTCCCTTCTCCAACAAGTTACAAAGATGGTTTGTTGGGTGTGGTACTTTATGCCTATGTTCCCAGCACCCTGGCTGACACAGAAATAACACAACAAGTTCAAGGGCCAGCCTAGCTACATAGGAAGACTCTGTCTCAGAAAACACATATATAAAAACTTTATAGAAGATGCCCTCACTCTCAACAATTTCTAAAGGTTTCTCTATCCCTCGTCCTGACCTGGCCTCTGTTACCATTCCCCCTTTCCGATCATGAGGACCACACCGCCGCTGCATAGTTAGCATGTCCTCTAAATGGAGCAGACACCTGGAGACTGCTCAGAGGGAAGGGTGAGGATGTGGCAGGAGCTTTTCCTTCTCAGGAAACTCTGGAATCAAGACTTCAGCAACCTTTGTGGAAGGTCAGAAAATAGCCATTGGGCTTGCACAAACTTCTTATTTTTTTAATATTTATTTATTTTATTGAGTATTCAATATTCTGTCTGCATATATGCCTGCAGGCCAGAAGAGGGCACCAGATCTCATTACAGATGGTTGTGAGCCACCATGTGGTTGCTGGCTCAGGACCTTTGGAAGAGCAGGCAATGCTCTTAACCGCTGAGCCATCTCGCCAGCCCCTTGCACGAACTTCTTAATATGATCCTACTGCCTCGGTTCCTAGTGCTGGGATTACAAGCAAAAGTGCGTGCGTGCGTGTATGTACGTGTGTGTGTACGTGTGTATACATGTAAAGTGGGGCACACACACCTGTACACACACACAAAGACCAGAAGAAGGCAGTATCTGGTGCCCTTCTCTATCACTCTTCACTAGTCCTTTGAGGCAGAGCCTCTCCCTCTGCCTGGGGTTTGTGTTTTACTCAGCTAGGAGTCTTAGTGCCATAGATTCCTGAGAGCTGCAAAAGCACCAAATGTCCTAGCTTTGAATGTCTGTCATGGTGATGGAGCCCATCTTCTCTTTCTTAACATACAGGGGAAAGGCTAAAAATGTCCTTTTCCTAAGTTTTTTAAAAAATTAAATCTGCCACCTGGCGGTGGTGGCACACACCTCTCATCCCAGAACGCAGGCAGGAGGCAGAGGCACGTGGATCTCTGTGAGGCCAGCCTGGTCTACAGAGAAGTTCCAGGACAGGACCCAGGACAGAGAAACCCTGACTTGAAAAACAAAAGAAAAAAAATTAATTAGTTGATGTGTGTGTGTGTGTGTGTGTGTGTGTGTGAGAGAGAGAGAGAGAGAGAGAGAGAGAAACACGTCAGCACATTTGTGCAGTATTGCACACTTGGAAGTTGAGGATGACTTTTGCAAGTCAGTTCTCACCTTCCACCAGGTGAGTTCTGGGGATCAATCTCAGGTGAGAAGACTTGGTCACAAATGTCTTTATCCACTGAGCCATCTCACCTTGTTTCAGGTGGTTAGTTCTAAGATCTTACCGTTTTCCACCATATCCCTTCCTATCTGCATTTGAATGACCCCACCTCACCTCCTCGCTGTAGAGTTTCAAATGTCCCTTTGCTTCCTGTCTTCTCTGTGTCCTTCCATCCTGAAATTAATACATTCCAAAAGAGACTGTTGTTGAGGTCCCTGAACAGAACATTCTTTTGTTCCAAGACTCTTGAGCTGCCTGATGAAGACATCAAGGCGCAGCCAACCCTTTCCTCCTGGATCTGTAGGGGCACCAGACAGTTCCGTTGTTAATCTGCACTGGGCACAGAACTGCTCAGTGCTGGGAGAATAGCAGGACCATCTGAAGCAGTTCTGTGCGATGAAAACAACTGTGTGATATAGTGTGTGGGAGCCAAAGCAGTGTTCTGCACCATCCATTGTGGCTGCTCAAGACATCCCATTCCAACCATCTCCTGCCAGCTGGGACACATGTGTCATCGTTCTGGTGCCAAGGGAATTCAGAAAATTCTCCTTTGACAGGAAACTAAGTAAAAGGCAGACAGTCTGCACTGGAAGGAAGGCCCAGGGCCATGTGGAAGCAAGCAGGAACATTCTGGTGAATTCCTGATGGCACACAGGGAAGCCTAGGCATAGCAGACGGAGCACAGATGCCCCAGGTCTGCCTGGGCCTCTACCCCTCCAGGCTTGGTGTGGAAGGGGTTCCCTGTACTGTGCTTTTAACTGCCGGGCCTGAGGTCACTAAGGCTCTGAAGCTAAGAGAAGGGAGAGCTAAAGGCCACAGAGGAAGAAAACTCCAATCAGCTACTGTGAACAGTGACCAGGAAACCCTTCAGGGTGCTTCTCAGGAGCACAAGTGGCAGCTGGGCTGCTTGGCTTTTGGGTCAGTCCCTTTCTTCTCAGTGAGACTAGTCACAAACTACCTATGAAGAGCCCCAGCACGAGAGGTGGACATGTTGGGAGAGTAGAAGGGAATGGGGGAGGGACGTGGGGTAGATAAGCTCAAGAGACAGTGTGTATACATGTGAACTTGTCAACCAATAGGATTTTTTTAAAAAATCATAATTGAAGAAAAAGCACAGATAACCGGATGTTAGTAGCCCACACCTTTAATCCCTGCACTCAGGAGGCTGAGGCAGGTAGATATCTGAATTCAAGGCGAGCCTGGTCTGCACAGTGAGTTCCAGGACAGCCAGGGCCACACAGAGAAACTGTCTTGAAACAAAACAAAATGTGAAAAGGAAAGGAAGAAGCACAGAGGCCAGCTTGCAGGGGAGGATCACAGGTGGCGGGGGGGGGGGGGGGGGGGGGGGGGGGGGGCCTGCAGCTAGAGGGCCTCAGCCGTCACTCCCACTTTGGCAGCCTCATGTTCCCTCGCTTCTGAACCCCTCTCTGGTGTCTCACCAGGCTGTTCTCCCAGCCTCAGGAAGCAGATTGTCAAGTCCCAGAGAAGTGCCCTTTGTGACTGGCTTGTCTGTAAAGATACTAGGCAGCTTCTTGTCCTTACTCATTAGCTCAAACCAACTCCAGAAAGTGTTTCCCTCAGTTGGCAAGAATGTTCCCGGTTCCGGCTCTTGAATTCGGCTTCACTTTAAACCGGAAAGAAAAGGAATCAATCAGGCCACTCACTTTCCCAGCCGACTTTCTCCTTTCCTAAAGTCAGGCCCATTTGTGGACTCTGGGTTTTAGTTTGCAGGTAAGCAGTTTTGACTTGCGATGTAGATTCATGAACTATGTCAGTTGACGACCTGTTGTTTCCGCCCACCGCTAGGTAGTGGTGGCTGCCCATACCTGAGTCTCTGCATCTGCTTGCTGCTGCGTCTTTACCAGTAGGAGTAGAGCTGGTTTGTGTTGAGCATTCCTCTGTGGCTGGGCTAAGGCTCTGGTCATTGATCTTTGCATCTTTCAGTGTCAGTAGGGAAAGACTGGGTGGGGGGCACAGTGGGGGTTTATGGAAGGGGATTTGTGACAACCCCAGCTGCCATAAAGTGGGTTTTTCAGAAGGGGGCTAGGGAGCAAAGGTGACTTCTCAAGAACAGAACACACCTGTCCTTCCATTCTCATCAAGTGGCATTTGCATGATGATCAGAAGACCACTGTCCCGGCTTGGGTCCCAAACAGTGAACTCACATTGTCACACTTGGCAGCCAGAGCCACCTCACCAGCTCTAAGATGTCTTTGAAATGGTGGCATGGCATTCCACAGCCTGTGACCTCTTTTCTTCACATATAAAAGGGGTCTACTAATAACTGTCAGCTTTCTAGGGCTGATATTCCTCACATAAATGTAGCTCCTGCCACATGCGGTGAGCGCTCTTCCTAATACAGTAAGTTGTCGCAGCCCAACTCTGAAGGCAGGGTCACAGAAGAAGGAAACGTTAAAGCCTCCAAAAGACAGGCTCTCTTTTGGGGAGTGGGGGAGTTCAAGACAAGGTTTCTCTGTATAGCCCTGGCTGGCCTTGAACTCAGAGATCCATCTGCAGCTGCCTCCTGAGTACTAGAATTAAAGGCGTGAGCCACCAGACCTGCTCTCTTGATCAACAAGATTTGCATCATTTAGGCCTCAGATCCAAGATCATAAATTTAATTTCTGATTGAGCCCTCTCATTTTTCATGGATCTCAGCCAGAGGTAATTTCTCAGTGGTTTTCTTATCGCTACACAAGAGCAGCTTATAGGGCCAAGAAGCATCCCAGCTCCGTGGCCGTTGCTTAAGGCCTGATCCCTCTGCTGTGCTCAGCCTACTCCACTTGTTCTTCCCACTAGCCCCCTGCATCCTCGAGGCCTGCGAGTGTCGTGTGGGATACACTGCAGAAGGGATTAGTTTGGACGGCTGAGGGAGTTAAGGAACGAGGAGGTCTCGTTCCTCATGCCCAGTGCTACGTTGGCCTGTCTCACAAGGCAGTGTTGCTAAACCATGGCAAAAAAAAACAAAAAAAGATGTCAAACTGTGGCTTCCCAGTTTTGATTGTTCTTGTTAAACTCTCTTTTATGCATAATTAGTGGGAGAATGTATTAGGCAAAAGCTTTTTATGTGGTTTTGGGGTTTTTTGGTTTGTTTGTTTAACCACAATGTCAGTGAGTTTCAGAGTAAACCAAGCAATTTGTAACATTCATAATTTGTTCTTGAAACAGAATCTGTTCAGAGCACAAGACTAGAAGACAGTTGCTAAAACTAGTGTGGTGGTTTTGTTTTTGTTTGTTTCACTTTTTTCCATTGATTTAGAGTTAGCACCCTCTGGTTTAGGCAAAGAACACTCAGCTTCCTTGTCAGGCCAACTTCCTCCTACCCGGACTTCCTCCCCCAAGGCCACCTTAGGAGTCCACTGACAAGAGTACTGAGAACATGAAGAACCATGTTTCGGGGCATGTTTACTGGATTTCTTTTTCCTGTTTTCTTAGACTTCCATTTGGTTAAAGAACTAGATAGTGGCAGAGCTGTACCAAATAATGTTGGTTAGCAGTGCAGTTCACCCTACCCCATGAGCGTAGACCACTGAGGTTAGGGGCTCACCTGCCATGATGCCTACAGCTTCCAGGAGTCTGTTCCTTCCTTTACCACGTGGGTCCTGAGGATCAGACTCAGATTGTCAGGCTTGGCGGCAGTGCCTTTCTCCACCTAGCCTTCTTGCCAGCCCATTCCCCACTTCTTAGGAGAGACATCCAGTTGCTCCTGGATTTAGGGGGAACATCCTGATTCAGTCTGAGTTTAGGCTTGGTGTCCTTGGCTTCGTGTCCTCATTAGTAAGACGGAACAAATCTCAACCTTTCTCTTCTGATTTTCTCAGGGAAGCGAGGCCAAAGGAATGATGGTTGGAAATGTGCTTTGTAATGAGACATTCTATTATTACTTTCACAAATGTTGGTAACTAGTCTGTCAGACTTCTGGGCAGTTCCTTCAGTTTTATTGGAAGAAAAGTGGTAGAATTAAAAAAAAATATTTATAACAGCAAGCTCTTGCCATATTACCACATGGAACCCAAACCCTGGAATTCCTAAAACCACTTAACAATTAATTCTACTCTAGTAAACAGTTTGTACCCTGTGCAATAAACTAGAGCCATGCACAGTAAGTCGGTCTAGATTCCCAGGTTGGTGTGTCACATGTTGAGTTTTGCCCAGGAGTAACAGGATACAACTGTTGTTGCCTGCCTTAATGCTCTCCCCATTTCCCTCCCTTCCATACCAGTAGCACTAGCTCAGTTGCTGAGAATGAGGGGCTAAGGCTCACAGTTCTCCTGCTTTCAGGGCCATCTTGTCACCTCTGATCAACCCCAGGGACCAGGCCTTCCATGTCACTGCTCACAGCCCACAGACAGTTCTCCCGTCAGCTGGGCCCACACCTCCTGAAGGTGACTTTACTAAGCAGAGCCCAGTGAAAAGCATCTATATGCTGGTGGCCACGAGAGTTACTGCAGAGGGAGGGGAGCGGTCCTGAAGAGGAGCCAAAGAAGCCTGTGTGTTCGCAGATAGTGGTCTCTGGCAGATGAGCACTGAGCATGAGTGGAAGGCATGGGAATTTTGCCGTTTTTTTTTTTTTAATTACTTTTCTGTCAGTGACTATTTGCCTGTGTGTATATCTGTGCACCATGTTTGTGCAATGCACATAGAGGCCAGATGAGGGTGTCAGTTCCCCTAGAACTTGAACTGCAGACAGTGGTGAGCCGTCCCTATGGGTGCTGAGAACTAAACCTGGATCCTCATTAAAAGCAGCAAGTGTTCTTAACCACTAAGCCATCTTTTCAGCCCTAATTTAAAAATATTTAAATGTGTGACTAAGAACATAGCTCAGCAGTAAGACAGGCCTAGTGTGCATGAGGCTTTGGACATGCACTGCTTGCCAGACAGCCTCTGGGAGAAAACCAGTCTCCACTGTCTAGGAAACAGGTCAGAATAACAGATCCTAGCCTTTTCAGCCCCTCAGACTGGGGGCAGGAAATCAAAACCCTTTTCTCAGATAAATCATTCAAGCTGGGCTTTCTGGGTGGTGATAGGTGGCGGATCCCCGTGTCTGTGAGACATCATCCTCGGGATGCAGATGAGCCATTTTGCCCAGTGCATGCGTGTAATTGTCTTCCTCTTGTTTCCTCAGCATTAACAATAAGCTACAACAGCCTGAGGCAGCTTCTGGTGTGTTAGAATATGCCATGAAACACTTTGGAGAGCTGGTAAGTGCCTTCTCATTCCTTCTAGAAAGACAAGAAGTAGAGATCTGGCTACAGAGGCACTCGGCCGCCACCTTGAAAAAGTTACTTTCCATTTCTGTGGATTTTTTCCTTAATCTGTGAGGATCTAAATGCCAACTTGCCTGTATCTTAAGGACGAAGGGACAATGCAGGATGGAGTGCGTTCAGATGGAATGGAGGTGGGGAGCAGGGCGCACGGTCTAATCAGCAGTGGTGATTGGACTCTTAGCATGTAATGTGTGACTGCTCCACGTGCTTCATTCGGCTCCATCCTCACATGGACACCATAAAGTGGGTAGTGTCATTACCCTCTTTCTCAAGGGAGGGGACTGTGGACCCAGCACGTTCAACACCTGTCTGAGCTAACAGAGCAGGTACACAGCAGGACCAGGATTTGAACCAGGGAAGTGGACCCCAGGACTGCCATTCAACCTGGCTTATCACCTATGTGTCATCTGTGGCAGAGCCTTCGTGCCTGTCCCTGAATTAGAAACTAGCCAGTTCCCCAAGAGGAAGATAAAGCGCGTCCTCTTACTCTCTGATGCCAAGGGACTTTCTCTTTCATTATTACATACATAACTGCGTCTCTGCTACCACCCTTGCCTGTCATACACAGATCATCCCCGTGACTTCTTGCAGTTTGAGAAGGTGCTTTGACGATCCCTGAATTTACAAAGCACTATTTTAATCAGTTTAATACTGGGACCCTGGAAGGCCAGGAAACTCTGGATCCATATATTTGATGCAAAACCTTTTATGAACTGCATAAGTCACTTACTTGGTTTCCTTAATCAAGAGGCAGGACTTGTTTTCGATGCTCTGGCACTCCGCCTCATTAGAACATTGGACTGAAACTGCAGGCTCTTTCACCATCTTAAGCATGTATTGCCTGTAAACAGACTAAGGACCGCCCCTCTCCAGATGATGACAAAACACAGAGAATATGTCTCATCCGTCTTTGCCAGTCCTTGTTTGTAGAAGGCAGAAAGCACACGGTGTGTTTCCCAGGCCAGGCTGTCCTCAGCCGCAATACCCTAGAGCTTGGGCCCCCATAAGCCTGATTGAAACAAGCGCTCTTTGCCCATCTGGTGTTCAGGTGATCTGCCAACAGATGGCTCGTACTCCAGTGCTCAGACTGCCAGCCGTAAATGAAAGTCTCTCCATCTTCAGGTTCTAAAGGTGACCATTAGCTCAGGATTATTGCTAAACCGTGGTGGATTTTCTGTTATATTTAAGTAGCTGAATCATATTAAGCTTAACAATGGTTTGCCTTTTCTTGGCAGAGCCTGTGCTTCCTCAGCACAATTTATGTAACAGCAATCTCATTAGAACTTTGTGTGATTCATTGCTTAAACCTTATGGTTTCTGCAACCCCTTGCAATTTAAAGTGTCCTGGCCCCTGTTTGACCTCTCCATAGCTGCTCTCTGCCTTCTGTTGGTTCGCTGCGTGTGTGCCACACATCAGTCACTGGCTCCTTGTGTGGACATTTGTCTGTGCTGCCCTTCATCCTAGAGTGTTTCGTTACACTCTCGTCATTCTTCTGAGTTCTCTTTTGAATGTAGGCAAATAGAAACGCTATTCTTGGCATACAGGATGAAGCCGAGTTTACCTTCCACAGATAGGCTGATCTCAGCAAACCCTGCCTGCACTAGGGTGAAGCCCAGTTTACCTTCCACAGATAGGCTGATCTCAGCAAACCCTGCCGGCACTGGGGTGAAGGCGAGTGTGGCATTAGTTGGTGCATAGGCAGCAGGGGATATTGGGAGGGAAGAGCAGTCAACACTACACAGTAGAATGACTTCTTGTCCTGGTTCAGCAGGAAGATGTTCTTTGAGGCCACTCAACAACAGATGAGTGGTCTCTTCTGTATCTGCTGTAAAAACATCAGTTTTATCCAGAAAGGGGAGGAGGGAACAGGAGAAACTGATGTGGGTCCTGCATGTGTGATCTACAAGTTCCACCTCAGAATCGTGTTGTTATTTAAGGACCCTCTGGAGAGCAATAGACCAGGCTGATGCAGAAGTAGTCTCCTACTGAGCTGATGAAGAAACTCAAAGACAGACAGAAAACACATAAAACAGTCTACTGATCATTCTGGTCTGGAACTTCAGACCGTGGCCCTTACTTCTGTGGACACCACTCACTGCCAGCGTGGCACTCTGCCTGCCAGCATAATGGAATCCCTCCTTTGGCCTTGACTGGTAGACGGCGCCAAGTGCTACACAGAAGGGAATGTTGGCTAGAAGACTGTAGGATGGAAGATTGTCCAAAGAATTTTAAGTAGCAGTGTTCTATTGTATTTCCTGAAGGTTTAGAAATGCGTTAAGAATGCAGAGTATCAGGGCTTCTAAAAAGAACCAGCTGTGCCCTGGGCTGCTGTGCCTGTCACACAGCCTGATGTCAGCGGTGCAGCAGACTGGAATGCAGGAGCTGCGGTGGGGACACACTTTTCCCTTTGCCCCCCCCCCCCCCCCGTACTAGCATTCCGGGACCACTGGAGGGGATGGGGTGGAGCTGAACCCTCCGTGTGCTTAGTTTATCTCAGGATTCAAGGTCTGCCATTAGTGTGCCCAGGAATAACATTTCTGTCTCTGCCAAACAACCTCCCTCCAGGTAAGTTCTTTAGCCTAGGCTGGGACATGCAGACGGGTGAAGTATGTGTATGAATATAGCATAGCACAGGAAAGCGTGTGTGGACTCCAAAGCATAAACCCTTGCTCTCCGCAGGAGATCCAGGCCACCTGGTATGAGAAACTGCATGAGTGGGAGGATGCTCTTGTGGCCTATGATAAGAAGATGGACACGAACAAGGATGACCCAGAGCTGATGCTGGGCCGCATGCGCTGTCTTGAAGCCTTGGGGGAATGGTGAGCTGCCCTGGGGTGATGACCTGAGTGGCCAGGAGAGGCACATGTCTCCAGAGTCTTCAGACTCTTGCTCTCCCAGGAATGGTAACTGCTGTGTTCTTACCTCTCTTCTGCCTCAGCACACAGTTGTGTTTGGTTTGATTCTGCTGGTTCGATTTTTGTGGTTTGAGTTGCTCTCACCCTGTAGCCTATGCTGGCCTGGAACTTGCTGTCCAGCCCAGACTGACTTGACCATGTGGCCTCACCCACCCTAGTGATGGAATTGCAGGTGTGCGCCCCTGCCCCCAGCTTTGTTGTTTCATGCTCTTTGTTTTCTTAATGCTAATGCTGCCCGCAGAAGAGCTGAGTCCCTGGCACCATACATTCTCTGCCTGCTCTCTGTGCCTCCGACCTCAGTTGATCGGCTAAAGAATTTGTATTTATTTATTCATTCATTCATTCGTTTGTTTGTTTATTTATTTATTCTGTCTGTGTGTAAGCCTGCAGGCCAGAAGAGGGCACCAGACCCCATATGTGGTTGCTGGGAATTGAACTCAGGACCTTTGGAAAGCAGGCAATGCTCTTAACCTCTGAGCCATCTCTCCAGCCCTAGCTTTAATTTTTTTTGAAGAGATGGTCCAGCAGTAAAACCTGAGTTCAGTTCCCAGCGCCCACAAAGCAGTTTTACCTTCTCTTACCAGAGGATCTGGTGCCCCCTTCTGGCCTCTTCAAGCACCGCATGCATGTGGTGCACAGACATAAACATTCAGATAGAACACGCATACATATAAAAATAAGAATAAGTAAATCTTACATTTTTTAAAATAAAGACATGACTGATTAGCTCTTGTTGGGCTGAGTGTTGTTGCGCACACCTTTAATCCAGCACTCGGGAGCTAGGGACAGGTGGATCTCTGTGAGTTTGAGGCCAGCCTGGTCTTCATAGCAAGTTCCAGCCAGCTAGATCTACACAGTGAGACCCTGTTTTAAAAAAAAAAAAAATGAGGAGGGCTGGAGAGATGGCTCAGCAGTTAAAAGCACTGACTGCTTTCCTAGAGGACCTAGGTTTGATTCCCATCACCCACATGGCAGCTCACAACTGTCTGGAACTCCAGTTCCAGGGATCTAACATCTTCTTCTGATCTCTGTGAGCACCAGGCATGCACATAGTACTCAGATATACGTGTAAGCAAAACACCCATACATATAAAAACTTTTAATCTAAAAAATATTGTCTCAAAGTAATTAAGGCAGAGAGTAATGACACAGGATGGCTGGCATCCTTCACTGACCTCCACACACGTGTGCACACAGCACACATCCATACCTGTGCATATATACCACACAGTCAGTCAGTAAGGTGGAGAGCAACTGAGGAAGAAACCTGACCTTGGCCTCTGGCCTCTGCGTGTGCACATGAATACAAATAAATTATACACACACACAGAAATGGTGGATGAATGGATGAGCTGGCAAAAATATTTGAAAATTGTTTGTCTAATTTAACCAGAAATAGGTAAACTGAAAGTTACTATTTTATTTATTTTCATAAGTGAATATCTTATATCCATTTGTCAATGAATGGAATAAGCACATTCTACCAAATCTTCTTTATAAAACTGAAGGTGTTTTAAGTCCAACAGGTATCTAAAACTTCACTGCCTGCTTCAATAGCCACTAGCCACACCTAGCTATGAAAACAGTCGTGCTGGCCACACATCAGAAGCCTCTGTGGCTCCTTCGTCAGGCAGTGCACACAGAACTTCCCATCCTCGTGGCGCGTTCTGCTGGGCAGCTTTGATCTGGAGGAAGTAGGGGTGTTAAGAATGAGCCCTGTTCACTCAAAACAGAATTTTGCTTTGTCTACTTTCAACTCTGCTGTGTCCTAAAGCATATCTTAGGAGAAAGATAAAACAGGTGCAAATTCTTCTAAAGTTTAGATCTGATCAGTTGTGAAATGCTTTAGTGTTTCCCTGTGGCCTTTGAATTAATTGCCCATTGTAGTGTGGCTTTGGCCCATTTATTCACCATTCCTCCTGGAGGTGTCATATCTGAGCTTCCTGCTCCCTCTCTTCAAAGCCTACTCTCGTTCCTTTGTTCCTCCAGCTGCCATGACCCTGCTCCTTTTCTCTCTTTAAAACACACTGCTCCTTTCCCTGAGCTCTCCGGTGCTCTTTCCTTCCTCTTGCCCTCCCTCTTCACTTTCCCTGACTGAACCAAGCAGGGACAGCTTGGATACCTGGGAAAAGCAGAGATGTGGTTTTTTGTCCAGTCTCCTTAAACAACAGGCTCACAGTCTGAGATCTCTTGAGAGAAAGTGACATGGGCCTCTCTCTGCCACAGTTCTCACTCCCGCACACCTCCAGTCTCTTGGGTCCTTTCCAGTTTTATAATTACCTACAAAGTCTAAGGGACTAGTATTGCTGATCTAGGGCTTTAAGAACGTGGAAGCCTAAAAGAGACCTTAAAAGAGATGAAGGAAGCAGAATTCCTGGTCATTTGCAGCTTTCTGATAAGACTTATTTAATCAGTTCTGTTTAGAGTGCAGTTTCTGAATTTCTTTCTGTGCCAGAGGATTTTCTGAACCCGCCTGCAGCAGGTGTTCTCCAAAGGCACCAGCAGAAGCTATAGGGAATCTGCAGTGAGCGTACAAATGTCCCCTTCTCCACGCTCATTTGACTCCTGAGTGATGACTAGAGATGGAGCCCCAGCACTGTGGCACCCTGGACACATCCACCTCCTCAGCCTCCACACAGCCTCTGAGTCTCTGAGAGCAGATGCAGTGGGTGGAGAGCACAGGTAGTGGAGGTGCTCCAGATGAAAGGCCTTGCTCAGCCTCCTGCTGTGGGGCCTGCAGCACCCGTGGGAGGCCACCCTTTCCCTCAGGTGGTTCAGCCTAGCTGCTGACCATGGACTATGTTTTCTTTGTTTTTGTCACCCCTAAGTCTCCCAATGGCGGTGCATTCTACATTCCTGATCCTTGCCTGCTTCCCTGTAGGGGGAGTGTCTTGTATGGCAGTCCCTGCACTACCCCGCTTCTTTCTGCCTCTAGTTGAAAAGGAAAGCTAAGTCCCTCAGCCCCTGGCACAGAAACAGCGATCCTCGCCACAGTAGGAGGCCTACTGCCTGTGGCCACCAGCCATCAAGAGTGGAATTCTGAGCTCAGTTAGTTACTTGGCATGTAAGTAACTAACTTACAGAGAGGCAGATCCCTGGAGCTCTGAGGCCAGCCAGACTAGCCCATAAGTGAGCTTCAGGTTCAATGAGACCTTGACTCTGAACATCAAATGACACCCAACATCATCCTCCAGCTTCCACGTGCACCATGCATATGTGCTCGCTCATGCTCTGTCTCTGTCTCTCTCTCTTTCTTTCTAACACACATACCACAAACATGTATTAAAATTCTCATTGGGGAGAATATAGTAGTCAAAGCTTGTGAATCCAAAGGAATTATCTTTATGAAGCCCAGCACTGTACAATGAATATACAACAATAAAAAATTAATAATTTGGGGGCTGGAGAGATGGCTCAGAGGTTAAAAGCACTGGCTGATCTTTCAGAGGCCCTGAGTTCAATTCCCAGCAACTACATGGTGGCTCACAACCATCTATAATGAGATCTGGTGCCCTCTTCTGGCCTGCAGGCAGACATTCAGTCAGAACATTTGTGTACATAATAAATAAATGTATCTTTTTAAATGTTTTAATTCTTTTTAAAAAGTGGAACTCTAGACCTGGTAGGACCGTTTGTAGATAATGGAGCTTTCTTTCTTACCTTCAGAGACACCCCAATAAAATGCACCAGTCAGTTCCTGTGCTCTGACCCACTCAAATAAATTTAAATAAATCAAAGTTTTTATTTATTTACCTATTTAAAAAAGAAGTTGGTCCCTCTAGTAACAGTGTGGTCCATCAGCTTCCAGCCTGGGCCCCTTGGAACTTGTGCTGTTTTCCTTGGCTCTGCTTCCAGTGCTGAGTTAAACACTTTGCAGTATGCCTCTCCACCTGGAAAGAGGATCCTAGCTGCATTTGTTTTGTTTTGTTTTGTTTTTTTGAAACAGGGTTTCTCTGTAGCTTTGGAGCCTGTCCTGGAACTAGCTCTTGTAGACCAGGCTGGTCTCGAACTCACAAAGATCCGCCTGCCTCTGCATCCTGAATGCTGGGATTAAAGGTGTGCGCCGCCACCGCCCGGCCCCTAGCTGTATCTTGAAGCTCCTGTGAACTCGGGCTCACCCTCTCCTTTGCACGGTGCAGAAGTGGAATGTGGAGGCAACGGTGTTCTGTTTTTCTCTCTTGCGCTCTCTTTGTTAGCTGGGGTTTGAGCCCAGGACATTATACTCTAGCCAGCAATTTACCACCAAGCCACAACTCCAGGCACTAAGGGGGCACATTAACTAGCAACAGGAAGGCCCTCTTGTTGTGAGGCTTGCTGACTCACACCTGTGATAATGGAGAGGCTAGCACAGAATTGTCTCAAGTTTGAGGCCATCCTGGGCTATATAGTGAGTTGTAGGTCAGCTTGAGCTCGCCAAATTGGAAATTCTTATTCTTGGTGTGGCTCTGTTCTTTTTGTATATTGAAACTTTTTTATTTATTTAGATGGTATTTATTTATATGAATGTTTTCTCTGCATGTATGTGTGTGCACCACATCTGTGTCTTGTGCCCATAAAGGTCAGGAGAAGGCATTGGATCCTGGAACTAGAGTTACAGATAACTGTGAGCCTCCAAGTTAATACTGGGAACCAAACCTAGGTTCTCTGGAAAAGCAGCCGGGGCTCTTACCCATTGAGATTTCTTAAGTACTGATCCTATCTCAGTAACTAGCTGGTTATAATGTGTGTGCCAGTAATCCCAGAATTTGAGAGGTAGAGACAGGAGGATCAGGATTTCAAGATCATCCTTGGCCACATAGCGAATTTGAGACCAGCCTGGGCTCCATAAAACTATGTCAAAAATAGACAGATAGGGGACTGGAGCGATGGCTCAACAGTCTTCCAGATGTTCCATCTGTGCAGCATCCACATAGTTAATTTGAGACCAGCCTGGGCTACATAAAACTATGTCAAAAATAGACAGAGAGGGGACTGGAGAGATGGCTCAACAGTCTTCCAGATGTTCCATCTGTGCAGCATCCACATCAAGCGGGCCTTCTCTATAGCTTTGCCCTCAGAATACACGTCCAGATGTGTCTTTTCAGATTACTTTCTCTGTAGACCCCCCAGACTGCACCAAGAGGACAGAAGTCACAGCATTTATGAAGGCGCCATCAATTCAGGGTATTTTATATCATACAGAGTTAGACACTGCACCTGAAAGATGGGCACTAGACCCTAGAAACCACAAACAACCTGTCCACTTCTCTTTCCAGACTTCTAAGTTCCAGGCAGACCCATCATACCACTTCCTGTGCAACCCCAGCTAACCCAAAGGAGGTTCATGGGTTGTAGCGCGAAATTTTGCCAACCTATTCACTTGTTCTCTTCCTCCAGGGGGCAGCTTCATCAGCAGTGCTGTGAAAAGTGGACTCTAGTGAACGATGAGACCCAGGCCAAGATGGCCCGGATGGCCGCTGCAGCAGCGTGGGGTTTAGGTGAGGCTTCCGCATGGGCACGCGGCAGAGAGTGAGCTGCAGTGATGTCGAGATGTAAAGACCATCTGTGCCTATGTACCATGTCCTCCATCTGTCTGTTTCCACACACTCCTTAGACATGAGTAAAGATGGGTCTTGTGGGAAAGCATCTGAAATTGAGACGCCAATTTTTAGTAATTTGGGTTCTGGCAGTGTCTTTCTCCTTTGGCTGCTACATGGCATCTGTCTGATTTTACTCTGCCAAGCCATTGGCCAAAACAGCTTCATTCATCAACCAATAAAAGCAACACATATACAGAAGGACATCCCACATCAGAGATGTACTTAAGATATTACTCCTTCCAGTTCAAGGACTCAGGCCCACGTGGTTGCTCTCATGTTAGTCACCAGTGGCATGAGCCAGGCTGTGCCTTGCGCTTCTGACTGACTTGCCGGAAATCATGGTTCCCACAGCTCCTCATAAGCACAGTATGCAAGAACACCTCTCAGAACTCAGGGGAACACTGAGTTTGTTCACTGTGTTTGTTGTAAAGAATACAAGTGAGCAGGTACACGGGTTCCTTACAGCAGTATAGGTTGGGGGGTGGCCACTTACAAGAGCAGACACGATTCAGGGCGGGTTCAGAATTGAAAGCCCGCCCCAGCTGGGTGATCAGCTTAAAAGTTGGAACCTTGACCCACTGGCAACTTGCAGATAACTGAACAGGCTGGAGAGCGGCTCTTCCAGGCGGCTCAGCTGGTCTGAGTGTCGGCTTGTACTGCTTGGGGAGAAAGGGCTAGTGCGTATGATCAGTTTCAGGAACTTCTTGGAGCTTTTGAGTTTGTTTGCTTCATGAGGTTCAGTGCTTGCCAGCAGGATGGACCCCCACCGCCCCACTTCTGAACTTCCTGAGTCCTAAGGAGCTCAGGTGACTCTTCTCTCAGAGAAACTGCTGCAGTACAGCCTGTGGGTGTGCTGCCGCCCTTGTGTCTAGTTCAAAACAGTCTTGCCCCACAGGAAACCCCAGGGTTTTAGGAGCTCTGTGACAGGAAGCGGGGTGACTGGATAGATTTCTCTGTACCATGGTGGAACTTGGCTTTGTTCTAAACAAAGTGCTGCTTTATTTTTCTGTGTTATGAGTACTACATAGAAGTAGTCACAGATTCCCAGACTGGCATTTGGCTCTTGCCTTTGCTTTTCCCCTCTGTGTGCACTGCACACCTTTTCACCTCAGGATCCATGTGTTGTTTGAGCGCCACCTGTCCTCCCTGTGTCTCAGATAGGAGGAGAGGGAGAGGTGGTTGCCATCTCGTTTTATTTTTTAGTGTTTATACACACACACATAAAGCCTCAGTAAACAAAGGCTTTTTTGTCTTGCCTAGTCCAGCAGCCACTTTTAAAATAATCACTCAGAGGCTTAATATTAATTACAAGCTGTTTGGCCCATTAGCTCTTACAAGTTAATTAACCCATTTCTATTAATCTGCATTTTGCAACATGTCTTATGGCTTTACCTGTGCTCTAATACATCTTGCTCCTCTGTCAACTAGTTGGTATCTCCCCTGACTCGGCCTTTTTTCTTCCTGTATCTCTGCTTAGATTTCCTGCCTGGCTCTATCCTGCCTTGCTGTAAGCCAAATCAGCTATTTTATTAACCAGTGGGAATAAAACATACTCACAGCATGCAAAAAGGTTATCCCACAGCATGGGTCTTTCTCCACATGTGTATAACTGAATAGTGTAATGATGTCCCGTGTGCCCACTGCCTTCTCCGATAGTCACAAACATTTTAACCATTTTGTTTTATCTGTTCTCACCCCCTGACACTCAATAACCTCCCTGCTATTCCCAGAGTATTATAAAGATTTTTTTTTGTTTATTTTGTTTTTTGTTTTACCACATGACCCTGACTGTCCTGGAACTCACCACCTGCCTCTGCCTCCCCAGTGTTGGAATTAAAAGTGTGTACCACCATGCCCAGGCCAGAGATGTAGATTTTTGATACCAAGCCCTAGCTAAGGCATGGCAATTTTTTTATTTGTTTTATTTTTTTAATTATGTATATGCATTTGTAGCTATAGGCATGTGGATACATGCAAACAGAGGCCAGAGGCTCATATCCTCCTGGAACTGTATTTACAAGAGGTGGTTGTGAGACACCCAGTGTAGATTCTGGGAACCAAACTCTGGTTCTCTGCAAGAACAGTATAAACTCTTATCCACTGAGCCATCCCTCTCGCCCCCAACTTGGCCTTTCCTGATGGGACAGGAGAGGATGGACAGGATGTGGCATGCACAAAGCTTTCCCGGGTCCTATCCCCAGCCACAGTTTCTGTGCTCTGCTGTCATAAGCTCTGGACTGTGTCCAGAACATCTCTTAAAAACAAATTGCTTCCTGAGGAGTCATCTTTTGCTGTCTGCTTTTGCCCAGAGGCATTGGTAATGGATGAACCAATAGCTGGGGGTGGAATGCTGGAAACCGCCTGTAAAAACAGCAGCCCTGCAGTTCGCACCTAATGAGGCTGATAGCTTTTCTGCAGATGGCGTTGGCAGGCTTGACATTTGATGCCTGCTCAGCCCACCAGGGGAAGTACATCCCTCTTCCCTGGTGCAGTCAGTTCCCCATTCTAACATGACATAAGGTCACTGCACAGTGACCCAGCCTCCTCCCTCCTGAGGCAGAAATACTGCCACAGTGAAAAGGGCAAACAATTTGTCAAAGCCTGTCCTCTAATTGTGTGATGGCCATTTTAACTGTTTAGAGAAAAATATAAGTTCCCAGTATTCCATTGAGCTATGCGGTGTTCCCTACATTTTATCTTACCTGGAGAAGCTGGAGGGAGTTCTCGGGGTTAGTGAGGGGCAGCACTAAGCCCATCTGATGTGCAGGCTTTGTAGTTAGGCCCTCTTCTTGTCTTTTATGATACTGCCTGGGGCATCAGCCGATGCTTAGAAGACAGACGTGGTTTTGTTAAAGTCAACCCCCACAATAGGTTGCAGGGCTCAGCTGGTACATAGGGCTCAAGTCCTGTTAACTTGTGTGTACATCAAGCTAAATCAAAATATCAATGACAGGACTCAGTGCTGCCTCCAACTCAGCCAGCCAGCTACCCTCATGCTGTATGTTTGTGCTCCTAGGTCAGTGGGACAGCATGGAGGAGTACACCTGTATGATTCCTCGGGATACCCACGATGGAGCATTTTACAGAGCTGTGCTGGCCTTACATCAGGATCTCTTCTCCTTGGCCCAACAGGTAAGAAAATGTGTATGCAGACCAGCCAGGGAAGAAAACATCTCTGTGAGTGACTTCTTGGTTCTTGCGCATATGTCTGTGTTAAGAAGCTGTTGAACTTCAGCCATGTTCAAGTCTCTGAACTCCGGGAATGGCCTTGGTGCAGAGTTCAGAAACCATTCGTGTGTAGGCTGAGGCTGTGTCGTGTTCCTGGAGCATGGGGCAGCTTGTGGATTGTAGCTGTTTTGGCAATCGTTCTTTGTGTCATTGTTGACCCTTTTAAACACCTTGCCTAAGTTCTCCTTCTAGTGAGAGTGGCTTTTTTTTTAATGTTTTTTTTTTTAAGATTTATTTATTTATTATGTATACAGTATTCTTAGTAGTCTGCATGGATGCCTGTAGGCCAGAAGAGGGCACCAAATCTTATTACAGATGGTTGTGAGCCACCATGTGGTCGCTGGGAACTGAACTCAGGACCATTGGAAGAGCAAGCAGTGCTCTTAACCACTGAGCCATCTCTCCAGCCCGAGAGTGGCTTTAAGTTTCACCAATGGAGGATTTTTAGAGAGCCAGTGATCCCCACTATGCTGGAGAAATGGGTTTTCTGGCCATCCAGGAGCACACACTGTTCTAACTTGCAGAATGCATAATGAGGTGGTTATATCCGCCTTGTCAGACACCAGACTGTCTTGGACGAGCTGCTCAGGAAGTGATCAGAGCACTTCAGAGACACTAACATAACAATTAGCCTTAACCATTCAGAGGGGAGAAAAACCTCCACAAGAGGGAGTTTAATTGATAGCACAGGGAAGGTTCAGAATGGCATCCTGTGATATCCCTACGCTGAAGGATCCCATCCATAGGTCTTCTGGGTCAGTAACAGGTGCCCAGTTCCATGGAGGGCATTGCAGAGGAACTCCTTTATGAGGCTAGGAGCAGCTTAGAAACCAGAGGCGAGCCGGGCCGTGGTGGCGCACGCCTTTAATCCCAGCACTCGGGAGGCAGAGGCAGGCGGATCTCTGTGAGTTCGAGACCAGCCTGGTCTACAGAGCTAGTTCCAGGACAGGCTCCAAAACCACAGAGAAACCCTGTCTCGAAAAAAACCAAAAAAAAAAAAAGAAAAAAAAAAGAAAAAAAAGAAACCAGAGGCAATGCCCACCTCGGAGCTACTGACGTGCCCAGTGAGTTGTGACAACACACCCATCAGGGAAAGTGAAAAGAAGACAGCCCCACGGACGTCCCTTTAGCATGCAAGAGTGCAGTGATTCTGTCCCATAGCACACATTCCCTCCTCCTCGCCACCAAGCTTGTGAGTGAGTGTCACCGGAGCCTCTGCTTGTGGACGCTGTGTGCTGCTGTCTTTGATGAGACACTGGTAGAGTCCTTCTCCAGCCGTCTAGGTTAAGGGGAATTTCTCCAGCCGTCTAGATTAAGGGGAATTTCTCCAGCCGTCTAGATTAAGGGGAATTTCTCCAGCCGTCTAGATTAAGGGGAATTTCTGTCCTGATGTGGCGAGTGTTTTGCTTCATCACTGGAACTGAAGTGAGACAAAATAACTTCTGTGAAGCCCCAAGTGCAAAGCCCCGGCCTAGAGCCTCCTTGTTTCTTTTCTAGTGCATTGACAAGGCCAGGGACCTGCTGGATGCTGAGCTGACTGCCATGGCAGGGGAGAGCTACAGCCGAGCCTACGGGGTAAGTGTTTGTCTGCACGCTGTTGGCATCTAGAGCTTTAATGAGTGGGCTCTAGAGGACTCAGCGGGTTGCTGAGAACTTGCTGTTTTTGGGGTTAGCAGATACCCTGATACCAAAAGGAATGGTTCAGGTTCACCAGCTTGGAGGTTGTGTGTGCAGTAATTAGGTTGAAATGTGATCTGCTTCCATCAGGCCATGGTTTCTTGCCATATGCTGTCCGAGCTGGAGGAGGTTATCCAATACAAACTTGTCCCTGAGCGACGGGAGATCATCCGCCAGATCTGGTGGGAGAGACTGCAGGTAAGCTGGAGACAGCCCCAGTTGCCACCCCACCCCGCCCACGGCCTGTGTGAGACCCTGCACCCCACCCTTTTTCTCCTCCCCCACCTCTACTAAGCAGAACCTTCAAAAGCTAACCAACCTCAGCTGTGGCTGCGAGTGCGCCCAGCAAAGCAGCCTCCTTTGGGGCTTATCTAGAGACGGGAGGACGTGTGTCTAAGCAAATGACACTAGGATCACCATTTGGAAACCGTAAACTCCGGGTCATTGGTTCTCAGTGCTCCAGCCGAGGCCTCCACACAGTGCAGTCACCTGGAGGGCAACTCTCTTTGCCACTTAACTTAGCACACGTGGATATACACCCAGGCTCGGAATCGTTCCTGGCTCCCAAATGACTTAACTGAGCGCCAGCCTTATAAGTGTACTTACTGGCCACCAGAGTTGCTAGGTGCTCTGAGACAGAAACCCTACTGTGACAACTCTTCAGTCAGACTCCATCTAGCGTTCTGTTCAGACCTCGTAGAGACTTTCCCAAGGCCTCACCATTTCAGTGTGGCATTCTGATCATAGCAGCATGAGGAAGGAGCCGGCACCACCTCTAAGATGGTCTCACGTGCCCCTGAAAGGGCAGCCTATCCCCCAGTCCTTGAATATTTAGAGGGAAAGGTCCTCACAAAGAACAAACTGACTAGGAGTGTGGGTCAGTGGTAGAGCGCTTTCCCGGCATTCCCAGGTCCTGAGTTCTATCTCCTGCACCACACACACGCACCTAAACGCACACTGCTCGGGAACCACACACGCACCTGAGCACACACTTCTCTGGTAACTACATGTGTGCACACACTGCTCAGGAACCACACACACACCTGAGCACACATTACTTGGGCACCACACACGCACCTGAGCACGCACTGCTCGGGAACCACACACGCACCTGAGCACGCACTGCTCGGGAACCACACACGCACCTGAGCACGCACTGCTCGGGAACCACTAGTCTCCCTACAATTTTAAGCTATTTCTTCTTGGCTACATCCACACCTGATTCCCACTTCTCTCTCCAGTCAAAGTTTATGCCTCCAGGCTTTTCAGTAGGCTCTTTGACTCCAGGCTGCATTCCTGTCTAGGAAGCACCAGGGCACATTCCACTGGACAGGAAAGAGCACTGGGCACAGTCATTCGTGCCTCCGGAGTGAGCACGTACAGTTCCTCTACATGTTTTATTTGTAACTACAAATGCCCAGTGAATGTTTTGATGGAAAATTGTCTCCTGGGCACCAGAAGAATAATTCCACAGGGAAAGCCCTGCCCATTAGGATTGGACACACCTGGTGTTTGAAATGACTGTGATTGGGGTGTGGAGCTTCCAAGTCAGGGAGCTGATGACCTGCAGACGTTCTGACGTGGGGAACTTAGAAACACAGTTTGAAAGGGGCCTGAGGGAATGGGGTGGGAAGAGAGGCTCACGCTGGCTTCGCCGAGTTCAGAGCACTGCCATCCCCTTCCTGAGTCCTCTCTTCAGACAGCAAGCTGCTTTTCAGACTACAGGGAGCCAAATGACAGCATGCGGAGAAGCTAGCTGTTGGTGAGAAGTGATCAAAGCAATCACTCCGTGTACTTTTTCCTAACTTTCCAAGTCATTGTTGCCAACCTCATGGGCTGGGAAGCTGCTCCCTAAAGCTGGAAATAGAGTTGCCCTGCTGGAAACTTGGCTCTGGAAGGTGGTGTGCAGTCAAAACTCAGCGAGCTGCCGGGGCTGAAAAGCTGCCACGTTCGTGGTCAAGTCATTTCAGATCCTTAAAACCACTGCTTGCCATGAGGCAGTTGAGGAGGTCAGCCTTAGCTCCGTGTCTTTTTGCCTCAGGTTCCCAGATCAGGCCCAGTGTGCACCCTCTTCTGTTACGTACAGAAACCAGAGATCATTGTCACTAGGTTTGGGGTTTGTGAATTTCACACATGAGTGGCAGATCTCAGGAACACATCTCCCTCCTGAGAGAGGCTTTTTCTCAGCAAGAATGGGAAAGTTCACCTAACACCTAGTGATCATTTGGCACAAAATCAGCGCAGGCTGGGATGATGGCCCAGTGACGAAGGGGCTTGCTGCCAAGTCTGCTGTCCTGAGTTTGATCCCCTGAGACCTTCATGGCAGATGAGAAAACAGCTGGCTCTCTCAAGTCCTCTGTCTTCCACACATGCACCACAGCGAGCACGTGTGCTAAGGCAGAAAAAAACAGCTTAACCCCTGTGATAATAATTAAATTACTCGGTTTCCTTCTAATTATAAAGAATCTACATGGAAGTAAATTCAGCTCTTTCTTATGTTTTGTTTCTTTTGGTTTGGGGGAGGGGGCATTTGTTTGTTTATTTTGTGAATATGAGTGTTTTGTCTGCATGCATGTCTGTGTACCATATATGTGCTAGTTCCTGTGGAGGCCAGAAGAGGGTGTTGTCAAATCCCCTGGATAGACAGTTGTGAGCTGCCGTGTGGGTGCTGGTAATTGAACTTAGGTCCTCTAAAGAGCAGCCTTTGCTCTTAACCACTAAACTTCTTTCCAGCCCCTGTTTATTTGATTTTTGACTTTTGAGACAGGGTCTTACCATGTAGTTCCAGCTAGCCTGAAACTTGAGGTATAGACCAGTCTCAGACTCACAGAGATCCTCCTGCCTCTGCCTCCGCCTCTCTCTCTCTCTCTCTCTCTCTCTCTCTCTCTCTCTCTCTCACACACACACACGCACACACACACACACTCACTACATTGGAGACAGCAAGATGGCTTAACAAATAAAAGTGCTTTCTGTCATGTCTGCCTGCCTGAGTTCAGTTCCCAGAATCCACATGGTGGATAGATAATGGTTTCCAAACTGTCCTCTGACCTCCACATGCATGATGTGGTTTGTGCATGCCTGTGTACATACAAATGGAGAAAAAAATATTTACAACCCACAAAGGAATTTAATTTAATTTACCCTTTACCACAGTCCTGTGAAGTTAATACTATCTTCATTCCAATCCACAGGATGGTCAAAAAGGTTAAATAATTTTTCCAAAGTCACAGTAATCACAGCCAGGACACAGCTCCAGGCACCACGCCCCACTGCTCCTCCGCCTGTTGACAAGTCCCTGGGAGGCGAGCAATGCATTCACAGGGAGCAGACGTGGCTGCTGCTATGGGGTTCAGGTGGAGCAGAGACAGGTCTAACCCTCGTTTCTGAACATTCCAGGGCTGCCAGCGTATTGTGGAAGACTGGCAGAAAATCCTCATGGTGCGGTCCCTGGTGGTCAACCCTCATGAGGACATGAGAACCTGGCTCAAGTATGCAAGCCTATGTGGCAAGAGCGGCAGACTGGTGAGTAACCCCTACTCCAGGGGTGGTGCCCTGCCCAGTTCTGTTTGTAACTTGCCCTCTTGTTTTTAAGGCTCTTGCTCATAAAACCTTAGTGTTGCTCTTGGGAGTTGATCCGTCTCGGCAACTGGACCATCCTCTGCCAACAGTTCACCCTCAAGTGACCTACGCCTACATGAAAAACATGTGGAAGAGTGCTCGCAAGGTATGTTCCTACCCACCCCACCAGGAGGAGTCAGTGTCCTTACCATACCTACAGTGTGGAGGGAGTCCCAGTCAGAGAGAGACATCTGTACCTTTGGTCAATGATGCCTGTAGTCGCAGTTGTGGTGGTTGGGATCTGAAGAGTGCTGCCCTACAAGAGAAGGCTGACGTTGGCACCAAGTCCTGTGTTTGTGCGGTCATGGACTAGCGTTTTTAAAGACCAGCTGGGTTTCTCTCTCAGACTTCTGGACTCCTTTCTTGTCATCGGTTTGGGCTCCAGTGTGTCAGCCATGCCAGGAGAGATACCACAGCAGGGAGGGAAGATCTCCCTGATGCCAGCCTAGAATTCCTCCTTGTTTGCAGACAAGTCCTTGGGAAACAGACAAGCTCTTGGGTTTTGTTTTGAAACAATCTCTGGATGATGGTGGCGATTTACAAAATATAGTCCTCGGAGGCAAGACCAGGCTTGGGCCCCTGTCATCCCTCCCTACAGGAGAGAACTCAGCCTTCTCTCCCCACTGCAGTCTTGTAGTGTTCCCTAAGGTGGTTGACTCGGATGACTTTGAATGCTACCCAGAATGAAGTCAGTAGCAAAGTACCTGCACTTTAACTGGGCCTTGCCCTCTGCTATTGCCCAGATTACCCACAGCATACAGACTTTCTGAGTCGTACAAATTCTGGTGAGTGTTAAGCAGAGACTGCTCATTCATTTCCCAACTGCCAAATAATCACACAGAAGTTTTATTAATTACAACACTGTTTGGCCAACAACTTAGGCGTCTTTCTAGCTAGCTATTATCTGGTTTTTTGGGGTTTTTTTTTTGTTGTTGTTGTTTTTTTTTTTTTGGTTTTTCGAGACAGGGTTTCTCTGTGGCTTTGGAGTCTGACCTGGAACTAGCTCTGTAGACCAGGCTGGTCTCAAACTCACAGAGATCTGCCTGCCTCTGCCTCCTGAGTGCTGGGATTAAAAGCGTGTGCCACCATCGCCCGGCTCTAGCTATTATCTTAAATTAACCCATTTCTATTCATCTTTGTATCACCATGAGGCTGTGGCCTACTGATAAGGTTCTGGCATCTTTCTCCTTCAACAGCTACATGGCATCTGCCTGACTCCACCTTCTTTCTCCCTGCATTCAGTTTTGTTTTCCCACCTAGCTCTATTCTGCCCTGTCATACGCCAAAGTAGCTTCTTTGTGAACCAATGGTAATAAAATATATTCCCAATATACAGAGGGAAATCCCATATCATCTCCCCTTTTCTGTCTAAATAAAAAGAAAGGTTTTAACTTTAACATGGTAACATTACATATAACAAAGCAGGTATCAAGCAAGAATTACAGTTACAATATTTAGTCTATTAGTATCTGGCAAAATTAAAAAAAATTCTATCATGTTTTATTGTTGTGAGTCTAAAGTTTTATATCTAATTTATCTTTTATCATAACTAAGGAAAACTATAACTATCTGTCTTAAACTCCATTAAAGACCCCAGAAGGATATAATATTACCTAAGTAAACTGGAAGGGCATTGTAAGCAACTTCCAAAGGTCTAAAATTGACAGAAACATCTCACTGCCTGGACAGTCACCCAAAGTTTTATAATGTTAAGGCATCCATCTTCAGCCCACAGGCCCTTAGTATCTGGCAGACTTTTCCATAAAGAAAGAAATTTGAAAGACAGTTTCGCCTATATTGGCAGTTTGTCAATCACTTTCTTCTGTGTCCTGAAGAATGTCTGGCAGACTTTTTCATGAAGGAGGATCCTTGGAGGACTGTCTCACCTTCTTTAGGCAAGTTCAGCAGTCATCTTTCTGTGGGTCCTGCATGTCTAGTTTACGTAGCATACCGTCAAACAGTCCAGGCAAGAGCAGTCTCTTGCTCAAATGGCTAGCAAACTCCGTGAGGAGCCTCTTCAATGCCCGTCTTCCTCTTGAAATTGGTGCTGCCAGCAGCAGACATATCTCACTGTCCAGAAAACTCTAAGTTCTTAAAACATTTTAAATGCTGTATTCTGTAGGTCTTTGAAAGGTTTGAAGAATACCTGTTCCTCTGAGATATATCTCTGTATATCTAGAAAACCTAACTAACATGGCTACAAGCTTGACTATTATAGATGACTATCTGTTAACCCATAATTTTAATTATACATTATATTTTTATTTGAGCTATATAAACATAATACCTTAAACAAGAATAGAAATAGACATATAATAAAATTGACCTTAAATTTGTATCAATAAACCAAAGTCCATACCAATGTTAAGTATTCATTTCTGTATCAGATGAGGTTCAAGATTTAGAAACCTATTTGAAGAATGATGAGAGCTAGTGACATCACAGAGTATAAGGGCTCTGAACACCTGGCACCAAAACTCCTGGTGTAGTTCCTGCTGGGCAAGCTCTTGAGGGCACTGAGTGATCCTGGGCGAGCTCTTGAGGACACTCGCCCTTAATCTTAGCATTCAGGAGGCAGAGGCAGACAGCTCTTTGAGTTCAAGGCCAGCCTGGTTACATAGTGAATTTCAGAACATCCAGAGCTATGCATAGAAACCCTGTCTCAAGAAAAAAAAGAAAAATGGATTAAGGGTATAACTGGAAAACAGAACATATGTTTGGCCTGTGTGAGGCCAATTGTCAGCATCACAATTTTTATTTATTTATATGTATAAGTGTTTTGCCTGCATGTTTGTGCACCACATGTATGCCTATTGCCTGCAGAGGTCAGAAGAGAATTTTGGATCCCCTGGAACTGGAGTTACAAGTGATTGTGAGCTATCATTTAGGTACTTGTACCTAAACCCAGGTCCTCTGCAAGAGCAACTAGTGCTCTTAACCACTGAGCCAGCTTCCCGGCCCCCAGCACCATAGTTCTGTTGGAGCAGAATTTCCCAGCCCTGCTGTGGTCTACCTGCTTACTGCACATCGTGTTCCCTTACCTCCTTCTCTGGTCCCTGGGCACTGAGGATCACGTAAAGGAGCATCATCCTTCAGTCTGAACCCACACCACCAGCTGTGCTCACGGGGCACTTATTGGGTGTAGGCTCTGTCCCCAGTGTTCTTTGTTTGGTTTTTGATTTTTTTCAAACTTTACTTCCTCCTGACTCAGTCTCCCAAATGATTTGAAGTGTATGCCACTATGCATGACATTAAACCACTATTTCAGGCAAGGCACGGTAGCACATTCCATTAATCCCAGCAAGTGGGAGGCAGAGGCGGGTGGATCTCTGTGGGCTTGAGGCCAACCTAGTCTACAGAGTGAGTGCCAGGACTGTATAGAGAAACCCTTCCTCAAACCAAAAAAAAAAAAAAAAAAACAGGCCGGGCAGTGGTGGCACACACCTTTAATCCCAGCAGTTGGGAGGAGGCAGAGGCAGGCAGATCTCTGTGAGTTCAAGGCCAGCCAGGTCTACAAGAGCTAGTTCCAGGACAGGCTCTAAAACTACAGCGAAACCCTGTCTTGAAACCCCCCCCCCAAAAAAAACACAAAAATATCTATTTTTTAGTACTAACTGATTTCTTACATTTAAAAGTATGTAGGTTTAGTCTTACGCATAGCCAGAGAGTTTTGCTTTCCATCTAGGCCATTTTTACATGGTAGCCTGTTTCTGTTATAGGAAAGATCAGAATTTTACATGACTTACTATAAGAAGACCTAATGCTTTTGTTTGTTTGTTGGCCTCAAACTTAGAGATCCGTCTGCCTCTGCCTCCTGCGTGCTGGGACTAAAGCTGTGTGCCGCCACTGCCCACTAAAGCTTCTTGACGCGTTGGGTCCCCTTCCCTCTGTAGAGAAGCATGTACAACCTTGGCAGCATCCTCACGCTGTTCTCCCTGTTGGTGGGTTTAGGCTACATCACTTTTTAATGTATACTTTACATGTTTGCACAGTCCACCTGTCCTAGAAGCGCTCGCTGAGGCTACAGCTCCATGGCAGCAGCGCTTGCCCGGCACCACCAAACAAAACCCGAACAAAATCCTATGGCCCCATGTGTCAAGATGCTGGCGTGTCTGGGTGCAGCAGGCTGGCCTGCACTGCTCCTGCTCAGCGTAGCTGTCTGTTCCTTAGATGCCCACTACTTGCCTCCTGTCAGATCCCAGACCTGATGGCTGGAGGATGCTGTAAAGACTCTCCCACGCCACTGCCCCACTTTAGTGGCCTGTCTAGATGATGACTTCCCTCCTCCACTTGGGTGCATGAGGGTCTTCTCTGTTTTCATGTGGGTTTGGGCTTGTAGCTGATCTGCGGTGGCGAAGACTCCAAGTGTCGTAGTGTTTTACATCCATGCCAAGATTCACTAGCTGGAAACTGTTCCCATCATCCTGATTTCCCGTGGGGCAATACTTTGTTAGTGAAGCATGCTCTTGTTTCGGATTGCTTCATCTGAATTGTTACCTGTGTTGGTCAGGCATGTGGGTTTCCCAGGACTTGTTAAAGGATAATTAGAGTTGGCAGGGAAAGCTAACATGTGAGTAAATTATGAACATTCTGGAATAACCCAGCTCTCTCCAGGCAGCACACCCTGTTTTCTGTCCAGTGTGGTCCTCACCCTTGTATCTCAGGGTACCCTTTTTGGAAAGTGCTGGTTTAGGTCCCCTGACAGTTGGGCAACATGCCAAGTGGCTCTCTGCCTTTGCCTTGCACAGATCGATGCTTTCCAGCACATGCAGCATTTTGTCCAGACCATGCAGCAGCAGGCCCAGCATGCTATTGCCACTGAGGACCAGCAGCACAAGCAGGAGCTGCACAAGCTCATGGCCAGGTGAGCCCCGCCTGTTGTCCAGCGCTTCTGCAGAGCACACTCGTGGCACCTGGAGTAGCTTGTTGCTGACATCCCTCAGTTTTCTGCAGAGTATCCCAGGCAGCCATCAGCTTGTCTGCTACAGTCTCTGCCCCTTACTTCCCAGGGCTCTGGCAGCAAGAGCACTTACGTGCTAACCTCCAGCTGCTGTCCAGCTGTGGGGTTCAGTACCTTATTTCTAAACACGTTTTTTAATTTTACGTGTGTGTGTATGTGTGTGTATGTGTGTGTGTGTACTCTCAAGTCACAAAATGCATGTGGAGATCAGAGGACATCTGACAGAAATCAGCTCTCTCCTCCACCATAGGAGTTCCAGGGATTGAACTCAGGTCATCAGGGTGGTGGCAGAGGTCTTTACCCACTGAGCCATCTCACTGACTCAGGCTTCTTGTTTTAAAATGGCACCTATACTACTGATTCAAAGTGTAGATAGCCCTGACTCCAGGTAAGTTAGTCCCTCTGTGCCTGTATAAAGGAGCAGTAAGAACACCTGTCTCCTAGGGTGATGTGAGGTGCAGGAGCCCACTATCAAGGACAGAGAGCAGTACCTAGATTTGAGTAGCAATCAGCGGGTGCTCTCATTAGTACCATCACCATCTGGAATGGAGGGGAGGAGAAGGAGGAGGAAAAATATCAATGAGAAAAAAGTAGTGAACAACTGTCCTGCACAAAGCTTGCTTATAGAGTCCTGCAGGAACACCTGTACCTGGGATCTGGTTTATGCTGTCATTGGAATGCACAGATCTGAAGAAAAGACACCTCCAATATTTCTATAGACCTCCCCTTCTCTTCCTTTCATGGGCTTGAACATCCATCAGTTGCCTCTTGAAAGCAAGAGTAAACATCAGAAGTCTTTAGGGCACCCCTAGCATCTGCTCCTCTCCTTCCGGGCCTTTGATGGGAGGGAACAACATAGGGTCTTGCTTCTCTGTTTTCAGGTGTTTTCTGAAACTTGGGGAGTGGCAGCTGAACCTTCAGGGCATCAACGAGAGCACCATCCCCAAGGTGCTGCAGTACTACAGTGCCGCCACAGAGCATGACCGCAGCTGGTACAAGGTGAGGAAGGGCCGGCACTGTCTCCAAGCCCCTGGGTTCTCTGCACGAGGAGCCCTGTTTGTGTTCTCCCATGTTCTCATGGTCACAGCCAGGCCCCTGGAATGCCTGAAGTCTGACAGAGGCCCAAGGAGCCTGTGCTTTCCTTTATGAATCCCAGAGCAGCAGAGGCGCCAGTTGAGACTTTGAGTTGAGAACCACTTCCAATGATACCCTTGTTTCGAGTGGCACTGGGGCCACACCTGTCTGACAGTCTCTCCCTTGCCTGTTATTCTAGAACATCTGGGCGTGTGGTTGTTCTCTGAAACTCTGTCTTCCCTTGTGTTATCTGTACACTAGCTGCTTTGTGTCTTCTGTCCCTGACTATTCCTCTACTGGGAATTTAGACTTGTTTTTATTGGAAATATCTAGATAACATTCTATTATATTACCAGAAACCTTTCTAAAAGACAAACAGCTAGAAAATGTATGAAAGAAGTGGCTAGCTAGTACAGGGGGTATTCCTGCTGGTGCCCGTGTCTTTAGGGGAGCACATACTCTTTTTTGGGTATCTTTTCTGGGTGATAGCTGCTTGGTTTAGCTATATCATCAGTTTCTCTCCAAAATCTCCATATTTGCCAGTGACTTCTAAATTATTCCCTCTGGGATCAAAATTGATCTGAAGACCATAGATATATTTACAATAAAAAGTATTTATCCTCTGCAGGCGCTTCATGCTGACTGGAAAACTGCACTTTGGCTGGGTGATAGCTCAGTGATAGAGCGTTTGCCAAGCATGTACAAAGCAGTGGATTCCATCCCCAGCAACATACACATGCGTATGCACACATGTATACACACACACACACACACACCAGTCCACGGTAGGAATAATGATTCCCCTTTCCAGACAGCTGCATGCCCAAAGCTAGAAAAATAACCAAACGCAGTTTTGCTTAGTGGGACCCTTATTAATCAGAGCTCACAAACCACCTGAACCCCAGTTCCAGGGCATCTGGTGTCCTCTTCTGACTTCCACAGGTACCAGGCATGCATGTGGTACATATACATATATGCAGGCAAAACATCCATTAACATAAAGTAAAATTAAAAAATAAATCTGAAAAAATAAAGCTCAGGAAGCCCCACTTTGTCACAGATGAAGTGGACCCTTTGGCCCATCACATCCACTGCCTTATGCTCTCTGCCTCTTGGCCAGCTGTCTCCACCCTGCCTTGTGAGCCCCAAGCTGCAGGCACACGTGTTTCCTTGGGTTCTTTACACATGCTCTCCAGGTACCTGTCTTTTTTCCCCTGCCAGGAAGACTCACTGCCATTGTCTCTCTTGTCTCTCTGACCCCCCTCCCTTGCCCTTCTTCAGCTTCTATTTAAGGCTTAACAAGCCCCTTTCTTTATGGAGTGCTTCAGATCACTGGTGTCCCATTGCCACTTCCTCTGACCCCATCTGCCTTGCATAAGCTGTAGGCCTTGAGGCAAGAAGTCTACACTGCTCCTCTTGCTGTGACCCCCCACAGTGCTCACCATAAAACCTAGTTCCGTTAGTGCCCAGGAGGTGAATGAGTCACATTGGTTGCAGTAATGCCCCCTTCCTGTGTGTCTGTAGAAGCAGTCTCGTCCTGCTGATCTCAAGGCCCCGTCCCCAGGGTGGACTTAGAATGTCAAGCCCTGCCCCGACACTAGCCTCACACTAGATCAGAGCAAGCCTGTGTCTGCCCTTGACTCTTGCCCTGTGAACCTAGGCTTGGCATGCATGGGCAGTGATGAACTTTGAAGCAGTGCTGCACTATAAACATCAGAACCAAGCCCGTGATGAGAAGAAGAAGCTGCGTCATGCCAGCGGGGCCAACATCACCAATGCCACCACTGCTGCCACCACAGCTGCCTCAGCCGCTGCTGCCACCAGCACAGAGGGCAGCAACAGCGAGAGTGAGGCTGAGAGCACTGAAAACAGCCCCACTCCCTCCCCTCTGCAGAAGAAGGTCACCGAGGTGAGCTCCTCATTCACTGAGGCTTTCTCTGAGGCAGGATGGGGCTCACACAGACGGGCTAGCCTTACTGTGTGCCAGAGGCTGTGTTTTAGTGCCTGCGTGTTGGGGAGCTGCTGTCAGGGCTGAAGAAAGGCTCCTTGCTTCCCACAGAGATGAGCTCATCCCCTTAATGCACTGTCCTGTGTGGGGGTGGCTGCCACAGCTGCAGGGCCACTCTGAGGACAGAGCCTTGCACTTCCCCTGTCTCCCTCCCTTGGGCCTGTCAGTCCAGACTGCAACAGAGCAGCCAACAAGTTCAGAGAACAGCGTGTTTAGAGCCTCCACTCCACTCCTACGGCCCTGTCAGGAAGCCGCACTATGATTTGGAAAGCAGTGGCTACTGTGGGATGCATTCTGAATGCTGTTAGCCCCAGGCATGAGTTTCCTCACACTCCTAACCGCCCTCTGAGCGGGCGCCATCAGTGTACAGCTGTGCCTGCTTCACAGACGAGAGCTGAGAAGCAGAGTCAGTGACGCACTTATATCCCCACAGGATTTGTCCAAAACCCTCTTGCTGTACACTGTCCCTGCCGTCCAGGGCTTCTTCCGTTCTATCTCCTTGTCGAGAGGCAACAACCTGCAGGATACACTCAGGTATGGAGGGAGGATTCTTCTGAGGCCTTATCAGTGGCAGGACGTAGAGGTGTCTTTGTACTCCACCTCTGGTCAGGACAGTACAGTCAGCATATGGGCCTTTCTTCTCTTGTCCCCTGAGACACGACAGCCAACCAGACCTCACTTGTGAGGCTGGGAGCTGTGAAGATGGAGTGAGATGGGGGAGGCCGCCTCCCATTCATCCTGGGGACTGTCAGACTCACCAGCCTTTCAGTGCCCATCCTCCAGACTCCTCCTTCTACGTGCACAGACCCTGCCCCCTCATCTCTGCGACTGAGCTTGTACCTCAATGACCCTGACAGACCTGGGACAAAACCTTGGGATGAATCCTTAGAGGTCCCTCCCAGGCTCTGTCCCCATCACAGCCTTCAAGGGGAAAGCAGACAAGCTAGGAAACTCAGTTCCTGTGACTCTCTCCTGTCTCCCCAGAGTCCTCACCTTGTGGTTTGATTATGGTCATTGGCCAGATGTCAATGAAGCCTTGGTGGAAGGGGTGAAGGCCATACAGATTGACACTTGGTTGCAGGTGAGAACCTGGTGTCAGTGGGTGTGGGTCACAGTCCATCCCGTTTGTGTCCTCTTGAAATCACCAGTGGTCCCAGTAGCAAGGCAGCCTGTGTCGTAAGCTTGGTCCCAAGCTCCAGACTACAGATTCTCCCGAAGACCTGCTAAGTCAAAGCATATGCCTGAAATCCCAGCACAGGGGAGATGGAGGCAGAGGGATCGTGACAAGCCTAGGCCACATGAGACCTTGTCTCGGACATCAGTCTTCTTTCCTTGCCTCACGTGCTGTGCATCTTCCTGCATGCCAGGTTATACCCCAGCTCATTGCAAGGATCGACACACCCAGACCCTTGGTGGGCCGGCTCATTCACCAGCTTCTTACAGACATTGGTCGCTACCACCCCCAGGTACGTGCCAGCCCCGGGACTGAGAGCCAGTGCCCCACACAGTGCTGGTGGAATCGACAGTGAGCAGGGCCCTCCTCTCCCAATGCAGTGGCCCCTTTCCTAACGTCCACAGGCTAATGCTGTCCTCAGCACTTCTTTGCCATCCTCCTTAAAGCACATCAGTTCCGTATCCCAGTCCCTTTGCAAGTGTTCCTCTGTTTGCTTCAGGCCCTCATCTACCCCCTAACGGTGGCTTCCAAGTCTACCACAACAGCCCGCCACAATGCAGCCAACAAGATCCTGAAGAACATGTGTGAGCACAGTAACACCCTGGTCCAGCAAGCCATGATGGTGAGTGAGTCTCTCTACTGTCTCCAAGTCGCATGTTCCCAATCGTAGCTCACCTGTGCCTCCTTCCTTCTCCCCTTGATCCAGGTGAGCGAAGAGCTAATTCGAGTCGCCATCCTCTGGCACGAGATGTGGCATGAAGGCCTGGAAGAGGCATCACGCTTGTATTTTGGGGAGAGGAATGTGAAAGGCATGTTTGAGGTGCTGGAGCCCTTGCATGCTATGATGGAGCGGGGCCCCCAGACTCTGAAGGAAACATCCTTTAACCAGGTACGGGCTGAGAGTGGCAGGACATGGCCTCACCAGACTGTTAGGAAACTGTCGCCCCAATGCTCTGGGCAGGAGAATTGCAATTCAAGGCCAGCCTAGACCTAGAACTAACTCATGCCCAGAAAAACAAAGCAAAACAAAACATTAGAAATATAGTCATTACAACAATCTTTCCTTCTTTCTTTTCTTTTCTTTTTTCTTTCTCTGCATAATAGCCCTGGTTGTCCTGAAACTTACTTTGTAGACCAGGCCTTGGACTCACAGAGATCCGCCTGCCTCTGCCTGTGCAGGGATAAAGGTGTGAGCCACCACTACCTGGCCAATCCTTCTATTTAAAAAAAAAAAAATAGTATTGGCCTTTTTTTTTAAAGATTTATTTATCTATGTATATGAGTGTTTTGTCTGCATCTGTATACACCAGAAGAGGGTATTAGTTCCATGGGAGTACAGTTACAGATGTTGTGACCCTCCATGTGGGGGCTGGAAAGTGACCTCAAGACCTGGAAGAATAGCCAGTGTGCTTAACCACTGAGCCATCTCTCTAGCCCCTTAAATTATTTTCATTTTCTTGACATGCTGAGGGGTAGGATCAAACTCAGGACCTCACACATAACGGGCAAGTACTGCCCCACCCAGCCACTCCCTCAGCTGCTGAAATTTTAACAGAAATTCCTCTAGAGGCCATCTTATTCTCCCCAAATCCCCCTTTGTGGTTAGGTCACCCTCATTCATGCCCTGGGAGCTCCAAGGTTGGGACTGCTCAGCCCCTTCTGCTCAGCTATCCCCTCTTGGTAGCTTTTACCCCCTCCGGCACCCTTGGCATCTGTGTGGTCTGCTAGGGGATTGAGCTACTTTGGTAACTTGAAACTTTTCCCTGCTTGCTTCTCAGGCGTATGGTCGCGATTTAATGGAGGCACAGGAATGGTGCAGGAAGTACATGAAATCAGGGAACGTCAAGGACCTCACCCAAGCCTGGGACCTCTATTATCACGTGTTCAGGCGGATCTCCAAGCAGTTACCCCAGGTAGGCTCTTGAGGCAGAGTGCCTTGTGAGCTGATCCTGTGCATCAGCCTTCACTCATGCTGAAGACTTTAGGACAAGCAACCGCTTACTGCCGTTTAATGAAAGAAAAATGCTTAAATTCCTTTTCAGTTCCCCTTGAAAGGCGGAAGTCTAAATCCTTTCCTAACTGTTCACAGCTCACATCACTGGAGCTGCAGTATGTTTCCCCCAAACTTCTGATGTGCCGGGACCTAGAATTGGCTGTGCCAGGAACCTATGACCCCAACCAGCCAATCATCCGCATTCAGTCCATAGCCCCATCTCTGCAAGTCATCACGTCCAAGCAGAGGCCCCGGAAGTTGACCCTGATGGGTAAGGACTGAGTTCACCTCCTCTATCCTGCCTCAGTTCCCGCCTTTCTTTTGAAATGTTTGCCTGCTATTTTCCCTGCGGCAGCCCCATCTCTGTCAGAAGGGAGAGGGAGGACAGTGAGTCTCCTCCTTTGCCCAGTGCTGCACTTGTTGAGTGAGCAGCAGACCGCTGCCCTTGTCTGATCATTCGGTTGTGGTGGGAAGCTACGGGAAACTGATGGTGCCAAGAAAGGCATCTGAGGTAAACATGGACTATGACAAGCTGTTACAACGACAGCTTTTGTGCTCTTGGATGTTCCTGGTTTACCGTCCTTGTCCGAAATGAGCAGGCTGAACTTGGCTTCTCACAGTAGACTGTGTTACCATGAAGCTGCCTCTGAAGTTGTTTTAGGAACCGAGTGCTGCCAGCCTGGACCAGTTAAGGGAGGCCCAAGAGCTCTGTTCAAGCTCTGTGAGGTCTCTTGCCCTTTTAGAGAAGCAAGAGGGTGTTGGAACTGGGCCTCATTCTGTATTCCTGACTGCCCTGTACTCACTGTGTATGTAGCTCAGGTTGGCCACAAATTTGAGGCACTCCTCCTTTGCCTTCCAAGTACTTGTATCGCAAGCATGTACCTCCAGGCCTGGCTTCCTCACTGAGTGTGTGTGTGTGTTTCTGATTGGGTTTTGTTTTTTTGTTTTGTTTTTTGTTTTTTTGTTTTTCGAGACAGGGTTTCTTTGTAGCTTTGGAACCTGTCCTGGAACTAGCTCTGTAGACCAGGCTAGCCTTGAACTCACAGAGATCCGCCTGCCTCTGCCTCCCAAGTACTAGGATTAAAGGCGTGTGCCACCACTGCTGTGTTTCTGATTGTATGTGTATGTGAATAGTGTCTTAAATGAAGACAGAAGAGGGCATCAAGTGTCTCTATAACTCTGCTCGATCCTTTTTAAAATAGGATCTCTCCCTGAATATCAGGCTCTGAGGCTCTCATTTTCTCAGCTAAGCTGAAAGCAACTAAGTCCCAGCAAACCTCCTGTCTCAGCTCCACCTTGGAAGTAGGGTTACAAGGTCCCTGATTAGTTGTGTGGATGCTGGGATGGGGCCTCTGATTCCTCATAATTACTCAGCACTTGCTCTCTTTCATCCTCTCCCTCCCTCCTCTTTCTCCTTTTATCTTCTCTCTCCTTCCCTCCCTCCTACTCCCTTCCTCTTTCTTCTTCCTCTTCCTCCCTCCCTGACCCCATTCCCCCCTCCTTGATGTGTATGCATATTTTGCCTGTGTGTATGCCTCCGCACCACATTCATGCCTACAGAGACCAGCAGAGGGTGTCGGGTCCCCTGGAATTGGAGTTATGATGGTTATGAGCTGCCATGATGGGTGCTGGGAACTGAACCTGGGTCCTCTGGAAGAACAGCCAGTGCTCTTACCCACTGAGCCACCTCTCCATGCACAGCAAACACTCTCAGCTGATAAGCCGGCTGTCCAGTCCAGCTTTCTCACTCCTGAGAGCTTGTGGAGGGCCTAACAGGGAGCTCAGCTGCTCCTCCTGGACAGAGTGAATGGCTTTGAGAGGGACAGTAATAGAGGAAAGGGACACCTGCCCAGCCAGCTAGATGATCCAAACCAACCCTGGAACCAGGGATCAGTGTGGTGACAGATGTCTCAGCCAGACTGTGCTCACATCCTTCCTCACATTTGTTTATTTATATATTCGTTTGTTCATGGGAGATTTTTTTTATATTTATTTATTAAAGATTTCTGTCTCTTCCCCGCCACTGCCTCCCATTTCCCTCCCCCTCCCCCAATCAAGTCCCCCTCCCTCGTCAGCCGGTTTCTAGCCATAAATAAAGGACATTGAGCCCATGATTAGTGATCCTAGAGAAGCTAAATAAGAAGGAGAACCCAAATCATGAGAGATTTTTTGAGATAGGGTCTCACTATGTAGCCCCATCTGTCCTGAAGCTCATGATATAGACCAGGGTGGCCTCAAACTCTCAGAGATTGGCTTTACCTCTGCCTCCAGAGTGCTGGGATTAAAGGCGTTCATCACTATGCCTGGTTTACTCTCTCACTCTTTGTTTTGTTTTTTGAGATAAGGTCAGAGTTCTGGCTGTCCTGGAACTCACTTTGTAGACCAGGCTGGCCTTGAACTCACAGAGCACAGAGATCCACTTGCCTCTGCCTCCCAAGTGCTGAGATTACAGGCATGCCTCACCACCTTTCTCACCCTTAATAAGGCTTGTTTCTGGACTAGATAGATGGCTCTTTTTTTTTTTTTTAAAGATTTATTTATTTCTTATGTATACAACATTCTGCCTCCATGTATGCCCACACGCCAGAAGAGGGCACCAGATTTCATTACAGATGGTTGTGAGCCACCATGTGGTTGCTGGGAATTGAACTCAGAACCTCTGGAAGAACAGCCAGTGCTCTTAACCACTGAGCCATCTCTCCAGCCCCCCATGAGCCAAGAGTTTCAGATCCCTATGAACCTGAGTCACAGAGAGTTGTGAGCTGCTGGGAACAGAACTTGTGTTCCCTGTAGGAACAGTACAGGCTCTTAGCTTTAGAGCCATCTATCTAGGGGCTGAGAGATCTCAGGTTCATAGGGATCTGAAACTCTTGGCTTCCATGAGCACCTGGACACATATGCTCACAAGATTCATACATATGTGTAAAAACAACAAACCTTTAAAAAAATAATGCTTGCTTCTTGAGCACAGTGATTATTCACCCCCGTCAATCAATCATGGTCCCACCAGTGATGGCCTTTAGTATTTAATGGAGATGCTATGAATATTGTTCAGTTGGTAGCTGCATGCCTTTCATGCACAGCACCCTGAGTTGGAACTATGGGACAATATAAACCGGGCTTGGTGGCACACATAAACTAGTATTCCAGAGGCAAAGACTGGGAGGATCATTACAAATTCAAGGTCAGAATGGACTCCATGAGACCCTGTCTCTTTAAAAAACAGAGAGAGAGAAGCTTAAGAAGGAACTCTTACCTTTTTAAAGGTCATGGTGCAAACCATTAATCCCAGCACTCACAGAGGCAGGCTGATCTCTGTGAGTTCAAAGCCAGCCTGGTCTACAAAGCTAGTGCCAGGACAGGCTCCAATGCTACTTAGCTGCTCCTCCCCCACCCCACCCCACCCCAGACTTACTTGCCCAGCCCCAGTTATGGGGCAGATCCCCTGACCTGTCCCTCTTCACAGTTCCTGGCCCCCTGCTGGTTCTCCCATTGGGCATATTCCACTGGAGCCCAGGTGATGCGGCCTGTAGGAGTCAGGAAAGGACAGAGGAGAACAGGGAACCTCTAGGGTCTCAACCCGTCATTCCCAGTCCTCATAAAATAGGTTTTGTTTTAACTAAGCAGCGTTGATTGTTGGGGACCAATGAAAGCAGAGCTGTTCTTCCCTCAGTTCAGGGATGTGTATGTGCTTGTCTGTGGGGACAGTGTGACTAGGACGGGAGAGAGTTCTGGGGACCTTAGGAATAAGCTGGTGGTCTTGGGAGTGATGTGAGCAGCTCTGGCCTGCTTCAGTTGCTCCCCTGTTTCTTGCAGGCAGCAATGGGCACGAGTTTGTTTTTCTCCTGAAAGGCCACGAAGATCTGCGGCAGGACGAGCGAGTGATGCAGCTCTTTGGCCTGGTGAACACGCTCCTGGCCAATGACCCAACTTCTCTTCGGAAGAATCTCAGGTATTCAGAGCGCTGTGAGAGGCTGAGCTCTCAGAGTTCTTCACATTCCCTCCTCCGCTGTCTCTGGAATCAGGTATCTTCACAAACTTAGTAAAATTAAGTGCCTGAGTCAGGTCCAATGGCACATGCCTGTAGTCCTAGAGCTTGGGAGGTAGAGACACAAGGATCAAGAATTCAAAGCTAGCCTAGAGAGAGCTTGAGGCCAACCTGAACTATATATGACCCCCTGTTGTGAAACAAAAATAACTCAGTATGGTGGCATACACCTATAATCCCAGCACTCAAGAAACAGAGGCAGGGGCAGGATTGCTGCATGCCTGCTCTTAACAGGCTCCAGACCAGCCAGGGCTACTTAGAGAAACCCACTCTTTTTTGTTTGTTTGTTTGTTTTTCTCTGTAGCTTTGGAGCCTGTCTTGGAACTAGCACTCTGGTAGACCAGGCTGACCTCGAACTTGTAGATGGAGCAGCGGGCTGCATTCCCACCCAGCTCCCGCACAGCTAGCTTAGCCCCGGAAATAACAACACACAAATTGTATTCTTTTAAACACTGCCTGGCCCATTAGTTTCAGCCTCTTACTGGCTAACTCTCACATCTTGACTAACCCATTTCTAATAATGTGTGTAGCACCACGAGATGGTGGCTTACCGGGAAGATTCTTAACCTATGTCCATCTTGGAGAGGAAGGCTACGGCGTCTGCCTCATTGCCTTCTACCCAGCATCCTGTTCTGTTTACTCCGCCTACCTAATTTTCTGTCCTATCAAAGGGCCAAGGCAGTTTCTTTATTAACCAATGAAAGTAACACATAGACAGGTGACCCTCCTCCATCACGAACTCACAGAGATCCACCTGCCTCTGCTTCCTGAGTGCTGGGATTAAAGGCGTGCACCACCACCTGGCAGAGAAACCCACTCTCAAACAAAGCAAAACGAAACTGATGTTTAAGTGTCTGACAAGGAACACTAAGGTGCCCAGCAAAGAAGCTTCTCCAGATGTTTTGTTCCATTGTGTAATTAACACCTTTAGTGAGCTACAAGAACTCAGAAGGTAATGCCTCGAAGATTAGACTCAGGGGTCTACAAATTTGATGTTTCCCCCAGACCCAGGCCAGTGAAACTCCCTGCTGCGGCTCTGTCTCTTAGTCTGTGGCTGTTCCTCTAAGTTACTTTAGCTCTCAATGTAGCCTTTCAGAGCTTCCTCCGCAGAGCCGAGTCTGTGAAGCAAGTTGAGGACCACTCTGGCTTCCATGGCATCTTCTGGGTAGCTCACCAAAGGCATTGTTTGTCCTAAGCTGACCCAAGGTGTGCTTTTGTTCACTGTGCAATCCCCTTCCTCTCCTGTGGCCACAGTATCCAGAGATATGCAGTCATCCCTCTGTCTACCAACTCGGGCCTCATTGGCTGGGTCCCCCACTGCGACACCCTGCACGCCCTCATCCGGGACTACAGGGAGAAGAAGAAGATCCTCCTGAACATTGAGCATCGCATCATGCTGCGGGTGCGTGCCACCCCATGCCAACACCCGTGACCTCACGGATACCCACACTCCAGGGCACCCATACCTGGTGAAGCGTAATAAGATATTTCTTGGGGCCACCAGCTCACAAATAATGACATGAAGACTTACTGTTAATTATGAAACTTTAACCTAAGCTTAGGCTTGTCCTGCTAGCTTCTATAACTTAAATTCCTAAATTTATTTTGATCTGCATTCTGTCATGTAGCTCATTACCTCATCGCTCCATGCTGCTCCTGCTGCTTCTTCCCTGTCGAGTTCTCTCTCTGCCCTGACATCCCTCCTGCTCAGCTATTAACCGCTCAGCTTTTTGTTACACCAGTCACAGGAGTACATTTTGTTTGTTTATTTGTTTGTTTTTGCAAGGGGGGTTCTTTTCTTGTTTTTTTTGTTTTTGTTTTTTTATTTTTGCTTTTTTTCAAAACAGGGTTTCTCTGTCTTCCAGTCTATCCTGGAACTTGCTTTGTAGACCAGGCTAGCCACAGACTCACTTGAGATCCACCTGCCTCTGTCTCCCAAGTTCTGGGATTAAAGGTGTGCACCACCACCGCCCAACAGCAATACCTTTTCACAGTGTACCAACAGTGGGGTACCACTGAGAAAGCTGTCCATGGAAATCACTACGGAAAAAGCTTAATGAAGTAACTCATAACGCAGATAACTGCTGAGAAACAAAGGAGGGCCAGCAAGAAGGTTCAGGGCAAAGGCCCCTGCTGTACAGGCCTGATCTGCAGAATCCACAGTGAAGGGGAGAACCAACTTCCAGAAATGTCCTCTGACCTCCACATGCACACAAAACAATAAGACAATTTTAAAAAAAATAAATTAAAAACCTTGCCTGGTGGTGGTGGCACACACTTTAATCTCAGCACTTGGAAGGCAGAGGCAGGAGGATCTCTATGAACTCGAGGCCAGCCTGACATACAGAGTGAGTTCTAAGACAGCCAGGGCTACACAGAGAAACCCTGTCTCAAATTTAAAAAAAAAAGTGCTGGGCATAATGATGCACGATTTTAATCCTAATACTGGGAAGGCAGAGGCAAGTAGTTGGCCGTGAGTTCAAGGCCATCCTGATCTACATAGCAAATCCCAGAACAGCCAGGGCTACAAAATAAAGCCTTGTGTTGCCAAATTTAAAAAAAAAAAAAAATAGCAACCACATTGTTTTTTCCTTTCCCTTGTTATTTCCTTTCTCTGTTGCCATTGCTGGTGAAATCAGCCCCACTCCGCTTGTCTCCCCGTTCTTCTAAATGTGAGTTGCCTATTGTGGCTCATTTCACTGACTGGTTATGTCCTGATTCAGATGGCTCCCGACTATGATCACCTGACTCTGATGCAGAAGGTGGAGGTGTTTGAGCATGCTGTCAACAACACAGCCGGGGACGACCTGGCCAAGCTACTGTGGCTGAAAAGCCCCAGCTCGGAGGTATGTCCTGGGGCTCTGCAGGCTGCCTTACTGCCACCACAGATACCCACATATTACAGGAGGTGTGGTCATTTTTGTTGTGGTTAGATGAGGAATTTTCACGAAAAGCTTTCTGAAACCTGCCTGTAATCACAGCATTTAGGAGACTGAGTCATGAGGATCACCATGAATTTAAGTCCATCCTTTGCTACATAGAGAGTTTTAAGACAATCTGAGCTATATATTAGACCCTGTATTGGGGTGGAGAGGACTAGAGAAAGTGTTGAGTGGTTAAGAGCACTAACTACTCTTGCAGAGGACTTCAGTTAAGTTCCCAGAACTCACATGGCAGCTCACAACCATCTGTAACTCCAGTCACAGGGATCCAACATCCTTCTGGCCATCTCAGGTATCAGGCATATATGTGGTACACATACATACATGCAGGCAAAACACTCAAACACATATAAATAAATAAATCTTAAAAAATAAAATAAAAATGGGCCAGAGGGATAGCTTGGCAGGTTAATTCACTCTCTAACAAGCTGAGTTCAATCCCTGGAAACCACATGGTAGAAGGAGAAAACTAACTCATACAAGCTGTCCTCTGCCCTTTACTCCCAGACACACATACACAAATAAATAAATACAGGGTTTTTGTTTGTTTGTTTGTTTGGTTGGTTGGTTGGTTTTTTGAGACAGGGTTTCTCTGTAGCTTTGGGGCCTGACCTGGAACTAGCTCTTGTAGACCAGACTGGCCTCGAACTCACAGAGATCTGCCTGCCTCTGCCTCCCGAGTGCTGGGATTAAAAGTGTGAGCCACCACTGCCCAGCCAATAAATACAGCTTTTAAAAGTCTTTAGTGGTCTGCTGCTGTCACTGGGTAAACATCTGCCTTCCCACCATCTAGATGCTGTGCTTTGCTCACACACTGATCTGATCTTCCCATGGAATCCATTCCAGGACTATCTCGTTGCTCTCTGCCTGTCTTAGGAACACGCATCTCTTCACATTGGCTATCTCTGTTTTCTACCACAGAGGTTTGAGGACCGATGTGTGGATCAGAAACAGCACTGTTAACATTTTTTGAAATGATATTAAGTATGGCAGACAACTTGGAAAGATGTTTATCTTCACAGTCTCGAGGAGAGAACATTTTCACTTACATCGTCACAGCACACTTCTGATAAAGTTTATACTAAGGCATAGTTTATAATCATGAATGGGATCTTTGTTCCGTTATCCATCCTAACTGTTACGGTAGAAGCTAAGGACAGCTGTCCTGGACCGCTTAACTTTGTTGAAGCTACTGATTCATAGAACACTGATTCACGGGTGCTTTTGTATTATAGGTGTGGTTTGACCGAAGAACCAACTATACCCGCTCCTTAGCCGTCATGTCAATGGTTGGATACATTTTAGGCCTGGGAGACAGGTGAGTGAATCTAATTTGTGCCTTTCTCTCTCCAGTTGTTCTGAATGGTTTCATTTTGTCTTCTAGTGAAATTTGTGACCATTGAAAACGACTATTTTATTTTTTTAAAGGGCAAGCAAGCATGGCTTTATTGAGATGTAGGGTGACTGTGCCTGCAGCAGGGAGGGGTCCCCAAAGTGATTCATTGTTGTAACAGACTCTTCAGTCACCACTGTACTGAAGACAGATCATTCTCCATCTATAATTGAAACCAACCAAAGTAGAACCTTATCTTATACTGAAGTAATAAGAGTGGCGGGGCTGCATTCCCAGAACCCCAGCCGCCTGCCCGGCTAGCTTATGCCCCGAAATAATTACACAGACACTGTATTCTTTCAAGCACTGCTTGGCCCTTTAGCTCCAGCACTTACAGGCTAATTCTCACATCCCGATCAACCCATCTCTAACAATCTGTGAGAACCGGTCTTACCGGGAAGATTCTAGCCTAGTCCATCCTGGGTTGGAGCTTCATGCCGGGAGCGGGGCATGGCGTCTCTCTCAGGCGTCTTCTAGTCTATGTCCATACTGGGTCGGAGCTTCATCCCGGGAGCAGGGCATGGCGTCTCTCTCAGGCGTCTGCTCCCGAGAGGAGAGCTGTGTAGTCTCTGACCTCACTTCCTCTTCCTCCCAGCATTTTGATCTGTTTACTCCTCCCACCTATCCTCTAACCAATAAAATGGGCCAGGGCAGTTCCTTTATTAGCCAATGACCTTCCTCCATCATTATACAGAATACACTTCTAAGTGTCATAACCAAAGAGATACTTCAGGCCTGGGATAGACTCAGTAGAAGAGCACTTGTGTAGCTAATGCAAAGCCAGAGTTTAATCTGCGGTACCATCCGAAAAGGAAAAAGAAAACTGGGAATGTTTAGATACTAACCAACAAGAAAGCAAACAAAACTGATCATTTGGTGTCTACTGCTTTTCTTTTGGAATTGTGTCTCATGCAATTACTTGAGTAAAAATTGTTTTGTGCCCCCTACCTCCAAAATGAAAGCTAAGTTAAGAGCCAGGCTCTAAGACATACACCTCTAGTCCCAGCACCTGGGAGCCAAGATAGGAATGTTGCCTGAGCCTAAGATTTGAGATGAGCCTGGGCAGCAAAATGAGATCTCATCTTTAAAAGACAAGCCCAGCTGTTGTCTGAGTTTTCTGTCTTGCCCGGTTCCCGCAATCATTAAGTCCCAGAGAAATCACACAGAGTTCTACATTAGTTATAAACTGATTGGCCCATTAGCTCAGGCTTCTTACTAACTCTTATAACTTATATTAAACCATTATTTTTTGTCTATGTTAGCCACGTGGCTCTGTACCTTATTCCGTGAGGCAGTCACATCTTGCTTCTTCCGTGGCTTGGACAGGACTCCCAAAGAAACTTCCTTCTTCCCAGAATTTTCCTGTTCTCATTGACCCACCTCTACTTCCTGTCTGGTTGTCCCACCTATACTTCTGCCTGGCTACTGGCCAGTCAGCATTTATTTAAAATATAATTGGCAGAATACAGACCATTATCCCACACCACCCAGTCGGGCTATAGAGATGACTCAGCAGTTAAGAACACTAGCTGTTCTTCCAGAGGTCCTGAGTTCAATTCCCAGCAGCCACATGGTAACTCACGACCATCCATAATGAGATCTGGTGCCTTCTTCTGGCATGCAGGCAGACCCTGTATACATAATAAATAAATCTTTAAAAAAAAAAAAAAAGTCAAGGCATAGTGGACAAACCCTTGACTCCAGCACTCAAGAGGCAGAAACAGAGCCAGGCAGATCTCTGAGTTTTAGGATATCCAGGATTATACAGTAAGACTCTGTCTTTAAAAAAGGACAGAAGTTAAAAGCTAGCTCAGAAGTTAAAAGTCCTTACACCACAGGAACTGATAACCTGAATTCTCTCTCTGGAGAGAACCAGCTGTGAATTGTCCTCTATCCTCTAAATGCCAAACAAGAGCCATGTGTGAGCACTGTAAAACAAACTGGAGAGCTCTAGAAACCAGTAGTCTGATGATACACACACACACACACACACACACACACACACACACACTGTAAAACAAACTGGAGAGCTCTAGAAACCAGTAGTCTGATGATACACACACACACACACACTGTAAAACAAACTGGAGAGCTCTAGAAACCAGTAGTCTGATGATACACACACACACACACTGTAAAACAAACTGGAGAGCTCTAGAAACCAGTAGTCTGATGATACACACACACACACACACACACACACACTGTAAAACAAACTGGAGAGCTCTAGAAACCAGTAGTCTGATGATACACACACACACACACACTGTAAAACAAACTAGAGAGCTCTAGAAACCAGTAGTCTGATGAGATACACACACACACACACTGTAAAACAAACTGGAGAGCTCTAGAAACCAGTAGTCTGATGAGATACACACACACACACACACACACTGTAAAACAAACTAGAGAGCTCTAGAAACCAGTAGTCTGATGAGATACACACACACACACACACACACACACACACACACTGTAAAACAAACTGGAGAGCTCTAGAAACCAGTAGTCTGATGATACACACACACTGTAAAACAAACTGGAGAGCTCTAGAAACCAGTAGTCTGATGATACACACACACACACACACTGTAAAACAAACTGGAGAGCTCTAGAAACCAGTAGTCTGATGAGATACACACACACACACACTGTAAAACAAACTGGAGAGCTCTAGAAACCAGTAGTCTGATGAGATACACACACACACACACACACACACACACTGTAAAACAAACTAGAGAGCTCTAGAAACCAGTAGTCTGATGAGATACACACACACACACACACACACACACACACACTGTAAAACAAACTGGAGAGCTCTAGAAACCAGTAGTCTGATGATACACACACACACACACACTGTAAAACAAACTGGAGAGCTCTAGAAACCAGTAGTCTGATGATACACACACACACACACACACACACACACACACTGTAAAACAAACTAGAGAGCTCTAGAAACCAGTAGTCTGATGAGATACACACACACACACACACACACACGCACTGTAAAACAAACTGGAGAGCTCTAGAAACTAGTAGTCTGATGATACACACACACACACACAGTAAAACAAACTGGAGAGCTCTAGCAACCAGTAGTCTGATGCCGACACACACACACACACACACACACTCTGTAAAACAAACTAGAGAGCTCTAGAAACCAGTAGTTTGGTGGTTGGCAGTGGTGGTACACGCCTTTAATCACAGGACTCAGGAGGAAGAGGCAGACGGATCTCTGTGAGTTTGAGGCTAGAGCAAATTCCAGGACTGGCTCTAAAACTACAGAGAAACCCTGTCTCGGGGAGAAAAAAGAAAGAAAGAAAGAAATCAATACTTTGAAATTTTTGAAACCCTGGCAGAATGCCTTTGAAGAAAGACTGACAGACTAAGAAGGACTTAGACTTATACAGACAAGCCCCTGTGGTAGCTGCTTGGTGGGAATAACTGAGCTATGCCACTCTTGACAGAAACTTTCCTGGGGACCCAAGATTCCAAGAAAGGAAATGCAAGTGCAGATAATAAAATGGGCTGTGCAAGCCAGGCAGTGGTGGCGCACTCCTTTAATCCCAGCACTCGAGAGGCAGAGGCAGGCAGATCTCTGTGAGTTCGAGGCCAGCCTGGTCTACAAGAGCTAGTTCCAGGACTGGAACCAAAAGCTACAGAGAAACCCTGTCTCGAAAATAAAAAAAAAAAAAAAAAAAAAAAAAAAAAAGGCTGTGCGGCCTCTGCTGCAAGCACACTCCTCTGCCTTTGTGACCCCAAAACAACAGCTTACACACAAGCGGGGGGGGGGGGGGGGGGGGAGGGTGGTGGTGGTGGCTGTGGTCACCTGAGAGTGGGACTTTCCAGCCCCTGGCCTGGGGCTGTCTGACTGATTGATGCACCCCCTCCACTCTCGCTTGTCAGACACCCGTCCAACCTGATGCTGGACCGGCTGAGCGGGAAGATCCTGCACATTGACTTCGGGGACTGTTTTGAGGTGACTGCTGCACACAGCTAACCATCCTGACGGGTTCAGGCAGCTCCAGCTCCAAAGGCCTTCCCTTCCCCCTCCTCTTAGCCTCTAAGCCCCTTGGGCAAGGACTCTCCCCACATCCTCTCAGAGAAGAGGGATCTCCATCCTCCCAACTATGTGCTGGCCAGGGTCCTTTTTCTCTTCCCTGTTTTTGTTTTCTTAGTCGCCTTTCAAACCCCTGAGATAAATGCCCTCTTGCTGAATTCAACAGCGAACTTTTGTTTCCTTGCTGTGATGTTAGTCAGTGCATGCAATGAGAGAAGCCGCCCACCTTCCTCTGACCTTAGCTAGAGGCCAGAACCTAACCATGAATTTGGCTTTTTCTTTAATGACCATATAGGTTGCTATGACCAGAGAGAAATTTCCAGAAAAGATTCCATTTAGACTAACAAGAATGTTGACCAATGCTATGGAGGTGAGTAGATCCTGGGTACACACTGATTTGAAATGGAGCCTTCTCTGAGGACAGACGTGGTTTCTGTAGCAGGTCCCCGTTACCGTGTTAGATGACCTTTGGAGGTTGGCATTGCATGTTGTGTATGTCCTGGCCCAGGTCTGTGCCCATGTCGGGGTGACACAGGCCCTCCCTTGCCTTGGTCATAAGGCACCAGTGAGCCACAGTTGGTAACTCCTGGCTGTGTGGCTCTGTCACTCTTGCAGGTTACAGGTCTGGATGGCAACTACAGAACCACATGCCACACGGTGATGGAAGTGCTTCGGGAACACAAGGACAGTGTCATGGCTGTACTGGAAGCCTTCGTCTATGACCCTTTGCTGAACTGGAGGCTAATGGACAGTGAGTTTCAGATATGTGGGAGGAATTCTTTATAAGTTCTAGGCCAGCCTGGGCTATTTGAAATAAGTATGTAGGTAGGTAGGTAGGTATGCATGCATGTATGTATGTGTGTATGTGTGTGTATTTATATATATTTGTGTATATGTATATGTTCCAAAAGCATTACAGAGCAGCTCTGGGGCTCGAGAGGAATCTCAGGTATTTTATGAGCTGTACAACACTCCCACTCTTGCCTTAGCTATTTAAATGAAGATTTTTTTTTTCTGGATAAACTGCACCTTCATGGGTTTCATTTGTTTCGTCTGTAGCGAGGGAAGCTGGGATTCAGTAGGAAACACAGTTGTGATGTGAGGCTTCTGGTGCTCTGGGAGTAAGCCAGCACTCATCTTGTCTAAGTCAGGTCTGCAGTGGACAGCTTCTAGGCCTCAGATCCCAGCTCTCGCCCTTGGTTTTGAGTGATAGATCTTGTTCACTATTCAGCATGACAGCTTTTGAAAATATTATGTTTTTATGATCATAAGGAAATACCTTTTTAACCAAGTTTCTTTCAAGTCACAGTCTGAAGTACTTCCTAACACTTAATTTCTTTTCCTAGCAAATACCAAAGGCAATAAGCGGTCTCGAACAAGGACAGACTCCTACTCTGCAGGCCAGTCAGTAGGTGGGTACATCCCAGAGAAGTTGGCAGACCCCATTCCTCATCTCCAGAGCATTTGGTCATCTTACCCTCACAGCAAGTTTGAGGTCAGCCTGGGGACCTGAGTTCAATTCCCAGAACCCATGTAAAAGGTAGAAGGAGAGACTGACCCATGGAGGTTGATTACATATGAACTGTAACATGTACTCTGTTGACAGAGGTTTTCTGTCCTGCCCAGTAACCACAGTAATTAAGTCCCAAAGAAATCATGCAGAGGTCTACATTAACTATAAACTGAATGGCCCGTTAGCTTAGGCTTGTTAGCTGTGCAGTGGTGGCACACGCCTTTAATCCCATCACTTGGGAGGCAGAGACGGGGGGGATCTCTGTGAGTTCAAGGTCGCCTGGTCTACAAGAGCTAGTTCCAGGACAGGACAGGCTCCAAAGCTACAGAGAAACCCTGTCTCAAAAAAAAAAAAAAAAAAAAAAAAAGAAAGAAAGAAAAGAAAAAAGAAATCCTCTGCAAGAGCTTAGGCTTAGCCGTTATTCTTGTCTGTGCTAGCCGTGTGGCTCAGTACCTTATTCAGTGAGGCAGTCACATTTTACTTCTTCTGTTGCTGGGACAGGACTCCGGAAAGAGTTTCCCTCTTCCCGGAATTCTCTTGTTCTCATTGACCCGCCTCTACTTTCTGTCTAGTTGTCCTGCCTATACTTCCTGCCTGGCTATTGGCCAATCAGCATTTATTTAAAATATAATATACAGGATACAGACCATTGTCCCACAGCACTTACCCCTCTTTTTGTTAAAAGAAAAGAAAAGAAAGAAAAGAACTTTGAATCTAATATCCTTAGTTTAGCTTTTCTCCTGACCATTATCCATAACAACTTGTAACCAACATTCTAAATAAAGGAAAATATCCATAGTCCATTTTTTGGGAATGTGGGTATAGTTTTCCAGGCTATTTCCTGCTGGTTGGGGGTACTGATAATCTTATGGGAACCTAAAGAAAATTTAGAATTATGATCAAGTCCTGACTGGAGTAAGTATCCTGTGAGGCTTGATCATCTCAGGCAGCATCTTGAATCTCTTCGGGATGTAGAACTCTGACATCTGAACCATCTGTTCCTACCGGAGATTTCTCAGGTGGTCTTCCTTCATCAAACCTGATTTTTCTTAATTCAGAATGAATCCATAGCCTCTCATTTTCTTTGGAAATAAAAGCAAAACTTCTCCAAAGTACCATATCTTTTGACTTCAATTTTGAAGTCAAGGCATTTACAAAATATTTATCTTGGATTAAATCAGCAGCATTTATAAGCAAATATATTTTAGCAGCTGTTGCTCCTTCCTCAGCATTCAAACAATTCAAAGAGAACATAATAACATACAGTATCCATATTTTCTGTGTAAATCATCTTTACGTGGCTTTATTTTAACCTCTATTTCTTTTATTTTTAATTTTTGCCTTTTTAAGACAGGGTTTTTCTGTGTATCTTTGGCTATCCTGGAATTCACTCTGTAGACCAGGCTGTCCTTGAACCCACAGAGATCGGCCTGCCTCTGCCTCCAAAGTGCTGGGATTAAAGGTGTGTGCCACCACACCCAACTACTCTCTTTCTTTTTTATTATAAGGACTTTAACCTTTAGCCTGCATATATTTTTAAAACACTGTAAACCATTTAGAGGTTTTCTTTGTCTTTGACTCTTTCTTTACTGTATGTCTCTCTTTTTCTGACTACATGAATCTTTATTTGCTAAGCGATATGGCTAAGGTTAAAGACATGGCTTTGGCGGCTGGATACAGCCCATTTCTTAGCTTTCTGAGACTCCAGTGTCATGGTGGAGGTACCAGCTGTAGCCATGTTTATTGCCACAACTCTATGGTGTTTCAAGGTCCCTGCCAGCAAGCAAGCTGCAGCAGTCTGCTTACAAACCACACTCAAATGCTCTGTAGCCAGACCTCCTGCCTGAAAGAGTCAGAGTTTGCACTGGCAGGACGGCCCAGAAAGCCAGCATTTTAAAATGATGCAGCTTTTTTCCTGCTATGGCTGAAAACCAAAAAAGCATGTGGTCAGCTTTTCATTGATACCATTTAAGTATTTTGTGGCATGGCCTCTTAAAAGAGCTGCAAGGTTTTATAGCTAAAGCTGAGTCAGGAAGCCTCTCTTAAATGAGAGTGCTTGCCTCTAGCAAGCAGAGCCCACCTGAGAAAATGCTGCTATTGATAAGGCATGCTTAACTCTATTCTTTTCTGTATAGAATTACTTTCCAAGCTCTCTCAGGCTTTTTATGGGTGCAGTTATCCACGTGGGCACCAGTACTCCACTCCCACACATCATACATATATTCACAATTATAGGCTGGCTTTTCTGTCCTGCCCACCAGTTCCCAAATAGCCACACTGAGACTTATTTTTAATTATGAATGCTCAGCCAATAGCTTATTACTAACTAGCTCTTATATTTTAAGTTAACCCCATATTTCTTATCTATGCTCTGCCACATGGCAGTACTTTTTACAACATGGCAAATCCATCTTGCTTCTCTCCATGTTTCCTCTCAACTCCTGAGACTCCTCCCCTTTCTTCTTCATGCTCTCTTTTTGTCTGCACGACCCACCTAACCTCTACCTGTCCACCTATTGGCCAGCCAGCTTCGTTATTAGCCCAATCACAGTGACATATATTCACACAGTGGAAAGGAATATTCTGTATTTCCCCCTTTTTTTCTAATTAAAAAGTAAGGTTTCAACTTTTAACATAGTAAATTTATAAACAACGAAAACAGTTCTCAAGTAAGAATTACAGTTATATACAATAGTAACAAATAATAAATTTTTAAAGAATTAGAAACTAATTACTTTATATTACTCTTTTTTAATCTTTAATCATTGCTTTATTTGTATGTGTTTTGCCTGCATGTATGTCTGTGCATTTCATGAATGCCTGGAGGAGGCCAGAAGGCGTTGGAGCCCCTGGATTTGGAATTACATATGATTGTGAGCCACCATGAGGGTGGTGGGAATCAAACCCATGTCTTCCAAAAGAACTCCAAGTGCTCTTAACCACTGAGCCATCCCTCAACTGTGTTACTTTCCTGACGTCAGTGCTAAAGATGTAGCTTAGGGGAGTGCTTGCCTAGCATGAATGAAACCCTGAGTTTAATCCCCAAGACATCTCAGTAGGTAAGGAAGGGGTAAGGGTGCTTATGCCTACTCTGGCCCCTAAGATTGAGCCCCTGGACACAGCAGAAGGAGAGAAACAACTTCTCAAAGTTGTCCTCTGACCGCCCATACATGCTTGGTCCCTCCAACACACACATAAACATAAATAAAGGTATTTTTATTTAAAAAAGAGTAGCAGGGCCGGGCGGTGGTGGCGCACGCCTTTAATCCCAGCACTTGGGAGGCAGAGGCAGGCGGATCTCTGTGAGTTCGAGACCAGCCTGGTCTACAAGAGCTAGTTCCAGGACAGGCTCCAAAACCACAGAGAAACCCTGTCTCGAAAAACCAAAAAAAAAAAAAAAAAAAAAAGAGTAGCAGGGCTGGAGAGATGGCTAAGCAGTTAGGAGCACATACTGCTTTTCCAGAAGACCTGAGTTTGGTTCCCAGCAGGCTATCAGGTGGATCACAGCTGCCTGTAATTCCAGCTTCAGGAAGATTCAGCTCCTCTGGTCTCAGGCACCCACACCACACATACATGTGGACATGCCCATACACACATACATACATATAATTTTAAATGAAATAAATTAAAAGAAACATAAGAGTAACGGCCAGGCGCTGTGGCACATGGCTGTAATCCCAGCACTTGGGAGGTAGAAGCATCAGGACCTCTTTACCTACATGAGGAGTTTAAGGGCAGCCTCTGATATCTGAGACCTCTCAAAAGAAATTAGAGGGCTGAGAGAGGCAGAGGCGGGCGGATCTCTGTGAGTTCGAGGCCAGCCTGGTCTACAAGAGCTAGTTCCAGGACAGCCCCCAAAGGTACAGAGAAACCCTGTCTCAAAAAAAAAAAAAAAACACACACACACACCAAAACAAAACAAAAAGAAAAGAAAGAAATTAGAAAATAATGGTTTCTTAGTATTTGAGTCTCCTACTAACTTCCACTAATTGAGGGTTTTTTTGTTTTTTATTTGGTTTCTTTATCCTAGAAATTTTGGATGGTGTAGAACTTGGAGAACCAGCCCACAAGAAAGCAGGAACCACGGTGCCAGAATCCATCCACTCTTTCAGTAAGTCCATGCTGAGGAGCTGCAGCAATGACAAGCTCATTGCACAGATAGCAGCTACACTGAGCCACAGCCAGAAATGAAGTCGACAAGGTGAGCAACAGTGCTGCCTTGGAGAGGAAAGGGCCATGAATTCCGCACTGTGTGCAGAGGACAGAGTCGCATGCACAGGACTGCTCAACACTCGGCCGTGTTTCATAACAGCTGGGCAGCCTTGGACCTGTTGCTTCTACTCTTGTGTCTTTCAGTTGGAGATGGTTTGGTGAAACCAGAGGCCTTAAACAAGAAAGCTATTCAGATTATTAACAGGGTTCGAGATAAGCTTACAGGTGAGTGCTTGGGGCTAAAAGGACACAAAGCCTGATGTGGGGAGTATTTTCTCAATGGGTGGCCAGCCCCTGTCCTAGGAGTCAGTTCCACATGGCTCCTGAGTGACTTCAGGCACAGTGCGCTCCTCTTGCTAAAGACCCTTGGTCTCACCTGAGGTCTCTTAACCTCATTCACTCTGGGCATGAGGGAGGCTCTTTTGGAATCTGGATGGATTCCAGAACCAGCCAACTCCATGGGCAAGTTACTGGCCTCGTAGTGAGATGCTGGCGGGTGCCGGACCACGTGGACTGCAGTGGAAGGATGGAAGAGGAGGGATGTTTGATTTTGGAAAGCAGCTACCAATCCCACTGATCCTCTTTCTTCTGTTGGGTGGTTTATTACATGAGTGGGAGCCAGAAAGCCAGCGCTCTTCCACACTCACTGACTGTGTGACCTCTGAACTCATTTCTCCATCTGAATGGCAGAAGCCCTGACAGAGGATGTGAACACCCTAGGAAACAGGGTTCCAGGCTCTGGGCCTCAGAGCCAATCAGTTTTGTAGTCAGAGATGCTTAATCAAGTACCTGTTTGTGCTAGATGCCAAAGGAGCCACAGCAGCAGAAACAGACAGCTTCCCTGACTTTTCAGGGCTCAGAATCTAGGGGTGAACACTGTCACTAAACAGAGGAGAGTCATCTGCGGCTGTGTGCCTTGTGATGGCAGAGTTTAATTTGGAAATTCCAGAAACGTTCGCTAAGGACATAACTGGAGTTCAAGTTTACAAGAGGAGTGTAGTAGTTACTTTTCTGTTGTTGGTGGTAAGACACCATGACCAAGGCAACTTTGTTTTGTTTTTCTAAGACAGGGTTTCACTGTGTAGCCCTGGATGTCCTGAAATGCACTCTGTAGACCAGGTTGACTCAAATTCACAGAGATCCGCCTACCTCTGCCTCCCGAGTGCTGGGATTAAAGGTGTGAGCCACCACCACCTGGCCAAGGTAACTTATAAAAGAAAGCGTTTATTTGGAACTGACAGCTCTGGGTGGTTAGTTTGAACCAACAACCCTGTGGTGGTGAGCACAACAGGCAGGCAAGCATGGCGCCTGAGCAGTTGCCGAGAGCTTGCATTTTGTTCCACAACTGTGAGGCAGACAAAGCTTACTGGAAATGAACAAAGCCATTGACACAAGGCCTCCAATACCACTGCACCTCCGAATCCTTCTGAAACAGTTCCACCAACTGGGGCCCAAGTATTCAAATATATGAGGACCATTCTCATTCAGACCCTTCCGCTTCCCCCCCCCCCAAGGAGTTAACTAGAACACTGTTCCAGGCAGAAGGAGCAGTGTACACTAGAACCCTTTGATGAGAGTGGCAGCAAGAGTGAAGGTCCTAGGGCTAGCCTTGTGGCCTAGAAAAAACAGTGTGGTGACTGGCTGGACCAGGGCTCTAGTATCCAGAGAAGACAGCCACTGATGAAGACCTCAGATGCAAGAGATCTTGAGGGCAAATCAAAGGTTGTACTAGGACTGCAGCTCATTAGTAAAGTTCTTGCCTGACACTCAGAAACCTAACTTAGAGCCCCAATGTGATGATTTTTTTTCTTTTTTTCTTGTCTTTTTCTTCTTTTTTTTTTTTTTTTTTTTTTTTTTGTGCTTTAACAAATAAAGCTTGCCTGAAGATCAGAGTGCAGAGCTAGCCACACTAGTTAGCCTTAGAGGCCAGGCAGTGGTGGTGCACACCTTTAATCCCAGCACTCAGGAAACAGAGGCAGTCGGAGCTCTGTGAGTTCCAGGTCACCCTGGGCTGTATAAGATTGAATCAGTCTAAAAGAGAAACAGAGCCAAGTATAGTGGCTCACACCTTTAATCCCATCACTAGGGAGGTGAAGACAAGAAGGCCAGTACCACCCAAAAATATAAAAACCCACAAAGACTGCTGTTGACAGTGTTGTAACTCTTTTCATGTGAGACGTGAGAAGGTCAAAGGTGACTCCAGGACACTGGTGTTTATCTGAGAGCTGGAATTGTTGAAGAGAATGAGATGAAGGCGAAGAAAGTGAGATGTGGCAGAATTCTCAAGCGGCTTGTGCAGGGAGGGGAGGACTAAGTAAGCAAGTCGAGGCCTTTGTGGGCAGAAGTTCTGGGCACTGAGAGCCACCCTAGCGTTGGCTCATAAAAGGACTCATGGTACAAAGGACTCTCTTGACTGAGCTACATTCCTATGTCTCAATTTTTTTTCTCTACAAGGAAATAGAGGGATGTGTTTACAAAATTGAAAAGGCCATTGTGATGGCACGCATCTTTAATACCAACAATCAGAAGGCAGAGATAGATCTCAGTGAGTTCCAGGCCAGCCAGAGCTACATATAGAAAGACGCTGTCTCAAAAAAAATTAAAAAGCCGTGAAAAGGACATAATCAAGGAAAGTTTGAACAAAGACTAAGTGATCAGTACTTCAGACTTGAAGGAGAGCAGGAGGACTGGACCCTGAGCACAGGGCAGGGTGGTCGGAGGAGAGGAAGGAACTCCTGAGATGGAGAGAAGAGGGAATTGATGCAAACTGCCCAAAACTAAAACATTGGAGGGAGGGCATCTGGCCAGGGTGAGAAGTAGAGGAGACTGGGGAGACTTTAACAGACCTGGCAGTACTAGAAAGGCGCTTTGCCAGCTAGGTGTGGTGGCTCACACCTGCATTCCAGAAGGGGAAAAAGGCAGGAAGGTTACTGGGAATTTGAAGCTAGGCTGGGCTATACAATGAGTTTCAAGAGAACGTGGAACGGAATGGAGGGGAGGGGAGAGAGGGAAAGGAAGGGAAGGGAAGAAACTGGTTACAGTGGTGGACAACTTGGGAAATCAGGAGAATCGGACATTCAAGACCAGCCTCAGCTACATAATTCAGGCCATCTCTGACTGCCTAAGATCTCTCTCAAAAAACTGTAACAACAAAATACTTCTGTGTTAAAGAAAAGAAAAGAGGAAGGTTAGGCCTGGAGAGATGACTCTGATTAAGAGCATGTGTTAGCCGATGATTCCCAGCCCCCATATGGTGGATCATAACCATCAGTGACTGCAGTTCCAGACCTCCGAGGGCACACATGGCATACGTGCAGACATACCGGCAAAGCATTCATACGCGTAAAATTTAAAATTCTTTAAAAGCAAACAAAAAATCAGGCAGGTTTTCAAAGAAGCTGTGTTGGCTGGCCAGGCTGCAGAGTCTGTGTGAGGCCAGTGTCCTCACTGTTCAGTAGGAACACGGATGGCAGCCTGTGGGGCTCAAACTGGACGGCCTTGTTCACTCTTCAGATCAGATCTTGGAACAGCTCCATTAGCCATATCTCTGATGTCTTCACCGTCTTTGAGCGGGTTCTGTTATAAGAGACCCCTGTGCGTGCAGATGACACTGAAGTCAATGCAGGAGTGGTCTGACCTTCCCGTTCCAGCAAGAGTTGACTTCCTGTGGCTGCATAGACAGTGGGGCCACACAGGAACATGGCAGTTGTTGATAGCAGGTTCAGATGACAGTGTTTCTCCTTCCGCTTCCTAGGTCGGGATTTCTCTCATGACGACACCTTGGATGTTCCAACCCAAGTGGAGCTGCTCATCAAGCAGGCGACATCCCATGAAAACCTCTGCCAGTGCTACATTGGCTGGTGAGCTTCAGTGGCTGAGTGTGACAGCTCATGCCTCTAATCCCAGCACTGGGGATGCAGGGGAGGCAGATGTCTTCAGGGCCAGGGCAGCCAGGGCTACAGTGGTGAAACGCTGTCTTAAAAATAAACAAGCAGTCAGGACCAAAGACGGTGTGGTAGAGTGGCCATACAGGGCGGTCAGACCTGGCTAATGTCTCTAGTTTACAAGTTTGTAGCTCTCAGAATGCTCCTTCTCTAACAGGAGAAACCTGAGAAATGCACATCTGCATTGAAGTTAAAATGGCTTTGAGAGCCATGGTTCAGAGTGGGAAGGGCGCCTGATTGGGCTGTACATCTTTTGGATTTTTGTTGTCGCTCCAGAGGTGCAGAAGGGCACAGGAGCCAGGGAGTGACGAGAGAGAATGGCGAGAGGAAAGGTTGAGAATCCTGGAGTGTCTGGGCAGAAATCAGACCTGCTCCCTGCAGGAGGCTAAAGCTTGGAAGACCTCTGATGACTACTGCCTTTGTTGTCCCCCTTCCTAGGTGTCCCTTCTGGTAACTGGAGCCTGGCAAACCACACCATTTCCTCAGACGCTTTTGTACCTTGGTCTGTGCTTCCAGTGGACTGAATCCAAGGGCATAAAATTGGACTTTGTTAAATATTTTGAACTGTATATGAAAAGAACTACTGTATATTCAAAGTTGGTCTGAACCAACCTCCTAGCTGCTGTTGAAAAGACTGTCAGAAACACAAGGCTTGATTCAGTTCCCGGACAGTGAAACACAGAAATCCTACAGAAACCAAGCCTTCGATTTTGGGGGGAAAGATGATGGGTAACTAAAAAATACGGGTTTTGACTTGACTTACAAGAGAACTTATCACAAGCATTTCCTGCAGAAAAATATAGTCCATTCTCTCAACCCAGGGACAGTGGACTCAGCACAGTCAGGTATGCCCGCGGCCTGGAGAACACGGACCAGGGGCTCCAACACAGTGATGCAGACTTCAGCACTCCACCCATCCTGTTACCTCACCAGTCTCTGGGCAGCAGTGGCAACGTTTGCAGGATGGGCCAAAGTGGGTGAGAAGATCTGTCTTCTGCTTGACCCCATGATGCTAAAGTCACAAGACCTGACCTTCCAGGAGGACAGTTTGCTCAGACACCAGGCCACCGCGTGTGAGCAGGTGTGCCATGGATCCCAGTGCAAAGGGGGTGCATCGTCCCTGCTGTGTTGGAAGAGGGATGAGTACCTTGTGTTTGGAACAGGGGCTCACAACACAAGTGCTGTCGTGGACGTGCTGATCACAGAGGGATAGACACACTAGAACAGGTCGAGAACTCTGAGCAAAGCAAATATCCAACTAAATACACAAAAGTATAAAGTGAAGCCACATCTAGACACCATGTTGTATCTGAGTAATTTTTGTGCCAATAAATGACATCAGAATTTTAAAAACATATATATATATATATATATATATATATATATATATATGTCTGGCTCTTATTAGTAATTACTTTATAAATTCTGTCACTGGGGATACAACTCAGAGGTAGGCCTCTAGCTAATAGGCAGTGGCCCAAGGTTTGTTTCCCAGCCTCGCACAAAAGAAAAAGGGATCCAGGCAAGGGAGTCTTTATCATTCATTACCTTCCAGCCAGGGCTAGAGAGAAACCTGTCTTGAAAAAACAATTTTTATGGGGCTGGAGAGATGGCTCAGAGGTTAAGAGCACTGGCTGCTCTTCCAGAGGTCCTGAGTTCAATTCCAGCAACCACATGGCGGCTCACAACCATCTATAATGAGATCTGGCGCCCTACTCTGGCGTGCGGGCATACATGGAGACAGAATGTTGTATACATAATAAATAAATCTTTAAAAAAAAGAAAACAATTTTATATGTGTATATATGACACATGTCATTTTAGTTATATATGTATATACGTGTATGTCATTTTTACTTACATATGTATGTATATGTATGGCACATGAGCAGATGCCCATGTCGACCAGAAGTCATCTGCCCCGGCCAGCTTGAGTTGCACGTAGTTATGAACCTCAGGACTAGGTGCTGTGGTCCTCTAGAAAAAAAGGAGTGTTCTTGACTACCGAGACCTCTCTTTCCTCCCCACCCAGGTTTTTGTTTTTGGGGTGTGTGTGTGTGTGTTTGTTTGAGATAGGGTTTCTTTGTAGCTTTAGGGTGTGTGTGTGTGTGTGTGTGTGTGTGTGTGTGTGTGTGTGTGTGGTTTTTTGAGATAGGGTTTCCTTGTAGCTTTGGAGTCTGTCCTGGAACTAGCTTTTTTAGATCAGGCTGGCTTCGAACTCAGAGATCCGCCTGTGCCTGCCTCCCAACTGCTGGGATTAAAGGCATGCACCACCACCGCCCGGCCCCACTCAGTTTTTTGTTTTTAATTTTAAGTTGGAAAAATCCAGTCCTAGTGTGGTATGCACACCTTTAGTTTCAGGACTTGGGAGGCTGAGGCAGGCTGATCTCTGAGTACCCAGTCCTGGGATTAGTGGCCTGGACCACCATGCCAGCAGAGAAAAACTATCTTTAACTGTGATTAAAACTGTATTTTCAACCAGGTGGTGGTGGTGCACACCTTTAATCCCAGCATTTGGGAGGCAGAGGCTGGCGGATCTCTGAGATCGCGGCCTGCGTGGTCTACAGAGTGAGTTCCAGGACAGCCAGGCTACATAGAGAAACCCTGTCTTGAAAAAAAACAAACACACACTGTATCCTCCAGTACACACTGTAGAGCACAGGACTGTTAGTGCTACAGTGTGATTTTCCTATTGAGAGCCATGCTAGGTAACTAGGTACAAGCCTGATGGGGAGGTAGCGGAGAGGCCACCTGTGCGCACGCGCGCTGAGCCCGCCTCGGTCAGCCGGATCAATCTCGCGAGAAGAGCCACCCTAGGACGGAAAGATGGCGCCTCCCAGTCCCCGGGAGCATCAGGCCGCGGCAGCCACTAGCGCGACCAAGCCTGACGAGGAGATGGTGCTGCCTGGCTTCCCCGACGCAGACAGCTTCGTGAAAGTGAGTTCGCGGGCTCCGGGACACCCCAGGAGCCCCCTGTGCTGGCCGGAAGCGGGTCTGGGGCTGCGGAGCAGGCCCTCCGGGCTTCTGGCGCCCGCCACGGCGGCTTCACGGCGCGCAGCGGGAATAGCGGGAGCCGAGCGGGAGCGGAGGGCACCGCGCTTCCGGTATGAGCGCGTGCCGCTTTGCGTGTAAAGCCGTGTCTGCGCCCTCAGAAGGGCGTCCTTGTCGTCCACGTGGCGCACCCTGCGCTACCTCGGGCCCAGCAGCCCGTGGCGGGAGAGCCCGTGCTGTCCCCACTATGTACAAACGTCTGTAATGTTGGGTTGAACGTCACTTGTCACAGTTGCCATCGAGTCTCTCGAAGTGCCAAAGCGCTTTCACCAGTGCTCCTTGAGCATAAAAGGATTCGTGTAATTCTGTGTTCACAAGATTGACAGTGCTGTCATTAGACCTTAACATGACAGCCACTATAGACTGGTTCCCGTTACCGAACGACTGGGTAGCAAATGGTCGTCTGCAGTGTCTGAACTGTGTGTTGCTGATGGATGTGCATCAGACCCACAGAAATACAGTAGATTATTCTAGAAACCGTCTCCGTCTGAACTTAGTGATAGCATCCATATGCCAGTCAGTGTTCTAAGTGATTGTAGTAGCTCATTTAATCCTCCCAATAACTGCCTTTTACTGTGCCCATTTTTCAGAGGTGTAAACTAAGGTCGGTATGAACAAAAAACTTACTTCAAATCACAGTTCATAATAAACTTTCATATCAGGAATGGAAATATAACTCAGTTGACAGGGTGGCTGCCTAGTATATGTGAAGCCTGGGGTTTCGTTCTCGACACCACATAAACTGTGTATGGTTTTACACCTGTAATGCCAGCACTCAGGAGGTGGAGGCAAGGTTTTTGTTTTTTGTTTTTCTTTTTAATGAATGAATAGAAATCCATGTTTTAAAAGTGTCTTTTCCTCTGAATTTTTCAGTTTGCCCTTGGGTCAGTAGTGGCGGTGACCAAGGCATCTGGGGGCCTGCCACAGTTTGGCGACGAGTATGACTTTTACCGAAGTTTTCCTGCCTTCCAGGCGTTTTGTGAAACCCAAGGAGACAGGTTGCTTCAGTGGTGAGTACTGCATGTTATGTTGGCTGGAAACCACGATAAGAAAGACCTCAGTGGTAGGGGCATTATAGGCGTGATGGGGTCCCTGGGTATGAACCCCAGTACTGACGAACTGAAGGAAGTGCTGGCTGAATGGTGGTAACAAGGGTGACTGTAAGCAGGGATAACCTTGTGGCCTGTGGTTGCTGGGGGGAACAACAGCTCACTACGGAGCTGGAACTCAGTGTGTACATGAAGCTAGACTTGAATTCTTCCTTTGCTTCCTGAGTGTTGAAATTGCAAATGTGAGCCTTCACATCTAGCATGAGCTGTGATTGTTAAAGATAAATTAGCCACAGCTGGACCATGGTGGCTCGCACCTTTAATCCCAGTACTCAGGAGTTCGGGGCCAGCCTGGTCTACGGAGTGAATTCCAGGACAGCCAGAGTTGTTACACAGAGAGACCCTATCTTAAAAAACAAAACAAAACAAAAAGGGCCACCAGCAAGGTGGCTCAGTGGACTAAAGGCGCCTGCTGCTGAGTCTAATGACCTGGGTGTGATCCCTGAGACTCAGATGTAGCGGGTATAGAATCCGCTCCTTCAGTTTGTCCTCTGAACTGTATGGGTAGGTAGTGAAACACACACATACACACAAAATATCTTTATTATTTTTAATTTTAAAAGTCTTTTGCTGGCGGGGGAGGGTGGTGGTGGCACACACCTTTAATTCCAGCACTTGGGAGGCAAAGGCAGTCAGAACTCAAGGGAGTTCAAGGCCAGCCTGGTCTATAGAACGAGAAGGGCAGCAGTCAAGGCTATACTTTTCTTCTTTTTTTTTTTTTATATTTATTTATTATGTATACAGTGTTCTGTCTGCACGTATGCCTGCAGGCCAGAAGAGGGCAGCAGACCTCATTACAGATGGTTGTGAGCCACCATGTGGTTGCTGGGAATTGAACTCAGGACGTTTGAAAGAGTAGGCAATGTTCTTTAATCTCTGAGCCATCTCTCCAGGCCAAGGCTATACTTTTCTCATCTGTTAATTGTTAAGAGAAATTACCTTGAAGCTGTTTGTTTTTTATTGAAAAAAGGTCTCACTCATTAAATTGCTTAGGTTGGCTCCTAACTCACTGTGTGGCCCAGGCCTTGAATGTTCAAGCCTCCTACCTCTGCATTCTAAGAAGCCAGGGAGCGTCACGGGCTTCTTAGACCTGGCTTTGGGTCTTGTCTCTTAAAGGTTGCTGTGAGAATGTTCATTAATTAATTAATGTGGGAACCCTGTAAGACAAGCCATTTGGGGCTGGAGAGATGGCTCAGCGGTTAAGAGCATTGTCTGCTCTTCCAAAGGTCCTGAGTTCAATTCCCAGCAACCACATGGTGGCTCACAACCATCAGTAATGAGATCTGGTGGCCTCTTCTGGCCTGCAAGCATACATGCAGGCAGAACACTATATACATGAATGAATGAATGAATGAATCTTTAAAAAAAAAAAAGACAAGCCATTTGGGTTTTTTCCGAGATTATAGATTGGTGGAATAAAGGCGCACGCGCTGACCTTGGCTTTCCTCCTCTAGCATGAGTAGGGTAATGCAGTACCACGGGTGTCGCAGCAACATTAAAGATCGGAGGACCGTGACTGAATTGGAGGACAAGTTCGATTTACTGGTTGATGCCAACGATGTGATTTTGGAGAGAGTGGTGAGTGTCTCTCCGTCCACATAAGTGAACTAACAAACACAAAACTCAAATGTTAAAATGCAAGGGGAAACCCCAGCATTACAGAGCATGGTAAGGCATACCTTTAGCCAGGCCTAGTAGCCATGCCTATAATCTCAGCACTAGGAAAGCAATGACAAGTGGATCTCTGAGTTCCAGGCCAGCCTAGTCTATACAGTAAGACCCTAAGACCCTATCTCAATAAAGAAAAAAGAAAAAATTTTTATGTATATGGCTGGACTCAAACTCACTGAGATTCACCTGCCTCTGCCTCCTGAGTGCTGGGATTGAAGGCGTACCCCACCACCGCCCGGCCTCTCTCTTGTAAATGTATTTATTCAAATGTCAGGCAGTTAAGATCCTAACCCAATGCCTTGTCTCCTCTTAGGGTATATTACTGGATGAAGCATCAGGTGTGAATAAGCACCAACAGCCCGTCCTCCCTGCAGGACTGCAGGTCCCCAAAACAATAGTGTCTAGCTGGAACCGGAAGGTGAGCTCCCAGTCGGGTTTCACAGGCCCACGTCATTTTAGTTTGCATTTCTCTTGTGGCACACTGCATGCAGCGGGGTGCTCCCCGCCTTGAGTGGTCTCCCCAGCACACTCAGCCCGCCTCCTTCTCCACGTGTCACTGGAACCTCACATGCAGTAACATTCCATGTGTCTGGTTGCTGAGTTGGATTCCCTTTCCTGCTTCATCAAGCCATGTTTTAGTTGATTCATATGTGTTGGCCGTAGGCAGGAGAATATGGGAAAAAAGCAAAATCTGAGACTTTCCGACTGCTGCATGCAAAAAACATCCTCCGACCTCAGCTCAGATTTCGGGAGAAGATTGATAATTCGAACACGCCCTTTCTCCCCAAAATCTTTGTCAAGCCCAATGCTCGGAAGCCCCTCCCTCAGGGTAAGTGGTGCAGTTGCTGCCTGTGAGTCCTTCATTTGACACATGCATTAGAAGGGAACGGACTTTCCTCCTGCCTTCCGTTCCTGCTCCTACCAAACTGAAAGGCAGAGAAGTGTGTGCTCCTGTGTCATGGTGTGTTTGTCACTGCTTGGCTCTCCAGCTCTCTCAAAAGAAAGGCGGGAACGTCCACAGGATCGTCCTGAGGACCTGGACGTGCCCCCTGCCCTGGCAGATTTCATCCATCAGCAGAGGACCCAGCAGGTTGAACAGGACATGTAAGTGCACGGGGCTGGGCTTTCTCCTCGCCTTTGTGCCGCCTCATTCAGCCCCTTTGTCTACAGTCAGTCTCTATCGTGATTCGGGCTGACCTTGAACTTGGCTTTCTCTTATAGTACCAAGATTACAGGTGTATGGACGCCATACCTGGCCCTTCATGCCTTTTTTTTTTTTTTTGAGAGAGAGTGTGTGTGTGTGTGTGTTATTCTCCTTTTAGTGATTGTGCTAACCCAGCCTGTGTAATTCCTGAGTTTTCCTTGTTGGGGGTATGGGTGGTAAGACTTGGTCTCACATATCCCAGGCTGGCCTCACACTGACCCTGAACTTACAACCCTCCTGCCTTCACCTCCCAGACGATGAGATTATAGATGTCTGTCCTTATCCTCAGGTTTATCTGGTACTGAGGCTGTGTTGGACAAGCACTGTAGCAACAGAGCCCCAGCACAGCCACCATGTTTGTTTACACACATCGTATCTGAGCAGCCGTGTGCCTTATGAATGATGAAATTCATCTCAGGATTTCTGTTGTATTCACTCAGGTTTGCACATCCTTATCAGTATGAACTCGATCACTTCACTCCACCTGAGTCAGTGCTTCAGAAGCCGCGGCCACAGGTTCGTGCCTAGCCCAGATTCCAAAGCTGCGAACCTGGGAAGAATGAAGCGGTGGCTAGTTTAGTGCAGTAGCTTTGGGAGGCTGAGGTGTGGGGTCATTCCTCAAGCTTAGAGTTCATCCTGTACATAGGGTCGGTATGTAACACTCTCCTTTCTTGGTCCAGTTGTACAGACCTGTGGAAGAGACACCCTGCCACTTTGTATCCTCCCTGGACCAACTCGTGGAGCTCAACGAGAAGCTCCTGGGTTGTCAGGAGTTTGCAGTGGATCTAGAGGTACCTTGTAATTTTCCTGTGACTTCATCTACTTGCAAAGTCTAAAGTTAGCACTAACTTTAATCTCTTTTGTCTTTACGTTCGGGGGCCTGAAACAAGTATTGCACCAGTCCAGGCTAGCCTTGAATACATCCTCCTGCCTTAAAAAAAAAATTTCCGAAAAATTAGTCATGTAATTTTATAGCTAACTTTAAAAAAAAAAAAATGAAGGAATATGTACTAACCCTTTCCCCTACACTCCCTCTCTTTGGTTTAGCATCACTCATACAGAAGCTTCCTAGGATTGACCTGCCTGATGCAAATTTCCACCCGGACGGAAGACTTCATCATTGACACCCTAGAGCTTCGAAGTGACATGTACATTCTCAATGAGAGCCTCACAGACCCGGCCATTGTTAAGGTCAGCCATCCTGCCCCCCTGCCTGCCCCCTGCCCGAGGTGGAAATGCAGTGCTTTCCAGTCTACCATCTTGTTCTTTCCACCTAGACCCGTGGACAGAAAAGCTATGTCATCTCCTATCCCGAGGGTCTACGTACCTAACTGCTTAGTTCTAGACCCCAAAAGGGCCTTTACCACGTAGCTTATTGCTATCCGGAGACATAAATCATGGTAGTGAGTTTCGCTGAGCCCAGTCAATTGGATTGCTTGAACTTAAGGACACACCTGGAGCTAATAGGACTCCTAACCCATACCATGGTTCAAAAGCAGTTGCAGCCCTTACCAGCATACGGTTATAAGCACAAAAGATGCCTGTGGCCTAAATTTAAAAAAAGTGCTGCTTAAACTGGGCGGTAGTGGTGCACGCCTTCAATCCCAGCACTCGGGAAGCAGAGGCAAGCGGGTCTTTGTGGTTTCGAGGCCAGCCTGGTCTACAGAGCGAGTTCCAGGACAGGCTCCAAAAGCTACAGTGAAACCCTGTCTCGAAACACACACCCCCACCCCCCAAAAAAAGCACTTAAAAGTACATACATTGCCAGTGGTGGATGCCTTCAATTCCAGCAATCAAGAGGCAAAGGCAGATGGCCAGCCTGGTCTACAGAGTGAGTTCCAGGACAGCCAGAGCTACACAGAGAAACCCTGTCTGGGGGGAAAAAAATAAAACAAGACAAAACTACACACACTGGGTTGAGGATATAATTCAGTGATAGAATGCTTGCCTAGCAGTTCCAGGGTTCCATTCCTACTAATGTTCTGATAGCCCAGAGGTAGGGTTAAGTAAGGAGACAGATGAATAGCCTGGTGCTGCTGTGAATTGGCATGGTCTTGATTTTGTTTCCAGGTCTTCCATGGTGCTGACTCTGACATAGAGTGGCTACAGAAAGACTTCGGGCTCTATGTGGTGAACATGTTTGACACACACCAGGCAGCACGGCTTCTCAACCTGGCTCGTCACTCACTTGACCATCTGCTGAGACTGTACTGTGGTGTGGAGTCAAACAAGCAGTATCAGCTGGCAGATTGGAGGATACGGTCAGTCGGCTGGTGGTGGGTGGAGATGTGTGAGTGCGGGAAAGAATCTGTTAAATTGGAAATTAGTGCCAGGCACACCTTTAATTAAAGTGATGCACACCTTTAATCCCAGCACTCGGGAGGCAGAGGCAGGTGACTTGAGTTTAAGGCTACACAGAGAAACCCTGTCTTAAAAGAAACATTATCAAACCCTTTACCCTCCTCCCAGCACTAAATCCCCAGGTGCTACGGGGACGACATCTTGGTCATGCTCACAGCAGTCTTAAGTGTGTGTTCCCTTTCCATAGCTGAGGTAAGAAAGTACAGAGAGGGTAAGGACAGACAGGCGGAGCTGCAAGTCACCCCAGCACCATAGCACCCCAGTTTTAACCTTAGCATCCCTCTGTCTCGCCGCACGAAGTTAAATGATAGTGTGTCATACCAAGTTGCAGTAAGTGTCTGTGTAGCATAGTATTGGGAAGGAATCTTTGGAGTGAGAGGAGAGCCAAAAAAGCTTTTTCACACAGCACAAAGGTGGCTTGGATGACTGTCCCTGCCTGGGACAGTCATGGAAGCTATGTCTCTTGCAACTCTAGCCCTCTGCCAGAAGAAATGCTGACCTACGCCCGGGATGACACCCATTACCTGCTTTACATCTATGACCGCATGAGGCTGGAGCTGTGGGAGAGAGGCAACGACCAGCCTGTCCAGTTGCAGGTGGTGTGGCAGCGGAGCAGGGACATATGCCTCAAGGTACCATGTCCCCACAGCTATACAGACACCCAGCACGCTGTTGTTTTGGACTGAGTTCTGCTTCTTTCGTTTTTTAATGGCTCTTGGGGCAGAGAGATGGCTCATTGGTAAAAAGTACTGTCTGCTTTTCTGGAAGATCAGGATTCAAATCCCAGCACCCACATGGCAGTTCAAATTGTCTGTAGCTCCAGTTCCAGGGGATCTGACACCCTCACACAAACATATATGCAAACAAAAAAAAGTGCACACACACAAAAAGAAAGCCTGGCGGTGGTGGCACATATCTTTAATCCTAGCACTTGAGAGGCAGAGGTAGGAGGCTCTCCTCTGATCTAGGGGCAAGCCTGGTCCACATCGAGAGTTCCAGAACAGCCAGCACTACATAGAGAAACCCTATCTCAAAATCACCCCCCCCCAAAAAAAAATTGGTTCTTATGATGGCTTTTATACATCCTTGTCATCCTTTTTCTTCATCCTCTTCTCCTGTCCTTCTGACTCTTGCTGCTCGGCCCCCCACCCCTACCCACCAATGACTCTGCTTGCTTTCTTTCTGGTTTTTCAACCCAGGGTTTCTCTAGCTTTGGAGCCTGTCCTGGAAATTGCTGTGTTGACTAGGCTGGCCTCAAACTCAGAGATCTGCCTGCCAATAGCTGGGATTAAAGGCATGTGCCACCACCGTCCTGTGACTCCTGATTTCATGGCATGCATCTTCTATTACTGTGTGTTTCCTTTTCTCCCTCAAGATCTCTTTCTCCCCTCTGATGGTCACTTCTGCTCCGATGATCTACATACGCCTTGTAAGTCTAGGTTCCTGTATCCAGGAAAGCTCTCAGGACCCATCCAGAATCTGGCTTGTGTTAACATGATGATCTCAGATCTGTAATCCCACAGGTGTCACAATTTTATTTTCCTTTATGGCTGAATCAAATTTCATTCTGAGGCAGAGACAGAGAGGATGGTTCAGTGTGAACACCAGAACCCCATTTAAAAAACAAAACAAGACAAATAAAAAAAAGTAGTCCTGGGTGTGGTGATGCATGCCTTTAATCCCATTTCATTAAAGGCAGAGGCAAATAGATTGCTATGAGTTCAAAGCCAACCTGGTCCACAGTGAATTCCAGAACAGGCGGGACTTCATAGTGAGACCCTCTCTCGGGGTTAGGGATAGGAGGGAGCACCTGTTGGTCTGCCAGAGAACCTTGGTTCAGTTTCCAGCATCCAAATGGTATAGGACCTCTATGGGTGCTAGTTACATACATGATACACAGATACACAGGCAAAATACTCAAACGCATATAAGAAAAAATTGCATTTTCCTAATGGAAAAGACTCTTAAGCACCTTTTCAAATGCTTACTATTTCTGTTTCTTTCTTTGAGAATTTTTTCAGTTCACTGGCCTGTTTACTGATGGAATGATGTGGGTTTTTGGTGTTTCAATTTTTCAGTTAGAAGTACAGAATGCTCATGACTTTGGGCGTCACCCTTATGCAGAAGCCATCTGAACCTTTGTGTCCTGACAATGTCAGTGTGTGTGTTGCTACCACGAGCATACTCACTTTGCATTTTGTTTTGGTTTGGTTTCCTTGCATTCTGAGAATTCAGTTCAGAACCTCACATGCAATAGGCAAGCACTGCCTCACTGAGCTCTATATCCAGCCTTTGTTTCAGGTGGTTTGTTGGTTTTTTGTTTTGTTTTGTGTTTTTCGGGGCAGGTTTTCTCTGTGTAACAGCTCTGACCGTCCTGGAACTTGTTCTGTAGACAAGGCTGACTTCGAACTCACAGTGATCTGCCTGTTTCTGCCTCCTGAGTGCTGGGATTAAAGTCATGCACTATCACTGCCCAGCTTGTTTCAATTTTTTAAGACAAGGTCTTACCAGGAAACCCAGCCCGGCCTCTCGCTTGTTGCCCTCCTGTGTTAGCTCCTCAAACCTAGCTCCACCTTTATCCTGTAGTGCAAGAGCCAAACATTTTAGAGAGCCCAGGGCACAGTTTTTTACCCCACTGATGTCTTTCCTTTTTTACAGTGCTGAGGATCAAGCCAGGGCTTCATGTACATTAGGCAAGTGTTCCACCACTGAGCCTTTCCCTATGCTCATTGATCGTGAATGTTCTTTAACATTTTGCAGAAATTTGTCAAGCCTGTCTTTACGGATGAGTCCTACCTTGAGCTGTATCGAAAGCAGAAAAAGCATTTGAACTCACAGCAGCTGGCGGCCTTTCAGCTGCTGTTTTCCTGGAGGGATAAAACAGCCCGCAGGGAGGATGAGAGCTACGGGTGAGGATGTGGGGTTCCTTTAATGCTTATGGGCCCAGCGGAATTGATTGTAGAGTCTGGCTACCGTCTCCTTCATTATAGTGTTTAGTGAGCTTACTAGTTGAACATAATGTGAGCCCATTGTGTTTTCTTCCAGATATGTTCTACCCAATCACATGATGCTAAAGATAGCCGAGGAACTGCCTAAGTAAGTCTCAGAGCTGAGTAACACGCTCTCTCTTCTCAGTCACTCAGTCCTTCACAGCCGGGCATTCTGATTGCAGCTGCTTGAGGCTGTACTCAGAGGTTAGTACCCCAAACTTGGAAGGGAGCCACAGTCCTTGCCTGAGGGCTCCTGGATAAGAACTAAAACTTCTGAACTGGTATATCTCATGGCTAGTGCCAAGTCTGCTGCAGTCCCTTTGAGGGAACTGTCCCACATTATTTCTTGTGTCTTTCTCTAAATTTTTTTTTCCTTTTTTTTTTTTGGTTTTTCGAGACAGGGTTTCTCCGTAGCTTTGGAGCCTGTCCTGGATCTTTCTCTAAATTAAAGCCTCAAAACTTTTAAGCATTGTGTTGTATTAATTGGAGCATAAACAGGAATAAGAAATTAGAAACCAGTTTTTCTTGAGGCTTGTCTCCAGCTCTCGCAATTTGTAAGACAACTAGAGGAGTGGGCTAAGAGTTGGTGCAGTGAAGATCGCATGAGCAGGTGGCTGGCCTGGACTGGTTTATGTAATCGTTTAGAACTTCTGTGGCCTTTTTTGGGGGTTAGGGGGCTAGGCCGAGGGGTCCTCACTCCATGAGCAAGAGTGGCCTCACTACCTTGAACTTGTTACCCTCATACTTCCATGTCACAAATGCTGCACTTGCAGACTGTACCACCTCTTGGTGATGGTGTGCTGGGGTTGGAGCCCGAGATTTGAGCGTGCCAAGCAAGCGCTCTGCTACCCAAACTCCAGCCCATTCATTGCTGTTGGGAAACCTTGAAGGCTGTGTCTCCATGGTGAGCTGAGTTTCTGTCCTTGTTTTCAGGGAACCTCAAGGCATCATAGCTTGCTGCAACCCGGTCCCACCTCTTGTTCGGCAGCAGATCAATGAGATGCATCTCTTAATCCAGCAGGCTCGAGAGATGCCCCTGCTCAAGGTATGCGGTGTGTCACCCAGCAGGCCTCTTCTTCAGCACTTTCCTCCTGTGGCCTCCTAAAGCCCTGAGCTGCTCTCCTCTTCTCAACCGCCCTGAGGAGTAATGACAGCTGGGAAGCTACTGGGTGTGCCCTGTTAGATGTAGCTGTGCTCGTTTGGGGGTTTGGGGTTTTGAGGTGTGGCTTTATTTTTTGATGATAGGGTTCAAGCTCAGGGCTTCCTCATGCTACACAAGTACTCTTCTGATGAATTATTGACCAAGCCCATGAAATTTTTTTAATTGAATTATATATTTTGTTTTTTCTAGACAGGGTTTCTCTGTTTAACAGTTCTGGCTGTTGTGGAGTGCACTTTGTAAACCAGGCTGGCTTAGAACTCACAGATATCCACCTGGTTCTGTCTCCTATTCTGGGATTAAAGGCATGTGCCACCAACACCCGGCTTTAATTTTTTATGTATCTCTATTTATGCATGTAGGCACGTGTATACCACAATATGCTTGTCTAGACCAGATTACACACTTGCAGGAGTCAATTCTTTCCTTTTAATACGTGGTTCCTGGGGATCAAACTCAGGTTGTCAAACTTGGCAGCAAGAGCCCTTGCACAAGCAACTGCATTTTTTTTTATGACAGTCATAAACTAAGCCTTATCCTTTATATTTTATGGCCTTTTTGATAATTTGATAGCAATTTGGGCCATTTAATGGTTATGGTAAAGCAGTTAAGTGGGTAGAGGAGTTGGAATAGGGGTCCTGGTGTCGAGAGCTGGTGCACGTGTTTGAACCTTTATGGAGAGGGCTGGCAGGGAAGGCTCCTGGTATTTAGTTGCAGGTGGTCTGAAGTGCTTCCCATTATTTCTGAGCCTAAGGACTGTGGAGGAACCCTCCACCTGGATTAGATTTGCTGATAGTGGGAGCAGGATCCAGGACCACAAACTCTGAAGTCAAAGAGGGGAAGGAGGAAAGTGATGGGAGAACGGGAATTCAGAAAAATCAATTTTCGTGAAGGAAATACTGAAGTGTTTATAAACATGATGGAAGCGAGACCTCCCACAGGAAATAGAGGCATAGCTGGGCATGCAGAACACACCCATAACCCCAGCACTTGGATGCCGAGGTGGGGAGGGTCAGGAGTGCAAGGTCATCCTCAGCTACCTAATGAGTGTGAGGCTAGCCTGAGCTTCATGAGACCCTGTCTCCAAAAAGAAAAAAAAAAAAAAAAACCCTATCGCCAAGCAATGATGGCACATGCCTTTGATCGCAGCACTTGGGAGGCAGATACAGATGGATCTCCTGAGTTTGAGGACAGCCTAATCTACAGAGTGAGTTCCAGGACATCTAGGGCTACACAAAGAAACCCTGTCTCTAAAAGACAAAAGAAAAACAGCCGGTTGTGGTGGCGCACACCGGTAGAATTTGCTGAAGGAGGCAGAGGCAGGAGGATCACCAGTTCGAGGCCAGCCTGGGCTACACATTAGCCGGGCGATGGTGGCGCACGCCTTTAATCCCAGCACTCGGGAGGCAGAGGCAGGCGGATCTCTGTGAGTTCGAGACCAGCCTGATCTACAGAGCTAGTTCCAGGACAGGCTCCAAAGCCACAGAGAAACCCTGTCTCGAGAAAAAAAAAAAGAAAAACAAAAAACTGTCAAAACAATATGGTAAAGGCACTTGCCACCAGTGTGATGCCCTGAGCTCAACCCCTTACCACTGAAGGGGAGAATCCGCACCCTTAAGTTACCCTCCAGCCTGTTGGCCGTGTTTGAGTAAATGAGTAAATGAGTGAATGGATGTAATAAAAAGAAGAAATACAGACATATACTTTGTGGGAATGTCTGCTCTCTATGTAGGCAATAAAGCTTGTTAAAATTCAGCTTACATGGTTTTTTGGGGGGTTTTGCTCTAATTCTTGCCCTTCCTTTTGAAATAGAGTTTTCCCATACAGTCTTTTTTAGGTCAACCTTGATCAACTGTGACCCTGTAGCCCAGGCAGGCCAGGTACTTTCAGTCCCCTGCCTCAGCCTCCCAAATAAATAGGATTAGATTTGCATCACCACATCCACCTTTCTTAGGATAACTTTGAATGTGCTGACTTGGTAGTGATATAAATATGTGATTCATACGTTGAAAGATTATTGACCAAAAAGTCTTAAAATGAAAGAAGAAAGTGTGCTGCAGTTGTCATGTTAAGATAGCCTTCTGCAGTGGTGGCACACGTCTTTAATCTCAGTACCAAGGAGCAGAGGCAGGTGGATATCTGTGAGGTTGAGCCCAGCCTGGTCTACAGAGCGAGTTCCAAGACAGCCAGGGCTACACAGAGAAACCTTGTCTCATAGGGTTTGGGTTGGGGAATATTCTCCTGAGACTGGTAACAGCTCAGCGGTAGGGTGTTTGCCGCTCATGTGTGAGGCCCTGGGTATCCCAGCACCACATATGCACACACAAAGGCTTCCTTAGTTTTGTGGTTGTATAAGTAGAAAGCATGCTGGCTACCTGAGACGACGCCAGGCTCTCTGAGCCATCGTGTCATGCCACCTCCTGACAGAAACTCATCTTCCACGTCGTCGTCGTCATCGTGCCTGAGCACATCATAGTGTCAGTGCCCGCGCTGAAAGGAGGGAGGGATGCAAGGTCTCCTCCTGGCCCTAGGAGGCGGTCTGCTGAGTAAGCATGTGTTGTTAACTTTACACAGCTTTCCTCAGTTTCTTTTTTTGTTTGTTTGTTTTTTGAGACAGAGTTTCAAGTAACCCAGGATGGCCTTAACTTCTGGTCCTCCTGCTCCCACCTCTGGAGTACCGGAACTATAGGCATGTGCAGTCACACCCACTGGGGAGTCAGACCCAGGGCTTCCAGCATGCTAGGCAAACACTCTACCAACTGAACTACATCTCCGGCCCTACTCTTCTTTCCTCCTTAGTCTGAAACTGCAGCTGGAGTGAAGAAGAGCAGACCACTGCCTAGCGCCGAGGTACAGTGTCACAGCTGCTGTCTCACCTATGGGAGGGGTGGAGACCACAGTCCCTGACAGGTCAGTGCTGTTCCACTGGCCAAGAGCTCCTGGCTGGCTTCTGAATTTTACATGTGGTCTGCTGATTTCTCTTTGATGCAGAGATTGGAGAATGAGCTCTTTGGACCCCATGACTGTTCCCACGCCCCTCCAGATAACTACTCGATCACCCCAACTGATGGTAAGATGGAGGCCCTCTGAATTTCCAGAGAGTTGGAGGAAGTTTTCTGGGCCCAGACCTCCACATGTCTAGATCTTGCTGACTTCCGTGTCTCTAGGGTCTGTGCCACTTCAGAAACAGCCAAGCCTCTTTGCTGAGGGCGAAGAAGAGACCTCTGTCGATGCCAGATGCCTTCTTGCTACAGCCGTCATCACTATCTTTAGTGTGAGTAGCAAGAAAATTCACCAGGGGGACTCAGGTTCCTGGGGTTGGGTGCTCTTATCACATGGGCTGTCTGCCTGGAGGTGTGCATGTCCTTCTGAGACCAGTGCCAGAAGGAAAGCTAGAGAGAGGTGTGGATCAGTATGTGTGTGTGTGGGGGGGGGGGTATCTCCTGAGCACTGGGTGTGAGGAAACCCTGGAAGAGGGACTAAAGCCATAGCTCAGAGGTTACGTGCACCTACATGACGGCTTCTGCCATCTGTGATTACATTTCCAGAAGAGCTGACGCTTTCTTCTGACCAGTGTGGGCACTCGGCACACACACAGTGCACATAAATATACACACAGGTAAAACACTCATACACATGAATAAGTCTCTTTAAAAAAAAAAAAAAACGGCAATGATAGCACAGGACTTTAATGCCAGCACACAGGCTTCAAGGGAAAGTACCTGATAAGGAGACACTGGGTTGACTTGACGGACAGGAGCAGGTCCAGCTATGGCAGAGGACCAGCAGGGCTCAGCAGACCACTCGCTCTCCTGAACTTGGAGCGTGTGCCATGTACACCCTCCTGCATGTGCTTTTGGGGGAGACAAAGAAAGGCCCTTGAAACACAGTTTCTGCACTGTAGCTCACTAGAAGAAACGTCAGCAGCCAGTGCGGGCTTTAGAGAGAGTGTCCATTCTGGAGAGCCTGTGTGGCTTGCCTAGCTGAGGCGTTCCTGGAACATGGCTGTGATATAGCCTCTCCATCTGTTATCGCTGGGCTGCGTATTTCTGCCTGTGATAGCGACTCTAGGTTCCCTGAGACAGCCAGGCCCAAAGGACTTGCTATGCAAGTGTGAGGATTACAGTGTGGATTCCCAGAAACCAAAAGCCAGACGCTGTAACAGACCTCTGCAACCCCATTGTACCTGAAACCAAAAACCAGATGCTGTAACAGACCTCTGCAATCCCACTGTACCTGTGGTGAGATGGGAAGTGGCTCATGGACCAAGTAGCCTGGAAATCAAAGTGGTGAACAAGAGGTTGTCCTTTGACCTCTGCACAATACATATATATACATTTTAAAAAGTCCTGAAAGGGGGACTGGAGAGATGGCTCAGTGGTTAAGAGCATTGCCTGCTCTTCCAAAGGTCCTGAGTTCAATTCCCGGCAACCACATGGTGGCTCACAACCATCTGTAATGAGGTCTGGTGCCCTCTTCTGGCCTGCAGACATACACACAGACAGAATATTGTATACATAATAAATAAATAAATATTTAAAAAAAAAAAGCCCTGAATGATCGGAGGGGGAGGGAAATGGGAAACGGGGAGGAGGCGGAAATTTTTTTTTTTTTTGCAACAACTAAAAAAAAAAAAAGTCCTGAATGAGCCAGGTGGTGGTGGCTGGTGGCGCACGCCTTTAATCCCAGCACTCAGGGGAGGCAGAGGCAGGCGGATCTCTGTGAGTTCGAGACCAGCCTGGTCTACAGAGCTAGTTCCAGGACAGGCTCCAAAGCCACAGAGAAACCCTGTCTCGAAAAAACAAAAAAAAAAAAAAGGAAAAGTCCTGAATGAGCCAGGCATCGTGGCCAACACCTTTAATCCCCAGCACTTGGAAGGCAGAGGCAGGTAGATCTCTGAGTTCAAGGCCAGCCTGGTCTTCAAAATGAGTTGGAGGAGAGCCAAGGTCACACAGAGAAACATATCTCAAATAAATAAATGTTTTAAGTTTAGGTGACTTTTTTTTTTAAAGAATATCCAGCCGGGCGGTGGTGGCGCACGCCTTTAATCCCAGCACTCGGGAGGCAGAGGCAGGTGGATCTCTGTGAGTTCGAGACCAGCCTGGTCTACAAGAGCTAGTTCCAGGACAGGCTCCAAAACCACAGAGAAACCCTGTCTCGAAAAACCAAAAAGAAAAAAAAAAATAAAGAATATCCAGGTTTAATGGGATTCGTGGGCAGTTACTTTTTTTAGAGATTTATTTATTACGTATACAACATTCTGCCTCCATGTATGCCCACACGCCCGAAGAGGGCGCCAGATCTCATTACAGATGGTTGTGAGCCACCATGTGGTTGCTGGGAATTGAACTCAGGACCTCTGGAAGAGCAGGCAATGCTCTTAACCACTGAGCCATCTCTCCAGCCACCCTCCGAGGTGATTCATGAAGAAGGTCTAGGAGTCGCAGCAGCTGGCAGAAGCTGTCACGTTTCAGCAACTAAATTCGTGAAGCCTCTTTCCTTTTTTCTTTTTAATCAGGATCTCATTCTGTAACCCAGTCTGGCCTTAGGCTTGCAGTTTACACTGGTTGCCCTTGCGGAGGACCTGGGTTTGATTCCCAGACCCAATGGCAGTGCACAACCATTTATACCTCCAGTTCCGGGGGATCCAACACCTCCTTCTGATCTCCATCAGCCTCAGGCACACATGGGATACACATACATACATACATACATGCAAACAAAATGCTCATGCATATAAAATTTTTAAAAATCACTTGGGTTTCTCCTATCTCAACTTTCCAGGGTGTGGTTTGCAGGCCCTGCTCCTAGCTAGTTTTTTGTGAACTTGAGGCTTTGTTGACATGAGAATCTGTTAGTTGGAAGAAGACTGTACTATCTCTATAGAGTTTCTGAATCCAGTTGAAAACAACATTCTCTTGTATGTGCTCATTGGCTCCCTGTCAAAAAATGTATAATACTACATTTCATATTTCATGTATCAGACCTGTGTTTTTATTCCTGCTTTTCCCCTCTTAGTGACAGGGCTCTTCAAGAGCAGAAGATGGTGAAAATACCACAGGCCTTGTAGGCTATGAAGGCAATATGAGTTCATTAACTTGCTGGTGTATCAACTCACGCCTCTAATCCCAGAAACAGGTGGAGCCCTCTGAGAGTGAAGCCATCCTAGTCAAAAAAACAAAGAATTGGGGCTGAAGAGATGGCTCAGTGGTTAAGAGCATTGCTTGCCCTTCCAAAGGTCCTGAGTTCAATTCCCAGCAACCACATGGTGGCTCACAACCATCTGTAATGAGGTCTGGTGCCCTCTTCTGGCCTGCAGATATACACACAGACAGAATATTATATACATAATAAATAAATATTTTTTAAAAAAAAACAAAGAATTTATGAGTTCAGGAACTTAATCTTCCCTGTTGTGGTCCCAAGAAGGTGTCCTGATGGCACAACATAATCATGGTTAGAAGTGATGGGTTTTGGTTTGTCCTTGCAGGAACCTAGTGCTGAGGAAAATGGAAAGACTCCATTGACAGTGGCACAGAAAAAAGCTCAGAACATAATGGAGTCCTTTGAAAACCCATTTAGAATGGTGAGTAGTGCAGCTGCACAAGCCAGCAGGAGCTGCAGGGAATTCTGCAGCCACACATCCTTTCCCCTGGGAGGAAAGAGGGCTGTGGAGGGATCGTCCATGGTGTCCTGGTCGAGACTCTGGAGTTACTGGCAGTAGTAGTGCCTCTGATGGGCGAGGTGCCTGCTCTTGGCATTTGCAGTGACTGTTTCCCCTTCCGCAGTTCCTGCCTTCTCTGGAACACAAGGCCCACATTTCTCAAGCAGCAAAGTTTGATCCTTCTTCAAAAATCTATGAAGTAAGTAGTTTCTCAAGCTTTGGAGCAGTTGATTTCAAGGGGCTCCTGACCTGAGTGGGGCTCCAGGCTCTTACGGGCTTCAGATCCTCTATAGGCCTCTGAGAACAGAGGAGAGGCCCTTTCCATCTAAGCATATTCTAGGAAGAGACTTAACTGTAGCCCAGTCCTCAGAAACCTTTGGGGATCTCTACAACAAAGGGTTGGGGCTGGGGACAAAGCTCAGCTAGTAGGGTGCTTGCCTGGCTTATGTGGAGCCCTGGTGTGATTCCCCCAGCACCACATAAAGCCTGCAAAAGATGGTGTGTTCAGCTTCGGGGTGCATGGCTTAGGATGTGTGTCATTCTAAGGTTGGCACGCCTCATTTGCCTCTGAACAAGTAGGCACTCCTCCGTAGCTGCGTTTAGGCAGGTTGTTTTGATCATTATCTGTTTTCATTATAGATCAGCAACCGCTGGAAGCTGGCCAGCCAGGTCCAGAAAGAACCTAAAGAAGCAACCACGAAGAAGGCTGCTGAGCAAACAGGTAGTGTTCCAGTCCGTGTAAACATGGGCTCCTGTGTCGGGGTGCTCTGTGTTTTGTGGGGGGAGGGAGGTCGGAGAAAGAGGTCGCTCCAAGATGAAATTTTAAGGCCTGTGTTCAGCAGGAAGGTCCAGCCTCTGATGAGCTTAACTGAACAGCCATACAAATGCATATTTATTGATGGTTACACAAAGTTGTTTGTGGATTTTTTGGGTTCGTTTGCTTGTTTGGGGTTTTGTTTTTGTTTTTGTTTTTTTTTCCCCCGAGACAGGGTTTCTTTGTAACAGCCCTGACTGTTTGTCTTGGACTTACTGTTGACCGGGCTGATCTTGAACTCAGAGAGATCCGCCTGCCTCTGCTTCCTGAGTGCTGGGATTAAAGACTCGCACCGTAGCCAGGCAGGCAGGCAAAGTTGTTTCTTAAATGAAGTATTTCCTCATACCAAAGTCCCTAATCTAATCTATATGTCTCTTCTAAAGGAAAGTATCACATGCCCTCGTGACTTTAGTCCTTTATTGTGTGTCATTTGCAATACTTGATAATCCAAGTGCCTGAGGTGTGCCCGAGTTGTCTTGTAACCAAAGTCATGCAAAGGCTGCAACGCCCCCTCAGAAAACAATCACTGTTTTCCACAATGATTCTGTGCTCTCTACTACAGTGATCTTCAAGGTCCATGTCCTTCTAGAAAACAGCTGTTCACTCTAATGTCCACCCCAGATGCAGCAGCTCTCTAAATTCCTCTAAAGTCTTCGAAGGGACAGCCCTAGCCATCAGTCTGATTGAGGACGTTGAATGATGGTGTCTAGTAGGGATCACTGACAGACAGGGCAGTGGTCAGAAAAGGCCCAGCCCCAGCCTCGTGCAGTTTAGCTTCTACTGGGGATGGCGCCCAGTCACTCACTGCCTGCGTGTTCTGTGCCTGTAAAGCAGGGTGCTGTGTGTAGAGAGGAAAGAGGCAAAGAATGCGACTCTGATGCTGGTGAGAAAAGGCAGCCTAGGTCTCCTGACGTGAAAGAGACCGGCACGGATCCAGGGGAATGTAGACTGAGACTGAAACAGAGTCCAAGCTCCCGTGTGGTAGCCGGCTGGCATGCCCAAAGCATGGCAAGGCAGGACTGCCCAGAGTACCCCCGGGAAAAGACGGGCAAGTAGGCAGGGCTCCGTGAGGACTGGCTGGCAGGTCCCTAGAGTGACTTGGCAGGGCTCTGAGCTGAGAGTTCCAGCAGATACAAAGAAGAGGGACAGAAAGCCTAATTGAGAAGCACAACAGGAGCAGGTGACAGATTTGATGTCAGAGCCTGGATTCATCCTTTCTTAGAGCCAGGGCTTTCTGGTAAGTTGGGTAAGGCATGGGAAAGGAAGGTATAGGTGGCAGAATTGGTTCTGAACAGCTAGCAAGGTGGGGTTAAGGCTGTGAGAGAAGTCCATCTTTAAAATGAGGCCTGACACCTAGCCATTGACACCGAGTCAGGGAAGCTGCTAGGTGCTTGACCTGCCTCCTGAGAGGCACAAGCAGGGCAAGCCTATTGTTAGAGTCTGCAGTTGAGGCCAGAGAGCACTGAGCTGAGCCCAGTGGACAACAGCGCTGACCTTGTGCCCAGGTTGGGTGGACAAATGGCAAGAAGTCCACACATGGTTCTTTCTCACAGCTGCCCGGAAACAGGCAAAGGAGGAGTCTGAGGCTGCTGCGCTGGAACAGGCCATCCCGGTGCGGCAACAGGCCGCAGTAAGTGCTACCTTTTCCCCTTTTCAGATGTAGTCATGTTTGGGGGTTTTCCTGGACCACTGTCAGAGGGCTCGCTCTACATCCGAGCTTGAATAATCTCTTTTGCAGCTGACTTGGTCTTATCAGTTGGCGCCCACTCTCTTCTCAAATTAAGTGATACTTGAATCTTGAGTTTTCTCTTTCTTTTTTTTTTTTTTTGATTTTCGAGACAGGGTTTCTCCGTAGCTTTTTGGTTCCTGTCCTGGAAGTAGCTCTTGTAGACCAGGCTGGCCTCAAACTCACAGAGATCCGCCTGCCTCTGCCTCCCGAGTGCTGGGATTAAAGGTGTGCACCACCACCGCCCGGCCTTGAATTTTCTTAAGATTTCTTTGTGTCTTTGGTAAACCCTCTTAGCACTGGGCTATGGCCTGGCAGAGGACATTGCTGTGCCCCAGTCTACCCTAGAGAAGCCTCTTTTTTCTTCATTTCTAGGGGGGAGGGATTGGGTGGATGTCATTATCCCCTATCCCCCATCATCCCCAAGACAGGGTTTCCCTGTGTAATCCTGGCTGTCCTGGTATTCATCTGTAGACCAGGCTGGTCTTGAACTCAGAGATCCACCAGCCTCTGGAGTGCTGGAATCAAAGGTGTGCACCTCCACGCCTCATGAGATCTCTTTATTCTTACCACACCCAGACCATTCTAGAATTCCATTCTTTTTTTGTTTGGTTGGTTTTTGTTTTTTTGTAGCTTTGGAGCCTGTCCTGAAACTGGCTCTGTAGCCCAGGCTGGTCTCGAACTCACAGAGATCTACCTGCCTCTGCCTCCCGGGTGCTGGGATTAAAGGTATGAAAGGTGTGTGCCACCACGCCTTTAATCCATTCTTAATTCCATTCTTAAACTCTTGCCTTAGTTGACCTGATAGCATTGTCAATTAGGAACTTGTCCCTAAATTCCAGCCTCAGCTCTCTTCCCTGCTGTTGAAGCAGCTTGAGTTCCCAGCTCATACAGGTTGAGCATCGCACATCCCAGTCTGATACCTGATATCTGAAATGCCCACTTTCCATAACTTTCTTAGTGCTGACCACAAGTGGAAACTTCCGTGCTGTCCAGAAGTACTCGAGGTTGCATGGAATTGTCTGCAGGCTGTATGTCTAAGTGAATCTCACATTTAGACTGGGCTAGACCTCCCAGTGATGCAGTCTAAGTGCAAGATCTCTGCTCGCACATTCTCATGCAGCCCTGCTTGCTTGTTCACCTTGCAGCTAGAAAATGCCACTAAGAAGAGAGAGAGAGCCACAAGTGACCTGAGGACCACAGAACAAAAGCAGGAGAAGAAACGGTTGAAAAGCTCCAAGAAACCCAAGGATCCAGACCCCCCAGGAAAGGATTTCACACCTTACGACTACAACCAGTCAGACTTCAGGGCCTTTGCTGGTAAGGACAGAGCGAACACTTAAGCAGACGCATGGCCATTTGAGGTGCAGGGAGTACAGCTTTCCTCAGAGTGAGCCCCACCCAGGACACAGGAGAGAGAAGCTGCCTGCTCTCCTTGAAGCAGATCTCAGTAGCCATTGTTCATGGCTCAGCAGGGGGTCCTCCATTGTGACCCTTATTTAGGTTCCCCTCCCACATCCATAGGATCTAGTTTGAGATCCCTGTGATGTGAAGGATGTGTGTGTGGCACTCATGATTTTGTAGCAGCCTCTAGAGCTTGGAAAAGTGAGAGAGCAGACTGAACAGTCACACACTGAACGCTGTCAGGAGTGTTGCCTCAGTCCACATTGTCCTGGATCATAGTGATGCTGACCCCTGCCCCTACTAGCCTGGGAACAGACCTGTGGGTGGCATAGTCTCTGGAGCAGAGGGAAAAGGTGCTTCCTGAAGCCCTGAGCTCTGGCCTGTCAGCCTGTGTTCGCTCACTGCCGTGATCGCTTTTGCTTTCAGGGGACAGCAAATCCAAGCCCTCCTCCCAGTTTGACCCAAATAAGCCGGCACCTTCTGGCAAGGTAAGGCTTCAGATGGAACCTGCTGCCTGCGGTACTCTTGTCCTCCTGGACCGCAGTGGCAAGCTGAGACTCCTTCCCTCTTAGACAGTGCTGCCAGTGGTCCCACAGTCACTGTTTATTGTTAATGTGACAAGTGCGCCAAGGTCAGGGTAGCGTTGGGTTGTCTGGCCTTCCACCGTGGGCTCCGAGGCTCTCAAGTCACTGGCCTTGTGTGGCTGAGCCGTCCTGCTGGCTCCTGTGTCAGCATTTTAAAAACACAATGAACACTATAGTTAGTGCAGGTCACCTTTTTGGTGCGGGTGGGGATAGTATGTTTTGCCCTTTGTTGAAATGGAGTCCTTCCATCTGCCACCGGGTCCTCGAGGTGATGCCCTACAGTGAAGGGGCTGTGTGGGTAACTGCTGGCTACATCAGGTCTGTGCTAACCAGGCTGAATTTGAGGTTTAGTAAGTAGTGGGCAGGACTGTGCAGAGCCCTCCTGTCCCTGTCAGCTCAGCCTGCCAGCCACATGCTGGGATGAGAACTGACTGACCGGAGCTGGAGAGATGGCTCAGAGGTTAAGAGCATTGACTGCTCTTCCAAAGGTCCTGAGTTCAATTCCCAGCAACCACATGGTGGCTAACAACCATCTATAATGAGATCTGGTGCCCTCTTCTGGTATGCAGGCAGGCATGGAAGAAATGTTGTATACATAATAAATAAATATTTTAAAAAAAAAAAAAAAAAAGAACTGACTGACCATGCTCAGGTGTCTTCCCCAGGGCTGGTGGCCGAGGTCGGTGTAAGAGTACATAACTCTTCTCTTTCAGAAATGTGTTACAGCCAAGAAATGTAAACAGTCGATGGGGAACAAAAGCATGTCGTTTCTGGCTGGGAAGTCAGACAGGTAGGTGACAGTCAGCCCCCCTGTACCTGGGAGAACAGCAGGAGAGTGCAGCACCAGGGTTTCCAGCAGTGCAGAAGTGAGACTGCTCTGTCACCCAGAAAGCAGGAACACACATGACCTGCGTCGTGCCAGCGTCACTCTCCCATGACATGATGTCCTGCATCCCAGACCTCAGTTTCCAGTATTCTCCCATTTTCCTTTCTTAGACTGTAGTTTCTCACTGGGTGCCCTAACTTCAGCACATGGGTGGGAATTTTTCCCACACCATGTTTCTTAGGGGTGAGAGAAATCAGCAAGTGGGTCTCACTGGTGTTTTCATAGCATGACCTTGAGCTCAGGTTCACACACGTGAAGCAGGACAGACCTGCTGCCACAGCACCCACACAGCTCAGCGCCCAAGCGTAGGCTCCTGCTACTCTCCTGCTCGGCCCTCCTTTGCGGTGTATTACTCAGATCTGCACAGCACCTAACCCGAGGAAGTAACCCTGTTCTCATCTATCTCCGCAGAGGCTTCCGGCACAACTGGCCAAAGAGATAGTGTTGGAGAGATTCCTGGGGCTGCAGGCAGTGTTACTTTGTACAAACCCATTTTAATTTTAGAATCATTAAAATCCATCCCTACTGATAGAATGCTGGTTCTGGCTTTTTTGGTTTGGTTTGGTTTGCTTTCATTTCAACCCAGCTCTGGCATAAAGAACAGTGTCACCCTGTTCAGAGACTGGGAGAGGAGCATACCCAAATAGGGTGCCCGGAAACCCAAGGCTACGCACAAAGGAGTGCTACCCAGGTGGTGGGCCCTCTCTGCAACTGGGAGGCTCTGAGCTGCTGGTGGCCAGTGTGGCCATGGGGCAGCTCTGCCTCAGCTACTTAGGAAGTACTATTGGGAGGGCCAACTGTGCCTCTCCTTTAGCTTTTGACTTGGGTGGCAGGGGTAGCGGAAGTCTGGGGCATGGTCTCACTCTGTCATCCAGTCATGGCTAGCATAAAACTTACAGTCCTGCCTCCTTCTCCGAGTGCTGGGCTCACAAGTGTCTGCCACTACGTCTAGCAGTACTGTTTCTTCCTTCTCTCTAAGGCAGTGTGTCACTTTGTAGCCCAGGCTAGCTTCAAACTCACCGGCTACCCTTGTGCCTCAGCCTTCAGAGCACTGTGATGGCAGGCGTGTGCCACCACGGCCAGGTCTCATCAGGCTGGGGTTTAACTTAGGGTCTCACACTGCTAGGCAAGTGGCCCACACTGAGGAATATCCCTAGACCTTTGACATTATCTTGGTTTTTTTTTTTAACACTATTTATTTATTATGTGTCTGCACAGTCTAGTGTGGGGGTCAAAGGACAATTTATGGGAATCGGTTCTCTCCTTCCACTATGTGGGTCTTGAAGATCCAACTCGGGTTGCCAAGCTTGGTGGCAAGTACCTTTACCCACTGAGACAGAGTCTTAAGGCCCAGACTGGCTTCAAACTTGTTGTGTATTCAAGAATGACCCTGAACTCCTGATTCTCCTGCCTCCATTTCCTCAGTGCTGGGACATTTTTTGTAGTATTCGTAATATACTGAAAGGCTTTTCTGGGGGCTGGAGAGATGGCCCAGTGGTTATGATCACCAACTGATCTTCCAGAGGACCTGGGCTCAATTTCCAGCACCCACATGGCAGTTCACAACTGTCTGTGATCTGGCACCCTTGCTCAGACATACATGCAGGCAAAAATGTCAATTGAAAAATAAATTTAGCCGGGCGGTGGTGGCGCACGCCTGTAATCCCAGCACTCGGGAGGCAGAGGCAGGCGGATCTCTGTGAGTTCGAGACCAGCCTGGTCTACAAGAGCTAGTTCCAGGACAGGCTCCAAAACCACAGAGAAACCTTGTCTCGAAAAAACCAAAAAAAGAAAAAAAAGAAAAATAAATTTAAACCAGGCGGTGGTGGCACGTGTCTTTAATCCTGGCACTCAAGAGGCAGAGGTAGGTGGGTCTCTTAAATTTAAAAGCAGCTGGGCGGTGGTGGCGCACGCCTTTAATCCGAGCACTCGGGAGGCAGAGGCAGGCAGATCTCTGTGAGTTTGAGACCAGCCTGGTCTACAGAGCTAGTTCCAGGACAGGCTCCAAAGCCACAGAGAAACCCTGTCTCGAAAAACCAAAAAAAAAAAAAAAATTAAAAGCAAAAGGCTTTTCTAGATATATATATAGAGAGAGAGATTTTATATATTTGTGTTATATATCTATATATAGATAAGTATTTTTTAATAAATGCTCTGCATGTATACCTACCTGTATGTTAGAAGAGAACCAAAGCATTATGAGATTAGTGGCAATATAATAGTCCCTTAATTTTGGTTTTTCTTCCGTCCCATACCAGCTGGCTTTTCTGACATGAGACAGAGATTTTGGATTTTCCTTTAACAAGCATGCTTGGGCAGGGCGGTGGTGGCGCACGCCTGTAATCTCAGCACTTGGGAGGCAGAGACAGGCGGATCTCTGTGAGTTCGAGGCCAGCCTGGTCTACCAAGGGAGTTCCAGGACAGGCTCCAAAGCTACAGAGAAACCCTGTCTCGAAAAACAAAAAAAACAAACAAAAAAAAAAAAACAAGCATGCTTGGGGTTTGAGAAGGAGAGAGCCACACCCTAACTCCAAAACCTGCTTTAATTTTTTTTTCTTTTTTTTTAAAAAATTTTATTTTTTTAGATTATTATGTAATCAACATTCTGCCTTGATGTATGCTCACATGCCAGAGGAGGGCGCCAGATCTCAGTACAGATGAGCCACCATGTGGTTGCTGGGAATTGAACTCAGGACTTCTGAAAGAGCAGCCAGTGCTCTTAACCTCTGAGCCATCTCTCCAGCCCCTGCTTTAATTTTTAATTGAACTGGGACTTTAAAAAAGACCATTTGAAGCCGGGCGGTGGTGGCGCACGCCTTTAATCCCAGAGGCAGAGGCAGGCGGATCTCTGGGAGTTCGAGGCCAGCCTGGTCTACAAGAGCTAGTTCCGGGACAGGCACTAAAGCTACAGAGAAACCCTGTCTCGAAAAACCAAAAAAAAAAAAAAAAAGACCATTTGACTTATATCTCTGTAGAGAAAAGCAAAGCAAACATTTGGGAAGACTTATGCAATTTTATCCTGTTGGAAATGTGTTGGATCATTAGGCTGGTTTACTCCTTTTCTTAGGACATTTTCTCTGCAGGGTTTGTCCTTTTTCTTCAGGTGTCTCATTTGTCCAGTGGTCTTCAGATCCCTTAGTTGGATCTTTATTCTCCTGGAAAGATAAAAACAAAAACTTTATTCTCCTGGAAAGATAAAAACAAAACCTTGCCCCAGCCCTAACTTTGAAGAGTTTCCCTTTTTGGCAGGTTATATCAGATCAAATGAAACACATTTGCCAGTCTTATAAGTTACTTTAGATTGAATGGCCACATTGTTTGATGAACTATAGCCCCTTCTAATCAAGAGGTCTCTCTTGTTCAAATCTCATCTTTATCAATTTTGGTGGTTTCTATAGCTTATCTTCTCCTGTGGAAATAAAAGCAAAACCTCTTCCCCAACGTAACACTTAACTGTTTTCCATTCTGAGTTCAGCACATTCTTAAAGTATACAGGCTAATTTAGCTCAGCAGGTTTTTTCCTACCATCCAGTGTCTCTCCACAGCTGCTGTTCCTTTTTCATAGCATTTTGAACATTTAAAGTTAATAATTTTTTTAATATTTATTTATTATGTATACAATATTCTGTCTGTGTGTGCCTGCAGGCCAAAAGAGGGCACCAAACCTCATTACAGATGGTTGTGAGCCACCATGTGGTTGCTGAGAATTGAACTCAGGAGCTTTGGAAGAGCAGGCAATGCTCTTAACCTCTGAGCCATCTCTCCAGCCCTAAAGTTAATAAATTTTGAGCAGTCTATCTCTGGGGGTCTTTATTACCCCTTTCTGTTTATAAAGCCTATCCTTTAGAGTTTGATTAGATGTTTCTATAACTGCTTGTCCTGTAGAATTGTGTGGTGTACCTGTAATAGCTTCTTTTGTCCTTTACTAGAGACATGCTGGAGCACTGTCAGTCTTAATTTGTACAGGTAACTTCTAATAAATGTGGAGTTACAGAATCAGCCTATTCAGAATTCAAAGCAGTTGCCCATTGAAATCCTGAATCTATGGTATGATGTACATATTTTAATTTTCTAAACTCTACCAAATAAAACACATCCATTTACCAAATTACATTTCTTTGAGTACCCTGAGGCTTATTTCCTGCAGGTAGTGGTGTTTGGTTATACAAAGAACAGGTAGGACATCCCCTTATTTCTTTGGCTTGTTGTCAAGTGATAGGAAAAAACTCTTTCTTCAAACCCTTGCTATTAACTTGGTGTTTCTTTTTTTTTTTGTTTTGTTTTGTTTTGTTTTGTTTTTCGAGACAGGGTTTCTCTGTGGTTTTGGAGCCTGTCCTGGAACTAGCTCTTGTAGACCAGGCTGGTCTCGAACTCACAGAGATCCTCCGCCTGCCTCTGCCTCCCAAGTGCTGGGATTAAAGGCGTGCGCCACCACCGCCCGTCTAACTTGGTGTTTCTTATGAAACTCAGAGGCTTCTAGCACATTTCCTACTAATGATTGATCAATTTCATCATTACCTTGGGCTAGAGAGCCTGGTAGACTCCTTTGCCCAGTTAGCTCAGTCAGGACAGACTAAAGCTATAGAGAAACCCTGTCTTGAAAAACTAAAAAGAAAGAAAAGAAATTCATTGGGACTGCCAGCCCACAAATAACGACAGTCCCTGCTGCTGTCCTGGAACTCACTGTATAGACCAGACTGACCTCGAACTCACAGAGATCCACCTGCCTCTGCCTCCCAAGTGCTGGGATGAAAGTTGTGTGCCACCACCGCCCAGCTTCTTATTAATTATGAAAGCTCAACCGGAAAGAAATTAAACCAATTGCTTAGGCTTATTTCTAAATAAACTAATTTGTATTAAACTATGATCTGTCCTATGGTGTTACTTCTCTTCCATCTTGCATCTCCCATTTCCCTTCTGTGTCTCCTGGTATCTCCTCCCTTCTTCCCAGCATATACTCTCTGTCCCCAGATGTCCTGCTGAACCTCTTCCTAGCCATTGGCCGCTCAGCTTTTTGTTCCATCAATCACAGCAATACATTTTCACACAGTGTACAGACATCCCAGAACAGTGAGCGTTGAAGAGCAAGGAGCACATAATCTGCTAACCCATGGCAGTCTAACTGCAGTGGTGGGCACTTTCCATAGAGAGACTGAGGGCAGGGGATGCTCAGAAGGGCACTGGGCTGTGCCCGTAAGTGGAAAGGAAGAAGCAGGCCTGGTGACTGTAATTTTAGCCCTCAGGAGGAGGAGGCAGGAAGATCATGAGGTCTTGGACAGCCTGGTCTACATAAGAAAACCCTGAAGAAGAGGCAGGAACTAAAGTGGAGGAACATGCCCACTGGTTGCTCCTCATGGCTTGCTCAGCCTACTTTCTTTCTTAGACACCCAGGGCCACCTGCCCAGGGTGGGGGCCACCCACAGTGGGCTGGGCCCTTTCTTGGCAATCATCAATAAAGAAAATATCCCACAGGCCAATCTGGTGGTAGAGTACTCTTGACTAAGGTTCCCCCTTATCAGATGTCTCCAGCTGTGTCAACCAGATAGCTAGCCAGCACAGGCAATAAATTTTTAAATTTTTCCTTTCTGGGACAAAAGGTGGGCGTGGGGAGGGAGCCCTGGCAGATTGGAAAACAGCTGTAGCTCAGGCCGCTGAAGCCGAGGCCCAGGGGGGTGATCACTTGAACAGACCTAGGATGACCAAATTGGAGGAAAGCAGGAGGTATAGACCCTGACATGCTGAAGCTGGACCTAGTCGGGCACGGGAAGGCCCTTTGCTCACAGGCTCTGCCCCCATTCAGCCGCAGCATTTACTGGCTAAACCCAGTGCTTCGAAAGACTCGCCGAAGCTGTGTGGAATGGCACATGTGTTTAACCCCAGCACTCAGGATGGAGAAGCTGACCAATCTCTTGATCTAGCCAGACTCCACAGTGACATACACCATGTGGCAGCCCCCATGGCCAGCCACTATTCATTGACAGGCTCACCTTGCCACTGCCTCAGCCTGCCTTCTCTCCCTTTGTCCACAAGCACCTGGGAGTGAGGTGTGGCTGAGGCTTGTGTTCTGTTTTCTGCCTGGCATCTGATTTTCAGTATCACTTTTTATGTGGACTGGGTAGTGAGAATAAAAGCAGAACCACAGCTTTTCCTCTTGGTCACCAGCTGGCTGGTGCTTCTCGGTCGCTGTGCTTTCAGGGAGGATTTTGTTTGTTTTTTGGGTTTGTTTTGTTTTTTGAGACAGGGTTTCTCTGTAGCTTTGGAGCCTGTCCTGGAACTTGCTCCATAGACCAGGCTGGCCTTGAACTCACAGAGGTAGCCTGCTTCTGCCTCCCAAGTGCTGGGATTAAAAGTGTGTTGCCACCACCACCGGCTTCAGGGAGGTTTTGTTTGCAGGTCTTTATTTACTTTTTGTTTTTTTTTTTTGGGGGGGGGGGTTTGGTTGCCTTTGGTATTTTGGTTTGTTTTTGTTTTCTTTGGGACAAGGTCTCCTATGGATCTTGGTTTTCCTCTATAGATAGTTCCGAGAGATTCAAGCCTCTGACTCTTCGGTGTTAGTATTAAAGATGTATGCCACGATGCCTGGCTTTACTTGCAGTTTTTTCAGTACCTCCATCTTCCTAAACCTGAAAGGCACATGCCTGGAGGGTATATGCTGGACCCTTGTTCCCAGGGGAGGGATGGACCGGACCCAGCTCAGCCTGTCATCAGGGGCTGGCATCTCCAGGAACCATCCCTACCCCTGTGGCAATCTGCATTCTGGCTCAGAGCTCCTGGCAAGTGAACAGCCAGTTATAGCCCAGAGGCCGAGCTGCCATGCACTCTACCAAGTACAGGACACTCTACCAAGTACAGGCTATCCCAGTCAAGCCTGTAAAACTGGACACACTATCTCCCTCCATCTGACCCACTGTGATCCTTTACTTGGATGCGGTGGCAACTTTCTAGGACTGCCTTCCTTGCTCCTCCATTTAGGACCTTGAAGTCAGCAAGAAGGGGGGACAGATTTGAGGCTGCAGCCCCCAGCAACAGCAGCCTGTGCGCTTCAGCCAGTGCGTTGTTATGACAAGGGAGCACGCTCCCGCTCCAGGTGGAGGCCGCTAATGTCAGTCAAGACCCATCCCTGACACCGTGTCAGGAATTGCTTATTCCGGGTTCATCCTCCTTCCTTGGCATTCAAATTGTGTATGGAGCAATTAGCATTTAATATTTGGTAATTAGCATGCTTAATGTGATTCTGATAAGTTCCTTGACATTTTCATAAAAACAGCACGTTCCCTCCCACCCTTCAAGGAGCAAGACTCAGTTTGTCAAAAAGAAAAAAATGCGCGCCAGTCTTTTTTGGTTCTGAATATGAATGTGCAGGGCCTCTTCCTGGGATCTGCGGGTAAATTTAGAAACTCTTCGGGAAAGAGCCCCATTCTTATTCCGCAGCTACCCGCTCCTGGCTCGCAATTCAAAGCAAAGGAGCCAAATGGCGCGACAATCCTCTCATGTAAATAAAAATACTTTAGGGGCCCGGACTAAACTCAGGATCTCAAACCCAGTGAGCTGCCAAGGATGAGGCCCCGGCCCTTGAACCCCTGCGCCGGCGCCGCCCGCCCCGGAACCCTCCCGCCGCCAGGGCCCCTCGGCCCCACGTGGCCCGGCAGCCGGCCGCACTACCCTGCTGCTGCTGACGGACAGCTCGCCCTAGCCAATCACCGCTGGCTGCGGCCCGGCGGCCAATGAGCACCCGTGAAGCCGCGGGCCAGCCCACGCTGCCATTGGATGGCCAGGGCTCCGCCCCTCAACACAGGCCCCGCCCCCGTACGGGTTAGGTTGTGGCGCGGGCGGCGGGCAGAGCTGGTCCCGTTGTGCTGCGGCTCCGCGCGGCCTGCAGTCCCGGGCCCGCGACGCGCGCCGCCCGCCCGCCCGCCATGGATCCCGGCCCCGACAGCACAGCCGCGCCCGGCCCCGCCGCCATCCGCGAGGGCTGGTTCCGAGAGACCTGCAGCTTGTGGCCTGGCCAGGCCTTGTCGCTGCAGGTGGAGCAGCTGCTGCACCACCGGCGCTCGCGGTACCAAGACATCCTCGTCTTCCGCAGGTACCGACCGCCGCGCGCCGGGACAGCTGTCAGAAGTTCTGCGCTAGGCCCGGCTCCCTCGCGCTAAGCCCGCGTCCCGGCCCCGCGTCCACGTGTCACTCCCAGGACACGTCAGCTGAGGGGACCCCGAGGCCCACCCAGCCCCCACTCGTGGCCGGCCTGCCACGTGTCACCCCGACGGCCCACACCGGGACCCCGTGGCGGCCACGGTGCGCACCCAGGGCGGGCTGGGACCCGTTCTCCCCGTGCCCCTGGACCCACATCCCCGACTGTCACTCTGCCCGCAGTAAAACCTACGGCAACGTGCTGGTTCTGGATGGCGTCATCCAGTGTACCGAGAGGGACGAGTTCTCCTACCAGGAGATGATCGCCAACCTGCCGCTCTGCAGTCACCCCAACCCGCGGAAGGTACCGCATCCCCCCCTGGTTCGGCCCCGAGCTCAGGGTCCCAAAACAGGTCTGGCACTAGGTGTGGGGCCAGATGCCACCCAGATGTTTGTTAGAAATTGCCAGTCCGGATGAGTGGAGCCCCTAGGGGGGTTGTTCTCTTGAGAAGCCCCGAGGGGAAACCCGGGCTTCCAAGACAGAAGGGTTCTCTGGAAGGTAGAAAATGAGTCAGAGATCTGTAGCTGGGAGGCGCATTGACAGTTCCAGGTTCTGTGGGAGTGGACCTGCTCAGGCCTGACTTGTCCTTCCTCCACCCAGGTGCTGATCATCGGGGGTGGAGATGGGGGCGTCCTACGGGAAGTGGTGAAGCACCCGTCTGTGGAGTCTGTGGTCCAGTGTGAGATCGATGAGGTGGGTGCTGTAGGACAGGCCTGAGTCCCCAGGGTCAGCTCTGTCCCTTCCTGACTTTGCACCCTATGGCTCAATGTTCCTGTTTCCTCAGTCTGAAAAGATGATTCAGTAGGAAAACCAGGTAAAGCCTGGCACACATTGTACTGTGGATGTTAATTCTGTATGTTCAGAGCTGGTCTCTGCCTTAAGGCCCTGGCAAGGCCAGGGACATCACCAGCAACTAAGGCATCTACCCTTTATGCCCAGTGTGGTTTTAGTGAGCACTGCACTGAGCGTTGCCCAAGGTTCTGGGATGATGGGCAGGTGAGTCCTGAGCGTACAGCTGATCATCTGGACTGGAGGAGACATTGCAGTGACCTGATAAGGCTAGCTAGGGATAGAAGGAGGGTCCTGGCCATAAGAAATTCTGTAGCCACACATATCTAGATCCCAGCACTTAGGGGATGGAAGCAAGATCCGAAGTTCGAGGCCAGCCTGAGTTACATGAGACTGGTTCAAAAATATTAAAGGGTCTCCCAGGCGGTGGTGGTGCACGCCTTTAATCCCAGCATTTGGGAGGCATAGGTAACTGGATCTGAGTTCAAGGTCTACAGAGCTGTTACAGAGAAAAACTCTGTCTCAAAAAACCTAATAAAGGGTCAAGAAAGCCCTGCTCTGTACACGGGACACTCGGTCTACATGATGGTGCGTTCCGGGTGAGAACCAGTCAGCCCCTGAATAGCTGAAGTTCCAGAGTCCCTTCCATTTTACAGATCTGTGGGAACTGGGGTTCCGAAAGGGAAGGGCTTGTCCAAGGAGACTCAACCAGGAGTCTCTAAACTCAGACCCAGCACAGTCCCTCCTGTCCCCCTCTCCAGGATGTCATTGAAGTCTCTAAGAAGTTTCTGCCGGGTATGGCCATCGGTTATTCTAGCTCTAAGCTGACCCTCCATGTGGGTGATGGCTTTGAGTTCATGAAACAGAACCAAGATGCCTTCGACGTCATCATCACCGACTCCTCGGATCCCATGGGTGAGCCAGGGCAAGCCCCATACCCGCAGCAGCCCCCCAGCCAGAGCTGTGTTCTCCCTTGCCACCAGAGATGGAGACCTGAAGAGAGTGGGGTGGGGTGTGATGTGGGAGGGGGTTAAATGCAGGGTTCCCCAGGTGGAAGCAGTAGGCTCCACAATACCCAAACTTTGGTCCAACACCATCTCTGCCGCTGAGAAACCGTGTGGCTGGGTCATGGATGACTGGCCTGGGGGTCTCAGCCAGGTTAGCCGAGGTCTCTGCCCCTCTAGGCCCCGCTGAGAGCCTCTTCAAGGAGTCCTATTACCAGCTCATGAAGACAGCACTCAAGGAGGATGGCATCCTTTGCTGCCAGGGTGAGCATGGGCACAGTGGGATGCACGATTGGGCCATCTGTTCTCTCTGTGGCAAGGCTGACCCACAACTCCCCCACAGGTGAGTGCCAGTGGCTGCACCTGGACCTCATCAAGGAGATGAGGCACTTCTGCAAATCTCTCTTCCCTGTGGTGGGCTATGCCTACTGCACCATCCCCACCTACCCAAGCGGCCAGATTGGTTTCATGCTATGTAGCAAAAACCCGGTGAGCTGGGGGTCACCTGCAAGGTAGGGTGTGGGTGGACGCTGAGAGCCCCTTCTTGATACCCTTTGGTCCCTGGTCCCCAGAGCACCAACTTCCGGGAGCCTGTGCAGCAGCTGACACAGGCCCAGGTGGAGCAGATGCAGCTGAAATACTATAACACGGACATGCACCGCGCAGCCTTTGTGCTGCCCGAGTTCACCCGCAAGGTGAGTGGCCTGCCAGTCTCCCTGCTGTGCCTCCTTGTCCTGCACATCTTAGACATCTTCCTGACGCCCTCTTGTCCCACCAGGCCCTGAATGACATAAGCTGAGCCTAGGTGCCACTGCAATACCACCCGCGACCTCAATCGGACTGGACCAAGGAGCTTCCAAGGTGTCTAGGGCCCCGCCAGCCCTGAACGAGACTCCCAGTGACTCTTACCGACCAACCAAGTGTTACAGGCCCCAGAATGCTGCCTGGCCTGCCCTGCTGGGTGGACTCAGTCTTTGTGGCGTTTGGCCCCAAGCCTAAACCAGCTCTGTACAGCACCATCTATGCCCTCTGTCACCTAACAAAAAATGTGTATTTATAATAACTCAGTCATGACCCCGACCTTTTCTGGTCCCACCAGTGGTACTGATGATGAGGGAGGCCTGTGGGCTCTGGGGACCCAGCAGTCACAAGCCCAGCCCCTCGGCTAATCAAGCACCCACCACAGGAGTGTCGGGTAGAGGATCCAGATAGTGAAATCTGCAGGCTCTAACTTTTGGACTGCCCCGGAGTGTTCAGAATGTGGGCATCTTGCAGAATTGAGGCAGGGTACACCCTGGCACTAGAGGCAATCCCAGAAGAGACTGGCAAGGACCTGGAACATGTTTAATCACATCTGCTTACCCCTATAATGCTTTTTCTGTGGATCAAAACCTGAGTTCAAATCCACCTCCTAAGTTTCAAAGGCACGCTGTTCTCTCTCCAAGGTGCTGAACTTGATTCTCAGCCTCACCACATCCTCTCACCAGAACCAGGGCTCTGGTCTCTGGAGAGAGGAGCCAGGTACAGGAATGACCCAGAAAGCTTGCTAGAGCAGGAGTTAACCATGCCCCACTGTAGCCAAGGGAGAGGGGAGCTTGTGGGAAGATGATAGGCTGGCAGGGGCACCAACGCTGTTGCTCCGCTATCGAAGTGACATGACAGACTCCCAAACTTGAGCGTCACCGAGTGCCCTGTGTTGACAGGAGTGATTCTGACTGTGGGGACCCAGGGTCTGGCACACTCAGACCATGTGCCGTTGAGCTGATTGGCCTCACTGTCATGGCCTCAGCCTAACTGCTTAGGTGCCCTTCCCAAAGCTCGTGTCTGCCCAGCCAAGTAGAGGGCAGAATTGCTCTGCTGTGGGCTTGACACCAGGGAGCAGGAAGTCAGTCTCTGAATACCAAATACTGGGTGGCATCTCCAGCTCAGACCAAGCTCTTGGGTTCCCAAAGAGCCACATCCATCAGCTCTGTGAACTGAGTGTCTTCTCAAGCACAGCAGCAGCCGCGGAGAGGCCTGGAGTCTGAGCCACAGAATGCTCAGACTGGCTTGTACTGGGGAACAGGAAATCTTTAGTTGTTCAAGACAGGGTTTCTGTATCCCTGGCTGTCCTAGAACTCTTTCTAGACCAGGCGAGCCTTGAACTCAGATCCTCCTGCCTTTGCTTCCCAAGAACTGAGATTAAAAGGCTTGTGCCACCACACCCAGATGGAAATTTTGCCTAGAGTTCTAAAATTGTAAATTAGCCATGTCCTGGTTTAAGAATTCCAATAGTTGGGGGCTGGAGAGATGGCTCAGAGGTTAAGAGCACTGACTGCTCTTCCAGAGGTCCTGAGTTCAATTCCCAGCAACCACATGGTGGCTCACAGTCACCTGTAATAAGATCTGGTGCCCTCTTCAGGCCAGCAAGCATACAGATAGAACACTGTATACATAATAAATAAATAAATCTTTAAAAAAAAAATTCCAATAGTCGGCCACGCCTTTAATCCCAGAGTTTGAGGCCAGCCTGGTCTACAGAGCGAGTGCCAGGACAGGCTCCAAAGCTACAGAGAAACCCTGTCTCAAATTCCAGTAGTCCCCTGGGCTGCTCAGAAAAACAGTGACCCCCAAGTTGATATCTGGGAAGTCATCTCACTTCCTGCTTATTTTATAGCTTTTGGTCATTGTCCCTAATTACAGTCACAGGGACTAAAACCTTTGGAATTTCTTGATGGGAGTATTATGTCATTTGTAATGGGTTCCTTTGACACCTGACTTTGCTAGTTAGGTGATTTGGGTGGGAGACAGCCTTGCACCCTGGTCATCAGGTAAGTAGTGCAAGACTTGTTCTGGCCTCCAAGAGTCGAAGTTGCTAAAGCCTGGGAATGACCAGAGGGACCTAGGTTGTCTGCCAGCTTTAATCCCAGCACTCAGGAGGCAGAGACAGGCATATCTCCAAGTTCGAATTCATCCACCTCTACAAAGTGAGTTCCAGGACGGCCAGGGCCACACAGAGAAACCCTGTCTCAAGAAAAAAGTCACGGGGGCTGGAGAGATGGCTCAGTGGTTAAGAGCATTGCCTGCTCTTCCAAAGGTCCTGAGTTCAATTCCCGGCAACCACATGGTGGCTCACAACCATCTGGAATGAGGTCTGGTGCCCTCTTCTGGTCTGCAGACATACACACAGACAGAATATTGTATACATAATAAATAAATAAATATTTAAAAAAAAAAAAAAAGAAAAAAGTCACGGGTAGAGATGATAAGTCACTCTATGGAACTGCTGTCCAAAATGAAGTTAGTCTTGTAAACTGCCTCCCCAGATCTGCCGCCAGCACACTTGTTGGGCAGGCTAATGTGGGAATGACCCTTTGTGCCTGTAGATGATCGGTTATGTCTTAAATAACAAATCCACATAACTCCTGGACTTGGTCATGTCTACCATCATTGATTAGTTGCTTTTCTCCAAGGATTGGGGTAAAACACTTGCCTGGCATGAGCAAGGCCCTGGCTTCCATCCCAGCACCGTGGAGACAAAGATTTAACTCCCTCCTTCCCTTCTGCCTGCCTGCTCACCTTGGTAGGCTGGCTTTCATGTAGAACATGCTTACAGCTGGGACAGGAAGTAGCCCACTGTGGCTTTATCTCTTGCCAGGTGAGTTCCCTAGGATGTTGATTGGTTAATCTTGTTTGTTTTTTTTCCCATGGTTTTTAAATTTTTATTTCCAAAACAGGGTTTCTCTATGTAGCCCTGACTGTCCTGGAACTCTGTAAATCAGGCTGGTCTCAAATTCAGAGATCCACCTGCCTCTGCCTCCTGTCTGTTGGGATTAAAGGTGTGCACCACCACCTGGCATGCTTTGTTTTAAATGCCCTATCCCGATATGTACTTCAAGCTGGCGTAGAATTTAGGATCCTCCTGCTTCAGCCTCCTGAGTGCCGGCATCACAGTCATGGCTGCCATGAGACAGCTGGAGGTAAGGTCAGACAACTTCCTCCAGGGAGCAGCACAGACATCAAAGCACTCAGGTTCACCCAGTACCAAGCGCTCTGTCCTAGTGCAGAAATGACAGTCACAGAATCCCAGGGGGAGAAGTCCTCTGTGCCTGGGTCCCTGTGGAACAGCCTGGTTGCGTTTTTTCTGTCTCTACTTCCTTTTCTCTGGTTTTTTGTTTGTTTGTTTGTTTGTTTTTTGTTTTTTTTTTAATATTTATTTATTTATTATGTATACAATATTCTGTCTGTATGCCTGAAGGCCAGAAGAGGGCGCCAGACCTCCCTACAGATGGTTGTGAGCCACCATGTGGTTGCCGGGAATTGAACTCAGGACCTTTGGAAGAGCAGGCAATGCTCTTAACCACTGAGCCATCTCTCCAGCCCCCCTGTTTGTTTTTTTTTTTTTGTTGTTGTTGTTTTGTTTTTTGTTTTTCGAGACAGGGTTTCTCTGTGGTTTTGGACCTTTTCTCTGGTTTTACATCCTATAAGCATCATAGACCCTGGGCTGACCCCATGCACAGGGCAGGGAGGGGTTTAAGCTGGAGCTCAGAGACTCACAGTCTAGGCTGGGTTTGAGACCAGCTCCAAGCTTCAAGGGAGATACATCCTCCCAACATCCTCTCTGAGACCAAGAGCATGGATCACCAGCTCTGGCCTTCCTGTCCACAGGGCTGTGTTCTTCCGTCATTGTTGGGAGGGCAGAGGCCCAGGGACTGAGCTTAAACTCCCTGGGCCTTACAAATCTTGACTTCTTATATTCTGGTCTAGAAGGGAGATAAGCTGGGCAGTGGTGGTGCACACCTTTAATGTCAGGGAGGCAGAAGATGGAGATCTCTCCAAGTTTGAGGCCAGCCTGGTCTACAGAGTGAGTTCCAGGACAGCTAGGGCTAAATAGAGAAACCCTGTCTCAAAAAAAAAAAGAAAAACTATCCCCCCTCTCAGCAGTCATGGATGGGAAGATAAAGGAAAATGGTGAATTACTGGGACCAGTATAAAAGGAAGAAGTACCAGTAAGGGATGAGGTCAGGGAACATGGAAAATAAGGAAGGGGGAGGCCATCAAGCCGGTTCTTCAGGCACAGCTCTGCCCACGGCTGCTCCCCCACATCACATTAAGGCTACTCACACATCCCTTCTGCATCCTGCTGACACATCTGCCAGATGTGGCTGAGGTTGCCAACAAGAGCAGCGGTCCCCCGACGTGCCCAGCTGCAAAATGAAGACCTGGAGATGGCAGGAAGGGGACAGAAGAGAAGTGGCCGAAAGGACAGCAATGCTGTGAAGTAAACACGGTCGTGGGATCCTCTGCCTGGGCCTCAGTCTTGCCGTTTGCGGAAGAGGCTGGATGACCTGGGGACCTGGGCCAGGGGAAGTCACTAGTCCCTGGATCTTGTCCTAGGGAGACGAGGTGTGACTCTTCCTCTTTGGGGCTGGTTGGTCCCTCTGGTTTCCTGAGGCAGGTTGTAGTCAACTCAGACCATCTCAAGTGCAACCAAGTTGAATGTGAACTTTGGCTTAGACCAGCTCTCTTGGCGATGACTTTCCTAAAAACGTGTGGAAATATTACAGTAGTTGTGTTCAAGACCTTGCTGAGACCTGAGGTCCCCAGACCAGAGCAGAAAGACATGTGCTCCCCCTGGGAGACAGACAGGAGACAGCAGCAGCCCTGGGTTCAAACCTGCTGCATCATCTCTCATTTCTATGATGTGAGTGCCCTGACAGCTCCTATCCTCAGTCTTCACAACAGTAAAGTGGGCAGAATGTGAAGATGAACTTGGCTACAGAATCAAATTCCCTGAATCTGACTCCGGTTTTTTCCACTTGGTGACCTGAAGCCACTAGTTACTCCTCCTCTGAAAATAGATGAACAAGAAAATTCACTTCCTGGGCTGGAGAGATGGCTCAGAGGTTAAGAGCATTGCCTGCACATTGCCTCCTCTTCCAAAGGTCCTGAGTTCAATTCCCAGCAACCACATGGTGGCTCACAACCATCTGGAATGAGGTCTGGTGCCCTCTTCTGGCCTGCAGGCACACACAGACAGAATATCGTATACATAATAAATAAATAAATATTAAAAAAAAAAGAAAATTCACTTCCTGGGGGCAGGGCTTAGGTGAAAGCATACGTATTCAGGGCCTGGCACCCAATCCATGGCAGCCATTGGTTAGGGTCATGACAGATATGGTTGGCAGCTTTCTCGTTGCCTAATAGGCATATGACCTGATAAAGCTCGGGTTTATCACCCAGCCCTCCACTCCAGCTCTGCGCCCTACCACTGTTTTGGAGTAGACAGCTCTGTGCCCTGCCCACATGGCAGAAGGAGAGAGGCAATTCTGGTGAGCTGTCCTGACTTTCATGCTTATTTATGCACACACACAATGAATGATAAAGACAAAGGTAGTTTAAATGATTTGGTGGAGCTGGGAGGTGGTGGCGCACACCTTTAATTCCAGCACTTGAGAAGCAGAGGCAGGCAGATGTTTATGAGTTTGAGGCCAGTCTGGTCTACAGAGCAAGTTCCAAGATAGGCAGGGCTACATAGAGAAACGCTGTATCGAAATCAAGAAAAAGAAGGAAAAAAAAGAAAGAAAAGGAAAAACAAATGAACTTCAGAGGTTTTGTAGGAAACATTCTTACTGTGGTTGTCTGAAGACACTCCCAGAGACACAAACTTGCAGAGGCCGCGACCTTACCCAGAACTTCACACATCTGCAGCAGCTGCCTGCTTAGATCCTCGTCACTCTTGTTATTAGTCATTGTGGCCAGGACTATTGTTTTAAAATATCCGATGCCAGCATCTTTATCTGTAAAACTTCTTGCTCAAGCTTTGTGACTACGCCCATAATTTATGATGGCAAGAGCATTGCCAAGGCAATGCTCTGCTCTTCCCAAGTAAACATTAAATGGCAGAATTCCTTAGATGATCTATCTCTCTCTGGCCTTTTTTTAATTCACTGGGTGCTGAGGAGCACAGCCGGGGCCAAGCATGCGCTGTGCTGCTGAACTGCCACCGCTGACTGTCTTTAATTTTGGACTTGAGGCAATAAGGAAAGGATTTTTATATAAGAGTCAACTCGTCCTCCTGCCTCAGCCTCCTGGTGCTAAAACGCGTGGGTATGTGCCCTATTATATGAACCAGTTACTCCAGGATTGTGGGGTAAACTTCAAACATGAAGAATACACACATACACATACACACAAAGTCATGACTTAAATATAAAATGTCCCCCACACAGCGGGGTTGGAGACATGGCTCATTCATTAAGAGTACTTGCTGCTATTGCAGAGGACCCAGGTTCAATTTCCTGCACCCACATAACTTACAACCAACCAATCTGTAACTCCAGTTCCAGGGGATCTGATGCCCTCTTCTGGCCTCTGAGGGTACCAGGTGCACAAGTTCACTTACATACATGCAAGCTCATACGGTTAAAAATATATATATAAAAGAAAAGAAAAGGTCCAGACAGACTCCTGTGTTGGATAATAGGCCCCGCAGCTGACAGGCTGGTTTTTTTTTTTTTTTTTTTTTTGGTTTTTCGAGACAGGGTTTCTCTGAACTAGCTCTTGTAGACCAGGCTGGTCTTGAACTCACAGAGATTCGCCTGCCTCTGCCTCCCGAGTGCTGGGATTAAAGGCGTGCGCCACCACCGCCCGGCTGACAGGCTGTTTTTTTTAAAAAATATTTATTTATTTATTATGTATACAATATTCTGTCGGTATGCCTGAAGGCCAGAAGAGGGCGCCAGACCTCTTTACAAATGGTTGTGAGGCACCATGTGGTTGCTGGGAATTGAACTCAGGACCTTTGGAAGAGCAGGCAATGCTCTTAACCACTGAGCCATCTCTCCAGCCCCTGACAGGCTGTTTTTGAAGGCTCCGAAAACCTTAGGAGGCAGGTTCTGGTTGAGGAAGTAACAGACCTTGCCTCACAGAGGAGAACAGAGTGAGCCTAAAACGGTGATGAAGTGGAAGGTTTGAATACAAAATAGGGCTTGTCCATTTCACTCTTACCGTGAGCAACATGGGCTAAGTCTGCTTATAGAGCCTCAAGGATCCTATCTTTGGAGACAGAAGAAAAAGAAAGAGGGAGAAGGAGGGAAGGAGAAGGAAGAGAGGAGGGAGAGGGAGGGAGAGAGGGGGAGAGAGAGAGAGAGAGAGAGAGAGAGAGAGAGAGAGAGAGAGAAGACAGGGAGAGAGAGGGGACAGGGGAGAGGAGGGAGAGAGAGAGGAAGGAAAGACGGGAAGAGAGAGGATGGAGAGAGAGAGAAAGAGAGAGGACAGGCAGAGAAGAGAGAGGACAAGGAAGGGAGAGAGAGAGAACACGGGATAGGGAGGGAGGGGGAGAGGGGGGGACGGGGGAGAGAGGGACACAGACTCTTTGTTCTTCCCCACACAGCCACACTGGATAAGTCCCTGTGGTTTTCACTGTTAAACGTGTCTGTTTAGCTGGCCTGTTGAGGTCAGCTGGCTGGGACTAGCTGCTAAAATCTGACCCAAGAGACTTCTCTCTCTTACTTTTAATATTTGGTTTTTCAAGCAGGATTTCTCTGTGTAGCCTTGACTGTCCTACAACTTGCTCTATAGATCAGGTTGGCCTCAAATTCAGAGAGATCCGCCTGCCTCTGTCTTCTGAGTGCTGGGATTAAAAGCATGTGCCACCATGCCTGACCAAAAAAAAATATTCTTCAAAATGCTATCCGTGGGGCTGGAGATATGGTTCAGCAATTAATAGCACTTGCTGCTCTTCCAGAGGACTCAAGTTCCGTTCCCAGTGCCCAAACTCTATGCTGCCTGTAACTCTACAGGAGATCCAATGCTCTCTCTATGGCCTCCAAAAGCACTGGAACATACAAGGCAGAGCGTGCGTGCGCGCACACACAAGCACATGCACACACATGCACAATCTAAAAACTTGCTGTCCTAGTGACTAATGAGAACAAGCAGACCCCAGGCTCCTCCAACAGGTCAATCAAAGGCCCATTCTTTTCTCCATAGACCAATCCTTCCCATGAGTCTCAATTTTTACTTCTACAATTGCTGGACTGCAAGGTCCTTCCCCATAGCACCCCAGAGCTAGGAGCAGGAGGATTATTACAAGTTTGAGGCCAGTCTGGTCTACACAGTGCAACATAGTCAGGGTGAGAGAGCCTCTGTCTTCAAATGAGTAACTTTCCCTGCAGACCAGCTCCAGAACCAGGAACCCAGCTCCCTGACTCCGCCCCTCTGGGCTCAGCAGTCACCAGCAGCCTCTCCCTCACCCGCCACCCACCATTCATCTTCCCAGATGCAGCCACATCTTGTCTTCTGTCCTGTGGTCCCTCTCCTCTTGGGTTCGCCTGTTTGCTCAAATCTCTTCTTTTGCCTCTCCCTGGGTTGAGGGGGCTGTCTAGGCAGTCCACGTGACTGTGGCGGAAACTCGGGCCCAATAGATCTTCCTGGTCCCACCAAATAGGACACTGAGGGTGGGTGAGGGTGGAATTGAGGATTGCTACCAGGTTGTGGCCTAGTCAAGCTTCTACCCCCGCCCCCCCAGAGCCACCTAACCTTCCTGCCTGGAAGTGAGGCAGGCAGGAGCCATGGATGGATTCCCAGAATCCCTGGGTCCGGGAGGCTGGGGGCAGGGCCGGGTGCTGGACAAACAGATCAAAGGTGAGTCAAGCTGGGCCTGAGAGCTGGTGGCACATCATGAGGTGGGTGAATGAGTGACCCATGGCCTCTGGGGGAGCAGGAGGGATTAGGCCCAGTCCCTCATGTCCCTTCCCTGCCCACAGGCTACTCATCTTCCTAGGCCTGCTGTGGAGCCTGGTGACCACACTTCGGGCTTCAAAGTGGCCTGAGCCTGTATTCGGACGCCTGGCGTCCCCTGGTTTCCCAGAGACATATGGCAACAATCAGGATCGGTCCTGGAAGCTGACTGCACCCCCTGGCTACCGCCTGCGCCTCTATTTTACCCACTTCAACCTGGAACTCTCTTACCGCTGCGAGTATGACTTTGTCAAGGTACCTGGCAGGTGACAGGGGGCACAGCTGGGGCCATGGGGCATGGCAAAGTCTGACAGGAAGGCAGGCCTGGCTCTAACCTTCCCTCCCTCTGACCCCACAGTTGAGCTCAGGGAACAAGGTGCTGGCGACACTGTGTGGCCAGGAGAGTACGGATACTGAGCAGGCACCGGGCAATGACACCTTCTACTCACTGGGCCCTCACCTGGAGGTCACCTTCCACTCAGACTACTCCAATGAGAAGCCATTCACAGGCTTTGAGGCCTTCTATGCAACGGAGGGTGAGCACTCCCGGGCCCAGGCTGCCCATCTTGGGGTCTCTTGCCTCCCACCTCTCCTGGGGCTCTGGATTAGGTCAAACCAGCAGGAAAGGTGAGTCCTGCCATCGCCTGACGTCAGGCACCGTGGGGGCTAATGACACACGACCCGGTAGCTGTCAATGACGTAATGATGCCCCAGCACACAGATGTCAGGTCACAAAGCGCTTGCACAGGCGTGTGGCTTCACACTTGACTGCACACTCTGGTCCCTGAAGGGACTATCTGTGTGAACTCAGGCAAGTGGCACAGCCTCTCTATGCCCAGACTGCTGCTGTATGGGGTCCGTGGAACCTCGTCCACCTTGTTCGCCACTGGGTTGATTGATCACACTGTCTGGGCGGCTCTGAGTAGGACTCAGCCTATCACTGGTTTAGCAAGGGTGCTGTTTGCATCTCTGCCCTAGGGCTGTGAATTGCCAAGCTGCAGCCTCCTCCCACGGGCCACCAAGGCCTGAGCTCTGTCCCATCTCATCCCCCTTGCCTGCCTGGCCCCCTAGATGTGGACGAGTGCCGAGCGTCCCTGGAAGAAGTCCCTTGTGACCATTACTGCCACAACTACCTGGGCGGTTACTACTGCTCCTGCAGAGTGGGCTACATTCTCCACCAGAACAAACACACCTGCTCAGGTGAGAGGGTGGGGTACCCCTCTGCACCGATTGCTCCAGCTCCCCAAGGCTCAGGAGGCTGGCCTCTTGCTCCCCTGTTAGCATGCCTGACTCCTCCCTAGCCAATCACCTCTCCCTCCTGGGTGGTTCCTGGGTAGGCTTGGCATCTCTGGCTAAGCCTGGCTCACCTTGAGCTTCCCTTCTGTCACAGACCCTCAGGGTAGGGGGGCGGCACCGGCAGGCTCAGTGCCACTGTTCCTGACCCCAGCCCCTGGATGCTTGCTTTGGCCTCCCTGTCCCTTCATCCTTTACCCTGGCCCTGCTCTCCTCAGTCTCCCTGATGCCCCCTCTCTCTTCCAGAGCAGAGCCTCTAACCTCCCTCAGCTCCAGCCTGCCCACCCCAAGGGGTCAGATGTCAGAGCGTGTCCACCCCTGCAGCTCTGCGTGGGGCTGGAAAGGCTGCCAGCTACAGCAACCATCCGCCATGCGCACAACAACAATAAACCTGCCTCCGTCTCCACTGTGGCTGTGTGTCTCTTGTGGGGAGTGGGGGAGAGTTAGGGACAGCTGAGCCACCTGGTGCCTTCATCTTAACCCTCCTTGCCTCATAGCCTGATGGCGGGAACCTCCTCCAGGGTCCTAGGCACTTGCAAAGGGCTTGCTTTAAGTCCCTTATCCTGTGGATGGGGCGCTGAATGGCAGGGTTAGCCTGAGCTCACACAGGGAGACTGTCCTGTTACCACTTCTGAAGTTGATCTCAGGACATCTTCAGCCAGTTCTTGCTTATAGGGCAATGCAGGGTTTTGTTTCCTGACCTGGAGGAGCTTGATTCAGAACAGAGAGACCGAGGAAGGTGTTGCCAAGGGATCAGGCTAGTTACCTTACATCCAGGGGAATCTCTCTAGCAGTAGGAAGCAGCCTCAGGGAAGGAGGGCAATGTGGAGTCTTCACTTCCTACAAGCCATCTTACCACCCGTGATGGGGGGAAGAACCTCTCAAAGAGGCGGCACCTGATCACCTACAGGGCAGCTTAGCAGCCTGAGAAAGGAGGGCAGACTGTGTGCACACTGGTGACGTAAATTTCCCTCAGCCGTCCCCAGGGCTACTTCTAAGAACAGGGAAGGCCTGGGAAAAGCATTTCAGGCTGTTCCCTGGGATCCAGGGCTCTGGGCTGGTCTCTGCCAGACATGGCGGGAGCCCCCTTGTGGACACGCTTGGGAACTGTGAGGTGGGCACTGGAATGATTCGGAAGCAGGGAAAAGCCCTGACTGAGTTCAAGGGGCGGCCTCCTTCCTTTCCCTGAATTCCTAAGGCCCCTGGGGAGGTGGGCTGCCTCCTCTTGCCAGGGCCCACTTCCCTCTGGCCAAGCCTCCCTTCCTTTGCTCTCCACCAGCTGGTACTCTGACCCTGGGGTAGGAGCTTGGGCCCTGGCAAACTATCCCTGACGCTACCCTGCTTCAGCTAACGCCCGAGGGCAACAGAGTTCCTTTCTGTCCTCGGGCATCGTCTAGGGTGGAGTCTGTGTCCCCTCCTGCCTCTGCGGTTTATCAAGAGCTGGGCCTTGACCAAACCCAGAACATAGGTGTCCCTGGTGTTTCCCCATTCTCGAGTGCTGTCCCCGGTTCGAGCAGTCATGCTATCCTGTCTTCTCTCCTCCCAGCCCTATGTTCAGGCCAGGTGTTCACTGGGAGGTCTGGGGAGCTCAGTAGCCCTGAATACCCACAGCCGTACCCCAAACTCACCAGCTGCACCTACAGCATCCGCCTGGAGGAGGGCTTCAGGGTCATCGTGGACTTCGTGGAGTCCTTCGATGTGGAGATGCACCCCGAGATCCAGTGCCCCTATGACTCCCTCAAGGTCTGATTCTTGCACCCTTTCCTTGTTGTGTTCCCTTGTCGTGCCCCCCAACAACCCTCCATTTCTTCCAACTAGTGGCCCCCTGTTTTCTGTCCCCCCAGTGAGTCCCTTCCAACCTTTCTGTGAGGGGTCTAAGCCAGCTTGTGGTTTCCGCATGAAGAACGGGGTCCCACCCTGTTGTGCCAGCCTGCCCCAGCCACTTTCAGTTGGTGCGCTTCCCTCTAACACAGGCCAGACCCCTGCAGCAGGTCCTAGGGTTTTCTTTGTTCAGATCCAAACGGAGAAGAGGGAATACGGCCCATTTTGTGGGAAGACCTTGCCCCGCAGGATTGAAACGAACAGCAACAGCGTGACCATCATGTTTGCCACTGATGATTCGGGGAACCACACAGGCTGGAAGATACGCTACACAAGCACAGGTGAGCAAGCAGCTCGGGCGCAGGCAGCAAAGGAAACGGTTTCTGTCCCTTGTGCGGCATCAGCAGACTACATAGCCCTGGACTCTTTCCTGCCAGGCCAAGAAAGGGAGCCCAGATGGGGCAGCGTAGCCTGTCACATGACGTTCCATGACAGACGTAGTGATAGCAATCGTCACGTTCCTTCCCTCTATCCCTTCACCCAGGCAACCATTTTCCTGGGCAACCTCCCTCAGTTCCGGTATTTTTGAGATAGTGTCTAACTCTGTGGGTCAAAGGGCCCTAAACTTGTCTTATAGCAAAACAGCCCTTAAACTCGGATCTTCCTGCCTCTGCCCAAGAGCTGCGATTCCAGGTCCATGCTTCCCTCTGTCTTGGCCCCGTCAGGAGCCACCCACCCACTCACCTGTTCCCTTCCGCATCTGTACTCACTTTGTAATTTGAGGCTGGCTTTGAACTCAGAGATCCATCTGCCTTTGCCTCCTGAGTGCTGAGATTAAAGGTGTGTGTGCTGCCAGCCCCGGCTCCTGGTTACCTTTTTTCTTTCCTCTTTGTTATTTTTATTTTATTTTATTTATTTACTTTTGTGATTTTTCTTTTTTGAGATAGGATTTCTCTTTGTAGCGCTGGCTGTTCTGGAACTTGTTCTATAGACCAGGCTGGCCTTAAACTCACAAAGATCTGCCTGCCTCTGCCTCCCGAGTGCTGGGATTAAACGCAAGCGCCACCACCGCCCGGCTTGTATTTAATTTATAACCAAGACTGCGCATTGCTAAATTCAGTCCTGGCTGTTACAGACTTCAAAAATAAACCTGTTCCTCTGCACAGCTCAGCCCTGCCCTGATCCAATGGCGCCACCTAATGGTCACATTTCACCCGTGCAAGCCAAGTACATCCTGAAGGACAGCTTTTCCGTCTTCTGCAAGCCTGGCTTTGAGCTTCTCCAAGTGAGTCACTAAAAACCTGAGTGCCTATGATCATGGTGCCTTTGAAATTCGAGATGAAAATGGGAAGTGTGCCGGGCAGTGGTGGTGCATGCCTTTAATTCCAGCACTCGGGAGGCAGAGGCAGAACTCTGTGAGTTCGAGGTCAGCCTAGTCTACAAGAGCTAGTAGACAGGCTCCAAAGCTACAAAGAAACCCCGTATCAAAAAAAAAAAAAAGAAAGAAAGAAAATGGGAAGTGCTTACGTACGCAGAAAACAATCAGAGTAGTAGTAAGTTTGCAGCAAAGAGGAATAGGAGAATCTTTTTGGGGGACCATGGTGTGTGTGGAGGGGAATCCTGCCTTTCATTTTTGTTTTGAGGCAGTTTTTGCCTAAAACAATGTCGTCCAGGCTGGCCTCAAGTTCAAATTCTTTCTGCTTCATGCTGGGCGTTGGTGGCACACATCTTTAATCCCAGCATTTGGAAGGCAGAGGTGGGCAGATCTCTGTGAGTTTGAGGCCAGCCTGGTTTACAGAGCAAGTTCTACAATAGGCTCTAAAACTACACAGGGAACCCTGACTCGAAACAAACAAACAAACAAAACCCCAACCTTCCTGCCTCAGCCTCCTGAGTGCTGGGATGATTAGCATATGCTTGTGTGCTGCTACAAGCAGTCGTACCTTTTAAAAGTAATTACTTTTTTTTCGAATTTTTTTTAAAAAGCATGTGCCACCACTGTACAGCCTGTTTCTGATTTTGTGTTTGTTGTTTAATTTATGTGCATTGATATTTTGCCTGCATAGGTCTATGTGTGTGTCAGATCCCCTGGAACTGGAGTTAAAGACAGGTGCAAGCTGCCATGTGGGTGCTGGGAATTGAACCCAGGATCCTCTGAAGAGCAGCTGGTGCTCTTAACCACTGAGCTGCCATTCTAGCCCTTTCTGCTTGTTTTTCTGAGACAGGTTTCTCTGTGTAGTGCCGGATACCCTGGAAGTCACTCTGTAGACCAGGCCGGCCTCCAACTCACATAGACCTGCTAGTCTCTGCCTCCCAAGTGCTGGGATTAAAGGCGTGTGCCATCACTGCCTGGCTCGGCAGTCACTTCTTGAGACAATGGCTCAAGATGTAGACCAGACTGGCCATGTGCTCTTTGGCTTCCTGCTTCAGCTTCTCCAGTGCTGGGATTATAGGTGTACGTGGTCACACCTGGCAGAGGGTTCTACTTCTGGTGCTGAGGCCTGACTCTCACACTAAGTATGCTGTCTGCGTCACGGCCTGCACAGCCCACAGCCCTGTCTGCTGTGAAGTCTCTTTTAGAGAAAGAACTTCTATTCATCTGCAAAATGCAGCAGCTCTCTGGAAAGGGGCTGAGACAACAGAAAGGGGTGCGCGCACCTTGCCCCATGAACTCTGCAGAGCTCCTGTTAAATTAAGTCTTCCCTGGTCAGCTGAAAACCTTCCTGGGGAACAGCCCCTGGGCCCACAAAGCTTAGACAGCCCTGGAAAGAGTACATTCTGCAAAGTTATAAATAGTGCTCACTGTTAAGGGAGAGGGAAGATAATTTTAAAAACTGCTTAGTGCATTGCTTCGGGACACAGGTAAGAGATTAACTCATCTTCACTGTGGTCTTCAAAATTGTCACTGAATCCCAGTGGCAAAAAGCAATAACCCTGGAGTGACAGCTAGGGATGGAGTCCAGTCTGTGGAGGGGCAAACTGGAGAAAGCCCCACCTTGCAAAACTCTTGGTCAGGCTCTTCCACTGTTTCTTAAGTGCAAGATCACAAATTTGTTCAACTGTTCTGAAACAGTTTTATGTAGCGTAGGCTGGCCTTGAACTTGCTCTGTAGCTGAGGATATCTTGTCCTGTCCTGGTCTTCTTGCTTCTACTTTCCCAGTGCTGGGATTAATGCATGTTCCATCACGCCCAGTGTATGTGTTGCTTTGGACCCAACCCAGGACTTGGAAGATGCTAGTAAAGCATTCTATACATCCTGTGTTTATTATTTAACTGAAAAAATGTATATTCTTTGAAACATTATAGCTTTTGCAAATGGCACCCTCTTCCATTAATGCATACTTTCCCTTTCTCTGGACTATGTAGACCAGGCTGGTTTCAAACTCAAGAGATCTGCATGCCTTGGATTAAAGGTTGTTCCACCACACTTGGCTCAGTGGTTGATATTACTTCAGGGATTAAAGATGTGTTCAGCTTAATGTTTGACTTTAGTAACTGACCTCTGCAGTTTTTCACAAACATTTATGGAGGTTTCTCTGTGCAGCCCTGACTTGTCCTGAAATTTGATTTGTAGACCACGCTGGCCTTGAACTGAGAGATCTGTCTGTCTCTGCCTCCTTGAGCACTGGGGTCACTGGCACTACCACCATGCCAGGCTCCTTTTGAAAAAAACATTTATTTGTGTGGCTTCATACGCGTTAATGTTTAGAGGCCAGTTCTCTTTTTACCATGCAGATTACAGGTCTCAAATTCAGGGTTGTCGGGCTTGGCAGCTAATCTTATCTGCTGAGCCATCTCACTGGCCCTGACCCCGTCTGGCACTTAGTATAAATAAATGGCGGAAGAGCCTAGAGAGATGATTGAACACATCAGTTGTTCTTACCGAGGACTGGCATTTAGTTCCGAGCACCTACGTGGTGGCTCACAACCTCACTAACTTGTTTCAAGGGGTCCAAGGCCACCTTCTGTCCTCTATAGACATCCAGCACATCAGTGGTACGCCAAACACTCAAACCCATAAAACAAATCTAAACTCTTTAATTTTTGCCAGCACGCCTTTAATCCCAGCACTTGGGAGGTGGAGGCAGAGGCAGGTGGATCTCTGTGAGTTCAAGGCTAGCCTAGTCTACAAGAGCTACTTCCAGGAAGGCTCCAAAGCTACAGAGAAACCCTTTTTCAAAAACCAAAACCAAAATTTTTTTAAATGTGTGATTGTGTACACCTTTAATCCCAGCACTCAGGAGGCAGAAGTAGGTGGATCTCTGTGAATTAAAAAAATCAGTCTGGCCTGGCAGTGGTGGCACACACCTTTAATCCCAGAACTCGGGAGGCAGGGGCAGGCGGATCTCTGTGAGTTCGGGGCCAGCCTGGTCTACAGAGCTATTTACAGGACAGGCTCCAAAGTTACAGAAAAACCCTGTCTCGAAAAACCAAAGAAACCCAGCCTGGTCTTGGTCTACACAGTTCCAGGACAGCAGGGCTTCATAAAAATAAATGGTGGAAGGGGCAGGGGGCTAATCCCTCCAGAGGAAGGGATGAGAGGGGAGCACTGACAGGAACTCTGGCCAGATGAGTTCTAGGGTGCATTGGGAAGCAGTCTATATGTAAGAATTGCAGCAGTTATTAATGTGTACAATACCACCACGGACTAGGTGACATAAACCAGCAGAGCTGTTGGCAGCAAATGTGCACATGAAACAAGGCCTCCCAGTTACTGCTCTCACTTGAGGTTTGAGGGGAGGGACCTGATGTTAACAGGGAGCTCATTTTCTGAATTTTCTCTTCAGGGTTCTGTGTCCTTAAAATCATTCACTGCTGTCTGTCAGAAAGATGGATCCTGGGACTGGCCAATACCAGAGTGCAGCAGTACGGTCATATGGTGACAAGCCCCTTCCCTTGCTACCACCTGTACCGTTTCTGTGTACCCTTCATGTGCACACACGTGAATGAACATGTAGTTAGAGCAGTGGTTCTCAACCTCCCTAGCGCTGCGGCCCTTTAATACAGTCCCTCGCGTGGTACCCACAGACCATAATTTTCATTGCTATGCTATAACTGTAATTTTACTACTGTTATGAAATTAATGTTTTCCATTGGTCTATAGGCAACCTGAGAAAGGGTTCTTCAACCCCAAAGGGGCCAGGGCCCATATGTTGAGAACCACTGGGTTACGGGCTGCCTGGCATTCTCTACAGATCCCCACCCCCTCATCTTACTTAGGGAGTACACTGCCATCTCTGGTTTACCTGGGTGCTGAGGACCTATGCCTGTACAGAAAGCACGCTCCCCAGCCCACCACTAATCACTCTGTGACTTGTCATTCCCACCTCCCCTGCCAAATGAATCATTTACTAGGGCACAAATTCTAGATTTCCTTCTACTCAAGTCTATGGGCCAAGAGGAACCGAAGTACTGAGGAAAGGCAGAGTGCTCTGAAGTAATTCAGAGTGTAAGAAGTGTAAAATGAGGCTCGTGCAGATCGAAGAAATGTAGGGAACCATCTGAGCCTCGTAATTCCTATCGCCCTACAGAAGTGTGATGCTGCTGCGTAGGCCTCTCCTGTTCTTTTTTCTTTCTTTTTTGTTTTTCAAGACACGATTTCAGGGGGCTGGCGAGATGGCTCAGTGGTTAAGAGCACTGACTGCTCTTCCAGAGGTCCTGAGTTCAATTCCCAGCAACCAAATGGTGGCTCACAGACATCTGTGATGAGATCTGGTGCCCCCTTCTGGTGTGCAGGAAGGAATGTTGTATACATAATAAATAAATCTTAAAAAAAAAAAAAGACACGATTTCAGGGGCTGGAGAGATGGCTCAGAGGTTAAGAGCATTGACTGCTCTTCCAAAGGTCCTGAGTTCACTTCCCAGCAACCACATGGTGGCTCACAACCATCTGTAATGAGGTCTGGTGCCCTCTTCTGGCCTTCAGGCATACACACAGACAGAACATTGTATACATAATAAATAAATATTAAAAAAAAAAAAGGACACGATTTCACTGTTTAGCTCTGGCTGTCCTGGAACTAGTTCTGTTGACCTTACCTGTCTCTATCTCCCTGCGTGGTGAGATTAAAGGTGTTTGCTATCACCACCCCACTACCCCTCTGTGGGCACACACAGGCACGCTGTAAGTGCAGGATGAGGACAGTTCTGCAGTGTGCACACCTACCACACACATACAGGGATAATGGCACATTCCCATTTTGAAAACAAAGAAATTTCTCAAGAATCACACACTCTTAGTACTGTCTCATTACAAGAGTCCACATATTTGAAAACAAACTTCAAGGTTTGAGAGTATCTGGGCAACCAGTGGTCTGGGTCCTGCTACTGCTTGTAGTTCTAGACACAGAAGCTATTTCACCTGTGGCACGGCAGAGCCATGGCTGCTGCTCTTCCAGAAAACCCAGGTTCAGTTCCCAGCACCCACCTAACTCCAGCTTCAGGGCTTCTGACACCCTCGCATGTACCTTACAAACATGCAGACAAAATGCCAGCGAGAGGCCAGGCAGTGGTGGCACACGTTAATCCCAGCACTTGGGAAGCAGAGGCTGGTGGATTGAGTTTGAGGCCAGCCTGGTCTACAGAGCAAGTTCCAGGACAGGCTCCAAAGCTACAGAGAAACCCCATCTATTTTTTTTTTTAACTTTATTTTATGTGCATTGGTGTGAAGTGTCAGATCCCCTGGAACTGATCTTCAGACAGTTGTGAGCTGCCATGTGGGTGCTGGGAATTGAACCTGGTTCCTCTGGAAGAGCAGTCTGTGCTCTTAACCACTGAGCCATCTCTCCAGCCCCCCCCATCTTTATTTTTTGGAGACAAGTTTCTCTGTAGCTTTGGTGCCAGTCCCAGAAATAGCTCTTGTAGACCAGGCTGCCTATGCCTCCTGAGTGTTGGGATTAAAGGCGTACACCACCACTGCCTGGCAAGAAACCCCATCTTGAAAAACAATAAAACTGTGCCAGGCAGTAGTGGCAGCACACCTTTAATCCCAGTACTTTTGAGGCAGAGGACACAGCAACTTCTAGGACAGCCAGGGCTATGTATAGAGACACTGTCTCAAGCACCCCCCGCCCCTGTATAACTGTAAAGAGGACCTTTAGTCCACTGGTTTATGTCACACAATAACACTGGCTTTTCTTCCATGTTCTCCTGTAGACCATTTCTTTTGTAGGAACTATGTAACTCTCAAGTGTTTCTGAATTCCCTTCTCTGGAGAGCCCACCCACTCCTCTCCAGAAGTCCCTTCAGTTAGCATTACCAAACTGAAGCTATTCTTGCCATGCACTATGTAGAGGAAATAGAGGCTAGCACAAGGCCCACTTGGCTCTCCATAAGTACTCCACCAATCCATAAACAAAGGGGTTCTTCTTCCCTACTGTTTCTTTACTAGTTGTTGACTGTGGTCCTCCCGATGACCTACCCAATGGCCACATGAAATACATCACAGGCCCTGAAGTGACCACCTACAAGGCTGTCATCCAATACAGCTGTGAAGAGACTTTCTACACAATGAGCAGTGATGGTAAGTACTTTCTTCAAGGAGGGGCGGGTGGTACTTGGAACTTGAGTCCTTAAGGTTGAATATAAACTTGAGGCAGACTTTTTGGCTAAGGGAGACAAAGGATTAAAAGGCCTTTCTCCCTCGTGCTAAGTGAAATATTACAGTTGAAGTGACTTTAATGTCAATTTGCAAGAATCTGAAAACAGATCTTATCTAGTAAATGACTACCACAAACACACAATATATTCCAAATGGTTTAATTTAACAAGTCAAAAACCTTATCATTAAGCACTTGAGATCTTGATACATATTCAAGTTACACATCTAAAAGGTTTCCACTTTGCAAGCAAACATGGTAATGCAGACAGCTATTTATGAAATCATGTAAAATGGTTATTCACACACCTCTCCCCACCATGGATGCTCAAGAATCAACATTTTTCAAGGGGTTATTCAAGCAAATGACAACCACAGTTAAACATTTTTGCTTTTCCAACGATTTGCAGGTAAATATGTGTGTGAAGCTGATGGATTCTGGACGAGCTCCAAAGGAGAAAAATTCCTCCCGGTTTGCAAGCCTGGTAATGGACGCATTTATAAAAGAGAATCACAGCTGACACAGAGTAGATGGAAGATAACAGGCAGACAGGGGGCTCAGAGGCTGGCTTAGGCCAACATAACTCCCAAGCATGTTCTCATTACCCCTCTGCAAACAGAGGCTGCTAGCTGCACCACTCATTTGACCATTTTTGACCTTATGATTAGGCAAGCGTAAAAAATTAAATGATTTTTTAAATTATCTAAAACGATTTATACACTTATAAACACGAATTCTTGCTGAGTTACTTTTCTTCTCTGTAAAAGTGCTATTAAAACCCAAAGCTAATAACTTCATTATTTCCCTAAGCAATTGTTTTCAACATACACGTTTTTCAACATTAATGCAATTTGCCTTTTAATAGTATTTAATTTTTTTAAACCAGAATTGGCTCCAATAATAATAGTTGAGAATGCTTTTAAAAAAATTTAAAGGTAATAATACACTCATTACCCCCATGTTAGCTGGTTTAAATTAGTTTTCTAACCCTGTATTTGGTTTACATGCTGCTTCTAAGTTTTAATCAAAGTACAAGACCACAATAAGAAACATGTGCTGCATTCCTGAGTAATTAGCTTGCAACAGAGACACTGCAAACTTAATGTTTGGATGATTCAACTAGACCAGAAACACAAATTTTAGAACCAGAAGCATCTTGGCCATTGCTGCTACATTATGATTTACTACATTTTTACATTCAAAGGCAACAGTAATTTTGCAAACCATAACCTTAATTCCTGCCTTCCCAGAGTTCCTAATGAACTCAGAGGTAAAGCAAGCAATGCAGAGTCCTGACCTTTCGCCTGTATGTGGCACTCATGTCTTTGTTCACACAACTCCTGTCCGTATTGTCTACAGCTTTCCTCATGTTTTCATAAAGCAAAACATAAGAATCTGTGAAATCTTACTGATCCTGAGTAGCTAAGCACCAGTTAAGGACTATCAAGTGAAACTAGAACAGCCTCACTTGCCTAACAGAGAGGATGCCTACCTATCCACCAATCCATGGGACAGAACTACTGACACTCAACTTGCTTTTGCTCTTTCCTCAGTCTGTGGGATGTCCACACTCTCTACAAGAGGCCGCATATTTGGAGGGCAGCTCGCAAAGACTGGTGACTTTCCTTGGCAAGTCTTATTACTGGGCGAGACCATAGCAGCAGGGGCTCTTTTACACGACAACTGGATCCTAACAGCTGCTCATGCTGTGTATGGGCTAACAGAGGACGTGTCTTCCCTGGACATTCGTATGGGTATCCTCAAAAGGCTCTCACCTCATTACACCCAAGCCTGGCCCGAGGCTGTCTTTATACATGAAGGTTACAATCACAATGCTGGTTTTGACAATGACATAGCACTGATTAAACTCAAGAACAAAGTCACCATCAATGGAAGTGTCATGCCTGTTTGCCTGCCAACAAAAGAAGTTGCATCCTTAATGAGGACAGATACCATTGGAACTGTGGCTGGCTGGGGCTTAACCCAGAAGGGGTTTCTTGCTAGAAACCTAATGTTTGTGGACATACCAATTGTCGACCATCAAAAATGCACTTCTGCATACGCAAAGAAGCTCTACCCAGGAGGAAGAGTAACTGCTAACATGCTCTGTGCTGGCTTACAAACTGGTGGCAAGGACAGTTGCAGAGGTGACAGTGGAGGGGCATTAGTGTTTCTAGATAATGAAACACAGCGATGGTTTGTGGGAGGAATAGTTTCCTGGGGTTCCATTAATTGTGGGGAGGCAGATCAATATGGGGTCTATACCAAAGTCATAAACTATATTTCCTGGATCCAGAACATAATGAGTAACTTCTAACTTGTATGCCTCCAATCTGTGAATTATTCTTACAAATACCTGGAAAGGCTCTTAGCAGTAACAGAACCCAAGGAGCATCAATGGCCCACCCTAAACTAAACCGGATTAAACTGTTACATGCACTTGCCAATGTCAACTTTGTCGATTCATGGTGTTCAATACGTTTATTTTTACCAACCCTGCACACAAACCTACCATGTCGTGTTCAATTCTCTACAATCTATTGGCTGTTCCCATTTCTGAACAACTAAAGGCTTGCTGTTGATTTTCATAATCAATGGGTTCATGTTCTAGGCTGGCCTTAAAACTAATGTAGCAGACAACCCAACCTCTTTCTTTTGCTCCTACCAGCCAAATGCTTAGGGATTAAAGGTGTATGCCACACCTCACTTTATCTGGTGCTGACAATTAAATCTGGGTTTTGGATATGCGAGTTTGGCAAGCCAACTAAGATAACATTCTGAATCCTGCTCCACCCACCCTAACCCTTGAGTAGCAGCCAGGCCGACCTCAAATTTACAATTCTGCTTCAGCCTCACAAGTGCTGGGTATTAAAGTGTATGCCACTATATCTGGACTGTTCTTAAGTGAGCATGACTTGGGCACAGGTGACCCAAAACAGATCATAGAAAGCACACCAGCAGAAAACCGCACACAGTGAACTTATGTAACAAAAACGATGGTAACTCACAAAGCAACTGCTACTCTCCCGCTAAGATGCTGCCTTAATCTTAAAATGTCACATTTGATTGTACTTCCAATGAGTTCTGAGACAGTATCACTATGGAGCAACAGCTGGCCCACAACTCTGAAGTGTATGCCTCAACTTCTGGGATTAAAGGCATGTGCCACCACACCCAGCTGGAGACTCACATTTTTAATGGATGAAAATGCTATATTGCACCTTCCCTCAGAAGTCACTGTTAAAACTTTCTGGCATTTTTGTCATGAAAAATGTTTTTTTTTTTTCCAGTAAGACTCCAGACACTAAACTGTTGGTGGCAAGAAAACTTTTTATTCAACTGCGGTTCAAAGATTGTTTAAGAATGAATGCATTTTGATAACCAAATAGATTTTCAAAACCAAATTTTTGCCAAGTAGTTTATTTCTAAAACTTCATGTAGGGCAAATAACTATCTACAGCTACATCATACCATAAACATATTAAAAGGCTACTCAACATTGAAAGCCTTCTAGATGACCAGTAGTAACTCTTTAACAGGTGCAAACAAGGGATCAAAACCATGCCATCGACAAGTAACTTACCCCAGGACTCCTGGACGGCTTGCCAGTTTAGTCTTTGGAGGTCCCCGAAAACCATTTTAATGTTACCATGTTACTGCTGCTGAGTAATAGTGCAAGTGCTAAAATGCAAAATTCAGATGTACAGGGTTTGGAAATCATGCAGATTTAGATGCAGAGAAAAAAATTTACAATAACTCAAGATCCTTTTACAGAGGATACTTAATAATGAAACACCGTGTTCACAAGTCTAGAGGATATAAAATTTCAAAACACGCAATTTGCAAAATGACAAGCCTATTTATCATCATCTATTTAGGTAAGGGCAGTGGGGAAACTAACAAAAATGGTCACATCTTTCCAGCTAGAAAAGGAGTTCCCCAGCTCTCAGTAGTTACAGGAAAGTACAACAATCAAGGTATTATTGCTTTTACATTCTTAACAATGCATTGTGAGAGTCTAATCTGATTTTGTGAGCACTGTCACTTCATGCCCCTACAGCCCAGAGGGGACAAGCCCATCTCACTTAAAGACTGCCACAGATAGACAACCCACCCTACTAGTTCTTAAAGCTATCAGGCTTCTGAATGGATTTCAGGCACATGGTTTCTTCTACTTCATCCCTATTGCAATTAATTCCACTTTTAAATCCCCCAGAATGTTTATCATCCCTTCTTTCCCATTGATATGCTCTGCTACAAAGCATTTGGAAACAACTGTTTTGCCCCCTCCCAAATAGTATTTTTAGAAGGCATGAGTTCCCAACGGAGACTTATACAGCCATGTCAATAGAAAAATCACTCAAATGCACAGAGGCACTCAGAACAAGCTGGAGGGTAACTGCTTACCATTTTAGGTTCTGTCACCCAGACTTATGAAAAACTAGATTAAAAACAGAATAACCCATGAAAAAACTTTCACTTTGGACAATGCAAGAACAAATAGCAATTAAGTCTGGGTATCAGGTGTCAATGCATGACAGGTGATGAATCCATTTGACTTGAGACAACTTTTCAAATAAGTTTATTTGAAGCAAAATAAACTACTGCCAAGAAACTTTATGAAAGTTCCATCTCAAAAGGGTCAAAAAGGGGAATTAACTGCTATGAATTCTTTGCATTCAGGGCTGCAAAACAAAGACACATATTATTTAAATCAGTTTTATTTAAGAATTTCCAACAATGACAACTCTTATAAAAAGCATCCAAGCACAGGACACAGAACTGCAGCAAACAGCATTCTTATGTTAGCTAACAGACATGAGAACGTCCACCCTCTTTGAGACACCTGAGCTCACTGGTGAACTCTGCTTCCAAGTTCTCCTGCAAAGCACACCACAAGCTCAGTCCATGTTCGCAGCCCATCAGCTTCAGTTCACGTGCCCACACTTCCAGCTCAGTAGCAGAGGAGAACACACATACAGCATTCACAGCAGTTGACAGAGGGGAGGGAAGTACAAGTATTTCACTGAACACATTCAACTAAAGTGGGTTTTCTAAGAACAAAACTCAAAGTCTTCCAACAGACGTGGATGTCCTTTGATGCGAAACATTCGTACGTTTATTTGCTATCATTGCTCTCTGCACACTCTCTCACCAAAGCCACAGGATTGAGTGACACATCTCTCCAAGTTAAAAAATATCCATTTTGCACCACCAAGTCTCTGCACGCGCTCTCTCCTTTCCTCGCTCATACTAGCCTTTCATGCCTCGGCACCACCATCAATCCCACACAAGGTTTCAAAAGTTCAAACAGCCTTCTGGTTCCATATCACAGCCTTGCGTTCATAGCGTTGATACGACTCCATGAAATAAAGAGTAGCGGATAAAAATGGAACACCCACCGTCAAAGACGCAGCCTGTGCAGCGTGATGACGAATTCTTGGATGAGAAAGCATGTAGACAGAAGTATTCCTATGGCAGAATATTTACAGCACTACTTTCAATGAAGTGCTTCTTCCATAAACATTTGAAATGAGATGAACTGCAGAGATTAAATGAAGGCTTCATATTGTACTTTCGTATATGAAGGAAGACAAGTGTTAAAAACAAAACCAAAAGAACCAAACACCATGACATCATGATCTCCCAAATGGAGATATTCCTAAGGAAAAAATTCATAGGGTGGGATTCAAATTAAAATGAGAAAAGAATGTAGTTCTAACCAATGGTTTCTATTCTGAACATGCAAAGAATCCATTTAACAAGTCCAATGACAGAATATTACAGAGAAACCTTCTGAGATCAATTGTAGTGTTGGTTTACCAATTAGGCAAACAGCAGTTCACTTTCACCCACTCAGTATTTTAACCCTTTATATAACAAAACTTATAAAATTCATTTAGCTTTTCCTCTTTTTCTAAAGAAAAATGTCAAAAATACTGCTGAATATACTCCACACTGAACAAACCAATCTGAAAATTTTTAGTACATATGTATTTTACAATATACTTACCATGAGTTTAGAAAAATTTGAATCCCACCATTCTATACCTACCTACCTACCAACCGACCACCCCTCCCCCAGCACTGTCTACATTCCCCAGCCAGAGGATTTAGAATCCATGCTTGAGCCAAAACCGCCATTAAAACCACTGCCTGACCCTGCATTTGATGCTGACCCCCAACCAAGAGGGGCACCAGAATTAGAACCACTATAGGAATTATTCCCCGAACCAAACGTCTGATTTGGCTCCCTTTGCATGCTGCCCTGGCTTTGGTTATTACCAGATGGACCTGACTGGTTCTGTTGGCTGGCTAACATGCCCATCATTCCCCAACTGCTCTGCAATGCTGCCTGAGCTGCAGCCATCATCGCTGGATTAATGCTAAAAGCTCCGAAGTTCATTCCTCCACCCATATTGCCACCCTGGTTATTTCCCAAGCCAGCTCCACCCCCTCTACTGTTACCAAACCCACCCTGATTCCCAAAGCCACCTGGATTACCACCAAATCTTCCACTTCTTTCTAACTGTCTATTGCTATTATGCTTAGGTTCAGCATTGGATATATGCACGCTGATTCCTTTAATGATCAAATCCTCTCCACAAAGAGACTGGGCAACCTATAAGAAATAAGGAATGTAAATGGTGATTAAACCAACTCACGTACCAACTCAGCAATACAATACCAAATCTTAGTATAACCCATCTAAGTAGAAGGAAAATAAGCAATGATTGCTAGTTTCACTTTGGCAACATCTGTAACTAAAATATGTGTAACAGCCCCAAAGCTCACATAATGAAAAACATCGGAAGAGCATCTTACTGCTATCTAAACCCATACACTCTACTCTGAAAATGTGACAATCAGCTGGAACAAGTCACTTTTATCATTTTGAGTGCTGGAGACTGAGCTTAGCACCTACTGTATCATGCTGGGCACATACAGTAGCCCCAAACCAGATACATTCCCAGCCCTGAAACGTATTAAGAAGAAAAATACCTTATCATCTGCAAAGGTAACAAAGGCAAAAGCCCTGAATGGTTTGGGAATGAAGACATCTACTACTTCTCCATACTGACAGAAAAATTGTTGAAGCTCTTCAGCAGTCATATCCTCTGTACAACGCCCAACAAACACCTTTCTGCTTCTCAAAGGTTCATCTGGGCTTTGCTGGTCAAAAGAAAGGAACATCAGAAATAAATATATAAGGCATACTTCCCCTTTCTTTGGTGTTTTGCCCCCCGCCCCAGACAAAGTCTGTGTATCCTTCGTTGGCCTGTGCCTCTGGGTGCTGGGATTAAAAGTGTGTGACAAGATTTATGGCCCCTTGTGGGGGGTGGGGGAAAGGCATGCTTTGCCTTCCTGTATCTATGTTAACCAGGTCTGGTGCCCTTTTAGGACAGAAGGGATTGGATCACTCAGAACTGTAGTTAGTTGCTGCTGCAGTGCAGGTGCTGAAAACTGAACCAATCCCTTTCCAAAAATAAGTAATTACTAATTAAGTTCTCAACCTCACTTCCTTGGGATTTTAAGACAGCTCCATGTACCCCAGGATGGCCCTCAGCTTGATATGTAAGTGAGGACAACCTGAATTACAGGAATGCAACATCATGCCCAGCTTTAATTTCCTTCACACACGAGACCATTATGTGCACATTCGGGATAGAGGTTGATGCTACTCATCTTTCTTAGTCATTCTCCACCTTTTTTTGAGTCTGGGTCTCTCACTAAACTTTTATTTTTCTAGACTGGTAGCTGGTAAGCTCCATGGATCACCTGCCTCTCCCTCTGCAGGGGAACCCACATGCTATCACAACCCGTTCTTTAAAAAAACAAAAAATGTGGGTTCTTGGTAGAAGTAGCAAAGGTCTCAAGAATCAGGTAGTGGTTTAACCTCAGCACTCAAGAGACAGAGGCAGGCTGACCTGAGTTTGAGGCCAGCCTGGTCTATAGAATGAGCTCCAGAACAGCCAGGGCCAAACAGAGAAACCCATCTGAGAAAAACAAACAAAAAGCAAAAAAAGCCTGCCTGGCGGTGGTGGCACACGCCTTTAATCCCAGCACTGGGAAGGCAGAGGTAGGCGGATATCTGTGAGTTAGAGACCAGCCTGGTCTACAGAGCTAGTTCCAGGACAGGTTCCAAAGCTACAGAGAAACCCTGTCTCGGAAAAAACAAACAAAACCACAAAAAAACAAAACAAAACAAAACAAAACAAATCAAACCAAAAATCCCCCCCCCCAAAACAAACAATCCTAGTACTCGGGAGAGGCAAGCATGGAGATCTGAGTTCACAGCCAGCCTGATATACACAGTACATAGCAAGTTCCAGGACAGCCAAGGTTACACAGTTGAAAAGCTAAAACTTTCCTTGCCATGTTTCCAAATGCATTTAATATTTTAAGGTATCTTAAGAAAAGATTCTCCAAGCATACAGGAAAACAAAGAGCAAAATACCTTAGAATTGGGAAGTTTACAGTCACACCATCGTCCATCTATCATATGTCGTTGTGACATTACTTTCACTTGGGTTTCATATTCCGTAAACCGAACAAAGCCAAACCCTTTTGAGTGACCAGTTTTAAGATCTTTCTTGACCTAAGAAAGGACGATTGAAACTTATTCTACTAATATCACACATAAACAAATCAGAGATCACATAAAACTCTGAATGGCTTCAACTGAATGAAGCAGCACATTAAAGTCAATAGAGCTCAAGGCAAAGTCAACAGCAGAAAATCAGAGAACAGTAGAGAATGACTAACTTGGACTCTAATAATGTTTAGAATGAGCACAAAGAAGATCTAATATAACCTATTTCCTTTAAACTAGTAGCTATCAAGCTTCCTAATGCTTGCAACCTTTAATACAGGTCCTCATGCTATGGTGACCCCACACATAATTATTTTTGTTGCTACTTCTTAACTATAATTTTGTTACTGTTATGACCTATACAAACAGCATAAAGAGGGGATGGGGTTTGGGGGGGTGAGTGGGAGGGAAGTGGAAATTTTGAATGATATTATTTATAAAGCAACAACAACAACAAAAGCAATTAGCTAGTTAAGTTTACCTGAACCATAAGAACCTCTCCAAAAGTGCTGAAATAATCTTTAAGATCTTGTTCTGTTGTTTTCCAGGGGAGACCCAACACTATTAGATCAGATGTTTTCTGGACTGCTCTTTTCACCTTCACTGCTGAGGAAGCATCTGTCTCATCCATTTTTCTTTTGTTATCTAAACAAGGCAAACAGAAACCCATATTTAGCAGTTAAAAAAAAAAAAGGGCAGGTGGATCTCTGTGTTTGAGGCCAGCCTGGTCTATCTAACAACAAAATACAATGAACCAACAAGACCAGATCTATAAACAGTGAAGAGACTGGAAAACTTGTATCCTTCTTAGGACAGAATGTAGCTTAAGAGGCTGATTTTTCTGGTGCAAATTAGAGGAATCTCAATTCTAGTTTGGTATTATCTTTTTGAAAATTGATTTGTGTACATTTGAGAAAGTGCCGAGTATACCATTTGTAAGCAGTTTTTGGCCTTCTGTCTTGTTATTCCTGGGGAAGGCTGTACCCCACAGAAATCAGCTACCAGAGGTAGACAGGTGGCCTGGCTTGCTGAGAGTTGTCTTTACTGCATTTATCAGCTATCTATCTCCCTGGCCTAGTTTTGAACAATCTAAGATTATAAAACCAACTGCATGTTCTCCTCAAAACCGGTATCTACATAAACAAAATTCTACTTCATTTTCATTTTGTGGCATTAAATTTATCTGACTAATCCAAGGGATCAAACACCCTCTTGGGATGCACATGGTGTAAAAGAAAACAAAAAACCCCCAAAAAACAATAAAAAAACCTTACAAAGCCCACATACATACTTAAAAGAGAAAACTAGCAACTTTTATTTCTACATGTAAATTTGGGTGCTTTCTGTCTTATCCAAACATCCAGTGATACTGTTTACATATGCCACCAAAACTGGTCTTAAAGAATCCTCTTTCTGGTCGGGCAGTGGTAACAAACGCCTTTAATCCCAGCACCCGGGTCTCTGTGAGTTCGAGGTCAGCCTGGTCTACAAGAGCTAGTTCCAGGACAGGCTCCAAAGCCACAGAGAAATCCTGTGGTGGCGGGCCACAAGAACCCTCTTTCCTCATCCTTCCTGCCGTTATTATTGGCTGCACGCCACCTCAAAGGCCAGACAAGCACTTTACTACGCTCTAGCTTCAGCTCCCGTTCATGTAGACACAGTATTCTACCATGTCCCCACAGTGCTCTTCAAATGGTGGTGGTACATATGTGCCTTTAATCTCAGGACCTGGGAGGCAGAGGCAGGCAGATTTTTGTGAGTTCGAAGTCAGCCTGGTCTACAAAAAGCTATTTCCAGGACAGGCCCCAAAGCTACAGAGAAATACTCTTGGAAACCCCCTTCCCCCAAAATTGAGTTTCTCCTGCTTGAGCTTCTTAACCTTCAATTTCGAGTGTGTGCCACCCCCAAACAACATCAAATGTTCTTTTAATTTTTTTTTTGGTTTTTTAAGACAGGTTTTTATAATTTTGAGATCTTCATATTACAGATTTGAAGATCACTGTGAGGAAACAGTGAAATATAACGTAGTAGAGTGTTTTCTTTCTCTGTGTTACAGCCCTGGCTGTTCTGGAACTCACTCTGTAGACCAGGATGCCTCTGCCTCCTGAGTGCCAGGATTAAAGGTGTGTGCTACCACTGCCCAGCAGATCCTCTTTAATTTCTTAGACAAATATTAGTCTTTGTATATTGAACAATTTGTGGACTGACCTCCCTTGTTTGAGACCTCAGCTGTAACTATGTAGCCCAGACTGGATTCAAAGTCACGATCTTTCTGCCTCATACCCCCTGCTGATGCTGGGATTACAGGTATGTGTGGCACTTTGTTGCAATATCATTATACTAAAAGTAACAACGTACCAATTCCCAGGCAATCATCCTCTTTCGAAGACAGGGTCTCTGTTTATCCCTGGCTGTCCCAAACTCAAGAGATTGACTCCCCTCAGCTTTCGAGTGCTTGAGTCAAAGCTGTGTGACATGAGGCCTGGCTTTCTCATAAGAGGCAGGGAAAATAAGACCACAACCTTAAAATCAAGGTAATTCTGTACTAAATCAAGATTTGGGCCACTGCAACTGTGGCTTCTCTGAGGAGGGGAAAAGAGGTTAATTTAAACAAGGGAGCAAGAGGCTAAAAGCACTGCTCTTGTGGAGCTAAGGGTTTGGTTCTCAGCAACCACATGGCAGCTCACAACCATTCAAACGCCCCCTTCAGATGGTTGGATGCCCTTTTTGCATCAGGCACACACAGTGCAGAAATTTGAGAAAGCCGGGCCTGGTGGCACATACTTTTGATCCCAGTTACAGACAGTTGTAAGCTGCCCTGTGGATGCTGGGAATTGAATCTGGGTTCTCTTAAGAGCCATTGTTCTTAACCAGAGTCACCACTCCATCCCAAGGCACTTTGTTTTAACAGCCTAAATTTAGCATCAGATTGGCAATAACTGTTCCAACAGCTTAACATTTAAGTATATACTCCTATAAAAAAATAGCCCTACAATTCCAATCACTATTTAGACTAGGGACCTTTTAGAGTAGTCTAAGCAAAGTTTAAAAGAACTGGATTGTAGAAGACATTTGCCACAAAGGCCAAACCCCGAGGACAGAGCCTAACAGTCCTTGCACGGCAAACATGAAGCCCTGGACATCACAGCGGCACCACACACAAATAATCTACGATTTAGGATGGCATACAAGCCTAACTGTAGTCAGCCATAAGGCAAAAACAGAGTAACAAACCTTTCGGATAGTTGACAACGTACACCAGATTTCCCCAGCCGGCATCCGGGGCATGCAGGATTCCTTCCACCAGCCGAACACCCCGCATACACTGAGACACGGGATTCCGGTAGCGCAGGCCGCATGCCCCTGGAAACTGGGCTGTAACTGTGGACAACAACACTGTACCATCGTCTTCTGATGGTATCTCAATGGGCTCATCGTTCTCATCTTCTGTTACCCGAATATATTCAGACATCTTTGCCGAATTTTCTAGAGAGATGAATGACCAAGAGAATAATAGCAGTTATTTCTTTATATTTAGTCACCACCACTACTGTTCCCACTTCCTGAAAAGCCTCTTGCCACTTGAAACCTAATGTTTCTTTTGCCATCCCTGAGAACTGAGGAAGAGTATTCTTTTTTTTTTTTTTGGTTTTTCAAGACAGGGTTTCTCTGTGGTTTTGGAGCCTGTCCTGGAACTAGCTCTTGTAGACCAGGCTGGTCTCGAACTCACAGAGATCCGCCTGCCTCTGCCTCCCGAGTGCTGGGATTAAAGGCGTGCGCCACCACGGCCCGGCCAAGAGTATTCTTTAGAGATAAAAAAAAAAAAAAAGACTTTAAACTTTTTGTTCCCAACTCACTTATTTAATAAGTGTTTTCTCAGGGCTTACTATATGCTTGAGGTGCGCTAAAATTCCAAAAGTGTTACCACCTGGCTTGTTGGTTACAAAACCAGACAAAAAAATAAAGGGTTAAAGAACTAATTGTTTCTGTTCCGACTTTTTTTTTTTTCTTGCAAACACAGTTTTCTTACCCGGAGCGAAAACTACAGACTACAATATTTTCTGGCCATCCTGAACTAGTTTTATTCCAAGGTCTGAGACCCTACATTGGGCCGAGCACGTGCTTTAAGCGGGTGGAAGAAATCCACAAAGAATTCCATCTGGGGCTGGCGGCGCTCGGAAACTTGAGGTCTCCTGTTCCTCATTCTCGGGAAGGGAGAGCTAAACTTGGGCGTCGAGGGCAGGAACGACAGTGGCTCCGCGACGTAGGCCACCACTTCCCAGAAGGCTCTGCGCGATGAACGACGTTAACCACCCCCCCACTCGGCCTGGGGTGGGGCCGCCGGAGTACAAGGCCCACGGTGGCACCGATTGTTCTCGGACTCCCGAAGGGGTCCGCACCGCCGAAGCCCCGGGGCTGCGACAAACTCCCCGCCCGCACGGCCCGGCAGGCTCGGCGTCCGGCCCCGGCTGCCGCCCGCGCTAGGCCCTAACGACGCGGCGGCGCGAGGCCAGCTAGGCCCCGCTCCAGAGCGCCCTTCCCGCCGCGCAGGGCGCCTGAGACCTCCCCGCGGAGCCCCATCCGGAGCCCGCGAGCAGCCCTGGGGTCACCACTCACCGTTAGGCCGCGACCAGAAAGCACGACGAGGAAACGGCGACAGCGAGGGACCCGATCTCAGCCGAGCTACCACTTCGTGCCCACAAAATGGCGCTAGGGCCGCCTCCCGCCCCCGCCCGCCTTCGGCCGCTCCCACCCACTTCCTGTCAGGAGGGGCGCTCACCTCGCGGAGGCTCAGGCGCTCCCTCCTCGAAGTGGCTCAGATCCTAGCGGGCGCCCGGACACGCAGAAAGGAATGGAAGGACGCGGAGAGCGGAGGGGCCGCGCCGGAGACGCCGAAGCCGGAGACACAGCGCGGCTACGCAGGCTTTAGCTTCCACCCCCACGCGACGTGGCACGTGGCTCCGTCCGACCAACCGCCGACCCCAGCAGAGCAGCTCGCGCTCACGGAAAGTGCGCGAGACTGGCGGAAGGCCGGGAAGAGCGTGGCGGGACCGGGGACGGTGGGCGGGGCTTCAAGGGAAGGGGCGGAGCCGGGGCGGGCGGGGCGCGAGAGGGTCGGGTGGGGGCGGGGAGGGAATCTCGCAGGGAACCCCGGCTCCCGGCTCTAAACTTTGCTGGTCTTCAGACGTCTTCTGCCCTTGCTCGGTAATTTCCAACCGTGGAAACCCTAGCTTTGGTCTACACAAATGGTAGCTGTCCTAAGTACTACTTTGTATCAGGTACTTTTGTGCCCCGTCTGGCTCCAGGGAAGAACAAAACAAAATAGAATCTTGTGAATCGTAGACAAGTGTTCTTCCATTGACCTTGGGCTGTGCTTGTCCCTTGTAGTTTTCAGAGTCTTTGTATTGTTTTAGAGACAGAGACTTCAAAGTCACTATGTAGCCCAGGTTTTCCTTGAACTCATTATGGCTCCCCCTCCCCTATCAACAGCCTCCCAAGTGTTGATGTCCTAGGAATCTGATGTTATAAGTAAGGAAACTGAGGCACTGAGAAAGGACAGGCGGGGCTGGCAGGCACGGAGAATAAATAGAAGGAGAAATCTGGGAAGGGAATATTGGGAGAAAAAAAGGAGAGGAGGACGTCAGGGGCCAGGCACCCAGCTACGTAGCAAACACAGAGGAAGTAAAGAAATGTGTATAGGATAGAGAAAGATTGCACAGAGGCAAATGATAGATAGCATAATTTAAGAAAAACTGGCAAAAATAAGCCAAATTGCTCGATGGTGGTGGCACACGCCTTCAATCCCTTGGATTCAATCCGGCACTTGGGAAGCGGAGGCAGGCGGATCTCTGTGAGTTCGAGGCCAGCCTGGTCTACAGAGGGACCTAGAGATAGAGAGAGCCTAGAATAGGCTCCAAAGCTACACAGAGAAACCTTCTATTGTAAAACCAACAATCAAAAACCAAAAAGAAATGAAGCTAAAGTTGGGCATTCCTAAGTAAGAATAAGTCTTCGTGTGATTTATTTGGGAGCTGGTGGCAAGCCCCTAAGAGTAGAGTGGAAAAATAAAAATACCCAACAACATAGGCTGATTGCCAAAAGGTGATTTTTTTTTTTTTTGGTTCTATTTATTTTTCAAGACACAGGGTCTCTGTAGCCCTGGCAGTCCTTGAAGTTCCTCTGTAGACCAGGCTGGCCTTCAACTCAGAGATCTGCTGGAATTAAAGACTGAAGGTCAAGGCCTGGGCCACCACGTCCAGCTCCTGACCCTGTTATTTATTTGCTGAGGTGCGGTGGGTCAAGCCAGTGCTCTTACCCCAGACCCACAACAAATTTTATGGGTGGGTGGTGGGTTCCAGACAAGGTTTCTGTGTTTCTCTGTTTCTGTGTTTCTCTAGCTGTCCTGGAACTCACTTTGTAGACCAACACACACTTCGTGGTTGACTTGTTTAGTTGGGTTTGTTTGTTTGTTTGTTTTTTAAGAGTTATTTTTGTTGCTGGGCGGTGGTGATCACACCTTTAATTTTAGCACTAAGGAGAAAGAGGCAAGCAGGTTTCTAAATTCAAGGCCAGCCTGGTCTTTAGAGTGATTTCCAGGACAGCCAGGACTACACCAAGAAACCCTGTCTCAGAAAAACCAGACCCATTCAGACATAAGGAACAGTTGAAGTAATAATACAGTGCACACCAGCATAGCTGCCACTCATAAGTAAGCCCTGGGGGGGAAGGCACGGAGGTATTTGTGCTCACAGACAAGCACTAGAGGAATCTGGAATGTTAGTGACTCAGAGTAGGGACTTCAAGAGAAGGAAGGCAAGGCCTGTTGTCACCTAGAAGGCTGGGAATGGGTATGCTTTCTAGCCTGGTCTCCTTTACACTAGCTGCGACCCCACCAAGGCCCTCTCCAGACCCCTAATGAGCTTGCTTTTTCTCAGTTTACTATAGAACCTATCTTTATGGCCAGTGTCCCATGTACTTTTTACAAAGAGTTTCGACGTAGTCATCTCTGATTCAGCTTACTTTGTTCTTCAGAGATTCATGATGTATGCTTTGTTGTACACATGAGACTGAGTTAATTATCACCAGAAAAATTTTCACCAAATTGTGCTGTGTGTAAAATAAACTGCTTGGAACACTCATGAGGAAGAGGCAGGTGAATCTCTGTGAGTTTGAGGCCAGACTCCAAAGCTACAGAGAAACCCTGTCTCGAAAAACCAAAATAAATAACACAATAAATAAAAAAAAATAAACCACTTGGGATCAGATGCTTGAAGTTTGGAAGAACTACCACCGACTGAACCGTGTTGAATCGAACTACCTTCCTGAACCGTGTTGAATCGAACTACCTTCCTGAACCGTGTTGAATAGAACTACCCTCTTGCCTCTCTAGGATCATCTCTCTGCTGGCTGCGGAGCCCACAAAGACCCCTTAGTAACTGGCTCATATTTTGTAATATCTGTTTGTGATTGTGTATAGCCAGCTCTCACGTCCCCCACCTAGGCCACGTTCAGCCCTCTTATCCCCCAAACAAGGAAATTCTTCTACATGACTTCTGTGACCATTTCTAGGAGTTGGGCTGTAGTCACAGCTACTCAGGAGGCTAAGGCACTGAAGGAGAGAATAAGGTAGAAAAGATCAATGACTTGTTACTGTTTTATTTTTTATTGACTTACCTAGTGATTCCCTTAAAGCACTGCCTGTCGCCTAGCAGGACTTAACTTGCTACGACCTGGAGAAACAGTGGAAACACTAGGTCCTTGCCCTCTCTTCAGCTTACAGTCTGTCAACCTCCAAGCTACCTGCTAAGAATGCTTTTGTTTGCTTACTTGCTTGCCCCACCTTGTGGCTTTAGACTATAAAATGAAACCTTTTGGGAGTTACTCAGCTCCAGCCTACTGGAGACATTTCTTCTCTTTCTCCTCCTCCTTCTCCTGTTCTTCCTCTTCTTTCTTGACTTTTCAAGACAGGTTTTCTCTGTGTAGCCCTGGCTGTCCTAGAACTCACTCTGTAGTTCGGGCTGGCCTTGAACTCAGATACCTCCCTCCCTCTGTATCCTCCATCCTGAGTGCTGGGATTAAGGTGTATGCCACCACCACTTGGCTTTTTTTCCCTTCCTATTTTTGTTTCTTTCTTTGTCTTTTCCTTTCTCTTTCTCCTCTCCTCTCCTCCCCTTTCCTCCCCTCCCCCGCCCCCCCCACTCTGAGATAGGGTCTCAGGCATATTTGAAAGGTAAAACAGTATCCAGATTTAAAAAAAAAGTCTGGCTTCATTGTGATAGGCTTTTTTTTTTTTTTTATTTCCTGCCTACAACCTGCCAGAATAAAGGTATACTTCCCTGTGTTGGCCTAGGTCTTAGGTTTTTCAAAGTCATTTTTGTAGGGACTGGAAAAGCACCTTCTGCTCTTCCAGAGGAAAGGAGTTTGGTTCCCAGCGCCCTTATAAGACTGGGTGGTTCACTGGGCAGTGGTGGTGTACCCCACACCTTTAATCTGCAGTGCCGCCTGCCTGCACGGCCTGGAACCGAAACCTAGCGAAGGACGTCAGGATTGAACAGACATACACCTCTCTAGCTGATGGTAGAAGAAGCACTTTATTGAACGGCACCACGGAGGTTTTCTACCTAACCCAGCCAGGTGGACCAACAGGTAAAGACCTCACCGCCTGATCCTTGGTCAAGGCCAGGGCTCTGCGTCCTCAGGAAGCAGGGTTGGTAAACAACTTTGACAGAGCTCTCAGAAGCTCAAATCAAAAGGGCAAGGAAAGGTCACTAGTGGGGAAGAACAGCTGGAGGCCAGGACTCCAAAGGATCCCAACACAGCAGCACTTGGAAGGCAGAGGCAGGCAGATCACTGTGAGTTTGGGGCCAACCTGGTCTACAGAGCAAGTTCCAGGACAGCCAGAGCTAAACAGTGAAACCCTGTCTTGAAAAACAAAGACTGGGTGGTTCATAGCCACCTGTATCTCCAGCTCCAGGGAGTCTCATGCCCTCTTCTGGCCTCCATGGACACTGCATCCTTATGATGTATGCACATAGACCTACACAATACACATAGATACAATAATAAATCTAAAAAAAAAAATGAGCCAGGTAGTGGTAGTGCACACGTGGGAGGCAAAGGCAGACAGATCTGTGAGTTCAAGGCCAGCCTCATCTATAGAATGAGTTCCAGGACAGCCAGGGCTACATAGGGAAACCCTTTCTCAAAAACAAGGAATAAATAAATATAAGTTACAAGAAAAGCAATCCATGCAAACGCCAATAACAAAACCCTGAACAAACCAGGCTGGCCTCACCTGCAGTGGTTCCCCTGCCTCAGCCTTCCAGGCACTGGCATTATAGGCATAGGTACCTTGCCCCTCTTTAAAATTCCTATTATAAAATAATATAGTATTTGCATATAACCTATGCAAATGACCCCATATACTTTAAATCGTCTCTGCATTCCTCACAATACCTAATAAAATGTAAATGCTATGTAAATAGTTGTATTGAGTTATTTAGGGGATGATGACAAGGAAAATTTATGTACATATTTAATGTATGATTTTTTCCTACTTTAAAAACAGATTTATTTACTTATTTGTGTGTGTGTCTAAGTGTGAGTATATGTGCATGCGGGGTGGGGGGGCATGTATGTGCACACGCAAGCCAGACGACTATATCACTCTCTCCCTGTTCTCTTCCTGAATCTGGGGCTTTGGGTTTTCTCTTTCTGCTCCTCCTAGAGCAGGGGCTGCAGGCATTCTCTGAAATGCCCTGTCTACTGTCTGGGTGTTGGGCTTCACTACTCAGCCATTTCTCCAGTCCCATATTAATAAATAATTTATTTCTTCCTTTGCTTTTTTGAGACGAAGTCCTGGTACTTAGCCTAGGCTGGTCTTGCACTCACTATGTAGATAGTTCAGATGGCCAACGCACGGCAACCTCCATGCCACAGTCTCTGTCATGTTGGAATTACAAGCATGTACCACCAAGCTTGGTCTAAACATTTTCAAATCCATTTGTTGTTCTTACTGTTTTAGAAATGGGTCTGAGAGGACCTGGGGTGCCCTTGAGTTCTTTATGTAGCTGAAGATTACCTCCTACCTCCATCCCCAAGTGCTGGGGGTACAGTATGGACTGCCATGCCTGGCTCAATATATATTATGTTGAGACAGGGTTTTCGTAGTCTTGGCTGTTTTGGAACTAGCTCTGTGAACCAAGGTGGACTCATCATCATAGAGATCTGGAGTTTTACTTCCTCACTGGGACCACCAGCTCCCAAATATTGACATGGAGACTTATTATTAATTATGAAAGTTTGGCTTTAGCTTAGGCTTTTTTCCTAACTAGCTCTTATAACTTAATTAGCTTGTTTCTACTAATCTATGTTCTAGCACATGGGTTGGTTACCTTTCCTCAGTCCCATATCTGTGACTTGTTCTTCATCCCCTTCATGTCCCCTTGGTGCCCTTCTTCCCAGAGTTCTCTCTCTGCCCGGAAGTCCTGCCTATACCTCTCTCCTAGCTATTGGCTGTTGGGCTTTTTATTACACCAGTTCCAGCAATACATTTTTACACAGTGTACAAATATCCCACTCCAGAGATGCTCCTATCTCTGCCTCATGCTGGATCAGAGGTGTGTGCTTCCACGAGCCAGTCCTAGTGCATATTTTATTTTATTTCTTTGTTTTTTGAAACAGGGTTTCTGTGTATAGCCCCAGCTGTTCTGGAACTCACTCTGTGGTCCAGGCTGACCTCGCACCTGAGTGCTGGGATCAAAGGTGTGTGCCACCACTGGCCAGCCCTAGTGCAAATTTTGAAAAGCGCTAAAGGAGAGTTCAGATCTTTCTAACACAGGGAAATGACAAATGTTTAAAGAGACAAAAATGCTCTACCTCATTTGACAATTGTATATTGTATACATGTGTCAAATTGTCATACTGTGCCCCATAAATATATGCAGTTATTATGTGTCAGGTTAGAAATTGGGAACTGGGGCTGGAGAGATGGCTCATTGGTTAAGAGCACTGACTGCTCTTCCAGAGGTCCTGAGTTCAATTCCAGCAACCACATGGTGGCTCACAACCATCTGTAATGAGATCTGGTGCCTTCTTCTGGCATGCGGGCATACATGGAGGCAGAATGTTGTATACATAATAAATAAATAAATCTTTAAAAAAAAGAAATTGGGGACTGAGGGTGCAGCTAAGGAGTACAAGAGCATTTTCTCACAGCTCTTCCCCTTTTTTTAAAACAAGACCCTTTATCTAATCTTCATTGTTTAGCTTTTTTCCTGACCATTATCCATAACAACTTGTAACAAACACACTAAACAAAGACAAATATCCATAATCCATTGTTTTTGAAGTGTGGGCATAGTTTTCTAAGCTACTTCCTGCTGATTGAGGGGGCACTAGTAATCTTATGGGGACTAAAAGAAAATTTAAGATTCGGGCCAAGTCCTGATTAGAGTATTCTGTGAGGCTAGATCATCTCAGCCAGCAGTCTTGAAGCTGTTCTGGATGTAGAACTCAGAGGAAACTGCAACAGCGCTGCTCTAAAAACATTGGATAATCTGGGCCATCCTCTCCTACTGGAGATTTTTCAGGGGGTCTTCCTTGATCAAACTTTATTTTTCCTAACCTGGAATGAATCTGTAACCTCTCATTTCCTGTGGAAACAAAAGCAAAATCTCTTCTCCAAAGTAACATAGTTTTTGACTTAAATTTTGAAGTCAAGGCATTTTCAAAATATGTAGGTTGAATTAATTCAGCAGCATTTGTAATCAAATATCTTTTTTTTTTTTTTTTTTGGTTTTTCAAGACAGGGTTTCTCTGTGGCTTTGGAGCCTGTCCTGGAACTAGCTCTGTAGACCAGGCTGGTCTCGAACTCACAGAGATCCGCCTGCCTCTGCCTCCCAAGTGTTGGGATTAAAGGCATGCGCCACCACCACCCGGCGTAATCAAATATCTTTAAGCAGCTTTTGTTCCTTTCTCAGCAGTCAAACAATTCAGGGACAATACAATAGCATACAGTATTCAGATTCTCTGTGTATTTTCCATCTTTATGTGACTTTTCTCTCCATTTCTTTTATTTTTAATTTTTCGTTTTTTGAAACAGGGTTTCTCTGTATATCTTTGGCTCTATATAAATGGGACCTCCCTGAAACTGAAAAGCTTCTGAAAAGCAAAGGACACAGTCGACAAGACAAAACAACAGCCTACAGAATGGGAAAAGATTTTCACTAACCCCACATCGGACAGAGGTCTGATCTCCAAAATATACAAAGAACTCAAGAAATTGGTCATCAAAAGAACAAATAATCCATTAAAAAAATAGAGTACAGACCTAAACAGAGAACTCTCAACAGAGGAATCTAAAATGGCTGAAAGACACTTAAGGAAATGCTCAGCATCCTTAGTCGTCAGAGAAATGCAAATCAAGACAACTCTGAGATTCCATCTTACACCTGTAAGAATGGCCAAGATCAAAACACTGATGACAACTTATGCTAGAGAGGTTGTGGGGTAAAGGGAACACTCCTGCATTGCTGGTGGGAGTACAAGCTGGTATAGCCCCTTTGGATGTCAGTGTGGCGATTTCTCAGAAAATTAGGAAATAACCTTCCTCAAGACCCAGTAATACCACTTTTGAGTATATATGCAAAGGATGTTCAATTGTGTCACAAGGACATGTGCTCAACCATGTGCATAGCAGCTTTGTTTGTCATAGCCAGAACCTGGAACAACCTAAATGCCCCTTGACCGAAGAATGAATAAGAAAAATGTGGTACCTTTACACAATGGAGTACTACACAGCAGAAAAAACAACATCTTGAATTTTGCAGGCAAATGGATGGAGCTAGAAAACATCATTTTGAGTGAGGTAACCCAGACCCAGAAAGAAAATTATCACACGTACTCACTCATAAGTGGTTTTTAAACATAAAGCAAAGAAAACCAGCCTACAAACCACAATCCCAGAGAACCTAGACAACAATGAGGACCCTAAGAGAGACATACATGGATCTAATCTACATGGGAAGTAGAAAAAGACAAGATCTCCTGAGTAAATTGGGAGCATGGGGACCTTCAGAGAGGGTTGAAGGGGAGGGGAGAGGCAGGGAGGGGAGCAGAGAAAAATATAGAGCTCAATAAAAATCAATAAAATTACAAAAAAAAAAAAACAAACCCAGTATGTGTGACAAATCTTTACAGTGTACAAGAGCATTATCCCACAGCATTCCTGAGCCTAAATTCCTCCTCCTCCTCACTCTCCCTGCCTGGAAGTCCTACCTGTACTTCCTCCCTGGCTATTGGATGTTCAGCTTTTTATTAGACCAGTCAGGTGCCTTAGGCAGACAAGGTAAAACAGTAACACATTTTTACATAATGAAACAAATATAACACATCTTTGTCTAGTTAAACAAATATTCTGCAACGTAAACAAAAGCAACACGTCTTTATATAATTAAATAAATGCAACACATCTTTGCCTAATTAAACAAATATTTCACAACAATATGCTCTTAACCAGTGGGCTGTCTCTCCAACCCCACAGATAGTTTCATTAGAACACAGCCATGCTTGCTCTGTCTATCCTCTGAGGTTGTAACATTTAATATTCATAGTATTATTGGCAAAGCCAGAAGTGTTTACTGTATATTCTTTAGGGCAAAGTTCACCAACCTGTAGTCCATCACTTCTAAATGCTCACAGCATTGGGTAAACTGTTGACTGAGAACGGGCTTTTGCTTCCTGGCCACCCAGACCCAAATAATCACACAGAAACTATATTAATTACCACTCTGCTTGGCCAATGGCTCAGGCCTATTCCTTGGTAGCTTTTATATCTTAAATTAACCCATTACTATTAATCTGTACATTGCCACGAGGCTGTGGCTTACTGGTAAGGTTCTGGCATCTTTCTCCTTTGGTAGCTACAGGACATCATCTTCTTGACTCTGCCTTCTTTCCTCCTCTATCTCTGTTTGAGTTTCCCGCCTTGCTATATTCTGCCCTGTTATAGGCCAGTAAAGCTTCTTATTAACCAATGGTAACATAACATATTCACAGCATACAGAGGGGAATCCCACAGTAAAAGACCACCCTATTTCACCTGCGATCTCTGCTCACCCTCCCAGAGATCCAAGATACCACAAAGGAACAAAGGCCCTGGCGCCCTGAGCTTATAGCTACAAGGCTGTGTTCACAGACCCTTTCTTTGGTACAGCTACCATCTTAGCAATTGACGTCAAGAGTTGCTTGATCCTCTGTCTGTGAAGCAGGCTGATACCTTCCCCATGGTCCAGGTAAGAAGCCAGGCAGAAGCACAGGCCGTGGCCCCGCCAACCCAGCCCTCTCAGGCACCGAGAGCTTGAAAGATGCTGCTTCCCCGCCCACCTCTGCACAGCTCCCCAGCCCTCCTCCTTCCTCGTTCCCACCTCCCTAATTTTTGCCATTCTGATGAATGTAAAATGTTCCCTCCTAATGTCACTTTGATTTGCATCTCTCTCATATCTACAGAGTCGGAGTAGTTCTAGAATCTGGGCTCTTAACTGTTAATTTGCTTATTGAAATCAAACTAGTATATTTTCTAAACAAGGTGAAAAAAAGGTTTTCATAGACTCCGATGGGGGCTGAGAGACAGCTTGGGTGGGAAAAACGCTTGCTAGGCAAGTTTGACAATCAGAGTTTGATCCCTGAACCCACATAAAAAAGCTGGGTACGGTGACACAAGCCCCACAATCCCACATCCCTATAGTGAAATGGGAGAGAGGCAGATAGAGGCATGGCCATCACTGGGAGGCTCATGGGTGGGCTAGCCTGGCGTACTCTGCCTCAACAAGGTGAAAGTGAGAACTGAGCTTTGAAATTGTCCTTTGAACCCCCAACGCACACACACACACAGAGGAAGGAAAACAGGGATGGAAAGAGGGAGGAGCTGGGCATAGTGGCACACATCTTTAATCCCAGCACTCAGGAGGCAGAGGCAGAGCTCCAGATTTGAGGCCAGCCTGGTCTACACAGTGAGTTCTTGGACAGTGAGGATTACACATAGAAACTCTGTCTCAAAACCACACCCCCCAAAAAAAGACAAGAAAGAAAAAGAAAAAAAACTACAGAAATACAATAAAATGAGAAGATGACTGACTATATGCCCGTGATCCCAGGTCTCTGGGAGCCTGAGACAGGAGCACCAGCTATCTCTCTGACCCTATTGTGTGATTGATTGATTTTAGCTTTTTTTTAAAATTTCTGTGAATTAGTTATAATTATAATTATTTTTTCTTTTATTTTGATATTTCATTTGTATTTTATTTTTTTTTATTCTGATACATTTATTTTATTTTTTATTTTATTTTATTTTTTGATTTTAGTTTTTCAAGACAGGGTTCCTCCGTGTAACAGTACTGGCTGTCCTGGAACGCACTCTATAGACCAGACTGGCCTCGAACTCACAGAGATCCGCCTGCCTCTCTCTCCCGAGTGCTGGGATTAAAGGGGTGCGCCACCACCGCCCGGCCTATCGTATGTATTTTATCACTTACAATGAAATAGTTGATATAAACGTCCCTCTGCCCCAAATACTCCATTGTTAACAAGAACCAATTATTAACGTGTTAAACAAATCCACAATGTTGTAATAAAAGCACTTCTTTGTTGTGGGATATTTGTACAAGGTGTGAAGATGTATTTCTGTGCTTGGTATAATAAAAGTTAAATGACCAATAGCTAGGCAGGAGAGTATAGGCGGAACTTCCAGGCAGAGAGAGAACTCTGGGAAAAAGAAAGGCAGGAATCGCCAGCCAGACTCAGAGGAAGCAGGATGCGCAATACAGAGATGAGGTAATGCCACATGGCAGGATGTAGATTATAAGGGCTTGTTGAGAAGAAGCCTAAGCTGAGGACAAGCTTTCATCATCAATATTAAGTCTCCGTGTTGTTTTTGTGAGCAGGCAGTCCCCACAAGGAAAACTGGCTGCTCTTTTTGGTGACAGATTGATGGCCAGATTGATAGCCTAAGGCTCACAGCCTTAGGTCCAGGGTAGGGATGAAGAGCTGGGGCTGGAGCTCAGCAATAGAGCCCTTTGCCTCCAGTGTAGAGCTCTCCAGGTTCAAGCCCCAGTAACACCAAAAGCAAGCAAACAGGCAAAAGCCAGTGGTGGCTGTTAATAAAAGCACACGGGGTAAGGGCCGGTAAGATGGCTTAGTGGGTACAGCTGTCTGTGTCCATGTCTGATTGAGTTTCAATCCCAGAGACCCACCTGGTAGGGGAGAACCTACTCCCCAACTGATGGAGGAAGGTCATTGGCTAATAAAGGAACTGCCTTGGCCCATTTTATTGGTTAGAACATAGGTAGGTGGAGTAAACAGAACAGAATGCTGGGAGGAAGAGGAAGTGAGCTCAGACTCCACAGCTCTCCTCTCGGGAGCAGAGGCCTCAGAGAGACAGCATGCTCCCAGCTCCCAGGCAGACGCACGCAATGAAGCTCCGACCCAGAATGGACATAGGCTAGAATCTTCCCGGTAAGCGCACCTAGGGGCGTTACACAGATGATTAGAAATGGGCTAAACTAATATGTGAGAATTAGCCTAGAAGAGGCTAGATAGAAATGGGCCAAGCAGTGATTAAATGAATACAGTTTGTGTGTTGTTATTTTGGAGCATAAGCTAGCCATGTGGGCAGCCGGAGTGCTGGGGACGCAGCCCCGCCGCTCTTATTACTACACCCAACTTCTTCTCTGACTTCCATATGTATGCAGTGGCATGTACACTCACATACATACACGCAAAATAAATAAATGGAAAAGAAAGAAAGAAAATGCATGGTATTTCTCTTAGGAGCAAATAATCTTGTGGCTCATTTATTCTCTTCATGATGGTCAAACGCTAACTTTCAAGTAGATGTTAATGAACATAAGAACATATTTTTCCCCATTCAAGATCAAGAACTCCTGAATTTTTATGCAGATAGGTGCCTTTGAGGGTGGACCCAGATTAGATGGCTGTGCCAATGCCTCAGACCCTGTCTACCTCAGAGAAAATTCTGGATGAATGGCAGCTCTCAAGACAAAAACTGGGTTGGGCGGCCTATAGCTCAATTGGTAGAGCACTTGCCTGCATGCCCAAGGCCATGAGTTTAATCCCCAGTATTGACAGCCGTGTGAAAAATACTACACTTCCATATCACGATGTCCAGATGTCCCTTTCCTGGTTCCCAGGCTGGGATGCAATAAGGCGCTTTGCATATCTTATAACTGACTAACCAGGTAGACATTTGGTAAGCCCGGTGGTAATGGCATGGGTTTCTGCAGAGGTGGGTGAACTTGAAAACGCCTGGGAAGCGTGGCAACTGGAGTTAATATTTTTCTTACTGATCTTTGACCTCCAAGTGTCAAAGGAGACCTGTGAGTGAGTTGGTGGCTGTACTTTCGGAAAACCAGCTTTGTGGGCAGCAGTGCCCGCAGTTTAGATGCATAGATGCAACTTCTCATTTGCAAGAAAGGAGGCTGTTCATAAATAAAACTGTGGTGAAGTCACGGTGGGGGGTGCTGGGACTTGGCCAGTTCTCAACTGTTAGTGAGGAGAAACAATTTTGAAAATGTGTGTTTTCCCAGTTGGAAAAATGAAATTTGAGCTCATTTATAAAGACCCCAGTGAGACTGCCTTCTCTAAGAATATTCCAGAAGTGTGTGTGTGTAGATGTGTTTAAAGATGTGTGTTAAGGCATGTGATTATATCTGTAGGGGTGTGTGTGTGGAATGAAGTTTATGTTGTCTAAAGGGAAGAGAATTTGTTTTCTCATTCCTTTTCTGTGTTATTTAAAAATTTTAAAAATTCTATTTATTTATGTTCTTGTGTGAGTATGTGTGTATAAGAAACAAATGTACCATGGCACCTGTACAGAGGTCAGAGGGCAGCTTGTAAGAATTGATCTCTCCTTTCTCCATCTAGGTCCCAGGGACTGAACTCAAGTAGTCAGGTTTGGTGGCAGGTGTCCTTTGACTGAGCCATCTCGCAGCCCCTGCTTCTCTTTAGGTTTAAACAAGAGCCTCAGGGGTCCTTTCAGGTTCTCTTAGGGTGAGTGAGTTGTGTACCAAGGATGTTTGACCTGGCCTTGGCATTCCTGTGTGGGGCTCTCTGAAGCGGGGGCTTCAAGGGTTCCTGTGAGGGTTTAGCCAGCTGTGTGTTCCAATCTTGGTGCTTCTGCTTGGTGCAACGAGAACCTCCCACCTGTGTGTGAACGGGCCCATGGATAACAAGTTTTCGAGAACTACACTGAGGTCCAGGTTCCATCCCTGTCTTCTCAGGTGGCACAGAATCAACCCAGGGTAGTGTGGGATTCAAGAGTAAGCTGCCACCAGAGTTGACTTAAGGAAACGGTCTAAATGAAGGGAGATAAACACCAACAAAGAAAGCAGATTCTAGAAGACGGGTCCAAGAGTGTTCATAACAGAATGGGGGAAAGGGCCAGTAAAATGGCTCAGTATATAAAGATGCTTGCCATCAGCCCCGCTGACTCACTAGAGCCCTGGGACACACAGGGTGGAGAGAATTGACTCTGTAGGATATCCTCTGACCTACACGAACTGTGTGTGTGTGTGTGTGTGTGTGTGTGTGTGTGTGTGTGTGTGTAAGAGAGAGTGCTTGTGTGTCTGAGAGTGTGTGTAAGAGAGTGTGTGTAAGAGTGTGTATGAGAATGTGTGTGAGTGTGTGTGTGCATGCATGTGTGTGAGAGAGATGTGCGTGTGTGAGAGAGAGTGTGTAAGAGAGTGTGAGAAAAAGTGTGTGTGTGAGAGTGTGTCTGTATCTGTGTGTGAGAGAGAGTGTGTGTGTGTCTGTATGTGTGAGAGTGTGTCTGTATCTGTGTGTGTGAGAGAGAGTGTGTGTGTGTATATGAGAAAGAGAGAGAGAGAGAGTGTGTGTCTTTTTAAAATGTAAGTGAATTGAGCTCTAGTTAAAAAAAAAAGTTTTCCCAAATCCCCAGATTCTGAGATAGCTGGCATAATTTCCTACTAGTCTAATTAAAATAGTTAAAATGACAAATGTAGCCAGGCCCAGGGTGCAGGCCCCCAGCCACACAGAAGGCTGAGGCAGGAAGACTGAAAGCTGAGGGCCAGCAGGGCTGCAGAGCGAGTTCAAAGCCACGTAGGGCCCTTCTCAACACACAGACAGCCACTTGCTTAGCATACGTGAAGCTCTGGGTCAACTCCATATCCTGAGCGGAGGGAGCCATGCTGGAGTCCAAACACTGGTCCTTCAGGAACCAGGATCTGCTGAGCCGCTCTCAAGTCCCTCCTCCTTTTTCTTTTGTTTTTTTTGAGACAGGGTTTCTCTTTGCAGCCCTGGTTGTCCTGGAACTTGCTCTGTAGACTCAGAGATTCACCTGACTGCTTCCCCAAAGGGTGGAATTAAAGGCATGTACCCCTACACCCAATTTAAATTTTTTTCTCTTTGAGAAAAGGTCTCATGTGGTCCAGGCTAGCCTTACACACACTGGGTAGCTGAAGGTGTTTTTTCTTAATTTTAAGTGTTTGTTTTTTGTATATAAGTTTTGGCTGTATATATGTGTTTCTTAGGTCCTCTGGAACTGGAATTCTAAACAATTGTGATCTGCCATGTGGATGCTGGGAACTGAACCTAGCAGGCAGTGCTCTTAACCGCTGAAGCCAGCTCTCCAGCGTGAGGGCGATCTTGAATTCCTAATCCTCCAGTTTCTGCCTTCCAAGTGCTAGGATTATAGGCCAGTGCTGCTAGGCTCCAGCCTTGACTTGGTTTAACAGTGGTTTATCAGGCTGGGTGGCTCAGTGGTACAGCACTTACTGAGTCCATGTGAGGTCATGGGTTCTATGCCCACCACTGGGGATAGCACACACACACACACACACACACACACACACACACACACACACAGAGAGAGAGAGAGAGAGAGAGAGAGAGAGAGAGAGAGAGAGAGAGAAAATATCTACAGATAAAATATAACAGCTAAAAATCAAGAGTTTTGTATTGGAGAGATGGCCTTGTGGTTAAGAGCACTGACTCTTTTTGCAGAGGACCTGAGTTTGGTTCCCAGCCCCGAAGGTGGCTTACAACCATCTGTAACTCCAGTTTCAGGGGCTCAGATGGCTTCTTCTGACTTCCACGGGCACCCATGTGGTGCATATACTTGTAGGCAAAACAATCATACACATAAAACAAGTCAGAAAATAATTTTTTTTCTTTGAGACAGGGTTTCTCCGTGTAGCCCTGGCTGTTCTGGAACTCCCTCTGTAGGCCAGGCTGGCCTGGAACTCAGAGATCCACCTGCCTCTGCCCCAAGAAGTTCTGGGTTTAAAGGCATGTGCCACCACCCAAATGCAACAATCTTTTTAAAATCCAGATTTTAGGACTAGAGTTAGGGCGACAGTGAAGAATATGCGCGCCAAGTTCCAGGGCAGCCAGAACTGTCACACAGAGAAACCCTGTCTCCAAAAACCAAAAAAAAAAAAAAAAAAAAAACCAAACCAAAAAAAAAAAAAAAAACCCAAAAAAGGATACATGCCCCTGTTCTAGAGGACCCGTGTTTGTTTGATTCCCAACACCCATGCCGATGGCTCACAACCACCCGGGACTCCAGTCCAGAGGATCTGATTTCTCTGACCACGGAACCCACACCCTCATGCACACACCCACACACAGACACCTACACATTCACATAATTAAGATTAAATAAACCTTTATGAATTTTTAAAAAGTCAATGTTTTTAAAAATATTCTTTTAAAATAAGTTACTATTTTTTAATTTTTTGTGTACATTGCTGTTATGCCTGCATGTATATTTGTATAAGGGTTTAGGATTCCTAAAAACTGGACTGTTGTGAGCTGTCATGTGGGTGCTGGGAATTGAACCCAGGCTCTGTTCCTGGAAGAGCAGCCAGTGCTCTTATCCACTGAACTAAAATATTCTTGCCCAGGTGGTGGTGGTACACACCTTTAATCTCAATGCTTGGGAAGCAAAGGCAGGTGGATCTCCAAGTTTGAGGCCAGCTTGGTCTACATAGAGTGTTCCAGGACAGCCAGGGCTACACAGAGAAACTCTGTGTCAAAAACAAACAAACAAACAAACAAACAAACTACTATCTCCAAACAAAGTTCTTGATGACCCTATTTTGCTCCTCCCCTTCGCCCTCCTCTCCTCCTGTTTCTCCCCATCTGTTTTCTCTTTTCTTTCTCCTCCTGTTCTTTTCTTTGGAACACAAGGCTTCCATGCAGTAGGCAAGTTGTCTTCGGCTCAGCTGCATCCTTCAGCATATCTGATAGTGATTTTTGTCAACTTGACACAAACTAGAGCCATCTGGGAAGAGGGGACCTCAACGGAGGAGCTGCCTCCGTCAGGTCAGCTTGTGGCTGTGTCTATGGGGGCAGTTTTTTTTTTCCTTTTCTTTTCTCTTTTGATTGACTGATGATCAGTGTGGGCGAGTCCAGCCCACAGTGGATGGTGCCGCCCCTAGACTGGTGGTCCCTGGTGGTGTAGGAAAGTAAGTTAAGCAGTGAAGCCAGTAAGCCTCATTCCTCCACAGCCTCTGCTTCAGCTCCTGCCTCCGGGCTGCTGCGTATTCCTGCTCCGTGTTCCTTCAGTGATGGACTCTAAGCGTAAGATGTAACAAACCCTTTTCCTCCTAAGTTGCTCTTGGTTGTGGTGTTTTCTACAACAACAAAGAACAGCACCCTATTATTTTGAGGTCTCAGAGATAAAGCAATTAATTGTCACCCCAGGAGGCACAAAGCAGTCGGGAGGTGTTAACACCTGTCTGTCCATTCTGGCACCTGGCTGGTACTTGAGTGGCTCTTGGCAACCAAGAGAAGGGGACAGGCTGGTCTTTTACCTATGACCTAGGAGTGCCACCAGATAAACTCCTCCAGGGGAGGAGAGAGCCTCCAGGCTGAAGATGTGGGGCTCCCTGGCAGTTGTCTGGTAAGTGCCCTTACCCAAGTTTCCCAAGAGGGTCTTTGTCTGGTCCTCCTGAGAACTGAGGACTAGGGGAACCCCGAGCTTCTATTATGCCGCTTGGAGCAGAAACCAAATATTTTCTTCCAGAATCCAGAAGCTTCATGTCTTGAGAGAAAGAGGTGGGTGGTCAGCTCTGTAGCTGCCTGAGGACAGAAAGAAGGGAGAAGCCAGTATTCTCAATGAAGGCCTGGCCAGAGCCACTGTCACCGTCACCATCCCTTGTCCCAGGGAGCGCTTGTATAGAGTGTGCAAGCCCAGGGCTTGGTCCCCAGTACCACTGAAGGACAGAACAAACCCACTCAGAATAGGAGCAAGGCCTCCACTGCCAGCTTGAAGGTCAACAGTAGTTGGCACTTGGCCCTGGACTCCTTACTGCAGGGCTTTTGTGTGCTCTGTGATGTTTGTAGATCTGTGGACAAAGAGGGCGATGGACAAGCTGGGTGGGGTCGGCCAGCTGGAGGTCTGGGTCCTGTGCCAGGAACCACCCGCTTCTCATGGCTGTTCAGTGTGGAGCTCAGCTTTGGGATGTGAAGGGAAAGTTCAGGATCCATAAAAGCCACACTGGAATCTCGCTCCTAGTAGGGGCTGGAGGAGGAGATTGCGCAGGTGTAGGCTGAGCTGGCCCTGGCAAGGCGAATGTAATGCCCTTTCCTGTATAACAGCATGGGTGAGGAGAGGATGGCACCACACATCAGCAAAGCAGCTTGTTTCTCCTTTCCCAGGTCTCCCGGCCTCTCAAGCAGATTCACCTGGCCTTGGGGTAATCTTACTTTGGCTACAGGGCAGTAAAAGCCTCTGCTTTGCAAACGAATCAAATGATGATAATGTCGCCTCCTGCTGGGAGCTACGAGGATACTCTAGCAGGGGTAGACGTACGCGGAGCAGGGGTGACGAGGCCACCAGGTTGTCTCTAGAGAGAGGGTCTTTCTCTGGCTTGGTTTTAGTTTGAGATGGGGTCTTGGTGTGTAGCTCAGGCATGGCCTCAAGCTCCAGATGTTCTGGCCTCTGTTTCCAGAGTGCTGGGATTGCAGGGCTGTGCCACCATGCCTGGCTTTACTCTGGGTGGATGAAGAGCAGACAGTTGAATCTGGCAGGCCCAGCTCAGATTACAGGCTAGGGAACCAGGCTAGGCCAGAGGTTTTCAACCTGTGATCCCTTTGGGTCGAATGACCCTTTCACAGGGGTCACCTAAGACCATCAGAAAACACAGATATTTACATTACAATTCATAACAGAAGCAAAATTACAGTTATGAAATAGCACCGAAAATAATGGTATGGTCGGGGTTCATCACAGCATGAGGAACTGTATTAAAGGGTCACAGTGTTAGGAAGGTTGAGAAGCACCAGTTTAGCCCTTCTTTGCTAACCGAGTCTGGAAGACTGAGAGCCTTGGCTCTCAGCTCATTTGATACTGAAGAACTAGAGGAGCCAGCGACAGCAGCCTTTGATGGACACCTACTGTCCTTTCTTATCTGTCTTTTTTTTTTTTTTTTGTTTTGTTTTTCGAGACAGGGTTTCTCTGTGGTTTTGGAGCCTGTCCTGGAACTAGCTCTTGTAGACCAGGCTGGTTTCGAACTCACAGAGATCCGCCTGCCTCTACCTCCCAAGTGCTGGGATCAAAGGCGTGCGCCACCACCGCCAGGCTTTGTTTTTGTTTTTGAGACAGAATTTCTCCATGAATCTGGTCTAAAGCTCAGATTCTTCCTGCTGTAGCCTTTGAAGTGCTGGGATTTAGAGGTGTATGCAGACACACTTGGATCAATTACTTAAAATATAACTTTAAACATTTGTCTCTACACACACATTCACATATATGCCTATATCCACTATATACAAATAGGAACTCACATATATTTTCCACTAGGGATCAAACCCAGGGGTTTGCACATGCCACGCGCTGTACTAACGAGCTACATCTGAAGCCCTCTACTTGAAAAAAAAAAAAATGAAGTCTCTGGCTGGGAACGCAAAGTGGCATTGTGCTGGTTGCGTGTGTGCAAGGTCCTAAGGTCTGTTACCCAGCCCTGAAGAAACCAAATTGAAATAGGAACACATTACAGAGATTTTTATTAAATGTTGCCTTCAGTACAAAAGAGAGGTCCCCAGAGCAGATACATATACAGGCAGTCCAGAATGTTGAAATGAGTTCTCTTAATGGATGCGAAACTAGACCATAGCCACAAATCAGCAACCAACGGCACCTAGACCACAGATATCCACAGATCAGCAACCAGTGACACCTAGACCATAGATAGCCACAGATCAGCAACCAGTGACACCTAGACCACAGCCACAAATCAGCAACCAGTGACACCTAGACCATAGATAGCCACAGATCAGCAACCAGCGGCACCTAGACCATAGATAGCCACAGATCAGCAACCAGTGACACCTAGACCATAGATAGCCACAGATCAGCAACCAGTGACACCTAGACCATAGATATCCACAGATCAGCAACCAGTGACACCTAGACCATAGATAGCCACAGATTAGCAACCAGTGACACCTAGACCACAGCCACAGATCAGCAACCAGTGACACCTAGACCACAGCCACAGATCAGCAACCAGTGACACCTAGACCATAGATAGCCACAGATCAGCAACCAGTGACACCTAGACCATAGATAGCCACAGATCAGCAACCAGTGACACCTAGACCATAGATAGCCACAGATCAGCAACCAGTGACACCTAGACCATAGATAGCCACAGATCAGCAACCAGTGACACCTAGACCATAGATAGCCACAGATCAGCAACCAGTGACACCTAGACCATAGATAGCCACAGATCAGCAACCAGTGACACCTAGACCATAGCCACAGATCAGCAACCAGCGGCACTGCACCTGGATATAATGTACTTTTTTTTTTAAAAGACATTTTTTCATGTAGCCAAGCTAGCCTTAAATGTGTCATGTGGAGGTGGAGGAGAATGATTTTTTTAAAAAAATATTTATTTATTACGTATACAATATTCTGTTTGCGTGTATGTCTCCAGGCCAGAAGAGGGCACCAGACCTCATTACAGATGGTTGTGAGCCATCATGTGGTTGCTGGGAATTGAACTCAGGACCTTTGGAAGAGCAGGCAATGCTCTTAACCTCTGAGCCATCTCTCCAGCGGTTCTCAACCTTTTTAATGCTGTGACCCTTTAATACAGTTCCTCACGTTGTGGTGACCCCCCCACCATAAAATTATTATATTTTTTTTTACTATTTATTTATTTATTTATTTATTTATTTATTTATTTATTATGTATACAATATTCTGTCTGTGTGTATGTCTGCAGGCCAGAAGAGGGCACCAGACCTCATTCCAGATGGTTGTGAGCCACCATGTGGTTGCTGGGAATTGAACTCAGGACCTTTGGAAGAGCAGGCAATGCTCTTAACCACTGAGCCATCTCTCCAGCCCCGAGGAGAATGATTTTAAACTTCTGATCCTCCTGCTTCCACCTCCCAAGAGCTGGGATTACAGGCGTTCACGTATGGTGTTCTGGAGTGCTGGGGTTCGATTCCAGGGTTCTATGCGAGCCGGATGAAAACTCTACCAAATGGAGCTATAACTCCAAACCCTCTCACATTTTTCTGGGTCAGAACAGTTTTTCCAGTGCTCAGAGATTCCATAGCTCCAGTGATACCTCACAGAAAATGAAAGAGTAACACTCTAGAGAACTCCCAGTTTTTTTGCAGAAGCATAGTGACTTGGAGGGTCCATTCAGGAGCCGTTTTCAATTTTTCCTTTACACTTGCTATTCTAGTACCCATATGACTAGAACCCCCCCCCCACACACACACACAGTGACTTCCGATTTTCTCCCTAGAGGAGCCACTATCTGCACCACCAAATGCAACATCTAGAACTATTTTTGATCTTTCTATAAATACAGTCACAGAAGAGATAGATGCTCTCTCATGTCTGACGTCTCTCAGTGGAACATGTAGTATGCGAGGCGTATTGCCTTTTCTTGTGCTCTGCTATCTCATAGAGTGAGCAGGTCCCAGTGCACCCATTCCCGTGCTGATAGGCATTTGGGTGGTTTCCAGTCTGAGGAAACAGCCTTGCTCTGTGGACAGCCTCATGCATGCCTTTTTGGGCACCGTGCCCGAGACACTGTTGGAACGAGATTGCTGGTCACAGGCTGCAGTGGGAGCAGCCTCAGATGGTGCTGGCTTCTGAAAGTGGTGGATTGGACCTATCTCCTAGCTTCTGGGAGCTGGAGCTTTCTCGCTGGCCTGGCTTCTGCCAGCTCTTCCGGGTGCTGTCTTTCACCCCAGGGCTATTTCTCAAATGCCACTTAAGGAGGTTGCCTTTCAGGAGTGTTTAGGCTCTTGATGCAGTCCTTCAAAACTGCTCCCCCCTTTTTTAAAAGATTCATTTATTTATGGGGCTGGAGAGATGGACTCAGAGGTTAAGAGCATTGACTGCTCTTCCAAAGGTTTTGAGTTCAATTCCCGGCAACCACATAGTGGCTCACAACCATCTATAATGAGATCTGATGCCCTCTTCTGGTGTTCAGGCAAACATACAGACAGAACACTACATACATAATAAATACATTTTAAAAAGATTTATGTATATTTTTGAGACAGGTCTCACTATGTAGCTGTGGCTGTTCTGAAGCTTGCTCTGGAGACCAGGGCTGTAGCTCTGGTTGGTGCAGTGTTTATCTAGACTGTACAGAGTTCTGAGAGCTATCCCCAACACTGCAGAGCTCACAGAGATCCAGCTGCCTCTGCCTCCCAAATTCTGGGAATAAAGGCAAGCACCACCATGCCCATCTATTTTATCTTTAAAAAGATCCTGCCTATGTGTGTGTGTCTGTGTAGGGATATGTGCAGGTGAATATGAGACCCCATAGAGGCCAAAAGAAGGCCACAGAGTCTCTGGAGCAGATGGTTGTGGAGTACGCAGTGTGGGAGTGTGCCAGGAACTGAAGTCCTCTGCGAGAGTACTACACACTCTTGTTTAGCTGCCTAAAAATCACGTGGAGGTGGTGGCGCACACCTTCGATCCCAGCATGCATGAGACAAGGCAGGAGGGGGATCTCTGTGAGTTCGAGGCCTGCCTGGTCTACAGGGTGAGTTCCAGGACAGCCACGGCTACAGAGAGAAACCCTGAAGTGCATCTCTGCCTTCCCACCTAGGGTCTCCAGAACTTCTGATTTACTCTAAGTTCAAATCTCGGTACTCCTCTAGGGTGTATCTGCCCTCCCCACACACCTGCTGTCTGGCCCTTTGTCAGACTTTTGTACTGACCTTTGTGTTTAGTTCCTTGAAAGCATCAGATCGTTCCCCCATGCTTGTGGGTTCGTACCTCCTGCTCTCTCTGGCTGGAATATACCTCTCTGGATGAAAACCTGGAATTCTTTGCTGCCCGTCGTAGTTCAAATGCCACAGCTTACTGATGGTATTTTTCTTGAAGGTTTATCTTGAGTATGAGCATATGTGGCTCTGTGCCAGAAGAGGGCGCCAGATCTCATTATAGACTGTTACGAGCCACCCTGTGGTTGCTGGGAATTGAACTCAGGACCTCTGGAAGAGCAGCTGGTGCTCTTAACTGTTGAGCCATTCATTTCTCCAGCCCCGATTAGTGATGTTTTATCTGATGTAAAAACTTTGAAATAAGCAGAAAGAGTTATTTTTTTTTTGTTTTTAAAAAATATTTATTTATTATGTATACAATATTCTGTCTGTGTGTATGTCTGCAGGCCAGAAGAGGGCACCAGACCTCATTCCAGATGGTTGTGAGCCACCATGTGGTTGCCGGGAATTGAACTCAGGACCTTTGGAAGAACAGGCAATGCTCTTAACCACTGAGCCGTCTCTTCAGGCCTTATTTATTTGTTTTTAACATTGATTTATGTCACTGATCAGTTATTGATATTTTAACATATACCCGTGTGCTACTGCACACATGGGGGGGGGGCAGAGACAATTTTGTGGAGTTGGTTCTCTCCTCCTCCACGTGGGTTCCAGGGATCCCACTCTGTTTATCAGGCTTGGTGGCGAGCACTTTCCCCCATGAGCCAGCTCACAGACCTGAGACTTTTAACAATTGCAGGCTCTGTCTGTTGGAAGTGGCTTGCTTAGTGCTGACATTTGCTCTCTCTGACTCCAGCATTCCTTAGTTTGTGATGCTTTGTTATTATTTTATTATTTATTACTTATGTGTTACATATGCATATACATGTGTGAATATACCTTGTCAAGGGAGGCATGCACGTACAAGAGTGTGTATGGAGGTGCATGTGTGCACTTGTATGTGTGTGGGGGGCCAGAGGTAGACACTGAGATCCTCCTTTATTGTCCTTATTATTCTCCACATTATTTTATTTATTTGTATTTTTTTGTTTTGTTTTTTTTTGATTTTTTCTTTGAGACAAGGTCTCTCTACATAGTAGCCCTGGCTGTCCTGGAACTCGCTCTGTAGACCAGGCTTACCTTGAACTCACAGAGATCCCCCTGCCCGTGCCTCTGAGTGCTGGGATAAAAAGTGCGCATCATAACTACTGGCTTATTTATTTATTTATTTATCTATTTATTATTCTCAATCTCCTCATTGCTTCATTATTGCTATTATTATTATAATTATTTTATGAGTGTTTTGAGACAGGGTCTCACTATGTAGCTCTGGCTGGACTGGAACTCACTACATATACCAGGCTGACCCTGAACCCACAGAGCTCCACCTGCTTCTGATTCCCAGTTCTGGGATTAAAGATGTGACCACCATGCTCGCTTCACTTTTTTTTTTTTCTGACTCTGATTTATTTGATCTATCCAGTCTGCAAATGACACAATCTTCCAGTCTTCCAATCTTATTTGTCAGGTTGAGAAACAATGAAAAATCCTATTATTTGCAAATACAACATTTTCTTTATCCATTCTTCGGTTGAGGCTATCCATAACTTGCAAACTGTGAATATAGGCATTTAGGGATTTCTATTATACTCCCCCCCCCCTTTTTTTTTTGTTTCTGAGACAGGGTTTTGTAGTGTAGCTTTGGAGCCTGTCCTAGAACTTGCTCTGTATACCAGGCTGGGCTCGAACTCAGAGATTCATCTACCTCTCCCAAGTGCTGGGATTTAAGGCATGCAGGGTGGTGACCTGGCCCCTTCTCTCACTGAACCTGGGACTCACCAATCCAGACAGACTAGCTGGCCAGGGAGCTGATAGGGAGCGCATGACTCAGCCCCGCCCCCTCCTCCCAGTGCTAGGATCCCAGGCATGTATCACCCTGGTTGGCTTCTAACATGGACACTAGGAATCCAAACTCAAGTCTTCATGCTTGCCTGGCTGGTACTTAGCCAATGGAGCCGACTGTCCAACCCCTTGTGGAGCCTTAAGCTGTGGACAGCCCTGGGGCCTGCAAAGGATTCTTGTCAGGGACTGGTGCGTGTGACCAGGGCTCTTTTCATTCAGAAATTCTGCCTCCCATGGACTGAGCTGGTTTCCAGTCTGTTTGCAAATTCCTTCCGACATCCTGGATCTAGAAAATATATCTGTTCTTTTTTCTCTCTCTCTCCTTTGAACTGGCTGTAAATCTGCAGGGTTTCTTCATTAATAATTATTTAATAAAAATTTTCAGACAGATTTATTTTAAGAATTCTGTATGAGCCGGGTGGTGGTGGCACACTCCTTTTAATCCCAGCACTCGGGAGGCAGAAGCAGGTGGATCTCTGTGAATTCGAGGCCAGCCTGGTCTACAGAGTGAGTTCCAGGACAGCCAGGGCTACACAGAGAAACCCTATCTCGAAAAAAAAAAAAAAAAAAAAACAGAAAATCAAAACAAAATTTGTATGAGAACCACAATGTTGTCTTTTTGGAAATTATCTTTTTACATTGATTTTCCAGGAAACTCTCTCCCCCAACCCCCCACCTCCGGCTTTCTGAATCTTATCCCTGTTTCTGCTTCAGTGCTTGCTGTGGGAGATCCCTCTATTCATTTTTTCCTTGACATTGCTGCTTGGTCTCTGTCCTGGCTGCTGCCCACGGTAGGCACCATGCAAACGATATATCTCTAGGGCGAGGGTGTAACTCAGTGGTAAAGCGCTTGCTTAGCATTCTAATGGCCCGGATTTGACCCCTAGCAGAGCAAAAATAAAAAATAATAAAATCCATAGATGCATAAATATAATTGACTGAATGAAGTGTAGCGGAGATATTGTGCACCTGTGATCTGGGCGTATGGTAGGCAAAGACGGGAGGGTTACAAGTTAGAGGCCAGTCTGGGCTAGATGGTGAGGTTAAGGTAGCCTAGGCTACATGGTGGAAACATGTCCTAAAACACAACATGACAAAACAGCAATAAAAAGTAAAAGAAAACAAAACCAGAGATGAGGTATAATTGCCTGAGTGAATAAAGTCAGGCTAGGCAGCCCTGCTGGGCTGGGCACCCGCTCCACACCCTTCTCCCTTCCTCACAGGGCCATCTGTCTGGCTTGTATTCAGCCTGCTGTGTTCCCGTGGGTCCTCCCCTTCGGGTCAAACAAGGACAGGCCTCGCCCGGCACATGGAGCTCTGACAGGTAAATCAATCACGCTTTTCTGGTTCACACCAGGCTTCAGGCGGTTCCCCTCTTCTCAGACTGATAACCTGCCTGCCTGCTGTGGTTACGTGGAAGTCAGAAGCATTCATAGCCAGTGCTTAGCCCGGACGGACGGCAGACCCCTCTGCCACCTAGCACTCGCCGAGTGCTTGAGTTCCCAGGGATGGCTTCAGTTAGAGCCCGGGCTCCCTCTCACTGAGGAAGCCCTTGTTTTGAAATAGCCGGCACGGGCTCACGGGCTCACGTACCAGGCTTCGCATGCAGTCTTGGGGTCCACTGATTTGTTTTGCTCTTTTGACCTTTGTTGTTTGTTTTGATATAGGGTCTCAATATATAGCCTTGGTTGGCCTGGAACTCATTATACAGACCTGGCTGGCTTTGAATGCATAGAGATTTGCCTCTCAAGTGCTGGGATTAAAGACGTGTACCACCACACAGGGAAATCTAACTCATTTTTTAAAAAAATATTTATTTATTATGTATAATTTATTTATTTATTATGTATACAATATTCTGTCTGTATGCCTGAAGGCCAGAAGAGGGCACCAGATATCTTTACAGATGGTTGTGAGCCACCATGTGGTTGCTGGGAATTGAACTCAGGACCTTTGGAAGAGCAGGCAATGCTCTTAACCACTGAGCCATCTCTCCAGCCCCCAATCTAACTCATTTTTACATCAGAGTCTGGAAGGGTGAGGGACTTGTCTTCTCCCCAGCGATGAGTAGGAGAGCCCTGACTTCAGCCAGGCAGCAGAACCCTGGGCCCCCACCGTCAGCCCCTCACCACACAGAAGACATTCCAAGGGGAACAGATAGATATTTGTTGAGTATTCATCCTGGGCCAAGCCCTATGTTGTGGCCCTCTCCCACACTCCCTGCTGATTTTTTTTTAAAGAAATAACTTCTAATTTTATTCATTATTGTTAGTGTACATGTGTGTGTATATGTGTATGCAGTGGGGGGGCACACGTGCCATGGCATATTTAGAGGAAAGTTTTTTTCTTTTTGGTTTTTCGAGACAGGGTTTCTCTGTGGCTTTGGAGCCTGACCTGGAACTAGCTCTTGTAGACCAGGCTGGCCTCGAACTCACAGAGACCCGCCTGCCTCTGCCTCCCGAGTGCTGGGATTAAAGGCGTGCGCCACCATCGCCCTGCTAGAAGACAGTTTTGTGGAGCTGGTTCTCTCCTTCCCTCTTTATATGGTATCCTGGTGTGTGTGTGTGTGTGTGTGTGTATACATATATGTGAACCTGACACAAACGAAAGTTATCTGAGAAGACGAACCTCAATTGAGAAAATGCCTCCATCAGAATGCCCACAGACAAGACTGTGAGGCATTTTCTCTCCCTCCCTCCTCCCTACCTCTCTTCCCCCCTCCTTTCCTTCCCTTTCTCCCTCCCTTCCTTTTAGATTTATTTTATTTATCATGTACTTTATGGATATGAGTGTTTTGTCCGCATGTTTTATCTGCACACCAGTAGAGAGCATCGTATCCTATGGGACTACAGTGTTAAGATGGTCGTGAGCCACCACGCGGATGCTGGAAATTGAACTCAGGGCCTCTGAAGAAAGGCCAGTGCTCTTCCACTGAGCTAATTCTCCAGCCACAAAGTGGAGGAGGCTTTTCGGTTTTTATTTTATTTTGTTTTCTGTTTGTTTGCTTGTTTGTTTTTGAGACAGGGTCTCATTATTATCTGGCCTGGAGCTCACAGAGATCCACTTGCCTGAGGATCTGGCAGGCAATCCTCCTGAGGCCTGGGATTAAAGGCGCATGCATACCTGGCCCTGCATTTTCTTGATTGATTGACTGAGGAAGGAGGAGCAGTTACTGTGGGCAATGCTGCCTGTGAGCAGGTGGTCCTGAGTTGTATAAGAAAGCAGGCTGAGCACACTGTGTGTGTGTGTGTGTGTGTGTGTGTGTGTGTGTACAACAAGCCAGTAAGCAGCACCCCTCCCTCCATGGCCTGCTTTTGGTTCCTGCCTCTAGACTCCTGCCCTATATTTAATAAACCCCTTCCTTCCCAAGTCTCCTTTAACCAAGTCTTTTATCACAGCGACAGGAACCTAAGGCACACAGGTTCTGAGGATCTAAATGAGGTTGGCAGACCAACATGTTTGGGTGGTAAGCACTAGGTACTTGCTGAGCCATCTCACCCCCCCCCCCCCGCCTTTACAAAGTAGTTTATTTTGTGTGTATGTGTATGATAGATGCATGTGTCTGGGTGTGTGCGCCCCTTCACACACGGAGGCCAGAGGAGGGTGTTAGTTATCCAGCTCTTTCACTGAACCTGGAGTTAAGCTGGTGGTCAGCCAACCTTGGTCTCTATATCCACCAGCACTCAGTGGGAGGTGCGCGTATGGCCACGCGTGGCTGTTTACATGGGTACTGGGGACTTGAACTCAGATCCTCATGCTTGCTCAGCAGGACTCTTGTCCCCTAAGCCACATTCTCAGCCAGGTTTTCCATTGTTGAGCTTATCCGTGAGAGAGGGGATGTATAAGAACAGGGTGGGACCCTCAGGTTTGTTTGTCCCCTAGAGGGACTCTCAGCCCTCAGGAAAGGTTTTGCTGGCGGTTACCGTTCATCCCGGAGAAAAGATGAAGACTAAATTCAGGCTTTGGGAGAGAACACAGGCCAGAGTCCCCATCACGTCCCCATCACTACCGTCCCTGTCACCTTCCGTCGTCATTGTCTATGTCCCTATCATCACTATTATACAATCAATTCCAGGAAGAAACTGACTAAGCAACAGGCACATGGACAGACAGACAGACAGACAGACAGACACACACACACGCACGCACGCACATACGGTAGGGCTTTAGACCCAGATGTTCTGACTCTGGTGCCTGTGCTCACCAGGAAATCACAGTGCTTCTTGTCTCCCCATAAAACACTGGCTAAGCCGGGCGGTGGTGGCACACGCCTTTAATCCCAGCACTCGAGAGGCAGAGGCAGGCGGATCTCTGTGAGTTTGAGGTCAGCCTGGGCTACAAGAGCTAGTTCCAGGACAGGCTCCAAAGCTTCAGAGAAACCCTGTCTTGAAAAAACAAAAACAAAACAAAACAAAAAACAAAACACTGATGCTAGATGCAGGGGTGAGCCCCCTCCTGGCTGATCACTGTGGCTAGATGCAGGGGTGAGCCCCTCCTGGCTGCTCACTGTGGCTAGATGCAGGGGGTGAGCCCCTCCTGGCTGCTCACTGAAGCAGGCTTGGAAGGAAGCCCGTCCACTCTTCCTCCTTTCCTTCCGCTCTCCCTTTTGTCTTCTCCTCCTCCTCAGCAGTAACTTCTTTACCCCACAGGGAAGGTCGAATGCTTCTCAGACTACATGACCCTGCAGGTTCCAAGGAGCCACGTGCAGGGTTTGAGGCAGTGGCTGGCATGGGTCCTGCACCCGCCGGGTAAGCTATCTTCTCAACCTCCCCCCCCCCCCCCCCCCCCCACGTTCTCCAATGCGTTTCTCACACCAGGGCGCGGGAACTGCAGTTCCTGAAAGGCATCGTTGGGCTACAAGCTTGCTCCTTCCCAGGCCTGCCCTGACCTTCTCCAAGGTCACAACTCTTCCCCGTTCCTACTCTTGTGTTCACGTGCTTGTCATCAGCGCCACCAGCAGGTCGCAGGGAGCAGGCACAGCCCATGTGCTCCGTGTTGATAGCTACGGTTCCTCCAGGGTTGACTCTGTCTCATGCTTAGGAGACTCCTAATAGACATTTGCTCAGTGGACAAATGGCCCCAAGCTTGGATTGAAGTGCCCATCAGGTGCTAGTATGTCCCTAAACTTAAATCACACTGTGAAGTTAATGGGACAATTTAAAAAAAATGTATTTTTAAAAATTTCTGTTTATTTCATTAGTTGTGTGTGTGTGTGCGTGTGCTTGCATGCACACTAAAATGCAGTGTTTACAAAAATGTGCCACAGTGAGCATGTGGAGGTCAGTGGATGACTTGCAGGATTTGGTTCTCTCCTTCAACCACGAGGATCCCAGATATTGAACTCAGTTCATCAGGCTTGGTGACAAGTGCCTTTACCCACCGAGCCTTCTTGCTGGCCTGCATTCTTTTCTTTTTTCTCTTTAAACTTCTATTGCACATGTACGGGCATTTTACTGCATGTGGGTTCCTGTACCATATACCTGCACGGCTAGTGGGATCCAGAAGAGGGCGTCGGCCTCCTGGAACTGGGGTGGCAAATGGTTGTGGGTTACCCTGTGAATATTGGGAGCTAAGCCAGGTCCTCTGAAGAGCAGCAGCTGGGGCTCTTAGACACGGAGTACACTCTCCAGTCCCTGGTCCACGGTCTTACCCACTGGAACCACTAACTCATGCTTGGTGGGGATTTTCACCTAAAGTCCTAAAACAGCCAAATGGACGGCAAATTATGGCTTTCAGAAAACTTTGAGCCATGAGCTTACCCGTTTTCCAGGAGGAAGACCTTCTGGAAACGTCTGGAAGGATCCAGAATAGAGAAAACATGCCTGAAGCGCACTGCCTGTGGTGCCTTTGGTCACAGAAGCTGCAAGGAAGACACCAGAATGTTTCCTCTCCTTTGTACAAAAAAACAAAGAAATCAAGGAGGGAAGCCTTCCCATCTCAGAATGCCTTTTCCTTGTTTCCTTTCTTCCTTCCTTTCTCCTTCCCTCCCTTCCTTTCTTTCGTTTCTCCCTCCCCTTCCTTCCTTCCTTCCTTCCTTCCTTCCTTCCTTATTTATTTTTGGTTTTTCGAGACAGGGTTTCTCTGTAGCTTTTGGTGCCTGTCCTGGAACTAGCTCTTGTAGACCAGGCAGGCCTCGAACTCTCAGAGATCCGCCTGCCTCTGCCTCCCGAGTGCTGGGATTAAAGGCGTGTGCCACCACCACCCGGCGCCCTTCCTTATTTTTAATTTTTTGACCTTGCTTTATTTTTTTAAGGCAGGATCATATGGTGTAGCCCAGGCTGCCCTATGTGGTCCAGGCTGGCCCCAGACTCACAGCAGTCCTGTCTCAGTCTTCCCAGCATTGGAATTAGAGTTGTGAGCCACCAGGCCTGGCTTAGTCTGGGATTCTACAGTGTTGTCTGGGACTGCTGTGTCCTGAATCCTGGACTGGCCCTGGGATGGTCAGTCAGCCGGCGACGCCTCTGGAACCGGAGTGGCTTTGTGTATTAAAAGGCCACTTTTCCAGGAGAAAACGCGGAGGATACATTAAGCTGTCGCCTGTTCTTTGGAAAGCCATTATTAATGGAAAACAATAGATTAATAGTTTTAAAACGCTTGTTCAATAAGTAATTTTTATGGCTCTGGATAGAGCCCATTAAACACTTCTGTGTGTTATTATAAAGAAGTTTTAAGTGTAAAATCATAAAGTCAATAATCAGGGAATTAGTCACAGCAGCCAGCCACAGGCCATTAGTTTTAGACGCTGTCAGAGACACCTGTGGCTTCGGAGGAAGCGCTTTTCTTCCAGTCGGCAGTACCAGGTGGGGATGCAGAAACGACGCTGCCTGCTGCCTTCCATAAAGTTGAAGGGACAGCAAGCAGGTGCGAGCAGCGGGATGCGGGCAAATATTTACAAAGTGCAGACGTGAATGGGGAACTAAAGGGACCCGGGTCAATTTGCACATCCAGGCTGAGACACTTTATTTCCCCAGTGATGTGCCTTTCAGAGCCACAGGCTCGGCCTTGATCTGCTAAAGATAGCTGTGAAGGCTGCACGCCCTTAGAAGGGAGGCATGTCACCCGAGAGTGTCCCCCCCCCCCCCCCCCGCACCCAGGCTGCCGGAGCTGTCTCCTGCAAGGGCGTATTCCTCCTCTGTCAACTATCTGGGAATGAAAAGTGTGGGCTTTGGGGCGGGAGGGTGGGGGACTTGATAAAAAAAAAATCACCTCAAAAGCAACACAAGATAATTATGGAAACAGAAGAAATCTAAAGACGATAATGAAAACTGCCTGTAATCCCTCTGCTCAGTGATATTCCTCTTTGTGTTTTCCTCATCCAATAAATGTTTACTGAGAACCCTCTACGCGCCAGATGCAGCTTAAGGCGCTAGGGATACGGCGAAGAACAAAACAGATAAATACTCTTGGCGCCATGGGGCTGGCATTTGGGTGGAGGGCAACAAGACCACTGCTGTAGTCGTAGACGTTTTTCAGCAGGCGAGGTGGTAATTGTGATGCAGAAAGGGGGCCTGAGAGCAGGGCGAGGTTAAGAGGGGGTGATGGAGCCTCGGCTGGCAGAGGCCTCGTCGACAAGGGGGATTGACTTAAAGACTTGAGAGTGGTGGACTGAGCCACACAGGTATCTAGAAGAGCGGTCCAGGCGGAAGATATTGCCAGTGAAAAGATCCCGGGTCTATCCAGGATGCATTAGAAGTAACAGGGAGGCCAGTATGGCTAAGGCAGAGGAAGGGCAGTGAGAGACTAGGTGTGTCTCACATGGGTCTCTGAATGGAGAGCACAGCCATCTGTGGCAGGCTTGAATGGGACTCTGTGGGTTGCTGTGGAGGGAAGGAGTGGGAGAGGAATGAGAAGGCAGCTTCTACAGACCAGGCTGGGCCCAGAGCTGGGAGGTGGGTGGGATGGGAGAGTCTGCATGGGTATCTGGCAGAACCAACAGACTTCCTATCTTTGCTGTTCTCCCATGCTCCAGAACAGAGCAGCTATGGGCTTATGTCTGGGTGTTGGACGCTCCTGACCTGGCCTCCGCTGTTCTCCCATGGTCCTGTCTGTTTCTGTCACAGGCGCCATGAGGGCCCCCAACCACCTGGATTCTCTTCTTACCAAATGTGGTTTCCTCTTGCGTCCTGCTCAGGAGGGCGGCTTCATCTTCCGAGCTTTGTACTCGGGCTGCTTTGTGCAGAAAGAGGTGGGTTTGGGAAACTATTGCTTTGCCGTGCTGGGGTCAGAGCTCAGGGGTCAGAACTCATGTATGCTAGGATGACAGGCAAGTGCACAGCCATTGAGTTACACATCCAGCTTCTTTTGTTGTTGCTTTGAGACAGTGTCTCCCTATGAACCCTAGCCTGGAACATACCACCTATGTAGACCAGGCTGGCCTCGAACTCACAGAGAGCTGTCTGCCTCTGCCTCCCAAATGCTGGAACTAAAGGTGTGCACCACCAACTCCACACACACACACACACACACACACACACACACACACACACACTTTAAAAAAAGCAATCTTATTTTGAGGCAGGCTCTCTCTGCACACGCTGGCGTCGAACTCACTCTGTAGCCCAAGCAGCCCTTGGCTCCTCCTACCTCAGCCCCCTGAGTGCTGGGTTCTAGGTGTGTATCCCCACGCCTGGCTTATCATCTTCTCTCCAGCAGCCCCCCTGCTCCTCTCCTGTCAGCACTGCCCTCCTTGACAGTCCCTCACCCCCACCCCCATGTACCTCACTTCACCCCCCACTCCAGGGCTCACACTCGGGCTTCTTGCAGGGTTCCCTTGGCCTGGCATGTTGCAGCTCTGTTGCAGAAACAGCCATGTGCTGTTTGCTTAGTTGCTCACATGTGCGGAGCCTCAACTGCCTCAGCTGTAGAATGGGACCAAGGGATTTCTTACTGGGGTTGAAAGAAACAATTTGTTGTCAGGAATGAGCAGATAAAAACCCATGCTGTCTCTTTAAGGGTGACCTTCTGAAAGACAGAGCAATCCCCTGGTCCAGGGTCATCCCCAGGGACTTCCCCTGTCAGGGCTGAACTGTCACAGGCCAGAATCTGCCACGGTCCCCTGTGCCAGAGACCCTTCTGCTTGCTTCTTAGCTCTTTCATGAGACAGGCTTCTGGGAGGCCCGCGTTCATGGTGCCCGCCATGAGCAGAGGCTGACCTATAATCGTGGCCTATTAACTGCTTGTTCTTCTTTCGTTTGAACGTGTGAATTTTGCCCGACATCCAGAAAGCAAATTACAGGTTGGAAATCAGAATGTTTCAAAAAGGGACAAAAAGGTCGAAGCAGAGTGATCTCTGCATAATGAAGTGTCCCGTGATCACGTCGAGGCTGGGTGAACAGAGGGTCCGCTGCCACCCCTCATTCATTCAGGTAACAGCTTGGAAAGCCCTGGGAGGGTCAGGGAGGGCTGGGGAGGACCGGAAGGATTAAGGAGAACTGGGGAGGATGGAGAAGGGTGGGGAGGGCCAGGAAGGGTCCGGGAGGGTTCCGACAGTGGTGATGGTCATCGGGGGCTGGCTTCTCTTCAAAGACCCAGGGAGATGACTGTGGTTCCTGAGCTTTGGGTGTAGTCCAGCAGAGCTGACAGCTAGAGACACAGGGTAGGCCCATTCTTTGTGGACATTTAATGTTGACTGGATATCACCTCCCTCTGGGCTTTTGGGCATTGAGTCATGTGTTGGGACAAGGGGTGGTGACAACTAAAGTCTCTGCCGTTGTGTTCTTTAAGTCATCCGGTGAACGTCAGAACAGCAGGAGTGTGTAGTGTGTTCTCTGTGTTTTTCTCTCTGGATTAAGGAAAATTGCTGGCTAAAAGAAAAAGTAAAAAGGCTGGACAGTGGTGGCGCACGCCTTTAATCCCAGCACTTGGGAGGTAGAGGCAGGGGGATCTCTGTGAGTTTGAGGCCAGCCTGGTCTACAAGAACTAGTTCCAGGACAGGCACCAAAGCTACAGAGAAACCCTGTCTCGAAGAACCACTAAAAAAAAAAAAAAAGAAGGAAAGTTGCTGACTTGACATCAGAGTCTAGTCTCTCCTAGTCTTCTCCCCATCCCTGTCTTCTCTCTCTCTCTCTCTCTCTCTCTCTCTCTCTCTCTCTCTCTCTCTTTCTCTCATGTATGCGATGAGTTCCTTGTGTGTCAGGCTTGGAGGATAGCCTCAGCAGTCAGTTCTCAACTCTCTTTCTTTGAGACAGGACCTCTCACTTGCACCTCTGTGGAGCCTCTGGGCGCTGCCTCCTGTCTTGCTATAGGCACGCTGAGATGACAGTCTCCAGCTACTGCATCTGGTTTTGTGGGGGTTCTGAGGATCCAAATTCAGGTCCCTACCCTTTTGAGGCAAACGTTTTATCCACGGAGCAATTTCAGCAGCATTGGATCCTGATTTAACCCAGATCATGTCAAAGAATTACAGCCTTCAGGTTTGGGGTGAGCAAGGCCCCAGGTTCCATCCCCGGCACCGAGGAGCGATGCACCATCCTCACTGGAAAGAACACAGGCCTATGGTGTCCTCCAGTGTGTCATTGCTTGGTGGCATCCTTAAACTCAAGTTCCTCTGTAGCCCTGGACTAGAGAGAGGCTTGACCGGGAACAGGGGAGGGTTGCAAACTCACAGCAGACATGAATGTGTCAGACGGAGAAAGGAGTAAGGAATTGAACTCAAGCCTCCATTTCCTCAGCAAAGCTTCTCTTCCACTCACCCTGCTGCACCGGGCATGGCTATGGCTGCTGCTTTGTAAATTATTTACTTTGGCGCTAAGGATGGAACTCAGGACTTTACATCTATTAGGCAAGCGTTCTGTCCGTGAGCCACACCCCTGGCCCCTCCCTGATAGATTCCAGGCCAGTTCTCCGCCACTGAGCCAAGTTCCTGCCCCTGCTCTGCGGATGTCGACTGTCTCACCTTTACAGCAGTGTTGGTAGGAAGTGCTGCTTATGATCCCATGCTACAGAGTGGACAAGTGGGCAAAACGTGAGTTGCTAGGGTTCCGTGGCTGGTAGTGTCAGAATGCAGCTAGGAGCCGGAAGTGTAACAGGCCCTGGCCAACCTAGAACAGGCCCCTTCGGTGAGCAGAGACTCAACCTCTGCCTCATCTTGCTAGAAATTTCAGCTTTTAAAGGAGAAACAGGAAATCTGTAGTTGCATGTGAAATTACACTTTAGAGAGTTGACTTCAGCTGGGAAAGTAGTCCGGTGGCAGAGCACTAGTTTAGCCTGCCTCTGCCTCCCGAGTGCTGGGATTACAGGCGTGCTCCACCATGGCCTGGCTGAACTTCTGATTGTCTTGCCTCCATCTCCCAAGTGCTAGGGTTACAAGTGTGATGCCCTTTAACTTTGAAAGGACCATGCCACCAAACAGGATGTTGAAGTTAGAGCTGGGTTTGATGGCTCACACTTGGAATCCAGAACACAGGCAGTTAAGGCAAGGGGACCGTAAGTTTGAAGTCAGCCCTGGCCAGCAAATGGGTAAAGGTGCTTGCTGCTAAACCTGAGCTTGTTTCCTGGGACCCACGTAGTGGAAGGAGAGAACTGACTCCCGCGAGTTGCCCTCTGACCAGCACACATGAACCATGATCCTTGCACATGCACACATCCACACAATAAATAAATAAATAAATAAATAAATAAATAAATACAAACCCAAACAGCTAAAAACCCAAGTGCTCAATGTTGCCTGATGCCACAAGGAAGGAGGAAAGGAGAGGAGAGGAGATGCTTGAAGGGAGGATGGAGAGAAAGACCTACAGATGACAGTAACCATCCATTTGAGAAGCATCCGTGAGAAGCACATGCTGGATGCCAAGCTCTGTGCTGGTGCCGATGATCAGATCTGCACGGACACCAGTCTGCCTCGGGAGGGGCGTTCAGCTCCATTCTCATCTGTCCCGGCCTTTGAAGCAAATGTGCTGAGACAGGGATTGCTGAGCAGAGGCTGGGACCCCAACTCTGTGCCTGCCCCCTGTGATCTTGCCTCTGGAGTTCTCTGCTACCCAACTTTAAGGGGCAGCGCCTGAGGCCAAGGGATGTTTAGGGCCCCTCGTGCTCATGTCAGGCAAGGTGCTATTGTTCCTGAGAGTCACAGGCCTCTTCCTGAAGATCCCCAAACATGGTCATAGTGGGGTGTGGGTTTGACAGTCTGGGGGTGGTCACGTCTCTTTACACTGGCCTGTAATTTTGGGAGCGGCCACCAGGGGACAAGGTTGCCCCTGTCATACAGCATTGGATAGAAACCGGAGCAGAGCAGAGCTAGTGGCCAGTCAAGCGCCAACTTTGTCCTTTTTGACCTGCTCAGGTCCCCAGCATCCTTCCCCAGCATAGGTGTTGGGGCCTGCAGAACAACAGGACCCCCATTTCCCTGGGCAGAGTCGCAGAAAATTGGGTTGTATGGGAGCAAAAGTCTCAGCTGCCACCCTTCTTACCCGCCTCCCGCCCCATCTCCTCTGTTTCTCTCTCACCCATCATAGAACCTCATCACCTCATCGAACTGACTGATTCATTCCTGGTGACTTCTGCAGCCGCTTCCATGGCTGCACCTTGAACTTGCATTAAGTTTTAATTAAAGCCGTTACACCAGCCTTGCCCCTGGCTAAATGCAGCCGCGGGCACAGGGCACATAGATATTTAATACTCTGCCTCTCCCTGCTGATGGCACAGGGTGCCCAAGGGTGTACCCGAGCCATGCCCTGCTTGCAGCGATCTGCGAGCTTGCTTAAGTGTGCCCACAAGCCCTGAGCGGGGAGGCTGCGCAATAACTATTCATTGCCCTGGGTTAAGTGTGCCCAGGGGCACCGGTAAACTCAATGCAGTGATTAGCGATTGCTCCCAGGGAAGACTACCCGAGGTCCTGCTGAATGTCTGCAAGCCCTAAATATAGTCTGCTCGTGGCCATTTAAAGGGCATGGCGCGTTTGGCCTGTGCACGTGGTCCCACGTCCTTTCCCTTCTTTCTACAAAATGGCTCCCTCCACAGAAGAGCGCAGCCTCCAGGGCTGCCTTGTTGCTGTGGGGCTGGGGTGGAGAGACTAGAGGGAGGCTTTGGTGCTGACCTGGGAAATGTTGAATCCCTTTCCGGTCTCCTTTCTCTCTGCTCCCTAAGTGAAGGCAGCACCTCCAAGGTGAGGGAATTACCGGCTCTCACACAACAGGCTCCCAGTGGGCTGTGCTGAGCTCTCTGTGGGGTGCTGAGCTCTCTGAGGCCAGGGGCAGCAGAGCTGAGGCACTGGCAAGATTGAGGGGGTAGGGGCTACCTCAACTCCACCTACTTATCTCCGGGACAGGAAGAATGAATTCTGCACCTGCCGGGGAAAGGGGAGACAACCCTATGTGGGAGAGGTGTCCAGACTCATTAGTCTTTTGAGGCTCAGGGTTCTTAGCTTTTAAGGAATGAGGGGAGGGGGTAGCTGCTCTCTGTTGGTCTATGATTCTGTCCTGTGCCTCAGTATCCCTGCCTATGCTTGCAGCAAAGGCAAAGGGAGTGAGGGTGGGTCGAGGCAATGGGAGGTAAGAGGAGGCTGTGCCATGGCTCAGTAGCTGAAGGCACTTCTGCCCAAGCCTAACAGCTTGCGTTCCATCTCCAGAACCTTCACGGCCGAGGAGAGATGACGCCCCTAAGTTGTCCTTGGACCCCTACATGCACACCGTGACAGATGAATGCCCACAACATACACACTGACATAATAAATACATAAATAATACAATAAAGGAAGTGAAGGCCAAAGCACAGATGGGTGCAGCTGGGGCCCAGGCCGGTCCCTTGCTGGCATCATGAGGTTCAGGTGCAGTGAGGGACCAGCTGTCCGGGTTTGCCTGAGAGCATCCTTATTTTAGCCCGAGATGATTGGGCATCCTAAGCATGGCACTTGGGTGAACACACGCCTCTACCTTTGCTTCTCGGAGTCCACAGGTAAAGGAAAGGCGATAAGAGATGGGTGACTGGGGGCGAGATGAGGCGGGAGGTGTAGGCCTGGGAACCAGCCCACCACAAGCATCAGGGTCATGTGCACACCCAGCCTCTGCCTTGCCAGCTGTGCGCCACACGCTAGCTGCCCTGCTGGCCTGGCCCAGGGCAGCAGCTGAGGCGACATTTCCCTGGGTCTGTTGACACTTGAGTCCCAGAACAGAAATGATTTTCTTGTCTTAATGAGCAAACAGTCGGGCGGCACGACTCTCTCGCTGGACTCCTGCTGCGGTGATTGCAGAAGCGTCACCTCTGCTCACAGTTTGCAGCTGTTGCGTCCTCTCTGTTCCTTGCAGGTCTCTAGGCCCTTGCCTCCAAGGATCGACGGTGGACAGGTAGGTGAGGAAAGGGCATTGTTCTGGAAGGTTCTGCTAGGCCTGGTGCTGGGGAGGCTCTGAGGCAGGAGGTTGCCGCTTCCATGGTCCTTCTGTGGAGAATGTCCGTGGACAGTAGTTTTGTGGGCCTGGGTCATGGCAGAATGGGAACTCCCCCTGGCACCCTCTCACACAGAGGCCTGAAGCTGTCTGGGGAAAAGAATCTGGTGGCACCCTGCTGGGGTAGAAAGCCTCTGGGTCCTGCCATGGTAAGATTCTCTCTGAAAGGTTCCCAGTGGCAGGAGCTGAATCCTTAGCAAGGCCACCCAGTCCTGTGTGGTTCACAGCCGTCCTGTGTGGTTCACAGCTGTCCTGTGTGGTTCACAGTCGTCCTGTGTGGTTCACAGCCGTCCTGTGTGGTTCACAGCCGTCCTCTGTATTTCCCTCACTCCTCTCCTCTTTCCTTTCCCTTCCTCTTCTCCTCTTCTTTAGTTTTGAGGCAGAATATATATATATATTCACTATATAACCCTGACTGGCTGGAATTTTCTATGTAAATCAGGCTGGCCTTGAACTCACAGAGATCCACCTACCTCTGCCTCCAGAGTGTTGGGATTAAAAGTATTTGCTACCACCGTCCAGCTTTTCTTTTCTTTTCTTTTTTTTTTTTTTTTTTTTTTTTTTGGTTTTTCGAGACAGGGTTTCTCTGTGGTTTTGGAGCCTGTCCTGGAACTAGCTCTTGTAGACCAGGCTGGTTTCGAACTCACAGAAATCCGCCTGCCTCTGCCTCCCAAGTGCTGGGATTAAAGGCGTGCGCCACCACCGCCCAGCCAGCTTTTCTTTTTTAATAGTTTGGGCGGGAAGTGGAATCAAACCCAGGGTGTGCTAGGCAATTACTCTACTAACTGAGCTATGCCCCAGTCCCTAGTTTCTATCGTTTGAAGACAAGATTTTACTACATAGCCCAGGCTGTCATTTAAATCATGTAAATCCCCCTGCTTCACACTCGCAAGTGTTAGGAATACAGCCATCACACCATTACACCAGGCACCCACTTTTTCTCCTGGTCTTAGGGGTTTTCACAGTCACCTGGGGAGAGCCTCCCTCACACCCCTTTCAGTCTTTGGAATCCTTGCATCCCATTTGTCTTAGAGTCTTCCCTCAGTCTGGACTGGGCTATGCTTCTTCCTCGAACCTCTCGCGTCACTAGATACCAATCTTTATTCATAGCCCCCATTGATCGTGTCCCATTTCAGGCCACCAGTTACGCTGGCCTGGATGGTACAGAGGCTGAGTGACTGGCCCTGCTCTCGGGGGCCCAGTATGTTTATCTGTGCTCTAAACACCCCTGTAAGAGGTCGGATTCCCTGGAATATAAGAGCATCAGCATGTTTAAGTTGCTGCCGTTCTACCCCTTGGTCAGCTGAGCCTTTCCATGACCTCGTCACTATCTTGAGTCCCACCCCCAAGTACCCATGATCCTTGACCCCAAATGAGCATGTCTCCTGGTCAGCTGGATTGTGACTTTGCCTTATGTCATCAGACCCCGTGGATGCTGTCCCTTCGAGGGGAGCTGGTCGCTTCTCTGGAGGACGCCAGCTTGATGGGATTAGATGTGGACATTGGTGCCACCACGGTCACCGTCCAAAGCCCACGACAAGAACTTCTTCAGAGACAGGAGGTCAGTGGTGGACAGTGGCCAGGCTGGGTTTGAGGGGGTCCCCACAGCCTGGCACACCCCCAGGAGCACTTTGTCATCCCGCAGTGCCAGTTCACGTGTCCACCTGTGAGACTGGACAGATTTAGGCAGGCGGCTTTGAAAATTGGGCCCCATTAGCGTAAAGTGCTCTGCTCGGCAGATGAGGGGCTCCGGCAATCATGTATTCAGCGCGTCCTGATCATGGTGGCAGGATCATAATTGCCATCTCTTTAAATAGCCCAAAGTTGCCGTGTAAGAGAAGACGGCTCACATGACATTTGCTCCGAGCTTGCTTCCTGCTAAAAATATCCTGGCTAAATAATATTTCCTGGTTGTGCTGGAGCAACAGGCCCTGGCCTGGGCCCTGACTCTTGGGGCTTTGTTCAGAGATGAGATGAAAGGGCGGAGTAGAGAGGGTAGGCCCTTAAGGAGGGAGAGTGCCTCTAGAGGAAACAGTGGCCACAGTGGGGACCTCCCTGCTTCCCCAGGTATGGAACACTTCCCTGGAGCTCCTGCCACTCTGGCTGGTGAGCGGTTCCTATGCCTACTCCCTCAAGGCTGCGTGCCCGCTGGGTAAGATATAGGAGTGCCCCTGATGCCCACCTCTGATTTTAGCACTATCTGTCAACTCCTGTTTTCTCCCCTCTGCCAAACACCTTGTCCCCACTGTCCCATTCTGCTGCCTCTCTTCTTAGCGGAGTGTGAAGTGTGACTATGGACATGGGAGCAGTCTGAGCAGCGAGTTAAGTGTGACTGTGAACAGTGCTATCTACTGAGGGCTGCAGATCTGGGATCTGGGAACTTCTGGGGGCCCCAGGCAGGCTCTAGGGTCTGTGGTCATATTCTGCAAGACTTTGAGGCGATACCTCCCCTTCCCATGCACTTCTTCATTGTGAGGAGGCCAGGAATCTGGAAGCATTCTGCTGACCTCCAGGGAATCTGAAGGCTAAAGCTCTCACTGCGCAGTTAGATGGATCAAAGGCTTTGATCTGTGAGGGCAAGTGAGAGATGAGGAACACGGCAGGTTTGATGAGAATTTTATCATGAAGTAAGTCTCAAAATGAGGACTCTGGGGAGTCCAGCGGCTTTGGGGGATGTCCTTGCCAAATCCACACACTCCCGCCCTGTTGGTACTATTTGAAATATCTTTATTTGGAGGCAAATGCTTTTCATTTAGCAACTGCAGAGCCAGCTCAGAACACCTTATGAGAGGGCTGGTACAACAAAGTTCTTGCTAGAGTGTAAACAACTGATACAGGCTGTCTCCTACCAGCAGTTTGCCATGGGAGGGGCGCCAGGCAGGGCCATGAACTGCAGTCTTGGCCTTTGCCAGCCTGCTCCTGGCACTGCTTTTCCAGCAACCTTCTCGAATGGCAGTATTCTCCGAGAGCTAGACAGGGTGGCCCTTTTTTCTTTTCTTTCCTTTCCTTTCCTTTCCTTTCCTTTCCTTTCCTTTCCTTTCCCTTCCCTTCCCTTCCCTTCCCTTTCCCTTCCCTTCCCTTCCCTTCCCTTCCCTTCCCTTCCCTTCCCTTCCCCTTCCTTCCTTCCTTCCTTCCTTCCTTCCTTCCTTTCTCTTCCTTCCTCCCTTTCTCTTCCTTCCTCCCTTTCTCTTCCTTCCTCCCTCCCTCCCTTCCTTCTTTTACTGGGTCATCAAGTTCCAGAGTCCAAGTGAACTGAGTCGTGTGTGGGCTGGCCTTAGGTGTGGCTCTGGCTAAGACCCTGCATCCCTGTAGCTCATTTTCTGGGTCGCGTTTCCTTCTGGTTCCAGTGTCGTCCCAGCCAGGGTCGGAGGTCTCAGTTTACATCCCCAAGCAGAGACTGGGTCTGGTTAGGAGAGGACTCCGTGTGGAAGAGTCCCTGAGCCCCAGGTTCATGCGGGTGCACCAGTCCAACACCTTCACGGTGACCGAGGACAGAGACTTCGTGGTCGTCAGCATCCCAGCCCCGCTGCTGCTCCAGTACCAGGTCAGCATCCTGGTGTTATGGCCTTGCTTCTTCCTCAGAGACCTCTTGAATGGGCTGTTGGTTGAGCCCGAAGTCAGAAATTCAGAGAGCAGGTCTTTGGGGGCTGGCTCTGTGCTGGCCTTACTGTTTATGTCCTAGAGGCTTTGCTTTGTTTAGGAGGTGGCCCCAGCAGGGACAGTCAGAGGACAAGGGATGTATCTCATCACATGGAACCAATGCCTTGCTGTCCCACAGCCATGCCCAGATGCCAGAGAATCCCCAGGGACACAAGCGTTCTACAGGGTGGACCTGAGCCTTGCCTTTGTGGAGATGGTCTCCCCAGTACACTGGAGAGTGGAGAACTTTTTCCAGTGTGTGGGTAAGTGAGGAGCCCTGAAAACACACTTGGTAGTGACAGGTACATGCCACCCATGGTCTCGCTCCCTGCCCTGGCTTCATTCTCCTTTGGCAGTATTCATTCTCTGGACCGAGAGCTCCCACATCTCAGCAACTGAGTGATTCTGTCAAGTGCGCTGCTGGAACTGGAGAGGCCTAGGTCCTGAGTGGTGAAAAGGGAGACAGAGGCGGAAGTGCATCAGCTTCCCAGCTCAGCCTCGACAGTGTGTGTATGTGTGTGCATGTGTATGTGTATGTGTGTTTTTGTGTAGGTGTGTGTGTGTGCATGTGTATGTGTGTGTGTATGCACATGGATATGGGAGCCAAAGGATAATGTCCAGTGTCTACCTTACTCGTTCAACAGTCTCTCACTGGCCCTCGAGCCTACCTTGACAGCTGCTCTGACCAGCTAGCAAACGTTAAGGATCCTCTGTCTCTGTCCCCCTAGTACTAGAATTACAGGTGCACAGGACTTTAAGAACATTTACGTTTTTTGTTTTTGTTTGCTTGTTTTTTTTTTTTTCAATTTTATGTGCCTAAGTGTTTTTCCTGCATGTTTTTTCCTGGTGCACAGGGAGTTGCTCTGGTCCCACGGAACTGGAATCACAGACAGTTGTGAGCCGCTGTGTGGGTGCTGGGAATTGAACCCAGGTCCTCTGGAAGAGCAGTCAGCGCTTTTAACCACTGACCCATCTCTCTGGCTCCACGGCCTTTTTATTTTTATTTCTCAAACAAGGGATCTAGATATCTGATCTCAGATCATTCTTACTCTGCTGTGGTAAACGCCTTACTGATTGATCTTTCTTTTTATTTTTTAATTAATTACTTAATTTTGTTTTTTTGAGATGGAGTTTCTCTGTATAACAGCTCTGGCTGTCCTGGAACTCACTCTGTAGACCAGGCTGGCTTTGAACTAACTCACAGAGATCCGCCTGTCTCTGCCTCCCAAGTGCTGGGATTAAAGGCGTGCGCTGCCACTGCCCTGTTTGTTTCTAATTTTGAGACCAGGTCTTAGTGTGTAGCCTTGGCTGGTGTTAAATTCCCTCAGCCTACCAGGTGCTTGGTTTGCAGGCATGTACCACTTCTCTGAGTGTTGTCTCAGGTTTTGTTTTGTTTGAGACAATCAGAGACTCATTTAGCCCAGGCTGGCCTTGAACTCACTACACAGTCAAAGATCACATTGAATTTCTGGCCCTTCTGCCTCCAGGCCTCAAGAGCTGAGGTTACAGGAAGCGGCCACTCTGGTAAGTTTATGAAGTACTGGGGATCAACCCAGGCTTCCTGAACTAGGCAACCACTCTGCCCACTGGGCTACATCCCTAGTTCCCACCTCGGCTTTTCTTTCCAATCTGGAACCTAAGGATCCTAGAGCCTGTCACAACGCTGCATTAGACGCAGAGAGAACCTGGTACAGGATGTCCCATTTCCATTTTGGTGTGTCCCACCGTCTCTGTGTTAGCTCCAGTGCTTCAGGTCGGCCAGTGCCTCAACTGCTTGGCAGCGAGCCCGAGCCTCTGCACTGTGTCCTTCATCTGAGGCAAGTTGCCCTATAAACACCGTGCAAGCTCCCGCGTGAGGGATGCCACCGCCCTGTCTTGAAGGGGCTTTCGGTGAATGCTGGACAACCAGACAACCTGGTATTCACACATGCAAAACCACCAGGAGCAAAACCCATTCAGATCCAGCACGAGGAAATACACATAATTCACAAATGATGTCAATCACTTTCATCTCAGGACTTCCTAACTGTCCTCAATAGAAGACAGACGGGAAGGAGATTGAACTCAGATGTTAATAGTGCAAGAATGCCCCGTTACCAGGATATGATGTCTCGGTGCTGCATAAAAATGTAATTATATTCAGAACTATATTTAAAGATTAAAAGGGGGACTGCCTACCACATCTAGCCCCAAACTCAGAAACAAAGACAAAGGCGGGATGGGTTGGGGGGTGGGGCGTGAGGACGGGGTCGAGTTCTAACCGGCTGCTAAAAATGGAAATATTTCTCGAAAGTTTTTACATGTTTCGGCTGCTTTTGTTTTAGCAGTTTCCTGCGGCACTGATATTGATTTTGGAAGGGGGGGGGGGGGTTGGAACTCTACCGGGCCAGGATTCAGCAGGCACTGGCTATGGGAGAGAGAGCAGGGAGGGAGCAGAGGCCACCGGATGGGGTCTCTCCAGTAGCCTGTAAGGGGAGATAGGAGGCGTCTCTGGAGCCTTGTGGAGGGCAGGTGGACCCAGGAGGAGGTGCCAGCGATGAGATGGACTTTGTTATAGCCTCGGAAGGGTAGGTAGGTTGTTCACAGGGAGATAATGAATAAAATACGAAAATAGCAACAGCAATAAAAACATTTTAGGAGGATTTTTTTTTCTCCCTCCCTGGAAAGATTTACACGGGGAAAGAATGTTCCCTTTCTGGTTTTATTAATTTCATATCAGCAGCCGGAATGAATCTCTCCCCTCCCTGGTCCCCAGTGCACCTCCTCTGTACCTCCTTGCAGTTTCCAGAGCTTTCTGTTCTTTTTATAGTCTCTGCTCTTCGCTCCTGCCTTTCCCTGCAGTCTAGAAGCCTGGGTGGAGATCAGGGGCTGCGGCTCATACAGTTTTCCTTCTTCAGCTTTTGCTTTTAGCAACCACTTACTTACAAGTGCCGGTTAGACCCGATTTTCACCAGGAATTTTTACAAAACGTCTTTCCTCTGTCAATCCGTGACTCGTGAGTCAGACTCTGAATGGGTCGCCTACGTGCCTGCAGTTCTGGGACTTTTCTTTTAGACTTTGGTTCATTTCAGTTTTTGCGGGTGGGTGTTTTGCCCGCACGTGTGTCTGTATGCCATGTTTATGCCTGGTGCCCTCTGAGTCAGAGGAGGGCATCAGCTCTCCATGAAGTAGAGTTACAGGTGGTTGTGACAGATCATGTGGGCTCTGGGAACTGAACCCAGGTCCTCTGAAAGAGCAACAGGTGCTCTTAACCACCAAGCCATGTCTTCAGCCTCAGGATACAGATTTTTAAAAATCTCCCTCTCCCTTACAAAATGAAAACCAAACCCAAAGGGTGTTCAAGAGCATCCTAACAGTTTCAGGTGGCAGCTTCTGAGAACAATGGAGTAAGCAGGGTGCCCACCCCTGAAAAGAAAAGTCAATGGCAGTGGGGGTGTGGCCATGGCAGTGGGGGTGTAGCCGTGGCAGTGAGGGGTGCCTTCATCTTCCAAAGACTGGGTGAAGGTTAGCAAAATGGCTCAGCAGGTAAAGGTGCTTGCTGCCCAGCCTGCTAGCCTGAGTTCGATCTCCAGGACCCACGTGACAAAAGGGAAGAAGTGACCTCTGACCTCTACATGTGCAGAGTGGCATGTGTAGTTTCCCTGTGATAAAACATCTCAAGACGTGAGTGAGAGGAGCTGGGTGGAAATGCTGGTGGGGTCAGGTAAGAAGCACAAACCAGTGAGGGTAAGGGCATCCAGGACCCAGGGGAAGGGGGGGCAAAGCAGCAGTGGGGTTTAGGATAAGAAGGAGTGGCAGGCAGTTCAGGCAGCAGGAGTCACCAGATTCCCCACAAAGAGACAGGCCTGACTTCTCCTGGGGACGCATCTGAGAGGGTTCTGCCTTGTAAGGAGGTAGACCTCGGTGGCCAAGTCTGTCCATTGTTCTGTGTGAAGCTGGTGATAGGAAGTGTTCTCTGGATCTGGGCATGGTGCCTCATGCCTGCGTTTGCAGAGCTTGAGGGGCTGAACAGGAGGAAGGCTGAGTTCGAGAACAGCCTAGGCTACTTATGGGAAGCCTATCTCAGATATAACCACACAACGACATCCCTACAAACCCTCACCGTTTTAACCCACCTTGCAGCCTGCCCCAAGGATACTAAATGGTTGTACCGGACCTGTGGATGAGAAGTGTTGGGAGAATGCCACCAGCACCTGGTCCCCAGAGGCCAGGGATGCTGCTGACCATCTTAAAATGTACAAGATGCCTCCACCCCCCAACATGGTACAGCATGGTTTGGTCTAGGATATCAGCAGTGCTTGGCTGGCTAACCTGAGGATGGTCAGGCAGGCAACATTACCCATTTCTGATTGATTTCTGGGGTTGGACCGATCAATGTATTAAACCTCAAAATAGGAGATGGCTCTCCGATGAAGCCAGCTGGTAGCATCCAGGCTGGGCAGTGAATGGAGTCAGGAGATCTCTGCAGAAACCTGGGTTTATGTGTTTTAAGTTCATTAGTCTCTGTTCACTGAAACAGAGTCTCAGATCCAGACCAGCCAGGACCTTGCTCTCTAGTCAAGGATGAACTTGAACTTCTGATCCCTTTGCCAACACCTTCTGACTTGCTGGGGTTACCGGTGTGAACCACAGTACTTGGCTTATATCATTCTGGAGGCTGAACTCAGGGACTTGTGATGTTAAGCAAGCATTCCGCCAACTTAGCTGCATTTCTAGCACAGATAATTTAATTTCAAAGCTCTGTGAGATTCAGACATGAGGACAGCTCCTAAGCCAGGGCTGGGCACTGACCACCAGGCTTCTCTTCTTTGGGGAACGGATCAATGCTTCCCTAGGGGGAAGGCTGACTTCTGCTTTCCACTTGGAAGGGTCAAGAGAAGACTCACTTGTCTCAACAGCCACACCGAGGGCGACTCTACCCACCCTGTCCCCTGGATGGGAGACCGTTTCAGCGGAAGTGCCGCCGCCTGCTGCCTCTCCCCACTTCCAGATCCCGCGAGTGGCTGCTCAGGATGAGCCCCTTCGGCGTTTTGTGCACCATTCTGCTAAAGAAACCACCGAGGCAAATCCACAGCCGTGTGCTCTGCATGCTGTTCCCTACCCAAGGGTCTGGTCCCCACGAGGCGGGGATGGCTTTAATTGGGCCTAAGCCCTTTCTCTCACTACCCTTTATTCACGGATAGCTACACTTTGACAACCCCTGGTCACATTTCTTCCTCAAACTCAGAATGTTTCCCAGGGAAAGCAGGGACCTAACATGCTCCACCTCGGGGCAGGGCCCTTGCATCTGTCCTGCTTGGCTCACATTGAAGAAGGTAGCGGTAGAAACAGCTGCTGTATTCACAAGGGGGTTGAAAACTGAGGCAGGCACACTCCCAACAGTGGAGGTGGGGGTCCTGGAGGCAGGCCTAGAAGCTCAGCCTGAGGTTCACAGGGTTTCTAGGGCCATACGCTTTTATTTCTGATGCTTTTCCTCTCTGTGCAGCTGGAACCAGCAGCACCGTTCTTGCAAACGGCTCCACCGGAAGGAGGAAGCTGGATGTCCACTGCCTTCTCTTCCACCAGTGCAAGCCAAGAGCATCGTGGTCCTCAGACTCCTCCAGAAAAGGCAGACTTAATTCCACATCTCTGGGCTCCAGCTACACTCTCCTCAGAGCACACGGAAGCTTCTCAGGCTGGCCCCAGACCTTCACAGGCGGTCTTCCTGTCTCACGCTTCCATGACCACACATTTGTCTTCAGAAGTCCCCTCTCCTCTGTGGCCTTCTTGGCGATCTGATGGGCCCCAAACGCTGCTGGGTTCTGAACCATCTGTTCTCCTAACCAAAGTTCCAAGAGTCATGATGACTGAGCAGGACTCTGCCCAGCCGTCAGGCAGTCCCTTCCCACTGGCACAATTGTCAAGGGAGACTGTGAAATCAACAGAGTCCATGGATCCCACTCCAAGGGAGCCTGCCCACATCGGCGAGGAATTTCCACCATGGACAAGGCCCTTCAGGAGCCGCCTCGATGAAGAGGGGTTGATTTTCCACCATGCTCCCAGAAGGCCGCAGGAGATACTACCAATAAGCAAGGCTGAGGAGCCACTACAGAATGAGCAAGATCCATCTGGAGAAGGGGTCAGAGGGTACCTGGATCTTTCAACCTCAGAACCAAGGCAGGGCACAGAAGGGCTGGGACTCATTGTCTTGCCAGGGACTGATGTCAGATTCACTATCCAAAGAGGGAGACAGCCAGATGCCAGTGCCCACTTGGGGACCTCCAGTTCAGAGCTCCCTGGGAGGCACAGTGTGGGCTCAGCAGATCCTCAGATAGTACTTCCCCGGGACCTTCTGACTGCCACCTCTGAGAAGCCTGCAACCCCTTCTGAAGGTGCAGACAGTACCCTACAGCTTGAGTCAGTGCCTATATGGCCTGAGGCCTGGCCATCCACATACAGCCAGCCCCCTACTTCCACACACCCAAAGCCTTCTGGCTCCCCCAGAAAACAGATTGCTCTGCCCCAGTGAGGCTGGATTCCCCCTCCCTGATGGTCAGGAGTTGATGGAGGCCAGGTTGGCCCCAACCCCTGAGAGCCATCATCTTCCTGAGCTTTAGCGCATGTGTGTGGGGGGTGCTCAAGAGGCCCCTGTGCTGAGCCTTTCTAGAGACTTCAGCAGTGAGTCAGAGTGTCCAGGGAGGGGAGGCACAAAGGGAAGGGAGGACACGGTTTGGTATGTTCCTACTTCCCTTCAGAAGGCGGCTGCAACAGGACCAGAGCCCCCGGCCTCCCTGAGCTGGCCCAGCTGTACTTCACATCTCACTATTAAATCTGGGAAGGCATCTGGGCAGCGTGCAGGCCTATCGCCAGGCCCACCCGTGTCTAGGGCTCTGGCCCCAGTGTCTCCTCTTTAGCTATGTAACCTTAGCAGGGCACTAACCTTCCTGAGCCTTAGTTTCCTCATCAAGGGAGGGGAAATGATACTCGTTCCTCCCCGGTGGGGTTATTGAAGGAGGTGAACAAGAATCACATAAAGCCTTGGGTACCGAGCCCCGAGCAAGCATGCTGGAATCCCCGGGGAGGGAGGATAGAGTGTCAGCACAAACTATGGTTTCTATGGCAGCAGCTGGTACCCTTCTGGCTTGGACAGACCCATTGACCTGCAGTGACCCAGAGCTCCCAAACTCAGTGGCCCAGGAGCCCAGCTGTGGCCTGGGCCGGAACCCCACTCCGTGCTTCCCTGCGAGGGCAATGCCTCACCCGCTCCAGGCCGACTGTGGCTGGAAGTGGGGTTTGAAACGCAGCCAAGAAGAGGAGGCTGGGCGGCCGTGCCCGCCCAGAACGCGAACTAAATAAATAAATAAATAATCAGGGTTGTCTTGGCTGATAAACGGTCCCTACCTCGAAGATGACTTCTCCCCCTTGCGTGCCCCCCTCCTTCCTCTTTCTCCGGGCAGATCCATCCCAGGCAAAAGCTTAATAGCCCCATTTAAGGCTTTTCCTTTTCACCACGGAATTGAGCTGCTCCTGCCATTACGGGGTTTTCAGCTTCTCTCTGAAATCAAATTACTGACTCCATTTAATTTTTTAAAAGCTCGGATGATTTCCCTTCTTGAATCCGAACCGTGACTCCAAGGCCAGCCCCCTCCCCTGCCCCCAACGAGGCGTGCCCCCTGTGGGTAACTGCTGCCCAGGGATGGTGGCCCCCGTGCCAAGGCAAGTCTGACACCTACAGGGGGAAGCCAATAGAAGGCAGCCTGGGTCCCACATCCTGGACACACCACTGGGTGGTCTTGGCTTCTCCTGGGTCTATGTCAACTCACAGGGATCCCACAATGGCAGACCTTCAGGTGCTAGTGAGGTCAGTGGTCAGAGCCCAGCCTGATGCACTGGGCTCTCGGTCATTCTGCAGACAATGCCCCCTGCCCCACCATGTGTGTTCAAGACTCCATCCCTTCACAGATGTCTATGGAGCCACTCCTCTGTACCAGGTACTATTCCACATGCAAGGAGACCCTCCTGACAGGGGAAAGTCCTCTCTCTCTCTTTCTTTCTCTCTCTTTCTCTCTCTCTCTCCCTCTCTCTCTCTTCTAGGGTTGGAGATGCAATAACCACATGGGGCAAAATCAGATGTTTCCCAGTGCTCATAAGAGAACCAAGCAAACAGCTGGGGGTGGGGCTTGCATTGAGTGACAGAACGCACTAAGGAGAAGGTCAGAGGTAAACTCAGAAAGAGCCAGGGGAGCCAGCCCAGTGGCACAGGTCTCTGACCCTAGCCCTCAGGATCTGAGGCCAGCATGGGGCTACAAATGAGAGCCTATCTCAAAAATGGTAAGCACAAACAATCCTTCCCACAGCCAAAAGAATAGAAATAGTCTGGTCAGGTCATCTAGGCTAAGTGACAGAAATGATAAGGGCGCTGAGATGGTCCGGGGACAGAAAGGTCACTGGACAATGCATTTGAGAGGACGGTGAAGAAGGGAAGGAACTGCAGGGCTTGGATGCCTAAAAGGAGACTGAGTTCCACTCTGCCCTCAGTGGGCATCTCATGAATCTAGACCTTTAGGAGACAAATGGCCTTAGATAGGGGCCTTATAAAGGTGGCCATTACTAGGTGGTTGGTCACAGGGACAAGAGCAGCAGCCAGGAGCATGGAGATCAGGGGTTAGCTCAGGACATGCCTGCCCTACTAGAGGGAAGTGATTCCCAAGGTCCCTTGTGGATCCTGTGCCACTCCTGCGTTCTAACAGACATCAGATGTGTCTGCTAAGAAACAGGGCATCTGCCAGATCTTCACCCTTGCTACAGTGTTGCTCCTCGGAGTCGTTTTGTGCCTTACTCTGTTTCTGCCACCGCTCACTCTTCCTCTTCTCCACTTCAAGGCCACCTAGTTTTGGGACATCACAGACCAAGGCATGAGCACACCCTGAAGATCTGTGAACTAGCGCCCTCTCCCGAGTCCTCTATGTGTGATACCACCTGCATCCTCAGACACCAGACGGAGGAGATGGAGTTAATGGAGTCATCCAGCTTAGGGTGAGGATATAGCTTAGTAGGTAGTGGCCTCACCTAGCACGAGGCTGTAGGTTCAATCCCCAGCAGTGGATAACTGGGTGTGGTGGCACATGCCTGGAATCCCAGCCCTCCAGAGGTGGATGCTCAGGGTCCTTCTAAGCTACCTGGCACATTCGAGACCAATGGCCAACGTGTGATAGACGAGACTGTGTCTAAATAGTAAAATCAAAGCAAGTCACTATAAATGGTTCAGCAAGTCCCAAGGTGGGAGGAGCCTAGGCATGAACTGACTTGGTTCTGGGTGCCCTTTGCCGCCGGAACAAACCATAGGCAGACTTTCCCTGCCCCTTGCCTCCCTCGCCTCATTGCCTCAGAAGTGGGACAGTCTTCTTTAATTAGAAAGTGCTCGGGGTTCTGTGCAGGGCTCCTGTTCTCTTTTAACATGTGACAACGCCTACTCTGCGCCCCCTCCCCCACTCTTGATGTACCACGGCCAGAATGGTACCCATGACCAATGCTGGGGCTATGGCAGGCATATTCGTGAACATTGCCCCTGCCTTGGGGACATCTAATTCCGTACTGAGACCTCCCAGGCCTTGCAAGCATCTGTTTATGCCTGACATATCTATGTGCCGTGACGTCTTGGAAGGGGTGTTTGTACTAGGGTTGGGGCTGGGGGTCCTAGCCAGCCCAGGCTCTTCGATGTGATAGGACATCATAGGTGCCTTGGGTTCTCATCTTCTCCCCAGTGACTATGTGGAGTCCACAGTTAGTACGCATGCATTGTATTTCTCTCCCTGTCTGTTCAGTGGAGTGGTCAGCACAGGGCCAGGGCCCGCCTGGGTTTGCCTCTGTGAGCTCCAAGCCTGTGACTCTGGACTCAGATTTTCAAAGCTTCCTGTGATGGCTTCTGTCGCAGCATGCCTTTTTAGGGTTGGCCGCGAGTCTCTGTTGGGTATTTGACTCTTACTTAAACTGGCGCTGTAGCTATCAACTCAGTAATTCTCCAAATTACCGAGTAACCAGAGAGTCTGTGTGTGTGCTGGGGAGAGCACTCTTCTGGCTGTCAGGGGACCAGACTGGTCACGCCCAGGACTGGTGTGACCTTGAGCGGGTCAGTTCACTTGGATCCTGGATCCGCTGTGCAGTGTTGATGGAGGATGGCTGGAACCTCTGATCTAGGATAAGGCTGGTCGTCTGCTGGTAGAAATGAAGGTGCTGTGCAGGGTCCCTGGCCTTGCCAGTCCAGGCTGTGCGGTGTTCCCATGCCTCTGCTTCTTTCAGGTCTGTGTGTGTGTGTGTGTGTGTGTGTGTGTGTGTGTGTGTGTAAGTGCATACGTGTAAGTGTGCTGTGTGCTGCTACAGACATCAGGGCAAGGCAGGGAGGATGACAACAGGGAAGGAAGGTTGTTCTCATGGACCCAGCCAGAGGTCACCTTTTCCTTTCTCCATAACCACTTCCTTTTCCTCCCCCAGCTTGTTCTTTGACAAATATTCAAAGACAGTCTTAAGACTCACTATGTAACTCAGCATGAACTTGAACCCCTGATCTTCCTGCCTCTCCTCCTGAGTCCTGGTCACATAAGGCTGGTCATGGAACCCAAGGCTTTCTGCACGCTAGGCAAGAATTCTGCCATCTGGACTACATCTCAGCCCTCTCTCCTCTCTCCTCTCCTGAGACCTAGGGTGAGCCACCCCTCTTTCCAGCGCCATGGCCCTCAGACATGGTTCTCACAGTGAGGTTCCCAGCCAGCGACATCAGCATTCTCTGGAATATACTAGAAATGCAAATTACTAATTTATTTGAGACAGGGTGTCATGTAGGCCAGGCGACTCTTGCACCCACTGTGTAGCAGAGGCCTGCGCTTGAAACCCGATCCTCCTGTTTACACCTCCCAGCCGATGAGATATATGACAGCTACTCCCCACCATGCTCAGCTTAGAAATGCAGTTTTTTTTTTTTGAGACAGGATTTCTCTGTGAAACAGCTCTAGCTCTCTTGGAACTCACTTTGTAGACCAGGCCGCCCTCGAACTCACAGAGATCCTCCTACCTCTGCCTCCCAAGTGCTGAGATTAAAGGCATGTGCCACCATTGCCTGGCAAAATGCAAATTCTTAAGCTGGGAATGTACCTCAGTTACCACTGTCTAGCATGGCCACTGCTGAAGAGAACAAATTGGACCACACCCCAGATGACAGATGGAGACATTCAGTCAGTCCAGTCTAGCAGTTTGTGTCCTAACAAGGCTCTAGAGGATTCGGCTGCCCCGTTGCACACTTGAAAACAAAAGCTTCAGAGAGGGAGAGAGGGAAAGAGGGAGACCTAACTCCCCTGCCTCCAGAATAAAGGTGACATTCTGTTTCCAAAGACTGGCCACCTCCGTCTGCATGCAGAAACACCCCCTTTTGAGGAAGAAATGCTTCTGCCCATTTTATGGGTGAGGAAACTGAGGCTCATGATCTTACCCAAGGTCACATAGTTGGAAGACCATGGTCTTGTTATTCTGAGGCAAGGAATCCTTCTAGCACACCTTGGGTTCTCAGGATTCTTAGACCACAGACACCAACACACGTCCCTTGGCCAGGAAGGAGATCCGCCTTCCAGCTTTCTGCCCGGTTTCCAGTTGTAATCACGAGAGAGAGCATCCAGGAAGCATAAATTTTGCCTGGCAGTTGAGTAAGAGCGCTGAAAGGAGTTACACGTCAGGGAGATGGGACTTTATTTCTCAATGAAATAGCCTTTTTATGGCTGGAATAAAAGTGCCAGGGGGAGCCTAATGCCAGGAAGTAGCAAGCACATTTGATAAACTCCTTAAGCCGGGTGGGGCGGCATGGGAGGCCGTGGTCTGGCAGAAGTCCTCATACAACTCCAGTTCATGTTTCCCTGCAGGTTCAGGTCGTGGGAGAGATCTCGGGAGGTCCTCATGGCCCGATCTGTGGGAGAATGACTGACACCGGACCCAAGGAGACAGCCTGCCACTGGATCCCCAGGTCCTAAGAGCAGAGTGGCAATGTGGAGAGCAGTCAGCAGAGGGCAGCATAACACCCTGTTCCAACTTGACCCGTGGCTGCTGGAGGGGGTAGGGGGGCGTGGGTGTGGGGAAGGCCTCTGGGGTGCAACCCTCAGAAGAGGTCAGCCGTAGCTCTCCCCTCAGAACGCCTTCCTCCTCGTTTCTGTCTTCAACTTTTTCATATCAAAGAATAGTTTCCCATAAGCAGAAGCTTGCGCCCTCATCTAAGCAGTAGCGGTGAGGGTAGGGGCCTTTCCATCTCTTGCCCACCCTCTGGCTGACTTAAGCGTCTCCAGGTTTGGCTCTGGACTTGACTCACCCTTGACTTCCTTCCATGGGGTCTCTCAGATGGTCTTAGTGTAACTACGTGTAAACGGGCAGATTTTGCGGGTTGGGGGGCACCGCCTTCATAGTTACTGGAAGTGTGAGAGAATCCTGAAGGACAAAGAGAAAGCAAGGGAAACTTCTCGTCTGAGAGCGTGTGATTGGCAGGTTTACGGCCTCAGAAAGGTGCGCGGTATTCCGCACAATCAAGTCATTTTTAAAAATAATCTCCCTGCTTAGGTTGTACATGCTGCTAATTGCATTTTAATAAGTCTCTTAAAATCTTGCCATATTTTTTAATATCCTAATATTAGGTAAGTGATTGCGGGGGACACTGGAGGGCACGGGGAGTTTATGGAACAGAGGGAGGGCTCTAGTGAGCTGGGGGCTGGGAGTGGCTGCCAAGTGGCCTGTGGTGTGTGGCGTGTAAGGGGGCCTGCATTTTATGTGTGTGTGGGATGTAGAGGGTGTGGGTGTTGTGTCCATAGGGAGTGAACTCAGGATGCATGCAGCCTCGAGACCAGCAATCTCTGCGGGCCCTTCTTTGGCCACTAAATCAAGGATCTATGAAGGAGGCAGACCAGAGCCCCCTTTGTTTTCCAGCCCCAAATTGGAACATCTGACCCCGAGGAGAATTCTGAGCAGCTTGTCATCTCCCGCCTTTTCTAAGACCAAATGCCCTGGGCTCAGAGAGGGACCACAAGCAAGACAGAACTCAAACCTCGGGCTTGTGAGGCCAGAGTGTGGAGCATTCTTTCTTCCCTTTCCAGCCCAAGGCTCTGCCTGTGCCAGCTGGACCTAGCATCCTACAGGGCTGTCCTAACCCTGCCCTGCCCAATAATGTGAGAAGCATTGGCAGGCATCTGCCCCTGTGGTGCTCTTACCACATACCTGGCATTTAGCTGGCCACTTTCCCCTAAGTAACACTGTAGGGTAAGTGCTTTAGGATCTTGGAATGGACCCACAGTCGAGAAGTAGCAGAGATGATATTTGAATCTGCAGTCAGCTCCTGTGGCTAGTGGAGACTCGTGTGTGTGTGTGTGTGTGTGTGCATGAATGCAGGTATCTATGGAGGCCAGAAGCGTCAGGCATGCTGGATCATCACAAGCAGCTATGAGGCACCTGCTGTGGGTGCTGGGGATTGAACTCAGGTCCTCTGGAAGAGTCAGTACCCTTAACCATGGAGCCATCTCTTTAGCCCCCATACCCAGCTTTTTCCCCCCATGGGTCTGATGATCTAAATTAGATTCTCATGGTTGCATGGCAAACACTTTATTCAATGAACTATTTCCCTAGCCCCTGGCAAAGAGGCTCATTGTGGCCGGACAGGAGGATGAACCAGGAGGAAGCTCCAGGGACTTCCTATCCAGGCCTGTGGACACCATAGTGTGACAGCAGAGGAGACTGGCAGAAGCTGGGGAGACAGTCACAGGATGACTCCTGGTCTGCCTGTTACTACAGGGCAGGGTCTCAAAGCCAAAGTCAGTGTCTGTCCTTCTCAGAACCTCTGGAGGCTGGAGGCCTGGAAGGGCCCTGCTGAGGTCACCAGGGCAGGCCCTTTAGTCAGTCTTTGGACTACTGGAGGCTCCTGGGGATGCCTCCACCAGCCCTGGCCATCCTCCTTCCTCGTCCTCCTTATCCACACCAGCAGCCCGGGTGGGAGGCACATGTTGAACGAACTTCTGAACAGGAAGTCAGCGTCCAGGTCGGCCCAAGTCCCTTTTCATGTGGTTTCTTTAATCCCCCGGGCTGGGTTTCAGAAGCGTTTTATAGTTTCAGTTTTACAAAGCTACGCTCCCTTTAATGTTGGCGTGTTCAAGAGGTGGAGGGGGGGTTTCAGTCAAAACATGTGTGCTCTACACCAGCCAGCTGCGGGGCCACGCAGCCCAGGGAGGAGAGGCGGCAATGTGGCCTCCAGGCTCCCCAACACAGAGCCTGGATGGATGTGGCCGGGAGCCTGGGTAGATGCGGACGGGGGCCTGGGTGGATGCAGACGGGGGCCTGGGTGGATATGGATGGGGGCTTGGGAGGTGGATATGGATGGGAGCTTGGGAGAATGCAGATGGGGCCTGGGAGGATGCGGATGGGCACTTGGGTGGATATGGATGGGAGCTTGGGGGAGCTTGGGAGGATGCAGACAGGGCCTGGGAGGATGCAGACGGGCGCTTGGGTGGATATGGACCGGGGCCTGGGTGTTGTGAATGACTTCTGCTGTTTTCTCACAAACAGACTTACCTGTGCGTGGTCTTCGCCATGGTCAGCAGTACCAGGGTCTCAGTACCCCTCCCATCAGGTGCTTCGTTTAGGCAGGAGGACACTGGCCTTTGCACGCCTGCACACTGTGGGCCTTACCCACCAGCATCCTGTGCTGTTAGGTACTTAGCTTTTTCCCCTTACACAGACTCAACCTAAGCAGAAATAGCAAGCAAATGGTCAGTTTAGTATTTCAGTTATATTTCACACGCACACACACTGTAATTTTTAAATGAAAAGAAAATGCTAAAGTCACACCATTGCCATGTGTGTTTCAGGTAAATCAGTACAAATTATGTGCCCTTTTTCAGAAAAGAAGACAATTTTTAAAAATTCAGTTAAAAATTTGCACTCATTTATTTATTTTGGGGAGGGGAGCATGGAAGCCAGAGGATAGCTTGCAGGAGTCAGGTCTTGCCTTCCACCATGTGGGATCCTCAGGATGCTGGGCTCGGTGGGAGCAGCTTTACCGCTGAGCCATCTCTGCAGCCTGAAGAGGACAGTGTAGACACTGAGTGGGCTCGGCCTTTTGACAAAGCAACACTTGAGGACTGTGCAATATGTCTTTGTGTTGGGGCTCCATCTGAAGTTGGGGTGTATGAAGCCCCGTGGGTTTGCCATGTCTGGTGGTGGGGGGATGTCATGGAGTTGACCACCTGATGGTCACCACTCTTCTTCCTTTGGCCTGGTCTGGAGGCCTCAGGCTTCAGGCCTGGGTTTGCTCTGAGTGCAACAAGGAAAAGGACCAGACTTGCAGACAGTGAATTCGGTGGAAAGAACAGACTGGCTGCGGTCCTGGCTGTGCTTCCTCCTAAGAGTGTTACTGTGGGTGAGTTCCAGAGTCTCAGGGCTTTAGTGACGCGGGAGCAGCAGCATTGGGTGGAGACAGTGAGGCAAGAGAGGGCCATTGTCAGCTTCTGGTTGTTTGGGAGCCTGGGACCCTCGTTCTGAGCTACCTTGTTTCTGTCCCCGGCCTTGGCTTTGTCATGGGTCCTGCCTTCTCCACAAGAGGCAGCAAGAGCTGGGCGTAGAAGAGCAAGGCCAGAGGGCTGGTTCCCCCAGTCCTGAAAGGCCTGAGGGCAGACCTGAGATATTCAGACAGGTGTTTGGCCTGGGGTGATTGACCTACACCGTGGGAGGTGAAAGAGGTCCTGGACTACAAAGGCTGTGCAGGACTCTATCAAGGATTCGCTTTCACGCTTGCTGGCTCCAAAGTTTTGTGGGCCTTTCATGACCTCCAACTGCTTACTCCCCGGAGCCTAGGCATAGTGCCCCAGCTCTGAGTAAGTGAAGAGGAGGGGGAGGGCACTCAACAGCCAGTGCCCTTCCCCTCCTCTTCACTTACCTGATGAGGTCTTGGCGGTGAGTGCTTTTCCCAGAGCTTGATCCCTTTCCTCAACGGTCACCAGTGGTCAGTAGATTCTGAAGAAGTGGCGATAATGACGGTGGTGGTGGTGGTGGGGTGACGTGGCCAGACACTTCCAATGTGACACTTTTTTTCTGTCCTATATTACTCAAGGGGGGAATCCAGAGCAGTGTCTGGTACATGGTAACCCCCCCAAAAGATTCACTAGGACTGGGAAGATGGTTCGGTCAGTAGACGGCTGTTGAACAAGCATGGGGACCTGACCTCCCAGTACACATGAGGAAAAGTCGGGTGTGGCAGAGTGCTGGAATCCCAGAGCTGGGGAGGTAGAGATAACAGGAGGCCTGCAGCTTGCTGGTTTAGCCAAATCAGTAAGTTCAGGTTCAGTGAGAGATAGTGTCTCAAAAAGTAAGCTGAAGAGTTACGTTGACCTCTGACCCCTACAGGCGCGCATACATGCGTACACAGTTACGGAAGTACAATGATTTATCGAGGGCGGATGACCACCAATGGTCGATCATAGTCCTCTCGTGTTTCTGTCCCAGGAATGGTTGCTGACGGTGGGTGCTCCATCTCCTGCCGAAAAGCTGTCCCCAGCAGGATTACGACGCAGTTCTAAGTGTCACACCTGCTGCCCCCTCAGTTCCTTTTGGGTGAGTCTGTCCACTCACCCCCAAGTCATTCAGGGGAGAACAGCCCTGGGCCGGGGCCCCTTCTGTCCCCCAGGGCAGTGAAGGGCTGGGCGCTGGCCCTGCTACAGCTGTTTGGGGCCCGGAGAGGAAAGAATCAAAGGCAGGCCATGTGGGCCCCCACTTTCATCTCCCAGCTTCAAAGGCGTGCAAACAAACCCTGTCCCCATGCCCGGCGCTGCAGCAGCTCGCTGCTTATGGCCCCAGCCTGTCCTTCCCCATCTTCTCCTCTTTCCCAGAAGGAAGACAGGGCCCCAGGCCTGGTCCCAGGGTGCCCAGAGAGCCCTGACTACTGGTGGAGTAAGCAGTGCTAGGCAGGGGCCCCTGTGTAGCTAAAGGGAGATCTGTCAGGTAGGGCCAAGGTGACTGAGATCCTTCGTGAGCATGCTTTCCCACGGTGGGCCAGCCTGGGGTCTGATGGCTCGCACACTGAATAGAACCTTTCAGTCAAGAGCTGCACGGCTCAGGATGATGGTCATGAGTGGCTCCCGGGGCTAGACCAAATGGACATGTCCCTGAGAGTTCAGCATGTATAGATAATGACAGAAGGGTGTGGCATAGTTCATCGGTCATATTTACATCAGTCCCCCCATGTAAATGGAAACAATATGCACTATTGGGTTTAAAATGTTTCTAAGATGAGCTTCACCAAAAGGTTCCTTTTACTCCCTATGAATGTGTGACAAGGAAGTTGAAAATGGCACGGGGTCCCTTTGCTCTTCTGGGAACATTTGGCTCTGGGCTGCAGTCCCATTCTGCAGACGAGGGGTCTGAAGCTCAGGGGGTTTCATCATGTGGCCCCAGGTGACGCTCATCTATGGGTTGGCGGCTGGGGCAAGGTGTTTAATGCCGTTGTCTGGGGGACACAGATGAACCTTGTTCATGAGCAGACAGTCCAGAATCTGGTCCAAAGCCTGAGGGATGAGACCGCAGACATTTCTGGCCTCTGAACAGCAGGGACAGATGACAAGAGGCTCTTGGACTCAGATTCTGGGTTTTGCTTCTTACCTGTTGTGTGACCTTGGATCAGGATTTGTTTGTTTTTATTATCTGTTTGTTTTGAGACAGTGTCTTTTATTACCCAGGCTGGTCTTAAACTCACTAGGTAGAGGAAAGTGATCTTGAGCTTTTTATCCCCCTGCCTTTACCCCTGAGTGCTGGGAGTAGAGGTGGGATATAGGATTATAAGCTCTGTCGCCTTGTGCTGGGGACAGAACACAGGGCTTTGGGTCTGCTAGGCAAATATTCTGCTAACCACGCTGCGGCCCTACGAGACCTAGCCATTCTTGACTCTGCAAGATGAATATTAATAATAATAATAATAGTGCTTATCATCTCAACTCTTTCCCAGGGAGAGGGCTGTGAGGACTGGAGAGCATCCCTCCTTCCACTTACACAGAACAGAGCTTCATAATTAAGAGACACACTGTGACTGTCCTGAGGGACATCCATCACCCAGGGTCACACAACAGATAAGCAGCAAAGCCAGGGTCTGGGCCCAGGAGCCCTGTGGCACCCCATCCCTGTTGCTCAGAGAGCTAGAGTCTAACTGTCACTATAACCATACCCTCCCACAATTGGACCAGGACTGAGGACATGAACCTGCACGGAAGAGAGCTGCCTGCCGGGGGACTGTTACCATACCCAGTGGTGAAGACTCTAACTTCCCCTCCATCGCTTCTCTGGGTCCACATGGGCCTCGGGTCCCTTCTCCCATCACCGATTCCCTCCTGCCTTCTGGAACTGTCATTTTTTCCCTGACCCTCTCCAACCCCATCTGCATACTGTCCACGTGCCGTCCATATCCCAGGACCATCTGCTCTGCTCCTGAGGGCCCTGTGGTTCCTGAGGGTACCACTGGGACTTTAAATTGGACCGCTCTCAGGTAGACACACCTCTGTGCTGCTCTCCCAGGACCTGGGAGAGGACAGAAGTAACACAACATGCTATCCAGCTAGGGTACACGGAAGCTCCCATGATGGAGTGGAGGGGCCAGGCTAAGGAGGTCTGGAAGGTCTGGATGAGACCTAGAAGGTTGTAGTGGACACCATGAAAGTCCAGGACACCCCAAGAACTCGGGAGAGCAACCACAGTAAAGGTCTGAGGGGCAACAAGATGAAACATGTTCCTGGTGGGGGCCAAGAAGCAAGGTCAGGTCACTGGGAACCCCACGGGGCAGAACTCGCTAAAGGCTGAAGGAGGGGGAGCCGCTCCCACAGCTGGAGAATGGGGGTTCCCAGAGGTGGTAGCAGGAAGTGAGTCAATTAGAACCAAACAGGGCCAATGGGAACCAGATGTGATTAGGGTTGGGGGCTCTTGCAGGGGGAGATGTTTTCCCTTTCCTTCCAAGCTGCGACTGGGGGAAGGGGAGAGGGAGAAGCCTGCTGCAGCATCCTCAGCCCCACCCCCACTCTATCTCCACCTTTGGCCCAGAGTGGCACTGGGAGCTTAAGACAAAGCACCAGTCACTAACAGGCAAGGAAAGCCACAGCTGGGGGTGGGGAGTGGGATGGGGGGGGGAAGGATACTGTTCCCAACCTGCCCCACAGACAATCTCCAGGACGTGGGGCAGGGCAGGGACCTCCCACCCTGGCCTCTGTCTGCCGCTGTAGGGGTTCTTGGGGGACTCAGGTGCTCACCCTAGTCGCTTGATGGTATTGAAGGTTCCTTGCTGGTTGGCCTGAGAGTCTAGGTTCTGTGCTTGGTTCTAGATGCTTCTTCCAAGAAGTCCCCTTGGGTCCTTAGGTTGGATCATGTGTCCAATCTGGATTCCCAGTGCTCTTAGTGTATTTTCTTGTTTCTTTGTGTTTTTTTTTGTTTTGTTTTGTTTTGTTTTGTTGCTGTTTTGTTTTGAGGCAGGGTTTTGTGACTAGCCTGGAACTCACTGTGTAAATTGGTTGGCCTTGAACTTGAAGCCATCCTTCAGCCTCTACTTTCTAAGTGCTGAGATTATAGATGTGCACTGCCAACCCCAGTCTTTCTGTGTTCTGTCTATTGGTTGATTGATTGAGACAGGGTCTTTTGGAATCCAGACTGGCCTTTTTGCTATGTAGTTGAGGATGACTTTGAACCTCCAACCCTCCTACTTCACCTCCTAAGTTGATGGTTCTCAACCTTGGGGTTCGAGGCCAGCCTGGTCTTACAGGAGCAAGTTCCGACAGGCTGCAAAGCTACACAGATAAACCCTGTCTTGAAAAGAAGAGGAAAGAAGAATACATTTCAATGGCATCAACGATACCGTTGCTGTGGGCTCGCTACCAAGGTCCGTCTCTAGTTCCTTTCCGTCTGCCACTGAAATGCTGCCCAGGGCAGAGCTCGCTCCCCACTGCCCCTCTCAGCCCGCTGCTTTAGTTTCTGCCTCCGTGAAACCTGACCACTCTGGACACTTCATGACAGCAGAGTCACAGTCCCTACCTTCTGTGTTTGGACGGTATCACCTAGGGAACTATCCCCCAGACTCCCTGTGTTGTGGCAGGTGTCAGCATTTCCTCCTAAATCTTAGAAAAAAGGCACTTTGGGGATGTAGCTCAATTGGTAGAGTTTGGCAAGCATGCAGGAAGCCCTGGATTCCACGCCAGCACTGCATAGGCTGGGTGTGGTGGCACACAGCTACGAGCTACAAGGCTGCCATGTGTAAGCATCCTGGCATGTCTATATGGGTAAGTACAGAATATATGCTGTTTGAACATAAAGCATATTTCCACTTTTATTAGGAGTGCATGTGAACATACATATGTGTTCATGTACAGACGTATGTGCATGTTCATGTATGTTTTGGGCTGATACACGTGTACGCATCAACATGTGGAGGCCAGAGGACAAATCAGGTGTCATCTTGAGGAATGGTGTCTACCTCCTTCAAGGCAAGTTCTCTTGTTGGCCTAGAGCTCCCTGACTACACTAGCCCAGCTAGGAGTGAACCCCAGGATCCATCCTCCTGCCTCTGCCAGCTCAGCACCGTGTGTACCACCAGGCCTAGCAGCTTTTCATGGGCTCTAAGGATTGGACACAGACTCTCAGGCTTACAAGGCGAGCACTTATGGACTGATTCCTCTCCTGAGCCCTTACAATGTCTTTCCTCCTCTGAAGTCCTGGTCAAGAATTCTGAAAAACACCACCTACATTTTGGCATCAGCAATGCTCTTAACCACTGAGCCATCTCTCCAGCCCCCTCCTCCCATTTTATAATCCTCTCTAGTGCTGATATTAAAGGCATGCACCACCCGGTTTCTATGGCAACTAGTGTGGCTACTGGGATTAAAGGCATGTGTTATTGCTGCCTGGTCTGTAAGACTGGGCAATGTGGCTGGCTGTTTTACTTTTCTGAGCCTCAGGCAAGTTTTATTTATTAAAATAAGAATGAAATATCATGACATAGTGGTGATATGCTAGTGACAGAAACCGGTGGTCACCCAGAGGACATTTTCATAACCATGCAGCCCCTGATACTTCAGATTTGAGTCGCCTCTCACATTATGCTCTCCCAAGGAACAAAGCAGAAATCCACAACTGTCTTTCTTTTCCAGCTTCCCTTGCAGCTAGGCTAGATCCATGTGACCAAGCCTCTACCAATCAGGTACAGCCTACGATTTTTACTTGAAAGAGTCCCTGGGATGGCTTGGTGCTGACGAGCTCCTGCAGGAACTTGGTAGAGTTACAACCAGACACCAGAGGAAGTGGTTAAGGAGTGGGTCATAGCAGGGGCATCCTGACACCTGTTGTGATTGAATTGTCTTTTCTGTGCTTAGAGATAGCAGCTGAAGTCTCTCCATCAAAGCAGCCCTGGGTGCCTGGCCATTTTCCACGTGTGAGTCAGGAGAGTGTGGTCTGAATGAGAATGATCCCTGTAGGTTCATTTATTTGAATACTTGGTCCCCAAGGAGCAGAGCTGTTCCACTGGAGATCTGTCACCTGTGGTGGGCTTTGAGATCTGTCACCAGACTTCCCCCGTTTTCCATGTGCCATCTCTGCAGATCCAGAAGTGAGCTCTCAGCTGCTCCTGCCACCATGCCTTTGCTTCGTCATCATGGACACACACCCTCCAAAACTGTAAGCCCCGTTAAACATTTTTTGATAAATGGCCTTGGCCATGGAGTGTTGGCACTGCGGCAGGACACTGACTAAGACAGTGGGTCCACACCCCACATTCCAACTGAAAAGTAAATATAAAGTTAAAAAACTGCGTTTGCTTGTGTTTCTGTGTGTGTGTCACGCATGTATGTATGAGTGTTTTCAGAAGCCCATAGCGGGCTCCAGATCCCCTAGAGCTGGATTTGTAGTTATGAACAGTCCAACATGAGTGCTAGGGACTGAACTCTGGTCCTCCGGAAGAACAGCAAGTGCTTTTAACCCTGAACCATCTCTCGAGGCCGCTCATCCCCATTTCTTTTTTGCTATAGGGTTACTGAAATAATATTTACATACAGTGAGATTTGCAAAACCAGGCGGTGGTTGTGCATGCCTTTAATCCCAGCACTTAGGAGGCAGAAGCAGGCAGATCTCTGTGAGTTCGATGTCAGACTGGTCTACAGAGTGAGTTCCAGGACAGCTAGGGATACCTAGAGAAATCTTGTCCCGAGAAACAAAGTAAGACATCATTTTAGAAACTTTGTGAGCAGGCAGTTAAGCCAATGAACTCCTCAGCTCTGAGTTCTTTTGAGACAATTCCCTACGTCTTCATCCCCTCTGGATACTGGTCTTTGATGTGTAACGACAAGAACCCCACGGAAAGATGTGCCACTGGGCAGCTTTTCTCAGCTCTGGCGCAGACTGCATGTTGGCAGGCTTATGTGGGCCATGGTAGAAGTATTTACACCGGAGAAATTGGCAGTGCCACAAATCTGAGTTAGATTGATTGCTTTGCTTATTGTCTAGACAGGAGAAATCAGTGGAGGGGAAGTGGACAGTGCTGATGAAATTTAAAAGTGTGTTGTCCCTGAAGCCGTTCACTCTGAACAGAGCAAGCAAGCAAGCACACACACACACACACACACACACACACACACACACACACTATTCTTTCCGGATGTAAAACCCATCATCTGATTAGCCAAGTGCCACTCACATGCACGAGGAATGAATGAAGTTTGGACATATGTCTTTGCTGTTTTCTTCTTGTCTTGTCAAGTGATGGCTCTGTAAATAGTTCCTGTGCTGTCATTCAGCAAACACAACTGAGCTTTATGGCTGATCGTGGCGAGCTCTGGGAGGGCCTCTGAGTGAGGAGGCCGAGATGGAGTTGATCGAGAGCTGGAAGCTTGGTTTTTTGTTTTTGTTTTTCGAAACAGAGTTTCTCTGTCTAGCTTTGGTGCCTGTCCTGGAACTCACTCTGTATTCCAGACTGGCTTGAACTGACAGAGATCTGCTTGTCTCTGCCTCCCGAGTGCTGGGATTAAAGGCGTGTGTCACCACTACTGGGCTTGGAAGCTTGTTTTAAGGAGGGTTTTCCTGAACCAGATGTGATGGTATACTTATGCTGGCCAAGGGCTACATAATGAGACCCTAAATCAAAAAGAATGGGAGAGGGAGAGAGAGAGAGAGAGAGAGAGAGAGAGAGAGAGAGAGAGGTCTGTCCATACTGAAGCTTGACTAGGTCATAATAAAACAATGCAGGATTGCTGGATAGAGCAAGATATAGGTATCACCTCATTTGATGCTGGAGATTCACCCCAGAGCTTTGGACATGTTTGGCAACTGGTCTACCACTGAGTCCTACCCTGAGTTCCGCAATACAGGGTGTTTGTTTGTTTGTTTGTTTGAAACAGGATCTCATATGTGGCCTGACTATTCTGGAACTCACTCTGTAGACCAGGCTGGCCTCAAACTCACAGAGACCCACCTGCCTCTAACTCCTGAGTGCTGGGATTAAAGTGCCAGGCCTGGTGTCCATCTTTAATCCCAGTGCTGGGAGGCAGAGACAGGAGGATCTGCCGAGCTCATTGGCCAGTGAGCCTAGCCAAACAGATGAACTTCAGGTTCAAAGACAGACTCTTCTCAAAAAATCTAGATGGAGGGTTAGGGGGACGACTCAGTGGGCAAGGGTACATGCTACCAAGCCCAAAGACCCCAGTTCAGCTCCAGGACCCACATGGTGGGAGGAGAAAACCGACCCTGAAAGTTGGCCTCTGACCTCCACGTGCGGGCCTTGACAAAGTCATGCGCACACTTACATAAGTGGAGGCGTGAAGGAGTGAGTGAGTGCAGCTAAGAAAAAGCTGGAGCGAGCTCAGCACCACCTGATGTCAGCCTCTGGCCTCCACATGTGCACACGCGCAAACACAGAAAGCTATACTGCCCCACCCCCAAATCTGTTGATTCGATTCAACGCCTATCGAGATTCCAGGGGCCTGGCAGGAGAGGGATAGCCCCGCGATGGAACATGTGCTTAACACGCGTGGCGCTCTGAGTTCAGTGCCCAGAAAAAGAAGATGAATAGTTTCTCAGGAAGAGCCTCACCGCCAAAAAGAGGTGAGAGGAGGGTAACTGAAGAAGACAGCTGATGTCAACCTGACCTTTGACCGTCACATGCACGCAAGGGCTCAAGCAACCACATGCATGGGCACACATCCATGGGAACACACACATATGCCGAACACACACATGCACACGCACACATGCATGCCCGCACCCACAAAGATGTATTCAAAGGCTCCTATGCAAGGGCATCCATTGCTATATTGTCTTTTATGGTGGGGGGATAGAAATATCTTGAATATCCATCGACAGGAGAATGGTAGAATAAATAAATAGATATATATATAAATAAATATGGTGGGATTAAAAAAAAGTCCATCCACATTGTGAAATGCTATGCAGACTTCAAAAAGAGCGAGGCCGATATTTATGGCGAGCCGAGGGAGAACTCCACGACACATGGCGAAATGTTAAAAGCAACTCGCAACAATCCACGCAAGTCCGTTTATGAAAATGTACACAGACCTTTGTTTGCACATGCAAAGCGCATGTCTGGAGCCACACACGCAGAGCGATGAATAGAGTTATTTCCAAAAGAGAGTTTCGCTGTGAGCGCCTCTGATCTCCTCGAGTTCTTTGCCTTGAGCAGTGACTTTAATCTAAAAATAAAAACCACACACGAGCACACACACAAGGTGAGGTGCGGCGAGCTGAGGCTCTCACTTTAGAGATCAGGACATGGAGACACGCAGGGGTGGTGCTGTCTTGACTTGCCCAGGTGGGTAGCCCAGGGAGCCACAGCGAGGAACTTGCTGTGTAGAAGTCTCCTGCCTGGATTCCCAGGTTTTGCTCCACCCCGTGCTATTAAGAAACTAGGACTCTTGTTTTCTTGCTTGTCCCCTGGGCCAAGCTGTCCTCAGCCTGCTCAGCCACAGAGGAGGTGGCTGGAGGTTGTGGTCTGGGCCACATCAATTTTCCCTCTGGTCTATGTTTTCCCTGTGGAGTTCCCCAAGGCCCGTGAGGATTCCCTACAAGATGGAGGGTGGGTGGTGCTGATGCAGGCTGTAGACCAGAGGATGAGGATGAGCTGCTACAGCCTCCTCAGTGGAGTTTAAGAATACTGACTCTTAGGGCCTGGCAGGATGGCTCAGTGGTTAAGAGTCATAGCTGGTCTTCTAGAGGATTGATTTTGTTCCATGAGGTGGCTCACAACCAACTGTAACTCCAGTTCTAGGGGATCAGACACCCTCTTCTCGTCTTTAAGGGTACCAGGTACACATCCATCCATGCAAACACTCATACACACACACACACACACACACACACACACACACGTATTTTTTAGATAAAAGAATGCTGATTCTCAGGTTCTACCCCAAATCTGTTGTATCTGAATCCTTTGATGAAGGGAATGAAACCTGAGTTTTTCAGGGTTTGGGGTACCGTTCAGAGCTGTGTTGCTCAACTCACTTTCCCTTAGAATCACCTGGGTACTTAATAAAATAAACTCCCCAAAACACCTGGCAAGGAATGTATGTGCCTTAGTATTGGTAGTGTTGATATTGTTTCAAAATACGTGGAAGACTTTTTATTATTATTACTAGTGTGTATGCACACACACGCACCAAGGCACACATGTAGAGGTCAGAGGACATCTTTGTAGTGCTGGATCCCTTCTCCCACCTTCATGTGAGTTCCAGGGATTGAGCTCAGGTTGCCATGCTTGGGCACAGGAACCTTTACCCACTGAGCCATTTCACCAGCCACCAAATGATACTAGCATGCCCGTACCCACGTCTGAAAACTGCTGGTCTCCCATTGAAATGCCATCAGTGTCTCTGGGCTGGAACACTGCTACCTGTAAATCCCTCTGATGACTGGAACATTCAGACGAACCTGGCGTGTTGTGGTCACAGCATTGGAATCGATGACAGGAGACTTGCTAGAATCACAGGTTCCCGTCCAGACCCACACTGACAGGGCTACACTTTATTCTCTTTCCTTCTTTTTCTCCTTTAAATATTTTTGTAGATTTATTTATTTATTTCATTTTATATGTATGTTTTGCCTGCCTGTATGTATGTATGTATATATGTATGTATGTATACCACGTGCATGCCTTTCATCTGAGGAGGGCCCGCAGAGTGTGTTAGATCCCTGAAACTGCAGGGAAGATGGGTGTGAGCCATCCTGTGGGTACTGGAAATTGAACCTGGGTCTTCAGAAAGAGCAGCCAGGGCTCTGAAGTGCTGATCCATCTCTCCAGCTTTCCCCCGCCCCCTGCCTGTTTGAGACAAGATCTTGTCATGTAAGCATGGCTGGCTTGATATGTAGATCAGTCTGTCCTCAACTCACAGAGATCTTCCTGTCTCTGCCTCCTGAGAGCCAGGATTAAAGATGTGTGCCCCAATGTCCTTTTTTCTTCCTTCCTCCCTCCTTCTATCCTCCCTCTCTTCTCTCTCTCTCTCTCTCTCTCTCTCTCTCTCTCTCTCTTTCTCTCTCTCTTTTCGAGATAGGGTCTGATGTGTTCCAGAATGGCCTCAAACTCAAAATGCAGCTGACGATGACCTTGAACTTCTGGCCCTCCTGACTTCACCTACCCAGTGCTAGAATTACAGGTGTGTATTACTACCCCACCATGTGGCATTGGGGATAGAACCTGGGGCTTCATGCCCAGAATCTGGGCCTTAGGAACCCCACAGAGGCCTAGAGAGATGGTGTAGCAGTTAAGAGAGCTTGCTACTCTTACAGAAGACCCGGGTTCAGTTCCCAGTGAGCACATCAGGCAGCTCACAACAGTCTGTTACTTGAGTTCTGGGGATCTGGTGTTCTCTGACCTCCATGGGTAGTTGCCCATTTAAACTCACACAGGCGCGCGCGCACACACGTGCACATATAAAAAACAATAAAAAGTAAAGTAACCTTAAAAGGATGTATAAAAAGGAAGAAGACCTCTGATTTGTATGTACATCATGGCTGGAGAGCCTTAAGAGTGCTAAGCTTCGGTAGGATAAGTTTAGTGAGCTCAACACCCAACGTTAGAGTCACCTGGAAATTTAAAACGCTCCCTGCACCTGAGCAGCACCCAGAAAATCTCAAATCTGGACATTCGTGGCTCTAAGTAAAGTTGCAGGTGCAGCCAGTGTGAGGCTTGAGGAGCACTATTCCGAGGCGCAGCTGGGGCTGGCATTCGGGCTGAGGGTGGTGTTTGAGGGACCTGGTCTCTGCACGGGCAAAGAACACTTGCTGGTGGTGGCGGGGTCTCAATCAGCCTTTCATTCTGCTTCCCAGCTCCCCATGCGGTGGACATACTCCTTCGAGCACAGCTTCCTGGTCTGTGGAATAGAAATGAGCTCATTTTTTTCTTCCTTCCTCTCTTCTCCCCCTCTTCCCTCTCTCCCTCTCTCTTTCACTCCCTTTTCACCCCCCCCCATTTTTTTCAAACAAGATCTCATGTAGCTCAGGATAGCCTTGAGGGTTTCTATGTTGTCCAATCTCCTCTTCCCCCTCCTCCTCCTCTTCTTCCTCCTCCTCCTCCTTCTCCTCCTCCTCCTCCTCTTCCTCTTCTTCTTCATCATCATCTTCTTCTTCTTCTTCCTCTTCTCCTCCTCCTCTTCTTCTTTGGTTTTCGAGACAGAGTTTCTCTGTGAAACTTTGGAGCCTGTCCTGGAACTCTCTTTGTAGACCAGGCTGGCCTCGAACTCACAGAGATCTGCTGCCTCTGCCTCCCGAATGCTGGGATTGAAGGTGTGCACTTATGATCCTCCTGCCCCCATCACCCCAGTGCTGGGTTTACAGGCGTTTGCCACCACACCAGTTGATGCTGTTTTGGTGACTGACCACAGGCTTTGTGCATGCCATAAAGGAATCCTGTCAACTAAACTTTGCCCCCAGTCCAGACTGAAGATTTCTCAGGGCACCAGTGAAGGTGGTTTCCTGCCCACTGCGGCACCGCGGAAGTCCTATGCAGTGATGTGTGACTGTAATCCCAGCCATTGAGTGCCTAGGTCGAGGCTTTCAACAGTGCTCTGTAGGCTCTCAGGGACAGAGGGAGGCGTGGCTTTACAGAACCCCTTAGAAGAAGTTTCCAGAGGTTGTGTGAGGAGGGCAGGACTGCCATGAGGACTAAGGAAGTTAGAGTTAAGAATGAGATTGCTAGAGACAGGCGGGTGATTTCTGTGCCCCATTTAAGCATTTTCTGATCTCACTGAACCTTCTGAATGGCTTGGCTAAGCTCACCCCCTTCCCACAATTCATCCTGAGTAGAGGAGGTAGGAACTTCTCTTCTCTGGCCTAGGACCAGTATTTGGGGACACAATGACAGAATGGGGGTCATTGGCCAGTAGGAGTCTGCCCCACAGGTGGGGTGCAGCCCTGGCTCAAAGCGCACTTCTTTAACAAGATCAGTGCCCCCCTTCTTCCCTGGCTCCCACCCCCCACCCCTAGAGGCTGGTAATTGGTAGACAAAGGAATTTCAGACAGTTGGGGACCTGCGTCCTTGAGTCCCTGAAAACATGCTATTATTAATTAAAGACTCTGGCTTCGGCAGGGCCTGGGCCTGCCTCTTTCTGGCTGGGCCTCAGACTTCCGTCTCTTTAGACGTCTCTTCTTGCTAAATTTTTCAGTGTTTTTAACATCAGACTGATGTTACATATAATTACCAACTTTGCACCCAAATTATATTTGACATGGCTTGTGTGGGAAATTAGACCATTTCAGTGCCTACAAATTCACCTGGGAAGCCGAGGCAGGCGTGCAGGCGTGCTGGGGGAAGTCATTTAAATATTACATGTGCCCTCCTGGAAATGCCAAAACTCTTCAAACTGCCAGGAAGAATCTCCCAGATTGGTCTCCCCCTCTGTTTGTCCCCACAATGTGAGAAGGGCAACTCTGAGGGTGGGGGGCAAGGTCCTGTACAAGGGGATAGTCACAGCGACCAGCGGTAGCTTGCTGGGCAGGGGAGAAACCTTGGTGGCAGCTGTGTGGGGACTGACTTCCCCCCCTCCTTCCTCTTGCCTCCGCTCCTCCCTTTTCTTTGCCAAAGGAGAGGAGGCCCCGCCTTTTCTGGACCCTGGTGAAGGGTAAGGCATTTTTGCCCCTAGATCTCAAATTTGCCTGGGATCTGGGATCTTGGGGTTTGGGGCTCCAAGGGCGAGGCTCAGTGGAAAAAATGAACTCCCTGGCAAGTCCTCAAGGGATTTTTGCCTTGTCGTTTAATCTCCACAAGTCCTAAGTGTGACTGTTCGTCATCCCACTGGGCGATGGGATTTGGAGCTGCATGTGAGAGCGTGTGGCTGGAGAACGCCCACAGGCAGGTGATCCCTGCCTGCGACCCACAGCCTTAGAGCCTCTTCCACTCAATTCTGCTCACTCGTCTCTTGTCTTCCCCACCAGGCTGTGAGCTCCCGTGGGAACCTCCAAGGTCTCTGCTTCCAGATCGGCCAGCTGGGCTCAGAGAGTAAGCTTTGCTCCTGAGGACTCCGAGGCCGTACCTGGGGTGTGCGTGGGATCCACCTCCCTGCCTGCAAAGAGCCGTTCCTGTAGGGACTTCTGTGAATGCCAGGCCTGATCTGGACTTGGTTTTTCTACCCCCCCCCCCCCCCCCCCCCCGTATCCCCAGGAGTGTGCTGACAACAAGGAGATCAGGGAGCCTTCAGCCTTGCTCAGGGATCGTTTGAGAGTGAAGAGCTTCCAGCCCCAGACTGACCACACAGGGAGGACGCGGGAAGAAGTATGGGAGGAAGCTCCTTCTCTTGGTTCTAGGTGCCTCTGCCTGGAGGTTGGTGACAGACAACAAGATCCAGCTCCCAGTATCGTCATTGAAGAGTGACCACGGGGATCAAGCAGCCACCACGGGGAAAGGGCAGGGGTCGTGAGGACAAATGACACACCTCCCAGTGATGATTGGCGCTTGGTACATGGAACATGCTCCCTGAATGTGACCTCCACTTACAGATGCCAAGTGGTATGGGCTAAGCCCTCTGCAGATATGATTAACCCTTGCTGGATAGAGAAGGGGCCGAGGCTCAGAAACGTTACCTGACTTGTGTGTGATCACGTAGCCATGAAGCAATGGTTCTGGAAATCAGACCACAGGTCTGCCTGACTTGAGGTGCTCCCTCCTCCCCATCCCTCCCCCCACCTCCCTGCGCCCCCCATGCCCCAGGCCTGGGCCAGGACTGTAAGAGCAGATAGTTCTGCACGGAGAGTTGGTCGCAGGACTTCCCATCACGGTTTGTTGGTGGTAGAGGTGGTGATGGTGGTAGTGTTTGTGTTTCTCTTCGTGGACGCCAGAGATCACCCTCTGGTACCTCCTTCAGGAGCTGCCCACTTTGGTGTTTGAGACAGGGTCTTTCAGTGGGGTCTGGGGCTCATCAGCCAACCAGTACCCCCATCACCACCTGCCCAGCAACAGGGTTACAAGTGTGTACCACCATGTTTGGCTTTTTCATCCGGGAGCTGGGGCTCAAACTCAAGTCTTCATGCTTGCACAGTGAGCATTTTACTAACTGAGCTTTCTTCTTATCCCCCAGCCTGTGATTTCAGAGCAGAAGACAGAGGTCGCATCTCCCTGGATTCTGTTTCATACCTGAGGTCAGGGATCCCTGGATTCTGTTCTGTACCTCAGGCTTCAGGGACGAACCCTCAGAGAGTAAGGGCACTCCAGAGGACCCATGATCCTGACCCCGTGCATAGTCTCAAAGCCTCTCTCACCCCAACTCTGACAGCCAGAAATGAGGGATAACCTTGCCAGGCGGGGGGTGGGCTAAGAGGAGTAGGTGAGTGACATTTTCCCCTGTAATGACAGCCCTTGCTGTTGGTGGCAATGACAGCCTTGTTGGGGCCCTGCACACCCACACACAGGCATAGGAGCACCGCCCTACGCCTGGCAGCTCGTGCCCCCAGCCCTGAAGACACAGCCATGCTCAGAGGTCTCTGAGCAAACTGTGTCAACACAACTTGTCACCTTGAGCACGCGTAGACACGTGACTTTCAATAGCCAGACACCGTGCCTCTTTCCAGGCTCAGTCCTGAGCTTTTGCTGTGTGGATGTGTGGTGAGGAGGGCATGATGGAGTCTGGAGAAGCCTGCTTAGTGGAGCAGAGTTTCCTGAGAGCCCATGGTATTTACAAACATCTTCCGTCTTCCGTGCTTCTCATTCAGTCCTGGGGACAAACCCAGGAGAGAGCAGCTCTTTTCATTTTAGCCAAAACAGAGACATGGAGAGGTTTGGTTGCTCTGCCAGAGTCCGCACAGTGCAGTGGCCGAAGACTACGGCCTGAGGTCTGTGGGGCAGGCTCGATCCACCCTGTTTTTTCACAACCTCCCCTTCCCCTTTGCCCCATGCTCTGTCCCTTAGCACTTTTTCATGGGGCTCCTTTAAACACACTGACATTTCAGCTGTTTCTCTGCCCTCTCCTCTCTCACCTGCCCCACCCCCATAGCAGGAGCCTTTACACACACACAGACCCAGACACACAGACACAGACATGCGCACACAGAAATCACACACACATGCACATACAAACGTAAACATATTTACACACAGACACATACAGACACAGACACAAACACAGACAGACGCACAAAGACACACGACATACCCACAGACACGTACGCACAAACATAGACACATACACAGACACACACACACACATAAACGCATGCGCATTGTGCGCACACATACATATACACACACACACACACTCACACCTTGTCTGACTCACACTGGGGACCAAGAGGGACTTCAGGAATAAGTCATCCAGCCTCCTACTGCTTTGGGTCTGAGGTAAGAGATGGTGAGGTGGGCTGGGGAGAGCAGAAAGCTCCTGCAGGTCTCAATGCTGGGTCTCCCTTTCTGGTGGGTGTCGGTGTCCAAGCTGGGAGGGCATGGAGGCTTATGAGTTGAGAACAGAGCAGCATAGAACATCCTGGAGGTGGTCACTCCATGTTTTATTATCCAAGATGGCTCCTAGATGGGTAGGGGTACTTCTTAGGTTCATGTTGGCCTCAGACAAAGGCTCTTGGCCCTTTCTTGCCTCTCCTGGTGTCTGTCCCAACCCAGACCCTGTTCCCATCTACCTGGTCAGGCCACTCAGTGTCCACACCTACCACTAGGTGGCACTAAGTGCCCTCAAACTGCAGGGTAAACTGCCCCAGAGGACTAGGGTCGGGTAGGGGCTGGTCCCAGCACCCCTACTGTGGCTTTGCCCCCAATGTCCCCTTCCTTGAGTGACACAGAAGGACCTAAGAGTACAGTTTCCTGTCACCCTTGCAGATATTGTAAAGGCTCAGGAGGTAGGCACTGCTCTTGCCCCCAGTTTACAGATCAGGAAACTGAGGCGCAGGCAGGTTAACATAGGAGATCTGAAAATCGTGCAGCTTCTGACCCTGAGTTTCATTTAAATCGTTCTGCTTCCTGAATGTTCTCCCCAAAGGGTCAGAAGCCTCAGTTGAACCCTACATCCCTAGAGCTGATTCACAGTGCCAAGGGAAGCCTTTCCCTTTTGGGGGAGAGACTGAATTGGAGGGTTTAGGGGCCCGGGAGAAGGGGAATCCAGGGCTGCAAGCAAGGGAGGGGTGGTGGAAGTCTCCAGGCTCTCCTCTGAGGTGAGGTCCAAGAAAAGCAGAGAAGAACAGGGGCAAGGGAGGAATTCCCAGCACCAGAGAACATCCGGGAAGACTTTGGAGCTAGTGCTGGAGGGAAGCAAGTTACCAGATGTTCCAAGCCACGCTGAGCCAGATGGTGTGGAGCTGCGGCCCGGCCTTCACACACACACACACACACACACACACACACACACACGCGCGCGCGCGCGCGCGCGCGCGCACAGAGTTTGTGGTGGGTTGGACTCAGACCGGGGAGGAGGAGGGGACTCTGGCTCTAGAGGGGAGGTGGAGTGTCCGAGCATGGGAAGGTGGGCTAGCCCCGGGTTCCCTGGGAGCCAGGATGTGCCTCAGGCTCACAAGTGTCCCATCTGCCACTTGCGATGACAGTCAAGGAGCCACGCGGTCCATCCACATCCCTACATACCCAGCACATGGACAGACTGTGCAGGAGCCAGGAGCTGGGGACGCTTTCCTGTCTCCTTTCACCTCATTTAAAGTAAACAAGCCATAAACAAGTAAATGGGAAACAGATGTAAGATACAAACAGGTGACCCAGCAGAGGAATTGCCAGGCAGGAGTGAACGCAGAGGACTCTAGAGATAGAAGAAAGGTTGCAGGACCGGTGACCAAGTGCGTAAGGACAGGGCCAGGCTGAGGAAGACCCTGCTGGGCACAGCTTGTTTCTGAGGCAGACAGGCCAGGCTTGGAGGATGACATATAAGGAAGAGGGGATGGAAGTTGGCAGGAATGGAGCAGAGGGACCATATCAGGGACCCAAGCGTATAGGCACGGGCCCTACCTAAAGACTTTCAAGCCCTAAGGTAGTTCTGTGTCACCGAACCAGCGCTCTGGTCCTCTGTCCTAGATTCTGGCTCTAGCCCTGTTACTATGGTTGTGTGACCCAGAGTAAGTTCCTATCTTTCTCTGAACCGGAACTGAAGAAGGCGATTGTTGGGCTTCTTCCTGCGAAATGTGAGAGTCAAGAAACTGGAAACCAACAACCCAGGGTTCCTTCAGAGAAAAGACCCAGTCCTGGGGGAGCCAACAAAGGAGCAACATTGTGGCGGAAGCTCTAGGTTCTCTAGATCTGGGCTCCTAGCTCTTCCTTCTCCTCTCGTTCTTGGAGGCTGCACCTGCCCTCCCCCGCACAGTGTCCCTTCGTCTTTTTTTTTTTTTTCTCATCTTCTTTTTAGAATAAAAACGCTGGCCGCTCGCGGCTCTCTGATGTTTATGCCTCAGTAATACATTATGTATTATTTTGTTTTAAGCGCAGCTTTTGCCTCCTGACAGTAACAATAAAATGTGACTACGGCATCGCTAACACAGACAGACTAATGTTTCCATCGCCCGCCTCTTTTTTTTGCGTCCTAAGCACTTTTGAAAAGCTCCTTTTATATTCCTAATAAAATTATAGCAAAATACATCGATTTACTGGAAAAGAGTTTAGGGTCGGGTAGGGTATTTCTCCCCCTCCCCTGGAGCGGGCCGCTGCTTCCCCCTCAAAGGTGGAGGCATATTTTGAATCAACCTTCTAAAGTGCCACTTGACCCTTAGCCCCAGGTGGCATCTACTGACCTGCTTGCTGCTGGTGGTGCTGGTGGGGCTAAGGAGTCAGGCTTGGTGGTGGGAAGTGGGGTGTCTCTGTGCTGGGCGTGCTTATGCCTCTGTATGCCAGGTATGCCTGTGTGTTGGGGTGTCCACATTTGCTGGAGTGTTGAGGTGTGTGGGGAGGTGTGTAAGGATGGCCAGAGATCTGAGTGTGTGTGGCGGGTGGTGCATTGGTGTGTAACCTGGCCACACCTGTCTGGGAGGGCCTGGGAGCTGTGGGCTGAAAGGGGTGCCTGGATGCTACTGTGTTGATGGGGCCCTAGGGCTAGGCAGTGGGTGTTTGTGGGTTTGTGGTTCTGGGACCCATGAGGGGTGGCCTAGGTGAGACAGGGTTCCTGGGCTTGGTTCTCTCCAATGGGGATACCAGCAGTGTCCCAAGGCTAAGATATCAGCGTTTTTCCCATGAGAAAATGGGGTTTCACCCCCTATGGCTCCCCGATTCCATCTCATGTTGGCTGTGTGTTAGTGAGTCCGGCTTACACCCGACAGAATGGAGCACGGGGAGCTGCTTCCTGGGGTAGAAGCCACAGTCAGCCTAGATGGCCCTGCGGGGCTTTCAGGCTGCTTAAGCCAGCAGAGATGAGATTTCTCGGGTGGCCTCCTGGCAGGGTGGCATAGAGCGGCAGGCTGGGAAAGTGCCCTGGTGTTCTGGTCATGTGCAGGAGAAGCTTTCAATGAAGGAACTGGACCTATCTCCAAGGAACTCCGCGAAAACGGCAAGGGAGGTGCTCTCCAGGGGCCAGTGTGTGGGCAGGAGGAGGGCCTGGGGGGCTAAGCGGCAAGAGACACGGAAACTGCCCAATGACAGTGAGCTCACCCTGGATTCCGAGACAAGGATTCTTTCTAGTTCCTTCTCTCATGTCCCCCACGTCTCGAGCATTCACTCTGACCCCCAGAATCCAAGGTCTCAGGATGTAAAGACACCCCCAAATTTTTCCCACCTGCTAGTATTTTCCTCTGGGGAGTCTAAACCCTCTAGGGGAGGGCTGGACACAGAGCTGGTGCTGGGTGGTGGGGGAATCTGACAGAGAACCCTACATCCGTTGCCCTTCTCCCAGCCTCCTAGGAGCAGAGAGCCCAGCCCACAGTCAAGCTTGCTCGCTAGAGCTGGCTTCCTCCCCACCAGCCGCCTTGAGTGTGTGTGTGTGTGTGGACTGTGATTCAGAAACAGCAAGAGAGGGGGAAAAAAAAAGAAAGAAAGGAAAAGGTTTTGTATAGTAAGCACTTTTGAGGGCGATCTGGGGCCCCTAATCCCGGGGTTTCTAACCACTGCAGCTAATGCTCCCTGACACCGTGTTTTGATGTCATTACTACATTATACTCACAATTTTTGAGTGAAAAAATACAGTACTTAGAAAGTCGAAATTCATAAATAAATTCATGTCAAACCGCACTTAATATTGATTTTGTTAGTGTTCAGATTCAATAATAAGGTACTGCGTGCATGAATATTTAAATATCATCATCATTTCTGCATCTCCTAATGGCCTCTGCTCCTCTACACTCAATTTAAACACAATTTAAAAACTATAATGTATTGAAAAATACTAGGATTTAGCAATAAATCATCATGGGGAGATTCCAGGCCTCTTATAGGGTGGCTCGATATGGCTTTCTCCCGGGACTGTACAATTAGATTCATGTTTTTAAACTTCTCAATTATCCATATACCATAATTTTATGTGAAAGTTTGTTTCGCTTCCCCCCGTGCCCCCCCGCCCCCCACCCCTCACCAGCCCCCCCTCCCGCCTCTCTCCGAAGGAAGCAGCAGAATATGGCTTAAGTGTCCTCTTAGCTAGAGTGGAGTGGGGTCAAAGGTGGCCGTCCTCAAACTGAATTAGAGGCCGGGCCTGCCAGAGGCAGCCGGCGCTGAGTCACTAATCACATTATTTGGGAAAAATATAGGGGGGAAAGAGATAAAATGACTTAAAATGAACTTGCCAAGGAGGAAGTGGAGTTTTTAGATTTATTTAAAAAGCAATCCTTGGCCTGATGAAAGAGGCTCGGGCCTGTGGCAGGATGCGGTGGGATCCCGATCCCCAAGGAGGGTGGGAGGGGCTGGGCAGCATATTCAGTGCGGGTGGAGGGGCTTCCAGCCTGGTCTCTGAGCCCCACAGCTACCTGAGGAGTCCCTGGGGGAGGTGGGGATGTCCTGGGTGGGGAAAAAAAGTTTCTCTGGGGTAGGGGAGCTGTGAGGCCCCCTCATCTGGGACTTCGAAGGCTGACTTTGTTGTCTGTGAGGAGCAGAGGGTCCCTGGGGTACCTGTGTGAAGGACAGGGCATGGTAGGGCCCCCTGGGGCATCTAAGGGTTTAAATGATGCCCCGATGGCAGGTGGCGGCATCTGGAAGTGATGGAGGGCAGAAGTAGATGAGGACCCTAGACCAAAGGGATAGCACCCCTCAGCTTGGAGCTCCATACTGACACAAAGCATAGTTGAGCCCATTTTATAGATGAGGAAGTCAAAGCTCAGAGAGGGGAAGCCCATGGTCACACAGCTCATGAGAGAAACTTGGGACTTGAACCCAGCTCCAGATCCGGTGCACTTTGTTCCTGGCTCTAGACTTCACCTGGAAGGTGAAGGTGTGGAAGGTGTGGCTGAGGGCCAAGGGGCTGAACCTTGGCCTCTGAATTCTGCAGAATGTGGCTCAGCTGTTTGCATCCAGGAGGCGAGCAGGTGTCCATCTATCTGCTCATCTGAAGTGCATGGGGATTCAGCCTGTTTGCGGGCTGAAAGGTCAATGGAGCGGACCTGGGTCTGGACTCTGGCCTTGTTGCCAGGGGAACCCCATATGTTGAACTGGCACTGAGGACTGCTCCTGGAGCCACTTGGGAACAAATCAGGTGGGCAGCTGTTAGGTGTGGACATCTGACTTTCTGGGGGAGGAGTTCTGGCTGGGAAGAGGGGGCCACACTAGGGGTGGCCCTGCAGCTGTTGGATGAGCCCAGAAAGACTATCCATCTCACTACAGGAAGAGCCAAGGCTCACCCCAGGCTGTCCGTACACCAGTCGCTCCGGGCCAGCCCACTTTTCATCCCTGAGTCCTACATCCCCACCTGAGAGCAGATGACAAAGCCAGCACTTGTCACTTCCGTGTTCCTTTGCATGTCCCCTGACACCCGGGAGAGCTGCCACTAGAAGATGGCATGCCTGGGGCGAGGCTCCTGTCCATGGCCCGGGCAGCGGTGTTTTTTCCTCCTACATTGCTTTGTCCCTGTCCCTTCTGTGGGTACTGTGAAGACTGAACTTGGACTGGGCAAGAGCTAGGCTGTGACCTCCGTCTGGCTCGGCAGCAGGCATACCCATAGGGCAGAGCCAGCAAATGCCCAAGCATAGGATACAGGCAGGCAGGGAGTTCATGAATGGAAGGAAACACCAGGCCTTGGTCTCCCCTGGAGCCCCGGATTCCTCTCTCCTCCATTCATTCATCCGTCCGCTCATTCTGAAAACACCCGGCTGCCCTGTGCTGTGTGCACAGCTTGCCGACAACCAGAGGGCAGAGCCTTTGCCTCCTGCTGTGTCCTCAGCCTCAGTTTCCTCGTCTGTGAGGAGGGGTTAGCGTGACCCATTTACTCACTTCTGCCTCCACTGTATGATGCCACAGAGATGGAAAGGCAGGGTCGGGGGAGAAAGAAGAAGAAAAAAGCTGCCCCCCACGAGCTTCTGTTCTCCCCCCCACCAGTAGGCTAACAAGTCACACTTGGAAGGATTCTGGTCAGCTGGTTGGACTTCTGGCTAATCTAAGTGGGGGAGCAGGGATAAGACAGAGTGAGAATAACAAGGGAGATGGGAGCCGCTTGGAGCTCTTAAACTGAATGGCAGTCACCAAACTGAACGGCAGTCACCTAGGAGGTCTCTCCTGCTTTCTCCTAAAAGATCTGGGAAGTGAAGCAGAGAGAGAGAGGTGGGGGCATACTGGTGACACTACCAACTAATTCCTGTGCCCAGTCCCCTGTTCTCCTGGTGGGGTTATGGGTGTGAGGAGGGTTCTTCCACCCCACAGTCCATTCAAAGGTAATGTCTCGGCTGTGCAATGAGGAGGAGGCTGCCAGGGAACTCAGGCAGGGTGTGAATAGCCACACATTCCTGATACCAGGATTGCAGGGAGGCTGCAGCCGACAGGGGCTTCCTCTAGCTCCCTAGGAGTCTCACAGGCTGTCTTCTTTCTAAGCACTTTCAGCCCACAGAATGGCTTCTCTCTTCCCTCAGACCTGAGTTGGCTTACCTGGAAAGCGGACAGTGTAACAGAGTCCCTCGCTCAGGGCCAGTGGATCTCAGACTCCTGAAGGCTGCCACCCTTTCATACGGTTCTTCACGTTTAGGGTGACCCCCCTCAAAGTATCTACTTTGTTGCTACTTCATAATTGCAATTTTGCTACTGTTAGGAATTGTTATGTAAATATCTGATAAGCGACCTCTGTGAGAGGGTCGTTCTACCCCAAGGGGTCTCAACCCAGAGGTAGAGAACTGTTGGGAGGACCCCCAGGAGCAGGGACTGTGGAGGGCTTCGTAAGAAGGAAACTGTAGCAGGGCCACGTCCCTCACTCAGACCTTGTGGCCCTGAGAGCCCCCAAGGAGTCAAGTTCTAGATTGCAGAGGACACCAGTCATGCCCTGGTCCCCAGGCCTTATCTTGTCACTCTGTATCCAAAGGCTATTTTTTTTTCTTCTAGAAAACAAGGGGCATTTATCACAAGTGACAGCAGGACCTAATGCAATCCCAGTTAGAGCCATGAATTGCAAATGCGTAAGCGGGGAGGTTGCTCCATTGGAGCCCTCTGGGAGGGCCCAGCCTGGGTTGTGGGTCCACCGTCCATTGAGAGGAGGCAAGGACTTAGCAGGGTGCAGGACTTCCTCAAGTCATCCTTGGTCGGACTCCAACAGCCTCCTCCTTTCAGGCCCTTGGAGTGGGAGAGTGGGCAGAGGGATGGCTGGTTGCTGGTGATTCAATCTACTTTTGTTTCTTTGGGATTCATAAGGAAAAAACAAGACACCCGGGGAAGAGGCTGAAGGGAGTTGGACAAGTCGGGTAGGGCAGGAAGGTCCCTGGCCCTGACTTTGACAGCTCACCTGCTTGACTGTTGGGAGGGCCTTGCCCAGGGACCGGGAACACGAAGATGCCAGGGCCTGGGCTTTACCTCTCAATGCCAGGACATAAGACCCCACACTCACCCTGGGCCCACCTACATAGCTCACACTCTTCCCACTGCTGGCCCTGCTCCATCCCAGAGCTGGTGCCACCTCTGCACACGCCTGTGCCTCCCAGTGGGGTCCCTGAATGTCGCTACTGCTCTCCACTCCCACATGTGTGCCCAGGCCTCACGTGTATGTGCCCAACTTGCTGCCAGCCCAGCACTGAGTCAGGGCGTGTCTGTCTGCCTCTGGCACCCAGTGTAGACGGGTGGGTTTGTTTTCCTTGTGTGTTTTGGGTTCAGGGGGAGAAAAAAAATGTCTCCAAATGAGCTTTTCCTGGGGCGCTTTTCCCTTCATTTTTTTTCTGCCCAGGTGTCTCTGAAGGGAACCTCATTGTCTGTTTCAAATTCATTTGCACTTAACTCATCAAAAAGTTTTGCAAGAGCTGTTTGATGTCCAAGGAGCTTCTGAGCACCCCTCCCCCTCCACTCTTGTAATGAGCACCCCTCCCCCCCTTGTAATGAGCCCTTTAACTCCTGGAGACCTAGTGCAGTCTTTGGACTAGAGTCAAAGGCCCGCTCTCCCCACCCCTCCCACCCCCAGTGTGAGAGGAAAGGCTGGGGGGAGGGGGTGTAGCCAGACCTAGAGTTGCGGAGGCCCTGTCCAGCTTCCTGCCCTGGGACACTCCATCTCACAGGGCATCTCTGCTGCTTGCTCCCTATCCCATGGCTCCAGCCCTGCTGGGTGCCAGGCCCAGCTGTTGGTGCCCTAAACCTCCCCCACTAATTAATGGGTGCCTGCGAGGGTTGACCCAATTCGCCCCCAAATTAATCTCAATTACAACGATTTGGTAAGAGCCAAGCTAGCCAGCCTGCTGGAGCCGGGATTTCATCACCTGAGAACAAGGAGCCAGGACAGCTCAGTCCTGATGTTATCAGCGGGGGTGGAGCGGTGGTGGTGTGCTGGGTGGGGCTCGTGGCCCCAGGCACCTTGGCATTTATCTGCCTCATCAAATTAGTTCACACTAACTAATACTCACATTGGCAACCCGGCCCACCTTCTCCATGCCCCTTCCCAGTGACTAGGTTTGGGGGTTGTCTGTTCTGCGATGCCAGATCCCACCAGCTCATGGTAAAGAGGGGACTGAGGAGTTGCCCGTGGACAGTGCCCTGTGGACAGACAAGAGACGATTAGCTCAGACGCTCCTAGTATCGCCAAGCACCAGACCTAGAAAACCTCGTCCGGTCTGGTTGCTGCTCCTGCCCAGTGAGGTGAGGTGATTCGGGAGCAGATTGGCTGTTGACGCCTGTGCCCTGGCAGTGAGGTTTCCAAAGGCCTCTCCCATCCAGTAGCACCGGTTGCTCCCTGCACTATCCCCCTGGGGCAGGGCAGGGATCAGCAACTCCATTTTACAGAAGGGGAAGTAGAGACTCAGGAAGGAGACATAGCAGGTGGGTAAGCCACTGGGCAAGCCAGGGCTTTGCCAGGAGACAGGACTCTTGGCCTAGTGCTCTTCCCATGGGAGCACAGTTGGCCGACCCCACCTCTCCTCTCCAGCCACCGGCTCACTCTGCCTCCTCTCTGTGGCCTTTGCTTCCTCATTTGCAAAGGAAGGTGAAAATATAATAATGAAACCGGCTGCAGGCCCACCCTTGCAGGCCTTACACACCAGAGCCGTGTGCAAACGTGAACATGTCCGCCGCCATCTTTATTGGGGAAGTGGTAGCCAAGAGTTCCCAACTACTTCTTAACCATGGGAGTTTTCCCAGGCAACAAGGGAGCGTGTGGTCCCCTCCCCGGGGCACAGGACTGGCTTTCTGGTGGCAGGATCCAGGCAGGTCAACAGAGGGAGGAGTCTAAGGGGCTGTTCCTTGTCACCTTGCCCACCACCGTGCTGACTCCCAGGCCACATTACTCCAACTTGGAAAGGGCTGAGCCAGCACTAATAAACTCCCTGGTCTGGCAGGGCATGGGGACCGTGCTTGAGTACGGGAGCGGACAACTCAGGTCAGGAGACACTTCACACAGCTCAGGCCGGTCACAAGCGCCTTCCTCCTTGCCTGGCTCTGCCTCTCCCCAAGGCAGCGCTGGGTCTTCAGCCTTGCCTCCCCGTACCTTGCAGTCTCCTCACCCCATCTCTACCTTTCATTTCCGGGTCAGGCTTGGCCAGCTGAGGAGGGGCCTAGGGTTTCGTTGGAGGCCCGTCGGGCCCTCTGACTGGTGCCCAGTTGTGTCTACCCGTACCAGCCACATGCGCCTGCCACCCTGCAAGGGAGTACGAGCCCCATGAGTCTCCTGTTCGCCCCCCACTTCCCGCAAACCCAGTGGCAGGATGATTGATTTTGCGGGAAGCCAAGTTCTGAGGGTGGGGGTGGGGAGCCGGGGCGCCAGGGGAGCTTCACTCCATTTGCTTGTGGCTGTGAGTCAAAGCTGGGTCCCACTGGGCACCCTGTGAGGTGTTCCCCGCCACTCAGTTTTGCTGGGGAGGGGGCTCACAGGGGTCCTCATGGGATCTCCGACAGGGAGTTCAGAGCTACAGGATGCCTGACAACATGCAGGGGCCTCAGCGGCTTTGGGCTCCTGCTAGATGCCTTAGATGATGTGATTGACAGCTCCCCTAGCGAATAAGGATGCGTGGTGATTGCCCCAGTCCTCTCTAGCTTGGCCTAAAAATTGCAGGGACCTTGTGGTTAGGATGGAGTCATGGGAAGGCGAGCAGCCACCATTCTGGCTGGGTCTCCTGCTTTTGGTCCAAATTCAGAGCTCGTTGGTGACCAATGTGAGGACAGGGGAATCTCAGAACTATGTAACGGTCGTTGGTATGTATGTTTACACGCACTCACATGCACATACACACTTGAGTGGGAATCTGTCTACATTCAGGTCTTCATCCACAAGAGTAAGCTCTTGATAAAGTTGTGCGGTGTCAGGTGGTGACATGAATGGCTGACAGAAGCCCGGGAGAACACCTTTACACGTGACAGCCCTCTGTGGGCTCCCACACACCAGTAGCTTCAACAGGGACAGGAAGCGGGATTGTCTCCCGGTCCTGCTGGAGATGGGACAGACCGAAACCTGGGGCAGGGCATGACTCATGGCCCTGTGAGTCAGTGGGCTGCCCAGCCTGGCCTGGGAGGCTACCTGGATGCAGGCCTCCAGGAAAACAGGGAGGGAGTCTTCCTCTTGTCACACCAGTCCCTGAGCTTTTGGGCTTGGCACAAGCCTAGGTGAGGAATTGCCATTCTCTCTAGCAATGCCCAAGAAGGTGCCTTCAGCTGGGAAGAGCGGCAGGCGAACTTCGTGGACAAGGGACCTGCAGGATGTTTTTAGGATGGAGGAGAGGAAAGACGAGGAGGAGGAGGAGGAGGAGGAGGGAGGAGGAGGAGGAGGAAGGTGGATGTGTGGGGGAATGAGTCTGAAGACAGGAGAGGGAGAAGAGAAATTTAGGATGGGACATTGTAAGAATTTGAGGAAGGGAGGGAGGTGGTTTCTGGGAGCAGAGGACAGCTGGGGCCAGGGGGTCAAGGGGTCAAGGGGTCAAGGAGTCAAGGGGTCAGGGAGTCAGAGGCTGGTCTTCTAAGACTTCGCAGGCTTTGTGTGAGATCTGAGGAAGGCCCTATAGCTAGCCTTATGTAGGAGCAGCTGTTAAGACAGATCTCTTCCCACAGAAGGATCCAAGTACAATCCTGAAGCCATGGCCAAGTGGGGGCAGCACCCCACAACCCTACCTGATGTTTAGTCTCCACTGGAGTTCAAGGGAGGAAGGGGGCATCTCAGATGAGCAGAGGGGACCCCAAAGACAGGGTAGGTCCAGGCTCTCAGGCCTGTTTGCAGAAGCCTGAAGTGACCATGGCAACCTTTCCTGGGTGACAGCAGTACCCACGTATCCCCAGTACTACACAACAGTAATTCCTTTCTGTGAATGAACCTCAAGGCGCTTGCTCTTTCTCTGCATGTGAAAATCGCAGCCTGCTTGGGAATATTGTGGGTGCCACTCAGTAAGGGCTTACAGCCGAGCATTCTCTCTGCATATATGTAATCAGTTTATTATGACTGAGATATGGGTACATATGCTGGAAGACTTAAGACTTCAGTGGCACGGTCATTTTCCCATGGTTCCATTTCAATGGTGGCTTAAACAATTTTTATTACATTTAAGAATTATTTTTTAGCCAGGTGGTGGTGGTGCACGCCTTTAATTGCAGCACTCAGGAAGCAGAGGCAGGAGGATCTCTGTGAGTTCGAGGCCAGTCTGGTCTACAGAGTGAGTTCCAGGACAGTCTCCAAAGCTACAGAGAAACCCTGTCTCAAAAAACAAAACAAAACAAAACAAACAAACAAAAAAAAACCCCAAAACAACAACAAATTGTAGCCAGGTAGTGGTGCATATTTTTAATCTCAGCACTTGGGAGGCAGAGGTAGGCAGATCTCTCTGAGTCTACAAAAGCTAGTTCTAGGACACAGAGAAACCCTGACTCAAAAAACCTAATAATTATAATAATAATAATAATTGTGTGTGCTTACCTATCAAACTCACCTAGTCTCTCGAAATCATTTCTTTATCACCAATGACATGATGTGGAAGGAACGTTAGGAAAACATCGACATGTCCTTAAAAGGCAACAATAAACACTACCCCTTCCTGGGCTATAGAGAAGGCTTAATGGGTAAAGCACTTGTGCAAACGTGACGACCTGAGTTCAAATCCTCAGAACCCACATAAAGCCGGACTCAGTAGCACCCACATCTGTAATTCCAGAGCTTCTCCTGGAGTCTCAGACATGCCACTCTCTGGAAGCCTGTGGGCCAGCTAGACTGCTGTATGCAAGCAAGAGACACTGTTGAGCGCCAGCCCTGGCTTTGTCCTTGGACCTCTGCATCCACGCACACGCATTTTATGTTTGTTTTTTCATAACAAGATTTTTCTATGTAGCCCTGGCTGCCCTGGAACTCGCTCTGTAGACCAGGCTGGCCTTGAACTCAGAGAGTCACTCAGTCTTTGCCTCCAAAATGCTTAGATAAAAGGCATGCGCCACCACTGCCTTGCCCATGTACGTACATTTTTTTTCAAAAATTGTTTTATTAAAAAAGTATGTGTGCTTGTGTGTGTGTGTGTGTGTGTGTGTGTACATATGTGCACACAAGTGCGGGTGGCTATGGAGACCAGAAGTTGAAGTTAACAGGCAGTTGTGAGCTCCCTGCTGAGGATGCTGGCAACTAAACTCTGGTGCTCTGTAAGGACAGCAAACACTCTTAACTGCTGAGCCATCTCTTCAGCCCCATCACCCATCTTTTTATTCACATAACACAGGAATACACACACACACACACACACACACACACACACACACACACACTAAAAAGCAGCTCTCTTTCCTGACTCTAAACCTTGCTGTTTTACATCCCTTGTATGAAATATAGAAAAGTGATATATTAAGCTTTTAGCATCTTAGCCTAGAAGGAACTTCTATTAATATTTTAGCCCACTTCTAGCTTTTCTTCTTGTTCTGGGTTTGAATTCAGGGCCTCTCCCTCAAGCTGGGCAAGTGCTTTACCCAGAAGCCACACCCCCAACCCTCCATCTGTAGGTTCTAGACAAGGACCCCCCCCCCCCCACTGTGGCATGCCCCACAACCTTCATCTTTTTATCTTTGGCCCCCTGGAAGCAAAGGGAATGCAGACATTATATAAATCTGAGTTGGGATTATACAGTTTTGTATTCTGTTTCTCCATGAAGGCCAAGAAATTAATAGCTACAAAAGAATCTATGTGTTACTTAAGAGTAATAATCAAACAGGTATCCGTCACTCGATCCCTGAATTATATTCATTTCATTCCATTTAGCATTATGCTCTGGTCATTTTCTCATGCCATGAAATATTCTTTGAGAGCTTGAATTTTAATGACTGACTGGTAGTCCTTCAAAGAGTGGACCATATTTGATTTAACAAACCCCATCTTAGAAATTTAGATTGCTCCCAAATTTTTACTATTAAAAGATCACAGTGAAGAACACTATTATGTGTAAATTTCACTCATAATCAGGACAATCAGAATTTCTTTATTAAAAGTAGATAGAGGGGCTGGAGAGATGGCTAGGAGCACTGCCTGTTCTAGCAGAGGACCTGGGTTTGGATGCCAGCGCCCACATGACAGCTCGCACTTGTCTGTAACTGCAGCTCCAGTTCCAGGGGATCTGGCACCCCTTCTGTGGCTTCCTCTGGCACCAGATACTCATAGAGTCAATAGAAACGTGCCTGGAAACATTCATACACATGAAATAAAAAGAAGCCTTATTTTAAAGAAAGAAGGTGAATAATAGGCATAGGATTAAAGTAGGGTTCCAACTTTCTGGGCCGAGGAGATGGCTCAGTGGGTGAAGGGCTTGCTGTGCAGGTATGAGGACTTGAGTTCAGATCTCTAATGCCCATGGAAGGCTAGGTGTGGCAGTTTGTGTCTGTAACCCTGGCTCTGGGGTCGGGGGGGGGGGGAGGGTAGATGCCCCTGGGGTCTTGGCTGGCCAGTCAGTGTAGCTGAAACAGTGAACCCCTGGCCCATGAGAGATCCTGCCTCAAAAAACCAGCAAGTTCACTAAGAGAATTGGGGCTAGGCAAGTGTTTAAATGGCGTCTTTAGATTTGTGATGTCTTTGTTTGCTGTTTACTTAAAGTGATTGCATTCTTTAAAGGGAGGGGTTCTTGCGAAGAGGAATAAACGAAAACAATTGAAGTAGACCTGTTTTCTGTGTGCACACACACATACGCCAAACACACACACACACACACCCCAAAAGTCAATTATTTTATTTGCATTTATTTATTTTCCCCAGGTGGGGGTGGGAAGGGTGTCATGCAGGTGCCAAGCACATGGGTGGCAGTTAGAGAACAGCTTTTGGGAACTGGTTCTTATCCATATCATGTGGATGCCAAGGATCAAACCCAGGTCGACAGGTTTGGTGGCCATTACTTTTAGCCACCAAGCCATCTTGCTGGCCCATGTCAAAGCTTTATGGTAACTATAATCAACCACGAGTTCTCTTACTGGTCATAACCAGACAGCTTTATAGACACAGCTAGTAGCTACTATTCTCATCCCCACTATTCAGACGAGCAAGCTGAGGGTCCTAATCACTTCTGAAAGTGCAGAGCTGGACACTGGGCCCCAGCAGTCTGGCCCCAGAGCCTGGGCGCGCAGCCATTAGCGTGCTCGGGTTGGTTCCGCTGTAGCCTGGGCACTACTGCAGATGGTAGGTGTGTAGCGTGGAACTGAGCTGTGTGTGGAGGCGACAGACGGCATAATGAGGCGTTCTTCAGGCTGTTAAAAGGTGGTCAGCCCTCCAGCAAAAAGAGCTGTTTCAGGAAACAGAGCTGTTGAAAGCAGGGTGGGGAGTGGGAGGGAGGCCAGCTGAAACCCAGACAGGGTGGCAAGCCAGGAGGGAGGTGAGGAGGGAGCTCTCCTGAGCTCAGAGAGGGGAGCGCGTCTAAGCAGTGGGATCTTAGCCTAGAAGGTGTGCAAAGGCCCTGCAGGCAGGAGTGGGCTGTCTCAGAGCATCAAAGAGGCGAATAGGACTGGAGCAGAAGGAGATAGATGGGCAGGGGGAGCAGACAGCCAATGAAGGGGGTGCATATCTCCCGGTTCTGGGCTACCAAACAGTCTGGGGCTGAGCAGCCATGCGTCTTGTCTTTTCTCTTTCTTTCTTTCTTTCTTTCTTTTTTCTTTCTTTCTTTTTCTTTTCTTCTTTTTTGGTTTTTGGTTTTTCAAGACAGAGTTTCTCTGTGGCTTTGGTGCCTGTCCTAGAACTAGCTCTTATAGACTAGGCTGGCCTCGAACTCACAGAGATCCACCTGCCTGTCTCCCAGGTGCTGGGATTAAAGGTGTGTGCCACCACCGCCTGGCTGCTGCGCATGTTTTCAATAGAGGAGTGGGTATGATTTACCATCTGACCTCTGCGTCTACATATGACCTCAGAATGCGCAGTGGAGACTGCCCACTGGGGACAAAGGTGTGAGAGAGGAGGCTACATCCATGACAGAGGGAGAGATGGTGGTGGCCTGGGCCAGGCTGATGTGTGGCTGTGTGGAGGGGAAAGATGTTTCTTCTTGGACTGGGGAATAGAATCTACTTTGCTGTCAATCCCCTATTGGATAATAGGAGCAGAGAGGAGAGGTGGAGATGTGGCTCAGCTGCAGAGAGCTGGCCTTGCATGCTCAAGGCCCTGGGTTCAATCCCCCACACCACATGCATAAGCCAGGCATGATGGTGCACACCTGTATTCTTAGTACTTGGGAGGTAGAGGCAGGAAAATCAAGAAGTTCAAGACCATCTTTGGGTACATAGAGAGTTTGAAGCCAGTCTGGACTACCTGGGACACTGTCGCAAATAAAACAAATAACACACATTTAAAAAAACAAACAGACAAACAAACAAAAAAACAGAAAAAACAAGTTGAATGGTGTTGGTGCACGCCTTTAATCCCAGCACTTGAGTGGCAGAAGCAGGTGGTCTACAGAGCTAGTTCCAGGACAGCCAGGGCTACACAGAGAAACCCTGTCTTGAAAAAAAAAAACAAAACAAAAATAGGAGCATGATCAGGACTCAACGGCATAGTCCTTACCTAGTGTGCAGGACATCCTAGGTTCCATAGCTAGCTCTTGGGAAGGGAGAAAAAGCATTAAAGCAGAGAGGGCTCAAGGAGGCCTCAAGGTTTGGAGTCAGATCTCTGGGGGAGGGAGACTGAGTTGTTATGAACTGTGCTCTGTTCCCTGCTGGGTACTTGCAAGGGCCATGCATCTCAGGGCCTTGAAGTCTCCGTGAAGTGTAGCCAGGAGGCTGATCCTAGCCTGAGCTATGGGTGGGAGTGGTGGAGTCCCTCTAGCCCATAGACTCCGTGCTAAGGATATTTGGGGAGCCTGTGCTAAGGTGTGAACCTCTACCAACTGGGTTCCCGTAACTCTGGAAGGAGAGCCCTCCACCTACTCTGTGCTGGACATGCATCATCAGCACGAAAGAAGGCAAGTCTTGTTTTCCGAGACACCGAGTTCCAAGTCTGCGATTTGTTATCACAGCACGCTTTATCCTAGTTGGCCCGTCAGCAGGACTTCCACGGCAGGCCGTGCGTTTCATTCAGGCCACAGACTGGTGGGACATCCTGCACATGAGAGGAGCACCACACACGCGGTCACAGCCATGCTCAGGCCCCCCCTCCCCGGCTGCCCATTTGGCTTGCTGGCTGCTCCTGAGAGCCTGAACCCTCCTGCCTCCAGCCCCAGACTTGCCACAGCTGTCTCTTGGCAGGGGCGAAGGGCAGGTCTTCACTGTGGCTATGGCCCTAGGGTCCGGATATAGTGACAAGAATGGGGATATGTGGACTTGGTCTGGCTGCCAGCTCCAGGAAACAGCCTCTTGGGTTGGATCAGGTCACACTAAGGGTGAGCACTGGGGCCCAGCCACCCTCCAGCAGCTTCAGCGTGCTCTGGAGGATGCACAGACCCTAGGTATAGACTCAGAAAGAAATATGATTTGTAGAACTGCAGGAATTTGAGGTGCTGATTAGCCCTACTGTTTACATAAGGGCTGCTCTGGGGTCTCCCATCCCAGCCTGAAGTTCATTTCTTCCTGGTCAGCCTGCCCACAGCTTAAAAAACAACAACAACAACAACAACAATGTGTAGCACTAAAGGTTTGTGTGTTTTGTGTGTTCATATTCACTTTATGTGTGTGTGTGTGACATTTACACATGGATTCACCTGTGTGTGTAGGCCAGCAACTGACATCCAACCTTTTTCTTTTGTTGTTTGTTTTTGTTTTTGGAGCCAAGGTTTCTCTTTGTAACAGCCCTGGCTGTTCTGGAACTAGCTTTGGTAGACCAGGCTGGCCTCGAACTCACAGAGATTAGCCTGCCACCCAAGTGCTGGGATTAAAGACATGCACCACACTGCCTGGCTCCAACCTTAAATTTTTTAGACAGGGTTACTCACTGAACCTGGAGCTTGCTGATTAGGCCAGGCTGACTGGCCTGTGGGCTCCTGTCTCTGCCTCTCTGCTGGAATTACAGGTAACTGTGGCCACAGCATTTCACAAGGGTGCCCGGGACCTGAACTCACATCTTCCCTCTTGTGCAGTGGACACTTTACCTGCCGAGCCATCTCCCTAACTTGGCATCACTACCTGTTTGTAGTTTAATGAAGCAACTTCATCCTAATCTTTGGGGGCTTTCCGAGCTAGAGACAGACTAGGTGTATAACAGACAGATGAACAGAGAAGCCAGCGACTCTGGGAGAGAACAACAGATATCAGTTCAGGAATCGTGCACGTTCTTGGTGATTAAAGAAGGGGACACAGAGTGGGGTGGTCACAGGGGGTGGGGTGTCAAGAAGAATCAGACTCTCCAGGGTTTGCAGGTGGCAACAAGGAAATCTTCCCTTCATTTTAGAGTAGAGACAAGCAAGAGGGACTGACAGAGGAGACTGAGAAGAGCAGCCAGGGAGATTCAGAAGAAGGCCCCAGGAGCCAGAAGTGGTGTTGGATATTGGTCCCCAGGAAGCTGAGGCAGGAGTAATAAATGTTCTAGGATAGCCTGGACTTCACTGTGAGATCCTGCTTGAAGGAAGGAAGAAAGGAAAGGAGGGAAGAAGGGATGGATAGAAGGAAGGAGGGAGAGAGAAAGGGAAGGTGGGCTCTGAGCAAGACAGTGACTTCCTGGGCAGTGTGCTGATGCTAACCTAAGACCTGTCTCAGGTGCAGCCTCTGGCTGTCATGGGTACCAGGATGAAGTAGGTATGGACTGGGCTCAAGGGAGGCTGGGAGAAGAGGGACCAGAAGGCAACCAGCTAAGCTGTTTCTCAACCATCTATTTGACAAGGGGCAGCACGTGTGCCTGGATCAGAAGAGGATGACGAAGGGACCTGCCTGAGGAAAACAAAGAGAAATGCTGGCCAGAGATGGCAGAACCCCCCTCCCAGGACCCCCACAGTACCACCACAGTAGCCCCAGAGGATACCCTGTTTGCCGTGTGCCCACCCACCGCAAGGAGTCCAGGCCCTTTGCAACCAGCCTCTTCTCCTTGCTTCTGGCCCCCAGTATTCCCTGCAGGGACAGGGTTAGGATTCATGTCTCCCTTTGTCAACCAGGCCTCTGTGGATACAAGTGCAGCTGGGGAAGCTGATGTCCAGAATGGTTCAACCTGGGCAGACACCACTGTGTCACTGCGAGGCATCCCTAGACCAGAGAGGTTCCTTCGCTTGCCCAAGGCTCTTCAACAGCATGACTAGAATTCATTTCTGAGTTTGACCCACTGCCCTGCTACACAGGTGTTCAGGGTCTGCTGGGGCCTTGCTGATTTGATCCCCGGATCAGCTTGGGTGTACATCCCATCTTTGGGAGTGCCTGGGTCCCTCAGTGAGATGGCAGGTCAGGAATGATCCCCAAAGGGCTGGCTCACTCCAGTTCTCAAGAATGTAAAAATGCGGGGGCTGGAGAGATGGCTCAGTGGTTAAGAGCACTGCCTGCTCTTCCAAAGGTCCTGAGTTCAATTCCCAGCAACCACATGGTGGCTCACAACCATCTGTAATGAGGTCTGGTGTCCTCTTCTGGCCTGCAGGCATACACACAGATAGAATACTGTATACATAATAAATAAATAAATATTTTTTTAAAAAAAAAAAGAATGTAAAAATGCTGTTGGGAGAAATGGCTCACAGTTGGTTGTGGAAATGCGAAGGCAGGCTCCCAAGCGGACTGGAGGGGTCAGAGAAGTCTTGGCGGAGGCTGGGGGTACCAAGACCCTGGTGTGGTAGCTCACAGCTGCCATCCTAGCACTCAGGTGGCTGAGGCAGGAAGATTGCTAGAAGTTTGAGGCCCGCAGCGGCTTCAGAATGTCATTCCTTTCTCAACAAAGCAAAAAAAAACCCGACAGCTCTGGTGGTGGTGGTGGAGGGGGTTGTTTCCAGACCTGGCCTGGCTCAATGGAGCGAACCTGTAAGAGGACTCGGCACATGCGAAAGCCTAGAGGTAGGGGCTGTACAGCTCTGGCCAGTTGGGTGGGTCCCCCACAGCGCAGCGGCCGCCTCGCAGGAGCCAGCTCGCCCTGCCCGTGGGGGTCGCCCGTCGCAGGCCTGGGGCGTCTAATGCGCCCGCGGCCGTTCCGGGGAGTGGTCCCGCCGTGCTAATGTGCGGTCGCCCCGCCCCGCCAGCAGTGGTGCCCCGGTGTCGACCCCGAGCGCAGATCGATACGCATCAGGCGGGCAGCCCCGGTCCCCTCCCCGCCCACAACCCATCTTCCAAGCTCCAGTCCTCCTTCTCTGCTCCTTAGGACCTGCTTCCGCCCTCTGGCTTCCGTGGAGCCTGGGAATCCCCGGGTGAGTGGGTGGGGGGCCTAAGACCAAGGCCATGGTCAGTCAGCAACCCAAGGCAGGGTCCTGGGGAGGAAATGAATGAACTACTCCAATGCAAAACTTCAGGGTCCTTAAACAAGAAAAATCAAGACAAGCAGTACTGTTAAAAAGCAAAATTAAGGCCCGTGGATGTGGCTCTGGTGGCAAACAGCTTGCTTAGCATACAGGAAGTCCGGGGTTCCTCAGCAGCCCATAAATTGGATGTGGTGGAGCACCTGTAATCCCAGAACTCACTCTGGAGCGGAGGCAGGAGGCGCAGAAATTCAAGAACAATTTTCAGAGGCTAGAAAGTGAGTTTGAGGCTAACCTGGGATGAGGGAGGTCATGAAAAGGCCTGGGGGAAGACTGCCTGAAGGCTCAAGTGCTTGCTTTGCCACAGAAAGTCCAGAGTTCCTTCCCCCAGAGTCCACATAAAAGCTGCCAGGTGTAGTGGTACTCTGGTACTCCCAAGTGGGCACAGGTGACTAGCTAAACCCGTTGAACTGGTGCGTGCGTGCATGAGTGCGTGTGTGGGCGCGCAAAGAGACCCTGTCTCAGCAAATAAATTGGAAAGTAGAGTCAGAGTGGGGAGGCACAGTGGGTGAAATCACTTATGGAATAAGTCTGGAGACCTGAGCTAGACCCCTGGAGTTGTGGAAGTTTTCACACATGAGCCAGGGCACGAGCCCACACTCATTCCCCACACCATGATAATAAGCAAAAAATTTTAAAAATTAACAACAAAAGTTAACAAAGAAGTGGGGGTGATAGAAGAAGGCAGCAAGCACCCCGTCCCTTACAGGTGGCACACACGATGTCAGGTGCACCTGCACATATACCGACAGCCACGCACCCAGGCACACACACCACACACACACATGCAGCAACTAACTAAATACAAAAATTAAGGGAAAATTAATGCAAAAAAAATCCTCAGTGATCAAAAATAAATCAAAATTTTAAATGAAGCTAAGATCAGTAAAGGCTGAACCATATTGGAGCCTGAGGCAAAGGGAAAAAAAATCAAGGATCTGGATCCTGTTTCATTTAAATGTTGAATACTTTGTTCGTCGCAGATTGTGCTCAGGGGGACTCGGATTGTGGCTGAAACTCACTTCTGGGACTAGTCACGACGGGTGTGACAATCGAACAAATGCCCTCACCTTCATTACCTTAAACTATTTTGGGGGAAGGGTTGAACTCAGGGCCTCCTGTGTACCAGGTAACTGCCATATCTCCAGCACCCTTCCCCTTTTTAAAATTGTGCTTCTTGCAACAAGGGTCTCCTGTAGCCCAGGCTGGCCTTGAACTTGCTATGTAACAGAATATGGCGTTGAACTCTTCTTAATTTCGAGTTCTGGGTTTACAAGCATGTGCCACCACTCTCAATGCCTCGATTTATTCATTAATTTCTAAAATTTTGTTTGAGACAGTATGGCACTGTGTAGTTTAGTCTGACCTGGAATTCTCCTGCCTCCGCACCCTGAGTCTTAGGATTATGGATTGTAGCATGATGCCATCTCTTAGTTTTTTTGCTGTTGTTGCGAAAAGCCCTCATGACTTTACAAGGCATTTTCTCACCATACAATTCACCTCTTGAAGGTTTTCTATCCCCTGATTTTCATTATCTCTAGAGCTCTGCAGCCCTTACCATTTGGGCATCGCCACCACCCTGCCCAGAAGCCCTGTAATCACAAGCAAACGTTCATTCTTTTTGGTGATTACACTCATCAGACCCTAGCAAGCATAATATTTTCATCTCTACAGCATTGCCTGTTCTGGGAACATAGATGGGATCGTATGCTGTGTGGTCTCCTGCATCTCAAGGTTTGTGGCTATTCTAGCATCTATCAGTAGTCCACGTTTTCAGTGTGTGCATGCGAACGTGGTGTACGGAACCGGTGTGTGTTGGTGCATGTGGCTGTTCTCACGGTGCCTACTGTTCTGCCCCATGACTCCCTTGAAACAGGGTCTCTAAATGAACATGTGCGGCTAGAAGTATTCTCTGTCCCTTCCGGTCCCCAGTTTCTCTCCCACCTGCCAGTTCCAATAACCACTTAGAAGCTTACTATCAGCTGCAATTGTCTGGCCAATGGCTTAGGCTATTAATTTCTGGCTAGCTCTACCTACAAATTAACCCGTTTCTAATAGTTTATATTTTACCATGAGGCTCATGGCTTGCCAGTAATGTAACGTTCTTTCCTCTTTCTCCTTTGGGGGGCTACATGGTGTCTCCTTGACTCTGCCTACTCTTTCTCTATCTCTGTTTGGATTTCCCACCTGGCTTTACTCTGCTAACCCATTGGCTGAAACAGGTACAGTCACCATGGACGTTTTTCTATCCTAGACTCCCTAATACCACAATGCGGTGTTCCTCCTGTATTTCCCCATAGCGTGTAGTTCCCATGTGCTTAGAGAACACTTGTACATTTATTTGGAGACATGTCTGTTCAAATACTTTGCAGGGTTTTCAAATATCTGAATTGTCTTGTTCTTACTAGCCTCTCTGCTGCATGGGACACCATGCTTCGGATGCTTGTCCATGGGCTTTACAGAGCTCCCTCACTATCTCCTTCCTCCTCCTCCTCCTCTTCTTCCTTCCTTCCTCCTCCTCCTCCTCCTCCTGTTCCAGGGAATCCAACACCCTCACACAAACATACATGCAGGCAAAATATCAATGTTCATAAAATACAAATAAATAAATTATTAAAAAACATATGTACAGCATCATGTCTAGTTTTATGAGGTGCTAGGGTTGAAACCCAGGACTTTTGGCATGTTAGACAAGCACGCTTCCCACTGGGCTGAATCTCCAGCCCTTCTGTCAGGTCTTTATGATGGTCTAACACCAGCCAGGCACTGTGTCTGCAGACACTGTGGGCTGTGAACTGGCTAGTGTTTGCCCAGCTTGGAAGGCTACTCTTTAGAAGCTGGGAACGGGTGTGTGTGTGTCTGTGTGTGTATGTGCGTGCGTGCATGTGCTGACAATCATAGACCGCCATGCCAGACTGTTGATGTGTATAGAGTCCCAGTGTAGACAGTTTCCCAGATGACCCAATCCCGGTTGCCGAGGCCAAAGCTGTCTGTTCAACTACACAGTTCCAACTCCTCTGGTGATTTTGGCACAACTCAGACCCAGTGACCAGTTAAAGAACTTGTTTCTTTTCCTTTGTACAGACTAAAATGTAGAGTCGACTGACTCTTTCCGAGAGTTCAGGATAAGGGAGTTGTAAAGGAAAGCAGTTTGACCATGCACGGAAGAGAACAACAGCAACAAACCTGAGCTTTGATTCTCAGGCTCACAGGAGACTCAGGAACCAGCATATGACGGGGTGGGGTCTTTTTTGGGGGCCTCTCTAGAGTGTAAGTGGGTCATATTCAGGACAAGAATGGAGGTGGAGGCCAGGGAGGAAGGGTCTCACTGAGCAGGTGTCAAGGGCAGGGGTTTGGGCCAGTGGGGCCGAAGAGGAGGTGGGAAGGACCTGGACCTCAGCGGTGATCTGAGGAGAAGCAGTGAAGTGAGTGGGTGTGGGGTGTGGTGAGGACCGGCAGAGGCTGGGCTGGGAAGGGAGGGTCTGAGAGACAGAGCTGATTTCCACAAGCAGTGGGGGTAGGGACTCAGGTATCAGCCAGTGGGAGGTGTGTTTGGGGATGGTCAGAGTTACCATACGTGCCTCAGTGCCCATCTTAGAAGCCTCAAGCCACGCGTGGCCTCTGAGTGCTGGAAGTGCAGCTAATGGGACTGAGCCACGCTATCAAACATAAAATATGCCTTGGGTTTCAAAGGCGTAGGATGGCAGAGGGGGAATGTCAGCCCATTAACGATTTTTATGCCAATCACAAGTTGAGACGATAAGATTTCAGGTACATCCATTTTAAGAGTGTTTAAACTATTTCATGTTTAAGATGTGCCTATCAAAAACATCTTAGTCGGGGCTGGGGAGCGGGCTCTGTGGATAAAGCACTTGCTATCCAAGCTTGAGGGCTGCCGTATTGAGGACTGGAGTACAGATCTTCAGCAAGCCCGCACATCTGGACACCACAGCACACACCTGAAATCCCAGCACACGGGAAAGACGGAAAGAAGACAGGAGCATCCCGAAGCCTGTGGGCCAGATAGTCAGGCGTATACATCAGGGGACAAGAGAACCCGTCCCAAACAACGTGGGAGGCAAAGAGTAACACCCGAGGTTGTCCTCTGCTCTCTGCACATGCCGTGGCATGTGTCCATCTGTATTCACGCATGTCTACTTACATACGCATGAACATGCACACAAAGACATATGCATACATACCACACACATCATATAGTCACAGAAAAAATGAAATAATAAATTCAACTGCCTGAGTTATATTCTTTTTGGACAGTAGTGGTTGGCTCAAGTTGTGAGCCAACAAAGTCGCCCTGGGAATGGGTTGAGTAGAGGCCCCAGCGCCAGCCTGGGAATGGGGGGAGGAATGGGAGGATGAAGAAGGGGAAACAGAACAGAAGTAAGAGTCTAGTAGCCCAGGAAACCCAGGTAGAGAGAGTTTTGGGGAGGGCCACCCCATGAAATGCTGGTGGGGGTGGGAATGAGGGTTGGGAATTGACCATTGAAATTAGCAACTCTGTCATTGTACACACCTATGATCCCAGCACCTGGGTGGTGGAGGCAGGAGGATCAATAGTTTAAGGCCAACCTTGGCTACATAGCATATTAGAAGTCAGCCTAGGCTATGTAAGACCACATCTCATAACAAACTGGCCAATCAACAAGCAACCAGAAAACAAAACCAAAATAGGACAAAAGCAGAAATAAAGCAAACCAGTGAAACTGGCATGTTTGAGGCTGCAGCTGGGGAGGGTACTGTATGCAGGGGCATCCTGGAGTCCCTGCTGTGCCAACGTTGGACATATAGCACTAGCATAGAGAGGTGGCCCCTGCCCTCCGAGGACTCACGATGCCATTCAGAGCTGAGTCCACTCACCAGGGGTGGGGCGGGGCTAGAGGAACAGCAGAAAGCAGGGGGGTCCAGAGGTGCCAGGATTGGAACCCGGCTGAGGGCTCAGCAGTAATCCTGCTCACATTGCTAGGCCCCACCTCTACCCCAGGCAGTGGCAGGGGAGAAACAGAAGGAACACAGGACAGAGATGACCAAGATGACCCATAGCGGGTGTGAGCAAGTGCATGGCACAGCCATGGCTTGGCGTGAGCAAGGCTCTGAGTTCAAGCCCCAGCACAGGGAGGGGAAGGGAGGAGGGAGGAAGGAGAAAAGGAAGGGGAAAGGAGGGGGAGAAAAGAGGAAGGGAGGGAGTGGGAATGGATTTTCTGGAGCCAGTTCTTTTATTATTTGCTTTATTAATTTGTGTGTGTTGTGTGTGTGTGTGTGTGTGTGTGTGTGTGTTTGCTCTTGTTAGTGTAGGGATGTGTGTGTGTGTGTGTGTGTGTGTGTGTGTGTGTGTGGTGTAGGCCAGAGAGAGAAATATTGGGTATCTTTTCTCCATCTCTGTCTACTTTTCTTTTAAATTTTTATTTATCTTATTTTGTTTTTATTTTATGCGTGCTGTTTTGCCGCATGCACTTTTATGTGTGCCATGTGCATAGTTCGTACCTCTGGAGGTCAGAAGAGGGAAGCAGATCTCCTGGAATTGGAATTACAGACGGTTGTGAGCTGCCCCGTGGGTGCTGGAAATTGAACCTGGGTCCTCTGCAAGAGCAGCCAGCGCTCTTAACTGCTGAGCAATTTCTCCAGCACCTACATGTTTATTTTTTTGAGACAAGGTCTCTCATAGACCCTAAAGCTCATCAATTCAGCTAAACTGACTGGTTAATGAGATTGAGGGATCTGCTTGTCTCACCCTGTGTCTGTCCATGTGCCCCCAACCCCCGAGTGTTCCCCCACCTCTTTGGGTGTGTCCCCCATGGCTTCCCTTACTGAGGACTGGGGTTGATTCCCAGCACCCATTTGGCGGCTTACAAACATCTGTAACTGTAGCCCTGGGGGGAATCCGACGCCCTCTTCTGGCCTCCACAGGCACTGCACTCACATGTTACAAAGCTATGCAAAGCACCTGTGTGATAAATTGAAATAATACTTTTTAAAAATGAGGGCTCAGGTCCCTGTGCTAGTGCAGCCGCTCCTCATTGTGGTGGATGGGAGCTCTTGGGTCTCCGAGGCCGTGTTCCACATAGTCCAGCAGCACCGGGAAGCTGAGCTGCCTCAGGTGAATTCTTCAGCCTCGGTTCGCTCCTGTAAACTGGAACCCATGAATTCGGGGCAACACCACATCAGCAACCAAGCCATATAAACTACCAGGCACAGAGTTAGGCTGGGACGCGCAACGAGATCTGTATCTGCGCAGGAGCTTTAGATACTGGCTGCATACGGAGCGTGCACAAGGAAACTGGACATGGCTCCCCGGAGGAAAGGGAGGGTCCTGGGGCAGGTACAGTCTCAGGACCCCTTGCCCGGCATCCTCCAGAGCCCTGAGCCCTGCTCTCTGTGTCTCTGAAGCGTGGGCACACTTCCTGGCCCCTGCCATCCCCTTCTGTCTCCGACTGTCCCTTCCGCCCTGGATAAACAGCACCTCCACCCACCCGCCTCCTCATCCCCTCACGCTTCACCAGAATTAAATTCATCATTCATTTTTTATGGTTTATACATAGTGTAATTTATGTTTTCAAATATATCGAGGTCACAATTTAACAGAAAAAAAGTATTTCACATTGAAATTGAAGGCATGTGTGTTCCATTAAATGGGGATGTTTGGGATGGTTTTAAAAGGCTAAAAGTAGTAGAAAGTAACATTAAAATAAAATTTCAGAGATGTAATTACCCCTAATCGCACCATAAAATAATCAATACCACATTCCATTATTTCTGACTTCCCTAGTTATAGCTTTTTTTGTTAAGCTCTTGAATATTGATGAGGTGAAAGGGTCGTGTCTTCTGGCAGAGGCCTGACGGAGGTGGAATTAAGGCAGTGTCATCTCCCATTAGGCAGGGAATGGTGTCCGTGGATCGGGCTCAGCTACGGAACAGGGCAGCATCAGGCGCGCTGGTCTCTCAGCCGGGGGTGACACAGCTCTTCTGACAGGAACATGTGTGTGGGGGTGTGGGGGTGTCTGGGTGACATTTCTGGAGCACAGTAAGCATTTTAGGGACCAAACCATCTGAGCAGCCTACCTGTGCCTCCTCCTCAGCTTCTGGTGAAGGGGTGGCCTGAGACTGAGGATCCCCACAGGAGAGCACAGGGGTTCCACACCCTGCTGAGGATAGCTGCTGTCACCGGCTGCTGTGGGGCAGGTCTGGCTAAGAAACAGAGAGACTGCAAACCCTCTGGCTCAGAGGCTGCTGGTCAAAAGAGTTTGCTGCTCTTCCAGAGGACCCAAGCTTGGTTCCCAGCAACCCGACCCCCTGTAATTCCAACTCCAGGGACTCCAACACCCTCTTCTGGCCTCCAAGCGCATTCACATACATGCAGACACACATATGCAGACACAGAATTAAACAGACAGCTTGGTCTGTAACGATCACGGGGCTAGGTAGCCCCATTGAGATTAGCGCCCAGTGCGAAGCAGCCGGTGAACACTAAGTATGGTTATGACTCCCACTTAGAGAAAAGATAGTTCAGATTCTTAAATTATACAGGTAAATAAATAATGAAATAAATCTTTAGAAAACCCAACAAACCTCTGGTTCCCTGTGGGGGCAGCTAAGAATCCCTACCCCACTCCCCTCACTAGACACAGGGGGTCCTCTTCTGAGCCTTCATGTTCCCGTTGGTAACATGGGAATGGCCAGATTGCCCCATTGAGCTGCCCAGCAGCAGGAGTTGATGGTGGCACCCTGCCGGGCACATGGGGGAGAAAGTCAGAGATAGCCAAGAGGGTGCTGATGGTGGTGTCATAGCTGTCCCTTCTCTTCTCTGACCCCATTGCCCTTTCTCTAAAACACTCCTGGGTAGGACGCTTGAACCAGACAGCAGCAGGCTACGTGAGCCTCTGGTGGTTTGTACAGTAGAGGCTCCACTCATGCCCCACTGTGAGAAGTCAGGTCCATCCGGCCAGGATCCTCGCCTTGGAACAGGGCTCTATGTGAGTGCACTCTGCAGACCTATGCCCTCCCACCTCAAGGAGTCTGCAGCTTTAGCCTTCAGACTGGGTCCCCGAGAAGGGCCTGCAGGAGCCCCACCTGCCTAAGGAGAGCACCCAACCCAAGGGTTCCCCAGGCCTCTGAGCTCAGGACATAGGGGCATCTTCATTTCTTGTTGATTTCCAGTTATTCACCAGACTCTAGATGGCTCCCTCCCTGTGCCCAGAACGTCATCCCCTCTCATAGCTGAGCTGTGCACGGGAGTCCGAGGGTAGGAACAACACAAATGTCCAAACGCAGACGATAGAGAAACAGCAGTGGACTACTCTTCAGCCCTGAAAAGAGTGTGGATTCATACCACTACTACCCGAGCTTCAGAGACCAAGAAAGGCTCGGACCAAGACCAAGACGCAGAGGCTGGAGCAGAGGAAACACTTCAAGTGATCCATCTGCAAAGATGGAAGGCTTCCAGGTGCTGGGGCCAGGGAAGCGGGGAGTGATTGCCTAATGGTTTCCTCTGAGGTGAGGAGAAACTTCTGGAACCAGATGGCTGCACACCCTGTCATGCGCTTAGTGTCTTTCAGCCACTTACTTGGCCACGCAAGTGCATTTTGCCACGATGGGAGCAGTGTTTTAAGAGTGAGAACACCGTGGGGCCCAGGGGCTTGTTGAGAGCTCAGCTCCCGCTCTGTGGGGGTGCTATGCTCACCACAGGATCTCAGAAGCCCGGGACCCTGGGACTGGAGGCATCTCACTCCGTGTCATTACCATGAATAATAGACAACAGTGGAGTATGTTTTTAAAACTTTCCTAATAGAGATTCCCAAGCAGTAACACAAGTGCTTAGATTACCCACCCGTCCCCCGCAGATTCTGACACAGAAGCAGGCTGGGCCACGTGTGTGTGTGTGTGTGTGTGTGTGTGCGCGCGCGCCAAGGGCTGGATGCTCCCTGGCACCAAGACAGTGCCTTCTGTCTCCAGCTCCAGTCCTCCTCACTTTGCTCAGGGGCCCCAGGGACAAGGGGCAAGGGGCAGGGACCAATGCTCTGGCCCCTTGGCTCGGTTTCCCACACCCCAACCCTCTTACTCAGGGACACAAGAAGGAGGTACTAGTCTGACTGCATCCTTGTGTCTCCGACAAAAGCCAGCAGAGGTCTGGCCACAGTGACACGTCTCAGAGGGGTTGTGGCTGCACTAGAGACAGACTCAGGGTTCCCAGTAGAGCCATCAGGGCCTTGAACCCTTCAAGGCCACCTGCCTTGTGTTCTTGCACTTTGTGTGCAAGGCTGGCGGTCACCAACTCAAACCTTGGAGAATGCCAAGCGTCAGAGACACTAGCCCCGAGAGGAGGCCTCAGTTTCCCCTGTAAAGGGATCAGTGAGTGCTATGTTGAGGCTGCGGAGGACTGTGGGGGATGTGGCTGACATCTCAGGACAGTGAAGCGTGTGGTGGCAGCATTATAGGACAAGGACCCAGGCTGTGTGGCCTCGCTGGGTCCACCAGGCCAAGACTTGGATGGAGCCTCTGCACCACCAAGTTAGAAGAAGGCTGGACTCTGCCCACAGAGGCCTCTCCTGGCGCCATGCTCAGTCTGATAGTCCCCTCAGTAGCCATCTTATAGAAAAAAGACCCTGATGTAGCTCTGCTTCCTGATTTCTTTTAAACATGAAAGGGCTGAACTGAGGGGTCAGGGTGCTCGGGACTTAGAGCAGGGTCTTTGCAATTCTGCCTTTGTCTGGGATGAGGTGATGGACACATGAGCCCCCACCAGGCTCAGCTGCTGACCTGCTTCCCAGCCATTTCCTCCCCGGGTATCTCAGCTTCTCCATTTCCCCTTCTAGGTTATTCAATTAAACATTATTTTCATGTATTTGTTTGTTTGTTTAGTGTGTGTGTGTGTCTGTCTGTGTGTGCACACCCGCCATGGCATGCATATGAAGGTCAGAGGACATTTTTTGGGATGTCTTCTCCTTCCACCATGTTGGTCCTAGGTATCAAATCAGGTCCTCAAGCTTGGTGGCAACCGCCTTTACCCACTGAGCCATCCTTCTGGCCCAGCTTCCCCCGTTTTCAAACGAGGAGCAGAGACTGAACGTCTTTGAGCCTCTCTGAACACTGGCATTCATCCACTCCCCAGCCCCTCTCCTCCCCTCGCCCCCTCCTCGTCTTCCTCCCCTTGCAAGTCCCCACTTTCCCCCCCAGTGCTGACCTCTACAAATAGCTTTGCCAACAGCCTCAGACACATCTGGCAGCCACTTCAAGGGCAAGAGGACAACCCACCCCTGACGAAGGGCAGACAGCTGGTTCAGGATCTTGGGGCTGAGCCTGTTGTACCACCCCTCCCGATATCCCCCTTGTCCCCCGACTGTTTCTTCCAGAGGCCTCTGACCCCATCCACACCCCGCGCCAGCCTCTGTCTGCCCACGACTCGCTGAGGCATATAACTGACAGCAGAGCAAGCCGGCTCTTCTAGGAAACTTGGGAAATGGAAGGGAGGCCATTAGGAAATTTACATTTGCGAATATGATGTTTAATTAGCAATACCAATAAATTAATAGGAGAATCTTGCTGCGGTTCGGGGTTCATAAAACACCAGTCTCGGTTAGCAGAAGGAGAAAGCGGGCGGCAGCCTGGGCTGTCTGAGGGGGGAGAAAATGGGCTGTCCCGGGTCACCACCATCACGGGTGTCCTGTGTCCCCTGTGCTCACCACCCACCTCCTGCCCCCGGCACATATTCAGGTGGAGAGCAAAGCGGAAAGGAGCCACCATCCGCTGTGGAGCCCCCAGGGCTTGAACTCCTGTCCTGCTTCGGCCAATTCCCCTGTGAAGAAACCACGTAGCTTTGGTACCCCACGTCCTTCTCTGTCAAGTAGGGACAATGATAATAATATCTTTCTTGTAGGACCGCATCGGCGATGCGAGGGATTAATGAGGCCAGAAGCACACAGAACAGAAAGAAGCTGCACAGAATACGTGTTCATTATTGGGATGCTGCTTCTGCTATGGTTATTATTAACGGGATAACGAATGGGGCACACCTGGTGGGGGAGGAGGGACTTGATAAACATTAAGCACGGTTGGCTTTTAAGTCTTCCCCGGTCTACCCTGCTGCTAGGCTCTCCGACTAGTCTCCCTGAGGCGGTCACCTGGCATGGTCAGTGATGACCCAGTTTGGTCCCAGGGACTTTCTGCTTCTCTTCTGGGGTTCTCAGCTTGGCACAGGCAGAAGCTCTGGATGGTTTATTGCGCGTCTCTCAAGCACACATAGGATGCACAGTGTGACAGCTGTGTCCCCGCTTTGCTGACATCCATGGTTCCCAGTTACTCTCACTCAAGGCTCATGGAGATGGCTCAACCAGTAAAGGCACCTTCTGCTGGACTAGATGACATGAGTTCAGTCCCCGGGACCCACATGGTAGAAGGGGGGGAACTGACTCCCACAAACTGTCCACTGACCTCCACATGAGTGGCTCCTGTGCAAGTGTGTGCACTCACAGACTCGACAAATGAAACCACACTAACGGTGACAGAGGATCCCTCCAGGTCGGTGCCGCCTCAGCTCTGCTCCCACAGCCACCTGGATCCAACTGTCTCATTTCCCACCGTTGGGGTCCGAGGCACCGTCTCCCGCCAGGATGCCAGGTTTCCCGGGCTCCCCGGCGTGCCAGCCCCGCTCTGTCTCCAGGCCCAGGACATGTGTAGCTCATCTTGGAGTGTCTGTTTTTGGTTGATAAACTTCTTCTCCTTCCCTATGGCCCAGCCTTACTGAGTCCCCTATGTCTCCAAGAAAGAATTAGAGTCAGCTGTGGGTGGTATGGGGACCGTGCCATCTTTGGTCACTGGCCCTCTTTCTCTGCATCCTTCTCATCCCAGCACCGCCGTGCCCAGGGACTTGGTGAACTCTTCAAAGAAACTGGCCCTGTCCTCTGGTGACTCAGACCTCTCAGTTTCTGTGGGTCCTGGAAGACCCTGCCTGGCTGACTCCCCAGTCTCTGTGCGTTCCTCTCTTTGTTCTTGGGTGTCTCTGTCTCTAGGTCTCGGCTTCCTAGGACTGGACCTTTAATTTCCTGTGCATTCAGGAGCAAATTCTACTCTGCTTGAATGGGTGACTAAAGGAACAAATCGGGGAGCGGGTTTAAATGTCACCTCCTACGAGAAGCCCTCCCTGACTGACCTGGCTTTGTTTGTAACCATTACAGGTACTGATTGTCTGTCTCCTCCCCTCCCTGAGACCTGTTGTTTTGTTTACTGCTGCTTCCTGGCACCTGTCCTGGAGACTGTCACATTGGTATGCTAATAAGTATTCCCTGGGTAAGAGAATGAATGAATGAGTAGATGGATATTGGGATGAATGAGGAGGGCAAATGAATGAACCAATGACTGACTGAACAAATGAATGAACCAATGACTGACTGAACAAATGAATGAATGAACAAGGAAGGAAAAAAATGAATGGGTGTGATTACGAAGGCCAAGTCCAAGGGGCTAGAGACCCAGGGCAGTGTCGTCTGAGTCCTGGTCCCCACCACGAACTTGTTTCCCCAACTGTTTATTCTGTTGTATAAAGTGCACAGGAAACATGATAATAATTAAAGCAGACACAACAACAGGTAATTAATCGCATTTCCCAAATTTGATCCATGCATATGAATGAATAGGAGGTCACAGATTCAGTCGGTTGTGCAGGAGCCCCCCTGCTCTTACTCGGAGGATAGGATCAGAGGTGGCAGGTCTCAGAGTGCAGTCCCTGCGGGCTGGTCCCCAGAGAGCCCAGCTCCTCTTCCCACTGTGTGGGGCTCACCCTGGGTCCCAGGCGGGAGGGAGGATTAAGGAAGGCCTCCACAGGGAAGCTCAGTGGCAGAGGTGCCCTCTGGCACTTACAGGCGCAGGAAGTCTCTGATGGTGAACCCTGTGGCCACTAGTTTAGAATGCAGTAGCCGGAGATGGGAAGATGGGGGAGAACGGGGGGGGGGTGTAGGGTGTAGCTCAGTTGGTAGAGAGCCCCAGGTTTGGTCCTCAACACTGCATCAAAAGAGGTGGTGGTGTACTACTTCTGTAATCTCAGCTTGGGAGGTGGAGGCAGGAGGATCAGAAGTTCAAGCTACAGTAGCTGGGTTACAGGAGACCTTGTCTGAAGAGAGAGAGAGAGAGAGAGAGAGAGAGAGAGAGAGAGAGAGAGAAAGCTGAAGTGAGATAAAGATGCAGGGGTTGGAATCGTTCAAAGGTTGCATGTATATTCAGATCCTGGGGTTTGAGTGGAACCCTTGCCCACAGTGTAAACAAGGCAAGCTCTGAAAGTCATGGCCAGGCGCTCAGACCCCAGAACTGGACCTTCCCTTTGCCTGCCTTTCTTTTGCCTGCTCCAAGAGTGCCCGTGCTGCTGGGACAGTAGGCACACAGTGAAGTCTGGAGGCATTCTGGGTGACTAGAGGATGTAGACAGACCCCTGCCTTCCCTCTGGTCCCAGCAGCCTGACATTAGTTATGCCAGCCAGAAGAAGCTTCAGGGACCATGGGGGAGGGGGCGGTACTCGGTAAGCTTCCATGAGTCTTTAGATCCCCTCTCTGAGAGGAACGTGTCACCTCCTCCAGGAAGGCTTTTCAATCCAGTCTCCTTTTGGATGGGCTGTATCTCGGCTTCCCCTACCCACCTGTTGACCTTTTGACCTGTGACCCATATAAAAGGGCTGGCTCCAACCCTTTAGCCCACACCAAGCTGTGGAGCCCTGTCTATGGCCTCAGAGGGGGCTGTGGCGATTACCAGGCAGCTGGCAGGAGTCCAGGACCCGAAGTAGGCACAGAGCTCCGTTGTGCCCTTTCTGCCTGCCCTAGAGGGCACCTGCAGATGTTACCAACATCGCTCTAACTCCCACGAACATACCTGTGGTCATGGTCTCACCCCTGTGACCTTTAACCAATGACCAATTTTAACGAATTTGCACTGGTGGGCAAATATCCAGTTCTGTCAGGGACAACCTGAGTGCATGCGCTACAGTTCCCTGTAGGGCCTTTGAGATGCCAAGACTGCTCACTGACACACCATGCCTCTTGCCACCGAACACACTCACTCTTCCTCTCTGGGTTGTTCTCAAGTAAACACCCCCCAAACCCTTGGATTGCTTTTGGGAAAATCCAAACTTATTTTTTTTTTTAAAAAAATCCGGGCCTTTGTGGCACATGCCTTTAATACCAGGATAAGCAGAGGCAGGCGGATCTCCAAGTTCGAGGTCAGCCTGGTCTACAGAGTGAGTTCCAGGACAGCCAGGGCTACACAGAGAAACCCTGTTTCAGAAAAGCGAAACAACAGCGATAGCAACTTCCCATATCCTGGAAAAGGAGAGGTCATAAACCAGAGCTTAGGACATGATATCTAAGAGGACCCTAGAGTCATTGCACAAAACCCCGTCACACCCGAGTTCCCGGGAAGCCTGACAATGCCAACAATACAGGTATTATTCTGCTTCCCCCCCCCCCCCGTTGGGGAGGCCAACATCTCTGCTGAGGCAACAGGGCCAAGCAAAAGCGAACAGTCTGAGAACCAGGTCACACTTGAAAGAAGGAAATCCTAAGTCCAAGTCTGCTAAATGGTCGTCACATGTCACCTTGGCCATGGTTTCCTTATGAGGTAAAACTGTTTGGGAGGTAATTAGTGACTGTGTTCACTTCCTATGAGTCCCCCTTGCACATTACTGTCAGACCGGCCTCCAGGGCAACTGTGTTTACAACCCAAGATCTCCCAGGTGCACAGGGCTTGCCGCCAGCCCCCAGGCTGGGACTGACCTCTTGGGGAGGGTTTTAAGATACAAGACTGTCTGGGTAGAAGGGTGGAGTTCCAGTTCTGCTCCTAGTCTCTCCGGTTGTGGAGAGAGTAAGGCTCCGTTCACATCTAAGCAGCGGGGTGACAGGGAGCCGGTGACTGTCTTCTTGTACCTTGCTCTTTTCTCTGCTTATAGTTCCAATTTGCAGAGTTGCTGGTACTGCAAATCCCAAGTCAACGCAGCATCCAGAAAGCCCACGTAGGTCCCCACACCCATGTCACCCCTTCCTTCTGGCTTATCAGGTGACAGCAGTGACTGGAGTCGGTGAACTGTCATTAGAAAGCCTGTGGCGACGTGTGTTGAGGTGATGGTAAATGGGAACTTGGCCTCCTTAACTAGCTGCCTGTTGGGAGGCGGTGGCCAGTCTGGAGAGCAAGTGACCATACCAGGGACCCCAGGGAAACAGGCACATTGGGGGATATGCTAGGGGCAGGGGGGGGGGGTCTTCTCTTCATCATCGCCCTCCACAGGGTCCTCTGCCCCAGTGCCAACACCGGGCAAACTCACCACGGAGATTCATTTGTTTCCAAAAGAGAGCAGGAAAGACACGTTCAGGGCCCTTCTCAAATGTCAAATGCAGACACATTAACGTATGTGTGACATGTCATATATGTGATTATTAATACGTGCATGTACTGCATCCTTGCTTGCCTTTTAAGGACTTCTCTAGTTTTATTATATGTGCACAGTGTTTGGCCCGCACGACGGTGTGTACATCACATGGGCGCCTGGTGCCCGAGGAGGCCAGAAGAGGACACCGGATCTTTCGAAAGTGGTTTCCAGATGGTCACACGACATCATGTGTGCGCTGTGAGTCTAACCCAGGTCCTCTGCAAGAGCAGCAAGTGTTCTTAACCGATCTCCAGCTTACCTTTCCCCTTTGTGCCAGGGAAGGCAAGGCAGTTTGACTGTGTAGACCAGGCAGGCCTTCTACCTCTGCTTCTGAGTGCACCCCAGCTGCATCTTTTTAACTTAAGAAAAACGTATCTTCTTTTTAGTGTTCAAAAGACTGGATTTCATTATGACCGTTTCATGCATATATGTCATTGTACTTTGCTCCGCCCTCCCCCATATCTCAGTCTTATTCCACAGCAACTTGGAAGCACTTGTGAAATTGTTTGCACTCCTTTGTATGACGATCCTGCGTTGTCCAGGCTTGCCCTTTCTAGAGGCTGTACTTGAGGCTTAGCCCAAGCCCTGGTTCAGAGGCCCTAGAGGTGCCAGGCTTTCCCGTCCCACCCCACCCCACACAGGACCTCACGCTCGGCGTGCTCCCGGACTCTGGCAGCCTCGCTTCCTGCTCAGCCTTGGGGTGATGGAAGGCTCGTGCCCGGTTCTGGAGGGAGGAGGGCGGCGTGTGGACCTGGGGTGCGAAGCTCTCCGGGCAGCAGGACCGGTTGCGTGGGGGCCGTCTGGGCCGGGTCGCGCGCTGCCCGAGACCGCCGGTAGGGGGCGCCTTGGTCATGCATTATTCATCGGCAGCCCGCGTCGCTTCCTTCCCCCTCGCGGGCTGCGGGCTGCGCGGAGGAGCGGGAGCGCGGAGCCTTCACAATATTGTGGCAGCTTCGCGAATGACGGCTGCAGGGAGGCGGGGGGCGCAGCCTCGGGCGGCGGCGGGGGCGCGGGCGCGGGCGGGGAGCGGTCCCGGGTGGGGGCGAGGAGGGGCTGGTTCAGGGTGAGGGCAGAGCCTACAGCATCCGTCTGTACGTCCAGGCATTCTCTTTCCATCCATCAAGTCAGCCAGCACTAGGGAACATCTGGCTGGGGCGGGCGAGGTATAGGGGACACGATGGTGATCAAGGTAGGCCTGGTCCCCATCCTATCAAAACTTCATCTCCAAGTGGTCAGGAAGACAAGTCTAAAAGCAAGCAGACTATCCCGATAGTCCCAGGTAAGCGTGCACTCTATAAAAGAACACCACGGGCACGGTGGAATAAAGAGGGCTTCTGAGAGGTGACGCGTGCAAAGAAAGACTCGGGTGGCAAGGATGAACCTGACTTTGAACACTCCAACCTCTGGCGTCTCTCCCTGTCTCACCCAAATGCCTCCAAGGATCGCATAGAAATCAGCTCCCCCACGACCCTCACGCACTCGAGAAGTCTGGGGACTTTGGGAGACCCGGATGGGGAACAAATTCAGACTCTGGGGTTCCTGCCTTGCCACTCTCTGGGGGTGAACTTGGAATCGTGGCGTCTGGGCCGTCTCGGCTCTCAAGGCGCCCACCTCCCATTCGGCTCTGGGGGAGGGGGTGGGGGGAGACACGGAGGGTGTGGGCTCAGGGTCACCAGCAGCGTCAGGTTTCCTTTTACTTGTGCAAAGACTCGTTGACGCCTGAGCCCATCAATACTCTAATGACAGAGAGGCGCTGGGACTCCAGACCGGCGCCCCCACCCCGCCTCCCCTCCCCTCCCCCTCCCCTCTGGGCCCATCTTCCTCATCTTCCGTGCCTTCTCAGTCTCCTATCTGTCCCCCCCTGTCTCCTGTCTGGTCCCCCTCTCCTTTCTCCTTCCTCCTCTATCTGGATCTTCGCGTCTTTCTTTCCTTCTCTGTCTCTCCTCTCCTTTGGTTCCTTTTCCTTTTTCCTCCTTCCCCCGTCCCCACAGCTACGGTACCACCTTGTACCCTGCAGCTTCAGACCCCAGCTAGGCTCTGGTTCTTCCATCTCTCCAGACTCCTTGAGGCACCAACCTCCCCAAGGCAGGGTCTTTGTGATGGTGGTACCTGAGCGGAGGCGGCTCAGTTTTCATCTCATCCCTCTGCCCTAAAGGCTGGCGTGGGGCTGTTCTTCCACTGCCCCAAGACATGCTGGCTGATGTAAACATCAAGTTTGGGTGTGGGACGCTGCTGAAGACCAGAGAGTTTTGGGGTGGTTTTTCTGTTTTGTATTTTTTATGACCATATATAATTTCGCATTTCTCCCCTCAGCCTCTGCCTCCTTGGCTCCCAGATGTGTCCCACATTGAAGAATTATCTCTCCTCCCTAGAGTGGAATAAATGCAATCAATATGAGTATTGCTCTCAGGGCCTTGAAATATTACATTAATGTTCCATGTGGTGACATTTTAGCTGGAATTTTCAAATACATTATGATGGTTCAAATTAATATTTATCAGATCAGCTTTTATATTTTGCAAAAGAGAGAGAGGGAGAGAGGGAGAGAGGGAGAAGAGGAAAGACAGAGAGAGCATTATTAAAATACAAAATGCAGATGAAGCCTAAAATCGATGGTCCATTTTCCCAGCACTTTCCAGGGGCTGTCTTTAGCTTTCTGGGTTTGTTTTAAAATTTATTGGTGTTCCAGGCCAATCTATTGGGCTCCCACAGCCCCCTGGCCAGCCTCCCCTCTCTGTTCCCTCTCACAGGCTTGGGTCCTTTCCCTTTCTGCCTTTCTCTCTTTATTATCCTGAAATGTAAATTACGACATTAGCCCGGTCCTTATTTTTTTTTAAACTCTCCGATGATTAAATCTGCTACACGACATCTTTGTCCTTTCTATAAATTAAATCATCTTGGCTCTGCACCTTCAACCAGGGGCGGATGCCACAGGGGTGTCGAGGCAGCAGGCCTCTGAGGAGGAAGTCTCGGGTTCTTGTCCCCTTCAGAGCAGACACTGGGGGCATTCTGTGGCATGGGGACGATCTCTCCCAGCTCCTGGTTTCTCTGTAAATAAGGAGTAAGGCGGAGGGAGGAAGTGTGACAACATTCCACTTTATTTCACTCACTTCCAAACCGATTACTCTGCGAAGTGGAAAATCTAGGCAGATTAATGGTTCAATTCTCTCTCTTTTCTTTTGCTCCCCCACCCCGACTCCTGTTATTTTTTCTTCCCCTAGTCTTCTCCTATACTTTCCTTCTTTTCAAATTGTATTAAAAAATAATTAATGGGTCCCATCAGGTGGCTTAGCCGGCAAAGTGCTTGAAACGCAAGCCTGACAACATGAGTTCGATCCCCAGAACCCACGTACAGGTTGAAGGGGAGAACTGACTCCATGAAGTTGTCCTATGACCCCAGAAATGTAGGTGTCACACACACACCCATACACGTCGTGCATCAGAATTTTTTAAATTAAAAAGTAGAGCCGGGTGGCGGCAGCACACACCTTTAATCCCAGCACTTGGGAGGCAGAGGTGGGCGGATCTCTGTGAGTTCGAGACCAGCCTGGTCTACAGATTATATATAACCCAGCCTCTTTGGGGATGATGTGTTCCTCGGGAGACACTCTCCACTCTCACCCACAGCGACTCTGCCCAGGAGCCATGCTAACAGTGCCCACCTCACTCCTAACTTCTTGTCCTGACAGTTGTTTTTGAGTCTTCCTCCCTCGAGTTGTGGGTGAGAGAACGGGTCGGAATGAGTGCATTTGGCCAGGTGCACAGAACTGCACGCAGGCTACTGTGGCTCACTAGCGCCAGCACACAAATGCAGCCACGGGTACGCTGTAAGACTGACTACAGAGAGCGAGCCACCCTCCTGATTTCTCTCTGCTGCTGATCTGGCCAAAAGAACTACAGGAAACTCAAGAAAGAAAAGGAGAAGGGATCGATTATTCGACCTGTACTTGAACCCGACTGAAAGAGATAAAGCGGAATTTTCAATAGGTCCCCTGCCCTTTTCACCAGGAGGGAAAGAGGAGAAGAAAAACAAGAGATATTTATATGACAGCAGCTGCTGGAAATAGCATTTCAAAGCCATTAAAAAAAAAAGGCAAAACGAAACTCAATGGGAAAAAAAAGCAAGGGACTCCTCGCCTGCTCCCCAAAAGGCGAGGCAGGCAGCAAGCGAGCATCCCTGGCTGAAATGCATGCATGCCTCCTATAGATCTGTTTGAAATTATACTTGTCATTGAGGGGGAATTTATGCTTCTATTGATCTGCAAAAGGAAAATATTAAATGGTTTGGTTTTGATCTTTCGGTGACCCCAAGGTCAAGGGTAGTAGCAGATTAGTATTCATAGAATTCATCACGGAATTACAGCCTGCATCCACTTTATGCAAACACGCTCCAAACACGCCTGGCGAAGCAGGCAGCAAATGGCCAATGACAAGGAAAAAGGCAACAGCTCTCCCTCCCACCCTGTGGGGCTCTCCTTCTCCCAGGCCCTCGGGGAGAAAAAGACAAAACCCGCCAAGGGCCAGTGGGTGTACAGGTGACAGACATGCGGAGGCTCTTGTAGATTCGCACAAAAGGGGGGCTCCCAGATCGGGGAGGGCCAGTGGGTCCAGAGTGTGGCAAATGAACACTATAACAAGCGGTTTGAAGAGCCAGGAGCCTGAGCCCAAGGGACCATGCAAACAGCAAGGAGTGTACCTGGAGCAGGACATGACGGGAAGGGCAATGACAGACAGGCACCTGCATACACACACACTCATACGTGTGCTCACACCCAGCCAATGGAAGCCTTTGCTTCCCGAAGGGGGAATGTGGAGACCTCTCCAAGGGTGACATTGCTGTTGCTTCTGTGACCACGCAAGCATCTTGAAAGCAAGATCGTGCTGGTCTGGGAAGCGGAGGGAGCCTGGGCAGGCACTACTCCCACAGGCCTTCCCCGTTCCCTCTCTCAGGCCCCCGGATGCTGTGTCTCAGTGTGTGTGCCTCAAGAACGCTGTAGCTGGGTCTGCTGGTGCATGCCAATTGTCCCAGCGTTTGGGAGGTAGAGGCAGGAGGTTCAGGAGTTCAAGGTCAGCCTTGACACATAAGGGATTTGAGGCCAGCCTAGGCTACAAGGGACCCTATTTCAGAAAAAACCCAACAACGATAACAAAAAAGAACTAAAAAGCCAAACAACAGTGGACACCCCCAGAGCAGTGTGAAGCCAGTGCCCCTCCCGCTTCACTTTTAGCTCTCAAGTGCCCTCTTAGCAGAGTCTGTCCCCAATGTGGGAACATTTGGTCAGTAACAGAGTTACTTGCCAATGCTCTAAAAATAACCTACCAAGTGTATCCCTGCAGTGGCAGGAATTCTGGCTGGCCCTTGTTCTACCGGCTGATTGGGGGGCTGGGAAAGGGGTGAGCACCGGCCTCTGAGGGTGGCAAACACAATACCGTACCTGCACCCTTATCTCTATGAACACTCATGACAACCCTGTCCAGGCAGGACTTGCTTTCTGCCCATAGGATAGGTGAGTAAGCTGAGGCTCCTGGTGTGCGTGCATGCGTGTGTGTGTGTGTGTGTGTGTGTGTGTGTGTGTGTGTGTGTGTGAACAAGCTCCGCTACTCAATTCTGTCCCGAGGCCGGAGGCGTCTTGCTCAACAGCGCTGCTCTAACGACTGCTACTGACTTCACACTTTGGACAAATTACAGGATTGGTCTAGGGCGGGGAGGAAGAGAGGGTTAGCATAAAGAGAGGGCTTGGAGGCCGTGGGGAATCTAAGGGCTACAGAGGAGAGCTAAGGTGGTCCCAGCCCTGCCCCCTCATGTCTGCTGAGGAGGTCAGCGTCCTGCCCGTTAATCATGTTTCATTTATGTTAGCTTGACTCGATCTACTGTATATTTGAAGTGGATTTAATTTTAGATCACACGCCATGGAAGGGGGCCAGTTTGTTGTAAGGCACATTATGAATACTTTCCATAAGCTGGATATACATTTCCTGGGGACAGATATACGAGCAGCAGCCCCTGGGCTCCTGACGGGGGATGGGGGGGAGGGGATGCTCTCTCTTTCATTTCCCTGCTTCTCTGCAGTCCCAGGTCACTTGGTCTTGAAGGAACCCCTCGCTGTGACAGGAATTGTGGTCCTGTGAGGGTCCCAGATGTCCCCTACCCAGTTGTCATTGACCTTGAGAGACGGAAGACACCTAGGCTGTAAAGGTCCTAGGGGCCTGGCCCATGAGTTCTGCCTCTGTGTTGATGGTGGCCCAGGGCACACACTGAGATATAAGAGAGTGTTGGGATATGGATGCTGAAAGGCTTTGGGCCTCCACCTTCCACCTTATACCCCAATAGAGAAGGCAGAACCCCAAGTGGTCGGCTTCCCACTCAGTTGAGTACACATAGGTCCAGCCAGCCCTTCCCGAGTTCCCCCAAACCTGGGCTGAGGTGGCTCTTTCCTGGAGACGGGTAATGGGCCTGAGTATTGGTGCACTAGTCCTGCCCAATGACGTCAGAGCTAGAAGGCTCTCCTTGAGCCAGTCTGGAATTCCAGACCCAAGAGGGGAAGCGGAGCCTGGGGAAAACTGAGAGTCTTGGTTAGGGTCACTGAGCAGGTTGGTAAGGCACCCACACCCTTGCCTGCTCCGTTCCACATTTCTGGTTTGTTCTCATGTGTTAGCCCTGGCTTCAGGAGAATGTCTGCTTATATGTCAGGGGACAGGCCCACGACCAGGCTGGCAGCAACCCTGTGCCCTAGCCTGGAAGCATCCTTCATGGCATGGCATGGTATTCTAAGTATAGACAGAGGAAGCCGAAGCTCAGGCCCGAAGCTCTTTATTTCCCTTCGCCCCCAGATTGATCTGCCCATCTCTACCTCCATCTCGTCAGTGGCCCCAGCGTCCCCCGAGTCGTGTGCTTTCTTCCTCCACTGCCTTTGTCTACTCTCATCTTCCTCGTGACGACCCATCCCTGGCAATTATCTCTCCCCTGGCTACTTCCCTGGTTCTGTTTCACTATCCACACAACTGCCATATCCCCAAGCTCACAGCTCAGGTTTCCGGGAGGCCTAGAAAGTCCTCACCAAGCTGCCTGCAGGACAGAGAGGCTAGGTTTAACCAAGCCCACGGCCTGGGGTACAGCTCAGGGCTAGAGTGATTGCCTAGTGATGCCTGTGGCTGAATCCCACGCCCTTCAGATCCCAGATCCAAGTGTTGGACAAAGAAGCCAGGGAGTGGCCTTGCCCACTGTCCTCTCCACTTCTCCTCTGACTTCCCCCACCCACCAGCCTCTGGCCACTAACGCATTTCCACCCCAGGACCTTTACACAGTCTGGCCCCTCTGCTTGGACCTCTGTTTATCGCCTTCTTCCCGGACCAGCTGTTGCTTAGCCTTTAGGCTCTGCTTTGACATCCCCAGAGAGAGCTACGCTCATACACACCCTTTCCACTCAAGTCTAGATCAAGTTCCACACACGCTTTTTGGCCAGCCTACAGCCATGATGGTAATGTCCTTAGGATCGCACTGCCCACACCCAGCTGGCAGGATTCTGCGTTTGTGGCCGTGCCTTTGCTGGGACAGGTAGCTGCTGACACCTCCACCTCGAGACTTCGCCCTGTCCTCATCCGTCAGTTTCTCCTTCAACAGCACGGAGCACAATACGCCCGTCATCGCCCCAGCCCCGCTGGCAGCCTTTCAGAAGTGGCATGCGACGCTGCTCTTATTCATTCTTAATTTAAGGTTTTGCAAGTTGTAATAACCCCTTCCCTCCAAATCACTGGGGACGGGGGGCCTCGAAGACAGCCTGGGGCAGGGGAGTTGATGGGTAATTGCAGCACACACACACGGATGGGGTCTGGAGCAGACAATGGAAGCCGGGGCCCTGAGACCCAGCCTCGTTCATTTCCCAGCATGCCTGGAGGGTGAGAACCAGCCTGGCACTGGGGCCTGGAATCACAGCCAGCTGTATCATTTGTGGTTCTCCAGGAGAAAGGAAGATGAGAGGGCCAATGGTCCCAGCCCGGGGAACTTAGGGGGATAGATGCCCTAGGATGGGGGACAAACCTTCCTTCTGTTCCTCCTGTCCAACCCAAGCCACAGGCTGTTTCCTTCTCTTCTGCAACCAGAAATGGCTCTTATGGGAGAGAGAGAATCGGGGAGTGTGGCTATGTGGGCAGGTGGCAGATGAATGCTGGTCCTACAGGCTGTGTGACATTAAAACAATCCATTAACCTCTCTGAGCCTCAGTGTCTTCATCTTTCGCAGTCTGGTTATACTCGCACTTGCCCCAGGGTGGTTCTGTTATCCGAAGAAACCAGACATAGAAACGTGGAACTGCTTCTGAAGAGACTGTTTCCAATCAGCGAAGCAATTGCTGATGTTTTCATAACTGTTTATTCAAGAAAGAAACGCTCTGTTTGTGATCGGAGATAGAGGGGTCCTGCTCCTGCAGGACGGAGGGAGCATCTTGAGACACGTTTGTTCCTTCACTGAGGGGCTTTCCCTCTTTGCCCACCCCCAGAAGGCCCCAGTACCCCTAGGCAGCATACTAGCAAATAAACTCATCCCAGCTCATAGGAAAACGGAGGCTGGAGAGACGGCTCAGTGGTTGAGAGCACTGGTTACTCTTCCAGAGGACGAGGGTTCAATTCCCAGCACCCACGTGGCAGCTCACAACTGTCTGTAACTCCTATTCCAGGGGATCCAATTCCTGCATACAGACATATGTGCAGGCAAAACACCAATGCATTTAAAATAAATACATAATTTTAAAAAGAAGAAGAAGAAAGAAAACGTTGGTTTTCTCGTTGATTGCTCCCTTCCCTCAGACTGCGGGATTCGTGTACCTGGGGCTGGCACATAGTAGGTGTACGACAAACAGTAGCCCAGTGGATGGGTGAATGGGTGAACGAGTGTGTGAGGGCCATGCAGGAGGCAAAGGGCACGACAGGAGGGGCTCAGGTTGGAGACACTCAGACCCACCTGGTCTCTGTCCTGGGTGTGAGGACCAATATACCTGTCATTTACCTGCTTGCCTGGTCTTGCTCAGTGTCTTGGCCTAGTTCAGTCCTAGAGCCGGACCTTGCCGGGCTCTCTGTAGACTCAAGGGCTGCTGATGGGGAGAGGGGTGGATTTTTTTCTGAGGATGGGGTGATTTCCAGCAGGGTCTCTTCCAGACTCCTGGGGTTTTCTCATGTCTCAGTAGCCTCCACCCCATCCCTGTGGCCAAAGCATCTTAAGCAGAACTTGAGGGTGCCGTGACCTGTGCCTAGGAGCCAAGGACAATGGTGACATTTGTCCCTCCTGCAGCTCCGGGCCACTCATTTCCAGATCACCAGATCTCTTACCAGGGCCCAATAATCTCTGGTGCCCCAGAAAGGTCGGGAGTTTGCTGTGGTCCATGCCAGGAGGCCTCTGAGTCAGGCCCTTCTGTCCCAGGGCCATGAAGGTAGTGCGGGACTTCTAGGGGCCCAAGGGTTACTAGGATATCAACGCTGCCTGATCTTCTCACACAGCCCACAGCTGGGGAACACACTGAAGCAAGACTCTCCTTAGGGACTCGGAGAGTGAGGCGGAGGGAAAAAATAGCTCTGACGGTGGCACTGATGCTGTCCAGTGTGCAGAGGCCATGTGCTGGCCCCCGGTGTTCTATGACAGAGGCAGAGTCTGGGAGGAGGGAGCTCGAGGGAGGGGGAGGGCCAAGGGCAGAGGTAGACAAATAATGGAGGGAGAGAACTGTGGTGAGACAGTGATTGATCCAGGAAAAGGGAGGAGGAGGAAGAGGAGGAGGAGGATGCTAAGAGAAGCTCTAAGAGACAGGACACACAGGGATGTCTTGTGAAGAAGTGGGGTGCCAAGACACCTCATCTACACACATGCAGGAGATGAGAGAGAGGGAGGGCATGTGGGGCCCCGGGCGGGGGTCTGTAAATCGTGTCAAATGTAGTTTGACCAATGCTTGTTAATATAGGTGGAGACTCGGGAGGTGGGGCGTCTAGAACAGGAGCCCTCCTCATGTGACTGCTCCCTTGTGTCTGTGGTCACAGGGCTCAGTTTCCCCCTCAGCTGTCCCCACGTCCTCCTTGATGGCTTGCAGCCTTCTTCCTGCGGGGCCACAAGTTGGAGTCAGGTCTCGTGGTGGGCAGCACAGGCCCTCATCACGGGGAGGCTCCCAGAGCCGTGAGCAGCCAAGGCCAAGGCCAGGCAGGCAGGGAAAGTGAGCCGTAGAAGGGCCGCTTCGCTGCTGTTCACTTGACACTCTCTACCCAGAAGCCACCTGTTCAGCCATCAGTCACCCAAGGAAGACACAGCTTTCCTGAAACTAGGAATTGGACAGAGTGTCCTGGGAGGAGGTGTAGGGGGGGGGGAAACGCCTGCCTTGTGCCACTTCCAGCCACCCCCCCCCCAAGGCCCTCGCTGAGCAGGCTGGAGTCAACTCTGGCCCCAGAGAGCTAAAATTAAAATATACCCCTCAATCTAGCATTAACTTGGCACATTTGGGGGCTGTGAGGGGACAAAGAAGTGGCCACTTTGGTGGTAAGAAAGGAACAGCTTGTGCCATGGGGTAAGGACAGGCATCGGGTAGGGGTGGCACTGGGGCTTGCTGGGTTTCGGGGGGCAGGCAGGGCGGCTGGGGCAGGGAGGGACCTGGCTTGGAGGCAGACCTGGGGCTCTGCCCAGTGGTGGCACCCTGACCAGCGCAGTTCCAGCCATGCCCCGCCGTGCCCCGCCGTGCCCCGCCTCGGATGGCTTGTTAATTTCATCGTTTAGCCCGTTTATGGTGTTCCCAGTTGCTGTTGCGTTTATAAACAAGCATTTTGGTGACCTTCCCCTCCGGACATCAGCTCCACAAGAATCCCGAGCCCTGAACATTTATAAATAAGCCTTCTCTCAAGTTCCACAACAGGTGTGCCCTCCCCCCGCCCCCCTCCCCTGTCCTGTCCGAAAACTGAACAGTTTCACCAAGCAAAGGGAAGCTGCAGCGGCTTGTCTTAAAGGGGTAACGGGTGGAGTGGAGGCCACATGCAGCCTGTCTTAAAGCGGTAACAGTCGAGTAGGGGCCATGGTTATAAGGCCAAGAGGGATGCTGGCCCAGTTCCTCCTCTGCCTTCCCCAGATTGGGGGTCCCAGAGGAGAAGGCCAGGCTAAAGGGTAAGTGACCCCTGAGTGCACTTCCCCCAAATGCTCTGGCATTCCTTGGCTGATGGAGTGTCTGGGAGTCAGACTTCACTCAAGGGAGTTCCCACTGAGACCCCATCCTGTCCCCTCCCTTATCTGCTTCCCCCTTTTTGTTTTCCATCTCCCCCCCCCAAAAAAAAGCTGGCCACTTCACACACATGTATTCAGCGTGTGTTCCCTTGTTCTTTAGACACATGTCTGGAGTGTGGAAACTCCTTTGCTGAGACACACCCTGAGCTAGGAACAAAAGTCTAAGGACTCAGCCTGCCCAAGAAGCACAGGGTCTGGTGTGTGTGTGTGTGTGTGTGTGTGTGTGTGTGTGTGAGAGAGAGAGAGAGAGAGAGAGAGAGAGAGAGAGAGAGAGAGAGAATAGAATATAAACTGGAAGATGACTACACCCTGGTTGCCAGGGCTCGTAGCCTAGTGGGCAGGGCTGGTCCCAGGAACAGAGAAAGGCCTTTGCTCTCAGACTAGGCAGCTTTCTGGGGAGGCTGACTCTCAGGCTGAATCATCTCACAAAGATGATACATTCCAGGCAAAGGAACAGACTAGGTAAGAGAGCAGAGGCAAACACAGCCCCTGGGGACATGGAGATGTTTGGTAAGGCTGGCCCTCAGGGCTTCAGAGAGGTTGGAAACAGGGACTCTACGTATGCCATGATGAAATCCTGCCCCAACAGCAGCACCAGCAGCACCGACAGCAGTGCTGGCTTAGGTTGAGGATCCGACCTGAGGGAAGAGAGGTTTACAAAGATCCTTCCGTGGTGGTAACACAGACTGCATTGTTGAAGGATGACGCTGGTGATGGTGGTGACGATAGTGATGACAATGGCTGAGAAAGGGATCGAGGAGACGATAGAGTTGAAGATGGCCATGGCATGGGTGATGTGGATGACAGGAAGAATCGTGACGGTGGTGGCGGTGGCTGTGATGGTGATGGTGGGTTTGTGACAACACTTGTGAAGGAAGCCTATTGATGGTGGTGGGGTTTGTGATTGTCGTAATGTTTAAGGTCATGGTGGTGGTGATTATGATGGAGAACATGATGTCTTTGGTGGTGGTGGTGGTGGTGGAGATCATGGTAGTGATTATGTTGATGAGCATGATGTTTTTGGTGGTGGTGGTGGTGGTGGAGATCATGGTAGTGATTATGTTGATGAGCATGATGTTTTTGGTGGTGGTGGTGGTCATGGCAGTGGTGATAGTGGGCAATGATGGGCAATGATGGCTGTGACGATGGAGTTGGAGATCATGGTGGCGGTTATGGTGGTGGCAATGGTCAGTAGTGGTGTCTGTGATGATGAAGGGGAGGATCATGGCGGCCGTTGTGAGGGTGGGAATGGTGGCACTGATGACAAGGGCAGTAATGATCACAGTTGTTCCTTTGCTATCTGTGAGTGAAGCCAGCAGAGAAGCTGATCGTCTACTCATGGTGACCAAGAGTGCGGTGATGACCTTGATGGTGGCTGCCATCATGGTGATCAAATCAATCTTAGTGGCTCTAGACAGCAGCCGGATCATGACCACAATGGACAATCAAGGTCACAATTGGGTTCTTAATGCCCTGGGTGAGGATGAAGATGAGAGAAACAAAAGGTCTTGAGCCGGAGGACTGAGTAGGAAAGACTGGGACCCACCTGGGCTCTGGTTCTGGGGAACTTGGGGGAGCTGTCATCTATCCGGCACCTAGCCTGGGTCCTGGGGCGACCTGTAGAAAGGGGCCTGTAGTCTCCGAGTGGACATTTTTGGGAAATAGCTGGGATCTGACAGTAGCAGAGGCACTTGGGAACTGAGGACCCCCCCATCCAGCATTGCAAGGACCTAAAAGTTTCTAACCAGTTTAAGGAGATCTGTCCCCTCCCTTCTCCTTTTTTAAAAAATATTTTTATTTTTACAATTTTATTATTTGTACGTGTATGCATGTTTTTGCCAGCTGCACATATGTGTATGCATCGTGTATGTGCCTGGTGTCAGCAGAGGCCAGAAGGAGGCATCAGATCCTCTGGAACTGGAACCACTTGGTTGTGATCCATTATGTGGGTGCTGGGAATTGAACCTGGGTCCTCTGAGAGAGCAGTCAGTGCTCTTAATCTCTGAGCCACCTTTCCAGCCCCTAAAAACGTTTTGAGATAATAGTAGGATTACACCATTCCCCTCCCCCTTCTTTCCTTCAGACCTTCCGCCTGCTCTCACTTCTCTTCCAGATGCTCTGACTCTCTCAGGCTGGCTTCAAACCCATGATGTTACGATGACAGCTGGCTCTGGTGCAGGCCCTCAAGCAGCCCCAGATGATCACCCCCCTTCTCTGGGTGCCTTGGCAACCTCAGCGTTCCAGCACTTGCTGTTACCTGTCTTTCCACAGAGACAGATCCTGAGCTTGCCATGGCCGGGAACCTCCTTTGACCTCTAGCTCCATGTGCTTAGAGGAGCCTGTGTCATAGGGTTCCCAGAAAATGCCTGATGTGTTGATTTATTGGGGTTACTGGCTGACTGAGGGCCCTTTTGCTGCCCCCTGAGGCTCTCCAGAACTGGCACTCTCTGGTGGTCACAGCTGCCAGTTGAGGGTGGCAATAGAGAGGATCTGACATGGGAAAGAAAGCAGCCTTGTGGCTTCTGTGGATAAAGTCCTCCTCCTTTTAAACACTAAGGCAATTTTATTTTGTGTGTGCTAATGTTTTGCCTTCATGCAAGTCTGTGCACCATGTGTGTACAGTGTGTACAGTCTGCACGGTGTGTACAGTGTGTGCAATGTGTACAGTGTGTACAGCGTGTACAGTGTGTGCAGTGTATACAGTGTGTAGTGTGTGCAATGTGTACAGTGTGTTTAGTGTATACAGTGTGTAGTGTGTGCAATGTGTACAGTGTGTACAGTGTGTGCAGTGTATACAGTGTGTAGTGTGTGCAATGTGTACAGTGTGTACAGTGTGTGCAGTGTGTGCAGTGTGTACAGTGTATACAGTGTGTGCAGTGTGTAGTGTGTGCAATGTGTACAGTGTGTACAGTGTGTGCAGTGTGTAGTGTATAGTGTGTGCAATGTGTACAGTGTGTACAGTGTGTGCAGTGTATACAGTGTGTAGTGTGTGCAATGTGTACAGTGTGTACAGTGTGTGCAGTGTGTAGTGTGTAGTGTGTGCAATGTGTACAGCACGTACAGTGTGTGCAGTGTATACAGTGTGTAGTGTGTGCAATGTGTACATCGTGTGCAGTGTGTGCAGTGTATACAGTGTGTAGTGTGCACAAGTGTACAGTGTGCATAGCGTGTACAGTGTGTACAATGTGTTCAGTGTGTACAGTGTATTGATGTGTGCAGTGCATGCAGTGTGTGCAGCATATACAGTGTGTACACTGCCTGCAGATGGCAGAAAAGGGCATCAGATCCTTCGGAACTGGAGTTACAGAGGGTTTTGAACTGCCAAGTCGGTGCTGAGAACTGAACCTGTGTCCTCTGAAAGAACAACCTGTGCTCTTAACCGCTGAGCGGTCTCTCCAAATCCAATTAAGGCCCCTTTAAAGCTTCAACTGTCTGTCCCAAGATATTGCCAACAGTTGGACCTTGAATTCAATAGCATCAGACCACACTGGCCACACCCACACTTGGCTTGTCTCTTTCTTGTGAGCTGGGGCCTCGCTTGGATTTGACATGGCTAGATTGGAGATATGGGCTACATTTTGGCCAGTAGGCCAGGGAGCCTCCGTGGGCCCTTCAGGGGCTGTAGACACTCATGAATGAAAATCTGCGCCTTTATAGCTGGATGTTTCCCTTAGAGTCTTCCATGCTTTTCCACCCCTGGGGAGATGTTGATGGCCGTTCTCTTTCCACCCTTAAGAAGAAATTGATAAAAATACAAATCCAGGTTAAGATCATAGTTCAGAGGTAGAATGTGGTGTGGGTGTGTGTCCTTGGGTTCAGTACAAATCTGCAGCGTTTTTATTGGTGATACCATTAAAACAGCCCACAGGGACAGGGAGTAGCTCCATCAGTGACATGCTCGCTGGGCAAGTGTGGGAACCTGAGTTCAATTCCTGGAGCCCATGTGGAAAGGCTGGTGTGGGTGCCCTCCTGTAGACTAAGTGCTGAGGAGGCAGAGCCAGGAGAATTCCTGGGTGTGTAGACCAGCATTTCTAGTGTAATACGGACCCCTAGACCAGTGGGAGAACTTGTCTCAAAACTAACCAAGACTGGGGGCCAGCAAGATGGCTCAGTCAGTAGAAGTGCTTGCCACCAAGCCAGATGAATTGAGTTCCGTATGTGGATAGAAAGAGGATGGACAAACACGGTGGAAGGGGAGAACTGGAGCTGGAAAACTGTTATCTGATCCCTAACACACGTGCCACGGCATGCTTGAGTGCACACACACACACACACACACACACACACACACTTACCTTTGCTGGAGACTCACAAGCAGCAGAGCACTTGGATACCTGTGAGTGTCTGAAGCTCAGAACAATCTCGAGGGCAACAGGACAAAAATAACAGTAATGGCCCTGTTACATTCTGGCTGTGTGCTCCGCTGAGCTCAGAGCCCTGAAGAAGGTGTCCTTGCTACCTTCTGGCCTTGGCCTGGTGGAGCTGGCCACTGTGCCCAGTCCTGTCTACCAAACAGCCCACAATAAGGACCAAAGGATACCCTTTGTTGATCAACATGGAAACTTAGGCCCAAAGACAGGAGGCAGGGTGAGGGGACCTAAACCACTCAGCTCTACCAATCGTCTCTCAGGGACTTACATGGTCAGACAAGTACCATGTAATGCAATATATATTATATATATTGTCACATAGCACATATATGTGTGTATGTTATATATATGCATTTATGCATTTATCTGTCTATCTATCTATCATCATATCTTGCTAGTCACTCTCTTTGTGTCAAGTGGCATTACAGGGCTTAGGACACAAAATTCCTGTTCTCAAGGATCTTTCTCTGGTAGGTTGGCAGATTCAAGAGAAGTCAAGAAACTTGTCACTAGCTGTAACATGAGGTAGTTCATTCTTGTACCTTCTTTTGTTTTGTGTGGATGTGTGCATTTGTGAGTATGTGTGTATGTATCACTGTATGTATATAGATATGTATGTGTGTATTACATGTGTGTAGTTTATGTGTGTGTGTATGTCTATTCGTCTGCCTTGTCTCTTTTGAGGCAAGATCTGTCACTGACTTGGAGCTCACCAGGCAGGCGAGGCTGGCCAGCAAGTCCCAGGGGTCCACCCATCTCCAAGTCCCCAGTGCTGAGATTACAGGTGCCCACAACCATACCTGGCTTTTGTTTGCTTTTGTTTTGTTTTGAGACTGGGTTTCTCTGTAGCTCTGGAGCCTGTAGACCAGGCTGCCTCCTGAATGCTGGGATGAAAGGCATGTACCACCACCTCCTGGCTGCCAGTCTCCTTTCTTGCTTCCCCTGCTTTCCTCCTGGTACTTACTATTGTCTGAATTACAGTTTGCCTAGCCTATGTATGTGGGTTATCCCTGTCACTAACTGGGAGGCTGGTAGCCTACAGCTCATCTCATTTGGCCATCTCTGCTGGTACCAGGAAACTGGACAGAAACCTATGCAGCAATGCTCATCAGAAAATGGACTACAAGCCACACAAGATGACGATCAATGAGAGAAAGAAAATAAAAAAGAGCGGCAGGACTATACTAGCTCACTGCTTGGAGAGGCTCAACACTTTTTAGGAGGATGCAGGAGCAAGACTGTCCCCTCCTCCCAAATTTTGTGGGGCTGGAGAGAAGACCCAGTGGCTAAGAGCATGTAGTGCTCTTGCAGAGGATCTGAGTTTGGATCCCAACACCCACACCAGACAGCACACAACTGTAACTTCAATCCAGGGGATCTGATGCCCCTTCTGGCCTCCGTGGGTACTGCACACACATGGACACACACACATAATTTTTTAAAAATCTTAAAAAATATTTTGTGATCTGTAAAAATGATATGAAATCCGAATTCCAATATCTGTGAATAATGCTTTATTAGAGCACAGCCAAGCTTGCTCAGTTACCTGCTGTTGGAGACTGCTTTTGTTTCTCATAACTGATTGAACAGCAGTAAGAAAGACTGTATGGTGTCTTTGCTGCTTTGCTCTGCTCTATTGGTTGCTCAGACTATCACAAATCACAATTATAACTCATGGTGGCCTCCGTGTTTATACCCTGCTGTTCGCCAATGCCTGTGGACCACGCTACCTTAGCGTGTGACTGACCTCTCTATTAGAAAGGAGGTTTCAGGGGCAGGGACTCTGTGTCTGTTTATTATTTATTTGCTTATTTTCTGAGCATGGTAGTTAGTATTGTCAACTTGACAAGATTGAGGATCCCCTTGGAGACAAAGCTGGGGGGGGAACAGGCGCGTGTCTGTGAGGGAGTTCCTAGATTGGGTTAAATGAGATAGAAAGACACATGTAATACACAACTGTGGGAGGCACCCTTGTGTGATCTGGGAATCCTGGACTGGGAAAAAAACAAAGGTGAGCTGTGTCCCACCATGCATCTCTTTCTACTTCCTCACTGTAGATACCATGTGACCAGCTTCCTCAAGCTCCTCTTGCTGCCCCCTCCCTGCTGTCATGGACTGTGTCCCCACAAACTGTGAGCTCAGATAAACCCTTCCTTCTTTAAATAGCTCCCACCTGGCATTTCTGTCACAGCCAAGATGAGAAATTAACTGGTACACTGGGCATATAGAAGGTTCTTCGCTTCTGCCTCTGGGTGTGTGATAGTAACAAGACTGCATTTACCCCCCCCCCCAAGTACCAGAAGTGAAAAGCTCCAGAGCCATGCTTTGCTGACGCTAGACCACAGGCTATGCAGAACGATAATCCCTAAGAGAAGGAAGAGGACGATGAAAAGTCCAGTGACTATAGTAACTCGCTGCTTAAGAACTCACTGGGCCAGAGCATGGGCAAGGAAGAAAGAAGGCTGAATGGGGGTGGGTGGCGGTTGGTGGGGGTGAGTGGGGGTAGGGTGGCTGACCTCCCCGAGTTGAGATAGATCGTGGAGTTCATGGAGGAAGAGCAACAAAAATTTGTAGAGGAAATCACTGAGGAGGATGAAGCATGCAGAGACCTGAGGAGGCTTTTCTCTCATATAACTAGACAGGAAAGGATCCCTACTTCATAGGGGTGCTGGGCAAAGCCCTCAAGGGGTACTGCCTGGATTATTCCCAGTCTGAGGCAGCTTGAGCTAATGCCAGCAGAGTTTCAATGCAAGTCCTGGCAAGGACACATTTATGGCAAATAGCATAGCCACATCTGGAACAAAGAAATTTTAGTTTCAAATTTCATTGTCTGAAAAACGGAGAGAAGACAAGTTCTAGGACCTGAGCTGAGAACACACAAGACCAGCTGGCTCACCTATCAGGACAGGGTTAACTAAAGGGATCTGGGAACCAGCGTGCCGGAGCCCTCCCTGACCCAAGCTGGAACAATTTGGAAGGAAAAGTGGTATCTTGTTTAAAAATCATTCCAAAATAAGGATATTTTTCAAAATATCCTAAATCTAACGGAAGTTATCCATGACTCCTTAACATTTTCAAGGTCATGAAAAATAAGAAACCCAGAAACAATTGCAGACCGGAAGATACAGAGGAACCAAAGAGCAACTTGGGGAGGAGGGTTTACTTGGTTTAGACTTCCAAGGCGTAATCTGTCATGGAGGGAAGTCAGGGCAGAAACTCTAGGCAGAAACCTGAAGGCACACCGTTTGCTGGCTTGCTCTCAGACGCATGCTTTTCATTTTTTCTTTGATATGGGGGGGGGGGGTTCTCTGTGTATCCCTGGCAGGCCTGGAACTTACTGTATAGACCAAGCTGGTCTTGAATTCCTAGAGATCTATCTGCTTCAGCCTCCCTGGTGCCAGGATTAAAGGTGTGAGCCTAACACCCAACCTAGCTAGCTTTCTTATACAACCCAAGGCCACCCACCTAGGGATGGTGCCGCCCACAGTGGACTGGGCCCTTCTGTGTCAATTAACAAACTAGCCAGTCCCACACAAACATGACCACAGGCCAATGCAATTTTGGCAATTCTTCGATTGAGATTTTCTCTTCCCGGGGATGCTAGTTTGTGTTGACAATAAAAACCAACACTGTCAGAAGCAATAGGAAGTTGAGACATTGTCACAGGCTAGGGGATACTGGGGAGCCATGGCAGCCGAATGCAATACGATGTTCTGCATTAGATCTGGGGGTAGGAAGAGGAAATTAACGGAACAATTGGCTAAACTGCCAGGTTTGGAGCTGGTTTACAGTGACCTGTCAATGTCAGTTTCTGGAGTTTTGATGAATATTTCACGGTGACATCTAACAGGAGCAATGGGGAATACTGGATTGCGTGTGTGGGAATTATCTGTACTATTTTTGAAACTTTTCTGTAAATTTAAAATTATTCCAAAATGAAAAGTTTATTTTTAAAAGAAAATGTCCTAAATTCAATAAAAGTTACCGGGCAAGCAAAGAAGTAAAACATGACCCATATGTAGGAGAAAAAATCAATCAATAGAGAAAGTCCCAGAAATGTCACAAATGGTAGAGTTAGCAGACAAGGACACCAGCATCATGCCCTTCATATTCAGGAAGGTGGAGGAAGTTAATAGCATGGTGAAAGAGACAGAAGTGTTAAGACACCCAGCATCAACTTTCGGCCATACATATTACATGCATATAAGCCTACATATGCATACAAACCTGCATATATACATGGCTTCTACCCCCCCCCCCCCCACACACAGCTGTGTCTCTGTGTGTGTGTGTGTGTGTGTGTTTTAAACACCAAGACTGGGGCTGAAGAGACAGCTCGGTGAATAAAGTGTGTGTTGCCCAAACGTCAGAACCTGAGTTTGGCCCCCGGGCACCGTATAAAGGACAGTTATGGTGTGTGCCCCCGTAACCCTGGTGCGAGGAGGTGGGGACAGCAGAATTCCTGGAGCTGCTTAGCTATCTGACTGAAGCTGAGACATAAAAAAAACATGTCTCAGAAAAAGAAGGTGGAGAGTGATTGAGAAAAACTCCTGATGTTGACCTCTGGTTTCCACGTGTGTGCACACAAACACGTACACACATACAACACACATATTCGATCCATTAATTTAAAACAATAACAACAGGGGCTGGATATGTTGTTCTGAGGTGGAGAATGTGTCTAGCACGTACAATCTGGCTTCAATCTCCTGCTCTGAAATAAAAAAGACTCAATTAAAATTTCAGGGGATAGATGGCGACAACATTTGGAATGACATACACACTGGATGGATTAGCAACTGAGCAGCACAGAAGGAAATATCAGAGACCTTAAGACCACGGCGACAGGAAGAAACTAAAACACGTTGAAAGACGAGAGCCAAACAAAGGGCCGGAGCAGTGGTTCCAAGGCTGAGAGCTTCCCTCTTGGAAGCAAAAAGACCCGAGTTTGAATCCCCAGAACCTTGGGATTGGAGAGGGGTCAGCTGTCAAGAGCATTTACTGCAGTTTGGTTTCCAACAGTCTTGTTGGGTGGCTCACAATTCTTCTGTACTTCTATACACACACACACACACACACACACACAGATACACACACAGGCACACAGATACAGACACACATGCACACACATACACACAGACACACACACATACACACACAGGGACATAGACACAAACAGACACACATGCACACACACAGACACATAGATACACGCACAGACACACACGCACACACATACACATAGATACACACACAGACAATAAACACACAGACACACACATACACACAAACACACACAGACATGCACAGACAACAAACTCACAGAGAGATACACATACACAGAAATAATATGATAAAAAGAAATCTTTCTAAGAAACCAGGCATGGCTACGCACATCTGTAATCCGATGTCAGAGGAGGAAACAGGATCCTAGGAGTTCTCTGGCCAGCCAGCCACGTCAAAAAACAAAATAAAACAAACTCCAATGAACTCTGTTTTGGTGAGAGGCTGTCTCAAGGTCTTAAGGCAGAGAGCAAAGAAGATATCCTGAGTCCTTCCCTGACCTCCACAGGGCATACACAGAAACAGGTACCACAGAGGCTCAAGTACCCGCTTCCCCAAAACAGTAAAAACAACCCATAAAATGCACCAGGGCCCCAGCAACCCACAGAACAGATTCAGGGGTCTCCCACACACATCATTGGAGTTCTAGATGGAAATATGGGGTAGAAACCTATTTGAGAAAATAATAGTAAATTTGGAGGCCAGTCGGACTAACAGAACATTCTGATTGAAAAACACCAGGAGGGGGGCGAGGAGGAGAGAAGAGGGGGGAAGGAGAAGATGAAGGAGCAGCAGCAACAACTGGGGTAAGATACTTTAGTCAGGAAAGTGCTTACTGAGCAAGTGTGGGGATCTAAATTTAATCCCCACAACCTAGGTTAAAAAATAGTGTAGCCAGGTCTAGCGGAACACCTTTAGTTCCAGCACTGGGGAGGCAGAGGCAGGCGGATCTATGGGCGTTTGAGGTCAGCCTGGTCTACAGAGTTGAGTTCCAGGACGGTCAGCACTACATAGTGAGACCCTGTCTCAAAAACAACCACAATAGCAACAATAACAAAAACCCCAAACCGAAACCAATAAAACAAAAGCAGCTGGTCATCCAGGGCTGGAAAGGCAGAGATGGTGGATCCCTGGAGCTCATTGGCCAGCAAGTCCAGTCTAATGGGTGGGAGACAGTGGATCCCTGGAGCTCATTGGCCAGCAAGTCCAGTCTAATGGGTGGGAGACAGTAGATCCCTGGAGCTCATTGGCCAGCAAGTCCAGTCTAATTGGTGAGGCCCAGGTTCCAGAGAGAGACCTGCCTCAAAATATGCGAAATGAGACAGCGACTGAGGAATGATGCCCAAGACTGATCTGACCTCAGGCTTCCTTTGGAAACACTATCGCCAAATGTCTAAAAGCCACACGTAGGGGGTCTTCCGGAGCCTGCTTAGGGGGCGGTGGTTGAGACCTACATTCTGGACCCAGTGAAATCTGTTTTCGCCACCACACACTCGATGGCCTCAGGGTTGGTTTTGACTTTGAACCAAATGACCCCCTCGTTGTTCTCAGCTTCCCAGTTTATTGAATCAGAGGCTCTCAATCTGTGGGTCACGACCCCTTTGGTGGTCGAAGGACCCTTTCACAGGGGTCGCCTATGACCAACAGAAAGATCAGATATTTACATTACAACTCATGACAGTAGCAAAATTAGTTATGAAGTCGCAACGAAAATAATCTTGTGGTTGGGGGTCACCACAGCCTGAGGAGCTGTGTTAAAGGGTCGCAGCCTTAGGAAGGTTGAGAAACACTGTATTAAAGCTTCTGAAAACGCAGTTCCTTACTCTATTAAGTGGGACAATGCATAGCATCTATCTCCTCACTTTTTAAAAATAATATAACTATATTTTGCTTATTTTGAGTGTGGGTCTATGTGTGTTCTTATGTGTGGAGGTCAGAGGACAGTGTACAAACCCTTCTTTTCTCCTTGTGAGGTCTGGGCATTGAACTCGGGTAGCGGAGCCATCTCTCCAGCTCCTCTTCAGCTTTGCGTGAGCTTTGGGGCCAGAAGATACAGAGTTGCGTCCGGTGCCTAGAACACAGGACAGTAGCGGGTACAGCTCCCTTAGCGACCCACTCACTCTTCAGCCTTTGTCTAAGGAGGAGAGACTGGGGTGGCCCCAGGAATGGGGAACCAGGGGAGGGGGCGGGGCAGGGTGCTCAGGTTTGGTCTCCTCCTTGGGAGTCCTTAACCGTCATTCTGGGGAACCCCACGTGGGCCCGGATGAAAACTCTCCCATTTTTGGGCAGAGTGAGCAGTCATTGAAATCTAAGAAGTGTCCCTGCTGTGAGCGCTGCTGGGTGGGTTAGCTGGCATCTCTCCTCCTCCATTGAGTGCAGTCGCAAGCTAATAAATATTTCAGAATTGGCTGTATTCAATCCAGCCCTTGTCCCGTTTGACGTCTGTTCCCTCGGCTTTCAGAAGGAGACAGGTGCAAAGCATGAGAAAGGATTTAATTACTGAACATCCCCCCAACTGCTGACACGCAAGCGTACCCTCGGCTGTCCACATACCTACTGCACACGGTCACACGCGCCGCACGTGCACAGTCCTGGGCACACACAGACCCGTGGCCTGCTGGTGCTAACACGCCAAGGACTCTCCCGCGGCAGGGCTGGGCTTAGTTTTGCATGCGGTACACAGTTCAAACGCCAGCCACGCAGAATCACAGGGCATACGGTACGTTTGGACACCCTTGTGCCCCAGGACGATCACGGTAACCTTGGATGTTAGTGCAGGCGGGTTTGTACTCAGTGAGCCTGCGTATATGTGTACGTATTCATTTATAACATGTGCCACGCAGAACCCCCCCCCCCCAAACACCTAATTTATCTGTGTTTGTGTTTTTCTTAGAAAAGCAAAATTTGAAAACCTTGTCGTTGCCCGGCAGTGGTTACTTTTCACTCTGGGAGGAAATGAGGTCATTAACGGTCAGGCAAATGCAAAGTGGGGATTTAGGATTTTCACCTTAAAAATGGTTTTCCTTCACTCTCGTGGATGTGCTCACAACACACCCATGCACACCTGGGCACAGCCCTGTAGGTCCATGCTGTTCTGTGATAAGAGTGTCTCTTTCCTTTTGTCCCAGAGACTCATACATTTCACAAGATGAATGTACCTCGGACTGTCATGCACAGGCTTACAAACACTGACACACAAGCAAACACACACACCTCTCTGCTGGGAACCTCAGGTTCTTTTTTCCTCTGTGGGATCTTGCCGTCCTCCCTTTAGGTGACTGGGGACTCAAAGATCCGACAAAGGGCCTATATATCCCAAGATGTACAGCCAGCATCTAGCCCCAATGTGAGGAGGGGAGATCGAGCCTCTGGACCTTGTCAGTGGTGACAGCCAGGTGACAGCAGAGATAGCTGGGAGAGAGCAGGCAACAGTGGACAGACTTGAGCCCTTCAATTTCCTTAACCACCCTCAGGGTTGGCCGCTGGCCTAGGGGTCCAGGCTATTTTACGGAAGTGCTGGGTCCCAATAGCCTGGACATATGAGAAGCCTGGCCAGCTGGCACCTGATCTGTCCTCTCCTCATGCCATGTTCATAATTGACAGAAGTCAACCAGCACCTTCTTGAGGTCAGGTGAGACCAGAACTGTTATTTGGTCTGTACCAGGGGACCACACTGAAAGGTCCCACTTCACAGTGGTTTAGACTCAGCCCTTGGGGGCTAGCCTCAGCCTTCAGGAACTTTTTATTTTTTTTTCCCAGGCAAAGCCATTGCAAACAGACAGGGTTTGGGAGGCTTTGAAATAACTAATCTTGGGAGGCTTTCACATAACCAATCAGTAGGCCCTATGGAAATGTATGCAAATGAAAGATGCAAATCAGCACTGAGTCTTTTTGCATCTGCAACCAGCAGGGACCACCTGCCCTGGTGATCTCTTCTTCCCTTTGACAGGAAGGAGGGGAGCTTTGAGTCCTGCACGGCCAGGACATCTCCCATCCCTGAGCCCTCTATGGAACAACCAGTCCCCGTAGGCTTTCGTGCTTGGGAGGGAGGGAGTCCTCCTTCACCTGACCCAGCCTCAGCTAGCTTTGTTTACACGCACAGTGAGCGACTCCCTCTCACACTCACGTTCAGCCCGACACACACTGACGCATCCAGGAACGATCACACACCTATCCATTACCTGCACAGTCACACAACTGTCCACATTCCTGGTCAATACATGTGCTTGGAGACTCATTGTACACACTGGGCACTGTGCACACTCGTTCTTGCACACACATATGCATCCATACCCTCACGTTGGCACATTCATTTGCACCCTTACACGTATCACTTTGCACACCCCCATGCACAACGAGCCTGTGCACACTGATCCCTGCCTGTGGAAGAGCCTGTGCACTTGGGTCTCATCCACGTCCCTAGGAGAGGCAAGAAAGAGCACAGGATAACTGTCCCGAGAAACCCTCTTCCTGAAGGCTGCCCCAGGGGGCTGGCGGTCAGATCCCGGGCCTAGCTCGCTGTGGGCTTTCCTGATGCAGGGGGGGCCCACCGCAAGCAGCCGTGCCAGCCTCTGGGCTAGGCAGGAGGTGCTCTAGAATAATGCCTCCCTCAGGAAGCAGTAATTGAGGGGTAGTGAATTAGATAATCAACATCGCCCGGAAGCGAGGATGCGCCAGTCTTGCCTTTGTTCCTAGAATGAACACACCACACTGCCACACTGTGCTGTGGAAGTAAGGGAGGGGACCCAGTCAGGCTGGGAGCAGGAATTCCCTTACCCCTCCCTTACCTGCTGTCTGGTCACACCCACAGCAGGGTAAGCTGGCCACCATTAGACTGCCAGCCTGCCAATGGGTAGGTTCTTGAAGCCTGTAGGGCACTGGAGAGGAGCCCGAAAGCTGCGTGGTTATGCTATGGCTGTCTTCTCCTCCAGGGTATAGCAGGGGCTTCGAAGAGCTCAGGAATGAGGTGGGCCTGAGTTCAAATCTTGCCTCCTCTACATTATCTGTATGTGAACTCTTTGAACCCCAGCTATCTCCCGTGACCCTTCCTGTAGGTGAGGTTCCGCACACACTAATAACTGTGTTTGCTCACGCAATGACCTTGGACCCTACGCCCAGGCCGGGTGGAGAACCCTCTGTATAGTCTTGCCAAGTCCTCCTACCGACTTCATGAAGTCAGGCTTCTGACCATTATTCTGCCTATTTATAGACGACTGAACTCAGGCGTGGGGCAGGCTTCCAAATGACTGGGATTGTGCTCTAGGAAGAGGCAGAGTCCGAGTTTGAACCCAGATCTCATGGGGGGTGGACCCATGTGTCCCGGGCTGTATGATATCCCATCACCCAAAAAATGAAGTCATAGCCGTGGCATGTAAGTGACCAGCCTTCCTTTCCGTGTCTCTGACTCCACAGTCCTCTCCTTCAGGCTGCTATAGGCCTCCATGCCTACTCTGGGCTCCCTCACACCGGAGTACCGCTCTCCATCAGGGCTCTGGTTGGCGGTGGGGTGGGGCCAGACGTTAGTTCTCGCACAGACTTCCCATATGATCTCTGTGACTGCCCTCTTAGGCCATGGTGGGGGACACTCACACAACGACTTCTCCCCACCCCTGTCCCTAATAGGGCAGTGACTGGTGCTCTCTACACTTTTCCGCCCCATCCCCATTGCACAGATACAAATACTTGGGCCAGGGATGGCATAGGCTTCTCCAGGCCTCAGTTTCCCTCTCTGTAACACAAGAGGCTGGGATTCTTTCCCCATCCTTTCCCAGTTCTCCCATTTCTGCCCTCACAGATCCCTTGCCTTGACGCCAAGTTCAGAGTTACCAGGATGAAGCTGGGCTGAGCCCACACTGGTGGTGGGGGGGGTCACGTTCCATCCCCAGTGTCTCCACCCTTCTTTCTGTGGAGTATTGGATGAGGGATAAACTATAGTCATGGTGAAGGAACTAGACATCCAACAGCCCCTAAGAAGGCACAAGTAATGGGGTCACTACATTGTGTTTGGCTCCCTGGATATGCCGGCAGGAGCGGCACACAGGCATGGCTTCCTGGGCCGCTGCAATCTCAAGTGTGAGGTGGTAGTCCTAGAGGCAACTGGAAGCCCACATGTATGACTTATGGGCAGTGTGCACACCCTACACTGAGTGTCGCCTGCCTTCAGTCCTAACAGCAACCAGCAAGGCAGGGCTCCACACCACCCACCTGTTATCCCCTCTGCCTGGCCACTGACTACTTTCTCAGTCCCTTTGACCTACCTGCCCCACTACCACAGCGGAACATGGGGGCACTGACAGAAACAGATCAGTGAGTAGCTAGAATGGAGGGTGGCTAGAACCCAGCCCTCTTATGCTTCCCCAGCCTAGAAGGCCACAGGCACCTCCCCCAACCAAGCCCAGTCCCAGCTAGGTCCTGTGTCTCCTCTGGTCTGCTCTAGGGGGTGGTAGGCAGTCAGTCTGCCCACCTGCTCAGGGACCCAAGGCAGGAAGGGGAGGGGCCACGGGCCTGGGAGGAGCCTGATTGCTCCCCCTGCCCCTCCAGAAACCCCGCTCCCCACCCTAGGATAGAAACCTGACACCGGAGGCCCATCTGCTCACTACCCGTCAGTCCACAGCCCCTGGAGGCCTCTATGCCAGCGGCAGCCTAGCTGTGATTGTTCCCCGCTGAATGGGCAGGCCTGGTGCCCACACCAGGTGCACCATTGTGATGGCCTTGACACCTGCCTGGCGTGTCACAGGCCTGCAAGTGTGTGGACCCTAGCCTGACTGTGAGGAACTGCCTACCAGCCTCCTAGGGTGGGGCTAGGGATAGCCGGGTCACTGTTGACCTCCCAGGGTTCTAAGTACCAAACCACACTCTGAATCTCTGCCTGCTTGCTTGGGACTGTTTGCTGGAATGAGGGGGTTACTTTGTCTCCTCTTTCATTCACTGTGTCAGCCCTGGTAGAGGCAAGGGTGCGGTCACTGACTGTCACTCAGCCTCAATTTCTTGACTGTAAAATGGGGTAACAGAAGAAGCCACCCAAAAGTGCATTGGGAAGATCAAAAGCCACACTGAGTGATGGAGAAAAGCAGATATTACATTCAGACTTGCAGTGTGCAGGCAGGGGCCCCGGGGAGCTGGGCTCAGCCCCACAAGCCCGCCCAGAGCCCTTGCTGCCCCCCTGCCTGCCTCCCCTTGCCCGGCCTCCCGCCCCGCTCTATGAAAATTTAATGCCGGGTAATGACAGTCTGGGCTAATGAAAGAGGCTTCTCTTCTGGCAAAAAGAGAAAAACAAACAAAAATCAACAACCTGCAAGGGGGCATTAACTTTTCATGAGCTCTCTCCCCAGTGACACCCCGCCCCGGCTCACCCCGGGCAGCGCCAAGCCCCCTCCTTCCCTATTTCTCTCAGGAGCTGGGCTGGGTTGACAGCACGGGACGCAGCTGGAAGGGGTCCCGATTCTTTGAGAGTCATCTTCTTGGGTTCCTCTGTGGGACACCTGCTAATCTTGAGGAAGAGGGAGCCCCAAGGGTTTGGGGGAGCTTCATTGGAGGGCTCTGGGATGGGGTACCAACATTCAGGGTGGGTGGAGGCAGTCCCGAGCTAGTGAGAGAGGAAGGATGATCTCAGGCATCCAGTCCCTTTCCCACCCGCCACCAGCCTCATCAGTCGGCAGTGAGCCCCCAGTCCTAGCTCCCCGGTCCCCGACTGCAAGTGGCTGGAGAAAGGGGCACAGAGCGATGCTCCTTTTCCCTCTCTCTGTGGTGTCCTGGAGAGCCATTGGCTGCTGCCTCTGATATCCTGAGAGATGCGACAATTAATTTTCTTTTAATCAAGGTCGGATGAAGTAAATCGGAGCGGCTGCGCAGCCCTTCATTTCTGTTTTTGCACTGGTGCAAAACAAATATGATCAAATTATGATCCTTCTCACCTTATTGAATTAAGAAGCATGACTGATCAGAGGGACTGGGGGATGCTCTATACCGTGCAGAGCCGCCCCCCTCTTTCCCCATCTCAGATGCCATCTCTCTGGGATCACTGGGATGTAGGGACGCCTGGATGCTATCAGAGGGCAGTACTCAGCAAAGTGGGTGCTCAGGAAAGGAGTGGGAATGGATGAATGAATGGGGCAGTGATAACCTGGGGGTCTTCTTCATTTTTAAAAATTCAGTAATGTGAGTGTGTGCGTGTATGTGTGTACATGCGCGCGTGTGTAATACGTGTGAGTTGAGGTGTATCAATGACATCGTTCCAGGTCAGAGAACGACTTTTGAGAGTTGTCTTCTACCACAGGAGTTCTGGGGCTCGAACTAAGGTGATGTGCTGAGCCTCAGCCAGCCTTCCACCTTTGCTGTTGACGCAGGGTCTCTCTGCGGTTGACGCAGGGTCTCTCTGCGGTTGACGCAGGGTCTCTCTTTGCTGCTATTGTAGTTAGTTCTCTGTGACTGTGATAAAGACCCTGCCTGGAAAGGCTTTGTTTCCATGTTTGCTTCCAGGTCACCGTCCATCACTGAGAGAAGTCAGTGAACTTGAGTGGGAACCAGAGGAGAATTCTCAAAGTGCTGCTCCCTGGCTGGTTCTCTGGCTCATTCCCCGTTGGCTTGCTTACACAACCCAGACCCCCCTGCTTGAGGATGGTGCCACCCACAGCGGGCCGGGCCCTCTCCCATCTGTCATAAGTCAAGACATTCTCTCACAGAAGTGGCCACAGGCCAATCTGATCTGGGAAATTCCTCAATTGAGGTTTCCTCTTCCCAGGTAACTCTAAGTTGACAATGAAAACTAACGAGGGCCACTGTGTAGTCCAGGCTAACCTGCCTAACCCGCCTGCTAGCTTCCAGAGGAGTCTTCCATCCCTGCCTTCCATCTCACCACAAGACTGCTGGAGTTACAGACATGCACTCTAGCGTCCAGCTTTTGCCAAGGTCCCAGGATTTGAACACGAGTTCTCAGGTTTGTGCGGCAGACTGAGTCTCATATTAGCCTAGGCTGGCTTCAAACTGTGCGATTGAGGATGACCTTGAACTCTTGATCCTCCTGCTTCTGTCTACCCAGTGCTGGGATTGCAGGGTTGGTCTTCCATGATCAGCTCATGTGGTCTGTTCACGGGTGTTGGCCCAGGGACCTCAGGGAGAGAGCTGCTAAGAAGGGAAACCACATACTCAAAGGTTAGAGGTCAGTAACCCTCAGAAGCTGGACAGACCGTGCCTGGAAGGAGAGGCTGCTTCCATGGGCACCTGGATCCAAGGCTCAGGCATGCTAAGACTTTTTATTTTTTGTCACCCTCTTTAAACTGAGAATGAACACGTCACCCAAGTCAGAGCTAGATGAGGTGACGACCCATGCAGATGACCTCGCAGAGTAGGCGTGCAGTGACTGTCACTTAGCGTCACCACCTTTTATTAACATGTTTATTTCTTATACAGAAAACAGTGGGCTTGATTGGGAAGGGCTCTGAATACCATGCCCAGAAGGTGGTGACATATGGATTCCCATGCTGCGGTGAGCCTGGCCCATGGGGTTCAGAACAGGGCAGGCAATGTAGGTGTCTATATACAAAATTGTCTCGAGGATCCCAGGAGACAGGGAAGGATCTATGAGCATGCTGTTCTAGAACAATGTCTTCTTAGAACATGGGTTATTGCTCTCCTACATGGGTCTCTGCCTACAGCAAGGCTGCTTGGGTGCCTGCCCTCTCATGCGAGATTCCAAGGGTGTGAAAAATCTTCTGTCTTTCGATGTGGTCAAATTTCTGTCCCCTGTATTGAGGGTAGCGGTCATTTCTCATATGCATGGCCATTGTCCTTTGGAAACTTTCAGCCTTGCTCATCATCACACATGGGGGTAAATCCCAGGAAGAAACATACAAGGTGATACCTACACGTTAGCACACACACACTCCACAAGAGCAAGAGGCAAAGGGAGATTGGGAGGGGGAGAAGCAGCCTTTAAAAGCAAGGCTGTTAACCCAAGGTTTTGGGTGAAGACCAACGAGCATACTGAGCCTGCATGGGCTACTTGGAAGAGGCCAAGAGCTTCCGATTTGGCGGGGATTCACCGACTGTGGAGTCAAAGAGGAAGCGGATTTGTCTGGCAGGCTCAGGGCTGAGGCGAGTCCTAGGGCATATGGACAAATGGGTACATTTGTCATTGCAGAGACTGAGTCCTGCAAGAATTCATCCTCAACTCTGGCCCTCATGAACCTCTGGAAGCTCCCCTGAGCACACCAGGGCCCACCTGGGTCCAGAAAACTACCTGTCTTGCCGGGTGGTGGTGGCACACACCTGATCCCAGCACTCAGGAGGCAGGTGGATCTTTGTGAGTTTGAGGCTCATGCCATGTTCCAGGAGTAGACTGAGCACTGGTTGTAATAGGTTGAGCTCTGGGTTCCCCAGCTCTATTATGTTGGGATCTTGAGACCTTAAGTCTCGCTCAGATCTTGTTGTGTGATCCCAGCAAATTTCTCTATCCTTCCAGGCCTTCTCTGCCTCAGGGGAGTCAGCAGGCTGGCTCTGGGTTCTCCTCCAGGACTGGGGTGTAAAGAGGGCCAGTGCCCGAGCCCTGGGGCAGAAGGGTGACCTTGGGCATGGCGCCCTGGCCTCCCTGGCACGTGCTTGCTGTGCCCGTGGGTCTGTGTCATACCCAGCCTGTGGGACCAGTCTCTGGGTGGGGAATTTTCTCTACAGCTGAGTCATCACTCCTGGGGTACAGTAGTGACCCAGATGGGGCAAGATCATGACATATATTTATCTCTGCCATCTTCCCAGTACCTCCTCTTTCCCTTCCTCTTCCTGTCTTCATCCCCTCCTCCAGTCATTGGGTGTGACACTCTGACCTTCCTACTCAGCCCCAAATCTCTCCTGGGCTAAATAAGGTCCTCTGCCTACGCCTTCTGCCTCCTTTTCTCTAAGCTCAATGACAATAGTCATAGCTGCCACTAATGGAAGGTTGACCGGTTACCAGCCACTTGGCATATATTACATTTAATCCCTCTGTTTGTCAGACTGATAGCTGCTATTATTACCCCCATTTTACAGATGCCAAAAAGAAGACTAAGGGTTGAGTGGCTTGTCCAAGGCTAGGACTAGGAGTAGGCACACTGAGTAGCACAGATGCCAACGATCATTATCCTCCCATGATGCCTTGTTCCCTCCCATCCTAACTCCCTAAGGGTCCTTACTGCTCTCAGAGCCCCTTGCACCAGGAACCTCCACCTATTTCCCACGAACACTTGCTTGTCCCAGGTCCCAGCTCATCCCATCCATTCAACCAACTTGTTCAGGTTCCCAGGATCGTGTGAAATTGGATGGAGGTCTAGTCCAGAGACCAGGCCAGAGGAGGAGAGACGTCTCCAGGAAGCCCCTCAGTCTGCTCCGGGATAGAACAGGGAACAGGGCTGGAGCTGTGCCCATTACCAGCTGCTGCCCTCCCTAGACAGGGCTGGGGACTCCTGCATGGAAGTAAAGCACGGGGTGTGGGGAGCGGGGGTGCGGGGCACCCAGATGGTGAGCAGTGATCCTTCCTTATCCAGCATCAGCGAGTGCATGCATTAGTGCATCCTCCGGCTTCCCCAGGCTGGAGTTTCATGGCTGGCTCATTTTCCCTTTGGCCTTTGATCACTTCAGGGGGGGGGGGGTACAGTTGGGTCAGGGAGTCCTGCATTGGGAGGGGCTGGGAAGAATGGATTCCAAGGTGACACCCCTCCTCCGTCTCATGCTCACATTTACCGTCAGACGAGATGCTGTGAGGGTGAGGACCCAGCCCGAGCATTGCCTTAGTCCTCCTACTCTTGGGACTACCCCATTACTGTTTTCCAAAGGAAAATAGCTTTGCTGGATTGTTTCCCCATCTATATCTGTTGCACGAGATCCAGGCAGCACAGGAGAGAAAAATCTCCCAGCCGTCCCCCCACTGCGGCTAACACGGGAGAGGCAGTAACCGTCTGCGTGTATTGACGCAAAGATCTTCTAGTAGTGTAGACAGGTGCTCTCTGTCCCTGCTGCCTGAGCTTTCTCCCCAGTGTATTTTGAATGTTTCTCTCTGTAACCACCTTCAAAGCTTTAGGGATCGTGGAGGGCTTCTGGCTCTTTGGCTGCTTCCCTCACTCTGAAGCGGTTCCCAGCTTTGTGGTCAGTAGCTATCCCTCTTAGACCTTTTTTTGCAAGGGACATCTCAGGACTATCTTCCCCATTTTCAGCCCACCAGGCTGGGAGCCACGCTGGGTAACCAGAGAGGTTGCTGATGTAGAAGAAACCTAGGTGGGAATTCAAGGAGTCTGGGCTCATACATCACCCTGCACGTGCCAACCATGTGGACAGGCTAGCCTTTTTACCCTGTGACCCTCGATTTTCCAATGATAGTAGGAGAAGTTCACACTTGATTGGCAGGGCTGCTGTGAGGAAGCCAGGGGCTCAGGGGGATGGACCTCTTTGGTACCCATCCTGAGCCTTGGGATGTGATAGAAGGCTGAGACCAAGATGAATAGGCAGGAGGCAGAGGGTGTATCTGGGTAAGATGAGGCAGGCAGCCCGAGTCCTGGTGGGAGGGGCTCAGCAGGATTCCTTCATCCTTACACCTAGGCATCTCCCCCACTATCTCTTCATGCTGGGGGTAGAACACAGGGCCCCGGGTATGCTAGGCAGTTGCTCTACCACTGGGTTGCACCTCCAGCTTCAATCTCATGTTCTTTCCCCACTTCAAAAACCACACACTGGCTCAGATGGCCCAGTAGGAAGACCAGCTGCTGGGGAAGCCTGGGAAGTTGAATTTGGATCCCTAGACTCTTCGTTAAAAAATCAAGCATGGTCACACACCTGTAACCCCAGCATCGTGGGGAGGCAGGAGAGACAGTGGACTGCTGGCTTTGGGGGCTGTCAGCTTGCCTCTGGGCTCAGCCAGGCACCTGCTCTTCAGAGAATAAAGAAGAGAATGAGAGAAGAGGGCACCCTATCTACTCCTCTCAGATACATGTGGGCACACACACTCATATACACAGCACGCACATACCGTACACAAACACACAACTGTGGTAGAATGAAAGAACACACCCAGGAACTAACATGCAAGATGCACACACATAGTTCCCCGGTGATCTGAGTCTGTGAGCTAACTACTGTGAACCTTATCCATGGGCTTGAATGGGAGGTTCTGGGTCTGCTCTTTAGCAAGGAGGACTCAAGCTGGATTAGGAAGGGACTGTCCCACCTAGGAGGCTCAGCATCCCTTCATCAGGGGATGGAGGAAATCTGAGGAGAGATGCTGGGGTGGTCTCCTGCTGGTGTCCTCTGAGGTAGTATCTTGGGGATACGGCCCTGAGGGTGGAAGAGGATAAATTAGAAGTAGGGGTTCAGCTGCCCTTAGGATGGCTCTTCAGGAGGAAGGGGGGCAAGACGGGGAGAGGAAGAGGGCCGAAAGAGTCTGTGCAGCAGTGTGTGAGGTGGGGGTGAGGAATGGTGGAGGAGGGACCGCTGGTGGGTCTTGAAAATGTACGAGTCAGCAGAGGCAGCCTGGCCAGCACTGGGAGCTGGCAGGCAGGCAGGCAGACACTTTGAGGCCGAGTGGAGGGAGAGGGCCAAAGAGCCGAGTTGAGTTATAAATCTTTGGCAGAACCAACTCCCACCCCAAGAACCAAGTCTCCTCCCACCACTCTCGGGGGACCCTCATCTAGGGGTTCCTCCATTATTCTTCCCCACCTCCTCACCATTGCTATCTCCCCAGGAATGTCCTTCATCAGGCCCTCGGGGTTCATGTCACCCCACGAAGCGCGGGCTCTGTGCCACTGTACACTTCGGAGAATCATTAGCAAAAGTCATTAGCTAGAATACAGCCTCCTTCATAAATCTCTTCTGCACCTGGATCGTTTGTCCGCGCCTAATTTCCATCTCCCGAACTTTATGATTTGTCCCTCGTTTGATGAGCGTTTCTCCCATCAATTGTGCCGTAAGTGCTTGCAGAGAGAGACCCCTCACACTGACCCCATCTCTGACAGACGGGCTTGAGCTTCTTCTCCTGTGTGCGGTGGCAATGGGGCCGCCACAGCCCCCTCCCCGGCTTGTCCCTCAAAGGGCAGCTTAAAGACACTGTGTTCCCAGACTCCCTTGGGGATGGGAGGCCGAGCTGGGTCCAGCGGCTTAGATGATAGGGGAAGGAGGAGGATAGAGGAAGGGCCCGTGGCTGGGTGGGTGACTTGGGTTTCTCTGTTCCAACATGTGCCCTCAAGTCAAGCCTGTTGCTTTCTGTTTCTGAGCCTCAGTTTCCTTATCTGACACCCCGCCGTGTTGTGTGGCCCATCATGCATGCTGAGTTGAGGTCATATTCAGGCATTTGCCCCATTGTGTGTGCTTGGTAAAGCATCCACGGCTGTCCCTAAGACTGTTCTGCCGGGAAAAGAGTGAACAGAGGCCCACACACCTGTGCTGCTGGCATCCTTGGTGGGTCACAACCAGGGCTAATGTGGCAGGAAAGATGTGGATTGGACTGAATCTTGAGTTTACGGTTGAGTAGTATGAGCTTGGGCAAAGCCAGCAGCTTCTTGGACGGCTGGGTGCCTCTGAACAAATCGGGTGGGGGTGTGGAATGACTACCCCCCTCAGGGGATGTTTTTGTCGTTGTGAGACTCACAGCCAGTCTCATTCCTCCAGCGTGTTACCAAGTAGACAGCGAACATTTAGGAAAGTACAGGAGAGCCTTGGGAATGTCAGATGTGCCCCATCTGAGAGAAGGCAAGAATAGGGATTCCCTCCCCTACAAAGGAAGAATGTGGGCCTCCAAGGAGTGCCTGACTTGAGTCCTAGAAATCGGGAGAGCCTCCTAGCCCTACTCTCTGGAGGCAAATCTGCCAAGCCAGGGCTCTCCCTGCCTGTGATTCATATTACCTCTGGATGTGGGGACGTGGAGGGTGCTGGGAGAAACCAGGGCCTCTCCAGGCCCTCTTGAGGTGGTTGGAGCTGGGGATGTGGCTGGCAAAGATGCCAAGTGCCCCATCAGGACTTGTGGCATGGGGTGGGTGGGGGAGGGTCACCAGCAGAGGAAGTGTGGAACACCTATTTTAATGTTCAGGGACTGGTCCTTTATCTGGAGGGCAGGGGCGGGGCAGGACCAGCCCAATGATCACCTTGCCTGGCATTTGGAGAGGTGTCCTTAATTTGCATCGTGGGAGGCTGGGGAGCCTGCCAGTTGGGTATATAAGTCATGTGGCTTCGGGCAAGTTACTTAAACATTCTAAGCCTCAGTTTCTTCTCTTAAAAAAATGGATAATAAATCTCACAGGCTTCATACGGCAGTTGGCGGAACTAATTATACCCCTCTTACTACAGAGCCCGACACACACGGAAGCACTCTGTAAATGACCACTGTCATTGGCCCAAGATCTGTGCCTGTCATGACACACTTCAATTTAATGCCATCTACCTACCCAGGGCAGGATATTTATGCTCACTTTTTTCACTAACTAGACAAGTTTCTGTAATAAATTTATACCCATTTTAAAGGTAGGGAAATTGAGGTCCCGAGGCTGCTCAGTACTAAACACAGTTCCCAGGTATAGCTGGGAAGACAGTTCAGGCCTGCCTCCCATTCTCACCACGCTGCCTGTAGCAGACCCTGAATTCCCAGGAGCTAAAAACAAAAGACCCAGGATTTGGATTCATCAACACACTCCCACGGGGTGACTCACCAGAGCCTGGGACCTGCCCCAGCACATCTCCACGCCCCCCCAAGCCTGGCAGCAGCTGCCCTGCTGACCCAAGGGCCTGGGATAGGAGTGCAGGAAAGAAGGGGGACTCTAAAGGGGGGGCACTTCACTAGTCCTGTCCACCTGGGCAGACCACGGTGGCCCCAGGCAGGCCGTCCCTTCTTGTCCTTGAGCTCCCTATCTCTGAGGATGTGGGCCTCTGGGGGCTCCCAGGCAGTAGTGCCCTCTTCTGGGACAGCAGTGTGGGACTGGGGGTGGGAGTGGGGTGTGGGGCCCGGCGCCACAGGCTGGAAGCAGCTTGCAGATTTTACAGGTCATATTATCTTTTATGGGCATCCTAAAAAGAATGTCAGGCTCTGGAGGGCTCTCTCTCTCTCTCTCTCCTCTCTCTCCGCCCTCCCCTTCTTCACTGTAGACACCATTGTGAGATCAATGGCCTGTACCACCTTACTCAGAGTTACCGTGGTCTCTGATGGTGTGGGGTTCTGGAGGTTGCTGGGTGCTTCTGCGTTGGGTGGTATGGTACATTGGAGTGATAGGCGCTCTCTTTAGATGGGGAAGATCTTGTGTCTTCCTCATCAAGGCAGTTCATTGACATCAAGCTCCATCCTGAAACAGACTCTCTCTCCTCATCCCTCCCTCAGAGAAGTCAAACTGCTGGAGGCCAACTTAATGTCAACACTCCTCTGTTTACCCAAACTTGAGGTGATGCTGGGTTGCCATGGTGATCCTGACCCTTGCCACCCTCCCACCCTCTTCACCCTTCCCCCAAGAGCCCCAAATTTCACCTCCTAAAAGGAGGACCAGTCCTGGGACTCCAATAGACCAGCTTTGGAACCCAGAAGCCCTTAGTGTCGGCAACCTCATCCTGCTGAGATCCTCCAGAAGCCACGCACCTCCAGTGCCCTGTGTCTGGGACTTCTGTTCCTTATCTGGAGGGAAAGCATCATTCGGGAGCAAATGGGGAAAAGATCTAGAAGAAAAGTGTATCCTTGGGTCAAGGTTAGCCAAGGGAAGACACAACCACAGTCTATATCCAGGAGTGGTGGCTGAAGCATTTACTCCACATTCCAGTTCTAACGCTTACCAACCTGAGCCTCAGTTTCCCCAGGCAGACAATGGGGATAATAACAGCCCTAATCTTGTAAGGCTGTTGGGGGAAACTGTTGGGGTTTCCCAGCGTGGCACCCTGTTAAGCGCTCAGCGAATGTCCGTGATCATAGTTAATGTTGGCCGAGTGGTCGTGCCCAAGACCCTGCTGTCTACCCCCAGGGGACTCCAGGGAGAGGGGCTTCAGGCTGCCACTGCAGCAAGAGGCAGTGAGGTGGTACAGCAGGAAGAACGGAATACTGGGGGTAAGGGGACAGGGGTGTGACAGCTCTGTGATAGTTAAGAAAGAGGAGTGACTGGCCAAGAAAGCCAGTGACGCCCCGGAAAATTAGGCAGCGGGCCTAATGAAAGCCAGGCAGCCGGCCAAGTGGGCAATGTGACCTTCCTCTTGCTTCCCCTTTTTCTTACTCTGAAGCCTAGGGCGGAATGGGGCAGGGTCTTCCTTCACCTGGGACCTGGTAGGGGAGGGGATGGAGAGGGAACACAGTGGGCAGAGGCAAATGACCTCGGGAGGGAGCTGAGGATTGCCGGAAACTGGACAGCTAGCTCTGGCCTTAGTTAGACATCCCTTGTTTGGCCCAGGAGCCAAGGAAGGGTCGGAGAGGTGTTGAGGCCCACCTGAGGGTATCTGTTGGTGTGGTCAGAGCCTTCAAGGGCTCCAGGCTCCACGTTGGTTGATGTCCTTTGCTCTGGGATTGGCTAAAGAAATTTAGTGACCACTCCCACTCATAAAGGCTTGGCTTTTTCAGGCTGGGTCACCTCAGTTGCTGGGACGCAAGGTCTCAAACTTTGTCCTCATGTTGTTAAGGACTTCCATCAGCGTAGCTTGGTAGTGAAGCCCCTAGCGTCTCACCTTGGTCTTAGGTCTCCCTCATGTGTGGAGACAAAAAGGCCACTTTTATGTGGGCCCACAGGATGTCCAGTGGGTAAGAGATCTGCTTTGCAAACTCAGGGATTTGAGTCTGACTCTGGGACTCACCCTCACATGAAGGTGAAAAGAAAGAACCAACTCCCCAAAGTTGTCCTCTGACCCCCACATGTGTGCATGACCCTATAGGCATCACACACACGCAATCATAATAAGTAAAATTTAGGAAAAACACCTTATTTAATATGTTATCCCAGGGCTGGGATCAGTGATGGTGTATATGTTTAACTAGAGGGTCTGGGTTCAATCAATAGCACCCATAAATAAAAATAAATAAATAAAAGGAGTCATACATGTCTATGATTCCCCAGCAGGAGGGTGAGGAGTTCAAGGCCAGCTTAGGCTACATGGTTTGAGGCCAGCTTGGGCTATACAGCAAGAATCTGTCTCAAAAAAATAAAATCAAGAAATATTTCTTTTAATTCCTTGGGCTAAGGAGCAGATCAGTAGATAAAGTGTTCGCTGTGTAAGTTTGAGGGCGTGAGTTTGGATACCCAGAATTCACGGAAAACCAAGCGTGGGTCTGGAGCGAGGGCTCCACGGCTAAGAACACAAACTGCTCTTGTAGAGGACCCGAGTTCAGTTCTCAGCTCCTGTGTGGACGGCTCACAGCCTCCCGCAATCGCAGCTCCAGGGAGAGCTGTTGCCTCTGGTTTCCACAGGAATTGTGCTCATGTGCACATGGCCACATACAGATGCGCGTGCACACACACACACACATACACACACACACACACTTAGAATAGACAAGCAGGAATTAAGCGTGGTAGGGCACAACTGTGGTCCCAGTCATTAGCTGGCTAACCTGGCATTTGCAGCATAAAAGCGAAGAGACCCTATCTCCTGGTGGCCGCCCAGGATGCTCTCTGACCTCCACACAAGGATAAAAATAAAATTCCTGACATGCAATCCCATAATAGATTATGTTGCTCAAATAAAAGGCAAATACCTTGGGATGACGTGTCAGCTTTATCCTGTGGTTTCATCTTCCTTCAGGATGTGGCAATATCTTCCCAGGGTGGGAAGGAATCACTCGGCTAGGGCAGCTCAGAGCCCTGTGGTGCCTCGTAGGATTCAGGCTCTCAGAGTCATTGTTGTGTAACCAGGCCTTAGGACGTAGGTGTTAAGGGAGGGAGGGAGGGAGGAAGAAAGGAGGGAAAGAAGAAGGTTTTTTAAGAAAATGGTATCCAGCTGAAGCTGGGAGGAGAGATGTTAGATAAAGAGAAGAGACAAGCCGGGCAGTGGTGGGGGTGCACACCTTTAATCCCAGCACTCGGGAGGCAGAGGCAGGCGGATCTCTGAGAGTTTGAGGCCAGCCTGGGCTACACGAGCTAGTTCCAGGGCAGGCTTCAAAGCTACAGAAAAATCCTGTCTTGAAAAACAAACAAACAAACAAAAAACAGAGAGAGAAAGAGAGAGAGAGAGAGAGAGAGAGAGAGAGAGAGAAAGAAGACAAGTCCTTGAGTCAGAGAGGGCAGCCCACACAGAGGTCCTGAGGCAGGAGGAGCCCAGAGTGTTGAAGAGCTGAAGAAAGTCTTTCTAACAGCTGGAAGGCAGAGGTGGCTACAGAGAGAGACTCCATCTTGGGGAAGAGGAGGAGGGTTGAACTGAGTCTCCTATCCCAGTTCCTCTCCTTCCTATGTTAACTAGAACAAGGTAGTGATTCTTTTTGAGTCCTGTTCCCTTGACCTGTCAGGAATAAGAGAGAGACCCACCTCACTGACACCGAGGAGACCTGGGGCCAGCGCATAGCACCTGGGCCTAGGATCTTCAGTCTCCCAACATGATAACGACATTTGCTGTTGTAATTACTTTCCTTCCCAATGACTTCCCCGGGAACTCTGTGCTTGAATTCACAACATAAACATACGCTCTGTCCCCCAACCCAGGCCAAGCGAGCTACAGCCCAGGGTGTCCCCTTCCTGTCACACCCCTCTTGAAGGTCGGACCTCCTCAAGGTTATCTCTGGTTTTCACTGGATTCTGTGAAGTTGCACAGGTCACAGTCTGGGGCTGAAAGTGTTTCTTTTTATAGCCTTCTGATGGCAGGGGTGCCTGGGAGGCCTGTCGCAGAGTGGAATTGCTACAGGGCCAGAGACACCTCTGGGGGCTGAGGGCCCCTGAGTCACACTGGCCTGACACCCCAGCAATCTAAGGCCCTCTCAGCCAGGCCCCTAGCTCTGCTGGAATGTCAAAGACGCTGATCATGGAGGGAGCAGCCAGGACTCCCGGGCTCCCACTCTGGGAGGAGCAAACTATTTTCCCACTTCAGACTTCAGCTTTTACATCTGTGACATGGGACTCACCTGCTTCGCATAGTCTGGGGGGAGGGGGCACTATTTCAGAGAAGAGGGCAGAAGTCAGCAAATCTGATGACTAGCAGCCCCCATCAGCCATCCATGGCAAAAGGGACAAAGAAAATGCTAGACCAAAAAAAGTGTCCTGCGGTTGGGGAGATGGCTCCTCTGGGCAAGTCTAAGGACCTGAGTTCAGTCTCAAGGATGCATGCTAAAAAATTCCCAGCACTGGGAGGCAGAGACAGAATTCCCAGGGCTGGTCAGCTGGTTTGTCAACTAATCAGTGAGCCTGTGAGAGATCCTGTCTCCAAAGAAACTAACAACAAATCCCAAGGTAAATACCTTCTTAGGAATGACACTCAGGGTTGACCTCTGGCCTCCTCATACCAGCACACACACACACACACACTTGCACCTTAATATACACATGAACACACACACACATCCACAGTCAACCCCCGCCCTTTGTATTTATTTGTGGGGATGAGCATGGAGGTCAGAGGTCATCTTGCAGGAGACGGGTCTCTCCTTCCATCATGTGAGTTCCAGAGATCGCATTCGGGCTTGGTGGCAGAGACCTTCCCTAGTAACTCCTGCTTCCTGTTTGGAAAGCCACACTGAGGGGAGGCGGATACCCTTGTGCAGCCTGGATCTCTGCTTTTAGAGGTGGGGAAACTGAGACTGGAAGACCCAAGGTCACTGGGCCTGTCTGCCGCGTGGCCTAACTGGGATTCCATCCAGGTCTGTCCCTCGCACGCGCACACGGCTAGGACTAGCTGGCAGCTCCAGTAATGGCAGGCAACAGAGGCCAGAATGGGTGGACTATACCTGGGGAAGGAGCCTCTGCTTAGGAGACCTTGGGCTTCCCTCCACCACCAAGTTCTGCCCGTCTCCAGGGCCTCCCCCAAGTAGGAGGTCAGTTCTGGGGTCCCCACCAGGCCCCGAGAACAGCTAAGGGCTTGCTCAGCACACCGGGCTGCCCTTTGATTCTCTCCCTGCCCTCCCCACCCTTGCCTGCACCTCCCCCTTTCTCCCTTTTAATCTGGTTCTTATCAAGGATGATAACATTCAGCAATAATAAACCTAGGTCCACTTTCTCACAGCTGATTGCCCCCACACCCTGTTTCAGCAATCGCTGTCCCCTGTCCTGTGCTGGCCCCAGGGAGGGCTCCCTGAAGCCAGATCACCCCAGCTTCTGCTCTGTGGGCTTCAGCCCACATGTCCATCCCTGTCACACCTGGTAAACTCCCCAGGGTGCACTGGGGATCATGATGCTGCCATCCAGTGTGCCAACTGTCTTCAGTGGTTTCCTTGCCTCTGGGGCTTGCAGGAAGAGCCCAGAGGTGACCTGCACACCCCCCTACCCTAATGACAGCAAAGCAAGGTGGCTATTTATTGAGCATCTCCTTTGCCCCGGATCTGAGGTGGTTTTGAACATATTCTCGGTGAGTCATGAATGATAGGCACTATTCTTAACCCTGCTTTTTTTTTTTCAGAGATGGGGATGAAAAGTCCAGGAGGTCACATTGCCTGCCCAAGGCCACATAACTCACTCAGATCAAAGATTCATCCTCCATGCTGCTGGCCCGAAGCACCCTGGGTACTACCTGTACGCTGTAGGTAAAGGGCAGCCACCAAGTAGCGGCCAGCCGTCGTTATGTGACCTGAGCTGCTTTCCACCAAAGAGGCTGGACCCATGCCTCAGATCTACCCTGTGTGCTCCAAGGCCTCAGCTACCAGAGTTGAGAGTTGGGGTTCCTGCTGCAGCCAGGGCCTGGGACAACTGCCAGGCTTGAGCCTGGGGTGCCTGCACCCCATGGGACCTTTGTCCCTTTAATAAGTCCTCCTGGGTACAGGACGTCCCAGGGTGGAGGGCGCAGCTGGTGTGCCAGGCCTGGGCAAGCCCTACCCAGGGCACTCCCCAGGCTCCGTGACTGCAGCCATTGCTTTCCCTGTGGAAAAGACCTATGGCCCCAGCCACCCTAGGCCGAGTAAAGAAGGGTCCTGGGTATGGCATAGCCAGGTGGGCACCTTGGCTCTTTCCTAAATGTAATTTACAGGTGCTTCACTGGCCCTGGCGTATACAAACACCCCCATTTATTTTCACTCCCACTCTCCTGCTCCTCCCACCTCTATCCCAACCCCCACCACCCCAGAGAGCATCTGCCCAGTTCCCGGCTCCCTCCCAACTCCTTTGAGCCTCTGCATGCTCCCAGGCCCTGCCCATGGCACCTCCCTCAGGAAGCCCCACAACAGGCAACAGTCTCTCTTCCCCATCTGGCGCTTGGGAGGTTCCCAGGCACACTCGCAGCACCCTGCTGGAGTCTACTGGGCCAAGTTGCCCTGTGCCCTACGTGGCAGGGTAGGGGAGGAGACAATAACATTGACACATGGTTCTGGCCTTAAAGATGCTATGGGACCATGAGGGAGCAGGGACCACACATTTTCAGAGTTCTTTTCAAGGTAGTGTCCCAGCAGCCTTTAGGGTTCGGGGGTGGGAGTGGGGTCTAGTGCATGGGGCTACAAGTTGGGTAGGCTCATCTCAGAAGCGCTCATAGTAGGTCCTTCGTTAGCACTTGGTGCAGAAGAATAGGTTGAACTTGATCAGCGTGAGCTTGCAGAGAGCAGGTGTGTCTGACACACAAAATCAGACCCCCTGAAATCTCAGCAGAAGGACAGGTAGTCGAGGGGACACTTGCTTCTGTGAGGCCAACAACAGGGGCCTGTGGGGGGATGATCAGGCAGAGATAGCATCCTGGGATGGGACATAAGGCTCATGGACACCTGAGCAGGTGACTTCTGTTTCGGCTACAGGCACATAGGACCTTAAGACATCCTGCAAAAGCAGGGCATTTGGAGTGGCTGGAGAGGGCCTGAGGATAAATGGAGCAGGGTGGGCAGTTGCAGGAAGATTGGACTCAGAAATGCCTGGAGGACTGGGGCAAGCTCCTTACCAGAGCGCTTGTGTAGTGCCCATTTATGTAGGAGGCTATGGGTTCTGTTCCCAGTATAGCAAAAATGAACAAATGAATGAAAATGTCTAGCACCCGTGCAGCCCAAGGAGCCCTGGTCCTGCTTCCTCTGTGGTCTGTGCTGGTGAGAGCTCACATGCTCAGCAGGCTTGGTCTCTGTCCCAGCCCATTTGCATGCCAGACTGCCTGGCCCTGCTGGTAAACTGGGCACACGGCTGGTCGGTCCCTCCTGTGTATGAAGAGAAGGCCGTAGGACTGTGAGGTCCCCTCAGGGCTCTTATCTTCTCCCTGCGGGGACAGAGAGATGGGATGCTGGGCACACAGGCTTGAGAGTCTGTGGCGTGGGGGAGTGAATGCCGACTCTGAACTTGCTCCTCAGTCCACTTCCTCGGCAAACCATCAAAAGAGAAAGCCCATTTCTGGGGTAACTTTGGTTCCCCTGAAACGTCAGTAGTAGTTCTCTCACTTCCTTGACTAGATCTTGGGTTAGTTGTTGTTATTGGTGTGTATGTGTGTGTGCGCACACACGCGTGTGTGTGCGCGTGGGCAAGAGAGAGGCATGCATGCATGTAAAAGTATGTGTCCATGTGTTGGTGTGCAGGCACCTGTGAGCATCAGAGGTTGACATCTGTGACATCCTCAATTGTTCTTCATCTCATTTTTGTTTGTTTGTTTGTTTTTTTCAGACAAGACCTCATCATAGAACTTGGGACCTCCAGGAGAACCTCCTGTCTCTGTCTCCCCCAGTGTGGGGGTTACAGATGCACGTAGCCACATCTGACTTGTACACAGTTGCTTGGGATCTGAACTCACATCCTCATGCCTGTGTGGCCGATTCCTTACCCTTTGAGCCATCTCACTGGCTCTCAGGTGAGTGTCCTCACCTTCTTCTTCCCCATCTGTACCTTGGGGATGAGACTTCAATAAGAAACAGGTGAGTCCATTTTGGTTCGGCTAAATGTTCTCCTGCCTTGCTCGTTCTTGGTCTGAAGCCCCTCCCCTTGGAGCACCTGGGGGAAACTGAGGCTGTGCCCAAATTCCTGGAGAGAGTAGTGGTTAGGAATTAGAACCCAGTGTCCCAGTTCTGGCCTGGCCGGTCTTCCAGGCATTGCTATGGGAATAACCTCCCTTTCCCTCCTGAGGACCCAGAGGTATTTGGACAACAGAGAAAAAAAATAAGTTCCAGTCTAATGTTTTTCATTTTTTGTCCTGAACAATGCCGTTTCCAGGCTGATTGTTGAGCAAATATCGAGGGAGGCGGAGCCCAGGGCTGCCACGGGCCAGGAGACATTATTAAAGTCATAGCTTCAGGAAAGGGTTGGGGCTCAGCTATCTAGAGGTCTTGCCCAGGACTTTGAGCTCCTCTTGTTCGACCCTTCCCAAATTTGGCCACCTCTGGGGAGGGGCTTGAAGGTACCAGAAGAAGAAAAAGTCATGACTGGGAAGAAAAAGGTGTAGTGAAAAAAAGCCGTTCTGCTCACTTCCCCTCCATCGTGCTTCTTCATCCTTCTCAGAACAGGGATTCTGACTGGCCCAATTTGTGTCAGGTTTGGAGGGGTTTTCATGACAACAGAATTCTCATTGTTAGCTTAAGACAGTCTCAAGTAAACCAGAAGGACTGGATTTACTCAACTGTGCTCCAGAGTTCTGAGGGTCAAACCAGGTGCGGTGGGAACAGGCGCTGACAGACCTCAGCTCCAGAGAGGTGGAGGAAAAGGCGTATTCAAGACCAGCCTGGGCTCTGTACCTGAGGGCTGCATACGTACAGTCTGCGTAACTTACATGAGGCGGGCTCTCTCACCTATGTGTACGAATGAATGACGAGAGTCAAGTGGGAAGTCGGCTTGAAGAAGACGAGGATGGAAGCAGCTCCTGCTAACTCCCTATTCTGTGATTATGGTGGGGAAGGCACTGCAAACAGGAATTTATGGGTATCGTGTGTATCGTGGCATCCCCACTACAAGCCTATGGAGAGCTGCTAGCCCATTTTGTCGCTGGGGAGACTGAGGCCCAGAAACCGACTCACATGGTCATGCAGCTAGAAGAGACTCGAATCTGACTCCAAACCTTTGGATCCTGTTCGCATCTGCCCCACCAGGGAAATTGACCTTGGCTAACCACAGATGGCAAAGCTAAAGTCATGATGAGCTCTAACTGGTGCTCCCTCAGTACAGCTGTCTTTAGGGGGCCCCTCCTTTGTTACTGGGAAGCCTGCCTGCTTGCCTGCCTGCCTCTTGGCCCAGCCTCGAAAAACACAAACCAGCTGGCTGGGGAGAGCAAGAGGCTTCTTTTTGTAGTGACCTCCCCATTGGGCCTGCCATGGGGTCTTGCTTTCTTTTGAGAGTTTCAGGAAAAGTCATACAGACTGAGACGTCCTCATTCAGAGAGAGTCTCACTTTCTAGGCCCTGGCATGCGGGGCAGGTCCCAGAACCCTAGCCCCCACATCCCAGTTTCTGAGGGACTTGGAAGGCAGGGATCCTGGTTAGTCCAGACCACTTTTCACCAGAGGCTGCGTCAGGATCACTCAGCCAGCCCCCTCCTCTCTGCCCTCATGCTCGGCTGGCCCTGGGACTGCGTGGCAGAAGGACACTGGCACTCTGGGGGTCTGCCTGAGGTTTCCTCCAGTGGCTGATGGCAGCGGGTACCGCACACTAATTAATTACCGCTTAAGTACTTAGCATCCTCCTGCATCGTGTCAAACGAGGATTTGAGTCTTAATTCCCTGTATAGGTAATGGGGGGATGTGTCGGGAGGGCCGTCAGGACTGAGGATAAACCCGTCCCTCTGCTTGGCTGCAGGCTGAGGCAGAGGGAGAGACCCTAGGATCGCTGAGTCCCCAGTCCTGATCTACCAGAAGCCCGTCATGGCAGGGAGCTGGAATGCCACTTCCAGATGCCTGGGTCGAGCCCTTTCCTGCTGCTGGGCTTCCGAATGAGTCACTTTACCTGGGGCCTGATTTGCATAAATGCAGGTGAGGATGACAGTCCCTGCCTACAGGACAGTTGTAAAGGCCATACAAGCCACCATGGAGAAATCCTGTCGTTTGCGCTGGCTCGTGGTAAGGGCCAGCTCATAGGTGTGGTCATCTTTCAAGTAGCCACTCCAGGGTGTGTTTTTATTTATTCAACAAACACATCTCAAGTGTGTACTGTGTACCTGCTGGGCGTGGGTCAGTCTCTGGACCTCTGGAAGCCTCAGGCTAAGCCGCAGGGAGATACAGATAGTGGCAGACTCCATCACAAAGGGTTAGAGCAGCACTTCTCAATCTATGGGCAGTGACCCCCTCGGGGGGTCTCATATCAGACACCCTGCATATCAAATATTTACATTAAAATTCACAGCAGTAGCAAAATTACAGTTGTGAAGTAGAAACAAAGTAATTTTGTGGTTGGGGATCACCACAACATGAGGAATTGTATCAAAGATCACAGCTGTTAGGAAGGTCGAGAACGACTGGGTTAGAGCAAGGTTTAAAAAAAGCTGGCAACAGCCTCACTGGGGTCTCTACAGCTGATCCACTGGGGAGAAGGAGGACAGTGGTCCCAGCAGGCCCAAGACCGTGGCACAGCAGGCCAGGCAGAGCAGTTCCACCTCTACCCAGGGTTATGCACGGGACTGCTCTGGGAAAGTGACTGTGTACCCTGCCAGCCTCAGGGAAGTGCCATTGAGACCTCTTAGAAGGGCTCCCTACTCAGCATAAATATTCACAGACCCAGGGTTGAAGTTGATGTGAATCCTAAGCAAGGGTCAAGAGGTTGGGGAAAGCCATGGGGCAGGTAAGGCCAAGTCTGACCCTTTTTTCCAAATGCTTTTGGTAGTTTCCACTGCCGCTGTCAAGGATGTGGCTTTTCTTGAGTCTATGGTGTGGCACCCTGTGATGCTGGACCACTGGAGAGGGCAGAGTCTATGGTGTGGCACCCTGTGATGCTGGACCACTGGAGAGGGCAGAGTCTATGGTGTGGCACCCTGTGATGCTGGACCACTGGAGAGGGCAGAGTCTATGGTGTGGCACCCTGTGATGCTGGACCACTGGAGAGGGCAGAGTCTATGGTGTGGCGCCCCGTGATGCTGGACCACTGAAGAAAGCTATCTAACTTCTTTTTTTTTTTTTTAATTTATTTTTTATTGTAGTTTGCCTGCATGTATGTCCGTGAGAAGGTATTAGATCCTGGAATTACAGACAGTTGTGAGCCATCATGTGGGTGCTGGGAATTGAACCCAGATCCTTTGGAAGAGCAGACAGTGCTCTTAACTGCTGAGCCATCTCTCCAGCCTGTTAACCTAACTTCTTTGAACTTTGATTTTTCTTAGGTGAAATGTGAACCACAAACCCCAGGAGGCAGCGTCTCCAGGTGAATGCCCTGTGAATTAGTAACATGTAGAACTTCAGTAATTGTGTTTTTTAGAGCTCTCAACTGGCCAATGTACCTACAGAAACCTGAACCTGTTGTATTACAAACTCTTGATAGTCATCAACCCTTTAACCATTTGGTTCTTATACTGAGTTTTCCACTTAACATAGCGGTGCACCACTAATGCAAGGACTACAGTCCACTCACTGTGCTGAGTTCTGGGCATGGACCCCCTCATCCCCTCCCACAGGTGAAGGATAGTTCACAGTTTGGTTAAGGCGCTTGCCAAAGTTATCTCGGGGGGATCCACGATCCAAACCTGACCCACCCAGCTATCCCTGTTACTTGGTGAGTGTTCACCGAGTAACTAGATGAATGCACAGTGCAGGATATCATGGACTGATAGATGACGGACATTCGTGCTGTTTGGTGAGTCTGTGGGGGGGGGGCATCAGCAGGAGGAGAGATCCCCCTGGTTGGGGGCAATCTGAAGCTAGTGTATGTAATTGCACTGAGTTCCAGAAGTTTAAGGGACATGGGGTGGGGTGGGGAGGAGAGGAAGAGAGCTTTGCCCAGGAAGTATGCAGTTCCATGGGTAATCCAAGCATCTCCTGGTAGCAGTGCTGCTCACAGGATGCAGCAGGTCCATGTGGCGGCAGCTGAGGATTTGCCCTGCCTAGGCCAGATCCACCCTGCTCTCCTGGTGATGTGGGAGCTGTTGTGATGATGAGGGGGCTGAGCCTGAAGCATGAGGACACCGAGAAGGTGGCAAACATATCTTGGGCAGCAGATGGGGATCTGGTCCTCTTAATTCTCTCCTACGAAGAGGTGAGGAGTTCGAAGGCATCATCCCACCCCATCACCTGGCTGGCACACTCAGACCCAGAACCTGAGAGAAAGGAGATGCGGATGAAATGAATGCTGGAGGGTCGTGGGCATGCGGCCCAGTGGTTGTCCTGGCTAATTTGTGCCCACTTGATTCAAGCTTGAGCCATCTGGGAAGAGGGACTCTCAGCTGAGAAAAATGCCTCCATAGGATTGGCTTATAGACAAGCCTGTAGAACGTTTTCTTAATTAGTGATTGATGGTGGAGGGCCCAGTCCACCATGGGTGGGGCCATCCCTAAGCTGGTGGTCCTGGGCACTATGGGAAAGCAGGCTGAACAGACCATGAAGGAGAAAGCCAGTAAGCCACTCCTTCATGGCCTCTGCATCAGCTGCTGTCTCCTGCTTTGAGTTCATGCCATGACTTTCCTTAGTGACGGAGGGTGACCTGAGGGTTATAAACTGAAATAAACTTGGTAATGGCGTTTTATCACAGCAACAGAAACTGTAGCTAAGATAGTGGTAGAGCTCTTTCCTAAAACACAAAAGATCCTGGGTTCGAAACCCAGCACTCTCCCCTTCCATACCCCTACCCCCAAAGAAGAAACGAAACAAAATGTGGGATCGAAACTCCTTTTTGTTTTGTGTTTCGAGACAGGGCTTCTCTGTATCCTTGGAGCCCATCCTGGAACTTGCTCTGTAGACCAGGCTGACCTCAAACTCAACAGAGATCCACCTGCCTCTGCCTCCCGAGTTCTAGGATAAAAGGCATGCCCCACCACCGCCCTGGGAAGAGTGAAACTCTTAAACAACCATTTATCCATTCCTTGATAGTTCTGAGTGTTCGCAGTGGGCCAGAAGGGTGTTAATACCTTCCTACTCTGTGTCTACATGGAGACATAGCTGGGCCTTTCTGCTCAAGGCCAAGCTGCTTACAGACAGCAGAGCTGGGACTTGGACTCCAGAGTCTTGAGGGTGAAGACCACATAGCTAGCTCCTCTCTGCTGCCCTGGCAGGTCCCCCTATCAGTTCAGAGCAGTGGTGAGGGACGGGTAGGAGGAGGACAAGGAACGGTTTCAGGCTGCTTCAGCCTGTGTAGCCCCAGCGTTTAGGCAGCTGGAAGGAGGATGTGCTGTTGAAACCGAAGGATGTGTGAAGTCTACCTGAGCATCTTGGAAAGCCTCTCTGCAGGTTCCTGGCAATGTTCTTGTAGGAGCCAGCTCATGTATTTTAAGAAAAAAAAAATCATTAAAGAAGTCCAACCTATAGAGAGGCCGTAAATGTAAAATACTGGTAGTTTGACAGTTTATCCCTAGCTGCCATGATCGGAGTTCACCACAGAGCCAGAACCCCATGCCAGGAATGAATCACAATGATTCTTCCAGATGGTTCCTGGGATGTCTGCCTTAAAGTTTGCACCTGCCCACCTAACTTGGGACCACAAAAGCTTGTGGATGCCATCAGCCAGGAGAGGAGAATGTACGAAGACACTGCAGAGTGTTGGAGGGGGCCAGGCCTCACTTTTGGAATGGTGCCAAAAGATCTAATTCTGTAAACACCCCAAGTTTTCCATTACTTTGGCTATTACTGATCATGTTGATAGCCAGCCCCTCGCTTCGCGGCATTCTAGAGGAGGGAAACCATGTTATCTGGCTCCTGTTAGTGGGTGCTTGTGGATGATAGGAACAAGCGCACAGTTCGAGGCACGGATGTCTCTAGGCCTGAGAAGTTCCTTATTCTCGTTCCTGTGCCCAGCAGAGGTGTGGCTACCCAGCCCTTGCTGTATTCTCTTCTTTCATTGAGCAAGCCACGGAGAAGAGGTTTAAAATGTTAGGAATCCCACCCATTTTAAAGTCCTGGGGACCCCTTCCTAAGTTCGTCACCTTCAGATGCTGGCAGCCCAGGTCTGGACCCGACCCAGGTAGAGGCACTAAGACTGGAAAGAGGATTCCCACGGACTCACCCTCTCCCCTAGCCTGCACCCCCCACACCAGAGTGATTTTCAGAAAAGTACCTGGCCCCTCCTTCCCTCCTCTTCCCAGCCAAGAGACAGGGAGGGTGACATTGAGCGCCAGCTCTGGGGCGTCCTAAGGGTTAACTAATTAATGGTCGGAAAGTGCTTTGAAAAAATAAAGCGCCGGATAATGGGAAGGGCAATTATGTTGGGAGAAACTCCTAATTTGGCTGGAATTGATGTTAATGATAAAGTATCTGAAACATGTAGCAAGCAGGCGTGATTGTATTTTATATGACGGAAAAAGACACCCGGGCAGGGGACACGGCGAGTGGTTAATTTGGTTAAATAAAGCGAAAGATGAAAGGATCACGGACACCTTGGGACTGTGTCTCTGGACTTGGTGTAGGACTTTGGAACAGGAGCGGCCCCTGCAACTCTTACTCTGGATTTGTTTCTGATGGAAACAGAAGGGACATGCCTGGTGTATGGCTCGGAAACGGACCAGGAAAGCCAACTTCGACGAGGAAGCTTGGTGTTTCCAAGTAGACAAGGCTGTGTCCTCGGGAAAGAGTCAGTGCTTCTGTGAGGATTGGTGTGTGTGTGTTGGGGGGAGTCTCTCTGCTTCAGGTCACCAGAGTTGGAGGATCTTAGAGAACAGTGATGTGCTTTTCTCTTTTAGGGGGAGAAACTGAGGCCAGCAATGGAGAGGGAATGGAAGAGGAGTCAAAGCAGGACCCAACACCTGCCGAGTACTTTTTTTTCAGGCTGTGTGATGGGTAGTTGTTAGGATCCCTCTCCATCCTTGAAGCAAGTCTGTATGTGGGTGCCACCTTTCCCCTTATCTCACAGAGGGAGAAACAGAAGCTCAGAAAGAAACGCAGAGTGTTCAAGGTCACACGGCCAGAAAGCAGTGGACCAGAAAGTTGGGCTCAGGCTGTCTGAGCTGGGAACGAAACTCCACAAAAGTGATTCGGAGACTAATTAAGAGCTCTCGAGATTCACGACTCTGCATTCCTTCACTCCATTCTGCCTGCTGAAGCAGAGGAGTAGAACGAGAGTATAGGGGAGTCCTGTTGCTGTCTGGGGGGTCTATGAGGGGGCTACAAGGTGGTGAGGCTTCCTGGCCAGGGACCAGGGCGATGCCAGGACCCTTGGGAGGATTGGACCATAGTTTGGTTCTCAAGGGGACAACATAAGGTTGCCCCAAGGAAAGAAAGCTGGCTTGTTTTCTGGAAGGTCTTGAGGTCCCTGCAGGTCCAGATTAGTATTCAGTATTTATAATATTTCCATAATGGTAAAACAAAAGAAAACAAGCAGAGAGAATGCATTTTTAATCACCAATCATTTCTCTTTGTTTGTTGTGAATGAACAGTGAGGTGAAATAGTATTTCATAATCACCCCATTCGAATTTTCCTCCCCACAAAGCGCCGAGAAATCTCTAAATAAAATAAATAAACAAGCCAAGACCTTAAAATAAATTCCAGAGGGCAGAGTGCTACGTGTAGGTTATCACAGCTGTGGGTGGCAGCGCCTGGGGGAGGGGGACAGAGGGCCCAGCTCTTGTCAGTTATCTGCCATAGAGATCCTAGGGCTGAAGCCCCACACAGCAAGGGAGACAGACAGCCCAGAAGCAGTTTGCAGATCTGCAGAGCAGGGTGCTGCCAGTTCCCCGTCCTGTGTTTTATTTTACTTCAGTATTTTTTTCCCCTCTAGAACCTTTCGGTTCTCATCGGCTCACTAAAACACGAAGGCATCCCTGGCCCCCGGAGCGTCACAATCTTCCAATCAAATTCCTCACCCAAGAGACATCTCTGCATAGGGTTGTCTCTCTAGGGGTGGTCTACCTCTCAATAACAGAGGGAGAACCCACAGCAAAGAGAAAGGGGCATAGTCAAGGGCACCCAGCAAACAAGTACAGATCCTGGGAACCCAGACAGCTTGACAGCCTGTCAGATCAAACTTTGTCCACCTGCACTTAGCTTGGGAGTCTTCGAGAGGCTTCCTAGGCTCCTGGAGTTCCTTATAATGTATTTGTACATATCAACATCCTAGCAGGGCGCCCAACAGACGAGGCACTCAGTGGATGTTCATTGGATAGACAGATGGACAGGTGTCAGATGCGCAGCTCCTTGGATGAAGGGATAAGAAAATGGGTGTGTGAATGAATGAATGGATGAGTAAAATGATTATTGAATAGATGGGTGGGCAGATAAAAGGTTGCATTGATCAATGCATGGCAGCTTGGACGCATGGACGGATGCTTGGAAGGATGGATGGGCGGATGGATGGATGAGATGTAGAGATGGGAGGACAAGAAGCTAATTCTGATATTTGCCCCCTTCACAGATCTGTAGGAAAAGCTACTTTCAGATGGCCACTGGCTAGCTAGCCAGTTCCAGTTGGAGATAGCCTGGTCAACATGGGGGTGTGGGATTCTGGCGCTCTGAATTTAAGTCTTCAACAATCAGATGATCTTCTAGCAAAGAAATCCCTCCAAGAAGAAATCTTGGGGTCTCTAGTGACCAAGTAGACTTCTTTAAGCAAGTTACGTGGAAGGAGAAAACACTGGCTGGGTCAGAGGGATGGGCTCTGCTCACACTCTGCCACCGACTCCCTGCAAGGCCATCGTCAGCAGCCTCAACCTCTGGACCTCTGCCTTCAACTCTGAACTGTTCTCTGGGTCTTGACTCTGGGTCAGGCCTTCTCTGTGGACAACATGACCTCTGAGCCTCTGCTTTGTGATCTAGGTGGCCTTGTTCTCCCACTTCCAACTCTTCCATGTCAAGGAGCCGTGCTCAGGGCTGGGAGCACTATCAGGCTAGTGGGAATGGGGGCAACACAAAGCAGCAGGAAGCTGGGCTAGATATTCTCTGCAGCCAGGGCCCACACTCCCTCTGAATCCTATTGAAAAAATAATAAAAAGGTAATTACTTTGTCATTACTGAACACTGGTTTGTCTTTTTTTTTTCTATCCTTAAGCCCTGACCATAAATAACCAAGCCATTACCTCTCATAGTGGACACACATGTATACAGGACCTGACTGCTTGAACATTCTGCTCTCTACCCCACAGTCCCACCCCACCTGCCCACTATATGATGCCTGCCACACACACACAAACACACACATACACACACAGACACACACACTCACACACTCGAGCCCATCCGCCCGTCACGATGCTACTTGCTCACTTGACATTTTCTAAGCATTCTGCTGGGTGCTGGAACGATAAAGCAGCTACTGAGTGTGAATCCAGGCTAAGTCTCTGTACAGATTATCTCACCAAAGTCTTCCTATGAGGCTGGGAGGCAGATTTAATGCCATATTACAGAGGGGACACTGAGGCGGAGAGAGACTCAAGGAAGGTGTGGAGCTGGGATTTCTGAACCCCTGTGACCAAATTCTGAAATCTGTGTTCCAATACACCGATCATTTTAACACACACAAACATGTGTGCACACGAACATAAAGTTTAATTCAGGTAGGATTCATAGAGAAGGCCATGATAACATGGACTGAGATGGAATGAGTAAGCAGGGTCTGTGGGAGCACAAGCTGAGATATCTAGCCCAGCCCTGGGCAGGACCACATCATGGAAGGCTCCTCAGAGGAGATCACTCCTCCTGGGACAACCCTGTTGGTTGTTGCTGTTTTCCCAGACAGGATCTCTCATCACCCAGCCTGGCCTTGAACTTCCTCTGTAACTGAGGATGACATTGAGCTTGTGATCCTCTCGTCTCTACCTCTTGAGTGACAGGATTACAGGCCTGTGCGACCGTGCGTGGCTTTGGATTTGGTGGTGCTGGGGACGGAAACCAAGGGCTTTGTGTGAGCTCAGCAAGCAGTGTACCAGCAGAGCTGGTATCTTCAGCTACTTGATTCAGTCATAATGGATGGAAGTGAGGAAGAAAGGCCTTAGGGCAGAGGGGAGGGCGGCAGTGAGAGCCAGGTAAGGTTGACTCTGCCTGGCTGGAGCAGAAGGTGCCAAGGGGGTGGGATAAGGTGAGGCTAGAGAGGCAGGCAGAGCTGCTGCATGCACCTCGGCCAGCCTGGCAGAGCTGGGAAGTTTTCCCCACCCACTTTCAACTACCTGGCACTCCTACCCATGTGACACGGGCACTTCATCAGCAAAACAGCTCTTTCCTGCCTCCCTGGCCAGCCCCGCCCTCTGTGGGACTTGGTGCCGTAGGTGGCTGCCACCTCCACAAGTCCTGTTGGGAAGAAGCATGGCCACTTCTGGAGTGGCAAGGCGAGTTGCCTGTGGCCTGGCTATGCCAACCTCAGGCAGGATCTGCCTCCTACGACTGAAGAGGCGGGGCCTGTGCTTGCAAGAGTTGGGGCTGATTTCAGATGAGCAGAGAAATGGGGAAGGCAGAGAGGATGGGCACATAGCTGCAGCAGGAGTCAAGCACCCATGGGAAGTGTGGCTTTACTAAGCGGATAAAGAGAAAGAGGGGAGGCAGGTCCTTCTGACTTTTCAATCTTGAGGTTTATCTTGTTCAACAGGCTCTGGTGCCAGGCCTACCCCGCCCTGGCAGGCATGGGAGTGGCTCAGGTGTTGGCCCATGGGTCTTTGGGTAAGAGGTGATGTCAGCAGGCAGCCCTGCCCCTTACCTGGCTGTCCCTTTGTGTATTCGGGTATCTGCTGCCAACTCAAGTACAGCCTGCCAGGGTACAGGGCACAGTCGTACCTTCAAACCTTCTCTAAAGGGACACAGGGGCCTGGCCTGGTAGTGCAGACCTGTATGCAATCTCAGCTATTCGGGAAGCTGAGGCAGGAGGATCAAAAAAATGCAAGGCCTGCCTGACCTACAGAGGAAGTCCAAGGATAACTTGGGTAGCTTAGTGAGATCCCATGCCAAGATGAAAATAATAAATCTGAAAAACTACAATAAAAAAAAGGTCTGAGGGTGTAACTTGGTGGTAGAACACTGCTTACCATGGACAAGGCCCTAAATTTAATCCCTAGTTTGGAAAATAAGGGATTCCACGGTCTCACCAGAAAGATACTCACCCCATTCAGCTCTCACCCCTTTGCCTAAAAAGCACTGTACACATACATCCTGAATTTCCCAGGCAAAGCTACAGAGGGGGTTCAGGGGTCCCTGGTGCATTTCCTTTACATTTTCAAACCCACACCCCAACACCTGCCTCTCATATGTGACTGTGTGTGCACGGTTTGCATTTTATTTGTGTTTATGTGTGTTTATACCCACCCCCGGCATCCCTGAACTTGAACACTGTTTCTTCTCCTGGTAGATGGCACGGGCGATGCTGAAACCGCAATGAAATGTGGCAGGGAGTAGAGACAACGGGACCAGGGGATGGTTCCTCTAAGAAAGTATTAGCCACCTGGGACTCTTCTCAGGACCAGGCAGGGGTAAACACAAATACCAAAAGTGCCACTTAATGAGGACAAAGCCAGAAGCAGAAGGTCGCAGCAGCAGCAGCTAGAAAAACACCCAGCTCCTAGCTTGGAGCCGAGACTCAGGCAGGAAAACCGAAAGCAAGTTCCAAGTGGCTCTGGAGCTCGCAAAAACAGGTAGTATTTATGGCATACAAACCCCTAAGGAGTTTCTGCCAGGAGGTTTCTGGAAGGTGCAGGTGGATCTGTGGGAGGACGAAGGAGCTCAATCCAGTTGAGGGTGGAAGGTTGACCAAGCCCACCCCTTCCCTATCGCCTACACGGGCTGAGCACACAGGCCCAAAACCCAGGGGCTGCTGGCTGCAGCGCTGAAGATGAGAACGAGGACCTCACTTTCAATTCTGGCTCCGGGAGGTTTTCTCCCGTCTTAGCCGAGGCTGTGGATCTCAGCAAGGCCACTCGAACCTTGAAACAGCCCCTGCATGTGGCCAGCTTGCTTCTAATAAGGATTCATGACTGGAATCACAGGCTCCTTCACCCATTAAATTAGCAGGGGTTAAAAAGAGAGAGAGAACATTGAAGGTTGGAGAGAGCGAGATGGCGGTGGGCTGGTAGCGCTGCTGCCCAAGGGAGGGCCGACCCACAACACCCTCCCGGAGGGGGCAGTCTGGATATGGGCCTCAAAGGGTTTGAAATGTATGCGTGCTCTTTAACTCAGCAAATCCACTTGAAAGAATTCATGGGATTATTTATGGACAAGGAAATTCATTAGGGTTATTTACAATAATGAAAAGAATTGGGAACAAATTCTGTGTTCAAATTTTTCAGTAGTGAAGGGTTGGCTAACTCGGCTCCTCAGCCAATAAAAGTCACATTGTAGCAAAGTATCTACATATGTTTTAAAAAAAAAATGCTTGTTACATACCTATGGAAGGCTAAGAAAAAAATGTCTAATGTTTTCTTTGTGAATTTATGAAAAAAAGGCATAGGAAAAAGATTTGTAAAAATGATACTAAAGCCCAGTCGTGGTGGTGGCGCACGCCTTTAATCCCAACTCTTGGGAGGCAGAGGCAGGCAGATCCCTGCGAGTTCGAGACTAGCCTGGTCTGTAGAACTAGTTCCAGGACAGCTAGGGCTGTTATACAGAGAAACCCTGTTTCAACAAATAAACAAACAAACAAACAAACAAACAAAATGAGACTAGAAATAGTCAAGGTGGACAGTGGGATTAAAATATCTTCCAAAGAGACTAGGGATATGGATCACTAGGTAGAGCTCAGTCCCCTGAACCACATAAGCCGGGCATAGCACACGCCTGTAAACCCTGTATTTGGGAGGTGGAGGCAGAGGATCAGAAGTTCAAGGTCATTTTCAGCTACATAAGGAATTCTAGGCCAGCCTGCTATGCAAGAAAAGAAAATTACATTTTCTCCCTGTTTATTTGTGTTTTCTGAATTTTCTATAACAAATACATGCTGTGTACATAGGAAGAGGCAAATAATTGTGTACTTTGCGAAAGGAACGAGAGTGCGCTGGGGTGGAAGGACTCGCAGAGCCTAACAGGCTAGATGGAATCTGAAGTCAGAGTTTAGGAAAAAGCCCCTATCCCAGCTTCCCTCCCCAGGACCCTCCCAAGAGAGACATTCGTAAATAAAATGAATGAACTCAGCTCTTTTTATTTTTAATTACAACTTGCCCAGTAATCACCATAATCGCTTGTCTCTGGCTCGTGTTTATTCAGTCACTAGGCATCTATTGAGTACCTACCCGGACAGCAGATCCATGAGAGACACAATGGACCCCCAAAACTGACCTGTACCCAAAGAGAACCTCAAGACAAAGACTAAAGCCCAGGCAAGGTAGGGGACAAGTATATGGTCGCCATTTTCTTAGGGAGCGCTTGCTATGCACGAAATACTTCGTAATGATTTAGGGGTTTTCATTTGTTTGTTATTTAGATCTCAACCAAATGTGAAGGAGCTGGATCTGGGGGTTTGCACCCTAATCCTAGAACTGGGGAGGCTGAGTCAAAAAGATCCTTAGAGTTTAAAGCCAGCCTAGTGTACCTCAGAAATGCCAGGCCAACCGGGATGACACCATAGCAAGACACAAACAAATGAAACATAAGTGGAGAAGCAGGCATGTTCTGGCTTCTTCTCCCAGCACTCCCAGTGCATCTCAGACCCAGTACATCTCAGACCCAGCAACCCTGGTGCATCTCAGACTCAGTGCCCCTGGTGAATCTCAGACCCAGCACCCCTGGTGCATCTCAGACCCAGCGCCCCTGGTGCATCTCAGACCCAGCGCCCCGGTGAATCTCAGACCCAATCTCTCTGGCTTCTGAGTGCAGACAGAAGGTAGAGGAGATTCTTGCACTCTTGGTTAAGTCAAGGAGTGACTTTTGTTAACTTGTTGCCCACGCAGCAGGTGCTAAGGGACTCAGAAGTCTTGGGAAATTTGTTCTTTGTGCTTTGGTGTCCTCTTCTGTAGAGTGGGTGTTACATTCATCATTATAACTCCCTCTTGCTGTTGCTGTATGGGACTGGTGCAACAATTCAAGTGTTCCCTGACACATAGTAACCACTTGATAAACATTGGCTGATGTAGGGGCAGGTTTTGCTTTCAATCCTTACAGAGGATTAGATACCAGAAAACAGTGAGGGACACCTTCCCTCACTGTGACACCTTCCAAGGCTTTGCTAATCATACCAGCAGAGGCTGGCTTAAATTTGTTTGTTTCATAATCAATTATTCAGACCCAGTGTTTGGCTCCTGAGCCTCAGAGATAAAGACATAGTCTTGGTTCAGTCGGGGCAGTGTGTGTATGGGGGACGTCTCCCTAGAGACTTAGAAATGGGATAGGCTCTTGATTACAAACATTCCACCCAGAGGGCAGCAGGGCCTGTCCAGTTTCCTCTGCTATGACACAGGCCTCCAGAGCCACCCCTACTCCCAGCCCACTGTGGACTCCAGCGAAATACCAGAGAGTAGAAACCCAGGTCGGGTCACGTCATCCACCGACACCTCCTCAATTGTACTTGATCAACTATCTTTGCTCCTGCAAACCTTGTTTTTGGTTCTTCCTAGTCATTCTTCCCCCAAGCAGATTCTTCAAGGCACGGACTGACTCACCGGGAAGGGCCTATCATATCCCAAGCACTATCACGGTATCAAGGAGACCAAGAGTCACCAAGTCCCTGTCTGCAGGATGCTTCCATTCCAGCAAGGGGAGCCAGGAAGGAATCAGACATCAGTGTAAAATCATTGGATAGCCACAAACAGGGGAAAGCAACAGAGAAAAGCCAAGAGCTACCGCAGGAGGAAGTGGCAGAAGGTGGCTGACATGGTCCGTGGGAGTCCATGAGGATCCTGCTCCCCACAAAATGAGCTGTCCAGGCAAGGGGAGCCAGGGTCCTGAGGTGGAGACAACCTGGTGTTTCCTAGAATGGAGGATGTCAGTGTGACCGAGAGGGAAGGCACAGGAAGGTGAAGCCAGAGCAAGCAAGGGTCGGATCCTGAAAGACTTTGCTATAGGAAAAGAGTTGGGGTTTCATTGTAAGGAATGTTCCAGGAAATGGCTTTTGGGGGGGGGGCAGCAAGAAAATCAGTGAAAAGAGCAACTGAGCTCAGCACCTCTTGGGAATTAGGGTGTGTGACAGACTTAGCAAGGCAGGAGCAAGCCAGGGAGGCCTCTGGCTGAGTTGGGAACCTACTTCTAGAACACAACACTGTCTCCTGGCTCCTTCTATTTGTTCCTGTTGCAAGTTGGACTTGGGGAGGTGTTGAGACCCAACTGGAACTTTCCCTGTTAACTTCCTCTGGTAACCTCCTGCCCTCTGCCGAGATGCTGGCCCCACACACAGGGAAGGCTCCCACTGAGGAAGTTGGAAGACCCTTGGGAGAGGGTGGCAGAGCTCCTGAGGGGAAAATGGACTGGAGAATAAGTGGGTAAATGAAAGTTTTGTGGGTGAGGTAGGTTGGTGAGGTTGAGAGGAAGGTGGGAAGGAGTGTATATGTGGTAGGGACGCTTCTAGTGGCAAAGGGGTTAAGCCCAATGATGGGCAGGTGGGTCTGATGATGACATAGAAAGACCAGCCAGGTCTAGATCGTTGTCCAGTTCAGTTCTGTCTCCCACTGTGGGCCGTTTGGACTCAGTAAACACATACTAAGAGAATGGATAAGCAAAGGACCGCTCCTGGAGGAAAAAAGAACCAAACCGACAGAGGACAAGAAGGGATGGAGAGAAAACAGGAAGGAAGGAGAAGTACTGGATGTCCCCAGGAGCAATGACAATTACTGGCACTTACCGATCAATATCTTGGCCCAAGCCAAGGCCGTTTTCCTACATTAACTTACTTCAGTCCCTCAACACTCCCAGGCAGAACATACTATTGTTATCCCCATTTCACTGCTGAGCCAACTGAGGCACTGAGAGGTCAAATGTCTCCTTCAAGGTCACCCAGTTGGTGAGTGGCTGGTGTCTGGCCGTTAATGGCTTCTTGGTGCTCATGTGTTGCCGCAGGAGTGAATGAACAGGGGCCCTCATCTAAAGTTAGAAGGCCTACCTGCCACCTCTCCCATGATAGTGGTTCCCGTTTTCCCCTCTGTGGGCTGGCAGGATTGAGCTGGAGATCTCTGGGTGGCATGGTGTTCGCCTGTGTTCACCAGACACAGGTATCTCAGAGATGCTGGGTGAGTAAAATCCCTGGGGACGTGAGGAGACCCTTGGATAGGACCGCAGAGGAGAGAGTTAGGCCCAGGATCTGTTGTGACTGCAAATGATTCCTGCCAAATCTTGGGATGAGGAGGGGAGACAACAAAATGAACCAAAGAGGTGTCCAAAGCCCCAAATCTGGCTTTTGTGGGCTAACAGATCTGGACATATTCTTCGTAGTGGGAGCTGGCATTTTTTGCAGCTAGTTCATTTTCCAGAAAGCGTGACTCCAGCTGTCACTTAGCATAGTATCTAAAGAGTGTGAGACACCTCATGGCCTTGGTCTAAAGGCTTTGTTTGGGGACTCCATCACCTCAGGGCCAGAGAGGCATAGAGCCCTCAGACTCTGGCCATTTGCCTCTGGACCAATGAACTTTTAGCTTGCGGCATGGCATGGAACACATCACAGCAGATGCCCTTCCCAGCGATTGCCATGCAAGATGTGAGGTCAGGAGACTTGAGCAAAAGCTTTACAGGGTAGCCTTCGATCCCCAGCCGATAGCATGTTTTAGCCGCTTGCGGTACCTTTTAGTGCAACCTGCTGTGTAAATCACATCTCAGAGCCTACCTAGGTCATTCTTTGCATTTCTATCCGTTTATCCAATGCATCATTCACCTACTTAGTACCACTGTGGTCAGTTTTTCACTCGCCTTGCCTTCTGGGGTCCTCCTTCTTTTCTTTCATGTCTCATTTTTCTTTCCACCCTGAATTTCTGTGGTAGGAAAAATGGGTACCATCCTTGGTTCCATGCTGGGGTGTGGTGGCCTGTCTGGGAAAGGCAGGAGCTAGGCTATAGGGCCCCATGACCCATGTCCAGGTTGACAGCTAACTCAAGCGCCCCCCCTCCCAGTATGCTAGCATGCAAGGTGTCCTTCAAGGGAAGCTGTCACCTTCCTCTGGGCCAAGGGATCGTTTCTCCCAGCACACTCAGCTTTCGTCGTGGATCTTTTCACTCTGTAATATTACTGTTTTAATGTACACGATTTGCCCTCCTCCCACGCACACAGTAAGGTCGTTCTGCACGGCCTATCTTGCTCACTTAAGGATTTATTTCTTGCATTAGGGACTAAATGAAAACCCCCCCTTGCAGAGAGTAAGTGCAAAGAAAATATCAAACCGGGAAGGTTCCATTCAACACTTCTAACAATCTGACTTGCAAAAAAAAGAGCCAGTTTTTATTGAAAAAGTGGGAATCAAACTCGGGGTATCAAAGGGCTCAGAATACTGGAAAGTAACGCACCCTGTCCCTTTCTCTCTTCTGTCCCAGTCTCAACTCCATTCAGAGGGTGTAGAAATCTTCCGGAATTGCAAAAGGGAGTAGCGCGCTCTGATGCTGCTTCTCAGGCCGATCTCGCCGCGCGCATACGCGGAGTCCTGCCTGAGCAGTGGGTGGGAAGAATGTAAGAGGGGAAGGTCTGGGGGTGTGAGGGTGGAGCGGAGCCCGGCCCCGCGATCCGTCCCGGGTTTTGCATGCCACCCACTCGCCCGTTCGGCCGCGGAGAATTCCATAATCACAGCGGGCGAGAGCGGAGACTGGGAGCGAAAAATCCGGGATCCGGCAACTTTGGTCGCGCATGCGCGCCCGCGGCGCTCCATCCCAAACACACACACATTTTTCCCCCGGACTTGGAAAGTCACCCAAAGCCGCCCCAAGTGCAGGTAAGAGACTCAGCGCTCCTTCCGCCGCGCCCCCCCCCAAGCCCTCCACCTCTACGGGCCTATCGGGGCGCTTCCCGGCTTCACCCCTGTCCCGTTGCAGCCCACTACCCCCGGGGTTGCGGCTTGCAAGCAGGGAGCGGGCGAGCGAGCGAACGACCGAGCCAGCCAGCCTGCGAGCGGCGGCTGCCACCCAACTCCGACCGTGAGGGAGGTAGGGGGCACAGAGGGCTGGCACCCCGGCGCGGAGCGGCGCGTTGCCGGCAATGGCCCGGGGAATGCCCGGCGAGCCGCTCCGGGGATGGGAGGGCTGCAGCTCCTGGAGGGTCACTTACTCCAGCAGAGGGGTCGGCGGGGTAGGGGAGAAGAGGGGGAGGTGCCAAGCACGAGTACAGGACTTTGCAACTAGGGTGGGGGCGCCTTCCGCGCTGTGGGCTGGGGGGCGCAGGTGCTTGCCAATACTGGGTGATCATTTCTTCTCCCACGCCGCCCCCTCCAGCTGCAGGGGGGTCGTGAGCTGTCTTGAGAGGAGAAGGGAGGCAGGGGTGAGGGGTTCCTGGGGTGACTTTGCAAGACTTTGCCCAGGGGAAGGGATGGGTGGGGATCTCCTCCAGCCGGCTCTTGTGCCCCGACACCGGGGTGTGTATGTTGCGGGCAGAGGTTGACAGTGTTCGCGTAGGCGCAGGGTGCCAAGGAGAGTCCGAGTGGGAAAACGAAGGCAAGAGGGATCTTGGATGGGGGGGAGCGGCGCCCCCTTTTCTATCTGTGCCTGGGAAGTTTATCTCAAGTGCGCGGCTCCAAGCGCGGCAAGTGGCGCTCCTCACTCTCAACCCCATCCCCAAGTCTCCCCGGGCTCAGGCTCGCCAGGCTGGGTACGGAGAGTCGGAGCACCGGCTCAGACCGCTCTGCGATCGGCTGGAGCTCGCCTGGGTCTGGGGAAAAGTTCCGGGAGTTGTAGCGGCTACTGTGTGTGCGGAGAGAGAAGTTGCGCCCGGGGACTTGGGACGCTGGGCAGGCAGGCCCGGTTGCGGGTGGAGCGGTGAGCTCCTGCGTTGGGGGTGAGGGGGGCCTCTCTAGGGGTAGGAGAGGATCGGGTGGGGTCGATGACCCTAGGTGGGCTGAGGAAGACCTGGGGGCTTAGCGTTTGGAGAGGAGGATCCCTAAATCCAAGGGCACAGGGCTGAAATCCGCTCTTGTTAGAGGGCAGAGAGGAGAGTAGCTTATAGGGGCATAGGGGACAGTTAAGGGGAGATGGCTGGGCCACCGGGACACTTGGGTAGAGCTTCACTGTAAAGGAGCGTCAAGCGGTGACTGACAGAGTGTCGGGGAACGGAGCTTCGAGGGGTGCGAGGGTATCGGGGGACCCGGGCAGACAGAACCATAGTCCTGGAGCTCCCGGGACAGGGGGCTGAGTCGTGCGCCCGGGGTGAGCCAGCCGGGCGGAGCGGCGGCCGGTTTATTTTTACTCGGTGGCATTTGCAGAATGTGCAGCTGATGACCGTCGGCCGCCAGGAAGTTTTGCTTTCTGTTCTTTCTCTCTCTTTCCGAAGCCAGAGCGGCCGGAGCGGGAGAGACGGGGAGCCGGGCCTGGGAGGGGAGGGGGCGGCCTCCTGGGGTGGAGAGATGCGGGTAGGGGCGCGTTGGGGCTGCGGGCAGGGGGTGCCCCGGCGCGGGCGGGCTCTGGGCCGCAGAGGAGCGGTTGAGCGAATGTCTGTCCCCAGTGTTCGGACGCTCCTCTGCGAGGGGAACAGGTGTATGCGCTGTCAATCACAGCGGGAGGGACACTTTGGGGGCGTAGATTAAAATCATAATAATAGATTTTTCTCCAGGGGGTGGGCACAGATTCTTCTTCCACGTCTTCCCCAACCGGGGTCCGGAGTTGGGGGAGGAGAGGAGTACGGCCAGGGACCGCTTCTCCCTGCTTATAAGTTTCTCCAGTTTCAGCCTTCTGCTTGCGAAGCGGGCCTGGGTGCGGCGAGAACCTCCATCCAGGCTCACTGGGAAGGGTGAAGGTGCGGGTGCCTGGATGGAAGATGTGACCAGCAGGGATAGCAGGGATAATACTCCTCCGATCCTAGCGCTCACCTAAACCTGACCGAATCTTGGGAGACTGGAGGTGTCCGTCGCCTCTCCAGTAGAGTCTAGGGGTTGCGGCCCTCAGAGTGTGTAGCTGTCCAGCCAACGCTTAGTACACTCACTGAGGTGGTGGGGTGGGGTGGGGGTAAGAGACAGGAGTAGACTCTGGGCAAAGTTGGTAAATTTAGGCCGTCTTCAAGCTGGTACAGGCGCGCGGTGAGAGCGCACAAGGGAACTGGAAAACAGATCGTCTGGTAACGTTGGTGACCCCCCCCCCCCCGTGCCCAGCCCGCGGCGCGCGTACACACACACACACACACACACACACACACACACACACACACACTCGCCGTCCTAAAGGGAGCTGTCCCGGCTGAGCAGGAGCAGCTGCGCCAGGCGTGGGGCGGGGGTAGTTGGTCCCCGGGGGCTGCGCCCTGACTGCGCTCCACGTGCCCGGAGGGGGCGCTGGGCAGATCTGCGCCGGAGCGCAAAGCGCTTGGCTTGTGCCCTGCTGGCGGCCAGGCGGAGCGTCCCGGAAGGTTCTCGCGCCCCGCACTGTCTCAGGCAATTGGAGCCACTTTCCCACTTCCCAAACTTTGGCTTTTTATTCTTTGCCCTTTACTGGAGCTCTCAGACCCTTCCTGGACTGAGAAGGGGAAACTTCTTCCGTCTAGGCAGCGTCCAGCGTATGTCTCCCCGGAACCTGATGCATCCAAAAGACACCCCCACCCCCTCTTGTTAACCACCTTAGAGGCAGTTAATGAGGGTTTATGGAGAATATTGTTGAACTTCAGTAATCAGGTTTCCAGCGATCTTATGCCTCCTGTTTAATTTATTAGACTAGTTATTTATTCTGTTGATGATAATCTGTTGCTGGTTTCTATGGAGATGTTAAACTGATCTCTTTCAGAAATCAAACTCCATATGCACTAAAACGTTTAAAGAGCCAGTACCTCCCTCTTTTCCCCCTTGCCCTTTTTGTTTTGTTTTGTTTTTTAGACTTTGCACCTTCGTGTCTTGCTCTGAGTATCAGAGCGTTTTATTTCCTTCTGACGAAGGAGAGGAGCCCGGGAGACTCCCGCTTCGTGGCAAGTACAGCTTATTATGGCTAACAGAGAGTGAAGGCTTTGATCCCCGAGTTGCGTCACCATTTAAAGCAGATCATTTCTCCGCCGATTCCCCCCCCCCCATCATAGAAGAGCAAAATTCTTTCAAGATCAAAGGGGCCAATCTGAAAAAAAAAACATTTTTTTTTTTTTAAAATAGGAAAGTCAGTTAAGTAGTCAGTCGCCTTACCCTTTATATCTGCTCCCCTTGTGTTTGGATGATTTCTGAAATAAGAAAAACAAAGCTCAACTCATTTTTCATTTTTATTAATAGTTTATCTTGCTCCCCCTAATTTAGAGAGAAGTTCAAAGTTAGATTTCTCTGGCTGTGGGGGCTGAGGAATATTTCCTTTCTTTGAGACCCTGACCATCTGTTTGGGGAATTTTGCCTCTGGGAAGAGCAAAAGTGTTTCCACTCAGAGTTAATAGAGTGCTTTAATTTTTTTCCCCTTCTTTTTGGGAAGTAGTCACCCAAAATTTTTAACTCCTATTTTTTCTTGCTTTTTAAGAGACTATCGGTGACCTCTGAGTGGTGTCTAAAAGTATCTCAACTTTTCCTCCATTTCTCCTCAGTTCAGTTTTTTTTTCCTGTAGATTTGTGACTTTGGTGGTCATGGTGTGGGGGGCTGTCAGTGAATTAACAAAGTGAAGCAGGAAAAAATCATCTTGATTGGTGACATTCTGAAAAATTGCAAGCCTACTCTGGCTCCGATATTTATCACGCTGACAGATATGATACAAAGCGATTGCATTTCGTGATGATCCTCGGGGACTAAGTTGTAGGTAAAACCGTTTAATGCATTTTTAATATTAAAGTAAGACCTAGGTTCCATTTTCTTGGAGGTGGGGGGAATGGATGTCCCTCTCCAGAGCTGGTGCTCTCTGAGTAGTCTGTTCAGTTGGACCCCCCTCTTACATTTCCATTTACTTTGTATGTGTTGTGGGGGGGGGTGAGCCACACACAGGGCACTTGGCTTTCATAAATAAATTTATATCTGGCCAAAAGGCCCAGTACTAAATAAGAGCTCACTTAAAAAAATAATAACCACCAAGACACCACCCCTGCTATAGGAAATAAAACAAGCAATACTTGCCCCCCCTTTCTCTTTTCAGTGGGCTTCTTTCGGAGAGGGGGGCAGTGGCTGTTGCTTTTCAGTCCACAGGAGGGAGGGGAGCCAGACCTGTTATTTCCCTCTTTGCTATATTTTAAATTTTTGTTTGATTTGGATTGCAAACAGAGCAGAGGCTTAGGAGTAAAAAGAGCACTGTGGCTTTAAACTCAGGAGTTTGCATATTCTCCTTGTATCTTTCCCCTTTGCTAATTATTGTGTTGTTTTCAGAGCAAATATGTCATATCCATGGCGACCGGGCAGGTTTATTGTCTTTCTGAAGCAATAGCTCACATAAGTAATTAATGACTTTCTTTTTTTTCCTCTGGCTTAGGTTAAACAGATCATTCAAGGAAAGTCATCTCTCTCTCTCTCTCTCTCTCTCTCTCTCTCTCTCCCCTTGTTTTTTCTTTTCTTTTTCTTTTTTTTTAAGCTCAGTAACATAAGAACATGAGTTAGAACAAGAAAATACTCGAGTTAAGAAGTCAACAGCTTATTTCGCCCAGATTCTTTCAAAGGCTGAAATGTCAGCTGCAGACCTAGGCTCTGCCATCTCCCACCCCTGAGCAGTGCAGCCCATGCGTGGGCTGGCAGCCTCCTGGAAGGCTGTGCACAGGGAGCCCTGGAAGTGTGGGCACTAGGGTCGGGGTGGGGGGCGCTGAAGGATCTGCTTTTCAGGCTGGGGGGGGGGCACAGCAGTCCAAAATGAGTATTTCTCCTGTATTTAGCAGAATTTAATTAAACTGTTTACAGAAAAGAATTAATGAGTTGGCAGTAATATGCCCCCCTCCTCTTCCTCGGTCTGGTTAATTGGAAGGACCAAGTTTTTCTTTCCTATCCACCTTCAAAACCCTCTGGCCTTTGTCTTAAGTGATTTTTCCTGGAAAACTAGGTTTTGGAATCCCCTCAGGTTAATATTTTAACAAGATAGAGTTTGGGTTTTTCTTTTCTATTTTCCTGTTAGACTTCCAACTCAAAGCTAATTCCATCTACCCTCACCTTCGGCTGATCAGAACTTGGATATTGTAACATTTTTTTCTTTCCTTTCTTTTTCTTTCTTTCTTTTTTTGTGGGAGAGAGGGCCCTTTTAGCATGTCAACTTGCATGGATGACAAGGCTCCTCCAGCACAGGGTGACAGCGTTAGGAGGGCAGACACCATCCTTTCTCTTTCTTCAACCGGCACCTTGCATCCTCTGCCTGCTTCACATGGACCTTGCTAGTGAGAATCCTTATGACGTCGGCTTTTAACTTCAGAAATACGTTAGGTTTTCTCCAGGCCAGCTGCTCTTTCGCCTTCCCCAGTTACATTACTCACCCTTGCTCTGTCTTCCTCGCTTCTTTTAAACATTTCACAGAGAGCCAAGGGTTTGCGTGTGCCTTTCCAAAGGGGGGGGGACAGACGGAGAGAGAGGAAGTCGTGTTGTCCTCAGACACGATCTCAAAGAATACCTGCGTCCTTCTGAACTAGTGCAGAAAGGCTTGGAGTCGGTGGGAAGACTCTTTAGGCTTTTGGCATTGACAATAAAAATATAAAGAAGAGAGATTTATTTGGCATCTGGTTTCTGAAGAGGAGAAGAGAAGGCCAGGCAAGCCTGATGCTGAGACTCCAGTAGAGCTATAATTGAGCCCGTAACCTCTTGATGTCTATATCAGAGAAACAGGCATGAGCAGAGGGAACGGGTTGAGGCAAAAAAGCCTGCTGGAGGAGCTGGGGGCAGAGGCACAGGGAGAGGGAGATAGATTTAATTTATAGACATTTTAAAAACTGTAATTTCATTAGGATCTGCTCTTCCCTTTCTCTGAAGGGCAGCCCGGCAGACCGATAAGGCCCGTCCTTCTGCCCGGGATGCGTGTGTGGTTTGCTGGGCGCAAGTCTCGGTGTCCTTGCCAGCTCTGAGTTCTTCTGGTTTCTTCTCTTCCCACTGGCTGCTGCCTTCTTCCATCTCACACTAAAACCCCCAGTAGCTAAAAGTCAGGTGTGGCTCTGGCTGCCCTGGGATCTCCCCTCTGGTGCCATGCTCTTTAGAGAGCCGGTCTGTCTACTGCCTAGGTAGTGGCATCTCTGTGCCTTCCATCTGTCACCCGGCTGCCCGTGGTTCCAGGGGCAATAGTCCCCTGGAGGAGGAGGACAGTCCCCACCTCATTCCCCATGAAGTTCACCAAGTTAAGTAGCTTTGGTTCTGAGGCCACGGCTGGCGGGGGTGGGGGAAGCTAAAGTCTCTCATAAATTCTGCAAAAATTAACCAGCCACTTAAGAGCTGCATGTTAAAGAGGTTTCTGCAGGCAAGCTGCCCCCACACCTGTCCAAAGTCTGGCGGAGTGAGGGGCGGCCTGCCCTGTGAGAGGAGAAGGGGGCTCGTCTCCTAAAATCACAGTTGAAGGTAACTATAGAGAGGACGGAGAGAGCTGGACTGTGGGATATGAATCCTCAAGTGCCCTTGGTCCATGCTATTGGGGAACCCCTGGGGCCCCCCTTTTGATCTGGTGTGTCTTCTGTGGAGAAGACATGTAGGGAAAGAGACGGGGGGGGGCTGGTAGAGGGAGAAAGGGGGAGAGAGAAGAGAAATTGAGAGAGAGAGAGAGAGAGAGAGAGAGAGAGAGAGAGAGGCACATAGCTCCTTCGGAACTCATTATCATTCTTAATAAGTCTTAAGGAATACAGAGAAGCATTGAGTGTAAATGCTGGGTAATCCTAACACTTCTCAAGGTGAGAGGAGTCTTGAGGACACAGGAAAGAGACAGCAGCAAGGGAGGGGATTGAAGTGGGGGACTAGAGGCCCAGGCTACAGGAGGTTCCTTATAAGACCTGGAAGTTGGGGTTGGGGGCATCCCAAGATGTCTGGGATGGGAGGGGTAATCTGAGTAAACACAAAGGGGGTCTTTAAGACAGGTTGTTTTCTGGAGAAGGGAGCAGGGGTGATGACAACAGCCATCTTGCTCGGAAGGTGTGGGCAGGGGCCACAGGGCCTTTGCTTCCTCCTGGGCTAGTACTTACGTAGGTCTCAGGCTCCCGGAGGAGATCCAGGCTGGGGGCAGGGGCTGGTAGAAGGGGCTTGAAGGGGCTTGTCTCATTCCATACCCCTGCTTCCAATCCCTTAGGATTCCCCAGCCATAGCTGTTCTAGGAAGCTGGATGGACAGAGTGGCGGCCAGAGCTCAACTCTGGACACTAGGTGGCTTAGAGGATCTATGAGGCTCACGGAGCAGCCAGCAGAGAACTGGCTTGCTCTCTGCTCTCAGCTGGTGGGCTCCACTGTGCGTTAGCTCTCCCTGCTCACTGCCAGGCAGCCCTGATGGCAGGCAGGAGGCAGTGGGCACCGGACCAGGGGCATGGCCCAGCTCAAGGGCTGGCCTTGCTCTGATCAGTCTCCGAGCACAGCAAGGATAAACTGGGGGCAGATTCCAAAGGAAGCCGCCAGCTAGGGACGCACACCAGCAGGGAAAATGGGAGTCTAGGCAGTGTTCTCTCCTTATTCCTGCCTTAGCTACAAGGCACCCTGAGCTTCGGATAGGTCTCTGGGATGTACATAGCCCTCAGTGAGAAGTCTCTTAATATAAAAAAATCTCATAATCATAAATATCGCTTATACTTTGAGGGGTCTCAGATCTTATAAACCCGGCCTAAGAACCCTCCAGGGCCCTTGGCTCTGGCAGGCTGCTTTCTAGTTGTCAGGGATGGGGCAGCAGTAGGGAGGAGGCAGAGTGTTCCTCACCTCCATTTCTGCCTACCTCAGCCCTGGGAGAGGAGGATGCTTCAAACTGTCACAAGGGGGACCCCGTCGGTGGAGCCAGGCTCTGTGGAACCAAACTGTGCTTGGTCGGGCGGATGCGCCAGGTCAGGTCACATGCGGCTTTCCCTGGCCCTGCTTATGTTCTCTGGGCTTCCTAGGCCTAGATCTCCAGAAGGTCTTAGCCAAGGTCGTGTACCCCGCTGGTGGTGTACTCTGGGGAGAGAGGTGGGCATGATCGTGAGCGCAGTTCAGGTTTTACCTCCCATAGTGTGCTGGAAAAAAAATAATAAAAAACCCCAAACTAAACTGTCTCTTTCCTTTGGAAGGCAACTCCTGGGGAGCTTACAGAGTGTGCGTGGGAGTTTGAGGTGAAGGCTGGTGACTGAGCTGGCGTGAAGTCCACAGGGAGCAGCTTGGGTTAATGGCGGGTAGATTCTGCCTTTCTGTTGTTAAAGAGCAGTAATGGCCAAATTGCATGCCCCGTGAGTGCTTCGCCAACGAGATTTACAGAAAGAAGGCTGTATTGTGTCTCTGATGCTGGGTGGGTGAGTTCGTGTGTGCGTGTGTGTGTGGTGTGGTATGTGTGTTTGTGTAGTGTGGCGTATGTATGCATATGTGTGTGTGGTGTGTGTATGTGTTTATGGTGTGTGTATGTGTTTATGTGTGGTGTGTGTGTGGTGCGGTATGTGTTTTTGTAGTGTGGTATATGTATGCATGTGTGTGTGGTGTGTGTGTATGTGTGTTTATGGTGTGTGTATGTGTTTATGTGTGATGTGGAATGTATGTTTGTGTAGTGTGGTATGTATGTGTGTGTGTGGTGTGTATGTGTATGTGATTATACGAGAAGAAGGGGTGGGAGACAGCGTTCTGCCAGGCCTGGCACCCTTCCCCAGCACTAATTGCTGGCAGAGTACCCACAGGGGCTGTGCCAGCATCTCAGCCGCCCCCCTCGCCCCAGGGAGCTCAGCTGTACAGCTTGCTATGCGAGGGCCATTTCCGGGCCCACTAGTCCTGGGGTTCCTTGGGAATTTTGGGGGAATCTGATTCTTGGGGAGATGGTGAATCACAAGCCTGCCTCTCTGGCTGAGGAGAGAGAAGAGTGAGACACACGAGCCTGGCTGCCTACTTCCCTGTCATTCTGAGCTCTGGTCTCTGTGTCTACTTAGGGGCTCACGAGGCACGGCTGGTGTGTTTAGGCTTTAAGCTACTCCGTTCAAATTCTGGCACTATACAGTACCACTGTGATCTTCGGTAAATCACATGGTCTCTTTGGGCCTCAGTTTCCTGTCTTGTCAAATGCCTTTGACCTTCTTGCCTTTGCTGGGTTGTCTTGACAGTCAGCTGGGTTCCTAGCTGTGAATGTCCTTTGAAAGTAATTAAATGTAATGAAGAATTTATCATGGTCATGTTGTCGAGTGCAGGATGTCCCCAATGTCAGACGAGCCAGTTATATGTGATCTGGTATGTGTCTCTAAGGGACCCCTGTTGAGTTCCATTCCAGAAAGTGCCTGGGCACAGACTTTGGTCCTGGGGGCTGTGCGTTTGTGTCAGATGGGCACAGATCCTGGCCGGTGGGGTGTTTGCTGATTGGGACAGGACATGGGAGATGGAAGGACAGGGGCAGACCCAGGAACTGGCCCTGGGCACTCTGTTTGTGGAGAGAGCCTGTGGATTGAAAAGATGGGATGCGGAGCCCAGCTGAGCTGAATGCAAATCCTGCTTTTCTCACTTGGGCAGATTAATTCTCTGATCTGTTGATTCCGTGTTCTGTAAAATGGGACTGGGATTCCCTCGCGGAGTCACGGTGATGGTTAGGAGACGCGACAGTGTGCATAGCTGACACAAGCTGAGGGGCCGCTTGAGTTTTATGCCACAGCAGGCACCCTTGCGTGGGCCTGTCTTGGCATTCCAGTCCTGGGAGCGGACTAGAAAGGCCGGGAAGAAAGGCAGCAGGCATGGAGTCAGTGACCTGAGGAGGTAAGGGTGGGGGGTGCTGGAGGGGCGGGGGGCACTTATGGAAGATGGGGTGTATGAAACCCCATCGGCCTCTCCCATTTCACTGTGCTATGCCAAAACACCCCGGTTCTTGTTTCACTATCTGAGATCTGGAGCAGGTTAATTTCCATGACGAACGCCAGGCCGCGGGCTTGGAGGGTTTATCTAATTAAACTGATGCTTTTTGCTAAGAAAGAAGAAGAGGGAAGGGGGAAGGGAAGGAGGAGAAAGCACACAGTAGGAAGGGAAGGAAGAAAGGAAGGGGGAAGGAAGGGGAAGGAAGAAAGGATGGACAGTATGCTGATGGAGTTAGGAGCCTGCTGGCAGGCCATGTTTTCTTTTCCTTCCTGTCTTCTTTCTCCCTTATTTCTAAAATAGTCTTGGACTGGAAGGGAGTAGTGGGAAGGTTTGGGGTTTGAGGTCCGAACTGGCTGATCCCTGCTCTGAGGACATTTCAGGTAGATTGAAAATCTAGGTACTCCCTAGTCACATTGGCTAGTGCTGCTGGATTGGAGAAAACACACACACACATAGACACACACATAAACACACAGACACACATGCACAAACATACACACATACACACATATACACAAACATATACACACATATACACATAAACACACATACAGACACACATACACCCAAATACACACATAGATGCATAGATACACACATACACACAAACTTACACACATACAGACACACAGACACAGACACACATTCAGATACACACAGAGCTACACTCACAAACATACACACAAATACAAACACATACACAAACACACACACACACACATACTCACACACAACATTTACATCACAGAAAATTCCATCTGTGCTAGGACTAAATGCAGGAGCCCCCAGGGGACAGTAATGGAGACAGAGTGAGGGGAGGTTCAGAAGGGACATGTCCAGCTATCTGAGAGGACTTTGGACTTGGAGTCATGGTCTCTGTAGTGGAGGTCCACCTTCTCATATGATCCTTCCTGGCATGCTCCTGCTTTCTCTCTCGCTAGTCTGGAGCTAGGTGGAGTAAACCTTAGATTCTTCTCCTGCCTGTGACCTCTGTGGCCTTGGAAGGGCATTATCTGTAGAAGTGGACTCACGGTATACAGAGCCCACCATGTTGGGGTCTGTGGCCATTAACTGAAGTCACATAGGAGGCAACTTGTGGAGCCAAGCACGCAGTTAGCATTAAAAAACAAACGGGGGTTGTTGACTGACTGGCAAGATGGCTGAGCTGTAAAGACACTTTCTGCCAAAGTCCGATGAACAGAGAGTTCAGCTCCCAGGATCCACATGATGGAAAGAGGACACCAACTTCTGTAAATTGTCTCTCAGCTCAATATGAATGTTATGGTGTGCATATGCCCTTCCACAAAGCAATGTTAAAAAAAAAATAGAGTCGCCATGATAATTATAAAATAGGAGTCACCATAATCATTATCATTTTCTTCATAATAGGTATTGACTGCCACGTTCATAGAGACACTCCCTTATCAAATGCTGATTTATCCACAAACCCCATTTTCTAAAATAAATTTAAATAAGAACCTCCACCAAATCCCTGCTTCCTGGGTACCTAATTTAGGTTCTGTCTTTCCAGCCATCCCTTCGTTCTTTTTGTAGGACAATTTAGAGTTTCCTAGCGTGAACCCAATTCCATTACTTGAGAGGTGAATTCTCTTCACTTCAAACTTACTAAGCATGCGTGTGCGCACACGCGTGAACGTGCGAGCTCACATGAACTTGAGTGTACATACATACAACTTCCCGATGTCCAAGCCACATTAAAAGCAAAGCAGGAAAAAAAAAAAAACCCTCCCCAAATAATTAAAATAGAAGTGTAGGTGTGAGGCTGGTGCTGTTGGATGGGTTATTTCAGGTGGGGGTGGGGGCCAGCGGCCTCGGGAGGGATGTGTGTGCTTATTCCCGGACATTGCCCAGCGTCCTGTATGCTAACATGGGGCTGAAAAGTTCCCTGCATTGTGTAGGCTCCTTCCCCCGTGAAAAGGCAATTGACTCAGTGAGTTCCGAATGGATTGAAGCTGACAGTAAACGAGGATTTGGCATGGGCAGAAAACAAGCTGCCCCTAGCCTCCACCCCTACCCCGACCTCGCCCAGGCTCACTCATCCCTCCCTAAATTCCCAATGCTTGTTTGGTTTTTAGAGGGATTTTGCAAAGAATTATGATTTCTTTTTGTATGTGTCCATATTTGCCACCGGGGTTATGCCCAGGCCTGCCTTTCTGCCAGGCATGGCCTCCCTCCTTCTCCCAAGTTGCCATCTCCCAGCCCCTTTCCGCCGTGGTGGCTCCGCCAGCGATCCCGAATGAGTTAAGGGCTGAATCCACCCTACCCCCGGCTGTACGGCTGTATGTTTGACTCTGGGTTTCTGAATGGAACGATGTGCTGTGCTCAGCATGATTGGAGACTGTCTGCCCCGGTGACCCAGCAGCCCCCACCCTGCTGGGCTGTGCCACCTTTCCTGAGATCTGCTGCTAGGTCCCAGGACCTCCTCCCAGGCAACTTGGCAAGCTGATAGCCCATCCTGCGGGGGCTTTGTCTGGTTTCCTCCCTATATCCAGCCTCTCGTTAGAAGCCTATTTGAATTTTAAGAGAAAGGGCACACCAGTTTGAGCTGGCATCAGCCCTGGTTTGAGGAGAAAGCTTCTCGCTTTGAGGGTTAGTATATGTATTCCAAAGGTCTGGCCCCTGCCACCACCCTTCTCTTCTCCAGGGTATCCATACCCATGAAACAGCCAACAGGTATTCCTGCGTCTCAGCTCTCAACAGTGGTCTCGCCACTTAAACATGTCCGAGAGCCTCTGAAGGAAACTGTTACCACCACCCTGCAGATCCCCCCGCCCCGGCCACATTCTGCATGGGTACAGTAGCAGCAATTATAGCTTTGCCCTCTAACCTTCCAAGAAAGGTGGAGAATCTTCTATCCCTGAGATGAGATGACAAGACAGAATCACTCGGACAGAATTACAAGCTATTCCTTGGGGTACATCTGCCCTCCTGTGGCTAGGGCTGCCTCCCTGGGCTCCTTTCTGGAAAGGCCAAGTGGGATCTCCTTGCTAGACCAGAGAGTAATGATTAAGTCTGTGGGTTCGAATCCCTGGCCTTTTGTTTATTGGGATTGTGACTTTGCAGTGGGCTCAGATCCGCCCCTGTGCTTTGGCGCCAGGCTGGCAGCCCATTTGACCATCTAAAGTTGTCTTTTTTTTTTTTTTTTTTTTTTTTTTGGTTTTTTGAGAAAGGGTTTCTCTGTGGTTTTTTGGAGCCTGTCCTGGAACTAGCTCTTGTAGACCAGGCTGGTCTCGAACTCACAGAGATCCGCCTGCCTCTGCTTCACGAGTGCTGGGATTAAAGGCGTGCGCCACCACCGCCCAGCTTAAAGTTGTCTTAAATGCACTTGCCAACCAAGAAAGGCAAACATACTCATCCAGCCCGAGTCCTGGGGCGAGGAACAAGGCTTTCGAGGGCCAGGGCTGTGCTCTTGGGTGCCCAGGCAGTAGTCTCTGGACTGGCCTGGACTGTTTGGCAAAGGAGGAGTCTACTCCCAGATGCTGCCGCCATCTTGGTTTTCCTTCACCTCTCCTCATAGATGGGAGCCTGGCCCTTGCCCTCCCCCAGCAGCAGGTGGCCTTTGCAGCCTGGCACCTGTTCCCGGAGGGCGGCTGCCAGGAAGGCGCCAACCCGAGTATCACCCTCCTGGTGTGTCCTCGGGAGTCGTTACATGAGGGAGGTGTGTGTGCCGCCTGGAGGGGTGCTCCTGGGCCCGTCCTAGCGGAGAGCCCCCTCCTCACCCTCCAGGTGAGTCACGGGAGAGCTGAGATCTGTGTGCTGGGGAGGGGCGGGGAGATGATGAGAGGGAGGATGTGGAGGAAGTCGTTGAGAAGGGGCAGGGGAGGGGTCTTGTTTTGTCCCCCGGGTGCAGCATTAAAGCTGAGCTGCTCTTCCATTTTACTGAAAGAGGAAGGAAAGAGACATTCACTGAGGGTCGACTGTATGTCAGATCCTGTGCTGTGACTTCTTGCGGGATTGAAGGGCACTGTGCAGGGGGTGGATCGATGGCCGCCCTACCTCAGGAAATAAGCCGTGGAGAGATCACGGAACTCAATTAAAGAGGGCTGGTTTATTGTTGTCGTTTGTTTGGTTTTGCTTTTATTTAGATAGGGTCTCCATTTGTAGCTCAGGCTGGACTTGAACTCTGCATCGATCCTCCTGCCTTAGCCTCCTGAGTGCGAGGATCATAGGTGTGTACCCCCTACCGAGCCTAGTCTTGGTTTTGAACCCAGGTGGGTCTGACTGTGAAGTGCATTCCCTCAAGCCCTGGGAAATATGGAGCCACATCTTACACAAAGTTTTAAAAGAGGTAAAAGGAAAGAAAAATTTACCCCAAACTTAATCATTACAACAGATTCTTTTTAAACACCTACTGTATTTTCATCCAGTATTTTCCCCTTGGTCACTGTGTATATTTATATAATGCATATTTTACATTATTTTGATCTTTAGACATTACAGTCTGAGTTGAGGCCCTAGATGAGGGTCTTCTGAGCTGAGGCCAGAAGGGCTTGATTGTCTGCAAAATGGGAACCCATGCTTGATGCCCAGTCATCTTGTCAGTCGCAGACTCTAGAGAAAGATGCCAGGCCAATGGGCAGGCAAGCAGGACCCCGTGTGTTCTCTGGGTTCTTTTGCCTGCTCACTTAACTGGTAGAGTGTTCCTTTTAACTCTCTTCCCCTTTGCTTTTGACAAATGGGCATATTTGTACCATTTTCCCGAATGACCTTCTCTCCTTGGGGTAATGAGAAAATGAAAGTCTTAGCTAAGTGCTTTGAGATATTCAGATATAAAAACGGAGAGCGTTGTCATGGGCCTTTCGCTGCCAGGGTGCTTTATAGAGAGGAAGTGTATCTTGTGGGGGTGAAGGTCGGCTGGAGGATGAGGGCCATTGCAGGAACCTGTGTCTCAGTTTGGGGCCTGGCTCAGGTCGGGCGAGGTTTGGGTTGGGGCTCCTGCCCATCTTCCAGGTCCACGCTCCAAGGCCAGGCACCCATGGCCGAGGTGATCTGGGTCACCCAGGCAAAGCCCCCAGCCTGGGTTTAGCTCTTGTGGCTAAATGATCCGATTTAAGGGTATTCTCCTGTGTCATCCTATCTGTCTGCCCATAACACAGTGAGCAAGCCCTGCCTCCCTAGACAAATAGCTATCGGGAGAATGATTTTGAAACATGAGAAAATATTTATTATATTGGAGAAAATAGCCCTGAACGCCCAGTGTTAAGATGGCCACCAGAGAGACTCTGTGAAAGCCTGAAAGATGTCCCCTGGATGAAAATTACGGCATTAGGGAGGTGGGACTCCGGCTGATTTGTTTTTTATTTCATAACATTTTATTTAAATTCCCCCTATGATTAACAGGCCAACAAAGCAGAAGTGCCAGCCCAGCGGGGAGCCCTGGCAAGGGTGGGGGGAGGGGCCGCACCCCAAGAGGGCGCCTGCACCCACGGCCCCCGCAGGGCTCTGAGCTCACTGGCTCTGCCAGCCCAACAGACCTATGAGCTCTCTGGAAGCCGAGGCGGATCAGTGACTCAGAACTCCGCGTTGTACTCCTCAACAATAGCTTTTGTCCTTTGCCCAAAACCCTGGGCCAGTGTGTGAAAAAAAAATGAGAAAATTATGAGATAGTTTGTACTTTACCAGCTGGTGCCAGCTTTGGGTGCTTTATTTATTCAAGGTGGGGAGGTAGGGAAAGGCAGGGTGGAGGTGAGGGAGAAGGGAGGAAAAAAAACAAGGCAGAAACTCGGACAAGGCCCAAGAAAGGTCTATACCTTGACAACAAACTTTCTTTGTTTCACGGGTGGGGAGGGGAAAAAAAGAAGGAAAAAAAAATAGAACGCCAGTTGGAATGAGTACAGCTCCCCGTGCAGCATCCACGCACGGGCCTGCTTCTGTAGCTTCCCACTGTGGGCCAGGGAAGCTGATTGGGGGTGCTTGACTCAGGAGTGGCTTGAGGGGCCCAGCTAGAAGGACTGAGGCAGCGTCTGGGTGAGCAAAGATGACCCCATGGTGGCTGATGTTCTGACCCATCGTGCCTAGCAGTCAGTAGCCTGGGTCCTCACTTCTGGCTGGGCTTTCTCTTCCTGAGAGCCAGGGAGATGGCTCAGTAGGAAGAGCACTTGCCTTGAAAGTGTGAGAGCCTGAATTCAGATCTCCAGAACTGGTAAAAGCTATGCCAGGCAGTGTGTACCTGTAACCCCAGCACTGGGAAAAAAGACCCTAGGGTTCTGGAGCCAGCCAACCAAATTGTCCATCTCCGCGTTCAACGAGAGACCTTGACCCACAAGTATGGCAAATATAGATAGATACAGGAAGATGTGGAACATTGAGTTCTGGCCTCTAGAAATCCTAGAGTATGTGTTCCTTTATGTACATGTACTACCTACCTACACACACACACACACACACACACACACACACACACGACTCTTCCTGGAGTCTCTGATAGTGTAGCAGTTGGAATCTCAAATACCATGTAGATCAGAGTCAGGCCCCGTGTGGCCTTATTTTATTTATTTATTTTTTTTTAAATTTTATTTATTTTTATTTTATGTGTATGAGTGTTTCCTGAATTATGGATGTGAATTGTATGTATCCTGGTGCCTAGAGAGATCAGAAGGGAGCATTGGATCCCCTGAAACTGGAGTTGTGAGCTGCCGTGTGGTTGCTGGGACTCAAATCTAGGTGTTCTGGACGAGCAGTCAGTGCTCTTAACCACCGAGCCATCTCTCCACCCGTCCGTTTAAGCTGGAACCTTCTGCCCAGTGTCCTCCATGAGAATGAGAGAGTTGGGAACTGAGGCGGGGGGGGGGGGGGGTGTTAGTATATGGGAGATTAGGCGTCAGTTTAGGGAGTGTGTAAAAAGATTGCTTTCGTGTGGATGGTGGTGTGTATGTGACGGCTTGCCTGTGGGTCGTGTGGATCATGGTATGAGCTTATGTGTATAAATGATTGACTCTGGTGGCTGTGTGCGAATGGAGCTGGTGGTACATGTGAGCAATGGCACACGTGATCAGGACTGTGTGTGTAGGTGAGGTGTGCGACTGTGTGTGGTGTTTTATAATTGTGTCATGTGGGTAAATGAATCCCTGCCTGTATAGATGACTGTGCAGTTGCGTGTGTCCCTTTAATTTTAACTTCTTCCCTCCCCCACCCCCCACCCCCGCTGTAAAAGCCGGGTGGGTTAAAATGGAGGCAAGAGGGTTACAACTCTTTCGTTTTCAAGTATCACTTTGCCTTCCCGAGCCCTGCTCTCTAAATGATCCTAGGAGGCGGCCTGGGTCCTGGGCTGAGTGGCTGGCCTGGTTTCCATTTTAGGCTGGAGGTGGTGCAGAAACATTCTGGGGCCTTTTCCAGAAACTGAACCAGGAAAGAAAGGTGGTTCAAGGTGAAGTCAAAGGCCAACAGTATCCTTGCCCGGGAGTCAAGGCAAGGATACTGGTTAGGCCCACAACACCACACACTTAGTCTGGGCTCCGGAAGGATTGCTAGTGGGACTGTGAGGCTCACGTGGCCCTTACTGTGCCCACTTGGTCTTTTGGTTGTCATGATCTCCAGAGAGGGAGCTCAGGGATGGTAGCCTTTGTACAGATGAAGGAACGGAGACACGGGGAGGGACGGCTATGTGCCTTCGGCCCTTAGCTCGTCCATGACAGTTTTGTAATCGAGCCTTCGGGGAATCCCCCCTCAGTGGCTGGGAGCAAAGCTGACCAGCTCCGCGTGGGAATGGGACTTCTTGGAGGTAATCGGGAGAAAGGGAGACTGGTCCTCAGCTTTAGGGAATATATCTTTTGAAGGAAGAGCCCTAGATGGGGAGACATCTGAGGTGGTTTCTAGTTCCCACAGCCACTGGCTAGCAGCCATATCCTAAGACCCGGACTTCATCCACAGGGAGTCGAATGAAGGGCTAGACCGGTGGTCCCTTCATTTCTTCCCACTTCAGTCCACTGGCGCTTCCTGCCACCCTCCAGAGTCCCCAGCTGTGCCATGTAGCAAGTCCTCTCCCACAACCTGTCAAACCAGAGATGGCAGTTTCCCCGGAGCTACCAGGAGCTCCCGCCTCTGTTTTGTACCAGGCGGAACCTCTAGCAGACTCGGCGGGCAATGCCCCTGGCCTGTGCCCTGTGCACCTGCTCAGTGATAACCACGTGTCTGCCTGTGCCTCAGGTCAGAGCCCTTTGGTTTGAACTTGCCTTGTACCGAGAGGCTGAGATGTGAGAAAATTATGAGCAGGGGAGAGGAGTGGGACCTTGTGACAAGTGGCAGCTGTGGAGAAAGGGGCAGGCTCCATGCCCAGGGTGAGCACCATCTGGGAGGGAGGCCTGGCTTCCAGCTGTGGGGGTTCGGGAAGGGCAGAGCCTGGGAGGAATGATTTTGAAGCCACTACTATGGAGATTAAGGGGATGAGAATGTAAATCTCAAGTAAAAAGGTAATTGAATGTAATAGCAAACACTGCTCGCTCTATGTTAATTTTAGCTCTTCCCCTGGATACAAGACGCTGTATTAGTGTTTTATTACCATTTTGTTTGCACTAATAAAATAGTAAAATTTATTTCAAGGAAGTTGAAGGATGGTTTTACAATGCAAATTTGAAGAAATTGGACTTTTCATTTATGCCTCAGCTATTTTAAATCCTGACGGGTGTAAATTAGCTACAGGGACCGAGCAGACCCCACTGATAGGGACTTTGGAGGCGGGAGCCCTGGCCGAGGTTCCAGACTAATTGAAGACAGAAAGTAGAAAGCCCTATTTGGAGAGGCTGGGGCCACTCAGGTGCCTGACTGGGTGGGACAGGGTAGTGGGTGAGGGTGTGCCAGGCATGAGTGACTGTGGGCGTAGGCAGGTACATCACACACTGAGTAGGTAGGGAGATACATGTGACCACAGATCTCAGATCTTTGTCTTTCCTCTTGGTCCTTTGGCTTCCTTCCTGTCCTGACATTGGCCTGGATTAGTCTGGTGAACCCCAGGATAGGAAGTAACTTCTGTTTTGCCTGGACATGACAGGTAGACCAGTTGTCCAGATCACACTGACCTTCTAGAAAGGGACTGTAGACTTTAGGGAAAGGAACCATTGGAATCTGGAGTCTAAAAACAACCAGAGAAAGATACAGGCTACAAGCCAACCAGCAGAGGCTGATAGACATATCTGTCCTTCGGTGTTCTTTCTTCTAGTCCAGGCCAATGCGAGAAAGCAGACAGGACTTTCTCAGTGAGCCAGGATCCTTTCAAGTGGGTTTAAATGACTAGCCATACCTAGGTGTAGTGGTGTCTATAAGCCAAAAAGGTTTGATTTTTTTTTTTTTTAAGTCAAGTGGCCTGGATTTCAGGGAACCAGAGGTAGGTAGAGGAAAAGGAAAAGGGTGGAAGGTTAGGTTCATCTTGGATTTTGGATGAAGAATTCAGGTTGGATCTTGTTTTATCCAAACCGGTTTGTTTATCTCTGAAAAATTATCAGCAGCAATGGCCCAAAGGGATGCTCTGGGGACCCACTTCCCAAACATAGGGAACCGAACAAGTGTTCTAGTGTCTGGTGGAGTCAGTAAGGTGTATTGCCCAGGGTTTTCTGGACATCTGCCTGGTGCAGGAGAAAAGTGAGTTGGTCTTGTTTGTTTCCAGCCCCAACTCTAGATCATTCTGTGTGGGAGTGGGTGTGTGTGTGTTCTAGTATATTTCTTTCTCCTTTGGCTGGGTGGTGTGTGTGTGTGTGTGTGTGTGTGTGTGTGTATGTGTGTGTGTGTATACTCTCAATGGTAGATGCACTTAAGGAGAAGATTCAGTGTTGACATTGGCTAGGCCAGAATGGAAGAGACTGGAGGGATCTGTCAAAGACATTGTACTTGCTGCAGAAAACCCTTAAGGATGGTCTTGACTGCAGAGTTAGCGTTGGAGCCAAGAAGGGCAGGACAGGAAAGGCCCCTGGCTTCTTTTGGCAGCTAATCTGCAGGACCACATCTGGAGCAGAGAGGGCTCACACTGACTTAAGTGATGGGATACATCCAAGGGTCAATTAACCTCCAGTAGCAATGCTGGCATTCCCATGGGGGACAGTAATGCAGAAACCCTCTCCATCGTGGCCTCTTTGGGGTTCTTTCAGGTGAAGAGACTGTGGATGGATTCCTGGGGATAGCAAGATTTAGAATGTGCAGGATACAAGGCATATAGTAGCCCAGGAACCTCCTCCTCTCCACACCAGCACACACAGGGGACCCTGGGCCAACTGCTGAGGAACACGGCAGCAGGGTCTTCCCAGCTTGAAGGATCCAAGGCCAGGGCCAGGAAGCATATGGCCGAAAGGAGAAAGCAAGTGAGGAGATTTGAAAGTGGGGGTGTGTTGTTTGGCTTGGAAATGTTCTATAGTTCTCTGAGACAGGGAAGATGCCCTGCTGTGTACCCAAGGATTTAGACAGGGCATCAGGCAGGGGGTTACACTCCGAGGAGATTTCAACCCAAAACTGTAATTACCCAGAGAACAGACGGAAGAGGAAAGAGGATTAGTGGGGTACCCTGCTGAGCCTGGTGTTGCAGGTGGCACCAGGAGTGCCTGGCCTGGGCATAGGCATCTGCCAAATCTCTTAACTTGGCCTCTGGGCTGGGGTCAGAGCTATGGTGATCTTCCCTAAGAATGCCCAGGACCCTCAGGCACCTCTTTTCTTCCTGTCTACTCTTAACTGACCCCAAGTCATCTCTGGAAGCTTGAGGTCCCTCTCATCTGCTTCAGTGCCATTCCCCCAAGTCCTCCTTCCTTGGCACCCTCCAAAAATAGAAGGGCCCTCTATTCTGATTGATTAGACCTTGGAGTCTGGGGTATGTATGTACGTCTGAGCTGGGGACAGGCGTGTTAAAGGGCGCCAGCCAACTGTTGTTCTACCCGATCTGTGTGATTTGGGCGAGCCTGTGGTCTAGCGCCCAGGGCTACTCCAGTTTCTACTTTAATATGAAAACGAGGTTAGACTCCAAGATTGTTCACCCACAAGACTCTTCTCTTCCTCTTCTTCCACTCAGGACAGGAAGCACTTTCTCCCCCCCCCCCCAAGGTATAGCAGCGGTATGCCCCAGTGTTCTAGCCCCCTGACAAACCTCCCCCTTTCCCCCATCCCCTTTCCTGCACCTGTCAGCTGTCTCACGGACTGTCTGGCTTGGCTGCCTCCCATCCCATCCTCACAGGCCAGCCCCACCCAACCTCCACCCCTCAGCCCCTTCTCCCCCCTTCTTGTCTCTGCCTAAGGCTGTCTCTACCTGCCCATCGTCGCCGCCGACACACCTGAGGAGCACCAGCTGCCGAGTGGAGTGTAGGCAAGGCACAGGGTGTTTACCAGACAGCAGGGATAAGGTGTTAAATCCTGTTGCTGTCTTCCCAGGGCCAGCTTCCTCAGATGGGCTTCCAAATCCCTAATCTTGGGGTACAGCCATGCCCAGCCTGCGTTTGATGGGAGCTTTCCTTTATGATTGAAGCTCAATCCAGCAGGTCTGTCATTGGGTTGGGTCTGTGTTCCTAACCCGTGAGCAATGACACGGGGTCCAGCCCCTTCCTCTCTTTGGTTCTTCCTTCCTTCCTTCCTTTCTTTTTTTGGGACTCTTGATGAGTAGGGATCTGGATGGCCCCCAACCCCCACACCACTGTGATCACAACAAGGCCATCTACTGTCCCTGGGAATGTGGATGTATCAGGTAAGGGGGCCCAGTTTAAAGAGAGATGGATGAGAGAAAAGATGGACAACATCCCTGTTGAGCCCTGCGTTGCAATTCCTCAGCTAGAAGCACAGTGGCCATGGTGAAGTTTGGTTGGAACATCAAATGCCCAGGCCAGGTCTAGGTCCCTAGAGCACAGCCGAGTCTCAGTGGTATTTCTGCGTTGGTTTGGGAGCTGGCAATGTCAGGGAGGCCTCATGCTTTAGTCCACTGTGTCCTTTATCTGGCCAAGCCCCTGGGGTAATAGGAAGGCTCGTGCTGCTCTTCATTGAGCAGGGACACCGAGGCACCCTGTGGACTCCTCTTAGAGTTCAGCAGAGGGCAGGAGGTTCTGCTGTGGCTTTAGCCTGCTCTAGTCCTTGAACAGGGAGGCCCACAAGAGGCTGCCAAGCTGGGAGGTCAGAAAGAGGAAAGCCTGGAGACCCCTGGAGGTGCCCGAGCAGTGGAAGACAGCTGTATCACTTCTCTGAACTGACCTAGACAGAATCTTCTCTTTCAGAATTTCTTCATGGCCGTAGATGGCTTCCCCGCTCCGCCATGTTCCTCCTCCTCCAGGCAGCCAGCAGGTTTCACAACAGCGCAGCCTCTCTCTCTAGGTCTCCTCTCCTCACTGCTGGGATTCAGGTGCTGCTCGCTCGGCTCCTTCCCCCTGCCCCCTTGCCTCAGTCATCACAGTTCCCAGTTTTCCTCTCTGTCCCCTTTGGAGGTCTGTGCCCCAAGAGGAATACAGGGGTCCCCTGAGAGTCAGTTATGAAGAGATGTAACATCCACTTTCATGCTGGGTCCACAGTCAACTTCTTCAAGGTCAAGACTATTAACTTATTGGCCAGGACTCCCTTGGGCTTCCCTGGTACTAGACTTCCCAATTTTATTTGGAGGTTGTTTGTCTGATGTGTGGTTGAGCAAAGATCAAGATGTGGAATAGAAGACAAAAGCCGGGACAGGGCAAATCCGGAGAGCGATAGTTGCGTTGGTGAGGAGGAGGAGGAGGAGGAGGAGGAGGAGGTGAAATTAATTCATTAGAAAAACTTGTTTACTGGCTTTGCCTAGGCGCCTCCATTTTAAAAGTCTACGTTTACAATAAGTCGCTAATTAAAATACGAAATTAAGCAACAGCTCTGTTTTTTTTCCCTCCCCTTACACTTTAATTGCATGATTTTTGTGATGTAATTTCTGGAAACACCCAGCGTGCCTCTCAGGGTTGATTGTTTGATAAGCTAGAAGCACCTGAAACCGGCCCAAAAAAATAAATATATGAATTCGAGGGGAACTTAGGGTAGATTGAAAATGACAGAGAACCCCAGACAGCAGGAACCAGAAATACATAACAATAACAACTTCTAAATAAGGTCATTTATCCTCACCCCTCCCGTCTACACACGTACCAATCTGTGCATCTCAAGGAGGGGAAGCCAAAATCAAATCCAGACCAAGTGGGGCTGTCACTTTGTATCCCCTGTCCCAAACCAATACAACTGGGAATTTCCTTGAGGCTGTTTTGACTTTTGGCTCAGTCTTTTGATTTTGAGGGGGGTTTTCTTTGCCCCTTCATTCTGAACCAAGCCCAAGGGTAGGTGAATAGGGATGGTGGCTGTCCCTCCTGGAAAAAATAAGTCTGTCCATATCCTTGTCTCAAACACAGTGGTCCCAGCCTGGGCCCGCCCTGTGTTCGTGAGGAAGTGGGAAGCCAGAATCCAATGTGAGATGTGAATGCAGGCTTTTCTAGTCAGCCTCTGCCTCCTTTGCAAAGGGGACCTGGCTAGGATCCCCAGAGTGCTAAGGCCCTGCTCTGAACCGACCATCGGGGTGATAAGGAAGCTGGGTTTCTCCAGCCATCTAGTGCCTGGGAGATCTCAGGCCAGCGTCACGGAAGGTGTTGGCCCCTCTTGACACAGGACACAGAGCAGTGAGGGCCTGGGGGACACGGGGGAGTCTCAAGCTCAGTTTCTTTCTCTACCTACCAGCTGAGTTACGAACCAAGCACTTCAGTAATGTCTTTACATCTTCTGCTACTAGGGAAAGGGCATTGCTTCCTTGTAGGTTGTTTTAAAATACATTTTTGGCCAAGAGGTGGTGGCACATACCTTTAATACCAACACTTGGGAGGCAGCCACAGGTGAATCTCTGTGAGTTCTAGACCAGCCTGGTCTACAAAGCAGTTCTAGGACAGCTAGGACAATTACACAGAGAAACCCTGTTTTGAAAAACACCAAAGTAAATAAAAAATTAAATTAAATTTTAAAAAATTGGGGGGGGGGTGCTGGAGAGATATGCTCAAAGGTTAATAGCACTGGCTGCCCTTACAGAGGTCAGGGGCTTGGTTTCCAGCACCCATATGGCAGCTTACAGAGGTCTGTAACTCCAATTCTAGGGGATCTGTCAACCTCTTCTTGGGCACCAGGCATGCATGTGGTTAGCACACACACATATAAACAGGCAAAACACTCATACACATAATAAGAGTAAATCCTTAAAAATACATTCTCTCCATTAGTAAATTTATGTTTATGAGTAAATATTTTTTAATATAAAAAACTAACTCAAAACTAGGCAGGATATAGTGTGACACCAGGATATGACTTGGTGTGTCTCAGCCTCACTGACCACAGCAGTGTGACACCGGGATATACCTTGGTGTATCTCAGCCTAGCCTTAGTTTCTTCATCTGTAAACTGGCGGTAATGCTAACAGTAAATTTGGTTAGGATTCCACATGCCAACCCATCTGAAATGCTTACCACTGAGCCCGGCATGCCGCAGCACATTTAAATATTAACTGCTATTATAGTTAATAATGGTTATTCCTGTTGCATTGGGATAAAAGGGTTTTTAATTTTTTATTAAGAAAAGCTATTTTTACATCAATGAAATTATTCCTCTAAACCTGTCTTGTTCAATACAGTTACTCTCTGGTCACATGTGGCTATTTAAATGTAAATTAATTAAAGTTAAATAAAATTAAAAATTTAGTTTCTTAGCCCTGTTCACCCTATTTCAAGTGCTTGGAAGCCACACATGTCCAGAGACTGCCATATTGGACAGTGCCAGAAGTTCTGCTAGGCAGCCTTCAAAACAGTGCTATTAAAGTTTTCCCAGGTCTGGTTTAAAGGCTTGTCCTTCCGGCTGTGTAGTACTCCATCACGTGGCCGAAACCCACTCTTTATTTTTTTTGGTTTTTCAAGACGGGATTTTTCAAGCCAAAGCTGTCCTGAAACTTGCTCCAGGCTAGCCTCGAACTCACTCTGCCTCCTGAGTGCTGGGATTGAAGCCAAGCACCACCATGCCCGGCTAAGCCCGCTCTTCTTATTGGCTTGAGCTCTCTCTTCCTCTGGACTCTAGGTAGATCTGCTGGGGTCACCTGTTCCTAACACTGTGTTATCTCCCCTTGTCATTCTCTGATTGGTGCTAGGCAGTGAGGGATTCTGGGAAGAACATAGTGTCTGCTGATTGGCATCCAAGTAGGAGGTGCCACGACCAGAGTCAAGTGTTCTGTGGAGACCGCTCTTCTCAGTGTCCCTGCTTCCCTCTGCCTGGCTGGTCCACAGGAGACAAGAGAGACAGGAAGGACATGCGGAGATAGTAACAATGAGCAATAATGTCCGCTTCGCTGACCAGAAGGTCCAAGACATAAGGCCAGGAAAAGAGAGGCAGCCTGCCTTCTTTTTCCCCTCTCTCCCCTCCCTTACCTCCTTCCACTTTCTATGTAGTGTGTGTTCATATGTATGTGCACATGTATGTTCATGTGTGTTCATATATGTGTGTACATGTGCATATTAATGTGTGTGAACATGTGCCTGTGTTCATGTGTGTGGAGACTTAGAGGCTGACTTTCTCTTTTGCTTCCACCTTAATTTTTGAGGCAGGGTGTTTCGCAGAATCTAGGACTCACAGATTGGCTAGGCTGGCTAACCAGCAAGCCCCACGTATCTGCCTGTCCCTACTCCCACCCCCACCCTGACCCCAGTGCCGGGTTGCACATCTGCTGTACATCTGCACCAGCATACCTGGCTTGAGTGCTGGGCTGAACTCAGATCACCATGCTTACACAGCAAGTACTTGCCAACTGAGTCATCTTCCTAGGCCTGAAGCCGTCTCTCTTGGTGGGAAATGCCACCTGTGAAAATTTTGGGACTTCCAGAAGGACACTGACTAAAGGTGTTGAAAGGTGTTGTGAGTTCCCAGGATAGGGGTGCGGAGGCTCCAAGTTGGGGGTCCCTCCAGGAAGGCCTGTGACTGTCCTATGGCTTTCCGGCTGAGTGACCATTAGGGTGATGATCAGTAGGGTCGTGGCCCTGCTTGTGTGAGCTCTGGGCAGAGGGCTGTGGGCAGGGCTCGCAGGGCAAGCAATCCCCGGGCAGCAGGCAAGATAGATAGGGAAAGCCAAAAACGGACCTGCTGATGTGGCCCTTTCTGCTCGCAGCGGATCATAAAATATGGCTCAGATTTTCATTACGGGCTCTATCGATTATCTTCTGGGATGGATGAATTATAGAGAACATTAAATTTTTTTTAAAAAGCAAGTGAGGGGAAATATCTGAATGAGTTTGGGTGGTCGATGGTAGAAAGGCTGAGCCACCAAGCCTGGTCTTCAGCGAGGGTGGGGACAAAGCCGGGCAGACAGCTTGTGCCTCCAACTTGCCCTACAGGACCCCCTGGGGCTGGGTTTCCACGGGAGAGACCTCTGCCCCTCTAGGCTCCCCTTGCCTGTGCCCTGTACCTCCCAAGGATCTGCCAGGGTTCCAGGAAGGTCGAAGCTCAGGTTCTCCATGCGATCTGACTTGGTAGTGGGACCTCTTCCAGGCCATTTGGATCGGTTGCGGGGAGGGAGGTCGCCCTGTTCTTGTCATTTTCCCTCCAGAGCTCTGCTGATTCCGGAGATGCCAACTGGACCCAGAGAGGGTTCAGAAGGTGGCGCTGGCCTCTCGGGGTCAGCCTTGGATAGGAACTCCTGAGGAATGTGGGTACCCAATCCTGTAACTGGTCCATCTCTTCTGCCAGCAGTCAGTGGCACAGAGGAGGTCTTCATTTTGTCACCTGGGAAAGCAACCCTGGGCCACTATGAATCTACCCTCCCTTGCTTGCCCTCCACCCCTCACCTCAGCCTACCCCTATCCAATAGCTCTGAGTTCGATTGCTTCTGCTTGTGTGTGACCTGGGGTGTGTCCCAGCCTTCTCTGAGTCTTAACTTCTCAACTCTCCGGTTGAGATTAATATCTACCTCATTGAGTTCTTGGGATGATTGTGTATAATGGTGTTTTAAAATCCCAAGTACACAGCGCATAATCATGTGAACAACAATTATTTTCTCCCTTCCTTGGAGCAGAGTCTTGGAGCCCTCTCGCCCACCCCTTCTCTTTGTGATTTAACAGCTGTTTCGTGGGCTGGGCACTTTTCTTAGAATGGTATCTTATGATGGAGAAACTGAGACAAAGAGAGGTCAGAGTCATTTTTTCCAGGGCCACAGAGCTCAGGAGTATCCATGCTTGCATTTATACCTAGGCAATCTGGTTCCAAAGCTTGTGCCCTTAGCCCCTATTGCCTGTTGCCCAGTGACCTGGCACAGTGGTATAGTAGTGTGAGCCTATGTGTGTGCATACAAACAGCCTTGCCATTGACATGCTATCTGGTTGATTCATTTCCCGACTCTCCCCACTGTATCTGGCTACCTCAGTTTGTCAGCAACTCCAGTCTTCTCTAAGGCTGTGCTCTGGGAGGAGCAGACTTCTCCACCTGGTCCACCTCACCCAAGCTTCACCTAGGCCTCTGTGAAAGGTGGTGGTGGTTTCCATGGATATCCATCTCCCTCTGGCGACACGCCCTTTTTTGTATGACTGTTCCCTAGAGTTGATTGTTTTTGGCACAGCGCTCTGTAAATTCATCCAACAATTAAAAGGGGGAGGGGTGAGACCAGAAGGAGACATACTGTAACAGTGCGGTGAGCACTATGTAGAAAGGACTCTGAGACGCGTGGGCCCCTTCCCGTCCCCTGTTCTCAGCAGGGTAGCCCCTTAATTTAGAAAGGGCCACGGAATGGGCCCCTGGGAGTTAGGCTTTGGGAGTTCTGGTTCCTCCTATCTGAACCGTGTTCTCCTTTATCTCCCCTCCTAACATCTAAAGGGGTCCTTCTCGGAGCCAGCACAGCCATCTCCAGAGGTCACGAGAAGCCGCAAGATGCCAGTTTGGAGTGATTTGAATATTTACTGCCCTTGTTTTGGTTAATTGTGTGTGTTTGCTCTGAGTGTGTACCATCAAATACCGACCGTGCTGGGCGGACCCGTCGTAGGCTGTGTGAGATCACAGAGGAAAAATGCAGTGGAAAACACTTTCATGCTGCAACACATCATGTAGGATTTTTGTATTTAAGATGTGGATTTTTTTATTGTGTTTTTTTTTCTTCTTTTCCATACAACCCTGAAGTTGGGCAATGTGCACGTCTGTGTTTTGTTTTCATTCTGGATGGCTTATGAAATCTGTTCATTAGCGCTCTGTCCTCTCGCTACCCTGGCGGGTCCTCCACCATCTCTCCTGGCATATGTAGATCTCTCCCTGCCATCTCCTCTCCCTGCCTTCTCTCCTTTGAAGAGACAATAGGTGCCTCCCTCCCCGTAGTGTACACACTCACCTAAGATAAAAACAAGGATACGTTAACCCTGCTCCCCAAGCCCACGCCTCTCAGGCAGGTGCTCATTATGGCGGGAGGTCCTAATGCCGGGAGTTTCTGCCTCTCTGTGGAAGAAAAAGATCCTCAGTGGTCCCTGCCAGCGGCGGAGCAGAAGTTGTCCCATTCTCACAGGACCTGCGGAAATGGCATGGCCCTGTCTGTCCTGTCATCCAGAGCAGCGGGCAGGTCTCTAGCAAAGAGTGCATTCGCCAGCTACATCCAGGTGTCCCTTCTGCCCGTCTGGTGTGTTTTCAGAGGTCTACCCCTCCTCCCACTGTTAAATCTAGCCAGAAAACCTGAGCACAGATGTTGCCTTTGGCTGCGGGGTCCAAGTGTTTTCTGGCAGCCCTGGTGTACCGCAGGAGATAACTCCACACCAGAAGAGGTGTGACTCCAGAGGGGCACTCACACTGGGCAGGGCGAGTGCTGAGATCACGAAGAGGGAGAACTTTTGGTGGGTCACCAGCCCTGGCCTGGCTTCCATACCTGTGAGCCATGTGACCTTTGACTGGTCACTTCATATCTCTGTACCGTTGTCCCTAATCTATCCGTGGGGTCCATGCTGTTCCTGCTTTTGTGTTCTAAAGAATCATGGTGATCCTGTGTGTAGAACACTTGGCACCGTGCTTGCCCAATTAATCTAGTTACCTACTACCACCTGTCCTCGTGAGCTGGTTGGCAGAGGGAGAAAGCTACTCACCCACTGTGCCCTCTCCTCCCTAGCACATAGTAGGTGCTCGTCCTTTTTTGGATTAGTTGGAAGAGGCTTAAGTAACCAGAAGTCCCTTTGAAGCTTTATGTTGTAAATTCAGTGAGACCACAGGGGAGGACAGAAGCCAACAGGCAGGTTGGGGCTCAGGGGAGCCAAGCAGGTGGTGAGAGAGGGAAGCATTCTGCTGGAGGAGAGGGAGAAGCTGCACCAGGCTCCTCTGATTGTGACATGAAACCAGGGACTAGTTCAGCTCCACCAAACTTACGCCGCCCACCGAGGGCCAGCTGTTGTGCTAAGTGCCAGAGCCGCAAAGATAATTAAGACCTGGGCTTTGCCCTTGAGGAGTTAAGACTTCAGTGGTGGAGACAGGCTTGTGAACAAATTACTCCAGTTCTGTATGGAGTTTAATGTCGTGAGGAAGGATACATGGAGCACAGGGCAGAGGGCTGTACGAGTCCTTTTGGGACAGGTTCTAGAAGGCTCTTGAGGAGGCTTAAAGAAGAGGCAAGCTATGGTCTGGAGCATTTCTGGATCCCTGTGTGTCTCTCTTACTAGCCCAGGCCTATTGGGTGGGAGGAAAGATGGCTCCTGCTGCTTTCTTCTTTGTCCTTCCAGTTGGCTTGTGAAGAATCCAAGTCTTGAGGAGACCAGCGGCCTCCAGGAGGACCGCCGGAGCGTCAAGTGGCAGCACTCGGCCTCAGACCCCCGTTTCTGCATCTTCAGCCCAGGGTTATGTCTGTCACTGTTTGGCTTCTCTTCACCTGGGTCAGCGGGTTAGCGATGTATTAGGCTCTGCCAGTAATGACGGACATCTGTGCCTCAGCCCCGGGGCTGTGACGTGGGAGGGCCTCAGTGCTCAGAAGGCTGTGGGGCCCATGTCTTGGTTTGCTAAATGGGTCAGGCCACTTGGTTGGGGAGCCTTGGAACAAGGTCATGCCGCCCTAGCAAGGCTGGGCAGGGATGGCAGGAATGGGAAAAATTGAGGAGGAGGTAGCCTGGCCATACCCCTTCTTTAGTTCCTTGACTCCTGGGCTTCAGGGGTCTGGAAGAGAATAAAAGCTCTATGGGGTCTGGAACATTCCTCCCCTGCCCAACTGGAAACCCTTTTAACCAGGGCATAGACTCTGGAACACCTCTGGCATGTGGCTGGACACTTGTCTTTAGGCTTCTTCTAGGAGTCTAGGAGGTGGCTATGTCCCTGACCTCTAGGGAGCATGGAGGTCCCAGTGTGAGACTGGAAGGGGTGTGTGTCAGCTCTGAAGTTAGCTTCTGAATTTTAGCGGGGCTCTCTGTGATGGGGTACTGGGGTAGAGACCCCCACAGGAGAGTGATCTGGGGTGCAAGCTGTGATCCAAGGTACCCTTTCCTCTAGCCCACAACCATCTTTCTGACTGGGGCCAAAAGTTGCCTGGGCTTTGGGAGATTCTGAACTAACAGGCAAGGGAGTTTCAGAACCCAAAGGAGTGAGTCTCCCAGTGGCCCTGAAGTTCCCATTAAAGTGTTTTTTCCTCTTTTTTAAAGAAAAAAATATTCCCAAACTGGAAAACAAAGGAAATCCACTTCCCCCAAATCACACGAAACTCACATTAGGGGCCTGGCAGGAATCCATGGAAACCAGGAAGCACGCTGTTAACCCTGGTGATGCTGAAGGGTGGATGAGAGCCAGGCAAATCCACCCTAGCTCTCAGTCACCTTCCATCCCAGTTTTCCCTAGGGAGCTGGTCCTGACGCCTTGCTCCAGCAGAGACAAGGGTCTGGTGCTGAAGCTGGCATTCGGAGATCCAAATCCCTTCTACTCAGCCCAGCCCTGGGAGTCAGGAGAGGAGGGGGCTCACACACCCTGGGGAGACTCCCCTGGGGACTTGGATGGCCAGGTCGTTAGAAGACTAACCAGGTTGCTGCATGCTCCATTCCAGACTGTGCAGTCCAGATTGGGCCACTTGGAGGACACGTAGTCACATGTATGGGGTGTTGCTAGCCCCCAGAAAGGAGGGAGGGTAGCCCAAACTTCAGTGGCAGTTCTATTTGCAGGGTGCAGGGTGGGGATGAGAGCGGATGATGACCTCAGAGTTCCATGTCCCACATCTTACGTCCGCAAGGCTGGGGTGCCGTGCCTGAGAGGTTGTGTACTTGCTTGTGTTTGCACGCGCATGGGCTCTTTCTTTTTTTCCCTAAAAAGGCTGAAAATATTTACAGGTTTGAAGTTGAAATGCAAACAGGAAAAGCCCTTTAAAAAGTGAGCGAAGTGGATATTCAAAACAGGAGTCTCCATGGAAACGCCACAATATTTGCTTAAATTGACACAAAGGTTGCCGGTAGTAGGGCTCCAACTTTCTTTAGGCCACTGTTTCTGGCCCGGCACCTATCACAGAGGAGTCTCTCCCGGTGGCCTCCTTGGAGGGTGTGTCCACACCCTCTTTCCTGTCTATGAGATGAAATAGCACTGTAGCAGAGTGGAGGGGGAAATGGAGACGAAATCTAATCTACCATCGTGGGTAGATGCAGAGAGAGATACCTGTTGACTCTCTCTGAAGACTTCCACAGGCTGTGCACCGGGTCCTGGGAACAGCCTGGAGCTCGCCAAGGGGAAACCTGGAGCAAGCAGGCGGCTAGGAATCCAGGATTGGTTGGTTCTGTTGGATGGGTCTCATCTGTTGACTTGATCCATTCTCGGGCTGACCTTTCACCCCAGGTACCAAGTCTTGGGTGTGATCCCTCTGTTGTTACCCGGGGTGGCACCTGATTGGCCCAGTATTGTTTTTCCTGCTTGATTCTTTTATTAGGTACGACAGCTCATAGCAGTTGGCTAATAATTGTGCAAAGGGCACACTGGCTGCAGAGTCAGGCATGGCATGCACCATGTCAATGCCGTCTTCTGATTGGCAAGGCAGGTCCCAGAATCTCCTGCTTCACTGACTGGTTGCCACACAGGGTGCTGGAACTCTCCCATTGTCCTCTGTATGTCATTGCTTGGTGGGTTCCAGCTGTAATCCAATCATCTTTTTAAATGATATTTACTGTTTTGTATGTATATGTGTGTGTGCGCGTGCGCGCATACACGCGCACACACTTGTGCACTGTAACTTGTGGAATTGTAAATGCAGGTCCTCAGATTTGGTGGCAAGTGCCTTTATCAGCTAAACCTTGCCTGCCTAGAAACCTAACCTGCTTCCCTTTCTCCTCTCCGACAGGCACACAGACCTTGCTGCCCTCCAACTGCCTGGCGACAGACTCCTCCTTTGCAGGGGGGACCTTGCAGCTCCCCAGTGCGGTGCGTTGGAATGGACTTCGGACCTTGGCCTCTTGGGATACAAAGGTAGACTCTCCTGGTTCCCTTGATCCTCTGGGAAGTGAAGGCTGGCCAGTTGGGGGTTGCCACTTTGGGTCCTTAGACTTACTTCTCTCACAGGGTTGTGCCCCAGTAGCTCATATACCTGTAGCTTAGATGAAAAGGGGCCGCACAGAAACACTCATGCATTTTAGCCTTGACTTTGCCATCAGACTTATTTCTTACACCCCTCTGGGTCTTGGTTTCTTCAAAGACGTTGATACAATTGACCTTGAAGAGTCCTTCCAGTGATTCCCAACGATGTGACCATACGGGTACAACAGTGGTAGATACCTCAGGTGATAGATACCCTTACCCCCTCCAATATCAAAATGTTGGGTCACTCTAAACTTCACCATGGGGATGACAGGCCTTTGTGTACACACTGGCTGTCATGAGCACAGGCAGTCTCATAGGCTGCTCTGCCCTGAGTTTGTTTGTGAGATGAGCTTAGCCTGGGAATAACCCGTCAAGGCTGTCTCCAGCCCAGGCTAGACCTTCCTTAGGGTATCTTTGATCAGGGCGTGAAAAGAGCACCCTGCCTATGGCAAATCACAAAGAGTGTCTGTGGTCGCACTCACAGGTATTTGCCTGTGGGTAGTGAACACAGAAGTTTCCCGGGGCATGTTGGTCGTTAGCAGCATTCTCAAGAGAACCAGTTCCGCAATATCCAGGTGTTCATACAATTGATGGGCATAGTCTGGGGTAGAGGGGATCAAGACTGACTGGGGAGGGCAAGACTGGGGGCCACTCATCCTGTGTGTACCACACTAGGGTCAGCATTCCTGGCTTCCTCACCTGTGTTCTCCTTCCCCATGGGCACTCTGAGTAGGATACAGGGTCCTGCATCTCCCTCTGTGGTCTGGACTTTAAACCGGAGGTTAGGAAGCACTTGGAGAGCTGGGTACCTTGGTGTCCGCTGGGGCTTGCAAGGTCCCCAGAGCTACAAGCCTGCTTCATGTCAGGCTGTCATTCCTTGGGGACTAGCAGAAACCCTGAATGTAACCCAGGAACTTGCAAATGAGATGCAAATGTAGCGTTTGGTTGCTAAAGTGGTGGGAACTCTTCTTCCTGGTGTTTAGTGCAATCATGCTCCAGGATTCAGTCATCGGTACTCAAGGTGTGTTGCCGCTGTTCTCCTGCCCCTGAGTAGTGTAGGGATGTTTAGACTATTGCCTGAGAAAGGCAGTGTGGCATGTTCACTGCTCCAAAGTCTCCTTTGGGTCTGGGGCTAGCATCTTGACTTTCTTTATTAAAAAAAAAAAAAAAAAGATTAATTTTTAAATTTTATTTTATGTGTATGGGTGTGTGCCTGCCTGTATGCACCATGTGGGTGCCTGGTGCCCTCTGAAGTCAGAAAGGGTCAGATGCCCTGTGACTGGAGTTATAGGTGACAGTGAACTGCCATGTGGGTGCTGGGAATCAAGCCTGTGTTGTCCTCTGCAAGAGCAACAAGTGCTCTTAGCTGCTGAGCCATTTCTCCAGCCCTGCCTGTGAACTCCATGGCTTTCTGCGGCTCTCCGGGCTTGCCTCTGCTTCCTGGGAGGATTGAAGCCCTGCCACTGGGTGGCTGCTATGGTACCTGCAGAGCCCCCGTTAGGGCTAATGTGAGCCGGTTCTCTTCTTTTTGTTTTCTTCTTTCTCCGGGCAAAACATGCCCATTAATTTTTCCCTTTCCGAAGTTTCCACTCACAGTTGACTCCCAGGGGCCATGCCAGCTGGGATTTGCAACCCAGCACAGTGTATGGGCCCAACAGGCCCAGTGGGACTCCCGCATCCTGGCATCGGCTGTCTCCGGCTGTGATAATGAAGCTTGGGAACTCAGAAGGCTCAGAGAGGGGATGTCAAGCATGGGTCCCTGCTCACTGACTCAATCCTTTCCGGTGACGACCTTGACCATGGACTGGGGTCCGCCGTGGCAGAGATGCCTCGCCAGGGTGTATGCCGGGTAGAAGTCTGTGCTTTCTGTGGTCCACAGACCCCCATCAGGTTCGGGCTTAGATTTTCCCCCGTTCTGAAGGTTCTGCAGAAGATCGAATTGAATGTGTAGGAAATCCCTGCTGTCAGAAGTGACAATGATCAGATGCAGAAAGACAAACATGGCGGACCTTGGGCTAAGTGGAAATAGGGTGAGGTTATGAGAAGAGAGCGAGAACATGGTAGGGTGGGGTGTTCAGGGCCAGGCTCTGAGGAAGTGACAGCAGAGATTAAAGACGTGATGTGGACAGCTACCTGAAGAGCAGGCAGGGAGATATTTCAGAAAGAGACCCACAGGTGACTTCAAGGTCCTCGGCTGGGAGTAACTAACTCCATTTGGCGACTAGACCATGTGCCTGGGTAGATGGGGAGGGCCAGGAATGTGTGGCATTCTGTGTGCCAGGGGACAGGTGGTGGGTGTCCCTGGGGAGATACGGCCATCTGACTTACTTTAAAAGACAGCTGTGGGTGTCCCGGGGACTGTACATCACAGGGGCGACGAGAAAAGATGCCATGAGTCAGGGGAACAGCGGCCGCAGCCACTGGAGCGGGAAGAGGAGTAGAATCTGTGTGTGCTCAGAGGCTTAGCTATGTGTGGAACAGGAGGAGTAAGGAAAGTCCCCTGGGTGCCTGGGACATTCTGAGCTCCCCCTCCCCACCCCCTGTGCACCGGCCCCTCCCCCTCCAGTGTCCCACAGATCTTAGTGGAAGCGCCATCTTGGAATCGCGCTGACTGTCGGGGATGCTGCTGTCTTTGTCCTGCTCTGAGGCTGCACCGCATAGTCAATTTGGACCTTTCCACCCTGGGTTCCGTGCAGAGTTTGAGTGTCCTTTGGGTTTTCCTCCCTGTGGCTTTAAATGTGCCCTGCGTCCCCCAGAGTTGACCTTCTGCCCTTTCCTGGTTGTACAGATCCTCAGATGAGCACTTCTAAGGGCTAACAAAATGGGTTAGCTAAGACTGTCATATGTACCGGGCCAGCTTAGCCTCCACCCGGCTCCCTGGCAGAGATCCTAGCATCTTGTCCCCATACAAAGGTGTGAATTGCTGGAGGCATCCTGGGAGACTTGAACCCAGACCCTGTCCCTGTTCCTGGGACTTCTGACGCAAGACTTTCCTCCCCTGTATCCTGGCATTACCTGCGTGGGCCAGGTTGGCGACAGCTCTCCTGGCTGGGATGCTGTAATGATGAGGCCACCCCCGACGTCCTGTCAGGTTCTGTCTGTGCCTCTCTGGATGCTGCCGTGTAGCCCTGAAACAAGCCAAAGGTCCGGCTGACGTGAGTGGAAAGCTGTCACTGCTGGCTGCCGGGCCCCGTGAGCACTTAACTGGTGCTGGCAACGTATCCCCAGCCATATGGGCCAGCTCAGCCCTCAGGAAGGCTCCGGAGGCTTCACCTCCAGGGGGAGTGGCAGGAAGGGCAGGCTGGTGACATCTTGCGGGGGGCATAAGGGGTGTCCCAAGTGAGAAGCAATATGTGGCACAGCAGTTCAGCCCTCCAGGAAGCTCTGGAGGCCTGACCTCCAGGGAGAGGGAGGGAATGAGCAGAAGGGCAGGCTGGTGCCCGCAGGGGCTGACGGGGATATCCCAGGCCCACAGCTGGTGCTTCTGTCTGACTCTGAGGGGGGCATGAGCTAATCATCCTGGGTGCATCTGCTTGCCTTAGAGGAGGGTGTATCTGGGTGGGCAGGCCTGTGTCTCTGCATGAGTGGGAGGTTTCTCTGCCTCCTGCCTCCATGGTCTGCACTAGATCCATGACCTTCACTTCTAACTGGACTGGACAGTTCTAATGGCATCCTCCGGGGCTTTGATCTGATGGGAGGCTGGCAGCTCTAGAGTATGCGGCCGCTGCTGCAGTGCAGGATGCAGAAGGGTGGGGTTGGAGAGGGAAGTGCCGGGGAAGGGAAGTAGGGTAGCCTGTGTCTCCGCAGCCCCCTGGGTTTTGTGGTGGTCTGGGGGATCCCCTTGGTGTGAGTGGGTGTGTGATGGGGAGATGATTCAGGGAAGAGTCACTGGTCTTACTGTGTCCATTCTGGATAAGAATGCTCTCTGGTGATGCCGCTACTCACAGACAGCCCTCTGCCTCAGTTTCCCTGTGTCTTCTGCCTTCCAGTGGAGACTCTCTGGATCCCGTTTAGCACAGGTCCAAGGGAAAATGATGGCAGACTGGTGCCTGCCCTGCTTAGGAGTACCCTGGAGGGTCATTCCCTTATGTAACATGGTGTTTCCAAGGGTGGAATGACCGTCAGGAAATTGGCACTCTGCCTCACTATGGTCCTGAGGCTTCTGAGCGTCCACAGTGACATGTCAGTACTGGCAGGAAGCAGTGCCCTGGGTGTTACATATGAGAGGAGTCTGAGGCCAGCCCTGTGAATTCCTCCCTTTTCCTTTAGACCTTCAAGGCTCTCCTGTCCTACCAGCTTCCTCTCGCTTTGCATTTGTTTATGAGTGTGTGTGTGTGTGTGCGCACACACACAAACATATATGCCTGCTGAAAAGAGGATGGTTTGCAGGAGTCAGTCTTCTCCTTCCCCTGTGTGGGTCCCAGGGATCGAACTCAGGTCATCGGGCTTGGCTTTAAGCACCTTTACCTGCTGTGTTATCTTTCTAGCCCCTTTTTCGTCTTTTTTGAGATAGGGTCTCATTATACAGCCCAGGCTGGCCTCCAGCTTGACATCTTCCTACCTCTCAACTTCCAGTGTCTCAGATCACAGACATGACATCATGCTGGCCCCTTGTCCTATTTTATTTTGGAAACTACGCAGGAATAGCCCTGGTGCAGGAGAAAGTCCTTAAGTATAGGGGTGTGGGTACCAACTGGAGGCTCCATCCGGGCACTTACAACCCATCTTCCAGGTCCTTGGTCAGCTGCCCACAGTTCACAGCCTGTTTGCTCCCATAAGGCTTAGTAGAGGTCTCCATTCACTGTTCTTTTCACTTTGGTTCCTTGGACTCCTTCAGGAATGGGAGTTCTCTTCTGACCTTAGCCTTGCAGCCTAGGGTTGAGAACAGATGGTAATCCAAGGTGGGTGATTGGGGGAGAACACACATTACCTTCTCCAGAAATGCTAATCGGGAAAAGCAATTAAAAGCAACTTTTTTCCCTTAGTAATCTGTATTGAGAGCTGGTAATGAAGTCTCGGGCCATTGTGACTTAGGATTTCAGCTTCACCGACTCAAGTCGGAACAATCCGAGCCCAGGAGTTTGCTAGCAGCTGAGCTGGGCCCGGGCAGCAGCAGCAGCCTCTCGTCACCAGTGGCCCACCCTGCCCTACTCCCTGGGCAGAGAGGAGCAGTCCCAGCCAGGAAGGGCTCGGTCCTCCGTGGTATAGGTCAGGAGATCAAGATCTGGAGTGCACGTGAGTGAAATGGGCTTAGGAACAGGACTGTAGTGGAAGCCTGGGATCACAGAAAGTTACCAGGAGGAAGTGGGTGCCAAAGAGACAGGCCTGACCTCTGACCTCTGCTCACGCTCCTCTTTTCATTCATCCATTTATTCTTGTTAAGCCATAGTTCAGACCCCCAGTTAAGGAAGTGAACGAAGGGGTCAAGAATTCCTGTCCTCTTGAAACTTTCATTTGGTGGAGGGAAACAAAGGATCGGGAGGTAGAGGAAGCAAACGGATGTGGGCCGTGACAACAAAAGCTAAAGGGAAAACCAAAGCCGCCTTGGAGGCTGGAAGAAAGGGGGTGGGAGACGTGGCTGATGTGTCCCTTTAGGTGTGGCTTCTGGAGAAAGGGTCACTGAGATAGAGACAGAGAGGAGGTGAGGAAGTCATCCATGCTAATTAATATCTGGGGGAAGAGCCGTTCTGTCAGAAGGAACAGTAACTCTGAGGTCCCTGAGGGGAGAGCCTGTCCCCACTCTGCCTGTTGGAGGACGGTCGGAGGCCTGTGCACCTAGCGTTCATGAAGAGTCTACGCATTTTGTAGGCAGTAGTGAGAGTTCTGTTTCGTTCTTGGTTTCCCGAGTGAAACTGGACTTGTTCTGAAGGACAGGCTCTGATCAGACGCCGCCAGCTCTTTATTAAGACGTAAGCTCCGACTCCTCCTTCTCTCGTGGTCCCCTGGGAAAGGAACCTCTCACCCAGCACTCTCTTTCATCTGGGAGCAGACGCAGGTGCAGGTGTGTGTGGGAAGGGGTCTGTCTGGGCCCCCTCCTAGCTCCAGCCTCCCAGGAAGCAGTTTGCAAACAGGGTCTTGTCACTTTAAGCAGCCCCCCAGCCGGCTCTCCCGGCCTGCTCTATCTGAAGCCCGAGTGCATGTTGTTCTAGGACCGATCCGCTTTAGCTAATTAATAATCTGACAGGAGACACCCAGGGGATTAGCTGCTGAGCTGAGCTCCACCAAGCCCTGGCAAACGAGCCCTGTACTCCTTGGGGACATGAGGTGACTTTGAGGGGTACAGGCAGAGGGGACCCACCACAGGTGAGCAGTGGCCCAGGCAGGGCAGTGTAGTAATGACCATTGAAAGGGGTTGGGACAGTCAGTTAAAGAGTCTCTTGAAGGGAGTCGGCTCTCCCGAGATGGGCAGAGATGGGTGCAGGCCTCCACTGTCTTGTCATCCTGCCATCTACCAGAACCCATCGCCCCTGTCAGGTGTCCCTGCTGAGTGACCTGCATTGAGTTGCCAGAGTTAGCCCATTGAGATATAGGACCACAGTGAAATTTGAAGTTCAGATAAACAGCAAATCATTTTTAGCATAAGTATATTCCGTGTGATATTTGGGATATACTTATACTAAAAGATTGTTCCCTGTGTGGTAGACATTCGTGTTTCCATGGCCTCCTCTTTCCTCTGACATCCTGCCTGGAGAGGACCGGAAGCTCTGGGGCTTCTCGCTAAGGGAAGCCTAGGGTGCCACCAAAAAGAAGTGGCACTCTCTGGGAAGCTGTCTGTGGACTTTGCAAGCAGGTGGGGCTGGAGTCACTGTGATTCCCACTGCCTTTGTCCAGGGAGAGGAGGTTGGAGGCAAAAGGTCACCACCTGCCCAAGTCCCTCATCCTGTGTTTGGGTCCCGGTGCTCCTTGGAGAGTAAGTTTTATTGGGGGCATCTGTGACCCCTGGGCTGGGGACAGTGTCCAGTGGCCACTTCTCGGAGAGACTGTTATTCAGGGGCAGGCTTCAGACTTCTAAGGGGTAGGCCTGAGGTTCCTGTATTGTATTGATGCTATGGGCTCTGTTTTGAGCCCAAAGAGAGGTGGGCAAACATGGCTAAGTATGAAGGAGAGGCTAAGTTAGGGACAAAAGCCAGCTGTGTAAGGCCACCTCCATGTTCCAAGCCCTGTGAGCACTGATAACCATCTTTGGGCCTCTGGATACCCATTCCCAAGGCCCTAGAGCAACCTTATGCCAGCTTTGGGAAGGGCAGGCCATCCAGAGAGCTGGGCTGCCTAGAATGTCATTCTGGGTGCCAGAATTGAAAATCTTTATTGGAAGACTCGATGGGATCCTAACTGCTCCCTCTTGTGACCTCTGTCACCCTGGCTCTGTTCCCCGTGGTCAGGGAGCCCAGTGTAGTAAGAAGGGCCAGCCGCCAGCTGGTGGAAGTCCAGCTTCCAGCAGCCAAGGGGCCCGATGCCAGAAGGGCAGTGCCCGAGGTGGGAGATCTCTGGGCTGGGCTCTGTGCTGTAGGAGTTAACACCATCCTCACCCTCGAAGGGTTTCCTCTCCCCAGCCCCCTGGGCAGCCTCCTCCCAGCCTTTCCCGGCAGGCACCACCAGCTTCAGAGTCTTGCGGTGGGAGCAAAAGGGGCTGGGGGGTGCCGAGCTGGTGGGAACCTCTTCCGCTTCCCGAGCTCTCAGCCTCTTCCCCAGCGTGCCCAGCGGTTTGGCCCTGGTTCTTGAGCCGTCTGCTGCCCGTGCTGCCTCTGACCGACATCGTTAGCGTGGGTATTTATATTTCATTAACGACATTAAGCCCAAATGGCATTAAAAGCAAAGCTGGTGATAAATAGCTTATTAATAAACAGGGAGTGCTCCGTGCTGCCTGGCCTCTGCCAACCCCAGTGTTAACCCTTGCTGCCCTAGATAAATAGGCTTCACCCCAAAGATCATTCTCCAAAAGATGGGGCCAGGGAGGTCCAGTCACATGACCACCTTCCATCTGGTTATGCTCAGGTCCATGTGTCTTGGAGCCCTTGCAGGCCAGCTCTGGGTCACTGGGGTTCACATAGACTGTCCAGACACAGTTTCCAATCAAATCTCCCCTGCCCTTCTCACTCATCTCAATTCGAGGGATAAAGAGTTTAGGAAAGGTGGCTTTCTAGGCTACTAACCAGTCGCCCCCCATTTCCCGAAAACCCAATGCGAGGGAAAGTCTTCTGTAGAATGTTTAGAATCCTGGTGCCTGTGAGAGGAGCAGCTGCCCCAGTGGTGTCGGCCCAACTAGCACAGTCTGCACACTGTGAGCAGGCCTCTTACTGAGCATGTGTGGCAACTCCCATCATGCCAGGGGGCATCCCATTCAGCTCCAGTTTCCAGTGAGAAAAACAGCATGCTTTGCCAATCGGAGCTGGCCCCGTGGCGGAAGTGATTGCCTAGCATGCATGAAGTTCTGGGTTCAGTTCCCAGCAACTTGGAACCAAGTGTGGTGCGTGGCTGTGCCATCCCAGCCCTTGAGAGGTAGAAGCAGGTGGATTCTAAGTTCAAGGTCATCCTCTGCTACGTAGCAAGTTCAAGGCCAGCCCAGGATACCGGAGACTGTCTCAAAATAATAAAAATGACAAACGAAAATGGAATAGTGCCCAGGGTAGCACAGTGACATCACCAGCTGAGGCTCTTATCACACAACTGCGGGGGTCCTTGTTTGATCCACCCTCTCCAGAGACAAGACTTGTCATGGAAGGACCATTCCTGGCTCCTGAACCTTACCGATGCCAGGACTTCCCTCTTTTAACTAAGGCCCCTGTCTTTGTGTAACTTTGCCTTTCCTGAGCTCCCTGCCTTTGGGACCTGCTGCTCTGTCAGTGTGGCACTCCTGTGTAGGGACACATACCTGCAGAAAGGCTAGGGGTGCTTCGAGGGCAGGTCAGCATTCTCCTGCAAGTTGGTGCCATCTCATGTCCACAAGAGCCTTCCTGAAGGGAGGACCAGCTAGGCCTCCTTTGTTTGGGGTTTAAGTTAGCAAACCATGAGTGTAGGGTCCTTCTTAACATCTCTGAACAGTAGGGGCAGACCCCCCCCCCCCACACACACACAGATTCCAGCCTCCTGGCAAAATCAACTAAAGTAAGAAAAGAACTTAGAGCCCCCCTGAGAACCTCTCAGCCCTACCCCAGAAACAAGGTTCTTGTCATGGGCCTGCCCATTTGTGATTGTTTTGTTCACACCTGGTCGGAGTGGAAACAGGGTTTTCTTAAGTCTTCCAGTGTGGGGAGGTAAAAAGGAAAGAGTAGAAGCAGCTTCCATGTGCTCCCACCCAGAGGATAGGGTAGAGGTCACATCCCTGCCAGCATCTGGTTCCATCCAGTGAACACTCAGGGAAGACAGGCAGTATGCTAATAAGCCAGACATCTGCTCTCTGCCAGGGGCCTGACTCCCATCTCCTTCTTGAGCAGGGAAAGAAGGAAGCAACAGCCATGAGGCTTCCAGCCAAAGAGGTTCTCACTTCCCACCTCTATCCCCAGGAAATGACAGGTGGGAGTAGGCAGGGACCCCGCCACCGCGGCCGCTTGGGAGACGTGGTTCACCCGTTTTTCCTGTTAAGTCATGGCTATGAGGGTCGTGGCTGTCGCAGCATGGCTCAGTGGCTTGGTGAACGGCACAGCAAAGTTCTCTCACTATGTTTGGTGTCAGCTGAGCCAGGCACCTACATTCTAGGCACCATCAGAGAACCCAGGACAGGAGCCAAGTGGTCACGGATAAAGGGGACGATCGTTTGAGGACTGGCCACCCTGCGTTGTAATGCAGGCCGATGGGTGGCTGTCCCTTCGCCACACTTGGCTCTGTTGCCCTTTTCTGTGAAATGGGCACACGTGTAGCATAGCCGCAGAATGTGTTCTCTGAGACGCCTGTGGCACAGGGCTTCACACTCACAAGACACTGAACGAGGAGTGGTTGCTGCCCTGACCTCCATGAGGCCTCCTCCTTATCTGCCTCTGTCTCTGGGCCCACCTCACCATCATTCAACTCCACAACATCCAGGCCTAGGCTATGGCAGATCCTAGACTAGCCCCTGGAGTCCCCAGCTGTGGAGTTGGCTCACCCCCTGAGTTGCATCAACTTATACGAGAGACGAGAACACTCATTCCCCTCCTCCCTCTACAGCATTGCCTTCCCAAGGGCAGCTTCCACTCTCTCCTCAGTTCCATCGTTAGTATGGGCCCCCCATGTTTTCCAAGGACAGGGACTGGGCAGGGATTTACCTACAGGTGGCCTCCCTGCCACGACATTTCTTTAAGGATTGTTGAACATTTATATCTGCTGGGGGTGGGTGGGGATCATACAGGAAAAGGCAGGGGGATACCTATTTCCATCTGTGGCTCCCCAGAGCCACTCAGCCATAAGTGACTCAACAGAAAAAACTGTCCTTATAGCGAGGAAGAGAGACCCAGGATTGAGAGATAATACAGTGGATGAATGGCTCCGTGGCCCAAGAGCTGGGTCTGTGGCTTTGATACATGGGCCTTCAAGGAAGTCAAGGCCACGCCATACCTTTTTCTTACTCCGTCACGTTAAAGGGTAATAGAAATACCTCACTTTCCCCTGAGGTTTAGGGTGTCTAACAAGAGGTCAGCTTTGGTGGACTGAGGTGTAGATAGGCAGAAGAGGTCCTAAGACAGAACTGGCACTCTCTTGGGGTCAAGACAATTTTGACTCCGTATCTGCCTCCAGAAGCAGGCACTGCCAACCTGCCTGTTGAATGTGATTCAGCCGCAGGTGAAGCAGCCACCGTGAAGGCCTTTGAGATGGGGAAGGCAGGAGGGGTCCTGTGTCTTCCCTTCTGGAAGCTTCTCTTAACTTTCAGTTTCTTTTTGCAACTGTTTTCTTTTTTCCTTGGGGTCTAATTAAAGACTTGGAGCCATTTACAGCCTGTGGTTGGCTTTTTATGTGAAGCTTTGGCAATTACCTTCTGCCCTAAAATAAGTTTCGATGGAACAGGGATAGGATTTTTCTTATTGGCTAAGTTCTCACTTTAATTTCATTGCATGTATTCGTGTGTGTGTGTGCATGTGTTAGTGTGTGTATTAGTGTGTATGCATGGTTAGTGTGTGTGTGTGCATGCGTGTGTGCATGTATTAGTGTATGTGTGTATTAGCATATGTGTACATGGTATGTATATTAGTGTATATGTGTGCATGTGTTTAGTGTGTGTGTGCATGGTTAGTGTGAGTTTGTTTGTGTGTATGTGTGTGCGTATGAATGACAGAGGCTCCTGACACCTTCCCCACTGTCCCTTTCCAGTTCCTGCCTTCCTGCCTTCTTGTCACCTATCCCCATCTCATGTCCCTTGGCCAAGGCCGAGGCCTGGACAGTGGGAACAGTATGTCCCAAGCCTTGCTCTGCCTCAGGGAACTCTCTGTTGACTCTGCCCCAGTTTCTTCACTTGTGAGCGGGGCAGGGGTGGGCATGCCCGAGGCTTCTCTTCTCTTTGTAAGCATATGTCTTGCCACAGCTCAGCGGGGTGGGAGGAAGCCACCAGCACCAGCCCTGTACCATCCAGCCTCACTCTGCCTCTTGAGTGACACGTGGTCGAGTTTCCAAAGCTCACCCTTTTCCTCCTCGATTTGCCATTGTATGAACAGGTGCAGTCACCCCACGTCATAGCCAGGCCCCATAAGCCAGAGATAATTAGTGACTTTTCTGTTGTCACTTGCTTAGAGGGGGCAGAGCCTTGGGATCCAAACCCAGGCCCTGAGGCTTTAGGTCAGCCAGAGACGAGGAAGTCAGAAATGGGCAAACTCTGTTTTCTTAGGGTGAAGGTGACAGCTTTGGGGAGTCAGTTTCCTAGTCCCATCAAGCAGCTATGTGAGGTTTCTTTCTGTTAAGCCAAAGCAAGTGGTGGCCTGCCAAAAATATCCAGGTCATAGTAGGCTCTGATTGCTGTATTGCAGGTTGAAGGTTAGGCAGCTCATTCTTTGAATAGAGCTAGAAACTTCTTAGATGACTTTTAGAGAGTTGGAGTATCAGGATCTTATAGAGTGGTGGGTGGATGGGTGGGTGGGTGGATGGGTGGGTGGATGGATAGACGGACGGATGGGTGGGTAGATGGATGGGTGGATGGATGGATGGATGGATGGGTGGATAGATGGATGGATGGATAGGTGAATGGATGGATGGATGGGTGAGTGGTGGATGGATAGATGGGTGGGTGGGTGGGTGGGTGGATGGGTGGATGGGTGGGTGGATGGGTGGATGGATGGATGGATGGATGGATAGATAGATAGATGGGTGGATGGTTGGGTGGGTGCGTAGGATGGATGGGTAGGTGGGTGGAGGATGGGGCATGTGCCCGAGTCTGGTAAGTTATGTCCTGGAGTTCAGGGGAGGTAGGCAGTGGATAGGTGTACACATCCACCCAGGAGGATATGGCTTGCCTGTGTGCCAAGCAGCTGTTTAAATAAGCTATCAGGATGGATGGCTCTTGTTGGCTTCCCTGGACAGAATGAAGCATGTTCCCTTGTCATACCCACCCATAGTCTAAGAAATCTGGATACCAGAGACCTGACCCAGAACTCTCCCTTGACTCTCTCTGATATGTCTGCCTCCCATTCAAAATAAAAATCCCTCTAAATTCTGGGCCGTGGACATGAGTAGGGATGGAATATGCTCTAAAAGCCAGAGTAGCTGTTTTTATGAGGTGGGAACAACTTCGTCTTATTTTGGGGACAAGGTGGGAGTGGGAGTCCCCCAGATCTAAGGTCTGAGGCAGTTAGAATCCTAGAGGACAAGAGTGCCCGAGTTTCCAAGGACTGATTAGATGGTATGCCAAGTGTATTAAATTTTGCAGACATTTTAACAGCAATATGCTAGATAGTTGGGTGTCCCCTGAGGCGCCTGGATTTTTTATATCCTTCACAGAAGGTCAGAACCCTCTTCTGCCTGCCTCTCCCCCTCCACCCTAAGCTCTCAGCTCTTCTCTCACTCTTCCCCCCTCCCTTTGCTCAACAATTTCCCTTGCTTTTTGCTCTCTGCTTGTGGGGAACCTAAAGGGCAGCTCTGGTCCCTGACAGAGAAAACACTGGGTCCCTCCTGCCGTGCTGCTGGGGATGTTGGAGGTCTCCAGGGCTCAGGGGGGACAGAGAGGGGACTACCCCTTCTGTCCCCATTCCAGGGACTGTTGTGAGACCTGCTCCCTCCCTCCTCATTTTTATAGAAAAAAAAGGCAGGAAAAGAATCCATCTGGCATATGAATAATTGAAATGCTCAACTCTCTTCCTGTGGTTGCTGTTTGTTCTCAGCTCCCCTGGCCCCAGCCCATCCCCCTGAGCCCGGGACTCGGGACTCCGAGTGGAGAATGGTGGACATTCTTAGGAGGGGCTCCAGTGAGGCTCCAGGCTCTCCTTAACCTAGAAACTTTCTCTGAATCAATGGACCTGAGTGGGCCACTTGGATACACAGTTTCTTACTGCCAGGGGACACCCAGCCCCTGGCCAAAGTCTCCCTAAATATCAGTCAAAGTCAAATGGCTCACTTGGCCCTTGAGCTTCAAAGAATAGTTTTCCTTGACCCAGACTGCTCCCAGCGTCCCCTGGGATTCTCTGGTGTATACCAGGTTCTTACTGTCCCACTGCCCTGGGGACTCAGTGCACTCCAGAAGCTTTAGGGGCTCCTGTTTGGGGACCTTGGCCTCTGTCGCACTTACTGTGTGTTCTCTCAGCCCCTCGTTGAGACTGTCAACTGGACATCTTGCTTAGAAGCCCCTGAGACCACGGTTTTATGGCTCAGCCATTCCCTCTGTAGCCTAGCCAGGATTCACCGGTTTCTCCGTAGCTTTTCTCAGCCTTTGCAATGGTAAACCTGAAGATGGGAGTTTCTACAAGTTAGGAGAATGTACCTCAAGAAGTGGTGGGAGACTGGATCAGGGTTGGGGGACATCATGGGCTCAGGCATGCTTGGAGCAGGCTGCCTGTCCGCTCTATGGAGTTGGGGACCAGGTGTCAGGGTCGAGAAGTAACTGTTTCTTTCAGACCATTTAGAGAGAAACAAAAGAACTTTGGTGTATTGATTCTAGGTGAAGACAGGCCCAGGATGACAGCTTGGGCCACTTAGTTCCCTGCAAGCCCACTTCTCCTGTGGCCTTCCCCTCCTGCCTTCCCGCCCCTCTCTCTCAGCTGTGGCTCCCTAGCCTCATCCTTGCTTTTTGCTTTGTGAAAAGCTGACACTGGCGTTGTGGGAAGTGTAATCGCGGGCTCTCTGTTTGAAGAGTTAATACTTTTGTTTGTCTGTTTGGGACGTAGCGTTTGTGTCCAAGATGAAGTATTGACTTGGAGCTGTGGGCCCTGTAGTTGTTAAGGGTTGGTAGGGAGGGGCTGGTGCAGATGCCACCACAGGGCAGTGAGGGGGACCCTTATTCCTGTACCTTCTGGGTTTTAGTACACTTTTTCTCAGAAGATAACCCTCCACCCCAAGGAAGAGAGTGCCTACAAACAGTAACAGAACATTTTAGTGCTTTTCTGGGTTTTGGAAAAAACAACCAACTAACCAAACAAACAAAACAAACAAAATTGCACAGTGAGCAAAATATAATTCAGATGAAATTTAAATCAGGTTTGTTAATACATAGCTATAAAAGATTATATGTATATAATATATATATATATATAAGTCGTTTGTAAAGACTCCTACACCTGTTATAAAAACTGCAAAATGTCTGGTATTCCAGGTCCTGGTACGAATAATTAGATATTTATATCCAATAAAACTGGTTTGATGGGGAAATCATTTCCCTCTGTGTGGATTCTCAGCTAAGGGTGAGTTTCGGTGGTTGGGTTTGTGTCTTTTTTTTTTTTCTCCTGACAATAAAACCAGAGGTTTGGCACCAACAAATGTTTTTCCCGTAAATATCTAAATCTCTTTTTTTCCCAGCTTGAGCTCTGCTCGACGGGTCCCATCATGCCAGCCTTCTCTCCTCTCCTCTCCTCTCCTCTCCTCTCCTCTCCTCTCCTCTCCCCTACCCTACCCTACCCTACCCTACCCTCCCCTCCCCTCCCCTCCCACTTCTCCATTTGTACTAGAGAAAGCTGTCTACAGTCTGTCTTCCTCTGTGACTCAGGCCCGAACTCTGGCCCAGAACCTGTGTGTGGGGTCCCAGGCGTTTGGTGTCTGCTACCTGTCCCTTCGAACCCAGTCATGTACAATGCTAGTGGATTTGATGCTTTAGTTTTGATCTTTCCCGCCCCCTCATTTTTCAAATAGTTTCCTGGAATGGGGCTTCTATTCTTATTAGGTCTAAAAAGCCCAATCTAAGCATTTTTATGATTTTTATTAAGAACCTTCACTGGTTTTCAGTTTCTCTTCCTCAGCCTCCTGTTTGTAGACCTTTCCCCTCCTCCCTTCCTCCCTTCTCTCCCTCCTCCTTTTGCCCCCTTTTCCTTTTCCCCCTCCCTCCCATTCTCCCTCCTCCCTTCTCCTCCTCCCTTCTCTCCCTCTTCCTTTTGCCCCCTCCTCCCTTTCCCCCTCCCTCTCCCCCTCCTCCCCTCTTTCCTTCTCTTCTTCCTCCTTTCTCCCCTCGATCCTTCTCTTCTTCCTCCCTTCTCCCCCTCCTCCCTTCTCCCCTCCTTCCTTCTCCCCTTCCTCCCTTCTCCCCTTCTTCCCTCCTCCCCCCTCCTCCCTTATCTCCTTCCTCCCTTCCTGAACACTTTTGGACTTCCTGGCTCACAGCCTTCAGTTCTCCACAGTGAGCAGTGAGGCCCCAGGGAGGCAGTTTGCATCACTGCCCTGGCCTAGGGAGAACTGCCCCCACACTATCTTCTCCCCCGTCTGTTCTGCGGTGGTAAACAGATGGGGCCAGAAGATACTATGGATGACTGGGATTTCTCTCTCCCATTCTGTAGGTGAGCTGAGGCTCTGGGTGGGGCAGATAGCTGGAGTGGGGCCAGCTTAAGGCCTTTTTTTTTTTTTGACAGGTTTTGTTTGTTTGTTGTGTAGCCCTGGCTGTGCTGAAACTACCTGTGTAGGCCAGGCTGGCCTTGCACTCACAGAGATCAGCCTGCCTCTGCCTCACTAGTGCTGGAATCAAAGGTGTAGGTTCTTAGCTGAGATGGGTAGAGCAAGGCTGACTCTCAGACATCCAGTCTGTTCTGGCAATGGAGAAGACATGGGGCTCACTGTCACTTGATCCACGGTGAGGCATAGGGCAAGTGGCTCACCTCTCTGAGTCTCACTTTCCTGGTTGGTGACACAGGGTCACTTTAGGGTCACTGAGGGGAGGATTCTTTGAATTCCCACATGACAGACATCACAGCTGGTGCTGGGCAGATTGGAGAAGACAGTTTCTACCACATCCTCAAAGTGAAGACGAACTCAGGGAGTAGTGATATGATACCTTCCTTATCCACGGGTTCCCTACGTAGTGGGACCTGCTCCTTTCTGCGCCCTCACTCCCTCTCAGGAGATCAGAACACTCTGTGGTTCTCAGAGGTCTGCAATGGCTTAGCTTCACCCGGGAAGAAAAGGCTAGGAACCGTGGAGGAGTCAGCCAGGGTGGTCAGTGCTCCAGAACGAGTTTCACCTCAAAAGGATGCCCAGAGAAACAGAGATGGATTACTGTGCCTTCCATAGTAACTTAGCTCCCTCCATTCTGTCCAGGATTTTGGGGCCACGCTGCAGCCTGGACACTGCAAGGGCTGGTAGGCGACTGTTCCGATGAGGATCATTTAGATCAAAGCTAAGGAGTCACGGAAGGCTGTGTAGCCAGGGTGGCCTTGTGAGGAGGCTCTGGGACCGATCTGCTGGCCCTAGTGGGAGACACTGCACTTCATTACAGAACTGTAGATAGCGAAAATAGCCCTAAGGCGCAGCTGGAGCTGCTGTGCCCTGCTCCCAGCACGTGCCACACACTCCAGGCTCTTCCCCACCTCTGGTGTCCTCCTCGCCCTCTCCAAAGGGTCTCATATGTTCATGGCCAGCAGCCCGAAGCCCATGGAAGATGCTCCTAGCAGTGAGACATAGAGTGTGACTCACAAGCTTCACCCGTGCCCCTGCACAGAGAACAGGAGTGACCCGGACACCTCGATGCTGCTGCTCTCTCTTGCCTGTAAGTTTCATGAGTCCAAGACATTGGTCCCTGGCCTGGAAGACCTTCCAAGACACACCTGAGCGACTTGTTGTCTTCCTGCCCCGATTTCCTTCTCTGCCCCCAAATGCTAGATAAAACTAAAAAAGAAAGAAGGGGAGGGAGGGAGGGAGGGAGGGAGGAAGAAAAGAAAGAAAGAAAGAAAGAAAGAAAGAAAGAAAGAGCGAGCACCCAAGCTTCCTGTTACTGGCTCCTTGAAAAGCCAGTCAAATCTCCCCTTGTTGAGAACATTTTGACAGCATAAAATTGCTGCCGGAATGTGACTTTAACGAAAAGTAAAAAAAAAAAAAAAAAAAAAAAAAAAGTAAAAAAAAAAAGTAAAAAAAAAAAACCTTCCTTCATGCATATGGAGTTTTTTGGAAAAAAAAATGGTATTTTAATGCTTTCTATTAAATTGGGACTAAAAGTGGTGTCTTAATTTGCATGCATTAGCATATTTGCATATAGATCACTGAAATGGTGGAAGAGAGAAGAGCCTTTAAATGAAAATTCTTTTAAAGGCACAGGCCTGCCTCCCTCTCCCTCTGGGATTTAGACTTGATCCTTTCCTTGCACCCACAACCCTTGTGTCTTGATCTTGCTGGGTCAAGGCTCTGCTTGTCAGGAACTGCTTCACTGTGGAGTAAAGGGACTGGAAAGCCCTGGCTCTTGTTACCACAGCCTTGTGTCCTCTTAGTGTAGGCAGGAGCCCAAGTTGGCCTGTCCCAGCAGTGTCTCCGGGGGTGGGGGTGGGGGGCTCGTGTCTGCCACCAACATGCCAACTGGCTGGGTCCCTCAGCCTCTGCAAGCCTGGCTCTTCCCCCATCTTGGGTCTTTTTCCTCTCAGCCACCCCAGGCGGTGTTTTTTGCTACAAGCCCACTTGTGCTGCCAGCTACTGACCTGGACCTATAGCACTGAGGCCAGGTGGAGTGCCTTCCCTTCTCTCTGGTGTTCTCTGCTGTGCCGACTTCTTCTCTTCTCGTTCCTGACCCAGAAGGCCCAGGCTGTCATGTTTCTTCTATCGTCTAGGCCTCTAGTTGTTCAGATGTCACCCCCTCAGACTGTCTAAAGTCTCCCCACATACTCCTCGGTCACTTGTCCTCCAGGAACTTATTCGTCAGTTTGACATTTGGTCCTCTCCTCCAGTGCTGCCATCCTTGCCTGGGATAAAAATGGGGGTTGGCATCCTTCTGGACCCTCCGATGCTTAAGATGATGTTGGGCACGTGGTAGGTGTCAAGGGGGTTTTTGGTGAGTGAGTGGAAGGGAGCAAGAACTTGCCAGGCCTGAGCTGGTGTCCTCAGTGCCACTCCCTGACTATCCACCGTAGCCGCTGGGCTTTAGCCTTCTGTCGATGTCCTCAGCTTGATCCACGGGAGTCCAGGACTCTGTCAGGAGCTTCCAGGCTCCTCAGAGGCCCTCGGGATGGCAGGCAGGAAGCAGAGGCCTGGCCTAGGTGAGGAGATGAGGAGGTAACTTGTGGGCAATATTCAGCTGAGGAGAACAGTTTTGACTAATGGAGCTGAGAGTCCTCTTGTGGCAGCCCAAGGAACCCCAATCCTTACATCCAGGTAACTCTCCCATAGGCATCTTTCTTCCAAGAACGGGGATCCCACAGAAATCACAGCGTGTGCAATCAAGGGCCCCAGCATTCTGTACCTGGCCTATCCTACTGGCCAGCCCTTGTGTGGTAACCCCATCACCCTCTCTGCACACAGGAAGTGAAGTCTCTGCACACAGGAAGTGAGGTCTGGCCACTAAGCTCAACACCACCTTTGGAGTCTCTACTCCAGTGGGCGGGGATTTCTGATAGGCCCCTCCAAGCTGACAGCAGCCTTGGGCTCCTTGCCCAGCCCAAGGGGGGGGACCCAGAGGAGATGAGGGGGACACCCAGGGTTGGAGAGGGGCTGTGCCTCTACCACTAATGAAAATCGGAAACCAATTGAGCAGGACAAGGTGCCCAGCCAGCAGGTTGTGGGACCGCAGGGCCTAATGGATGTGGCTGGGGCTGGGGAGTGGATGCGTCATTGATTGCCCAGTGGCTATATTTATCCACCCTGGGTCCCTGGCCCCAGCAGCTGGATGGTACCGGGATAAATAAATGGCCGCTGAAATATTCATGAGCTGCACATGCACATCCGTGGTCAGGGGGTCTGCCAAGGGCCCTTGCTTCCTCCCTTCACCCAGGCTCTGTGGAAGCCTCAGGAAATTCCTCGCACCTGGGCCAGGTGAAGCATGGCCCAGCCTCACTGGGCACTCAGCCCGGCTTACCACCTTGGGGACACCTGCAAGGCCTAGACACCTCCTCCTTGGGGCCAGGCTGACCCCACCTCGCGTTGTTCCCTCCTTCACTCCCTGTCCCATGGTGATGGATTGGACATGTGGGGCCGTGGCTGCATGCTTGACCCCGTGTGCTCTTCTGGAACTCTGCAAGGACAGACTTGTCGCTCATTTGTTTCCCTGTTTCCCACGTGGCCTGGCGCGGTGCTGAGGCGACCTTGAGAGAGGGCCATTGTACGTTGGGAGGGAGACTCAGAGGTGGGCCGAGGCTGGGCTCTGTCTGCCCTTTCTTAGCAAGTGACGTCACCTCCCGAGACTCAGTTTCCCCATCAGCAAAATAGGGTTAAGAGCAGTGTGGAATGTTCAACTGTGGGCCTGGGCCTGCTAGAATTGGAACCCTGGTGCTGTAGGCTAAGGAGAGACAGAATTCTGGACCTGTCTGGGCTGCTGAATCTGATTTTCCCAAGGAAAGGCCTGAGAACCACAGGAATTTCCCCAGCTGCTCAGTCACTTGCTGCTCTCTTGAGTTTAGAAGTTGAAGTTCTAGTTCTTCACACCTCCGCCTGGATAGCACTTGGCCACCAGGGATGCAGAGACCTCTCCCATGAGCCCCTGAGACACTGGGCCAGGAGCTTAAGAGACAGAGAATGACTCTAGAGCAGTGGTTCTCAACCTGTGGGTCACAACCCACTTGGGGGCCAGCAATCCCATGTTTCAGATATTTACATTACGATTCATAGCAGCAACAAAAATAATTTTATGGGTTTTTTTTGGGAGGGTCACCACAACATGAGGAACTGTGTTAAAGGATCTCAATGTTAGGAAAGTTGAGAACCCCTGCTCTAGAGCGTTTGGCAGCCAGATATTCTGGTGAATCTGCCTGGCAAGGGATGGCATGGGGGTGGGGTACCAGACCCAGGGGTGCTCCATTCAGGGCTGGATATTCTGCCTGTCTGCAACAGGTTAGGACCCGGATATGGGCATCATGGACATCATCCATATCCTGGTGGTTAGATGCCAGGCTTAGCACCTAGGATGGCGTGGACTCAGTGCTCTTCGGTGTCTGCTTCTAACTCTTCCTTTCTTTCCTACTGAAGGGAAGGTCTTGGTCACTTGATAAGAGCTGGCTGAACAAGCATTTACAGCCAAATGTGACCATGATACCCATAGCCACAAGGCCTCTGCCTCTAGGTGCCTGCAACTCACACTGTCCTCTTGGTGGTACAGAGCCACATAGTGCTTGCCTGTTGGGTCGCACAGGACCTTTAATGGGGAGATGCCCATGACTTGAAAACTATTTGACCCCATTAACGGAGAGGACTGAGGGTTAAGCGGGCCATCTGCAGTGAGTCTCTGAGGGCTCCGAATGGGGAAAAGCAGGAATCATCGAGGCTGGGTGAAGACAGAGCTACTGTCCCTGGCACTCAGCCCACCCCCTCCCCCAGCCAAAGTTTGATCCAAACAGAAGCAAACTTTGGGGACAGCCTTGGCGCTGCATGGAGCCGGGCTGGGCCTGCGAGTGGCAGCGAGAGCAGAGGGAGGCAGCTCAGGCAGCCCTGGCGCCTGACTCCGCGGTCCCAAGTCCCCTCCCAGAGCTCCCGGTCCGTGCCCGCGTTTACAGGCGCCTCTCTAGTCAGCTCAGAATGCAGCTTGGGGCCCGTGGCGGCTCAACCTTTCCCTCTCCCAGAGCCCCGGTCTAATCAACCCCTATAATTTATGCAGAAAATATGATTTATATTTAATTTCACCACACTTGCATTGTTAATTTGAGATGTAATTAACCCGTCGCCATGACAACTAATTTTGTGATGCCGTAAATTACCGCCGTCTTTTCATCAAAATTCAGTTACTTTGGCTCTTGTGTGCAATGTACTGATGCAATTAGGTTGCTAAGGGCAACTCAAAAGTGTTCAATTTCTTTTGTGCAACTGCAATGGGATAGAAGCTCCCTTGCGTCCTCCCAGGGTCCCGTTGGCCATGGGCAGGGAGCTGGGGGCATGTGGCCGCCCTAGAGGAATGCCGTTGGAAAAGGCGGACTGGGTGGGCGCCGGCTGCCTCACATCCTCTTCTCTCCAGTAATTGTTTTTAAACCGTGGCCCCTGGACATATGCCCCCGTACCCCCACAGGATCGCAGGGCTGCAGAAGGGTTCTCACCAGCTCCAACTCAGCCTCAGACTTTCTTGTCCCAGGTATCTTGGTGTTCCGCACAGAAAGAGCCATAGCCACCTCCCCTTTCTTCTCTCCCGCGTCTAACTTGTTTATATAGATCTTTCCCTCTCCCTCTCTCTCTTTTCTCACTCTCTCTCTCTCTTTTTTTCTTTATTTAAAACAAAAACCCTCTGTGTTGCTTTTGTCACGTTAATTCCCATTTTGCCAACACCAGGGGCCCAGGCAGACGAGTTACCAAGGAACACAAAATTTTAATTAGTGTATTTTAATCATTCAGGCTTTCCGAGCTAATCCACACGCCCTAGAGAATTCCCGAGATGCAGCTCTGCCCTGCTTTACCATTTATTGTTGAGTCTATTATAATTACTGTTAGCAGGTGGGGACTGGGAGATGTTTATTATGAGTTTTTCATCTTTAGTATAATTACCGAAAAAAACAAAATAAAAAGATGCCGTTGTATTTTGTTTCCTAGAATTTTTTTTTGCCAGGGGAGGGCATGGCTGTGGGATTTTTTTGCCTGCTCCTTCCCAGGCAGGTAGGTGGTTGGCGAAGACTCAGCTCCTCTAGTCCACAGACCCAGGAAGGTGGAGTAGCCGCTACCTGTGCTGGTCACCACTCTGCTGGGTCTGAGGGGTTGTAAGGACTGAGGCCAAGGCTGGGGGTACCAGTATTCCTACTTTGGGCTGGTCGTTCTCCCTGCTTCTGGTCAGATCTAGCCACAGCACACCTGACAGAGATGAACCTAAGCAAGCGCACACTTATAAACTGGCGGTTGACATTTCTTGAGTGTAGAGCTCGCACCATGTCGTCCTCCTTAGCTGCATGGTTTGGCTAAATCCCTCACCTCTGAAGCAGACACCAGTTTCAAATCCTGTTTTACTTGGGAAGGGCAAAAATGCACATCCCAAGCTAAGGTGCCCCAGCAGAGAATTCGAACCCAAATGTGTCCTCGGAGCTCAGGCTCCTTCTGGCAACACCACAGGCAGCTCTTCCAGGTCTCACCAGAGAGGCCACCTCCTTTCTGGACTTCCGGAATGTGTGTCTCCACAGTGTCATGGTGACTTAGTGACTTCTCCTAGGGCCTGACCACCAGTGAGGGTGGAGAGCGCCTGCCCCCATCCCTGAGGGAGCCCAGCATCAGAAGCCTCTAGTGCAAGGGCATCTTTTAGTAAGTGTGTGGGGTCCATCGGTGGGTGTGCAGGAGGACCTGGTGGTGTGCCACACTTGACCCCAGCAGTGCCAGGGTCTCTGCCTGTAGACATTCTTCAGATCTTCAGATGTCTCTCTCAGCAGAAGCCACAGGAAAAGGTAGCATAGGGGCCTAGGTCAAGTTGAGGTATCGTCCTCAGAGTTAGGTGTGCCATGCAAACCCTTAGCTTTGGCTTCTATGTCCCAAGCCAGGAATCCCCCACCCCCAAACCATCACTTTGGTGACATCTGAGCACCTAGAGGTTTCTCTTTTTCTTTTTTTTTCTCTTTTTTTCAGGATCAGTTTTCAGATGTTCTCCCCTCTGAGTGATGATTTTGAAGTTTTTCTGGAAAATTCCACATCTCTACACTAGTGCCCAGGTTGGGTCTTTCCCAGGCAGTATGGAGAGGAGCAAAAATGCCTTGGAGTGAGCATCTGCTCCTTTCCAGCCAGCTTCCCCGGGGACGGAGGGGTAGATAATTAGCATGTCTCTGGGAAAGGGCCCAGGGCATGCTGTGAGTTACACACTGGTGGCAGGACTCCCTGTTGAGCTCTAAATTCTTGGGACACGCCCCCCCTGCTCCTTTTTGGTCCTGTTGGGGTAGACGGGTTTACCCAGCACCACCCTCCGCTGCTGCCGCCCTCCTCTGGGAGACTAGAACCCGTCAAGCCAAGAGTGGACATGGCCCACTCTCCCAAGGTGATGCTTTTAAACACTAGCCAGCAGCATGTAGCATCTTGTCTGCCTAAGTCTATGTGCCCCCCCCCCAAGGTCGCCATCCTGCCAGGTGGTATAGTTTAGGTATCTTAAGTCTGAAAATACCCTAAAGTCCAAAACTTGAGTGCCTCTATGATGCTCAAAGTGGAAAACCACCGCCCTGACTATGCAGCTTGTCACGGTCAAAGGGGCTTTTACCTTTAAATTATGAACAAAAGAAACAGGGAGACGTCAGTGGCGGCGCACACCTTTAATCATAGCAGAGGTAGGTGAATCTCTGAGTTCAAGGCCAACCTGGTCTACTGGGAGAGTTCCAAGACAGTCAGGGCTACAAGAGAAAACACATCTCAAAAAACAAACCAATGAGCCGGCGGTGGTGGTGCACGCCTTTAATCCCAGCACTTGGGAGGCAGAGGCAGGCAGATCTCTGGGAGTTCGAGGCCAGTCTGGTCTACAAGAGATAGTTCCGTTGTCTTAGTGTGTGGGTGCACCCCTCGTGGTCCTGAGTTCCTTGCTCGTGCTCCGTCTCCTTCTGCTCCTGATTTGGACCTTGAGATTTCTGTCCGGTGCTCCCATGTGGGTCTCTGTCTCTGTCTCCTTTCATCACCTGATGAAGGTTAATATTCATGAGGATGCCTATGTGTCTGGCTTTGTGGGAGCCTAGGCAGTTTGGACGCTCACCTTACGAGATCTGGATAGAGGTGGGCAGTCCTTGGGCTTCCACAGGTCAGGGAACCCTGATTGCTCTTTGAGCAGATGAGGGAGGGGGACTTGATCGGGGGAGGGGGAGGGAAATGGGAAGCGGTTGCGGGGACGAGGCAGAAATCCTTAATAAATAAATAAATTAAAAAAAAAAAGAGCTAGTTCCGGGACAGGCACCAAAGCTACAGAAAAACCTTATCTCGAAAAAAAAAAAAAAATGAGCCGGGTGTTGGTGGCGCGCGCCTTTAATCCCAGCACTCGCGAGGCAGAGACAGGCGGATCTCTGTGAGTTCAAGGCCAGCCTGGTCTACAAGAGCTAGTTCCAGGACACGCTCCATAGCTACAGAGAAACCCTGTCTCAAAAAACCAAAAAAAAAAAATGAATGAATAGATAAGTAATAAAATAGTGTTATGAACAAAAATTATGAGCAAAAATTTAAAAATTATTAAAATTTATAAGCAAAATAAAATGATTGCTGGTGATGTAGCCCAGTTGGTAGAGCGCTCACCCTGCACCCATGACACCCTGGGTCTTATGCCCAGCACTGTGTAAAGTGGTGGAGGTGGAGGCTGTAATCCTGGTAGGCAGGTCAGAGTTCAAAGTCATCCTGTACTATGCAATGAGCTTGAGGCTAGCCTGGGATACATGAATGGTTAGTGAGACAGCTCAGCTGGCAAAGGTACTTGCTGCCAAACCCGAACCTAAATTAGATCCCCCAAGACCCACATAGGAGAAGAGAACTAACTCCCTTACTCCAGAGAGTTTGGGTTAACTGCCACATGCTCACTGTGGCATGTGCGGCCACATGGAGACTCACACAGTTTTTCTTTTTAATTTAGTTAGGAAAAACTTTTTGAGACAGGATCTATGGAACCCTAGCTGACCTAAAACTCTTTAGAAAGACCAGGCTGAGCTGGAACTCTCTATGTAGACCAGGTTGGCCTGGGGTTCACAGAGGACTGCTTGACTCTGCCTCCTGAGTGCTGGGATTAAAACTGTATGTCTGTACCTAGTAAAGAAATATTTTTTTTAAAAAAAGAAAATGCCAGAAAGGAAGGGAAGGAGGGAGGGGGCTGGCTGTGTGTGTACGTTAGGTACAAACACAATGAATTTCACTTTTGGACCTTCCTCAAGATATCTTATGATATATGTAAATATTCAGTCTAAAAACATCTAAAATGCAGAAATAGTTTTGGTCCTAAGCATTTCTAATAAGAAGTATTCCACCTACATCTCCATAAGAGATGATGTTTCCCTCAAATGCCCTGTCGGCCTCAGCTCAGCAGACCCTTGCCAATTCTGGAATGAGAAAATTGTTCAGCTAGTTCACCCTCCAACCCCATCCCCACCACACAGCCCCATGGTATGTGTCGATGGTGGTTCACAAATGTGAGAACCCCTTTGCATCCCTTCTCTTCTCTTCTCCTCTCCTCTCCTCTCTCTCTTTCCCTTTCTCTTATTTATTTCTGTGTGTTCTTTTTTATTATTTTGATTTTTTGAGACAGGGTTTCTTTTTTTAGTCCTTGGATCTCACTCTTTTTAATTTAGTTAGAGAAAACTTTTTGAGACAGGATCTATGTAGCTCTGACTGACCTGAAACTCTTTATGTAGGTCAGGTTGGCCTCGAACTCAGAGATCCACCTGCCTCTGCCTCCCAAGTGCTGGTAATAAAGGTGTGCACCACCACTGCCAAACTTCTCTCCCTCTCTCTCTCTTCCTCTCTCTCTCTATCTCTCTCTCCTCTTCTTTCTGTCTGCCTTCCTTCCTTCCTTCTTTCCTTTCTTTTTTTTTTCTTTCTTTCTGTCTTTCTATGGATGGGGTTTGAGACAGAGCCTTGTCTTGCAGCCCAGGCTGGTATTTAACTCAAGCTCCTACTATCTCAGGTTCCCGAGTGCTCCTATTACAGCTGTGTACAACCACACCTCTTTACAGTCTTGAAAAGTATTGCGCACAAAATTTTAATTTGCATAAATTTTATCAATTAATACTATATTCAAAATTAAAACAGAATTAAAAACATTTGCTTAATACCTTTAAAAGTAATCATTAAAAGTCCATTACATTGCCAGGCGGTGGTGGTAGACTCCTTTAATCCCAGCACTCAGGAGACAGAGGCAGGCGGATCTCTGAGTTCGAGGCCAGCCTGATCTATAAAGTGAGTTTCAGGACAGCCAGGGCTACACAGAGAAACCTTGTCTCGAAAAACCAAAACAAACAAAGTGCTGCTTTGCATGCACGCACTTGTGTGGGGAAAGCGAGGCACCCTTGCATCCTTGCAGATAACTGTGTCTCCTTTGCTGTTTCACCAAAATGCTGCATGGAGTGAGTGGTCCTTTCAAAGGTTCTCTGCCAATGTGAAACCTGAAACTGCATCATGAGCCCTGTGCCCTGCTGCAGTGAAACCCATAGGTCTAGCTCACACTTGGAATGACTCATTTCCCAGTTCTGAGATTTTGTAACTTTATACATGGGTCACTGAAGGATGAAGGGTCTCAACTTTGACACATTTCATTGTGTGATATTTAAACAAACAAACAAAAAAAATCACAGCTCTTAATATCATCTCTGATCTCATCAGGAAAGCTATTAAGTATCAGGACACTGTCAAAGTCGCCAGTGGATACAGGTTTTCCAAAAGCCTTTTTGTCAATGGAAGGCTTTGATACAGAGTTTCACACTGGTGACAGTTACTGTCAGCCTCCCCCCACCCCAGCCCCTTGAAGTGACAGCCTCTTTAGTGCTCCAGTCTGATGAACTCTGGTGTCTTTCAGGTGAAAATGGTGCCCCCCAAAAGGTGGTTTGTTCTACTTTCAGCTCTCTCACACTTTCATTGACGCAAGGAGGCGTGACTTGGACGCACAGCCAGCCATGTTTGTCTTGTTCGGTCCCTGAGAGTCTCGGGGAGAGGGCTAGGGATGTGCCTCAATTGGCTGAGCATGGGTGAAGCTCTGGTTTCAATCCCCAGCACCACATACACCTGCATGGTGGTTGCACGTCTCTGATTCTGGCACCGGGGAGGTGGAGACAGGAGGATCCGAAGTTCACGATCATCAGCTACATAGTGAGTTCGAGACCGGCCTGGCCTTTGTGACACTGTCTCAAGAAAAGAATCAAAGAGTCAAGGTCTCCTAAAGATTAGTTCTGTTTCTAGCTCCGCCTGAGACATTTACGTGATTGTGGCATTGTTTTGTGAGATGAAAGAGGACGGGGCTGGGAAAAGTAATGACTGTTTCTGCCTGGTTCTTGCTGGGAGTCTTCATCCTGCCACCACACTGAAAAAGACATGTGGTAACTTCCAGCTATTATGAAAGCAGTTTGACTTCATGGGACTTCTGAGAACACTACCCTCAGCCACCACATACCCTCCTGTCCTGGCATTAGCTTCCTGAATTGCCCATCTGAAGTGACCCTGCAGTGGGGAGAGGCATGGCGGGTGTGGAGGCTTTCACAGGGCTCTGGTAGGGAGCATGTGCCCTAACCTTGACTGCTCTGCAGCCAAGTCTAGGGACCCTAGCAGTAGACGCATCTGTGGTTAACTTGCCTCTCGTTGGGGCTCAGACCTGTCTTGAACTTAGGCTCCCAGCTCCTCCTGCTGCAAGGAATTCAGTTTCCCCATCAGACACCTGCCTCTCACTCAGGGTCCTGGAGCCAAAGGCAGGCTCCCCTCCTCTTTCTCCTCCCTGTTGTTGGCTTCAGCCTCCCTCTCCTTCCAGTCCCCATCCCCCAACCACCTCCCCCAGCATGGCAGCTTGTCCAAGACACTGAGTTTTGTCCCTTCCGTCGGGGCACCCTGAGAGTAAGAGAAAATAGCTGCCCAGTGAGGGGGGGGGTGGGGAAGCCTCTTGTTTTCACCCTCTCAGAACTGGTTTTCCCAACTTTCCCATCCCAGCTCCTGTGGAACAAAAGGCCTCTGGCCCTGTGTGCTGGGCCGGGCCCAGCAAGGGGACTCACCAGCGACTCTTTATTGAGTCTTCAAGCGCAGGCCAGGCACTCCATTAAAAAGCCATTCCCTTTTGTGCTACCCGGCCCCCAGCTGTCCCCCCTCTCATGTGACGGTCGGTCACAGTTGTAAAACAACAACACACAGAGTTGGCAACTAACGAGGCTTTTTTTCAAGCCAGGGTCTCCATGGCAACCTCTGTCAATCACCCCTCAGGAGCACTTTAACCTGACCAAGAGAGGGAAATAAAAAATAATAAAATAAAATAATAATAATTATAATAAAAGAAGAAGAAGAAGCCAAGAATGAACGAGTAAGAAAGAGAGTGAGAGAGGCCAGTAGACAACAGGGAGGGAGTTCTGAAAGTTTCTAGAATACACACGAGAATTTAATCAATCATGCAGGTAAATGACAGGAAGGGAGTAACAGTCATGGTAATTTTCTACATTGCTCTTGATCTTATGAAGACGCCTAACATTGTTCTGGGGGCCATAAAATGAGGGGCCGTGGTTGTCTGTGGCGAGTGTAAGGAGGAAGGCAGTCCCACGGGCTGAAACAGGAAATGGATGGTACCCTGGGCCCGAACCCAGATGTGCCCAGTTGATGGCCTTAAGACAATGGGGACAGCCATTTGGCACTTGGCTGAAGTCCACCAGGGTGCCCAAGCCCTTCCATGTGCAGCCCAGTGCCAACGGGGATAGCCCACAGCATGTGGTTGGCACAGTGCCAAAGAGACACTTGAGGGCCCCCATCCTCCATGCCATGTAGGGAAAGGATCAGACCTACCTCTGTAATCTGTTGAAAGGGATGCCCAGTGTGGTGGACAATGGCAGGACTCCTCATGGTTCACATGCTGTTGTGCCAGCAGATGCCCGCTTCCTGGGCACGTGGCATCATGCCCAGGGTGAGTTCAACCTTCTGAATGTTGGCATGATGCCGGGGTATGGAAAGCCTGAGTTCTCCCCCCCAACCCCCCACCTTGCCCCCTGACACTCATACATGCTGTCTGGCAGTTAGCCAGGGACTCCACAGGTTCCCAGGTCTGCTCAGTCTGGGCACGGGCTGTGGGCAGCCTTGGCAGCTGCTGCCTGGCCCTTCTACTGCCTCTGATTGGGAAGAAGGCAAAGGCTGGCTTCTCGGGCCAGCCTTCATTGCTCAGTCTCCAGAAATCTATGTAGACACTTGGTCTGCCTGGAAGTGGTGAGGGGGCCGAAGGCTGCAGGGATTTTCTAATTCTTGGCATCTAGAAGCTCAATCTGAGGCCTGAGTAAGACAAGGAAGGTGATCCTGGGACATAGAAACGTCCAGAACTGGGGAATCAAGGGGCTATCGGCTCAGAGCACTGTTGGACAGTGCCGGCTTCCCAGAACCACAAGGATAAAGAAGCTAAGATGCTTACGGCTAATGTTAAGAGACTGGACTTTCCCCCTCAGACTTACAACTCTGATACTCAAAATAGCACACATAATTAGGAAGGAGTAGGCAGATGCTGACCCCTACTAGAACCCTGGATTTCAGGGCTGTTTCCATGACAGGTGCCTGCCTCATGGCTCTGTAGCCCATTTTCCACCCTGCCTTGGTCACTGAGCATCCCCTGACCCAGTCTGGACCCTGCAGTAGTCCCGCCTCTGTCCTTCTCACCCACATATCTCCTTCTGCCTCTCGGTCTACAGTCTTCCCAGACCAGGACCCAGGCTCCCATGACCCCCTCTCTATCTTGGTCCTTCATCCTCCTCACTTGTGAGCGCTGCTCACTTCCAAAAAAGTTGAAGCAAAAACCTCTCTGGTTGGCTCTTCTTATATTGCTCCCCTTTGTCCCAGCTTTCACAGTGGGGAAGCTGGCCAGGGACTTGACACAGTGCCACTTAGATGACATCTTAGTGGGTTTACAGCAGTTGACTCATGCCCTGAACCCACTTCTCTAAGACAAGACACAAATCGAGGAAGATCTCCGGGTGCCTAGGCACCTCTGGTACCACCCTCTCCATCTTTTGTGAGAGTCCCATGTGCTTGTTTTGGGAGCACCCTCCAGGGACTACAGTGGCCTTGGCTGCCCCCCCCATCTGTTTCTCTCCTTTCCTGGGTGCCCTGGGAAGCTCCTGCAAGAAAGGAATGCTTGCAATCTGCTGGTGTAGTGAGCTGGCACGGCACCCAGGCAGGGCTGTGCCAGAGCCTAGTAAAGACATTGGCGAGGGCTGCCTTCCCCATGCCTGGAGTTTCCTCCGGCCGGGTTGGCATGTGGCCTTCAGCTTGGCCTGAGGCAGAACAAGGACAAGGTGGCCTCCTCATCGGAACCCAGAGGGCCTGTGTCTCTTCCTCCTGCTACAGAGAGGGGGCCCATGATGGCACTGAGGAGTGTGTCACAGTTTACGGAAGAAGGAACAGAATGGGTGGGAAGGACAGTGTTCGGGACCCCAACACCTGGAGACCAGACTTCACCTCTCCAAGCCTCCTGCTCTGCTCTGTAACCTGGGGTGTGAACGGTCTCCTCTGCCAGTCAGGATCTGAAAAGGCTTCATCTTTCTGGGCCATGGTCAGCCTTTGCCAGGCATTAACTTTTTTTTTTTTTCTATTGAACCCAGGGTTTCTGCACGCTAGACAAGTACTCTGCCACTGAGCCGGACTCGGGTTTGTTTTGTGTCTCCAGGTGTGTGTGTGTGTGTGGTGTGCATGTGTGTGCAGATGTGCTTGTTTGTGTATGTGTTTGCGGAGACTAGAGGTGACTGGGTATCGGCCTCTGTCGCTCTCCTCCTTATTTAATGTGTATGGATATTTTGCCTACACGCATGTCTGTGCACCACATGTGTGCCTGGTGCGTGTAGAGGCCAGAAAGGGCCGTTAGATTCCTGGAACGAGAGTCACGGACAGTGGTGAGCTGCCGTGTGGGTACTAGGAATCGAACGTGGGTCCTCTAGAAGAGCAGCCGGTGCTCTTAACCACGGAACCGTCTCTCCGGCCCCTCCATCTTATTTTTTAAAACAAAATCTCTCACCGAACTTGAAGCTTGTCATTTTGACTAGACTGGATAGCCAGCACGTCCCAGGAACTGCCCGTTTCTGCCTTATCAGCCAAGGTTGCAGGCGTGTCCTTCCACACCAGGCTTTTACATGGGTACTGGGGATCTGAGCTCAGGTCCCCGTGTATATACAGGAGGCACTTTCCCCACCAGACGACCTACCTCCCCAGCCCCTAAGTTCCGGTGTTCATTATGGATTTATCTGTACTTTTTATTTTAAAGCTTGGTCCCATTCAAGATGCCCAGGATGACCTTAAACTTGAGCCTTATGGCCCTCCTGCCTCAGTTTCTTGAGTAGCCTGGAATATAATTGTATCCTGGGCTAAATGTGAGCAATTAAGGTGGTTGTGAGGGCAAGAATGTGCCCATCCTAAGGGTGGTTTGAGGTGTCCATGAGTTAGCATATGTAAAGTGTCTGACTGTGGGAATGTCAGCCCTCATCAGCGTGATTACTGTTATTGTTGCTATTTCCCAGTACTCTGAGGTGAGGCTTCACTTTAATCTTGCTTCTGAGTGACTTGAAGAATACAGCTCCCTCCCAAGAGGTTCCCTGTCTTTCTAGAACATTCGGCAATCCGCCCGGTCTGTGCAGTTATGCTATCTTAAGGCGCCTTCCCCTCCCCACACACTTCATTGTCCCTGGCCATCACTTACCTGTCCAAGGTTCCCTGGGCACCGTCCTCTCTGAGGTTTACCTAGCCAAAAGGGCTTCCCAGGCGGGCTTCTGTCCCCCCCCCCCAAGTCCCCCCAGGCCTGGAGTCTAACAGTGTATTGTAACATAGTAGCTGAATGAACTTCAGCTTCAAAGGTTAATATCAAAATCTGGAGTGGATTACCTAAAAATTACTTACAACACCATTAAAATTCTGAACTCTTTTTGTTGTGGCTGTAAATTAATTTAAAATGTCAGGTTTTTTGAGAAATCCAATAAGAAATTGAGCCAACAGAGCAATCTGCAAACTGTCTGGCAAAGAGGAAAGTGTGTCTCTTCAATCGACAAGGAAAAATATGGAGCTTAACTGGAACCATATGGCTGAGTACTTGAGAGAAGTCTGCGCAAAAGGGAGGGTGGAGGGGGAGGGGGGCAAGAGCTCAGCTGACAGCCACACGCACACAGCAGGCTGGCTGTGGCCTTGGCATTGGCACAGGAGAGGGGCCTGGCGGACGCCTGGCACACAGCCTACTTGGCTGCCCAGTGTCCACAGTCACCAGGCAGCCCTAGGCCGCAACTTAAATCAGGTCCATGATCTTAACACTTTCACTCCATGTCCAGACAGGGCCCTCAGGCCACCTGGGGGCCCTATCCCTACCCTAAGGTGTCCAAACCCCCTCTCTTGGGGGAGAACCTAGGCATCCAGCTTCCCTGCCCTGGACAGCCACCTGCATGTCTCTGAGGGCCGCCTCCCCTCAGTTCTCTATGGGCTCCCTCCAGGCCAACATGTGGTCCCCATTACTCCCGAATTCCCCCAGATTTACAACACATTAAGTAATTTGTAGGTTATTTCAACTTCAATCTGCTAAAGTTGAGAAAATCAAAATTAAATTCAAACCACAAGGAAACTTCAAAGAGAGAGGAGGAAGAGAAACTTGAGTGCCCTCTCTCCCCAGGTCCCCGTATGTCTCCCTTCTGTGTGCCCCCCCCCCCCCAGGATCCCAGCCAGCCCCCAACCTTGCCTCCCTTCCTCTGGGCCTCCCCTTTCCTGGGCTGTCTGTTACCAGGGCCCTCCCCCGCAGCCTGTGGTAGGCAGTGTCCAGTGTCCAGGTGAAGGTACAGAAGGCCAGGGCAGCTCCGCTGAGGATGAAGGGTGCTGCTGATTTGGCAGAGTCAGGAAGCCATTGTGTAGGGTCCAGGACTGTCGCCTCTCCTCCCAGGAGCCCTCACTGCTACTGGTGGGTCCTTCCAGGTCCCCAGAGCTTGTGAGTTTCCCGACCCATTTTGGGGGTAATCTTTGCCATGCTGTTCTGGCGCCGGCAGTGCCTGGGACAGCTGGCAGCTGGTGGGCACCACCTGGCCCCTCTGTTTAATAGCTCAGGTTACTTTATTTTGTCTTCTACCCCTTAAAACAGCCTTGTAAATAAGCAAACACTCGGTGCCAAGCACCTTCGGCATTTCGCCAGCCTGGTAAATATTTTAGTAGTGACTTGGTAACAGTTGTGTTCACTTTGATTCCTTCGGAAAGGTCCTCAGTGCTGGGGAAGGGCCGAGGCTCTGGGAAACCATTTGTTGGTTATTTATACTCCACTGACCACGTGGCCTTTGCTCTGTCCCATGAATTAGATGCTGGGGTGTTTTCAAAGCCCAAGCGGCACTTGCCTTACACCTTTCAACAAAGTTGTGGAGAGCACCTGGGTCTCTCTAGAAGTGCCCCATGACAAAAGAGCTCTGGGGTCGCAATTTGGGAAAGTAGACTTGTCCCCATCGGTGGCCCAAAAGGATCTGGAGGCCATGGTAGGTGTTAGAGTTTGGCTGTGTCCTTGGTGGCAATCTCCTGCTAGTGTGGTTTGGGAAGAACCCTAAGAAACAAGGAAAGGAGGACTCTGGGGTTGGTTGGGGACGGGACGAGTGAAGCCCATGAGGTACCACATTAGAGTGGCCACCTGAGATGACCCCAGCCAGGCGTCCAGTGTCAGAGGACCTGTTCTGCCGTGGGAATGGGAGAGGAGAAGGCCAAGGAAGACCAGCCATAGGCAGGAATGAACCTTTAGCCAGAGCGGCTAACTTGACGCTCTGCTATCCAGGTCTTCCCTCTAGGCCTGGTCAGGAACACTTGCAAATCCTGGGGCCTCCCCACCCATTGCCAGGAAGCTGGTCTATCCAGACTCAACTTTCTGTGTCCAGTGAGGCCTATGCCGCCCGAGGCTGGCTACTAGGGAAGGGATGGGTGAGGCAGTGAGGTGGGCGCGGGAGTCTGGCTTTAATAGACTGCTCAGAGCCGCAGCCACTCGCTACTCCTTTGTTTTATGAGTGGTTTTAATGTACAGATGTGTTCGTTTTAAAGGGGCTCTAAATCATGGCATGGTGAGAGTGGAGCATTGTGGCCCACATCCCCGGGCCCCACTGGCTATGTGGTGAGCCTGCATGAGGTGGGTACAACCAAAGCAGGAAGAAGGTCACGCGTCTCTTCGTCGCTAATGTGACAGACAGGGCCAGAGGAAAGTGGATACATGTGCGTTGGGTAAGATGGGCCCAATGTTGCATAGAGGACCCTTTCTCTCTTGCCGTCGCCAAGGAAGGGTGGGGCCTTCCCACTCCAGTTTACAGCTAGGGCGCCATTCAGCTGACCAGCTAGCCTGTTGCCACTCCCAGCCGCCTGCCCTTCCTCCCTGGGCTCCTGGCGCCATGATGCGCGCCACCCGTCTGCACCCACGCACACCCTATTGGTGCTCAGCCTCCGTGGGCGCGAGTCAGGTGAGCAGCAGACATTGTAGCAGACCCAGCTCACCTCCTTCCCGGCGGGACTGGTGCCAGGGCTGCGCTCTTCCCGGAAGGCTTCCAAGCTCCCCCGCTTGGCATCTTGCTGAGCCTGTTCTCAGGGTGCGGGGGCAGATCTTTTGGGGGGGAGAGTGTCTGCCCCTTGCTGCCCTGGCGCCAGCTCTTCCTCAAGGCCCTGATGGAGTCGCCTGAGGGAAGCAGCTGGGCTGGAGGAGCTGAAGTAGGTCTGAAATGGGAATCATGATTTAAGCCGCCATCTTCCTAGAGCACCCTATACTTCTTTAAGGAGCAGACACAGGGCCTTGGACCAATCTGTGTTGGTGCTCCCTGCATGGTTCTAGCTTGGTGGCTTCTCAAGTTTTGTTCTTCGTTTTTGTATCTTCCAGCAAGATGCAGAGCCCAACGCTCAGGCCAAGTCTCAAGGACTTACCATGACTGCTCAATCTTGTGCACTCCACTTGTCCAACCCTACGTTTCAACGTATTTGGAAGAGTTCTATGGAAGGGACAAGAAGCTAAAAGAGGCCTTCCTTTTGGTTTTCTGAGACAGGGTATGACTTTTTTATGTAGTCCAGACTAACCTCAAACTTGCTTTGTAGTCCAGGCTGACCTTGAACTGATGATTCTCCTATCTTGGCTTCCCGGGTGCTGGCATGACAAAATGCTAGGGTTGTAGGTGTGTACTGCTATGCCCAGAAGAAGGCTAGAAGAGGCCTTTGATCACCTAAAATGTTTGAGCGCCACAGTAAGAGACCAGTCCCCTAAGTTTGGTATCCTGGGGTGTCCCTCAGCCCTGTCCCCTGTGTGGGAAGGAGGCTACTCTAGCAAATCTCTCAGCCTTGCGTTTGGAACTGCATGACACCCAGCCTGCGCCTGTTCTTTACCACGTCACTTGAGTAAGATATGCTTTTCCCTGTTACTTCCTCTTGGCCTCTTGGGAATAGAAGTCCCTTCTGTTCCTACTCGCCTCCCTGGAGTCCCTAGAGCAAGGGAGGAAGCAGAAGTTATCGATCCTTTGGAAAGGGGTATCAAGGAACTACTCAAGGAAGCTGGGGGCCAAGACCACAGGTCCTCCCACTTCGCTGACCATGTGGGGCAAGGCCAGGGCACAGGTCTCTGCCCAGCCTCAACAGGTGCTTAGAAGTCTTGAGGAATAGTCACAGAGGCTCTATGTCTTCTGAGGGAGGGGATGCCGTGCTGCGTGGGAACCTCAGTTTCCCCAGGTGCTGCAACTCAGTGGATTCTATGACGTCCTTGAGGTAGAAAAAGCAACATGAATGCCAAGAAAGGGAGACAGAGGTTGGTGGCGGAGAGGACCCAGAGAAGGCTCCAGGGACACCTCTTCCCCATAATAGAGACCTGCCTCTGCCTTCTTCCACCAAGACCCAAGGTTGCCTGGGCTGAGGCTATGCGGTGCTTCTACTTGCCAGACCGATAGGTGCTGGAGCTGGCCCTTCCCACCTTTCCCAGTAAGCACCTAAGGCCAGCCTAGCAAGGGAGATAACCAGTCAAGAGAGGCAGAAGGTCAGAGACAGACAAAGGGGGACCAGAGCCACATGGACCCTCCACCTCATCCGGCCCAGCTTGGGGTCTCATGCTGAGGGGGATGCGCTGGCCAGTAGCCAGTTGCCCTGTTTCTCCTTGCTGCCCGTGTGGAGTGAGTCTTGGTCTCCAGCTCCCTGGGAGCCGGGAATGGAGGAGATCCTATGAAGATGATGATATGTGACAATCAGTCACAGCAATTAGTGTTTTGGTTAACAGGCCTTTTTTGTTTTCTCTCACCCAGACAGAATGTCACAAATAAATCCTCTCCTGCATTTGCATATTAATTGGATCGGAGACGTCAAGCATCTTTCATTAAAGAAAATGATCTGCATATTTGGAGACATAAAATAGTTATTTTGATGGGTTTTTTTTCCCTAAGATCAGGGGGTGGGGGAGGTAGGTGATAGGAGTTCTAGAATGGAGGTAGAGTGGAGGCAAAGCCAGCCAGCCCCTCTGTCTAGTTAACCCTCTGCTGTCTGGACTTGGTGGATCAAGGTTGAGCAGAAAGATAATTAGTCCATAAATAAACCAAGGCTCCAAGGGGCCCCTGGGCCAGCTTGACTGCTAGGCAGAAGGGCTCCTCACTAGAGTTGTGAGTGAGGAGATTGGCTTGGGACTCATCTTCTTGGGCTTACATCCCTTCCTTGGGAGCTAGTAGTTGTGCTGCCCGGAGCATTTCCAGAGGCAGTGGGCATTAGGGTGTCTCCCTTGTTCCATCTAGCCATGTCCGTCCTTGCCTTGGCTCGCTGGTTGTCCCCTGTTCCTCTTTTCCCGTAGCTCACCCATCAGTGCCCACTCTCTCCGTGTGCTGTGAGCTTGCGCCTCCTGAGTCCTTCTCGTTCTTTGCCAACCATTCTCCCACTCCTCTCCCCAGATGGGAAACTTTCTGGGAGCCGCAGAAGCAAAGCTTAGAGTCATTATCACACACACTCGAAATAACCCAGAAAGCTACAGGGCCCATATTAGGGCATGAGTCCCGGGGAAAGCAGAGTGGATGTACAGGTTTTGATTGGAGACTGTGACTGTTTCCCCTTCATCCTCGGTTCCCCTGCCTGCCTACCGGAGCCATTTCTTCAGGTGGGCAGTAGGATCGGCCTCTCTGAGACAGCTCCTGGTGACAGGCAGCCTGCTCTTCAGTCTCCTCCTCCCTGGTACCAGATCCCAGTCAGCGAGAGGTCTAGGTAATGTTGATGACAGTGATGACCGCCATCTCTTCTTTCTGCACACGGAATATGTGTAGAGACTCTGCTTAGACTTGACGCTTACTGTCTCCCGTTTCCATCTCCCACTGAGACAGGCATTCTCAGCAGGTACTCTCTACTGATAAGGAAACTCGACCTCAGGGAGGACAGATAACAGGCCTAGAGGTGCCCATCAGAGCTCAGAACTCACAGCTGGAGTGGGGCTCCCTGTAGCCAGGCTGTGATGCAGCGGAGATGGGCAGTAGCCGTGGAGCTCCTGCTCTGACCCCAGCCTAATACTTGGGCCTGCGGATACTCTGGGATGTGCTATAATGTACAAACATCTTTCTACATGGGTGACCTCCTGACCTCATTGAGAAGATAAGGAGACCTGCCAGCCCCCTGGAGATTAGAAATGGCCAAGGGTGTCTTCTGTGGCTTTTGAATGCCAGAGACGTGCCTTCCACTCACACAATTTATATACAGTTTTGCTTTAAATTTGAAAGTGCCCATCACAGCTATTTTCACACCCGTCAGTCTTCCCTCTGGTGTCTGACTCCTAGCTTTCAGTCTTGGCACAGTGTGTGTGTGTGTGTGTGTGTGTGTGTGTGTGTGTGTGTGTGTGTGTGTGTTTGTGCACGCACGTGCACATGCACCGTGGACCAGCCTCTCCTTATGTCCTGGGTAGATGGACTTGTATGTCCCACAGAAAACTGTGGTTTGGTACCACCTCCCCAGTACCCAGACTCTAAAATAAGCCCCTCCAAATGCCAACACGAGGGGGTTGAACTTGAGTCAGGCACCACCATCCCCATTCCAGGACTCTGGAAGGGTCTTCTGAGCCAGGAAATGGGGTGATGGCATCCAAAACCACCTGATGGCTGTGCCTGTACCTTGGCCACTCTCTGGCCTTCTGTGACTTCCAGCTATACCTTCTTTTGGTAGGTGAGGGACAGAAGCAGGGGTCTAGTGTCCCTCAAATTTAGGGACTTTGGATTAGGGGCCTGAGGTGCCTCTAGGAGACAAGTGGGTACACAGGGTGTTTTCTGGAGTCTGGGGGAGCCCAGGAGCAGCTGTTTCTGTTGAATGCCAAGAAGCCAAGTTGGTTTAATATGGTTTTAGCTGCTGGTTTGATAAATCAAAATAATTAAAAATAATAAATTTGATTCTTCAACCAGCAAAAGCTGTGTGTGGGCGCAAGGCCCGAGCTCTTGAGTTAGGACTGGGGAGGTGGGAGAGGACCCTGGAGCACAGGAATCGTGGAATCCTAACTGAGGAAATGGACAGAGCCTGACCCAGGGGTCAGCTCTCAGACTGATTAAGGAAGAAATGTCTTTCATGGGAAGAGACTCAGTCAGACAGGCCAGAGCCCCTGCCGGCTTTGCCCCTGGCTGTATGGAGTCGGGCCAACCGTGGTTTCCTCATCTGTCAAATGGCGTGATAGTCCTATCGGCCTGTGGGGCTATGTCAGGAGTCAGGGCCTCTGAGAGCATGGTGAACCGCCCGACCCCATGGGAACATCAGGCCCTGTGCTGGCCTCATTCTCCCGCATTAGAGAGGCCTCAGTATCCCCTCTTGTCTCCTCTTTGTTCCAGCTTTGGCTACAAGCACAAAATCCCAGTTCACAGCTTCTGGGGACTTCTCCTCCCTCCTGTCGACTGTTGTCCTAGCACAGAAATGTTCTGTTTACGAGGACATCCCCTGTTCAGGGTGGTTCCCGTTGACAGTATCCCCTGGTTTCAGAATAGGATCAGGAAGCAGTGTGCCACACCCTGGGGCGAACCCTGAGTTGGGGTGCCAGCCCCGGGTTTGGGGTGCCAGCAACTCTGACTGGGAAAAAGTAGCGTGTGGACAGGGTTTGCCTCTGTCCCCCATTCCCTGCCCCCATCTCCATCCTCAGGAGCCGTATTTGGTGTCAGAGTAGCTGGAAATCTGAACTGAGTGGAAGGGGGTGAGGACAGGGAGGGACAGGGTGTCTGTCTCTTTAAATGCACTTTGTGTCAGTGTGATAAGGAATTTGATGGCTTTATCAGAAATACCAAAGCTTTATTTAGCCGGGTGAGGCTCACACCACTCAGCTCCACACAATCTGCTGATAAATAGCAAAAAAAAAAAAAAAAAAAAAAAAGAGGGGAAAGAAACCAATAACTCGCCATCACCCAGCTTAGCAGCTAAGGAAAGATGAAGCAAAGAGGCTAAGTTGGAAGTTTGGGGGAGTCAGGGAACTCACTGAGCAGCGGGGGGGGGGGGGGGGCAGAGAAAGCTGCAGTGGAGTTCTGGGAAGTGCTGACAGGCAGACATTCGTCTGTTCTCCAGTGGAGGCCTTCATGGACTTTTCTGTTACCAGATAAAACTACAATGATGGTTGCCATTCTTCCAGAAAAGGGATTTATTAAAGGGCCACGCCCTCCCCAACAGCAGTTTCTATTGGCCATTTATTTAATATTTATTTATTTGGCTTTTCAAGACAGTGTTTCTCTGTGAAACAGTCCTGGCTATCCCGGAACTAACTCTGTAGACCCAGCTGGCCTCTAACTCACAGAGATCTGCCTGCCTCTGCCTCCCCAGGGCTGGGATTAAAGGTGTGCACTGACATGGCCTGGCCCCCCGTTGGCCACTTTTATCTCCTGCCCATTTCTCCACCAGCCCAGCCTGCATCCAAGGGAAGTGGAGACCCTCAGCACGTGGTGCAGGTCTGCCCTTAGGACAGCTGCCTGGGCTGGCAAAGGCCTGACCAGCCTTGGGTAAAGAAGAAATTAACTGAATACAGAAAAAACTACTGGGGAGCTGCCCCTCACTGCAGCACTGGGGAATAAGGGCCCCAGCTCCTTACATGGAAGCAAGGGAGCGGGAGTGGGAAGGGCTTGGAAAAGCCCATGTCAGGACAGGTGGAGCTCTGTGTTCAGGGCCAGGCTCAGCGTGGGTCATGTGGGGAAGCAGGGAAGCTATGGCATGGCCCTACCTACTTGTGGCATTCTAGAACCTTCTTCTCCTTTTCCTTCTTCTTTTGAGACAGGGTCTCCCTATGTAGCCATGGTTGTCCTAGAACTCAATAGATAGATCAGATTGGCCTTGAATTTACAGAGATCCACCTGTCTCTGTCTCCTGAGTTCTGGGATTAAAGGCGCACACCATCACTCCTGGACTGGGATTCTTTGATCCCTGCCATCTGGGCCATTGGTGAACAATCCCTCCCATATCCTGGCTATTCTAGATTTTTCCTGCCTTCAGTGGCTTTTCTATTTTTTCTTCCTCAAACCCTCTCATTTTCCCTCCCCTGCCTGGGAATTCCATGCCCCTGGCCAGCTTTATGGCCAGCATGAGACACAGATACTACAATCCTTGGATGCCGTCTTGGCTGTCTACACTCCCGGATGCCATCTTGGGTGTCTACAGTCCTGGATGCCCTCTTGGGTGTTTACGCTCCTCCTTCTGTCCCCATGAAGATTTTGATGGGTGTAAAGCAAGTTTTATTTGTGGGCCCCATCTATATCTCCCTGTCTCCTCTAACCACTGTTTGTGAAGTTTCCTGTGGGCACAGAGGCAGGTTTGAGCACTCCATGCCCGGCCATCAGCCACGTGGGTAAGGAGCGGAGAGTGAAAGAAGTAGATTCTCACCCTTTCTCGTGGCGTCCCAGTCCAAGAGAACCAAAGACTTGAGTCCTGGCCACAGGCCCTGCCTCCTCCCAATTCAAAGCTGCTTCTGTTGTCATAGACCATAGGTCGCCTCACAGTGACCAGGAGAGTTGGCTGAGGGGAGAAGTCTTTGCCCCACAGGGCCTCCAAGTGTGACAGAGGATCTAGGTCTAGATCCAACAGGAGTGTCAAAGGTGAAGGGCAGTTACAAGAACTCAGGCTAAGGTTGGCTGAAGGCCACAGTGGGCTCACTTTGAGGCCATCTCCCCAGAGCCATGGTGGAACCTAGTGAGGCCCTTCTAGTAAACTGACCAACAGGGAGCCTGAGCAAGGCTGGGCCAGCAGGCTGAGAGCCAGGCAGGTCACTTTACAGGCATCCCTGGGCTTTGGGTGGTGGGGCAATGGGATTAGCTGGGCTGCTGGGTTGTGGAAGTTCTGGGCGGAGAAACAGGGGAGCTGGGGGAGGGGGGAACTGGCCAGGGCAGAGGCTGGAGGAAGCTGCAGAAAGGCCGAGGTCCAGACAGACAGGAGGCGTAAATGGAAGTGACAGGGTCAGGCCAGACCTTTGTCCTGCAGCCTGATTAGAAAGCCTGCCCTGGATTTCTGAAACTTTGGGATGTTGTCGGACAAACTGGAGCTTAATTCTGTCAGAGCGCTGGGGAGATTAGAATTGACATCCTGGGAGCACATTCCTGGCTGGGCAGAAATCCAGCCCCCGCTGGGAAAAACCTGTGAAAGCATGGGCAGCCTATGGTGGCGGCAGGGGTGCTGTCAGCACTGGTGGCCACTCGGCTTTGGGGATCGGAGCCAGGAGCCTCTGGAAGGCTGGTCTACTTAGACAGGATACGTGGAAAGAATGGAGGCTTGGCCAAGCCATTCCCGACGCTGAGCCCTCTTTCCTGGTGGCACTGCCTGGAGCAGAGATCTAAAGTCTAAGTCTATAAAATGGGCCAAGTCTGCCTTCCAGACCCCTGGAGCTTTCCTTGCCTTCAAAGTAACCTTGGGAAGGCAAGAGGGTGCTCCCTGCAGGGCTGTATCAGCAGCCATGGCCTGGTGGGTGGCAGCATGGGTCATCGGGAAGCAGGCAGGCAGTACCCACCAGCAGGTTACCTGAGCAGAGTACATGGAAGGCCTCTGCCAGTGTGCTGAGTGGGTCTCTTCCACCACCCACCCAGTTAGCCTCCTACAACTAGGATATGCCTTTCAAGACAGCCAGCCTCTCTCCGAGCTCCCAGGAAACCTCCATCCAGACTATCAAGCTTCAGTGACAGGCAAGACCTCTACCAGAAGTTACCAGACAGGATGCCACCTGCCTCCAAGAGATGGGGCTGGAGGGCCAGACTAATAAGCACCCTACTCCCAAGTCAGGCTGCTCCCAGTACCCCTCCCCACTTCCTTCCTGACTCTAATGACTTTTAAATATTGGTAAATATTTTGGCTAAAGCAGGCTCCCGTGGCAGAGAGCAAGGCCGTGTGCAGTTCAGGACCTACAAATTATTTATTAAAGATCTGAGATGCGGTGCAATTATGTGGAAAGAACCCAAAAAATTAAATAAATAAGTAACAAAATAAATAAATAACAGCCCCACTGGCCTCTTGAAGGCTTGGGGAGCTGCACACATGATTGCCGGCTTGATGAAATCCCCCCGGATGTAATGAGCTGATTTTTCTGCTGTTAATATTGCATCTGCTGATGAAGGATTCGTTAGGATAATGGAACGAAGCTAAAATATAAATGACTCCCTGTCAAGAAGCAGCTTTTGTTTGTTGATCTCCTGACAGTTCCCGGGCCAAGGCAGGGGTTTCTGTGAGCACATGCATTCAGGAATGGGCAGAAGGGATGGGGGACGAGAGCTCAGGGAACCCCCAGAGTACTTGGCTTTCCCCTAAACCCCTAGTATCCTAGGTTTTCCCTCGGGTTGGACTGCCCGACCTTGGGAAGCCCTAGAGCCCTGGGGGGGGGGGGGGGGACGGGGAAGTCATCAACTTGGAGCCCTGTGGAGGGAGCTTGTTGCACAGGGATCCTGGGTGGGAGTGGAAGTTTCTGCCTAGCTGGGCAGAGGGATATGCAAAGGCGGGGCTGGGGGTAGTGGGGTTTGTAGAGGCAGTGCCTGCTGCCTGTGCATGCAGGGAGGTGGAGTCACTGAGGGAAGGTGTCCTGAGGGTAGGTCCATGGGGGAGCCACTAGCTTTTTTCCTGCCATTATAATGTCCCTTCCCTTTCCTCTCTTCTCGTTCTTTTCCTTTCTTTCTTCCTTTCTGACAAAGTCTAGCTCAAGATGCCCATGTAGCCAGAGATAACCTCGAACTTCTGATCTTCCTGCTTCCATCTCACAAGTGCTGGGCTTACATGTGTGCACCACCACACCCAGCATATGGGGGGCTAGAGATCAAACTCAGGGCCACATGCATGCCACACAAACATTCTATCCATTTAGGTGGTACCAGGGCACCTCAGATGGTGACTCCAATCCTGTCCAGGGCTGGAAGGAAACAGGGCTCATTTGAAATGACCCTGTCACCCTCCAGCCCCAACCTGACTCATCTAACAGCCCTGCTGAGTTCCTGCATCTGATGCCTGCTCTTCCGAGCTCCTGCCTTATTGTGTATCTAACTATGGTAAAGGCATACGCCATAAAGTTTACAACTGTGACCATCTTAAGTGCACATTCTGTGGCATTAGGTACACTCAAAGTTGTACAGCTATCAACTATAGCTACTTCCAGAATTAATTAATTAATTTAGGTTTTTCAAGGCAGGGCTTCTCTGTGTAGTCCTAGCTGTCCTGGAACTCTCTTTGTAGAACAGGCTAGCCTGGAACTCAGAGATCCGCCTGACTCTACATCCTGACCGCTGGGACTAAAGGCATGTGTCACCACCACCTTGAACTCACAGAGATCTGCCTGCCTCTGCCTCCTGACTGCTCGATTAAAGGCATGCGCCACCCTGCCCAGAAAGTTTCAGAATTTATTAACCACCCTATACAGAAATGGGGAATCGGTCACTCCCCCACTCTTCCCTTCCCTGGCTCCCGACAGTCACTAACTATTCTCTAACCTAGTCAGGATTGGCTAGATGTCTTTCTTCTCTCTCTTGTGTACCTGGATTCCTACAATTTATAACTTTTCATTTAGGTGTATCCATGTTGTAGCATGTGTCAAGACATTGTTACTTTGTATAACTGTAGACTAGCCCATAGTTCGCGTAGACATCATTCTTTATCCTTTGCTTGACTAATGGGAGCTCAGCCTGTGTCTGTCTTTTGATTGTCCTACTAAGAACAGCTGTCTAAGTGTTTAAGTCCCCGTGGTCCACCTTTGAGGTGTATACCTTGGGGTGAACAGTGGAGTCTCCTCTCCCATGAAGGACTTAAGACGCTAATGTTGAGGGATAGTTTCTTCATGTGTCAGAACTATGCTAAACATCATTATCCCTGGCCTTCGCAGCAGCTGGTCATAACCCGGAGGGATGGGACTCAAACCCAGCTTACTGACACTGTTCTTTTGTCTGCCTTGTTCTGTCTTCCCCTTTCCTGGCATCTCTATGATCTCTGGGTAATGGCTGCAGAGATGGGATGGTTTACGACAAGGCCAGGGGCGGTGGCATCTCTCGGAGCATCTGTCTGCTGAATGTTTCAGCTCAGCAGGGGCACTGTGTCACACATACACTGAGTCCTGAGTGGAGACTGAGCTGGTGTCTGAGCTCTTCCTAGCACATGGAGCAACTTTCTTGCTGACTTATTGGCCAGCACCACCTGTCACTTTGACCCCTGAGGTCCTTAGAAAAAAGGGAAGCTTACTGGGCCACCAACTCAGACCCTTCTTCCTAAAGAGAGCACAGGTCTTGTCCAGGGATATAGTAGAGACACTGTTGTGCAGGTCAGGCTGGAGACACTGGGAAGTGGTGATGCTTCTTTCTCCAGGAGGAGCCCCAGGAGCAGAATGGGGTGGCTCTTCTCCTTGATAAACCAAGGCAGGGCCCCTATCATCTTTAAAGCCCCTGGCTGGGCAAAGGAATTGCCCGAGGAAGCATCCACACAGGACAGAGACGTGAGAGGAGCCAATACCAGCACTGAGCAGCAGACGCATTACCAACTGCAGGATGAACAGCCAAGTTGGGCATGTTCTGCTCCTTGGTTATGTTACTCTTATTAAAAACACTCCTTGAGGGGGCTGGGGAGACGGCTCAGTTGGTAAAGCACCTGCCATGCAAGCATGATGACCTGAGTTCAAATCTTCAGCACCCCAGTAAAAAGCTGGCGCATGCCTGTAATTCCAGCACTGGGGAGGCAGATAGAAAAGGATCCCTGAGGGTGGCTATCCTGCCAGTCTGGCCAGTTCGTGAGCTCAGTGAGCTCCAGGTCCACTGAGAAACTGCCTCAAAAAAATAAAGCGAGGGACTGGAGACTTGACTCAGTGGTTAAGAGCACTAGTTCGGCTGCAGTGCCATGATGGGGGCACGTCTTTAATTCCAGAACTTGGGAGGACAAGGCAAGGGAATCCTTTAGTTCAAGGCCAGCCTGGTCTACAAAGTTAGTTCCAGAACAGCCAGGGCTATGAAGTGAGACCTTGTCTCAAAGAAAAGGGGGTGGGGATGGGAGGAGTGTACTTGTTTTACTGTCCTTGCAAAGAACCCTGATTCAACTCCAGCTCCCACATGTAAGTTCATCACCTCCTTGGGCACCGGGCACACACATAGCTCACAGATGTATATGCAAGCAAAACACTCATAAATAATAATAATGATGAGAATGTGGAAAGCAATGAGGGCATCCGGTATTAACTTGCTCTGGCCTTCACACACATGCATACATCTGAAAGAAAAAAGTTGGGAAATCCCTTCCCTGGCTCTAAATGCCTTGGCCCTCCCTCTTGACCCTGTTTGATTTTTCAGGATTCTGGCCAAATTCCAATCCAGACTCTTTCGGGAGAAACCACAGAGCCAGTCTGAAGCCCATTCTCACTTGGTGCTGGCCAGCAGAGCCACCTGCCCCTCGTGGTCTGGAGGCCTTGGACTGCTCTGGCTGCTGCCTCTGCGGTCCAGACCTGGCACACACAATACTGTGCAGAACCAGTGGTCCCTTCAGTGTCCCGCGAAACTGCGTCAAATTCCAGGCTTTCTTTGGGCTTTCTGTTTCACGTGGTTATGCGGTGTCTGTGCCTCTCATGCACACCCTGGCAGCCTTGCAGGGTGCAGGGGATGGCTGGCCCCTGGATGTCGCCTTTCTCTCCTAGCCCTTCTTCCCTGTAGCACTTTTTGTGCTTCCTTTCCCCTTCTATTCCTCCCTCCCTCGCTATCCTTTTTTTTCCACTCTTTCAACATGGTTTTCCTAAAAAGTTTTTTAATCAATCAAATTTGAGGCAGAAAATAGGTTTTGTCACGCCTGGTCCCGGGATAGTGTGACTCTCACTCAGGCTCCTGACAGCTCCTCAATGCAAGAAGGAGGCCAAACAGAATATTTCTCCGGGAAAGTGCCCGTTTCCATGACACTGCCCCTTGTTGTCTGTGCTGCCCCCTCCTCAAGCTGCTGGGCTGACATGGCCCCAGCCCTTGTGAAAGGCCCAGCCGGGGAGGGTGTATGAGGATGGGGAGGTGACCTGGGGGTGGGTAGCCAGGCAGCCCAACAGCTGTCCTGAATCTCCCTGGCCTGAGAAGGCCGGGGAGCAGGTTGGAACCTCAGACAGGAGCCTGGCCTGGGGTTCATACATATGGCGTCAACCTGTGCGAGAGACTATGGGGCCAGCTCACAGGAGAGAGGCTTCAGCTCCAAGCAGAGAAGACCTCACCGGAATCAGGCTCCTTCAGGACTTGGTACTGCTTCTAGCACATCTTCCCCCTCCCCTTTTGCTTCTGCTCTCCTGCCCATCAAGGTTTCTCCCATCATCCTTGGCTTCTTCCTGGTTCCTCCATTCTAGAATCTTTGGTCCCTGCCACCTCCCCTACCCCCTCCAGATCCCTAGTCCCCAAACCAGAGCTCCCTGGAAGCCCTCTGAGTCTTTTCTCTCTAGCCCAGTTCCCTCTTCCTTCTTCCTGTCCCCATCTTTCACCCTCTCCTCTCTCCTTCTCTTTTATAATTAATGATTAGTTTTAATTGGTTTGCTTAGGCAGCCTGACAGCAAATTAACAGAAGGCAGCCCAGGGCTGCGAGGCTGGGGTGGAGACCACTGTACTTCAGACCTGGCGAGGGAAAGGGAAGACTGTGGCTGCCCTAGGGGATCATTTCCTGGCCAGTGGGCTGTGTGTACTCAGGCCTCCCATGGACAAGTGCAGCAGCCAACAGGAAGAAGGCAACCAGTGCTCTGCAAGATGGAGAGCTCACTCTGTCAACTTCCTGTGTGCTTTTGTTTTCCTTCCCCTGTATCCCCTCTGTGTCCCTCACAGAGATTAGGGTCAGGGTTGATGCTTTTAGACTGGACAGGATTTGCTTTTGGTGCCATTGTCCTTGCCTGTGTTCTAGCTGATGGGGTTAGCAGTTTGACATCTCTGGGGCCAAGAGCTTACTCTTTCCCATGGACAGGAAGGAAGAGACCATTGCCATTATGAGATCAGCTGCATAGGGATGCACGGGCACCAAGGTCTGCAAGCTCCAGAACCTAGCTCTGCTTTCTTCTAACTACCTCTACACAGAGCCTTCAACCTTTCCCTTCTCGGGACAGTGAGGGTTAACACTGGACAGACTGGCAGAAGATGGAGAGAAATGGATGAATGTGTTGATGGAGGATGGATGGCTAGAAGGCAGAGGTGGTGGCACATGCCTTTAGTATTCAGGAGGCAGAATCAACTGGATCTCTGTGAGTTTGAGGCCAGCCTGGTCTACAGAGTGAGTTCCGGGACAGTCAAGGCTACACAGAGAAACCCTGTCTCTAAAAACAAACACACAAAACACACAAAATTGTCAGAGGATACTCTGACAACCCCTGGGCTCTTCTGTTATGAGTCCTGAACATATATTCCTTTTCTCTTTTAACTATGAGGTGTTCCCTTTAACCTTAGCTTCCCTGAGGGTAGGGGTCCTCCCCTAAGCCCTGCAGAACCCTTCCTTTTTGCCAGCTTTTCTCATTCACTACCATTACCTGGTTGTGCCAACCTCTTATTCCTATCGGCCAGAATGAGGCATCAGCACTGGCAGGGGTACAAGAATAAAGAAATGAGAAGTCTACTGGATACTGCTCCGGCCCTCACTGGGAGCCTAGAATCTACCTAGCATCCCAGATCCAGCTGAGAGATAATGAATGTCCCTGCTGCTGTCAGCCAGGCTACCTGCCCTGGACAGGCAAGGATGGGACCGGAGGGCGGGCGCATCTTGGTGCCCTCCACTAGGCGTCTGTGCGTCTCTGCCCCTCCCCCTCCTGCCTCTAGCCCCAGCCAACTCCTGGAAAGTTTCCTCCCGATTGTTCTGTGTGATCAGATCTGCAAGTTGCTCTCTAAGCTCCTTGTCACATTTTGACTTAATGAAGTGCAAGAGCTGAGGGATTTGGGTTCAGCGCTCCGGTCTCCCGCGCTCCCTTGTTGTCAGAAAACAGGGGTGGTTGGGGACGGCAACACTGTGCTGTAAGTCGTTATCATTCCGGTCAGTCTGTTTAACACAAAATTAAACAAAGAACTAATTAGTGCCTCATGAATTAATAAATGCACAGTTGCCAGGGAGGAGGGGAGGGGAGAAAAAGGTGGTGGAAGGGAGATACTGGAGTTGTAGAGTTGGGGGGCTTTGGGGGTTCAAAGGAGGCTGGCTGGGGCGTCTTGACAGATCTCAAGAAGGAGAGCTTGGGATGGGCAGGATAATGATGGTGCCCCTGCCAGGGCCTAGGGATCATTGGCTGGAATGTGCACTCTGCCAGTGAAGCCCTTGACTTTGGGGGTCTCCATTTCTCTTCCCTGGCCTAGCCCATAGTCCCTCCCCTTAACTTAGCTAACCTCTCATCTCTCTCTCTGTCCCTTTTCACTCTGAGGCTTCCATCAGCCTCTTCTACCTCCGCCTGGTACCCATTTTCTCTCTTGCCCCTCCCTTAGTTGCCCACTCACTTCCCTGCCCATCCCTCAGCTCCCACCTTCTAGACGCATGAGTGTCCTAGGCTCACAGAGAAACCCTCCCAGACCTCTTGATGGTCACCAGGCTCTCAGCCCTTTTCTGCAGCCGAGTAGACGCTGCCCTACTGGGCACCCTCTGCCCCAGCAGCCCGGCATAGTCTGTAACACTGGCCTAGCAGAGAGCGGAGAGTGGAGCCCTCCTTAAGAGGACATGTCAAGTACAATTAGCTTTATCTGTCTAAACATGTCCTGGGAATGAGAGAGCGGGTGGTGGGACTGGGTGGCATTCTGGGAGCCCCGGACAAGGTCACCTCATCTCCCGCAATCCCCCCAATCTGATTTGGGGATTACATAGCCTAAGGAAATTGGTGTTATTCCTCTTGCATCATTGATAAGCCACGGATGAGGGCTAGGGGGACAAAAGGAGGAAATAAACAGCAAACCCTTTGTCTAACATAGCAGATGCTAAGGCTGGGGTAGGGGGCGGGGGCAGGAAAGCTGCCAGGTGAGCAGCCACAAGGTGCTTCAGGTCCTCCCTCCACAAGTGGAATCCATCCTATTTGAACCTGGATTCCCACGCTCCTGCTCTAGGTGCAGAGGACCTAAGCCTGCAAGCTGAGCTCCGTTAATGATTGGTTAAAGACCCTCCGGTCTTGTCGCTTGCCCTGTCTGGGCTTCTGTGGGGGTCGTCTTGGTCCATTGGGGTGGAAATGACTGCCCACAGTCTGTCTTATGGAGTTGTAGCTTTCTGCTGCCTGACCTTGTCCCCCAAGCTCCAGCACTCACACCTTCTCTTGGGGACAGCTTGCCATTCCTCAGTTTTGTTTTCAGGGCCCTGGAGAAAAGAGTCAAAGGGTGGTTGGTGTTATCTTCACTGTCTCCAGGACTTCGTACTTAGCCACAAAAGGCCTATAACCAGCATACACATGTGTGCCTGTGTACACATAGACACACCGGCGCATGCACGCACACACACAGGCACGCGCACACACACCCATCTCTGTCTCCACTGGGCAGTGTGCAGAGCAGCCTGACTTTCTTTGGAAAGCGTATCCTAGGAGCCATACTTCCCATGTCACAGGTACCCCTGCTTCCTGAATTGTCAGTCTTTGGTTGGCATATACTTAAAATGGGCCCAAAGCAGAGCCCATGGAACCTGTCTAAATGGCTAGCCCTTCTGGCTCACCCTGATGCATCCGCCTTTCAGCCCATAGTTGACAGAGAACCCTTGGGCACAGAGGGGTCATGACAGCATGCATGGAGGGAAGAAGTCACTGGGTTCCTCCTGGAAAGACTAACAGTCTCTTCTTTGTCACCAGGATGAAGTGACGCCCCAACTGTGTTTGAGGAATCTCTAGGACCCAGTGAGGTAAGGCTCGAGCTGCCCCCCCCCCCCGCCGTGCCCGCACGCCCCCCCCCACTGTGTTGTGTAACTGTTAGTGTGAGATACACCACCCTAACCTGAACTCATTTCTTCATGCGTCCACGAGGGGATGGGGGGGTTGGAGTTGGAAACAGGGAATCGGAGCCACATGGCTTCTGGAACCTGTCAGGAACAATGGGGGCCCAGCAAGAGCCATTTGGCTTTTATGCTGGAAACAGGTTGGGGATGGATGGATGGATTGCAGATTTGGAGCAAGGATTGAGCTCCAGGCAGCACCATGACTGCCTGTAGGACTGGTGTCCTACTCTGGCCCTACTGTTTGTCCCCTCTGCCTCTGGCTCTTCAGGAAAGTTCTGCTTCTAGCCATGCCAGGAGATCCGAATGAGTTTAAGGTCCTAGACGGACACCCTCCCCCGCCCCCCCCCTCAACTCTGCTTCTCTGAGATTGAGCCACCTCCATATCTGGCTGAGAGCAGGCTGCTATATCCTGCCTTAACCCTAGCCCAGGGCTCCCTGGAAGCCGGGCACTCAGCACTGCCCCGGTCTTCACAGGCTGTCACAGTCCCCTGGTGACTCAAGGAACTGCGGGGCCACCGGGCCTTAGCCCCGGGCAGTGCAGTGTCAGAGGTGACCGGTGGAACGCCAGTGTTATGTAAATAGCGGGGCCTGCCCGGCGGGCGAGCAGGCTGGCTGCAACCATCCATCATCCCGGCTCGGCTGGGCGGGGGACAGACACAGCACCGTGCGCTTGGCTCCAAACCTGTTTGTTTTCCCTTTGTCTCTCGCATTTCGGGGGCCCGGCCGCGACCCGCTCCAGTTTTGTCCCGCTGGTCTCCTCCCCATAGGGAGCACGGGGGAAGGGAGGAGAGTCCCTTGGCTCCCACCGCGGCATCTCTTTCGTACTTCAAAGGCTCCCCCAGCATTGTCTGCGCCTGCGGGCAGTGGCCCTGAAAACGTGATCAGAGGCGGCCCGGTGTAGGGCAGGCCCTGCCCGCGCCCTGCGCTCTCGCTGGGGCCCGTGGATTCCTCCCTTTGCCGCCAGCACCACCGTGGTTACAGCACAGCTCCGGGGCGCTCTCTGGCCTTTCTCTCCCGGCACCCCTTCTGGCTCCCTCTGGTTGCTCCTTCCTGCTCTCTACCCTCAACCTCACAGCTATCTCAGTGCTTTGAGACTCGAAATGACCAGAGCTGCATGCAGCCTTCCCCTCTTTCCTCGCCTCCTTAGGAATCTCAAAACCTTCAAAGGGCTTCCCAGGATGCTGTGAGGCATAAATAGGCTTCCCATGCCAGATCTGATTCTCTGCGCGCCCACCCCCCAAACACTCTGCACCTCACAGGAGAGCCTTGCTTCCTCTGGGAACCTCTGCCAGATTAGACGCACTGTCCCCAGGAATCATCCAAACCCCGAAAGGCAGGATGCTTCCATTTTCTGGGCAAATCCCAGGCAAATTACAGTTCCTAGGTCACTTTTGGCCCATAGCCCGTTTCTTGTAAATAAAGTTTTATTGGAAAGTGATGCTCATTCATTTTCATATTGTCTGCGGCTGCTTTCACTCTGCAATGGCAGAGTTGAATGACTACAGCCGAAACTGGCCTGTGAACCGTAAGATATTTATTACCTGGCCCTTTCGCAGAGAGGGGTTTGCTGGCCCAGATTCTGGTCCCTGGTTTCTGTCCCCTCTTTGGTAAAATACACATTGATGAGATTTGCCATTGCAACCTGCCTAGTGTGTAAATTTGCCGTAAGTGTGTAAATCCTTGCTGGTAAGTCCATTTTCAATGTTGCATGGTCACCATAGTGAGGTTGGGATTACATAGGAACCCTGTGCAGGGGGTTGATTTCTGACTGCCTAAAGTGGCTCTCTATTGAAGAGCCTCTGCCCCTCCCCTGCCTCGTGCCTCCTGCTCTGTTGTCCCTCTTACCCTGAAGTCCCAGCTCTTCTCTCCTCGCCAGCCCTGGCTCCCTTGGGCTCCTGTATCCAATGTCCCTCTTGTAGCCTCTAGCAAACATTTTAGCCTCAGTTCTATCATCATCGTTCTGCCCTCTCACCCCCACCCTGGCCCACTTTGCAAAGTAAGAATGTGTATTTTGCAGGGCTGTTGGGATAAGGGGATGATGGGTAGTGGCTAAGAGCAGCCAGCCCAGAATCCAACAGGAAAGTTGAGAGTTTCCCCAGGAGGCACAAGATACAGCTTCCAGCCCTGGGAAGGTGCCATGGAACTTTTCCTGACCCTGACTGAAAAACCTCTGAGTCTGAGCCCTTGGAAATGGCAACGCTTCAGTCCAGTGCCCCTCTGGAAGAAGAATGTCCCCTGGGAAATCCTGGGCCCCTCACACTTGTTGCTGGGCCCTGGAATGTGGCCATTCTCCCAGGTCATCAGCTTCTATAGCATAGGGGTCCTGCTCACCAGGTTCCTTCACAGGCCTGAGCCAGCTGCCGGGAGGAAGCCAGACAAGGGTCTGTGAGGGTGAAGGTGCAAGGGAGGCTGTTATTCTGCTGAGTGGGCCCCCAGGAGTCACTAAGTGGGTGCTTGCCCTACTCAAAGCTGTCCTGTCATGACTCCATGGCTGTGGAATAAGCCTGGGGGACGGCTGGAGGTCTGGGACAGCTGGGGGTCTGGGACAGGAACTGTAAGGTGCCTTTTGTTGGCTCTGCTGTTGTCCCTCCCTGTTCTCTATGGCTCTCCTCCCCTCCAGGCCTTCTCTATGTGCCCCCTAAGTTTCTCTCTCTTCTTGCCTTCCCACCACAAATGCTGCCCCCCCAACTCATGGCTCGCTCTCCCTCTCTCCTTTTCATCTACTCGGAAGGCTCCACTTTACTTCCTTGTCACCCTAATTGATTGCATTAACCTTTCAGCGTATTGGATTTCCCCGGCATCGTGCAGAGAGCCCTGTGCAATATGCTTATAATCTGAGCCATAATGGACAGTTTGCAGTCAACAAGCCCCTTCTCCCATTGGCCCCGTTGACATCTCTCTCTCTTGCCTAGGCCACTGTGGCCACTTCTCTAGCTGCAGGGGCGGAGAGGAATGGGGCTTAGGAGGAAGTGGACGCACGCTTGGACCTGCCCATGCATCTCTCTGTCTTTCTTGTGCCCCTGGCTGACCTTGCTCTCCTTTCACAAGCTCCTAGTCTGTGAATCCTCTTGGCTTTCTGCTTCTGACGCCCTGCCTGATGAAGAGTGCCTGCCCTTGGATTCTGTCAATAAGCAAAGTCCCCTGTTGTACCCAGCCAGCCATCTGGTTATGGCTTTATGTCCCACATTGGTTTCAGGCTTGTGTGATTTGGGTGGGTGGCAGGAGATGTAGGTCTCGATTTCTCACCTGTTTTTGTTAAGGGAAGAGAAGTGACCCAGACGCCAGGGCAGCAAGCCTGGAAAAGCCTCCAGGATGGACTGATAGGAGACTGGTGGAGGAGGTGGGGAGGATTGCCTTTGCAGGATGGGCTCTATCACATTGCTTTCTTGAGGGACACCTACTAATCTAGCAGCAGGTAGGGGAGCCAGCCCCATGCCAGCTTCTGGTCTTACAAGCCCAGCCCCAGACTGAGTCCCCATCCCCCGTGGGTCCCACCAGGCCTTCAGCTCAGCAGCCTGATGGGTGAGTCACTCAGGACGACAGGACATATGTCAGGTTGAATACATTAGTGTCAGCTGGAGGAGCAGGACAGAGGCTCCCATTAGCCCTGGTGGTAGTCACTCCTCTCCCAGACTTTCTCCAGCCCTTTGCCCAGCATCTTCTTCTACGGACCATCCCCACCTCCTGCCAACACTCTATCATTCCAAAGGGCAAGCTTTGGCAAGAGAGGGCTGGACCTCAGTCCTTCCCATCCTCTCCCAAGGATTTTGGGGGTGGGCAGAGGGCACAGCAGGAAGAAACCAAGCAGCGAATTAAAGTTGGTGATTGTCAGTGTCAGGAGAAGCTAAATAACCCTGTAACTAGTATGAAGGTGAATTCACGGTCTGCTGCACATGGAGAATATGAGTGTTCACGAGACAGCGAGTGTAGCTCGGGAGTCTGCCCGCCATGGTGGGCAGCCTTTTCTCCAGGGACCCACCCAGAGGAGGCAGGAGGAGGCCACGCACTTCCCACCCCTGGCAGGGAGCAGCTGCCCAGGATCCCCGACCAGGCATGGGGAGGGGGCAGCTCAGTATCTTGACAACATGCTGGCCAGAAACCCAGGGAGGCATTTGTAAGCACCAGCAGAATACACTCACAGATACCAACGCAAGCCCCGTTAACAGTGGATGCTGATCGATCACTTAGCCATGCCAGGGTGATCCTTGTCTTTGAACCTCTGTCCAAAACAGGAGAGTATACTGTCATTACTTCTCCCTACACTAGTCTGTGACCGCTTTGTTGAAATATAATCCACATACCATAAAATCTATCCAATTTTAAATGTAAAAATCCAGTGTTTTTTTTTTTTTTAAGTGTGTTCACAAGGGTATACAACCATCACCACTCTTGACTGTAGAACTTGTTCATCTGCCAGGAAGAAGCCCCCATACTCCTTGGCAGCCACTCTCCTCCCCTCTCCCCACTTAAACAACTGATAATAGTTCCCTTTAGATACGAGAGGAAATGAAGGCCCAGAGAGGGCCAGTGACTTGGCTAGGATTACACAGCCAGGGGCTGGTGGAGCTGGCATTTGAACCCAGGCAGAAGCATCCCAAAGCCAGCGTTCCATGTCCTGGTGGCTGCCCCCACCCCATGCCCTACCTTGAGTTTCTGACAGTCTGGGTTCAGGCATGCACATGCACCATCTGAACATGTAGGCCCAGGCAGGAACATGAAACTCTCTTCTCCCCAGGTATGCTCATGACTCCATACAGAAAAGCCTCACCCCCCTCCCCCACCCCCACCCCAGAACAGCCAACAGTCCCTCCTCCCCTGGCTTCTCTCTCCCAGCCTTGCTCCTGGAAGGGAAGCTTGGCACAGAGACCAAGCAGCAGCACCGTGGCAGCTCGGAGCGGCCAGTGAGACCTAGGTGGCTTTGGGAAATCCGCGAGCCCCCTGACAGGAGCTGAAATGAGTGTGGGTGTGATGTGTAGAGCAGGGAGGGCCCTGCCAGGGCCAGGCTGCCAGCAGGGCTGTGGCTACAAGCCACCCCTCGGCAGCGGCGGCGGCGGCATGCCTGCCTCATCTCCCACCCTCCCTCATGTTTCTCCTGCGTCTCTTCTGCTGTCTCTCACCCGTTTTCTCTCCACTTGCCTCTCTTCTCTCATGCCCCGCTTTCCCCCCCCCCAAAAAAAACTTAAAAAAAAAGGCAACAACAACAAAACCACTTTTGTAGCCAGTCTCTTGGCATTTGCAAAAACTGGAAATTTATGTGAAACTGTCACTGCTTCTGGTAAGTGGCAAACCAAGGACCAGAGTCAAAGGGAAAAGTAGACACACAGAAAGAATGAGTCTGTTGGATTGGGTTTGGTGGTTTTTTTTTTTTTCCTCCTTTCTCCCTCCAAAGTGGAGGATCCGGCCCGGCCAGTTTGGATATTTATTAAGAAAAAGCCAAAGATAATTAACTTTTTTGTTTTTGTTTTGTTTGCGGGTGCCTCCCCTGCTGGCACTCCAGGCTGCCTGGCAGATCAGACCTGCTCCCTGTTCCTGGGTGCTAGGCTGCTGGTAGGGCTCCGCTGACTCCCCTAAGTCTGCTGGAGCTACTAGCTGCCCACCCAGCCACCTAACTCGGGTTTTAGACAGGGCAGACCTATGCTGCCACCAATGCCACCTCCCTGGGCTCTCCTGAAGCACCGAGCACCCTTTAGAGGCCGGTAAGTGGTTTGGAAGAGGGGTTCCTGCTAGGTATCATGGCCAGTGTGTCCCTTACAGAGGGTGGGGGTAGGAGAGAGTCTCGGGAGGCAAGGCGTTCCTCTGACCAGTTCAATGCTGCTGACTTCTCGGGGAGGGAAAGGAAAGCGGAATGTGCTGGAAGAACAGGGAGAGGCAGATTTGGGCCACATAGATCTCGCTCTTGTCCCAGGAAACTGGTACCCTGCCAGTACCCATAGACTCTGGAAACACCCACCGGCTAAGAAATCCCTGGGACCCAGAGACTTGCTATCTGTCATCTCTGACCCAGCCTCAGCCATCAGGGGACCCACCGGAGCGGTTCTGGGAGGCACACTTAAGTGAGAAGCTTCTATCTCTGAACCCCACTAACTGTGGCCCAGCTCACCAAGCAAGAAGTCAGTGTTGAGAGTTTGAGGCCTCACTGTGAAAGACAGAGCTGAGGACATCTCGGGAACCAAGACTGCCAGGATAGTGAAGATGGCTACCGCCCTAGCTAGCCTTAGGGGTGTGGTTTGCTCCTCTGTTAGTGGCTATGTCTGGGCCCCTCCCTGCAAGGGTGCTCCCCTCTGAGCTCCCCTGGCTGCATCCCTGCCAAGCAAAGAGGCAGCAGGCACCATGAGGTTCCTCCAGGTAGGGAAACTGCTCTGGAGTTGGACAGAAGAGAACATTTTTGAAGGATTTTGCTGGCCCTTTTTTTTCTCTGAAATATAAGGATGTGCAATTTTTTTGGTTTCAATTTAGCATTGGAGAATTTTATAATTTAGTAATTAAAATCTCTGATAGGCTTTAGAAATTGCGGCTAATTGAATTTAATGGGAAGATGATTTTCAATTTTATTTGATTACCGGGACCCCTGGCATCGGTATTTATGGGAAAAAAATGGGAAATGTGCTGTGTGGGCTAAGATGGCATAATTGAATTAGGGATAATCGGATTTCTCCGTCATGAATTTCACTATAATTTTCCTATAATTTTCCATTAGATATCTAGTTTACAAATATTCACAAAGAAATGAAGCTCTTTCGGAATGGAGATTGCTGGCTAACAGGATTACGGGCCGAGCGTGCGGCTGTGCCAGCCCCTACCCTGCCATAATGTGATCCCTGTGTCTGCCTTACACTTAGCGTGGCCTCGGTATCTCGCTTTGCCACCCACTGTACCGTGCTCCATCCGACCCTTTGTTTCCTCTTCCTCTGTGGTTCCCCTGGGCCAGCACCTGCCTGTCCGGGGCCCATACTCTGCTACCTGCTGGCTGAGCCTGGTCCCAACTGAGGCCCAGGCCTTATTAAATGGCTCCACCCTTCTGTGACCCCTTGTGCTTCTTGTCCATACTCTGTTGGCTCCCTGTTTTCCCCGACACTCTCCCTCCATCCCGTGGAGCACTGTCAGATACTCGGACGCCCTCGCAGGTGCGGACACGCTTATTCACACGCACACATAGTCCTCTGGCTAAGGCTTCTGTGCCCTGGCCCAGTCGCCTCAGAGGGAACCAGTTTATTGGGATCCTGGGGTGGGGTGCAGGAACAAAAGCAGCTTTGTTCAAGTTTATGTGAAAGTTACAAATTCAAAATGAGAACAGATAAAGCATGAGATACCTGATGTGTAAACAGGTTGGTGAGTGAGAAGGCCCCAGGCTCGGGAGGGAGGGAGAATGAGTGGGCACACTGGGGGTGTGAGAGGATGCCAGCCAGCATGGCAACTGACTGGGGAGAGCGGGGGCTGGTGTGGGCCACTTGACTGAATGAAGTTGCTAAAGAGGTTTCTCTTCTGCTCGGGGTGGGGTGTCCTAGAAAGACCTGAAGGCTCTGCGCCCAGGTCCTGGAGCCCAGCAGAGACTGTGGAATGTTCTCACGATGGCTAGTCTCAGGGTCTCAGAGGTGTCACATCAGACTAGTAAGGAAGGCATAGATGGGCCACAGCCCTAAGAGATGCCACATCTCTAGGCTTCTCCTGCTGGTGTGGGCACACGCTTAGAAACAGAGCAGACGGATCTGGAGGCTCGTAACACACAGCCTTTGACCCGTGACCCTCAACCCGGATGCTTCAGCCCTCCGCCCTGTCCTGAAATCCTGATGTGCCAAGTTGGTCTCAGTTTCTTACTTCACGGATCTGTCCTCCGCCATACATGGCTCCTTACTCCTGAGTCCAGCCCACTCCATCTGTGCTGGCTGATTGTGCTTCCCAGGAAGCCCAGGGCTCTCCCCCCACCCCACTCCCGGGGTTACCTGTGGCAGCCCCTCTTGCTGGCCCCGAGATCTGTGAACTCCTCCTTGCTCCCCTAGACCTGCGCTGTCTGCCATTCCTAGTCAGCCTTTGACCTTCAGAGGTTACAAAGTTACTGTTCTGCCAGGGGTGTTTTACCTCTTCCTGGGGGTCAGCCCTGAGTATCATCAGCTGAGACCCAGGACATTGGGAACCAGCCAGAGGCTGTGTAGGGAGCTCTCTGTGTGGCAGACGGCTTCATCACCACCCCTTCATACATGGCGCCAGACTTCACTTCGTTCTTCACCTGGTTGCCCGCACCAGGCTGGGGTGTGGGACTAATTGCCTGTTGTTACAAGCCAAAGCTGCAAGGGGACAGACTCCTTGTTGAGTTTTTTTTTTGGGGGGGGTGTTGCAAAGCAGCACCCCAGAGGTTTCTCAGGGCAGTCCTGAACAGAGATCCCATGGGGCTTCCCTGGGCTAGCCATTGGGGAGTACTGGCGTGGTTTAAAGAGCCCTGTTTTCTTATTCAGGGTTTTAGAGCCACTGGACACCCAGTAAAGTTAGGCCTTTTCATATAGGGATGGGGGATGGACCTTCAGCATGGAGGGGGTGTGACAACCTGAACTGATTGCCAAGAAGGCATTAGGGAGGGTGGCAGAACAAGAGAGGGATGCCATCTTCTTTGCGGGGCCATTTAGAACTAAAGAACAGCCAGAAGAAAAGGAGAGAAATAAGGGAAAGTAGGAGAAAGAGTAGATTGTTAACTCCCTTGACGTCTTTGCCTCAAGGCCACCTTGGGCCCCTCCCTTTGCAAAATAGAAATATTGCAAAAATAGGCCAGCGCCATTTTGCTGAATGCTGCCCAGACCAGGGAGAGCTGAAGCCGGTTCTCCTCCCCTCCTCGGAAGGCAGTGTGGCTCATCCTGCAACAGGAGAGGGGACAATAGGGAGAGATAGACAGCAAGGCTGGGCCATCAGGGGACAGGAAGCTGGGCACAGTAAGAACAGGTATCGGGTTGGCAAACCTGATGAGGTTCTGCTCCCTGCACGATGCTTTCCTTGAGCCCCTCCACGCAGATGGTACATGAGTACCAAGGGCTACAGCATGGACCATCTAGGGTTGTACAGGTGGGGTGGGGGGTACGGCAAGAGACCTACAAACCCAGGGAGAAAGGGAGAGTCAAGAAAGACAAGTGCTTGGTCCAGCCCTAAGGGGCATCCGAGTGGGCAGGGTGTGGTCCCCAGGGACCAGGTGTCAGGACGTTGGCCAACTTGGTTGAGGGGTGCCTGTGTTCAGGAATGGAAAGGAAGCTCGAGGGATGACGTAGATCAACGGAGGAGATTGCCTAGAAACTATGAGGGAAGAAGAGAGGGAGGAGGAAAGAGAAAGGCCCGGGGACTGGAATACCCTGCCTTGACGTGGTGGGATTCAGGGTCCTTTCTAAACGCAAAAGGAGAGCGAAGCGGTGGAAACTTCTGACTGTGCTGCTGGCCTGCGGGAGCGCGATGGCCAGCGCGGGGAGTGAGCACGGGGGAAGCGCAAGGCCGACGTGCGAGTTTCCCCGACACACCCTGCCGCGCTGCCCGCGACTCCTCTCTTCTTCGAACTCCAATAGCCACAACAAAATGAGGGAAGTGGGGGCGAGCAAGGGAAAGAAAACCCCTTCCACATCTGCCCCACCCGCAGGCCGGGTGCAGCTCCGAAGGGACCGGGCGGGAGCGCGCGCGGAGGGCGCGCGAGCGTGCCGAAAAAGCCTCGCACCTGCGCTCGCTCCCGCGCAGAAAAGTTTGCGCGGGGGCGCGCACAGGGTGGCTGACCGCGGGTGAGCGGCCGAGGAGGGCGAGCGAGTGCGCGCGCGCCCGCGGCCAGAGGTAGGCGCGTGTGCGCGAGTGCCATCTCCCCGCTTCGCTCGGGCGCACGGCTCCTCCACACAGCCGCACACACCGCACAACCGCCCCCAGCCTCCCCCTCCTTCGCACGCGACCCCACGAGTGCCGGCCCCGCCTCCCTCCCTCTCTGCGCTTTGGAGAGTCACTCAGCCGGCCCGAGCCTGTGCGCTGGGAGCGCGGGCGGGCGCGCGTGCCAGAGGCGCGGGCGGGCGAGCGCGCGTGCCAGAGGCGCGGGCGGGCGAGCGCGCGCGCCCATTCACCTTCGCGCCGGAGCGCGGCGGGCGGGCGCGCGCGGCGGGCGCGTCTGGTCTTTCACCTGCCGGAGCCGCGCGCGTGCCCGGCGAGGGGCGGTGCCATGGTGGCCCTGCCAATCACCTCGGCGCCTGGCAGCGCCCGGCCGCTCCCGCCCGCCCCGCTCCCTCCTGCCAAACTGTTACCCTGAGTGTTACCGTCAGGAGCAATGACATCAGGATTTTAAAACAACTTGTTATTCGGGGAGTAATCAGTTGCAATTAGGCATTAATTAAGTATTATGAAAGTTGATTATTTAAGTGAATTCGGCTTTCGACTCTCCGACTATGGTGAGTACCGGGAGCGGGAGGGGGAGGGCCGGGCCGGGCCGGAGCGGCGACCCCTGAGCTCTCGGGACGGGGCGGGGAGTGGGGAGGCCCTCGGCCTGGCGAGCCCGATCCCCAGCCTGGCCACGGCCACGGGCAATTTCTGTTTTAGTTGAGGGAACTCGGAGCCGCCGGGAGCGTGCGGGCCGGAGCGTGAGAGCGAGCGGGAGGCGCGGAGCAAACTTTCCCCGCCGCCGCCCTCCCGACCCGGCCTGGCCCGACGCGCGCCCCCCGAGCCCAAGATGCGCTCGGCCCGGCGGGGAGGGACAGCAGGCGGGCGGGGACAGGGGGGGCCGCGAGACACTAAACACATTCTTTTCTCTCTTCTTCTTCTTCTTTTCATGGCGTTTCTCGAAGAGTTTGGGACCAAGGAGCGGAGGATGGATCTTGGAACAGGTACAGGCGGTGGGAACCCTTGGGGAGGTTCTTTCACTTTTCTTTCGGTTCTTTGACGGAAGTTAGTATTTTTAGCCCAATGAGCTAGCAGCTGAGCCGAGGGTACCGGACAGGCGCCAAGGGTCTGTGCCCATGGTCCCTGCTTGCCCTGCTTTCTGGATGGTGATATTGTTATTTGTTAACTCGCTTAGTGGCTGTGACTAATTTGATGCTTGTCATTATGAAAGAACCGAGGGGACAGGGAGCTGGGGGGCACCCAGAGACAGAGAGGATTTAGGGGTTTTTTGTGGGGGTTTTTGTTCTCCGTGTTTTTTCTCTTGTGTTTTTAGACGCACACTTTTCCCTTTGCAAAGATCTCTGTGTGTGTGGCTCATGGGGTGTGTGTTTTTATTTTTTTAGTGGGGGGTGGTTTAGTTTTTGAAAGCAGCGTCCTGTTGGGAAAGGTGGTTAGTCTGGTTTCAGGGCGACTGTCTCAAGGTAAAGGAATTTAATTTATTTGGGACAAGGCTGTGTCGGATGATCAAGCTACTTATTATGGCTAATGAGTGTTTTTCACCTGAGTATCTGTGGGCTGAGGTGGCTGTTATCAGTTCAAAGTAAGGGGCCCAGGACTCTCTCTCTCTCTCTCTCTCTCTCTCTCTCTTCCTCCTGCCCTCCCTCTGTCTCTCTCTCAGCCCCCCTTTTAGCCCCCACCCTGGGAGGTGATGGTAGGCCAGACCAAAGACTCCATTTAGACATCTGGGTCTGGGGAGCCTGGCATGGGGCTAGGGCTGACTAGCTAGTGCCCCACTGGCCTGGGGCAGAGTTTAACTAATGAATTTGGTGTCTTTCTAGTTTGATTTAATTGTATTCGGTGATTCTCTTTTCATCCTCCGATCTGAGACCAGGAAGGGCCTTATCTTAGTTCTCTGGCCTTCTACCAGCCTCCTCTACTGAAACCAACTTTGGGCCAGGACCCTCTCATCCTAGGTTGTCAAAAGCAGCACTCTTCTTCAGTGTCTTGGAGCAACAGAGGCTGATAATTCGTCAGAACCCATCCCGTACCCCTTCTGTTTCATTTGGGGAAGGAAAGGTGGTATTAGTTAGAGTTGGCATTAGAGCCTCCCAAGGTCATGGTGTAGCCCATACAGTGGCAGCTGCCTCTCTGAGGTCAAAGGAGAGTAAGGCAGGAGGCAGCAGAGGGCAGTCAGGGGTGTGTGTTGTGGGGGCAGAGAACCTGCACAGAGTTGTTAGAACAGGTGTGTTCTTGGATAAGGGGATGTGGAGGTCTCTGCACATCCGTGCCCTGGAAGGACATGACGCCCCCTGCTGGGAATATTGAGGAAGGTGTCTTAAAGCCATTGCTGCCACCCTGCCCCTCCCTGTCCTCCACCCCAGGGAGAACCAGCCCGCCTCCACCTCTAATCAGGTGTCTCCTCACCACCCTTTCAGGACCCGCCCCCTTTTCTTCAGAAATGGGGCCCCCACCCATGCCAGCCAAGAAACAGACCTCAGAGACAGGCCCAGTGTTTGGCACCACCCCCTACCTGGCACAGGGGAGCCTGCTTATGGGCCAGCACAAGGGACTCAAGCATTACTCAGCTGGAAGGCGGGCCCTACCCTCTTCCTTCTGACCTGAGTGCCAACTGGAGCTGGCTCCCATCCTGCCATGCCAGTCTCTTCTAGGCTGCCATGGAGGCATGATTCCATATCCCTTCTGGGGAGTGTCATGATGGCAGGGCAGGAGGCAAGTGACAGAACCTCCTGTGACATCTTAAGGGCTCTAGGGAGGCTAGCTGCTCTCCACACTCCAGGGACAGGCTCTGGAAACTTTTCCTAGAAGCCAAAATGGCCAGGAAGTCAGCTGGAGCAGGGCACTCCCAGTGGGACCCAAGCCTGGACTCTGGCCACACAGAGAGGGAAGGTCCGTGGTGTCAAAGTTCTGTTTCCTGGAGTTGTCTAGTGATACCTCCCATCTCTTCTCTGATCTGGGGAGTTTCACTTAATCTCAGCAATTCAGAAGAAAAGCACTTTCCCCTGACTTCACAAAAAGGGGAAGCAGACTGGGGCTCAGTCAGCTCTATCCTCCCTAAGCCCAACTCTGAGGCAGCCACTGTCATCCTCAGGAGCTCAGAAGGTCTCTCTTGACCTCCTCCATGCACAGGGACATGCCAAGGCTTATTGCTGGTGTGGGGCAGTGCAGGGCTTCCTTCCTTTGGGAGCAGCCCTAGTAGCTCCTGCTAAGGGCCTCAGCACAGTGTAAGCAGGGAAAAGCCCTAGAGTTGTCAGTACCCAAGTTCTCCAACAAGTACGAGATCGGGTTAACTGTCCCCTCCAGCTTCAGACACATGGATGTCCTGAACGGCTCTGACCATGAGTGATTTCAGGGGCTGGGGAGAATTGAGGTTTCTCAAGAGGGGACAGGAGGATCTCAAGACCCTCAAGGGCCATGTGGACCCCTTTTCCCCCACCATAGTTCAGCCAAGGGCTGGATCAATCTGGACGTCTTTAGCAATAAAAAATGCCGATGTCGTCCTAATTCACCAGGCCCCGAGATGACAGCAAATTTACATTTTTTAATTAAACTAGCAGCCAGTTTTTATGAGAGGGGGTTGGGTTATGCAAATCAAATGGTTGTGTACGGAAGATTAGGAGAGTTTGGGAATAAATTCCACAAATGCTAATAAAAAAAAAGGAGAGAGAGAGGGAGGGAGGGAGGAGAGAGGAAGAGAGGAGGACATGGTTCCATTAGGCCCTTTTAGAGTGATTTCCCTGGGGGAGGGCACTAGAGGGGGAGGGGGAGCAGGAAGGAAGCTTTCAAACACAGGTAGGTCATCCTGTAGTTGGGAAGCTCCCAGGATTAGCCCCCACCCCCACCCCAGGCTGATTTCTGGGTCCAAACACACTGGAGCCTGGGCAGAAATGGCTACCTAAGAGCCTTGGAGCTGTGACAAAGAGCTTGCCCTCAAGTATCTGGGATCTGTCGGTAATGCCCCCCTTGAGAAGGGAGTGCTGTCCTGTAGAGGATCCAAGTAGGCTGCTCTGGGTGAAGGGCCAACTAGGCAAGAGATCAAGTTCAGAGGAGCTGGTGAGGGGCTACCCACTGAAGACTACGTGCAGACCTGTCGTCCGGACAAGTCTGGGAGGGCTCACTGAGCCAGGCCTGTTTCCTTGTCCTGCTGGGGTTCCAGGTCAGGACCCTTTTTCTTAGGCAGACCCTCTGCTCCCATGTCACATGGGACTCAGCCTTCAATGACAGGAGGCCAGGAGAGATGAGGCCAAGAGAGCTGGCCTAGGAAACAACCTTAGGCAGGAGAAGGGCAGCAGACTCCCCCTACTTGTGTCTTACCCGAAGGAGCAAAGAACTTGACTGTCCACACTTAGCTCCGGCATCCAGAACATCAGCATGCAGAACTTCTGTGAGCCAGAGATTCAAAGCTTGGTATTGCCGGAAGCGGAAGCTTCTACGAGCCCCCTTAGCACAAGGTACACTGAACTCGGCACACACCAGGGAATGGGAATGGTCTGTGCTACTTCTGTTGGGTTGGGTAAACTAGATCGCCCTCAATTTTCCTTCCTGAAGACTGTACTTGGCCAGATATACCCACTTAACCAGTCTAAGCTGGGACCAAACCAGGCACCGGTTTTGCTGGTCTGCAGGGGGCGGGCGATCTGGTGCCATCTTGGCAGGAAGGAGCCGTCAGAGCCGAGCACAGCATGGGCTGTCTTGGAAGTGGTGTGTTTCCTGGTCCCATTCAGACAGGCTGGCCATGTCCCCAGCAGTGACACTGGAAGGGACTTGAGCATCAAGTGACCTTTAAGGTCTTTGACTACCAACTTGATTTTGCTCAGTGAGGCAGCAGGCATCCAGGGAAGAGTCACATGGGTGAGGTGAGAAGTGTATCATTGGTCCATCCTCAGCAGAAAACATTTGAGACACCAGGCAGCTCAGGACGGTGAAGTGGCTATGAACCAGCTCTGATTCTGGTTCCAGGGCAGCAGAATGCCAGCTAATGGGCCTAGCATAGTCATCCTCATAAGAGGCCCCAGAGAGAACCCACCTCAGACCCTCTTCCCTGGTAGGGACCTGTGAAGGGAAACCCACAAACTCTTAAGAGAGGCATGGGGTGGTGGGGCTGTGACAAGGTGTGTGTGTGTGTGTGTGTGTGTGTGTGTGTGTGTGTGTGTGTGCGCGCGCGCACGCGCACAACATCAGCTAAGCAATCTCTCCTTGCTTCCCTGGCACTGCTGATACTCCCCACCCCCCACAGCCAGGGAATCTGGCTGAGTTGCAGCTTGAGTTTTTATGATGGAAAATAAAATAAATGGAGGCACCTTTGCAAGGCTGAGTCACTGCTGCAGCCTCTCCTCATTAAAGCTGCTGTCCCTGGCTCAAGTCCCTGCCCACTTCCCCAGGCAGGGAATGAGGTGGGGCTCTTGACTTTTCTTTCTGGACCCTGCCAGGCCATTGCGGCTTCCCGGCTTCCCACCCCTCCATTCGCTACCATGGGCTAGTCCACCCTCATGAGAGAATCGGGTCTTCACCTCACCACCAACTCCAGGCCCCATGGTTTTTAAGTCTTGCTCAAGCCACTCCTGCCTCTATGCCTCCTTCCCCTTATCCCTGTCTTCCCCACGTTCCCTTCTCCTGGTCCTCGTGTTTAGAGGGGGAAGGAAGTTGCTCCAAAGTCGTTACCAGAAATGGGTCCCCAAGGCAAGCAGCAGCTGTTGGGGTGGTCAAGCCAAGGTCTAGCAAGTCCAAAGGTGCTGGAAGCCAGTGGCCCTGGGGTGTGGAGGTGAATCGGTTGGGCAGACTGCCGTACAGGGTGGTTTGTGAAAGGTGGTAGGCTGGTGGTCCCGTGTACCCCTGTCTGGCTGTCTGTATCTTACACCTCAAGCTCTCAAAACACACGTCCCCTGTGAGGAAAGAGCTCCCAGGTGGGCGGTGAAGCCGCAGTTCAGTGAGTCCTAAGGAACTTAGCAGAATCAGGGTGGCCAGGCCCCCAGTTTGCAGGCACGCATAGAGTCAGAGAGAGCTGGTACTGTCGCATGCTAAGATGAGGGACTTGGAATGAGGACCAGGTTGTTCACGAACGGGTGGCCTTAGGGACAACCTCCTACATCTAGACTTCTCCCAGGCCTCTCCCCTCAACTCTGAGCAGTTACTTTCCATTGTGCAACTCCATTTTTCTGCCTTTTTGCCAGGCCACCCAGCTCTGGCAGGCAGGCCCTTCCTACTCACCTTGCTCCCCCACACCCCTTGCCAGCCTCATACCCAGTTGGCCCTAGGAAGAGATAAGAGATAAGAGGCTGGCTGGGGCCTGCTTCTCAGAGGAGCTGGCTATACCCGTGGCATTGGTATGCCAGGACAGCATTCATGTTCATGAACCTCGGTCCCCAGAAGGTTAAGGCCAGGGCCTTGTTTTCTTCCATCAGTCCAGCTCTTAATGCTGACCATTAGCTGCTGTGTTGACATCTCCTCCCAGTACGTGGAATGGGGCTGGGGCTCATGCCTTCCCACCGTAAGTGCTGGTGCAATTGATTGATGGAGACTCCTCTTCCCCAAGTGCCTGCCCAGCTTCTGAGTGGGGCAGAAGGAGGAAGGCAGGAAATGGTGTCTGATTCCGTCAGGGCCTGGGCTTCTCAAGAGTTTCTAGGGCCTGCATTACAGGAAGGAATGGGTTGGAATCATGGATGGTGAGAGGGAGCAAGGGGACATGAAGACAGCTGCTAGTAGCCATGACTGTGGTATGGAACAGGGTGTAACAGAGTATGAGGTCAAGTTGCTATAGGCCTTCTATCCCCTTTCCCCTCCTGTCAAGTAGACTTCACGCTGGGATTTCTGCTCTAAGCTAGGTTCTCTCCACTGTCTGACCAGTATAGGCAGAAAGGCTAGAATGAGGGACCAGCCCAGACTGCCAGAGTTTCAGAGCTATGCCTTATGGTAGAGTATTTGGGCCATACCGGAAGAGCCATGTCTCCCAGGCCTTCCCTCTGAGGTGCCCTCTGGTCCCATAGCCCTGCTAGAGGCCTAAGTGCTTGGCTGTTGAGACCGCTTCCTAAAGCCTGTCTCAAGGCCTGGGTTGAAGGGAACGGACACCAGGCATTCCCATAGCATACTTCCCACAGCTGGGCTTTTCCTCTGGGGCTCTGTCCTTGAATTAAGGGGACTCCTGAGAGGGAGTGTGCTTACAAGCCTCCAGAAAGACTTGTATCACTAGACCCAAAAAGGCATCTTCTGCATCATCTCCCCTTTCATTTCCCTCTGAGCAGCGCTGTTCTCCCTGCTTCCTGAGAGCCCAAAGTCACAGCAAGCCAGAAGGCCTGGCCCACTGAGGACTAACTGGGTATTTTGCTGACCAGCAGGGGGCGCCCTACTATATCTGCCCCAGCCCTCTCAGTGTTCTGGGCTTGTGGGCAACCCTGGTCCAAGCCTTCTGGCTCTGGATGTGGGAGGGGTAGCCTCCCTTCCCCACCCCCAGAGGTCCCTTAGCCGAGTTTGTTTTGCCAGGGTGACCTGTTTAATCATCTCATTTTCTGGTGGCCGTTTATTCCTCGTTTCCACGGTTACGGCCCCATTAAGGGGAGAAGCAATAAGGCAGCGAGTCAAACAGGTAATAAAAACATTAAAGCCCTTGTGCACAGAGAGAGGACGGGGTGGGGGAGGGGGCTCAGTGAGGTGAGACGGCCCAGAGAGCAGCCAAGGTAGAGGCTGCCTGGCCTGGCCCTGGCCTCTGAAGGCTATGGGAAGACTACTTCCCAAGACCCAGTTCAGCTTAGTCCCCGGTCCCCAAGGCCCTGGCAACAGGCTGTATGTTGGAGGTAAAGCAGGAAGCAGCTAAGTGAAAGAGGGAGAGTAACCAGAGCTCTCCAGAACTGTCCCAGAGAGCTGCATGACCTGTTCCAGGCCAGCCGGGGGTGGGGGCTAATTTCTGACATTGTTTTGAGCTCTAGAATTTTTTCTGCCAGCTTTATCAGAAAGCATATTTGTGGTGAGTGCCGCTCACAGGGCCAGTCTGGTGAGTAAATATTCCTGGTGTGGACGGCCCTATGACCTTGAGAGGGAAGAGCAGAGCGGTGGGAGCCAAGGGCATCTGGAGGGAGGAGGGCCAAGAGGCCAGGAGTACGTGGTCTAGGTGGGAGACCTTTCCTGAGAAGGGCCAGGTGAAGGTGAGAGGGCTGGACTCCCTCAGCAGTGGTATATCCCAGACTCAGGTGCCACCCCGTTCAGGCTGGATATGTGACTTGCCCTTGGTAGATGGGCCAATCCTTGTGGTCACCACAGAAGAGTTCCTTGGGCGATTCTCCTGAGGGCTCCCTTCCTCTAAGTGGATGCCGAAAAGCTCCAACAAAAAGCCAGCTTTTTTCCCAGCTGGTCCGGACCCAGGGCAAAGAGCTCTGCTGGCCAGGGAGAAATGCCAGGAAGTGTGAGGATGGTGTCAGAGCTTCTGTGCCTGTGTGCGCTGGAGCAGCCACTGTTGCCCTGGAGCCCAGGGTCAATTCACAGAGGGCACAGGAGGCCAGGACCAGTTCTAAGGTGTCTCTGGGTTATGGAGGAGGCTGCCTTTTTTTTTTTCTTTTAAATCTTCTATACTCTGATCTCTGGCAAATTCACAGAGGCCTGTGTGTCTCTGATTATTAATTTCAACGTTGATTCTGACTAGCGAGGGGAGAAAGAAGGTGTGGGAAACGGGGGAAACCCTTTGGCTGGGAACTGTGCCTTGGGAGCAGGCCTAGATGAGTTAATATTCCGATCAAACAATTAAAAATAGAAAATGCTCCCGCGGCACCAGCTGCTGAAGCTCTCAGCAACTGTCACCAGCGGGTTCAGGGGGCAGGTGGTACTGGAGGGAGCCTCTCCACACATGGCAGGGTTCAGAGATATAGTGTGTCCACTGCTCTCTCAGGATCAGGAGTGGAGGTTGGGGCTCTGAGTCCCCTTAGGGGCCAGAGCAGGGCCTGTGCAGCCTCAGGGCTGCCTTTCTTCCCTGCAGGGCCCCGGTAGTATGATGAAGTCATCGCCAGATGCCCTGGTAATTGTTTTAAGAATCCAACTTAAAATAAGATGAAAACTTATATTCCTGGGTGAGGAGCAGTTTCCTATCTAATAGTAAATTAATGAAAGGCTTACAGCAGGCCGCCTGGCCAGGAGGCTTGTTCATCTGATAAATCCGAGATCTCAGGCCCACTAACTCTAGACCTGGAAGTGCCCAAAGCCCAGGCCCCACTTCTGGTGTCCCCTTGGGATGCACCATGGTCTACTGAGGTAGAAGACACATCCCACGTGTTCATGGTACCTGCCAATAATAAGGAGAAGCTTTCAGAAACCGCAGTGGGAGAGCCTGGGTTCTCATTGTCAGGGGCATCAGTTCCCCCGAGATGAAGGGGCTTCAGGAGCAGATCCCACACAGAGTCTGGGCAGGGTATCCACCCTTCAGAACAACACAGTGAGCAGAGGTGAGGTCGTCAAGTACTCCAGTTTACCCAGGACTAGACAGACCAGCATTCTATGAGCACCCGGGTCCTCACCAGCTAAGGACAGTTGATCAGCCTTCCCTTGTGGTCCTGCAGAGGCTAGGGACCTCCAGAGCTAAATATGTCCTCTGCAGGAGGGGTGACTTACAACTGACTCCCCCTGATACTACTCTGCCCTGACCCAGGCTTGCTGTGTGGCCTGCTGCGTTGAGGTCAGTGTGCGTGTCCTCAAGTGGGCACATAGATGCCACCCAGGCAGGACAAGACATTGCCTGGAGGCCTGGCGGGGGGGAGGGGGATAGAAGAGGGCTCTTCTAGGGACACAGATGGATCAGGGCATCCAGAGAGGACACGAGCCACCTGACCTCACACGTCCTCTGGGTTTCTACCCAGCGCCTTCCTTCTGAGAGACCGAGAATGACTATCACACCTAACACTCATTTCTCTTAGAAAAAGACAAGGTTCAGCGTATTTGGACTGTTTCACAGGTGCGAAGGGACGTAGCCTAGAGGTCGAGCTACTCTCTTAGAACTTGTAAAGCCCGCGCTTCCATCTCTAGCACTGAAGGGAGGGGAAAAAAAAACCCAAAAACCAGAAAACACAGGTGGGGAAACAGGAGGCCCATAGTCACTGCCAGACTTGTTCTTAAAAGCCAGGAGACAGACACAGTATGGAACTTCCTTGCCAGGGGGGAAGCAGGCTTCCCTGAGGGACTGTTCCACATGGCAATGTCGAGGGGAAATTACAAAGCTTACATCCCTGGGTACCGACTGTGTTATTCAGCCTGTGTCCCTGAAGGGTTCCAGATCCCATTACAGTCCCCTTGTCCCCTTGGGTTCCTCCCTGGGCCCACCTACAGTGTAGTGGCTGATGCAAATGGCTGTTAGGCTTCACAGGAAACCTGATTTTGCTGCAGGCCTTCTTTCTTCACAGCTCCTGAGAAAGGAACTCTCCTTTGTCCGCAGGGAGCGCTGCCAGGGTGGGTCACTCTTACTTGTCCCTGGTGAGATGGAAGTGGGCAGGGCAGGGCAGGCCAAAGTGCTTGTGGACACAGTCTAGACCTGTGGTTTTCCTAGGAGGCGAGTCCTTAGGTTCATGTTTGTCCAGTGTGCTTCTGCGAAGGCAGAGAGGGATGGAGGGAATGCATCCCCTGGACCACTCAGAGACCACTTCACTCAGTTCACGAGTTCAGTCGGTCCAGTGTCCCACTGCTCTGTGTTGCTGCAATTCACGGTGTTTCCTTGGGAACCACAGAGAGCAAAGTGGCCGCTTTGCAAACAGCTGGGTGATGGGTTGGGACTGAGCCTGATCCCTGAACCAGGTTTGTCCCCTCTTTGCTTTATGGGTTTGAGAGGACCTGACTTCTTGGCCAGATTGGACCATATTATTTTAGGAGGTAGGGAACATCTCAGTGTCTTTAGGGCAGCTTGGCAGGTACTAGGGGACATAGCTACCCTGGCACCCCACATCTCTTCCACCCCAGAGGAGGAAGTTATGAAGTAGTAGGGTTGAGAATGTGTGCTCCAAGAGGGAGCCAGACCCATAGCTGGTGTGGCTGGGTCAGATTGGAGAGGAGGGGGTGAAACACTGGATGTCCATGGCTGTTGGTTTTCCAGCTGACACCAGGGAATTCCAGGCCCTCCTTGACTAACTTTCCCTTGGCTTCAGGCTGAGGCGGCAGGTGGGTTAAGCTGGAGGGCAGGAGAAGTGCCTGCCTCTTCCACACCAAGCTCACCATCTCACACCAGTGGGGTCATGACCCTCTTGCTGAGAAGCGTCATTCTGGGGCTCCTTGGGAGTCTGCGGATGGCAGCAGAAGGTAGCTCCTCCACCGGGAAGCTGAGGCAGGACCAAGAGCCCCTGCGAAGGAGCCTGGATGTTTTCAGTTTCCAGGTCCCTTGGGGTCTCAGGGGCAGATTGAGACAGGCTCCTTGCAGGGGAGGTGTTAACAAACAGCAGGTGATTAAACATGACAAGCGGTGACATTTCTGTTCAGGGTTCTCAGTCCCGGCAAAGCCAAGAATGAAGCTATAAACCCTGACATTTTGTGTTATGCACTGAGAGGATTTTAATAGACCTCGCTCCCTCTTCTCCAGTCATCTTCTCTCTGTCTTCTCCACCCCCAGCACATCCACTATCCCACTGAGCGTGAGCAAGCATGAGTGAGCTAGCGCCCTGCCTTTCCGCGTTGCCTGGCCTCCATTCCTGGCCAGGTACTGCCCTCCACCCTCTTAGGCTTTGATCTTTCCTGTTGTCCTTCTGCACACCCCCCTCGCCTCCCTCCATCCCCCCCTTGCTACACTTTCTCACCTCCTTTTTTTGGGTCCTGATCTCACAGCCTGTCCCTTAGCTGCGGCTGTCCCAGTTGTCGGGGACAGCAGGTGGCTGTCCTTGTGCCCTCTTTGTGCTCACAACATTTCCAAACAGACTTGAGAGCGGGTTAAGAGAGATTGTGGGGCTTGGTATGGCTCTTCCCCCATTTTTTTTTAATCTCTTTTTCTCCTTTTTGGGACAAGGACAGAAGGCAGAGGGAGAAAATTGCCCTCCACTGCAAACAGTTGCTGGGTTTCTTCAGAAAGGCCTGGCTAGCAACAGTTGTTCCTCTTACAGAGAGATACAGAAACAACTGGGGCCTTCTTTGTTCTCTTGGCAGGGTCCTGTGAAGGGCATCTGGAGGTGAGCTTGGGGTTGAGGAGGGCAATATCCAGTGTCAGTTCAGTTCCAGCCGGGGAGTCCCCACCCTGACAGGCAGAGAAGGTTCCTAGAGCTAGGCAGGATCTGCTTCAGAAGTCAGGCCACACCCTGGGTCCCCCGCTCTGCCCTAGTGAACACAAGAAGCACTTAGCTTTCTGTGTTCGTTTCAGTAAATATTTATTGGGCCAGACTCTGTGCTGGCCGGCGGTTCTGTCCCATGGATCTCGTGGTCTAATGAGCTGGATGGATAATGAGTTGTTACTGTGGATACAAACAGGAACAGGGCTCAGAGATGAGGACAGGGGGACGGGATGACCGGGAGAGTGGACCTCTGAGGGATAGGTCTAGGATAAGGGAGGCCAGGCCCAGAGTTGAAGGAGGTACCTCTGCCAGGGGTCAGCATACTGAAGGCCTGGGGTAGAAGAGTATGCTGCCTCACAGGTACCACCTAGCATGGAGGAGATTTGGGCTGTACCATCCTACAGTAGATGTCCTTGGATCTCTGGGCCCCTGAGCTTGCTTTTCTATCTACCCTTCCACCTCTGCCCACCTGGGCCAGGCATGACAGTCTGGGTAAAACAGAATGAAGCTCACCCTAGTTCAGTAGACAGAGAGCAACAAGAAGTAGCCAGGTGCCCACAGACTGGAGCTGTGGCAGCCTCTCCAGCCCCCTACTCCCTGTGGTGAACCCCAGGAAAGAAGCAAGAGAGAGGGTCCAGGCCATGTGATGGGCATGATGCAGAAAACACAGGGCCAGGAGAGCCTCTTCACCTTGCTAACCCTAGGGCTCAGCAAGGCCAGATAAACCCCAGGAGCCTCCTGAACTCACGCTCTGCTAGCCTCCAAGCTCCTGAGGGCCAGAGTGGGCAGTGCCAGTAGGGATTCAAGATGCAGCAGAGAAGCCCTGCAAACCAGGAGAAGAAGGGCGCATAGTTACCTTAGAACTGGACCAGAGAGGAGCAATGGATGCACGGGCTACTGGGGGTCCCAAAAGAGAGGCACCAAATTTAGCTCCTCATCCACCAATAGCTGGCCTCACACCCTGTGCTAGGCAGCCATAGCCGTGGGGCACTGTGGGGCCTGTAGCCTGGAAGGATCTCATACAACCCATAGGACACTTTTTCTTTAGATATTTGCCTTTGCACGGGGCACCATGCTGAATATGCCCTACCAACACGTTGGTTCCTTAAGAGAGATCAGGCTGGCTTCCAAGAAGAGCATAGTGGGTACAAGGCAGACTTCAGAGAGTACTCCTTCTCCCACCTTCACCCTGCCTTTCTGACAAGCTTGGTCCAGGTCCCTCGATGCCACCTGTGCCACTCACTTCCCAGAGTCTAGCTAGAACTGTTCGGACCCTCTCAAGGGTCTTCCCTTGACAGCTGGGCTCGGGGTCATTGTGGAGAAAGGAGGGGAGAGGAGTCCTAGAACCCAGACTTGGCCTACTGCCCCCGAAGGTCCAGAGCCAGGTTTTATTATAATCCCCACATCCTGTTACAGATCCTTAATCAGCTGGATCCCAGGTTGGGCTGGACCCTGTGGTGACACTCAGGGTTGTAGCATAGAAAACCTGAAGTGGAGTTTCCGGAGCTGGGCTTGGGGCTAGGAGGATCAGGCAGGTGGAGGGGAGGAGAGGGGAGCCAGCACAGCCCAGGATGTGGACGGAGCCCAGACCCACCACCCACCAACCAGGCTGGGGGTGGAGGAGCAGCTGTTGCAGACTGGGAACCATGGCTATGGGGGGGGCACTAGTCTGTGGGGGCTACTGAGCCACCGAGACAGCTGGTCCTTCAGTGGCTCTGACAGTGGGCAGCAGCTCTAGCCAGGAGTCAGTGGAGGGAACCCTGGGTGACGGTGGTTCCAGGGTCTATGCAGACATGCCAAACTCCAAGACTTAGAGTGTTCCCACCCTGCTAAGCTCTTGGTGAGCAGAGGGCCTGCGGGCCCTGGCTGATGTGAGCTTGGCTAGCCAGGGCCTGCAGCTCTGTTGAGAGGCAGCTGGGAAGGGGAAGACCTCAAGCAGAGGCTGAGCTGGTACAGAGCACAGTGTCAGCCTGGCCATTTAGTTCAGCCTGGTCCTGATGCGGCTGCACGGTGTCTGGGGAAGACCTAAGGGATAGTGGGAAGAACACCCCACCTGAACCTTCAGGAGATGAGGAGACAGAGAAGAGAAGCCAGAGTGGGCTGGCTGGCAGCGGGTGGGCAGACTAGTGTCTGTCCTGCCAGGGGCCCAGGCTGGCTCTGTAGACAGCCTCTTTTCTATATGGAAATGAAGAATTTAGGCTAATGGAGCTCAACCATCTCTAATTTTGCGATGGCAGGAGGATTTTGATTGAAAGTAATTAAGCAAGCTAGCTGTAAAATTAATTAAAGCAAAAGGGGGGGATTTTTTATTGGATTGGATAGCGATATAGCGTCTGTCAGGCGGGGGACGGATGGGGGTGACCTGAATCCTCTGCCCTCCCCCCTCCCACTCGGGACGTTTATGTCACTTTAATCTCCTTACAGCGGCTGCTGTGCATTTGTTTGAAATAATCAAGGAAATATGGTCAGAAATTGTCAGCTTTCAGATCTAATTTACCTGACGGCCCCTGCGCAAGCCGGCAAGGCCTGGGGAGTGAGCAAGCGTGAGCAGTGGGGGAGCTGAGTGGGCTCCTCTGCCCACACCCTAAGCCCAGGCACCCTCCAAGGGGGGAAAAGGTCCTGCTAGGTCCGTGGACACCTCTTTCGGCTTTGCCCCCCCCCCGCCCACCTGCTGCCTTGCCCCACACTAACCAGCTTTAGGGTTTAGGGAATATAGGATTAGGGAGGTGATTGTAATTCTTTATTCCAGATGGCTGACAACTGCTAAACCCCTCCACCAGGGCCACAGTTTTAAAAATACTCTTAAATTAGTCCCCTCACGTCCCCCTCACTGTTAGCCTCAGTAAAAGGTTTGAGCAGTAGGCTTCAGAGATGGTGAGGGCTGCTCTGGACTGTCAGAAGCTGCCTCCCTACCCCTTCTGGGGCCAAGCTCACTCCAGAGCCTGTCTGTCCCAGGCCCTTTTCCTAATTCCAGGATAGTTCTGGCCCTACTTCCCTTCCACAGCCCAAAGGACAGTGGGAGCTGCATTTCCAGTGGCTAAACCAGAAAAGGGCTAGCCTCTGCTCATGCTGCTCTTGTAGACTTGGGGTGCCGGACTTCCAGCCTTGTACCCTGCACCCCATAAGTTCTGCTTAGAGCTGTTGGGATACTTGGAAGGGTGGAGCAGTATGTGGCCTGAATCCTTCCCAGAAGGGAATCCCATGGGGACCAAGGAAAGACTGGAACAATCTGTTTTCAAGGTTGTGGAAGGTTCCCCTTTAAACAGGAAAGGGTCTGGTGGTCTTCTGGGCATGAGAGACTCAGAATAGGGATTGGGTCTCCTGCTCTGTCTGGTCCTGGGCAATGAGCGACCCTGGTTTTCACCAAATCCTCTTAGGCCTCTGCCCCTTTGTAGTTCTAAAGTCTGGTGCAGATCTAAGACAGCCTGCATCTTGGTAACTGTTCTCTAGGATGGGAGGGCACATGGGACCTGAACGTAGGCTTCCCGCACTCCCTCAGGAATGCCTTGCAGAGCCTCAAATCCTTGCCCATGCCCCTGGAACAGACAGCAAGTGGAGGGCTCTTGAAACAGTTCCACTTGTCCGCCTTAAAGCAGACCCATTGGAAGGGTTCTTTCCCCACCTGCCCTCCTTGGTGCCACCCAAACACCCTCTGCCTCGTCCTTGCCTCCCACCCCCAGCACGGCTCTGGGGCAGGGTGACTCAGGCTGCCTCCTCCAGCAGTGAGGGAGTATGAGCGCCTTCCCAGCTCAACTGCCAATGGAGCATGGCAGCTGGAGGCTGGGGAAACATCACTGGGCCCACTCTCCCCCATTATGAGTCACTGGAATTAGGGGGGTAGTGAAGCCCCAATGAGCCCTACACAGAAAGAGGGAGAGAAAAGCTGTTGGCTTAGGACCCTGCAGCTCCTGGGGCATAGTTGTACGTGCCTGACATCCGAGTGGCACTGAGGTCTCTGGACTCCACACTCCCAGAAGCCCTTGCCTTTAGTGTCCATCTGCTTCCCAGGACCCAGATCTCATGAGATAGGAGAGTGGAAGGAGTCTGGCCTCAGCCTAGCCTCTTACCTACTCCAGCTAAGACTTGTCCTTTGATGTGGAGGGACCAGCCCAGGGACCTGCAGGGGAGGCTGGGAGGGCTCCAGCCTTTGGCTAGGGCTTATTTCCCAGCTGGATGTTGGTCTGGGACTGCCAATGGCAGGTGCCCAGGTGGAAGGAGGCTCTTGAGGATGACCCAGTCAGGCTGGAGCTGTGAGGCCTAGGCCCAGATGGAGCAGCTCAGGAGAGGCCCCCTTATGGTCTCCTGGTGTCCCGGAGACCACTCTATGCCTGCGTGGGAATGAGGGTGCTGTACTGTAAATCCCCTTGTAAAGTGGATTCTGTATGGTGAGGAGAGAGCTTTGACTCACAGTGACTCTCCTTGAAGAGGAAGGGCGGTGACAGGCAGTGGCAGACGGGCAGCAGGATGGGAGGGTAGCCTGGGATGAACACATGTTGTCCCTCAACAGGCCCTATAACAGAGAGGGTGCAGGAAGTCTGGGAGAGGGCAGAAGTGGGTGCGAGGGAGCTTGGGTTTAGAGGCCAAGGACTGGCTCAGCAGGACTTTGATGCCTATCACCTGGCCAACCTGGATTCCAGCTTTTTCCTCTGGCCCCCAAGGCTTTGAGGAAAAAGCACTGAGGTACTGGCCTCAGCTCCTGGGTACCGCTCCCTGGCTGGCTCACATTGACTCTGCCTTCCCCTACAGCCCCGGATCTGAGCCTCTTGTGTAGCATTTGTGGCAGAGAGAAAAGGCGAGGAAAAGGAAGACATCAAGAGACCCTGCTAGCACCAGGATGCTCTGATTTTCCTGAGGTCCCTGCAGAGCTTGGGCTTGAAGACTTTGCAGTGAAGGTCTGCCTGACCTAGCTTTTTGGGTGCTTTCTTGCTTTAGGTGGGACTTGGTCCAAGTTATTATAACAGGTCTCCTTCCCCCAGAGAAGACTGAGGAAGGCTTTCCCCGCGCATGTATTTAGGAGAGATCTTAGGGTGCCCTGGCACAGGGGCTAGGGGTAGAGTCTTAGGGTGCCCTGGCACAGAGGCTAGGGGTAGAGTCTTAGGGAGCCTTGGCACAGGGGCTAGGGGTAGAGTCTTAGGGTGCCCTGGCACGGGGCTAGGGGTAGAGTAAGGAAGGTACCTACTTGACTGGGAGAAAAACCCAGAGTGGCAGGGGTCCAGTTTCAGGAATCATTAATTTTAGGGTCTCCTCGTGCCAGGGACCTCAAGCCTCCCCCAGCCAGGTCCTTGCTGGAGTTGGCTAGATGTGACCAGGCACTGGGCTCCCGGAAGTACCTAGGGCCAGGCAGGGTCAGGCTGTCGACCTCCTGACCTTACGAAAGCCCCCTCCTCAGCTCTCCGCTGTGCCGTACTTTCTTCCTTGTGCCCATGCACCCATTCCGTTTCCCTCGGCCGTCGTCCTTTCCAATCTGGCCTCGGTTTCTTGCCCAACAGGCCTCAAGTCTCCCTGGCTCAACTCTGGCCCGTCCTCCGTCCCCCCGGCTTCACAGTCACATTTTGCTTGCCAGCGCAGGGCACTGAAAAACTGCTGGCACTGCCAAAAACCCTGTGTGCGCTATGACTCCCCAAACATCCCTTTATTTTTATTGTTCTGTTAATTACTGTTTAAACTTTAATAAGTCACTTCGTCAGGAGGGGGGACCTGCCGTGAGCTTTTCTGTGCAAACATGGGCCGGGAGTGACTCGGGTGTAATATAACCCTTTATGTGATGTGGGAATGTTTAGATTGTAACAGAAACTTGTTATTTTAATGACAGTTGGGGGGATCTGAGCACAGGAAAGAAGAGAGGTGGGCGCTCCCCTCTGTTACCACTAAGGGCTTAGAGTGTCCAGGCCCCTTTAGGGCATCTCCCTTGCTGCCACAGAAGAGGGTTCCGAAGGCCATGAGGCTCTGTTGGGTTACCCGCTGGGCAGCTACTGATGGGGCTGGGCAGGCTGGCTCACTCAGGTGGTGCCTTCAGAAGGAGCCTGGCACTTTGGGAGGGCACAAAGGGTAGCTTGGGCACATGGGATGTAGGCGATCCCGGCAGTCACTAGGTCTCTGGACAGAGGCCGCAGAACCATGCAAGGTTGGACTCTGTACTTAGCTTCTGCCGAGGCTACAGAGGAGACCCTCTCTGTGGTCAGCCTTGAGCGTAATAGAAGTGGCACCATGTGCCCATCTTGTGTGTCCCAGACAGTCATCCCTTAAACACGTTACAGATGTGGACACTGGAGCCCAGGACAGAGGAGACATGTATCAGAGGGGAAAGTATCTGCTTTGGGTTGTTTTCTTTGAAAACCGCCAAAGTCCTAGTGCTGTTTCTTGTCTCGGGAGGTGGCATACACTAGGAGGATGGGGATGGAGGCTCCGGAACCTATTCTGGGATCAGAGATGGCCCTCATCTCCTGGTGGGAGAACACGGGCAGGACTCACTATCAAACCCTGCCCCCCCCCCCCGCCACCATGAGTAACTAGGAGGTGAGGTCAGGCTCACCCTGCATTCTAGTGATGGGGACTGCCAGCCATCTTCCTTACTTGGCTTGCTTTCCTTCAACTTCAAGCCTAGAGAGAGTTCGATGGCAGCCCTCCGTTCCCCAGAGCCACTTCTGTAACGTACTTACTTCCAAAGTAGAGACACCTAGGGAAGGCATTTTATCCTAAGCATATGGCGGCCCCACGAAGACTCCAGGACGCCTCAGGACAGATCTCCCTGCTCTCTTTCTGTGATCCCTCCGTCCATCTGTGCATGCTATCAAGCCATGCCGCATTACTGTCTATAGAGCAGTAGGAAGGAAGGACCTGGTGCTCACCTTCAAGAACCTGCTCTTGACTGGTGTTGGTGAAGAGGCTTCAGGGAAGGGTAAAATTAAGGGGCAGCTCTGTCCAAGGCAAGACTAGCAGGGTCCAGCCCAGCTGAGGAGGTAGCCCTTGCATATTTGGGCTCACTGGTCTGGCTCTGACTGCCTCTCATGGAAGGCTCCACAGGGTGTGAGGGATGGGGTCTGCTCCCTACCTCTTGCTGGTCAGGGCAGAGCCAGGAGGTTCAGGTCCCTGTGCCCTCAGCTAAATGGACAGCCCCCAGATGGTGGCCATGGCATGGATCACGAATCGCTGAGGTTTTCCTTTTCCGAGCAGCGCGTTTCCCTAAATTGTCTTTGACTTCGTGCATGGGTAATGAAAGTTTATGCCCTTGTTAGAAGGACAGGCGGCTGGTTCCAGTTAGAACTGGGGCTGTCTCCCTGCCAGCCTCCTCAGCCCCCTCCCCAGGAGAAGAGAGAGCTAGGTATGGTGTGTGTGTGTGTGTGTGTGTGTGTGTGCAAACACACACACACACACACACAGGAACAGCCCCTCCCTCCCTGGTGAATAAGAAGGCTGTTAGGGGAAGGGAGAGGGGACGAAAAAAAGAAAAAAAAAAACATTTCCATATTTGTGTAAGTTGCTTTAAAAGCATTTTATCATGTCATAAAAAAGGGAAAGTACTCTCAGAAATTGATCCTCTCTGCCAGCCCATTGGACAGAAGGACGTTGGGATGTTAATGGCCATCCTGCTCCAGGGTGGCTTATTAAAAAATTTATACATAAATGCTTAAAATTGCATAAATTATTTAAAAAAAACCAACAAAGTAAGCAATTTGAATTCCCTCTTTTCCAACCCTTCTCTTGGTCCCCCCATCCCAGCCCCTCCTCAGGGCCCTCCAGGTCCCCAGGCTCCTGTTCCCTCCTCAGGGTGTTCCCCCTGTTTTCTCCATTTCCCGCCACACCCCAGACACAGTCTGCCCTGCCTTCCTTAGGGGTTTCCCTGCCTCACCCACAAATTAATGAAACAGCCAGCCCACCACCAAACACTCACATGCACATGCGCTAATAAAAACACCACTAATAATGCCCCAAATCGCGAAATTAAATATTAAGGCCAAAGGAGGCGGACAAGGAGCGGGGCTGCCGCCACCGTTGCCGAAGTTGGAGCTGATGAGTGTGTCTCTCGCAGGCGTGGAATGTCACCCACACATCCTGGAGACTGGAGTGGGGAGTTTTATGATGGTTTTTCATTGATTTGTTTCCCCAGCGCAGCTGCCGACCTCTATTGAGGGACAAACATAATCAGCACTGACGCAAATTAGATGGTTATTCGTTTTGAAAATTGACAGAAAAACAATAAAAAAGATGAAATGCTCCCAAATCAATAGATATAATGAAATTCAAATAATCCGAGAGATGAGGTCTCCATGGCAACTGATAATGTGGAAAAGAAAACAATTTAATAAAGGACAGACACACTTTGAAAACAGATTGGGCCCGGGGAGGGGGGCGGGCTGGCGGGCGGAGGGCTGGAGCGCGGGCTAGCGAGTGAAGGATCACTGTCCGTCCCAAGGACACCCGCCATAATTAAGCGAGGCTTTCGGCCCCAGAAAGTGCAGATTCAGGTTTTAATACACAAAATTATTTCAGGAGCAGTGAATCGGAAAGTCGTTTGTAATGACCTTCCTGAGAGGCCCGGGCGCGGGGCATGTTGGAGGCTGGGCGGCCAGGCCGGCTGAGTTATGGCATATTTGTGTTTTTATAGTGCAGAGGGGAGGGGCTGGTGGTGGGGAGGGGGGGAGAAGGTTAAACAGTATTTACAGCTCAGTTGTTTTCAGAGAGGAAGAGAAGTAGAGTTCATGGAGAGATGCTGCGGGCAGGCAGGCGGGTGAGCCAGGGAGGCCTCAGGGCTGCAGGGAGGGGAGATGGGCCCAGCGGGTCTCCCCCTTAGGCTGTGTGACCCGCGACTGCTCCCTAACCATAGAGGATACTCAGAGCTGCCACCCTGCTCTGGTTCCTGGCATGGCTCAGAGAGTAGTGTCTTCTCGGTCTGGGGCCTCACGGAGAGGATGGATGGCAGCCTGTGTCCAGGCTACATGGACGCCCAACTGTACCTACTCAGTGAAAGGGTGGGGCCCCGCTCCAGCTGCCACCAGAAGGTCACCTGCTGAGTCTCACAGTCTTCCTTTCTTTGCGTGGCACCACAGCCTTTCACTTAGATGAGTCTTTCCTCTGCAGCCCAGGGCTGGCGCTCGGTGGCTAAGAACCCGCATGAGCGTGTGGGAACCACAGAGCCTTCTCTTTGGCGTTGCCTCTCTGCCAAGTACCTGCCTTGATCGCTGTCTCAGGTTTGCAGAGCTGAGGGCCACAGAAAGGAAAGGGACCACACCGGTCCTTTCTATAGCCCTCCAGAGCCACTTGCCTGCAGCAGAAATTAAGAAGTCATCCCTGGGAGGCCTGGTATCCCCTTATACCGTCTGCCACCTCACCACCCCCCCACCCCCGCCCGGCCTCAGGAACTGTGTTTGTGTTCTGTTACCATGATCACAGGGCACTTCCAGAGCCTGGGCCACTCTCTGGAGCCATGTATGTATGTAATGTGAATACATACCATAGAGACATGCACACGTGGAAGTGTGAACATGTGTTTGTGCGTGTGAGGCTGCACACACACACAAGCAGGCAGACAAGTCAGTGTGTATTTGCTCAGTATGTGTTTTAAATCTCCCCTGGGTGGCAACTCTCTTTTTTCTCCCCTTCCTGTTTGGCTGTGACCTGGGGGAGATTGATAGCCCGCCTGCGCGGTGGATGCTAACAGTTCCCCTGATTTATAGAGTTACTTACGCTAAGTGAGGCCACTTAGACGCGTCTGGATAGTAAACCTTTTAACTGAACTAAAAAAAAAAAATCATAATAAATAAATAAACAAAGGGGGGCAAGCTAGGGCCCAGTGACCAAGCCCCGCCCATTCCCCAGCTTGGAGGGCCAAGGGTAGCAGCAGCCATTCCTGCCTCCCACTAACACTCAGAAGCCCTTGTGTTTCCAGCCAAGGTTGGGATCAGGCCCAAGAAGGGACATCCCTCTCCTAGGGGACAGTTTTTGGCTAGGAGAGCTAGAGGAGGGAGCTGTTCCTATGGAGACAGGCTGAGCAGTAGAGGAGGAAGGAAGTGAGAGGCCCATGTCCAGCAACCTTTCCTTGCTTACACGCTCCCACGTCACTCCTGTGTTCTTTGCCACAGTGATGGCTCTTGTAATCACTTTGGAAATTTGTTCCCACATCTGTGCTGAACGAGCCGCTGTGGTGGAGGAGGCAGGGTGATACAGGAAGCGAACTGCCTGTCTTGTTTTCACAACATAAGCCTCCCATTTCAACCCAGGTGCTGGCCTGTGGACGGTGCACTTCAGTGGTGAGACCTTTGTCTGACAACACTGTCAGATTGGGGCTCCTGGTCTGTGAAGTTTCGGCTCCTCGTGGGTAGCCAAGGCAGAAACTCCAAGAGTACATCACCTCGGAGACTCTGGGACAGCTGTTTGGAGGACTGTGGGAGGCGTGTGTAGGGTTTCAGCCTGTGGCCTTGGACATCCTGGTCTGGCGGGAGTTGTGCTCTAGGACTGACGGGGAGACAGAATGCAATTACCAACCTCGTTGCTTCTGCTGCCTCATCTGGGAATGGGGACTGCACAAGTGACATAGCGGGATGTTAGGAGATCACCAGTGTGTGTGCCAAAGCTTAGTCCCCTGCGTAGACAAGGTGCTCAGAGGGTGTCACCTGCTATGTGACTCTCAATACTGCAGGCCAGGACAGTTGCCAGGGTGGCCCAGCAGTGCCCATGGCTCCTGAGCTGCTTCTGGCCAGAGGCAGGCAAGGCCCCATACACACCCACCCCAGGGGACTAGCTGCTGGCCCCTGCCTCCCCACCTCCTGATATACAGCGGGCATTAGGCTGCCCAAAGGGGATACTGCATCCTTAGGAAGAAATATGTTCTCATTTTTCTTAAACACCGTTTCCACTGAGTGAAATGTTTAGAAGGGACGCGCAGGGAGAACTTTATTTCCTACCAGGGAGTTCAGAGCCACCAAGCAGAGCCCATAAAGCACCGGAGCCCGGTGGCTGACAGGCAGCCTGGCCACGAAATACATTACTCATGGGGGGGTGGAGGCAGGGGGCTGCCAGGCCTGCCCAGCCCCATGGGACTGCCCCCACCCCAGCAGGATCAGCAACTCCAAGACCCAGGGCCATAAGGCAGTAGGCATCGAGTGTGTACTATTGTGTTCAGGCTGCCCGTGAGAGAGGGGCTGGCTGGACCAGATGAGCAGGGAGCAATTCTTCTAACTACCTTTGGTCTTCACTTCATGGTCAGGGAGGCTAGGGCACATGGGGCCCAGGTGCAGCCCTCTGAGCCCCCCTCTCTCACCGAAGCTGGCAGGAGCTCTGGCCTTCCCAGCCTTCGGAGGAGTGATGAGATTCATGCCATATCGGGCCCTTCTCCCGAGGCCCTCCCTTCATTCGGTTTCTGAAGCTGGCTGATTTGAATATTTATAAATATCAGTAAATTATTTATTGTAGCAATCTGCTGCACCATTTTATCCATCGCAGTTAACACTTTAGGGGGCTCCAAGTTATGGGAACAGGAAGTGAGGTTGAAGAGAAGATGGCATAGGAGACAGAAGAAGCCCCTGCAGGGAAGCCTGGGCCGTTTCAAGCCCCAGCCTCAGTGGTTCTTGAGAGCCTGTGTTCATGCTCTGGGGTGTCTATGGCTCTAGGATCAACTTCCTCCTCCGACAAATGGGATCATCACGGTGCCTGCTCACTGCCCTTAAGGGTGTCAGTGAGTCCCCGCTCAAATGGTAGACAATTGTGCTCTCTTTACCCTTACCCTCTGCTTTTTTACTTGGATGGCTGCTGCGGGCGGGGGTGGAGGGTGGGGTTGAGTTTCAAGCCCTCATAAGGAGAATTGGGACCCAGGGAGCTTAGAGGTGGCAACTCCAAGTCTCCTGTCTGTCTTTTCCCCCTGCTTCCCTGGGCCAAATGAGCTTTCCCTGCCCGTCTTGATTGAGACGCCTGTTGCCCCTCTTGGGCTCAACATCCTTTTCCCAGTCCTTGCTTGTCAGGTTCTGTGCTTGGCACAGAGAGATCCCACCTTGCACTTCTGCAATGCTTCTCCAGGGAGAAATCTGGCCTAGGCTCGGAGCTCACAGTGGGCAGAGCCAGGTTGTGCACTCAGGGCTCTGACCCCAAGGCCAGGCCATAGCCTATAGTGTGCACTTCCTAGTGATTGCCCTGCCGGTGCAGAGCTGCTGGGATCAGCCACGGGCTGCCAGGAATGGGGTGAACCCTTCCAGGTCCTCTCCTTTACCTGCCTTCGCTGCTACTCCTAAGTCTGTCTGCCTCTGGGTGGGCAGAACAGGAGCCCCCTGCTTCCCACCCTCCAGTCCAAGCCTGCCTCCTGGGCAGTATTGTTCCCAGAGGAAGTGTCCAGTGTAAATAGAACAGCGGGCAGGCTAGTGGCGGGAAGGAGATGAAAGGGGCAATGACAGGACCGGGGACGGATGGCTTCCTTCCATTGAGGCCTGGCCATGGCGTTTATATTTTAGGGAAGAAAGTCAGAGGAATGTTTACATGGACAGGAGTCTGGGGTCAGACCAGTGTGGTGGGGGGTTAATCTGTAGGTTCCAAAGCCTTGATGGAGGGGCTGGTTGAAGGTTCATGGGGACCGGAAGGCCAGCAGGCAGCTCAACTCTCAGCCTCATACATAAGCCCCTTCCTGCCTCCCCAGCCTCACACGTGCGGGCTCTTATGCCTACAAGCCTTGCCTTTGCCGGTACCTCTCTGTCCCTGTGTCATGGGCCCAGACATCTCCTACTTCTCCACCTCCACCCTTGGGACCATCAGTAGAGTCAGGGGGAGGGCAACATCTGGAAGGCAGGTGGTCTGGGGCAGAGCAGCAGCTGGAGGGCAGGTGTAGAGGGAGTTGGCTAGAGCAAAGGGGCCTGGGGTGGGGGTGGGCCCTGAGCGCACAGCTGCACCGCAGCTGGTGGGGGCCCAGGCAGAGACTCGGCATGAAGCCGAGATAGAGAGAGGGTGGGTAGTGCCTGGTGGGCCGAAGTTCAGGGAGGCTCCAGGATGGGTGGAGACCCGAGGAGGGGCTGTTGCCAACAGCAAGTGCAGCCCTGAGAGCTTGTGCTTCCCTCTTCCTTGGGATAAATATTTATAGATTCATTTGCCGTCTGCCATACACACTTGGCTGCTTAGCTCCTGGTAAAAATAGTGCAGGCTCCTCCACTCCGCCTGCCTCTTCCCATCCAAGACAGGGGACGGAGGGGCCCAGGTGAGACCTGCTACCCTGTGGAAAGCAATGCGCTATCATAGAGCCTGATAGCCTGCCCAGAGGCTGAGTGGGGTGGGGCGTGACCGTGAGCCCTGTCACTGAGTTTCAGGAAGGACCCACGGGTGGGTGTTCTGGATCTCTGTTGGCCAGCACAGACCCGGTGCTGTGGGCAAACATGAGTGGAGTGGGCATTGGCTTGGCAAGAGCCAAAGGCCCCGAAACTGTGACCCCTGAACTAGGAATACGGGACAAGACTGAACAGACCTTTCCATAGCATGGAATAAGCTGGCATTACCCTGTCCTTTCTGGGCCAAGCAGAGCCATATGTATCAGCAGCCAGTGGCAAGGCAAGGATCTGGGGCCACGGGGCATTTGAAGGGAAGGGGTGGTTAATCTGCACGTACAAGTTGAAGCAGTTATCTTTGTGTGGCATGAGGCCTCTAGGCAGACACTGACGTAGCCACAGGTGGGCTCTCGGGGTACAGGTTCTCCTGGTATTTGATTATCATGGGTCACAGCCCTGAGCAGAGCCCCTCGCCTAGCCTTCTGACCCATGTGGGACATGCCAGATTCCATGGAAAGAAGTGTGGAGAGTAGATGGGGTCCCTATGCGCAGAGGTATTGTGAGTGGAGACCCTTCCATATGAGCACTGGCCTGTGTCTGGCCACACCACGAGGTCTGGCACAGGGTAGAACCTCACTGCCGGCATGGTGGACAGCTGACAGATGGATGTGTGGGTTACGAAGTATATGTGTATCTGTGCTTGTTAGTCTTCCTGGCCGGTGTGCTCCTGAGACCCTGGGAGACCTGACGAGGGCAAAGGGCAGGCTAAGCGGTGCAGGGGGATAGCCACTACTCTAGGGGCCATCCAGTCTCTCCGGCGGCTCAGTGGCTATTGTCAGAGATGAAACACAGAACCTGTAGCTTCCACTGGCCCCATATGTCCTCACTGAGGTCCCAGCATGTCTTCTGGGTTTGGAAGTAGACTTCCGGGGCTACAAGAGCTGAAGGGAAGAAGGGGGTCCTAAGACAAGAGGAGTGGCCACAGAAGGGTTATGAGGAGCTGTGTCCAGGTAACCCTGACTGAGGTTTGTGGGAAGCAAGCAGCAATAGGAAATGACCAGACTTCATGTGGGGTTGGGGATGTGGAAAGCAGAGAAGACTGATGGGAGGGGAGACCTTGGAGAGGTTCTGAGTGGCCAAGGGAAGAACCCTGCCATATAGTGAGCAGAAATAGGAACCAGGGACGGGGGGCAGAGCCAGAGTCCTGACCTGGCAGAAGATCTGCCAGAGAGTAAGGTGCTCAAGTGGGGAAGGTGCCAGCCAATTGCTGTCGGGTCAGCAAGGCAGGAGGTTGGCATAGGTTGGAAGCTGGCTGCAGCTGACTCTTCCCCAGGGATCCGTGGTGAGGTAGAATAGTCAGAGGCACAGCCAAGCTGCCAGCAGCGCAACACTGGCCCTTGCCAGCCTTGCCTCATACCAAACCCTTCACCTGCCCATGCCTTCATTTCCTGTGTTAAATAAAGGACATGTCACCCCACAGAGGGGCTATTTCAGGCCAGCCAAGCCTAGGAAATTCTTTCAGGAATCAAGCGCTAGAACTCTTGTGTTCGAAGAGTCATTTATCTCTTTATCCTGAACCACCTCCCTCATGTCGGCTGCTGTGTTCGGTTGTGCAGGTAGAGCAGCTGCAAGTCCAGCCCTGGAACACTCGGGCTAACACAGGCGATAGGCACAGGTCAGGTGGTCTCAGGCAGTTTGACAGAACTGTGGTCAGTTGAGGGGGGATGGAGAACTACTTTAGGGGTGACTGTGCTTGGTGTACAGGCCTCTCACCTCTGTACCCTCCACTCTATCCCTGCAGCTGAAGGCACCCGGTGCACCGACCCACCCGCAGGCAAGCCTCCAATGGCAGCCAAGCGCAAAGGCGGCCTGAAGCTCAATGCCATCTGTGCCAAGCTGAGCCGACAGGTGGTCGTGGAGAAGGGAGCAGAGGCTGGCTCCCAAGCTGAAGGTAGCCCACTACGTCCCCGGGACAAAGAGCGCAGTGGCCCCGAGTCTGGAGTTACCCGGGCTCCCCGGAGTGAAGAAGACAAGAGGCGGGCAGTGATCGAGAAATGGGTCAACGGGGAATACAGTGAAGAGCCTGCACCCACACCAGTGTTGGGGCGCATTGCCCGTGAGGGCCTGGAGCTGCCCCCAGAGGGCGTCTACATGGTCCAGCCGCAGGGCTGCAGTGATGAAGAAGATCACGCAGAGGAGCCCTCGAAGGACAGCAGTATACTGGAGGAGAAGGACTCAGATGGTCCGGCTGCAAAAGATGACAGCGGCCCGAGCACCAAGCAGGCTTCAGGTGTGTGGCTGGCCGTGGGAGAAGGGAGGATGAAGGCCAGAGAGGGAATTCTTCCTTGTTCATCCAGACACCAGTACCTTATCCAACCCAGCAAGAATTGGAGAGACGGGGTGGGGGAGAGGCAGAGTGGAATTGGCAGCTTCCTGAGTGTGAACAGGCCTTGGGGAGCTGCTAGCAGTGGGGCTTTGAGAGGATGGGGGGCAGGCAGGGGTGCACAGAGAGACTCAACAGATGAGTGAGCAGAAGGTAGGCACGTACGTGACAGCACATACCTGCACAGGGATGAGCCTGTCTGGGCCCACGGTGTGGGGACCGATGGGGCAGTGTCAGTGGTACCACGAACAGCACAAGTGCTCATCTCTCAGTCTTCTCTTGGTAACTTAATGAGATGTCTAGAAAGGGCTTTGTGCTCCCACCCGACTCCGTCTCCTTCCCTGTGTCCCATCCTGCCCTCTGAAGCAGTATGTCTCCACAAGCCTGGCTCAGCCCAGACAGCAGATCCCCTCAACATGCAGCTGCCCTGGACATGCTCTCCTGACTGACCTGTTTCCCACAAGACGACAGGGGCCTGGCTTCATCAGTGTCTCCTTGTACTTAGGACACAGCCGCCTTCCCTGCTTCTGCTCCAGGGGAGGGCTGGCCTGGCATTTCAGACAGGAGAGGGGTCTCCTCTTGGATTGGAGCCCTGGGACCTGGGGCCTTGGCTCCAGTCCCCAATCTCCTTCCTAGGCTTATTCCTAGAGCCCTGCGCCTCCCTTGCCTGCTCCCCTGTCCCCTTCCCCCTGCAGCGAGGGGCGCATCTCTTCCCTGTGCGGGGAGCCCTGCTCAGCCACATAATTATGCATATAAGATATAAACAGAGCTGTTTAATTATCCTTCGCCACATCAGTGACAGAGTAATTAACAAACATTGCAAGATCAATGAGGAAAAGTGTGACCTTCAGTTTCCTCTGATAGGAAAAGCCCTTGCTGTTGCCAGACACAAGGTGATTGCGCTGGGCCTGAGGAGAGGAGAGGGGAGCAGCAAGGGCTCCCTCCTCCCACACCCTACCCCACCCATGGCCAGGGCCATCAGGTAGTGTCCTCGGCCTTCTTCCCCTCCTCCCAGGATCTGGGAACTGTGCAGGCAGGAGTAGGGGTGTGGACTCTTGTGACTGCTGCCCCCAGGCCTCTGACCTGGCCCCCTCTCAACCCTGAAGCACTGAGTTTTTAGCCCAAACCTCATCTGCCCACCATGGGTTTGGCTCCCCAGGACTTTAGCTGTCTGTGGGACCCCATCTGGCCCCCTCCCTGTCCAATGCTGCCTGCCCTTCAGAGCCTTCTGTTTCTCTGCCATATATAGTGAGGCCTCAGCTGCCTCTAGCTATTTTTAGCCCTTTTCCCTGGTCCCTGAACCACTTCATCCAGCGATCAGAGCCCACTCCCAGGCCAGCCCCCAACCTGTGTGTCTGGAGCTTGGGCTTGTGCTGACCCATCGACTTGCCAAGGCAATTGACTCTGAGCTCCTTGAGTTACTCTGTGTGTCAGGGGAATGTCCGACTGTCCTCTTCTGTGTCTAGTGGGGTCCCAATGCCCCCCATGATGGTCCAGAGCCCCTCCTTTCACATCCTGCTGGGATGTCTCTCCTGCTAGGGTACACTGCTCCATCAGCTCCCCTTCTGGTTTCTGGGGAGCTCTGAGACTCCTAGAGCTGGCAGGATTGGAGGGAGCCAGGCGTCCCCTCTGGTCATACCTTCACTTAGCTGTGTTCTCAGGGACTCTAACCCGGGCCCTGGCTGCTTTGAGTGTGCTCAGGTGGGGAGAACATAAGAGAAGGTAAAACCTGGGAGTCTCTGGGCTGTCCCATCTCTCTTTCCTGTGTGCGTCCAACCTGGATGCTGGAATAGCCCACAGTAGGTGCACAGCAGGACTTGGGTGGAGGAATGACTGAGCTTGTATACGTTGGGGACTGTCCATGTGCTGCGGTGACAGACTGTGTGCGGCAGAGGCAATATGAGGGGCTTACTTCCTCCAGCCTGCTGAGGTTTGTCCCAGGGCCCTGGGTGTGGGGGTTGGAGGATTGTGTGTGTATCTGTAGAATTGGGGATATGAATTTAGTGTGTAGATAAATATGGGCACATTATTATGAGTGTGTAAATGGAGTATATGAGAGACTGTGCCTGTGAATGTATATGTGTGTTGTATGCATGTGCGTGCGTCCTTACGTGAGGGAGAGTGAGACAGGGAGGGTGAGAGGAAGGGGGGAGTTCTCAGCGTGTTGGATATGATAGTGGGGAGGATGGACGCTCTTTCCTCAGTCCTGTTACCCTGGATCCAGCAGGGCTCTTATCGTCCGTCTCCCAGGTGAGCCACCCTTATATGTGAGCTGAAGAGCTGCAAGGTGACCAGGAGGCTTGAAGGTCTTGTCCTTGATGCAGATTCTGGCTGGAGTGAGGGTGGTGGACACTGATTTAGTCTGAGTGGGCACGTTGACATAGTCCCTGCCTCTGCTCAGCGCTGTTATTGGGGGAAAGTTTGAGGCGGTTGGTCAAGAGATCGGATTCTGAGTGAGATGCCACATCTTACATCTGCCCAAGAGACCCTCCATACAGGCAGGCCGCAGCCACCCACTCACAGTGGCTCCCTCTACTTTGGGGTCCCTCTTATCTGTCTAGTTGGTGGTCCCCAACCCTACCTGTTCTTTTCCTCGTGACCCCTACCTCAGGAGACAAGTCGGGATCTTGCCTTAACTTCCAGCAAAATGGCTTCTCTTTCATATTAGGCCAAGGCGAGAGAGTGAAGACATTTATGAAACTTTGTTTAATGTACTGAAAAGCCATCGGCCAGAACATTTAGGAAATTGATTTTCCTGGCATTGATGAACTCGTTTTATTTTACCCCAGTATTAATTACTTTTTTTTAAAACAAATTAATTTAAGAGTCGTAAAACCTAACAAGTGAGCCAAATGTCCATAGATCATGTCCTGCTCCGCCCCTCCCCACACTGGTCCCCTCCCTCCTTGGGCGGGGGCTCAAGGTAGAGAGGCTTCTCGTCTCTTTTCTCCCCTGCTCCCTCCCAGAAATGACATACACCCCTCTTTTCTCTGTAGGAGAAACCTCTTCTCTGAGGGACTACGCCGCCTCCACCATGACCGAGTTTCTGGGCATGTTCGGCTATGACGACCAGAACACTAGGGATGAGCTGGCCAAGAAGCTCAGCTTCGAGAAGCTGCATGCAGGCTCCACCCCCGAGGCGGCTGCCTCTTCCATGTTGCCCACCTCTGAGGATACTCTCAGCAAGCGGGCACGTTTCTCCAAATACGAGGAATACATCCGTAAACTCAAGGCTGGTGAGCAACTTCCCTGGCCAGCCCATGGCAGCAAGGCCGAGGACCGGGCAGGCAAGGAGGTGATGGGCCCGTTGCCCAGCCTCCGGCTACTCAGCAATGCCACCCACCTGGAAACCAAGGCCACCATCTTACCATTGCCATCACACAGCAGCGCCCAGATGCAGAACTTGGTAGCCCGTGCTTCCAAGTATGACTTCTTCATTCACAAACTGAAGACGGGCGAGAACCTGAGGCCTCAGAACGGAAGCACATACAAGAAACCATCCAAGTATGACCTGGAAAACGTCAAGTACCTGCACCTCTTCAAACCCGGGGAGGGCAGCCCTGACATGGGCGGGGCCATTGCCTTCAAGACAGGCAAGGTGGGGCGCCCCTCCAAGTACGACGTTCGGGGCATCCAGAAACCAGGCCCTACCAAGGTTCCGCCCACCCCCAGCCTGGTTTCTACACCCCTCGCCAGTGTGCCCAGTGCCCCCAGTGTCCCCGGGCCGGGACCTGAGCCACCAGTCTCCCTGTCCTTCAACACTCCCGAGTACCTGAAGTCAACCTTTTCCAAAACAGACTCCATCACCACGGGAACCGTCTCCACTGTCAAGTAAGGATCCCTCCTCTCCCCAGCCCCCACTGCCTGCATGAACCCTGGGGCCGGACTGGATAGAGAGGTCTCCCTCCTTCCCTGCAAAGCTTACTGTGGTGGGCACGGCCACCTGTGCAGCTCAGATTGCCTTGTATATATGCACACACACACACACAACATCATTGCTCTTGTGCCCTCATCCGGTGCTCTTGCGCTGACCTTTGACCTGCATATGACACATTTGCTGTGTGCCCCTACATTGTCACACACCCTCTGTGTGTTCCTCACTTACTGGCCTCCTTTGCCATGACCTGTTCCCTCTGCCACAAGGGCTGCATGCAGGCTGCAGTTGGTAGAAACCACTCACTTTGGGGTGGAGGTGGGGGCTGGGGTCCAGGGGGTGGCCTTGGCTTCTGCTTCGGAGCCTGGTCCATGGAAAAGACAGGAAGTTAGGTGGGGGTTAGGTGGGAACTGTAACCCAGGGATAGAGGACTAGCCTGGATGATAAAACCATGGGTCTTGTAAGGCCAAATGATACCCTTCCCTCAAGCCATTTCCTCTGCCGTAGCAGCGTGGGGCTACAGGTCCTGGAGGCTGTGAACCGGGCAGATCTTGTCTGTAGCCTTTGGTTCGAGGGTGGGGAAGTAAATACCCCACTCTGCACCTGTGTCTGGTACTGTCCTCCTCTGTCCCCTCTCTGCTGCCTGGCGTTTCTCCTCAGCCATTACCCCACTTATTTTCATTGTTTGCTGGGGGCCTTCCCTCCAGGCTAACTGTAGGCCTGGCTAGGCCCTGCAACCCCACCTGCTTGTGGGTAGCACACTCCTGTCAGAGGTGGGCTAACCGAGCAGTTCTGGGCTTCTATCAACACACCTTTTCAGTACCACCTTGAGTACGTCAGAATGATACAGGGCCCAGGAGAGAGGAACCAAGGCCCAGGGCAGGGAGCTGCCCATCAGATGCTCCTGGGGCCTGAGGCCACCCCCATCCGCTAATCGGCTGTGCCCTGTGTGTCTTACCAGGAACGGATTGCCCACAGATAAACCAGCTGTCACCGAAGATGTAAACATTTACCAGAAATATATTGCCAGGTAGGCCCCTGGGGAGGAGCCTGTGGACAGAGGTTGTGGGGCGGGGGGAGCCAGGAATGCCCAAGGACTGTGGGACCACCTATGTATTAGCTCACCCCAAAAGCCAAGAGGCTGCCTTCTCCACATTTCGTTTCTCTCTGTCTCTTACCGCTCAAGAGAGACTGCTCCGGGGTCTACCTTAGACCCTCCCTTTTGTGGTAGTGCAGGCCACACAGCCCTTAGGCAACTTATAAGCCAAGTAGGGCTGCCACAGGTGAGTAGGGGGCCCCTGTGCAGCTGACCTGGGTCCTGCCTTCATGTGGGGCCTTGGATAGAGTGCGGACTCCAGGAAAGCTACTGCGGTTGAGGCAGCCATTCTCCTCCTGCCATGGCCTGCTGGGATCCCAGGGCTGGGGCTGGGGGGCATTCTGATGAAGCCAGACTTAGATTCATCCTGAAGGAGGTAGGGTTGGCGATGAAGATCCATCTCCACACAATCCCCAAATTGAGGCTCTTAAGGGACATGTGGCAGGGGTCATGCCCTGGCGGCATCTTTCCTCTGGTCTTCCATGCTGTTCCTCACCCTCCACTCTTTATTGCTATCACCGTCATTACTATGAGTGCCTCAGCAGATGGCCCTTCTGGCAGCTTCCATTGAAATACTTATTGCCAGTGGCTCTCCCTGTACAGTGGGGCTCCCCACCCCCTCATAGAGTGCGTCACCTACGGAAGGGAACAGGCTTGCTGAGCGAAGTGCCTTTCCCAGGGCCGTCATGGCTGGCTTTCCCCGGAATGGCTGGCCCTGTCTGCCCACACCCTAGCACGTCCAGCCCCAGAGAAGGGCCATCCAGTGGCCGGCGGTCCAGGCCTCGCGGCTGTGCGCTTGGCTGGAAAGTGAGCTCCCTGCCGCGGGAAGCCAGACAGATGCCGGGCTTTAAAAATTCATAACTCTGGACTGTTTCAAGTGTCAGGAAAAGCCCAGAACAGAGAGAGAGAGAGAGAGCCTTCAACACCTCTTAGAACATCCCAGGGTTGGCTCAGCCAGGGGCCCCTCCCTGGTCAGAGCTGGCGTGGTGGCGGGGAGGGCTGGTCAGGCCACTGCTTGCCAAAGCGTGGGGCTCTAGGTCCCCTCTCTGCTCTGTCTTACTCCGACCCGAGTTCCGACCTCTGCTCCATCTGGCGCTGCCTTCCAGGCAGGTTGCTGGCTGTCAGACAACTTGGTAGGCCTGGGACTCCTGACAGGGGCAGTTACTGCCTCTGGCTTTCCTGTACTCGGCCACTTCACCCTTGACCCTCTGTATTCCTTCCACCCAGGCCCTCTAAACCCCAGACCATCTTCAGGACCTAGGCAGAAACAGCTGTTCAGACCTGGGTTCTAGAAGAGGCCTTTCAGGGACTGGCATCCCAAGATGGGTCTGACCCTCTCACCTCTCTTCAGGTTCTCAGGGAGTCAACACTGCGGCCATATCCATTGCGCCTACCAGTACCGAGAGCACTATCACTGCCTGGACCCAGAGTGCAACTACCAGGTACGGGCCGCACGTACACTCTTGCTGGAAGTAGGCAGGCACGGAAGGGTCCTCCACGAGCCGTCTGGGTTTCACATGGGTAGGCAGAGAGCACAGACCAGCAGTCTGCATCCCCAGGCTCCTGAGCCCCTAAGTTAACTGTCTTTCCAGGCCTTTCAAGGGTTTGTCTTACTGCTTCATTTTCAAGACAAAATGCTGAGGTCACATGCTCAGGGCTGCTGGCAAGTGCAGAGCTGGTGAAGAGGTAGCGCTAGGCTGTCTGCACAGGCTGTGCCCTCTGTCCCGCCTGATAAGCCGGCGCACTGAGCGCTAGGTAGAGCTCTGGCCTTCAAGGCTAGCCCAGCTCATCTCTATGCTCCTGGGTGTGGCTATTGGGAGAGGTCAGGGAAGGAGTTCCCGAGACTTTGGAATCATTCCCACCAAGGGCCAGTATGCCGGGAACTGGCTGGGCAGTCTAGGCTGCCTTGACCCTAAGCAGGGTTATTTATAGGGTGACCCGAGGGCCTTGGGGCCAGCCCTGGTCCAAGCACTCTTGGCACATGGACTGGGGGCACAGGCTTCTGCCAACTTGGTGCTCTTTCCTGGCAGAGGTTCACAAGTAAGCAGGACGTGATCCGACATTACAACATGCACAAGAAGCGCGACAACTCCCTGCAGCACGGCTTCATGCGCTTCAGCCCGCTGGATGACTGCAGTGTCTACTACCACGGCTGCCACCTCAATGGGAAGAGCACCCACTACCACTGCATGCAGGTGCCTGCTGCTTCTGGAACCGGGGACGGGACTGCCCCAGTAGTCAGGGGCCTCATTGGCCAGGACCCTCCTTTTCTCCCGGTCCAGGATAAGGGTGCCTGGCCAGTAGAGTCCCAGAAGCTCAGATATCGGCAGTGTCTGGTGGCCAGGGTGGGGCCTTCCCTGTTGCCATACTTGGTGTGGGGGAAATTCAGTGAGCTGTTTATATAGACCGACATTTTTTGGGCTTTAACACCAAGAGCAGCATTGCAAATGATCTCTGCAGAGGTTTTTGTTTAATTCTTTGTTTTAATGCCACACTGAGTCTGGGCTTTTTCAAGGTGTCAAGGCCAGGAGGAGCGACTTTGGGTTGCAAATAGCAGCCTGCATGCCTCCCCCGTATTTGTCAGGGGTTGTTAAGGCCTCTGTGTAACAGCCTGGTGTGAGGAGAGGGGGGCCACCCTCTGGGCCTGAGATGGTGCAGACACTGGCACAGGCCAGCCTTCAGGGGTGTTCGGAGACACTGCTTTTTACTCAATATGGCAACATTGCCTGCCTGGCCCAGCTGCAGTGGGTGGGAGGGCCCCGTGCCCAGGAGCCATCCACTAAGGAAGTCCCATAGCTAAAGGTGACCTCCAGGGTCCAACCCTTGTCCAATCCTAAAACTCGAGAGATAGAGACACCAACTAGGACCCCAAACCTAATTTCTTCAGAAGGTCGGACCCTCATCTGGGCCTGAAAGTATACTGAATCCAAAGACAGCCCAATACTCTGCAGACAGATCCCGGTCACTCCTGGGGAATGCTGGAGGGTCACTGGAGGGTTCTGTTTTGTTTTGTTTTGTTTTTTTGCTTCAGAGCCTGGGTTAACCTGAGGAGTGTGAGGTTTGGAGGTGCCAGGCTCCCCTAAGCAGAGCCCCATGGCTGTAGCTTCAAGCTACCACACTGAGCTCAGTTGTCCTGGGAGGACCGGGCTTGCATCCTCTAACCACGTTCTGACCTGTGCAGGTGGGATGCAACAAGGTGTACACGAGCACCTCGGATGTGATGACCCACGAGAACTTCCACAAGAAGAACACCCAGCTCATCAACGATGGCTTCCAGCGCTTCCGAGCCACCGAGGACTGCGGCACGGCTGACTGCCAGTTCTACGGGCAGAAGACCACGCACTTCCACTGCAGGTGAGTGACCGGCCCACTGGAGGCCGGAAGAGGAGGCACAAGCAGGGACGCAGGCCATGGATCGCCAGGGCCCGGCTCCTCCTGGAGTGGGGGCGCCCCCGGGGGGCGGGGTGGGCGTTCTTCCCAGAGCGTGGAACCATCAGGGCGGGGCCTCCCTTGGTTCCGCGAGACCCCGTGTCAGTCTCCTCGTGTCCCATGCAGGCGCCCCGGCTGCACATTCACCTTCAAGAACAAGTGTGACATCGAGAAGCACAAGAGCTACCACATCAAGGATGACGCCTACGCCAAGGACGGCTTCAAGAAGTTCTACAAGTACGAGGAGTGCAAGTACGAGGGCTGCGTGTACAGCAAGGCCACCAACCACTTCCACTGCATCCGCGCCGGCTGCGGCTTCACCTTCACCTCCACCAGCCAGATGACCTCACACAAGCGCAAGCACGAGCGCCGGCACATCCGCTCCTCGGGCGCCTTGGGACTGCCAGCCTCGCTGCTGGGCGCCAAGGACACGGAACACGAGGAATCCAGCAACGACGACCTCGTGGACTTCTCTGCCCTGAGCAGCAAGAACTCCAGTCTGAGCGCCTCCCCCACCAGTCAGCAATCTTCCGCATCCCTGGCTGCGGCGGCGTCTGCCACCACCACCGAGGCTGTACCCAGCGCCACGAAGCCTCCCAATAGCAAGATGGCTGGCCTGCTGCCCCAGGGCCTGTCTGGTTCCATTCCCCTAGCATTGGCCCTCTCCAACTCAGGCCTCCCCACAACCGCACCCTACTTCCCTCTCCTTCCTGGCCGCGGGAGCGCCTCACTGCCTGTGGGATCTCCAGGGCTCCTGGGCGCCATGCCCTCTGTGGCCACAACGTCAGCAACCCCTGACATGCCAGCTCTGGTGGCTTCTGGAGCTGGAGACTCAGCCCCCGCGGCTGCCACCTCTCTCCCGGTGCCCCCGGCCTCCATCATGGAAAGGATCTCTGCGAGCAAAGGCCTCATCTCACCCATGATGGCTAGACTGGCTGCGGCCGCCCTCAAGCCCTCTGCCACCTTTGACCCAGGTGAGCAGGCTGGGCCCTGCCCGGTGGACAGGCACACTTGGAGACTGGCAAGCCCCAGTACTCAAGACTGAAGAGCACAGGGAGGCTGGGAAGGATGTCGGCCAGGTCCATGCTCCTGCGCCTCCCACCCAGCAGCTCTTTCCCTTTGCCTGGTCTCTGACTTCGTCCTGTTGATTTTCTCTCTGGGAGTCCCTCATTTTGGCCACACAACCAAGGACTTTGTGCCTTTGCTTTTCTATACGCAGAGCTGGTCAATAGTCCGTGTCTCTCTGCACGCTAGGGTGTCCTGCTGGCTCTGTCACCAATGAGTCCCTGAGCAGAGCTACCCCAGGCCCCCTCTTCTCTTGGTCTCCTCTAGCTGTGGAACATGAGCCCAGGGGATGGGTATTCGCATTCCAGACCTGGACAGCACCTTCAGGCCAGGAGATGACACTCTGCTTTCTCCCTTGTCCCCTTTCTCTGACTCCTCACTCCTTCCCTTCCTTTTCTTTGGAAGGCTGTTTTTATTTTTATTTTTGTTGTTGGTGTGTTTCCCCTGCCCTTCCCCCTCAGAGGGTACCCAGTGCTGTTTGGATTCCTGGAAAGAGTTCAGCTCCCATCTGGGATACGGTTGCTTTCACTGCATCCACAAACCCTAGTGCTTGCCCAGAGTAGCCTGCTGGCTGCTTATGGAGCTGGATGCTGAGGACAGAAAGAGCCTCACCCTGTGGAGCTGTTGGGGCAGGGGCAGATCTGCCCCCAGGCATATCCTCAGCAGCCTGACTGTCCAGTCTTCACGCTCTGCTCCCATCCAAAACCATCTCAGAATCAGCCAAGATTGAGGGTCTCTCCCTTCCCCCCACGTGAGGCTCTGATCTGGCCTCTTGAGGATGTTAGTTGGGGACTGGAACCTAGGGTAGGTGACTTAGGGGGCTACTGTAGTGTGCACTCCCAAGGGCTGGAAGTTCTCTCGATTCCCAGTGAGAGGCTATTCTTAGCCCAGTCTGGAGGCCCTGTCTTCCATTCCAGTGTGGGAGGAGTCTTGTTGTAGCTACGTTCCTCCAGCCAGGGGCCTGCAGGTAGGGCCACAGGAAACCGCAACTGACAGCTGGGTCACCTCTTTTTTTCCTAGAAAAATTCTTCCCCCTCATCCCCCCAAAAACAAAGGTCAGGCAAAGGGGAGGGGAGCTGTTTCCCCTTATTTTTAATAAAATGTCACTTGCTGTCTGTGGAGCAGCTCTCTGTAAACTGCTGTGCCTTGGGGCAAATGGATATTTCAGTCACTTGGGGCTCGTGGAGCAAGGCTCACTGGACACTGTCCTGTCAGCAACTTCCTTTGCCCCTGCCCCACCAGCCTCTCGTGGCCTCTTCCCACCAAGCTCCCCCTTATCCCCAGCCAGGCATTCTGGGAGGGCCTGGAGTTTCTGCCCTGGACAGCTTGACAGACTGACGAGGTCACATAGATTGAACCGCCCTGATTGGCTGTCAGCCTTGATAGCCCTGACACAGCAGATGCCCTCCTCAGGCATGCTCAGTGCAGACAGGGTTGTCGCCTCGGCAACAGTGGGCAGGGACTACAGAGGGGCCGCTCCCAGTCCAGATCTGCCACTTTCCCTCAGCATTAACAGAGTCTTTAATAAAAGCTTAGGCGGCAGCCCCACAAATCGACTGTGACAGTTGGTGGAGGAAATGAAGGGCCCCTGTCCCCGCCCAGGCCCCCTCCCCAGCCTCCCATCTTCCTCCTCCAGGAGGCCCTAAGCCAGGACAACTTTGACATAATTTTGCAATAATTATCACTTGAAGAATTGCCACACAGGGGTATACGTCGCAAGTAATCACGTCAGTGGAAAGAATCGCTGACCAGCAGCTAGTTCTCCCCGGGGGTCCCCCCTGCCTACTTGGCCCACAGTCAGCCCTTCCTTTGGGGCAGGGGTGTGGGGGCACCAGAGTTTGTGTCTATGTGAAACCTGAGCCCCTCTGATCCCATCTTCCCTCCCCTCCCCTGCAGGAAGTGGGCAGCAGCCCACCCCCAGCAAGTTTTCCCAGGCCCAGGTGAAGCAGGAACCTGGTGACAGTGCTGGCACCCCAGGCCCCCACGAGGCCTCCCAAGACCGCAGTCTAGACCTGACTGTGAAGGAGCCCAGGTGAGGCAAGGCCAGATAAGCCCTGCTGGCCTGGGCCCAAGAGAGGTGGCCTGGGCCTGTGTTCTCAGCTAGCCCTGGGGACCTGGGCTCACCCTGTCCAGGGTTCATGCTGCCATTGAGCCTGGGCTGGCTGACTGGGAGGGAAGGGCCTCTGGGCCTGGCCCCATGGATGTCTGAGTTGAAGCCCCTTGGTTTGTGTGTTCTAGTAATGAATCAAATGGCCATGCAGTCCCGGCAAATTCATCTCTTTTATCCTCGCTTATGAATAAGGTAAGAACCATCCATCACACGCCTCCCATTCCCCACCCAGAGAAATTAAAGCCGTGCTGGGGGGCTGGGGGGATGTGTTTGTTTTTTAATGTTTTCCCTCTAATAAGATGAGTTTGTACCATTTAAATTTTGAGGCCATTTTTCATCGAATATAATTTCGGAGCCACTGCCTACAAATTAATTTAATGAACTGGCTGAAGAAATATATTTCAGCCCCTGACACCTTCTTTTCCCTTCGGATGGAGGGCTCCAAAAGCTTTTCCGGAACCCTCTAACTTCTCTGGCCCTCAGTTATTAATGTTATTTATTTATTTTATGTATTTTTGTTTGTTTAAAAAGAGGATGGGGGAGGGGAGACCAAAGTGGAAGCGAAGCATCAATTTCCACTTTTCGGCTTGAGTAATGGTCTCGGACGCCTTCCGGAGAGGTCGCTCCAGAACATTTATTTTAAATAATGCAGGGTCTTTGTAAATTATACATCATCTCAAATATATTTCCCCCTTCACATGATAAATTTGACTGCAGCAGGATTAATTTGGTTACTGTACACAAGTGACTGGGTTGAAGAGGGAGCTGGGTCTGGGCTGGACCTCATGTGGTGGGTGGGTTCCAGCTGGGCACCGTGGGGGCAGCAGCACCAGCTTTGACGCCCTGCTGCCTGCCCTCTTCTGGTTGCTCCCTTGCTGCCCTCCTCTGGTCACTGCCCCTGCTCCCTCACACTCCTTCCTCAGAAGCCTACAGGTTCCCTCCCACTTTAACAGTTGCTGCGGACCTGCTTGCTCTTACCCTCTTATGGGTGGCTTTTGTTCCCAAGAAACTCATAGCCTCCCCCTCCCCCTACCAATCCCTCCTCCTGCATTTCTTTTGAATACCTTCTGGAAGGAGAACAACCAGGGAGCAGCAAAGTCTAGGGAGGGATGGGCTGCAGCGTGCACCCTGAGCCTTGGCCTCAGCTTGAAGGATGGCTCCAGCAGCAGGCTAGGTTGCTCCCCGAGGCCCTGCCTCCAGGGGACCAGAGCCACAGTCTTTCTGATGGGCCAGACTCCTCCCTAGCCAAGGCTGAAGGGGTATGTGTGTTCTCTGCTCCCAGCACACAGGGCTCAGTGACTGTCTGTCCTGGGGTTCCCCCAGCTCCAACTTCACCTCTGTCCTTACAGATGTCTCAGAGCAACCCCAGCCTCGGCAACTTGCTGAACATCAAGACAGAAGTGGAGGGGAGCCCCACTGTGGAGCCCTCACCTTTCCTGGGCAAGGCCGTGAAGGCACTAGTTCAGGAAAGGCTGGCGGAGCCCTGGAAGGTGTATCTCCGCAGGTGAGGGCTCTCCAGAGAGTGTGTGAGGGGGTGGAGGGCAGAAGGTCTTGCTCTCGCCCACCCTGGTGGCCAGGGCCCCACCTCTAACAGAGGCCCTTCAACTGACTAGGTTTGGTACCAAGGACTTCTGTGATGCCCAGTGCGACTTCCTCCACAAGTCCCATTTCCACTGCGTGGTGGAGGAGTGTGGTGCGCTTTTCAGCACCCTGGACGGGGCCATCAAGCATGCAAAGTGAGTGAGGGTCTGGGGGATGGAGAGGGTGTGGGGGGGTGACCCTTAAAACAGCCCCATCCTCCCTGAGCTCTAGGCCTGGTTGGGCATGGAATAGAACAGGCCTCTAGTCACCCTCTAAGCAATATCCCAGTGAGTTGTCTCCAGGCCTCAGACCTCCCAAGGAAGAGGACAGGCTTCCCACCCTCCTGCACACAGCACCTGCCAGACCTAGTGGGGCCCGCAGCCCTGCACAGGTGCCAGTGAAGAGCGTTTAGAGAGGTCAGAGCCCAGCTAGAAAGGCTTGATTTGGATCCAGGGCAGGGCTCCTGGAGGAAGGCCTTTCCAGCACCGTGCGAGACCGAATGAATTGCAGCGACTGCGATCTCCACAGAGCTAAAAAGCAATGGCAACCAGCGCTGCCTGTAACAGTACCCCGTACCTCTGTAGACCCCAGACCCCGTGTCAGACTTTCCTGCCGCCGCCGCTGCACCAGAGCCTAGCAAACACTGAGAGTCCTCCTCCCTGGGATGCTCAGAACGACCTCTTGAAGGGAGGGGCCTGATGAGGCAGGCCTGTTCTCTCACACAGGGCCACAGTGTAGGGAGGAGCTCAGAATACAAATCACCGGTAGAGAGATGGGGTTAGGGTCTAGCCCAGGTTCAGAATGACAGTGGGACCCAACAATTTGTTCTCCAGTTCCTCTGCTCAGGTAAGGTCATGGGAGGCCTCCCAGAGTCTCTGGCGGGAATGAGGTGGGGATACTAGGCTCCTGAGTTATGATAGGGTCACAGGAGGTGACAAGCATGCTTAGACAGGGAAGGGCTGACCTGGCACTGGGGCCTCTTGATTGATGTCCTGAGACACTTTCTTCTGCCTCTCTTAGCTTCCACTTCCGGACGGAGGGAGGAGCAGCAAAGGGAACTACAGAGGCTTCCTTCCCAGCCTCTGCGGCTGAGACCAAACCTCCCTTGGCGCCCTCGTCCCCGCCAGCGCCTCCTGGCACCATCGTCCCTGGATCTTCTTTGGAGGGGCCCGCTCCCAGCCCAGCCTCCGTGCCCTCCACCCCTACCCTGCTCGCCTGGAAGCAGCTGGCTTCCACCATACCCCAGATGCCTCCGATCCCCTCATCGGTGCCTCACCTGCCCACTTCGCCCCTGGCGACGACGTCTCTAGAGAGCGCCAAGCCTCAGGTCAAACCCGGGTTCCTCCAGTTCCAGGACAAGTGAGTCCCTCCGTGAGCCAGCACCTGTCCCCGTGTCTTGGGAGTGGGTGTAGCCAGGGCAACAAGGACCCCTGCTCCTTGCCCTTCAGAGTTACACTGCAGTCCCCAGCCTCTGGGACTTAGCCATCCAGCTGTACACCTGTACTGAGCACCCAGTGGGTGGGGGATGAGCGTGTAAGTGGCCTTAACTCCAGTGGTCCAGGGGGATCCTGCAAGGACTGACTGGGGTGAGCTAGGTACAGGGTTCCTCAGGAAATGTCCTGGTCCTCAAAGAGGCTAGATTCCCTCTGGGCCACCTCGCTTCCGACTCTGTGGTGCATACCCAGGTTGAGTCAGTAGGCCGTGGAAGTCATGGGTGGGAACAGGACCAAGGCCCCTCCAGACCCTCCCAGTAGTCAGGGGTGGAAGGGACCTTCTTCACTTAATGGTGGTGGCTTCTTGCGGCGAGAACGGTAACTTTGTATCATAAAGTGTGTGGCTTCCTGTTCTCAATAAAAAGTAATAAATTGGATTATTTATACCACCTGAGTAACAGCTGTCCTCCCTCTCTGAGCACCTGGGGCCGGGCCCACGGTATAGAAGGGTGCAGTGTTTTTTGTCCTTTTCCTGTCCCCTGTGTCCCCCTCCCTTCCCTGATGTGGCTTTCTTAGTTTTCCTGTCCCCTGTGTCCCCCTCCCTTCCCTGATGTGGCGAGCTTTCTTAGTTTCCTGAACCTGGCCAGAGTGCCCACCATAGGTCCAGTCTCTGGAGACCACGTCTCCCCACAGCCCCCTGTAGACCGGGGACTTCCAGCCGTGGCTGCACCTCCCTGGCGTTCAACCCTCATAGACACTAGTGGGTGGCCCAGCTCTTCCCCCCTCATGGACACCTCCGCTGGCCCCTAGCCCATCCCAGGTTCCTAGGTTCTCTGGGCAAGAGGGCACCGTAGGCTCCAGTTGATCCTGGGATGTCCCAGCAGCTGTGAGCCTTAGCAGGAACCAGGCACATGTTACCACTTGCTCACACCCCACAGAAGTGGCACTTCCTGGTAGGGCTACCCACCCATCTGCAGTCTGTCAGTCAGCCGCCTCCACGGCAGTGCCATGTCTTACCAGCCAACCTCTTTCTGGCATCCAGCCAGGACTGGCAGCACTATCCCATTACTTTTATGCCCAAGAAGTTATTGCAATCTTATCTCTAATCCTGAGGTGTGGCCTTGGAAACTACATGTCCCAGCATGCACTGCTCTGAGCACCCTACATAGGGCAATCCCCATGTACCAGGCAAGAGTTCCCAAAAGGAGCCAGGGATGCATGCTGGGATCTGTAGTCTCTAGCTGAATCATTCCGTTGAGCGGGAAGGTGACCCCTTGCATTCCCCTTGATTACACCCCTGGTGACTGAGGAGGGAACCCTAACAAACCAAGTGAGGACATTAGCGGGAGGGCTTGGGATGCCAATGACCTTCTGGGCTGTGGTTTCCTTGTAGCGATCCATGCCTGGCGACGGACTGCAAATATGCCAGCAAGTTCCACTTCCACTGTCTCTTTGGGAACTGCAAGTACGTCTGCAAGACCTCGGGCAAGGCCGAGTCCCACTGCTTGGACCACATCAACCCCAGCAACAGCCTGGTGAACGTGCGGGATCAGTTTGCTTACTACTCTCTGCAGTGTCTGTGTCCCAACCAGGTCAGTGAGGCGGGCGGGGGAGGAGCTCCTCCTGGAAGAGGCTCCACTTTTCACACCGTTTTTAAGTTGGCCTTCAGCAGACCCTGGAAAGGACACTTGCTGCCTGTCCCCGGAGCCCCTAGAGGCTCCTGGGCAGGGGTCCAGACTGATGCTCCATTGGTGAGGGTTGTCATTTCAGGCCTAACTCCCAGTGGTGACCAAATGCTATCTCGGCCACTGTGTGTCTGACATCATTCATGCTCATCCTGGAAATAGCTACGTCCCCTTTCCCCAGAGGCCTAGAATTTTAAAATAGGCTCATTGGATAAAGAAATAGAACAGTCCATGCCTAGACAGAAAGGACAGCTCGGGTTCACTTCAAAGGCCGAGTCCCAAGACTGCTGGGCTGCCTGTGTAGTCACAGGTAAGGTCCAAGTGTGCACCAAAGTTACGATAGCTTAGTGATGTCTGCCTAGGTCTGGGCATATACAGAGAGAGGAGTGCTGGGGTAGATTAGTGATGTCTGTCTAGGTCTGGTCGCACGGGACGAACTTGAAAGTAGATTAGCGAAGTCTGCTCTATGCATGGCATTAGCAAAGAATCCCAAGGTCACCAGGTAGGACGCTTTAAAGAAGTCTGCCCAGTCTCACGGACCCCTTGCTTCCCCGTAGCACTGCGAGTTCCGGATGCGAGGACACTATCACTGCCTCCGGACGGGCTGCTACTTTGTCACCAACATTACCACCAAGCTTCCCTGGCATATCAAGAAGCACGAGAAAGCGGAGCGGAGGGCGGCCAATGGGTTCAAATACTTCACCAAACGTGAGGAATGCGGAAGACCAGGTACCTGAGGCCAGGGCTGCCAGGGATTTCCAGCAGGTAGCACTGCGGCTGTGAAGCCTGGGTCCTGGTAGCCCGGGCCATCTTCCCGGGTACTCATTTCTGCCACCACCACCACCTGCAACCCTTGGTCTGGGAGAGAGATCACAGATGCAGTAGGCCAGGGGCTGTCAAACTGGCTGTGAAGCCTGGGAGCCCAGACATCCCAGCAAGAGGGTGAGGGTGGTTCCAAGGACTGGCCCCTCCCAGCACCCTGGGCCGCACCCCTGGCATCCAGGGCTTGGCTGCTCTTGGTTTCCTTTCCTTTGGCAGCGTGGACAGGGAAGACTGTAGCGGTCCTAGAAGCTCTTTAATTTGAGGGCTTTGTCCAGAGTGGGCTGAGTCTGTTCATTTGTTCATTTATTAAAGGTATTTATTTATTTGTTTGTTTGTTTATAGATTTTGGTTTTTTAACACAGAGCTTCTCTGTGTAACAGCCCTAGCTGTCTTGGAACTCATTTTGTAGACCAGACTGGCTTCGAACTCACATAGATCCACCTGCCTCTGTCTCCCGAGTGATGGGATTAAAGGCGTGCGCCACCACCGCCTGGCTATATTTTTTTTAAAAGCACTTAGCCTGTGCTTGCAATTGGTGTCAGAAACCTTTGTCAGGTATACTATGAGCCCCGCTAGAGTACACAGTGAGCGGGAGAACCGGAGGCTCCTGGTGTTTCTGAGTTGGTAACAGGTGTCTCTGGAGCAGATTTTCCTGCTCAACTCACTGGCCCAAGGCACGGGCGGAAGGGGGTGCCTCAGGGAGGAGCCCAGGCCTGCAGGTAGAGGGCAGAGCCTACCCTCAAGCCTCAGGAAGGGCCAAACGTCTCTGGAGCTTTAGCTATAGTTGTAAGACAGGCTTCTAGGAGGAGACCAGAAGCTGGAAGGAGGAGTGGCAGGCTGGCCGGGGTGGTGTCTACAGGCCAAGCCTCTTCTGATCCTGTGGTCATGGTAGCAAGACCTCGGTAGGGGAAGGGGAGACACTCCAAGTTAATAACCCTTTCTGTCAAGAATTAGTCCAGGAAGGACTCATGGCGCGAAGAGGGCCTCTGCTGTGCTGGGCTCAGCTTACAGCTGTCCGGGGTTCTGTACTTGCCTGTATTTACTCAACTTTTGGTGTTTTTGGTAGTAGCTGAAGCCAAACAAAGCTGGGAGATGACATAAGACACCTGGCCAGCCTGGTGCCATGACAACGGGCAGGCCCTCACCTGCCCTTTGTTGATGCCATTTCGGTCCTGCTTGCTCTATTTGTTCTCACCTAGAGCAAAGCAGAAGTGGAGGGTGGAGGCAGGGTGGAGGCCGGCTGACCTAAACAAGGTCTGCCCCAGAGAAGGGTGAGGGCGGGTGACTGGCCGAGAGGTAGTTTCCCAAAGGTCTCCGGCCCTGGAGCTGTGGTCTCTCAGTGAAGAGGGTGTGGGACTAGGGTAAGCCAGTCACGTGCCCCCATGCAAGCCAGAAGGGAGGCCAGGGGTCAGATAGCCCGGCGGACTTGGGCTTCCTGGGATGAACTGACTGCAGATATTCCCTTAGAGAAAGTACATTTCCCCCAAGTACCATCTACCCACTAACCACAGCACCCCTGGACCCACACTCTCCGGGGAGGCTCACACTGCTGTGACTCCATCCGCAGGCTGTAAGTACAACCAGGTGAATAGCCACTTCCACTGCATCCGGGAAGGCTGCCAGTTCTCCTTCCTCCTCAAGCACCAGATGACTTCGCACGCCCGCAAACACATGCGGAGGATGCTGGGGAAGAACTTCGACCGTGTGCCCCCGTCCCAGGTGAGAGCCTAGGCCATGTGGCTTGACTGTCCTTGTTAGCAGGTGCGGGGCTGTACTGCCCCAAAGAACCCGTGGGCCACTTTCTTAGGGCCCCTTCACTTCCTTCCAGGGTCCCCCAAGTCTGATGGATGCTGAAACAGACGAGGGCATGGATTATACAGGCTGTAGCCCCGGTGCTGCATCTTCCGAGTCCTCTACCATGGACCGCAGCTGCTCCAGCACCCCCGTGGGCAATGAGAGCACCGCGGCAGGTGAGTGGTGGGCATGGCTTCTGCCGGCTGGGCCCCTGCTTCCCAGGCCCAGCTCTGCTGAGTCCTTCTTGGGACAGAAGGTTGATAGTCAGATGGCCTCCAAGGAGGACAAGATGGTGTGCAGAACGGCTGGCCTATACAACAGTGGTCATTGAGGCCCCTCCCGCCATTCTGCCCACCTCCCTGCTGCCTTCCCTCCAGGTCACTTCAGCTCCCCCAGAGAGGGACTAGGGTTTGTCCCATTAGCCCCAGAGAGAGCAGCATAGGCCCTGCGCCAGCCTTCCTACTGGCCTCAGTCCCAGCCTCATCCAGAACCCCGGGGCCCCTGAGAGGCTCCTGCCTCCTGACCCTGTCCTCAACAAGGTCCTCCCTGGACACCTGGTGCCTGCCATGACCTCTGCCTGCACTGCACCTACCAGTCTCTGTCCTCTGCCCCCCTCTTTGTCCCACCTCTCTGCTCATCTGTCCACGCATTTCCATACTGCACCGCTGAAGCCATCGGGTTTCTCATTTGGGTTCTTTTTGTTTGTTCTTTTTTGTTTTGTTTTTCTGCTTCTCTCCACCCTCTCCAGGCTGCCCGGTTCCTCCTCCTCCTCCTCTTCCTCCTCCTGCTCCGGCTGGTGACGAAGCCGCTCGTGGGGCTGCACCGCCCCCCCTGACTCCATCCTTTCCTTCGGCTGTGCTCCGGCCACCCCTCCCTCCCCTCCCATGCCTCTTCTCTCCGTCCTGTCTGTCATACTCTCTGCTCAGTACCACTCTCGGAGCCAGCCGGGGCCTGGGCCACCCCATCAGCAGCCCGCCCATCACTGCCATTCCAACTCCAGTAAAAAGTGACGCCCCCCTAGTTCAGGATGCTGCAGGTAACTCATCCATGCCTTCTTGCCAGTGTCTGTCACCCCAGCTCATCCTCAAGGCTATGATCCAGGACTGGATCCTTTTCTGTGATGAGCAGAACCAAGGGCAGGGCCACCCCACACCCCTAACAGCAACTACCTCAGAGAACAGATTGCCGCTGCCAGGGTCCTTCTGGGTGACCTGTTAGGTCCTTGTCCTTCTTGGCCCTGTGAGGGTCAGAGCCTGCTGCTGTTCCCAGTTTGCTTGGGAGCTTCTCAGGTCCAGAGAGCTCTGATGCTGGCTTGAGCCTCATCCCTCTCCTGAAGCTGGACAGGGAGAAGGAACCTATGGGGCCTCCAGGCTCACTCAGTGCTCAGTGGTGGACAGCCCTTGCCATCCCAGCCCCATATCCAGTGCCCTCGTGGGAATGTGTGCTTGCCCTGTCCCTTGGGTGGACATCACCCTAGGTTCCTAGCCCATCCACTCCCGCTTCACCTTATAAGCCCAGGTGTGGTGGTGACGCTGAGCAGGACACAGTGAATCCAGCCCCCTGAAAGCTCTGTTGCCAGCATAATCAGGCAGAGCCCCATGACAGTGCTCTGTCCCCCCACAGATTTCTGGACCTGAGCTGCTCCCTTGCCCCCTGTCTGGATACCCCTACTCCATCCCGGCCCTTCATTCACTAAGGCTGGGTGATTGGACCTTCTTTTCAGTATACTATTGCAGAATGTTGAAGAGTGGTTGGTAGCCAGGCATCCTGGGAAGGCTCAGGGAGGAAGATGCCTCCTGCGGAATGAGTGATGGAAGGTCGAGAGAAGCCAATAGCAGATTTCCTGAGTCCCGAGACGCAGGCTAGGACCATAGTGGCTTTCAGAGAGCCAAGCTCCAGAGTTCAGGCCTCAGGAAGGCAGTAGAGTCTTCTTGGGATTTTCCGGGTCCCTTAGGTCAAGCAGGAAGCTCCAAAACCTTAAAGAAACTTGTGGTATCAAGGAAAAGAAAACTTCTGGTATCTAGGATCAAGGAGTCACAGGCCCACAAGGCTCTGGGGCCCTCAGCATCGCTGCTTCCAGGAGGCAAATCCTCCTGCACAGACAGGCAGGCAGCCGAAGACCGGGTAGCTGGCAGGAAGCGAGCTGGCCTGTCCCTCATTAGAGGCAGGCGTATGATGGCGTCCTGGCCTGGGTCCAACTTGGGTAATTACACTCTGCCGACCTAGATTCCCAGCTTCCCCTCCAGCGTCAATTAGCACTGGGATGTGTCCTCACTTCCCACCCAAACTGGCCAGGAAGCAGCCACCACATCCCGGGATGCCTGTGTGGTCATCCTGCAGACCTAGAAGACAGGGGAAGCCTGGGACTCCCTGCTGCTCCCAAGGGGGCTGTGGGAGAGGCTCCTAGCCAGGGGAAAGCCAGGGTGTTGCTCCTAAGCGGTGTCTGCTGGCCACCATGCCAGGATCAGGGGCCCTGTGTGGGTGTGACCCTGGGAATGGTGCCCACGTGGGCACTGCTGCCAAAAGGGCACCCCTTCCACGCTGACCTCTCTCTGCCCCTCCCTAGGGAACACCATCTCCATGCCGACAGCCTCAGGGGCTAAAAAGCGCTTTTGGATCATCGAGGACATGTCTCCTTTTGGCAAGCGGAGGAAGACAGCCTCCTCTCGCAAAATGCTGGACGAGGGCATGATGCTGGAGGGTTTCCGGCGCTTCGACCTCTACGAGGACTGCAAGGACACGGCCTGCCAGTTCTCGCTCAAGGTCACCCACTACCACTGCACGCGGGAGAACTGCGGCTACAAGTTCTGCGGGCGCACGCACATGTACAAGCATGCCCAGCACCATGACCGCGTGGACAACCTGGTGCTGGACGACTTCAAGCGCTTTAAGGCCACGCTCAGCTGCCACTTCGCTGACTGCCCGTTCTCGGGCACCAGCACGCACTTCCACTGCCTGCGCTGCCGCTTCCGCTGCACCGACAGCACCAAGGTCACCGCGCACCGCAAGCACCACGGCAAACAGGACGTGATCAGCGCCGCCGGCTTCTGCCAGTTCAGCTCCAGCGCCGACTGCGCAGTGCCCGACTGCAAGTACAAGCTCAAGTGCTCGCACTTCCACTGCACCTACCCGGGCTGCCGCCACACGGTGGTGGGTATGTCGCAGATGGACTCGCACAAGCGCAAGCACGAGAAGCAGGAGCGAGGGGAGCCTCCTGCAGCCTCGCCGGGTGCGCCCGTCAACCTGGACGGCTCGCTCACGCTGGCCGCCGAGCCGGGCTCGCTGCTCTTCCTGCAGACAGCGGCAGCGGGCCTGGGCCTCCTGGGAGACACAGGGGACCCCGGCCCGCCTGCCACCGTCCCCGGGCCTCGCGACGGCCCTGCCGCGCCCGCCCCCGCCGCCTCTGCCACCATCACCGCAGGGGAGTCCTCTCAGGAGGACGATGAGGAGGAGCTGGAGCTGCCCGAGGAGGAGGCCGAGGACGACGACGAGGATGACGATGAAGAGGACGACGATGACGACGAGGAAGACGATGATGATGACGAGGACCTGCGCACCGACTCGGAGGAGTCGCTGCCCGAGGCTGCAGGCGAGCGGACCCCGCTGGCGGCCCTAGGTGGCCCCGGCCCGGCGCCCACCGCCACATCACCCTAGCCGCCATGCCACTCCAGTCCCCTCTGGAACTGCTCTGTATGTGAACCCCTGTGTACAGACCCCGCTGGGCCGCCCCAGGGAGGGAGGCGCCCTGGCCCCGCTGGTGCTTCCGGACCCCCGAGTCCGTCTCAGGGCAGAGGCGGGGACCCCTCTGGTGCTCCGGGCCGCCCGCACCCTCCCGGCCCGCCCAAGCGGGTGTTCAGGGAATAGCAGGTGCTGTGTCCGGGTGGCAGCGATGACCTGCGCTCCTCTCGGTGCCCACACGTGAGGTCCTTGTTTGCTCAGGGGCTGCCCGCGGGGGTCACCGGTTGCGGGGCAGCAGGCACCTGTAGCATCTGGCAGAGCCCCCCCCCCCAATGCAGCTAAGACCTCCCCCTGACTCTGGGGAGAGCGGGCCGAAGACGGTCAGCATCAGCACGGGTCACACTACAGGGACATGGAGGGAATCTCATGGAATCAGCAGCGAGGCGGCATCCCCGCCCCCGAGCTGTGGTCTGGTCTGGTGATACTCAGGCCCAAGCCCACCCTCCAGCAAATCGAGGCTGTGGTCCGAAGCAGGCACAGCTAGTGGGAGCCTGGAGGCGAGAGTCTCAGCCATTTTGGTGCAAACAGGAAGGATATGACTGGTTTTGGCTTTAATAATCAAAATGGGGGAAAAATAACCAAGAAAGTTGTACAGTATTTTTCCTGTAAAGGTTATTATTCTACATAGAACAAAAAGAGAAGAAAAAAATTAACAGTGCAGGTGGGTGCAAGGAAGCTGAGCCCCGCCTCCAGACCAGCCCTGGGATTGGGGACTTGAGTGCAATTTCTCCTAGGAATTGTTTAGCGTTTATTTTAGATGCCTTAGTTGGAGGCTTTGTCGTCACACTAGCACTGATGGGGGCTGCGTGATTCCAACTTTTAACTTGAATTTTGTAGAGACAAGGAAAAAAACCGACTATTCTCTTGATACAAGTTTGTAGCTAATTGAACATTGAGGGTTTTTCTGTTGGTTATGCGTGTGGCTTTATAGGGCTTTTTCTTTTTCTTGTTCCAGTTTTGTTTTATTATTTTGGTTGGGAGGCTGGTACAGCCCACCCTGATTGGTTCCTTTTCCAAAGTCCCCCTTCCTGGAGGCAATAAGGCCGTCTAGGCTGAGCACAGGGCTCACCTGCAGGCACACGGCCTGCAGCCAGCAGCTGCTCCAGTCCCTGGTAGGAGCAGGCTGCCTGAGGCCAGGCTTGTGGTGTGGACCTGTGCACTCCAATCCCTGGCCAGTGTCAGGGTGGAATCCAGCAAGCAGTGGAGGTGTGAAGCTGCCACCAGGAAGTCCCCTCCCACGGGTATCTTCGTGCGGGGGGGGGGGGGGGGGGGGGGGGGGGGGGAGCTTGCCCAAATGGGACAGTGGTTTTCTTAATCTGACTCTGTGTGTGTGTGTGTGTGTGTGTGTGTGTGTGTGTGTGTGTGTGTGTGTACGCGCGCGCGCGCGCGCGTGCATGTCCCCTCTTGGCTGCCCACAGCCAGAAAGCCAGGACCACCTGAACTGGAGAGGGAGCAGGGAGGCACAGCGGTGAGATGAGAGTACCCAATCCAACAGGAAACACGATGATTTCTAAACAGCCCCCGCCAGAGCCTCCGTGCTGAGCCGAGAGTTCGCCCAGAGTCTGACCTGCCACAGGACCCTGCCTCTGTGGAAGGAGTTTTGTAAAGGAAAAAAAAAAAAACCAACAACAAAATAAAAAAACAATTTTCAATGTAGCAAAATCAAATAAAAAAATTTAAAAAGGAAAAAAAAAGAAAGACAAGAAGACGCGGAGTGCGAAGTCTAGCCTTTGTAAACTTCATATTGCACACTAGGACTACAAGCCATTGCTAGCTCATTTTGAATTTTAATGTGTAATTTTTGTTTTATTTTTCTTTCTGTGAGGAAAACGATGCCTGATCCACCAATGCTCTTTTTAATGTTTTATAACTATGTATGTGTATATATATAAATATAAAAGTAATATGTATGCACATATGTGTGTATATATCTATATGTATATACATATATAGATATATAGAGATATATAGAGAGGTTTTGAGACAAAAATGCAGACCGTGAAAGCGAACTGAGCAGCGCGTGCCCTGATTACTTGAATCTGGTCTCCTCGGCACCTGGTTATTAAGAACTGAATATTTTTCCACTTGAATTTAGTGCTATTAGAAATTTAATATATGTGTTTTATTTATTTGATTTTTTTGCATGACTGATGCAAGGTTTGACATTTTCACTCAATAAAAACTGGAAAAAAATTCGTCACGTTATCTTTTATTTTTAAAATGATGCCCGAGTGGCTGGCCATGACTCGAATGTGTGGGGTGGCGCAAACACAGCCCGGCTCTGAGTGCCCAGGGAGAGGGGGAGGGACCTGACCACTCTGAAGCCCAGCAGGCCAGAGGTTGGGGGCTAGACTAGTTTTGCCTCTGGGTATAGAGCTAGATACTATTTGCTAGGGAGAGACGATGGGGGTGGGACTCAGGCCTTGCTCAGCTGAAGAAGACAGGCTCCTCCCCTCAGCTCCACCTGAACCCCACCTGAGGCTCAGAGGCTCAGGAGCCAATCCTTAGAAAGGCCACCTGGCAGTGAAGCCTCCCCAGGCCTCACCCTCTGGCCAACCCTCTTGTGTATTCTCTGGGACTACAGGACTGCCACTTGGCAAGGCAATCCCTCAGCTCCTTCCTTCTTCCTGCAGGGACCTGCCCAGTCTGGGAACAGCACGTACCCGGATCCAATCCGGATACTGGCGAGGCTCCTGCTTGGAGCACATGGTGGCAGATTCAGAGACTAGGGTCATGGGTCTGCAGCCTTCAGACCGAGGTCTAAGCTGCTGGCCCTGGTAGCACAAGGGCTGAGGATGCCTTTGGAAGCGAAGTCAGGCTTCTGCCCGTCTGAGTGAAAGTACAGGTGCCTGGCAGCTCACCACTTCCAACCAGGGAGCCACAGGACCTGCCTCTCAGCTGTCATCATCCGCATCACGCCGGCCCCCTTCAGAGCTGGTCTCCAAGTGGCCAGAGCTGCCCAAGGCCTCAGGGGAAAAGACATGGAGAGCCCACCCTGGTCTTCCCTCCTGAGCACCATCATACTGCCTTGCCACACTCTTGCCACAGGGCACATCACGTCACTTTCCCAAGGGTCTCACAGAGCTGAACCTTGTAGCACACTCAAGCTTCAGCCGCTGGGGGTCTAGGGACCAGAGCATGCGCAGCCTCACCCACTGGAGCCAGGCCGGGTGTGCTTCTCACCACACAGCCTCTGCAGGCCAGCATGGAGCGCCCTTCCCTTTCTGTTTTGCTCCTGGAACTCGGCCCACAGGCGATTTACATAAATATGTTTGTAACAGACATGAAAATAGAGACTTTTTTTGGTCTTATTAAAATGTTCAAGTTGGAACTCGCCTGTTGTTTGTGGATATCTCGATTCTGTTAAATAAAACAGTGGCTAATTTATGGGATAAAACACAAGTTCAACAAATTAAAACCATCATTGGAGCTTCACAGGCCCTGGTGGGCTGTGCTGCCTCCCATGGGGCCTGCGGGGAGGCAGAGAGCCAAGTCTCGAGAGCTCAGCGGGTGATAGGCGGGTGTGTGGCGTGGCCACGAGGCTCTTTCTGGACACAGCTTGGTAGTCATCAGGGCAGGGCTCAAGGAGTGGAGTCAGTTTCTGAGGTAGACTCATGGGGCCCAGAGGAGGGGGTTCACTAATCTTGACTGGCCCCCCAAAACGTCCCTTCATCTCCCGCCCCTGGGCTTTCTGGGTACGGACAGACCTCGGCAGATCCATACCCAGTGGATGGTGGAACCAGCTTTCTAGCCACCTTCGGGCAATGCCCAGGGAAAGGCACCAGGTGTGCCCCCAGAAAATGACTTGCTGTCCCTGACGGGCCAAGGACAACACACAGCCTTGCATCTGGTACTTGAGCCCACTAGTGGGGTTCTAGCCCTACCCCTAGAGTTGGGAGGCGAGCTAGCTGCTGTGGGTGGCACCACACCTCAGGGCCCATGATGTTCCCTCTGGTCTGTTGGATTTGGCACAAAATGCTGTAAACCATGTTATGTCCTGGGCCTTAATTCGCTGAGGGGTGTGATGCTTCAGCACCCAAACTGGGGCAAATTCAAGAGTTTGTAACCTCAAGGAATGAGTTTGAAACAGCTGTGTGGGCCTGCAGGGGATCTCAATGGACGCTTTCCTTCCCAGACAGGGCTGGCCAGAGGGCTCTGGCAATGGGGCCAGCGGCTAGAGCGGGCCTTGCCCCCAGCTCAGCGGGAATGCACAGTTCTAAGGCAGTGTCCTCCCTCTAAGTGGTACATTCAGGCCACTGGGGACACAGGTGTCCATCATGAGAGGCGGTCCCAGATCTGCAGGTGGCTTTAGCCCAGAGCCAGGACACAGGGATGAGCATTCTGCTGCCTAAGGACAGGTTGGGCCTCTAAGAAGCAAGGCCCCCGGAGTGCTGGGGACCTTACAGAGATAAGAGGGCCACCTGGGCCTTCATTTCTGACAAGAGCTACCACAGCCTGGAGGCAAGCTGACAGATAGTGACTTCCAGGATGTGGCGGGCAGCTGCTTGGCCTCTGGGAGAGCATGCCACTAAAGGGAGACCCCGCTTCCCCACCAAGGAACTTTACCCGGCCCTACCTGCCTCAAAACGTCCAGCCCTTAGCTTTGCCTGAGTCTCTGGAGGCCAAATGCTGTACCCTGGAAAGGATGTCAGGGTCGGGGAGACAGGCTAGCCAGCACGCACATCTGAGGTACCACAGATTTAGAGTCCACAGAAACCACAGTCCGAGGGGGCTGGAGCGATGGCTGAACTGGTAAAGCACCTGTCCTGTAAGTACAAAGGCCCACGCTTGGCTCCTAGAACCCGTGCAGAAATGCTGGCATGGCGGCACATGCCGGGGAGGGAGCGACTGGCGGGTCCCCGGGGCTCATGGCCAGTCAAGCCCGACAGCGGCAGGCCAATGAGAGATGTCTCAAAGGCGGTGGACAGTATTCCTCCGCCTGCATACCCACATGTGTGAGAACACACATAAAAACCAAAGCGCAATTGAACCAGAAGCAGTCAGAGCTCGCAGTCCAGCGGCCATAGCAAAGGAAGTGGCCCCATGCCAGCGCGCCATGCTGCCGTGAGGGGAGTTTGGACACTAGTGTGTTATGGGAATTTCCCACTTAACTTTTCAACGAGGGCAGGCTTGCTGACTGTACTGCAAGTCGAGGAGCAGCTGCATCTAAAGCCACACGCCTCCTACTCTACTTGGGTTTTCTTTATTCTTTGAGGGTCTCTCCAGAGTCTGGAACTCTTGGGCTGCTGAAGCTTCCCGGGTAGCTGGGACTGGAGGCATGAGCTACCAGACCCAACATCCCTGTTCCTTTAAAGTCTTCCCAGGCCTCACCGTGGAGCAAGGACAGACTCCAGGCATCTCCTTACAAAGCGGCAATAAACCCACCCTCTCCTGGGTGGATGCAGACTCTGAGGCCTCCTGGGAATATGAACTATAGTTTGTTCATCTTTCAGGTAAATCCACCCGAGAGGCAGGCCCAACTCTCAAACTCGTTTCTGATGAGGAGCCGCGGGGTTTGACCCGAGATTGGATTGTGCAGGCAGGGGTGTGGAAACAGCAGGCCCCTGTGGCCGTATGTAATGTGTTCAATGGCACAGGCATGCCACCTCATGTAGAGACCCTGAGGTATCAGCTAACATGCCTCCCTTAGCCACTTGGCCAGACAGGATGGGTCTGGATGAGAAAGACCTGTGCCATGCCAGGAGCAGGTTGAGGAGAGTAGCCAGGCTCCACCTGCCAAAAGGCCAGTGAGGCCTGGGCTTCATGCCCAGGGAGTACGCCACGTGAGTGGGACCTCCCTGGTGCCTTCTGCTCTGGTGTCCCACCAAACTGTTTAGACCAAGCGTGCTCCTGAGAGTGACTACAGATTGCCTCCTTCCCTGAGCAGGTGCAGGGCAGTGCCCAGGAGCGGCCTGGCTGAAACCCCCAAAAGCTAGTGCCTTCTCAAGCCTGGATGGGCCCAAGTGAGCAGTGGGTATGAGGGCCCCAAAGGACAATCCCAGACCCTTTTCCTATCAATGGGCAAGTCGCTCAGCGTGAGGACTAACAGGAAACCCTACAAACATTAAGTCACAACTCAGTTGTCCAGGCAGAAGGTCCCTCTATCCCCTCCCAAGACACGAGTTTTTCCTGAATACATATATATATATATATGTACATATACTACGAGAAGCCCAACACTTTGGGGTACAAACTTAGTAGTTCCCGGGCACTCCTTTCCCCACCAACCATGCCTGGGATGCCTGATGCAGACCCACAAGCTCCAACGATGCTCCCCCATGCCCAGCATCCTCCGCCCTGGGTGGCAACTTCCACCGTCCTTTCTATCCTGCCCAAGGTAGTTGCAATGAGTCAGCCGGCATGGGGGAGGCCAGAGTCTGAGGGGAGCTCATGCAGGGGGGTCAAGACAGCTGGGTACGGCCTCCAAGCACTGGGGTTCGTCCTCTCCCAAACGACACTTTATAAAAAGACATCGTAATTGAGTTTAATAATGTACTCCCTTCCAGAAAGGGCCTGACAGGCGCTGCCTGCTGCTCACTTCTGCCCCATTCCAAATATTTTTACCTTATTTGGATGAAATGCATTATTTTTCTAATGAAAGGCTTTTTTCAAAGGGCCGTTTCCCCCGTCCAGCAGCCGCCTTTATTAGGCAGCCCTCACACAGTTTGGGGAGGGGCTTTTCTCTCCCTGAAGTCACGCCAGACTCTGTCCTCCAAAGCTGAAGCCAGGTTTCTGTCCCTTCTCTTCTGAGCGTGAGCCTAGGCCCCCCCACCTGGTAACACCCCCAGGTGGGGAAAATGCAGGGGCAAAGAGGGACAGAGGACTCTCAGAGTATTGGGGGGGAGGGGGGGCGGAGGCTGCCAAAGCCCCTGCTCTGACTTCATTTCGGTCCCAGGGTATTTGCCCTTCTAGTCTGTTTGGTTCCCTTTGGGGGGACCTCAGAAGGTACCAACAGTACAAATGCTTACTAAACCAAAGAGGATTGTGATCGCACAGCAACAATGTTCCCAGGGTCCAGGGTCCCATTCACTAGAGGGACATGACCCAACCCTCTGACGGCCCAGCTCAGTCTACCCACCTGCCTCTTGACACTAGGACTCCTTGGGGTTCCTGGGAGAACAAGGTCCCCCAGCCATGCTGGAATGTGGTCCCCAGGAGTGAAGAAACATGGCTTCGTCAGGGACATGAGGAGAAGAATGACTGCAGGGCGCGTTTTCCAGAGCTCTGCTTCTATCCAGGACCAGGAGGCTGGAGATCCAGCCCAGAGGATTCATGCGGGGGGATAAAGGGGAGACCTGAGACAGAGACAGTACCAGGAGGTAGACATCTGGGACAAAACAACCCAAAGCCACACCCCTCAGCTATACTATATGTCCTGCCCTCCTTTCCCAGGACAATGGGGAGCAGTGGCCTGCAAGTCCGCTGGAGGGACAGGTGCTTTGCTGTGTGGTTCTGCCACTACTGGGCATGCTCCACTTCTCAGGCCCACATCCACGCGAGGCACATGATAGGCTAACTCTCCATGGCTCCAGGCCTGGCCAGACCCCATTGGAAGGAGTGGAGAGTGTCCCTCGGAGAATGCTCCTCCTGCCCCAGCTTTCTGGTCATAGCTCAGCACACTGTGAAGGTTAAAAGGAGACAGGGAGGGCTTGAGCGAGCAGGCGAGGGACTAGCAGAGCACAGACGGGCTCCTGGGGAATGTGCATCCATTTAAGGAAGGCAGCTCATCCCGCAGCAGCAGGTCTATATACAGTAACGAGTCCCTTCCTTCCTGCTCTCAGGGGAATGTCGCCCTCCACAGACACCAGCGCAAGGAAGGAGCCCCTCCAGTCCTGGGTGAGCGGCTCTGACAGGTCCCTGGGAGCCCTTGTCCCTCGGGGCCCTACTCTGGTGGTCACCTGGTGGAGCTTTAACTGAGACTCACCTCAGAGACGCAGGTGCTAGCAGATGAGGTCAGAGCCAGGAGTTAAATATGGCAACTCATATTTATTACAATTATGTACAGTCATATCTTATATTCTGAAATCTATACATGATCACATAAATGAACATGTGTTTCTCGGTGGGAAGAGCAGACGTGGCTGTTGGTCAGGAAGGCCCTGCTGCCTGGCTCCAATGCAGGAGGGAGAAGCACACTCACTACCGAGTAGGCAAACACAGCAAGCGAGGATGCTCTTGTGTAGTATACAGGACAACAGGGCAGGTGGGCTGGAGACAGGTGCCCAAGGGCAGCATCTGTCCGCCAGGACCTTGCTGTGGGGAGGCTGGGTCCTGGTAGGCCCACAAATGAAGGGCAGGTCCAGGGCTCTGGCTTTTGGAACAGGAAAAGAAAAAAACCACAGGCCAGCCAGGGCTCAGTGGGAGACAGCAAGACCAAGGGGGGCATAGTTCTCCCTGCACGAAGGTGACAGGAGGCAGGAGATGCCATGCACGGTGTCAGGTAGTCAAGATACTCAGAGGACACACCTGGACAAGACACCTGTCCAGGAGGGGTTCAGCAGGGGCTTGAGCACAAGGCTCCTGAGTCCTCTGTCTGGCTGTGAAAAGCCAGAGCCACCAGGGCCGAGGCTAGGGCTGAGGCCGGGGGAGGTGTCTGAGAGGCTGGTGAACAGAAATACAACCCCACACTGCTGCATCTGAGGACAGCCCCATCCCTGCTTGGGCTGCTGGCCACCCTCATGGAGGCAGAGCCACGACTCATGCCCACCTGCCACTGATGTCCTGGGTCGCTGGAAAGGCGGACAAGCAAGTGCCAGCCCTAGTCTCGCTCACTCTCATTGCTGGCACCCTCTGGTCTCCGCAGCTTCTCTACCTGTTCATTGATCTGCCCGTCCCCGCCCCGCCGGTCCTCCCTCTGTACCCCGAGGACATCCTCCTCATCCACATGGCTCACATCGTCGTCCTCATCCTCCTCGTCCTCCTTGTCCTCCCTCTTCTCCTCCTCACCCTGCACCTCCATCCTCACCTGGCCTTTGACATCTACCACCCCCTCCCCCTCTTCCTGGGGGCCCAGCAGGTGGTATGTGGCTGTGGAGCCCTCAGGGCTGTGGCTCTCCTTCCCAGGAGAGGGTGATGTGGATTCGTTGCTGACTGGGGAGATGTCACTGCTGCTGTGGTGGTTCACCGCTGCAGGGCTGGAGGGTGACGGAGACTTCACTGGGATCTGCCAGGAGGGGATCTTCGGGGCTGATGGGGAGGGAGGGAACTGCCTCCTGGCAGTGGAAGAAGAAAAAAAGGAAGTAGGCAGAGGTTGGTGATAGATCACTTCAGGCTCCAGAGTCACACCCTCCCTTGATCCCTGATCCCTGAAGGCTCGGGGATGGGAACAGTTCTTCCAGGGCCACAAAGCAGGGGACTTGAGGTCTCATTAGTCAAGCTGGATACCGGAAGTGCCCTGTGCTAACACTGTCCTAATGCAGCCTCACACCATCTCAGGGCAGGACCTACCTGCCTTGGCAGCTGCTGGTCTGCCAGCTGGAGGTGCAACACACTCTGCGGCCTGCCCCACCCTATGCAACACTGTCCCTGTTCCACTCCTGTGGCTGCACAGGAACAGAACAGGAAGCCAAAGAGACCAAGACTGGGAACACAGGAACCCTAGTTAGTGCGTTCATCATTTCAGCACAAGGCAGCAGTGGGGAACCCTGGCTACTGGTCAGGGCGCAGAGGCATTAAGAGCAAAAGGTGACGTTAGAACCCTCTGCTGGAAACCTGTGAGCCCAAGGAGAAGCCAGCTCTCCTTCCAGGCCCCGGACCAGCAGCCTGCCCAGAGTGACACCCGTGCCAGGACATATCTGAAGTCAGGTCAGCGTGGTCATGGCTCAGAAATGGAGCTCTATGACAGTCTTGTTTCTGCAAAGGCTGGGAGGACAGCCTGCTCCTGTCCAGGGCTGTGCCACCTTCCAGCATCAGCTGCAGAGTCAGCCTCTGACCCAGAGCCCATCCGGTGGCAGCACTCATCAGCATATAAACGCACTAAGAAACTCTGTTTGTCGTTTTCTTGGCTTGAGTATCACCACGGGCTGTATGTGTCCCTTAGTCACACAGTCGCCTCTCTGCTAAGTTTGGAAAACCAAAGACTTCTAAGAACAACCTGCCTGCCCTGCCTGGATTGCCCATATCTGCTGTAGAGATCCATGTCTGTCCGTCCATCTGTCCTGTGCCACCCACCCCCCAAAAATTGTGATTTAGGAGGCTTTAGGAAGCACAGTCCTCCAGTTTGGGCTCACCACGGCACTCCTTACCCCGTCCTTGCACCCCTATAAAGCCCACCTTGGGTGTCATGGTCTTGTTTCTGGCCAAGCAGACACACACATGTCCAGACCCAGCCTGCTAGGGCACACTCAGGCAGACTGACTGCTCACTCTGGCTTCCTGGGCATTGCCCTTCAAGTTTTCGAACTGGGCACTCCCCAATCAGGGCTGCCCTGAGAACAATGTGCTGCTGCTACAGGGAGCACCGGGAAGCTTCGTGGGGGCAGCGCTTATTCTGCTGACTCTGATTCTGCAAGCTCTCACTCCCTGTAGCCCAGGGGGTGTTGTCGAGACAAGGCTGCCTAGAGAGGTGCAATGCTCAGGAAGGAGTGGCCGCCTCCAGGTGCCCTGTGTCAGTCAAGTTCCCTGCTCTCTGCCTCAACGCTGTCCCTCTCGATTGGTTTCTAATGTGACGCTGTGGACACTGTCCTCCTGAAGTGGGAGGGCCTCTTGGGAGGGGAGGCAGGATCTTCATCTTCCAGCTAAGTGAGGGTCCTGTCCCGCCCATGACTGCTGGGCCAGCCCACAAGTCACATCCCCACCAGGTTGACCCTGGACAAGACTGAGCCCCAAGCGTCCCCTCCTACCGATTCAGAAGAAGCCCTTTCAAGGAGTTGATTTCCGACTTGAGCTCATTGATGTTCTGGGACTCCAGGATCCAGTTGGTTGACGTGGTGGCCTAAAAGTCAGAACACAGGGAACATGGGTCATAATGGTGCCTGTTGCCAGCCTGGGTCAGGTGTTGGGGGACTTAGAAGGACCTGGATGGGCAGCAGCTGGAAGCCATTCTGTTTCCCACTCTATCACTGTCACACCTGCCCGTGACAACACCCTAGAATAAACAGTCCCCAAACCCTGTCTGGGTATACAGTGATGCTAAGGTCACTGCATGTCCGTAGGCTGGCACTACAGTGTCGTGTAAAATAACAAAACAAGCCCTATCCCTCCCACAGACACTGGCATATTCATAGTGGCAGGTGACAGTGGAGGGGCTTTTGTAGCCATGAGAATCTTCCATTTCTGTCGAATACCTGAAACTTCCATTTAAACCACCACCCTGAAACCCAGTTCCCCCAGAAATCAGGGCTAACCAGTCCGGAGAGGCCATGGACAGAGCACAGCTGGAGAGAGGCCACTGTCTGCAGTTCTGCCTTTAAGCAGGGCAAGATGGCAGCCTCACCCTACTGTAGTCTCCATGCTGCTTGGGCTCTCTGCTCTGGCGATGACCTCGGGTCTCCAGGGCCTTCCCAGGGTCAACAAGGACACCCCTAGCCAAACCCCACGCCATCCAATCTTATTTATTCTTTGGGACAAATCAAGGCTGAGTGGTGAGAAGGCCTCAACCAAAGGGCAGGGGTAGGGCACCTTCCTCCCACTAAACCTCAGCGAGTCATGCTTTACAGTGTGAAGAGGAAAGGCCAGGCAGTGGTTCACACGCCAGGGCTGTGGATGGCCACGTGGTCTGTGTGGGCAGGCATGAGAGGCAGGAGGCTCTCAATTCACCAGACTCTCCCCAGGCTGCTGAAGGGACAGACCTGGATATACCATGATTCCTGACAAGGTGGGGTACGTTAGGCTAGCCTAGACAGCCCACTGGGCACACTTTTGCGGGAAGAAACCTCTCCGCTGCTGGTCTCAGAAAGGAAGACTGGGGGAATCTAGAGGGAGCAGGGAGCGGCCAGTGTCCTCACATGCATCGCCATAGGGTCCGTACACCAGACCACAAGGCCCGGGAGCCACTGTTCTGGCTTCTGCGAGCCCTTGACAGCTACAGAAGCCCATTAACAAGGGAGCGATTTCCACTCACTGGCCACAAAGGACTCAGATTTCCAAACGCACATGGTGCCAGATGCCAGGATTTAGAAATAAAACCTGACATCTGGGGCTTTTTAGCCAGTCTCTTTAAAAACCAGTTGTAGCAAACTCGCAGGCTTCCGTTTTATGTAGGTTTTTAATTACTTAAAGCTCTTCTTTTCATTTTTTACAGTACTCCAGTAGGAGTTTGGAAGGCAGATATAAAAACTTACATTACAGCTGAGAAAACATAGCTTGAATCTTTGGTTTATGGGGTAAGAGGAGTCCGCACACACTGTGGGCCTGGGTGCCAGGCCAGAGCCCCACTTCGGCTAGGAGAACAGAGAAACGCTCTGCTGGGCGGGAGCTGTGACAACTGCAGACCCTCCCAGACCCCCAAGCCAGCCAGCCCCACCCTCTTAAAGTACAACACGTGGTCTTCATCTCGTGCTTAGGGCCTGAGAACACTTTTCCAATTTCCGGAATGGCTGCTGGCCACTGGCAGGCCACAGATCTGAATGATAACAGTCAAATGGGGGCACACGGCCTTCCTGCTTGCTTTACAGCCACCTGGAGGAGACACACAGCCCAGCAGGGTAGCACCCAGTCACCTGAGCAGGAAGTGAGACAGCCTGTGTGAAAAATGGAATAGATGTTGGGAGAGGGCTCTTGGGAACTTTCCTCACAACAAGGACCCTGGGCTCCAGCACAAGTGCAAAGATGCTCAGTTTCCTGGATCTGCAGTCCAGCTGTGCAGTCTGCTCAGCACCCCTGCAGCAGCTCGGGCGGGATCTTCCAGAGGGTCCCATGGACCCAGTAGATGCTGCCTCTCAGATCTTTCTAGCTAAGATTGGTGCTTCGGGGATGACACTTCACACCCAAAGCTGAGGACCCGAATCCTCGGCTCTGACTAGTACCAGACACCACTCTTAAGCACAGAAGACACACAACAAAGTAGATACTGTCCCAGCTCCATCTTACAGACTCAGAACACATACGCAACTTTTGCCTGTGGTCTGACAGCTGGCAAAGGGAAGAGTGAGGATTTTATCCAGACTGACCCCCCAGACTGCTGTTGAGCAGACTGCTCCAGACCTAAGCAGCGAGGCATGGAAAGCACTTCAGTCAACCCTGGTTGGCTCTAATTCCTTTCAGATCATCTGACCCCATGGATTCTGGGTCTAGGAACTGCCCACTGCAAGGCTGAGCCCAGCACCTTCGGCAGAGTGGGAACTAGGAAACCGCCCGTGGTGAGCTTCTCTGTTGCCTGGACTTCTCCTTGGCCAGGCTGTGACCTACAGCTTGCCGGGGCACGCCTGCCATCAAAAGTCCAGCAGCAGAGGGTGGCTTTTCATTCCTGTTGTCAGGAGGTGGCACAAAAACAGGAATATCATTGTTGATGGTTAATGCTACACTGAGGCAGTGGTACCCCGCTTCTTTAATGGAGGACAGCATCAGCCTGAGGTGTCACCCATGACAGAAGATGACAAGCGGAGGACACTAGGCCCTCAGAATACAGTAGACAGGTGGAGACCTTAGAGCTAAATGGAACAGACCTGGGCCTGGGGACCCAAGGGTCCAAAGGTAAGTACCTTGGCAGCGGCCAGCTCATGGGCCAGCTCCTGGACCTTCTGCTGCTGCTGTCTCAGTAGCTCTTGGACAGAGGCCAGCGTTGTCTGTACCTGAGTCACTGGGGAAGAGAGCATTACATCTGGTAGTCAGTGCCCAAGGTTCCCTCCTCGCCCACATACCTGCAAGCTGCCCGCCTCCCTGCTATGTGTAATTTATCTGTAGGCCCTGCCCCCACACCCAGATAATTTATCTGTGCCTGGGGTGATCCACCCGCACTGTGTGTAACCTCTGGTGTTTCTCCTTCATCTTTCCATTGTGTGCCTGTCCGTGGTCAACAGTACATCCGTCCAAAACCTCTCCCCTCTAATTACGCCTGGCTGTGACGTGCCTGGCTCTCTAGCTCCTGCCATGCTCCAATCATTCATCTCTCCGGACTCACAGTGGCCTTGGGGGCTCTAGGGTAGCTTCAGTCCCAGGAGAACTGAGACTCAGGTCTCCGCCATATCCAGGAATGGGAAAGTACAAGTCCCACCTGTGCTGGTTTTTCCATTCTGTTCTGCCCCACTGAGGACTCGTCAAGGCCGCTCTACCATGTGACTGCTACTATGTCCCTGCCTCCTAGGAGCAATGGTCCATGGGACAGACGAGTTAGAGAACTCCAGACAGCTCTGCACAGGTGCCAGTGAGGGGCTGACTCCTGCCTGGGACAGGTGACTCTTCTCCCTGCCTCAAGGTTTAGATGTGCAGCTTCCACTTAGTAAACAAGTTCATAAAGGAGAAGAACCACCTCTGCCACAACAGGTCCCAGCTAATCTGGGCCATCACTGGGGCAGCAGGTACTGAGTGCCATCGGCATGGAGTCGATAACAGAGGAGGTGGTAGGGGTCCCGGGAGCCACAGTAATTACAGACTCTCTTGACCCTGCAACTGGATTCTTCGAGGGAAGGGGGAAATCACTGAAAACCCCCCTGAAAACCTCATAGAAGCAGAAATTAAAAATGAACTTTACAGCCCTTAGAAAGGCTGTCATTTTATTCCCCTTATTAATATTCTGAGGTTGGGAGCCTTTCCGTAAAAACATAATTAATTGAGGCCGCGCCGACAGTAAACAAGCAATTTCAAATTAAACCGAAATGACGGCGGCTTCATTTGCAAATGTGAACAGATTCTCAGAGCAGATAAATGAAGTCACCACAGAGTGGAGACGGAGGGAGAGGGAGGGGCCGAAAGGGGCTGCGTGAGGGGGCTTTGAGGGGTGACTTGATGGAGTCATTAATCTTTACCTGTCTGGGCCACGCTGCCACTCAGTTCGGAGAGACTCGCCGCCATCCTCTCCAGCTGCTTCCTGTCCTCTCGGCCTCCCAGGATGAGGGGCAGCAGGTACTTCTGCACGAAGGGACCAGGTGAGGAGGTGGCCACACCAGCCTCTCAAATCCCACCACCCAATTTGCCCTGATCTTCTGCGGGTCACTCCAGTCCCAACACACTCCATACTAGAAAAAAGGTGCTTGAGAAAGTTACGGGGCTGCTTATGGCCTCCTAAGAACTTCTGCGGGAACAAGGACAAAGACCAAGAGAAGGGGAGGAGGAGTCAGGGGTGCCTAGCACAGGCCGAGCCAGGTCTCTGAGCTGTCCCTTGTCCCTTTCACTTACTTTTCTTAGATATATATGTCTACGATGCTTGTAAATTCTACTTGAAAAGTTCTAAGGAGGCTGCAGAGGGCTAGAGGACAGCCAGGCACTGGCCCCGTGGTGGGTGGCTCTGGGGGAGAGCAAACCAGCTTTCACTGTTCCTTTCTGAATCTTTAACACCTGAACTCTGTGAATGAAACAAATGGCCTCACCCATCCAGAAACAGCATTAGATCTGCATAAACACAAGGTTACTGGAGAAAGGGAGAAAATCAAGAGCTTCTGGGGTGGTTATCTTCCACGGTGGGAATAAAGAGGGCACCCTGAACTCTTCTAAACATCAGAAGGGGCTTTCTTCACGGGAAGCCAAAACAGTCTAGACCCTCCCAGAACTGAAAGACAGGCAGAGGAGAAACTGCACCAGGGACACAGGAAGCCAAGGTTGCTGACTGTGGGGCTACCAGGCAGGAACACCTACGACCAGCCTCCCCATCCTTTGGGAAAGAGGGGGACACAGCTGGAAATCTGTAGGGAGTGGAACAAGGAAGTACAGGGGTTGGAGGTAGCAGTAGCAGGTGCTAGGAGAACAGATGGGAGAGCCTGTGCTTTGCCACCAAGCAGTTTGGGATCTGGAGACCTTCTGGCCCCCACTCTAGGGAGGCGAGGTCCATACCAATCTGAGAGGACACTGTTTCAGCCAAGCACACAAGCCTGGCAAGTGGTACCCAGAGAGAACTTAGATTTTCTGTTTATTTGGGTTCCAGACAGGAAAAACAGAGAGAATGTTCTCCATTATGGGTCTTGTACTAGGGAAGAAAAGCAAGTCTCATGGGGGTTTGTGGGAGAACTCATTTCAAGAGAAACTCCGAGTGAAGCTCGCCACTTAGCATGTACACAGAAGCCGTTTCTATTTCGCAAAGTGCTTTGCAGCCACAGTGTGAGTTATTACCCACAACCGAACGGAACTCATCAACTCAGCCTGACGTTTCCTAAGTATAAAAGTCAAGAAATTCTCAGTCGCACAACCAGCTACCCCCAATTCCTCAGGCCAGAGCCTGTGAGCAGGGAGTGCTGCCACTGTTCTGGCTAAATCTCTGTGCCTATACAAGGCAAGACAGTCCCCCACTTTTTAAAAACTTAAAGAAAAGTACCAGAAGATGCTGAAGACATTGTTGTGTCACCATTGTGACCAACACTTCAATGTTTCCTTTCTTTTTAAAGCAGGCTGGTGGCCAGAGCAGCACAGAAACAGGTGACAATCTCTGTGTCACATCTGAACCAAAGTGTCACACCTCCTGTTCTCTTGGAGGGTGGGGGCAGGCGATGGGACAATCATGTGCTGTACACAGGACACTCTGTGTTGGCGTCTGTCTGCAGCTGCCCCATGCACACAAGGCAACACAGCAGCTCAGCAGCAGATGTCCCAAGCTTCTGAATTTCTGCACAGGAATTTCTGCCACAACTCTGTCATTATCTATTCTATGAAGTCAAAAACTAAGAATCCAAGAATACAAGGTTTACACACATTTCCTGTGCTAAAATCTACACTGCAAGCCTGGGAATTCAATAGGGTCCTAAAAAAAAAAAAGTTGCCGGGTAGCGGTGGTGGCACACACCTTTTTTTCCCAGCACTCAGTAGGCAGAGGCAGGTAGTTCCTTGAACTCTGTGAGTTCAAGGCCAGTCTGGTCTACAAAGCTAATTCCAGGACTTCCAGGGCTAGATAGAGAAACCCTGTCTTGAAAAACAAACAAACAAACAAATAAACAAAAAAGTCACCAAACCATGCTGGATTAGTGGGAGACCTCAGAAGAGAACATGGCTTCTCTCCAGGGTAAGCAGGCCTGGCTGTGGGGCCATCCTGGCTGTGGCCATCCTGGCTGTGCATCTTGTAGACTAGCTTCTCCCAATCAAGGTGGGGCCTTTCCACCGGTATTACGGGAGAAGATGTTTGTTCAGTGCCTTCAGCTCTGCTACAAGCATCAACTCTACGGTTGAGGGCTGGCTGACTCACAGGCTCAGGGAAAATCCCACGTTTATACAGATGCTACCACAATCCACAGAAAACAAGAAGTGGGCTCCCTGAGCTAGTTGTAAATACCAGGGTGGAATAAAGCCATCTAAGGGGCTTCCCACGAGCCAGCACCACTCCAGCACTGTCCCAAGACTGACTCCTGGGTAAAGTTTACAGATGCTGAAAGCCCTCACTCACAGCCAGAAGATACATCAATACACCTGACCTCCTAAGCAACACGGTGCTCCCGAACTACTTCACTGTGCCCAGAATACTTGCTGCAGAGGTTGGGCAAAACTGTCAAAAGCAAAGCCTGTCTCTGTTTCTTCACTGAGTATTGTGCCCAAAGTGGGAATACTGACGTGGATAGGCACACTTTCACACCACTGTGAAGTCAGATCATCTGGTCTAGTCCTGCCTTACAGACAAACCGCTACTCTGGGACACAGTCAGGTTCAACACATACAGCTGGGCTCCAGAGTCCAAGCTCTTAACCACAAGGTTACTATGTCTCTCAAACATACTTCTCAGCCAGGCGGTCGTGGCGCACACCTTTAACCCCAGCACTTGGGAGGCAGACAGGCAGATCTCTATGAGTTCAAGGCCAGCCTGGTCTGCAGAGTGAGTTCCAGGACAGTTAAATCTACACAGAGAAATTCTGTCTTGAAACCCCCGTCCCCTCCCCCCAAAATTTACATACTTCTCACTGGTAACAGGCGCTACTCTGAACACCCACCTGGCCTTTTAGCTCATGCTGTGGGGGTGGAGGGTGGGGGATGGGGGTGGGGGTGATCCAGCACGGGAAGCTGGAGCAGCAGTGCCTGTGTGCCTTGTGTTTCGCTTGCTGTACTGCCTGCTTCCACCACAGCCTCTGTGCTCTAGGGCAGAGCATCCACTGAGGTCAGTGCCTCTGTAAGTCAGGGGTCAGGAAAGATGGCTGAGCGCCAAAGGGTAGCGGGGCACAACACTCTGCTGCCCTTGGGAGGCAACTTACCTTGTAGAGCTGGTGAAAGCCAAATGCAATTCCCGCCATGATGATGGCCAAGGCACCGTAATCTCGCCATAGGGAACCTCCGGGGCCTAGTCGTAGAAAAAAAAAAAAAAGAAAGAAAGAAAGCTAGGTCTCCAGCATCCCTCCCTAGGAGTGGAGGAGTGGGAGTGTCTCAGTTGGCAGGCAAGTGAGACACACAGCTGTAGAAAGTAGCACGCGACCATCAGAACATCTGTAAGGCTCTCCTCTCTTCTTCCCAGGCTCCCAGAACCATCTGCCTCACTCGAGATAGGAGTGACCTGACCCTGAGACGCCGAGGAGAGGTATCCAGCTGTGAGCTGAGGGTCCAGCTGTGAGTGCGGGTCAGAGGATCTTTGGCCTGGCCTATGAGGTCAAGGAACAAGGATCATTCTAGAGACTACACACCACCAGAGGGATAAACCAGGGCCCACAGTGACCTGGGCCTCCCTGCTCTGCTCATTCCTCAGGTTCTAAAGACACGAGTCTGCAAAGGACTAAGTAAAGCAACTTCTGAGGATGGTGAGGGACAGGGCCAAAGCCTATGTCCTGGAGGCCAGCGTGTGTGGGGTGAGGAAGACAGGTCGGGGCCATCAGAGTACCAGCCCACAGCAGTGAGGTGGCAGTGAAGGACTTGGGAGAGGAAGTGCCACAATCTCAACTCTGTTCCAGGAGAACACTGGGATAGCTCTGGGGAAAGCTAGAAGTAGGGGACATTTTTGCAAGGGCCACGGAGGCGGAAATAGGCTAGATCAGAGGTCAAGGACATTTTAGAAGGAGAATTTGTCATTGTTTTGAGGAAGTGGACTGAGCATTCAGTCCTCACCTCATGCCAGGCTCCTGGCCATTTTTTTTTTTTAAATTGTATTCTTCCTTTCTGCAACTATGATCTGAAAACAGTAAATGGAAAATTCCAGAAAGAAACAACTCACAGGCTTTAAACTGTATACCATTCTAAGTAGAATGATGGCATCCGAGCCCTCCTGTTCTGACCCCCAGGACCCCACCGAGCTCTGCCCAGCGTATCCACACTGTATAGGGCCACTGATTTCCATCTGCCTCTCAGACCGATTGTCTCAGCATCTCAGCACAGTCTGGGCAACCCTTATTTCACTTAACAATGGTCTCAAAGCACAAGCGCTGAGATGCATTGAATCTGCCTAAGAAAAGCCTAAGCATTTCCCTTAAGGGAAAAACATGAAAGTCCTCAATAAGAAAAACAATGATGCGCTGTCAGATCCTGGGGTGAGGAGGTCATGCCTTTTATTACAACATACTACCACAGTTACACTTTACTACTGTTAATCTGTAAGTGAAACTTTATCACGGCTGTGTATGTAGAGAGCACCCAGTCTCAGGCTTCCACTGGGGTCTTGGGATGTATACTCTGTGGGCCAGGGAGATTCTACTTGCATGACACAAGTGGGCTCTCTACCATCCCATGAAGGGTTCATGAGGGGCTTAGGTCTGTAACCTGGCCTGCTTTCTCCAGGCCTCCGGGGCCCTGCCAAGAGGAAAAACAGAGACCACGGTGGGCACCCTTGGCAGTTAAGGATGAAGCAAGGTACTGTGCCAAAGAACAACTGCCCAACAGGGCGCCTGACAGGCTGTGGGGAAGCTACCTTCCTCCAAAGTCAAGCCTGGGAGCAAAGAGGGACAGGAATACTGTGGGGACCCTCGGAGGGGGACTAGAACCAGCTTTGGTGCTTCAGAGAGCTCTCCTCCTCTCCCTTCCCTCTCCACCTGTGCCAGCAAGCTCACGGAGGTACCTGCCACCATCTGCTGTCTCGGGACCAAAGGAGAGGAGCGAGGTCTTGTTCAGGCTTAGTGGTGGGATAGGCATGGAGCTGGGGTTGTGGGCATGTGGCCCAGCCAGGAAAGCCAATTCCTCATGACTTCCAAGAAGGTGAGGGGCACACCCGTTCTATCTGGACTATTAAACAGCATTTTCAAGGGGCAAGAGGGTATCGGAAGAATGTCTCTTTTCCTGTACTCATGAAATCCACTTGGGATTCCCCAACATGGCCCAGCTCATCTTGGCCATAAAACTGCAATTAATGTAATGGCTTCTCCCAGCCTTCAACTCCCATTTCTATTTTACAGATTCTGACAAGACTCATAGTTTAAGCATCAAGTAGAAGTCAGCGTACTGTAAAGAGGCATTCTCTGCTACAAACAGCCGTTGTCCACAGCTCCACGCTATCCTTCCAGAGAATGTTTACACACGTGTAAAGCACGAGGTGCACGTCTGATTCTCTCCCTTCCTCCCACTTCTCAGCGTCTTCCCCACAGCTGTCTGCTATTCCACGGAACCTGCTTGCTGACAAAGAGAGCCCCTCTCTGGTCCCTAACTGCAGCACACACACTGACTTGTGTCAGCTCCCATAGAGGCTGTCAGAAAACCCGAGACTTCACAGGGACATGGGTCAGAAGGCATGGTTGTGATGCCAAGAGACAGGCCAGACTCCTTCCGTAGGGCTTTGCAAATCCAGCCACTAGCCACGGTTTCAGCTTCCGTTCGGTGCGTTCAGCAGACGTAGATTGGCAGCAGCAGAATGGTGCTTTGCTCTGCTTTTAATGAGCACCCATCTTATTTGTATGCATTTCCTTTGGGCAGTGTGTGCATTCCATTTTCCTACTTCATTTCTTCCCCTCCTCACTTTTGAGAGACTTTTTTATGTAGCACGGCCACTAGTCCTTTGTGACAAGAATCATAAAGACCATTTTTTTTTTGTAGTTCTGCTTATGGTCTTAAGTGGCATGCAAATGTTTCGTGTATGTGTGTGTGCACAGACGTATTTGTCAATGTGTTCTTTTTTTTTTTTTTTTTTTGGTTTTTCGAGATAAGGTTTCTCTGTAGCTTTGGTGCCTGTCCTGGTACTAGCTCTTGTAGACCAGGCTGGCCTCGAATTCCCAGAGATTCGCCTGCCTCTGCCTCCCGAGTGCTGGGATTAAAGGCGTGCGCCACCACCGCCCGGCGTCAATGTGTTCTTTTGTGAGGCCTGGGATCTGTGTTATGGCTAGCAAGGATGTCCCTACTCTCCCCGTCTGGACTACACTGTGATGCCCAATGAGGTGTTCACATCTGAAAAGGCCATCCATGAAGGTAAGGACAGCCTTGCTGGTTACAGACAACCCTGTGTGTTGCAAGTTCCCTCTAGTTCCATAGGAGGCTCCGAGGCCTCTCTTTGTTGGACCCTGAAATGCAAAATCTGAGTCTTGTGTGGGTCTTCCCATTGCTCCTTCTCTTCTAGTCTGCTCTGCTCGTTACGCCAGGTGTAAAATACACCTAGTGAGGGGAAGTCCATTTTTAGGAGAAAAATGTCATAAAAGAATGACCTTGCCACACTTCGAGAGGGTTCTTGTTCCAGAGGGACATCTGTCCACACAACCCAAATCCCCAGAGAACACCTTACCATGGTGCTGCAACCAGCAAACCACATTCACCATTAACTCTCAAACTGCCACTGGCCACTGAGTATCCTACAAGAAGACAACTGCACTAGGCTGACAACTCGAGCAGACCCCCAGCCTGCTGAATCAGTTGCTTCCCCACAGGCACACCTCCCATGCTTGGACAAGCGCAGCCTCTTTCTGCTGACATCGAGACCCTGAGGCCAAGCAGCCTCCAGAGCTTGCGATCTGGGAGCTCAGGCCTGCACAGCTGTCCACCATGCAGGAGCTCTGCCCTCCCCAGGCCCGAGAAACACCTGTAGTTCCCTGCCAGCTCACCCTTCACCCTCACTGCCGTGGCGTTCCTGCCAGGCTCGCGTTAAGAACATTTTATTGCCCCCTGGTTTTCATTATTAATGAAAAGGGACCAGAATGATCTTTCCTAAAGTTCAGAGAGTCTATAAAGACTAGAAGCTGAAATGCCATTTTACTCGTTTTAGAGATGTGTGATACAATTCTGTCTTGGCAAAATGAAGAGAGAAAAACTCAGATGAGAAAGCTTCTTTTCCGCTGCATGGCTTCAAGGGTAAAAGTCTCCAGTGAAGCAGCAGACCCTGGCGCCCACCTCCTGCCCACTCTGAGTCCAGGAGACACTCCTATCACTGCAGCGCCCAGTGTCCGAGGGCAGAAGACAGGGCCCGCAACCTGATGGCTCCAGGTAGGAAGGAAGATGAAAAAGCTTTTTAAAAATTATTGCATATATTTATCTACCTATATGTGATTAAGGGCATGAGTGCACCCATGTGTGGTTGTGCTTTCCAGAGTCTGTTCTCTCCTTTCACCACATGGGTCCCAGGGATCAAACTCAGGTCATCAGGCTCAGTGGCAAGAGCCTGTACCACTGAGCCAGCTTGCCGGCCTGAATAAGCTATACAACTGGGGCTGGAGTTATGGCTCAGTGGTTACTAGAACTGGCTGTTCTTCCAGAGGGCACGAGTTTGGTTCCTAGCATCCACATGGCAGCTCACTACTGTCCATAACTCCAGTTCCAGGAAATCTGATGCCTCTGTAGTCCAAGGGCACTGCACACATGCACACACAACACACAATGAAAACTAATACAAATAAATCTTTTTAAAAAAAGCTGCACGACTGACTACCAGGCAGCGTAGTCATTTAGGAAGCTGAGGCAGGAGGATCACCAGCTGAAAGGCAGTCTGGGCGTCAGGACACAAAAGTGGGAGTGAGAGCACCAGAGAGCAGGATCAAGGGGGCCCTCTCAGACTACTGACGGCTTCAGTACCCAGAAGGTGGGACAGAGAGCGCCTCCAATACTGTATCCCTGGGGGCTTTGTTTTTTTTTTTTCCAAAGATTTATTTATTATATATACAGTGTTTTGCTACATGGTCACCTTCACACCAGACGAGGGCGTCAGATCTCATTACAGATGGTTGTGAGCCACCATGTAGTTGCTGGGAATTGAACTCAGGACCACTGGAAGAGCAGCCAGTGCTCTTAACCACTGAGCCATCTCTCCAGCCCCCCTGGGGGCTTTGTAAGCACGCGGACAGCACTGAGTGCGCTATACACTAGGACTCTAAGGTATGGTAGGGAACCTGCTGTGGTGAAAAGTCTTTGAAGTCTGACACTCTAACCTTTACACACTGCCTCTCTGAAGCTGCCTGGAGGTCTGCTCAGAGGTTCAGGATTGGGGCAGTTGTAGGGACAGTGGTCACAGTGGCAGGGGAGCATCTCCAAGGCTCTCTAACTATTCTCCAAACACCAACAAACTCAGTATTGCCAGGTTCTTTCACTATTCCTCAATCAAGAGAAACCTTCTTAGTACACAGGGACAAACAGAAGCAGGCAGGAATATGCAGAGGACTGCAGGTCCAAGACAGGCAACTGAGCTGAGACGTATGGTCTCAGAAGCTCCACCAAAGGCTCAAGAGCAGCAGCAGCAGCAGCCCTGGCACTTGGCATGTGATCATCTTGCTGAGACAATGTACTTCAATGACTGCCCTTGGGAGGCTGGTGGCCCAAGCACAGGGTAGGGCAGTGGCAGACATCAGCAGGACAGGTGCATGCTCCTCCTTGCTCATCAAGGCTGGAACTGTGACTCTACAGTGGTGGGCCTAGCTCCTCAAAGCTGTCTGCCAGCTCCACTCAGAACCCACCCTGAAAATTAAATGACAAGACAGGATCACTCAGTAGGGTCCTGGACAAAAGCCAGTCCACAAACCAGCACCTGCCATGGTGTGGAGTCGCTGGGCCTTTTGCACAGACAGCAACTGAAGGTTCTGCAAACCAAGCTAAGCCAGGCTGGCTGCAGTGCCAGGCACCCAGGCACTTGGCTGTGGATTGCCACTGTGGACAGAGAACTGAACCTAGAGGCCAGCATCTAGAAGAAGACATCGCAGCTCTATGCACAAGAAGTGAGCAGTCAGTTCAATTTTAGCTCTTCCACATGATGTTGACTCCTGGCAGCTTATTATATACTGGGCGTATCATGTCACAAATGAAGGCAAAGAACCTTAACACTAAATTGCCAAGCAGCAGTCGCAGCCAACATAACCCAGGCCTGGCTTCACACGCACTTCCAAGAGATATGAGCTTTTCCATATTTCTTGGGGCTGTGATGCTACTAGCAGCGTTATCTTTAGGCAGGAAGGCTAGCGAGTAGTGTGTCCACGTTCCCTCATCACAGCTGAAGAGCTATAAGCTCTGGAATCAGGTGCAGTGTAGTCCAAGATACTCAGAGGCTGAGCCCAGGAGTGGAAGACCGACTCAGGCAATACAGGGAATGGGGTCTCGACAAAAACCAGGGCTAGAGGGATAGCTCAAGGCAGAGCATTTGCCTAGCATTGATACCTTAGAAGAAAAGGGAAAAAAAAAAGGTAGGGGAAGGGAGGGGAGGGGAGGGAAGAAAATTGTGGTGGCTCAAGCCTTAGCTCTAGACTACAGGGTGAGACCTTTCATGTGCACGCACACACACACACACACACACACACACACACACACACACACAGCAGCCTAATTAAAGAGAATCCAGAAGAGATCAGAAATAGACCATGTTGATGACTAACTGATTTTTAACAAAGAAGCCAAGGTCATCCTGTGGGAGAAAGGACAACCTGTGATAATGGCATTGGAAGAAGTGAAAATCCACATAAAAAAGTCATGAGTTTACACTGTATGCAAAAATTAATGCTACATGGGTCACACGAGGAAAGAACAAAAACTACATAGCCATACAGATTCCATATGAAAACAGAAAACACAGAAGTCAAGTCTTGGGACAGGGAAAGACATAAAAAGTGTGGGCCATAATGTTGTGGGATTTTTGTACACTCTGTGAAAATGTGTTGCTATGATTAGTGTAAATAAAAGCTGAATGGCCAATGGCCAGGCAGGAGGTACAGGTAGGATTTCTGGGAAGAGAAAGGAAGAGGAGAAGATAATAGAGACACCAATAAGACATGGAGGGAATCAAGACATACAGAATAAAAGAAAGGTAAAAAGTCACGAAGCAAAATGTAGATTAATATAAATGGGATAATTTAAGCTATAAGAACTAGTGGGACAAGCCTAAGGTAAGGCCTCGCTTTCATAATTAGTAATCAGTCTCCATGTCATTATTTGGGAGCTGGCTGGTGGACAGAGAAAGACTTGTTACATCATAAAAAGCAAAACAACTGAAGAAATGAAAGTCAACAAAAGGAACCATCACAAAAAAATCTAGGTCACAGACTGGGAGAACAAGAGATGCAAACAGGAGGGACTGGAATATCGACAAAGTCTAGCAACTCAACAAATCAAAGACAAGGCAGCATTTAAAAGGTTGGAAGACTGCAAGAGTCTTCATAAAGGACTATGAACAACTGGGAGGAATCTGAAGGAGGGAGGGTTCAGCAGTTCAGAGCACTGGCTGTTCTTACAAAGGACCCAGATTCTGTTCCCATCACCTACACAGAGGCTCACAACTGTCTGTAACTCCAGTCCCAAGGGATCTGATGCCTCTTTCTGGCCTCTACAGCACCAGGTACACAAGTGGTACACAAATGTACACGAAAACAAAACACTCATACACATAAAATAAAAAAAAATGTGACCCTGAAAATATGATTAGCATCACTCGTTAGTATATAAAATGCAAAGTTAAACCACAGTGAATCCTGCTACATAATGTTAGGACAGCTAAACTTAAAACTGAGAGAACCGAATTCCAGCAAGGAGATGTAGAACTGCAAAATAAACACACAAACCTTAAAACTCCCATTATGGATGTCCTTAAGATGGCACAGTGGGTAGAGACACTTGCCACCAAGTCTGGTGTCCTGTGTGCAGTCTTTACAATACAGACAGTAGGAAAGAGCTGGCTTGTTCTTTGACCTCTACTGCATAGGGTTTCTCATGACAGATACTCTCTCCTGTTTCTTTCTTTTCTCTCTGTCTCTCTCTGTCACACACATCCACGGTGTGTGTGTGTGTGTGTGTGTGTGTGTGTGTGTGTGTGTAATATGTAATGTATGTATGGATCAACTTTTAAAGCATTTATGGTAATAAACTAAGCACAGAAACTACACATATGTAACCTGAACATAAATGAAGCTTGTGAGAAGACAGCTTTATTTTATTTTATTGAGCTCTACATTTTCTCTGCCCCTCTCCCCGCCTCTCTGCTCCCCTTCAACCCTCTCCCATGGTCCCCATGCTTGCAATTTACTCAGGAGATCTTGAAAAGACACAGCTTTCTTCCTTTTTTTTTTTTTTTTTTTTTACTAATTTTTATTGAGCTCTACATTTTTTCTCTGCTCCCCTCCCTAACTCTCCCCTCCAATCCTCTCCCATGTTCCCCATGCTCCCAATTTACTCAGATCTTGTCCTTTTCTACTTCCCATGTAGATTAGATTTATGTAAGTCTCTCTTAGGGACCTCACTGTTGTCTAGGTTCTCTGGGATTGTGATTTGTGGGCCGTTTTTCTTTGCTTTGTGTTTAAACACCACTTGTGAGTGAGTACATGTGAAACTGTCTTTCTGGGTCTGGGTTACGTCACTTAAGATGATGTTTTCTAGCTCCATCCATTTGCCTGCAAAATTCAAGATGTCGTTATTTTTTCTTCTGTGTAGTATTTCATTGTGTAAATGTACATTTTCCTTATCCATTCTTTGGCTGAGGAGCATTTAGGTTGTTTCCAGGTTCTGGCTATGACACACAATGCTGCTATGAACAGAGCTGAACACATGTCCTTGTGGCACGATTGAGCATCCTTTGGATATATACCCAAAAGTGGTCTTGCTGGGTTTTGAGGAAGGTTGTTTTCTAATTTTCTGAGAAATCACCACACTGACATCCAAAGGGGCTGTGCCAGCTTGCATTCCCACCAGCAATGCAGGAGTGTTCCCTTTACCCCACAACCTCTCCAGCATAAGTTGTCATCAGTGTTTTTGATCTTGGTCATTCTTACCAGGTGTAAGATGGAATCTCAGAGTTGTTTTGATTTGCATTTCTCTGATGACTAAGAATGTTGTACATTTCCTTAAGTGTCTTTCGGCCATTTTAGATTCCTCTGTTGAGAGTTCTCTGTTTAGGTCTGCACTCCATTTTTTATTAACAAGGCACAGACTGGTAGTTACCAGAAACAAGGCACGGTGATAAAGGCACAAAGAAACTCTTTAGGATAATAGAATCTACATTATGTTCCTTTTGGAATTTTCTGCATTGTAATTGCAGTGATGGTTACACTAATAAAATGAGTTACAATTTATCAAATTGGATACTGAAAAACCAAGACTCTTACTACATGCATATCATACTTGAGAAAACTGATTAGAAAGAAAATAACTAAGATCCAGAAATCAGAAACTTGGTATCCAGCAATTCCATGTAGACACCATCCATTCAAGCATGTGTCCACATAAGACTTGCACATCAATCTTCTCAGCAGCATTATACGTGCCAACCAAAACAGGGCCAAAGATAGAGTACTTGCCTAGCATGTACAAGGCTCCAAGTTCAACTCACAGGATGCAAAGAACCAAAAACACAAGCAGGAAGTCATATACTGCCCTTCATCTGGTGCACAAAATAAGGACTGTTAATACAATGAAGTGAAAAGGAACACTGCAATGTGGCTGAGCCTCATTATGTTAAGAAAAAGAAGCCAAACACAGAAATCACCCACTCTGTAATTCCATTTACCTAAAAAGCCCAGAAGAAGTGGACTTATGGTGATGGAAAGTAGACTAGTGTTGCAAGAAAAGGGCTGCTTTTTTGTCCTGGCCACCTGGCTAGCTCAGTAGGTAGTGCATGAGACTCTTAATCTCAGAGTCATGGGTTTGGGCCCCACATTGGGCACCAATTGTTACAAGGGGAGGGCTGCTTGTTTGTCCCGGCCATCCTGCTAGTTTAGCCCCGAAATAACCACACAGAAATTGTATAATTAAATCACTACTTGGCCCATTATTCTAGCCTCTTATTGGCTAACTCTCACATCTTGGTTTAACCCATTTCTATTAATCTGTATATCACTATGTGGCAGTGGCTTACCAGGAAAGATTCTAACAGTGTCGGTTACAACAGGCAGAGGATCCACAGCATCTCTCTGACTCTGCTTTCTTCTTCCCAGCATTCTGTTTAATTTTCCCCGCCTACCTAAGTTCTGCCCTATCAAGGGCTCAAAGCAGTTTCTTTATTAAACAATGAAAGCAACACAAAGACAGAAGGACCTCTTACACCAGATTAGTGGTTACCTGGGGAAAATGGTAGGAACAAGGGTTAATAGTGAATGGCTCCAAAGGGTCCTATGTGAGTATAAGAATTCTCTAAAGTGGGTCTATGGCAATGGTTGTACCCTAGCCAAGTTACTAAAAGCACTGAATTGTACACCTGTGTAGTAATAAGAGCGGCGGGGCTGTGTCCCCAGCACCCCGGCCACCTGGCTAGCTCATACCCCGAAATAATTACACGGAAACTGTATTCTTTTAAACACTGCTTGGCCCATTTCTATCTAACCTCTTCTAGGCTAATTCTCACATATTAATTTAGCCCATTTCTAATCACATATGTAGCACCCCAAGGTGCGCTTACCGGGAAGATTCTAGCCTACATCCATCCTGGGTCGGAGTTCATTGCGTCTGCCCGGGAGAGGGTAGCATGGCCTCTGCTCCAGAGAGCAGAGCTGTCAAGTCTGAGCTCACTTCCTCTTCCTCTCAGCATTCTGTTCTGTTTACTCCTCCCACCTATGTTTTAACCTATGAGGGCCAGCCAAGCAGTTTCTTTATTTTTTTTAACCAATGACCTTCCTCCATCACACCTGAAATGGGTAAGTCTTGTGATATATAAAGTACACTCCAACAGTTCTAAAAAAAACTGTTTGAGGGGCTGGTGAAATGGTTCAACGTGGTAAAGGTGCTGGCTGCCAGGGCTGCCAAGTTCAGTTCATTCCCCAGAAACCACATGATAGAAGGACAACCAACTGCCATGGCTCCCAGCTGAAAACACCAGCTGCTGCAGCCGAGGCTGCTGGGGGGAAGCTGACACAGGATAACCACTCTGGAATACAGTTTACCAGCTTCTTATAAGGTTAAACATACACTTAACATACAAACCAGCAATTCTCCTCCTAGGCATTCACCCAAGAGAGAGAAAAGCACACAGAGACTTCAACAGGAATGCTCACAAGAGTTTTATTCATAATGGCTAAAAACTGGAAACAACCCAAAGTCCATCAGCTGCTGAGCGTATAAACAGTGATACACCCTTCCACACAGTGGGATGCGGCTCAGTAATAAAATGAAGCAACTTCTGACATGCACGGCAACCTGGATATATCTCAGCACTATGCTGGGCAGAGAGACTAGACTAAAGCGTACATGCCATATGGTTCCACTTATACAAAACTCTAACAGGCAGTAAGAAAAAGCAGCATAGTCGTGGCCCTGGAGGCAGGATGGGGCTGGAGTGACTGGAAATGGGGCATTAGAGAACCTTTTGGGGGTACTGGAGATGTTCTGCAATGCAGTGATGTTTACCTGATGTGCACACTCAAAACTCAGATGGTGCAATTACAATAGGTGCATTTTATTTCATGTAAACTACCCTCAATAAAGATCACACACACATACACACACACCCTGTTCAATGTTTTTTCAAGGAAGTTAGTGGTGGCTGAGAGCAAAACCCAATAATACTAAAACTTTTCCCTAGGCATTTGTGGCTGAAATCAAGGGAGAAATATGACCCAAGGATTCTAACACAGCCTGAAAATTCATGCCTGAAAATGCTTGACTTATACAAAAGAATCTAACATTTAGATGTTATAAAGAGTGATAATAAAGTAGCAAGTCCTACCTTCCTAATATGCCAGCTAAACCTTTCTAAATACCACAGTACTAGCCACCGGAGCCTGCCCAGGTAACAATACCCTGTGTGTAAGCGCTCATGTCAGCTCCAGCGACACCTTGCTGGGTACATGATAAGGAGGGCAGGAGCAACTTGGATAGGCATAGCCTCCAATGATTGCCCCCAATTTGTCAGCATCCGTTGTAGATGGGAAGATGATGCAACCACACTCTTGTCAGCACGCGGAGGATAAGAGGATATGGAAATTCCTAGGTGTTCTTGGGAGGCAGCTGTGATCCTTTTCCTTCCTGTAGGTTGGTAGTGGCAGATGAGGCATTTGGGGCTGGAGCAGGTGGACAGGACAAGATGGATGCCAGCAAGCTGTCAAGGATGCAGACCTGGGTCCCTGAAGACAGCAGAGCCTCCACGGTGAGCTAAATGCCCTATGTTTAGATAGCAGAAAACCTATTTTCTGAAATGTAGCCTTGACTTAGTGACATGAAAAACCAGTTCAAGCCTCGTCCTTTGGGGACTCTGAAGATGACTATTCTGGAGTTCCAAACCTTTGCTCCTGCACACTGCCAGGAAACTCGCAAGCCCATCATTGCATGGCACAGCAGTGGCGACTCATCTCTGTCCCTCCCCAAAGCCAGGCCTCCTGAAAGTGAGCCTGGCCCTTACTGTTTCCACAACCTGCCCAGAACAGACTACATGGACTGAGCATGAAAATGGTCTGGCCAGTGGGCTGGTGACCAAATGGGCAATTGTCAACAAGCATTTCTTCTCGGTTCTCACACACATTCCCACCATAGTTGGTCCAGGCAAAAGCATTTCTAGATATGCTAAGTCAGAGCCTCAGGCCACTAGAGTTTTTAAAAAGCCTCAGGACTCAGACTAATATAAAAGACACTGAAGTGCACAGTGGTAGGGAACAAGGGTGTGAGAGCCACAGGGCGCCTCCATCAGGTCAGAATGAAGCACTGAGAAGATGCCCTGAAGGGGTGGACTGTGGACTCCAGTCTTAGGGAAAAGCAATGTGCTGCTGGACAAAGATGACAAGGAGGGCAAGAGAGACTCAGGCAGGCACACCCCGTGTCCAACTCTGAAACAAACAACATTAGCTCTCCCTGTCTGTTGCTGCCTATCCTCTGTCAGAGACGGATAAGATGCTTTTTTTTTTGCCTCTTCCAGCACGCTCCAGCTTCTCAGATCATCCAAAGATCCTTAAGGTCGTCATGCAGTTTCCTGTCTTTGCGCTCTTGTTCATCCTGTCAGAACACTGAACCCGTCACCCACGGGGTCAGTGAAGCTTTTGCTCTCAGGAGCACCCCTTCCCCTCTTCTGCACCAGCCTCCTCCCTGGTCCTGCCTCCTAGGCACTGACATGCCGGCTTAACTGTCTTTCCCACTAGATGGGGGCAACCTCAGAGAGCGGCCAGGCTTCTGCTATGGTTTAGTTTGTTTCCCAGTGCTCTCAGGAGGTAGTGAGACCTTCAGCCATTGTGGAAGTGACACAGGGCCCGAGACCCTTTCCTTCCTTTCATCTCTGGCCGTGACACCAGCAGTTTCTCTCTATTACATGCTCCCTGCCATTGTCACCCAACACCCACAGCCAGAGAGCCCAGCACCAGGGTAGCAGAAGATTGGAGCCCCACCGAAAAGAACTTCTCTCTCTCTCTTTCTTTGTTTGGTTTCCAAGACCACGTTTCTCTATGTAGCCCTGGATGTCCTGGAACTTGCTCTATAGACCAGGCTGGCCTCGAACTCACAGAGATCTACCTGCCTCTGCTTTCCCCAGGCTGGGATTAAAGGTGTGAGCCTCCACCACCCGACCCTTTTTCTCTTTCTGAGTTGACTCTCTCAAGTCTTAGCAATGGGAAAATAACAGATCTTTTTAAGGACCTTTGTCCCAGAGGTCTAGCACAGCACCCGGGATACCAGAGTCCCTCAATGATGAGCGCCTGCTCAGTGGGTTAAGTATATGTTACTAATAGGACTGCAACAGGAGCAAGCTGACAAGAATTCTCTCTCAGGACTTCTAATCAAATGATTCAAAGCTCTCTGCCAGCACCAGGCAACTAGAGCTCAGGCTAGCCTCTCAAAGGGTCCCACTGTCCATCAAAGATGAGAGCAAATGCTGGAGTCCAGTACTGCCCCACAAAATTTACACTGGCCCTGCTTATACCTCAGCGCCCCTTGGTGCTTTGTCCCTCTGGGCGGGAACAAGACAGCTCAACACCAATCACTGAGCTCAGCATGAAGCAGGACCCAGAACCTATCCACAGGGCCTGTGGATGCACACACAGAGCTTTGAAGCAAAGTCAAACAATGAAACCAAAGGGAGAAACAGAGTATCAGATTTCTTCTTGGATGCTAGCCTGGCTTTTCTTGAGCTCTGCCTGACTTTCTCTCAAGTCCTCAAACACTGGTTCATTCTTCTACTAGGTGACACAGGCTTCCCAGTGTCATCTCCTGCCACTCTCACAAAGCCTCCTGACTTCCTCAGCCCACATTAATTTTTCTCTTTTCTGTAATCTTATAGAAATTTTTGTCAGTATAATTAATTTTGGCATTAACTCACAATGTCTGATATTATTCTCTTTTTCTTAAGAGCCTGTAAAATTCTGAAAAATCATGCTTTGAAGCTCTCCCATAATTCAGAGCTGAGCATCTAGTAGGTGCTCACACACCGAACTGTAGTAGGTGCTCACACACAGAAACACAGTGCCTTCTGGGAGTTCTTCTGTGTTCTCTTCCTCGCTGGCATTCACTAACTTTCAAGGTCAAACACACTCACCAGAAAGCAAAGATGGCACAGGAGGTACCCAGCAGCCACGGCCACTGGGCCAGGTCAGGAGATAAAGGTCTGCATATGCCAGCTTCTCCGGGTGTTCTCAAGAGACCCTAACCCTGACACAAGAGCATCTGGGGCTGGGCCGAGGGAAACCCATTTTCTAGACTTGGGCTCAGAGGTGAAAAGTCCTTAAGCAACTGAGAAATAGGAAGGAAAGGGCTGCTGTGGATCTAGGCATAGAACCCCCAGGAACACACATGAACAGAGGCCATAAATCCCTCCCAGACGCAGACAATGCCTCGGTGATAAGCATGCAGATTGCACACCTAGTTCAGAAACTCCCCTGAGTTTGCTTGTAATTAAGGGGGTTAGAGAGGTAAAAAATATATATATATATAAACCCAATTAATCATTTAAATATTTAAAGTCAGATTTTTTTCCTCACTCCGGGATTAGTATATTTCATAACGCCAGCAGCCGACAGCCCTGGTTTTTACTGGGGTTCATTTTAGAGCATGTTAAACTAGTCAGATTGAGTGATGCTTCCAGCAACTAATCGCATGTCAAATAAAAGATATTTTATGTAATAAATTACCGCTACAAGTAATTCAAATGTCATTTATCAGTTTTATTATCAGTCAGGCAAAGTCTTGTTTCTCTATATTAATCAAAATCAAGCTTTTTTTTGCCCTTTTTTTTTGAGCAGTTTTGACACCTCTTGGCAAAAGTACAGCAGTGAAGAGCAGGGACCCCCAGAGCTGAAAGGAAAATGTAACGGTACGCGAAGTATGAAGCTCGATGGTGACAACTGAAAACTCCAGGATTAAAAATTATCATCCCCATTGTTTCTGTGCTGGTGTCAAAGCAGGAGGAAGCCTACCTCTAAGAGACGTGTGTTACTGCAGGAGACTAACAGACTCTAAGCCAGGAATCTTGAAAGAGACTGCAGACTCAATTGCTGCTGCTGGCCAGAAAAACTAATAGTTAACTCTTTGTGCTTCCAGAAGGCAGGCAAGCTTATGATGTTTGATGCCCACTCTGTGACCAAGCAGAACAATTTGTTCCGAGCAGGAAGTTTTCAAGTAGCAGAGAGACCTGTTTGGTATTAAGCAGTGGGAGGAAACAGCTGGAACGCAACAGATGTGCTTAGACAATTCTGCACCCCAGCTGCCACTGCCTATCCTCAACAAATCCTATTAAATGGCTGGGCTCAGGGACACAACTCAGAAAAGTATGGACACTTACTTAGCCTTTGGTTAAAAAGTATGTTTAGGGTCCAAAGCCTACACAACAGATCGAGAGGATTTGGACCGGGAAAGAGAAATGAGTCAGTCCCCCGCTCACAAATGGCAGAAGCCTGCTCCTGGGGTCTCAAAGGCTCAGGCCAGACACAGAGGGACAAGAACCCTGGGTGTATGTACTCTGGCTTCACCACTCAGCTTTATCCAGAAAGCAAAGGACTCTAAATACAACTTGTGATGCACACAGCAGCCTGGCCCCCACCTGACCACAGGAGAGAACACCCGACTGGCTGTGTCTGCTGGAGAGAGATCACCTACCCAGCTGCAAGCAAGCCAGGAGAAAATGCTGATAAGGGGAGAAGGAAGAGGGCTTCAGTCCACGAGTTCTGGGACCAAAAGGAACCTGTCACTTTAATTTTTTTTCTTTTTAAGACAAGGTTTCGGGCTGGAGAGATGGCTCAGCGGTTAAGAGCATTGCCCGCTCTTCCAAAGGTCCTGAGTTCAATTCCCAGCAACCACATGGTGGCTCACAACCATCTGTAATGAGGTCTGGTGCCCTCTTCTGGCCTGCAGGCATACACACAGAAAGAACATTGTATACATAATAAATCAATATTTAAAAAAAAAAAAAAGACAAGGTTTCTCTGTGTAACTGCCCTGGTTGTTCTGGAACTTGCTCTGTAGACCAGGCTAGCCTTGAACTCACAGAGATCTACCTGCCTCTGCCTCCCAAGTGCTGGGATTAAAGGTGTGCACCACCACTGCCCAGCTGAACCTGCCATTTTTAAAAAATATACCCTTTAAAATCTGGTCTTGAACTCTCTTAAATCACTTTTTGAAAAAAAGTAAAACTTCTAAAGAATTAAAATGAAGACAATTTTAGAAAAGACTTGAAAGACAATAGAGCCTCTGCTGAGTTATGGAAAAGAAACAAATCGAGGCTGTTTCTTATGGCTTTGGAGATAATGGTAACTTTTTTAGAATTTTCCACATGACTTACAGAAGAGGTGATGTTCTTGTTTGCATGGATGCATAGCACTGTATCTGTTACTACAGCAACCTCCATTTAAAAAACAAACTCCCCTCTGCCAAGATCCCATGTCATCATTAAAGGACCTTTGTACTTAATCTGAAATCACCCGAGACTCTGTCACCACATGAATGCACACAGTGGAGTCAGGACAAGGGAGTGAAGGCTGACCCAAACCTCTGAATATTCAGTTTAAAAATAAAATTAGGAGCAAATTACTTCCATGGGCAGAGGAGAACCCACTCACTCCCATGCCTGTGTTAGGGAACTGACCCTCAAAACCACTGGGTAAGAAGAAGGTGCAGAACTGATCACCATGTGACAACACAAAGGCTGGCTTCATTAGCCCTGAAACCTTTGTCACATACTTATAACTGGCTCTAGACAAACACAGGTGTGCCGTTTTTTTCCTAGAAAAGTCAAGCTCTCCCAGTCTGCTGTGGTGGGAGCGGTGGGGCCCTGCCCTTCCCCAGTGTCCTGAGTCCCAGTCCCAGTTCAGCAGGACATGGAACAGGTGACTTACTGTGTGGCTGCGGGATGAGGTGAGGGGGCTGGATAGGAGCCACTGGCGTAGCCAGGCCCAAGGATGGAGGCTCATCTGTGGCAGTGCCTGACTGCTGGAAAGCCAGGTCAATCTCGTCATCTGTCAGTCCTAAGGGGAGAAGAGCAAAGGACACTGGTGAGGACCTTGCCGGCATCCACACTGCAGCAAGCCTTCCTTTGCAGGAGGGCCTGACGGCCACGGAGTGCCTTGCATTCGAGTCTGCTGCCTGCTCGATTTCGGATTCTCGGGAATCTCTCTCAGCTGCAATTTAACCTTAAGCGACAGAATATTAGCCTCAACACTGCTTCCAAATGTGGCTCATTCAATTTCCTTAATTTATCCTTGAGTTTATTGCTGCCTTTGAAGTCGCTCCATACTGCAATTCTCCATTCTTCCCCCGAAAACAGATACCATCAACTGCAAATGTGGCTCATTTTAATCTGTAATGGTGTTAAAAAAAGAGGGGAAAAAACTAACAATAATGCATGAAAACAGACAGGGAAACAAAAAACTAATTATTGGGTGAGACGACTAATTAGTCTAGATCGTTTCCGAAGACGGGAATAATTTGCTTTATTTTATGACAAATGCAGAAATAAAAAGAAAAATCAGGACTGACTGTGATTAGTATGAATGGGATATAGAATGTAAAGAAGAAAATAAAACAAGAAAACAGATCAAAACAAGACCAGGCCCACACTTTTGGATGATTATTGCTCTACCCTATCACGGGCTGCCTGGACCGCCCTTGGCTAGTTTCTTTCTCCCCTTTCTTTAATCCTCCGACACTCTAAACTACAATGCACACAGGGCATCAGGAAACCGCGGGCGCCATCTGCAGTGGCTACAGCATGTGTAAAGGATTTTCCTAAGAAATGGAAGGCAAGTGAAAGCCCACCAAGACCCTAGTCCCAGAAGGCTGAGCACACAGAGAGATTCTCCGGGGCCCGAGACTGACTGGGTGACTACTGGTGTCAGCACTGACCGAAGTACAGAATAGCAGATGGGAACTGTGGAGCCCGCAGGTGTGCAACAAGAATCCCACAGGCCCCACCCAGGAAACAATGCTGTGTACAAGAGAGCCTCTGTGGCGGCTGGGAAAGCGGGTAAGAGGTCACCGCTAGTGTGACAGCTCGAGCTGGTCCAGGCTGTTCCGGGAATCCCAATAGCCACTGAAGCCGCAACACAGAGCTTTTAAACCTGGGCCGAGAGCTTTTCTACATCTGGTCAGCAGCTCTCCATTAGAGGCCCACAGCATGGAATACTTGCCCCTAGGGGTGGGTGAAGTACAGGCGGTTCTGAAGATCAGCAACTTCAAAGTGTGGTGCCTCGCACACTGCGCCTGGGGGCTAATACATGGTGCGCATTAATGCTTCAGAGCGCAGCTCTGCCCTGCATCACATAGCTCTGCCCTGATCACATTGGCCTGAGTGGATTCCCACCGTCCCTCAGACTGTTCATGCCCTACCGCAAATGGTCAAGGGAGTGCCTCGACTATTCCAGCGGCCCTTGACCTTTCTCTCAGGTGCTGCAGCAGCACTTCTAGCGGGAAGCAAGCGAGCACTACCGCTGTCAGTCTAGGGAACTGCGGGAGCATTTGCCTAGAGGGGGGTAGGTGATCACATAACAGAGCATCTCAGACCGGGCTGGACAAGGTGCCCCACTTCTTGCCTCCGTAGCTTGTCACAAATGAGTTGTCTCTGCCCCAGAACAGGGTTAGGACAGACAGACAAGCCAGGCAAAATCGGAGGACACAGTTCCGTACAGCTTATGCCTCTCAGGCTTTTTCTCCTGTCAGTCACTGCCAAGTGCTCATCCTAACTAGGAAGGGGCGCTCCTGTCCAAGTGCTGGAAGGAGAACGCTGCTGTACCAGTTCACAGGGAGAAGGGAGCAGCACCTGCGACATCAGCACAGGCTGCTGGTCACTGGCACACCATGGAATTCTAGAGACCTGGTGGATCGTGTGCCTTGTCAGCTGCTGGCTGCAAATGAAGATAATTTTCCCAAAAGGAGCATTCAGTTGCAGTCTCAATCTCCCTTTTGGCTCCTTCAAATATAAACAAGTACGATAATGTTCAACGCTGGGGAAATATACAGCAAGTTGCAGGCTGTGCCTCAGCCTTGCGAGCTAGAGCTAGTTAAAGGAACAGGACTTTGTGCCTGTTGTTCTGTTCTGCCCTCTGGCCCTGAGCTTTCAGGAGCCTATTTTCCTAATAAAACACACCTTGCATTGCCTCTGCTGCCCACCAGTGAGGCGACAGTTTAAATGCCGTCAGCACTTCCTTCCAAGCTCCTGCTCTCAGAGCCCTTATCATCTGATGCTTTAAATCTATGCTGGCTGGAATTCTCCCTACCTAGTTCTCCAGGAGAGTCAGCATTCTGATTCCATTTCAATAAATGAGTCATTTTTCTTTAGAATGAAGGAAGAAAGGGAGGGAGGGAGGGAGGGAGGGGAGAAAGGAGTATAACTTTAGAGTTGGAAAGTTCTCTCAGCCATAGCCCCACTCAGCAGATGAAAAGCTAGAGGCAGGGTGAGGACTGCCCAGATTAAACTTGTTCTGGAGAGCAGTGAGGCAGATGACAACCAGAGTTAGAAACGCAGACTCAGAACTTCAGTCTTGAGTCTGTCCAGGTTTAGAGAAAGATTCAATTCCTTTCTCCCCTGCCACCCTGAACCCCATTTGTAGGTAAGAGCCAGTAACATGGGGTTTTAAACCCCGCGTTAGAGCTGCGCATGATACCTGGATAACATTTTAACAGCACCAGAGTGACAAATGGGCATCCATGTGCTTCTCAGGGTGTCCCCAGCTCAGGCAGCACTGGCCAGTTTATGGACCCTACAGAGCCCGGTGACCCACCTGGGATGCAGCAAGGCCAAGCAGGGGGTCCCTCACTTCTCCCAGCCACTGGTTCCTGGTACAGAGATGCCCCTACCTCTGGGATGAGTTGTTGCCAGAGGGCCCATGAATAAACACCTAGATGCCCTAGTCCCAGCTTTCCTACTCACCCGCAAGATAAACAATGCAGATCTTTGATTGAGACCTTGCAGAATCCAAAAGGTTAAAAGGACTAATAAAGGAAACTGCCAATTGTGAGTGAATTATACTTGGTTCTGCGAGCCCAGGCACAGGCTATATTATAAAAGGCATCTCCTTGCGCTGTTTACCGTCACCCTGACTAATGCAGACCTTTTTTGTTGTTGTTGTTTTAAATAATCTCATGCAAATTAGACACACACACTTCCTTCCAGTTGATTGCTATCTGTGAGGAATAATCTAACTGCACAGGGTCTGAGCAATGGTTGAACAGAGCAGAGAGCAAAGGACTTTGCCATCCTGCGAGCTAGCGGCAAGCAAGCCACCTGCACCCTCCCTGCCTTTGGAAGCGTTAGTTCATTTTGATAAAGCTCATATTTTCCTCTTTGTTGAGGTGCAGACTGCTGTTATCTGACACCACTAGGACCTGGCATTTTACCCTCCTTGCAGTAACTTTCCTTCTACCACAGGGTGATTTTTCTAGAGTTCCATTCTACCCCCTATTACTGGTAAAGAATCACTCCAGAGAGTCCTGTCACTCACTCTCTCACTAAAAGGGAGGAACAAGAGAACCATCCAGGAGGGGAAGAGGAGCAGTGACAGGAGGCTGTGACTAGGGACAGAGAATGCTGCTACCTCACCTGCAAGGCCATAGTCGCCTAATCTGCAAAAAGTGAAGGTCTCGGGCACCTTTTTCGTTCCCTTGTGTCCCTCCAAACTACTTCCCCAGACACCAGCAAGCTTCCACTGCTGCCGGTGCTGGCGGGGCTGAGGATTTCTTTTCCAGCACTTCTCCCACAGGGGCTGCATTTAGAAGAAGGGAAAAGAGGAGCAGCACCCTTGTGCTCCAGAGGCAGGCTCACTGCCATCCGAACTGACTCGTATTTTTATCTCCTAGCAGATAAACAAACCTGTTCTCTTTTTCTAAAGGTTTCTATTAGAACACAAACAAAGCCCAGCACACCGGGTGAACATGATGCCCAGCCTTCGTTTCCCAAGACTCAGGCAAAGCCCAGGACCCAGAAGAGCTATTTTCTGTGGGACTGGCTGCAACTCCACACTAACTCCAGCGTCTGCCGGGCAGTTCTCAGCCTGACTCTGTGGAGGTGAAGCTGAGAATGTCTGTGGAACATGACAGACGACAGCAGTGTTCTCTGCACCGTGCAAGGGCAAATAACCAAGACGGGGGCTAGGGACGGGTTGAGAGTACGCAAGGCAGTGAGCCTCAGCAGCACCTTCCAGTCTGTTCTGTGCTTTATGATCGCACTGCAGAGAATGAAAGGAACGTGGGAGGAGTGGGGGGAGGGGGGTCAGACCCCAGGCCCACATCCAAGGACAGCAGTGAAGGACCCAGAATTCAGATCATCTTCCTCCATCCTCAGCCCCTCCATTTCTGATTCATCTGGGACTCTGGAGACTGAGCGAGGGTCACCTCTCTCAGAACACAACTAGTTATCTGCCTGGCACATTCCAGAAGGAGATGAGGCAGGAAGACAGCTGGCTAAAGATATTCCCCAAATTAAAAGAAAAATCAACTCTCTCGGAATGGGTTCGGGGAGGGGAAAGGGAAAAAGTATTTTTATTTTATTTTATTAACATTTTGTTGGAACAGTAGAGTACAATAAGGACTCTTGGAGCCTCTAAAAGTCGTTGGATGACCTGTGGACCCCTATTTCCCAGTGCCTTGTATAAAATTGAATTTTTTAAACATAAATTACACGTAATGACGACACTGTAAAAACTAACAGTAATGGAAAGCTGTGCTGTATTTCATTAGCCTGTATTATTCCGTGCCACCTGATCCAGCCGGGCCTTGTTTATGAGTTAGTGTGCTAGCAGATGCCGATGGAAGCATTTGCTTCGACCTTGCTCTTCTCATTGGGGCATGAAATTACGACGGCAGCACCTTGATATTACAGCCATAAATACAGTAAACTGCAAATTTAAGCCAACGGCTCCTATTGTCTCTGAACATAAAGCTGATCGGTATTTATTTAAAAGGAGAACAAAAAAAATATTATATATCACCTTGTTTATGGGGCTGCCCCACCCACTCGCTTATCCCCTCCCCCAGGTCCCCAACCTGTCTAATCTGCTAGGTTAAAATATTAAGCAAATAAGCCAAATACTTTCTTCTCTGTTGATGACTATTCCCCCAAGCAACAAAAATGGTTTTTGAGAAAAACAGTTCTAAATATCACTAGTCTGAATGAAAGTTTTTATGCAAATGAAGGTGGAGGTGGGCTGGTTCCCATCATCTCGATATTGATGTGTAATTTCAAGAACAGGACCAGAGTCTTTCCCCTCCTTAAACGAAGGGAGTCCACACAACTGGGGAAAAGTTGCTGCTGAGCCTTGGGACTGGATGCTGCCTCAGTATCCTGAAAACTGCTCCGCAGAGCAGCTGCCTCGGAAACAGCCAAACATTTGTCTCCTGCCACCCAGGGTAAGAAAGATATCTGACCACGGATGTAATTCTCATCTCAGCACAGAGCACTTGGGCCTCTCATTAAAATTTGCCCAGTTACTTCCTTATCCCAGTGATCCATAAAGACAACACATCCTTTAAATACATCAAGTGTGGAGGAAACTAAACAAAGATGAAAGGACCTGGATACCAGCAGGCACCTCTCCCAGTGTAAATCACTGAGTAAGAAGCCGGTGCCGACGAGAATTTCATTGCCAGCTACAGACTCAGAGCCTGGGAAGGCTTCTGCTTACAACCCAAGGAAGGGAGTCCCTGGGGAGACAGAGGAGCTGTGAACACTCAGTCGTATCCATGTGTGGAGCTCTCAGGAGTTAGCGGCCAAAACTAGAGCATCAGCAGGCAAGCTCAGAAGTCTACCAACACAGCACAGAGGAGGACCATTTCAGCAGCAAACTAAATCCAAGTCGGGGCTTGAACTTCAAAGCAGACTGGGGTCTTAGGGCCTGAGCCCAGTAGTACAATGACACAGGCAAGATCAAGAGTTTCTGTACACTTTTGGCAGGTTTTTCATAAGGCAGATGTACTCCCTCGTAGCCCTAAATTATAACAGCCACACTGGCCGCCCTGAGCTTAGCACCTTCCACATAAGGAGGGAACTTTCTATAAAATTTATTGAGCGCCTCGGGGGAGTAGTATACCTACCGAACAAGACGGAAGTGAGCTGCCTCTCTACGTTACACAAATTGAGACCTCTTGTATAAAAGACGGAGGGGTTCCAATCAGCGTCCATGATGCCTGTTTCCAGATCTGTGACCTAAAGTACCCCCACCTTCCTTCTAATTCTCCCTGGCTACACTGGAAATAAGCATGCAGAGGGTTACTTTTCACGTCTGCCACCAGGTCTGGAGGATTACAGACCACTCCCGTCAGAAGACAGACAGCCTCTAAGGCGCAGGTCTTTAGCAGCAGGCTGCAGCAGTCTCTTCACAGGCCCAGGAGATGAGCAGTTATTTACACGCCAAGGTCTGGTGAGCTTTTGTGAAAGCCCGAGAAACCCAAGGAATGAACACTTGAGCGACACTGACAATGTCAGCAACACTTAAATTGCACCATCTCAGAAGAGACTTGAGGAGGCTGTTCACGTTTGTAAAAATTAGACTATTTTATGTGTATGAGTGGTTTTTTTGTTCTGTTTTGGTTTGGTTGTGGTTTTTCAAGACAGGGTTTCTCTGTGTAACAATCTTAGCTATCCTTGTAGTAATAGGAGCGGCGGGGCTGCGTCCCCAGCACCCTGGCCACCTGGCTAGCTTATGCCCCGAAATAACAACACACAAACTGTTTTCTTTTAAACACTGCTTGGCCCATTTCTATCTAGCCTCTTCTCGGCTAACTCTCGCACCTGGACTAGCCCATTTCTAGTGTAGCCCACGAGGTGGCTTACCAGGGAGATTCTAGCCTACGTCCATCCTGGGTCGGAGCTTCATCGCATGTGTCTCAGAGAGCAGAGCTCTTGCGTCCACCCAGGAGAGGGGAGCATGGCGTCTCTGTCTGAGGCGTCTTACCTCACTACCTCTTCCTCCCAGCATTCTGTTCTGTTTACTCCACCCACCTATGTTCTAAGCTATGAGCCCAAGCAGTTTGTTTATTACTTAACCAATGAAATCAACAGATTGATATATGACACTCCCACATCATATCCTGGAACTCACTCTGCAGACCAGGCTGGCCTCGAACTCACAGAGATCCACCCGCCTCTGCCTCCCAAGTGCTGGGGTTAAAGGTGTGCGAGCGGTTTAATGGCATGTGCGCATGTGCATTACATGTGTGCAGTGTCTGCAGACATCAGAAGAGGGCGGTGGAAACCGTGAGCTAGAGCTACAGGTGGTTGAGAGCCATCATGTAAGTGCTGGGAACTGAAACCGGGTCCTTTACAAGAGCAGTCAGTGCTCTCAACCACCAAGCCATATCTCTAGTCCCTTGCCTGCCTTTTTAAATTTACTTTTTATCTTATGTAAGAATTTTGCCTGCAAGTATGTCTGCACCATGTGCACACAGTGTCCATGGAGGCCAGAAAAGGGCACTGGATCCCCAAGAATGGAGTGACAGATGGACATGGGCCACCATGTAGGTTCTGGGAACCCCTGTCCTATGGAAGATCAGTCAGTACTCTTACCCACTGAGATAGCCCTCTGGCCTCTTGTCTGCTTTTTAAACAATAGCAACTCATCTTTACAACCAAAGGAAGTCAGAACGAAAAGGAAACTTGAAGTTCTTGGGGTCTATACCATTCTCTTTCTCTTCCACCATCCTACCCTTTTCATTTACAGATGAAGAAACAAACAAACAAAAACCCCATAGAAGCCATTCATGGAGGTGCACACCTTTAATCCCAGCACTGGAAAGGAAGAGGCAGGGGGATCTCTGTGAGTTCAAGGCACCCCGCCCCATGAGGGCTCTCTCACCACCCCAGGGTGAGTGGGGACATGCTGGAGAGCCTGCGTCCACTAACACCTGACATGACACATTTTCAACAGCAAAGTCAGAGAACAAATCCCCCCAAAGGAGAAAAGCAAAAAGGACAGGCGGTACAGAGGGAGGCAGTGACAAGGCACAGGTTCTGAGTTACAGATGGGCAGGAAGCGCTAGGGCACAGCTAGTGGTTGGAGGTAAGGGTGGCACATGGAGTATTTCTAAAGCTAGCAGAGAGAATTTTAATGTTTTCACCATAAAGAAATGATTCTTTGAGGAGACAGGTATGCTACTCTGATCCGAATATTATCTATACAATACACATATCATAAAACATGATGTGAGCCCCTATAAATGTTCAACATTAAAAAAAAAAAACCATGAAGCTGTACAAGGTAGCTCATGCCTGTAATCCCCGCACTCAGGAGGCTGAACCAGGAAGGCTAAAATCTGAAAAAAAATAGTGAGCCTAAAGAAAATAGTGAGGTCCAGGCTATCCTGAGCTATACATAATGACACCCTGTCTCAAAAAGAAAAAAAAAAAAAAGGTTGTGGGGGGGAGGGGGGATTACTTATGCTTAAGAGCTCACAGTGTTGTAGCAGAGGACCTGAGTTCAGTTCCCAGTGCCCGCATCAGGCTACTCACAATTGCCTGCAACTCCAGCTCCAGATCTAATGCTCTCTTATGGACTTGTGAGCATGCGCGCACGCGCACACACACACACACACACACACACACACACAAGATCACAAAATAATAAATCTTTTTTTATAAAAAAAACTTTAAAATAAAAACAAAAAAAATAGCAAATCCCTTGAAAAAGATTTAAAGGTATAAATTATTTGTAAACCTGGGTATGTTCACACACAGGCACGTACTTACCTGTGGATATGCACAATGCAGAGAGAGGAGGGTGGGGACTGGAAGCATGGGTTAGACATAAAAAGGGACCATCAACTGGGGGCAAAGACTGAAGGTAGAATTTCTTCTGCATACTCCCTGTGAATTATGCTATACATATATCCAACGTATTTTATTCACATGGACAAACTAAATTTTATTTTAATTTTCTTTCTTTTTTAAAAAGAGTATCACTATAGCCCAGCCTGGCCTGAAGCTTGCCATGCAGACCAGGCTAGCCTTGAACTCACAGAAATCTACCTTCCTCAGCCTCTCGAATACTGAGATAAAAGGCATGTGTCACCTACTATGTCTGGCTGGATAAATTTTTCAAAACAAGTGTCTGGAGGCAGGAACACAAAAACCCTGATCTTGTCTGTTTTCTAGCAGGGAAGCCAAGGCAGAGACAGAAAAGGTGCAAAGCTGGACCTCACACCTGAGACGGGAACAAGGCCACATTTCCAAGTCCGAGCATAGCCCTCTGCTGCAGCCACAGCGGTCAAGGGTAAAGGCAAACATCTGTCCAATTTTGATACATCCTGGCTGCCCAATCGTTTCTTTCAGCTCTAAATATCTGCTTCAGCAACAGACATGTTTCTAGCACTGAAAGAAAACAAACATGTACTTTGTGGCGAGGGATGGCCACCACATTCTCACACGGCCTGACTCGGAGGCAGCTCTGCCATGAGTTGCTGACCTCTGTCCCCAAAGGAAAAGCCTCCTCATGGCACTTGAGCGCAGTGGGGCTCACTCTTCAGTCACGGGCTGAGTGTCACAATGTTCCTTCAGGATTTTCTTTTACATCCTGAATCTTAAATTCATAACTGGAAGAAAGGTTTATTGTTTGATATTCAACTTCCCCAAATTTAAAATGCCCAAGCATTTTAAAAAGACCTCAACATTAAGCTGTACAAACACATTAAAACACTTTGTATCCTAATAGGTCAATATATAAATGACTTTGTCACCAACTATGTGTGTAGCTCAAATGCATGTGGTATTGCATTCTCCTTCTCTGAGGAGCAGACTACTGCTAGACAGGCTGGAACCTGGCCCAGGCTCCTCTCCTTAACTCTACAATCAAGGGGGAGAATAGTCCAACTTTTGCTCAAGTACAAAGTACCAACTACAGTCTACCATTCAAATGCACTGGCATAGTTATTAACTCTGATTACTTTTAAGTTAAAAAACTTTTTTATACAATGTTGGTTGCTGTCTGAGGGTATAGTGGGGGAACAAACTGAGAAACTACTGAAAGACAATTGGTATGCTGCCTCAATAATATTCTAAAATGTTCATACACTCATAGACTCAATGATTTTATAATAATAAGATATAATAATAGTGCAAAACACTATAGACTAAGATGGCTTATCATTACTTTTTTCCCTAGAACTGGGGATTGAACTCAGGGCCTCACACATACTAGGTAAGCTACATCCCCAGCCTTCATGTTACCAATAGATAGATAGATGGGTGGATGGATGGATGGATGGATGGATGGACGGACGACGGACAGACCGACAGATAGATAAAAGCAAGGGCTAGGCATGGTAGTCCATGCCTGCCATCACAGTACCTCACAGGTGTAAGGAGAAGAACCAGACTTCATGGTCCTCCATGGATTCAGGTGAATTTGAGACCCTACACCTCAGAAAACAATACAAAAGTAACAAAGAAACTTAATGACTGGGTGACATGTGCTACATTTCAATAACTGAGTATTATTCAAATGTTTATATTCATCTGAGAATTTCTCATAACATTTTTAAACATGAAGACATAAAGAGCTGACGTGTATTTAAAGCGAATGTCATCTTTAAGAAGAACAAGGGGGGCTGCTGGGCGGTGGTGGCGCACGCCTTTAATCTCAGCACTCGGGAGGCAGAGGCAGGCGGATCTCTGTGAGTTCGAGACCAGCCTGGTCTACAAGAGCTAGTTCCAGGACAGGCAGGACAGGCTCCAAAACCACAGAGAAACCCTGTCTCGAAAAAAGAAAAAAAAAAAAAAAGAACAAGGGTAAGTCAGAGTATTGCCATGTGAGAGGGAAGCACAGCTCGATGGAGCAGCACTTGCCCAGCACACACCAGACCCCAGGCTCAATCCCTAACACTGCACAAAAGGCAGGGGTGTGGGAAGGAGGAAGAGAAGGAAGAGGAGAGAAAGAATTTCAAAAATCACACAGCAGCACTATAAATGGTGAAGGAAGGCCCTGTCACTCTATCTGATGAGAGTCTGCCTGAGAGTAGGCAAAAGGGGCAGAGGCTTGAATCTACTGGCCCCTCATGACATCATTCCCCTCTGCCTCACAGTCTGAGATCTCCCATTTCCCACAAATGCTACCTGGTAAGAGACATAGCTTCATGGAATTTACTTAGTGATAATTTACCCATCTTCTACATAAGACTCTTCTAAGAAACTTTTTTATAATTGTTTGTAACTCTCATGGTACAAAATTCTAACAATACATATGCCACCTGGTTACTCTGTTACACCAGTCAGAAGAAATCACAGGCACTAGCTTCTATGTAAAAGCATGTGTGTATATACATGATTTATACATATATATTATGTGTATATTTACATATATGATAGAATGCTATACACAATTTTGTATCTTGCTGTTTTAATTAAAATTAATTAATGTGGAGTTGGAGAGATGGCTCAGCAGTTAAGAGTCTATACTGCTCTTGCAGAGGACCCGAGTTCAGTTGGTACCTCGCACTTCCATGGGCATATGCACACACATACATTCATCTGCATATAAGCAATGATATACTCACAGATACACATAATGTGAAATAATAAATTTTAAATCAAATTAATATGTCCTCAGAGAACATTCGGTATGGGCACATCTACAGAGCATCACCATTCTGCTCAATGAAGTCTGCTGTGTGGAAGGTCTATATCTCCTACTGGACATCTCCTCCTACAATGAAGACCACATGACAAGACCTTGGATGCAGTTTGCACATGTATGGTATCACCTCAGGAACCCCAAGTTGATTCTAATCTGCTTTCCTCTGATGGCTAATAAGTTGGACACCTTAGGGTCTCACTATCTAGACCAGGCTGGCCTCAGACTCACAAAGATCTCCCTGCCTCTGTCTCCCAAGTGCTAGAATTAAAGGTGTGCACCACCAGTGCTATTGTCCTTTTTGGTTTTGGTTTTTGTTTGTTTGTTTTTCAAGACAGGGCTTCTCTGGATAACCATCCTGGCTGTCCGGGAACTCACTCTGTAGATCAGGCTGGATAACCACCCTGGCTGTCCGGGAACTCACTCTGTAGATCAGGATGGCCTTGAACTCCCAGAGGTCAGTCTGCTTGTGCCACCACCGCCCAACTGCTCTTGTTTATTCTTAGTATGGCTGACAGATTGAGACTATTAAGGCATCAGTCCTCTGCCTAGAAATGATGATTTCCAGTGTGTTCAAAGTTAAGTACACAAACTTCTCAGGAAACCAGTATCTCCTACACGCCACTGCATGGACTGTTGGTACAGTGACCATGCCTCCCACTACTGCCCACCCTCCCCACACAACACGCTTCACTCTGTTCCTGGAATTTGGTAGATATGATTTTTCTCAAGCACAAGTCCTTCCCTTTTCATAGAATTCCTTCTCTATAAAAATTCATGAGGTTTGCTTCCTCATTTTTCAAGTGTTTCTCAAAATGTCACTTTACAGGGGCCTTTCCTGATCATTCCATTTAAAAATTGCAATTTCCTGAGAAGTCTGCTGCCTTACTAGCTTCACACCACATTTGCTTTTACCTGGTTACCACCGTCTCCTGTAGCAGGCTTCCTCTGGACCATTAACCAGCTCTCAGATCATGACACAGAGACTTACTATTAGTTATGAATGCTCGGTCTTTGCTTATGCTTGTCCCACCAGCTCTCATAATTTAATTTAATCTGCTTCTCTTCATCTGTGTTTTTCTTTCATTCTGTACGTCCTTCTCTGTGTCTGACTGGCTGTCCCTGGGTATCTCTTCTCTTTCTCCCTTGTGCTCCCTTCTGGTTCTCTTCTCTTCTTCCAAGCCTAGATTCCTCCTACTTAGTCTCTCTGCTCACCAGCTCCACCTATCCCTCTACTGCCTAGCTACTGGCTGTTCAGCTTTTTATTAGACCAATCAGGTGCCTTAGGCAGGCAAGGTGAAACAGCCACACATCAATTACACAACAATTAAACAAAAGTAACACGCCTTTTCATAGTTCAAGTAATATCCCACAACAATCTATCTCCCTTCCTCCTTGCTACTGGAACGTGAGCTCGGCAGAGGCAAGGACTTGGGGCTACTTGACACACTATGCTCTTCCCTTATACACCAATTCTGTGCAGCAGTTCAAATGTCTTGCCTGCATGGCCATTCTGCTTGTCAAGACAGGAGGTATGGGTCAGCAGTAGAGCACATGCCTTGTTTACACAAGGTTCTGTGCCTCAGCACCACATACATACATACATACATACATACATACATGAATAATAAAGACAAAGGAACAATGACCAGAACTATGGTTGACTCAAAATCAGAAACCATGAAGCCAGCTAGAAATTAAATAGTGTCCTCAGAATGGTGAAAGAAGGCTGGTGAGGTGTTCAGTGGGCAAAGGTGCTGCCACCAAGCTCTATGACATGAATTTGATCTCAGCAATCAACATGGTGGAAGAAGAGAACTGATTTTCACAAGTTGTCCTTTGATTTCCACACTCAGATATACAAAATACGTAATAAACATACATGTGTGTCCTGCTAATGTTTAGTCACACTTCCTGGGTTCATAAGGTTTTGGTTTTAATCATAATTGGGGATTTCTTTGCCAATAACTTTTGAAAAACATTTTTTTTTCTTCTGTCTCACTCTTCTCTTATTTTGGGGCCAGAAATTACCCCGATAGTCAGTGTGACTTTAGGCACTGTCCAGGTCTACATTCCCAGTCTTTTTTCCTCTGTGTACTTTGGTTTGTATGCTTTCTACTGGTCTGTCTTCAAGATCACGGATCCTTTTTTCTGTTATATCCAAACTGGTGGCAAACTCACGCAATCAATTTTCCTTTTTAACATGAATTTATTTTATGTGCGTATGCGTGTGTGTGTTGAGCACGCATGTGGAGATCAGAAACAACTTAACAAGAGCTGGTTTTCTCCTTCCGCCATGTGGGGCCTAGGAATCAAGCTTCGCAGTGAGCACCTTCCAATGAGCCATCTCACTTGCCCCACACCAGTGAAATCCCAGAATCAAACTGGTTTTCAATTGTAAGAGCTCTTTTGCTTCCTGTACATGGTTTGTGTTCACTGCAATCACCCTCGTCACCCGTTCACTCACTTTTATGTGAATTCTTTAACATTTTTCACTAAAGTTCTTGTTAGTTCTTAGGTACACTAACATCAAAAGCAATTTGCTTCAGTCGGGGTCATGGGACTCTGCTTCCTTCCAGCAGATTCTAATTTTGAGTCGAGAAAAGCTGGTGAGACCCGGCTTCTCTTCCGAGCAAGCAGGCTCAGCCTTAGTCCTGGGAGACAGGATTTGCCCCACGTGTCCCTTATGGGATCTGGTCTCTTTTACCATGAATCCTGCGTCTCCTACAGTAGCTGGCTAGCCCTGAGCTCCTTGCTGGTACCTGTGGAGCTTCCGCTGCGCACAGGCAGGTTGCCAGGCATCCCAGCGCTCACACGAGCTTCTCTATGCAGAGCTGGGGGCACCTCCTTCATAGTCCTCTTCTTTGGCTTCCAATCTCAAGTTCTGGCCACTCACCAGTCTTCAATCTGTCCCCCAGCTCCTCAGATCAATAGCACAGCTTTCTGCTTGAGTTCTGCTTTCTCACTCAGACAGATAAAGGGATACCTCAAGAAAAAGGCCCACAAAAGTGGCTTTTTCAGATGCCTCCAACCTTCAAGAAAGAAGTGATACTTCCCTGGTCTTTTTTTGGTTTTTTAATTTTTTTATTTTTTACATTCACTAGTGTTTTGTTTGCATGCATGTCTGTGTGAGGGGTCAGATCTTGGAGCTATAGACAGTTGTGAGATGCCATGTGGGTTCTGGGAATTGAACCCAGGTCCTCTAAAAGAGCAGCCAGAACTCTTAACCTCTGAGCCATCTCTCCAGCTCACTCCCTGCTCTTATACATATTAAAATTTATAATAAAGACATAACAATTAAAACACAGTGGCTCTCATGTAAGAATGTATGGGTCAATAAAACAGAATGGATATCTCTGAAAGAGACTGTTACACATTAAAATTTAATATATAATGAGAGAATGACAAACAAACGACTTATTCATTGAAGGACAGTCTTGGAAAATGTTTGACAGGAGCTTCACCTATACTACACAGATTTTAGGCTCAAAAAGTTAAATATAAAAACCATAAAAGCTAAAATAAAACATGGGAATATTTATCACCAGTTCCATGTTCACAAATAAAATACTTAATCATCTTAGTTTTTTCTCAATTACAAGAATATTTAAAAAACAAAAGTAAAAAACCCTCAACTCAAATGAAAGCTTTGCTTTTTTTAAAAAATTGATTTTATTGAACTCCACATTTTTCTCTGCTCCTCTCCTCTCCCCTCCCCTCCCCTTCAACCCTCTCCCAAGGTCCCCATCTCCCAATTTACTCAGGAGATCTTGCCTTTTTCTATTTCTCATGTAGATTAGATCCATGTATGTTTCTCTTAGGGTCCTCATTGTTGTCTAGGTTCTTTTTTTTTTTTTTTGATTTTTCGAGACAGGGTTTCTCCGTAGCTTTTGGTTCCTGTCCTGGAACTAGCTCTTGTAGACCAGGCTGGCCTCGAACTCACAGAGATCCGCCTGCCTCTGCCTCCCGAGTAATGGGATTAAAGGCGTGCGCCACCACCGCCCGGCGTTGTCTAGGTTCTTTAGGATTGTGATTTGTGGGCTGGTTTTCTTTGCTTCATGTCTAAAAGCCACTTATGCATGAGTACATATGATATTTGTCTTTATGGGTCTGGGTTACCTCACTCAGTATGATGTATTTTAGATCCATCCATTTGCCTGCAAGGGAGCTTTGCTCTTTGTCTAATATATGATCAGGTCTTTAGTAAATGCTAGCTATTACTATAATTATTATGATTGTTTAATAACTATAGAGAAGGAAGTTCCTTAACATAAAAGGAGTATCAGAAAATTGATTAATAGGATTGTGCAAAATAATCTACTTTATTTATTAATGCAAAAAGCAAGAATAAGGAATAAGGGGTAAATGTTTCCAAACATGACAAAGGATATCCTTAATATAGAAAGGGCATTTAAAAATCAAGAAGCAAGGTCAAATAGAAGGCTCAGTGTGTAAAGGTGTTTGTTATCAAGCCTGATGACCTGAGTTTGATCCCTGGGATTAAAAGGTAGGAGAACCAACACTCACAAGTTATCCTTTGACCCGAACATACACAGCCATATTGTCCTGGTTAGTTTTGCCGTGAACTTGACCACTTGGGAAGTGGTTAAGTGAATAACTGTCTGGATTGAACTGACTTGTGGGCATGCCTGTGAAGAAGCATTTCAATTGCTAATTGATAAAGGGGGCTCAGCTCACTGAGACAGGTGGACTTGGGCTGTGTAAGAAAGGTAGCTGAGGAAGCCAAGGGGAAGTAAGCCAGTAACTGCCTTCCTCTAGGGTCTCCGCTTGAGTCCCTGCCCTGACTTCCCTTGATGATAATACTGTAACCTGTGAAATTCTGTAGTAAACTCTTTCCTCCTCAGGTAATCTTATGTGTGGGTGTTTTGCGTGCTTGTGTGTATGTACACCATGTGTGTCCCTGTGGAAACTGGAGAGGGTGTCTGACTCCTTGGAACTAGAGTTAACAGGAGTTGAGAGCTACCGAACCCTGGTCCTCTGGAAGTGTAGCTAGTGTCCTTAACAGCTGAGCCATTTCTCCAGCCCTTCATCAGTGTTTCATCACTGCAACAAACAAACCAGGAAACACACACTCATGCACACACGCACGTACTCACACATGCACAAATCAGTAAATAAGGGCTAGAGAGATGGCTCGATGGTTAAGAGCAAGGGCTACTCTTCCAGAGACCTGGGTTCAATTCCCAGCACCCACAGAGAAGCTCACAATTGTCTGTAACTCCAATTCCAGAAGCTCCAACACCTCACGCAGACACATATGCAGGCAAAATACCAATCTTAATAAAAATAAATTATAGTAAAAATCAGTAAGTAAGGCATCATCTCAGTAGAAAACGGTGGGGTGAGCAAACATTTCTAAGATACAAGCATTACTACTGGGTGTGCAGGGATGTGCTGGCGTGGTGACAGAAATCAGGAAGTAAGAAAGGACACTGGGATTAGGAGTTCAAGGACAGCTTTAGCTACACAGTCAGTTTGAGGCCAGCCTAGGGAACCTGAGACCCCCTTACTCAAATAAACAAGTTTAACTGTAGTATTGAATACATGCAAAAGAAAGCAATCTGAGAAAGCTTGCTTTTGGGTGGCCGCTGGCAGCAGTAAATTGAGACGGACTCTCACTCCCTGAGAGGGAACGGGTAAGCCCTATTTGGGAAACTATGGCTGTGTGTGTGGAGTTTTGAGCCTGTGAGTCAATACTTCCTCATTTCAGGAATCTATTCTGAGGACTCTCTCAGGCAGTGCTACTCACCATTCTTGTCTAATCCTCTTAATAAAAAAACAAGGATGAAAATAAATTAAGAACTCATCCCAAGAAGCCAGGAGAAAAACATTAGAAAAATCCCTACAAGGTAAACGAAAGGAGCTGTGTTTTACATTTTATGAGGGTCCAGAGTTTTCTCCCAGGGTTTCTGGCTCTAAGTTCTTGTTTTACTGCCTCATGGAGAAGAAGGGGATAATACGATTTCTGCCTCTTGGTGGACAAATGACTTAATTTTTTTTAAGTGAAGCAACAGTACTGAAAAACTGAATAGTCTGGTCTCTGTGTACCAAATTCTGTTATTAATACAAAAAACAAGTTTGTTTGTTACTATCTAATTATTTCCCATGAACTCTTTTGCCTGTTGGTTTATTAAACCCTGCAGTTCGTTAACATCACCAACCGTGTGGTCTTACACTCCTTTCAAACAGTCACTGCCTTACACACTGTGAAGCATGCACTTTCGGGATTATTAGCTCATAGGTAGGCTAAACTTCCTAACAGAATAAGCTGACTTTCCACTCTTAAAATTCTTTAACGAGTGTGTGCGACTGTATGTGGGTGTGTGCATGTGTGTGCAGTGCCTGAAGAGGCCAGAAGTGTGAGATCGCCTGGAACTGGTTGTCAGCCACCTGAGATGGATGCTAGGAACCAAACTTGGGTCTTCTGGAAGAGCAGTACACGCTCACAACCATTGAGCCATCTCTCCATCCCCAACTTTTCCCTCTCTAAAGTATTTGTTCCTAGGACGTCTGGCCCACCTTCATTAGTGAGCCATCTCTCCATCCCCAACTTTTCCCTCTCTAAAGTATTTGTTCCTAGGACGTCTGGCCCACCTTCATTAGTGAGCCATCTCTCCATCCCCAACTTTTCCCTCTCTAAAGTATTTGTTCCTAGGACGTCTGGCCCACCTTCATTAGTGAGCCATCTCTCCCCCTGCTGATTTAGTTTGCATTACTGCTCACTATTGCCTCTTCTTGTTTCAGTTTTCCCACACTTTAAGTATGTTTCATACATTTGAATGCTTAGTCTCTAGGAAGTAGCACCATTTGAAAGGATTAAAAGGATAAGGAGGTATGGCCTTGTGGAGGAAGTGTGTCCTGGGGGTGGGCTTTGAGGTTTCAAAAGCCCAGAGTCTCTCTCTCTCTCTCTGCTTACAGATCAGGATATAGCTCTCAGCTACTACCCTAGCAGCTGCAAGCAGTCTGCTTTGTTCCCCATGTGATGATAATGGACTAAGCCTCTGAAACTGTAAACAAGTCCCAATTAAATGCTTTCTTTCATAAGAGTTGCCTGGCTCATGGTGTCTCTTCACAGCAATAGAACAGTAACTAAGACACGTTCAGAGAATAAAAGAAAGCAGGGTGTAATGGCATACACCTTTAACCCCAGCACTGGGGAGGCAGAGGCAGGCAAATCTCTGTGAGATCAAGGCCATCTTTATCTACACAGTGAGTTCCAGAACAGTCAGAGCTACACTGTAAGACTCTGCCTCAAAGAAGCCAAATAAATGAATGTATAAGCAAGCAAGCAAAAATAAAGGATGCATTCATGAAATGAGAACAATGCTGGAACAAAAGGACATTTGGAAAAAAAAGAGCAGAAATATTTTCGGGAGAAATTTTGGAAGATGAAGTTATTGTAAGATAAACTGTTGGAGCCTGGCAGTGGTGGTGTACTCCTTTAATACCAGTACTTGGAAGGCAAAGGCAGGTAGATTTCTGTGAGTTCAAGGCCAGCCTGGTATAGAGAGAGAGTTTCAGGATAGCCAGGACTACACAGAGAAACCCTGTCTCAAAAAAACAAAACAAAACAAACAAAGAACCCACAAACAAACAAAAAAGATAATCTGTTAGGAGAAATATATAAAGTAGAACTGAAAAAGAAAAGTAGAACTGAAAAGAAAAGTTTAAAGAACTTGTTGAGGATTAACCCAAGACATTTCTCATCCATCTAACAGAGGGAGTTCAAGGAAAACAGAACACAGAACACAACAGAGAGAACACTGCCATAGAAATCATTTAAGGCCATATCACAAAACTAGGGTGATACCCCTCCTAATAAAAGGGTTAAGGAGAGCCCAGCACTGTAAACACAAAGAATAACAAACAAAACCCCTGATGCACATTGTTGAGAAGTCACAGGACACAGCCTAGAAAAATAAGGGTTTGGGGAGAAAAAAAAATAGTTCACATAGGAAGGGACCTGAGTCAAAGTGGCCTTGGACATCCCAACAGCAGGCAGCAGAACCGGCTGCTGAGAAAATGGTTTGTCCCTTCAAATTTCTTAAAAAAAAAGAAAAAGGAAAGAAAGAAAGAAAGAAAGAAAGAGAAAATCCCCAATCTAGAACTTTAAACACAGGCAAGCAAAGATGGAAATGAAAATCGACTCATTTTCTTGGTTTGCCTCCCATACACCTTCTCAGGAAGCTACTGAAGGGTCCATTCCATCAACCCAAAGATGAGAACCAAAAAGAAGCCAGGAAACAGGGAATGGAGCTCGGGGAGCTAAGGGCACCCGCAGATTAAGAGGACAGAGGCGTTGCGATGCCACAGCTCTAGAAAGCAAACAGACTGCAGCAGGTACGCAGGGCTCTCAGACCAGCACCAAGAAATCAGTGAGCTCTCTGACATCTTTCCGGTGTCAAGGCAGCAAGCATGAGGACTGAGTGGTGATGATAAGCAATCCCAGCTCCCAATCAGAGCCTGTTATACCACTATGTGGTATACGGGGAAAACGCTTATCATAGGTAGTATTCCTAAACTTACTAAACTACGAATACTGTCCTATTTTTTTTTAATGCTTAGAATTTGGAATTCACACTGCTAGCAGCGTTCAGTATTTAAAGCCTCTCGTTCTGATAAACTAGAACTCCACGCCCCACTCTTCTGTTTCCAAACAGTCTCCAAACAATGATGGCTGAGAGCACAAACACAAAAGACAGCCAGACTTAGAGATAGTTCTGCTAACTGCACAACAACAGCACATAGATCTAGGACATTAAAAACCACGATTGACTAGAATCCATGCTAATAATACGATGATTCACTACTGCCTATTATAATATTTTATTATATTAAGAGATTAAAAGACAACAATGATATGATTATTTCCGCAAGTGAAGGGCATTTGATATAATTCGATATCCACTCTTAATGAAAACTCTTAATAAAATGAACAACATGAATACTTCCTTGATGGGACCCAGCGAGAGCAGATGGGCTAGTGTCACTCAGAAGTTGGCGTGATGTTTTATGAAAAGATGTAGAAGCGGACCGTCTGAAAACAAGAGCAGGACAAGTGTTCTCAGGCCCATCTGCCTTATTCGTGTGGAGCTGCTCTGGGGGCCAGAGACCCAGACAAAAGGAGACCACGAACAATGCAAAGGACAAAGCACTGTCTCCTGAGTGCCCAGAGCCAGGCATGGGCTGAGCAGCCAGCAGCATGTTAGCAGTGCTGAGGCAAAAACTTGGTCCACAGAAGTTAAAGAAACAAGGAATAAACAAATGTGTGGGATGTTCATAAAGACAGGGATGGAAACTAAAAAAGTCAAGTGGGAATAACTGGCTCTTTCTCCTATAGAAGTGTTAGGATTATAAACATGTCCTCTGTCCTAAGTTAATTGCAAGGTTAATGTAACTCCAACATCCCGTATTCTCCTTTTAGCTGGGCAAGGTAGTTTTATAAGTTATATGTGTAAAGTAGCAAACATGAAGCACGGAATGAATCTGCATAACTGAGAAGATGGCAGGGTGGCTTAATTCTAACACAGCGCACACCTAAGAAAGGGGATGTGACATTCAACAGGCACACTGAGGGGACAAAGTATCTCAGGACACTACAGACAGCTAGCACATGATGAAGTTTTAGCGCAGGTCAGGGGAGGAAAACACCCAGCAGCCAAACTCAGCCTGTTGTTCACTTCGGTTTGTTGGGTTTTGTTTTGTTTTAGGCAGAGTCTCACTTGCAGCCCTGGCTAACCTGGAGCTCTATGAAGACCATGTCAGAGCTGCCTTACTGCCAGGAGAGAAGGCATGCACCACCATGCCCAGTCATTTGTCTATTTTGGGATGGTCTTTCAGCTAAGAACAGCTTTACTGTCTTACAGGGGTGAGGAAAACAAGATCATTTTGTCACACGTGAAAAGCGTTTAAAATCTGAATGCCAGTGTCTGTAAATGTGGCTTTTCTTCTCGTCAATTTCTCATGAACGACACATGCAGTTCCTTCATGGATACAGCCCCCGAAGCCCACACGCACTGACTGGCTTTTTACAAGAAAAGTTTCTCTACTTCTGCTGTAAATGGCAACTACACTTTATTAACCAAAAGAACAATAAACAAATAAAGTAGAATCTTTACACTCCGTTGACCAAAATAAACTTTGAGTTACTGAAGTCTATGAAACAAAACTCAAATCACAAAGGAACTGTCAAATAAGGAGCCACACAGGCTGGCTCTGCAGGTAAAATGTTTGCCACACAAGCCTGGCCACGCCTGAGTCCAATCCCTAGAACTCATGCAAAGTGGAAGAACTGACTCCACAAAGTGGCTCGCTGATTTTTATGTGCCTGCGTGTGCACGCACGCACGCGCACACACAGACAGCCATGAGCACACGTATACACAAACACACTCTAATATTGAAAGTTTTTAAATGTCAAAAGAAAAATTTTAATGTCAAATAAAAAGTTCTGCCTGACAAAAGTACTGTAAAAGCAGCTGATATAAATCTGAAACCAAAAGACTCTAACACATATCCCAGACACAGAGTCAAGTGCATTCAAAACACAAATCAATTTCAAAACAATAACTATCATCCCATGAAAAGATATAAAAAAAACTGGGTATATGGTGATGCACACACCTACCTACAATGGTTACAACACAGAAGCTGATGCAGGTCTTAGGCCAGCTGGATCTACATAGTGAGACCCTATCTTTAAAACAAGGGAGGGAAAGAGTACGCGAAAAGCTAAAAGGCAAAAATGGAGGAATAAAAATGACTTGCATCAGTTCTGGTGGGGCAGGCCTGTAACGGCAGCACTGATGATCAGTAATTCACAGCCAGCTAGGAGACTCTCTGAACAAAACAAAGCGCCACGCAGAGTGGTGAACTCACACAATCCCAACACCTGGGAAGCAGAGGCAGGGAGATGCCGTGTTCAAGTCTAACCTGGACTACAGCATTAAGTTCCAAGCTAGCATAAACTAGAGAGTAAGACAGACCCTATCTCAAAAAGAAAAGGAAAAACAAAACAAAAGAATCCCGCTGAAAGGCATTTATTTCAAAACAAATTCAAAACAAAATGACCTTGAGGCCAGGCCTCTAAGGCCTAGAACTCAGAAGGCAGAAGTAAAAGGATCAGACAATTAAGGCAGGCTCAGTTAAGAGTTCAAGGCCATCCTGGGCTTCCTGAGACCTTCTCTCTCTCTCTCTCTCTCTCTCTCTCTCTCTCTCTCTCTCTCTCTCTCCTTCCCTCCCTCCCTCCCTCCCTCCAAAATAAATAAATACCCACCTCATTGAAGGGTTTCCACATCTAAGGTGGGGTATCTTTTTAGACTCAATGATATTGCTAAGAACAACTGAAACAAATCTATTTTAAGGCACTAGGGAGCTACCAAGACAGCCAAGGCTTGACTGTCCATGACCCAGAAAAGGGAAGTGCAGACACATGAGCAAATATTCGAGGTGCTCAGGCAGAATCTGTCATGAGATGATGAGAGAGAGTGGTGACTATCTCTAATCTGAAAATCCAAATTCTTAATATGTAGAGAATGCTACAGTTCAGAACACAGGTGCACTAACATGCTGTAGTGAGTAGAGAATGCTGGGATTCAGAACACAGGTGCACTAACATGCTGCAGTGAGTAGAGAATGCTGGGATTCAGAACACAGGTGCACTAATATGCTGTAGTGAGTAGAGAATGCTGGGATTCAGAACACAGGTGCACTAATATACTGTGTCAATAGACAGAATCACAGAGGACAGGCAATGTGGAACACACCATAAAAAATGGGACCTTAGCAAAGGTCTACTATAAACATCACTGCAGTCCAAGAAAGGAAAGAGAATAAAAAGCAAGGCAGACCAATATTGAAAAGTAAGATTGCTAATCTTGTAAAAGTTCATCAAAGGCAGATATTCTAAGACTCCATGAAACTTTATCTCAAAGACACATAGAAAAATGGGGTCTGGAAAGAAGGCTCAGCATTTAAGAGTGCACCACTCTTGCAGAGGACCCATATTCCCAGCACCCACCTGGAGGAGCTGATGTCCTCTTCTGGACTCCTTGGGTACCTGCACTCATGTGTGAACACACGCACAAGCAGGCACAAACACACACATTAATTAACTAATTAATTAATTAGAAAAATGATCTTAAAAGCAGTCAGAAAAGAATGATTCATTAACTCTCAGAGGAATACAAAACTGACAAATATCAGCAAACATGAGAAAATGAGCACAATCTGCCCTCCAGGGGCTGAGAGCAGCCCAGCAAGGAGGCGAACGGTCTTTCCAGCACTTGGGATTCAAGGCCAGCCTTAGCTACTTAGCAAGTTAGCAAGCCCTACCTGAACTACACAGGGACGATTTTTCTCAAACAAAACCAAAAATCATTGCTGGATGGTAAAAATGACACATAAAAAAAAAATCAATGAAAAATAGAACACACAGCCTTGAAGCCTCTGCTTAAAAGACACTTTACTAATTGCAAAAGGAAATATAATTCATTAATGGGAAGTCTGGGAAATGCAGCCTCAGTCAACAGGTAAAGGTGAAATCACCAGCAATGGGGGAAAAAATCACCGTCAATGTCATATACTTCCCATTAGGAAAAAGCAACACTTTCTATCAAAAATGAAGACCACATCTCGTCATGAGGGTTTGTCACATGATCATCTCATTAGATGCTGAAAAGGCCTATGACAAAATACATTATCCCTTCATGATAAAGGTCTTGGAGAAAACAGAGATACAAGGAACATACCTAAACATAATAAGGGTAATATACAGCAAGCCAACAGCCAACATCAAACTAAATGGAGAGAAACTCCCAGTGATCCCACTGAAATCAGGAACAAGACAAGGTTGTCCAGTCTCTCCATATCTATTCAATATAGTTCTTGAGGTTCTAGCTAGAGCAATAAGACAACAAAAGGAAATCAAGGGATAAAAATTGGAAAAGAAGTCAAACTCTTACTGTTTGCTGATGATATGATTGTTTACATAAGCTACCCCAAAAAATTCTACCAAGGAACTTCTACAACTCATAAACACTTTCAGTAATGTAGCAAGATACAAGATTAACTCAAAAAATCAATAGCTTTCCTTATATCACAGATGATAAATGGGCTGAGAAAGAAAACAGAAACATCACCCTTCACAATAGCCACAAATAGCATAAAATATCTCGGAGTAACTCTAACCAAACAAGTGGAACACCTGCATGACAAGAACTTTAAATCTCTGAAGAAAGAAATTTGAAGAAGACACCAGAAAATGGAAAGATCTCCCATGCTCTTAGGTAGGTAGAATTAACATAGTAAAAATGACAATCTTACCATAAGCAATCTACAGATTCAATGCAAAACCCATCAAAATCCCAGCAAATATCTTCACAGACCTCGAAAGAACAGTACTCAATTCTATATAGAAAAGCAAAAAACCCAAGATAGCCAAAACAATCCTGTACAATAAAGGAACTTCTGGAGGCATCACAATCCCTGACTTGAAACTCTACTACAGAGTTACACACTACAGTATTGAAAACAGCCTGGTATTGGAATTAAAAAAAAAAAAAAAAGGAGGACCAATGGAACCAAACTGAAGACCCAAATATAAATCAACACACCAACAAACATCTGATTTTTGACAAAGAAGCAAAAAAAAAAAGCATATTTAACAAACAGTGGTGGCATAACTGGATATCAACATGTACAAGAATAAAAATAGATCCATATCTATCACCATGCAAAAACTCAAGTCCAAATGGATCAAAGACCTCAACATAAAGCTAACCACACTGAACCTCATAAAAGAGAAAGTTGGGAAATACACTTGAATGCATTGGCACAGGAGACTACTTCCTAAATATAACCCCAATAGCACAGACACTGAGAGAAACAATTAATAAATGGGACCTCCTGAAACTGAAAAGCTTCTATAAAGCAAAGGACATGGTCAACAAGACAAAACGACAGCCTACAGAATGGGAAAAGATCTTCACTAACCCCACATCAGACAGAGAGGTCTGATCTCCAAAATATATAAAGAACTCAAGAAACTGGACATCAAAAGACAAATAATACAATTAAAAAAAAATGGAGTACAGACCTAAACAGAGAACTCTCAACAGAGCAATCTAAAATAGCTGAAAGACACTTAAGGAAATGTTCAACATCTTTAGTCATCAGAGAAATGCAAATCAAAACAACTCTGAGATTCCATCTTACATCTGTAAGAAATGGCTAAGATCAAAAACACTGATGACAATTTATACTGGAGAGGATGTGGGGCAAAAGGAACACTTCTGCATTGCTGGTGGAGTGCAAATTGGTATCCTCTTTGGATATCAGTACGGCAACTTCTCAGAAAATTAAGAAGCAACCTTCCTCAAGACCCAGAAATACCACTTTTGAGTATATATCCAAAGGATGCTCAACTGTATCACAAGGACATGTGCTCAACTATGTTCATAGCAGCTTTGTTTGTCATAGCCAGAGCCTGGAAACAACCTAAATGCCCCTCGACCAAAGAATGGATAAGGAAAATGTGGTACATTTACACAATGGAGTACTATACAGCAGAAAAAATAATGACATCTTGAAATTTGCAGGCATGAAAACATCATATTGTGTGAGGTAACCCAGACCCAGAAAGACAAATATCATATGTACTCACTCATAAGTGGCTTTTCATCATAAAGCAAAGAAAATCAGCCTACAATTCACAATCCCAGAGAACGTAGACAACAATGAGGACCCTAAGAGAGACATACATAGATCTAATCTACATGGGAAGTAGTAAAAAATAAGATCTCCTGAGTAAATTGGGAGCCTGGGGAGCATGGGAGAGGGTTGAAGGGGAGGGCAGAATCAATTTTTTAAAAAAGAATATTGGGTTTGGTAAAGCCAGATGTGGTGGTGCACACCTGTAATCTTAACACTTGGGAGCTAGGTGCAAAACATTCAGAAGCTCAAAGTCCCTCTCATCCACACAGCAAATCTGAATCTGGACTAGGTCACAAGGCACAGCTCTCAACACCAGCAAGAAGAATGCTTGTTTCCAGAGCCAGGCAGATTCTGCTCAGCAGGCACTTGCCAGTGTACACAAAGATGGTTTCCAACACTTGAAAATACCTGTTTATAACTTTAAAAAATTTTTTTTTTATTGAGACAGGGTTTCTCTGTATGTAACCCTGGTTGTCCTGGAACCTGATCTGTAGACCAGGCTGGCCTCAAACTCACAGAGATCCTCCTGCCTCTGCCTCCCAAGTTAGGAGTGCCATTTGGCTAAATTATAATAAAGTATAAAAATAAGTATGCCAAACTGTTGGACCAAGTTTCTGATTACAAAGGTAATATGGAGCCGGGCGGTGGTGGCACACGCCTTTAATCCCAGCACTCGGGAGGCAGAGGCAGGCGGATCTCTGTGAGTTCGAGACCAGCCTGGTCTACAGAGCTAGTTCCAGAACAGGCTCCAAAGCCACAGAGAAACCCTGTCTCGAAAAACAAAAAAAAATAAGAAAATTAAAAAAAAAGGTAATATGGATATAAAAGTAAATCCAATCATGCTCAATTTAGATTTTCTGAGTATATATAAACATACATATAACATACTACAAATAAACACAAACAAGGTGTGTGTGTGTGTGTGTGTGTGTGTGTGTGTGTGTGTGTAAAAGTCCAAAAGCAGTGTCTGTGACTAGTGTCCGGGTCCTGGATTCCCAAGGTCATTCTCACTAAATAAATCTCGGGAAGATGTTTAATTCTGGGCTTAAGTTCTGAGATGTGTATCCCAGGAATCACGGGACCCAACCTGAGTCTGAACCCATTGTACCAAACCTGAAACAGTAAACCAAATACTCCAGACTACAGGATATAATAGATAGTCAAACATTTTGTTTTCAGACAGTCTCATAAGAAGCTGAGAACTTGCTTTATAGACCAGGCTGAACTGAAGTTTGCAGTAGTCTTCCTGAATCCACCTCCACATGCTAGAATTACTGATATGTAAGTATGTACCACCCCATTCAGCAAATAACATATAAATGATACAAATGAGAGTGATTTTCCCAGAAGAGGAAGGAGGAGGAAGCGCTAGCAAAAAAAAAGTTTGCAAATAACTGTGGTGCTCGGCGATCCAGAAGGATTAAGAGTTCAAGGCCACTGTCAATCAAGACTGGTGCGGCTGGAGAGATGGGTCGGTTCTTCCCAAAGACCTGAGTTACTCCAAGCACCCATGTCCAGTGGCTCACAACCCTGTAACTCTAGCTCCAAGAATCTGACTCCTCGGGGGCTGGAGAGATGGCTCAGTGGTTAAGAGCATTGCCTGCTCTTCCAAAGGTCATGAGTTCAATTCCCAGCAACCACATGGTGGCTCACAACCATCTGTAATGAGGTCTGGTGCCCTCTCCTGGCCTGCAGACATACACACAGACAGAACATTGTATACATAATAAATAAATAAATAAATAAATAAATAAATAAATAAATAAATAAAGAATCTGACTCCTCAGGTCAACACCAGCACCTGCACATGCGTATACATATACAAAGACATACACAAACAGGCATATACATAATTAAAACAAATCTAAACAAAATATTTCTTAAAAAGACTTAGAACAGCCTGGGCTAATGAGATCATAACTCATGTAAACTATAAAAAATAAAAATAGGGGCTGGAGAGATGGCTCAGAGGTTAAGAGCATTGCCTGCTCTTCCAAAGGTCCTGAGTTCAATTCCCAGCAACCACATGGTGGCTCACAACCATCTGGAATGAGGTCTGGTGCCCTCTTCTGGCCTGTAGACACACACACAGACAGAATATTGTATACATAATAAATAAATATTTAAAAAAAAATAAAAATAAATGTATGAGAAACAACATATTTAGGAAGTCCATTTTTTTTTTTCTAATTTCAAAGAAAAAGTCAATTATAGCAAAGTTCTCCACTGGATGCTAAAGGTTAGAGTGAAAGCTGCTGGGTAACAAGCTAACACGAGCTCAGAGAAGCCCTTCTTAGACTAAATGGATCTGCTAATCACCTCGATAACCAAATGGTCACATTAGCATCAGCAGCAGCAGAGAACTCTGACATTCCTTCCTTGTAACATGGTACAGTAACGAATATGTAACATTACTTATTAAGAATCCTTGCCAAAAACATGTGATCTCAATCTTATGAAACGGGAACAATGAGACAAGCCCAGAATAGTCAATAAACCAACTTGATTTCTCAGATACATCAATGGCAACTAAAGCTACAAAAGTCAAGAGGGCAGGTCTCTAGAGTGAGCAGGGAAGCTCTAGGTGTGACCGCTGGCTGTCTCCTGGAATGACAAGCTACAAAAGAAACTTGGGGACAATTAGGGAAATTTAAACACGAAATATATACATCTATATGTATACACATACACACATACACACACACACACACACACACACACCCTCCTAGAATGATATATATCAGGTACTTTATGAGATTCGTGTTAATTTTTTCTCTGTGATATGTGAAGTGATTATGTGGGAGAACATCCTTATTTGATAAGGTATATGCTGAAGTAATTAAGAGTCATCATGATATCTATAAATCCCTTTCAAATGGCCACTGAAACATGCAACATGAATGTAGATGCATGTACAGAGAGAAGACAGAGAAGCATATATAGGAAAATATCAATCAGCAAGAAACAAGATAAAAGTTATCTGGGTGTTCTTGCAGGGTTCCATTTTTCTGTGAATTTGAAACTATTCAATATTAAAAGATTAAGGAAGAAGTCAGGTTGGATGATGCCAGCACTCAGCAGGTGGAGGCAGGATACTCAGACATTCAAGGCCATCCTTTACAAAGAACAAATCTGAAGTTAGTCTGGGTTATGTGATGCCCTATCAAAGAAAGAGAAAAGGCGGCTGGAAAGATGGCTCCCTGGATAAGAGCACTTGCTGCTCTTGCAGACAACCTGGGATCAGTGCCCAGCACCCATAGTCTGTAACTGCAGTTCCAAGGGCTCTAACACCTTCTTCCGGCCTCCACAGACATTGCATGCACTGGGTGTACATTGGCACATGCAGGCAAAACACTCATACACACAAAATGAAAACAAGTAAATCTTTTTTTTTTTGTTTTGTTTTTCGAGAGAGGGTTTCTCTGTGTAGCCCTGTCTGTCCTAGAACTCAATCTGTGGACCAGGCTGGCCTTGAACTCACAGATCTGCCTGCCTCTGCCTCACCCCCAAGTGCTAGCTAGAATTAAAGGTATCACCACCGTCAGGAGTAAATAAATCTTTTTAAAAAGGGGGGAGGGGTCCACAGTGGGGTACTGGTGTCAAGTTGGAAAGAATCCAAGCCCACAGGCCTTGACCCAAGTGCTGGTGCAGGGGATCAAGGCTGAGACTGAGCAGAGTCTTACTACTTGCCCTGACCAGAAGAGCTGAGACAGAAGACCAGCGCCTACTCCACAGTTACCAAAGTGAGGTGAAGAAAACATTCACCGTCCTGTGGTCATCAGCTGGCACTGATAAAGGCAACAGATTCCCGACAACACAGGAACTGCCATGGTTAGGTGTCCTAGTGAGGCCAGGCCTCCAGGTCTGTATCATAAATCATCACTCTAGACACCACCGTTTCCTGTAGAAAAGTTTGCCTTTTTCTGTCAAGATTTAGCACTGATGCTGAGCCCATCCACGGTCCCCTCAGTGCGATGGTTTTGCTTTACACAGGAGACTAAGTCACCTGTATCTGCCAACTGAGTGTAGGAAGGATTCCCACTGTTCCCCAGCTCTTCTGCTTGGCAACACAGAACACAGAAATAACACGGACTTTCTCACTGGACAGAAGACAGCAAGAAGCACATTAAACAGTCTGGCCAAAGGATAAATACCTTGCAGAAATAGGTTTGTTTGTTTGTTTGTTTGTTTGTTTGTTGTTAAGTCCTTTCGTGAGGGAGGACTTTGAAAAGTCTAGGGATCCTTCTATAATTATGCTTCTATGTGTTGTTCTCTTGCAACACTACAATTCCCAGCGTTCCCCTGGGGACACATTTCCCAGAAGCCTTTGCATCCTCCGTTAAAAGCAAGGACAAGTCACGAGTTCGCCCCTTTTTTCCCTTCCTTCCTTCCGCTTTCCCTAGTGTGTCTGCACGGTTTCCCTTACCTGTTGTTATCCTTCCCCCTCCCATTAAAGTGTACCATGTGGGACCGCCGCGTGTCTGTGTCTTTTCCTCGCGTAACCCTCGTCTAACCAGCAGGAATTAAGAACAACACTATGGTCTTGAGCAGGAGGCAGCAGGGTTATGCCCATTGACTACCTTGAACACTCAGGCCCAACACAGCTCTGGACAGCCAGCACAAATAGTGTCTCCCTGCCACTGAGAAAGCCTAGGAGACCAATGTGCTCATTAAGACGATAACAAAGAACACGAAAGGATAACTGTAAAAGCACTGAAATCAACAAAGAATTAGCAAAGAACAGAACATATAGTGGAAATAAAGGTCACAAAGCATTAATAATAAATTTTAAAATACTTAGGATTAAAGAAAATGTGTAAGAGCTAGACAAGAATTTAGCCAAACTATCAACAGGAAACAGTTCACTTGAAAGAGACCTCACTTCCCAGGACACAAAGGCTGCAGTCTGCAAAGATGTCACTCCTGCCCAAGGTAATTTCCATATTGAATGCAATTTTAATCAGAATTCCAAAGAGATTGATTGGCAAAGGGTGAGGGGAGGAAGAGCATCAAGAAAAGAAGATATGGGGCTGGAGAGATGGTTCAGTGACTGCAGAGAGCCTGGGTGTCATTCCTAGCACCCACACAGCTCACAACCATCTATGACTCCAGTTCCACAGGACACCCTCTTCTGGCCTCTGCAGACACTGGATGCATGTAGTTCAGATAAAATACTCTTACAGATAAAATAAAAATAAGAAGGGTTGCAAAAATCCTTTCACAGGAGAGACTGAGAAAGAAATTGTAAATGCCAGGGCTATTCTCAGCAGCAGCAACAACAACAGGGAAGTACAGTTTGCACCAACAAAGCAGGAAGTAACAATTGATGATAACAAAAACACTGCTACATGAGCACAACAGACAGGGACATCAACAAATGAGAACAATCAGAACACAATATATGACAAAGTGACATGTCACTAAGCGGTGCCAAACAATCGGATTGGTCACCAGGAAAAATAAAGTTATAGTCCCTGCTGCTCAGCTAATAAAATAAATTCCATGAAAGAAAACTGGAGCCACAAAAGAAAAAGGGAGGCAAATATGTTCACGTCCTCAGAGCGTGGGAAGGATTTTCTCTGGTTTCAACCAAAACAAGGAACTATGAACTTGATAATCTGGAAGTTTAAGACCTGTTCTGGAGAGCACGGCTGAGGTGAAGGGTACACACCAGCACAACCTTTCCAAAGGTCAGGAAAGTGGCACATATTAAAATGAAAACAAACCCATTTCCTTTAACCCAGGATTAGCAACTTAGTTTTTTGCAGTTTTTACCCTAAAGGGGAAATCACAAAAGTAATACCCGTTTCTCCAGAGCGTTCAAAGAAGGGCTGCTGTAACAGAGAAGAATGACAATCATCTGGATGTTAGAATAAATTATGACACACGTTCTCTGTCCAGCACTGAGCATTATTAACTTGGCGGTGGAGAACTGTATTTATAGACACAAATTATGTCTGAGAAACAGTGCCTAGCAAAAAGAACGAGCAGAAGAGGCAAAATCGGCAAAGATTTGACAAAGAAAGATCCAACAGCCCCAAAGAAGGCAAAAGGTGAAGGCTCCTACCAGCCTTTTTATTTGTGCCTTTCCACAAATTTTTCCCTATCCCTAGTCTCTCAGTCTCTAAAATGGTAATTCCAAAAACCCAGCAGTGCCATAATCATGCCCTGTGCTGTCCCTGGGGTTCGTTGGTGTCTGTGAAGTACACTGCTGTACCAGGCTATTGCAGCAGATTTTCCATCAGCCTCACCAGGTCTTTAAAGTTCTTATGCAAAACTAAAGAACTTTAGCTGAAATGCCCCAAAGACAAGCAGGCCAGGTAACAAGGAAGCTAGCAGTAGGAGAAACATCCCAGCAACCTTCTCCCCACCCCCACACCAGGTGCAACGCTGGCAGCAAGGCTAAGTCAGAGTTTCATCAGCAGTCCCCTTGGGATGAGGTCATCACATCCCGACTAGCTCTAGTCCTCCAGGGGGACGATTATCACACTGTCACCAGTGTCCCCAGGGCTCCTTATTAGTCTAATAGAAACCCTTCATGCTTGCATAGAGACTGACAGAGACTGTGAGCTTGAAATGAACTTGTATGTATAGGCACTCCTACCCCAGGGCCTAACAAGGGGTATAGCCCATCTTCTGGAATCCTAAGGGCAGCTGCCAGGCTCTGGGGATGTCTAGGGAGAATTGGAGCACCTTCTGGGGGCAGGGGTGGGGGACAGTATACAAACAACACCTCAAACCACAGCCAGGAGCCCTGAAGACAGAGGTGATGTCACTAAAGGGCAGATGGGACACAGCTAATCCCTGCCACTTCATATAAGAACAAATATTGTGTCATGGAACTGGCAACCTCTCAGCAAGGGGTGGCATTGAGATGCTGGTGGAGGCTCCACAATGGCCTCCCAAGTCACCCCTCTGTCCAGCTCCCTGGAATGCTGGCTGTGGGCGCTAGATCAGTAACATAGGATGCTCTGTCCCCACAGGTGAGGCCGAGCACCACCTTCCAGACTATTCCACTTTACTCAGCTCACAGTTACTGTGTCTCTCTCTCCCTATATAGTATCCTGTCTCTCAAATCTACTACTATGTGTCCCATGGGGCCAGAATGAAGCAAGTTCTACCTATATGATGCAACGACCAGCCACAGGTGAGGTCCGGGCTTTTCTGAAAACCTAATGAACAGGCAGCAGCAGCTTGTGCGCTTCTTGACAGCACACAGGTGCTGGTAAATAGTCCCATGGGTGTCCTGGTAAACTCAGGCAACAGTCCCTCCCCCTCACACGCACACACTCTCAGAATTAGCGCACACTCTCAGAATCAGCGCACACATACACACACACACACTCTCTCTCTCAGAATCAGTGCACACGCACACACTCTCAGAATTAGCGCGCACACACACACACACACACACTCAGAATTAGCACTCTCAGAATCAGCGTACACACACACATACTCTCAGAATCAGCGCACACGCACACACTCTCAGAATCAGTGCATGCACACACAATCTCGGAATCAGTGCGCATGCACACACTCTCAGAATCAGTGCATGCACACACAATCTCGGAATCAGTGCACATGCACACACTCTCAGAATCAGGTGCACACGCACACACTCTTCACACCTTGCCAGCTCTGCCTGAAACCTCAAGAACAGATCTAACCATTCTCTTCCCCAAGGGTTAGACTCCAGTTTCAAACTTGCAACTTCTTGTCTCATACAGAACACTCCGGTAGGTTCGATGCTGCTGCTTAATTACCGTAATGAGAGGTGCTTTTGGGGGAGGGGTTTCTGCAAACATTCATGTTCCCCTGTCCTACCTTATGTGAAAATCATGGTTCAACAGTGTTTCCCCATAATCCCCCCTCCCCTTCCCTCACCTCCCCATGTGCAGGGAAGGAGAGAGGCTCTTCAGTCAGTGCCCCCACATTCCCAGAGGTGAGTGGGTACCTGCACCAGTTTCCAATCCATTCTTTTACACCGCAATGTTACCTGCAGAAAAGCAGCAAGGCCAGGGATGGTGTCTCACATCTGTAATCCCAGTTCTTACACTGAGGCAGGAGAACCAAGAGGTCAAAGTCATAGAAAGTGAACTATCAGCACCACCCTGGTCTGAGGGCAGGAAAGTCCTGTAAGTAGTATTGGGAGGGAGGCACCAGCTCCAGGGCTGGCCAGCACAAGCTCTAGAGCAGCCCAGAAGGCTGCTTTCTGTGAAAAAGCTGGACGAGGAGGCTAAGCAAGATGGCTACAAAAGAGATTTGCTTTCAATTGCGCTTCAGTTTTAAAAGTGTACAATCTGCATGCTTTTCACTGCAACCCTATGGACCACCAGAGTCCTACCTCTGGCCTGGAATGTAGCTCATCAGCATCCACAAACACAAAAAAGAAAAACCTTAGCACAGACCCAGGGCTAAATACTCTGTCTGAGCTGGAACAGCAAAAGAGGAAAAGTAAGGGTGAAAGACGCGCCTGTCCCAGCCTCTGCAAGCTGAGAGTCAGGATCACCCGGTTCACTGGCTGTGTGCGGCTCTGAGATCTCCCAGGAAGTCAGTTAACGGACTGTCTTTTTCATCCTTTGGAGTCTCTGACCTTTAGGCTCTGTACCCGAGCCACACATTTTTTTCCTCCTAGACTCTATGGATTTAAAAGCAAAGCGGTCCATCTGTTTCTAGAACACCAAGGCACAAACAAGGTCAGGTAACCACAGCGCAGCACCTTGCATGGAGGATCTGAAAGTGTTACAGCCAGAGCAGCGAGCCAACTGACTATCTCAGAAAGCCAGGGAAAAGAGTGGATGAGAAGGGCAGACAGGAGCTCTGCAGGAGCTGGGCGGTCCGTGTGCAGCGGAACAGCTTCTGAGAACTGTGGTCTGACACTGTGGGACCCTCCCATGGCAGGAGGGGCTTCACCGGGAAACTGAGTGACAGGGCTTGTCCCAGAGAAGCTACTTCTAGATAAAGTAACACTGGCTTCACAAATGTCATCATCTCTTTCTTCAAGATTTCAGTAAGACCACTTAGCAATGCACGGGTGAAGTGAGCAAGGCCCACAGTCCCTGTGTAAGCAGCTCAGCACCAGGGGTCTCCCCAGGACTTCCCTCCCCCTCCTCACTCTCTGACCCATCTTGCTGTCTTTCAGTCATCATCCCTCATGCCTAGCTGCTCCCAACCCTTAAAGAGAGCCTGAAAGCCCAACGTGACACACCTCTACACCCAGAACTTGCCCACTGTCCACATAATAAAACCCAAATACCTGAGCTAATAAAAACGTCTCCCACTAAACAGGCTGTTTTCAAAATCTCTTGCCTCAGACTCTGTCTCCTCGCATCCTCTACAGGGACTAGTTACTGAAAGACAACTAATCCTGGAGGTGGGAAACGAGGCTGACCTCTCTAGGAAGGCTTCTTTTAGAGCTCTCCACCAACAAAGCTGGCCAAGCATTCCCGACGCTTCACCCCAGTCGATCTTGCTCCAGTCCTCCCTGATTTTGTGCCTACTACACATCACAAACCCTACTCAACTGAAGACATACGGTGAGGCAGGAGGGAAAGGGCGTCTCACAAATGACCAGTGGCTAAATGAAGAGATGCGTTTTCCGCAGCCTCGCACCGCTGTGTGCTGAGCTCTCTGTGAACAAGCACATGACACAAATTACACGGATACAGAAGCTGCAGACAAAGGAACAGGAGAAGGAACCCAGAAGCAGAGTCTAAAGAGCACAGCCGGTTGAATACTGAGGAGTCATGCGCATTTGCAATTTAACTTTCTGGGGTGTTTCATCAGATAAAATTAGTTTGCATCCCTGGCACCACGGTGGTCTGCAGGCAAGTGGAGCTGCGGAGAACTAAAGGAAAACTGGTCGGCAATGATAGTTTTGCGATGAATCATTCACAAGTGAGCAGCTGAGAACTGGCTGCACTGTGTACTCTTGGCTCCGTGAAATCCTTTTAAACAAATACCCACCATTTCCCCAAAACAAATAGGGCAATTATGAGAAAGCCTTGTTAGTGTTCAGCAGTATCCGTGCTCCCTTTCACTGCCCTGCAACCACCTCCATCTAACTAATCCCTGGCCTGCCGCGTTCACTGGGTGGGGGCAAGGCTTCCTAATGCACCTGCCTCAGCTAGGCATAATGGCTTCAAGCTAATGGAGATAAGCTCGGCTTCCTAGAGGTTCGACTCCTGAGGAGGGATCTTAAAGGTGAAGCACAGCAGGCGGCGCAGGAGAGAGTGGATTTAATTTGTTTAACATCATAAAAAGGGACATTTCCACATGGACAGCAAGGACATGAATATCATGTGTGTATGGCAGAATTATAAACGCATTTTTGGCAAAATTCAATAAAGCTGATTCTACTGCATAAGGTCAGCAATTTACTATAAAAAATGATATGATTGCAACTTTTAATATAACCCATGTATTTGCCGCAAGATGCTCTAGAAGACCGTAATGTAACCGGCCGACCTCTCCTCAGGAGCAGAGCTCGCCAGCCCGTTTACCCTTCATGGTCCTGATAAGAGCAATCACCACCACCACCCCCGCCCCCCCCCCCCCCCCCCCCCCCGTTGCCTTCCATTTTGATGCCTCACCCCGCTTTCACGCTTTTGCTTATTTGTTCATATTCTGGCGGAGCTGTTTCTACAGCTGATGTCTGCTCTATTCACCAGGGCAGCAGAGTGTCTTGTGAGGTACCCCCACTCAACCAATACTTGTTAGGTGGGTGGAGAGATGGACAAATGGACAGGAAGATTCACTTAAAATCAGGCAGAAAGGTCTTCCAAGAAATACCACTATTTTTGCCATTTCTATTTTAGCATTTAGTCTCCTCTCTGCAGGACTGTTTAAAGCAGAGCCTTTGATTAGAAAAAAACCTAAGTAAATATCAAAAATCATGGAGCTCCATATTTGTTCTCTTTCAATTACATTCTGTGCAAATCATATCCATGTGTAAGTTAAACCGACTCCTAACTGCCTCTTCTTCAAATGCAACCTGTGTTCTTTCGGGCAGGACCCCAAGTTTTGCAATTAGAGAAATATAATTCACAATTCCATTTGTGACTCTCAAGCTGGAAAGGGTCTGTCTTTGTTCTTCAGCTTCATGCACTGACAGTGAGTGGTAAGGTATTTTTCTTGTCGGTCAAGAGTACCGATACAGCTTGCAGCCAAAGCAGTAGGAGGGTCGCCTTCCCACACACTTGCGCTTTCCCTGGAAAGATGACATTTATTCGGGTGTGATATTTAATTTATCACAGAGGGTCAAGATGGTTGGGTTTTTTTTTTCTGAAATACCATGATATGATAAACTTCAACTTTATGAATGAAAGCCTTTGCAACCATTTAACAAACTCAAAAGTGTGCAAAATTTAAAGACCAGCATCTCACTAAAGACAATCTAGTCAACAATCTAATTACAGAAAGATTACTTTAAAGGGGCTTTAAAACTAAAAGGAATAATTACCAACGGAGACAGTGCCATCCCAAGCCCCTATATCTGATGACAGAGGCAAGCCCTGAGAAGACAGGCTCCTGTGATGACGGTGTAAGCCAAGCGCTCTGATGCTCCAAGTCTGGAGGTGTCCAGCTCTGTCAGTTTAAATAGAAGCTTGTGTGGTCCATCCCTCTGTGCACTGAGGACTTCTACTGAATTGCTTCTGCCCACTTCAAAAAGGAAAAGGAAATAAGATTGTGCTACTACACAGCCTGTGCTGAAGCAGGAGGATCACAAGTTCAAGGCCTGCTTGGCTACCTTAGTGAGTTGGGAGCCAGCCCAGGCAACTTAGTAACAAAACAAAATTTCAAAGTCTATATATAACTCAATCATAGAGCTCTTGCTTAGTGTGTGCAAAGTCCAGGTTTAATCCCCAGTGCTACAAACAGTAGTAGTAAACAAATAATTAGCATAACAATAAAACTTTCCTGCGGTGTCCTGAATGCTCAAAGCCCTGCTAGCCAGACTCCTCAAGCAGCTGAACAAAATAAGCCTGAGAGTGAGGATGGGGTTCCTTCAGTGAGAGGCACCCACAGGTCTCTGGGAAGTGGAAAGGAGGCAAACAGGAAGTGACCCACCCTTGCTGCCACTGCCTCCCCCTCAAAAGTGTATGCATTTGGACATGGATGTGTGGATGGAGTCCTGGAGATGACAGTCACTTCTTCAACTGCTCCTCTATTTTTTGAGACAGGTCTCTCAGTGAACCCTAGACATGCCATTTCACCTAGACTGCCTTGCCATGAGAGCCCTGGGAGCGTCTGTCTCTGTCCTCCAGCTGTGCTTAGAGACGTGCACCCCACACCCAGTCTTTCACATGTCTAGGGATCTGCACTGCAGTCACTTGACCCACGGAGCCATCTCCCCAGGCCCTCTCTGTTGCTTTTGGTTGTTGTAGAAGTCACAGATGGATAAGGAAGATATTAGAGACGCCAAGACTCAGCTGGACATCAGCAGCTTTCCCTTAACCATACTAGCTGGGAGGCTGAGGAAAGAGGACCCAGCTTGAGGTCAAACTGGGCTACATGGCAGTTCAAGACCAGCATGGATGGCATGGTGAGACTGTCTCAAAACTAAAGTAAAATACCACCCCAGTTTCCCACGGCAGTGCCCCATCTCCGGCCTCAGCTTCCCAGGGATCCGCTTTAATAGGTGGAGGCCAAGCTCACTTTCCGAGGTCTCTGTGACTATTTTTGTGACTGTCAGTAGACACCTGAAGTGGTATCAGCAATGACTTCCTGGTCCCTAGATTACAGACTGGACAGTGTGTTTCAGAGGCAGCTTTCTTATCCGGACAGACAGCAGGAACAGTATCTCTGGCGAGTTCTTTAATGCTCTGGACATTCCTTGTTCCTGAAGGCCTGGCTTCAGGCAACTCCTTCAGCACTTTCTTTCTTTTTTTTTTAGAGAGAGAGAGTGTGTGTGTGTGTGTATGGGGGGGGTGTATGGCGCATGCATGGGAGTATGAAGGCATGCCTATGACCGCACATGAGAAGGCCAGAGCTGGACTGTATCCCCTCTATTGGCTTCTGTCTTATGGCCTCACGCACTGTCCCTCACTGAACCGAAAGGTCACTGTTTTGGCCTGGCTGACTGAGTCAGGAAGCTCTCTGGGCCTCCTGTTTCTACCTCCTAGTGCTGAGGTTACAGGCACATGTAGCCATGCCCGGCTTTTTGTTTGTTTACTTGTTTTTGTTTTGTTTTTCAAAGCAGGGTTTCTTTGTGTAACAGTCCTGGCTGTCCTGGAACTTGCACTGTAGACAAGACTAGCCTCAAACTCAGAGAAATCCAACCTGCCTCTGCCTCGCAAGCACTGGGATTAAAAGATGTGTGCCACCACTGTCCAGCTATGCTGAGCTTTTTATGTGGACACTAGCGATTTGAAAACAGGTCCTCCTATTTACAGAGAATGTGTTCTTCCCCACTAAACTACTTTACACCCCTGCCATCCCCTTTTAAAACAAGGTCCAGTCAGTGTGGTGGTGCACACCTTTAATCCCAGCACTTGGGAGGCAGCGACAGGCTGATCCCTAAATTCCAGGCCAGCCTAATCTACAGAGTGAGTTTCAGGACAGCCAGGGAGACCCTGTCTTGAAAAACAAAAAAGCAGGGGCTGGAGAGATGGCTCAGAGGTTAAGAGCATTGACTGTTCTTCCCTAGAGGTCCTGAGTTCAATTCCCAGCAACCACATGGTAGCTCACAACTATCTATAATGAAATCTGAGGCCCTCTTCTGGTATACAGGCAAAAACACAGACATAATACTGTATACATAATAAACAAACAAACAAATCAGAAAGAGAGAGAAAGAAAAAAAGAAAAAAACAAAAAAACATGTCTCATGTAGTCCTGGCTGGCCTCAAATTCACAATGTAGCTAAGGATGACCTGAATTTTCTGATCCTTCAGCCCCCCACCCAGGCCAAGTTGTAGGATCTGTAGATCAAACTTACAGCTTTGTGCATGCTAGGCAAAAACTACCAGCTGAGCCACATTCCTAAACCTTACAATAAGTATGTGGGTCCTAGAAGTTCCTATTGTGTAAAGTGTTACAGTACCATCAAGTTCATCATGTCAACCTATTTTACAATAAACTCAATGCGGCCTTGAGGGTGAAGAATCCAACACCTCAGCAGAGGTCTGTAAGTACAGGCCGTGTATACTGCTTGTCCCATGCACGTACACACGTTTATTTTATACAGTAGGCACAGTAAGAGATTAAAAACTAACAATAAAGTAGAACAATTACTGTACTAGACTGCAGTAAGATTTACATAACTGTGGTCTCCTCTTACTTCCCCACACCCGGGTATCTTACTATACTGCATTCACCCTCCCTGCAATGCCAACAGGAACAGAAGAGAGTTGAGGGGTACGGGCCTGGTGATGCTGCACTAGAGACTATGCTGTGAAAGTCACCTGCACACAGCACTGTGACAACTCAGACAGACAGATGGTAGGTTGTACAGAGTGGATCCAATGGATGGAGATGACCCATGTCCCAGTTAGGACGGAGCAGAACAACTCTAGATTCCATCACCTGCCCATATGTTATGTATTTTAAAACTTATTAATTGTTTATTTCTGGAAATTTCCCTTTTAATATTTTCAGACGGAGATAGATTGCAAACAACTGAAACCACAGAGAGCAAAGCTGCAGGTGAGGAGGGCTCCTTCAAAGCCCATTAAGAGTGCATCTTCTGAGGGCAGTGGGGAGGGGACTGAGAACAAAGATAATGCACATATGAATGAAAATGTTACAATGGAACCCATTACTGCCTATGCGATCTTTCAAAAGAGACTCATGAAAAAAGGAACACATTTTCTAAAGGATATACACTATTGATCACTGTTGCCATCAACTAAGCCTTCATTTTCATAGTAGGCATTTTTTTGTATTATTTTCACTCAATTCCGGCAAGAATCTTTTGCACAGATACTATCATCAACCTCTTTTTACAGACACAGAAGCTGAAACACAGTGGTTAAGTATTTAATGCAAGTTATACAGCCGGTGAGACTGGGTGTGACCCCGGGAGGCTATGCACCATGGCAAGGGCTCTCAACCTTCCAATGCTGCGACCTTTAATGCAGTTTCTCATGGTGTGGTGACCCCAAATTGTACAATTATTTCGTTGCTATTTCTTTTTTCTTTCTTTTTTTTTGGGGGGGGGGGATTTTTTCAAGACAGGGTTTTTCTGTAGTTTTTGGTGCCTGTCCTGGAACTAGCTCTTGTAGACCAGGCTGGTCTCGAACTCACAGAGATCCACCTGCCTCTGCCTCTCGAGTGCTGGGATTAAAGGCATGCGCCACCACCGCCCGGCTTTTCATTGTTATTTCATAACTAATTTTGCTACTGTTATGAATTGTAATATAAATATCGGATATGCAGGGTATCTGATATGCAACCCCACAGAGGTCAAGACCCAAAGGCTGAAAACCCACTGCAACTATGGCACTCCAAGCTTAAGTTTTCCAAATGTGACCTACTGTTTGGCCCTAAGGCTGCCTCCATGTGGCTCTACTAGTGGATAATTGTGCCTGCATCTTCTTGATTCTATGTTCGAAATGCTGGTACACACATACGCAACTGGGGAGAATGGAAATGGTATAACCACTTTCAAGAAACAGTTGGGAAGTTTCTTAAAAAGAAACTCAGGGGCCCAAGAGATGGCTCATCAAGAGATGCCAAACCTGACATGACCTGAGTTTGATTTCCAGAACCCACATGGTAGGAGAAAACTGATACAGAGAGTTATCCTCTGACCTTAACGCGCACAATAAATCATGTGAGGACACATACAAACTTCAAATGTAATTTTTAAAAGGGGGGGGGACATCAAACTTAGGCATGAGGTCCTGAGTTCAAATCTCCACAACTTCGAGGATGGTGGTACTCGTCTGTAATCCCAGTGCCCTGTAGTGGGACTGAAGGGAAACAGGAGGATTTGTGGAAAGCCTAAATACTAGCTAGCCTGGCATACGCAGAGGCGAACAACGGCAAAGAGACCTCTCTCAAACAAGATGAAAGACAAGGACCAAGCCCCAAGGTTGACCTCTGACCTCTACATGTGCACCATAGCATGCTCACACCTGTACTCACATACATGAACACGCGTGCACACACACCTCCCTCTCGTGCATACAATCACAGAGAAAATATACTCTGACTCCACGATCTAGTTATTCTACCCCTAGGTACTTACCCAAACAGCATCATATAAGCCTCCGAAGTCTTACTCATAAATGTTTGTATCAGTTTTAGTTTTAGTATCCCCAAACCAGAAACAACCCAAATGTCCCGAAAGTGAACAGGTAAACAAATACAGCCAAACAACTACTGACACACAGTGCAGGGGTAAACCTCAAAATGATTATACTGTATGATTCCATTTGCAAATACATTCTAAACAGGCTGTAGTGCTCGCCTCTAATCCCAGTACTTAGAAGGCTAAGGCAAGAGCAACAGGAGTTCAAGGTCAGCTTTGGGTACAAAGCAAAGCTCTGTCTCAAAACAAAACAAGCTGCCATTTATGTCCCTGCCACCACCCCAGCCCAGATCCTCCACAGCTGACTTGCAATGCACTTAGGAGCCTTTTAGGAGCTGCTTGGGCAACTGCCAGGCATCCTTTAAGTACAGAACCTAGAGTGAACCTCCACTGGCCCAAGAATTACTGCCATCTATACTTACAGTAGGGGGCTTCGCCCTGGCTGCCTAGGCCATCAACCCCAGTTCTTTTCTTGCCTGACGTCTCCACAGGCCAATCTTGCTAGCTGTTTACACCCTTGCAAGAGCGTCCCACCTGAATGATGTCCTGCCCATTCTTCATCTAAGTCCCTGGTCTCCCTCCAATCCAAGTCAAAATTAAGCTTTGATGACCCCAATGCCTGGGAAGAGGGTTCTAACTAGACAGAAATCTGAAAACAAAGGACACACATCAGTCAGCATGTACTCTAATCAGATGCCTGAAGGCCAACCGTTCTGAAACTGCATTATTAGACTGGAACAAATAAATTGTAACTTTTTAAAAAAGGGACTGAACAATTGCAGCCATTTGCATCCATCTTCAGTCGCTGAGGGCTGGCAAGGTACTGAGGGTTCTAGTAAGAATAGGATGAGATGACTGCCCTTGGGCTCAGCTGAGTGAACATTACACGCCAGCCTCCCCTGCCCTGACTGCTGACTTTCAGCCCTCCTCCTAGCCAGCATCTACTAATGCAGCAGGTGCATGCTAACACTCTGTAAACAGTAGGTGGCAAATTAAGGGTGAGCATCCCAAGGGCCACTGTCCCATGAAACATCCAATCACAACAAAAGAAAGAAAACATACAAACTTCCCTTGCAAACAGATCCTATCCTTTCAGTCCCTGAAGCTCTCCACTTATTTGAACATGTGCCTGGACTGACGTAAACTTCTGAGGCAGGTGTGGTGGCACACACTTGCAGTTCCAGCTACTCAGGAGTTCAAAGCCAACCTAGGCAACATAAAACCAATTATCAAATAAATAAACTGGTTAGTCAATTAATTAAAATTATGAGCCTGTTTATTCAAAAAGCAAGGGATGAAGAGATTCTTCTAGCAGAAAAGTATCACTCAGGTAATCCAAGACCAAAATGTCCCTCAGGATCCAAACCCATGCGAAGCAGTAACAGCAATGCATGAGACTGTCCTTTTTTTCTTCATAGTTTCTTCAAGCCAGGTAGAGTGGCTCCCTCCTACCTGCAATCCCAGCACTTGGTAGAGGTAAGAGAATCATGAATGTGAGGCTAGCCTGGGCTATAAAGAGAATTCTAGACCAGCCTAAGTTACGCAGTAAGACCCTGTTAAAATAATAATAATTTCTATGTACAGTTATATGTTCCTATTTCTACTAGAAAATCATTGTCTAATTTCCTATAAAACTTAGAATTTTTTTATTATTGATATTTATTACACTCTACATTTTTCTCTGCTTCCCTCCCTGCCTTTCCCCTCTCCTCTAGCCCTCCAAGGTCCCCATGCTTCCAATTTACTCAGATCTTGTGTTTTTCTACTTACATAGATCTAATCTACATGGGAAGTAGAAATAGAAAAAAACTTCAAAATTTTAAGCAAGAAAAATATCCTGTTAGCCTGCTTATCATATGTAGAACTCCTCTTGTTTTCAGCAAGTGCGCAAACTCACACATGGTCAACCACACCTAAGCAACAATAATCACTATGGCATTGTCTCAAACAGCAAAAGACAGAATAAAAGACCAAACTACAACCCTGGGGCTGATTTAAAAAAAAAAAGTTAGGATGCATGCACACAATGGAATACCATGCAGTCAAAGAAAAGAGTAAAGCAGTCTGTCTGCTTCTGAAGGCCACAAGTCAGATGGCTCTGTGTGGCTGGCCAGCAGAGATGTTAAGGCTCTTTCTCTCAGGCTGGGTTGCCTCTGGGCATGCCAGACTCCAGCACTCTCCAGGAGGGAAGCAGGGCAGAGGACAGCTTTGTGGAGCTCTCTCCTCCTACCTCTGCATGGGTTCCAGGCGCACGCCTTTAATCCCAGCACTTGGGAGGCAGAGGCAGGCGGATCTCTGTGAGTTCGAGGCCAGTCTGGTCTACAAGAGCTAGTTCCAGGACAGGCACCAAAGCTACAGAGAAACCCTGTCTCAAAAAACCAAAAAAAAAAAAAAAAAAAAAAAAATTCAGGTCACCAGGCCTACAGAGCAAGCATCTTTACTCAGAGCCATTTTGTCAACCTCTGACTAAATTTTCAATATTCCAAGAAGAAGAAAAAAACAAAAACTCTGTGGAGGCAGAGGCAGGCAGATCTCTATGAGTTCGAGGACAGCTTGGTCTACGGAGTGAGTTCAGGACACCCAGAGCTACATAGAAAACCCTTTCTCAAAAAAAACAATAGTTTTTTTATTTGAGTAACACAAGGTATGTGACAGTGTCGATGCAGTCACGCCGTCTTCGCAGAACGGTGTAGGCACAGAGTTTTTGGAAGAACCCTCCTCCTCTGACGAGAGTATCTGGGCAAATCCTCAAAAGCACCCCACATAAGAGCCTCTGTATAGAAAACCACACAGCTCTGCTTCTGGGGTAGCGAATGCTATTGGCCCTAAATGGGACAGCACACCATGGCTGTTCTCAGCACTAACGTGCTCAGCGGCTATAGGCCTCTCCTAGATGCTGAGAAAAATCTTCAGAGTTCAAGACAAGTCTGGATAACAAGGGGTGCAGGAAAATTGATGGGGAGAAACCAGTCAGCATGATGAATAGGCTGGTCCAGAGCAGCAGGTGACGGATATGCAGATGCAAGACTGGCAGGGAGGGAAGAGAGTCCATGCACAACAGATGGATGGAGATGCTCAATCATCCTCAGGAACAAGCACACGGTGCCACAGTCCTGGTCTGCTTGCCGGCTCCTCACTCACCTGCAGGGTGCAGCCCCCACTCCCAGCAGCTTAGTGAAATAGCCCCACGCAGAGCAGGGCCCAGGGTAAGAAGAGCAGGAGGAGGGAGGAATGTGCCATCCCCAGCAAGCTGACTTGTGGGCCATGGTGAGCGGCCTCCTCCAGCTCTTTGTCTTTCTCACTGCCCCACACTCCCAGGGAGAGCTTTTACTGTTTGCCCAGGGTGGAGGGGCTATCACTACACAGGAAATTTAGTGGGAACCAGAAAGGCAGGGCAAACTGAGATTGCTGTTCCAATGTCCACTGTCCTGTTTTTGTCCATCATTATCAGTCTGTGACAGAAAATCTAGTCCAACCTGTTCATATCAAGTCTGTGACTGCAGAGCTCATCAGTTAGGGGGAATTGTTCCCCCACCTCATCTGAGGTAACAACCACAAGAACAAAACACTCACTGGGGCCTGCAAACGGGGCTCAGTGGCAAAGCACTTGCCTAGGATGCCAAAGGTCCCTGATCTGATCCCCAGTACAAAATCAAGGAGGGAAAGAGGGGAAGAAAGGAGGAGAGAGGGAGGGAGGGGAGAGGGGAGGGAGGGAGGGAGGGGGAGAGAGAGGGGGGAGGGAGGGAGGGAGGGAGGGAGGGAGGGAGGGAAGAAGGAAGGAAGGAAGGAAGGAAGGAAGGAAGGAAGGAAGGAAGGAAGGAAGGGAGTGACTCCACAGGAATTGCTTTTAAAATGTCTGTGCTGTACCAGGTTCAAATACTCCAACAAATACTGGAATGAATCTAAATCTTGGTGCCATAATCCGCGTCTCATGAACAAAGACTCAGAAGGGCCAGATGGCCCCTCACGGGACCAACACTGCTGCTTCCAGCTCAGCTGCAGTCAAGCAAGGGGTGGTGCTGGCAAGATGTCCACCCCCTGCCACTAAGCTATCTGCTGGACCCCAGCTCCAGGAACAAAAGCTCTATAAAAACACTTCTGCTTTTACTAAGACATATTAAAGAATTCATTATAAAGTAAAGCTGAAGGAGAAAATTAATTTTAGAAACACAAGAGGTTACTTTTTTCCTAGAGATGGGGGAGGAAGCAGTTATTTTTGTCTTCATCCTGGGGCACAAGCTGGGAGCTGTCCAGTCGATAACCTGGCCATCAGAACAAGGTTTGTAATTAAAAGGTCAGCGACCTGGAAAGCCGGGCCCACTCCCAGAGCTTCTCAGTAATGACGGAGCTATTAAATTAAGACTGTTATGAAATCAATGCTAAAAAAGCTTTCATGGTAACGAGATTCCATTCAAGGACATGCAAACTACCTCATGAAATGGACGTAAATGATAAAAAAGAAAAGTAATAAAAGAGAGTTAAATTGAAATCTGTGCAAGAATTTACTCCCCCCTTAAAGGACTCCAGGGAGAGAAGCCCTTCACCTCTACGCCACCACCAAGGTTGAGCCCACCAGGATTCTTTCTTCCCCAAGTTCATTTCCACAAGGAGGTAGCGTCTGTTCTGCCTTTAAGAAGAAAGTCATGGACAGGTGAGAAAAAAGTCCTTGGCTTGCACACTTGAGCAGGCACCACCCTCCCAAATCCAAAGGGTTATGCTGAAAAGCCTAGGCTGGCTTTGAGAGCTCCATTAGGGCAGCAGCTGACAACTCTATCCCCTCCTCCACCTCATTCTCCTTAGCCTCCCAGGCACAGGCATCTCATTTGCCCAACCTGTACTCAGCCTGCAGAGCATGCTGGGAAGTGACTTGCCTTATCCTACATTTTGTGGTATCGAATCAACAGTAGCCCATGGAAAATGCTCTCCAAGCCTCTAACTCTCTGGACTGTTGCTACGGCTGTTTCTAGGCTGCTCTGCCTCCTGGGCTGCAGCCTGCTGAGAGGCCCACTGCCTGCTCGGTAAGAAAAGTATCTCTCTATATAGACCAGCTCTATGAGGGCTTAAACCCCAAGTAGTCCACCTACTGTCCTATGTGGCTGACTCTACCATGGCTGTGTCATCTGCTCAGTCAAGAAGCTGGACACAATACAAAAATATTCATTCTAATATTCTGAAGGTGAACAGCTGCCTTTTTCCTCCATCAAAAAAAAAATCCTGCTAATAGGAATTGCTGTAAATTACATAAAATGGCAATACAAACTTCAAAGAAAATGATAAATGATTCTAAGAACTTCATGTTTCTCATTAATGACTCCATATTCAGCTTTAAAGCATCTAAAAAAGATCACAAAACAAACAACAAGCCAAAGAAGACAGACCCTTGCAGACCAATGCTCTCCCACTTCAGCCCACTCCCCAACCCCCATCAGAGAGTGCAACACTTAACCTGTCGGTAACAGAGGCACAATGCAGCCCCTGCCCAGGGCTGTGGTTTCACAATAAAACGAACTCAGGCCGATGCGCCTAAAGTAACCCTCATTTTCCGCTGAACTGACATGTACTACAGGGACCTCAATTTCTATATTAAATATTAAATAATATTAAAAGAAAAACAAAATTGGATTTGCTTTTTCAGGAAAGAGATGTTTATTAAGAAAAAAAAGAAGAAGAAAGTCAGATTATAATTCAAGTCAGTGCTTCACTGCAATTCCCCGAAGTGACATTGCTAGGAAAAGTCAAGGCTACAGAAGTTGAGAGCTCTCCCAAAGCCAGCTCCCCAAGCCTCCCTGCCACAGCCCTGCAGAGAGAAGACCTACAGTAAGGTGCCAAGGCCTCGCTTCTTCCCCTTCCTCACAAAGCTACCGTGAGGGGCGCGGTAGATGCTCCTTGCCCATCCTCATCACGGACGGCGCCAAGCACACTGGTTGTATAAGCCTGACCCAAGGAATATCAGAAATTTAAAAAGTGAAGTTTAAATCCACGAAGGGGCTTTTCTTCCCTAGATACCAATCAAACCTTGGAATTCTTTGCCCAGAAAAGGTCCTGCCAAAACTTACCCTATTGGGATTCCCCTCGGAAATGGAAAATCACCGACTGAAGGATCATTTTAGAGGATAATGGAGACGGGTGATTAGCTTCAGTGATTCCAGGCTTAAGTACAGGGTGAACCAGTGTGGTTCTCTTAGGAACAAGAAGGGCTGGGTAGCCTCCCTGGGTTCTCAACACCCAAATTTCTGAAGACTAACCTGAACCAGGAGTCCACTCTACCAACACACTTGTCTCTCTCACAGCTCTGTGCCACATGGCCCCCAGAGACGGCTGACAGCCTTTAGAGTCACCTCCCCTCCAGCCCTGCCGCTGCGCAGCCCCCACCCCCGTCCTAGTTTTATTTCCTCCCCAGGCACCTGTCACTGACACACCTTGGACTTTGCTATTCCATTTGTTCATGTCCCGTCCCCGGCCCTGCTAGGATAGAAGTTACGTGAGGACAGGCTTGTCTTTTCTATCCTCAGAGAATTCCCAGGGTGTGAGCAGGGTGTGACAGAGAGCGGAAACTGACTCTTGGTGAACTAATTAATCAATCAGCTGAATGTTCTTTTTCTCTCTCTCTCTTTTCTTTTTCCTTTTTTCTTTTTTGTGAAGAACAACAAATAATAATTGCATAAATCAGCTCCCCCTCTACAGTGGTTATGAGCCAAGTGACTCAAAAGAAGTATTATTTGGTCCAGAGTTTTCCTCTCACTCCCTCTCTCCCTCTCCCAGTCAGGGATTTATTAAAATTAAACAGATTAGATGGAGCTCCTGATACTAAAACTGCTCAGCAAAGCCTGCGGTGGGGAAGTGCCGAGCAAACACCAGAGACATTTGTCTCTAAATTGCTCTAAATACCTTCTGCAAATGAAATTCTAACCCAGCTGCGTTTGAGAGAAAATGAGGACTAACTGGTCATTGTCGGTGGAGGAGAAGATCAGACAGTTATAATACTGCACAATGTACTGGGCTAAGGATCTCTCGGCAACCATAGATTTTGTCTCAGGTTACCCCGGGTAATCAGCTCAGCTTTTAGGCTCAGCTTTCCCCTGCTTCAATGCTTTGATGAGAGAGCTGAAATCCCCAAGCCTTTATGATTAATTACTCCCCATAGGTACACATATTTCAAGGAAAATCTCTTTTATGGCATGATGCTTGTGGAGTGGAGAGGCCAGCCAACACACTCCAAATTTTAATAATCTCCTAATGATGGGGGCGAGTACCATGCAGCCAGCAAGCATGCACCTCTTTCATGGGCACCTTGCCTTGGGTCGGCTGCTAAGTAGCTGCTGTGGGTGCAATGTTTGGGCCTACTGTGTCCAAACCCTGTGAGTGGGTAGAGCATTGTTTTGTCCCTTCAGTGGGCACCACTGGGGTGTCTAGAAATGTTATGAAAACATCCCATCATCCATTTCAGTTAAAAAATAAAAATAAAAGACAAAAATCACCAAAATTTTGAGGTCCGTATTCTAGCTTTTAAAGGAAAAATAGTTTTGGGGTGAAGAAACACCCCCTCGGTGCCATGTAAGGCTCTTTAAGGAGCTTCCTAGATCTCTAGAAAAGTAAGCATCCTAAGAACGAAAGCCCGCCTTCTTTTTTGGTTAGATGGTTGTTTTTACTTTACAAAAACCCAAAAATATCCTAAACTCCAAGAAAACCAGAATAGATTGTATCTGCTTCAACAATACAGAACTTGTCAGGATCCCTTTTATCCCAGCCTACAGAAAGAGCAAAAAATCAGCAATTTACCACTTCAATCTGGAAATCAGACTGACCCCAGGCTTGACTTTATTCTGACTGTGTTTATTCATCTTGTTTGCCTTGTCTGTGATTTTTTACTGAGGCAGCTGGCTTCTCCTAGGCCAGGCAGGTCATTTTGTAGTCAGGTCACTAACGGACTGACCAGAAAGCAGGAGTCCCCCAGTTTTAGTCAATGGGCCACTTTTCTACTGAGTGCTGACTGCACCATGATGCTCTTGGCCTCAGATATGCTGCTTAATTATTCAAATCCTGTCATTTCTGTGCTCCACTGAGAATAAAGAAATGTACACTCCACTGAGGGGAGGTCACCTCCCCACTACGTCCCACCAGCAAACAAGGACAGCCATGGGCGATCCTAGAAGCATTCAGCACCTGTCTCTAGCTATCATTTCCACCTGCCCCAACCCCAGCCTCAGCCCCTTTCTACAGGCCACCCTACACTGCAAGAAAACCTGTACCTTTCTTCTTAAGAAATGCTCTCCTGGTTGCAAGTGGGCTCTGCCGGACCCGAGAATTCTGTAGGAACTTCACTGCTGTGGCAATCTGGTGGGGGAGACAAAACAGAGAGAGTAAACTTCAGCAATCTGAATTTCAAGGCCAGAAATCTTGAGTTCCAAGAGCCACAGACAGAAGGATACTGCTGGGATCAAATACACAGCAAGCTACTTCTTCAACTAGAAACCCACCTAAACAGAAGACTAGGTGTCTCTGTCTTCATTGGCTGGCTGTTTCTGAGAGGAACAAGTCGCACCTCCTTGGTTTAGCTTTTCTGACCTGCACAAACTTTTCCTGTCTTCCTGCTTCAAGCTGCTGCTTCAGTCACACTCAGTCAGTTACTATCCTTGCACCATGCACACCCTCGTTCTAGGAGGCTTCTCTTTGCTATCTCTACCTGTCTACACACACGCACGCACGCACGCACGCACGCATACACTCACAGAGGACCCTCATACAGCCTGTTCTGACTCCTCAGAGCTTTCCCCAAATCAGGAAGTACTTTCCAATTTTCCTATTCTCTCTTTAATTCCTCAGTGCTGTAGTGTGTACCATATAATTGAAGACATAATTATACTGTCTTCTCATGCTCAGGCTGCCTCCCCAACTGCACAGTAAGAAATGGCAAGGAAGAGACATGCTCCCTATCTAGTATCTGGCAAAGTACTCATGCTGAAGGGTTTGTAAAGAACACGCAGCTGGCCACACTGGCCCACCATTGTGGTGAGGCTGAATTCTGGTGATCCTTCAAAGGGCAAAATTTGGGACTTCCTGGCTGCAAGCAAATAAGCTGACAGACTGTCTCCCTCCCTCTGGTATGAACAGGATGTGATAAAATCTTTCTACCTACAAATAAGTCGAGTGGGGATAGAAGAGGCTTCAACCCCACCCTTAGCACACACAGGCATGTGCTTATCCTGCCTGACTGCTATTCACAGTAAACATGGCCCTACAGGGCAGAAAATGCCAAGCTGCTCCTGTAGGAGAGGGGGCTTATTTAGAATAACTGGTACTGTTCACCTCATCAAAACCAGAAGAAAAACATGATCTCCTGTTATGGTAAGGCTAATGCCGTTCACTTCTCGGGGGCCAAAAGTAGGGAGGTTTCTGTGATCCTAAACTGAGGGCAACTGAGCCAACATGCAAACAGCAAGTGCTGTGCCCGTGCGTGCCGCCCAGGCTGCATGCACATCACCTCCTGAGACCAGAGTCTCAGGAAGAAATGAAGACAGATCAGGAAGAAAGAGGAAAAGAGGAGGAAAGCCAGGGAGACAACTCATTCTCCTCTAGAAGAATATGATTCCTCGGTGTATAAAATCATATACCTTCAGTGGGAGACTTACCCTGGGCTCCTCCTTAAAGGTCAGGTTCAGCATCCCGACCCTCTGGAGCTGGACCTGTCACTCCAGACATACTACTGAGCTCAAGAGCCAAGCCCAACTCCCTGCGGGTGATGATCCCTCTGTCCACCATCGTAAACTGCAGTACAACCACAGTTCTAGGCTAAGGAAGATTCAGTGTGGGACCCCAAAACTGACACCTCTCAACTAGATCACCTCAGCTTACACTATAAAAAAAAAATCTAACAAACCGCTACAAAATTATGATGAAGAGACTGGGGAGGGAGGGCACAGAGGAAGGACAGAAAGGAGAAACAGGAAAAAAAGAAAAAAGGGAATGAGCAAAAGAGATGGGAATCCAAAGGAGACACAGGAGAAGGGGTGGAAAAAGAGGAAGGGAAAAGAGGAAAGTTGGGTGGGGGTGGGGGGATGCTATGCTCCAGAGAGAGAAGGGATAGGTACCCATCACAGGCCCTCTAGGGTCAACACCAATCTGCACCGCTTACATGGCTCAGGTATAATTGTGTTCACCTGAGAAAATCATACACCTTCTACATGTTAGAAACCGACAGTGCTGGTATCATGCGGCAGCCTCTGCGGCTGTGCTATGGGTACCAGGTGTCACAGGAGATGTGGATGAACAGGTCTTGGGCAAATGGGAAGCACACCACTCCTATCATTCACCCATACAAAGAGAAAGCCTTCTGCATCCTTCCAAAATTCCCCATGACAGAGAAAGAAGACAGAACCACACCACTAAAACGCCCAGGCTTCACCTGGCTCTTTTAATACAGTCCTTGGTATATGCATTTCTGGTCAGAGAGCAAAGTTCTGATGGGTTTAATGGTGCACTCAATGCAGCGCTTGGCGCATTCCATCAATTTTTTTTTTAAAATTGCATCTCTTATTTCTTTAAATACATTAATCAGCCTAGTGTAGGCAAAACGGATCCATCGGACAATGCAATAAACATGAATTATCATCTATCCAACACGCATAATGGCTTAAAAATACATAATAGCAGGTGTAGTTTAAATGATTAGTTATTACACCTGTGGTGGGTCTGATTCAATTGGGAAAAATCATCTTTAATAGGTTAAAAGGTTTAGATCACCATGCTTTCCTTAAAGTGGCTGCAGAGAGGGAATGATGGAGTGCTCTGTCATTAGTAATTCATTTAAGAAAAACGTGGGGGATATAGCAAAGAACAGCATAAACGAGTGAATCCAATTTAAACATCAGGTAAAGTAGAAAACACCTTTTAAAAAAGCAAGATAAATGAATTTGGAAGGGAGATGAAATTGACGTATTTATTTTAACGGGAATTTGACAAAGTCCCGGCACACTTCAAACTTGCAAAAATATGAACAATTTCTTTTAAAGTTTCCACTCACTAATTTCAAGTCATATAAAATAATACTGCCAAACACCTACATAAAGTGTTTTTGAGGCTTGTTTATGTTCCCCTTGATCTTTGTCTGAAAATGCAGGCGACAGGCAAATCACATATTTAACAGCATCGATATCACTACGCTAGATGCAAAATATAAAGCACCCAAACTAATAGCCTCAACATAATGTGCTGAATAAGAAAGATGCCCAGATAAGCAGCTGTGTGTAAACGTGAGCACACGAGAACCTCTCTCCTCCTCTCACTGTCTATCCCTCCAGCCGCTCTTCCCTCTTCTCCTTCCTCCCCACAGACACTAGCACACTGAAGGGGTAAAGGACTTGTCCAACCTAGAATTTCATAACCCTATGATTCAAGCATTGATGGTGAAAGAATTCCAAAAACTCCTTACCCATTATGCAAAGATCTTTGCCCACCAAATTAACTGCCAAGGTGCTCAGGGTGGGCTTTTCACCAGCCTATTGTTGGACACTTTTCATTAACTTCATGAAACAACTCAACTGGCTTCTCCCTCTGCAAAGGTCCAACACTCAACACGTTTTTGTTGGATTCAATGATGGGGTTCCTGTGGCCTATCCTGTATTATCATTTGATTTTCTAATTAGAAGATGAATGTGACTCTTCGTGGATTATATTGGTGCCCACCTAAATTACATAAATTCTGGCCAAATCTTCCGCCTCAATGTCAAAGATGTAAAACGGCGCCAGGAACTTGATTGCACATGTTGCAGGAGTGCAGCGAGCTACAGAGGATCCATTCTTGACGCCACTGCCACTGTTGAGCCGACTGCTGTGTAGGCCACGCCTCACCTTAGACTGAGTTCTCAGTGAGTGTCCCCTGAATTAGCAGTAAACTAGTTTGAGTTTAAAACATTAAGGATTCGCCGGGTGATGGTGACACACGCCTTTAATCCCAGCACTCGGGAGGCAGAGGCAGGTGGATCTCTGTGAGTTCGAGACCAGCCTGGTCTACAGAGCGAGTTCCAGGACAGGCTCCAAAGCCAGAGAGAAACCCTGTCTCGAAAAACCAAAAAAAAAAAAAAAAAAAAAAAAACAACCAACCAAACAAAAAAAAAACATTAAGGATTAACTCAAGGAAAAAAAAAAAAAACAGAAGCAAAGTTTCCCCCATTTGTCCCAACAAGCAAAACAGAATGACTCTGCCAACTACCAACTCCATGATTTTAGGGAAGTTTGTAATCTCACTGCTTATCCCTCTAAAGCTACAGGAAAAAAACTGAAAAAGACAAAATTCTCTTCTCTGCAATCTTGAAACAGTGATTACATTGGAGCTCCTGACAATTACTTGATGAAGAAGTGGAGGGGGGGGATTCAGACTATAAAATACCTTTGGATTCAAGATAACCGGTCAACTGAGCAAGACCAGCATGGGAGCCCAGGCTCTGTAACTGCATAGTGAACAGAGCACGGTGATTCTGAGTGATCTGGCACTGGATGCTAAACACACAGAGTAAGTAGGCCTGCAAGGAAGAACCCAGGGTCCTGACGGTCTTCACTGAAGAGCCACTTCCTATGTGTTTGTCATTCTCCTACAAAAGAGCTACACACTGTGATCTTCAGAGCACACACGGTCTTCTGCTTGAGGGGAACGGGAAAATAAAACTTGGGGTTTCAGGGAGGCGTAGGCACTTTGCACCTGACATGCAAACCCTGATGTACTGTCTCTGGTGACACTTATTTGGAAAGTTACCAATTTCCAGCATACCTGTGTACTACATACACATCTATCTCCTAAAATGAGAGCATTCATTAGCCAGTTTAAAATATTAAAAATATTCAAAAATAAATGACTTTAACAACCAAAGCCAAGTCCTTTTTAACCCAGGGAGAAAGCACCTAGAGGGCAGGGGAAGTGACCAGCACACAGGCCTGAAACCCACTACAGTGCCCCATCGCTCCCGCATTGCTCACCAGATTAAACTGCCTGGGAGAGGCTCCCACTCCAGCTCTCAAGCAGACACCCAGAATCCTATTAACAGGCGCTAGACCAAAGCCAGCTTGAGTTTTAACAAGGGCTGACTTTAAAAACCATGCAATGCTGAGGAAAGAGTCCTCGTGAAGCAGAAATGCTGCATTTTGGTAAGAAATCAGTACTCTGTCAGGAGTTCCTTGACAAATATGGTCATCGGTGGCACAAGGAAATAGTTGCAAAGCAGCTGTTAATCAGAGAAACACATCGTAGAACGCTGATGCTAGCACTCGTGAAAAAATGCAACGGGCTAATTATGAAGCCATATATCTCACTAAAGAGGCTGTGTGCCTGGAGATTCCAGGCAGAGCACACTCGGATCCAGGGTCCTAGGACAACATAACTCTGGTTTCTGCACCCAGATTCCTCTCTGATCTATAGTTCAGTGCCAAGCTCTTTCTTAATTCTGCACTTTCTTTCTAGGTAGGGCACAGGCTAGGGAGGGACGGAAGCAGGGACAACCACAAGCCACATTCCAAGACATTGCAGGAATACATCCAAAAAGAGCAGATCTTAAGTCAAAGCAGAAGAAGTCTATGAGCCTGAGAAAAGAAAGGGAATGCTGGACTGGAGAGGACGTGTGCAATGTGTGGGAACTTCGAGGGCAGACCGGAGACCAGCATCGACAAACAAAAACCAGAAGCAACGCACATCGCACATCGGAAGCTCAAAGGAAGAAAGGGAGCCTCCAGAAAGCTTTCACCCGGGCGTGAAATTCAGTGCAGAAAGCTAAGGGTCTCACAGCCAGGTACAGGAGGGAAAGTTAATATGCAGAGGAAGGCTCGGTCAGCCAAAATTCAATACGGTTTGCTGCAAGGACAAGGAGGAACAGGCTCCCCGAAACCAGACTGGGGGAGGGGGAGGGGCGCCACAGCACACTGACAGCAAAACCACTGGGATGGCGAGAGGGGAATAACCTTGAGGTGGACATGCAGTCAGGAACCCAAGCACAGAGCCAAAGTGCCCCCTAGCCGGAGCCGGCGGAGGCGCAGGCCAGAGGTGGCCGCTGGGCTAACTCACACAGCCCAAATTAAGTGTTTCCACTCAGGGAAAATAAAATGTTTTGCAAGATGAAACAGAATGAAAATTGAGGTTTTAGGTAATTACTAGTTGGCATTTACATATCACGGGCTGGTTCAACACCTATTCATTTTCCTCTTTTATTTAAAAATTGCTCATTAAAAATGAACAGATGACAGTGACAGGGTTTGGGTTGTTTTTTTTAAAAAAAATATTATTTCCCCTTCTCTGAGGGTTACACATGGAGAGGTACTTTTTAGTCCACTTATCTACAAATGAGACACAAGTGTGTGAATGCAAACATGGGTGCACACAAGTATGTTTAATTCATATTTCTTTGAGAACGGAGAAGGGAAAGTGTTCACAAAACCCTCAAGTTCACCAACTGAAGACAGTGAGCTATCTTAGCTAGCCCAGTACCGAGGGAGGGATGAACGATCAAGTTCTCTGGTACTCAAAGGGTTAAAGGAAGAAGTAGTCTCTCTTTCAGTTGGAATTTCCTGGTTGTGGTCATTGTGCCCTTCCTACTGTTGATGTGGGTTACAGCCCTGTAGTAATTATGCTTGTGAGCCCTAATTTCCTTTGTTTTATTTTCCTTAGTCCTTTTGTTTTTTACATTAAAGAAAAAAAATACCTCTAATAGAAGCCAGAAGAGTTGACATGATACAACATAATATATTTAAGGGGCTATTGCGTAAATCTGTATTTAGGGAATTCTGAAGCATGCATTATTGACCCTAGTCTCTCTTAAAACACTGATATATGAAGTAAAAGCCTCTGTGAAAAGTGGAACTTCACACGCGCAAAAACCACCTTTCAAAGTGAATACCTCTGTCGTCTACATTCTTTCTTGGCCCTAGTTAAAAATACTGCATGAGCGACTCACCGAAACGACACTGCTTGTTGTTTTATGGGAGCAGTTCTTCCAGGGACCTCAGTCTCCTTAAACCACCACACACTACTTAGTACCCAGCAACAGTGGTCTTACGGACAGAGTGACTTTGGAGAGGTTTTCTGCTCAGCAGAGGACTCTGGGCCAACTTACAGCACAGAGGAAGATGGAGCAGTATGGACAGTGGAGCCAGCTGGGAGGCAGGGCTGCGGATGCTGAGAGCCACTGAGCACGTCGTGCAGGAGCGAAATACACAAGCTCACTATAGAGGAAATGAAAACCCCAGCCTCTGGGCTGAGAAGATCAAAGTTCCTTTTTAGGAAAGGTTGAGACGGAAAAGGAATTTCTTCTTTAGGGGAAAGAAAAGCAAATTTAAATGCCTTGTCCCCACGCATCCCCACCTGAATTTCCACAGCAACCCCTCTAATTTGTGATGCAGCCAACAAAGCAGTTACCCAAAGAGGGGAGAAAAAAAGGATGACATTTGCCTTTTCCTTGGCTTTGAAATCCAACTGGCAGCAAATTGTTTGAAGTCCTGTCTAGAGAAGAAACTGTAATAGCCTCCATACTGAAGAGGAGGGAAATGTCATTATACACGGATCACGGCAGCAGTGACCTCAGCAGAGAAGGCAGAGAGCTGGCTGCGAGCCGGAGGTGCGGCTGGCTAGCACGCAGGAACAGAAATGAAAGGTCTATGTGCCAGAGTTGAGTTGGTCCTGGGAAGCACCAAGAAGAGCAGGGAGCTCAAAGCCCAGCACAGCATACTCAATAGCCCCTGGACTGCCCCTCTCCCAGTGCCCTGCTTTTCTAATTCTAATTCCTCTAACAACTCCCTGCACTGTTAGGAGAGGAAGCAGAAGACACCTAGGCTTGGTGTTGTAAAATTAATGGGGTGTCAAGCTGCTGAGTTGAATCACTCCAAAGGAATGTAATGACTCAGTGTCCAAGATGCTCCTTAGAACCATGAGCTCACACAGTGACGGTGGCTGGTGACTCCAACACTAAAAATATGTAGCATACAGTGCCCAGGACCTTCCTGATAGTACCTAGGTTCTTTCTCTCTGATTTGTACTGCTCCACTTGGAGAGAGAGCTCGGGAGCTCAGGCGCTTGGCAGATGGAGAACTGCTTCAGCTCCTACTACTTCTGAAATCTGGACCAGACAAATTCCTCTCTTGTCATGCACAGCCAAGCTGTGGTATGGTCATGACGGGGACAAAGAAAGGTTGTATCCCTGAGAGTGGCAACCTTAAACATTAAGTCATTACTGGGGCTAGATACAGAATAAGTGACTGCCAGGTGGTGTGTACAGCACTCCCTCTAGAGGGCTTGGACACCTTGTAATCCCAGAGCAAGGAGGGCTCCTGAGTGCCAAGGAAGAGACTTGTTCTGGGTCAGCTATCACTGTCTACCGTCACTCATGGGACAAAAATAAAATGGTTTTGGTTTTTTGTTTTGTTTCGTTTTGGCTATGTAGCCTAGTCCAGAATTCACAAACTTCTTCTTCCAGCCTCCCAGAAGCTGGGATTCCAGAATGTGTTGAAGTGTCTGTATGAAAACACCTTTTGAGGAGTCGTTACCTGGCACCTCCGACAGAGAGCTAAGAGGGAAAGACTAAATGTTAACAAATAGGTGAGTACAAAAAAAAAAGGACCAGCCACAGCCTATAAATAGCTAAAGTCCCAAGAATCTGGGCCTGGAGAGATGGCTAAGCAATTAAGAGCACTTGTTGCAATTCCAGAGGACCAGGATTCAATTTCCAGCACCCACAGAGTGGCTCACAGCTGTCTGAACTCCAGCTCCAGAAGTTCCAACACTCTTTTGACATCTGCAGGCACCAGGAACACGAGTGGTACACAGATAAACATGCAGGCAAAACACTCATACATACATTAAGTGAATGAATGAATAATGAATTAAAGGTAGCAAGAATTAGAAATGACAGATTTGGGTAGCTAAAGATCACCTTCAGCTCCATCAAAAAGCAGACCTATGGCTAACACAAGACTACCTGGTCCTAGCTCCTGCTGTTACTCTAGAAGTTCATGGCCCAAGGGGGAAAGCAGAAGTATGACTCCCAGAAACATGATTCATAACAGAGTAAGCTGGCAGGCTGGAGGACTTTCAAACTGACGGTAAAATGACAGGGACTGGACAGGCACTACTCAAATGGTGGGATATGAGCAGCTCCTCTGGGAGGGAGGTCACCCTCCTCATCAGACACAGGCCTAGACACTGAACAGGAGTGGGCTCACCACTGGAACCAGCTCTAGCAGTAAGAGGTGGCAGACATCAGATGTGCCTCATAGCCACATGAAACAAGTTCACAGCCAGGTCCTACATTCTAATAATAGGACCCCTAACACAAGCACCATGTCTGTAGACAACTTCCTAAGTAAGAGTCCATGCAAAGTGTCCAACACAGAGGGGCCTGTGACCCCATGAGGAAGAGGTACTGAAGTAAGGATGGCACAAGTGTCAGGCCTGCGCCATGGGGTACTTCATTAGTAGGAAGGTGCCTCAAGTAGCTCTTGTAGCGAACTTCAGTTTAGAAATGTTCAGCTCAGCAAGGAAGTCTGTCACGCACAGGGACAGTCGTCAGGGTTTAGAACCATCCAGCAGCCTTCCACTAGACGCCCTAAATATTGCTATTAAAAACTCCAGCTATTAAGAAATACACACACATAAAGAAGGAGGAGGAGGTAGCAGCAGCGGCAGCAGCAGTGGCTGAGGAAGAGGCGGCAGCAGCAGCAGCAGCTTGTGGTGGCCTTAGTCCCAGGACTTGGGAGGCAGAGGCAGGTGCGCCTGTGAGTTCCAGGACAGCCAGGGCTATACAGTAAGACCTTGTCTGAAGGGAGAGAAAAAAAAATCTCACAAAGGTCTCCTAGGCATCAAAGCTATGTTGGCCCCAGGACTGCATCTCACCCACAGAGGAAGGTAGAAGGAGTTATGTTAGTCTGAAGCTCTTACCAGCCCTGGGCATCTAGGGCAGGCCAAATGAGCATGCAATACACACAGCATTAACGCTAACTTTACACAGTTCTCACCATTAAGAGAGCCAGCTTTATTGAGTATCCTTCTCAAAATCAATGGTAACTCATTTCAAACTCCTTCCAGCTCTGCATGGGGGAACAGACAGAAGTTCACTTCTGTTATCCAAAGAATTATGAATTATCACTCTCTCTGCAGCCGTCATTCTTCACACGCTCTTTATAGAGGAAGGCACTCGAAAATCACAAAAATGCCTGAAATGTTCTCAATTTGGCTCCTTGCAGTTCAGCGAGTTTCCTGAAGCTCGTGCATCGCCTTTTGCTTGCTATCCCTTCTCTCTCTGACTGTTTAAACACATGGACAGGGAGTTATTAACTTTTACAGGAAAGACAAATAAAATAACATTGAAGCAAGAGCGCAGTGATGTCAGTCTGCAGCTAGCACCACTCATCTGTGGGAATCTGATTAGCGCTCGAGTGGCAGAGCTACCTGGAAAAGTGCTCACAATCAAATAAAAAAATGATACCAAAACATTAACCTGATGGCTAAAAACTCCACATTTAAACAGTTAAAGTAATAAAGAAGCTTTTATTGAGTATTTTTTATATTTCATTATGCCTCAAATTGACGAGGACTCCCGGATACATTTTCTAGACTTTTGGTTCTTCAAATCAAATGCTCTCTTTGACTTTTTTTTTTTTTTGTAACTAAAAGGAAACAGCATTTCTTGTAAATTTGAAAGGATTAAAGCTCCAACAATATCGACATCAGCCATGAGTGCAAACACAGCCTCGACCTGCTCACCAGACACCACAGCATTTCTGTGATTTTTAAAAAACTTTCACAGTGTCTACGTTTCCTTATTTATACACAGTCTGATCAAAACAGGCAGGGACAAAGCTAATGGTGTGGCAGGGCAGAGAGAAGCCAGGCCTCAAGACAGCTGATGCCGATGTGCCATGAAACAAGCTCCCTGCATCCCTGCTCCCGACCGAGCCCTTCACATCTGCACACATGACCTCTCACTGGGGGTTTTTCCTCTCTCTCTCTCTCTCTCTCTCTCGGTTTTTTGAGAGGGTTTTTTCATGTAGCCCTGGCTGTCCTGCAACTCGCTCTGTAGACCAGGCTGACCTTGAACTCAGAGATCCACCTGCCTCTGCCTCCCAATTAAGGGTGTTGGCCACCATGCCCAGCTCTTTTCTTTCTAAGTCAATTTCATTAGGTAGTCTAAGACACCTACCTCAACCAGGGAGGTAGTCTTAGGACAAAGACAGTTTGGACAAGGACTGAGACGATGGCCTAGTGGGCGAGGTGCTGCCTCACAAGTATGGGGAGCCAAGTGTGAACTTTCGTAATACATACATACATACATAAAAGCATGTGTCTGATTGCGGCTACGGCAGACACACAAGTCGGAAAGCTCCCAGGCCTATTAGCTTGGTGCATGCAGCAACAAGACAAGAGAGACTGCCTCAGACAGATGTGAGGTGAGGACCAGTGCCTGAGGTTGTCCTCTGACTCCATGTCCTGCATGTCCCAATCCACACAAATTTCACAGGCATAATAGAAAGACAGAGAGGCATAAGAGAGAGAAAGGAAAGAGGAAGAATAAAGAATGGAGAGAGAGAAAAAATGAGGGAGGGATGGGGTTGTGTGTGTGCGCACATACACAGATCAAAAAATAAATTTTAGGGGCTGGAGAGATGGCTCAGCGGTTAAGAGCATTGCCTGCTCTTCCAAAGGTCCTGAGTTCAATTCCCAGCAACCACATGGTGGCTCACAACCATCTGTACTGAGATCTGGCGCCCTCTTCTGGCCTGCAGGCACACATGGAAGCAGAATATTGTATACATAATAAATAAATATTTAAAAATAAATAAATAAATAAATTTTAAAAATTAAAAAAGGAGAAATTAGAGACAAGATCCAACTTTTTATTTAAAAAAAAAACAAAACTAGCAAGCCATAGTGGCACATACCTTTAGTTCCAGCGTTCAAGAGGCAGAGACAGAGTTTGAAGCCAGCCTCGTTTACAGAGTGAGTTCTAGGAGGGCAGTATAGAAAACCCCTGTCTTAAAAAAAAAAAAAGGCAAAATCAAAACAAAAAAAAAAATTGGTGGGAATAGGAGAGGGGAAAAAAGAAGTGCCAAAAAAAGACATGGAAAAGCCATCTTTTTACTCAGAGAAAAGCATTCTTCATACTATGTACTATTTACTCTAATATAAGCTTAGTCACCTAGGGTTGGGAGAAGCAAGCCAACAAGTAGAAAGCCACCTAGAGAACAGAGACACAGCAGAAAACAGCTGACTGCAAACTCAAGAGAGGAACATCCATGAAAAGTAAACAGAAGATTTTAAAAGTTACTACTTTGGGGTCACTTAGCATGGTGAGCCAGCCACTCAGAGCAGAGGCCAATCAGTATTTCAGTAAGCTCAGGCCTATGCTTACAAAGAACGTAAATGTTTACATCTAGAACCTGGGCGGTAGTGGTGCACACCTTTAATACCAGCATTCAGAAGGCAGAGGCAGTAAATTCAAGGCCAGCCTGGTCTACAAAGCAAGTTCCAGGACAGCCAGGACTGTTACACAGAGAAACCGTGTCTTGAAATAAAAAATAAAAACAAAAAACAAACCAAAAAAAATTTACATCTAAAATGATGATACTAAGCCATTAGGATTAAATTATATCCTAGATAATGATGCGTAATAAAGCAGGAACATATATGATCCATTTGCAATCATTCTTGGCCAGAAATTGTAGAGGGTTTGGTTTACTGGATTTCATGTGGATCTCAATGGCTGCTGAGTAGGTAGGTACAGCTATCCAGAGTGACAGAGGGGGGTGGTTTTTCTGAATTGAACAAGAAGAATTTTTACACAGTTAGGTTAAGAATCAGGAAACAGGGCTGGAGAGATGGCTCAGTGGTTAAGAGCACTGGCTGCTCTTCCAGAGGGTCCTGAGTTCAATTCCCAGCAACCACATGGTGGCTCACAACCATTTGTACTGAGATCTGGTGTCCTCCTCTGGCGTGCATGCATACATGAAGGCAGAATGTTGTATACATAATAAATAAATAAATCTTTAAAAAAAAGATCAGGAAACAATGCCAGGCAGTAGTGGCACACACCTTAAATCCCAGCACTCAGGAGGAGAGAGGCAAATCTCTGTGAGTTCGAAACCAGCCTGGTCTACAAGTGCTAGTTTGAGGACAGCTAGGGCTGCCTCAAAATAAATAAATAAATAAACAAACAAACAAATAACAAAAAAGAATCGGGAAACAAAAGATTAAATAATGGTTACCAAACATTCACTGGGTCCTCACAGTATGACAGGCACTTAGAAAATCAAAAGGAACAAGCAAGATGGTGCTCTGCTGTCATAATCTAGGGCAAGGGAAAAGGCCAACGCAATCTGAGGCCACCTGGTCCCACTCATGATCAAGGACTCCTCTCTTCAATAACCAAGACAAATGATCAGCAAGCCTCTACTTAATACTTACAGTGGGCAGGAACTCATTCCCTTATTCCCTCAAGAGCCTGTTGACTCACTGTCAGGAGCCTTTCCCTTCCTTTCTTTTCTGTGTGCCAGTTCTCCCTGTGCAGCCCAGACTGGCCTCCAACCTCAGATCCGTCACTCACATACGCAAGCACACACACACAAAACCTCAAATCCATCACACACACACACACACACACACACACACACACACACACAAAACCTCAGATCCATCGCACATACATACACACACAACCTTAGATCCATTACACACACAACACCTCAGATCCATCACACACACACACACACACACACACACACACACACACACACACAGAGCACCTCTGCCTCCCAGGCTGCTGGCATTACAGATGAGCACACAGGGCTGGGCCCTCAGGCCTCCTCCTTTAAAATGATTTAAATTCCACTTTCCTGACCCTGCCATCCACTAGTCCTCTCACTATACGGAGTATTATTTCCTGACCTAAGTTTTGAGACCTAGGGAGAAAGGTTAGGGAAGCTTCCTTTCCCTATCCCCTCTGCTAAGTATCCACAATCAGTACTGGTCTCACTGGATCCGAGTTTTTGAGAATTCTGCTCTTTAGCTCGACGACAGGAGCCAAGCCCTTTCTGGAGAGCCAAGGCTGCACCTGTGATGTCAGGACACATTAGCAGTAACAAAGGCCACGGTAATGCAAGAGACCACTTCATACACACATCATTCCAAAATGGCTAAATTCAATCAAACATGGCAGCGTTTCCTACAATGTTCTGATCACTAGGCCAGCGTGTGTGACGTGGGCACATTTACTGGAAGCTGCTGGAACCGGAGTGGGAGCCTCCGCCTGGAGATCATAATGGACAGGGTTTTTACCAGCCTCAAAGTGGCTTGGCATTCTTCTTTCCCAGGAATTACCCAGAAATTCATTTAACATCTAAAGACTGCAAATGGACTCCAGAAGGTTCCAAGTCCACACAGAGAAGGGAGACAAAGAACAGAATTCTTCATCTCACCTTAAATACAGGCCTCTCAAGGAGGGCAAAGTAGACTCCCTAAGATGGTAAATCAAGAGTCAAAGTCAGAGACATCCTGATTTAGTTCAATCACCAACTTCTCAGTGACTTTTCAGAGTCACATACCCAGTGTCTGCTTCCGCATCTGTAAAATGGAGCTGCTGCTGCTTCAGAGGCTCACCAAGGTTACAAGGAGTAATTAGTTAGCATCATACGGTGCTTTCATCTTCAAAGCAAGATTATTAGACTATAAAGTAGAGTAGATGTGGTTTGAAAAATCTTTTTAAAACCAAAAATAAAGCACGTAAGCAAACAGAGATACAAAACAGGATGACATCATCCCCTCCAGGCAGCAGGCACTACCTCCGCAGACACCTAATCTCTGTGTTTATAGAGACAAAGGCACAAAACAGTGAGGAGAAGAAATGGTAGGAGAGAGAAAGGAGAAAAAAAGGGAGCGAGGTTTGGGAAAGACAAGGTTGAAATGTAAAAGGAAGAAGCGATGAGGACGAAGGAAGGGATAGGAAACAGTAAGAAACAGGAAGGAAGGCAAACATCCCCAAGAAAAGCAGGATAAGGAAGAGAAGGAAGAGGAAGAGAGGGAAAAGGAAGAGAGGAAAAAGGACGGGACTGTGTGCAAAACACCAGGGTCATGAAGGAAACATTTTTTCCCTTTTTTCAAAGAGAAAAAAAGAGGCTAAAAATTCAATTTGTTAACTAAAAAAATGAGAGAAAGACAGACGAAAAGCAGACGCTAGAATAAGAGAGCATGAGGCTTCCAGGAGAATGTCTGGGAACCAGAGGATGGAAAAGAAATCATTAGCAAGTCCACAGTGTGTCCACGGCGCTGCTGTGCGGATCAATTCATTTACCGCTGCCCTGCACATTTACAGAAAAGTACCTCTGATATAATAAAGGCTCATAAACACGCAGAAATTGGGTTAGACCCGTTTCGAATTCCTGCCAAACAATGGTTCAGAAAAATGAAGCTCTATTTTAATTAGCTGGATTCATGAGTGATTTGATAACGGCAGATGCTGTCTGGATGCTTTCAGCTTGATGGGCTCCACATACATGAACTTAGAGTGGTTTTGATGCAATTAGGTATTTCTTTCTGCTCCTACACGGCAGGCCCAAGGATCTGACATGCTACTACTATATTTATCTGCACATTAATATTTCAAATCACAAAGATGAGAAAAATGATCACATGATATAGATAGAAAAATTACTTTTTAAAAGTCATTGGTGGAGAGAAGGCTTCTTTCCAATGAGTAAGGCAAAGGCGGACAGCTGAGAGAAAGCCACACAGAGTGCAGAAACACCCAACGCCCCAGCTGAAACACGACACACTGCATGCACACTTCCAATTCTCCAACTGCAGTCCAGCATCACGGCAAAGGACTAGTGCACCTAATGCACAGCCTGGCCTAGGACTAAGTGGCCTTCAAAATGTCTTTGTAATCAGGTAGCCTATTATAAACCTTGAGTACTATTCCCCGGGATGCAGGACTCATGATCATAGCGCTGAAAGTCCAAGTATCTTCACCAGGTGCTTTCAAGCCCAGCACCTGGCTGCCCCTCTCCCTTTTAAGCACTCTCTCTTTCCCCGCACTGCTCACTGCCCTCTGCCATGACCACTTAGTGCAGCACCACCCATATGCACTAAAGGAGCGGCAGAAAGCACAGCAGCTTCCAGCATCGGGACGAAACTAATAAGTAGAACCAGTCAACGCAGTATCTGCCTATGTGTCATGGCTGTGCTGAGAAGCAGAGGCTAGGAAAAGGGGGCGCAGAGGGAACCCCTCCACTACTTCAGGAGTGTGTGACTCTTCCAAAATTCTGATGTAGGCTCTCAAAATTGCCACACACACACACACACTGGGCAGCATGGAGAAGAGAAGACACGGAGTGAGGCTGACTCCGCTGGCACTGCTGTGACAGGCACACGAAGAAACACAACTCGGTTCTTTTCTCCCACAGAGGACAAAGCGGACACAGGGACCTTCACACCATCTCCCCTTCATCGGCGCTAACAAGCTGAACACTGTAAATCAAGGATGAAATTCCTGTGCCAGGAAGTGACGGAGAGGCATTTCTTCTCTAAAGAGCCCCAAGATGCCGCCTGCTTGGGAATCAGCATCTAGGGGCAAGAGGTGGAGAGGCAGGGAGGACGGTGGCAGCAGGTCTTCACCTAATAAACACAACTTTATTATATACAGTGGCCTTTCTTCAAAAGTTATTTATTTCACAAAACCACTCTGCTAAATAGAGGTTTCAATCTAATTGAATCGCATCTGCATATGGTAAATGCACTGAGTGCATCTTTGGGATTCGCATTCTCCTCCACAGTTGAAGGGTTCACTGATTTCCCAATATGTACACATGCAAGACTGGAAGAAGAGAGGAGAGGACTGACTGCCCCTTAAACTACATATCCATTGTTTCAGCCCTTTACCGAAGACAGGCTCTGTAACACAGTTTGGTGTTTACAATACCCTAAAGGACACAAACCAAGAAGGCAGAAGGAGGTGCCTGTGCCATGGGGCCCACAATCATGGGCGGCTTCTGCTCACACAGGTCTTCAGAATGCACCTGCCCACTACTACCTCCTTCTTCCACTCCCGAGGAGATGGGAAGGAGCTCTTCTATCGGGCTCACTGGAACTCTCAGGGCTCATGGCCACATCCCAGAGTAGGCAGCCCGGTGAGTTAAAATTGAGATACAAATAAAAATGACCATTTTTAACAATAAACAAAAAGTGTCACTAAATCAAACAAAATAGGGGTGGAGGTGTTGTTTTTAAAGGAGAAAAAATACTCAAAGCAAAAGATCCCATATGAGGAGCTGAAGAAGAGACAGGTCAGGACTTCCCACAAAGGCTCATACTAGGAAAAAGTGACCACGACACAGGAAGAGACACTATTCTGAAGAAGGGAAGCAGGGGCACAGATCCCAGATTCTGATGCTACTCCTGGTGGCATTCGCCCGCATTCCTGGCTACTCAGGAGGAAGGCAGAGGCATTGGCTACTGAGGGTGGGAGGCCTGCCTCATAATGACAGGTGGAGAGTGACAGGAGGGAGGTCTGGAGTCCAGCCTGCAAGCAGGATGTACATCCCTGCACTATGGTCAACTGTTTCTTTCCCCTGATCCTCTTGCTCATGTCACAAGAAATTTAACTTTTTCAAGAACTGCATCCCAGAAGACATCCCTGCTCCAAAAGGTTAAGTACCTAACCTAGAAAAACTCTTTTTGGCCCTCCTAGTCCTCTACTAGACTAACCTGTCGATACAAACTTCATCAAACCTTCCTATTAAAAACAGAACAGACAGAAAGATGCAAAGAATACAAATCAAAAGGAAAATTCTGCCATAAGCTGAGCCTCCCAAATCTGGTTCAGCCACATTCTTGCCCGCAGCCTGCACCTCTCGGTGCCTCCCTATGGTTTCAAAATGCAGCTGCACAGGTCTCTTCAAATTCAGATTTCTAGCACCTCTAATTACAGGCCTCTTGAGCCAGGCTCCTTTAATTAATGAACCTGACTCTCTCTCTTCAAAGGAAATCTGCATATGAGATGCACAGGGTGAGCTGACCTATCAGGGCTATATGATGGCTGCACAGCACTGCACAGCACACGATGGCAGCCAGCACTCTGCATCCAACAACAGCAAAGGTGTCTCCACCTCCATGGCCCAGTCCAAGCCATCCTCACCCAACACTGTGTGCTTAAGGCCATAAAATACTTCTTGAACTCAAGAGAAGAGAAAACAGCTCTGCTGGGTGTGACTAGCAAGACCCAAAGAGAGCCCGGTTCTCCCTGGTTTCTGTGCTCCCTTGTTTTCACTTTCTTTCCTCTGCCAGAGTGAGTGTGGACTGCAGGCTAGAGAGAGGACCACTGCTCAAGGCTGGACCAACCGCAGAGGGAACAGCCTGGATTCTGAACTATCTGGAAGAAGTAAACACAAAAGGCCTGGGACTGAGTTCACAGGACTGAAATAAAACTGGTTAGAACTTAATATAAAGCAGGTAGGGACCGGCTCCTGAAGGAAGGCCACCGTTCACCAGGTGTGGCAAAGGAAGAGCACATGCCAGGAGATATACAGCCTTGGGGTCTGCCCTCACAGACCCTCCACACCGCTCCCCTTCTGTCTGACTCGCTGCTGAGCCAGTTCTGCCTACAGCCCTCTCCCAAAAGTGGCTACGAGGCAGCTTGTACCTAGGAAAGCCGCACTATCTTTAGACTGCACAGAGCCTAGAAACATTCATAAATAACAACACAGACGGCAGAAGAGACAAGGTCTGGGCCACATTAAAACAATTCCAGGTAAAGTTTCAAGCCAAAGATTTGAGGGGCAGTAAAAGATCCAACAGGTTTGGCAAAAATGAAAACAGGCTGTGTTCTGTCCCTATCTAACCTGACAGCCATTTCTCAAGGGTCCCACAGCAGGCCTAATGGGACAACATTTCCATTTTTTCCCTAATAAACACACCTCTTCTCCAAGGAAATAGAAGTTCTTAGGACACACAGGCTTCTCACCGAGGGTCATGGTATAAAACCAGGCTAGAAACTATGAAAGAACAGGGCCAGGACAAAAATAAACTGAAAGCACAAAGTCAGCTCTTCGTCCACTTAGTTCTTCCCACAGTATGTCACAAACCAGACATCGGAACTGCAGTGAATTTCTGTCACTATGAACACAGTCGTGGAAGGGTGAAAACATGCGGCATCAGTCCAGCTAATAGTCAGCCTGGCACATTAATGTAGGGCATGCTCACTAAGCACTGAATCTCATGGGTCGCTTGCCATGTTATGCCCAGTACCCAGGAACTAACATGGGCCATCATTTCTGCACTCCCACTACGCCCAGTCTCTAAATCTGTCTGACTCCTTATTCCCAAAACATAAGCAGCCAGAGATGGCCAAAGAATCTTATATTTGGTTTGGTTTTCCAACCAAAACATTCTCTAAGTTCACTGTTATTTGAAGTGGAAGCATTTAATTTCCTATCAAAAGGTAAAAACAGAAGAATGGAGAATGCAAAAGCTAAAGATGAAAGTTGGGATGCACAAAATAAGGGGCTGGGAGTAGCTGAGATCAGGAATGTCCAGGGATTCTTGGCATGGGAAGCCACACCAGCAAGCCAGGCACTCTCTTTCCAGGGTGTCTCAAGGGGAAATCACCCATCGATCCTAGGACACACGCGCTCTAGGACCAATCCCTTACCTCAGATCTGCCTCTGCCTCAAATTCCTGCTTGCGCTTTAATGTTTAAATTATTAAATGCATTAATGTATTTACATTATTCAAGTCTTCTGTGCATTTTTTCTAAGATAATTTATGTATAAGAGTTTGGATGTCCGTGACTGTTAATGTCTACAACCCTTCCTGTTCATTATTGATTCTGGAAGAAAAAAAAAGTCAGAGTTTTAATGCCTTATTTTTAATGTATTAAGAGTCTGAATAAGTGCATTCTCTTTTTTCTTTTGTAATTTCATAATTTAAGTAGTGCATTTATTAAACTGACACAGTATGAATTGTGGTGAAGCCTGGCATGGCTCCATGCTGCCTAGCAGCTCACTCTGCTCCTGTGCAACCAGGCATCAGCCAGCGTTCTCTCAGGGAGCAATTCCCACCTCCGCATCAGGGGAGAGGCAAGCATTTGCCCAGTGCGTACTTTCTAAAGAAGATTTTCTTCCTCCTTTTCAGGTTCTTGCCCAAATCAGCCCTCCTTACTACTCGGCTTCTAGAAGTCCTCTGCTCATCGGAAGTCCTCATCTGGATGCACTGCGGGTTACATCCAAACAGAGCTTGCAATCAGCACACAATTTTCAAGAACAATAAACATGCTTGAAGCTTAACATAACAAAATCAAGCAAACAAAACTACTTTTTGAAAGAACTCTCAAACATCTCTAACACATAACATCTCCAACTTGGGAAATAAACGCTTGTTTCTATTGAAATCCAGTTCCCCCAGGAAAGAAATCACTTTCAACTATAGCCAGATCGACAGTGACACCCAATGGCCCATTAGTTTAATCCCAGCTGAGCAACCCCAAGAGGTTGCCCCTGGGGAAAAGGGTAGGGGCTTGAAGGAAAAATCACCTACCAACCTCTTTTCACGGCACTAAATTGCTAAGGGGTAGACAGCTTACCCCACCTGGACCAGGTGTGTAACTTCCATGTGTGCAAACACTGGGCAGTATAACACATGGCAAGTCTCCTTCTGGTGGGAGGTGTGAGCACATCTGCACTAAGTGAACACCTACACATACATGCAGTGCACAACAGCTGGACTGAACAACACTGTCCCTATCAACTGGAAGTGAAAAAAGGAAACCACAAGTTTGCTGCTGTTTTTAGAGCTTGACCCTGCCACATCTCACACTGAATGCACGTATGCTCATACACACACATACCCATACATACACTAATTTATATATTTTCTCCCTTTTTTTCTGTTTTCCTGTTTCTTTTTTTTTTCTTTTCTTTTTTGGCTACTCATTACCATTCTTTAACTGTTACAATTTATATCAGCATATAATGTTAAATAATTACAGGGAACGAAGCTCACTCTAGTGAGGATATAAACGCGCTGTGGGAATCTACAGATTTAAACAAATAACACTCACGGTAGGGGGTGAGCGGATGAATTAGCATTAATATCCTGCCTGGGAGATCCCAGTGCACTGGTACTGCTTAAATACAGATCTTTTCTGTAACAGTCAATATGACAGCTCCCGGCAATACGGCCCCTTTCCCTTTCTCAGTCAATATAGCAGCCAGTGAAAATAGAAACGTCCCTATAGAAATCAATATAGCAGCCAGCTAAAATAAACCCTTCCCTTTTAAGGGCTATATAATAGTCAGCTAAATGGAAGAATTGGCACCCCTGCTGGATAGCTCAGCAGCAAAGCCAAGGAACGAACAAGCCACGAACACTGAATGATCCTTGAGCTCCTACCTAGAAAGGGAGAAGATGTGTCCTGGGAGGACACCAAGTGAGAGCTGCAGAGTGGCACTGGTCAGGCTGTCTGCAGAACCTACAACCAATCACCCACAACGTAAGTAGCTACGGGGTCACCCCGCACCAGAGTTAAATTAAAGCAGCCAGAAATTTTAGAATAATTTAAAATAACCTTATTCAAACTTTTGTTCTCAAAGAGGAGAGGTAGTATCTGGATTTGAACCCAGTACCAGTTCCCACCTTAGCCTGAGAAGGGCGTTGTACTAAGTTAACAGATCTGTGCTTTCTGATCCCTAGCACCAGGACTAGTGAGTGAAACACAGCCACGGGAGGGAACACAGCACTCCATGTGAACGGTACCCAGTGCACACACAGACACGGGAGGGAACACAGCACTCCGTGTGAACGGTACCCAGTGCACACACAGCCACTGGAGGGAACACAGCACTCCATGTGAACGGTACCCAGTGCACACACAGACACAGGAGGGAACGGTACCCAGTGCACACACAGACACGGGAGGGAACACAGCACTCCGTGTGAACGGTACCCAGTGCACACACAGAGCTCGTCTTAAAAACTCTTAAATATTACAATGAAATCATACATCATACATATCTGGTACTCCACACACACATCAGGGAACGTAGTCTCCTTCCTTCAAGGCATGGCGGGGGAATGGTTATTACAACAGAATTTAGGAGATGACTCTTCCAAAGGCTAAAACTGGCCAAAGACCTTTTAAAAAGAAAAGAGGACGGGGTGTTTGAATGAGAAGTCACTGGAACATTAGTTCTGTTGGACTTAAGGGCTTGACAAATGTGGAGCGCAATGCAGACACCCGCGCAGGTTTCCAACCAACAAGCCCTGGAGTCAATGCTGGGGCTGTTATGCTCCAAAATAGCTGAGCAGCAGGGACCCACCCCATCTTCATTAAAATTCGACAATCTGTCTGCCATCCTTAGAGTAAATCCACAGAGAACCCCTGTTTCCCTGGCCAGGTGTTTAACACCCAATGATGCTCATGTCATCAATCAGGTGACTCCGTCAAGTGCCACGGTGTCAGGTATCAGGAAAAAAAGATTCTCCAAGTCCTGGTTGAAAGCCCTAGTACTTAAAGTGTTAGATTACATCATGCTACCTACAGATACCTGCCCTTCACATCAGAATTCCAGTTACAGAGCATCTTCAGGGTTAAAAGGGTTAGCGTGATATAGGACCCCAATCATAGCAATGCTCATTCTGCCACAGTCTTCCAGTAAACAACAGCCTTAGAAGTCACAGGCATCAGTCCCTACGAGTCACAGGTCCTACAGCCCCTAAAAGTCACTGTCCCTTCCATTCCAGTAAGTTCTACTATGACTATGGCAGTCATCTGGTGGGGAAATGGACTTGTAGGATAGGCCAGGCCGCCTCTTACCTTACCAAATGTGCGATCATGAAAATGAGTCACTGCTATGACTTGACATGGCACTCAGCTTCCAGCACTGACCCCAATGAGTGCTTTATAAACCCTGACGTGCAAGGGCCCCAAAATGTGGGGTGGGCACTAGAGATGGCTCAGTGGTTAATAGCACCTGATGCTCTTGCAGAGAACCCAGGTTTGGTTCTCGGCACCCACAAGGTAGCTCACACCCATCCCTAACTCCTATTCTAGAATATCTGATACCCTCTTCTGACCTCGTGGGTACCAGGCACACATGAGGTACATACACGCACACACAGCAAAACATTCATACACATAAGACAAATCTAAAAAAAAAAACTTGTTTTTAACTGGGGGTATACACTTTCAGTCAAGTAGTATTAGAGCTAAAGAGAACGCATCATGATGTTAGCAAAAACTGTCGCCGGGCGGTGGTGGCGCACGCCTTTAATCCCAGCACTCGGGAGGCAGAGGCAGGTGGATTTCTGGGAGTTCGAGGCCAGCCTGGTCTACAAGAGCTAGTTCCAGGACAAGCACCAAAGCTACAGAGAAACCCTCTCTCGAAAAACCAAAAAAAAAAAAAAAACTGTCAACTCCAGATGCCACTATAGTCATCAAAGGTGAGCAAGAGGCAGGAAGGGAGGGAGGGACAGAGAATGAGAGAGTAAATTAAAGAGAAATATAATTCTGAAAGGAAAGAGGGAAAGAGAAACACAGAAGACGAGATCGGAGATAACACAAGAGCTCACAAAGAAAGACAAAGCCCTCTCTGGCATTTGCAGCTCGCGGCTTTTGGGGCATTTGTGAAATGACGGTTGCAATAATACAAACAGAACGGTGAGTCATCTGCTTCCAACCTGAGTCAAAAAGGGCTGTTTCTAGACAATCTGAAAGCAAAGCAGCTCTGCCTGCACACTTAACCACGCCTACCGTGCACCACCGCTACAGGACAGGATGTGGGGAAGAACGAGGCGGTGGGAGTGAGTGCCGTCTTTACTGGTCCCAGTGTCACCGCAAAGAAATACTGTCAAGATTTAAACCATAATAATGGAAAGGCTATAAAGGTCTCAGTTATAATGCTTCTTCTGATGTTCCCGTTCATAAATGCCCCTTTATGCTGCCCACGTAGCAATGCTCCACTAAACATTAGTACATGTGTACCCCAGTGGGAACGCTGCACCCTAGGTTCCCAGCAGGAAGCCAGGCAGCAACTAAGCAACCCAACTCCTTGACTCATCATCTCCAGCCTGTGTAAGTGAGCACATACACTCACTTCCATCTCTCAAGGGTGGACTGAGTGCCACCCAGGAGCTAATGAATAGAGCATACAGCCATCCCATAGCAGGGTCAACAAGGCATCTACATGCCAAACACCTGGGAAAAACAGGTGGACACACATCTGGGAAATTCCATGTGGACACACATCCGTGTAATACAGAGACTCTTTTACTACTTGGACACCTAAAATCCTCAAACACACACGCCTAGTGGCCTAATGTGAAATGCAGTTTCCTCTGCTTTGTGTTTTGTGTAGATTGCAGATCGGTAGCACTTAAAAGGAAGCTAATTAGGTGTGTTCAGAGAGACACCTTTACTTGGATTTAGCAGGCAGAAAGGTTTTAAAAAATGGTTTCAAGAGATCATTTCCCTAGCAGGGTGTCGGGGTACACGTTTTTAGTTCAAGCACTCAAGAGGCAAAGGCAGGAAGATCTACATAAGTTTGAGGCCAACCTGGTCTACAAAGCAAGTTTAGGACAGCCAGAGCTACACAGAGAACCCAGACTCGGAGAGAGAGGGAGGGAGGGAGGGAGGGAGGGAGGGAGGGAGGGAGGGAGGGAGGCCATTTCCTAGCTGGGTGTAGAGCTCAGTGAACACAGCATACACCACCCTGAGCTGGCTCCCTAGATAACACCAGACAGACACAAGGAAAGGTAGAGGGCTGGGGTGCAGTTCAGCAGGAGAGCTTTTCTCAAGCATGTACAAGGTCTGGGGTTCAACCCCCAGTAGCTCCAAAAGTAAAGAAACACTTCCCCGTACAAATTAAGACTATAGGCATGAAGGTTGGGCATGGTGGTACAAGCCTTTAATCCCAGCACTTAGGGACAAAGGCCGGTGAATCTGTGAATTCTAGTCTAACACGATCTATATAATGAGTTCCAGACACCAGGGTATATAGTGAGACCCTGTCTCTTACATGCATGAATACCTCAGATGCATGTCGAGGAGATATAAACTAAGACATGGTGGATACAAGAACAGATGCCAGGATAAAATGAGGCTAAAACCTGTACCAAGAAAACCATGAAAGGCAATCAGGGAAGTCAAAGTATAAAATTATGAAAAGATGTCAGTGGTGGCGCACTCCAGTAGGATTTGCTGAAGGAGGCAGAGGCAGGAGAATCACAAGTTTGAGGCCAGCCTGGGCTACACATTAAAAAAAAACTATGAAGACTGATACAGTAAACCCAGCTTGGTGGCTGACACAGGAGGACAGCGAGGTGGGCAGCCAGTGCCAACCACAAGCCACCACCGGCTTGCCTTCCCTGTTGATCTGGAATTGGTGAGCCTGTGACAGAGCCAGCAATTATCGTTAGGTCCCCTGTATTTATTTCACACACAAAGGCAAGCAGAAGAGACCAGTTAGTAATGAGTAAGTAATGACCACGGAACACACTGTGTTTCACAGAGCTGCCAGAGCAGGAGACTATTTGGAAATACAAAGTGAAAGGATAAAATAAGCTAGAGAAACTCAATTTTCTTCTCCCTTCCTCCCAAAGCCACACTTAGGATAAAATAAGGTTTGTGCAGGTTAATCCTTATGAGGTAAGAAAAAAATGATTAAATACATTTAAAAAATCAATTGTACATTAAACCAAATCGAGGAACTGCAAAAACAAACACCACAGCGCTCCTCCAGCCAGTATTAGCTACAGTCTGGTCAGCAGGGGATACCCTGCCTGACAGAGTCCCAGGAGGTAATGGGGGCGGGGCACAGAAGAGGAACTGTCTGTCAATCTATCTGGACTTCACTGGAAATACTGACTTCTAGATACTACAAAGGAAGAAATCTCCTATAAATAAGCCTCTAGAGATCAAGATGAAATCTTAAAAACTCCACTAAAACAATGGTAACCATTTGATAAACAGAAGTTATAAAATCACTTCAATGTTAAATTATTTGCCACTATTTCTAGTCATTCCTTCTGCTCATTAACAAAGTCTATTAACTGTCATTTCTAGAGGGACAACAGAACTAGAGAGGTGAAACTGCCTTGCTTTTGTCTTTGAGGGGCACTCTGTGGGGAGGCCCTCCTGATTCCCAGGGCCCCGGGAGCCTCAGAGGAAAGACTATCAGAAGGCAAAGCCCTGGCTGCCTGCCCCTCCCACAGGGGCCATGATGGTGTAACTCGCTAGCCTTCAACACCCTCCCAAGGCTGGCTGCCTTCTCTGCATGCGCCAGCACCACCCAGGTCTTCACAGGTCTTGCTTTAGCTACACACCAGAAGCTCAGGGCCAGGCTAGAAAGGCTCTTCTGGGAAAGCTGTCTGGTTTACGCACTTCCAACCCAGCCCAGGGCCCAGTAATCAGTCTTTGACTCTAAAGTCTCAACAAGTGGCAAACCCAAAGCTTTCCCCTCCGTGTGCTTCTGACAGAAGCAGTCTGGAACTCTAGAGAAACCTCTGAAGCTGCCAGGATTGCAAGGCAAGCAGGTAATCGAACACATGACAGTGTATTCTCACTAGAGTAAGACAAGACTCATGGAGACGGTTCCAAAGCTCACAGCACTGCTCAAGTGGGTTATTGACGGCTAGCAGTTGGCAGCAAGGAGGAGCCGACAAAAAGACTACACTCCCTTAAAGGTATCTCGATTCTCTTATCTTCAAAGACTATGAAGGCCACTGCACTAACTGACAGGGGAAACGCCTGGATGCTGATGGGGTACAGATAAAGGATTCACCTGAGGGGCAGAGAAAGGGGAAACGGGGCCCTGGATATCGAGTTTCCTTTACTTAGGTGGATTCCAGTGACTCCCGGAGGATCCTGTGAGTCAGGAAGCAAAGCGCTCGCTTGCCCGACCTTGCCAGCAGGAGATGGAATAACAGGCAGCTGCTGCCCCCTAGAAGCTACCTGAGATGTAGCAGCTTCCGTAGAGACACCAGATGAAAAGATCCTATTATCTCCCTCGATCTCATAACCTGTCATTAGTGAGGTGCATGGGTGCAGACGCCTCCTCCGAGCCTGAGGAGGCGCACATCACCTGTGATAAATTAATAGGTGCCTTCCCAACAGCGAAGATGCACACAGAAGACTCCAACCAGGGAGAGCACAGCAAGGCAGCAGCTTCTCAGCAAGCACAGAGCAGCAGGCAGCCCCTGCCACAGCCTGTCTGAGCCGCACCGCACCACGCCAGTCAACACTGTGCCCAGATCTGCAGCTCCCATCCGCTCAAGTTCAGCAGGAGCACCTGAGACTTTGAATCTCAGCCCACTGCACTCACTCTGGAGGTCTGATTGCCCTGGGCTTCAGGTCCCTCACTAGAAAACCAGAAGGGTAATCCTCACCAGAGTGTGAGACTTGAACCAGACGAAAATAAAGAAACAGGCACTGAGGCCACAGAACTACACAGTAGCCCTCTTGGCCGATGAGATCAGAGCTAATAATTGCTCAGTTAATAAAAGAAACTTTTTCAGTTAAATTGAAGAATCATTAAAAATGGAGCCTACTCTACTTACCTTCAACATTTTATACTAACTGAAAATCTATAAATGTACAGTCATTCACTAATCTTTTGATGTGGAGCCAAGACCTCTCCTTTGAGTGTGGGCCCACAGACTGGAGTTCCCAGACATCTCTCTCCTGAATAAACCCCACCCACAACACACCCTCCACATTTCTAAAGCAAAGCAAGAGCCTACAGACATTACAAAAGCAACTGCAGCATGGATCCATCTGGATCCGTATGGTCTCAGCCTGGTGTTTATTGTCCCAGGCTGAATTTGATGGCAATCTTCTTAGTTCACATTCACCACACAAGTAACTGAATTTTTAATAGAAAATTTTGGTCTCGTTAGTCTCTACAGAATGCATCACTCCGTAGAATCTTCTTCACTTTGTCTCCACTGGTATCACAGTTAACGAAAGAGTACTGCTCAATAAGAAGCACACCTGGCAGGGGAGGGCTAGAAGCTGGCCAACGTCAGTGATAGGAAGAATATGGGATCAGCTGGCCAGCCTGCATCATGAAAATCCTGGTCAGGAGATGAGGTTCTGGAGGCCTGAAAGGAATGGTTCTTAACCTTCCTAATGCTGTGACCCTTTAATACCCTCATGTTGTGGTAACCCCGACCACAAATTTTTTTTCATTGCTACTTCATAACTGTAATTTTGCTACTGTTATGAACTGTAATGCAAATATCTATGTTTTCTGATGGAAGTGACCCTGTGAAAGGGTCATTCAACACCCGCTGAGGGACCAAGATTCACAGCTTGAGAACCACTGAGTTATAGGCCGTCAGAAGACGCTCTTGACACTTTTAAAGAAATACATGTTTAGGGTACCCTACTTTATTTCACAAGAGATCGGTAGCAGTTCTCAAAAGTACATACAGGCCCAAAGTGAAGACATTTGCTACCAAGAATGAATGACAAGTTCAAGCTCCACATGCGTGCCATGGCAAATCATATGTACACACACACACACACACACACACACACATAAATAAATGCAAAACAATATTTTAATGTACATGCAAAAGCCAGGTATGATGGGAAACTGAGGCAGGAGAATCACAAGTTCAAAGACAGCCTGGACTATAAGGTAAGACCCTATTGCAGAAAAAAAAAAAAAGGCACATAAGACAAAAAGCTGGAAAAGGAAAATACAGGAAAAGGGGAAGAACTGTTAACATCTCCAAAATCCACTTCCAGTGAAGTGTGGAAAAATAGGAAACCATTTAGACAGTCAACTTGCTAGCTGGATTCTGCTGGTACTAACTCCTGGTTACACAAGGCTAGAAAAAGAGGCCCTAACCCAAAGATCCCCTTCACTGGCTGAGTCACAGCTGACACCAGCAGTGAGAGGCCTCCTGGAGGATCCCTTGGCAAAAGGAACACTCTGAGCACCACCCCAGACTGTAGACAGAGGAGCTGCAGCCCCGGGGGCTTCCAGGCAAGAGGTCGCAAAGGTGGCAGTGCAAGCATCTCCTCGACAGGGCAATGCATCCTCAACACGCTCCACTGGGGGCCATGTGTTAGCCCCTCTCTGCCTCCGACTGTCAAGGGGTACCCCTAGATAGATTTACCTCCAGAATCACTCAATGTCAGCCCATCTCAAGCCTGCTCGGACAAACTCATAATGGCAGAGCGAAGATTTGTGGAGCAACAAGCATAAATCTTGGTTATAACTACAAACCATAAAAGAAAGGAGAGCTGGGAGGGAAGAGGGAAGGGCGGCAGACACGTCCTTCTCCCAAGCACCACTTTATCTTCCTGCAGCTCTGCACCACGCACAGGGGATTAACTATGGGACATATTTTTCAAGCCCAATCAGTCTGTGTAGTTTGACAATGGGCTCAAACATTTTTAAATGGAAATTATCCTGGAAATGTGGGGCACACAGCTGTCCTAAGAACAGCGTATTCAGTGCTCTTCAGAGGGCTATATGAGTTCTGTTTGCCACCCTACAGGCCACACGAAAAGATATTTATATATAACAATTTTTCAAGTATGATAATGATCAACTTTAAACAAAGGAAAAGCATTTTTGGAATGTCCCTCTGCCCCAGTAAGAGGCATGGAGCCCACCTTCAGCAGCACTCCTGGAACAGCTGAGAAACAGCCCCAGCTGCAGGAGCAAGGGGCCACAGGCGTCCTTCTTAAAGAATGCGTAGGGACTAGATTAAAAACAAACCTCCCTTAGTATCCTCAGAAAAACATACAACCGCTCCAGCCGTGGATCCTACAGCTCCGAAATAAGAACGCTGTTCAGTGATCTCCAGGGCAGGGCCTCTCCTTACAGGAGCCACAGCAAACACAAAATAGAACCATGAAAAGCCAGGAAGCTAAAGCATAAACAAAGGTGAAAACTGTCTCAATGCCATTTCTCTAATTATTACCCCAAGAGTTTCGATTCATCTAATAATTATTTGTAAAAGAATACCTCCAAACTGAAAAAAAAACCTCCTCATCTACCTGAAAGAGGAAACAACTGAAGGGCACCGCCTAGTCTTTTCCATAAACCTCCTCAGACTATAATAGGAAGGATGGAGCAGGAAGAGGCAGTAATTTCAAAATCAGTAAGTGGCCTGGAGATTAGAGCCACCCAGAAATGGAATGAGGCTTGTTTCCAGTTCATCCATTTCAGCCTTTAGAGCTAACCAGTGTTCCTCCTAGACCTGTCAGGAAGAGGGAGCACCGGCACCTCCCCACCCGGAGCTGCTCCGGGTGAACATTAGTGGTAAAAGGGTACATTTTCCTCACTAAAGGTTTTAGACTACTTAGGAGAGAAGCCTGGGAAAGGAGGGAAGCCAGCATGTCTTCCTATCCTGGCTCATCACACGGTGACAGCCTCCCCATCAAGAGGCACTGAGAGAGAGCCCCATCCGCAAACGCTTTACACGTGGTCTTGTTCCCGAGTTTCTCAGCAGCAAATACAGCCAGTAGCAGTTCTGCTAGTCAGACAGCTGAGGCCAAGGAATCATGAGAACAAGGGCAGCCTGGGCTTACAAAAACAAAGTAATGGATTTTGCACTATCTGTCTGGTGTCATCCCTATTCACTACATTCTGACAGAGGTTCCTGTGCAAGAAAAAGGCAAGCAAGAAGTGACAAGCCAGCATGTAAACCCTGCCATATTCATACTACCTTTCTGGAAAGAAAGACAACTTCCTGAGATTCCCGCATTTCTGGTTTCATTACTCATATGTGTAAAACACTTTTGCAAATGTATCAAAAACAAATATATGCCAGGTATGGTGGCATATACCTATAATTCTAGCACTTTAACTAAGGCAGGAGAATTGCCATTAGTTCAAGGCCCAACCTGGGCTACATAATGAGTTCCAGACCAGCCGAGATTATTGAGTGAGATCACCTTAATGCTTCCACCTCCACCAAATTTTCCCACAGAATATCTGAATTTTATAATATATCTACATTTGTTATGCTATTATACACACGCATGTACACACATGTATACATGAGTATGCACAAAGAAATGTATTGAGCATATGAATGTCATCCTTCAAAAATGTTCTGATGAGTAAAAAAAAAGAACCACCTATTCCCGCTGACCCTGCCAATTAGTACAGCAGCAAGGTATTCCAACCACAAAAACTGCAAAAGACACAACCCCAAGGCAGACTGTCAGGAATACCCTAGAGATGGAGAAGACAGGCAACAGCCATAGCCATTCTTAAAGAAAAGCTCCCTAGATTCACCAAAATAGTTATGGTCTGTTTGTTTGTTTGTTTTTCAAGACTGGGTTTCTCTGTAGCTTTGGAGACTGTCCTGGAACTCATTCTGTAGACCAGGCTGGCCTCAAACTCACAGAGATCCACCTGCCTCTGCCTCCTGAGTGCTGGGATTAAAGGTCTGTGCCACCACAGCCTGGAATTAATGGTCTTTTGATAACCAGCCTCTGGTGAATTGGTTTCAAAAACAAAGAGAAGGAGCTGGAGAGGTGTCTGGTGGTTAAGAGCACTTGCTGTTCTTGCAGAGGACCCAAATTCCGTTCCCAGCCATCCATACAGCAGATCACAACTTCTGTAAGTCGGTTTCAAAAGAGCTAGTGCCCCCTTCTGGTTTCCTCAAGGCCTGGCACATACATGGTAGACACATGTAAGCACATACACAATGAAGGGTGGGGAGAAGAGCTGAGCTGAGCCATGTGGCACATGTCTTTAACTCCAACACTCAGTAAGCAGAGGCAGGCAGATCTCTGAGTTTGAGCCTCTCCTGGTCTACATAGCAAGTCTCAGGCCAGGTATGGTTGGTTATACAGAGATTCCATCTTAAATTTTTTTAAAAAAAAAAAAAAGTTTTAATCTAGAAAAGCTGACAAGGTAGAAATTTACTATCCTCTTTGGATTATTTTGGGGGAAAGATGCAGAGAACAGGATCAAAAGCAAAAACAGCAGAATGGGTAATCCACGCCTGTGGTCCCAGCACTCGGGAGGCGGGAGCAGGAAGAGGCCAGCCAAGAATATAGCCTTAACTACAGAGTCTGACACTGTATCAAAACAAACAAATAAATGGAAAACCCTTAGACCTACAGACCAGAAGCAGCAAAGACAGCAGGAAACTCACCCATTAGAGAGAATTTGGTATCCAAGACCAAGAAGCTGAAACTCTATTGAACCCAGCACAGGCCTGGGTAAAGCAGGGGAGCAATAATGCTGCTGGATACTGAGACAGATGGAGGCAAATGAACAGATATGCAAACTAAACCGTATTTATCACTTCAAACAGCCAGCAATCAGATGACTAAAAGGAAATCTCAGGTACGTAGGCCTAGTTTCAGCATCCAGGCAAGATGAGAGCTGAGCTGTGCCAGGCGCACGGTCATTCAGCGTCACATATGCAGACAAGTGCTCTACCACTGAGCTTCCCATGCACCGGCTCTCACCACACAGTCCAAGGCTGGCCTCGGTCTCTCGCTGAGATTACAGGCGTGTGCCATGTGTTCAACGGCTCTCAGAGAAGTCCAGGGAACCAGATGCGGGATCTGTATGAGCCCCAGAATGGGCATACATGCATGGCCAGAGTCCTGGCTCAACAGAAGAGCCACAGGCTGTTTTCAACACACCTGAGAGAAGACAGACATCAACCCTCCTGAGGGCTGTCAACATTTCCTCCCTTGGGACAAGGGAGACAGCTCAGTGGGTAAAAGTGCTTCCCACGCAAACCAGACTCCACCGCAGAACTCAGAGTGGAGAAAGAGAAGCAACTCTGCTGTCCTGGAACTCACAGAGATCCACCTGCCTCTGCCTCTCAAATGCTGGCTGGGACTGAAGGTGTGTGCCACTACACCCAGGCCTGAATTGTAGTTTTTAATAAGGAAAAAGTTTACTTCAAAGTGATCATCTGGGATTTAGCAAGAGGGCAGGTAACAGGTAGCACTTGTCACACAGACTGACAACCTGAGTTTACTCCCCAGAGTCACAGCAGGAGGGGAGAACCAGCTTCCCAAGCTGATCTCTGTTGTACAGAGCGCAAGCAGTGCTGAAGCATGTGCACACCCACATTCACATGCGCACACATGCGTGCACACGCATGCACATGCCCCAAATAAAAGATAAATCCATTTTTAAGATGACCATCTAGGTTTTTTTTAATAGTGGCGATTTGTTTTTTGTTTTGTTTTGTTTTGTTTAAGACAAGGTCTTATTTAGCTCAAACTGGCTTCAAACTTACTATGTAGCTAAGAACGACTTTACCTTGAACTTCACCTCCCAAGTGCTAGGATTACAGGCATACACCACCTCTCCTGTTTCACGTCGTACTGGGGATGGAACCCAAGGCTTCACGCATGACAGGCTACCAACTAAGCTACAACCACAGCCCTAATGATCATCTAGTTCTGGAAAACAAAATTATCTGCCTTCAGCATCTTGTGTTTAATCCTTCCCATGCAGAGCCCAGAAAACAACCATTAAGGAATTTTGTACAAAATTCACAAGCAAGCTGGGGCATAATAGCACACACCTTTAATCCCAGCACTAGGGAGGCAGAGGCAGGTAGATTTCTGAGTTCAAGGCCTGCCTGTCTACAGAATGAGTCCCAGGACAGCCAGAACTACATAGTGAGACTCTGTCTTGGGAGGAAAAATTACAATGAGTTAAAAATAAACATAATTTTATCATCATAGTCCTCAAGACCTAGCTTCAGATACCTCAGAAACTATCCCTAAGCTCCCATTGACAACGCTCCCCCTTCTCTGAATGAGGCACCCTCTCCGACTCCCAGCCAGGCAGGCAGCTCAGCCCAAATTATACCCAACTTTGTGCTGCTTTCTAAAATTACAGACAGTGCTCCCTTTTCGCTAATTGTTTCATGTACACAAATGTCTTTTTTTCACCAAATAAAATACACGAATTACTTAAAAACAAGGCCTGTTTGATTTTGTAATCGTCTATTCTCCAGTGCTGCAGTTAAGCACTCACGAAGCAGCCGACACACTGGGCTTGCACCGTCTCCCTCCCTGCCGAAGGAGCTGAGCACCAAGGCTTCCCAACCACAGCCCTGTGTACTGAGCTGTGGGCCCGAGCTGATGCCCACTTGTCCAGCACCCTAGGATGGCCACCTAGCCAGTCACCACCAGTCCACAGCAGCCAAGATCTTTCTTGCTACTCAATCTGTGCCCATGGCTTGCCCCAAAAGCAAGCCTCTGTGGGCTCCTCTGCCTGCCACCCTCCTGCCACCATTCCCAAGAGGAAGGAGTTGCTCACACAAGACCATACAACTCGGCTGGTGCCCTCATTTAATCAGGCTGCTGCAAATGGCTGGCCAAAAGCAATAAGGGCATGACTGAGAGACTGTGGGAGTTTAATATAAAAAAATTAATAAAAAAAGGGGGGGAAGGAGAAAGGGTCTACCTTTTAATAGGGCCCTAATTACCCAACTCACAGGATCAGCCCAAATGAGATGGGAGTTTATTTCGGGTTTTTTTTTAATTATTGTTTTTTTTTATATATATATAAATTGCTGCTATGTGTTTTCTTTCCTCTGAGCAATTATGCAGTAAGTACGTAAAGAGGAGAAAAAAATATTAATTAAATATAAGGTAATTGTAGCGTTGGCCTGGAGAGAATGAGTGTGAACTCTGGACGATCACAGGCTACCAGGGTTTGAAGACTGCTCAGGGGCTCCCAGGAAAGAAAGAAATAACATAACCAACCAACAGGCAGATGCACTGTGCAGCGGAAGAAGCCACATTCAGAACCCCACACAGCACAGGCCTGCGGGGCTCCCCACTCCCAGGAGTTAGCCAATGTAAGACACTCTGGGCTGCCCAAAGCTTTCTCAGTCGTACCCCCAAAAGACAGCCTGTCCTCACTTCTTTGGATGGAGAGCCAAATCAGGAAGTTTCAAACAAGCCCACAGTAGCAGGGATAAAAAGAGCACTGTGCTCAGTCTGGACTTGAGTCTGAAGGGTTTGGAAGGAGGACACACCTACGCCTGGGAGTGTGAAGCATCCTAGGAAGGGGCAGGCAATGCCGAGAGAGTGAAAGAGGTACACAGAAATGTTGATATGAGAGCCCATAACTGGTGACAAAAGGTGACACAAAAAGTCTCAGAGGTACTTGTGTCCTCTGGGCCTAACTGCACCACAGCCGGATTCATCTCACCCGCTGCCTAGAAAGCCTCAGAACATGCTAGAACCTGGACCTATTCATACCAGGCCTTCACATCATCCCTCCAACTCGGCCAGGAGAAGAGTGGGAAAGCAGGGACGACTGCAAAACACGGGCTGCGGAGACAAAGCCTGGCACTGTGCCCACCAGTCACCACTACTCTGAGAGAGGAACGGCTTGGCAAAGTTAAACCAAAGGCTGGCGCACCCCTAAAACTGATCTGGTTTGTACAGAACCGGTCTGACTACCCAGCCCAGAGGATTTACATCAAGTCCTGAAATGACAAACAGTGAGAACAGGGCAGGCGGACAGGGACTCTGGCTCAGACCACTAAGCAAAAACACTCTGCAAAGAGAGTGACTTAGCTGAATGTAGTAGCATTCGCCTTCTTAGTCCAGCACTTGTGAGACTGGCTGTAGCAGAACTGTTGTGAGCCTGAGGCCAGCATGGCTGCTTAGTGAGTTCAAGGATAGACTGGATTATAGAGTGTGAGCCTCCTTGTTTAAGAAAACGGAGAAAAAGAAAAAGCCCTTCAACACTCAGTAGGCCTCTTTCCTGTCAGAGTCTAGGATACCACGGGTGATGCCGCACTCAGTAGGCCTCTTTCCTGTCAGAGTCTAGGATACCACGGGTGATGCCGCACTCAGTAGGCCTCTTTCCTGTCAGAGTCTAGGATACCACGGGTGATGCCGCACTCAGTAGGCCTCTTTCCTGTCAGAGTCTAGGATACCACGGGTGATGCAGCACTCAGTAGGCCTCTTTCCCATCAAGAGTCTAGGATACCACGGGTGATGCCGCACTCAGTAGGCCTCTTTCCCATCCAGAGTCTAGGATACCACGGGTGATGCCGCACTCAGTAGGCCTCTTTCCTGTCAGAGTCTAGGATACCACGGGTGATGCAGCACTCAGTAGGCCTCTTTCCTGTCAGAGTCTAGGATACCACGGGTGATGCCTATCACAAGCAACCACTGACCAGACCCCTTCCTCTTCACTGAGAAACAGAGCGGCTGTTTCCGTCCCTGACGATCGGACACTGACACACAGCAACCTCAGGTGTCACTCTAGTTCTGCCATCAGCAGCAAGCAAAGTGCTGCAGGGCTCCAGTGCTCTCAGTTCCAGAAAAAGACAAAGAGGTTTTGCTAATTCCTTCCACTAAGCACAAGTCAGAGGCCAGAGTCAGGGACATGGCATCTCTAGGGAACATGTACTGGGATGCTGCTGGGAGGAGTTGGGTTCATCAGGCTCCCTGACACTCACACAGCGTTCGTACTTACCAGTGGGTCTCGGGGTACCACCTTTTCACTTCCCGGAGAAGAGCTTGGCTGCAGAGAAAACAGAAACAAAACTAAGATCACAGTGCCACCCAATGGACAGCAGAAAAACAAAGGTGTGCTGCTTCCAAGCACTGCACACAAGTCTTTCTCTGTTCTTCATGGACTGCTGTATGGCAAAATTTGCCAGGAAATGCAGAAACTGTGGGTTCGCTGTCATGGACCCTCACAACCAGGGCTTGCTTTTGCCCAGGAGGACTTTAGGATCATATGTAAGCAAGCAGACGGGGCCATGACAAAATAAAGACCAGAGAAAGGTCTAAGGGGGAACCTACCATTTCTTCTTACCACCTTCCCAGCTAGAGTGAACGACAGAGCAGCGAGAACGTGCAGAACCAAAGGCAGCCACAGGGGGGCATTAGCTACCCATACTATGGGTTTTTCTCTACCTGGAGTCAAGTGCTGCTTTCCTTGGGTTGTTTTGTGTCTGTGTTAGGGTCTCCAAGTAACCAAAGCTGACTTCAAACTCACTGTGTAACTGAGCGCAACTCTGAACTCCTGGTCCTCTTGCCTCAACCTCCCAAGTGCTGGGATCAAAGGGACATTCCACAAACATACCACCACGAGCCACTACGCTGGTTCAGGACTGCCCATCACAATGAACCCGCACTAGGGTTAAGTCTTTCATGGAAATAATCTAGTGACGGTCTGAGAGAGAAATCCATGAGCAAGCACTGTGACAGATGGCCAGGCTCCCATCTATTCCCACAGCCTTTCTTTCACACCTTCGACCTGTTACTGCACTGACCGAAATTCAGAGTAGGGGTGAGGCAAGACACAAACCTCCAGAAGGGTATGACTAGCAGCCTGTCTGAGCAAGCTGCGGCCAGTTTACTGTTACTGATGTTAGAGTCAATTGCCAATTTTCTACAGATAATGTCCAGACAAGTGCAGCTAATGCGAGTGTCCCAGGAGTTGGCCTCCAAACCCTCCCAGCTAATCAGACGGTCTGTTCCAGGTCTCCTATGAACAGGGCAGAGGCTGGGAGAGCAAAGAGTCCTAACGACTGTCACTTCACGGCTGTCTGCCACCACACAGAAGGTACCTGACACAGTGGCGAGGCCTCTGCTGGATGAAGGCTCTGATGCCTCTCTCCATCCAGAGTCCTACCCTAAGAGCTCCACTATCCCAAGACTAGAAAGTGCAGGCAGCGTGCAACTAACTGGAGGCACACCCTCATACCTGAGTGACCTTACTCTTCCCCCTGCCATCTTCCCAGGCTCCCAGGCACCAAAAGCTCACACATTTAGATCTCTGACCTCCTTCCTGCTCCCCTTAGACCTTCAAGACAGACTGCCCTGACTCCACCATTGCTGGACTGCTTTTCTCAAGCGCTCCCCTCCCTAAAGGTCCCCTCTCTCCTCCTGCCAGTCCTCCCTTCTAAACAGCCATGGAGTCAACCCTCAACTTCTATTTATCTCTCCTGCCATCACTTTGGTACAAGCTTCCAGAATCCTTTGCCTGGACCACTGTAAATGCTTTCTAATCAGCTTACCTGGATTCGTGCTGGCTCTCTTCCAACTCACTTTCCACAACACAAAAAGCAAACCATTATAAAGGAAAACTCAATCAGCCCCCTTACTTACTCACTCATCCACCCCCATAAGCAACATCATCAATAGCGTCTCACTGCTCTCAGAAGACAAGAAAAAACCCCTCGGTGCAGTCTTGGAAGCCTCACGTCTATCCTAACCACATCTCAGGTCTCACGTGGTGCCAAACTCAAGCTCTGTCCACAACAGCCACGGCTTGTGCTTTCTTTCAAGGGACTTTGCACAGATTGTGCCTTCCTCTCCTCCCAGACACATGAGCCCCCTGCAGAGCCAGCTACGGCACTTCCTCAGGATGAATTCTTTTTAAGGCATCCTTGATCAGGTCAGTTTTCCCCGTTACACTCATATGGCACCAAGAAAAGAAGCTGAGGGGCTGGAGAGATGGCTCAGTGGTTAAGAACGCTGGCTGTTCTTGCAGAGGACCAGGATTTAGTTCCCAGCATATACATGGTATCTCACAACTACCTGTGAAATTGGATCCACTTTCAGGGGATCCAATGTCCTCTTCTGCCTTCCAAGGGCACCACAGACACATGTAGTACACAGGCATACATATGGGCATATACTCACACACAGATAAATAAATAAACAAAACGTTTAACCTTTTTTATGAGACAGGGTTTGTCTTGTGTAGCCAATAGCCCCTGGATGTCCTGGAAGAAGTTCTGTAGACCAGGCTGGCCTCAAACTACCAGCCTTTGCATGGGATTAAAGGTGTGGACCACCAAGCCTGACTTAAAACTTTTTTAAACAAAGAAACTGAATGTGGTGGCCAAGTTTGTAATCCCAGTACTCAGGAGGCTAAAGCAGAAGCTTATGAATTAGAGGCCAACTTCTAAGTCAATACAGCGTGAGACCCTGTCTCAAAAAGAAAAAGGGGGGGGGGGAGGAAAAGGGGGAGGAGTCAAGAAAAGGGGCAGGGAAGACAAGGGACAGGGGAGGGGAGGAGCAGAGAGGGGAGAAGAAGGAGAGCAAAGGGACCAAGGTGAAGTTCACTGTGAAGTTCAGGTCCTAAGGTCAATTCTCAATAAACAAACAGAACAGTTGCTCTCAGTCACTAGCTCACAGTGGATTACACATCCAAATTCATCCTCCTCCTGAATGCTTCCTTCAGTGAAACTGGCAGATACTAACTCTGAGTGCTAACATTCATTTAGCTTTCTTCACTTAATTCTCACACTAACTATACAGAATTATTGCTGAGGAAGAAAGGAAAGCAAAGGAGGTCACATAACTCAGCAAGCAGTAGTATCATAGGGATTTGCACATGCCTAACTAAATGAAATAATCAAATTGTTTCAATCATATTTCATTAAGCAGCAGCCTTAATTTAATGCTACCCCATAAATAATAATGTAGCCTACCTGACCAGACAAAACAAACACCAGTGATGTGGTTCAGCAAATAAAGGCATTTGCCACCACATCTGAAGACCTGAGTTCAATCCCCAGAACCCACACAACAGAAAGAACCAACTCCCACAAGTTACCCTCTAACCTCCGCATGCAAGTGCGTGGGAGCTCAGGCACATGCACACACACATACATAAAAGTTTAAAATGAACACAAACATCTTTAGTATTTAAGCCGTCTCCCTCTCCCTCTCTCCTCTCGGCGTTTCTCTGTGTAGTCCTGACTGTCTTGGAACTCACTCTGTAGACCAGGGTGGGTTCGAACTCACAGAGGTCTACCTACCTACCTCTGTCTCCAGGTGCTGGGATTAAAGGCGTGTGCCACCACCACCTGCCTCCCCCCCCCACATACACCGTTATTTCTTTGGATAGTCTCACTATGTAGCCCAGGCAGACCTGAAACTCATGATCCTCCTCCTGCCTCTACCAAGTACTGGGATTATAGGTGTACACCATTATGCCTATACTAAAATTCTTTACTTAAATAATTAAAACAAAGGAACTACTTGGTATATACAAGCCCAAAGGAAGCAAGCACCAACCAGGGCTGTATCTTTCCCCAGAACCAAATACGAATGTGACCCTTACTTTAATGTTGTGGACCCCAGTTATCTGTTATGGGACAGTGTCACTCCCAAAGGACATTCAGACACATGTGAAGGCCTTTCTGACTCCAGCGCTCCACTGGTATTTAATGACAAGCAGCCAATACAAAACTATTCTACCCCAAATACCCTCTGAACCCCTGGGGAATCCTGACCACTCTCACCTCTTCACACAGGCATCTTAACTCCCACTCCAGGTAGCACCTGGAAGATGAGCAAAGAGCAGAGCAGTTCACAGCCTGCCCAAACTGGACAGACCCAGCCTAGTCCCGTCTTTGCAAAATGTCCAATGTTTTTTAATACCTGCCCCTAGATCTACCACTTTAAGTGATAGCCTGAAAAAAGATCCCTGCACACTAAATTCTAACTTGACTCTGGAACTCTTCAAAATATCCACAGTTTTAAACAAAAGAGAGAGAAGGCTTATAACCCACCGACTGAGGTCTACAGCAGAGGTTTAAGAAGGAAGCTCTTGTGAACCCAACTCAGGAAGGACCCTTAGAGGTCAGAATAGGGATGTTGGGATGGGAAGAAAGCAAAGGATTAAGAGGGCTTTTAAAAAAAATACGAAGTTGGGGTCAATGAGATGGCAGAGTAAAGACACTTGCCACCATGCCTGAAGACGCAGGTAAAGGTGTGTAGTAATATGGGCGGCGGGGCTGCGTCCCCAGCACCCCGGCTGCCTGGCTAGCTTATGCCCAAAATAACAACACACAAACTGTATTCATTTAATCACTGCTTGGCCCATTTCTATCTAGCCTCTTCTAGGCTAATTCTCACATATTAATTTAGCCCATTTCTAATCATCTGTGTAGCGCCCCTAGGTGCGCTTACCGGGAAGATTCTAGCCTATGTCCATCCTGGGTCGGAGCTTCATCGTGTGCGTCTGCCTGGGAGCTGGGAGCATGGTGTCTCTCTGAGGCGTCTGCTCCTGAGAGGAGAGCTGTGGAGTCTGAGCTCACTTCCTCTTCCTCCCAGCGTTCTGTTCTGTTTACTCCTCCCACCTATCTTCTAACCAATGAGGGCCAAGCAGTTTCTTTTTATTTAACCAATGACCTTTCTCCATCAAAGGTGCTTACTGACAAGCCTGGAGACCTAAGACCCACAGACCCACGTGGTGGAAGAAGAAAATAAACTCAAGCAAGTGTACACACACACAGCCCCCCACACACACATATACACACAAACACTATTTCAAAACAGCTGGGTAGGGGCTGGAGAGATGGCTCAGTGGTTAAGAGCTTTGCCTGCTCTTCCAAAGGTCCTGAGTTCAATTCCCAGCAACCACATGGTGGCTCATAACCATCTGTAATGGCCTGCAGGCATACATGCAGGCAGAACACTGAATACATAATAAATAAATAAATAAATAAATAACCTTAAGAAATAATAAAATTAAATTTAAAAACAAACAAACAAAAAAAAACAGCTGGGTGGCCAGGCAGTGGTGATGCACACCTTTAATCCCAGCACTCAGGGGGCAGAGGCAGGGAATCTTTGTGAGTTCAAGGTCAGCCTGGTTTACAGAGCGAATTCCAGGACAGGCTCCAAAGCTATAGAGAAACCCTGTCTCGAAAAAGCAAAAAAAGGGCTGGAGAGATGGCTCAGAGGTTAAGAGAACTGACTGCTGTTCCGGAGGTCCTGAGTTCAATTCCCAGCAACCACATGATGGCTCACACCCATCTATAATGAGATCTGGTGCCCAGAACACTATATACATAATAAATAAAATTTAGTAAAAAAAAAGAAAAGAAAAGAAAAGAAAAGAAAAGAAAAGAAAAAATAGCTAGGTATAGCTGGACAGTGGTGCAGTGGTGGCACACACCTTTAATCCCAGGACTTGGGAGGCAGAGGCGGGCAGTTTGAGGCCAGGCTGGTCTACAGAGCAAGTTCCAGGACAGCCAGTACTACACACAGAAACCCCATCTGGGTGGGTGGGGGAGATAGTTGGGTACAGCACATGCTTTAATCCCAGTACGCAAGAGACAAAGGTAAGTAAGCATAGTCTATGAATTTGAGGTCAGCCTGATCTACAGAGCCAGTTCTATACTAGCAAGGACTACATAATAAGACCCTGTCTCCAAATTGATTCATTAACTAATAATTAAAAGTTAAGTTAGCAGGATATGATGATCTATGTATAATCAATCCCAGCTCCTGAAAGGTGGGGGCAGGAGGATCAGGGGTTCAAGGCCAGCCTCAGCTGCGTATTGAATTTGAGGCCAGTCTGGGCTACATAAGACCATGTTTCAATAAGCAAAAGTTAGGGGCCTGGGGAGATGGCTAGGTCAGTAACATGTTTGATGCTCAAGTCTCAGGCCCTGAGTTTCATCCCCTGAACTCAAGTAAAAGATCTGGCAGTGGTGGTGTAGGTTTATAATCCTAGTACTGGGAGGTGGGGGCAGGAGAATTCAATCCTGTCTACTAGGACTCACTAGCCACCCAGCCTAGCCTAACCTAGTGGGAGACCTGATCTCAAAAAAAAAAAAAAAGAAATCAAGATGGCTGTTCTCCTGAACAGTAATACCCATGGTGGATCTCTGGCCTCTGCATGCACACATCTATATGCAGATATGAGCTTGAGCATGTGTGCGCACACACACACAAATATTTTAAGTAAAAAATAAATAAATAAATAAAAAGAGCTGCCGAGAAGTAGTGGCGCACACCTTTAATCCCAGCACTCGGGAGGCAGAGGCAGGTGGATCTCTGTGAGTTTGAGGCCAGCCTGGTCTACAAGAGTTAGTTCCAGGACAGGCTCCAAAGCTACAAAGAAATCCTGTCTCGAAAAACCACACACACAAAAAAAAAAAAAATTAATAAATAAATAAATAAATAAATGAAAGAACACAGTGCAAGAGAGGGAAGCTGTAGCTCACAGAGACAAAGGTGTGCCCTCACCCCTGCTGTGGAGGGGTGACTTTCCCCTTCTGGGAAGCTTGCCAAGTACTCACCTCACTGCACAGCAAAGGCCAACCGCAAAGGGTTCATGAACTTGAGCAGTCTGTGAGTGTAAGTCAGTGTCACTCTGCATACGTACTAAGCCGTCCATATAAACAGCCCTTTGCCGGGGAAAGAAGAGCCAATCCACAAACTCTCTTGAGGCAGTGTGGCATATGGAAAGGGCTTGTGCAAACTTGGGCACTAACAGCTGAGTGACTGGGCAGGCTGCTCGGCCAAGCTGAGCCTCAGTTGCCTCGCCGTGGGAATGATTCTGCAACATCTACTCAAGAGGAGGAGATAAACGGTCCTATCAGGCCAGCCCTTGGCTCTCCACTTCCAGCTGCGACGGAGCACCAGGGAGACTCGGGTTTAGTCTCCCACCAGGTGGGATGCTTGCAGAATACACTCCTGCGACAGATACAGAACACCACCAAGGGTCTGTGCCCTGACACCACCCTGGCTTCCCGCCATGGGGCACACTCCAGAGAGAGAAGAGGAAGCCCAGCACAGCATGGCAGTCAGTGTGCTGAGGAGTCAGAGACCAGATTTCAGGGAGGCCAAGACAGACAAAAGCGGCAGGACGAGTTCCAAAAAAAGCTTTGCAGAAAGAAAGTTCCAGAAATCCACATGGAATTTTCTTTGAAACTTTGTTCATCACTACAATCTGTGCACACACATGGTGAAAGTCCACCACGAAGGTGGGTAAAAAAAAGGTGAGACAGGAGCTATGAGAGCTCTCAGGTGCTCACAGGGCTCTGGACCCCAAGTTGTCACAATACACTGCCCTGCTTACTCAGGGAATTCCATAGACACCTGAAAAATCTTCATCCAGGGCAGGGATGCTGTCAAGCTATTCCCAGAGCAAAAGCTACTCTAACAAACCTTAAAAAAAAAGGATTCGAGGGGCCGGGGCAATGTCTCAGTGGTTAAGAGCACATGTACAATCACGCTGTAACAAGCCAGGTGCACAAAGACTTGTAACCCCAGCTCTGAGGGGACAGAGACAGACTGAAGGATCACTGGGGCTTGCTGCTTTCCAGCACAGGGTTAGAAGACACCAGGCTTCAAAAGACTAGGCAGAGCAATTGAAGAGGGCATCTGATACCCTCTTCTGGGCTTGATTCTAGCACACAGATCCACTTAGGCAAAGAAAGAGACAAAGAGGAAGAAGAGGAGGAGAGCAGGACTTGAAAGAATCACAACCTCCCCTTCAGAACAAAGCCCAACATTCTTTAATGACCACAAATTCCAGCCCAGTGTGTGCACACATGTAATACTACCATTCAAGGAGCTGTTAGACAGATCCTGAGTTCAAGGCCAGCCTAAGCTACATAGCAAGACCCTGTTTCAAACAAACAAGCAAAAACCCCACCAAAGACGAAAACTGAAGTTCAGCGGGAAAGGATGCTTGCTACCAACCCTGACAACCTGAGCTCGATTACCAGACCACAGGGCAGAAGGAGAGAACCAACTCCTGCAAGTCCTCTGACCTCCACACACACAAACACATACACACACTAAATAAATTCATAGTAATTTGCTTTTTAAAAATATACAAAATTGCTAGATGGTAGTGGCGCACACCAATTCCAGCACTCGGGAGGTAGAGGCAGGAAGATCTCTGTGAGTTTGAGACCAGCCTGGTCTACAGAGTGAGTTCCAGGATAGCCAAGGCTACACAGAGAAACCCTGTCTCAAAAAATAAAACAAACAATGAAAAAGTCCAGATCCTGAACATAAAAGTCACAACAGTAGAGGTAAAATTTACAATAGCCAGCACCCCATCAAAACCCTGTTAGGCATGGTGCTCAAAGGCTAGTCATTCCAGGTGAAGGCAGGGGGACCAGGAGTTCAAGACCAGACTTTACTACACAGAAAGCTCAAAGACAGCCTGGGCTACAAAGACCCTGGAGAGGGGGAGGGAAAGGGGGAGGGAAGGAGGAGACCAGGAAGGGGACAGAAAGGAAGGGGGAGAATAAATGAACACCAATAGTTATATTCAAGTACATACAGAAAAACATGTACTGGAGACTGGAGACACAGCTCAGTGGTTAGGAACACTTGTTGCTCTTACAGAGGACTGTGGTTCAGTTCCCAGCATCCACATGGTAACTCACACCTATCCTGTGTCCTGTTCTAGGGGATCTGATGATGCCACCTTCTGACCTCCCTCCCCAACCTTCCCACACTGCAGGGACAGGCTGCACATACATAAATACAGGTAAAACACTCACATACATGAAAAAAATCTTTTTTAAATAAGGCATAAAAATAAAATAGCTCTTCTGGATATGAAGCGTTGTATAAAGTAAAAATAAGTCCTTTGTGAGTGGCAGTGACCCTAAAGAGCTTTGGTAGCAGGCTGTGCTAGGGCTCCCACCGTGGCACTCAATGCTGACCAGAGCAGGGGCTGTCATGCTATGGTGGCACCTGTGCCGCCCCCTCCTCAGAGACCGTGAAGGTGGATGAGCTCACCTCTAGTCTCGCCAACATGAGCAGTTCTCCACTGTGAGACCAAATCCCAGCTGCCCGCCATAAGCTGCATCGCCACCAAACGGCCCAATAACTTTTTCTAGTCCTGCCAAACTCCAGAAGAGAATCAAAAAGAAAAATACCAAAGAATAAAATGAAAATGAAGGAGCCGGAGAGCTGTTTCAGTGCTTGACACTCAAGATGAGGACCTGAGTTCACATCCCCACATCTCCTATAAAAATGCTGGCAATAGGATCTACTTGTACTACTGTCGAGAATGGAAAGAGGAGGTTCCCTGGGGCTTGCTGGCCGCCAGCCTGGCTCCAGGCCCTGTCTCGGGGAATAAGATGGAGTGTGACAAACATCCTCCTCTGGTGACCACATAGAACACAAAAGTGTCTAAACACACAAATACAACACATGAACACACATAAAGATTTTTAAAATGATAACAACAGGGCCAGGCATGGTGGCGCACGCCTTTAATCCTAGCACTCAAGAGATAAAGGCACAGCAGATCTCTGAGTTCAAGGCCAGCCTGGTCTACGGAGTGAGTTCCAGGACAAACCAGGGCTACACCGAGAAAACTGTTTTGAAAAAAGAAAGAGGCTCAGTGGTTAAGGGCACTGACTGTTCTTCCAGAGGTTAAGTTCAATGCCCAACAACCACATGGTGGCTCAAAACCACCTTTAATGAGATCTGGTGCCCTCTTCTGGCACGCAGGGACACATGCAGGCAGAAAAAAACATTGTATAGATAATAAATAAATAAATCTTTTTAAAAAAGAAAGGGGGAATAGAGGGAGGATGGACAGACAGCAACGACAAGAAAAAGAAAGTATACTTAAAAACAGGGAAAAAACTAAACAAAATGAAGGACTAAAAAAAAAACAATGAAGAAAAATGAGTCTCAATGATCAGTCAGAACTGTGGTCTATCAAATATCATAACACATATTTTATTATAGAACAACAAAAAATAGTGAGGCAGGAAAAAAAAGTGAAGAAATAATGGCTGAAAATTTTCCAAGTATAAACAAAACCATAAGCACAGAGAGCAAGTCCAGGACAAACCTGACAAGTGCCAAGCAGAGCACACACAAAGCACTTAAGGAAATCAGAGCTCACAACACATGAAGAAAAAAAATCTTACAAGAAATCTGAGGAAAAAAAAAAAAGAAATCTGAGAAAAAGAACATTGCCCAAGACCACCCAGGATCGGCCATGACTGGAGGGAGACTTCAGAAGCCATCCGAGCTACAACGTAACAGAATGTAGCTGTCAATCACCCCCAACAGGGCTGCCAAGGTAGAACTCTAGCTGACTAAGCTGTCTTTCACAAATGGATACAACTGGAAGGGAAGGAGTTGGGGAGGGAGGAATGAATTTGTCAACAGAAGCGTCAAGACATTAGTTTTCAGCCGGGTAGCTCAGGTATATTAGTGATCACAGGTATTCAAAGCAGGAAAATCACAAGCTCAAGGACTGTCTAGGGGAGAGTGAGAAAGACCCTATTTCATAATAAAAAGTAAAGAATTAGGGGCTGGAGAGATGGCTCAGAGGTTAAGAGCACTGACTGCTCTTCTGGAGGTCCTGAGTTCAATTCCCAGCAACCACACAGTGGCTCACAACCATCTGTAATGAGATATGGTGCCCTTTTCTGGCCTGAACACTGTGTACATAATAAATAAATAAATCTTTAAAAAAAAAAAAGGTGGCGCACGCCTTTAATCCCAGCACTTGGGAGGCAGAGGCAGGCGGATATCTGTGAGTTCGAGACCAGCCTGGTCTACAGAGCTAGTTCCAGGACAGGCTCCAAAGCCACAGAGAAACCCTGTCTCAAAAAAAAAAAAGAGCTGGGACAATAGCTCAGGGGTACAGAGCCTGCCTAGGTTCAGTCTCCAGCACAAAAAGAGAGAGAGAGAGAAAGATAAGGAAAGAAGTGAAGGAGAAAGAGGGAGGCAGAGAGGGAAGGAAGGAGAGAAGAATGAATGAATGAATGAATGAATGAATATAGTAAAGACTGTATTTCAAACAGGCCGGGCATGGTAATACACACCCTTGATCCTAGAACTCGTGAGCAGAGGCAGGCAGATGGGAGTTCCAGGCCAGACAGGGAGACATAGAGAGACCCTGACAAAACAAACAAAAGATAAACGCTCTTGTGCTTTCATCTCATAAAATGTCTGATAAAGCTGAGCAAGAAGACAAGCAGGCGCATGTCTTTCTCCAGCAGTTAAAAAGAGTAAGCTTGAGGCCGCTGAGGCCAGAAAAGGAAACCCAACCCAGCCAGGCAAAGCCCGACTCTCCTCAGAACTGGCACGTGTTCCAAAAGGCCATGCATGAGAGGTGGCCCTTAGCCATTAAATACGTGATGGAAAAGAAAGACTCTTACTACTGTCACCAAATCAGTTGGTCATGCCAAGAATGGTGGTACCCACAAGGGAGCTTTGCAAAGATGCCCAAACACTGTCCTACTCAAGATGGCTGAACACGGAGTAGGGTGGGTAATCCTTGCAATCACCAAGTGAGAAACTGAGCGAGGGACCTGTCTGGTCATCGTCATGGGGCTATGAGGGAAGAAAGGGGGTTTCCTGTACAGCCAGGCAGCAGCTGACTTGCTAGGACATCTTCCCGTGGGTAAGTTCTGCACAGCACACACCCAATGTCCATCATCACCACCTCCATAAACATAGTCTGGCACCATGAAACTCTTCCCAGATGCTATATTGATATTTCAAGAAGAGCTGGGGTTGGAGAGGTGGGTCAGTGGTTAAGAGCACTTGTGGCTCTTGCTGAGGAACTGGCTTTGGTTCCTAGCACCCACATGGTGGTCCACAACCACCTGTAACTCCAGTCCCAGGGGACCTGTTGCCTTCCTCAAGCCTCCACGTGCTCCAGAACACACATGCTACACATACACACATGCAGACTCAGATATGAAAAAATGTAATTTTTAAAAAGGAAAAGTCATGAAAGTTAGAACACCATCTTCTGGAGAGATGGCTCAGTGGTTAAGAGCACTGACTGCTCTATCCAGAGGTCCCAAGTTCAACCCCAGCATTCATACGGCAGCTTACAACTGTCTATAACTCCAAGATAACATCCTCATACAGACATACACACAGGTAAAACACTAATACACACAAAATAAAAGTAAATAAAAAAAAAATAAGTCAGACCCTTGGGAAGATTCGATCTTCCACATGACTACAGAGCAGCGAGGTCATCAGAAAGGCACAGGAGTCGAGGCTAGTCCTCAGCTCCAGCTGTACAACTCATCTCCACTTTAACAATAAAATTTACCCTTACCAAGTAGCATTCCAAATTTCCCATCAAGAACTTAAATAAAGTGATACCTTTAAAAGGAGGAAGAAGCGGGAAAGAAATAGCCAGCCAGATGCTGTCCTGCCTGCTTTAACCCAGGCATCAGTCAGGAGATGGAGGCAGGAAGATCGGGAGATGGAAGTAGACACAGACATACCACATACAGGGGGTGGATGGTTTACAACAGGCACACACCAAAAGGGGTGTGGGGGGTATCCAGTGAGATGGTTCAGGGGACAAAGGCACCCGCCACCAAATCTGAAGCCCTGAGTCTGATCCCACAGGACATACACGGTGAAAGGTAAGAGCCAATACTATCCTGCAAGTTGTTCTCTGACCATCACATGCATGTAGATACACACGCACACACTGATAAATAAATGTTTATTTAAAAATCTAAAATGAAAAAATTGTGAAGGGGCAGGAAGGGAGCACACAGGCATGCAGCTCGATTAGCAGAGTGATTGCCTAGTGTACAGGAAGCCCTAGGTTCCATCCCCAGCACTGTATAAACCATCACAGAATACAGCCTTGTAATTCCTCCAGCAGTCGAGAAGTGGAGACAAGAGGATCCGAGGTCCAAAACCATTCCCCACTATCTAATGAGTTCGAGGACATGAGAGCCTGTCTCAGAAAAATAAGTAAGGCTGGAGAGAAGATGATTCAGCGGATAAAGGTGCTCACCACCAACCCTGATGATCCAAGCTCCAGCCTTAGAACCCACATGGTGGAAGGAGAGAACTGACTCCTAAAAGTTGTCCTATGACTTCTGCATACATGCTATAGCACACATCAAAAAATAAATGTAAGAACAAATAATTAAAATTAAAAATAACCCCCTAGACCAAGCGGTGGTGGCACACGCCTTTAATCCTAGCACTTGGATGGCAGAGGCAAATGGATCTCTCTGAGTTCAAGGCTAGACTGGTCTAGAGTGTGTTCCATGACAGCCAGGACTGTCATTGAAACAAAACTCTGTATTGAAAACAAAACAAAATACAAAAACCCTAGTTAAATAAATATGAACATATCAAGCCTAGCAAAATATAAAAAGAGTAATACTACATATATCATGACCAAGAAAGGTCATGAGGGAGCTGGAGAGATGGCTCAGTGGTTAAGAGCACTGGCTGCTCTTCCAGAGGTCCTGAGTTCAATTCCCAGCAACCACATGATGGCTCACAACCATCTGTAATGAGATCTGGCGCCCTCCTCTGGCGTGTGGGTATACATGGAGACTGTTGTATACATAATAAATAAATAAAAATTTTTTAAAAAAGAAAAACAAAATATACTGAATGAATGAATGAACAAAGTAAAATCAATTCAGAGAACAAAGGAAGAAACCAAAAATAGCAGATACCAAAAAGAGCAAACGACATCATTGTTGTGGAATATTATTTTAAGATGTGTGGTATTTGTTTATGCTGTGGAACATTTGTTTTAATGATGCAAAGATGTGTTGCATTCTTTTATGTTACATTTGTTTAACTCTGTGAAGCTGTGTTACTTTGCCTGTCTAAAACACCTGATTGGTCTAAGAAGGAGCTGAACAGCCAACAGCAAGGCAAGAGAAAGGATAGGTGGGGCTGCTAGGCAGAGAGAAAAACACAGGAGAAAAAGAGGGATTGGGAAGCAAGAAAGATCAAGGAAAGAGAAAAAAAAAAAGGAGGACATGGGGGACAGCCACCCAGCCACATAGCCAGCCACAGAGTAAGAAGAAAAGGAAGGTATATAGGATAGAGAAAGATAAAAGCCCAAAGACAAAAGGCAGAGAGGATAATTTAAGAAAAGCTGGGGAGGGGGGGCTGGAGAGATGGCTCAGTGGTTAAGAGCACTGACTGCTTCTCCAGAGGACCTGGGTTCAATTCCTAGCACCCACATGGCAGCTCATAATTGTCTGTAACTCCAGCTCCAGTGACCCCGACACCAATGATAAAACACCAATGCACATAAAACAGAAAAAAAAAAGAAAACAAAAGAAAAGCTGGCTAGAAATAAGCCAAGCTAAGGACAAACATCCATAAGTAATAATAAAACTTCACGGGTGTTTATTTGGGAGCTGGGTAGTGGGCCCCCAGAAGAGAAAAGAGTAAAAAACAACCAACATCACATCATTCAAAACTTACATACTTTTTAAAAAGATTTTTATTTATTTATGATTTTTTAGATTTATGTTTTATTTTATATGTATAAGTGTTTCACCTACATGTATGTATGTGCATCATATGGGTGCCGGGTGCCCAGTGAGGTCAGAAGAAGAGGCCAGATCCCCTGGAATTGCAGTAACAGATGGTTATGAGCTTCCATGTGTACTGGGAACCAAAGCCAGATCTTCTGCAAGAACAACCAGTGTTCTTAACTTTTGAGTCATCTCTCCAGCCCCTCAATTTGCTTTTGAAATTTTCTTTAATTTTTATGTGTATGAGTATTTTGCCAATATCTGTGCACACCATCTGCAATGGCTGCAGAGGCCCAGAAAGTGTTGGACCCCCTGAAACTGGAGTTTTTAAACAGCTGTAAACCACCATGGGTGTGCTGGAAACTAAACCTGGGTCCTCTAAAAGGGCAGCAAGCGCCCGTAAGCACTCAGCTTCTCTCCAACCACAAAACACATCATTATTTTTAACCTTTATCTATTTTTTTTTTTTTTTTTTGGTTTTTCGAGACAGGGTTTCTCTGTGGTTTTGGAGCCTGTCCTGGAAATAGCTCTTGTAGACCAGGCTGGTCTCGAACTCACAGAGATCCGCCTGCCTCTGTCTCCTGAGTGTTGGGATTAAAGGCGTGCGCCACCACCACCCAGCTACCTTTATTTATTTATAAATGAGTTATGTGCCCCCACGCATGGAGGATCCCGAAGCAGAAGGAAGCCATGTGGATTCTGCAGGTTCTGTGAAATCCAGGTCCTCTGGAAGAGCAACAAATGCTCCAGCCCCACACACAATATTTTGGGAACAAAATACAAAGACAAGAAGTAGTGGGTTGGCCGGGCAGTGGTGCACGCCTTTAATCCCAGCACTTGGGAGGCAGAGGCAGGATTGCTAAAAGTTCAAGGTCATCCTGGTCTACTAGCTAGTTTCAGGTAACCTGGCCTATTTGGTGAGACTCTTATCTCATAAATAAATAAATAAATAACCCAACAGGCCAGACATAATGGCACACACCTTTAATTCCAGCATTCTCTGGGAGGCAAAGGCAGGTGGACCTTGTCTAAATATATATATTTAAATAATAAGGAACCAGCTGGGCCCAGCACTTCGATGGATGGATGGATGGATGGATGGATGGATGGACGGACGGACGGACGGACGGACAGACGGACAGACGAAGGGACGGAAAACTCAGCAAGCTAAAAAATAAAACATGAGTTTCCTCATCTTGATAAAGGGAACCTCAACAAAAACCCTACAGCTAAACACCTGAGTGTGGAAGACTATATACAAATATACAATCCCCTCAGATTAGTAACAGGAAAAAATGTTCAGACTCACTATTCCTTTGAGCATTATCTTTTTTTTTTTGAGACAGGGTTTCTCTATGTAACCATCCTAACCATCCTGGAGCTCTGAAGACCAGGCTGACCTCGAGCTCTGAGAACTGCCTGCTCCTCTGCCTCCCAAGTGTTGGAATTAAAGGTGCGCACCACAGCCTGGCTTGAACATTATTCTTAAAGTTCTAGATAATACAATAAAACAAAAACTAAGCTGCGCATAGTGATGAAGAAGAGCGGCTGGGAGGGAGGAGGAAGAGGAGGGGAGAGGAAGGAAGAGTTTAAACTGGAAAAGCAAAAGCACAGGTGCTGTTTGCAGATGAGACGTCGTCTACAGAAACCACGAGGGTCTACAAAAGGCTACCAAAATGCAAGCCAGGAGTTTTTCATTTATTTCTTAGAAGATTTATTTATTTATTTGTTTGTTTATTTATTATGTATACAGTGTTCTGCCTCCATGGATGCCTGCAGGCCAGAAGAGAGCCCCAGATCTCACTACAGATGGTTGTGAGCCACCATATGAGTACTGGAAATTGAACTCAGGACCTCTGGAAAAGCAGTCAGTGTTCTTAACCTCTGAGCCATCTCTCCAGCCCCCAAAAACCAGGTTTAACAAGGTTGCAGACACATGGCCAATACACAAACCCACAATTTCACTTTATATACTAGCATTAAATAATTGTAAAGAAATGAAAACTGAACATGGTGGCACATGCCTGCAATCCTAGCACCTGGGAGGTGGGAGCATGACAGTCATAGTCTAAGGCCAGCATGTGTAGTTGGAATTCTTTGGGGCAGCACCCAGCTCCCAAATAAAGACACGGAGACTTGTTATCAATTATGAATGCTTGGCCTTGGCTTAGGCTTGTCCCACAAGCTCTTTTAACTTAATTTAACCTATTTTTATTCATCTATGTTTTTGTCTCAGGGCTTTTTATCTTTCTCTCATTCTGTATGTCCTGCTTTCCTGCTTCCTCTATGTCTGGCTGGCTGGTTGGTCCCTGGCATCTCCCTGGTGTCTCTTTTTCTTTCTTCCCCAAGCCTAAATTCCTCCTCCTACTTACGCTCCCTACCTGAAAGTTCCACCTATACCTCCTCCCCATCAGTTGGACATCTTTTTATTAACCAATCAGGCCTTAGGTGAGGTAAGGTAAAGCAGCAACACATCTTTACATAATTAAACATATTTTTGCATAGTTAAACAAATATTCCAAATCAGCATGGCTACATATAGGAGGAGGCCTGTGTCAAAACCCAAAAATACACAAAACCTATAAATATAGTAGCACTCTCAATAGAATATACTTAAAGAAATTTAATCAAGCCAGGCAGTGGTGGTGCACATCTTTATTCCCAGCACTTGGGAGGCAGAAGCAGGTGGATCTCTGTGAGTTCAAGGCCAGACTGGTGTACAGAGTGAGTTCCAGACTGTTACACAGAGAAACCCTGTCTCAGAATAAGGGGGGGGGGGGGGGGATTTAATCAAATGTGTCCATGACCTACACACTTAAAACTATAAGACACTACTGAGAAAAGCCAAAAGATCTTAGTAGGTGTCGACATGCTTAAATGGGAAGGTCTCAAAGAAATGATTGTTCTCTTCAAATGACCCATTATTCCCAGTAAGCTCTTATGTAAGACTTTTTTAAAGGATACCTTGGGGGGATGAGGGGTGGAGAGAGGTGAGCCGCTGTAGTCCAGGCTGGCCTTGAATTCAAACAATCCTCCTGCCTCAGTCTCCTGTAATCTGGGGTTTTATGGAAGAGTTACTGCACCTGACTAGAACTATAAAATTTACCCCTAGAGGATGAAGAGAAGGCTCAGTCATTAGAGTACTTATTATGTAAGTGTGAGGACCCAAACATGGACCCCAGACACCCAGGTAGAAGCCAGCTGTGGCAGCGCATCTGTAAGCCCAGCACTAGGGCAAGTGCACAGCTAGTTTTGTCAATCAGTGAGCTTTAGGTTCAACAGCCCTATCCCCAAATAAAAACAGAGCCAGACATATGGCATTCGCCTTTACTCCCACACTCAGGAGGGGCATACAGGCAAGCTGTATCCAAGGCCAGCCTGGTCTACATAGGAAGTTCCAGGACAGCCAGAGCTACATAGAGAATCCCTGTCTGTCTCAAAACAAACAAGCAAACAAAAACAAAACCACAAAAGTGGAGAGCAACAGAGGAAAACACCTGATATCAACCTCTGGCCTCCACATACACACAAACAGACACACAGATATAGACACACAAGTTACCAGGAGACCCAAGGCTGGACCATAACTTTACAGCAAAGCCTTTACCACCCCATACCAATAAACAAACAAACAAAATCAACATAAAGACACAAAGGACCAAAACTTAGACCATCTGCTTGTTGCACCACAAGACCCAGCCATACATTTTTTAAGACTGAGGACTTGGCAGATAGCTTGGGGGTAAGAGCACCTGCACACAGCATCCCCAACACCAATGTAAAAGGCAAACACAGACCTAGAACTGGGTGTATGCAGAGTCAGGAGACTCACTAGAGCTTATTAGCCAGCCTAGCTCAAAATAAAACAAAACACCAGCAAGCTCCAGGTTCAGTGAACCATTGGCTCAGGGTGATAAACCAGAACACTGATGCCTTTCTCTGGCCTCAACACACACGACTGGAGCAGTTGTGAGCTCACGACCACCTCTACCTGCAATTCCAGGGTATCCAACACCCTCTCCTGGCCTCAAGGGCACGTGCACACAAGGGCACACTCACACACAGACACAACTACACATACACATGAATAAAATCAAGGTGCTGGCTGGCCACTCAGGAGGCAGAGGCAGGCAGAGCTCTGTGAGTTTAAAAGTAGCCTGTTCTAAATAGTGAATTCCAAGACAGCCAGGGCTACATAGTGAGACCCTGTCTTCGTCCACCCCCAAAAAAATGGGTGTGGGGGAGGCGAGCAGCTGGAGGTCTAGGTGGCTCCATGGTTAAGAGCACTTGCTGCTCTTGCAGAAGACCAGGCTCCACTGCCTGCACCCAAGGGTGGTCACAACCATCCATAACTCCAGATCTAGGGAATCTGATGCCCTCTTCTGACATCCAAGGGTACCAGTCTATATGCGGTTCACAAAACACATGCAGGCAAAACATTCATAAACATAAAGTAAATAAATCTAGAAAAACATTTAATTAAAGGAAAACATCTTTAAAAAAAGTTACAGAGTTCAAAACAGTCTGTATTTGCAATAGGCTTATAGATACACAGAATAGAATCCACAAATTCACCTTTGTGCATACTTAAAACAATTTGATTTTTAACAATGGCAGAGATAATTTAAAGGGACTCTTATCAACAAATGGCACTGGAACGAGGTCACCACAAACAAAAGTGAACCTTAACACAATTAACACGTACAACCAGCCTCAGCATTAGTCAGCACAAGTAAATGGAAGCCATAAAGCAGTCCCACCGCACACTCAGTAGAAAGGTTAAAATCAGAGTGACAGGCAATACCACGAGCTGCTATGCGTGTGCACCAACCAAAGCTCTCAGACACTGTGGGGGATGAAAGACATAACACAGGTTTGCACACAAAGCTAAATACACACTGACCACACGACCTAGCAATTCCACTCAGGAGAATTTACCAAAACCCTGAAAATGTCCTTACACACTCTACATGAATCGTATAGCTTTAAGCTAGCATCCAGGCTGTGGATTCTAGGACCACATCCTAAATGACCCCAGATTCCTACCTGCTGACATGTGTCCCCTTTTGTGTTCCTTCCCCTAGATTATGGGTGGAATCTGTGACTTGCTCCTGCTAAGAGGAGGCCAAAGAGGACAGGATACATGTAATTACATTAATGTGGGCAAGATACAAGACTACGATTTCCTTTAATCCATGCACTCTGAAGGCAGGGACAAGTGGATCTCTGGGACTTCAAGACCAGCTTGATCTACAAAGCAAGTTCCAGGACAACCAGGGCTACATAATAGAAAGATCCTTGTCAAAAAATACATAAATAGATAAAAGAAACATGTTGTTTTGAACCTGCCAAGTTTGTGTAGTACTGTTACAGAGCAATAGAAAACTAATGCAATCCAAACATCCATCAGCTAGCGTACATGGTGAACTATGCCTTAGTAGTAAGTTGTTGGAGGGGCTGGAGAGATAGCCCGAGGACAAGAACATACTGTTCTTGCAGAGGACCTGAATGTGGTTCCCATCAGCCACATAAGTAGCTCATAACCACTTGTAACTCTGGGTCCTGGAGCCCTGATGCCCGAGACTCCACAGGTACCTGCACTTACATATGCACACACACAATTTAAAAAATAAAACGCCACCAGGCGGTGGTGGCTTTCGCCTTTAATCCCAGCACTCAGAAAGCGGGAGGATCTCTGTGAGTTCAAGGTCAGCCTGGTCTAAGGAGTTCCAGGACAGGCTCCAAAGCTACAGAGAAACCCTGTCTCAGGGGACAGGGGAGGGGGGATTTAATTAATTAATTAAATAAAACACCAAAATTAAATTTAAAAAAAAACTAGCAAAATTATAAAAAAAAAGCCACTCACTTAGAAAATTACCTTACGACTGGGCATAGTGGTGCACGCCTTTAATCCCGGCACTCGGGAGGCAGAGGCAGGTGGACTTCAGTGAGTTCAAGGCCAGCCTGGTCTACAAAACCAGGACAGCCAGGACTGTTACATAGAGAAGCCCTGTGCGGTGCAGTCCCACAGGTCTATAAACCATGCCGTCAGGCCCGGGGGATTACTCAACAGCCCTTTCCGTACCTCTCTGCCCACATGAAGAAATGCCAGGCAAATGCGGTGCGCACTGGCTCTCCTGAAATGCACACTTAAGTAGGCTAGAGAGAGGACTCAATGGCTAAGAAAGCCTAGGTTTCAGTTCCCAGCACCCATAAACGGACACAGGCCCATAATCCCAGCACTGAGAAGTTCAACCCCTAGGACCCACATAAACAGACACAGGCCCGTAATCCCAGGACCTTCTACAAAGATAGAAGGCTTGCTAGGGCTCACTGGCCAGCCGGTCTAGCCAAGCCATAAATTAAAGGTTCAGTGAGAGACCCTGCCTCAAAAAAATAAGGTAGAAAAAGTAAATAAAAAAGGTAGAGAGTGTGGACTACAGAGGGCTTGGCAGCTACAGCTACAGCAGGAGCTGCTCTTGGAGGACACAGACCCTCAGCTTCCACGTGGGGCCTCAGCACAGCTCCAACTCCACTTCCAGGGGTAAGAAGCTCTTCTAACACCTGAGGTGCTAAGACACACCGAGGGCAGAGACAAAACACCACGCCCGTGCGTAAAGAGCAACTGAGGAACACACCTAACTGACCTCTAGACTAGTCTGAGAAAGGCAGCTTGACCTTGACCTACACACATACACCCCACCCCACCCCCACACTCTCTCTCCCACTCTCTCTCTCTCTCTCTTTCAAAATATAACAGCTGGGCATAGTGGCTTTTAATCTCATTTTAATAAATGCTTTTAATCTCAGCACTCAGGAGGTGGAGCCAAGTGGAGCTTGAAACCAGCCTGGTCTACATAGTGAGTTCCAGGCCAACTCACGGCTACAGAGTTAAGACTGTGTCTCAAAAAAACAATTAATTGGTTAACTAATTAATGAAAAGATTTTCTAATTAAAATTGAGGCTGGGAGTGTAGCTCAGTAGGTAGAATGCCTCCTTTGCATAAACAAGGTCCTATCTCAGTCTCTATCACCAACAGCTTGTGGAACATGCATGAAGTCTCACTTGTTTTAAATAAAGTGTGTATTTGCAGCTTGTTGTTAGTGACAGAGCACGACGGAAAGCTCAACTTTTTCCTCAGGCTGCCAGCTCATTCTGATGCAATCCCCTCTCTATCAGCTTTGGAAAGGAGGGCAAAGGAGCAGCAGAGCTCAAACCAAACAAGTGCTGCCAAACCCTAGAGACCTTGGACCCTCCAGACCAGCCTGGTCTACAAAGCAAGTTCCAGTTCAGCCAGGACAGGACAGTTACACAGAGAAAAGAGAAACCCTGTCTCAAAACACCCGAGAGAGAGAGAGAGAGAGAGAGAGAGAGAGAGAGAGAGAGAGAGCTTAGCTACTACCTTCCACATGTACAAGAGGGAAACCCCAGAAACAAAGGAACCCTTCCTTAAGCACCCGAAGGGTTCCAAGTGGGAAGACTGTTAGTAGCCTTCGTAAAATGGCAAAGTGTCTTGGAGGAGGCAGAAACTGTGGGCGCATTTCAATCCCATTCCTAAGCAGTTCAAGAAAATGCAGGCACCGAGGTAGTTGATCAAACTAGGTGGGAAAACACCAGGAAAGAAGATCCTTCTTTAAGACACCCCAGAGTCCAGAACCCTGGGCAGTGAGGAGTCCAGAATCAATTAGGAGTTCCTGTTTCTGTCTTACAGCACCCACATCGGCCTGAATTACACATACCACTAACAGAGGCTGGTCTAAGTGTCCAACTCCTTTAAGTGGGATCCCTCTGATTGGCTTATCAACAGCAGTAAGACAACAAGAAATATAAGTGCTAGCCCTCTGCCTAGGAAGGAAGTGAAATACTGGGGAGTGGCTGAAAACTCTCAAAGGTGCTTGAGCCTCCCAGGGCATGTGTTTTTCTCTTCAGGTCTATCCTAACTAAATTTAAACACAGATGGCCAACTAAAGGAGTCCCACACAGTGCGGGCTGAAATCAAGGCTAGGTGGGGCACAGGATTTAGGGCCACCCACTTCTGCACTTTGCAAAGGGCAGACAAGAGTTAGCTAAAAAGCACTACTTGGTGGCCAAAGAGATGGCTCTGCAGGTAAAGACATTTGCTGCCAGGCTGGAGGACTTGAGTCCCATCTTCGCCATTCACAAGGTGGAAGGAGAGGAAAGAGGAACGACTCCCGCAAAGTTGTCCTCCAACTTCCCCCAGTGCCACGGCTTGTGCATATTCACAGAAATAAAACAAAATTAAAAGTAAACATAGCCTGACTTCTGCAAGGACAACGTTAAAGCAGTAAGTGGGCTGTCCCTTAACATCGCTCCTCATCCCAAGCCTCCTGGGCATCATGACCTCCCCACCGCAGAAGCCCAAGCAGCAACCCTGCCCCATAACCGAAGCGGGGTTTGCTCCCGTCTACAGGTGAAGAACTCGGAGGGGAGTCCTCGGCCAAGAAAACCGAACCGAGAAGCAGAGAAGCGCGGGTTGGGTCCTCAGCCAAAATCTCGGTTGCGTCTGTTATTGACACTCCGTCCACTCTCCACGAACGCACAGAGAGCGAAGAAGTCCTCGGAGCGACCCTCCAAGTTGGCAAGGGAGCCCCCAGGGGACCGAAGACCAAGATACCGTCACTGGAGGGGCCGCGGCGGCGGGAGGGGAGTCGTCGGGCCCCTCCCCACGGGGGGACAGCCGGGTACCAGCGCCTTCCCCACCTCGCCTCCGACAGGGCCCTCACATCAGTGCGCCGAGGTCCCAGCCGGGGCCCGCCATCCCCCCACGACCAAGTCCAGCGGGCTCCTAGGGGGCCTGAGGCCGCGGCCGAGACCCCAACTCCGAGATGTGGGAAGACAGGGGTCACCGGGGCAGGAGCCGGGCGCCGAGGACCCCAGAGGGGCGGGGCCCGGAGGAGAGACCACGTCGGGGGACCTCGGCTTCCAGGACTCGGGTCGCCACACCAGTGCCAGCCGCGCGCCGAGCGCCGCGGCGGCCCCGATCCCCGCCACTCGCGGCGGGGCAGTCCCACTCCCCTCACCTGGTTCGGCTGCTCTGCCTGCTCCGAGGACGCCATCTTTCTGAGACCTGACTAATCGACCGCCGCTGGCCCGAGTGTCTCCCGAGAGCGCTCGCTCTGGCTCTCCAGGCAAGACCAAAGTAGAAGGACCTGAGCCTGTCGATGTGGGCGGGCTCCGGGCAGAAAGGGTTGAGCCCGGTGTCAGGGTTACCTTGCAGGTTACAGAAAAGCCCATGGTCCCCATTCTCTATTTCTAATATAATATCTTTTCTTGTGGTTTTACATTGTTACTATGTTGACTTTGGGGTTTAGTCACATCCACTTTCAACTCCTTCCTCTCACTCTCCCCACATGGCCCACCAGGTTCCCCTTCTTTTTATTGTTTTGTTTTTTTGTTTTTCGAGACAGGGTTTCTCCGTAGCTTTGGAGCCTGTCCTGGAACTAGCTCTGTAGACCAGGTTGGTCTCGAACTCACGGAGATCTGTCTGCCTCTGCCTCCCGGGTGCTGGGATTAAAGGCGTGCTCCACCATCGCCCGGCCCCCTTCTTTTTAAAAATAAATTTATCGCCGGGCGTTGGTAAAATAAATAAATAAGTAAATAAATTTACATGTTTGGATATTTAAAGGGGATTTTCATTTGTTTTCGTTTTCTAGACGAGGCCTCATGTAGTTCAAAATAGCCTCAAACTTCATATGTAGCCCAGGATGGACTCCTGATCCTCCTGCCTCCACCTCCCGATGCTGAGATTACAGGTGTGCACCACACACACATTTTAATTCTTGAATTAAAACTCTCCCTATTCTCAGAGCACCGTGGTCATATTTAGGGACTATTTATTTAGTAAACAATTATAGTGGCAATTGGAGTCCAAGGTGTCAGCCACCAGGCTACTCTCTGAGGACTGAATCTCATTTAGGCAAGGTCATGGGAGTACAGACCCCAGAATGTCTCCGGGTCCCAGAAAAACCACACCCTAACTTGGTCCCACCTCTTAAAGATAATTGGTTAAGAAGACTTCCCCGTCATATGAATGCATGTGGGTTCCTGGGATAGTTTGTTTTTCACCTGTAGTACATAAAATATTTAGTCATGTAAGGGATATGAAAAACATGATATTTTTTTACTGTTTGTGTGGCATTCTTTGCAATCATTCACTATAAAAATAGAATGTAACCACATTGTAATTCTTATATTGACTGAAAAACTTCATTGGGATGTATGAGCTGTAGGAAAAATGTATACAGTAGAAAGAACACAGAAAGTGAAAGAACACAAAGAACATGAGAAGAACAGAGACTAAAGGAGCAAGCCATCAAGAGAGCGAGCATTTCCTCTCCTAAACCCCCCTCAGATGGAAAAGTATAGTTTATGTCAATTCCATGTGGATTCCTCTGGAAGCCCTGTGCTGCGGCTGGAAGCTGACCCCTCAGACAGCAGTCATCCGTAACCCATCGAATGACTGAAAATCACCCACCCCACTCTTGGAAAGGTGGCCACTGAGTTCCCTACACTGCTTCCTGCTGTTTGTGGGCAAAGGCATCTTTAGAAAATCCTGAGAACACTGAGATAAAGGTCAAGTCCTGGGAAAACCAGTTGTAACTTTTGTTGCCAAGAATCAGAACTGTTCCCATACCCAGGGATCTGCACACAGGTCACATGTCACATACTTTTTCTTGGTTCATTTCTTATGTCTGTAGTCAAGGTTTGCAGGGGATCTCCCCCAATCAAAACTGATCTCTATCAACCTTGAAAGAATCCACAGCCTTCCGTTTCCTGTGAAATCAAAAGACTAACCTCTTCCCCAACTCAACACATTTTTTGAATTCCATTTTAAAGTTAAGGCATCCCTAAAATATCTATGCTGGTTTAATTCAGCAATCCTTTTTACGATTCCATGTCTCTCAGCAACTGCTGTTCACTGATCAGCAATCAAAAGATTCCAAGCCAACACAGCTCCATACAGGACCCAGACTCCATGTGTATTTCCCATCTTTATATAGCATTTTTCTTTTTTTTTTAAATATTTATTCATTTATTATGTATACAATATTCTGTCTGTGTGTATGCCTGCAGGCCAGAAGAGGGCACCAGACCCCATTACAGATGGTTGTGAGCCACCATGTGGTTGCTGGGAATTGAACTCAGAACCTTTAGAAGAGCAGGCAATGCTCCTAACCTCTGAGCCATTTCTCCAGCCCAGCATTTTTCTTTTTATATTACTCTACTTTCTCTTTAAAGACTTTATTATTTGAAAACTACTTTTTTCTATGACTGTCTATACCCATTTTTTTTCTTTCTTGGCCTATGCACATTTTAAATACACTGTAATCTGTTTAGAGAGGGGTTTTTTTCTTTTCATCTAGACCTGTCTTTCCTGCATATCTCTAGCCTTTTCTCTCTTTTTTTTGGGGGGGGGGGATTTTCGAGACAGGGTTTCTCTGTAGTTTTTTTGGTGCCTGTCCTGGAACTAGCTCTTGTAGACCAGGCTGGCCTCGAACTCACAGAGATCCACCTGCCTCTGCCTCCCGAGTGCTGGAATTAAAGGCGTGCGCCACTACTGCCCGGCTTCGGCTGACAACTCTTAAATAAAACATGGCTAGGGGCTGGAGAGATGGCTCAGTGGTTAAGAGCATTGCCTGCTCTTCCAAAGGTCCTGAGTTCAATTCCCAGCAACCACATGGTGGCTCACAACCATCTGTAATGAGGTCTGGTGCCCTCTTCTGGCCTGCAGGCATACACACAGATAGAATACTGTATACATAATAAATAAATAAATAAATAAATAAATAAATAAATAAATAAAAAACATGGCTAGCGACCAGGCGGTGGTGGTGCACGCGTTTAATCCCAGCACCCGGGAGGCAGAGGCAGGTGGGTCGCTGTGAGTTCAAGGCCAGCCTGGTCTACAAAGGGAGTTCCAGGACAGGCTCCAAAGCTACGGAGAAACCATGTCTCGAAAAACCAAAAAAACAAAAACAAAAAAGAACATGGCTAGCAATGTGTGGAACTGTGCTATCCTAGGTTCCATCATACAGTGTTTCTTGCTTTTTTGTTTTTTGTTTATTAGTTTGTTTTTGTTTTTTTGCTTTTTAGTTTTTCAAGACAGGGTTTCTCTTTAGTTTTGCAACCTGTCCTGGAACTAGCTCTGTAGACTAGCTCTGTAGGTCCAGATCCGCCGGCCTCTGCCTCCGGAGTATACTGGGATTAAAGGCGTGCATCACCACCACCAGGCATTACCATACAGTGTTTTAAAGAAGAGAAGGGAGGGGATGGGTGAGAAAGGGAGGAGAGAGGAAAGAAAATAATTTTAAAAAGGAAAGTCAACAATCTCTCCCACTTTCCTGAGCTGAATCCCTGACCCCAACTTTGAACCCAGAAACCACAGGACTCCGGTAGTGCCCCGAAACGCACGCGATTAGCCAGCACTACATCTCCCGGCGTGCCTTGCTCTCACGTCACTTGCTGTGGCGAGACCTGGAAAGCGGGTCTGGACTGCTCGCGATTTCCCAGTCTATCAGGTTGCACTTGGAGGAGGCTGTCGCTGTCGCGGGGAGCCAGCAACCCGGACCCGGACGATATCCGGCCTCTCAAGCCGTGTCTGCTGCGCCGCAAACACAACCGCGATCAGAACGGCGTGGCGGCCTCCTGCCTCGAGGAGCCGAGGCGCAAAGGTGGGCTGCTGAGGGGACTAGGAGGGGTCGGAAAGGTGACCCCAGTCACCTAGGGACTGCAGCGGCCCACGTGGGTCCAGCGATTGACAAGGTTTTGTCGCTTTCATTTATCTCCAGTGTGAGGCTCCAGGGTTTTGGCGCTTTCATTTGTCTCCAGTGTGAGGCTCTTTGCGGATCCAGGCTCACTGGCCTGATTCTGGATCCAACGGAGTCCAGCGTATTCTCTCTACTCTGGCTCACAGAGGCGGTCCTGGGGTCGCTGGCCGGGTCGGGACGGGTGTCCACAGTCAGTACCTGTCCCATTAAAAGGGAGCTGCCAGTACCTGCCCCCTTGGGTTCATACAAGGAACGTGAGCTGACCCAGGTTCTGAGCCTGACTACACGGCTGGACCTTGCACTTATCTTTGGAGCCTTAGGGTTTCAGCAGCGTAGTGGATGCATTTCCAGCCTTGTGTCAAGGGACTGTTGGAGCTCTCAAAGGAGATGTTATGTTAATATTCTTTACAAGCGTTATTATCCCGCAGCAACAAATTGTGTAGCCAAAGAAGTTCTGCAGGGTTTCCATGGAAACTAGCCCAGGACCTGTAGTCATAGTGCATGCTGGGTGTGCAGCACTTCCTCAGAGCCACTGAGACCCAGGAGCAGGGTTTGAGTTGGTGATCGAGATTCTGCCACATCAGTGTTTGCGTTTCACCCCTGGCACTAGGTTACTTCTGTTGCATCGGCTGGGTGTCCTTGGCACAGAGAACTATGTTCTCTGCAGCTGAGCCTAAAGGAGACTGGCTGTCCTATTTTGGGGGATGACAGCATTGTAGAGGGCCTCTTGCCTGGCAATAATAAAAATGAAAAGCTATTGAGACAAGCTTCTGCCGCTGCTGTATTTTCCTTTGGTTAGAAGAGCCAGAAGGACGATAGCTACAAGCTATTGTATATAGCTGCAAGCACTTTTCTCTCTTTTCTGACACTAGATATGTAGAACTCAAGACGAGCACTGAATAAGTGAACAAGAGTCAGTGTTACTTGTCCACAGGAAATTAGACCAGGTTCTGGGTAATGGCTCCGATGTCAGGGTGCAGAGAAGCTGCCGGAAACGTTTTCAGGAGCCACTCGGTTTAAATCTCAGTTTGGGGTGCTGGAAAGATGGCTCAGTTGTTAAAAGCACTGGCTGCTCTTGCAGATCTGGGTTCAGTTCTAAGCCCCTACATGACAGTTTCCAACCATCTGTAACTCCAGTTCCAGGGCATCCAGCACCCTCTTTTGGCCTCCTTGGGTACAAGACATGAATGTGGCCCATATACATACATTCAGAAAAAAAAACATTCATACATACAAAAATCAAAAAAATAAAAATGCATCTCACCTGTGCCACTTACTGTGGGATTTTGAATAGGTTACCTAATCTGTCTGAGCATAGGTGCATTGTCTGTAAATTGGGAATAAGAATAGGACCTCCTTACAGGATTCGTAGTTTACCTGACAAGCAGTTAGAATAGTACTGGGCATATGGTAAGTGTTACATTGGTACTAAGAGTTATGGTTATGATTTATCTATTATTATCTTCCAGCAATTCTACCTAGCTCTTGGGGCACACACGAGAGTACCAAGAGGGGTGTAATTTCCTTGACATGTTTGTCACCTGCCGAACATTCTATTTTCAGCTTGCAAAGTACTGGCCATTGATGAGTCCCTGACACCAGTCACCCTGGTCCTGGCAGAGGACAATTCAATAGTGGAAGATGACGACTACTTCCTTTATGTCCCTTGCAATACCAAGTTTGTGGCATTGGCCTGTAATGAGAAGGGGGCGTATAACATTTCAGGTAAGGGGCTGGAGAGATGGCTCAGAGGTTAAGAGCATTGCCTGCTCTTCCAAAGGTCCTGAGTTCAATTCCCAGCAACCACATGGTGGCTCACAACCATCTGTAATGGGGTCTGGTGCCCTCTCTGGCCTGCAGACATGCACACAGACAGAATATTGTATGCATAATAAATAAATTAAAAAAAAAACATTTCGGGTAAGAACTTTGGGCCGAACAGCCAGTGTTGCTGTCATGATTCATTTGGCTTCACGGGCGAGCGGTTGCTGTTCGTCCGGCTGTCTAAACACTTGCTCGGCCATGCTACCTGAGCCTCTGTGTACCAGGCACAGGGCTAAGGGATTTAGGATGAGTGAAACTGTGGCTCTGCCGTGTCTGGGCAGGTGACTGGGCAAATTACACAGCCTGCCAGGCCCTTATGGAAATGGTGATTACAGTATCTGTCTGTCGTGACTGTGACGACCACAGACACTAGCCAAGGCCTCGTCTTCGTGACTGCTCTTCTCTGGCACACGGGGGTTCAGTAGAGGCTAGTGATACCGTCATCATCACCACGGCAGATTCAAATTAACGCTCGCTCGTCCGAGAGCTAGAGAGGCGCCAGCAGCAGAGAGGTGGCGAAGCGTCTGTGGAAAAAAACCATTGCTGCTACGCTGAGGAAATCACCCGTCAGCTGTAGCTTTATCAGCCACCATTGTCCCCACCCCTCGCCACCCCAGGACCAGTGCTGCTGGTCAGAGTCACGTACAAAAATAACACAGCCAAGCATGGTGGCCGGCACCCGTTACCCCAGAAGTCAGAGGCAGGCGGATCAGAAGTCCTAGGCTAACCTCCACGACATAGTGAATTCAAGCCTAGCTCGGGCTACATGAAACCCCAGCTCCCCAAAAAAGAACACACCCAAGCACAAAGACTAATCAAAGAGAGGTGTGGTCGGACCTTTGGCCCGTGTGTGACCGTACCGTAGGGCTAAGTGGCTGCTGCTTCCTTTTTTTTTTTTTTTCCTTTTGAGACAGGTTTTCATCCGAAGATTAGGTTGGCCTCAGACTCGCTGCAGTCCCCCTGCCTCAATGTCCTGAGGGCTGGGATTAAAGATGATGTTAGCCATCATACTTAATGCAGTACAATTTCATACAGAAATAGGGGGTGGGACACAGAAGACAGAAGAGAGAACAAGGCCCGAGGTGGGAATTAGCTTTCCTGTGACATCCTGTGAAAAGGTGCGTCCCTGTCATGACATCATGACAGGCCGGAGGACATGCTCATTCTCCATGCTGCTGAGTGTTGGGGTTGAAGGCAAAGTGGCCCCTGAATTACTGACCTGACTGGCGTTCTCTCTGTATCCGATGGAGGAACAGCCTGGGTTTCCCAAGAGTCCTTTGATGCCCAGGAAACAGACAGGGGAGCCGGGGTGAAGTGGAAGAATGTGGCCAGGCAGCTGAAAGAGGGCCTGTCCATCATCATCCTGCTCCCAGAAGAGGACCTGTCCATCAACATCCTGCTCCCAGAAGAGGGCCTGTCCGTCATCATCCTGCTCCCAGAAGAGGACCTGTCCATCATCATCCTGCTCCCAGAAGAGGACCTGTCCATCATCCTGCTCCCAGAAGAGGACCTGTCCATCATCATCCTGCTCCCAGAAGAGGGCCTGTCCATCATCCTGCTCCCAGAAGAGGACCTGTCCATCATCATCCTGCTCCCAGAAGAGGACCTGTCCATCATCCTGCTCCCAGTAGAGGACCTGTCCATCATCATCCTGCTCCCAGAAGAGGGCCTGTCCATCATCCTGCTCCCAGAAGAGGACCTGTCCATCATCATCCTGCTCCCAGAAGAGGACCTGTCCATCATCCTGCTCCCAGAAGAGGACCTGTCCATCATCCTGCTCCCAGAAGAGGACCTGTCCATCATCCTGCTCCCCGAAGAGGACCTGTCCATCATCATCCTGCTCTCAGAAGAGGACCTGTCCATCATCCTGCTCCCAAAAGAGGACCTGTCCATCATCCTGCTCCCAGAAGAGGGCCTGTCCATCATCATCCTGCTCCCAGAAGAGGACCTGTCCATCATCATCCTGCTCCCCGAAGAGGACCTGTCCAGCTTCATCCTGCTCCCAGAAGAGGGCCTGTCCATCATCATCCTGCTTCCCGAAGAGGACCTGTCCATCATCCTGCTCCCAGAAGAGGACCTGTCCATCATCATCCTGCTCCCAGAAGAGGGCCTGTCCAGCATCATCCTGCTCCCAGAAGAGGGCCTGTCCATCATCCTGCTCCCAGAAGAGGACCTGTCCATCATCCTGCTCCCAGAAGAGGGCCTGTCCATCATCCTGCTCCCAGAAGAGGACCTGTCTATCATCCTGCTCCCAGAAGAGGACCTGTCCATCATCCTGCTCCCAGAAGAGGGCCTGTCCAGCATCATCCTGCTCCCAGAAGAGGGCCTGTCCATTATCCTGCTCCCAGAAGAGGACCTGTCTATCATCCTGCTCCCAGAAGAGGACCTGTCCATCATCATCCTGCTCTCAGAAGAGGACCTGTCCATCATCATCCTGCTCCCCGAAGAGGACCTGTCCAGCATCATCCTGCTCCCAGAAGAGGGCCTGTCCATCATCATCCTGCTCCCCGAAGAGGACCTGTCCATCATCCTGCTCCCAGAAGAGGACCTGTCCATCATCATCCTGCTCCCAGAAGAGGGCCTGTCCAGCATCATCCTGCTCCCAGAAGAGGGCCTGTCCATCATCCTGCTCCCAGAAGAGGACCTGTCCATCATCATCCTGCTCCCAGAAGAGGGCCTGTCCATCATCCTGCTCCCAGAAGAGGACCTGTCCATCATCATCCTGCTCCCAGAAGAGGACCTGTCCATCATCCTGCTCCCAGAAGAGGGCCTGTCCAGCATCATCCTGCTCCCAGAAGAGGGCCTGTCCATTATCCTGCTCCCAGAAGAGGACCTGTCTATCATCCTGCTCCCAGAAGAGGACCTGTCCATCATCATCCTGCTCTCAGAAGAGGACCTGTCCATCATCCTTCTCCCAGAAGAGGGCCTGTCCATCATCATCCTGCTCCCAAAAGAGGACCTGTCCATCATCCTGCTCCCAGAAGAGGACCTGTCCATCATCCTGCTCCCAGAAGAGGACCTGTCCATCATCATCCTGCTCCCAGAAGAGGACCTCCAAGTGAGTCCCCTCCACAGCCCACAATGCTCCCTAGCCTCTGCTGTCCTGGTACCTTAGGTCATGTGCCCCCACCTCTCCTGCTGTAGTAATTCCATTTTTTTTTTTGGCGGGGAGAGGGGTGGGGTGGGGTTCAAGACAGGGTTTCTTTATGTAACAGCCTTAACTGTCCTGGAACTCACTCTGTAGACCAGGCTGGCCTCGAACTCATGGAGATCTACCTACCTCTGCCTCCCAAGTGCTAGGATTAAAGGCGTGTGCCACCACCTCCCGGCTCCTCTAGTCTTTTTCAAAATCTAGTATTTTATCTTTACACGTATGAGTGTTTTGTCTGCATGTTTGTCTATGCACCATTTACATGCCTGATGCCCTTGGGGACCAGAAAAGGGTGTCCCATCCCCTAGAACTGGAATTGCGAAGAGCCATGAATAACCAGGTCCGTGCCTAGAAACTCATCTTGGGTCTTCTGCAAGATCAGCGAGTGCTCTTAGCCTCAGAACTGTCTTTCCAGTCGCTTGTCAACATTCAGTTTGCATCAGATTCATGAGTGAACTTTTTAAAATGTAAATTTCTAGGCCCCACCCTAGACTTATTCAAGAGAATACACAGAGTGGTATATAGGGAGTGGTGGGGACTACTATGTAGATTGGGAGATGATAAGGAAGTGACTTTCTTATTACTTTTTAAACTTACAAGTTTATTTTGAATAAATAAGATAAATTGTAACTGGAGGTTTCTCATCCTGCCTGGTCCTGCAGCCGCTTTTAAAATAACCACTCTGAGGCTTAATATTAATCACAAACAGTTTAGTCTATTAGCTCAGGCTTATTATTAACTAGCTCTTTGCTCTTTTTTTTTTTTTTTTTGGTTTTTCGATACAGGGTTTCTCTGTGGCTTTGGAGCCTGTCCTGGAACTAGCTTTGTAGAGCAGGCTGGTCTCGAACTCACAGAGATCTGCCTGCCTCTGCCTCCTGAGTGCTGGGATTAAAGGCGTGCGCCACCATCGCCTAGCTATTAACTAGCTCTTACAACTTAAATTAACCCATTTCTTTTGTTGTATATTTTACCATGAGGCGTGTGGCTCGTTACCTCACATCTTGCTTCTCTGGCAACTGCTGGCGTCTTCCTCACTCTGCCTTCTTTCTTCCTGACCCTCTGCTTGGATTTCCCGCTTGGTTATATTCTGTCTTGCCATAGGTCAAAGCAGCTTCCTTTGTTAATCAATGGTAATAAAACATATTCACAGCATACAGAGGGGCACCCCAACCAATAAATACATTCACATAGTTCAAAATCCAAGAGGTATAAAAAAATAAGCTGACATGGTGGTACACACCTTTAATCCCAGCACTCAGGAGGCAGAGGCAGAAGGAGCTCTGTGGGTTCAAGGCCAGCCTGGTCCACATAGTTCCAAGACAGCCAGAGCTACAGTATGAGACCCTGCCTTGGGAAAAAAAAAAAAGTAATGAAAAGATAATGTCCTCGGTAAGGGAAACAGGTGTTCATCCACTGCTGACCAGGTCAGCAGAGTGTGGTGAGTGTGTCCATAAAAAGGCTGGGCTCTCAGGGCTGAGGAGACAGCAAGAACAAAGATGAGTCCATCCTCAGAGGCCAAATGAAAACAGTCCCCTGTGGTGGGGCACGCTGTGTCCCCAGCACTGGAGAGGCAGGCGGGTGGTCCCTGGGAAGCTTGCTGGCTAGCCAGCCTCACCTGCCTGCTCGGAGAGAGACGCAAGGGTGGATAGGACCAGAGGGACACTAGCCGAGGCTGTCCTCCAGACTCCACATGATGTATACATATCAGCATGTACGCAGAAAGAAATGGTCCTATCACACGCTACAGTACCATGGAGTCTTTTTTAAATTTAGCAGTGTGTGTGATGGGAGAGGCTGGCCTCTCGTGGCCGCGTGTGGAAGGAGGAGAATGACATAGTGGAGGCAGTCCTCCCCGTCCGGCCACCTTTATGTGGGCTTCGGGAATTGAACTCAGGTCCTCAGACTTGGCACAGCAAGTGCTCCATGCTCTGAACCATCTCGCCAGCCCAACATCAGTGAATCTTGAAAGCACTGTAGTAGGTGAAAGAAGCCAGACATAGGCCATATAATTTATCATTGCAGCATCTAAAGATTTTTCTGTATTTACTTTATTTTGGTTGTTTTCTTTGGGACAAGCCTTGCTTTGAAGCCCTGGGTGGCCTGGATCTTACTACATGGCCCAGCTTGGCCTTGAACTTGTGGTAAGTAATCTTGCTGCTTCTACCTCCCAAGTGCTGGAACTTCAGATGTTGGCTCTGTGATTACATTTATACGAATTTGCTAGAATTTGCAGTACCATGGAGATTTAAGCTGAGGGTAGTAGTACTGGACGATATCCCAGCGCTTGGGAAATTGAGACAAAGGGACCATGAGAGTGTGGCCAGCCTGGGCTACACAGTAAGACCCTGACTTAAAAATAAATAAACAAGCTGGGCAGTGGTGGTGCTCGCCTTTAGCCCAGCACTCAGGAGTTAGAGGAAGGAGATCTGTGAGTTCAAAGCCTGCCTAGTCTACAGAGTGAGTTCCAGGACAGCCAGGGCTACACAGAGAAACCCTGTCTCAAAAAACCAAACCAAACAGAAGCAGACTCTTGGGTGGCGCGATGGCTCAGCAGTAAAAGTGCTTGCAGCACAGGCCTGCCGACCTGAGCTCAGAGCCCCAGACCCCAGTAAAAAGCCATGCTACCTTCTCGTCTCCACATGCGTAGACAAAAGTAAATACATAAATATTCTTTTTTTTTTTTTTTTTTTTTTTTGGTTTTTCGAGACAGTTTCTCTGTGGCTTTGGAGCCTGTCCTGGAACTAGCTCTGTAGACCAGGCTGGTCTCGAACTCACAGAGATCCGCCTGCCTCTGCCTCCCGAGTGCTGGGATTAAAGGCGTGTGCCACCACCGCCCGGCCTACATAAATATTCTTAAGAAACAGGGCCAGCAACTCCGCTTAGTGGGTAGAGGCATTCCCCACCAAGCTCAGGGGCCTCAGTTTCATCCCCGGAGCTCACAGGGTAGAAAGACTCAATTCCCCACTGTGCACACTAGCGTCTTCATGCCTCCGCTCACAGACACTGTGACAACAGTAACAGATTTTAAAACCCTTTTTATTGATTCATTGTGGAAACGGTCAGTTGCATCCTTTTTTTTTTTTTTTGGTAAGATTTAATGAGGTGTGTTTGTGTGTGCGCACACGTGTGTGCTAGGAGGGGGAGTGGCCTGTGTACGTGAGCACAGGTGCTGGTAGAGGCCAGAGATGTGGATCCCCTGAAGCTGGAGCTACAGGAGGTTGTGAGCCACCCACATGGCTGCAGGGAACTGAACTCAGGTCCTCTGCACGCTTAGTCCATAAAGTGCTGAGCCATCTCTGCAGCCCATGGAGTTGAATTTCTAAGTGGAGGCTTGTTTGAGGTAGGGTTTCTGTGTGTAGCCCTAGCTGTTCTGGAACTACTTCTATAGACCAGGCTGGCCTCGAACTCGCAGAGATCCACCTGCTTCTGCCTTTGAGTATTAGGATTAAAGGTGTGTGCCCCATTGCACAGCCCTTAATTTTGTTTTTTTTTTTGTTTGTTTTTTGTTTTTTTTTTTTGGTTCCCTGACCGGGAATCGAACCCGGGTCTTAATTTTGTTTTTAACGAGACCCCATACATGATTCTCCCTGATGGAGGAAGGTCATTGGTTAAGTAATAAAGAAACTGCTTGGCCTCATAGGTTAAAACATAGGTGGGAGGAGTAAACAGAACAGAATGCTGGGAGGAAGAGGAAGTGAGCTCAGAGAGACGTCATGCTCCCCTCTCCCGGGCAGACGTGATAGCTCTGATCTCTGAGGCAGACAGCGATGCAGCCAGCCACCAGGTCACACATGCTGAATCTTTCCTGGTAAGCGCACCTCGTGGTGCTACATAGATTATTAGAAATGGGTTAAAAGACTGAAACTAATGGGCCAGGCAGTGTTTAAAAGAATACAATTTGTGTGTTGTTATTTCGGAACATAAGCTAGCCGGTGGCAGGAGCTGGGTGGCGGAATGCAATCCTGCAGCTCCTACTACATCTCCCCGTTTCCACACTAGAGTTTTGGAAAGGGGTGTGCCTGAGAGCTGCCACACTCCCTTGAGGTTTCTCAGAGCCTTTATTGTCTGCCAGGTGCTCATTGACATCCCGTGTTCAGAACTGGTCAGGAGCTCTGCCAAAGCTGTTCCATTGTCCAAAGGATCCAGAACGCGCTCCAGTGGGAGCTTCACCGGAGAGAGGAGGCCGCCAGTTCAAGCAGATGCTAGAACTGTATCACCGGGCTAAGGAGAAGATGGGCTCCATCTTCTCCAACCAGGAAGGTAGGATTAGGCTTCTCTGAAAGCCTCCTGGAGGGTGGGGCCTTGTCTGCAGAGCAGCTCGATTCCCTGAAGACGACAGTCCCCTGGGCGTGCGGCTTCTGTCACCCTGGCGGGTTCTTGCTTGGCTAAGTGACTGTGGGCTCACCACCTGCTGCTTTCCCCTGGTCTGCTCTGCAGAGCCAAAAGCCGCCCTCGGTGGAGACGTGGATGCGGTGGACGCGGGCATCGGCAAAGAGACGGCTTCCGAAGTGGCACTTACAAGCCAGATCCTCACTGCTGAAGGAGAAGCCTGCCCCAGAGCTGGGCTTATCTAATCAGGATTTGGAGGTGGGTAAGAACTAGGGGCCCTGACCTGCAGAGAGTGTGAAGGTGCGGAGGCATGTATCATGTATGTGGTTTTATGTACGTGGTATCATGTTCGTGGTTTCTCTCACCTCTGCAGGCTGACCCACAGCTGATGTTTGCCTTTTAACACATTTGCGAACATCTCAGTCTAAATCCAAGTGGCTTTTTTCCCTTTTTTTTTTTTTTTTTTCAGACAGGGTCTCTGTGTAGCCTTGGCTGTCCTGGAACTTGCTGTGTAGACCAGGCTGCCCTTGAACTCACATCAACCTGTCTCTCCCTCAAAAGTGCTGGGATTAAAGGTGCCGCCGCCACCCAGGTCTGAGTGGCTTTTAAGAGAAAAGGGATCCTCAGGTCACCGAACATTAGTCTTTAGTTCAAGTTGACAATGACCTGACCTAGAGAAACTGCTGGGTTTCAGCTTCTGAGGTGGCTTCAAGGTAGAGTCAAAAATCCCTAGGTCCTGCACAGCCAGTGCACTAGTAGCACAGGAGGCAAACATAAGGCTGGGGGTGACGATCAGCCCTTGGCGGACATTCACGGCTTGTGAATGTCGGTTTCATCCTCAGCACCATGGGGCGAGCAGGCAGTCTGTGGGGTCCGTCCTGTGCTGGCTACCTAGAGGGAGTCCCTTGGGGTGGGTATTCTTCACCCTTTGTTCTTGTCCCTGTGCACCGAGTGCATCCCAATTCCAGGTAGAAGGAAAGGGAAATGATAGCCACTAGAGCCTCCTTCAGCTTCCTGTTGGGCTTGAGCAATCTGTGCTCTGAAAGGCGCATTGCTGTGCATTCGAGGCCAGCCTGGGGCACAGGCCAGGGTCCCAGAAGCTGTGGGCTCAGTGGTTCTTATTCTTTTTTTTTTTTAATATTTTATTTATTTATTATGTTTACAATATTCTGTCTGTGTGTATTTCTGCAGGCCAGAAGAGGGCACCAGACCCCATTACAGATGGTTGTGAGCCACCATGTGGTTGCTGGGAATTGAACTCAGGACCTTTGGAAGAGCAGGCAATGCTCTTAACCTCTGAGCCATCTCTCCAGCCCCCAGTGGTTCTTATTCTTGCTGCAGCTGGTCTCCAAGGAGGACCCCAGAGCCCTGGCTGTTGCCTTGAGCTGGGACATAAAGAAAGCGGAGACAGTCTAGCGGGCCTGCAGCACGGAGTTCGCCCTGCACTTGCACCAAGTGCAGAGGTTGCATTCCCTCAGGAATGTCTCGGTAAGGGAGGGATCCACTGCCTGAGGAACAGCAGAGCCCCAAATGCGCCAGACAAGACCCCAAGTAGCTCCACTGGAAGCACGCTTTGCTGAGGAAGCCCTTGGTTTTGTTAGCAATGAAGAACCTCCCTTCCGGGGCTGGAGAGATGGCTCAGTGGTTAAGATCATTGCCTGCTCTTCCAGAGGTCCTGAGTTCAATTCCCGGCAACCACATGGTGGCTCACAACCATCTGTAAAGAGGTCTGGTGCCCTCTTCTGGCCTGCAGACATACACATAGACAGAATATTGTATACATAATAAATAAATAAAATAAATATATAAAAAAAAGAACCTCCCTTCCCACTGTACTGCCTCCGAGCTGCTCTACCTCCTGCCTTCCAGGACGCTGTTGGAGCAGAGGTGGCCACGCCCACCAGAAAGGCCGCTCAGTGTCCTTCTATGTAGGGGAAGCCCCCCAGCCAATCACCTTGCTTGTAGGGCGTGGTCCCCTGAGGATATTTCTTACTAATAAATATTCCTGGTGTGCTCCTGCCTTCCCTTCTGCTTTCCTGTTCTCCGCGGGAACCTCTTATTATTTCATTATTAAATATTATTAAATATCTTTTAATTATTAAAGCCTAATATTATAATTTCCGTCTGCCGTTCATTTACACCGGTATACTTCTACCTCCTCTCGGCGTACTTAGATCTTCATTTTTGTTTCTTGTATGTGTATGAGTGTTTTGCTCGCATGTATGTCCATGTACCATGTGTGTATCTTGAGTCCACAAAGGCCAGAAGAGGGTGTCAGGTCCCCTGGAACTGGAGTTACAGACTCTGGGTACTCTGGAAGAGTAGCCACTTCATTTAGCCACTGGGCCAACTCTCCAGCTCCCAGAATGTATGTTCGGCCTTAGGTGCCAAGTAAAAGTATTGTCCAAGGCTGTGAAAATCTCTCCTACTTTGGACTCAATGTCCTTATTCAACAACTTGAACAGTAGAGTTTTAGACCCAGATAAGGAAAGAAAAGGCTAATGCAGTGATCGTGGCCATGAACTTGCTTCTCAAGCTAATGAGTGTGGCTGCTGTTTGTTTAAAGGCATATTCTGAATCTGCAGCCCCCAGGGACGTGGAGTCTAAGCCACCATCTCTGGTACCCAGCTCAGGGCTGCGGAGCTGTCGCCACTGCAAAACTCCATTCCGTTTTCTAATATGCTCTGCCAGCAGGGGGTCCAAAGCGCCACTAAGTGATTCTTGCATGCTCTGTGGGTCCCGGTCTCCGCAGAGCACAGCACTTCTGGCTTTCTCTCCCGTATCTGCTCAGGCTTCTGCAACTTCGCAGCCTACACAGTGCTGGCTGCTTTCAGGGAAAGGACGCTCAGTTTGGGGGCATTTGATTTACGTATTCTGGGAAGAAAACAGCGCTGTCGGCCAGGCAGTGGTGGCGCACGCCTTTAATCCCAGCACTCGGAGGGCCGAGGCAGGTGGATGTTTGTGGGTTCGAGGCCAGCCTGGTCTAGGAGCGAGTTCCAGGACAGGCTCCAAACCACTACACAGGGAAACCCTGTCTCAAAAAAACCAAAACCAAAATAAAACAAACAAAACTAGTGCTGTTGAGAGACACATGCCTCGGTTACTTTTCATTTTGTGTGTGTGTGTGTGTATCTGTGTGTGTAGGTTCTGGGTGCTGGGGATTGAACTAGGGCTTCATACATGCTGAGCATGTTCCCCTAATGACCCATCCCTCAGCACTGACCAGTTAAGCAAAGAAATATAGCATTAAGTCTTGGGGTGAAGGTGGGGTACAGAAAACAGAATTGCTTCCTTGCCTATGGCAGGAGTCATGTCCACCAGCCCCTTTTACATCTCAGTGCCTTCCACGTCAGTTCCTGTGTCAGCACCGCCAGCTCCCAGCATCTCTGACGCCGCTCGGTCCTTCAATAAAGCCTCTGCTGATGCTGCCTCTCGGTCCTTCCTGTCACTTGTTCAGAAACACCAGTCCCTTCTGAGTGTAAAGTACACAAACACTAAGGGAAATGCCTTCCGATAAAATAGTGTGTGTGCCGCTGTCTGCGTGTGACCGCATGCATGCACAGCTCCTGTCGGGTCATTGATGACCGTGGATTCTCAGAGGCAGGCTGGCAGAGTGAGTGGGCCGAGAGCCCTAACAGCAGTCCTGGCAGTGCGATTTCCCCAGTGAGGTTCTGAACAGAGTAACATCTGTCCTTAGGCTTCGCGTTAAATGTGTAGGTTCCTAGAAGTCCAGGTTATATTAGAACTAAGAATACTAACAACATTAATAACCTCAGCACTCAGGACCTCTGAGTTTGAGGCCAGCCTGGTCTACAGCGTGAATTCCAAGTCAGCCAAGGTTACAGAAGAAGACCCAGTCTCAAAAAATATGAGAGAATTTCAAAATAGAATCAGGCTTGGGGATAAAATAATTTGGTCCAGGAGTTTGCTTTGGGTTATTTACCTGTTTTGGGAATGGTCTTTCTTTCCTACCACGTGGGCCCTGACGACTGAACCCAGTTCTTCAGACCTGGGGTAAGCGCTCTTATCCGCCGAGCCAGCTTGCCAGACACGGAACAGATTCCATCCGTGTGGATGATCAGCATGATTGAGTCTTGCAGGAAGCCAGGTACCATGTTATGGTGCACCTGTTACCCACTGCTTGAGAGGCTGAGGCAGGAGGATCATTTGAGGCCAGCCTGGGCAAAATCATCTCAGATCGGAAAGTAGTACTATGGGTATGGAACAATTCTTTACGTTCTGTACAACTTTACAGATTTACTTATTAAAATGTTTAGATTGACGTAAAGTGGAGGGCTGTTTGGATGCATGAGTGGCTGTGTACCACAGGTGTGTCTGGTGTCCCTGGGGATCAGAAGAGGGCACTGGATACCCCGGAACTGGAATTATGGATGATTGTGAGCTGCCATGTGGGTACTGAGAGCCTCAAACTCAAGGTCCTCTTCGAGAGCAACTAGTGCTCTTAACTGACTGCTGAGCCGTCTCTCCAGCCCCCTCCTCCTTTTTTAAAAATTGTATGTGTGTGTGTGAGATTTGAAGTGGGTGCAGGCATTGTGGGTACCAGGGCACACACTCGAGTCAGATGCAGGCATTGTAGGTACCAGGGCACACACTCGAGTCAGATGCAGGCATTGTGGGTACCAGGGCACACACTCGAGTCAGATGCAGGCATTGTGGGTACCAGGGCACACACGCGAGTCAGATGCAGGCATTGTGGGTATCAGGGCACACACGCGAGTCAGATGCAGGCATTGTGGGTACCAGGGCACACGCTCGAGTCAGATGCAGGCATTGTGGGTACCAGGACACACACGCGAGTCCGAGAGACGAAGTCACCAAGCTCCCTCGCTCTGGAACTTTGCCACTGGGTCATCTGCTCAGGACACTGGGTATTAAATCCCCAAGGCTGCGGAGGTTACATAAAATGCCCCGTGACCTAGGGAGAAGGCGGGATCCCTTTCACACCCCAGAGTCAGGAGGTGTGAGGCAGGAACATCGTCAGCACTGTCAGTGAGTCTAGGGAAGCCTTGCTCCAAGATGGGCTGAGAGCAGCTGAAGAGCACGAGCTCACCCCACCATCCCTTTCCCACTCCACCATGGCACCTGACCTGCAAGGGAAATGCAGCCGCTTGCCAGTGTGCTAGAGAGGCTGAGTGAGGCCGGCCTGTGGTGTGCTAGAAAGAGCTGCTGAGTGAGGCCTGCCTGTCTGGTAGGAGAAAAGAATGTCGAGGCCACGCGGGGACTAATGACCTCTCCATTAAGCTTACTGCGCTCTTTCGACTCCGGTCCAAATGTCGGTCTCCGCTAGGCAATTGGCTTTGACAGGAACCCTGCTAATCACCACTTACTAACCTTTAATTTCCAGATAAAAGCAAGAGAAGAAAATGAGTGGGTTTTTCATTTTCCAGAGAGAAAGGGCTAATGGTCATCTTTGAAATATATATATATATCTCATTCATTACAAGAGTTATTACCGGGTCCTTACTAGACTATCTAGCCATTCAGTTCCTAATTGGCTATGCATCTTGCTTCTTCAGATTTTTCTATTATATTTTATTTGTAGGGTTTTATACGTTTGGTGTTTTGGCTGAATCTTATACTATACTTTTGCTTGTTTGTTTATTTTTATTTTGTTTTTTTGATTATTTTGGGTTTTTTTAATAGTTTTTTTTTTTCTTCAAGAAAGAGTTTCTCTGTGTAGCAGAGCTCTGGCTGTCCTGGAACTAGCTCTGTAGACCAGGCTGGCCTCAAATTCACAGAGATCCATCTGCCTCTACTTCTTGAGTGCTGGGATTAAAGTGTGCACCCCTGTGCTGGCTTTCTGCTGTGTTTTGATTAGTTTTCTTTTACATCTTTTCTGAAGTTTTAATTATGCACATGCATGCACACACACACACACACACACGTGCCCTCGGAGGTCAGAGTCATCAGATTCCTGGAGATGGTTACAGGCAGTGTATGAGCTACCTGATGTGGTACTGGGAACTGACTGAACTCACTCTGTAGACCAGGCTGGCCTCGAACTCACAGAGATCCGCCTGCCTCTGCCTCCCGAGTGCTGGGATTAAAGGTGTGTGCCTCCACTGCCTGGCTCCTACCTCTGGTTTTTACGAAATTTGGGGCCAGATATGGTGCTGTTCATGCCTTTAATCCCAGCACTTGGGAGGCAGAGGCAGATACATCTCTGAGTTTGAGGCCAGCCTGGTCTACACAGCAAGTTCCAGAACAGTCAGAGCTACACAGAGAAACCCTGTCTTGAAAAACAACAACAACAACAATACTGGCTCTTACGGAGGACTTGGGTTGGATTCCTGGCACCACAAGGTGGCTCACAAGTGTCCATAACTCCAGTTACACAGGTGTTACCTCTTCTGGCTCCAGCCAGACACATGGTGCATAGACACACATGCAGGCAAAACACCCATAGATAAAATAACCACCCCCGCCCACACACACACACAAAGTTGAATTGGATTTACAGTTCCCGATGGTTAAGTCCATGATGAGAGCAAGGCACTGACAACAGGGAGCGCACATCTCGGACCACAGGCAGAGCAGATAACGTCCTCATCCTCTGAAACATCACCCCTCAGGTGACGTATTTCCCCTGATCCTCCTCAAACATCTGCCAGCCGGGGACCAAGCATCCAAATGCCTGGCACTTACGGGGACATCTTCAAACCAGCACAGTGACATGAGATGCGGCCACAGAAAGAAGTCATAAATAATGGGTTGCTTGGCTGCTCTTGCTTCTTCCCCACCTAAAAAGAGAGTGTCTCTTTTGTCAAATAACTAGCTGCTTTCTTTCCTGGTTTGTTCCCGTGGAAGCTACTGATTAAGATGTGCAAGGTGTGTCCCTTGAGTTTACTGGGCCAAGCAAGGCTCCAAAGCCTGGCATCCTCTGCTGTTACCCCAAAAATACAAACCCTGTGGAGGAAGTGAAGGACACTCAACTCTTCCTCAGCAGTCAAATAACCAGTGATAAACTCTGGGTTAGAGTGGACGAGTCAGCTGACCAGGTCTGTGACACTGGCCATATCCTGACTACACCAGCTACAGAAAGGCCCGCTCTAAACTGGTGTGGGGGCACTCAGAATGCAGAAGCAGGTGGATCTCTGAGCTTGAGGCCAACCTGGTCTACACAGTGAGTTCCAAGATGGCCAGGACTACATAGACCCTGTCATCAAAACACAAAAACAAGAACAAGTGTGCTCTGGGGCTGGAGAGATGGCCCAGAGGATAAGAGCACTGGCTGTTCTTCCTGAGGTCCTGAGTTCAATTCCCAGCAACCACATGGTGGCTCACAACCATCTGTAATGAGATCTGGTGCCCTCTTCTGGTGGGCAGGCAGAACACTATATAAAATAAATCTTTTTTGTTTTTGTTTTTCGAGACAGGGTTTCTCTGTAGTTTTGCAGTCTGTCCTGGAACTCGCTCTGTAGACCAGGCTGCCCTTTAATTCACAGAGATCTGCTGGCCTCCTGAGCACTGGAATTAAAGCCATGTACCAACACCACCCAGTAAATAAATAAATCTTTTTTTTTTAAAATATTTATTTATTTGTTATGTATACAATATTCTGTCTGTGTTATGCCTGCAGGCCAGAAGAGGGCACCAGACCCCATTACAGATGGTTGTGAGCCATCATGTGGTTGCTGGGAATTGAACTCAGGACCTTTGGAAGAGCAGGCAATGCTCTTAACCTCTGAGCCATTTCTCCAGCCCTAAATAAATCTTTTTAAAAAGGAAACAGTATACCTAAATCCTGATGCAGGAAGTTACCTCTTTACCCTTTACAGTTTTTTTCTTTATTTGTGTGTGTGTGTGTAGTAAAGCTGTGTGTGGGTCCAGGTGTAACAACCCATGTGGGTGCATGAGAAGCCAGAAGCTGACAGGCTGTCTTCCTTTCCCTCTCAAGCTCATTTGTGACAGTGTAGACAGAAGTTTCTATTCCACCTGGGCCTGCAGCTGTCCAGTCCCAAAGAAACACACAAAGACTTATATTAATTATAAACTGCTTGGCTTATTAGTTCAGGCTTATTATTAACTAGCTCTTAACAACTAAAATTAACCCATAATTCTTGTCTATGTTTAGCCACGTGGCTTGGTACTTTTTATGAGTAAGGCATTCTCATCTGGCTTCCTCTGCATTTGGGTGGTGACTGCAGACCGAGCCTTTTCTCTTCCCAGAATTCCCCTAGTCTGGATGCCTCACCTATACTTCCTGCCTGGCTACTGGCCAATCAGCATTCCATTAAAGCAATACAAGTTTCAAATCTTTACCCGGTACAAGAGCATGATCCTACAGCAAGACAGAGTCTCTCACAGAACCTGAAGCTGGCCATTTCAGGCGCATGGGTTAGTCACTGAACTCGCAGGGTCTGCCTCTGACCCCAACACTGGAGTCAGCTCACAAGTGTACATTACATCTCCTGGCTTTCTTTACATGAGTGCCAGGGACCCAAACTCAGGTCCTCATGAGCATATGGATCCATTCTGTCTCAGTTAGGGTTTTTGTTTTTGTTTTCAAGACAGGGTTTCTTTGTAGCTTTGGAGTCTGTCCTGGAACTCATTCTGTAGACCAGACTGATCTTGAAGTCACAGATCTGCCTGCCTCTGCCTCCCAAGTGCTGAGGTTAAAAGCATGCACCACCACTGCCTGGCACAGCAGCTCTTACAAGGAAAACATTTAATTGGGGTGGCTCACTTAACAGTTTGCAGAGGTTTAGTCCATTATCATCATGGCGGCCCGCAGGTAGACACGGTGCTGGAGGAGTGGCTTAGAGTCCTGCACCTTGCAGGCCACGGGAAGTTAACTGAGACACTGGATGGTGTCCTGAGCATGGAAAACCTCCAAAGCCCACCCCTACAGTGACACATTCCTCCAAGGCCACACCCACTCCAACAGAACCACACCTCCTAATAGTGCCACCCCCTGTGAGCATATCAAGGCCAAATACCTGCAAACCGCAGACAGTCTGACACAGCTGAGGCCAACAACAAAGTCCTGAAGTTAGGTAGCCTGAGCCAACAGACTGCCTGGCAGGATCATTAGCTTTATTGTCTTCCAGGGGGTGCATAGCTAAGGTAAATTCACAGCCTCAAGGACAATGCAGAGAAGACTCCCGGTGAATTTAAAACACTAGTACACCTCTATTCTAGAAAAAAAATTTCAAGACCAGTTTCTGGAGCCTCTCTGGCCATTCAGCCGGACATCGGCCACCAGTACATGAACCCAGCACTGGTCCCTAGGCTGCTGTGCAAATTGAGATGCAGCTCCATCCATCACCATGTTGCCTTACTCAGCTAGTAATCACTGCCGGCCAGGCTCAGCTCTGAGGAGCACAGAGCCAAGTCAGCAATCACAGTTGGAGTCCGCTCCCTGGTGTCCAGAGAAGAGGATGAAGCTCATCCTGGTGAGCCAGCTCTGGGCTTTTCCCCCATTTTTGGTCCGACTCTCAGAAACCGACATAATTCTAGATGCAGAACTGTATGCTTTGTGGTTCACACCTAGGCAGTTGCGTCCCAGCCTCTTGCCAGCACTGAAAAAAAGACCCACCCACTGCAGTGGCCTTCAGCCACCGCCAAGGCTGACCCTGAACTCACAGCAACCCACCTGTCTCAATCGCCTGAGGGCAGCAATCACTGCCCTGAACCACCACACCCAACCTGCCACAGTCTTGGTAGTCTGCAAGACAACTCAGTGATTAAAGGTGATCGCTCCCAAGCCTGAGAACCCTGGGTTGATCCCTGGAAGCTGTTGTCTGCAGCCGTGCTGACGCCACGTGCGCAGTGAACAAAAGTTTAGCATCTCGAGCCTTCACACTTAGTGTTTCTCCTAATGACCGTGGCTCAACAGTTCAAGTGTGTAGGACCGGAAAGGATTTCAGGGCTATGGGGAAGAATTAAAACATGCTATACTTGGGAATAGTGATTTCTCTTCTGCTTCCTGGGGAAGACCAACATCCTGCTTAGCTGGGAGGTCAGTGCTGTTCACTGTCAGATCAGACACAGAATGGCCTCTCATCTGTTACTCACTGGAAATTAAAATGAAAAGCTGCCGTGACAATTGCGCATTAAGTGTGTGTTAAGTTTCAAGCCCGGGACAAGCAGCTGAGGTGTCTAACTCATCAAAGCTGATCTGGCTGCCAGGTTCTCCCAGCATCCCTCAGTCCCTACCTGTTACAGGGTATGGCTGGCACACCTGCCCTCTGCCCTGAACTCTTCAGCCTAGGGGCTGGGTTGCCCTTCCCCAGAGGCTCTTCCTATATAATCCAGGCATTTTGGTAACCTCCCCTTTTATCTTTGGCCTCCTGGCTGCTGCACCTGCTTCCCCCTCACTCCCCATCTCTTCACATGGCCCAGCTCAGCCTGGTCCTGTCACTCTGGACTCTCCCAGTTGTTCCTGCCTCTGGCTGTGCTCTGGCTTTTATCTACGGTAAACGTTCTCCACCACACCTAGGAGCAGTCATGGCCTCCCCCCCTTTCTCTCATTCATCATGGATACTGGATTTTGGGGGTACCTGTCTCAGAAGTCAAGGCAAGCCAGGCAATGTGGTACACACCCCAAGTCCGAGCACATGAGAGGCAGAAAGAGGCGGCTCAATGTGCACTGGAGGCCAGCCTGGTCTGCACACCAAGGCGCAGGCCAGCCAGGGCTAAACCGTGACTCCCCGTCTCCAAATGGCTGGATGGGGCAGCGCTGCTCAGTGTGATACTTTTGTTAGATGTCTTTTCTCGCAAAGTAAAACTAAAGCTACAGGCGGGGAAAAGAAATGTAACAAATTAATATTTCTAATTAAAACTGCTGCAAAGCGAATTTGAATATAACTTTTATAAGCATGTCAGCATGGTGTCAGCTTAACAGCACAACATTAGTTTCAAAATTAATTTTAGCTAAACTATGAGGAATAACCAGGGTGCTGGTTGAGCAGTGTTGCTCACTGGCTTGTGAACTTCAGTGCTGAGGAGCAGGGGAGACCCTGTGGCTGTGGGCACGCACTCTGCCTCAGGTCTGGGGAGACTTTAAATTAAACAACTCATATTAAAACAGACTGGAATAGAGCTGGCTGCAAGGGTGCATCTGTAATCCCTGCACTCAAGAGATGAAGACAGGCTGTGAGTTCAAGACCAAGTGGGCTATATGTGAGACCCAATCTCCAAAAGCCAAAAATAAACCGAAGACGCTGTTTGGAACTCTTAAAAATGCTACCTTGAGCCCTTGAGGAGTAGAGGCAGGAGGGTCATTTCAAGGTCATTCTTGGCTATACTGGCAGTTTGAAGTTAGCCTGAGCTTACACAGACCTTGTTGAAAAAATTGTGTGCTGTGTACACACACACACACACACACACACAATTTTAGCTGTTTTCAATTGAGAGAAGAGAAGCCCTCTCTCCCAGCACCAGGACGGAAGCCCAGTGGTCCTGCTGGATACACTCTGGCAAGCACCACCAAATTTTGAGTTGGAGGGTTCCCTATGGGTTTCCAGTTCCTTATTTCACCAATATTTGTAGTGGCCATTACTGAAATTTAGTAATTTTCACATAGCCTGGGAAGAAAAGTTGACTTATGAAAGCTCCATGCTGCCCGACACTCTTTATTCAGACTATGGATGCATTTCCAGGGGATGGCCAGGGCGGGGTTATTTGCAAGAGGAGAAGGTTTTCCAGAAGAAGTTCTTGCAGGGCTTTTTATCCCGGCGTGGGGGCTGCTGGAGAGGTGGGCTTTCCTGTCGCCTAGACACCTCGCTGGTATCCCCTCCGATGAGGGCACTGGAGCTGGCTTGGGAGGTCCACCCGTGCCACCAGGCAAGGAAAGTCAGGAGGCTGGCCCTCTTCCCTTCCGCAGCTTCCTGTTTTCAGAGAAGCAAGGACAAGGTAGAGTGAAACAAGCCCTGGACACAGCCAGCCTCAGGAGAGTCTGCCGCTCCCTCCTAGGCTCCCTCCCAGATGGCAAGCTTCTCCTTAACAAACCACACTTCCTTCAAAGGCTGCATCTGGAGAATCCTAGAGAAACTGCTGTGCAGAGGGAAACGGACAAATAAATTTTTTTTTCTAATTTTCCCAGCCATGGTAGCACAGGTCTTCCTCAGCACTTGTGGGCAAAGGAAGCTGGATTAGTGTGAGTTTGAGGCTAGACAGGGCTACAGAGTGAGACCTTGTCTCAAAATACCAATGAGTGAATTGCTGACCTCTCCCTTCTAACACTCTTTGCTGAGGTCCTTAGCTCTGAGAGAGCTGCCCAGGTGACTGATGGCACAGACACCCCGGGCAGACAGGTTCATTTAACTTGCTACTGTTTTCAGACACCCTGCTGGGTGTTCGGAGACCTGAAGAGACAGAGAGACTAAGGTCTGGTCTTTCAAACCCCTTGGGAAACCGGCTAGCAGTATTCTGATGATAAACGACCCGCCGGAAACTTAGCTGGTAATTTCAGAGAAAAATCCGTTTCTAATGGTCAACTTTATGTACTCTTTCTTGGAATTTTTTCAAAATTGAAAAAAAAAACGAGAAAGTAAATCATTTGATGAAATTAGGAATTTATATCGTAGAGAAAGGGATGGCAGGAATTAATGTGAGCGAGCGTAAATTAAGGTTCTCGCAGTCCGTGTGACCAATACTGGCAGGAGCTGGTCCACAAGCTCACGCTGAGAGTCAGAAGTCAAAGCAGACACCAGCAGAGAGCCCCTGAACAGACACAGGCCAGGACAAGTGAGGGCAAGGGAGACCCGTGGTCTGAATGGTCCATTGTAGCATCCTGGGGTCACACACACACACACACACACACACACGCACACGCACGGCAACTCACTGGGTGGGGACCGTACTCACCCCACTGTCCTGGCTGGTGGGACCACGCTCCAACGGAAGGGCAGTGGCCACAGCCCCCCACAGCAGCAGCAGCAGCCCGAAGGCCGACAGCCACTGGCCTCTGGCTCGGCAGCCACCCATCCTCTTGGGCTGTCCGTAGGTCAGTGCTCTGCGGATGGGGTCTTTCTCTGGAGCTCTGGTATTTTAAGCTCCCGTGCCAGCTGTTTTGGGGCCTGCACACATCCACTGAAAACTTGCATGCCTCTCCACTCGTGCCGTGACGCACAAGCCGGAGCAATCAGTTCTCACAGAAACATTCGTGAGGTTGGATTTAGCCCCTTAATTAAAGACTCAGGACTTTTCCTGCGCCAGCGTGGATCGGCTCTCATTTTAGAACACGTGCGCGCGCATTTGCAGTGAGGAAGTTCTGTTTCCTTGTAATTGTGGCTGCAGCAAGCAGGAAGCCATTAGGACAAAGTCGAGCGATTTAACAGAATAGGAAATTAGGCTTGGGTAAAGAGTTTCAAACGTGGGATCTTACCCATAAGAAAGCAAAGCTGAGGAAGGGGGTGCAGCACAGCACAGCACGGCACGTGCTTGTCAAGTGTGAGGCTCCGGTTCCGTCCCCAGATCAGAAATGAAGTCTGCCTGAATCTGCTAGAGAAGTAATAGGTGCAGAGAGGACTCGGGGACACAGGACAGCAGGGTTTCACCCACACAAGGGATGAACCAAGAGCTTGTCCCAGTGTCGGGGGCTGTGGACCCCCAGACTCTGAATTTCCTGTAAATGACTTGTTTTCTTGTGTTTGCAGCTGCTCTGAGCAGGAGACCCTCAGGAGTTCCTGAAGGCAGGGGAGTTTCTGGTGGGCTTGGCTGGGGCGTGGCTATCAGTTAAGTATCCCTACCTAAGCTGCCCTGGTACACAATACAGGGGGCATCTTGTTTCAAGGATGACCCACATTCCTGTCCCTGTGTCTCTGTCTGTGTGGGTGTGTTTTTAAATCTCCAGCCTAGTTCCCGGTCCCGTCCTGTAGTGCAGGAGCTACATCCCAGCACTGCCCTCTGCCTGGGCCAAACCCTGGTTCTTCAGCCAGACCTCCAACTCATTGACATACAGATGCTGATGCAGAAGGCATAGGAGGAACCAAGGGCTTTCTGCATCCCGGTGACACTGAGCATAGTTCATGGTCTAGGGCTTCCCAAACTCCCCGTATTAGCAAGTATCACATTCTTTAAATTAGGCCAGTGAGATGGTTCAACAGGTAAGTCTGTCACCAAACCTGACGGCCTGTCAGTCCCCTGGAGCCAGCATGCTGGGAGATACGAGCATGCACACCATAGCACATGCGTGTGCCCACACACAGGCCGTGTGTGTTGACGCACACCTTTAGTCCCAGCACTTGGAAATACATGCCTAATTCTAAAATTGGTGGTGATTATTATTATTATTATTATTATTATTTTGGTTTTTCGAGGCAGGGTTTCTATGTGGTTTTGGAGCCTGTCCTGGAACTAGCTCTAGAGATCCGCCTGCCTCTGCCTCCCGAGTGCTGGGATTAAAGGCGTGCGCCACCATCACCCGGCTATGGTGCTTATTATTTTGGTCCAGAAAAGGAATGGCCAAACTTGGGAGGCAGAGGCAGGCGGATCTCTGCGAGTTCGAGACCAGCCTGGCCTACAGAGCTAGTTCCAGGACAGGAACCAAAGCTACAGAGAAATTGTCTCAAAAAACCAAAAATTTAAATTAAAAAAAAAAAAAAAAAACTTGTGGGGCCAAATGTATGAATCCCTCGGAGCTGCCCAGACCTGAAACCCCTCTCAGGCCACTAGAGACCACCAGGACCCAAGAAAGGTTCATACCTAAAGCAAACTGAAGGCCGGAAGGCGCCTTCTGAAAGATCTCGTCCCTTCTCAACTTCTGGGAATCAGTTTTCTCCTCCAGCATGGGATTAAACTCGGGTCACCACGCTTGACAAATGTCTCACTCACTGAGCTACCTTGCCGGCCCCAGGCCACCCTCTGGACCCTACCACTGTATAAGGGAAAGAGCGGCCCCCTGCGCCACTATTTCACACTGGAGCTCCAGACTCCCCCTCAAGCGACCTCTGCTCAGCAAAGCCTAGGCTTCATTACAAAGGTGCGCTAAGGAACGAGAAATCCCATTCCCAGCACCATCTTTCACGGATGATCAAGGGGCCACAGGTCTGAAAGAACCTTAGCAGCCAGAGCTAAGGAAACAGCTTTATTCACTGTTCAGAGACCGTCACTCGGCCTAGAAAGTAGGCAGTGAAGGACGGCTCACCCCAAACCCAGCATGTCTAACTGCTAACACGAACCATCAGCCTCAGCCACGTCAGTGTGCCATCCAGATGCCAGCCTCGCCGGTGCCAGGGACGGCATGTGGACACTCTGCAGGCGAGGAGTGCCTGGTTCTTCCAAGCTGCCCTCAGATGTCTTGAAACTGGCAACATGAAAAGCTGCCCAGCCACGTGTTTCTTTTAGATGCCTCTACTTATCCCTCTGACTTGGTGGTGGGCACACTTGCGCGTGCTGAAGGCCGCCGGGTCCCACGTGGCCAGGACTCAAGTCTCAGTGTCCACCACTTCGGCAGCGGACTCCCTGGAGTTACTGCTCTCATCCTCTGGCTTCCTTTTCTTCTTGGCCTTTCGCTCTAGGTTGAGCTGAGCAATCTCTTCGTTTTTCTCTGTGATGTATTTTAGCTATGTAGGTACATAAAAAGCAAAACTGTATTTAAATCTTTTTTTTTTAAATATTTATTTATTTATTATGTATACAACATTCTGCCTCCATGTATGCCCGCACGCTAGAAGAGGGCACCAGATCTCATTACAGATGGTTGTGAGCCACCATGTGGTTGCTGGGAATTGAACTCAGGACCTCTGGAAGAGCAGCCACTGCTCTTAACCATTGAGCCATTTCTCCAGCACCCTGTATTTAAATCTTTACATCTGTCTGTAAACTTATTTGTAAACCTAAAAATAGTCACAATAACTTATGCCTTCTCCAGGATTCCAATTATGAGCACTAAAACTGAACTGAAGATGGAGAGGGACACAGTTCAGAGGCTGAGACCCGGCAGGGTTATGGTATTCTAGATCCGTTAGCTACAGTCAGGTGATCCTGGCACCTCTAAGTGTCAAGAGAGTCTTCACCTAGAAAATGACAGTTTGGTCAAAATGATTTTTTAGATGTGAAAAACTAGAAATTGTGCTCGCCTGCATAACTGACCTGGCAGGCTTCCATCCGTCCCCAGCCCATCAGAACTGCAGTACGGCTGGGCCTGGGGGCATACCTGTTGCACGTTCAAAGCCTACCTAGGCTAAAAGTCAAGCTCAAGACTGGCTGTATACTCAGCATGCCCCTTGTTTTGTCTCAGAACAAGAACTGAGGCTGGAGAGAGGCTCTGTGGTTTGCAGCACTTGCTACCTTCACAGAGGACCCAGTTTTGAGTCCCAGCACTCACTGTGGCTCACAACCACCTGTGACTCCAGTTCCAGGGGATCTGCCCTCCACGGGCACCACACACACACACACGGTAGACAGGCACAAATGTGAGCAAACGCGCGCACACGCACACACACACAGAATAAAGGGGCAGGACATGTGGTGCAGTGGTACAGACAGCATCTGACTAGCATGCACAAGGCCCTACTTTCAATCCCTAGCATTAGGTGGGGGTGGGGTGGGTACCACAAGGAAACCATCCCCATAGACCAACTAACCCATGACTGGTCTGTGACATCATGTTATAAATGAAACATGGCACCAAAGTTTTGAGATATTACAAAAAAGGTAAATTATGGAATCCAGAGAGAGCTGATTAGAAAATTTCAAATTGGCTTTGCAAGATCTATCATGATGAAAGGAGGGCTATAAATTACAGGAGGTCTGAATGGTTCAGCCATCTCCAGTTTTTAATGCAAGGTGCCCTGGAGAATAACTACACGCCTTCAAGTGATTAATTGGGAATAATGTATTCCGGGGGGACGGGGGTGAGGAAGAAATTCATCTCTCACCAGTGAATTACTCCGCCTGGCTAAGAGCTTCACGTCCTCAGTGGTAACTGTGCTTCTTTTCGCGTGTCTGCAGAAAGGGCAGAAACACGTCACCAAACTGTGGTGTTAAAGTTAGGACGGACATAAAAGTTCACGGCTGGAGGAACAAGGATGCCTAACCCATCCCGTCAGAGTCAAACCACCAGGCAATCATGACACAGTTTGCCAAAGAAACTGCGCGGTAATGGTGCACACCTTTAATCCCAGCACTAGAGAGGATTATAAAATGGGAGGAGACAGCTCCCAGACACAGTCTCATTCTGAGATTCCTGGAGGCAGGATCGCCAGTTCAGACTGAGGTAGAGGTAAGAGCCAGTGGTTGGCTGCTTTGCTCTTCTGGTCTTCAGGTTGAACCCCAATTTCTGTCTCTGGGTTTTAGTAACCATGCTACAGGATACCAACTCCACAGAGGACACTGAAGACAATCTGTCAACTGTGTCTGCGAGCCAGTGTGCTGGAGAGCAAAGAAGGGTTAGACACTGTCTAACGCCACCCTTTCTATAGCAGTCGTCTGTAAGACCACAGACCACGCAAGGTGCGCATACAAGGCTGGTGGAGAGAAAGGAGTCATCGTAAGACACGACTGCTCTGATAAGTAGACTTTAGCTGAATGGGCAAGAAAACGGCCATGATGCTGGCTCTTGAAGCTCTTCTCCAGGACTGAATCACAGACAAAGCACCTGCAGCTCCTCCTAGAACCCACTTCCCTGCAAGCTCTGAACCCTGCCTCCCCTCCCCCCCCCACACGAGAGTCCGGCAGAATTGAGACCTGCCTTTAAACTGGTTCTGCCTCCTGCTCACAGCTTGGACCGAGGTCCTTCACATCCTCCTCCAAGCCTCGCTGGGAAAGATGGGGGCTGCAGAGAGGGCTGCTCCCTGCTCTTGCAGAGGGTGGAGTTCAGTTCCCAACATCTGCATCTGGCAGATCACAACTCCAGCTGCAGGGGACCCACAGTCCTCTTCATTTCTATGCCAACCATGTGACTGTCACTGAACTGCATCCTAACTCCTGGCTTCTGGATTTTAAATTTTTACGTGTAGCATGTATGTCTCTCTCCCACTCGTGTCCTCATGCCTGAGGATGGAAGAGGACGCTGGAGTTGTTAACACTTGTGAGCCATGGTGTGGGTCTGGAATTGAACTTGGGACCTCGACAAGAACAAGTGCTCTTGCTCTTGAAGCCACCACTCAGCCCAGCTTCTGGATTGTTCTGAGAGCCTCACTATGGAGCCAGGCCAGTCTTGAACGTGGACTCCTCCTGCCTCACCTTCCCAAGCACCAAGACTGCCCCACCATGCCCAGCTTGTTTCTGGAACCACACAAAAACATTTTTTAAGAATTTCATTGACTTCCACAGCCAACACAGAAAGGGGAATTGAAGGTGATAGATACTTCGTGGGACTTGGGGGTAGGGCACAAATAAGCAGCAGCTGAATGAGCTGTTAGCATCTCATAATAGCGCCATATTCCCCTCAGCCGGGCTGACGATGCCAAGCAGTTTTTAGGGACTGATAATATATACAGGAAGGGGAAGATTTAGAGCCCCCTGCTTTAATTCAGCGGAAAGATTCATCAGAGAATCAGTGCAGAGGGGTAAGGTGAGAAGTGTGGCCCAGAGGCTGAGGTGAGCAGAGGCAAAAGAGAAGCTTCAGCCCTCCCAGGCCCCAGCCATTCCAACGGCTGCATAAAAGCAATGGTTTCCAATTACCTGAGGTACTAATTGAAGAGCCGAACATAAATCACCTGTAAGAGCTCAGGCTTCTCCAGCTGAAGGCAAGCCTCCCCCTTCCCGGGAAGATTAGTCTTCCTCATAGCAAGCACGGAATGAAAGCCCTTGCCTGTCATTCTATGACACCTGCAAGCAATCAGGGCTGTGGCGCTCTGAGGCCCTCTCCACAGGGGGACTGACCCCCCAACTTCCCACATCCTGAGCAATCGCAACCTCCCCAAGAAAGGGTTTTTAAAACAGGCAGCCGCACACTGCAGTCCTGGGGCCGCCATTCAGACCTCAGTCAGTGAGAGACCTTCAAAAGGACTGAGATACCAGACTATCAAGTGACGTGTTCGGAGCAGATGTTAGGTCCCTGTAGCTTCGTCATCAGGCACGAGGCCCCAGCAAACAGGCGCCACAGAACTGAAATATACCGCCAGATGGGGGCGGTGATGTCAATGGACCTCAATTCCACAGCCAGCTCTTCTACCCACCTGGCAAACATCTCAAGGTCTTTGGCAAAATTTTCTGAAAGAGAGGGGAAAAAAATAGCTATCAGCTGGCCCATCTCCACCTCAGGACTGAAGCCTAGGCTTCTAGTCAGCAGACTCGGCAAACCTCGGAGGCGAACAAAGGCACCCCAGGCCAGCAGTTACCAACTTTTCTTTTTTTTTTTTTTTTTAAGTTCTTCAGGACAGGATTTCTCTGTGTAGCACTGGCCGTCCTGAAACTCACTGGTCCAGGCTGGCCTTGAACTCAAGAGACCCACCTGCCTGTCTCCTGAGTGCTGGGATTAAAGTGTGCATCACACCCGGCCCCACCAGCTTTTCCAAATCGTGGCTGCATCCCTGTCCTTCCCAGCACCCTCCACTCCTCTTACAAGCCTTGTCCTACCTGTGATGACACCTTTGTTCGCTAGGGACCGCCCTGTATGTCTGCCCCAAGTAGGGTTAGTAAGAACTCTGATTTCCTCACGAGTGAGTATCAGCGCCAGGGTGCAGCTGTCACACACACTATGGGAAGCATGGCCGTGTCACAGCACTGAGATGGAACGTGTCCAATGTTCCAGCCACCATGGCCATTTAAATGTCCTTCCCACACAACTCTTCCGGCCACGAAGTGATCAGGGAGCCCGTGTGTGTGTGTGTGTGTGTGTGTGTGTGTGTGTGTGTGTGTGTTGGGGGGGATGAGCCACACCACAGCTCCCACCCACACGGGTCCCCGGTCAAGCCCACAGAGATGTCCTGGCCTCGTACCGCACTGTCGGAAAGTCACCTCCGCGAGGGCTGCCACGGTCTGCTTGTTGAACTGCACCTGTTTGTCCAAGGCCACTTCATTGCACAGACTGCCGACCGTGTAGTGAACTGCTGCCTTTAGCCTCTGCAGGGAAATCACACATCCTTAAGTGAAGACCAGGGAGAGAGGCTGCCCGGCCTAATTCCTGCAGAACATTCCATCATGGCGGAGTGACAGGCAAGTGCACTAATCAGTTAACGACACCCTCTGGAGTGTGACTTGGGGGGACATGACTTTCCAACTAATGGTTATGATTTAGGTCCCATAAAGATGAGAAACCACGCTAGTCAGCAAGGAGCATTGACAGCAGCCCTAGCTGCATCCTTCAGCTCTGTCCAGGCCCTGCGCGCTGAGGGCCCATCTGGGGAATACAGTGAGACACCAGTCTGCAGCCTTAAAATAGCTAACGAAAGACAGAAAGATCCCAGGCCTTGGTTCCAAGTCTCTAGCAGCCACAGCCTCCAGGCCCAGGCGACAGGACAGCAAGGGCTGATGACTACGCATCTGACCATCCTCTGGTCTACAGGGTCACCAGCCACCGCAATGGTCTTCCTGCCCCACAGGAATTACCCTCCCCCATTTTTGGCAGTGCTGGGAATGGAACCAGAGCCTCACACACTAGGCAAACACTCCCACTGAGCCGCATCCTAGTTCCCAGAAAGCCTTTTAGATACTGAAAGTGTCACTCCTTCCTAGGCAGACATATCAAGGGGAAGCAGCTCAGAGCAAGCAAGGCAGCAAGCCCTGCGGTCTCTCCACTGATGAGTGACCTCCTTCCCCGCGAAGATGTAAACCAACCTCTACCCCTCTTCACAGGGCACCAGCAAACAGTACCATCCATTACCCACGTCTAACTTGGGGAACCAATGTATTTAGTGGGCGCACCTACAGAGCACGGGTGAGCCCAGAGCAGCCACAGGACCGCAGTCTCACCCAGCATGGATGATAACTTCCCCGGATTGCACACTGAGTGCCTCCTCCTGGTAACCTAGTCCATATTCTCTCTCGCCCCCGAAACCCTGAGGCCAAGTGCAATTAGGGCAGAATTATGTGCAGCTGTCTGGGAAGGGCAGGCTGGGGAGACTGAGATCAGGTGAGGGGCTACCGGCCCTATCCACTTCCGATGAGGGGCATCAACAGTCCGCAGGCCTGATGGTGAGGATCTCTCAAGTAGTCATGGCTGCTCTGTTTGGAAGACAGAGCCCAGGCAGGTGTGGTGTCACCTGAATCCAAGACACTAGCAAGTATCCACTACACAGGCAGGTCAACCACACAGATGGTCCAGGGCCTCTGGGCGAGGCCAGGAAGATGAGCTTGGGACCTGTTCCCCAACCCCCTTGTCTGCTCGGACGTCAGACAAGCAAATCCAGCCATTAGGAGATCAAAAGAATCATCACCTAGAAGGGCGAAGGCCCTGAAGGCCCTTTTAGATGTGAGTGGGGGCTGGGGACAGGATGCGGAATCCTGAACACATCTGGCTCCAGGAAGTTTTGTCTGCTCCTGTTGGGCCGCCTTCCTTCTGCTATGCTTTAGATCTTGGAGGCTAAGTCATGAGACTTGAAACTCAAGAGCAGCACCTTGTCCACCTTATCCCACAGAGTCTGCGTGCCAGGAATGCTGGTGGAGTGGGTGCTGGGGTCCTCAGAGCAGAGATGCAAATTTGAGCTCTTTTCTTGTTTGCTTTTTGAGATAGGGTTTCTCCGTGTAGCCTTGTCTGTCCTAGAACTCCCTTTGTAGACCAGGCTGGTCTCGAACTCACAGAGATCCACCTGCCTTCGCCTCCCGAGTGCTGGGATTAAAGGCATGCGCCACCACCGCCCCACTTGAGTTCATCTTTCTGGCCTCATTTAATCAGTGAGCATTTACTGTCTCCTAAGCCAGGCTTTGCTCTCAGAATTGATTCTACAGAAACAAAAAGACCCAGTAGTGTAGTTCAGTGGCAGAGTGCCTGCCTGGCATGTGTAAGGTCCCAAGCTCGATCTCTAGCACCTCACACACAAACAAATAATAATAAAATTAAATAAAAAAATAAAAACAAGCCGGGTGGTGGTGGTGCACACTTTTAATCCCAGCACTCGGGAAGCAGAGGCAGGCGGATCTCTGTGAGTTCGAGACCAGCCTGGTCTACAAGAGCTAGTTCCAGGACAGGCTCCAAAGCCACAGAGAAACCTGTCTCGAAACAAACAAACAAACAAACAAATAAATACAAGACTTCTAGACGTGGTGGGGTGTGCCCTTCAATCTCAGAACTTGGGAGGTAGTGCGGGGAGGAATTTCTGTGATTTCCAGGCTAGCCAGGGCTAAACAATAAGACCCTGTCTTTAAAAAAAAGGGGGGGGGCTGTAGCCAGGCAGTGGTGGCGCAGGCCTTTAATGCCAGCCGTGGGGAGGCAGAGGCAGGCGGATCTCTGTGAGTTCGAGGCCAGCCTGGGCTACAAGAGTTGCTAACCCTGACAACCTGACTTCTGACAGCACCCACATCAAAATAAATAAATATAATAATAACAAAAACCCCATAGCTCCTGCTCTCCCATCCCACCCTGGCTGTTATCGCTCTCTTCACACCTGCTGGTGTCACAGATTGAAAGTGAAGGCCTGGGAGACAAGAGTAACCCTTGATTTGATCCTAGATAAAGAGAGAAGACAAGTAACCTGCAGGTCAAATGGAGGCACTCGACTGCAGACTGTACAGCCAACAATGGAATTCCATTCAAGTTAGACAGCTGTCCCAGGCCTGGCTGCACGGAGTGCCTGCCGTCCGGCACGGGGGAGGTACAGGCAGGAGATCCGAACAATGGGGACCAGTCTCCAAACACTGAGAACTTCTGAAATGTGATAAACTATGGGGAAGAGGTGAACTATGCCACCCTGACCTTGACCTGTTCATTTCATTGGATTTTTATTTTATTTCTTAGACAAGGTCCTGCTGTAACACTGGCTGGCCTGGAACTCAGAGAGCCGCCTGCCTCTGCCTCCCCACGGCTGGGATCAAAGGCGAGTGCCTGGCCTCATCTGAACTTAGAGCCTCTAGCAGGCTAAAATGGTGATCAGCTGATCTCTAAGCGGGGTCAGGGCTTTAACACTTAAATAGGAGCCCAACTACCTGAGAACGGCGCTTGCTGCAAGAAAACAAAGAAAGTAAGATGCCAACAAGAGAAAACAACTGTGGGCACTTGGGTGTCCATGACTCGGCTAGCAACGCTTCTTTCTCGCTCTTCATCCCTTGGTGTCTCCTTGATAGGCTCTCCCTAGGTAGACTAGGCGAGCCGAAAGTTCAGAGCTGCTAGCTCTGCCTCCTGAGCGCTGGAAGAAAAGGCCTGAGCCCCGACGCCCTAACCTCTCTTGCTTTCGAGACAGGAGCTCCCATGGTACCTAACTGATCTGAAACTCATAATTCTCCTGCCTCAGCTTCTGCGGCACAGTCCCAGCCCCTCTCCCTTCACCGCACCCCACCCCCAGTCTTCTTCGAGACAGGTATTCCAGGTTGGCCTCGAACTCGGTATATCGCTGAAGACGACCTTAAACTTGCTTCTGCCTCCATCCCACAGTGCTAGGATCACAGTCGTTCACCCCAGGCCCGTTTGTGCAGGGCTGGGACTCGAACCTAAGGCTTCGCGCATGCTGCGCGAGCATTCTGCCAACCAAGCGCCGCCTTCTCCCGTGAGCGCCCACATTCCACCTTCCCAGCCCTGGGAAAGCCGGGAAAACAGGAACTCGCCGTCCTGTCTTGCTGGGACCCCCGTTTATTGTCTACCTGCCGGTGAGAGAACTGCCGCTCCTCCTCCGCCTCCGTCTCCTCCATCGCTGCGGGGCTCCCCGGGCAGGCGGGCCGCGGTAGAGTCAGATTTTCCCGCTCTGCGTCTGCGACGGACAGCGCAGAGGGTCAAAGCGCGAAGCGCCTCCTTCCTGGCCCGCACGCTCCCCCTGGCGGCGGTTTGTGGAAGGGTCTAGCTGGCGTTGGCGCGATCCCAGGATCAGGTGCAGCACCCTAGACGCTGTCTCAAGTCCTGTCACTTCCTTCAACATCTGTTTTTTTTTTTTATTTTTTTTATTTTTTTATTTTTACAGTATTCTGTCTGCATGTATGCCTGCAGGCCAGAAGAGGGCACCAGATTTCATTAAAGATGGTTGTGAGCCATCATGTGGTTGCTGGGAATTGAACTCAGGACCTCTGGAAGAACAACCAGTGCTCTTAACCTCTGAGCCATCTCTCCAGCCCCTCAACATCTGAAAGAACATGCATGAGATAGCTCTGTAGCTAGCAGTAATTGAGGGCACCTGCCGCGTGACCGAGGATCCAGTACCCACACCAAGCGGCTCACAAAGCACCTGTAATTCCACCTCTAGGGGACAGATACAATGTCATCTTTTGGTCTCCATGGACCCTGCGTGCACATGCACATACCTGCACACATGCATATGCATAAATAGTAAAATCTTAAAAATAACTTGGCTGGTCGTGGTGATACACGCCTTTAATCCCAGCACGGAGAAGGCAGAGGCAGGTGGATCTCTGTGAGTTCGAGGTCAGCCTGGTCTACAGAGTGAGTTCCAGGGCAGCCAGGGCTGTTAGACAGAGAAACCTTGTGTGTCGGGGGAGATACGTATGTGCTGGGTGTGGTGGTGCACATCTTTAGTCCCAGAACTTGGGAGTCAAAGGCAGGTGGATCTCTGTGAGTTCAAGACCAGCCAGGACTACTTAGTGAGGTTCTATCTCAAACTAAAAAACAAAACAAAACATTGTTCAGACCATTTTATACATTCAGTGGCCTTTTTTAAAGGAAAAAAATAAGCAAAGCCACGTCCATGAAGAAAATGGCTTTTGGGGCTGGAGAGATGGCTCAGTGGTTAAGAGCATTCATTGCCTGCTCTTCCAAAGGTCCTGAGTTCAGTTCCTAGCAACCACATGGTGACTCACAACCATCTGTAATGAGCTCTGGTGTCCTCTTCTGGCCTGCAGACATACACAGAGACAGAATATTGTCTACATAATAAATAAATAAATATTTTTTAAAAAAGAAAATGGGGACTGGAGAGATGGCTCAGTGGTTAAGAGCATTGACTGCTCTTCCAAAGGTACTGAGTTCAATTCCCAGCAACCACATGGTGGCTCACAATCATCTGTAATGGGGTCTGCTGGCCTCTTCTGGCCTGCAGGCATATACACAGACAGAATATTGTATACATAATAAATAAATAAATATTAAAAAATGGCTTTTATTTGGACAAATAACTTTTTCATTAAACCATGCAAAAAATATTACATCTTCCTGGCACATAACTGTCTTCTTAACCACTGAACAGTTCAGCCATTTGAATAAAGTGTACATTGTATAGATTATAGTAGCTGACTTATTATTGAGTGTATCATACTATATTAAATGTGGATTTGTACCCCTTCAGTTTAAAGGGTCATTGTGTTCTCCTGCCTATTTTAGATGACTCCGGGTTGGGGAAGGGCGTTTGGGAAGTAGAATTGTAAACTCTCTCTCTTGATTGGTTTTATGAAGACAGAAGGTTAATACTCTTACTACCAAGCTCAGGATTCTTGATCCTAAAGGTACAAGGATAGGTGCGAGGATTTTGGTTTTGGTTGTATTTGAGCTGTATGAATGGTGGGGTCTGAATACGGCTTATTTCATGGTCTAATGAGGAGGTAGAGCACAGATAACTGATTGGTTTGGTGACTGCAGTGCGTTCTGGGTGCACAACAGTTAGGCATGCTGTGGTTTAGTGACGTCTGGATACCTGTGAAGATGATTCAGTGCAGGTCTCTACTAGTTCAGTGTTTTGTATGTAGGTTATCCATTCTCTGCATCTAAACTGTGCTATGTTGACTTAGGGGTGGTATTGAGCAGACCTTGGTTCTCTGCATTAAACTAGTTGCAAAACCCACTATTTTGGAAATAAAAAAAATGTATTTTGACACACACAAGTAAAATGAATAAACCTATTTTAAATGTGTGCACTTAAAAAAAAAAATCAAAGCCGGGCAGTGGTGGCGCATGCCTTTAATCCCAGTACTCGGGAGGCAGAGGCAGGTGGATCTCTGTGAGTTCGAGACTAGCCTGGTCTACAAGAGCTAGTTCCAGGACAGGCTCCAAAACCACAGAGAAACCCTGTCTCGAAAAACCAAAAAAAAAAGCCGGGCGGTGGTGGCGCACGCCTTTAATCCCAGCACTCGGGAGGCAGAGGCAGGCGGATCTCTGTGAGTTCGAGGCCAGCCTGGTCTACAAGAGCTAGTTCCAGGACAGGAACCAAAAGCTACGGAGAAACCCTGTCTCGAAAAATCAAAAAAAAAAAAAAATCAAACATGTATCACCCGCAATTAACAAATGATAAAATATTGGGCCGGCAAGTTGCCTCGGAGGGTAAAAGCGCCTGCCCCTGTAAGCCTGGCGCCCACAGAAGAGTCCTCCGACCCCCACTGTGCACAAGAGCTAACGAATGTAAGTTACTAAAGGCAGTGCTTTCTATGGAAACTCACACACATGCAGCCTCAGGAGGCTTTGCAAAGAGCCACCAACTGCAGTGACCCCAAATCAGACTGAGACGCTTACCCAAATAGCATGCATTCAGAGTGAGTGGTTCCCATCGCCAGGGCCAGGGGAGCGTTGGCATGAGGACTAGTCGAGTCTCCCTTATGCAGAGCTATAGAACGAGCTGGGCAGTGAAATGGCTCAGCAACTAACTCATCGCGATTGCTGCTCTTGCAGAGAACCTGGGTTTAGTCTGCAGCGCCGACGTGGTGGCTTACTTCTGTGATGACTGTTTCAAGGGATCCAACACCCTCTTTTGACCTCCAAGGGCACGCACCAGACACACACGTACAATGTACAAACATGCATCATGCAAGCAACACATATACGCATAAGGTAAAAATAAACCAGTCTCTAAAGGTAAGGATCAGCGGGAGAGCTCTTGCCTAGCGTACTTGGGTAAGGGTTTGATTCCCAGCCCGCGAGGGTGCAACACGAACCCAGTGTGGACCGTCCTTCCTTCCTCCAGCTGTCTTCCTCCTTCCTGACTTGTTCTTTCAGACCTCCATTCATATCTCAGTTCCAAGAACAAACGACGTCTCTGCTGCTCCATGTATTCAATGTTGGAGGGCGGTTCTCGCTAGTGTGCTGTCCCAGGTGAGCAGACAGACGGTGCCCGCTGGAGTCTCCCGTGTGTCCGCATCATTACCTCCACCCAGTGTCGTCTGCTTCGGGGTCCAGCTGAGATCACTGAAGGCAGGACTGGCTAGGACCGCTACACAGCCAGCCATCTGCCACACAGACACCGCAACATCGGGAGCACGGGCAGACGCAGATGACACAGTGCTGTCTAGGGTGTAGGAAGGAGTTCATTTGTGCCACCAGCTAAAGAGTGAAAGGTGCCTGGCAGTGGTGGCCGTGCACCTTTAATCTCAGTATTGGGAGGCAGAGGCAGCCGGATTTCTGGGTTTAAGACCAGCCTGGTCTACAGAGTGAATTCCAGGACAGTCAGGGCTACACAGAGAAACCCTGTCTCAGGAAAAAAAAAAATTAAAAGATAATGCCAGGAGTGGAATCCCAGCACCAGGGAGGCAGAGACAAGCACATCTCCTGAACTGAGGCCAGTGGGTCTACAGAGTTCCAGGGTAGCCGTCTTCTACACAGTGGGACTCTGTCTTTTTTTTTTTTTTAAATTTATTTATTTACGGGGGCTGGAGAGATGGCTCAGTGGTTAAGAGCATTGCCTGCTCTTCCAAAGGTCTTGAGTTCAATTCCCAGCAACCACATGGTGGCTCACAACCATCTGTAAAGAGGTCTGGCGCCCTCTTCTGGCCTTCAGGCATACAGACAGAATATTGTATACATAATTAATAAATAAATAAATATTTTAAAAAAATTTATTTATTTACTATGTTTACAATGTTCTGTCTGTATGTATGCCTGCAGGCCAGAAGAGGGCACCAGATCTCATTACAGATGGTTGTGAGCCACCATGTGGTTGCTGGGAATTGAACTCAGGACCTTTGGAAGAGCAGGCGATGCTCTTAACCGCTGAGCCATCTCTCCAGCCCCGGGACTCTGTCTTAATAAGGAAAAAGAAAGGGGGGCTGGAGAGATGGCTCAGCGGTTAAGATCACTGACTGTTCTTCCAGAAGACCCATGTTCAGTTCCCAGAACTCACAAGGCAACTTACAACCATCTTAACTCCAGTTCCAGGGGACCTGGAACCTACGGTAAAACATTAATGCACATAAAATAAAATTAAAAGAAACGATGATTGCTCATGACTGACAGATCAATCAGAATGAATTGTGAGTCATCTTCTGGGAACAATAAGATAAGAACTTGCTCTTTAACGTTTGTTTCTTGAGACAAGGTTTCACTATGTAGCCTTCGCTGGCCTGGAAGGAATTCCATGTGTAGATCAGGTCAGACTTGAACTCACAGCACACACACCCCAAAACTTAAAAAAAAAAATGAAGGGGGTGGGGAAAGAAGGAAGGAGAGAAGTCTTGGGGAGTCCTGAATCTTGGTAGAGAGGTTAAATGATACCAGGGAAATCTCCCTCTTAGGGTTTCTCTTTCAGGTTTTCAAGACAGGGTCTCACTATGTAGTCCTGGCTGTCCTGGAACTTAACTCTGTAGACCAGGCTGGCCTCAAACTCTCAGAGATATACCTGCCTCTCTTTCCTTAGTGCTGGGATTAAAAATACCTGCCACCACACCCAGCTGGGTTCTTTCCTTCCTTCCTTCTTTCAGTTTTTTGAGACAGGGTTTCTCTGTGTACTCCTAGCTGTCCTGGAACTCACTCTAAAGACCAGGCTAGCCTTGAACTCATGGAGATCTGGCTGTTTCTGCCTCACAAGTGCTGGGATTAAAGGCATGCACTACTACCATCTACCTTGCTCTTTCTTTTTTTTTAAAAATATTTATTTATTTATTATGTATACAATATTCTGTCTGTGTGTAAGCCTGAAGGCCAGAAGAGGGCGCCAGACCTCTTTACAGATGGTTGTGAGCCACCATGTGGTTGCTGGGAATTGAACTCAGGACCTTTGGAAGAGCAGGCAATGCTCTTAACCACTGAGCCATCACTCCAGCCCCCTTGCTCTTTCTTTTTATAAAAAATAATTTATTTTAATTTATTCTATGTGTATTGGTGTGAAGGTGTCAGATCCCCTGGAACTGGAGTTAGACAGTTGTGAGCTGCCATGTGGGTGCTGGGAATTGAATCCAGGTCCTCTGGAAGAGAAGCCAGTGCTCTTAAATGTGAGCCATCTCTCCAGCCCCAGGTTCTTGTTTCTTAATTTAAGCAAATTAAGCCAGGCAGTGATGGCGCACACTTTTATTCCCAGCACTCAGGAGGCAGAGGCAGGCGAATCTCTGGGAATTTGAGGTCAGCCTGGTCTACAGAGCTTGTTCCAGAACAGCCAGGGCTACCCTCTCCCTAAAATAAAAATTAATTAAATAAATAAATTAAGAACAGATACAAACAGAAACTTGAGGATAACGCATTGGTGTTTAAAAGGGAAGCCCCAGGATAGGCAAGCTGTAAACCTTGCAGAAAGAGAATGGAGAAGAGAGGACCATAGAGTCAGCCACGTGGCCTCAGTCAGCCATGCTGTGTTAACTCCAAAGATGGGAGGAGAAAGACCACCGACCTAAGCAATCAGGGCTAAATGAGTTAAAGAAGCAATTAATTAAAAACAAGCTTTTCTGCTCATGTACACAGGCTGTCCTCTCCCCACCCCCGCCTAACGAGGGGTTCTGGGATATGTCCCACACTGACACTCTGAGACTGAGGGCGGAGCCCGTGACTGGCTGACTGAAATGACCCAGACAGGAGGGCACAGGAAGATAAAGGAAGGGGCTTAGAGACATGCTCGGCCTTTTCCATCTGGGAAGTGTGGAGAGTTAGGGTCATCTGATTGTTCCAACACTGCTCTTTGGATCTATCAGGCATTTTAATCCTAATATCTGACTCCAGAAACATTATTTTATTGACATTAGAATAACTTACATAGATGAAGTAGTGGGGCTCAAGGGATCAGCAGTAGCTGTGAGGAAGGTTTCGGCAGATGGAATAGGCAGGGTTACAGGAGCGGAACATAAGCATAACAAGCTAGTCATAACGCGCTCCAGAAACAAACATGATTGCAAGGTGGTCATAACAATCTTTTGAAACAAAGGTGTAGCATGATTAATAACCCAGAGACAGAAATTGTGGTTCAACCTGAAGGTCAGAAAAGCAAAACAGCCAGCCACTGGCTCTTACCTCTACCTCAGTCCAAAATGGCGACCCTGTCTTCAGGAATCTCCGAGAGAGGCTGTGTGTGAGAGCTGTCTCCTCCCGTTTTATATTCCTCTTTATGGCTGGGATTAAAGACATGCACCACTACCGCCAGGCTTCTATGGTAAACTAGCATGGCTACTGGGATTAAAGGTGTGTGTCACCACTGCCTGGTCTGTAAGGCTGACCAGTGGGACTGTTTTGCTCTCTGAGTAAAAAAAACTGTTTTACTCTTTGAGTAAAACAGTTCTGGCAAACTTTATCTATTAAAATACAATTGAGGGGGCTGGAGAAATAGCTCAGAGGTTAAGAGCATTGCCTGCTCTTCCAAAGGTCCTGAGTTCAATTCCCAGCAACCACACGGTGGCTCACAACCATCTGTAACGGGGTCTGGTGCCCTCTTCTGGCCTGTGGTCATACACACAGACAGAATATTGTATACATAATAAATAAATAAATACTTTTTCAAAAAAAAAAAAAAAAAGCCGGGCGGTGGTGGCGCACGCCTTTAATCCCAGCACTTGGGAGGCAGAGGCAGGCGGATCTCTGTGAGTTTGAGACCAGCCTGGTCTACAAGAGCTAGTTCCAGGACAGGCTCCAAAGCCACAGAGAAACCCTGTCTCGAAAAACCAAAAAAAAAAAAAAAATACAATTGAGCCAGGCGGTGGTGAAACATCACTACACAAAGGTAGGTTTGCAAGATGGTTATAACAACTGTTTGAGATATGGTTGCCATTCCAGGACAGGTCACACGTAGGGTATAGCTCAGTCCTTGAGAAACAGAGATTTATTCATAAACAGGAATGAACTTAGTTTGTCTTTACTATCAGGAGGCTTTCAAACATAAGATGGAGGCAGATTGGTTCATCAACCTGAGGGAGGAGGCAATGGAGAAAGAGCAGGGAAGCCCTGGCCAACCCCAGAAGAGAAAGACAGAAGGAAAGGGAACAGTTCTGAAAGAGCACTCGGGACTAAGCGCAGAACCCCATGGCAGCTGGAGGGGTGATACTAGGGGGCAGGAAAAGTACAGAATCTTAACTTCTTGGAGTGTCCCTGGAGGCCAGGTCCCTGAACCATCCCACTGGGTTAAGCATGAGAGAGAGAAGGGTTTGTCTCCACCTAGAGGAAGATTCCATTGTTTGCAGCAATAAGACCACAGGTCATTGAGTTCTGATTATTCATTTTTTAAAAAAGTCTCGAAAAACCAAAAAAAAAAAAAAGTCTCTGTAGGCCTTAATCGATGGCCTAGTCTCCCCGATTTTCACATCAGCTTCTCTTTGTATGAAAACCATCTATGTTAGCCAAGATGGTGGTGAATACCTTAGGCTGAGGCAGGAGGCTAGTGAGTTCAAGGCCAGCTTGGGCTACTGAGCAAAACTGTCTCGGAAAGGGCTGAGTGTGGTGGTGCATACTTTTAACCCCAGCACTCAGAAGGCAGAGGCAGGCAGATTTCTGTGAGTTTGAGGCCAGCCTGGTCTACAGAGTGAGTTCTAGGACAGGCTCCAAAGCTACAGAAAAACCCTCTCATAAAAAACAAAGACACACAAAAAGACTTACTTCTCAGTCAGTCCCCACTCTTTGTTCTCCGCATCCTACCTCGTTTTTTTTTTTTTTTTTTTTTGTGTTGCGGAGGGGCTCATGTGGAAGCCAGAGGACATCTTTTTTTTTTTTTGGTTTTTTTTTTTTTTTTTTGGTTTTTCGAGACAGGGTTTCTCTGTGGTTTTGGAGCCTGTCCTGGAACTAGCTCTTGTAGACCAGGCTGGTCTCGAACTCACAGAGATCCGCCTGCCTCTGCCTCCCGAGTGCTGGGATTAAAGGCGTGCGCCACCACCGCCCGGCTCCTACCTCGTTTTGAAGTGGCCAATTACTAGGGTTAATGAACATCACTGTGGTGACCTGTGGGGTTTGAGTCCAAGCACAGGTTAGGGCTGAGGCAGCATATTGCAGGTGTACTTTGGAACTATTTTCAACTGATAATGCAGGAGCCTGTACTGGCCACTAGATGTCATCATTGTCCCATTGATGATGCAGGAGCCTATACTGACCACTAGATGTCACCACTGTTCCACTGTACCAAGGTCAGGGTTGCCTGGCTGTAATGGCATACTTAGCACTGAATCTGGCCCTGTTCCCTAGATGCTCCTTCTCTCATCCGCCCGGTGCGAGCCTCATTTCATAAGCAGAAATAGTTACAGTACAAAAGAGTTCCTCATGGGATTAAACTGCTTGGAAGTGGTCTTCATCCTCCAGTTCCGGCGTGCCAGAGCTAGATGTATCATCACGCCCAGAAAGATACACACACTATGGCCCAAATGTCAGAGCTCAACTCCAGGAGCTGGCCCAGAGACTGAACTCAGGTGGCCAGACTTGGCCTTTCCCTGCTGAGCTACCCTGCTGCTGCTTCCTTTCAATGCTGGGGCTGAGCACTGGGCTTCACTCATGTTAAGCAAGTGTTGTAACCACAGTTCATAAGAGATGGGGTGGGATTAGAACCCATGTGAAAAAAGCAAAGATCATCAGTCACCCAGCATGTGCTTCAAATCTGTCTGGGGAGGGAGGCAGGTGAATCCCTGGGGCTCACTGGCCAGTCAGCCTAGCTGAATTGGGTGAGCCGTGGGTCACAGTGCGACCGTGTCAAATAAACAATGGGCCTCCACATGCACATGAATGTGCTGCAACATGCTTAGGTGCATGAGGAAAACACCGTCAGGACAGCTCGGAATCTGAACTCTGCCTACATGGCTTTGGTGAGATTGGATGTTGGGACCAATTGGGTTCTGGCCTTCAGCTGCTCTTCCCTGGTAGAGCCTTCTAACTGAAGTTACTAGAAGCTGTGCTTTGCCTAGAGGATCAGAGGATGGGATTTTCACCTGTTGGCCATTGACGGCTGGGTATTTAAGCCTCCATGGTGCTATTAAAGGGGGGCTTTTGTACCAGTGATTGGATGTCAGTGTGTCGGTCTGTCTCTGCGTGTTTCCTCAATCTCCAGCCCCTTGCCCGAAGCTTGCGAACTGGGTTCTAGCGCATAGAGTGCAGACGGGGGGGGGGGGGGGGGGGGGGGGGGGCGGGGGGGGCAGCAATTGTACATTAGTCCTCTGGCAGCTTTGCTACTGGAATCTTTTGTGTGGGATTGTGTTCATGTGCACGTGCGCCATGAAGCATGGACACCAACTAATTTGTTGGAAATGCAGAAAGCAGGGCTCCACCCCAACCAGCACTTTTTGAAACTCTCCAGGTATCGGGGGACATCATGCTGGTAGTATAGTATGAGAAGCACCGATCTGTTTTTAATTAGTACACCTACTGTGCGCACTCCATGCAGGACACTGGCCAGAGTCCTGAACATCTGTACAAACTTCCAATACAAGGTCATATTCCCATGGCAACTGCTGTGTGGGTGCTGAAGACCAAGTGCCGCTTTTCTCGCTGGAGAAAACAGACCGAGGGCAGGAAATTATCTCCCCAGTTACACAGCCAGCAAGTACGGCTGTGTAACTCCACAGCTTCTTGCGGGGTGAACCAGGAAGAGCTGCAGTTGAACGTCCCGGCTCTCAGTCCTTTGTTCTTATCCTCTGTTTCTCCCCAGAATTCGCTCTACTCTCCAAGCATCCCTCTGCCTCTAAGGACTGCCTTCCAATCCTTAGTCTGTAAGCAGGGGCTGGAGGGGTGGGTAGGCCTGCTCCTCACTCCAGGATGGCCTGGGTAAAAGGACACACCCAGTACTCCAGAAGTGTGTCATGGAGGCCATCGCCTCTGATAAAAGCCACTTTCCCACGTCAGCTCTGCCTGCTCTGCAGCTCCTGAGACTGAAGCCAGAGACAGATGAGACACGCCAGCTGTCCAAACAGGCACTGTTTGCTCTGCTCTCAGGCCCCTCATGGAACTAAATGGGTCCAGAAAAATCATCACAGAGCAGTTCACTGCTGGCCCAACACAGTCGAATGGCTCCAGCCCAGGTAATGGTATCAGTAAACAAGACAAAGAGCCTGGTGGAGGAACAGATCCAGGGCACTGGAAATCCCATGGCAGACCAGGGTAGGACCCAGCCAGCTTTCACACAGCAGGAGAGAGCACCAAGCTAGTCTAAAAAGTTTATTACAAGAGTGTGGCGGGGTAGATGGTACACGAACTTCCAGGTACCTAGTGTGTCCGGTAAGAAACAACACAACACGAGAATCCCTGTCCATCTACTCCTCGGTGCCTCCTCACCTCCCTCCAGACTTAACATCACCTTCAATTTACTGTGTCCTGTGTTATTTGGAGTCTTTAAAGAAATCACTTCCCATCTATGAACTCAGTGCAGACCTTTCTGCCCACGGAAGAGCAGCTGGCATGCGCAGGCACGGCCAGAGAGCGGGTAGAAGAGGGTAACTGTATATAGCTTTTACTGAATGGAGGTTCTGAGTGTACAGAGCCCACACGCATGATCATGGTCCAGGTTGTACAATCCCACACACCCAGCCCCGCTGTGTGCTAAGAGCTGCAGCCTGTCTGACCCACATGGCACGACTCAGTCAGGGAGCGGTCACGCAGTGGAGCACAGGATCCAGGGCAGTGCAAAAGGTCGAGGTGGAGCGTGTGGTGGTTTCAGGACTACCGGACATCGGACCTCAGTGACTTCTTCAGCAGCCACAGCCAAGATTTGGCCAAAAGATCTGAGCAGGAACTAGGGCAAAGAGGAGTGCTGGCGTCGCAGGAACTGTCCTGCTGGTGGGAGGGAGGGTGAGCCACAGTCCTACTAGGCATTGTATGAAGAGGATGACACACTGCCACCGTGGCCCGTCCAGTTGGTATGGATAAATTCTCCTGGTTTGGCTAAGAGTTCATAGGTGTGAGCCCCAAAGTAATCCCGCTGAGCCTAGGAAAGGAGTGCAGTTGGTTGGTTAGGTTGACACGTAGCACACAACCCTCAGGAACCAAGTTCAAGGGCACTGCCTGCTCCCACGCTCACCTGGATGAGGTTGGCTGGCAGCACCTCATGTCTGTACCCATCGTAGAAGGAGAGGGCGGTAGTGAAGCAGGGCATGGGGATGCCTGCTTGCACCCCAGTGCTGACCACCCGCCGCCAGGAGTCCTGAGCACAGAGAGCAGAAGGTCAGTGGCTGGGTTTGCCCAGAGATGCTGAGGCTCCAGGCTGCAGGAGACCCCACCAGCATCAATGCTGCTGAATGAAACAGCCCAGCACCTGGGCCAGTTACGCACCTGGCAGTTGTCAACCGCTGACTTAAAGAAGTCATCCAGCAGCAGGTTCTGAAGCTCGGGGTTTCGCACAAACGCATCTTTAATTTTCCCCAGGAACACACTGAAATTGTTTGCAAGAAATCAATCTCATGACAGCAGCAGGCTGAAGGCCTGGAAATAACCAGTCACTGCATTCCACAGAGGCACAAAGTCACAGCTCTCCCCCCTAGAGCTAGCAGAGTAACACTGAGAAGCACAGAGCAGCCAGTGAGGTGACTCAGCAGGTAAAGGTGTTTGCCACCAAGTCTGACATCTGAAACAGTGGGAAGAGAAAACCAACCCCCACAAATGTCTTCTGACCTCTACACACAACTGTGGGACATGTGCATCACCCTGCAAATGCATGGAGACAGGAAAAGAGAGAGAGAGTATGTGCATGTGCTGCTTGCATGCATGCATGTCTGGGTACCAGAAGAGGACATCGTACCCCCTGGGACTGGAGTTACAGATGGTTGTGAGCCACCATTTCAGCGCTGGGAATTGAATTAAGGTCCTCTGGAAGAGCAAGCCAGTGCTTGCCCCGACCCCTGGTTTTTTGTTTTTCTTTTTTTTAATTGAGACAGGGCTTCTCTGTAGCTTTGGTGCCTCAGGAGAGCTGCGATTGAAGGCGTGTGCCACCACCTGCAGCCAGGGCTCTCTCACTGCTGAGCCATCTCTCCAGCCCCGTAAGAACAACTGAAAAATAATATTTTTTTTCAAGTACAATGAGGTGGAGATAGAAGGATCAGTAGCTCAAAGCCAGGCTAGGCTATGTGAGACCCCTATTAAACAAAAAAGGGAGTGGGCCCCAGGAAACAAGTCCAGGGCCATGACACTTCTCAGAGCTAGCTACTTGCAGCGTGCGGGATAGACAATCCAGCTGGTGAGACTGAGTTGTCCCTCAAGTGTGGGCAGGGGATGGGTTCAGTCAAAATTTGTGGGTGCTCAAGACCCTCAAACAGCTTAGTATTAATGGGCCAGTGACATGTCAGCGGGGAAAGGGGCCTACAACCAACCCTAAAGACCTCCAGGTAGCACAGGTGGAAGCGAAGGACTGACGGTGAGCCTAGGCATCGTAAAGGGCCTGACCTGTAATGGCAGCACATGAGTTTATGGCGGCAGAACTCTGGGGACCTTTGACACTGGCTAACCAGTGGGGTTTCCAGGGATGGAACAGATTAGATAAGAAGCAGGAAATGCTCAAACCAAAGGCTATGCTGGATCGTAGCAAGATGGAGTCTCAGCTCAAGAACTAATTTTCAGACCCAGAACCCTTGAATGAGGGGCAGCAGGTCCCCTGAGGAAGGACACTGGTGAACTGCCCAAGAGCCTCACTGTTAGCCTTTCTCCAGCCCTTCCCCAGAGGGCCCAAGGCCTTTACAAAAAGGTAACTGTGCTGCAGGTGGGGGAGAAGCAACTGCTACTGAACACGGCGTCTGAACTGACATTAATTCTAGGACATCCCAAGAAGCCCTGTGGTCCTCCAGCTAAAGCAGGGGCTTGTGGAGGTCAGATTAATGGTTTTGGCTGAAGTCAGACTCACAGCAGATCCAGTCGGTCCTGAACTCATCCTGTCAATTTCCCCGGTCCCAGAATGCACAATTGGGATAGGTACACTTAGAAGTTGGCAGAATTCCTACAGATTTTGCTGACCTCCATATGTGCCTGGCACCTGTAGCGCCTCCCACATAGACCTAAATGAATGGTGCTTTAAGTTACCTACACATCTGGGCTCTGGTGGCGCACGCCTTTAATCCCAGCACCCGGGAGGCAGAGGCAGGTGATTCTCTGTGAGTTCAAGACCAGCCTGGTCTACAGAGCTAGTTCCAGGACATGCTCCAAAACTACAGAGAAACCCTGTCTCGAAAAATCAAAACCAAACCAAAACCAAAACAAACAACAACAACAAAACCCTACACCAGCTCTATATGTTTTGAATCATCTCTAGCTGGCTTACTATGATGCAAATGGTACACAAAGCAGGTTCACTGCACTGCCTAGAGAATGATGCTAAGAAAACAGTCTGTGAAAGTTCAGAACATTATCTGGTGCTAGTAGTACAGCAGGGCCCAGCAAGTGTTTTACACATATTGTTTCTTTCTTTCTTTTTTTTTTTTTTGGTTTTTTGAGACAGGGTTTCTCTGTGGCTTTGGAGCCTGTCCTGGAATTAGCTCTGTAGACCAGGCTGGTCTCGAACTCACAGAGATCCGCCTGTTTCTGCCTCCCAAGTGCTGGGATTAAAGGTGTGCGCCACCATCGCCCGGCTGTTTCTTTGTTTTTTGAGACAGGGTTTTTCTATGTAGCTATGACTGTTGTGGAACTGTAGCTCAGGCTGACCTTGAACTCAGAGATTCATCTGCATCTGCCTCCAGAGTGCTTGGATTAAAGGCATGCACTACTACCACATCAGACCCCAATTTTCTTTCCTTCCTTCCTTCCTTCCTTCCTTCCTTTCTTCAAGACAGGACTTCTCTACGTAGTCCTGGCTGTTCTGGAACTTGCTCTATAGACCAGGTTGACCAGGAACTCAGAGATCCACCCGCCTTTGCTGTGCTGGGATGAAAGGAGTGAACCACCACTGACCCACTGACCCGCTCATTTTTCCCCCAAATACTTCTGAACTATAATTGTTTTAAGGTACAGAGACCTATCCCAAAGCGGGGGGGGGGGGGGGGGGGGGGGGGGGGGGGGGGGGCCTGTAACAATGTAACCCATACTGTTGCCAATGTTCAGCTGCAGGATGGCTGTTCCCAGACAGAGGGAAATACAAGCCCTGCCCAGGCCCTGAGTTCACCACCACTTACCTTCTGATGATGCAGCCCCCTCTCCACATGAGGGCAATGCCACCATAATTAAGGGTCCAGCCAAACTCAGTGGCTGCCTGTCTGAGCAGCATAAAGCCTTGCGCGTAGGAGATGATCTTGGACGCATAGAGGGCCTAGAAAGCAACACCAGACTGGTTAGTGGAGTAGCCACACCCACCTCCCAGGTTCATTCTCACCTCAGAGGAGACCCCAGAGAGGAAAGGCTGGAAATGAGAACATGGTGGAGGATCTCTATAACCCCCACTAGCTTCCCCTGGTCCACAAAGGCCAAGGCTAGGGGCTGCCCACCTTTCGAATGTCCTCCAGGAATGACTCCTTACTGCCAGCCAGCTGGACCTTCTGGGGGCCCTTGAGCTTCCTGCTGGCCTGGACTCGCTCCTCCTTCAGAGAGGACAAGCAGCGAGCGAAGACAGCCTCTCCTACATAGGAAAGATGGAGTCGGTCAGAGAAGCCCAAGGAAAGGATGTGCACAGCCAAAGGCGAGAAAGATCCAATCAGTCAGAGATCCCTGAGACCAATACCTGGGCTAGGAGCTCTAAACAGTCAATTCCACAACTAAAACTCCAAGTTAGCATCCCAACACAAATGCATCAAACCACAAAGACCAACCCAAAATTCAAAGGGAAGTTTCAAGGTGAAATAGAGGCAAGGCAATGATTACATATAATTCACATAATTAGTCAATATTAACCCAATAGTAAAATTCCAGTTTCTATTTAAAAGAAATTAATTTTGTTATGAGACTGAACTTGATAAAGTATAAGCTACCTGAAACTGACTATGTGGCAGAGGATGGCCTTGATGCCCTGGTCCTCCTGCCTCTACCTCCAACTGCTGGGATTATAGGTGTGTACCACACCTGACTTAAGAAAAATATTATTTTTTTCCCTCAAGACAGGGTTTCTTTTTCTTTTCTTTTTTTTTCTTTTGGTTTCAGGCTGGCCTCAAACTTGCAAAGATCCACCTGCTTCCGCCTTCTGAATGCTGGGATTAAAGGTGTGCGCCACCACTGCCCAACTAAGACAGGGTTTCTTTATGTAGCCTTGGCTGTCCTGGAACTAGCTCTAAAGACCAGGCTGGCCTTGAACTCAGAGATCCACCTGCCTCTGCCTCCCCAACAGCTGGGATTAAAGACATGCAACACCACCGCCCAGCTAAATAAAACAAGTGCTCTTAATAGCTAGGCTATCTCACTAGCCCCCAGGCTTAGCTTTGTTTTTTGTTTTGTTTTTTTGGTAAGATTTATTTTTAAGGGTATGTATTCCCACATGAGTGAAGTGCCCTCAGAGGCCAGAGGAGTCAGATGGCACTAGAGTCACAGGGGGTTGTACTCAACCTGCTGTGGGTGCCAGGAAGCCAATCGCTGGAAGGGGAGGGTGTGCTCGTAACTGCTGACCGTGGCTCCACCTCCCAGGCTGTTTTTATACCCACAACCACTGGTTTCACAACACCTTTCAATACAGAGCATGAAGACATTTAATACTTTCACAAACCACCCTTGTCTTGCTCAATTTATTGAAGATGAATGAATTTCCTTTTCCTTCAACACAATGTGTTGAACCTCTGGGGCTAACAACTAATTTGGAACTTCAGTGCTGGGAAAAGCGTGTGAGCCACAGCTCAAGAGCAAGGTGAAAAGGCAATGTCTTCCTGCCCTTACCCAACCCGTCCTTCCATGCAGCATGACTTGACAATTGTGCAACAGCAAGCGTGGCAAACCCTCCTGGCCATACAATAACTTGGACTCAGACTGTGTCCTTTTATTCTTTTTTTTTTTTTTTAAATATTTTTTTATTTATTATGTATACAATATTCTGTCTGTGTGTATGTCTACAGGACAGAAGAGGGCACCAGACGTCATTACAGATGGTTGTGAGCCACCATGTGGTTGCTGGGAATTGAACTCAGGACCTTTGGAAGAGCAGGCAATGCTCTTAACCACTGAGCCATCTCTCCAGCCCCTGTCCTTTTATTCTTTAGGTAGGAAAAGACCACATCTGGCCAGCATGGTGGGAGGGAACCCAGTCTCTAAAACTGAGGACAACACTGCTGCATGCAGCGAGTCAGTGGTGGAGAGATGTTCCCGGCACACAACACTACTGGGATTGGCCAAAATGCAGCCAACTTCCTCCTACCTGTGCAGGGCGCGCGCGCGCGCACACACACACACACACACACACACATGCATGGCTGCCCTGTCCCGCCCCAACTGTCTAACACAGGTGAGCATGACTAAGCAGAAAATAAAGGAAGGAGGGAGAGACAGCCAGGCATCCATATCTGGGAAGGTAAACAGGAAAACGCCCGAGTTATCAGAGAAGAACTATTCCACCAGGAGCAAAGACTCCTGTGAACACCTGACTCACTCTGGTTATAACCTTGCAGAGGGGCATTCTATCTCTTAAGAAAGAAAGACAAAATTGGCAGAGTGCTTGTCATACAAGGTCCCCAACACCTGTGTAAAAAAGCTAAGATGTGGCCACACATAACTATGACTGTAGCCCAGGAGTGTCAGAGACCAGTGGTCCCTGTAGCTGGCTGGCACTCTAGCCAATCAGGTTCAGGTTCAATGAAGAGATTCTGTCTCAAAAATAAAGGTAAAGAGTGATTGGGAAGTGATGTGGGATGTCCTTCTGTATGTGTGTTGCTTCTTTTCTTTTTTTTTTTAGTTTTTCGAGACAGGGTTTCTCTGTGGCTTTGGAGCCTGTCCTGGAACTAGCTCTGTAGACCAGGCTGGTCTCGAACTCACAGAGATCCGCCTGCCTCTGCCTCCCGAGTGCTGGGATTAAAGGCGTGCGCCACCATTGCCCGGCTGTGTGTTGCTTCTATTGGCTAATGAATAAAGCTGTCTCAGCCAATGGTTTAGCAGAGCAAAGCCCTATTGTTTTGTACATATGGGTAGAACCTGTAAAATATTAATAAATATTGACTACATAAACAAAATGTGTTTGTATATGAACTTTTGTTCTGGACCCATTACAGAAATCTTAGCAAAACAAGCCAAAAAAGCCAGGCATGCCTGCATTCCTCACAGTCAGGAGGCAAGAAGACACGTGTCCAAGGCTAACCTGAGCTCAAGAACCAACTGGACAAAGGTCTTTTATGTTACTGACTATACTTAGTCAAATGTTTGTTTGTTTGTTTTGGTTTTTCAAGACAGGGTTTCTCTATGTAGCTTTGGAGCCTGTCCTGGACTCACTCTATAGACCTGGCTGGCCTTGAACTCACAGATATGCACCTGCCTCTGCCTCCCCGAGTGCTGTCAGTCAAATGTGAAAATATCCAGATTTAAAAGAGCACAGAAAGGACGGTAACGTCTGTGTTTACCTCGGAGCCCATAAGGAGAGTTCCCCACGTGCAGAAAGAGGAAAGGCGCACTGACACCTGAGCGGGCCCAAAGACCGTCTCCAGACTGTCCAGAGCAGAATTCCAGAAGGACACCAGGATCAGAGCAGTGGGACCAAAGGCACAGGTGGTAGATGTGACATTACCAATGAGGGTGACGGGCATGCCGTAGTCCAGTGCTGAGATGGCGGTCCACTTCCCAGTGCCCTTCTGCCCAGCACTGTCCCGGATCTTTGGTAACAGCTCTTTGCCATCAGTGTCCAGGAACTTGAGGATGTTAGCAGTGATTTCAATCAGAAATGAGTCCAGCTCTGTCTTGTTCCATTCCTCGAAGGCCTATACACAGAAGAGAAGGCAGGGTGGGTTGGGTTCTGTGGGCACCCTGGCTCATCGGCCATATCCTTGTCTCTGTAACTGGTGCACCCACTGCTGAGCACATGGGGCCAGCAGGCCCTCCTCTTGGTGGCCTGTAGCCTCCTGCTCCTACCCACTGAGTCACGCTCACCAGGTCAGGCAGCTGTGTTGAGTGTCAGCCTGACGGCTTAATTTCTCGCCACTGGAACTGCCCTCCCTCTCCTTGGAGCCAAGCTCCTCACTTCACTTGGGTCTATGCATGCTGTGCCTTCTTGCCCTATCTAAGTCATCTCTGGATGGAACTGGATGTAGCTCAGTGCTGGAACACAAGCTTAGTGAGCATTAAGCCCAAGTCCCATCCCAGTACCACAAAAATAAAAACAAGAAACAAAATGAAACCTGTCTGTTAAGGCTGGAGAGATGGCTCAGCGGTTAAGGGCAATGGCTGCTCTTCCAGAGGACCCGGGTTCAGTTCCCAGCATCCACACGGCAGTTCACAACTGTCTGTAACTCCAGTTCTGGCACACTCACACAGACATACATACAGACAAAACAAAGTGCCAGGCGGTGGTGGTGCGAGCCTTTAATCCCAGCATTCGGAAGGCAGAGGCAGGTGGATCTCTGTGAGTTTGAGGCCAGCCTGGTCTACAAGAGCTAGTTCCAGGACAGGCCCCAGAGCTACATACAGAGAAATCCTGTCTCAAAAAACAAAAACAAAAAAACAAACAACAAAAAAAAACCAAAAACCAAAACCAAACAAACAAAAAACAAAGCAAAACACCTAATGCACATAAATCTTAAAAAAAAAAAAAAAAAGCTAAAACCCAACCCATCTCAAACCAAAACTCTGTCTGCTAATCCCAGTTTGCTTTTGTCTGTAACAATGACCACCAGTTTTCTACTTTACATCCACTATTATTGTTTGTCTTCCGGCTCCGGACCGCAGACTTCAGTTATGGTCATTGCTCCGCGCTCACACAGCCAGCACCTCACACATGCTAGGCTACACTATCTGAGCTCTACCCGGCCCTTCACGGTCTTATATTTAGCGTTTAGAATAGATCTTGCACATAGTAAAGTACTCACTTTGTTGTAGGAATACATTATTAAGTAAATGAATGAAATACAAACACAAAGATAATGAAAACTAAGTTAAATGTTTTAGAATGAACAAGGGCAAGCCAGTGAGACAACCAGCTGCCAAGATACATGAGGGTCAGAACTGAAGCTCAGTGACAGTCCATGAGGCCTAGTCAATCCCCCTTGTACAACCCCCCACATACATACACACACACACACACACACATACACACTTGTGCACAAGACCCGCAAAGCCAGCAAAATCAGCCAATATTCTAGCAGGCTGCAGCAATTAAGAGACAGTGGGTTACAATAAAGAGAGAGAGAGAGAGAGAAAGAGAGAGAGAAACACAAAGGGAGGAGGGGCCATCATGGAGGTGAAGGGTGTTGGAGGGGAGAAAAATGGGAACACTAGGGTGGGTATGATCAAGATACACTGTATCTGTGTATAAACTGTCAAAGGACAAATGAAAGATTCTAAAAATGACTGGTAAGACATACTTGCCTATGTTCATCTAATGATGCCACATTGGGGAAAAAGGTCCCGTTTTGACAGATTACCCTGGAATGTCTCCACGCAGGATGGAAAGGGGCGGGGCTGGACAGTATGTGGTGAAGTGCAGTGAAATGCTATGGTAGGATCCAGGAGATGTGCACACACAATATGACAGTGAGGGTCTTCAGTATTAGAACATTTTCATAAGGAAATGTGGGGAAAATGCTTACGCTTCTCCACTGAGATGAAGTTAAAATTTTTTAAAGGTTTATTAATATATTTAATTCTTACGTTTGGGTGTTTTGTCTGAATGTATGCATATGCACCACCTGTATACAAGGCCCACAGAGGTCAAAGAGGACATCAGATACCCTGAACAAGAGTTACTTGGCCCTCCGCCTGGGTTCTGGAAACCCAACCCTTCCAGTCTTCCGTGAGAGCACCAAGTGCTCTACTGCTGAGCTCTCTCCCTGGCCCTAGGAGGAACTATCAGGAGTAACTTCCAGAGCTCTAGTCCTAACTTGATCAACAAGGACAGCCACTATCCCCCTCACGAAGCAAAGGTAGGAGTGAGAAAGAGAATAAGGACTGGGATGGGCTCTGTGACAGAGTCCTTGCCTACCATGCCTAAGGCCAGGCCCTGGGTTCCACGGGGAGGGTTGCATACGAGGTGAGGTGACACACCGTGCTGACAAAGCCTGGCTCACTAAGTGCCGACAATGATTACTGCTTCTTGGCTGGATATCACATTTTATGATGCCATTACCACAGCTTCCCTTACATTAGGTTGAGTCCATGTGGGCCATCAGACAGCCAGATAAACAGGAAGGAGGAAGTCTTAATTGTCAGGGGCAAGTTCTCCCTCATCTGGTCAGTGCCTGGGACTCACCTGGGCCATCTCCTCGTGCCGCATGCCCAGAACGTCCTTCATCAGGTGGTAAGCCTCGCAGATCAGCTGCATGTCGCCATACTCGATTCCGTTATGCACCATCTTCACAAAGTGACCAGCCCCCTCGTCTCCCACCTGTCGGGGCAATCAGCAACAAGAGGACTTCAGAGCAAGAGATTATACAAGAGAAGTCTCAGAAGACACAGAAGAAGACTTCAGAATGGCTTCATCTCATACAATAGCATGAGAAAACAGCGTTTTTAATAGGAAGCCCCCAACATACCTGAGCTCTTTAGTCTGTATTTCCCACTATTAAAAGCAATTCCCTATTCCCCAGCTCCAGCCACAAAGGTTGCCCTGGTCTTGAAGTTGCCACATTTCTAGCAACTGCTGCTTAAATTACTTGTATCTTTCCTAGACACAAATGTAATGCTGTTGTTCCTCACAGCTGGGGGTAAAGTACCCTTCTAACAAGGTACCGCCTTGACCTTTCAAGTCCAGAAATGCATTCCCTTGTGGTCCTGTCACTGGCAAGGTACTGGCTAAGCTGGTAGGATGTATCCAGTTTATCACGGGGACTTTACGAAGGGCTTTTCAGTCGTGTTACTCTGATCAACGCTCTGCTCTCTAGAAAGGCCACCTCTGAAAACTGTCCAATGGACAGGGAACAAGAACAAGCGCAGCAGAGCATCACGGCACAGGCTCTGCAGTCCACAGCAGTCGCTGCTGTGTCGACACTGTGATGCTTCTGTCAGAGGCTTCCTTTTATCGCTGATCTGCCCCTTCCGATTGGGACACTAACTGTGCAATGTGAGGACATCTTACTTCACCCTCCTGTTGCTCCAGCAGTGGACAAACCTACGGTCACCTCCTTTCAGTCTCTACCATTTACTCTTATGGCCTGAACCCAAGCTTTAGCCCACGGCAGTCAACTCTGACTGAGTCAAGACCCACAAGTGCGCGCTGGCTTTTCCTTTTGACTTTTTCTAGAGGGAGTTAAAGGAAGGTACCGTGACTGTACTCTAAAGGTTCTACTCTGCCATCAGGGAAGGAATCCCTTCCACTAAGAAGACTGGAAAGTTTGGAGGACTTTTACATCACCTTAGCAGAGGGTGACTGAACTTGGCACTGGCCCCTGGGGAAGGGCAGCCACCAAAGCTGGCAGGTCAGTGGGAGGGTTTCCCTTATGCCCAAGGCTGGGCCCTTAGGTTATCCCTATCTTAATCATACACATTACTAAAATGACCAAGTGGGCATATAAAATAGCAGGTATAAAAAGGGAGCTAGGTGTGGTGGTGCACAGGTCTGTAATTCGGGAGCACCAAGGGCCCAGGCCTGCTTGGCTACGCAGTGAGAAGACCCTGAGGGCTGGGGATGGTCAGGTGGTCCAGAGGTGAGGGTGCTCGCCGCCAAGCGGGGCGACCGGAGCTTGATTCCAGCACCCACACGGTGGAAGGGGAGAACCAACTTCTATAAACTGCCCTCTGACATCCACATGTAGCCTCAAGTTCTACCGTGCATATATATCACATAGACAGGTACAACTCAAAGACAGACAGAGAAAATGGAGGGGGAAAAGGAAGAAAAGGGAAAAAGAAAGGAAAATTAAAGGAAAGGAAAAGAGGAAGAAAATCTGGTGAGAGCATCGAGATTCTCGAGGGCAACTGGGGATTTCTCAGACAAATCCTCCTGCAGTGACCTGTCCCAGGTCACACCATCGGCGAACAAAGACTCTCACTGGCAACTCTTGCCGCCGAGGCTGATGTGCTTTCCCATACATGGCGCTGGCTGAAGCCACAGCAGGATATTTATTTTCCAAACAGGAGGGAAAGTGCCTATGACCAGATTCCTCAGATCCTCACGGCCTGAGACACCGGCGTGACAAGGCAGCAGGCCCGCTCTAACCCCAGCGTTCTCTGTAACGACCCCTGCTCCCCAGCTCCTACTTATGAAGCCCTCCTGTTAGGAGGACTGAGGATCAGCTCTTAACACAGTAGCATCCAGGCCCTGAAGGGCTTGTTAGGGCACAACACCATCAGACAGGCAGGGATGTGCTTCTGGCACCAGCGGGGCAGTGACTTAGATGGAAGCTTAGAGCGGAGAGCTAAGCACTGGGACCATGGTGGTCTTTCTCCAGCCGTGCGGTTGGTCAGAGGGGAGCCCAGAACTTGCCCAGTCACAGCAGGGTTCTCCAGTTCCTACTTTTGCAGCGATGGCTTGGAAGATCGTCTTGATGTGGGGCCTGTGGAAAGGGGAAGTACAGTTCAGCCAAGAAGAGAAGGCCGAGCTTTGGGGTCAGTGCTCAAGGACACTGCTCTCAGAGTAATGGATGTGCTCAGCTTCCCATAGAAACCCCAGTTCCCACTGCTGACAGGTGTGGACTCCACACCCCGTGTGTGGGCCTTAGAGAGGAGGCCACAGAATACCCTAGTCAACACAGAGGAACAGACAAGGAGGAAGCACCTCGGAAGCACCAGAAGAAGGCAAGGGACGTGGCGCAGTGGTAAAGTGCACATCTAACATGCACGAAGCCTTGGGTTCCGATTCAGAATCTTGCTACCCTAACCCTCACAAAGCACCAGAAGACTCTTCTGTCACTTTATCGGAACAAGCCAAGACTCCAACCCAAGCCATACAAGATCATCCTCAAAGACACCTTCCCCAGTGATGTCTGCTACCAGGCTCAGAGAGCATGCAGGGTCATGGACTGTGGTACAGGAAGAGACGCTCCTCTCTGGAGCAGAGAGCATGCAGGGCCATGGACTGCGGTACAGGGAGAGACGCTCCTCTCTGGAGCAAAAGCAGCTCTCCATTTCACCCTGCCCTCACTCTTGGCTCACAGGAACCCCAAGACCTTCTCACTATGCTGCCTTCTACCAAAGAAAAGGGCATTCTCTCAAACTTTTTGGTACAGACCCTCAAGCCCGACACCTGCAAAGTCAACGCTTAGGACTGGGCTAAGGTATAGCTGTCTCTATGCCAGTGACCTATCTAACAGGACAGGTAAGAGGAAAGCAAGCACGCACATGACGTAAGAACAAACTGTCCAGACGACAAAGCTGTGCCCAGTGTACAGTTCTAACCCCCGTCTCCACAGATCAAGCACAGAACTGTCTCCCCGTCCTGTTCACACCAGCCCGGGCCTGCACAGAAATGCACGTGGTGCTGATGGTACTCACCAGGCCTCTTTGTTTCCTCCTGGCATTAGGGAGGGCCCGTACCGAGCCCCTTCCTCACCACCACTGACTCCACTCCCCACAAACAGGATCCCCTTAGCCTTGAGGTCCCGGCATCGTCTCTAAAAGAGAGAAAAGCAATTTTAGTGTTTTCTCACAAAAATAAATTCTTTTTGATGAATGAGAGGAGGTGGAAGGCCAATACAGAGAGCTCAAGTTTGCTAGTAAATGACCTAAGGGAATAGGAGCAGCCAAGCATTCGAGAGTCTAGACACCCAGTCGGGAGGGCTGAGCTTTAAAACAGTAATGGACTCCTGGAAGTTACTCGGGAGGCTACAAACACAGGAGGATTACAAGTTACAGGCCCTGTAAAAAACTTAAAAGAAAAACCTGATTTTTGAGAAACCTACACCACCCCCAAGGGGGCTCCCATCTTAAAGGAACAGACCGTCCAGGGTAAAATGCAGGGAAGAAAGGGTGTAGTGGGTGAGCCACTCGTGTCACACTTTAGACACGAGACTCGCCTGAGGTCAAAGGGCAGCGCTTCTCAGCCATGCCACACTGTGGCATGCTACGCATTATAGAAGGCAGAGATTATGCAGAAAAGCTCTCAGCCTGTTGTATCTAAGCCATCGTCTCTTGAGTCACACACACACACGCAGCAAAGGCTGAGATCTAGCCCGCCAGCACCGATCCCCAAAGGATCACGAGACAGTTCTCTCTGCTGTCACATTTACAATGCTAACGTTTCTTTCTAGAATGTTCTCAAGACCCGAAAGAATTTGGACTGAAGAACACTTACTGTTGTATCCCGGTATTCAGAATTTCCTCCATCAATGATGATATCACCAGTGTCCAACAATGGCACCTGTAACCAAATACTAGCTTAGGGTGGACCAAAGACAGAAATAAAACATACCTAGAACACTAAAAACAAGAATGTATCCCAAAGAAACAGCAGGAAGGCATTCACTATGTATACTCCAAAAATCTCTGCCTCTAACAGCAGCTTTAACTTGGAAGCTACTAACCCAGTCAGACCCTCCACAACATACTCTCCCTCTCCCCTTCCCTCCTTGACGGGATCTCACTGTGCAGCCCTGGGTGGCCTCACTCATGGAGATCCACCCACCTCGCTTTTGGAGCGCTGGGATGAGAGGTGAGCGTCTCCGAGCCGGCCAGCTTATGCTTTACCTCCCAGTCTCCCCTGCCACAGCTCCGCTTGAGAGCGCTTCAGTACTTTCCTACGTTGAAGAAAACTCAACCAGCTTTCAGCCCCCGTTTGGGAGGAACGGCGGGCAGTTGGCACCTTGCTGTACAGGGAGCTTTGTCCGTTATCACAGCGCTCTTCCTACCTAAGCCGCGAACTGGTTAGATTTTCTCTCTTGGAGACAAACCCAATGGCAGCACTCTTCCGTAGACACACACGGAAGCCCTTCCCTCTACAATCACGTGGTTTCTAGTAGCACTCCTGCAGCAGGTACCTTTCTTCCCCAGGAGCTATTGCACAATTATTTCTGAGGACCTAAATCATTTTTCTACGTGTTCTCTTTCATTTATAAGCATATTTCTTCTCTCTACAAAGATATTCTTGCTAAAGCCAAGGTACAAAGGTGTTAAAAAAAGCTACGATCTATGAATCTTTTATATGAATACCGAAGTGCGGGGAACCTCATGTCTAAACAAAACCCATTTTGGTCACTATGGTTTACTAGTGAGTAGCACTAAATATTCATAAATGTTAGTCAACACTGCAAGACACCAGAGCTGGGGATACATACATCTCAGTGTGAGAGTGGGCTCAGAAGGTGGAAGGCCTTGGGTTCTACTTCTCAGGACCAAAACAGAAACAGTAACACAGACAGGTATGATAGATGGTGCCTATTAATCCTAGCACTAAGTAGGCCGGGGCAGGAGGATTGTCAAGATCCAAGCCAGCTAGATGGCTCAGTGGGTAAAAACACCTGCCGAATAAGCCTGATGACTTAAGCTTGATCCCAGGAACCAAAGCAAAAGTGAAACAGGAATCGGAGCGGCAGTGGCAAACACCTTTAATCCCAGCATTCAGGAGGCAAAGGCAGGAGTTTGAGGTCAGCCTGGTCTACAGGCCAGCCAGGTCAACACAGAGGAAACCATATCTTTATACACCCCATAAAAAAAAGTGGAAGAAGGGGCTGGAGAGATGGTTCAGTGGTTAAGAGCACTGGCTGCTCTTCCAGAGGTCCTGAGTTCAATTCCCAGCAACCACATGGTGGCTCACAACCATCTGTAATGAGATCTGGCGCCCTCTTCTGGCCTGCAGACATACACACAGACAGAATATTGTACACATAATAAATAAATATTTAAAAAAAAAAAGTGGAAGAAGAAAACTGAGCTTAAGATCACTGACAGCTGTCACCAAGGACCGGGGATTGATTTCTAGCATCAACATGGTAGGTCACAACTGCCTATTAACACCAATTCCGAGGGATCTGATGCCCTCTTCTGGCCTCCTCAGGAACTTGACGAATGTGTGCAATTACACATGTAGGCATATACACACATATTCATACACATATATAAAATAAAATGAAAATAAAGTTTTTTTGGAAAAGAATGGAAGAATTCCTACTGGGTAAGTGCCAGACTGAAACATTTTTTTTTAAAAAATCAATACTTTATTTATTTATTTATTTATTTATTATGTATACAATATTCTGTCTGCGTGTATGTCTGCAGGCCAGAAGAGGGCACCAGACCTCATAACAGATGGTTGTGAACCACCATGTGGTTGCTGGGATTTGAACTCAGGACCTCTGGAAGAGCAGGCAATGCTCTTAACCACTGAGCCATCTCTCCAGCCCCCAGACTGAAACATTTAAGCAATCATTTCCTCAGAACTGATTAGTTCCTATCCAGAAACTGAAAATAAAAACATCTCTGAAGTAAGACATTAGAAGGAGGAACAGACACAAGCTCTGAGGTGCTAGCAGAGCTTTGAGCAGAGCTGGCCTTACCAGTTTCTCGATGAAATCATCTACAGCTTGCCCGGCCTTCACGAGAAGTATGATCCTGCGTGGCTTCTTCAGCTTGGAGACCATCTCCTTCAAGGATTTTGCACCGACCACTTTGGTTCCCTTTGCCTCATTGGCCAAGAAGTCATCAACCTTGGAGACCGTCCTATTGAAAGCACAGACCTGGAGGACAAAAGGCCCACTTAGAGGATCCTGGACACACGTGACCTTTGGGTGGTGGGTCCAGAATAACAAAATAGTTATTTGGTCTGAGGTCTAAAGAGAGCTGGTCTGCCTTCTCTTTTTCCTAAGTGCCAGCGGATCCCTGCAGTTAGGTCTCAGCAGGACGAAACACAGAAGGGAGGCAAAGGCCAGCCACCACTTGTTGCTTATCAGGTTGAGCCTGTCACTACGGCCTGGTCTTTTGTCCCTGGTCATCCTGGCCTCTAAACCATGTTACTATTTAGGAAGAACACCCAGAGCCCACAGGCAGGAGGATCCTGTAGCTCCTGCTATATCGGCTGGCTAAGATGAGGATTCCTTGAGCCCTGAAGCCGAGACTCCAGTGTGGCAACACCGTGAGACGTTGTCCACAGGGAAAAAGAAATCCCGTTTTCCTTTGCCAAGTCTCGCTAGTCAACTGAGCTACAGTGCTCTATCTCCCTTTAAGTCAGCGACTCTCAATCTTCCTAACGCTGTGAACCTTTAATACAGTTCCTTATGTTGTGGTGACCCCAACCAGAACATTATTGTGGTTGTTTTCTTAACTACTTCATGACTGTAACTTTGCTACTCCTATGAATGGAAATGTAATTGTTTTTAGAGCTAGATGGTGGTCAATGGGGTCGCGACCCACAGGTCGAGAAGCACTGTTCTACAGTCCCCTCTCTCTAAAGAGGCTCCTTCTTCAACTACACGAACAGCACAATTAGAGCAGGACTTCTTTTACAAACGCGACTGAGCAACAACAGGGCTCACTGAGTGAGAGGCGCTCTCCAGTCGCCTTGAGACCTGCAAAAAATGCGTCAGTGCTCACCCCGGGAAGGCAACGTGCGCCCACCACTTACCACAAATCCATGGTCATTCATGTTCAGGATTAAGTTCTGGCCCATGACAGCCAGTCCAATCAGTGCAATGTCAGCCCTGAAAGGCCGGAAAAAGAACAAAGAAAGGACGTTGGTGCCACTTGGTCGCTTTTAACAGGACAGGTAGCTCGTCTGCGCAAGCATGGCATGCACCTGGGACCGCCCGCACCCTGCACCCCGCTGCTCCATGGGCCTCCGAGTTCCTTCTTACGGGTGCCCCGGCCATCACCCCTGCACGCCCGGCCCGCAGAAGGGGCGTGGGCCGTCCCCCACCCACTGCAGCCTGCCTTCCCCGCGAGCCCGTCGCAGCCGCGAGCTCCCACGCAGGGGAGGCCGGGCTGGTGCAGCTCACGGCGGGGACCCCGAGGTGCAGGGAGTGCGGGCTGCGCAGGGAGGGCCAGGCGACCCCCGGGGCCGCGGCGCGCAGGGAGACAACCAGGTAGAGTCCCGCCAGCACCATGCTCAGCCCCGGAAGTGTCCGGGGCCTGGCTGCGCGTGACGGTCACTCACTGGGCCATGGCGGCGGCGGTCAGAGATGGGGCGACAAGGAAGGATCACGAAGAACTGAGCGCTCCGAGGCAAGTGCGGGACGTCCGGCTCCCGGCGCCTCAGGAGGCTCACCACGACATCGACCAATCGGAAGGCAGGGGTGGGGCGATGCCCCACGCTATTGGCTCACACCAGCGCCTGTTATACCACCTGAGGGCAAACGGGCCCGCCCACCCCCGGGGCCGGATGTGTAGAGCGCCGAGCAGTCGATGGCACCGGAGAGTCCGAGGCGAGTTCCCGGGGATTGCGTAAGTGATCCACTCGGCCGCACGCTGCCTCCCGCCGGCGCGGAGGCTCGCGTGTGCACAAAGAGAAGACCCTGGGCTTGGTGCAGCCCGAAGGATGTAATTCCCTTAGACCACACTTAACAATTGACCAAGCCCACTGGCGCGCTTGGTCCCTCCGCACGTAGGCAGGAATCCAGTCTGATCCTCTTGTGGAGCTCAGTGTGGTCAGCGTGCACCATTTTTGCAGGCCCAGGGACAGAGGCACAGACTGGAGCGAGATGGTCAGCGGGAAAGGCGACAAGAGGGTGGAAAGAGAACCAAGTCCACGAAGTTGGCTTCTGACCTCCCCCGGCAGCAGTGGCTCGTGTGCCCACACGCACGGAAAGGAGAGAGGAGTGGAGGAGAGGCTCGAGGGGTTTTGGTTTTGTTTTTATTGTTTTATTTTATCTGTATGGGTTTTGCCTGCATGTATGTCTCTGCACTTCGTGCGTGCCTGGTGCTCAGGCAAGTCAGAAGAGGGTTTGGGATTTCCTGCAACTGGACTGACAGACAGTTGTTACCAACCACAGGGAACTCGGACCTGGGTCCTTTGGAAGAGGAGCCTGTGGTTTTGTTACTGTTGTTTGATTTGTTTGTTTTGGGCTTTTTTGTTTGTTTTTGTTTTTCGAGACAGGGTTTCCCTGTGGTGTAACTCTGGCTGTCCTGGAACTCGCTCTGCCTAGACCAGGCTGGCTTTGAACTCAGACATCTGTCTGCTTCTTCCTTCCGAGTTCTGGGATTAAAGGCGTGGGCCACCACCGCCTGGCTAGCCTGTGTTTTTTAATCTAGACTGAGAGGTCATGGCTTATCGTTCAGTTGGGAGAGTGCTTCTCTGCCAGGTGCAAAGGCCTGAGTTCTATCCTCAGCATCAGGTGTAGTGGACACCCATAATCCCAGCAGCGGGGCGGGGTTCATCGCTGCTTTCCTTGTCTGTCCATGTAGGAGCACTGGGGTTTCAGTCCTGCTCAGGCTCTGGCTTTACATGGGTCCCGGGGATTTGAGCCCAGGCCTTCATGCCTGCTTAACAAAGGCTTCACGAGGCTGGGCTTTCTGATGCAGTTGGGAGGCTGAGGCAGGAGGACCGCTGGGAGTCTGAAGCCACCCCAGGCTACAAAGTGAGAATAAAAATAAAGTTCAAGCACCAACACCACAGAGATTTTAAAAGCCTGGAGACGAGGGCTATGACTGAGGCCCTGTGTCAAAAGCCTGGAGACCAGGGCTATAACTGAGACCCTGTCTCAGACAAGCAAAACAACCAAACATTAAAGCAGAAACTTGGCTTTATTTTTTGGCTCAGGGCCTTCCACAAGCTAGACAATGGGTTGACTATAAGAACAGAGAACATGCTGCAGCAGCTCCCAGCTCCCATATGGTACTGCCTTGGTCCCCGCCCCCTCTTGGAAATAACAGACTGACCAGCTCCCAGTGGGGCAAACTTGACTGTGTTGCTGTTTACTGGGGGCTAGAGAAACGGGAACAGCAGTCACCTGCCAGAGACACAGAAACAGACAGAAAGACATGGAGGGGAGGGCAGGGCAGATGTGGCTCAGTTGGTAGAGTGTGTGCCTGGCATGTACTGAGCCCTGGGTGCAATCCTTATCACTACATCACACCAGCACTGGTGAGATGCTTGTGTGGGTAAACTTTTTTTATTTAGGTTTTTCAAGACAGGATTTCTCTGTGTAACAGCCCTGGCTGTCCTGGAACTCACTGTGTAGACCAGGGGGACCTCGAACTCAGAGATCTACCTGCCTCTAACTCCCAAGTGCTGGGATTAAAGGTGTGCTTTTTGGTTTTTTGTTTGAGATGAGTAAAAGCTCATGATTTTATTGTTGGCTCAGAAGTGGATCACTTGGCCCTTTCTCTTCTTACTGCCTCCTGGTTGAGACGCTTGAATCTCTTACTAGCCAGCACTCTCTAGATCTGCAGTTGGGCTCAGCACCTTCCAGTCTCAGCATGGTCTTCTTTAGCTTTTTTGTGGAAATCAACTTTGTCTGCCCACCATAGTCTGTAGTCTGTTTCCTGTTGTCATGCTGCTCTCCCTGGTCACACAGAGAACCCTTGCCCTTCTTGTCCTGTGTCACTTTGTGCCAGTTTCTTGCAGATTGCTCAGAGGGTCTTAGGGACAAGTTAGCGGGAACAATATCAGCACCAAAAGAAAGTCAGTTACTAAGGTTTTTTTGTTTTTTTGAGATAGGGTTTCTCTGTATAGCTTTGGAGCCTGTCTTGGGACTCGTTTTGTAGACCAGGCTGGCCTCAAATTCAGAGATCTGCCTGCCTCTGCCTCCCGAGTGCTAGGTTAAAGGCGTGTACCACCACCACCTGGCTCAGTTAATAGTTTTTTTTTTTAAAGATTTATTTATTTATTATGTATACAACATTCCTTCCATGTGTGCCTGCAGGCCAGAAAAGGGCACCAAATCTCATAGGTGGCTGTGAGCCACCATGTGGTTGCTGGGAATTGAACCAGGGTCCTCTGGAAGAGTAGTCAGCTCTCTTAACCACTGAGCCATCTCTCCAGCCCTAGTTATTAGTTTTTTCTTTTTTTTTTAATTTTTAAATATTTATTTATTATGTATACAATATTCTGTCTATGTGTATGCCTGCAGGCCAGAAGAGGGCACCAGACCCCATTACAGGTGGTTGTGAGCCACCATGTGGTTGCTGGGAATTGAACTCAGGACCTTTGGAAAAGCAGGCAAACTCTTAACCTCTGAGCCCTCTCTCCAAGCCCCAGTTACTAGTTTTTTAAGGCAGCATCTTACTGTGTAGCTCAGGCTAGCCTCAAATTTGCAATCCTCAATTCCACCTCCTGGGCTTGCAAGCTTGTGCCACAACACCCAGCTCTAAGGCTGTCCTCTTAAGTCCAATGGAAAGGAGTCGGATCTGGACCACCAGGGAGGAGCTGGGTCGGCTGCCTTTCTCTGCAGGATCAGAACACTTCGCCATTACTCCTGTACTGGATACCACAGGCATTTCTCTCTCATAGACTGGATTATAGCAAATAAGGACCAATCCAGTTCAGAAATCCTAGGAGCAGGCCTCACAGAGGTCAAAAGAATGAGGGAGTTTTGCATAATCCAGCGATGGGTACAAAGCCCTGGGTTCAGTCTCCCGCAATGCCAACACACATACACACAAAGACAAAGGAGCCAAGTCCATAAACACCTTGCAGAGCTGGATGTGGTGGCAGAGGCAGGAGGATTGCTGAAAGTTCAAGGTCAGCCTGAGCTACAAAGTGAGTTCCAGGCCAACTGGGGCTATGTAGTGAGACTGTGTTAAAAAAAAAAAAAAATCAGTCTCTCAGTGGAGCAGTGGTGGCCCAAGCCTTTAATCCCAGCACTTGGGGGCAGAGGCAGGCTGATCTCTGAGTTCAAGGCCAGCCTGGTCTATAAGAGCTAGTACTAGGACAGGCTCCAAAGCAACACAGAGAAAACCTTATCTCGAAAAAAAAAATTCAACCTCTCCAACTGGAGAGATGGCTCAGTGGTTGAGAAAGCTGACTACTCTTCCAGAGGACCCAGGTTCAATTCCCAGCACCTACATGACAGCTCACATCTGTCTTTAACTCCAAGATCTGACATAAGGCAGGCAAAACACCTATACATGTAAGTACAAAAAATTTTTTAAGTTAGGAAAAAAAAATTCTTAATTTTGTGTGAGGTGCTCAGGGAACTGAAGTCAGCCAACAGTTGGTGGAACTGAACTTTAACTCCAGGCCCAGCTGGGACCAAGCCCTGGACTCTTTTAACAGGATCATGTCTACTTACAAGCCAGTTTTACAAGTTGTAAGTAGACATGATCCTGTTTAAAAAAAAAAAAAACTGGCTCCATCTGTGTATTAGAGAGTTTAGTTGACTTCAAATGGAGGCCTGCATTGAATTTCTCAACGCGAAGTTTGGGAGAACGGCCATTTGGCGAAAGCATGGCTCTTTTAAGAACACCATGGTGGCAGGCACACCTCTCAACTCAGTGGCAACTTCTTCCTCCTTCTGTGGGTTTACTTCCAACAGTAGTTCATCATCACAGTTTGTCGCAGGAATGGATTGATTGCTCTAGTCTGAGATTTAACAAGGGAGGAATTATGCTGAGTCAATGTGACTAAACATCTGGACTTCCCTAAGTCACCATTAGATAGACATTATGCACACATAGTGATCAAATCGCTGTTTTTCTTAGTTTACTACTGTTAAACCCTTACTTGGATTGTCCAGTTTTATGTTAAGGTAGTGAGGAGAACATTCCTGCTGCCTGGGATTGTTGGGAAATGGTAGTGAAGTGGCAGATAGGAGAGATGAGACCAAGGCCAGTGGCCCTGGAGACACTGGTCACACTGACAGTGATGCTTAAAACTTCAAACAACTTTTTGGCTTGCCCTAATCACCTACATCAAGAAAGGTCAGAAACAATGGGCAGTGGTGGCACACACCTTTAGTTCCCGCACTTGGGAGGCAGAGGCAGACGGATCTCTGTGAGTTCGAGGCCAGCCTGGTCTACAGAGCTAGTTCCAGGGAAGGATGCAAAGCTACAGAGAAACAAAACAGAAAAGAAAAAGGTCCGAAACAGCCAGCCCTCTGCAGGCGGTGGCAGGAGCACTGAAGGCGAAGCTAGCACGAATGGCAGAGATCGTCCAAAAAAAAAAAGGTTGGGAATACAGCTTTGGGGTAGAGCATTTGCCTAGCAAATAAGGACAAGGCCCTGGGTTAAATGCCTAAAACCTCAAAACAAAACTCCACAACTGCCAAAACCCTTGCTCTCTTGTAGCAATTAATCCTCCCAGGGCGGAGTCCTTTGTTTGACTTACGTAAGAGGGTGTGTCGGCAATGACTTAGTTGGTACAGACTTGAACATTTCAGCTCTGCACTAAACTTGCTGTGTAATTGTAACTGAGCTTGAATGGTTGGAGGCAGGATAGGGAGAAAGCAGTTCACACACGCACACACGCACGCGCGCACGCACGCATGTATACACACACACACACACACACACACACGGATATGAATCTCTAAGCCAGAAGGCTGAGCTTGTGACGGTACTCAGGGTTCTGCAGGGGCAAGGTAGTTACAAAGGGAGGTTGTGAAATCTCCAGTGAAAAGCAGAAGGTTAAGAGAAAACTGGGCTGGGCTGTAGCTGAGTTGGTCAAATGTTTCCTGGGCAGGCTTGAGGGCCTGAGTACCAGCCAAGTAATCCCAGTGCTTCCTGGCCAGTCAGCTCAGCCAACTATGAGAGGTCCCGCCTCAAATCAATCAATGAATCAATAGGGAAAAAGGACCTGAGAAATGACTCAGAAATGCATATACATACCAAAATCAATTTTAAAAAGGCCTGAAAACTATAGAAATAACACCAGAAAGTGCAGTTCCTTGACACTGCCTGGAGAGAGACAAGGCCGAAGTGAGGTAACCACGTCTGTGAAAAATAACCCTGGCACTCAGAAGGTAGATGAAGGAGGGTCAGAAGTTCAAGGTCAGCCTTGAGCTGAAGAGTTGGAGTGGTAGTTAAGAACACTTACTGCTCTCCCAGAGGAGCTGGGAATATTCTAGGACCCACAAGAAGGCTCACCACCCCAATCCCAGGGGATCTCCTGCTCTTTTCTGGCACTTGGGAGGTGAGGATCTGGAGTTCAAGGCCCTCTTTAACTACTACGTAGCAAGCTCAAGGCCAGCCTTGGGCTACAGGAAACCCTGTTTCAAAACCAACAAAGAGCTGCTCCAAACCCTCAACCCCACAGCTACCGAGGTTCAGATTTAGATGAATTACATTTGCTCCAAACCTAATTGGCATCTTCCAATAGCAGTTTTATTAATAGTAACAGTGACTGGGGCCAGCAGGACGACTCAGTGGGTTAAGGCACTTGCTACCAAATCTGAAAACCTAGAATTTGATGCCTGTGACCCATTGGTAGGAGAGAATGGACTCCTTCAAACTGTCCTCTTCCCTCCACGCACAAACGATAAAGAAACAATGAAAAAGTAGTGATGTGGCCTCCATCTACCTTGTTCTTCCAGTTGGTTCGGAAATGAATAGTGACGTAATGGGTGACATCCTTTCCTGTTGCCCAAGCCTGTGGTCACTGCTCAGTCCTTGTTTCTGGCTCATCGGCCTCACAGGCCGTGGCAACTGAATCCTTCCTCTTTGTTACTTCCTCACTCTGGTGGCCAGGTGTCCCTTTGGAGACCCCCAAGACCATCTACTCCTCTTCCTCTTTGTGGGACCTCTTCCTGACCTCTGTGTAGTGAAGCACTCTGCCGCTTGCTCCGGCTGCCTGCCCAGGTCTTCTTGCCTGGTGGAACCTTTACCTCCACAAAGACCTTCTGCCATCCTTGCCACCTTGGGAAGCTGCAGCCCTGCTGAGGCGCATGCCTAGTGAGCGCTATGAAAATTTCAGCAGAGATGTTAGTTCTTTGTCTCAGTCTCCATAAATGCTGGGATTACAGCATGAACCACCATGCCCATCCTAGTTTTATTAGAGAAAAAACCCTAAATTACATTAATTTCGAATGTATATGTGGGCATGGGTGCCAGGTGTGCACTGAGAGGTCAAAGGACAGCTTGTGGGAGTTATTAGTTCTCTCCTACTTTGTGGAAAACTGGGGATAGAGGGCTGGAGAGATGGCTCAGCAGTTAAGAGCACTGGCTATACTTCCAGAGGTCCTGAGTTCAATTCTCAGCAACCACAAGGTGGCTCACAACCATCTGTAATGAGATCTGGTGCTCTCTTCTGGTGTGCACATGCAAGCAGAACACTGTATACATAATAAATAAAATCTTAAAAAGAAAACTGGGGATAGAACCCAGGTCATCAGGCTGGGTAGCAAGTACTTTTACTTGCTGGGTCATGTTGATGGCCTAACCCACTCAGCTTTAAGCTTTAAATGTATGTTAGTTCTGTCTTTAACACATACTGAATCTGCTTGGAGACTTCCCTAAGGGATTGAGATGGCCTACTGTGTGATGCAGGACTTCCCTGAGCACAGTCTATGCCCTCTGTCTAGCCTTCCTTCTGACCTCTCACTTGGCTTTGTTTCCTACAGTGACAGCCTGAAGAGATGGGGCAATGCCTCCCTGGGAGAGACAGTCACTGTCGGTCCTGCCCTGACCAGTATCTGGCTCCTCCATGAGCTATGCTGAACTAAACCATGTGGTGTTAATCCCATCACCCTGAGAAGCTGTGGATAGCACCCTCTTTGTTCTGGGGGTTTCTCTAGGTATTTTCCCCTAAGACTAAGAGATGTTTCTCTGCACCTCCCAGTTCTCTTTCTCTTACCCCCTCACCCTTGTTTTTTGTTTTGTTTTGTTTTCCGAGACAGGGTTTCTCTGTGTAGCTTTGGAGTCTGTCCTGGAACTAGCTCTGTAGATCAGGCTGGCCTTGAACTCACAGAGGTCCACCGGCCTCTGAGTGCTAGGATTAAAGGCGTGCGCCACCATCACCCAGTTTACCTAAGCACCACTCTAGGTTTTAAGGCACCCTTCACACTTGTAGCACATTATGTGCACATGCATACACACACATTTTCTTTTTATGTTCTCTGGTGTTTTGCCAGGAGCGTAGGGTCTCCTGGAACTGGAATTACAGTTCTGAGCTGCCATATGTGTGCTGGGAATTGAACCCAGGTCCTCTGGAAGAGCAGTCAGTGCTCTTAACCACTGAGCCCTCTCTCCAGCCCCATCATTTTCTTTCTAATGCTCTCCCTTCTACTTCATGGCCTGACTTGGTTTTGAGATCCTCCTCATAAACCTCATTCCTGAAGGGTAATTAATTCCATGCCAGCTTCATTTCCTGACTACTGCACTGATGTACCGAACACTTTCTGCTTGGTGTTATACATCTGGACAACCTCTCGCTGCAGTGGAAACCACAGGCATATTTGCTTGCAGTCTGTGGTGGAAACACTGCACCTGGACAGCACACAGGGTGTTGGATGGGCACTCAAATGTTCACTGAACACATCACTGCTTTTGTTTTTAATAGGGTATGCTGGGCTGAGCCACAATTCCCAGCGGCCACATGGTGGCTCAAACCCATCTGTAATGAGATCTGGCGCCCTCTTGAGGAAGAGATCTGGTTTGTCGTCCTCATCAGCTTAGACCATGAAACCCAATACGGACAAGTTCAACAGAACCACCAAATACGGGCTGCTCATGCAGGCTTTAGCACTGCCAGGGCATAAATAAAAAAAATAAATAAATAAAAATAAAGATGCTGACCTGGAGTTTGATAGGCATAAACTCTAATCCTTGTGCCCTTACACTTCCTGGGGGCTGAGATCAGAGCTGTGTGCCACCATACCTAGTCTATATCTTGCTGGAGACTGAATTCAGGGCTTTGTGCATGCTAAGTAAGCAGTCTATCAACTGAGTTGCATTCCCAGCCACGACCCAGAATGCCCAAGTACTGAGACTGCAGGTGCGCACTGCCACACCTGACCACATCATTGCTTCTGCTTAGGTCCAGCCTTCCATGCCATGGGCCTTACCTGGGTTCTGCTTACAAGGGGAAGCTCACTGCAAATGTCAAATTACTGCCCTCTCCACCCTTCCCAGACTCCCATACAACTGATTATCTTGAGTAGTTCTACAAAAAGGGGCTTTCAGAGAATGCCCACTTCTTTTAGACAAACAACTGATCACACATTTGGCAGGAAACTCTTTCAAACAATAGCGCCATATGTATTTCTCAGTTAGAAAGGAGCCTGTAGAGCACCATGGCCTTTTTTTTTTTTTTTAAAGAGATTTATTACCAGGTTCAGTGGCAAACACCTTTAATACCAGCACTCAGGAGGCAGAAGTAGGCAGATCTCTGAGTTTGAGGCCAGCCTGGTCCACAGAGTGAGTTCCAGGTGAACCAAGATCACACTGTGAGACCCTGTCTCAAAAAACCAAATAAATAAATAATAAAACAAGCCAGGTGTGGTGGTGCACACCTTTAATCCCAGCACTGGGGGGTGGAGAGAAGAGGTAGGCAGATCTGAGTTCAGGGCCAGCCTGGTCTACAAAATGAGTTCCAAGACATACAGGGTTACACAGAGAAACCATGTCCTGAGAAACCAAAAAATAAAAAATACAAAGAATTATCACTGTAAGGAGCAAAATTAGTATGCAATGGCTTTCCAAAGGGCACAGGAATAAACACAAGAGTCATTTGATGCACTGGTTGTACCTTTATTATTCTTACCTCGTTCACTATCAGGTCTGTGATGCAAGGTTACCATACACAGTTAAATAATGTCTGCACTACACATCTAAGGCTATACAGCAGAAGAGTCAGGATTAGTACAAATACAAGAACTGTATTTACATTTTGTATACTCAAGCTCCAAACATCAGATATTTACAAAATAAAACATGAAAATGAAATCCAAAATTAATAATGTACATTGTTGCTTGTGCGTGCTCAACTCCTTCACTGGGGAGAGATCAGTTTGCAAAGTCTTGGTTCAAAAAGGCCACTTATGCTTCACGGGTTCTGTCACAGCATGGGGAGGTGATGAGAGACGTGGCTCCCAACAGACAAGCACTCTGGAGCCACAACGTCTAAGACAATGGTAACCATGAGAAGGCTGGAGAATTCCTTGGGAGAACTGATGCCAGAATACACAGCATGAAAAAAAAACAACCAAAGATGTGACAAGTGACGTGTAACATCCAGGACCTGGCATGAGACCAACCTCTGCCTGGACCTTCTGTCTGAGCAGCTATCTACTGGGAAGTTTTTGTCTCTCTTTGCAGTACTGGGGGACTGAATCAAAGGCGTCACACAGAACTGCTAAGTGCTCTATCACTAAGCTACGCCCCTGGCCTCTGGCTGTAACCTCCAGTGTTTTTAACACCAGTTCTGTATCAACTTAACTTCTTTAAGTCATAAGGGGCTCTCTTAAGATTTTACAGAGCTCCAATACTCACTTCATAAATGGCCTTTTGAACAGTAACAGCAATAATCTCCCCGCCGATGGTCTTACCCAGTCTTGGTGGCTCACTGTCACGGTGGATGGCCGTAGTGCATAGCGCCAGAGTTCTATTCCAATGCGCTCAGCAGACCTTCTAAGAGCAGCAACAGAACTATGCTTTCCTTCTCACAGAGCGAGTTAAAGATTACACTTACAAAAGAAACCCAAGTGAAAAGTGAAGGACCCACGCCCACGAACTCCCAGCCCCAGTGCTGTTCAGGAGAGCCAGAGCATGACACCCAGGAGGGAGTGCCGGAGTTCCACCAGGCACCACCCAGGGCAGAATCATCCCATCAGTCCAGTGTGCAATTCATTACAGCTGTATAAATATACAAATACCTTACAAAAGTAAATCTCCCTGTAAATTAGACAAGCAGCAGCGGGTAACAAAGTCTATGCTTTGAAATACATGAAAGAAGCCGTCTGTTTTAGACCCCAAAGCCCTCTCAATCATCCTTCATCTAAACAAGATAAGAAAACAACAACTTGAAAATGAATAGATACATAGATTCCACGCAGCTGAAGGGAAATAATGGCGTCCCGGTTGATGAGCCTTCAGCACTTGCAGCATCAGCTCTCTCATTTATGGATGGAGTTTGGAAGCAGCCTGGCCTGTGCTCTGCCTAACCTTGTGCAGGGACTGCCTGGACCCGCACAGTCTGGGCCTGAGAGCTGGCTGACTCCCAGGGTGGTTCCCAGAAGCAGGCAAGGCCTGAGCACTGGTCAGGGGCAGCTAGGAGGCTGCATTTGCTCGGGAGAAGGAAGGAGGGAAAAGTCAGGAAGAGAGAGGGTAACTAGCACTCACTTTTTGTAATTTGTATGTTTTCATTCTAGATTTTTTGTTTAAAGGAATGCTTTGAAAATTCAAAAAAAAACCTTAAAAGGCAATCTCCTTAAAGACTAGTTGTCTTAACTTTCCTACTATTATGGCGGCCACAAAAATGCCACAAACAGGTCCTGCCATAAAACCCTTCCTCTTTCAGAGCAGAGGTGACCGTGCCTGGAAAAGGAACTCAATCCCAAACTGCTCAGATTCCAATCTGAGCACACACCCTACAGAAAGAGGGGCGCCAACAGCAGCAGATAGAAATATGCCTGCCCAAGTTCCACCTCACTTTCCCTGGCTTCCCACTGAGGCCGCCTTATCTGGGCATTTATGAAGGGTCCGTTTGGCTCATTCTAACATTGATATTTACAAAGCAAAGACTTTCTCACCCAGTTTTGTCTGAGTTTCAAGAGAACACAAGCATCGCATCGCACAGTTCCACTCCCTCAGGCTGCACACCTCTCTCAGAGACACGGGTCCCCCCATCCACCCTCACAGCAGCAGCAGCGTCAGTGACTCAGTTTAGAAGTGGCTTTCTGTCTTCATTTCCTTGAAGGAAAATTTAGTTCTGGTCCAGGACGCTGTCTCCAAGCACGGACAGAGCCTGCTGGATTTGAGTATACACCAGAGGGGCATGTTGAGTCCATTAGACAACAGGCTTCTGACTACATTAAACCTCAGACAAGCGCTTAGAAGACAAGTAACATACAGTTAGTGACCTACACTTTAAGGAGAGGAAGGAAGGGTTACAAACCCACCAGAGTATTTGCTGATCATTCTTTCAGATAAAACAGTCTTGATTTCTGCCCTTTCTTTCCGTGGTGCACTTTTCCTTTCCTTTGCAAGGCAATGGTAATAACCATAAGGGGCTGGGAGTCTTGCTCTTCAGGGAGAAGCCCCGCTGAGATGTCAGGAGCGGGTCTGCATACCCACGAGCCTCCCTAACGGCTGCTCTGCAGTGCTGAGTGAGCTCCTGACCAGAAGGAAATCCATTCCACCACTACCCTCACGTGGGGAACCCTCCCAGAGTGGAGGTGAGCAGATGCTTTCCTGGGTGCCTGAGCGGTGGTGAAACAGGCTGGCAGGACCAGTCACTGGCCAAGCAACTGAAGGAAACAAGCCAGGGCTTTCTGTGCCCTACTAAGTCCCATAACACTCACTGGCAGGTAAAGGAAGAGCATTAGTTTCTGATGGTCTCTTGAACCCTGACCTGGTTTGTTAGAAGCCATGGGAACTAGTGGCAGGGAGTTCCTCTTCTTTCTAAGAAGGCATTTCCAAACCACCGAGGAACAGTGGCCAGTGGAGGGGAGGGGTGGAGGTGGTGGTGGTGGGGCCCCGCAGGTCAGGATCCAGTGCAAACCACAGGACAGCTGGGGACACTCCTTCTTGTGCCTAAGTGTTGTCTTCTGATTTGTTTGGAATGGTGGTGGGGACTGGTCAATTCTGGCACTCAGAACACAACACAAAACTCGCCATGTTCATTAAGGAGACTAGCATTATTGGGAATGGCTGGAGTCAGAAGACGATTTCAAAGTTTACGCTGAAGCTGCAGTCCTTTGACCAAAGGGAGCTACAACAATCACAAGCTGCACTCAGCAATCTCATAGCAAAGTTGATCCAGTTTCTCCCACACGTCAAACACTCCCCAGCGCCCCCTGCTGGGAGATGTGTGCATGTCATCACATGATTCCAAACAGTGTCACCAGCATCAGGAATGCTGAGGACAGAGTTGGAAACCTAGACAAAAGCCTCCTTCCCAGTGAGGAGGAGAAAGGCTGCAGGACTCCACTGAGAGCCAGCGACTACAGCCTTCCTTTAAAGATCACCCCCTCTACCCACTGCCCGCTGGGCTGCAACAGTCTGGCCTTAAAGGGCCAGCAGCAGCCGCTCTTCCAGGTCTATCACAAAGGCCCTTCTGTCTCTCCCACTCTAAAAGTCCATGCTTTAGCCCTGATTTGGACAGAGAATATAAATCCCATTTCTGAGTTTCCCACAGTGCTTTCCTGAATGGAAATGCAGGATTAGTCACCAAAAAAAGAGACAGAAGGAGGGAAAAGCAAGTTTTTTCTCACGGGCTGACATGCCAAATGTCTCCTCCCTTAGTCTCTAAGCCACCCAGGAAAAAGTAGTATTATCATAAACAGAAAGAGAGAGAGAGAGAGGGAGAGAGAAGTTACCCTGAAAACCAGAGTTACACAGAGACAGCAGACAGACAGTGATTATGAAGGGGATCTACCATTCAAACAGAAGCTGAAGTACACTGGAAAATAATCTGGAGATTTGCTGGATCCCCTCAGGGTTTGTGTGTGAGTGTTTTCTCCCTTTTGTTAGGCCACATGCTACAAGTCTTAGCACAAGAAAAAAGAAGAGTACAGAACCATGGAGATAGGGGCAGGAGAGCTGGAGAAGTGCTGGATGGAAGGGCAAAGGAGGAAAGCCACAGGTTACATACAAGAATAACCGTCAAGAATCACAAAGAGAATGAGAGGTAACACTTTCTTTATCTGTCGAAGTGAGCAAGGCTCAGCAGAACTGCTTAGTATTTTGGCTGGCTTGGGCATCTGCGAGAGAGTTTTGACCTGTGAGAAAGATGGGAGGCAGGGTTAGAAAAAGGCAGGGTTAGGTCTCCTCAAAGGTGACCCAGGGTGCTATGCTCCTAAACATGGCTCTGGGAACTCTGTGAGATAAGCCCCTCAGAAGCAGAGAGCTGAACTGTGGGAATCCATTAAAGCACTCACAGTCGTCCCTTCACTAAGTGCCCCGCCAGCAGGGCCTCTTGACAACTGAAACCAAGAGGAGGCTCAGTGGTGAGCACAGCATCCTTATGGGAGGACACAGAGGCCTTACAGAAAGGGTCTCATCCACACCTTGTGCCTTCATCACATTCTTGGCTTCCCTCCACTTTCAACCCAGTTAGGATGTCTTTCCCATTCATGTTGCTATCTCGGGGGCTAAAAGCCAAGGAGAGAAAGGAAATGGCTTCCTAGAGCTAGGCATGGTACTGCACACCTGTAATCCTAGCACTTGGGAGGAGGTGGAGAACTCAGAATCCAGCCTGGACTACACAGGAGGACTGTCTCAACAAGACAAAATCAGACAAGAGAACACCTTTACCTTATTGTGCCAGCCAGAAGTGGGTTAAAGGCATATAACCAGTCATTCATGTCTTTGTCATTGAGCGCTTGCAAAAGGACCCCACGGTGCTTTGTGCATACAGCAAAGGTATTAGGTGTCTGGAAAGAAACATTAAGTGAATGAGAAAGTCACTATAAGCACCCCGGATATAAAGTAGGGCCCATGCCACCGACCAGAGCGCCAGACTGTAAAGGGAAGGACAGACTGACCTTCACCATGGCCTGCTGGTCCTCACTGTACTCCACCTGTGCTGTAGACAGGTTAATGATGCCACGCTCCACGGGATCTTTGTCACTGTTATAGATGAAGACATAAGGGCGACGGACCACAACAAAATGTTTAACCCAGTTGCTGGAAAGAGGCTCCTTGAAGTGCAGGTATCCCTTCTTAGATACCACTGACCTAAAGGATAGAGCAAAAGAAGTCGGTTTCTCCAAAATAAGTGATAATAAGCTGAGAACCATCGACATATGCCTCCACTAGGGAAGCCCCCAGATGCAGCGAGACAGGCAAACGGTCCCTTTGGCCCAGATCCCATTGGTCAAAGCAACACAGAAAAGAGCAAATGCTACAACAGCGTCAAATGCCAGGCTCGGATACCTGATACACACAACAGAGACAGTCAGTGTACTCCTGGCCGGAACACACTTGCCCAGACAACCCACTCCTGCTGCCTGTCACAGCACTCACCCTGCTCTGACTTCTTCAATGTCTGGAACAAGATTGAGAAATTCATTTTTTCCTGCTCGGGCCAAATAGGGCGTCTCCACAGTTGGGACGATCTGAAACTGTTCAAATTCTTGGCAGGGACTAGAGGCACGAGAGTTGGCTTCTGGGGTCCTTACAGAGAAGGGAAGGAATAAGAAGCGTCTCGGAAAGGTCAAAGCACCTGTGGACATCACCCTACCAGGACACAGTGCTTCTGCCTGACACCAGGGCAAACATCAGCTGCAGCGTTCAGCTAAGACAAGCTGGTGTCAGAAAGATAATTCTTGATTACACTTTCTCACGAAAGGGCACTGGCGGCCACTGACTCAGGACCTCCCCCTAGTCTATAAACTCTATTCCCTTGCGAGTTTCCTATCAGTCTCATGGCCAGACCCGAGGCAGAGGTTCCCAAGGTGTGCCCCTGACTGACAGCAGCAGCATTCTCTGGAACTGGTAGGCTTCGCGATCAGAAACTCAGGGAGACAGATGCTTGGCCACTGTGTGTCTTTAGTAAGTCCAAGTAGAGAAGCAAACAATGAGAAGCATCCAGGTCCCCAAGCCACAGGAGCAGAGGGCCATCTGGACATTCTTTATCCCTGTTCTGATTGTGTTAGGGACCTGAGGATACTGTATCTTTCTGATTCTAAAAGTCAATTTTACAAGCCTTATTATTCGTGTGTGTGTGTGTGTGTGTGTGTGTGTGTGTGTGTGTGGGTGTATGCATGAGCTAATGATGCAGAGGTCAGAGGTCAACACTGGACATCTCCCTCTATCATTAGCCACTTAATTTTAAAAGTTTTAATCTTTTATAAAGAGTCTATTTTTTCTTTGAGAGTTTTATACTTGGACACAATGTATTTTGCTAATCTCTACCTCTCTACTTCCCCCTACTCCCTGACTCACCAACACATGCCCCTTCCAGCTTCGTGTTCATAATCTACTGAGATCAGTTAGTGCTGCCTATATTCACATAGGTGTGGGGTCATCTACTAGAGCAAGGATAACCTAGTAGTGGCCATGTCCCAAAGAAAAATGACTCTCTCCCAGAAGCCATCAGTTGCCAATAGCTCCTCGGCTAGGAAAGGGCCTTGTGAGCCGTGCCCTGACCCGTGGTAGGGCTGTGACTGTCTTCACCTTGCACAGATCTTAGACAGGCAGCCACAGCTGCTGTGAGTTCATAAGCTGCAATGGCTGTGTGATACTCAGGAGACAGCATTTCACAGTACTCCTTCCTGCCCCAGCACTGAAATTCCTGCTGCTCCCTCTTCTGGGATGTTCGTGAGCTTTGGAGATGGTATTTTTGAAACAGGGTCTCTCATTGAATCTGAACCTCACCAACTTTAGCTGGACTAATTGGCCAGCAAGCCCCAGGGTTCACCTGTCTCTGCCGCCTCGGCACTGGGGTTACAGGCACAAGGCACTGAAAATGCTTTTTACCTGGGTGCTGGGGGTCTGAACTCGGGCGCTCATGTTTGGACAGCAGGAATTTTATCATCTGAGCCGCCTCCCCAGTCCTCCACATTTCATCATTTCCTCTTGAACTGGGAAGAAGCTTACATTTGGTTGGTGTGTTTAATTAGCTTTTCCTTTCTTAGTGACAAATATAACAATTTTATAGTTAGAACACTCTAAATTGATTGACTGACTCATTGATTGTTTGGTTTTTCAAGACAGGGTTTCTCTGTGTAGCCCTGGTCACCTGGTAACTCGATCTGTAGGCCAGGCTGGCCTTGAACTCAGAGATTGGCCTGCCTCTGCCTCCTGAGTACAGGGATTAAAGGCACGTACCACTGCCGGGCCCTTTATTAAGGCATAACACGAAAAGAGCTCACACACGTCTGGGTGGTCTGTAGCATCTTACTGAGAACCACAGAAAAGCTGGCATTTTCTCTGCCCGTCTGTGAAATCGGGGACTTACTTCTGGTCCATTGAGCTGCTCCTTGAGTCCGCCAGAGAGGGGCATGTGGAGGAGGGTGTGAGGGTGGAGCTGCTGAAACTGGCCACAGACGGGTCCCGTCCAATTGGAGAGACGTCAGACAGCTAGAAACATGAACATCACCTCTGAGACTGAGCAGCAAAATAATGGAGCGCACCGACTTTAGCTGGACTAACTGGCCAGCAAGCCCCAGGACCTACCTGTCTCTGCCTCCCCAGCACTGGGATTCTCGGCATGTTCCACTGGAAATGCCTCTCACTGGGGTGCTAGGGATCTGAACTCACATGCTCAAGCTTCTATGGCAAGAGCGTTAGCTCTGACTCTGCTGTCGAGAGCAGCAGAGATTCTCCAAGACAACCAGTGCCTCATTTTATTAAGCTGATCCAAAGGTCATAAAAGAAGACAAACCTCAGCTGTGTGTAGAGGCACATACTCGGGGAGCAGAGGCAGGTGGATCTCTCTGAGTTCAAGGTCAGCCTACTGTACAGAGTGATTTCCAGGACTGCCAGAGAAACCCTGTCTCAAAAATCCCAAAACAAAACCAAACAACTAAACAAAAAAGAAGCCACACCTCTATTTTCTGCATCAACAATTCTCCTTCTAAAGAGCCTCATGCACATACACATCAAGCACCTACAGCAAGCATGCCTTACTCTAAGCACATGGCACAAGTCCTGCTCTCACGGAGCATACATTATTTGATGAAGAAAATAGACACAAGCTTTCTCTGTGTAGTTCTGATTATCCTAGAACTCTGCAGACCAGGCTGGCCTCAAGTTCCAGAGTAGCCAGAGTTACATAGTGAAACTATGTCTCAAAAAAATTCACAATAAATAAGTACATAAACTAAAAATTAAAAGTGCCAGATAGTGGGGCTAGAGAGATGCCTGAGTAGTTAAGAGCACTGGTTGCTCTTACAGAGGACTTGGGTTCAATTTCTAGGACCCACATAGTGGCTCACATCTATCTGTGACTCCAGTTCTAGGGGATACAACACCTTTTTCTGACCGTAACAGACACGAGGCACAAATGCAGTGCTTAGACCTACATGCATACAAAATGCCCATACATATAAAATTAAAAGAATAAAAATGAAAAACAAGAGTTTCAGAGAGCTGCTAGCTTGCTGTGGGTGCTGAAGAAGGCCCATTCCCAAGAAGGCAATGCTGGAACAAAAAGACATGACAGATCCAAACATGGGAGTGTCTAGAAGAAGGTATATGAAGTATACAAAGACCCAGGCAGGCAGTAGTTGGGAAGGCTAAAGGAAAAGCCAGAGAGTCAAGCTGATTAAGACCGTGAAGGACACACAAGTACGCTCATGAATCATCATCACCCTTTGCTGAAGGCATTGAGCATGATACAGCCAGGAGCCTTACAATCCTTTTTTTTTTTTTAATTTATTTTTATTTTATGTGCATTGGTGTTTTGCCTGCATGTACGTCTGTGTGAGGGTGTCAGATCTCGGGGTTACAGATAGTTGTGAGCCACCATATGGGTGTTGGGAATTGAACCCAGGTCCTCTGGAAGAGCAGCCAGTGCTCTTAAGCGCTGAGCCATCTCTCCAGCCCCGCCTTACAACTTTTGTGTCATACAAAAGCATACCACTTCCTACAGCAGATGCTCTTCCTAAGGAAGCAGGAAAGAAACAAAATACTTCCTGTTTGACAGTGGTCCTAAGCATTGTAGAGGGAGACTGCCATCTTCAAAAGGCAGTGTTTTGACTACAAATCAGAAGATATACCAGAGAATAATGCTATGTCCCTCCAAACAAAATCTATGGCCACCGCAGGGCCTGAAAGCGCAGAAGCTGTGATAGGAAATCTGGAGCTGGCAAGGAAACAGTCGTCGCCACAGTGGTGAAAACAGGCGCCTTTGTGTGCTCACCTTACAGTCGCTGATGCTGCCATGAACCTGGTTGAGTTCCCGGTTGAAAGTGTGGGTGAGAAGCTGCAGGCACTAAAAGAGAGAGAAAGACAGATGAACTGGTTAAGGCTGAACATCAAACTCCAATGGCTAAAGGAACCACTGTGTACAAGGAAAGCTGGCATGTCCAACACCTACGCCAGAGCTCAGATGTTGCCTTAGAGTAACTAGGAAAATCCTGAGAAAAGCCAGCATATATCTAGGTAAAGCCATAAAGAACACATGGATTTAAAGAACCATTCTTTTTTCCAAGACAGGGTTTCTCTGTGTAACCACTAGCTGCCCTGGAACTCACTCGGTAGATCAGTTTGGCCTTGAACTCACAGAAATTCATCTGCCTCTGCCTCTGAGTGCTGGGATTAAATGGGTGTACCACCACCACATTCTTCATACAACCAAAACAAATGACTACAAACATCATAATTTCGAAGTGCTCAGGAGTTCAGCCCATGCAGAGGCAGGTGGATCTCTGTAAGTTCAAGGTCAGACTGGTCTACATATCAAGTTCTAGGCCAGCTAGGACTATGTAACAGAGAGACCCTACCTCAAAAAAAGGCACTGCTGTATTCAGAAGCACTATAGGCATGGCACTATACTCCTCTAATTTTAGCACTCAGCAGACAGAGCCAGGAGGGTTGCTGCAAGTTCAAGGCTAGCCTGATCTACGCAACAAGTTCCAGCTCAGTCAAGGCAATACAGGAAGATTCTGTTTCAGAAAACCCAAAAGAATGGACATCCCTTTAATTCTCATTCAATAAAAGACATGGACATGAGTTGGCAATCTAGCTTAGTGGTAGTGTTTGCCTAGCGTATATGAGGATCTAAGTTCAATGCCCCACACTGGAAAAACAAAACCCCCGTCAGTTTCCATTTCCTCTGTTACCATCTACCGAGCAGCTACACACCCATGGGTCATCCTTATCTACCTTTGCCCTCTCCCATCCATCCAGAACCCCTTCTTCCCGCTCCTAAAAAGGCATCATCGCTCTTCCTGGATCACGGTCACAAGCTCTCTTCCAGTCTCACAAAGCAATCCTTTTCATTTCACTAAAGAAAACTATTGTTGTTGTTGTTTAATTTAATGTATTTTGTTGTACTTAAGGTCAAACTCAGTGCCTTGCACATGCTAGGAAAATGCGCTACCACTGATTTATATACCATTATTTCTTTTTTTTTTTAAAGATTTATTTATTTATTTATTATGTATACAACATTTTGCTTCCATGTATACCCACACACCAGAAAAGGGCACCAGATCTCATTACAGATGGTTGTGAGCCATCATATGGTTGCTGGGAATTGAACTCACGACCTCTGGAAGAGCAGTCAGTGCTCTTAACCACTGAGCCATCTCTCCAGCCCCCATATACCATTATTTCTATAAATAATTATTAAATCTTGTTTAAAACGACATAGAAACAAATGCCATTTAAAATATTTACATCACTCCCAGGACCCACTGGACAGTCTTGGATGACCCACACAGAACCCACTCCCTTCCAGCCCCCCTCCCCCAACACCTCATGAATTCCCTAAGCTACTAGCTGCCTCCTACCACGCACTTCCAAGGTCAGTTCAGGAAGCCTCGTCTATGGGGCACACCCCGTGATAAGCTTGTTATCCAGGCTTAAGCTTAAGGGCAAGAATTGATCCCTATTATTTTTACATTCAGTGTCAGTGTCTTTAAAGAACACAGAGACTATCTCAGTCGTCCCCTGCAGCCCTGTGGTAGGGACTCTGAGCAAGAAAGAAGGGCTGTCCCACCTTTGTAGCCAGCTCTTTCTCTCGGTCCCCCAGGCTTTCGATGTCTGCCGAGTCATAACCACTGCTCTCGCTAGGTGTGGCGGCGCTTTCAAAGGTGGTGCTGGAGATCTGGGAAGACATACTGCTGGAGGTACTGAGGGTTCCACTGCTGAGGCTGGGGGACAATGAGTCACTCAGAGACTTGGGTATGCTGTCACCAAGTCTATCCCGAAGCAGCAAGAAGTGGCGTGTTTTCTCCACCTGAGAATATGAACATCATTATCTAAGATCATTGAGTGTGTAATGCGCAAATCACTATGCTTGCATCTCACAGACCAACAAGCCGAGAGCCGTGGAGAGAAGGCAGGAGTGGACTGAGTGTTTGCTATCCTGCCCGAGTCCTCGATACCTCGTGCAACAGCTCCAGCTTCTCCAGTTCCCACTGGTGCTCCAGGATGAGGCTGTCTCCACGAGGTCGCCAGCCTGCTAGGTTCTCTTCTCCCCGCACATATGCCACAGAGGTGTCCAAGACTTTTCTCCTCCGCCTCTGCATGCCTAATACAAGAGGAAACGTATCTTTTGTTTTTTATTCCTCCAGAGAAAAATCTGATTCCGATTTAGGTCAAAACAAATTCCTAACTCTTACACATTTTTACATAGCAAACTAAATTTGGCCTTAAAATCTGTGAGATTTTATTGACAGCATTGATGCCTGGAACGGTGGCACTGCCTTTCACTCTGGCACTGCAGAGACAGAAGCAGGGAATCTCTGTGAGTTCAAGGCCAGAACCATCTACACACCGAGTTCCATGACAGTCAAAACTATATAGTGAGACCCTGTGGCAAAAAAGAGAAAGAAAGCCAGGTGGTGGTGGTGCACTGCTTTAATCTCAGTTCTTGGGAGGTAGAGGCAGGTGGATCTCTGAGTTTGAGGCCAGCCTGTTCTAATACAAAGGGAGTTTTCCAGGACAGGCAGGACTACACAGAGAAACACTGCCTCAAAAAAATGAGAGAGAGAGAGAGAGAATATATATCCATGGCATTCTCCCAAAGCTATTCTCTAGAAACTTGTTTCCATGTGAGATGCTGGGCTCAGACCTAGGGCCCTGCACATACTAAACTACTATTATTATTACTGACCTATGTCTCAGCCCTGACTGTAAACCCGATGGTCTCTCAGTAAGGCTGATGTTGTTACAAGTTCAATAATGCAAGGCTGACAAACAATCTTCGTTAAGGCAGTATAGTAAGCAGCTGTGAGGTTTTCTGAGCAGCCATGCAAGGTGGCTCAGAACCCGTGCCCCTGGCACGTGAAGGTAGGAGGACTGATGGAAGTTGCTGGCCTGAATAAAACCTGGTCTCAGGAAAAGCTTTCTAAGTCAAAGTTATCTAATTCTCAACAGCTTTATATTTCACAGTCTAGCAGATCATAAATCTTGTGTTTATGTACCCTACCCCCTGGTTTTTTGTTTTGTTTTGTTTTTGCTTTTTCGAGACAGGGTTTCTCTGTGGTTTTGGAGCCTGTCCTGGAACTAGCTCTTGTAGACCAGGCTGGTCTCGAACTCACAGAGATCCACCTGCCTCTGCCTCCCGAGTGCTGGGATTAAAGGCGTGCGCCACCACCGCTCGGCTTTACCCCCTGGTTTGTAAAATACAGTTTCTAAGAGACGTGAGTAAGAAAGAATCTTGAAGCACATGGTATGGTGAGCACTTACCTGGACTACCAGTATCTGCCATTTTGCATAGGCTCAGTTCATAAATTCCAGTAACTCGGTTGCTATTTGAAAATAAAGTAGAACAACGGCTGAGTTTCTTGTAGCATAAAAGTGGGGAAAACCTAGATTTGTTTACTTAAGAAAGAGTGGGTCTTCTGAAGGGGCTACAATTCCACATACACACTTCTTTTTTCATTTTTATTTTGTGTGTGCGTGTGTGTTGAAGGACAGCTTGGGGAGTCAGTTCCCTGATGTCATCACGTGGGTTCTGAGGCTCAGACTCGTCTTTCTGCCCTGGCTAAGACACCGCTCACTTTCTTGGTAACTGTGGTTTACTTGTCTTCTCCTAAGAGGAGCTTATTTTCATTTTATTCTGGCCACTGTTATTTCAACAGGATGAAAAGAATAGGATAAACTAGAAAATTTACAACGTAACTGAGAAAACAGAAAACTTCTTGACATAAGAGAAGACAGGAAACCGTCTGACTGGAATGAAACGATCAACAATTCTGAACACTGTGAACAGAAAGGGCCTCTCAGCCTTTCACTGTATTATAGTAATTCTTATTTTCTTTGTTAAGCTGGGTGGTGACAGTCATGTGTCCACGCCATATCTTGTCAAATGTATCGGTATGCCTTAAATATGTACAATAACGCTTACAAAGACAAAACTATCATTATCAATTTGTTTAAAAATATGATTACTAGTGACAATTAGCCCTTGGAAACCTGTTCTGGAATTATCTGCCATACAGCATTCTCCGTGCCTCCACCAACACTGCATTGCATGCCAGCATGTGAGCACTGCATCGCAGCTATCAGTTACCCAGATGGTCTGTAGACGGCAGCAGCAGATGGGTACCCAAGGGCTGTTGTTTCTTTCTGTTCAACTGGGCAAAGACCTGGAAACTAAACTTGTTTAAAAAACTTACGAGTCTGGTGACTTTGAATAGCCACTACCAAAGAGACTTCGCAGAGAACGTGGCGGTGAGATCTTGGCATCTCGGGAATAGAAGACCATGCACACATCCTTGGTGATGACGGCTGGCTGGATGCAATGATCCAACTGCAAACAGACAAGATAAGGTGCCGAATGAACACAGGCAGAGCACCTGGGATGCGAGGCTAGGCCGTAAGCTGGTGTGGAGACAGGCAGGCTTCTGCTTCATCAATGATTTCAAAAGCCGCTCAATGGATAGTGATGGTGGATTCATAATGAACACATTCATTTTCCTTTGAGGGAAAATGCTATCATTACACGCTATTTAACAATGTAGAAACTGAGCTACAGAGAGCTTATCTAAGGACATGGGCAGTAGGTGGCAGCACAAGGATTAGAACTCAGATCAGGCATGGTGGTACACGCCTGTAATCCCAGTACCCGGGAAGGGGAAACAGGAGTACCAAGTCACCCTCGGCTACATAGTAAGTTTGAGGTAAGCCTTGGATACATGAGACTCTGTCTCAAAAAATAAAATTAACAACAGAAGAACTCAGCCTTGTTCCCAGACACAGAACTATTAGTTTCTATTCTGACCAGGAAAGCCTGGTATGAAACTGTCTTAACCGGTGACTGGGTTCCTGAAGCTTAAGTAATCAGAAAGTTGTTATCTTTGGACTAAATAGAGCCCTGGAACAGAATCTAAAACAATCAGAACAGTTGGCAAAGTACAATCAAATAAAAAAATCTAAGGATACGGAGAGAAAAGAATTAAAAATAAGTTGAATTTTTGCTGACTGTTCCATGTCACTGCCCACTTCTTAGGGCCTGCTCAAATTCTGGGTCCCTTACCTCTAGATAAGCGGATAAAGTCATGTAGATCTTTTCTCCATAAGGTGTCACTCGGTTCAGAAGGAGGGAGTTATGTAGGGAGCTGTCCCATACAGCCTCAAAACGGTAGAAGGTCCTGGGTCAGAAAGACAATGTGTCAACCAAAAGGGGCTGATGTTAGGACAGCCAAGGGACTGCTAGTGTCAGGGATCCTAAGGAGTCCTATGCCAACCACTGCTCTGTCAATCACACTCTAACAGTGGGGAATCTTGTCTCCTAGAGGGAGAGGCAGGTGCCCAGCCATCATTTAGGGACACTTAGTTGAGCTCCCATCCCTGATTTTTGATAACCTTTCCTCCTATAACCATGACAGCAGTGACACCACTGCCAGGGACGGTGGCACAAGGCTGCGGCCCCCACGCTCAGGCAGAGCCGGGACTGCTGAAGCCGCAGACTACCTTGGCCTAATACCAAGTCCCAGGCTGGCCAGGGCACAGCACAAAACTCGTTCTCAAACAAGAGCAGCCCCGTCAACAACATAAGCTGTGAGAGCACTCAAAAGAAGGAAGACTGTGACGAGATGAGAAGGAAGGAGGCAGCCACTGTGAGGCAGTCCGCACAGCAGAGAGCCAACCTCCCAGCACAGTCGGCTGACGAGTAGAAACTCTATCTGGGAGGGCTAGAGGGAGGAGTGGGCAGAATTTAACTATGGAGAACGTTATTTCACTGAGTGACCACAGACCAATCCATCAACAGGAGAGAATTTCACAACACTGGAGGTGGTTAATTATCATTTAGTCCTTCCAAACACGTCTGAAAATCAACCTTCTATTTAAGAAATCATCAGAGCCGGGTTCCAGGACAGGAACCGAAAGCTACAGAGAAACCCTGTCTCAAAAATCCAAAAAAAAAAAAAAAAAAAAAGAAAAAAGAAAAAGAAATCATCAGAAGCTGAACTTAGCATTCATCCACAAAACGAGTTTAAGTTCTTCAAGGATTAATGTTTCCTGTTGGCAAAAACGACAGACAAGGTGACACTGGTCGGCTACAGATGAATCGAAGCTCTGTACCATTTTCCTCCTTAGAACTGTGACACCTCGTGCAGGAGATGCCTGGTCACCCCACAGCCTCACAACACAGCGCTCAGGCAGAAAGGGCTCCTCTAGCTCACACAGGAGTAAGCTCACCCTGCTCCCTGCAGCCCCATTCTTCCCCGCCCTTCTGACCAGTTCTTGCTCACTACTTCTGCTTTTCTAGGTTTCCAGTGGAGGTCAGCAGCTGCCGTCTGTCTGAGCGCACCCATGCATCTCCTCCTGCCTCACCTCATCAGGCCAGGGCCCAGGTTCCAGTGCCCTGTGTAGCTGTTCTTAGCTCTTTTCTGGAATGGGATGTTTCTCAGTGTCGAGTTCCGGAGGGAATAATATGAGTCACGAAAATTTTCCGTATAGACTCAGAAGGCAACAAAAATGCCAAACAGGGGAAGCCTTTTTCATGGCTTACAGATTGACCAGAAAACCTTCATGCACCCCAAATCCCGTTTAACATAAAATCGTTATTAAATTTGGTTTAAGGACAATTCTAGCTGGGTGGTAGTGGCACGCGCCTTTAATCCCAGCCCTCAGGAGGAAGGCAAGTGGATTTCTGACTTCAAGGCAAGCCTGGTCTACAGAGTGAGTTCTAGGACAGGCTCTAAAGCTACACAGAGAAACCCTGTCTTGGAAAAAAAAAAAAAGGGAAGGAAGGAAGGAAGGAAGGAAGGAAGGAGAACTCTAATAATGGGAGATGGCATTCTGCCCTTTTATTCTGTCCCTACCTGCCACAGTGTCTGGGATGGGACTACCTGTCAGCTTGCCAGGGCTGGGGACATACATACTGAAGGAAATAAAGGTCCCTTGGAGTAGAGGGCGCAATGACAGAGATTTCTATCACTGTTCCCTGTCCTTAGAGCTATATTCATTCAATCCCAAATCCTCACTGAGCTCCAACTGGACCACTCCTGGGACTTCCCGGCTGAGACCATGTTTGCAGCCATGGAAGAAAGGTCTTTTCACACTTCATTTTCAAGCTAAGACTTCACGTAACCTGAAACAAAAATTATTCTAGTGCAGACCTGGCTAAGACAAAGGGGAACTCTTTCTTCCTTTCTTCCTTTCCTTTTTTTTTTTTCTTTTTCGAGACAGAGTTTCTCTGTTTCTCTGTAGCTTTGGAGCCTGTCCTGGCACTCACTCTGTAGACCAGGATGGCCTCTGCCTTCCAAGTGCTGGGACTAAAGGTATACGCCACCACTGCCCAGCTAAATTTTTTCTACACCCCCAAAAGAAAAACATATTAAGACATACAGATAAAAAAGAAATGTTTTAAAATACATGAGGCCACATGGAATGGCACACGCTTTTAACCCTGATACTCAGGAAACAGAGGTAGGAGGATCTTTGTGAGTTTAAGGCCAACCTGGTCTATACAGTGAAACTCTGTCTTGGAAAAAAAAATAATAAACAGTTTAAGAAACTAACGAGCTAACATTTCTTCTCACAGACTCAAAACCCAAATAGCACAGAACCAAACAAAGATGAGCGGGATCTGCAAAGCTACAGAGCAATGAACCTTTCACGCTTTTGAGAGAGTGGGGGTGGGGAGACAGGAGGAGGGCATGTCAGAGAACAAAGCCTGAAATTTCATATGAAATGTGAGCTATTCTATTTCAGGATGTAGAAGAAGCATTTAAAATTTAGTATATGGAATGAGAAACTAGTTTAGAGCATTAAGTCATTGGAGAAGCTACACATGCAGCTGTGTACACGGCGAAGAACTACGGCACCAGCAGCGTTCTGAGGCTGCAAACTAAGGTCTTGCTCTGTTCTAGGTACAGCTTAGGCTTACACAGAAGTAAACCACTGAGTCAAAACAGCAACCAAAGCAACATGAGACAGAAAGCATTGGGTAAACTAGGACCTCTATGTGCAAAAAAGCAACAGAAAAGCAACACAAAGTACCTAGGAATATCCTTATCAAGAAAGAGCCTGCAAAAATAGAAAAAGGCCTTCGTAAGTCCAGTGGCCAAAAGACAGAAGGAGAGAGAGACGGAAAGAGAGAGACAGAGACAGAGACAGAGAGACAGAGAAAGAAATAGACAAAAACACAGAAAAAAATATTTTTAAAAAAGGCAAATTATGCTAACAAGCAAACTGAACTCCAGTGGGCAAACAACAAACAACAGAGACCTCTGGGACACAATCTAGTAGGGAACTTACAGTACCATGGACTCTTCTGAGACTTCATTGAGAAAAAGCATGGACATACGAAGAGATATGGAGATCAGACCCCCGCCCGCCCTTTGCCATGGGGACCTTGTACTGGTAAGAAACTGCTGTTGAGCTAAGAGAAAACCAAGGTAATTGGTCAACACAAGTATAGGTGTGGGAAGAAAGGGAACTGGGATCTGGCCAATTATTCTCTAAGACACATATATGATACTACCAATCTGCAATCTATGCATTCAATTTAAACAGTAGTCCTTAGATATGAGAACATGAGTCCCCTTAGTCAAACGCACTTAGCAACTCACCACACTAATCTGAGCTTGCAACGCTTAAAACTGTGTCAACTTGAGAGGGCCTAGAAATCGTCCTCGGAGACAGCTCTGTAGGCATGTGCATGAGGGCTTGTCTGGTTAGTTAACTGAGGCGGGACAAACCTCCCTAAAGGAGAGCTGTGCCATCCCATGGTAGGGGTTCTAGACTGAATCCAAAGAAGACAGTGAGCTGAGCACCACTGAGTACCAGAGTGCTCCTCACTCTGCTTCCTGCCTGCAGTGCATTGTGACCAGCTGTCTCAGGCTCCTGCTGCCTCACTGTGGGGACCATGTTCCTGAACTGCCACAAAGCTTTCCCTCGTGAGGCTGCTTTGCCAGGTGTGCTGTCATAGCAACACAAGTGATTAATACAGCCCTCTGCCGTCATAACAACACAAGTAATTAATACAGGTCTCTGCTGTCATAGCAACACAAGTAATTAATACAGGCTTCTGCTGTCATAGCAACACAAGTGACTAATAACAGGCTTCCACCTCCCTAAAGCATAAAAATGTGAACATTCCAAACTAGAGAGGTGCTGGGCGGTGGTGGTGCACGCCTTTAATCCCAGCACTTGGGAGGCAGAGGCAGGCGGATATCTGTGAGTTCGAGACCAGCCTGGTCTACAAGAGCTAGTTCCAGGACAGGCTCCAAAACCACAGAGAAACCCTGTCTCGAAAAACCAAAAATAAAAAAAAACTAGAGAGGTGTCTCGTATGCCTCGGGTACTGGAACTGGAATTACAGACAGTTCTGAGCTGCTATGTGGGTCTGGGAACCCAATCTGAGTCCTCTTGAAGAGTAGCCAGTGCTCTTAACTGCTGAGAAATTTCTCCAGCCTTCTTAATCCTTTGTATGCCAGCTGTGTTTATTGTTATAATAATTTCAATTTAATTAAACATTAGGCAAGTCAATCAAATATGAAGGTAAAAAGAACTTTCTGTGGAGACCAATTGAAATGTTTTTTTTTCTAATGTGAAAATTCTGAATTATTTAATTTAGTGCTAAATTTAGGTGAGGTTTTTTTTTTTTTTTTCTTTTAATCTGAGACAGGCTTTCACTATGTGGTCCACATGGTTTCAGAATTTAAATCCTCTAAACCTCTTCCTCTCAGCTGCCAGTTCTTGCTCCACCAACTAGAAAATTACACAATACATTATGAGTATGGTTTTTACAAGAAAGAATGAAAATTCCAACAACTGACCCCACAACTCAAAAAAAAAAGATTTCGACCTATTGCAGGGCTTGATAAATGAATGTGTATACACAAAGCTTCAGCCCTGAAAACATAATATTTTTGTTTTTATTTTAATTAATTAGTTAATTAGAGACAAGGTCTCTCTATGCAGTCCTGGCTGTTCTGGAACTTGCTGTGTAGACCAGGCTGGCCTTGAACTCATGGAGATTTTCCAGTCTCTGACTCCCAGGACTGGGATTAAAGGTCCTAGGAGTTGTTAGGGAATCTAATGTGAGCCCCTCAATCCACACAGGGCTGACACCTCTGTGTCCCAAGGTACCCTACCTGCTGGAGTTGTGGGAAGACTTCAGGGACTTGGCCGAGATGATGTTTAGGGAAAGGATAGCATCAACGGCAGCTTCATCTACCTCGGGTTTATTCCTAATCCGACCTTAAAGAAGGAAACCAGAAGATGAGCACATTACAGACAAGACATAACTTTGTTAAATCAAAATGTCTGGTGGCACAGGCCTATAATCCTAGCTACGCAGCAATAGCAGAAGGATCACAAGTTCAAGGCCGGCCTGGGCAATTTAGCGACATCCTGTCTTTAAGAAAATATATATATAAAGAAAAGATATAAGGAGATAGCTTAGTGGTAGAACACGTGCAAGATTCAATGTTAGGTACCCAGATTCAATCTTCAGTACCATACCTTGGTGAAAGACATTTGCCTAGATGTTCTTTCTCCTCTGTCTCTGTCTGTCTCTCACACACACTTCTTTCTTTGAGACAGGGTTTCTCTGTGTAACCCTGGTTATCTTGGAACTCGCTTGTAGACCAGGATGGCCTCAAACTCATAAATCTGCCTGCCTCTGCCTCCCAAATGCTGGGATTAAAGGCCTGTGTCACCACTGCCTGGCCACACACACTAGGTGTTAGAGACCATTTGGATAAGTGTAGGATCCAACATGATTTCCCAAGGTTGTCTCATTTTGTTTTCCTGTGCCGGGATGTAGGTCAGGGCTCTACCACTGAAACATGGTGCTGACTCGCCTAATTATCATACATCAGCCAACTGCACATTCAGAACACGCAGAGACTTTTTCATAACCTCTAGCTCAGATCCACACTCACAGTTAATAGTAGAATGGCATAGTAATAGAAACTGAGAAAAGGAATTTCTTTCTCTCTTTTTCCCCCTTTTCTTTCCTATTTGCAGCAGAAGGGATTAAACTCAGGACCTTGCATTTACTAGGCAATCACTCTATTCCTAAGCTACAAGCCCAGCACTCAAGAGAACTTGAAACTCAAGGCCGTTATTTTCTCTACTCTGTCTTCTCCACACTTCTATACTAGAATGACGACATTTCTGAGAAGCCAGCTGCCCTCGGCAGCCCTCGGCTGATGGAATATACTCACCCACCACCAGCTCACGGACGTCTTTCCAGTGGAGCTCGCTGCCCTTCTCGTGGATCATGGTCACTGTGATCCGCCGCTGGATGCCCTAGGGAATGGAATGAGATTACAATGTAGAATATGCTAGAAACTGAACAAGGCGATTGCTGAGCTGGTTTTAGGAGATGCCTGAAGGACACAGTGCTTCACACCTGTAAGTACAGCATGAAGGCTGAGGCAAGAGGAGCTCATGCATCCTGGGAGAGCGACAGAAAGAAAGAGTGGCAGGGTGGGAGTTGGACGGACACACAGAAAGATACACACAGGTGGGGGACTGATTGACTGAGCCCTGGTAATATGCTCTAGGGCGGTGGTTCTCAGCCTGTGGGTCTTAATCCCTCTGTGGGTTGCCCATCAGGTATCCTGAATATCAGATATTTACATTATGATTCCTGACAGTAGCAAAATTACAGTTATGAAGTAGCAACAAAATAATTTTATGGTTAGGGGTCACCACAACATGAGGAACTAACTTAAAGGGTTGTCGCGTTAGGAAGGTTGAGAACACTGCTCTAGGGGAGGAACCCCATGCAACATGGATGGAAATCTAGACAAGTTGTTTTGATTTTTTTTTTCCTTCAAGATAGGGTTTCTCTGCATAGCCATGGCTGTCCCTGAACTCACTTTGTAGACCAAACTGGCCTCAAACTCAGAGATCTGCCTGCCTCTGCCTCCCAAACGCTGGGATTAAAGGCTTGAGACACCACCATACCTGGCCTGGCTAAATTTTTTTAAAAGATGGACTCTTGTTATTTAGCTCAAAATGGACAGGAACTTACTAAGAAGCCAAGATTAGCCTTGAACTCATAATCCTCCTGCCTCCTGGATGCTGGTATTACAAAAGTGTAGCAGCATACTAGGTTTGAATATAATTTTACCAAATGAGTAGCAACCATTTATAGAGTGTATTTTTTTTAAATATTTATTTATTTATTATGTATACAATATTCTGTCTGCATGTATGTCTGCAGGCCAGAGGAGGGCACCAGACCTCATTACAGATGGTTGTAAGCCACCATGTGGTTGTCAGGAATTGAACTCAGGACCTTTGGAAGAGCAGGCTTAAGGATGGTTAAGGATGGCTCTTAACCACTGAGCCATCTCTCCAGCCCCTATAGAGTGTATTTTTAATCCATCCAAACTTTCATCATCTGCGCCCATGAAGAACTTCTGGCTGGGCTAGCAGCACATGCCTGTAATCCCAGTACATGAGAGGCTGAGGCAGGAGGATCTCTAAGTTTAAGGACCTGGGGCTGTGGAGCATTTTGTGTACCATGAAGATTTGTCATTGGATCGGTTTAATAAGAAGCTGAAGGACCAACAGCTAGGCAAGATTTTTGGGGCAGAGAGTACAGTGGGAAGAAGGGCAGAGAGGCAGACAGACACCAGGAGACTCAGAGGAAGCAGCGTGGGCAGTACACAATAAAGGTAACTGAGCCATGTAAAAGAATGCAGATTAAAAGAAAAGGGTTAATTTTAAAAAAAGCTAGGTAGAAAGAAATAGCTATCTTAAAATATTTTTATACATACAAAGAGGATATTAAAAAAAAAACAAAAATGTTACGATGACTATTTTGGTTGTCAACCTGACTACATCTGGAAGTAGTCTAAACTAAAACCCAAAAATGGCAGGGCACACCTATGAGGGCTTTTTGCTTAATTAAATAATTTGAAATGGGATGATCTGCTTCTAACCTGGATCTCTGAAATGGGAACATACACCCTTAATTCAGATCTTGAGGTAGGAAGACCCACCTCTAAGCTGGGCCACACTGGAAACTGCTACTCTAGAGAACTCTAATAAAAACAGAAACAGTATTTGAAGTTTTGTGTTCAATTCCCAGTCATTTCCTACCCTGCTAAAAAAAAAGGGGGGGGGGGAGCAAAAACGCTCTCCCACTTTACCCCCTCCAAATAGAGATGAAAAGTTGAGAGATCTGTTGTTCTCTCTCAGACTTCAGTACCTGGTGTAGCAAGAATGTCCCCTGGCAGGGTAAGCCTGCTGTATGGTCAACCACAGCCGGAATATACCTGTAAGAGTAAAAACACAGAAGACAGAAGTCAAGGCTACTTCATCTGCCAAGTCTTCCTGGGCTGCTGTTTTCCTACACTCCGATCCCATGTCCGACTCACGCAAGCACTTCACCAGAGCCCCGGGTGTCTGTCACCCTTCTCACGCATCTGCTTGTCATCGTCCAGCCCGACCGGAGTGCTCAAGAACAGTGATGGGGCCGGGCGATGGTGGCGCACGCCTTTAATCCCAGCACTCGGGAGGCAGAGGCAGGTGGATCTCTGTGAGTTCAAGACCAGCCTGGTCTACAAGAGCTAGTTCCAGGACAGGCTCCAAAGCCACAGAGAAACCCTGTCTCGAAAAAGCAAAAAAAAAAAAAAAAAAAAAAAAAAAGAACAGTGATGGGGTTTGGTTCCATGTCTGTCCCTTGCACAAAAATTCAGTAAATAATGTGCAATTCATTCAGTAGAAACCATCAGTGTAACTACTTCTTCATAAAGCAAGTTATGACAGTGTCATGGACCTGCTTATGGAAAGCCACATTCTTCAAAGTGACTGACAACTGAGGAGTTACAGAGCTCCACTGAACACAGGCCGTACGCACAGCAGACATCACTAATGTTCATGGTGCTGACCACTGCTGATGTGGTCTGCTGCATTTCACACAGAGCAGCGCCACCTAATAGGTACTCCCCACTGTGGTAACGGGTGCAGCTGCTTGCCTCTTCCAGGAGAAGGTTCTCTCTCTCTCTCTCTCTCTCTCTCTCTCTTTTTTTTTTTTTTTTTTTTTTTTTGGTTTTTTGAGACAGGGTTTCTCTGTGGCTTTGGAGCCTGTCCTGGAACTAGCTCTGTAGAGCAGGTTCTCTTCTGTGTTCTTCCCAAGGCATTTTAGAGACAACTCTAAACACAACTGCAATGATTATTTACTCTACACAGTTCATAAGGACAAGGGTGCTCATGTTTCTGCTCACTCAGGAGGCTGGCTCTTCTCTAGGGGATATCTTTGGTCAGCACAGCTGGAGAGAGCTGTTGCTAGCCTTTCTCAGGTACAGGCCAGATACTGCAAAACACCCTAAAATGCCACAGTGGAAAATAAAGTGGCAAGGTTGAGTTTTTTTTCTTTATTGGTTTTTCCATACAGGTCTTCACTGTGTAGCCTTGGCTGTCCTGGACCTTACTATGTAGACCAGGCTGGCCTTGAACTCACAGAGATCTGATTAAAGGGATGAGCCACCACACCTGGCTAAGGCTGAAATTTTAATCCAGGGAAATATCCAAAGGGTCCCTCCAACTGCCCTCACTGAGATTAGTAAATTTACATTACATTTATTTACTTATTCCTCTGTGTATGTGAGGAGGGGGGCATGGCACTGTGTGGAGGTAGAAGGACAACTCTAGTAGGTGGTTCTCACTTTCTACTATGTGTGTCCCAGGGGTCAAGCTCAGTAAGTGCCTCTACCTGCCAAGCCACCTCACTGCTCCCTAGTAACCTCCATCGGAACCTGAAGCATGTCTTCATAGAACCATACAGTGGTCCTCCCTCATAACCACGTGCATTTAGTCTCCATCATATTGCTGTTGCTAACAAAAATGTCAACGATTCTACTGGATGGCCTCTGGCAAACATCTCATTTAGACATAAATAGCAAGGTACCCAAATTCAATCCCAAGGAGGAATTTGACAAGATAAAAACATGAGCCAAAACATGCTCAAAACCCTATCTCTTAATTCTAAAATTTAAATTAAAAATATTTAAAAGTTGGACTTACTCTCCTGTAGGCTCCAGTTCACTGATCTCAAACCAAGCCAAAAGGTCATACTTGCTCATGCTCTGCCCAAGGCTGGTCTTGTTCATGGTGTTTAACTTGGTGGCTGGAACTTTAAAAAAAAGTTTATATAACACGTCAAAATCTGTTCCAAGTTCACTCAGCAAAAGCATAGACATCTTTATTTTTAATTAACCATTTATCTTTATTTTATGTATAGTAGTGTTTTGCCTGCATCTATGTCTGGAGACCCTGGAACAAGGGTTTCAGACAGTTATGAGCTGCCATGTGGGTGCTCAGAATTGAACCCAGGTCCTCTGGAAGAGCAGCTGGTGCTCTTAACCACTGAGCCATCTCTTTAAGAGGACAGATTTCAATGTGAAAGTTCCAGAGAACGTTCAACACTAAGTGAGCAGTGCCTCTGATCCAGAGCACAAGGAAAGCAAGCAGAGGCCCTCCGCCTCAAGACACTGTTCTAAACATGTGAGTGAAAATGGGTTTTATAGAAAATAAATGTGCTGCATAGAACATTCAAAACCTTTACTGTTGAGAGCTTCCTATCCAGGGGCATGGTGTCCCATCACCACGGTACCGAGGAGAGGATGCTTGGGAAGCACCAGGGAGAACCTGGCATGTTACAAGGGTTGTCTGCCAACTCACAGCTCCCAGACCTCCCCACACCCAAGAGTCACAAAGATTGTAAAGACGGTGAAATCCAGGCCACACCCCAGATAATGAAATTATAAATAATGTCTTTGTGTGGGAAGCAGTTCTGCCTCCCATGTGGAAAGATCTGAGCGCTACTGGCCGGACTTATCCATCAGGAATCTGCATGCACTCTTTTCTACACATTTTCCTCAGATGTAAATTCCACAGTCTTAACAATACTTAATGTGGCTTCGGTTGAGCTTCTTATGCTGTGAGCCTTTCCTCAGTTTATAAAATGTGGATCATAATATTTAGTATGCTACTTAGAAAAAAATATTGTGAAGACCTATTGGCATAATGTATATGAAGAGGCTTTATCAACCACGGGGCATTTCTCTAATGAACAGCCCATTGTTCCATGTGCTGTTCATTAGAGAAATTACCCATGTGTTTCCATGTGCTGGGGCTGCTAATAAGGAAACTGGTAGCCAGGTGATGGTGGCAGTGGCGGTGATGCACGCCTTTAATTCCAGCACTTGGGAGGCAGAGACAAGTGGATCTCTGAGTTCGAGGCCAGACTGGTCTATATAGCCAAGTACACAGAGAAACCCTGTCTTGAAATGACCAAAAAAGAAAGAAAAAGGAAGGAAGGAAGGAAGGAAGGAAGGAAGGAAGGAAGAAATCAAAAGAAAAGAAAAGAGAAAACTGGTTACTGTTCTGGTAATCTTCTAAATAAGCAAACGCTAAGTACTTAGGAAAAAAAGAGGAGAGGGGAGTGAAAGGGAGGAGACAGGAAGGAAGAGGAAGGGAGAGGAAGGGAGAGGAGAAGGGAGGGAAAAAGAGGGGAGGGAAGAGGAGAGAAGAGGAGAGGGGGTGAAGGCTTGAATGTAGCTCAGTGTTAAAATGCTTGTCTAACAGGCACAAGGACAAGGGTTTGATCACTAGCACTACAAACAAACAAAAACCAACTCCTATTTTAAAAATCAAAATAAAAATATTATTGCAAAAAATACAAACTAAGTATCAGGAGGCCACGGTGGAGATGCAGCGGAGTAGGGAAAGTGCTGGCCTAGTACGGATAAGGCCTGGGTCCAATCCCTAGCACCCCATAAACTAGGTACGATGGTTCATACATATACAGGCACTCTGGAGATGAGACTGGAGGGCCAGAAGTTCAAGAACATTCTCAGCTATATAGCTAATTCAAGGTAAGCCTGGGCTAGAGACCCTGTCTCAGAGAAAAGAGAGGGAACAAAAAAGAAAAAAGAAATCAGGGCACGTCATACTCAAAGAGATGGAGGTAAAAAGGTGCCCCCTGCAGCCTCCCCGAAGGAACTGGGATGTGATCTTGACAACAGAGCTCTACTGTAAACTTAGGGAACAAACTGAAATATTGGTATATCACATATGATGAGCCAGGTTTTAGGAGAAACGCCTAAAGTTGATTCTACATCTAAGGCGGAGCTAGTTTAGCTACTAACCACATCACTTGGGTACCCTACATCTAAGGGGAGCTAGTTTAGCTACTAACCACATCACTTGGGTACCCTACATCTAAGGGGAGCTAGTTTAGCTACTAACCACATCACTTGGGTACCCTACATCTAAGGGGAGCTAGTTTAGCTACTAACCACATCACTTGGGTACCCTACATCTAAGGTGGAGCTAGTTTAGCTACTAACCACATCGCTTGGGTACCCTACATCTAAGGGGAGCTAGTTTAGCTACTAACCACATCGTTTAGGTACCCTACATCTAAGGGGGAGCTAGTTTAGCTACTAACCATATCGCTTGGATACCCTTTCATTCTGGGAGCTGGGAACTGGCAGAAAGGGCAAAGGTGGCAATGAATCAGCCTCATTCTGGAAGGTGGCAACAGCGGAAGAAGCTAGCACATAGGCGTGCTCAGAAAACGTGTCCAACACATGCACATTCACATAGCCAGACAAGAGAAGAGGAACTGTATCAGCTCAATCTTTCTTTCATGGTCTGAAGCCAATGGGGTATGGAACAGAGGGAGGAGAATGAGCACAGGGGAGGGAGGGGTGGGAGTTTGGTAAGTGGACAGAAAGGGAAAAGGACAAAAATAAAGAAAAGTGAAAACAAGATAAATGAAGAGCAATAAATTCTGCTGTTCTATTGTCAAACAGGATATCTATTATCAGTGTTAAAATGTAACAAGAAAAGATTTTTTTTAAGTATTTATTTGTTTGTTTGTTTATTTATTATGTATACAATATTCTGTCTGTATGCCTGAAGGCCAGAAGAGGGCGCCAGACCTCTTTACAGATGGTTGTGAGCCACCATGTGGTTGCTGGGAATTGAACTCAGGACCTTTGGAAGAGCAGGCAATGCTCTTAACCACTGAGCCATCTCTCCAGCCCCACAAGAAAAGATTTTGAATATACACACTACAAATAAGAAATGCTTAAGATATGGATATACTAAGCCGGGCGGTGGTGGCGCACGCCTTTAATCCCAGCACTTCGGGAGGCAGAGGCAGGCGGATCTCTGTGAGTTCGAGACCAGCCTGGTCTACAGAGCTAGTTCCAGGACAGGTTCCAAAGCCACAGAGAAACCCTGTCTCGAAAAAAAAAAAAAAGATATGGATATACTAATTATACTGATATATACATGTGTTCCTCAGAGCATATAGTTATAAATGCATTGTATTATAGTTTAAATATGTTTAATTATTATGTGTCAATCAAAAACAAAAATCCCAACAGCAAAAGTGAACAGGCAGAATAAATTTAATACGCAAATAAATGTTAAGAGACTGACAAACTAATTACATACAAAGCATAGAGATTTAAGAAATAGGAGGAAGTTATCAAGTCTGAATGAGAAGGCCAGAGAGACAGAGTCCATAGTTTCTGACTTCCTATCTCAGATCAGGAACCCAGCATTCGTGTTCCTGTTAGAAATACACAAGAGGAACAGGAACACACAAAGACACAGAGAGAAGGAACGCTAGTTATGATTCTTTTTTTTTTTTTTTTTTTTATAAATGTATAGTGTCCTGTCTGCATGTCTGCCTACAGTCCAGAAGAGGGCACCAGATCTCATTACAGATGGTTGTGAGCCATCTAGTGGTTGCTGGGACTAGGACTCAGGACCTCTGGAAGGGCAGCCAGTGCTCTTAACCTCTGAGCCATCTCTCCAGCCCTCTCCAGTGTGACTCTTGTCTGGAAACCATTCAGAACAGATGTATGCACATCAGGCAGTTTAGCTGCTGCTCACCTGGTTTGGAGAGTGGCATGGGTGGTGGAAAGAATCTTCGAGAAGGCTGAGGAGGACTGCAAAGAGAGGAAGAAGACATTTACCAGGACTACATACATGGAGTTAAGTGTTGCCATTAGTGATATGTTTACACCTTTTTTGGGGGTTTGGAGACAGGGCTTCTCTATGTTGTCCTGGCTATCCTGGAACTCGTTCTGCATACCTGGCTACCCTCAAACTCCCAGAGGTCCGCCTGTCTCTGCCTCCCTAGTGCTGGGATTAAAGATGTGTGCCATCACCACCTTGCCTTTCTTTTTTTCCCCCCAAATGTTTAAACCTTTTTAAGGAAACAGAAACACGCTGGGCGGTATTTCCTCATTAGAAGCAATGACTCCACCCCAGTCTCCACTTCATAAGGTAAAGGCATCAGAAATAACTACACGCGTGTTCTAGCTCTACAGCATCAACTTTCTACCCTATTAAGAATTTCTTCTTACAACAGAAAGAAGGCATTCGAAGTCATGTGGACAAAATCCGACTTGCTGTCTCTCAGCTTAGTGATTAGGTTAGCTACAAGAAGGCAGTGACATTTCAAGAGCAAAACCAGGGAAATGTATGAATCTACTGTTCAGTTATCTGCAGCCATGCAAAGGGTTCTTTTCCGGAACAACAGCAACAACAAACCACGTCTGCTCATCTGACTCAAACCTGTTAAGATCTTGTCCTTGCAGATGGAGCGGGTGCTGCTGGTAGTGCCCAAAGACCTCAAATACGATGGGCTTGGTTTTGATGTAGTCCACAAATGACTCGGTGACCTCCACTGCAATCTAGGAAGAAGAAAGTCCAGTGAGGCCGGGGTGGGTGAGGACGAGAAAGCGCAGGCTTGTGCTTGCAGCAGCCCTTCAACACTGCTAGGCATCCCGCGCATGCTGGGTTCACTGCCAGGCCTCCTACACCACAGGACAGGTTTCCCTCTGGTTTTGTTTTGAATGTGACTTTACCAAGCGTCAGCATTCTAGACCCTCCATAGAGCAGCAGAATTGACTTCACTTTGTTGCTGCTCATGATTTCAAGTCTTGCCTGTTGCTCTATCTACCTGCTTTTTCCTTTGCTGTACCTCAGAAAAAGCCCAGGCAGCAACTCTGCTAGGAAGGCCTTCTCTCCAAAGCCCAGGTGAAGTAGAAGGGATAAGAAAAAGTGTGTTGGCTGTGGACAATGAGCAAGGCTCAATGCCCAGTTTGAGACACCCTTTCTTCTTTTGTCCACCTTTTATTTATGCTTCATCTTTCAGAAAACCTACCTCTCTCTTCAGAACCATTTTCCCTCACCCAGAAAAGTAACTTAAAGACTTTCTATATGGAAATCTTCCCTTTGAATTTAAATAATACCATTTTCATGTCCTTATACTGTATGACTGTATTTCCCCTTAATTCTAAGCTCCTTGGGGACATCTGTGGTTTCATGAGTCAGTAGTTTGATAACAGCTGATCGGCATTTATCAAAGACATGCTTTATTTTTAGTTAGAGATATGTACATATGTCTATGCCTGGGTTTGGACTATGTGCATGTTGAGTATATGAACAAGTGTCCTCAGAGGCCAGAAGAGGTCTTTGGATCCCTTGGAACTGGAGTCTTATGCAATTATGGGCTGGAAACCCAACCAAAGTCTTCTACAAGAGCAGTACACACTCAACTACTGAGCCATCTCTCTAGCCCATATTTCATGCTCTATTTTTAATTTTATTCTATCTTTGATTGCCTTTTCTTCTCTCACTTCATATATTTAAAAATTTTTGTTTGTGCTGGAGTTCCAATTCAGGACCTCATGCCTGTGAGGTAAGCACTCTTCCAGTCTGGCTACTGACGCAGTCCAGTCCCCTCTCTCTTTATAGAGTAGATGTGAGTAAAAAGGAGAAGGAAGGCAGTGGAGATTCTGGATGTTACAGGCAGGCTTCTTTGTGTTTAAATTCCATCTTTGCCCCTTCCCAGCTTTGTAACCTGGGTGAGAGGCAGGACCTGCTTGGTGCTCAGCTCCCTCAACTGCAGGACAGGGTTGTGACAGTCATGGTGTAGAAATGAGGGCTCAATGGTGCAGAAAACGGGGCGGGGTGATACGAAATGAATTCTTAACAATCATCAGTATTATGATGATGACTTTTTTTTCTTAATTAAATTATCTGTGTGTGCATGGTGCTTGTGCTACAGCATGCGTGTGTGAGTCAGAAGACAACTGTGGGAGCCACTTCTCCTCTTCCTCCACAGGGGGCCTAGGGTGGACTCCGGCTGTCAAGCTCATCAGTCAGTGCTTATATCCTGAGCCATCGCACCACTGCCCTCAAGACGACTTGTGAGTCGAGTCTGAATGAAATCCGCAAGCTGGAAAGCCTATTTCCTTGTGCGTGTGTGAAGGCAGTTGTGAGTCTGAATGAAATCTGCGAGCTGGAAAGCCTATTTCCTTGTGCGTGTGTGAAGGCAGTTGTGAGTCTGAATGAAATCCGCGAGCTGGAAAGCCTATTTCCTTGTGCGTGTGTGAAGGCAGTTGTGAGGGACATGGACAGATAAACACAGCTACCAGGGAAACACTCTGAATATTAACTTGGTTACAGAAGGCCTTCAGAATCTTCTAGATTACTTGTAAGCAACAATGTAAATATCCTAGAGTTTACAGGATACTATGTTAAATTATCAAAACTGATACCAAACATGCTCATTTTTTCTAGGGTAGGAATATCTTTTTAAAAACTGATATTCAAATGGATGGAATATTTCATTGGGAAACTTAGACTGCACACACTCGCTGGGCCACTGTCACCCAGGAAGAGACTGGCTGCTCCTCCCCTGAAGACTACCTCACTTCCCCGGGGCCACCATCTCTACTGCTCATTCTCTCTGCACAGCAGACAGCTCACACCTCACACGATCATCTCTGCACAGCAGACAGCTCACACCTCACACGATCGTCACACCTCACATGATCGTCCTTCCTTAGCAAACAAAACCAGGAATGTAAACCTGAGGTGTGTGGCAAGCCGTGCAGGTCACTCACATTCTGTACATGATAGAAGCCCAGGGGACTTCCTCTTCCGTTGTTTTTGAGGGGTTCGGTGGAGAACGCTTCATCATGCCGATGCAAAAAGCTTAACAAAAAGAGACAGATGAGTACTGCATCAGAATTCATCAGATATTGTTAGATTTTGAGAAAGCCTCACTATGACGCTCACCAAGCTCTGTCTGCTTCTGTCTCCAGGTGCTAGGATCCAGGGTGTGTGCTAGGGTGTCTAGCAGGGTCTGGACTCCACAGCTAGGATCCAGGGTGTGTGCTAGGGTGTCTAGCGGGGTCTGGACTCCACAGCTAGGATCCAGGGTGTGTGCTAGGGTGTCTAGCGGGGTCTGGACTCCACAGCTAGGATCCAGGTATATGCTAGGGTGTCTAGCGGGGTCTGGACTCCACAGCTAGGATCCAGGTATATGCTAGGGTGTCTAGCGGGGTCTGGACTCCACAGCTAGGATCCAGGGTGTGTGCTAGGGTGTCTAGCAGGGTCTGGACTCCACAGCTAGGATCCAGGTATATGCTAGGGTGTCTAGCGGGGTCTGGACTCCACAGCTAGGATCCAGGGTGTGTGCTAGGGTGTCTAGCGGGGTCTGGACTCCACAGCTAGGATCCAGGGTGTGTGCTAGGGTATCTAGCAGGGTCTGGACTCCACAGCTAGGATCCAGGTATATGCTAGGGTGTCTAGCGGGGTCTGGACTCCACAGCTAGGATCCAGGTATATGCTAGGGTGTCTAGCGGGGTCTGGACTCCACAGCTAGGATCCAGGTATATGCTAGGGTGTCTAGCGGGGTCTGGACTCCACAGCTAGGATCCAGGGTGTGTGCTAGGGTGTCTAGCAGGGTCTGGACTCCACAGCTAGGATCCAGGTATATGCTAGGGTGTCTAGCGGGGTCTGGACTCCACAGCTAGGATCCAGGGTGTGTGCTAGGGTGTCTAGCAGGGTCTGGACTCCACAGCTAGGATCCAGGGTGTGTGCTAGGGTGTCTAGCAGGGTCTGGACTCCACAGCTAGGATCCAGGTATATGCTAGGGTGTCTAGCGGGGTCTGGACTCCACAGCTAGGATCCAGGTATATGCTAGGGTGTCTAGCGGGGTCTGGACTCCACAGCTAGGATCCAGGGTGTGTGCTAGGGTGTCTAGCGGGGTCTGGACTCCACAGCTAGGATCCAGGTATATGCTAGGGTGTCTAGCAGGGTCTGGACTCCACAGCTAGGATCCAGGTATATGCTAGGGTGTCTAGCGGGGTCTGGACTCCACAGCTAGGATCCAGGTATATGCTAGGGTGTCTAGCGGGGTCTGGACTCCACAGCTAGGATCCAGGTATATGCTAGGGTGTCTAGCGGGGTCTGGACTCCACAGCTAGGATCCAGGGTGTGTGCTAGGGTGTGTAGCAGGGTCTGGACTCCACAGCTAGGATCCAGGTATATGCTAGGGTGTCTAGCGGGGTCTGGACTCCACAGCTAGGATCCAGGGTGTGTGCTAGGGTGTCTAGCAGGGTCTGGACTCCACAGCTAGGATCCAGGGTGTGTGCTAGGGTGTCTAGCAGGGTCTGGACTCCACAGCTAGGATCCAGGTATATGCTAGGGTGTCTAGCGGGGTCTGGACTCCACAGCTAGGATCCAGGTATATGCTAGGGTGTCTAGCGGGGTCTGGACTCCACAGCTAGGATCCAGGGTGTGTGCTAGGGTGTCTAGCAGGGTCTGGACTCCACAGCTAGGATCCAGGGTGTGTGCTAGGGTGTCTAGCAGGGTCTGGACTCCACAGCTAGAATCCAGGTATATGCTAGGGTGTCTAGCGGGGTCTGGACTCCACAGCTAGAATCCAGGTATATGCTAGGGTGTCTAGCGGGGTCTGGACTCCACAGCTAGGATCCAGGTATATGCTAGGGTGTCTAGCGGGGTCTGGACTCCACAGCTAGGATCCAGGGTGTGTGCTAGGGTGTCTAGCGGGGTCTGGACTCCACAGCTAGGAGCCAGGGTGTGTGCTAGGGTGTCTAGCGGGGTCTGGACTCCACAGCTAGGAGCCAGGGTGTGTGCTAGGGTGTCTAGCGGGGTCTGGACTCCACAGCTAGGATCCAGGGTGTGTGCTAGGGTGTCTATCGGGGTCTGGACTCCACAGCTAGGATCCAGGGTGTGTGCTAGGGTGTCTAGCAGGGTCTGGACTCCACAGCTAGGATCCAGGGTGTGTGCTAGGGTGTCTAGCAGGGTCTGGACTCCACAGCTAGGATCCAGGTATATGCTAGGGTGTCTAGCGGGGTCTGGACTCCACAGCTAGGATCCAGGGTGTGTGCTAGGGTGTCTAGCGGGGTCTGGACTCCACAGCTAGGATCCAGGTATATGCTAGGGTGTCTAGCAGGGTCTGGACTCCACAGCTAGGATCCAGGTATATGCTAGGGTGTCTAGCGGGGTCTGGACTCCACAGCTAGGATCCAGGGTGTGTGCTAGGGTGTCTAGCGGGGTCTGGACTCCACAGCTAGGATCCAGGTATATGCTAGGGTGTCTAGCAGGGTCTGGACTCCACAGCTAGGATCCAGGGTGTGTGCTAGGGTGTCTAGCGGGGTCTGGACTCCACAGCTAGGATCCAGGTATATGCTAGGGTGTCTAGTGGGGTCTGGACTCCACAGCTAGGATCCAGGGTGTGTGCTAGGGTGTCTAGCGGGGTCTGGACTCCACAGCTAGGATCCAGGTATATGCTAGGGTGTCTAGCGGGGTCTGGACTCCACAGCTAGGATCCAGGTATATGCTAGGGTGTCTAGCGGGGTCTGGACTCCACAGCTAGGATCCAGGGTGTGTGCTAGGGTGTCTAGCGGGGTCTGGACTCCACAGCTAGGATCCAGGTATATGCTAGGGTGTCTAGCGGGGTCTGGACTCCACAGCTAGGATCCAGGTATATGCTAGGGTGTCTAGCGGGGTCTGGACTCCACAGCTAGGATCCAGGGTGTGTGCTAGGGTGTCTAGCGGGGTCTGGACTCCACAGCTAGGATCCAGGGTGTGTGCTAGGGTGTCTAGCGGGGTCTGGACTCCACAGCTAGGATCCAGGTATATGCTAGGGTGTCTAGCGGGGTCTGGACTCCACAGCTAGGATCCAGGTATATGCTAGGGTGTCTAGCAGGGTCTGGACTCCACAGCTAGGATCCAGGGTGTGTGCTAGGGTGTCTTGCAGGGTCTGGACTCCACAGCTAGGATCCAGGTATATGCTAGGGTGTCTAGCGGGGTCTGGACTCCACAGCTAGGATCCAGGTATATGCTAGGGTGTCTAGCGGGGTCTGGACTCCACAGCTAGGATCCAGGTATATGCTAGGGTGTCTAGCGGGGTCTGGACTCCACAGCTAGGATCCAGGGTGTGTGCTAGGGTGTCTAGCGGGGTCTGGACTCCACAGCTAGGATCCAGGGTGTGTGCTACGGTGTCTAGCGGGGTCTGGACTCCACAGCTAGGATCCAGGTATATGCTAGGGTGTCTAGCGGGGTCTGGACTCCACAGCTAGGATCCAGGGTGTGTGCTAGGGTGTCTAGCGGGGTCTGGACTCCACAGCTAGGATCCAGGGTGTGTGCTAGGGTGTCTAGCGGGGTCTGGACTCCACAGCTCGGAGCCAGGGTGTGTGCTAGGGTGTCTAGCGGGGTCTGGACTCCACAGCTAGGAGCCAGGGTGTGTGCTAGGGTGTCTAGCGGGGTCTGGACTCCACAGCTAGGATCCAGGGTGTGTGCTAGGGTGTCTATCGGGGTCTGGACTCCACAGCTAGGATCCAGGGTGTGTGCTAGGGTGTCTAGCGGGGTCTGGACTCCACAGCTAGGATCCAGGTATATGCTAGGGTGTCTAGCGGGGTCTGGACTCCACAGCTAGGATCCAGGTATATGCTAGGGTGTCTAGCGGGGTCTGGACTCCACAGCTAGGATCCAGGGTGTGTGCTAGGGTGTCTAGCAGGGTCTGGACTCCACAGCTAGGATCCAGGTATATGCTAGGGTGTCTAGCGGGGTCTGGACTCCACAGCTAGGATCCAGGGTGTGTGCTAGGGTGTCTAGCGGGGTCTGGACTCCACAGCTAGGATCCAGGGTGTGTGCTAGGGTATCTAGCAGGGTCTGGACTCCACAGCTAGGATCCAGGTATATGCTAGGGTGTCTAGCGGGGTCTGGACTCCACAGCTAGGATCCAGGTATATGCTAGGGTGTCTAGCGGGGTCTGGACTCCACAGCTAGGATCCAGGTATATGCTAGGGTGTCTAGCGGGGTCTGGACTCCACAGCTAGGATCCAGGGTGTGTGCTAGGGTGTCTAGCAGGGTCTGGACTCCACAGCTAGGATCCAGGTATATGCTAGGGTGTCTAGCGGGGTCTGGACTCCACAGCTAGGATCCAGGGTGTGTGCTAGGGTGTCTAGCAGGGTCTGGACTCCACAGCTAGGATCCAGGGTGTGTGCTAGGGTGTCTAGCAGGGTCTGGACTCCACAGCTAGGATCCAGGTATATGCTAGGGTGTCTAGCGGGGTCTGGACTCCACAGCTAGGATCCAGGTATATGCTAGGGTGTCTAGCGGGGTCTGGACTCCACAGCTAGGATCCAGGGTGTGTGCTAGGGTGTCTAGCGGGGTCTGGACTCCACAGCTAGGATCCAGGTATATGCTAGGGTGTCTAGCAGGGTCTGGACTCCACAGCTAGGATCCAGGTATATGCTAGGGTGTCTAGCGGGGTCTGGACTCCACAGCTAGGATCCAGGTATATGCTAGGGTGTCTAGCGGGGTCTGGACTCCACAGCTAGGATCCAGGTATATGCTAGGGTGTCTAGCGGGGTCTGGACTCCACAGCTAGGATCCAGGGTGTGTGCTAGGGTGTCTAGCAGGGTCTGGACTCCACAGCTAGGATCCAGGTATATGCTAGGGTGTCTAGCGGGGTCTGGACTCCACAGCTAGGATCCAGGGTGTGTGCTAGGGTGTCTAGCAGGGTCTGGACTCCACAGCTAGGATCCAGGGTGTGTGCTAGGGTGTCTAGCAGGGTCTGGACTCCACAGCTAGGATCCAGGTATATGCTAGGGTGTCTAGCGGGGTCTGGACTCCACAGCTAGGATCCAGGTATATGCTAGGGTGTCTAGCGGGGTCTGGACTCCACAGCTAGGATCCAGGGTGTGTGCTAGGGTGTCTAGCGGGGTCTGGACTCCACAGCTAGGATCCAGGTATATGCTAGGGTGTCTAGCGGGGTCTGGACTCCACAGCTAGGATCCAGGGTGTGTGCTAGGGTGTCTAGCAGGGTCTGGACTCCACAGCTAGGATCCAGGGTGTGTGCTAGGGTGTCTAGCAGGGTCTGGACTCCACAGCTAGAATCCAGGTATATGCTAGGGTGTCTAGCGGGGTCTGGACTCCACAGCTAGAATCCAGGTATATGCTAGGGTGTCTAGCGGGGTCTGGACTCCACAGCTAGGATCCAGGTATATGCTAGGGTGTCTAGCGGGGTCTGGACTCCACAGCTAGGATCCAGGGTGTGTGCTAGGGTGTCTAGCGGGGTCTGGACTCCACAGCTAGGAGCCAGGGTGTGTGCTAGGGTGTCTAGCGGGGTCTGGACTCCACAGCTAGGAGCCAGGGTGTGTGCTAGGGTGTCTAGCGGGGTCTGGACTCCACAGCTAGGATCCAGGGTGTGTGCTAGGGTGTCTATCGGGGTCTGGACTCCACAGCTAGGATCCAGGGTGTGTGCTAGGGTGTCTAGCAGGGTCTGGACTCCACAGCTAGGATCCAGGGTGTGTGCTAGGGTGTCTAGCAGGGTCTGGACTCCACAGCTAGGATCCAGGTATATGCTAGGGTGTCTAGCGGGGTCTGGACTCCACAGCTAGGATCCAGGGTGTGTGCTAGGGTGTCTAGCGGGGTCTGGACTCCACAGCTAGGATCCAGGTATATGCTAGGGTGTCTAGCAGGGTCTGGACTCCACAGCTAGGATCCAGGTATATGCTAGGGTGTCTAGCGGGGTCTGGACTCCACAGCTAGGATCCAGGGTGTGTGCTAGGGTGTCTAGCGGGGTCTGGACTCCACAGCTAGGATCCAGGTATATGCTAGGGTGTCTAGCAGGGTCTGGACTCCACAGCTAGGATCCAGGGTGTGTGCTAGGGTGTCTAGCGGGGTCTGGACTCCACAGCTAGGATCCAGGTATATGCTAGGGTGTCTAGTGGGGTCTGGACTCCACAGCTAGGATCCAGGGTGTGTGCTAGGGTGTCTAGCGGGGTCTGGACTCCACAGCTAGGATCCAGGTTGTGTGCTAGGGTGTCTAGCGGGGTCTGGACTCCACAGCTAGGATCCAGGTATATGCTAGGGTGTCTAGCGGGGTCTGGACTCCACAGCTAGGATCCAGGGTGTGTGCTAGGGTGTCTAGCGGGGTCTGGACTCCACAGCTAGGATCCAGGTATATGCTAGGGTGTCTAGCGGGGTCTGGACTCCACAGCTAGGATCCAGGTATATGCTAGGGTGTCTAGCGGGGTCTGGACTCCACAGCTAGGATCCAGGGTGTGTGCTAGGGTGTCTAGCGGGGTCTGGACTCCACAGCTAGGATCCAGGGTGTGTGCTAGGGTGTCTAGCGGGGTCTGGACTCCACAGCTAGGATCCAGGTATATGCTAGGGTGTCTAGCGGGGTCTGGACTCCACAGCTAGGATCCAGGTATATGCTAGGGTGTCTAGCAGGGTCTGGACTCCACAGCTAGGATCCAGGGTGTGTGCTAGGGTGTCTTGCAGGGTCTGGACTCCACAGCTAGGATCCAGGTATATGCTAGGGTGTCTAGCGGGGTCTGGACTCCACAGCTAGGATCCAGGTATATGCTAGGGTGTCTAGCGGGGTCTGGACTCCACAGCTAGGATCCAGGTATATGCTAGGGTGTCTAGCGGGGTCTGGACTCCACAGCTAGGATCCAGGGTGTGTGCTAGGGTGTCTAGCGGGGTCTGGACTCCACAGCTAGGATCCAGGGTGTGTGCTACGGTGTCTAGCGGGGTCTGGACTCCACAGCTAGGATCCAGGTATATGCTAGGGTGTCTAGCGGGGTCTGGACTCCACAGCTAGGATCCAGGGTGTGTGCTAGGGTGTCTAGCGGGGTCTGGACTCCACAGCTAGGATCCAGGGTGTGTGCTAGGGTGTCTAGCGGGGTCTGGACTCCACAGCTAGGAGCCAGGGTGTGTGCTAGGGTGTCTAGCGGGGTCTGGACTCCACAGCTAGGAGCCAGGGTGTGTGCTAGGGTGTCTAGCGGGGTCTGGACTCCACAGCTAGGATCCAGGGTGTGTGCTAGGGTGTCTATCGGGGTCTGGACTCCACAGCTAGGATCCAGGGTGTGTGCTAGGGTGTCTAGCGGGGTCTGGACTCCACAGCTAGGAGCCAGGGTGTGTGCTAGGGTGTCTAGCGGGGTCTGGACTCCACAGCTAGGATCCAGGTATATGCTAGGGTGTCTAGCGGGGTCTGGACTCCACAGCTAGGATCCAGGGTGTGTGCTAGGGTGTCTAGCGGGGTCTGGACTCCACAGCTAGGATCCAGGGTGTGTGCTAGGGTGTCTAGCGGGGTCTGGACTCCACAGCTAGGATCCAGGTATATGCTAGGGTGTCTAGCGGGGTCTGGACTCCACAGCTAGGATCCAGGGTGTGTGCTAGGGTGTCTAGCGGGGTCTGGACTCCACAGCTAGGATCCAGGGTGTGTGCTAGGGTGTCTAGCGGGGTCTGGACTCCACAGCTAGGAGCCAGGGTGTGTGCTAGGGTGTCTAGCGGGGTCTGGACTCCACAGCTAGGAGCCAGGGTGTGTGCTAGGGTGTCTAGCGGGGTCTGGACTCCACAGCTAGGATCCAGGGTGTGTGCTAGGGTGTCTATCGGGGTCTGGACTCCACAGCAAGGATCCAGGGTGTGTGCTAGGGTGTCTAGCGGGGTCTGGACTCCACAGCTAGGAGCCAGGGTGTGTGCTAGGGTGTCTAGCGGGGTCTGGACTCCACAGCTAGGATCCAGGTATATGCTAGGGTGTCTAGCGGGGTCTGGACTCCACAGCTAGGATCCAGGGTGTGTGCTAGGGTGTCTAGCGGGGTCTGGACTCCACAGCTAGGATCCAGGGTGTGTGCTAGGGTGTCTAGCGGGGTCTGGACTCCACAGCTAGGATCCAGGGTGTGTGCTAGGGTGTCTAGCGGGGTCTGGACTCCACAGCTAGGATCCAGGGTGTGTGCTAGGGTGTCTAGCGGGGTCTGGACTCCACAGCTAGGATCCAGGGTGTGTGCTAGGGTGTCTAGCGGGGTCTGGACTCCACAGCTAGGAGCCAGGGTGTGTGCTAGGGTGTCTAGCGGGGTCTGGACTCCACAGCTAGGATCCAGGTATATGCTAGGGTGTCTAGCGGGGTCTGGACTCCACAGCTAGGATCCAGGTATATGCTAGGGTGTCTAGCGGGGTCTGGACTCCACAGCTAGGATCCAGGTATATGCTAGGGTGTCTAGCGGGGTCTGGACTCCACAGCTAGGATCCAGGGTGTGTGCTAGGGTGTCTAGCGGGGTCTGGACTCCACAGCTAGGATCCAGGGTGTGTGCTAGGGTGTCTAGCGGGGTCTGGACTCCACAGCTAGGATCCAGGTATATGCTAGGGTGTCTAGCGGGGTCTGGACTCCACAGCTAGGATCCAGGGTGTGTGCTAGGGTGTCTAGCGGGGTCTGGACTCCACAGCTAGGATCCAGGGTGTGTGCTAGGGTGTCTAGCGGGGTCTGGACTCCACAGCTAGGATCCAGGGTGTGTGCTAGGGTGTCTAGCGGGGTCTGGACTCCACAGCTAGGAGCCAGGGTGTGTGCTAGGGTGTCTAGCGGGGTCTGGACTCCACAGCTAGGATCCAGGGTGTGTGCTAGGGTGTCTATCGGGGTCTGGACTCCACAGCTAGGATCCAGGGTGTGTGCTAGGGTGTCTAGCGGGGTCTGGACTCCACAGCTAGGAGCCAGGGTGTGTGCTAGGGTGTCTAGCGGGGTCTGGACTCCACAGCTAGGATCCAGGTATATGCTAGGGTGTCTAGCGGGGTCTGGACTCCACAGCTAGGATCCAGGGTGTGTGCTAGGGTGTCTAGCGGGGTCTGGACTCCACAGCTAGGATCCAGGGTGTGTGCTAGGGTGTCTAGCGGGGTCTGGACTCCACAGCTAGGATCCAGGGTGTGTGCTAGGGTGTCTAGCGGGGTCTGGACTCCACAGCTAGGATCCAGGGTGTGTGCTAGGGTGTCTAGCGGGGTCTGGACTCCACAGCTAGGATCCAGGGTGTGTGCTAGGGTGTCTAGCGGGGTCTGGACTCCACAGCTAGGAGCCAGGGTGTGTGCTAGGGTGTCTAGCGGGGTCTGGACTCCACAGCTAGGATCCAGGTATATGCTAGGGTGTCTAGCGGGGTCTGGACTCCACAGCTAGGATCCAGGTATATGCTAGGGTGTCTAGCGGGGTCTGGACTCCACAGCTAGGATCCAGGTATATGCTAGGGTGTCTAGCGGGGTCTGGACTCCACAGCTAGGATCCAGGGTGTGTGCTAGGGTGTCTAGCGGGGTCTGGACTCCACAGCTAGGATCCAGGGTGTGTGCTAGGGTGTCTAGCGGGGTCTGGACTCCACAGCTAGGATCCAGGTATATGCTAGGGTGTCTAGCGGGGTCTGGACTCCACAGCTAGGATCCAGGTATATGCTAGGGTGTCTAGCGGGGTCTGGACTCCACAGCTAGGATCCAGGTATATGCTAGGGTGTCTAGCGGGGTCTGGACTCCACAGCTAGGATCCAGGGTGTGTGCTAGGGTGTCTAGCGAGGTCTGGACTCCACAGCTAGGATCCAGGGTGTGTGCTAGGGTGTCTAGCGGGGTCTGGACTCCACAGCTAGGATCCAGGTATATGCTAGGGTGTCTAGCGGGGTCTGGACTCCACAGCTAGGATCCAGGTATATGCTAGGGTGTCTAGCAGGGTCTGGACTGCACAGCTAGGATCCAGGGTGTGTGCTAGGGTGTCTAGCGGGGTCTGGACTCCACAGCTAGGATCCAGGTATATGCTAGGGTGTCTAGCGGGGTCTGGACTCCACAGCTAGGATCCAGGGTGTGTGCTAGGGTGTCTAGTGGGGTCTGGACTCCACAGCTAGGATCCAGGTATATGCTAGGGTGTCTAGCGGGGTCTGGACTCCACAGCTAGGATCCAGGTATATGCTAGGGTGTCTAGCGGGGTCTGGACTCCACAGCTAGGATCCAGGGTGTGTGCTAGGGTGTCTAGCGGGGTCTGGACTCCACAGCTAGGATCCAGGGTGTGTGCTAGGGTGTCTAGCGGGGTCTGGACTCCACAGCTAGGATCCAGGTATATGCTAGGGTGTCTAGCGGGGTCTGGACTCCACAGCTAGGATCCAGGGTGTGTGCTAGGGTGTCTAGCAGGGTCTGGACTCCACAGCTAGGATCCAGGGTGTGTGCTAGGGTGTCTAGCAGGGTCTGGACTCCACAGCTAGGATCCAGGTATATGCTAGGGTGTCTAGCGGGGTCTGGACTCCACAGCTAGGATCCAGGTATATGCTAGGGTGTCTAGCGGGGTCTGGACTCCACAGCTAGGATCCAGGTATATGCTAGGGTGTCTAGCCGGGTCTGGACTCCACAGCTAGGATCCAGGGTGTGTGCTAGGGTGTCTAGCGGGGTCTGGACTCCACAGCTAGGATCCAGGTATATGCTAGGGTGTCTAGCGGGGTCTGGACTCCACAGCTAGGATCCAGGGTGTGTGCTAGGGTGTCTAGTGGGGTCTGGACTCCACAGCTAGGATCCAGGGTGTGTGCTAGGGTGTCTAGCGGGGTCTGGACTCCACAGCTAGGATCCAGGGTGTGTGCTAGGGTGTCTAGCGGGGTCTGGACTCCACAGCTAGGAGCCAGGGTGTGTGCTAGGGTGTCTAGCGGGGTCTGGACTCCACAGCTAGGAGCCAGGGTGTGTGCTAGGGTGTCTAGCGGGGTCTGGACTCCACAGCTAGGATCCAGGGTGTGTGCTAGGGTGTCTAGCGGGGTCTGGACTCCACAGCTAGGATCCAGGGTGTGTGCTAGGGTGTCTAGCGGGGTCTGGACTCCACAGCTAGGATCCAGGTATATGCTAGGGTGTCTAGCGGGGTCTGGACTCCACAGCTAGGATCCAGGGTGTGTGCTAGGGTGTCTAGCGGGGTCTGGACTCCACAGCTAGGATCCAGGGTGTGTGCTAGGGTGTCTAGCGGGGTCTGGACTCCACAGCTAGGATCCAGGGTGTGTGCTAGGGTGTCTAGCGGGGTCTGGACTCCACAGCTAGGATCCAGGGTGTGTGCTAGGGTGTCTAGCGGGGTCTGGACTCCACAGCTAGGATCCAGGGTGTGTGCTAGGGTGTCTAGCGGGGTCTGGACTCCACAGCTAGGAGCCAGGGTGTGTGCTAGGGTGTCTAGCGGGGTCTGGACTCCACAGCTAGGATCCAGGTATATGCTAGGGTGTCTAGCGGGGTCTGGACTCCACAGCTAGGATCCAGGTATATGCTAGGGTGTCTAGCGGGGTCTGGACTCCACAGCTAGGATCCAGGTATATGCTAGGGTGTCTAGCGGGGTCTGGACTCCACAGCTAGGATCCAGGTATATGCTAGGGTGTCTAGCGGGGTCTGGACTCCACAGCTAGGATCCAGGGTGTGTGCTAGGGTGTCTAGCGGGGTCTGGACTCCACAGCTAGGATCCAGGGTGTGTGCTAGGGTGTCTAGCGGGGTCTGGACTCCACAGCTAGGATCCAGGGTGTGTGCTAGGGTGTCTAGCGGGGTCTGGACTCCACAGCTAGGATCCAGGTATATGCTAGGGTGTCTAGCGGGGTCTGGACTCCACAGCTAGGATCCAGGTATATGCTAGGGTGTCTAGCGGGGTCTGGACTCCACAGCTAGGATCCAGGTATATGCTAGGGTGTCTAGCGGGGTCTGGACTCCACAGCTAGGATCCAGGGTGTGTGCTAGGGTGTCTAGCGGGGTCTGGACTCCACAGCTAGGATCCAGGGTGTGTGCTAGGGTGTCTAGCGGGGTCTGGACTCCACAGCTAGGATCCAGGTATATGCTAGGGTGTCTAGCGGGGTCTGGACTCCACAGCTAGGATCCAGGGTGTGTGCTAGGGTGTCTAGCGGGGTCTGGACTCCACAGCTAGGATCCAGGGTGTGTGCTAGGGTGTCTAGCGGGGTCTGGACTCCACAGCTAGGAGCCAGGGTGTGTGCTAGGGTGTCTAGCGGGGTCTGGACTCCACAGCTAGGAGCCAGGGTGTGTGCTAGGGTGTCTAGCGGGGTCTGGACTCCACAGCTAGGATCCAGGGTGTGTGCTAGGGTGTCTATCGGGGTCTGGACTCCACAGCTAGGATCCAGGGTGTGTGCTAGGGTGTCTAGCGGGGTCTGGACTCCACAGCTAGGAGCCAGGGTGTGTGCTAGTGTGTCTAGCGGGGTCTGGACTCCACAGCTAGGATCCAGGTATATGCTAGGGTGTCTAGCGGGGTCTGGACTCCACAGCTAGGATCCAGGGTGTGTGCTAGGGTGTCTAGCGGGGTCTGGACTCCACAGCTAGGATCCAGGGTGTGTGCTAGGGTGTCTAGCGGGGTCTGGACTCCACAGCTAGGATCCAGGGTGTGTGCTAGGGTGTCTAGCGGGGTCTGGACTCCACAGCTAGGATCCAGGGTGTGTGCTAGGGTGTCTAGCGGGGTCTGGACTCCACAGCTAGGATCCAGGGTGTGTGCTAGGGTGTCTAGCGGGGTCTGGACTCCACAGCTAGGAGCCAGGGTGTGTGCTAGGGTGTCTAGCGGGGTCTGGACTCCACAGCTAGGATCCAGGTATATGCTAGGGTGTCTAGCGGGGTCTGGACTCCACAGCTAGGATCCAGGTATATGCTAGGGTGTCTAGCGGGGTCTGGACTCCACAGCTAGGATCCAGGTATATGCTAGGGTGTCTAGCGGGGTCTGGACTCCACAGCTAGGATCCAGGGTGTGTGCTAGGGTGTCTAGCGGGGTCTGGACTCCACAGCTAGGATCCAGGGTGTGTGCTAGGGTGTCTAGCGGGGTCTGGACTCCACAGCTAGGATCCAGGTATATGCTAGGGTGTCTAGCGGGGTCTGGACTCCACAGCTAGGATCCAGGTATATGCTAGGGTGTCTAGCGGGGTCTGGACTCCACAGCTAGGATCCAGGTATATGCTAGGGTGTCTAGCGGGGTCTGGACTCCACAGCTAGGATCCAGGGTGTGTGCTAGGGTGTCTAGCGAGGTCTGGACTCCACAGCTAGGATCCAGGGTGTGTGCTAGGGTGTCTAGCGGGGTCTGGACTCCACAGCTAGGATCCAGGTATATGCTAGGGTGTCTAGCGGGGTCTGGACTCCACAGCTAGGATCCAGGTATATGCTAGGGTGTCTAGCAGGGTCTGGACTGCACAGCTAGGATCCAGGGTGTGTGCTAGGGTGTCTAGCGGGGTCTGGACTCCACAGCTAGGATCCAGGTATATGCTAGGGTGTCTAGCGGGGTCTGGACTCCACAGCTAGGATCCAGGGTGTGTGCTAGGGTGTCTAGTGGGGTCTGGACTCCACAGCTAGGATCCAGGTATATGCTAGGGTGTCTAGCGGGGTCTGGACTCCACAGCTAGGATCCAGGTATATGCTAGGGTGTCTAGCGGGGTCTGGACTCCACAGCTAGGATCCAGGGTGTGTGCTAGGGTGTCTAGCGGGGTCTGGACTCCACAGCTAGGATCCAGGGTGTGTGCTAGGGTGTCTAGCGGGGTCTGGACTCCACAGCTAGGATCCAGGTATATGCTAGGGTGTCTAGCGGGGTCTGGACTCCACAGCTAGGATCCAGGGTGTGTGCTAGGGTGTCTAGCAGGGTCTGGACTCCACAGCTAGGATCCAGGGTGTGTGCTAGGGTGTCTAGCAGGGTCTGGACTCCACAGCTAGGATCCAGGTATATGCTAGGGTGTCTAGCGGGGTCTGGACTCCACAGCTAGGATCCAGGTATATGCTAGGGTGTCTAGCGGGGTCTGGACTCCACAGCTAGGATCCAGGTATATGCTAGGGTGTCTAGCCGGGTCTGGACTCCACAGCTAGGATCCAGGGTGTGTGCTAGGGTGTCTAGCGGGGTCTGGACTCCACAGCTAGGATCCAGGTATATGCTAGGGTGTCTAGCGGGGTCTGGACTCCACAGCTAGGATCCAGGGTGTGTGCTAGGGTGTCTAGCGGGGTCTGGACTCCACAGCTAGGATCCAGGGTGTGTGCTAGGGTGTCTAGCGGGGTCTGGACTCCACAGCTAGGATCCAGGGTGTGTGCTAGGGTGTCTAGCGGGGTCTGGACTCCACAGCTAGGAGCCAGGGTGTGTGCTAGGGTGTCTAGCGGGGTCTGGACTCCACAGCTAGGAGCCAGGGTGTGTGCTAGGGTGTCTAGCGGGGTCTGGACTCCACAGCTAGGATCCAGGGTGTGTGCTAGGGTGTCTAGCGGGGTCTGGACTCCACAGCTAGGATCCAGGGTGTGTGCTAGGGTGTCTAGCGGGGTCTGGACTCCACAGCTAGGATCCAGGTATATGCTAGGGTGTCTAGCGGGGTCTGGACTCCACAGCTAGGATCCAGGGTGTGTGCTAGGGTGTCTAGCGGGGTCTGGACTCCACAGCTAGGATCCAGGGTGTGTGCTAGGGTGTCTAGCGGGGTCTGGACTCCACAGCTAGGATCCAGGGTGTGTGCTAGGGTGTCTAGCGGGGTCTGGACTCCACAGCTAGGATCCAGGGTGTGTGCTAGGGTGTCTAGCGGGGTCTGGACTCCACAGCTAGGATCCAGGGTGTGTGCTAGGGTGTCTAGCGGGGTCTGGACTCCACAGCTAGGAGCCAGGGTGTGTGCTAGGGTGTCTAGCGGGGTCTGGACTCCACAGCTAGGATCCAGGTATATGCTAGGGTGTCTAGCGGGGTCTGGACTCCACAGCTAGGATCCAGGTATATGCTAGGGTGTCTAGCGGGGTCTGGACTCCACAGCTAGGATCCAGGTATATGCTAGGGTGTCTAGCGGGGTCTGGACTCCACAGCTAGGATCCAGGGTGTGTGCTAGGGTGTCTAGCGGGGTCTGGACTCCACAGCTAGGATCCAGGGTGTGTGCTAGGGTGTCTAGCGGGGTCTGGACTCCACAGCTAGGATCCAGGGTGTGTGCTAGGGTGTCTAGCGGGGTCTGGACTCCACAGCTAGGATCCAGGTATATGCTAGGGTGTCTAGCGGGGTCTGGACTCCACAGCTAGGATCCAGGTATATGCTAGGGTGTCTAGCGGGGTCTGGACTCCACAGCTAGGAGCGTGCTAACAAAGCACTTCCTCTGCTTCTGCTGCGTCAAGTGATTATTATATCTTTCCATGCCAGCATTTCCCTATCACACAGACAGCATTTTAGATTCAAAATGGATGAAAAATTAAGTGACCCCGATTATTTAGACAAAGGGACATATACAGAAGCATGGCTCACGGAGAGTAAAGAAGTCAACTCAACAAATTTGTAGCAGGATATTGTAGTGCATGACTGTAACCTGAGCACTCAGGAAGGAGAGTGGGGAGAATGGCAGGGCTCAGGGCAGAGAGGTCTACACAGCAGTTCTGGGCCAGCCAGGGCTACACAAATCTCCCTGTCTTAAAACAAGCAAACCCATAAAAACTAGTAAAAAAAATATACCCCCAAACCTCAATGAATGAACGTTACTACTCGCAAAACCCTAAAAAACAATGAACAAACCTACCCCCAACCCTCCCCCAAAAATGAAAAAACCTACCCCCCCCCAAAAAAATCCCAATCAACAAAATATAAAGTCTTGTTCTTGTTTTACTGAAAATGAAATCACATTACTTAGAGAAAGCTTGGAAATTTGAGCCTCTGCCAGGCACGGTAAACCCTATGGTAGACTTGTCTAGCAGTCTATTATCTGGAGAAGAGATGCTCAAAGTCATCTTCCAGGAAGTGCCTCTGACATAAGCCTGATGGTTTTGTGTTCCCACGGCAGGGGACCAACTTCTCCTCAAAAGCTAAGATTTCACTGTTTACAAAGATGTACTCAAGTGCCTGCTCTCCAGCAGATGGCAAGAGTTTACCCACAGGGCTTAACACACAGGTTACACTCTAAAAGGTCAGATGGGGGAAAGAACATATTTAAAAATCTTTGATTTTTTTTTTCATGACAGTGTTTCTCTGTGTAGCTCTGACTGCCCTAGAACTCACTCTGTAGACCAGGCTGGTCTCAAACCCACAAAAATCCACCTGCCTCTACCTCCCAAGTACTGGGACGGAAGGCGTGCCCTACCACTGACCCGCTTATTTAAGAATTTTTTTAGACTTAAGGGTATGTATGTTTTGCTTGCATGTATGCATATGTACCACATGTGTGCCTGGTGCCTATGGAGGGCAGAAGAGGTGGTCAGACCCCCGAAACTGGACCTAAGGATGGTTGTTAAGCACTTTGTAGGTGTTCAGATCTGAACCTGGGTCCTTTGCAAGAGCAACAAGTACTCTTAACCACTGAGCCATCTCTCCAGCGCCCAGGAATGGGGAGGGATTTTGAACAGCGATCTTGATTTTCACACCAGTTGACAGCACCTTGGCCAAAGGCTCCAAATTACTAACAACTCCTACTGCTGACGCTGATGCTTTCTGTAATTATACAATATCTTTTTGAACTCCTTTTAAAAAATACACACATTTTGATTTTTTTTTTCTCAAGACAGGGTTTCTCTGTAGCTTTGGAGCCTGTCCTGGAACTAGCTCTTATAGTCCAGGCTGGCCTCGCTCCTGGAGCAAGGGGACTCCACTGAGTCCTCAGCAGTGTATGCTGTACGCTCCATGGGGAACCCTGAGCCGTCATGCCAGTGCAGGGTTTGATTCTCACCCTGGGAGAAGAAAGTGCTCTCAGAGACCTGCCATCTTTATCCCTCAAGAGCCTTAGTCTTTCATACAGGTAAGGCGCTCTACAGCAAGAAGGAATCTCTGTAGTTAACTCGCTGGATGGGCACAGCAAAAGGGCAGTGTGGTGTTTTCAAATGAGAAAAGCCCCATAGGTTCAAGTATTTTAGCACTTGGTCCCCAATCGGCAGCTGTTTGGGAGGCTATGGGTCCTTGAGGAGGAGAGCCTTGCTAAGGAAGTACATCACTGTGGGCAGACCTCCCTCCCTCTCTCTCTCTCTCTCTCTCTCTCTGAACCTGCCTGCAATGAAAGCGTGACTGGCCAACCTCTTGCTCACGTTGCCATGCCGCTTTCTCTGCCATGGCGGACTCCGGCCCCCTGAAGCTGAGATCTGCAGTGAACCTTTCTTCTCTCTAAGCTGCTTTTGCCAGGGTGCTCTATTCCAGCAACAGCAGAGTAACAACGGCAGGTGGCTTACTTGAACTGACAGAAGATGTCCGCATACTCCGGAAGGATCCCACTGGCCTGGAGCACCGTGACTCGGAAGGTGAAGGCGCCGCCCAGCTTCAGGTGGTTGCCAATCTCCTCAGAAAACCCTTCCATCACCATCTTCCCATGCAGCAAAGTGCCCGACTTCAAATCTGCAGAGTTAACGATACACATACGGGTCAAGTAATGTGAAGAGGAGGACCTGGGCGCTCTTCCTGTTTCCAGCTGACCAGTGTCACTGCTCTGCCGTGGTATCAATGTTTCCCCTGAGAATCTCCTCAGTGACAGCGTCTGCCTACGCACCCAAGTCATTCATTCGGTTGACTTCTTCGGCAGGAGTGATGACATCAGAACTCTGACCCTGCCCTTCCACGATCCTCAGCTCTTCCAAAGACAGGCCAGAACGAGTCATTGCGACCGAAGAAAAGTCACTCTGGAAGTAAGGCAAGGCTCGGTAAATGACGTACTCTTCCATGTCTTGATCGATTTTTATTTGTACAACAATAATATTTTTATTTATACAACAAATAATGATGTGGGAATGATTTCTTATTAATAAAGAAACTGCCTAGACCCATTTGATAGGCCAACCCTTAGGTAGGCGGAGTAAACAGAACAGAATGCTGGGAGAAAGAAGCTGAGTCAGGGAGTCGCCATGATTCTCCCACTCCAGACAGATGCAGGTTAAGATCATTCCTGGTAAGCCAGCTCGTGGGCTACACAGATTAATAGAAATGGGTTAGATCAATATGTAAAAGCTAGCCAATAAGAAACTGAAACTAATGGGTCAGGCAGTGTTTAAAAGAATACAGTTTCCGTGTAATTATTTTGGGTAAAGCTAGCCGGGTGGCGGGACACAGCCCGCCGCTCCGTATTTCAACAGAGTGGCTCCCAACGTGCTAATGAACTCCACGTAAAACCTGAGAGAGCTTAATTTTTATCACAGAAAAAAACAGAGTTTAACACAGCTTTTGGCTGTTTGTTGGTGGCTTGCTGTAGAGAGAGTTCCTGAATCAGCAACAGCAGCAGAAAAAAAGCTGCGTCATTTTAAAGTGTGACTTTCTGAAGGGCTGTGCCACCAATGCGATCTCTGTCTGGATCCTGTGGGAGACAGAGCTTTTGAATGGAGCATTTGGAGTAATGTGCTACGGCTTGGTTGATGGCAATGTGGACTGTTGTGTGCCTGGAACTGTGTGTGGCTCAGGGGCACCAAATGGCTCTGAGGCAGGAGCTGCTCGGCTCCGCCATGATGAACTGTGCTGGTCTCAGGCAGGAACTACCGTAATTACCATAAAAAGAGCTCAGTTAAGGTTTAGACTGGGCAGGAAACAGGCTGTACCTTATTACCGTATTACCTGTACATGGTGCAACTTAAGTTTTTAAAAACTGCTTAACATTTTAAGAAATGCTCCTGGATAGTAAAAAAAAAAATTACAGATTCACAATAAAACAGATTCAGACATAAAAGACCACACTGTTGGATGAATGTACGTAGACTTGGGAGAGAGAACAAAGAGAATATACAAAATAAAGTTAATGGTTTTTTTTTTTAAAAAAGGTAAAGTCTTTAAAGAGACAGAGTACAGATAGTTAAGAGATTAAAAGAAATAAAGAAAAATAAGCCATGTAAAAATGAAAAATTCACAGAGAGTCTGGATTATGTATATTGTGTTTTCTTTAAAATTTTTGACTGTAAAGGAGCTAAGTACAGAGAGACATTTCATTCTATGGGCTGCCAAGTGGAACCAAAACGGATATCATGAGGGTATGACTTCAGAATTTGGGCCTAAGGATATGATGCTTTGGAAAGGGTCTTCTTTTGTTTTCACAGAGGACCAGACCCTGTGGATTGCATCTATCCCGATATGGTATGATAGACCACGACCTCCTGAAAAGTTCCTGTGAACACCCTCAAAAAATTACTTCACTCAACTGGCAACTGAGATAAACCTGACACACAGGTTACACCCTAAATGATCTGATTAACAGCGCCCCCATTCAGCAGGAAGCAGTTTGGAGAGAAAAACTGCGCCCATGTTCCCAAAATATTGTTTATAAATGTTCTTTTACATTTAAAGGGGGATATGATATAGGTATGAATAATTTGCATTGGTATGGATTTTAAGGTCAATTTTGTTATATGTATATGTATTTTTGATCTTGAATAAGGTGTGATTGTGTAGTTCATTTTTAAAATGTAATGTATAATTAGGAAATATAGGTTGTTGATGGATAATCATAATAGTCAAGTTTGTAGTCATGTTACTTAGATTTTCTAGATATATAGAGATATATTTCAGATAGGCATTCTTCATATCACTCAAAGGCTACAGAATATGGCATTTAAAATATTTTAATAACTTAGGACTTTTCATGACAATGAGACATATCTGCTCCTGGCGGCACCAATCTACTTCGAGAGGAAGATGGGCATCAAAAAGGATCCTTATGGAGTTTGATAGCCATTTGGGCAAGAAACTGCTCTTGCCTGGACTGTTGCATAAACCGGACACAGAGAACCTGCAGAGAGAGGACTGCTGAACTTGCCTAAAGGTGAGATGGTCTTTCGGGGTTCCTGACTCATGAAAGAGTCTGCGAGACATTATGCAGGATACAGCAGAAAGTGACTGAACTGTCTTTGGAATTTCCTGCTTCATGAAAATGTCTGCTGGATACAATGGGCCTGAAGGCTGAAGATGGATGCCCCAACGGTACAAAAGAACTTTGGGTGACTGTCCAGGCAGCGAGATGTCTCTGTCATTTCTAGAGTTTTCTTATTTCTTGTTTACTTAGGTAGTATTATATCCTTCTGGAGTCTTTGATGGAGTTGAAGAATGAATAGATAGTTATAGTTTTCCTTAGTTATGATAAAAGATAAAATAGATATAAATATTGTAACTGTAATTCTTGCTTGATAACTGTTTTGCTATATGTAATTTTACTATGTTAAAGTTAAAGCCTTTCTTTTTTGTTTAAACAGAAAAAGGGGAAATGATGTGGGAATGATTTCTTATTAATAAAGAAACTGCCTAGACCCATTTGATAGGCCAACCCTTAGGTAGGCGGAGTAAACAGAACAGAATGCTGGGAGAAAGAAGCTGAGTCAGGGAGTCGCCATGATTCTCCCACTCCAGACAGATGCAGGTTAAGATCATTCCTGGTAAGCCAGCTCGTGGGCTACACAGATTAATAGAAATGGGTTAGATCAATATGTAAAAGCTAGCCAATAAGAAACTGAAACTAATGGGTCAGGCAGTGTTTAAAAGAATACAGTTTCCGTGTAATTATTTTGGGTAAAGCTAGCCGGGTGGCGGGACACAGCCCGCCGCTCCGTATTTCAACAAAATAATTATTTGTACAAAATAATAGTAAGTGGGACTAAGAGATGTGGGAGAGAAGGCAGTCTGTTAATGCATTTTCATCTTTGTAACTATTTTTTTTAAATATTTATTTATTTATTTATTTATTTATTATATACAATATTCTGGTGCCGGAAGAGGGCACCAGACCTCTTTACAGATGGTTGTGAGCCACCATGTGGTTGCTGGGAATTGAACTCAGGACCTCTGGAAGAACAGTCAGTGCTCTTAACCACTGAGCCATCTCTCCAGCCCCCATCTTTGTAACTATTAGACATAGCCCATATCTTACTGAGTAACTAACTGTGGAGTAACCAGCATCTTAGGATTGCTAACGTTCTAGGCAAAGGAAATCCATCTACTTCCTTTTCTTTCCCAAATACTTCTTACCTGATTAAAGTACTCGTTATCAAACGATATTTTAGCTGTTCCTGACTGCCGAATCCCAGAGCCATAATCAGGAGCTTCTTCATCCGCTAAATAGAAAGAAGCCAACAAAGATGGGATGATAGTGCACGTGAGGGGAACAGCGCTCAGAGAATCATAAAGTAGGGAGGAGAGACTCAGTATAAGAGTGCATGGCAGCCGGGCGGTGGTGGCACACGCCTTTAATCCCAGCACTTGGGAGGCAGAGGCAGGAGGATCTCTGTGAGTTCGAGACCAGCCTGGTCTACAAGAGCTAGTTCCAGGACAGGCTCCAAAACCACAGAGAAACCCTGTCTCGAAAAACCAAAAAAAAAAAAAAAAGAGTGCATGGCACTGCAGAAATGAGCCGCAGCTGCCGCTCCCAACCATTTCTGCTCAAACGAGAAGAGTTAAAAAGAACTGGTTTCAATCTTGAGTTTGTTTATAATGTCACACGTAGGAATTCTGACCCCTTAACATCTTGGCAAGACTATATATTCAATAATAGGCAACAGAGACTGAGACATTATACTGACTTGTGGACGAGGTGACTATGTGACAGTCTCCATCACACAGAGCCCAGCATTTATGAGTTAAGACAGACAGTACAGGAAACAGCCATATTCTTTCCTCAAAATGCTGGCACAGTCATGGGAAGTGAAACATGTTTGATTCACGTATTACATTTAGCAGGGAAATAAATGGCCTCTTGTCTTGAGACAGGATCTCATATATGAGTCCAGGTTGTCCTCAAACTCACTCTGTAGCTAAGGCTGACCTTCAACTCCTGATCTTCCTGTCTCTACCTTCTAATTCTGGAATTACAGCATGTACCACTATACTCAGTTAGAAAGAAAAAGTCTAATAGAAAGCTAGGCCAGAATAACCTAAAATCCTTGGTTATTCCGACGTTCAAGGCCTATCAGCTGGATGTAGGGGCTCATACTTGTGAGGCCAGCACTCAGGACATCAAGACAGGAGAACTGTTGAGTACAGGACAACCTGGACTATACCGTGAAACCTCAAACTACAAACAATTCAAAATACAAAAGTAAAATGTTCAATACGTGAGCCAAGCACTGGTGTATAATCCCAACACTTAAGAGGCTGAGGTAGGAAGAATTTGAGTTTGAGGTCAGCCTAAGATATACAGGAAAAAAAAAAAACTATCTCAAACCAAAAGAGCCTACCCTGACTTTTTAAAAACAAACAAAAACAATGTCTTACTATATAGCTCAGGCTGACTTCAAACTACACAATCCTCCATGCTGGTCTAAATTGCTCATCACTTTTTCAAAGTCAATCCTAGAGTTAGATAGTTACACACAATTTTTCTCAAAACAGGCAATATCCCAGACTAAAGTGAAATCTACTTATGATACTTGTGGTGGTGAGGATATAGATACACTAATAGAGAGGAGGCTTAAGGAGGCCTTCCTCAATTGAAAAACACAGTGCCACTTATATATGTGGCTGAAGTGTCACCCACATGGAGCTAGCCTGTTTTTCCTGTGATTTCTTTCTCTTTTTATTTTAAGAGCGTTGGTGTTTTGCCTGCATGTAAGTCTGTGTGAGGGTGTCAGATCCTCTGAACTGGAAATACAGAGATGAGTTGCCATGTGGGTGCTGAGAACTGAACCCAGCTTCTCTGGAAGAAAAGCCAGTGCTCTTAGCCACTGAGCCATCTCTCCACCCCCTATCCATCCTGCTTTTTCTGTAGGAAAGAACCCACAGCTCCCATTAAGAAAAAGGTCACTCACCTGCAATGGCCTGCACAGCCACGCGCAGAAATCCCCGCACTTCCCCCTTCTCACTGACGATGGCCACCCTGTGAATCAGTGGCACCGGGTACAGCAGGTTGCTCAAGTACACAAATGCCCTGGAGACAGAAACCCAGAGACAAACGTCAGAACATCTGAGGAAGGAGAGGTTGGGACTTTCCATCGATTGAGAGAATGTTTCCCCAAACTGGTCTCTGGGCCTTTTAAGATGTCTCTGAATTCTGACGTCTTAAATTGCCTCGAGCTGCTTTCTCACGCAATCAATACACAAGCAAGTGTGAAGACCGACTTAGACCAAATTACTCTCTTAAAAAAATTACACCATAGGTGGAAGAGTAACAATTGGAAGTAGATGTTCAATACTGTGATTTCTGCAGAGCAGAGGAGCTCACCGAAGAGCAAAACCTTCAGAGGTAAGCACGGACCAAGAGATCTGGCTTCTCACCATACACAAAAGAGAAACCAAGAGATTTAAAAAAGGCAGGGAAATGTGTCTGGAATAGTTACTAGTTCTAAAGTGGATTTTACATCGCAGTACTATGAGTCTTTGCTTTACTTAAAGGACTATTTAAAAGTGAGAGAAGCAGACATGTAGGCAGAGAGGCTATGCAGCCAGAAATTTCCGAGTAGTGAGCTGGCAGGAGAATGGGCATCAAGATGAAGGCTAAGGGAGAGGACAGAGCCAGCCCTACGCAGTTAGTCCCTGTCCCTCAAACTAAAGTCATCAGTAAAAAGGGGAGTTACAAGTCTCTCCTGCCTCCCCTTCTATTTTCTTCTTTTGTGGTCCTGGGGGAGAAACTACAGGTTCATACTTATTACATAAGACCTCAGCATTCTACCAGCCCAGCCCTTCTGAGACAGGGCCTCACTACTCAGGCTGTTTTTGAACTCACTTTGTAGCCTAGGCAAGCATTAAAAATCTCTATCCTTCTGCCTCAGTCTTCCAAGTAACTGCGATTACAGGCCTGAGCTTCCAGACCTGGCCAATACTTGATATTTCTAACACACTAGACAAGTCCTATCATCGTTGTGCTTTTAAAAGGTTCACTATTTTGTAGATTTTTTCAAACATTTGTATTCACGTGGTCTCACTAGACTGTGTGTATGTTGTAGGTGAGGGGATGGGAGACAACTGTGAATGAGTCCCTACTCTCTTTCCACCATGTGGGTTTCACGGATCAAAGTCAGGTGGTCAGGCTTGGTGGTAAATGCCACTACCCAATGAGCCATCTCACCTGCCCCTGCTCATTTTTTTAAAGCAATTAAAACTGATCATCACAAGTCCAAAGGGCACATGTTCCAATGACTGGAAGAAAAAGTGCAATCTAGTTCCTACTGTTACTCCTGTCTTCTCACTTGGTATATGCTGATCTTTGTACATAAAACAAAAGACAAAGAGTATATTACCCCAGGAAACTAAAAATAACTGACCCTGATGCACAGGACTGTTAGCTGCATTTCTTGATCTAACGTTTACATTACAAAGAGAGAAGAATGAAGGAATGGATACTCAGGATTTCAACTCAAAACAATGAAAGAGATTATGAAAATAGGTACAATGCATTACATTAATAACATTTAAGAGCATAAATGAAGACGCATGAAAAGCAAACACAAATAACTGCAAATGAACAGGAAATTGTAGCATGATGTCTAATTCCCTTTCAGTCTGCTCCAAAGCAAGAGAGAATATTAACAGAGGAGTAACTTTCGCTCAACAGAAACTTATGAATGAAAATGTAATCTAAAAAGGATTACCAGTAGGATCAAACACCACTACCTCGACTGGGTTTCAAAAACTAAGGATTTGGCATATGGAAACAAATGGCTAATTTCACTTCCAAAGTCAGCACACACACAGGCTACACTCCTGCCTCAATGGCATTCCAGTCAGACCTGCCCACTTCCAGTGCCTGGGCCATTAAGAGCCATCACACGTCTCTCCTTCCTGCAGTCCTGTCCTCCACCCCATGCTTTGATTTCACAGCCTTAGGTCTTACTGTAAATGCTGCTTCCATGACAGGCCCTCCCAACATTACATGCTGGAGACACACACACACACACACTCCTTTCACTGTGGCTATCACTGCATCTATGTGATTATCACTCAGTGTCTTCATCACTCACCAGACTACAAGACTGTGAGGACAGGAGCCAGCTCTGGTTTGCTCACCTCTCTGCAGAGACGTGGCTTGCAGTAAATACACTCAATGAATATCTAGTAAGTGAATGCTTAAGTATGTTAGAACCCAGGAAGGTGACCCATCCTTTATCTTTACACAGAAGTGGAAAACTTTTCAGGAAGATGGGTCATACCGGGACAGAAACGTAAGCCACCTAACTTTATACTAGTCTGACTTTTCAAAAGCAAACTTATGATGGATATTGACCACATAGACTACTTAGAGATCCCACTGTTACTTAATTTTACTATGTAAAGTATAATTATTAGACAAAATTAAAAACCACTGTAGTGCATGCGTTCTTTACGACCTTGACATGTTAGGCAGAGGCTGTACTGCTAAGCAAAGTCACCAGCCCAAGAGCTACTTGTTTTTAGAAACATACATTCACAGGCATATCATCACAAAATAATGCCGGACTGCACATTAACGGTGACAATTCCTTCTGCCCATGACAAAGGCTGTTCTAAACACTGATGCACTGGAGGCACTGTACACGTCCATCTCTAGGAGAGTCTACGGCAAGGCAGAGGCACTGGCTCTGTGACACAGACACGCTCGCTAGACAGCTAAGTGCCGTGCAATCAGAACACAGCCTATAGCCCAACGCTGTGCAAGGCTTCTCCTCGGAAGCTTTCAAACTTGAAAATCACAATTAACTCTGCATTGAATGTCCTTATACTTTGACCCAGCAGACTGAAGGAGAACAGGGATGGAGGGGAGAAGATGTAAAAAGACACATGAGCAGAAAATGATGTGAAGTTACATCAGTAAGAGAAGCTAATTTGTCAACATAAAGAAAATCAGCATAATTACGGTGATACTCATAGAAAAGACATCAGTTTATGTACTTGAGAAAGGTCACAGAATAACCACCTTTTCCTCCTTTCGCCCAGAAGACTAACATATATTTTACATTTCAGCCCGAGTTATGATGGCGTTTCATAACATCCCAACATGCCGTAAGAGAATAGCTAAAGGGACAAGCTCTTTTACTCTGGATACAAAGATTCACCAGAGGCAGCCATGGCCAAGAAACACACCTATCAATGGAATTCAAAGGAAACATGCAAATTTTTACAGTGAGTTCTGTTTATAATTCTGGGCCAATAGGGAACCTGACACCATGAACTATACAACAGGAAAGGACTTATAACGTGACACGTCCGGTCACCAGCGCACAACTGGGAGATGCTGCTGGGGCAAAACTGGAGAGCTGTTCTTCACTGACGGCTATGACTTCACCTTCTCCCAGGAGCTTCTGTTTGGTGGTAAGATTTGAACCCAGGGAAATCACCACCGAGTTCTCCCCAGCTCACCACCTCAGCCCCCTTCTTGCAAAGAAGTGTTAGCTCTAGAACCCAGAAATCCCAACTAATGAAAACATCAACTCCTGAGCCCACAGCTCCACAAATATTCTAAATGAAAATCAGTGTAGCTGACTGCTTTATATCTATTCTTTTTTTTTTTTTTTTTTGGTTTTTTGAGACAGGGTTTCTCTGTGGCTTTGGAGCCTATCCTGGAACTAGCTCTGTAGACCAGGCTGGTCTCGAACTCCCAGAGATCCGCTTGCCTCTGCCTCTGATCCGAATGCTATATGTATTCTTATATACGACAGACAGAATAAAACTAGAAAGAAACTATGCATTTTACTTGGCACAGTGAGTGGCCACATTAAGGAGGATTCTGACTTAACTCTTTCATAAAACCAACTCAAGATACAAGTACTTCTAAGAAAAAGTCTTTTTTTTTCTTTTGAAGACACTATGTAGCCCTACCTCTCCTGGAACTCACTATGTAGAGATCAGATTGGCCTTGAACTCACAAAGATCTGCCAGCTTCTGCAGTGTATCACTATGCCTGGCTCTAAGCAGAAGTCTTAATGGCAACATTCATTTTGTTAGTAGAGATAATAAAATATAAAAAAGGGGGAAAATGGATTTTTTATGGTGTTTAATTAATTAATTAAGTATATATATAGTGGTCTGCCTGCCTGCAGGCCAGAAGAAGGCACCAGATCTCATTACAGATGGTTGTGAACCACCATGTGGTTGCTGGGAACTGAACTCAGGACCTCTGGAAGAACAGGCAGTGCTCTTAACCACTGAGCTATCTCTCCAGCCCGAAAAATTGATTTTTTAAAAAAAGGTTCTTTTCCTCTAACTCATTTAAGTTGCTTGTCCTAAGTGAGTTCCAGAGAAGTCCAGGACTCAAGGTCCTCCTGACCACTGTGTTGGGATTCTCTTTACCAGGCCTCCTCCTCATAGTGTGATGTTGCAGAACACGGCAAACAGACAGAGGAGTGAATGCAAAGTGAATAAGCTAATAATCAGAATCTGGTTCTACTGCCAGTCTTCTTAGACTAGAACAGGAATGCACTGAGGGATACAGATCGGAATAAATAAAGCACTCTTCGTGCACACTTCTCTCATTTCAATATAAAATGGCTTCTCTAAAGCCCTAACACTGGCAATGCACCACAGGCTAACAATATTCACGACTATATCATCTCATCTCATTTGTTCATGGAGAATCTGTATTATAGAACTCAGGCCACTATAGCAATTTCGGTGTCACTTCTACCTAAAGCTTTTCTTTCTGTTCTCACCGTCATCCTCTCCCGTGAGTGAGGAGTTCCCACCAGGGGTCCAGTCCATATGACAGCTAAGTCTGAACTCCACGTCTATTGTGTCAGGAGACAAGCAGCTGGTGCTTACCCGCTCCACAGTGGTAGATTAGTGCATCATTAACCTTAATCTTTGTTTTTTCCAGACAGGGTTTCTTTGTATCACCTTGGCTGTCCTAAAACTAGCTCTGTAGACTAGGCTGGCCTCGAACTCACAGAGATCTGCCTGCCTCTGCCTCCTGAGTGCTGCCACCACCGCTTGGCTTTGTTTCTGTTATTTTTTTTTTAAGACAGAATCTCACGTGTCCCAAGCTAGATCCAAACTCTATGTAGCCACGTATAACCCCAAATTCTAATCTTCCTGCCTCCACCCCAAGTGCTGGCATTGGAGGTGTGCACTACCATACCCAGCTTAAAGCAATGAGCATTCTACTATCAAACCTAAAATTACTTCATTACTAAGAGTGGATGTGGAAATATCAGGAACCTATGCACCTCTGACAGAGGGGTGTGCACACCAAGAGCTGGAGACAGTGACTCAACCTGGGACCTCAAGGTAAAAGTTTCATGTACCACAAACAAATACTGATGATGGTGACAAAGATAACTTCCTAAGATCCATGATTATAAACCCTACAAGTTATTTCTGGCAGAATTCCGGACCTGCAGATAGGTTCAGAGACCAGACACAGCCAGACCGCCGCTGTCAACAAAGGAGAGCTGGGCACTCCCGATTCTCCTCTAGAGCAAGTCCACTGCAGTCCTCTAATTTCTGAGGTGCCACCGATTCCTCAGCCTAACCTGGGGCTTTCTTGGCTCCTGCTCATTTTATTCCCATCTGTTTCCCTTTAGAGATGAAGCATCTAGACTACAGTAACGTGTACTGAACCCATTACATGGGAATCTTAATTGCTGGGCAATCTGGGCCAAGCAGTCTCCAGGTAGTCCTCATAAGATGCTGTCTCGTGTACTAAGTAGACTGTGCCTCCCAGGCAAGGCCTGTGATCATTTTCTAGCCTCACTGGCCTTCACAGACCTTTGAGCACTGGAAGACTCAGGCAGGACTGTTCTTGAAGTAAAGGGCTAAAGCAGGGTTATCCAAAATTGTACAAAGAGGCATTTAGAACAAGAGCTGGTCCCTTTTCGCCTTTCTCACAATAACCTCACCAACCTTCCTACTAAAATGAACCAAGGGGATCGGTCGTAAAACGGGTCATGCCCATCACTGAAGAGATCTGATCCCTCTTCCATCCCTGCGTCAGAGCCGGTGTCATCCACGAATGCCTCATCATCAAAATCCTCCATGTCATCCTGCTGCTCGTCAGCCAGTTCAGTGATGTCGGAATCGGCCGTGGAAAAAGTGGGGGAGGGTGTGCGGTCGGCAAGGCGCTCATTCACACAGCCGTGGAAAATGGGGGAGCTAGACACCAGGTAAGACGCCGATTAACACAGGCAGGGAGAGAGGAACAGTTGGTTAAATAGGACGCTCAGGTGCCAACAGGACAGAATCCACTGGCAGAATCAACACGGTAAAAGCATAGAAAAGCAAAAGTGGAAAATGAGCATAAACGGCATGGCTCAGGTAAAGGGAACAGGGCAGGCTGAGAAGATCTATAAGGACAGAGCCTCAGAATAAGAAACGCAAAGAGCCTCCATGAGTGGACCATCTCAGGTTGTTTATGTTCTCCAGTTTACACAAAAGATCAGCATCCTGTCCTCCAAAAGCTACTCATAAGGAAAATAATATGGCTTTAAGCAAATTCTCTTGTCAGTTCAGAGCAGAACACCAAATGGATGAAACTGTGTATACCAAAGCAGCAGAGGCTCACATGAGACGTGTCTGGCAGGTCCCCCTCTGCAAAGCCTCGTCTACTATCAGAATAGAGTGGAAAAGGTTGACCCATAACTACCTTCAGTCAGCTCCTTTACAAACCATAGCAGGGCATTGAAGAGTAACTCAAAATTCTGGAACTAGTAAGCTCAAGATTCACCTAAGGCTGGAGAGATGGCTCAGTGGTTAAGAGCACTCGCTGCTCTTGCAGAGGACCTGGATTTGGTTCCCAGCACCCTCAAGTAGCTCACAACCATCTGGAAGTCAAGTTCCAGGGGATCCAATGTGTTCTTTTGGCTCGGGTGAGCATCAGGTATGCATATAAATACAGACACATATGCAGGCAAAATACCCATACACATAAAAAATAAAATCTTTTTAAAAAATTTACATTTCTCTGCTTTTACATTTCTAGAACTCTTTAGAACTAAAATCTAAATACACACTCACTAAGGTGCTTTTGTTTCCATACAATGTTGAGAGCGATGTCTTTATAAAAGGAGAGGCTAGCATGGTGTGCAGCTAACTTGCCCTGGGTAATAACCAAAGCAAGAAAATACTGATCAGATTTCAGAGGTTCTCCACCACAGTCTGAGAACACACCCTGTGACTTCTATCTAAGCCGTATGGGATTCAGACAAGTCTTCTTTTTCTTCTCAGTTTACCTTGATCAACTACAAAACGTTTTGCAAGCTGAGAGTCTAGGATGACCGTCAGATGCTCTGGCTACAAGTCTGACAAAGCAATGCACACTGTGTGAAACTGCAGTAAATATACTAAAGAATACGGTGGTTCTGAGTGGAGAAGATCAGACAGAGGTGGCTTTTGGTTTGTTTTTTCTTCTAGTGCTGGGAACCGACATCCTAGGCTGAGCACCAAACCTCACCTGAGAAGAAGCTTTTATATACATATTCCTTTCCCCCATATTCTCTACCAACATTTTCAAAAGTAAAAGTACTTGCTATTATTTTTCCAAAGACAACAAAATCACTACATACCTTCCCACAAGCTTGAACCAGTGGAACCGATCGTAGAAGGGGTCGCTGCCGGTCATGGTGGCTTCGCTCTCGTCTTGGGCACCGGAAGCCATCTCACCTGCTCTGTCATACATCTCTCGCATTAAATCCAGTCTCTGTCTGTGGGGCAAATACAGGGCAAACTGAGTTCAGATCAGGAGACGGCACTAAACTTCGCTCTGGAAACTGCTTGCATGCAAACCACTTCTAAGAAGCCACTCCTATCACTTAATGCTATTAGATCAGGCACAGCCATCAGCACAGAAACCAAAACGCTCAGAATCCAAAATGTGTGAGCAGAGAGAGAAGACACTGGAAGTAAAAAAACGGTCTATTGAGTCAGATTTTCTCAGAAGCACATACAAGCGTGTGATCTGATTTGATTAAACTTATAGTCGGGGAAGACACGAACTTCAATGGTGTTTGACATCTCAAATAAAATTAGATAAAAGAAATTATTTTGTCACACTCGATGTAAAAGAAATGAAATGGTCTCTCCCCTGTTTATTAAAGATTACCATGAGGTCCAGGACTAGAGTAAGAGGATCCAAGATAGAAATAAACACAAACTTGGCTCATCTAAAATATAAGAGGGCTTATGAAAGCAATTAAAAAAAATCAATAAATGTTGAAGTTGTCTGAGAAATGAGTGTCACTGACTTGAGAAAACGGACGGATGATAATATTCTTGACAGTGCTTAAAGACCACAGAAAAGGAACTGACATTATCTTCAGAAAGAGGTGAGTATGAGGGAACCCATTTAAGCAATCAGCGCAATCCTCTTTTTTTTTTTTTTTTTTTTTTTCCCCCTCAAGACAAGAGTTTCTCTGTATAGCCTTGCCAGTCTGGAACTTGCTTTATAAATCAGGCTGGCCTCGAACTCACAGAGATCCGCCTGCCTCTGCCTTCTGAGTGCTGGGATTAAAGGCGTGCGCCACCACAGCTGGCTATTTTCTTTTAAAGAATATTCTTTTATGAGTATTTTCCTACTTGAGTTTATCCAAAGACCAATAATGTGTTGCTCCATTCTTCAGGTCCTGGACTTCCACTGCCACCACCGTACGAGGGAAAGGCCTGTCCTCATGAGTTTTTTCCATCTCCGTGGGAAGTAATTCAGGAGGCAAAGGGGAATACAGTGTGTCAGTCAGCAGAACGAACTGAAACTGCACCTAAAGCGAGAGAATAAAGACGGACAAGTGTGCATATGACTGTCTCAGCACGTGAGGGTCAGACACAAGGGACTGGGGATTTAGCAAGTGCAAGGCCCTGGGCTCGGGCCATAGTTCCGGGAGATTCAGAGACAAGGCGATATAGCATTGCTAAGGGGAAAGAGGTCAAATACAGAACATCTATCCAACAGACAGCTGTGGCTAACTGAAGACCTGGTCCACATTTTAACTGAGGGGACAATCTTAATTTTAAACTAAGGTATTCACAAACTTTGTTTTCCTGGGGTGGCGACTTTCCCCCCACAAACTAAAACCTCAGTAAATATGGTAGGAGGATGAAGACTCCCGTGGAACATAAACAAGAGGCTGAAAGGAGGACGGCAGTTTCCCAAGGGGAGGATGCACGTGTGGCCTTTTAGTGGACTGCGGAGAGTAACCACTAATCATTCAAGCGTTTGCTATGTAGTAAGTATCGTGACTATCATTTTCTTCTTGCATTAGTATTACTCCTTGCCTTATATTATTACCTCCAAATACTAATTAAGCAACAGGTACAGCAACAAGAAAAGATAGAGTTCCCGACTTTAGTTCACGCAATGAAGAGAATGGTTAATAAATAACACAATGTATTTCTGAAATCATGAGTGAAGATGTCACCTACCCCAGTTCACAAATGTAAAACACTCGCCTAGGAGAAGACAACAGTTTTCCAGTCAGGTAGTCTGTGTTTCTTCCTACTCCACAATACAGTCCCCAGCTCTTGAGCAGTGAGGCACACAGAAGAACCAAGGATTCCAAATTTAAGAACAATATTTGGACGTTGCACACAAGGCGGTATGCTCAGTCACAGCAGCAGTTTGGGGCTGTTGACATGTCTAGGCACTGTTAAGAGTTCTGCATGCAGCCGTTCTCTCTCGTCTCTCATCGCCCTCGGTGGCAGGTTCTGCTGCCACCCTAGTCTGTAGATGAGGCCATAAAGCTACGGAGCCATTAGGTCAGCTCAGCTGCTGCTGGGCTGGACTGGCTGGCTGAGCACAGAGCACATACACTGGTCTCAAAGCTGAAGGGCAAGAACTACAAGAAGACCATGGTTTTCCCCAGAAATCCAACAAAAGCATGTATCTGCTGACAGGTTTATTCAGCTCCCACTTAGAATACTCAGGTTTGTAAAATAAGCCAGAAAACAACAACTGTAAATTTTTCATTACTACCTATGTTAACTTTTCATTACAACCTATGTTGTGCTGGCACACAGATGGAATAAAGCTTTTCACGGCACCGAACAGCTGAGTCCCCCCAAGTGAAAGGCAAATTTAAGGCTATTAATTTTAGTGAACACACTCTGCCTCCAGATCACCCTCCATACCTTCTTCTTTAGCTCCACGCTGATGGCATTGGCTTCCTTCAGGTATACTGCATTACCCCAGAGTAAGTCCCGTAACGAAGTAAACTGGTGAGACTTCCATTTCCGGAAGGCCCATTGGGCCAACTCAAACTCATGCTGTGTCCAAGGAACTGAAAGAGCAGAGGAAGCAAACTTAACAGTGACTTCACAACCGTGAGGGACTTCATCCCTCCTATGCAGTATATATATGTACTCTAGAAAAACCTAAAGTGTAAAGAATACGGTTCTGGGTTGCTTGGCTTGTTTGAGACAGGGTCTCATGCAGTCCAGGATGGCTTCAAATCTGCTATGAAGTCAAGGGTGGCCTCGAACTCTTCATCCTCCTGCTCAACCTCCAAGGGTTGGGATCACACGCATCCCTGTTAGTTTGTTATATTTGTTTATTGTAAACGTTGCCTTGCAGTTTTTTATTGGAGGACAGGCATGTGCCATAGCTGCACGAAGAGGCTCTCACCTTCCTCCTCCTCCTCTTCTTCCTCTTCAGTTGTTTCTGCAGCCAGAGAACGAGTCTCGACCTGCCTCTGCAAGGCCTGCAGTTTACTCTCATAGTCCTGAGTGAAAAGAAAGGAGATAACATGTAGAGAAGGGAGGAAATAAGAAGGAAAGGGGGAAACGGAAGGAGGGGAAGCAAAGTCAGCAAGGGACAAACACAGGAAGCGGGTGGGGACAGTATCTCACACATCAAGGATTCCAGAGAACGAAAATCCCAGGGAGAATTCAAGTCACCAGGACCTCCTGAGACCCCACTCTTCTAACTAGTCGAAAGGGGAGAGAATTAGGCTATAGATTTTGAGGCTCCTTGTGGCTGAAGACTCCAAGCCCACAGTACTCCTGAACTGAAACAGCTGGTTCAAGGGGAAGTCTATGTTAAATATGTATTAGTATATGGATTGAAATGAGTACAATACAAATCACGTTTACCTCTGTTTCTCCACCTGACCCACGTATTCTCTTTTCTCACTGAAGGACTCATTATAAGCTTTTAAATTCTGTGTCTGTGGGATCGTGCAGGAAGAGGTCACAACAGGGTGCTGGAGCCCAAGGAGCCAGGGGGACAGCTGTGAGCAGCCCGCTGCTGAGACCTGGACTCATGGCCTCCCCAAGAGCAGTAGTTGCTGATCACCGCTGAGGTGTCTCTTCAGCCTTGCTCCATGGACTTTTGGTACAAGCAGCATGACCACAAAGGGAGCAGTGGTCACTGGATGATGGGGAAAAGTCTTGTTCTTTTTATTAATTAAGATTTATTATTATTAATTATTAAATAGGGGACTGAGTTTTGGGTCTAACAACTGGTCTTACTGTCTTTGGTTTTTTTTTTTTTTTTGTTTGTTTGTTTGTTTGTTTCTTTTCGAGAAAGGATTTCTCTGTGGTTTTGGAGCCTGTCCTGGAACTAGCTCTTGTAGACCAGGCTGGTCTCGAACTCACAGAGATCCGCCTGCCTCTGCCTCCTGAGTGCTGGGATTAAAGGCGTGCGCCACCACCGCCCTGCCTGGTCTTACTGTCTTATAACTCCAGAAAGCAAACATTTTCCTAAGTAATAATTTCTTCATTTTTAAAGATTTTATAGTCTATGATCCTTCGTACCCAACAGCTGGTGAAGGATCAACAGATAAACACGAGAGCTCTCTTACGTGGAATGATGCTAATCAAATGGCACTCCTGTGTGTATGCATGCACACACGTTTCTGTGTGTGAGTTCAGGGATGCACATGTGTGGAGGTTGTCGTTGGTACATTCTTTATTGTTTTCTCCACCTTTTAAAGTTTTAAATTCTATTAATTCGTTTGCTTATTTATTTCTTAGTGTGTGTGTGTGTGCATGTGAGTGTGGGCACACACGTGCTGCAGTGAGGTGGAGGTCAGATGACAAACTTTAAGAATCGGTCCTCTCCTTCTACCATGTGGGTTCCTGAAATGGAGCTCAGTCAGCAGGCTTGGCATCCAGCGCCTTTACCCGCTGATCCATCTCACCAGTCCACAACAAAAAGATTAACAAGTCGAATCAATTCCATGGATAAATGTCAACTGAATCCCAGATTAAAACACACACTTTTTTTGTTTGTTTTGTTTTGTTTTGTTTGATTTTCAAGACAGCCCTGGCTGTCTTGGAACTTGCTTTATAGAGCAGGCTGGCCTTGAACTCATAGAGATCTGCCTACCTCTGATTTCCAAGTGCTGGGATTAAAGGCATGAGTCACCACCACCTGGCTAAAACACACATTCTTCTAAAATTTGTATTTATGAGAAAAGTAAGAATAGATTATTTATTTATTTGTTTGCTTGTTTTTCAAGACAAGGTTTCTCTGTGTAGCCCTGGCTGTCCTGGAACTTGATTTGTGGACCAGGATGACCTCGAACTCACAGAGACCAGCCTACTTCTGCTTCCTGAGTACTGGGGTTTAAAGGCATGTGCCACTATTGCTCGGCTAAAAGGAGACTTTTAAAAATAGGTGTATATTGCATAATGTAGAACTAGCATTAAATTTCTTAGAAGATAATCATATTAATAGACTAGCACTGGTTTTAGGAGGTATAAATATAGAGGCATCGAGGAGCCAACTACCATGATGTCTCCCGTTTTCAAACTAAAAGGTGAACAAAGTGATGAGGGCTGGTGAGATGGCAGGGGTGAGAGGACCTGGGTTCAGTTCCCAGCACCTATATCAAATGGTTCAAAACCACCTTGTAACTCCGGCTCTGGGAGATCCAATGCCTCCTGGCCTTGGCAGGCACCACGGTGCACATAAACTAATAAAGGCACATCACATGCAGATAAATAAATAAATAAATAAATAAATAAAGTTCTTTGCACCATTTTTTCAGCTTCTCTGTAGTGTTGAAATGTGCACTTGGTAGCCATTAATTATTTTCCCCTTACGACCTGTTTATAACACGGGATTCTTCCAGCAAAAGGAGAAAGGCATGCCATTTCATCTCACAATCACCAGGGAGAAAAACCCACATTTCCTCTTGGGGAGTTCTTTAAGAGCAAGTCTTTGAGTTGGTCAAACTACCAACCAGAACAAAGTCTAGACTCTACCAGCTAAGGTGTGAGGACAGCTTTATTCAGAGGTTCTCGCCAGGCTTTAGTGGGAATAAACGATCTCTCATGACACTCAGAATGGGGAAAATACCAACCTCCAACTAAATTCTGACCAGAATTTGGTAGTTCAATAGAAGAACCATTTTCTGAATTGAAGTTCTTTTCCAAACCTAGCCACTTACGAGCTTCCAAGGATAGAGTCACAATATCTGTGTGTGTGCGCGTGTGCACATACGAACATGTGCACGCATGCATGAGTGTACACATGTGTGCATGTGCCCCTCAGAGGCCAGAAGGTGGCACTGGCTAGAGCTACAGGTGACTGTGAGCTGTCTGACATAGGTGCTAGACATCCAACTCCAGTCCTCTATAACAGCCGCAAGCTCTTAACCTCTAAGCCATCTCTCTAACCTCGAGACATATGTATTGTTTTCCTACTAAGAACCTGATGCTACAAATACAGAGGTTAGTAAGAAAAAGGGCCCATAGGTGAGGGGAAAACAGACGGCAAACAGTGGACATTTCCACACTCTAACCTTGGTGGAGAAAAGCATTCTGGAGAATAGACAGCAAGGAAGAAGACAGACGAGGAAGACCATCAGATGGGGTGGTAGGAAAAGTGAAGTGAAACCAATGTCAGCCGAGGGACAGGAGAGGCTGCTTGCGTTCCTAGAGGCACCTGTCAGACCTTTTACAGCATCCTACATTTCTCTCTTGGCTGGTCACACAGTACTGATAACCAGTGTGGTTATCTGTCCAGTGGCTGCTTCTCCATAATTCTGAATTTCTCAAGCACAGGGAACACACTGTCATTTCCGATCCGAGCATCTGACACATATCTCTCTTCCAGACAGAGACAGTCATGTCCTCATCTTCTAGATCAAAAGGACTCAAAAATGACCGCCTTTTAGATCAAAGACCAGCACACCATGGCCTCTGGGATGGATCCAGACACCTATCCACATGGTCAACAAAGCTCAAAGCACTACTAAGGACTAGAAGTAGACTCCAGTACACGCACAAAGCCCCATCTGGTTCCATCCCAACACCAATTTTAAAGTGTTACAATCTGGCTTTTTAATAGAAAATGATCTGCAACCCCAGTTCTACCTCAACAGTTTTGGATTTCAAAGGTGCTTAAGGGATCAGACATTACCTAGTACTCTGGATGCAAATGATTAGGTCTCATGCCAGACCTAGGCATCATTAATTTTGGCGGTGGACACATCAACTGCTCTCACAAGACTCTAGGACACTGTGACACTATACTCAGGAACGACTGCTCTGAGTCCTGTGTGCACAGATGGCTGGTGAAATGAACACAGCAGAGAAGGCCCTCATTCTGTTAGCTTACATCTGCACGAAAGAACCAAACAAGTGTATAGATAGGCTAATCACAGGTTGTAATTACTAGAATAATGTGAGTTGATAGACCACTTGTCTAGAAAACAAAAATATATATAGCACTGTATGGACTAGGTGTGTTGGTGCAAGCCTGCAATGTGAGCACTAGGGAGGTGGAAGCAGGAGAAACACAGGTTCAAGGTCACCTTCAGCTACACAGAAAATTAAATGCCACACATGAGACCCCATTTCAAAAAATCATTTATTTCTTTTGAGACAGGGTCTTACTATGTAGCCCTGACTGTCCTAGAATTTACTAAGTAGACCAGGCTGGCCTCGAACTCATCCAGATCGGTCTGCCCCTGCCTCCCAACTGCTGGGATTAAAGGTGTGTGCCACCATGCCTGGCTGGGGTGAGCTGGGGTAGGAAGAATGGCACCGAAGCAAAGATTTGGAAGAGATAAGCATGACAGGAAACAAGCTGCTGTTGTGAGAACGTGTAACTGAGGAGAAATAAAAGGCCAGTGGCATTTGCGCTATGATGTTGTCGAGACGTGAGCTTAGAGGTCGGCAAATAAGCACAATATCTAAAACCTTGTAAACACCACCACAATTCAGGCTTAAAAGTACAATGGAAAACCCAAGAGGCCACTGACAGGAAGCAACTCGGATTCAGATGACTCTGGCTACAGCATGGGCAGTGAAAAGCAGACGTGAGAGCAGGCACAGGTCAGGCTAGGAGGTGAGAGGCGATGGTGACACAGCTTGGTGTCTCTAAGATGACAATTTAGACAAAATCAAAGTCCCTACCCTGAGTTTTCTGGGTGGGCAGTTTTTAACAACAGAAGCTTGGCTTCAAACAACAAGATATAATCAACAAGGAATCACAAGAAGGGGTACATCCATATCCCAGGTGACACCTCACACCTTGTCATATTTAAACGTGCCCCTCATCAGGAGGAAGATAATCTCAAACCTATGTCTGCTCCCCACGGGCCCAGTGATCTTTTTTTTAAAATTAATTATTTAATTAATTAATTTATTTAGTATACAATATCCTTTCTGCGTGTATGCCTGAAGGCCAGAAGAGGGCACCAGACCTCATTACAGACGGTTGTGAGCCATCATGTGGTTGCTGGGAATTGAACTCAGGACCTTTGGAAGAGCAGGCAATGCTCTTAACCGCTGAGCCATCTCACCAGCCCCCCAGTGATCTTTAACACATCGCAAGACATCTTTTCAGACTTATTTATTTTATTTTATTTTATGTATATGAATGCTTTGCCTGTCTGTTGGATCCCTGGAACTGGGGTTATGGATGATTGTGAGCCATGTGGATGTTGAGATATGAAACTGTAAACTCTGCAAGAGCACCAAGTGCTCTTAACCACAGAACCATCTTGCCAGCCCCCTATAGCCGCCCCCCTCTTTTTTTTGGAGCGAGAGAAAGAGAGGCCCAGGAGATCTCCCTGTGGCAGTTTCCTCAAGGCTGAGATGACAGGAGTGAACCACCATACAGTGATATTTTATTTGTGTTTTAATAAAGCTTGCCTGAAGATCAGAAAAGCAGAGCAGCCAATCCACTAGCATTCTTACCTCTAGCAGGGCTCAAACAAAGGGGCGATCCTGTTCTCAACGTGACTGCAGATTGCAAGGCTCTCCACCAAATCTCCAATGGCCAACTGAGCCCTGAGCTCCTGTCTCCTCCCATCTTATATTCATCTCTAGTGCCAGGATTAAAGGTGTGCACAACAAGAGAGAGTTCTAGGACAGGCTCCAAAGCTACAGAGAAACCCTGTCTCAAAAAACAATTAAAAAAAAAAAAGTGCACCACCACTGCCCAGCCTCTATGGCTGACTAGTGTGGCTGCTGGGGTTAAAGACGTGTGCCAGCACCGCCTGGCCTGTATGGCTGACTAGTGTGGGTGGCTTTGCACTGATCTTCAGGCAAGCTTTATTTATTACACCGTTGCTTCTAAGGCTTTCCTCTCCCTCCTGGCACTGCTTAGACAAGCACTCTTTCTCACCTGAACCAAGCAGCAACTTCCCAACTGGCCCGCATGGTTCTGAATTGGCATGCCTACAATTTACCTTATCTATCAGCGGCTCTCAACCTTCCTAACGTTGTGACCCTTTAATCCAGTTCATGTTGTTGTGACCCCCAACCATAAAATTATTTCACTGCTATTTCATAACTGTGTTTTGTCACTGTTGCGACCAAATGTAAACATCTGCTATTCAGGGTATCTTCCATGTGACCCCTGTGAAAAGGACATTCAACCCCAAGGGGTCGCAACCCACAGGCTGAGAATCACTGCTCTATTCTGTGCCCACAGTGGGCTTTCTAAAAAGATGGATCTAATAAAGGAATTTCCAAGTTGACACTGGGTTGACAGTTTGACCCTCATTCCTTCCAATCTCCTTGTCTTTTGCCCACCATGACAAATATGGCCATCTGACCATCCCAAATAATCCACATTTCCCCAGTCCTATCCTGGTCTCTTCCATTCGGATCCTTCCCCCCCCTTATTCTTTTTACTTTGGGAAATCCTCAGTCCTGCTGTGGGGCTTGCCCTTGGCTTAAGGCTTCGGTCCGCCACAAGCCTCACCTACCACTATCCTCTTCAGATGTGATTGCCCACACAGACACCACCGCATATACCGTACTGCACCTAAATCACTCCTGGGTCCTAGGACACGCGTGCTCCTGGAAACTCCACTAGTTTCTCCCAGAGCAGAGAAATACAAAGTACTTGAAGGGGAAATATAAGCCCTGGCCCGGAACAATTCACACTTAGCATGTCTCATGCATATCAGTTGCATATGTTGTGTTCTAAATTGCAATACACAGCTGTGTTATTTTCCAATGTGAAAAAGCTGCTAGGTCCAAATTTTTTTAAAGTCATGTCTGTGTAAAAGTGTCAGGCCCACTGGAACTTAAGTTGCAGATAGGAGTGAGCTGCCACGTGGGTGCTGGGAATTGAATCCAGGTCCTCTGGAAGAACAGCCAGTGCTCTTAACTGCTGAGCTCTCTCTACAGCCCTTGGTTTGGATAAGATTTTTAACAAGACCAACGGCCCACCAAACAAACAAAATGAAAATTCTGCTTTGTCCGGCTTCATCTTTAGCAAACTAACAATAATCCGAGTGGAGAAAAGAGGAGGTTAAAGGGGAAAGAAATGGTTCATCACTTCAGAAAATTTCAAACCATAACTATATATGAAAAAAAAGGAAACATTTAATACAAACTAAAATCAAAAAGTATTACTCTCGCTCATTTAAAGTTCCCAGGGAAGACTGAATTACTTGTTTTCTTGTTGTTTTGTGGCGCTAGAGATAGAACCCAGGGCTTTGTGTAATAGGTTAAGCACTAGCATACTACTTAGCTACATTCCGTGGCCACAAATTTTGCAAAATAGAAAAGGCTATTAAATACAAAAGCTTGAAAATAATCCATACAAAATAGATCTAAAAAGGTCCATACAAAATATATCTAAAAAAGATACTTGGCACGCAACTACCTTCCGCTGAAAGGGCAGTAAATACGGGTCAGGAGAGACTGATTAATCAGCATAGTCTTGTTTCACTTCCCTCCTCCACACAGAGATGATAAAGCACACTTCCAAGAGCATTTCAACTTTTATTTATTGAGGACTTTATTTTTTAACATTACAAACTAACTCTCCCTTTCTGAAAAGGCAGGTCTTACACTCAGACAATCTTCAAGCATTGTTTTAAGAAATTGAGAAGAAAACCACAGTTCATCCACAAGAAGATTCACAACTTCTGTTTACAGTGATAAGAAAAACAACACATTCCACACCCTAAAGTGGGCCAAACTAAGTCTACCTAGAGCAGATTTTAAAATCTGGGGAAGATGACATCAGCCAGACAATTATAAACATTGTTTGTAATGAATTTGTCCCTAACGATGCAGAACCCATGCTTGCTTTGCTCTGAACCTAAGCCTCCTTCATGATGGTACACAGACTACAGGAAGCTTTTCCTCCTCTTGGGCTTCTGTGTAAACCATTAAGGCAAGTCAACAAAGGACCAGTAAGGCACCAGGTACAGCAGCTGACCACAGGAAGCCTGTGTAATCTGATAGCATTTACAAATCCAGGCATTGGAGTGGCAAAGTCGGTGTTTTGTTTTTAGTATCTTACACTTAAGCACAAAAGGTCACTTCAAGTCACTTCAATGTAATAAACAATTTGCTGTACTAGAAGAATCAGAAGCAAGAATAAAGGAAAGGCCCTTTGGTTTAAACTCATTAACCGGATTTTCTAACTGTCCATAGAATTACATTCTAGTCTGGAAAACTCAGTCCCAGTAATGCCAGATCATTATCTAATTTCCCAAGCACAAACACTTTCCCCCATTTCACAATGATAACACTAGGAATATTTTCATAATCAAACAATGCTTTGATGAAGACAATTTCTCTTTGGTCTTGTTTAATTTAAGCTGAAGGAGAGATACCACCATTTAAAATACAAAACAAAACAAAGGAGAAAAAAAAAAAAAACCAAGCTGACCCTGGTGACACAAACCTCAAACTCCAGCAACTGGGGGAAGCTGAGGCAGATGGAGGGTGGCAAGTTTGAGGCCAACGTGGGAAAATCAATGAGACTCTGTCTTAACAAAGTAATAAGGACCCATGGTGGCGCTATATATGTCAGTGAATCAATCAAGCAATTTGTGCACACAGTTTTCTACGGTAAGTACTCTGAGATGCACGAGAGGACATGGCTAGCAGTCAAGCCTTGGTTCATTTCTTTCCTGGTCACCTAAAAATGAAGGGCTCCTTTAGATGTCTTACCATTTCAGTATATGAGGGCACTTAGATTAGCAGGCAAAGAACAAAATTAACTTTCTGGACTACTCCGTGGGCCTACCCGTTCCCACATCTCACATGACAGTGTAAACACTCTATTCCAATGTCAACAGTGGCAAGTTAGCCGGCTCTAGTGTTCAGTAGTAAAGTGAGTATTTTATCTATAACTAAAAGCCAAACTCTGTGGACCTGAAATATGTTATTTCGAGGATTTTTTGCTAGAGTTGGAACCTAAGAAATTATGACTTTTAATTTTAGAAAATGAAATTCTTGACAAAAAAAAGTCAGTATAATTATGTGTGGAAAAGAAAACTGTAGATTTTCACAGATTTGAAGTGACTGACATGAAGTAGCCGCCAAGAGTACATTCAAGCCAATGGCACAGATTGTCATCTCAAGGAAGTCAACACAGAGCAGGTATCACTCACCCGCTGAAACTGCCACACAAACTTCCACTGAAGACTAGAGCTGCTCTAGCTCTAGCTCCCCAAATTCCTTTTTTTTTTTTTTAAGGAAAAAAAAAGTTGGAAGCAACTTTCTGTGCATTAAGACATTTTCATAGAAGAGGGGAAAAAAGCCTGCTACAATGAAAAGTAAGGCTCTAATAAAGCATAGCACCCACACACAGAGCAAAAAACCAGCACACAGTCCCAGGCTAGAAGGCCCCCTGGAGGCTCTTGGCTGCAAGTTCTCACACTGTGGGGAGGCAGATGCTTGGCAGATGTCTGGGTGTGACTAGAATCTTCAACACTGTCAAGTCTGGTAATCTCTAGCTCTTCAAGCTGACTCTTGGGAAAGCTTCTGACAAGTCCAAGAGATCAGAACGTATATAGAAAGCCATTCTTTCCTTCCATTTAAATCCACTGTTTCTGTCTTTCTTTCTCTATCTAAAGAGGATTCTCCATTGAGGCAAATGCAGCCACAGCATGGCGAAGTGAGGTATTGACAGTTCATCAGGACTCCTCTTTCCTTGCTTGAGTTTCTGTGAGCGAACAACAGCTGACCACATGTGTCATCTCCAGACTCAGCCGCAGTTCATTTTTATTAGCTCATCAGTTATTGGAAAAGGCAATGAAGAGGTGAGAATCAGCCTTCTTCCCATGTCCAATCTCCTTCTCTCACCAGATAATCTTCTTAGAAACGTTTACATATTGCTCAAAGCACATAATAAAATTTTTGTTGGTATTTCTGCTGGCATAATTTTAGCAAAAACAGTTCATTCTACATGTGAGACAGTAAACTTCGAAACACAATCAAATAGAAGCCCAGAGAGTGCCAATTTAAAGATTTCAGAGTCACAGCAAGTTTTACATATGTTCTGACACACTAAAATTACTGTGTCAGGGCCCAGCAGTGGTAGCCATGCCTTTCATCCCAGCACTCGGAAGGCAGAGGCAGGCAGATCTCTGTGAGTTTGAGGACAGCCTGGTCTACAGAGTGAGTTCCAGGACAGCCAGGGTTACATAGAACCCTTGTGTGAGAAAAAAACAAAACTGAATTAGTTCCTTACAAATAGAGAGTAAGATGGCGATGCAAGGCTGCGCGGGACCAAGTCTGTCTGAAGAGCTTGGGCTTGAGCATCTAAAAATGCCAACTGTATTTGATGAGAAGACCAGACATCAAGGTGAAATCTTAGGCTGTGGCCACACAGTTACGTGTTATTTTAAAGCCAGTTTCTAATGTTTATGGGGACTAAGAGGCACTTATTCTATATATCAAAGTCCTCTTTTGAATGTTTGTTTGCATAAACCAAGTGGCAGGTCTTTTTGAATATCAAATCAATTTCTAAAGTACTATAAAAAATAACAAAACTTACACCAAAACAAGACAAACCAGTGTAAGTGCATTAGTAATCTAGGCACCATGGAGAGAAGTGTCACAAAAACCAGGGCCTAGATGTTTTATACCAAATTCTAGAACCTGCCCACTGATAATACACAAGCCAAAGGGAGGTGTCAAAAACGCTTACCAGTGTTTTACACTTTAACAATAAAAACCAGTTAGTATTTGTAGGAACGTAACATTAAAATCATAATGCACCGACACAATCCATGAGCTAACATTAACACTGCCTGTTTGCTTTGCTACAGTTTCAAGTTTGTCCAGTAATGTATTTATACTGTGGTTTCTCGACCAGCTTTGAGATTGGGTGCTGAGAATTGTCTCCTCATCCTTGGAGGTGTCACAAACTGGCTACAGTGGTTGGGCCTGTCAGTCTGCTTTTGACAGCAATTGGCTGTACTGCCTTCTGCCTGACCTCCAGTGTTGTAATTACAGTAAGACTGACGGTGTTGGTGAATATGACGCTTGGCCTGGAAAGCTTGGAGGTCAGCGGTGGGGTGGCCACTGTGGGAGTTTAATGACTCTGAGGAGGCAGTTGCCTGGCAGCGCGTATTTTTCGGTTGGCCATTATTGAGAGAATTGCTTCTCCAACGTAGCTGAGGTGGTGGTTGTTGATTGTTAAGATGCTGTTTGCTAACTTGGATATGATCTTGACTTCTTGTACCCTGGGAGCCCCATGTTGACTGGGGGTCTTTAGAAGGTGCTCTACCAAGTTTTTCTTGGCTTTCTTCTTTATTTCCTTTTCTTCCTTCTTCATCTTTTGGAATTCTCAGCTCAATAACCTCATCTTCTGTTATAATAATATGTGTCCCAGGACTCCAAGAGTTTCTATGTTTAGGATTGCTCTTAAAGGGGAAACGGGGCTTCCGGTTCTCAGGAGGGATGAACCTGTGGGGTACATTCTGCCGACGAAGCTGTTTTGTTATCTCCTGCTGTTGCAGGTTCTTAAAACGGATTTGCTCTTGCCTCATCCAGCGTAGACGCCCACGTCTAAAAGCTGGATCCCCATTCATCAGCTGGGAAACACGTTCTTCTTTGCCAAGGTCTCCACTTTCTCCTTTATTGACTCCATTATCAGAGATGCTGTTAGCACCAGCACCAAGAGGCTCTTTTGTTTTCTGATTTCCTTGGCTTTTCTGTTCCTGAGAGCCAATCAATGGCAAGACTTTCTCCATTTTGAGCATTTTATTTCTTAAGACTTTGATCTCTTCATCTTTCATATTATTTTGCTTTTTGACTTCTTGCAGAATATCTTCCAGCTTGTCTATGTGAACCTTGAGGTCATCCACATCTGTCCCACCTTTCCCAGTGGCCATCATATCTTCCATCTTCTCATCCCCTACCCCAACAGTGTCCCAGACATCCCTGGCCACTGCCCTCCAAGAGTCCCGCTCATTGGGATCTTTCTTTCCATACATGGCGCAAAGTTCTTTCATTTTAACAATGGCCAAGGCTTCGATCTCCTGTCGACTGTGCCTAAAATCGTTGAGGGCAACTTCATAACAAATCTCTTTAACAGCCTGAATCTTAAGATCTGAGATGGTGACCCACTTGGAATCTTTACTCAGACGCCTTCTTTGAGGGATCTGATACATTTTAATCGGTTCTCGTTTCTTTCCACTGCTGGGGAGGCCACACTTTTTAACAATGGTTTGTAACTTGCTGGGAGGTAGCTTTTCTCTCAGAGAAGTAATAAGTTTCCAGCTCTCTTCACAGGACCTCTTGTCAGAATCGTCCCCGCTATCAGAATCCGCGTCCTTTGGAAAAACAAAATAAAAAAATGGCCCCCAAATAACCAAAATTAAAATGTAAAAAAGGAAAATCAAATTGAAGAAAAAACAAGCAAAATGCCTTAACCAAATTTAAAAAATAAAACAAAATACTAAAAAACAAATTAAAAAAAACTAAAAATCAAAACAAAACCTAGATGGGGAGGTCTACTAAGACTTATGTATATGTAGATTACTAGTAATTAAAGATGCTTGTATTCCTGATCCAAATACCCACTTTCTGAGGTAAATGAAGCACATTACTGGAGGGTTGACAGCCTCTCACTCTAGTCACGTGAACTAGTGTGAGATAACCCTTCCGTCATGAAAGCCCACGTCCCACACATGCTAACAACATGCAGCCGTTTCCCCACATTTGCCTTGGTTATTGCTGTTGCTTCTTCCAGAATCTCTTCCCCAAGAGTGAGCACGGATGCCACACAAAGATGTGACGAGCAGGCAGATTAACAAAGGTTAGTAAAACTGCAGGATGCCAAGTTTTGTTTAGCTTTACTAAAGTGAGCAACCCTAGGAAAAAGTTAGAAGAAAGTAGAGAAAGAAGCGAACAGAGACGATGTTAAAAGTGCCAAGAATTCCTATTTGCAGAACATAAAGGTTCTAATCAACCACATTCCCTTTTCTGTTGGATGGGGGGATTTTGAACTAATCCTTCTAGAAGCAGATACTGGATTTGCCCTTTTCTTTTGCATAGTAAATTAATCCACTTCATTTGTACATTAAAGTTTGTTACTCTGAGACCAACAAAGCATTTTAAAAAGGGATAATGGGCTATTTTTATTTTTACACAATGAAATCAATAATAACCTTCCTCTAAAGTTTTGAGAAGTTACTAGAATAAAAATTAAATTAAACATAATTTAAAAATTCCTAAGTAACAGTGTATTTTAAACTTTTTCCTTGGGAGAGGGTGCTTGGGCCTTGTATATGCTAAACAAGCACTCCACAATTCTAGTTTAATAGAGTATTTCAGAAGCTAGGCTTGGGAGTTCACACCTAGAGTCTTAACACATGGGAGTCTGAGACTGGAGGATTGCTACAAGTTCCAGGACAACCTGGGCTTAGTAGACAAGACTGCTTCCAACAAAAAAACCAACCAACAAAAATTCTATAGACAAAATGATTCATGTTTTCTACCTAGAAAACTTCTGCTTGGGGACTGTCACCTTATTTTTTTTTTTTAAATTCAATATGCCAGTTTTTTTTTTTAAACTTTATTTAACTTTATTTCATGCGCATTGGTAGAACGATGTCAGATTCTCTGGAACTGGAGTTACAGACAGTTGTGAGCTGCCATGTGGGGGCTGGGAATTGAACCCGGGTCCTCTGGAGGAGCAGTCAGTGCTTTTAACCACTGAGCCATCCTCACCAGCCCGGAGACTCACTTTTAAGTGGCAACGCTGCCAACAAACATAAAGAAAAGAGTCTGGCTCTGTGACGTGGACACACTTGGGCTGTCTTTCAGTTATCTGAGCTACAGTATTACTTCTTTCCAAAATGCAAGGAAAAAAATTTAAACCTAGGCTTAAACTAGTGAACTGGCATCACAAGACGATTTCATTTTCAGTGTACCCTGTGCAGACCTGGGGCCCAATGAGACCCAGATTCACATGGTTCTCCTCCCCCAGGTTAGAGAGAGACGTGACTCCATGCCTGGGTTTTACACGGGTGCGGGGGGAGCCACAGACAAGTCCTCAGGTTTGTACAGTAAAGCCTTTGCTCATGGCAGCCTCTTGTCCCTCTTCTCCTTTTTAGTTTAAACCAGCAGAGCAGTGGGAGCTTTAAGTGGAGTTCAGTGCCAGCGCGCGCTCGCCTAGAAGGCTAATCCTGTGTGTGCGTGCGTGCCCAGAGAGAAGGTCCAAGGACAATGTTCTGAGCTCATGAGTTCAGCTAGGCTGGCCGGCCCCTGAACTTTAGAGATACACCTACCTACCTGCCTAGTTGCCACGCCCAGCTCTTTCCTTGAGTTCTGGAAACTGAAGTCAGGTCTCTACGTTTGTGCAGCAGCTACTCTACTAAGTGAGTTACCTCCCCAACCTCAAGACATCAGTAGATAAGAGTAAAAAGCATGTCTGGCTTGAATGGTGTATGTGTATATATACACACACACTCAATTTATAGAATACAACTTTCCTTTGATTCTTCTACAGAACTATCACCCTTTTTCTTGGCTGTTTTTTTTTTATAACTGCTTAGGAATAAAATGACTATTACTGAATATAAAAAATAACAACTGTTCTAATCATTACTTAAGTGTCATACTTGAGAAATAACAAATACCTTTTAAACTCTAAATTGAAATATAATAGTTTGTATAAGTTCAAAAGTTCAAATCAAACAACTGTACTTTTCTCTCGTCACTAATGATCCATCTACCATCATTATACAGTGAGTGCATAGTGGCCCGCTGAAAAGTCCCACAAATGCACATATGTAAACGAGAAAGAGACAGGAAGGATAAAAGACACCAGGTGTATAAAAGCACTAACTGAAAGGGAGTGCTCAGAAACAGAAGAGTGAGGTGCATTTCGGGAGCTATCATTACAGAAAAGTCCTCAATTCCAATTTTAAAAACTTATGAAATGTATCTATGCATGCATGTGCATGTATACTCATGCATTTGAAAGCCTGCTAATGCCATAGTACATGTGTAGAAGCTGGAGACAAATGCACGAAGGAACTTTCTCCTTCCACCATGTGGGTTCCGGAAGTGAAATTCAGCTCTTAGTTTGATGGCAAGCACCATTACCCACTGAGCCATCCTGTGGACTCGGAATTCCAATTTTTAATGTTGTCACTATGTTTAAAAATTATAGAATTAAATATTTGATGATAATTGCTATCTAAAAAACATGAATATTTTAATAAAATATTTAGTGAAACTACTTCGTATCCTCTGAATCTTTATCCTTCTGTATTGGTCAACATAGAGAATCATGAAAAGCGTATTTTCCACCAGTATTGTTAGATAATCATAGGCTACAAGTGTTAGATATCAGTTCCTCTCAAAGTGAAGAAACTTAAGCGAGATTTATGAATGGAAAGCAACTTCCTTGCCACTAGGGAGCTGTTCTTACTATCCTAGGTTACCATTTAGATACCCAGAACAAATGACAACCAGAACCTCATTACCTGCAGACTATTGATGACCCCTAAAAACCGACACTAAGAACATCTTAAAGACAATTTACTTTCTCTTTATTAGTATCTCTTTCTCTATTCCTCCCTGCCTTCTTCTCTGTCCTCAGAACTGAATGCTAGGTAATCCCTGTCCTTCTGAACCACAACCCCTACCCTTTCCAGCTCCTTTGTTTTAGATTTGAAGGCAGCGCCTTGCTGAACTATGCAAACTTTACTATAAACTCAGGGTCCTCTTGCCTCAGCCTTGTAGTAGCTGGATTCAGTTGTGACACCACATTGGGCTCTGTCAGTGTTTTTATCTCAAGGCATAACATGGTGATGGACCGCACCAGACACAGTTACTCTGGGACGCCTGTGCACTCAGTGTGTTCCCAAGGCCATTCGCATGCTATCACCTGGGAACGTCTGAGAAGCTCAGAACTGTAGATTCCACCCTCAGACCTAAATCACTACCTATATTTTAAACATATGCCCAGTGACCAAGAAGCACAGACATAAGTTAGAAGACTATGTAAGGCCACTACAGAAGTAAATTTTTAAAATGTGCGCATGCACATCAACATTGTTTTCAGTCCTGATCCCAACCATAAACTGAAGGTGACGTTATACACTTCATTTACATACACATCTACCAGAGCTGCTGTGAGGGTCAAGATGACAGACATTAAAGCTCTCTGTAAATTACAAAGCAACGTACATTCAAATGGAAGACACTACTGTTAATAAACAGTGCTCGTGACGCCTTTCCACTTTGATGTCTCCGACCATGAGGAGTGCTATTAGAGCACACTATGATTACGATGAAAGGCCCCTTCATGGCCAAAGCTTTCAAGCCCTAGCCATAAAGCCAAAGCCAAGGAAGCCACCAGAGCTACTCTTCCTGTAACACTGATATTACCTTGTTCCAAACACTTAATTTATTCTTCCAATCCATATTTTTGAGGGCCTCACTATAATTTTGAAGACAGTAAGTTAAGAACCAAGTGCTCTGACAAAGGCTTTTACTTAGCATCTTGGCTTTCATGGGCCGCAGGCAATGGTTTTCCAGCAGAACAGAGAGTGGCATACGGCTGTAACTTATACATTATACTTCATGTTAAGGGAAGAAGTCAAAGTTCTCCTCCCTGATCTCGCATTAATGCCCCCTGTTGCTAATGTTTTTTAAAGGGTAACTTCTTAAGCGGTATCAATTGTATTTAGTCTCTCTTTGTAACTCTGGAAGTCCTGGAACTCAGTAGGTAGACCAGGCTGGCCCTGAACTGAGAAATCCTCCTGCCTCTACCTCCCTAGTGCTGGGATTAAAGCCGTGCACCACCACCACATCCAGCACTACTGAACTTCTTACTATCAGAGCTTTATGGCTGGCTTTAAATATTAAAATCCACTAAGAGCAATTTATTCATAAGACATTTTTATAAAACTTGGGAAACCAATTATCATCACAAAATCCTAACCTGTTATAGCTGGGATGGGCAACTGACTTTCCAACTGTCCACCCGAATCCTTTCTCAACCCAGAGCAAGGAGGTGAGCCTATCTGAGATGGCTGTGCAGCCCCCACCACACTGCAGCACCAAAGCCACTGAGAACCTCCCTGAGAATTCAGACTCCATGCAGGGGAACAGAAGAGGATTAACACATGCAACTGTGCAGCAACACTTTTAGACACAGTTTAACTTTAAAAAAACAAAAAACGAAAAACAATCTGCCCAGCACAAGAACAATCCCATGTCAGCCTAAGAGCAGAGAATTAGTACTATCAAGTGGCCGAAACAAAACCAAGGCAAACTCCCACCAAATTCAATATTCAGTTATTATCATCCAAAAGACCGCTGTTGGAACACATCTATAAAGCGCTACCAAAGGGCAAAGGTATCACCAAAGCTCTCATTATTTCTTCCTGATTGTGACAAAAGATCTAATGTTAAGAAATAAAATGTACAAAATAGTACCCTACAGATGTTGTCCAGACCCAGATTGCCAGAAGATAACACGACAGTTCATTAAGAAAATGAAGGTTAATGTGTGACACCAATGAGAGCTTGCTAGAAGGTGTGAGAGCCAACTGCCCTTCCCAATAGCTATAGCTCAGGACAGATTCCTACCAGTCTTTGCTGCTCCAGAAGAAGGTCAGCTTCCTCCTTCTCCTTTTTATATAGGATCTCCATTTCCTGGAGCCTAGAAGCAAAACAAACAACTTCTAGACAAAATACCAAAAAGAGTATGCTGTGAAATCCCCAAGCTGTCGCTGTGAAAGCCACTATGTGCTCCAAACATCACCCAGGCTGCACAACACTTATGGGTTACCTTTTCTCCATCTCCTGTTTCATATCGATCCCTTGCTTTTCGAGGAGCTCTCGCTGAGCAAATGTCCAGTCCACAGGCTCAGAGGGGGTCTCGGCAGAGGGAGTCTTCTCCCGCTCAGCCCGTGCTTGCTCAGGGTGGTTGAAACGAAAAACGTGGTTTTTACCCATGATGATACGGTTCCCTATAACAAAACAGAAATAGGAACAAAAATGTATTTGTTTTGTAGTGCTGTGAGTCAAATCCAGGACCCTGTGTATACTAGCAAATGTGTTTATCACTCAGCTATAGCCCCAGTTCCAAAGAATCCATTTTTAATGAATAGTATCTAGGAGGTCAAGGCAAGAGATTTACAACTTTGAGGCCATTCCAGGTTACACAGTGAAAATCTATCTCAAAAACAGAAATACAATTTCACTCTCTTAATCTAAGACTACAGACACTCAGCTGGGTGTGATGATCCACCCATTAAATCCCAGCACTCGGGAAGCACCAACACGGTCTGGTTCTGGTCTGCACTGTGAATTCCAGGCCAACCAGGGCTACTTAGTGAGACCCTGTCTCAAGGACAACAAAAACAAACAAAACAATCAACCAAGCAAGCAACAACAGAAACAATGAATTCTAGGTAACCTTGGCCTTTAGATAAATGTCAATCGCTCACACAAGCCACACCCATTACTGAGGACTTCAGACCCCTCCTCAGGCTCACCTGAGCGCAGCTGCACAGGCTGGGCCACCCTCTTGCCATTCACATATGTTTCAGAGCGCTCACAGGGCTCTAAGGTCACGATAACTAGGAAGAATACAAACCGACATTAATATCATAAACTACTGCAATCAAACCATGAAAAGTGGTCACTATCAGGACTCATGGAAAATATTAATCCTGATAAAGTATGATACAGCAGAAATCTTAAGTATTTAGCATTTTAGCCGATGAAGAAGTCAGTGCCTAGCACAAAATCGATTAGTCAGCTGCTGGCCTGTTCATGAACTGGGTTGTGGTGGGAACTCACCCAAGATTGACTTTCTCTTCCCTTTAAGACAAAAATAATTTCTACTAGATTAATATTAATGACTCTTCAGTTCTCCCATTATCTATCTAGTATAGTTATTTTTCTCTTACTCCCTACTAAATAGCTAACACTCAGACCCAGTCTAACTGCCCGCATCCTGCTCATCCCCTGGCAGGTAACAAAGGGCTCCTTTTGCCTAGCCATTTTCATGCTAAGGAGCCACGTCTGCCCTGGCATTTATAAACATCACAGGCTCTCCATTTCTCAATATTTTGTTGATAAAAAAATTTTACTAACAGAAATAGGAAATGCTAAGTCTCAAGGATTTTGAGTACTCCAGAGGAAAAGGTGCTTGAGAAATTAAAACACAAGACGCTCACCTTCGCCAGTGCTGCTCCTCTCACTCCGAAAGATACAATGCTCTTCTTTAATGTGGGCCCCACTCAGCACTATGTCCTGGCGCCGCTCAGCATCGGCTTGGCCAACCCTGAACAAGGGAAAAGTGTTTCCCAGGGAAATCCAGACACAAAAAAGCCCTTAGAAACAATGAACTGCTTCCCTCAAAGAGCATCTTGGATACACACGAAAACACACTGCTTTGTACAGCCGATCTCCCAACTACAAGTTCTACTCTCAAGGAAGACGAACCTCCTTACAAGATCAGCACACTGATGTGTTCACACACCATAGGGAAACAGGGCAAACCAAGTTCTCTAGTGAACCTATCTGTGTCATTACAGGGTAATTTTCATTCAGGTTCTTCTAGAGGGAAACTACATCCTAACTGGTTCTACTTAAAACTGGGAACAGAAGTCTTCTCTGTTCCCAGAAATTAGTGAATTTCTAATCACTCCAGAAAGAAGAAATAGCAGATTCCTATAATTTTTAGACAATTTCCCTTAGTTATTAATTATCTAGAAGAAAAGAAAATATTAAGTGGCTCAAACTAGAAGTAAATTACCTTGTAATCCCATCTTTGATATAATAAAGCAGACACTCCGACATTAGTGGGTCTTCATTGAGGTTAACAAGATGAGGTGTCTGAAAAAGTTTACAGATTATCAGTTTGGGGCAGAATCCATGAGACAGCTGTGTAGCAGGGATACACAGGAGGCCTAAAAGCTTTTCAGATTCTCCAGAGTACCTGGAGGAAAAGGATCAATAAAAGTCCTACGTGTAGCCGGGCGGTGGTGGCGCACGCCTTTAATCCCAGCACTCGGGAGGCAGAGGCAGGTGGATCTCTGGGAGTTCGAGGCCAGCCTGGTCTACAAGAGCTAGTTCCGGGACGGGCGCCAAAGCTACAGAGAAACCCTGTCTCGAAAAACCAAAAAAAAAAAAAAAAAAAAAAAAAAAAAAAAAAAAAAAGCATGCTCTATATATAGGTCTCCTCAAATTAGACTAACACCTCCTGTTTAAGAACGTGATTCTGCTGGGCATGGTGGCACACACCTTTAATCTTAGCATTCTGGAGGAAGAGACAGTTGAATTCTCAAGGCCGGCCTGATCTACACAGTTTCAGGCCAATCAGGACTAAGTAGTGAAACCCTGTTTCAGAAAATAAAATAAAATAAAAATAAAAGGAAAAATAAAAATGAGGTTGGAGCCGGGCGGTAGTGGCGCATGCCTTTAATCCCAGCACTGGGGAGGCAGAGGCAGGCGGATCTCTGCAAGTTCGAGGCCAGCCTGGTCTACAAGAGCTAGTTCCAGGATAGGCTCCAAAGTAACACAAAAACCCTGTCTCGAAAAACCAAAAAAATAAGATAAACAAATAAAGAAAAATGGGGTTGGAGATATAGCTCAGTGGGTAAGACCACTGTTTGTTCCTCCAGGGCAACTGGTCAGTGATCTAATGATCTCAGCTGGCCCGTGGACATTAGGCATGAACTTGGCACTCAGAACATACACAGGTAAAACAGAAACCTAAAAAAGGGAATACGAGCTCTGAAATTAAGAAAACCCACTTTTCTTTTTTAAGTGTGTGTGTGTGTGTGTTTGTGTGTGTGAGAGAGAGGGGCGGGTAGAGAGAGAGAATATAAATTAATAGATGTAGGGGCCATAAAAGGGCATTGGATCCTCTAGCACGATGGTTCTCAGCCTCCCTAATGCTGCAACCCTTTAATACGGTCCTTATGTTATGGTGACCCCCAACCATGAAACTATTTCCATTGCTACTTACTTCATCACTGTAATTTTGCTACGATCATGAACCATAATGTAAATCTCTGTGTTTCCCAATGGTCTTTGGTGACCCTGTGAGAAAGGGTCCGTCGACCACCAAAGGGGCAGAGACCAGAGACCTACTGCTCTAGTTGTGAGCTGCCCAGCAGGTTCAGGAACCACACTGGGGTCCTCTGAAGAGCCACAGGTACTCTTAGTCACTGAGCCATCTCTAACACCAAGTTATTTGTTGTTTTCATCAAGCATTTGTTTTGTCTGTATGGATGTACGTGTGCTGTATGTGTGTGCATGTACATGTGTCACAAAAGGCACATGGAAACCAAAGGACAGCTTGAGGAAGGTGGTTCTCTCCTTCTGTCTTGTGGGCTCAGGGGTTCAAACTCAGGCTGTCTGCTTAGTGGCAAGCACCGTCATTGATGAGCTGAAGCCCAGATCCTCACAAGGTCACAGCATCGTGAACACAAAGGGGTGAGTTAAATATAGTCTTTGAAAATACCCAGATTAAAGGTCTTAAAACACCCAGGTGGTGGTGGCGCACACCCTTATTCCCAGCACCTGGGAGGCAGAGGCAGAGGCAGTTCCTGGGCAGCCTGGTCTATAGAGTGGGTTCCAGAACAGCCAGGGCTATATCTCTCGAAAGAAATCAAAACTCTTAAAACAGACTTTTCATTTTTATTAAAATAGCCATACCCTTGAAGTTCCCCTACTGTAAGTTTATGGCCCTACTTATTGTCTTTACTAGAATTTACCTTACCAAAAAAAAAAAAAAATAAAGTTACTAAGAGGCAACAACATAAACATCTAAAAGTATTCTTCATCTAACACTAAATATCTCTAAAAATCTTAAAAACCACCCTTCTTAGGTGATGTGAGAGTGTCATATATCAATCTGTTGATTTCATTGATTAAGTAATAAACAAACTGCTTGGGCTCATAGCTTAGAACATAGGTGGGTGGAGTAAACAGAACAGAATGCTGGGAGGAAGAGGAAGTGAGATAAGACGCCTCAGACAGAGACGCCATGCTCCACTCTCCCAGACAGATGCGATTCAGCTCCGACCCAGGATGGATGTAGGCTAGAATCTTCCCGGTAAGCGCACCTTGGGGTGCAACACAGATGATTAGAAATGGGCTAAATAAAAAGGTGAGAATTAGCCTAGAAGAGGCTAGATAGAAATGGGCCAAGCAGTGTTTAAAAGAATACAGTGCCCGTGTAATTATTTCGGGCATAAGCTAGCAGGCGGCCAGAGGGGCTGGGGACACAGCCCCGCCGCTCTTATCACTAGACTTAGGTAAAAAGTTCTCATAGGAATCAAAAAATAAGTCGCATGGCCTTGGGGCCAACATCTACTCCACACAGTGCAGGTGAACACGGAAGGCTGGAAGAGCAGTCGGATGAGCGGTGAGGAAAAGGGACTGCCGAGGGCGTCTAAAGGGAATGAAAGAGTCGCCTGCATCTTCACCAGCTTTTACTTTCTGATCCAAGAACTGGGCTGCTCAGAAAGAGTCAAAGTCGGCTATGGGCAGCATTCCTTTTGTTTGATTTTTGTTTTTGTGAGACGGGTTCCTCTGTGTAACCCTGGTTATCTTGGAACTTTCTCTGTAGACCCAGGCTAGCCTCAGAGATCCACCTGCCTCTGTTTCCCCAGTGCTGGGATTAAAGGTGTGCGCCACCACTGCCCAGCTAATGGGCAGCATTCCTTAAAGTCTCATTAGGGAACTAAGAAAAGATAATCTGGGGATAGAGAGAGGGCTCAGTGGTTAAGAGAGCACTTCTGCTCTTCTAGAGGACCTGGGTTCAACTGCAGCACCAACACGACAGCTCACAAGTCTGTAACTCCAGGATCTAACACCCTCACGTAAAAGTACATGCAGGCAAAACACTGCACTTAAAGTAAAAATAAACTCTATAAAAAAAGAAAAGGCAGTCTCAGTAACAGTCTCTATTGAGTCTAAATGTGGTCTGCAGTGTTTTTTCCCTTTCCTGAGAATGTCTAGATAATTAAAGCAAAAAAAAAAATCTTTGAAAGTAGAGTTCAGCTTCTAATTTTATGCTGCCTACATAACAACAACTGTTTGGACTATTTTAAATTCTGACTAAATACCATATTATTACTTATTTTATCTAGTTTTTCAAGATATTTTCTTGTGTAGCCCTGGCTGTCCTGAAACTCACTATGTAGACCAGGCTTGTCTTGAACTCGGAGATCTACTTGACTCTGCCTCCCAAGTGCTGTGATTAAGCCAGATGTGTGCTACCACACCTGGCTAAATATCGAATTATTTATATTAGATTTTTTTTTGTTTACTTTTTTCCCAGTGCTAAAGATAGAATCCAGGTCTATACATAGTGTTCTATTAGTGAGTTATGTTCTTAACACACACACATTCATTCATTCATTCATTCATTTTGGTTTTTTGAGACCAGGTTTCTCTGTTCCTTTGGAGTCTGTCCTGGAACTAGCTCTGTAGACCAAGCTGGCCCCAAACTCACATAGATCCACCTGCCTCTGCCTCCCAAGTGCTGGGATTAAAGGCGTGCGCCACCACCGCCCAGCTCATATAAACTTTTTAAGGGCTGTGGATGTAGCCCAGTTAGCAGAGGGCTTGCCTCGCAGACAACTGGTCCTGAGATTGATCTCTACTACCATATATATGCGGAAGGGTACCACAAGTCCATAACACTTAAGAGTTGGAGCCATAGTGAGTCTTAAGTGACCTGGGATGTGTGAGAGCTGGATCACAAGGAGAAAAACCTTTCAAGGTGTGCAAGAGCATACTCTAATTCTACCTAACTCTATCAAAGCCATGACTGCCAACATCTCTATAATATAGGTAATACATGTGAATAAATAGCTCAGTAAGGTAAAAAGGACTCAACTTCACATAAATATATAATTGTTGATATTCTATATATCTCAAAATCTTTAAAACAATTTCTATTTTTATTTTTGGCTTTTTAAGACAGTTTCTCTGTGTAGACTTGGCTGTCCTGGAATTCACTCTGTAGACCAGGTTGGCCTCCAACTCACAGAGATCCTCCTGCCTCTGTCTTCCAAGTGATGGCAAGTTCTGGTGCTAAAGGTGTGCGCCACCATGCCTAGCTTAATTTTTTTCTTCTTCTTTTTTTTAAAGATTTATTTCTCTCTGTGTGTGTAAATGAATGCTGTGTGTGCATAGATACCCACAAAGTCAGAAGAGGGCTTTGGATTCCTTACAGCTGGAGTTACAGGTAGGTTTTTAGCCTCCTGACTTGGGTGCCAGGTACCAAAGTAGGGTCCTCTGGAAAAATAGCAAGTGTTCTTAACTGCTGAACCCTCTCTCCAGCCCCTTTCTTCTTGTGTATAACCCAGGTTGGTTTTGAATTTATTATAAACCAGATGCAGGACTCTCATATTCCTGCATTCACCTCTCAAGTGCCACTATACCCAGATAAATCAATGTTTTCTGCTGAAAATAACATATTGAAATTTGTAAGACAGTTTTGTGACTATGGTTTTTTAAAAAGCAAGCAAAAGAATTCTCACAAAATCCTAAGAACACTGGTTCACGTAGAGCAAAAGTGCTAATGCTAAACTCTGACCTTATACTCTGTCCTAGAACAGAGTCCACGCATGCATGCACTTGTTAATGATACAGTAGTAGACTCTGACACTGGGGCCATACACACAGCAGGGTACCACAGACACTTGAAGGAAGTTATCAATACTGACATATAGGCTTGATACATCAATACATGCTCTATTGTTGTCATATAAATAAGCACACAAAACAATTATTTAATAATGTATTCTAGTCCAACACTAAGAAGCAATTCAAGTCAAAAAGAACACGCAAGACACGTTATCAGTCTAATTAGCCAAAAGGCCTCTATTCTGCAACTGTGATTACAGAAGTAGGAAAAGTGACTAATCTCATCACGTCTTTAAAAAAAGCATGCTGAAAGGGGAGCAGAGGCATCTAGAGGGTAGGACCTGGGCTGCAATAGAAATCATGGGACATTCCCATCGTTCACAAACCTTACCAGCTGAAAATGGTTCCCAGAAGTGGCAGAGCAGAGCTCATGACTACTGCCTCCAGCTCTCAAGCACGAGGATTATAGACAGGTGGCACCTTCCCAGACATCAAGCCCAGGGCTAACTGCATGCTAGGCAAGCACTCGACATTAAAAGGAGCACAACTAAAGCCACTGGTGCTACGGTCAGGTCAGGAAGATAAGAGAGGCAACAAAAAGCTGCTTAAATATACCCAAGGCTTTACAAGGTTCAGACTCACTACCCTGGGTTTTATCTTTTGTAAACACTATAATCATTTTACAACAAGGTTGCCCTTGTACTGTAAGATGAAAGCAGAAACATCTGAAGTTAAGCTAAGGCGCTAGATGAAAATGGCTATGTCAGAAGGACATGAAGACAACTGTTTTGTTTGCTTGAGTCTTACAACATGGCTTCCTACCTTTTTAGGTGAGAAAACACCAAGTGTTCCTCCATCTTCCCGTATGGCAACTCCCATCTCAGCCAACAAGGCTTCTCTAGAAAAACAAAAAACAAAACAATCAAAAAACCCCACGTAAAATCAGTATACCAATTAAGTTAATTTAAAAAGAACTAGAAAACAAGACAGGCAACGCAAAACACTTGGCTGTATCTAAAGCTGGCCAGAGAGATATAGAATGATATGCTTATCACTAATGAGAACTGATTTCTAAAAGAAGCAACATTCAGGGTTGAGAATTTAGATCAGTGGTAGAGCGCTTGCCTAGCAAGTGCAAGGCCCTGGGTTTGGTCTTCAGCTGGGGGGGGGGGGGGGGAGTGGGAGAGAGAAACAGTATTTAAAGTAAGTCAGAGAATGTCCCCATGCTAAATTTCTGTTTACTCAGTTGAAATTTTGAAAGACTGTACTCCTTATGTCTGTGCAACCAATTTGAAAAACAATTTCCCCGGCATCTAAGAAAGCAATCAAAGTAACCTGGGGGTCAGCACTCTGGCTTTAGCACCAGTAAAGCCACAGACTTAATACTGGGGTGAGCGGGAGGGTAGGCTTGGGCACCTGAAGCATGGTCTGTAAATGTGATTTCTCCCAATATTCCCATCTCATCCCCATTCTGGCACAGTAATTCTAGGAAGGTTTTTCGTTTTCTGTTCATTTTATTTGTTTGTTTTTGTTTGGTGTGTGTGTGTGTGTGTGTGTGAGAGAGAGAGAGAGAGAGAGAGAGAGAGAGAGAGAGAGAGCGCGCGCGTGAGCGCCTAATGTGGGGACAACTCTGTGGACTGGATTCTCTTCTCCACCTTTAAGTGGGGCCCAGGGATCAAACTCATGACAGGCCTGAGTGGAGAGTGCCTTTCTGTGCTGAGACATCTCACCTGTCCCAATAATTCTAGTTCAAAAAAATCTAATGCGAGTAAGAAAGTTCTTGGTTACATTTACTGGTAGCACACTGGAGCTCATTTCTCCCTTATTTTCATAAAGGGGGAAGATAAGAACTGACTTTAAAAAAGAAGAAGCGTGTATTTATTCCAACAGCATAGACAGAACAAGAATTTTAAAAGTTTGCAAGCTAAACAATACCTTTTACCCAAAAGGTTCTAGATGAAATAACTCTAAAGACAGGGTCACAGCTCTTTGCATATGGGGCTTTGCCAAGTAAAATCTACTTTTTACAACTGACAAAATCTCCTTTATTTAGTATGACTTTTCTAAATTGAAAGCCACATTCAAATGTGAAAACTATTAAGCACATGACTCTCCACAGCAGTGGTTCCCAATCTTCCTAACACTGCACCCTTTAAATTCAGCTCCTCATGTTGTGGTGACGCCAACCATAAACCTATTTTTGTTGCTACTTCATCACTGTAATTTAGCTACTGTTATTAATCGTAATATAAATCTCTGATATGCAACCCCTGTGAAAGGGTCAGTCAAGCCCCAGAGGGGTCATGACCCACAGCTGAGAACCCTGCCTTAGAGACTCTTTCAACGTGCAGATTTCACTTCAGAGGGCAAACGTGACTGGATGCACTCCCCCGTGGGTGCGGATGTGTCTGTGCTGTGTCAGGCGGGGACAGTGCCCTTGTTTTTAATCCTCTTTCATCTTTTCTTACTACGAAATCAACTCAGACTTCCCAGAAAACTCAGCAGCATCCAGATTGTTAGTTCCCAACCTTTCCATTCTGATGGCCTCTGTCTTACGAAGTTTCTCTTCCCAGGTTTCATTTAACTCAGCAATTATCTTCTCTGATTCCTATGGAAGGATGCACAGAATTTAACAAACCATATTCAGCAAGGAAGGCATGAAACATACAATATTCTTAGAAGACAAAGGAAGAATCCAAAGTGATGGGCCCTTCTTCTTTTTTAGAAGGTAAGAATCATAAATATTAAATCTAAAACTAAGTAACCCTCAGACACACAAACCTTCCAAGTCCTAATAATAACAGGCAAACAGCAAATCCATGTATGTGTGTGTGTGTGCACAAGACAGAGGGAGGAAACAGTGAATCTCTGTGTGTGTGTGTGTGTGTGTGTGTGTGTGTGTGCACAAGACAGAGGGAGGAAACAGTGAATCCGTGTGTGTGTGCACAAGACATAGGAAGGAATAGTGAATCCACGTGTGTGTGTGTGTGTGTGTGTATACACAAGACAGAGGGAGGAAACAGTGAATTTGTGTGTGTGTGTGTGTGTGTGCAGAAGACAGAGGGAGGAAACAATGAATCCGTGTGTGTGTGCACAAGACATAGGAAGGAATAGTGAATCCACGCGTGTGTGTGTGTGTGTGTGTGCACAAGACAGAGGGAGGAAACAGTGAATCCGTGTGTGTGTGTGCTGGGAAAGTAATATAAACATCCAAAAATACATGCACTTTCTTCTTTTTTTAATCATGGCTTCAAGTTCTAATATTTATGATGCTTAAAGATGTTATTGTTTTAAAAACTCAAAGGCCAGGTTAAAGAAAATGTCAACTGAGTGGCTCACTAGGAAGCCATTAGTGCATAATCACTCCACAGATAAGAAAACTGAAGACAAGAAAAAAAAACCTATTTAATTAACCCAAGCCCATCCAGGTCTTCCTGACTTTCTTTAAATTTATGAGGCATGACAGCCTTTTTGTGAAGGGTCTCATGGAGTCATCCTGGCCTTAAACTCACTATTTAGCCAAGGATGATGCTGAATTCCTGGTCCTCCTGGTTCAGCCTTCCAAGTGCTGAGACTACAGTATGTGCCACCCTGCCCAGCTTTTTATTTCTTCTTGATGATTCAATAGAAGGCAGAAAATTTGATAGGGTAAATCAGACACACACACACACACACACACACACACACACAGAGGGTAGTTTAGGTTTTGACATTCAGAAGGTTAACGATTACTCCATGGAACATTCCTGGAAGCCATCAGATAGCTAAGGGTTTACTGTACTGGACAGCATGCTTTCTGAATAGGCTCCAAGTGTGGGTCCTCAGACTGCTTAGTACAGCATTTGCCCTGCCTGTTCCTGGGATGGATGTTTATGGATATTTATAGGCTAAGTCTGTGTAATGGCACACATAGTACTGACTTTGATGCCAGTCTATAAACATCAGAGCCAGTGGCTATAGCTCCATGCTTGAAACTTTACTGAATAAAAATCACACACACAGGGATTTCAGTTCAAGCTGTGGCTTTAAAGTAAAATTACATACTACTATTTTTTTTCTTTTTGCCAGAGAGGTTTATAGAGGAATCAAGATATTAGCATCATATATGGAAATCAGCCATACAATGGAGAAAGAAGTAGCAGCACCTATGTAAAAGCAGTGACAAACACTGGTCTACAGTTAAAAATACAGAGAAGCAAAGGCAAATAAACCGTTAGGAAGATGAATTAGCCTCCACTGTTGCTGTTTTCCACTGCAGTGTCATGCCTTAGGAATGCAGCTCCTAAGACATTCTCAAGCGTTTGCATTGCACAAATGCTGTCCCACACTCTGGACCAAAGATGTTCTCTGCCTGCATCATTAAAATGCAGGTCTGTCCCAAAGGAATTCTCACCATTCACAAAGTAAGAGTAGAACTAAGGCGCTTATGCTTCAGTGAACTACCGCGTGGACTGAACACAAAGCGGTAAAGAAGCCATTGCACTCTAGAATAAAGCTGGGGAAAAAAGCTTTTACTTATGTTGTTTCAGGGAAAATTAAGAGAGCAATTTATTTGCTGATTAACATAGTACAGCTTTGTTTTAAGGAGATTAGGCAGCTGAGGGCAGAGTTCTTTGAATAAGGACAGCATTATTCCCTAGAAGCCATTTGGAAGACACTGGGTGACCTAATTCTTAAAAAACCTAACATGTGGCATTATTTTCAGTTGGTTCTGGAAAAAAAAATTTTTTTTATACCAGAGGTGAAAAAAGGTAATCTTGTTTGTTTAGGAAGGCACAATATATAATAGTTAGGATTCAAAATCCCTAAAGAGAACACTGGATATAAAATAATAAGAGGGAAGTTTCACTTCTCCCAAATGCTGGCAACATGATCACTGACCCCTACTTATGAGAAAATTTGTGAATGAATGCATTCTCCCACACAGAACATCAATAAAGTCTACAGGAAAGCGTCCAAGTCAATTTTACAACAGCAGAGATCACCCTGTACCTCGCATCCCCGAAAGATTTCTCCTTCCTCTCCTTTTGCCAGGCATGTTAGAACTTGACTGACTTTATGAATCAAGGCACAAAAGCACTGGTTTTATTTCTGAGTACCTTCTTTTTGAAGTAAGTAAAATGCCAAGGGAAAGGATGGGACGATAAGAAAGAGAACTCTGAAGCCCACTTCACATAAAATCCATTACAGCTTCACCGAAAACTACAATGGACGCATCTGACGCTGACTCACTTTTAGTTGTAAAGAAGCTCAACAAGTTAGTTTGCTTTTCCGAGACAGCGTTTCTCTACATAGCCCTCGCTGACTCTTGAACTCACAGAGGTCTACCTGCCCCTGCCTCCTGGGATTAAAGGCGAGCGCCACCACTGCCCGGCTCTTTCTGTTTTCACCTTTACCTATTAGAGTACCACTGTTCTAACTATCTTTGAATGGGCAGCAGTTGGTAAATGGGGGAACTGAGTGATGGTGAAGAGGATCCCTGACTGGTAGCAGGACTGTAATTCCCCATATTCTAAGTGAGTTTTCTCTCCAACACAAAGGCCAAAAGGTAGAGGGAAACAATATCCCTGGAGGTAGTGAGCCAAAGAGAGAAAACAAGATGCTCCTGATAGGATCTGATGGCTGGCAAGAAGGCTGGTAATTGTTCTCAGCACCACAAGTGACCACACCTGTCTGCTCCCATTGTAGTCACTGAAGGGAAGAGGACAGGCACTGCCTCTGACTTTCAAATTCACAACCAGACAGGACAGAAGTGGATAGAGCCAGCAACAGCCTAAAAGAATGGTCCATCCACAGAGGTGGAGCCAGGGATAATGTTACAGTTAATCAGATACACGTCTGACTGTCTGTGAGAGTACTACCAGGGAAGTCCAGTCAAGAGAGAAAACCCACCATGAATGTGGGAGCACTAGCCTACAAACTGGGGTCCCACACTGAAATAAAGAGGGGAGAAGAAAGGCAGCTGAGTACTGGCATTATCCTTTCTCTGCTTCCTCATCGACAAAGATGTGAACAAGCAGCCTCACACTGTACAAACATGGCTTCCATGTAGACTGACCTCACACCATGAGATAAAAGAAGTTGCTTCTTCTCAGGTATTTGTAGCCAACACAGTGGGCAATCGGTAAATGTACAGCACCATGGCCCACGGACCTCAGGGCCCCAGACAGGAGGACGCCTGCTTCTCTCATAACTAAAGGCTTTGTAAGGACTTCTAAAAGTTATAGCTTCATGTAACCTAATAATGCTCAAATGTCCAAACTTCCAGTTAATTGTATATTATTTACTAACAGAGGAATGGCACTATAGAGACTTCTATTTTCAATAAAACCAAATTTTCCAACTAGTTATTCCATTTAAAATGTAATTATTACCACTTTAGAAATGGTTTCATACTGTCTAAGCCGACCTCACACTTACTATGTAGCCAGGATGACCCTGAATGCCTTATTTTTCTTTCTCCATCTCTTGAACGCTGGGTCAACAGGCTCATGCCAACATGTCTGGCTTTAAAACTAAATTTCTAACAAGCAACTTCACTATGATTTATAAACTATCCCCAAATTATTGTAAGTTTCTACTCAATGGCTATTTTGCATGGCTAAATTATGATCTTTCCATCTCTGGTCAAGTCAAACAAACATTCTGATAAAAAGAAATTAACTTAAGAAACAAATAATTTCATTTTCAAGGTACCTCTAACTGTTAGCATCTCCATGTGCTAAGACAAAATTTCTGGGCTGTTCATTCAGTCCTAGTTCTGCCTTCTGGAATGACATAAAGTGTTGTGCATTCAAGCTTCAGACTCACCTTTAGACGTTCAATGGCTTCCTCCCCTCCAGGTGTGGACATGATCCGCTCTTGAATACTGGTCACAGATGTTAAGCCCACCTGACTACTAAGTGAGCATGAAGATGGAGATGAAGTAAGGGACCCCATGGATGCTGTGGAAAAATTGCCAGGGCGTTGATTCTCAGAGGCTAGCAAGTACCTATGCTTATTGTTCTGAAAGTCTTTCAGATCTGGGAGACAGAAAGAAGGGAAGGTAGAAAAAGAGAAGGCGAGAAGCAGAGGAGGAAAAAAGACAGGAAGGAACACCAGTGTGAGAAAGGAGAGCATCAAAGCGCAAGACTAACACATGCTGACACACAAAGACAAACTCTAGACTGTACAAATGGCAGTTCTAAAACATGTCGCCCTGTCATATTCGATCCTAAGCAGTCAGCCACTTCTGGGTTTAGAAGTGAGAGGCACGGGAGCTAGAACCAGAACTTCAGCCATGTCTTCCTAAACAGGCAAACTGCAGCCCTTCAGTTCCTCCTCCTTCCTCCGTCTTCAATACAGCCTGACTGCAGCTTTAAACTCCAGGAGTTTTAAACAGAGGGATAGCAATTAGTGCCGCACGTTGGCCGAGCTCAGCGTTTAATGCAGTTGTTAGTTACGGTTCTGAGCATAGCAGCATTTTAATATGCCAAAGATACATTCTAAATTCAAAGAAGTAATTGTAGAAATGAGAAGAATTTTGAGGAAGTATGATAATAACTTTGTTTTGAATGGTTATTTCAACAGGAAAGAATGATTAATGAATTAACAAGTTTTAGTGTATTTTTCATTTGAGTCAAAGCAAACAAAAATGAAAAACTATTTGATGATTTAAGTAAAGCCCTTCTGTGTCTAACAGCACAATCACTGGGCACCGCTAAGTCTCCTTTCCAGTATGACAGCCCAGTTTTCAGGACACATTTTCACTGGCCAAGGTCTAGCACACAACTGGAAATTAGGATGTTCAACTCGGGCTAGAAAGTTTACCAATAACAACACTCAATGATTTGCTTTTTTGTAATTTCATTCATTAATCAACCTTCTCAAATGACAGCAAAGAAACCACTGCTATTGGTACAATCTTTTTGGTTTTCTTTGTCTGAAGACAGGGTCTCATGCACCTTAGTCTACCTATAAGGCCGAGAATAACCTTGAACTCCTGACTGCTGATTCTGCTGGGAATACAGGTGGCACAACATACATTTGCATTTCTATGTCAAAATTTTTCTTTATTACATTTATTTATTTTGTGTGTGTTCCTGAGTGGTCAGAGGACAACTTGTGAGAGTCAGTTCTCTCCTTCCACCATGTGGGACCTCAATCCGGTCCTCAGCTTGGTAGCAAGCTCCTTTACACCCAACCATCGTGCTGGCTCTCACTTTTAAATATGAGAAATCTACATCTCTGAATTTACATCAAGACTACATTTCCTTAAAGGATATAAGGCAATAGAAGTAGTTGGGAAAAACAGTCACTCTGTGGGTTTACTAATGTTTACTATTTAATGAAAACCAGTTCTTGAATCCCCTTAAAGCCTGTGGTAGTTGCTTCAAGACAGTTTGAAAACTACCATCTGCAAATATAGAACATGGGGAAACAAGCAAAGAGGCATGTTTGCAAAGTGAACAGGAATTGGAGCAAAAATCATCTGTCAGCTGATGGCAGCAAGGTGGAAAACGGGGGTAGACGGAGATTAGAAGGTCCCGCGGACACATGCAAGCCCTAAACCAAAGGGAAACTGCAGAGTAGCCAGGGCTGCTCTCCTTTGTGGATAGAAGATTAAAGCTTAGTCATGCATGGTTTTCAGGAAATGCCACAGCTGCTCAGAGAAGGGATAGGCAACAGGCCAGCAGTAGCAGCACCTTGAACACAAAAGCAAGAACAAGAAGGCATCCTCTCCACACCAATATCCTTCAGCTTTGGAGATCTCAGACAGAGCTGTTCCAGGCCAAGAGCCACAAGTGTGTTTGGGCATGGGAGTCCTGTGGGCTCGAGTCAGTACAGTAACTGGTACTATATTTGGGTTCTCCTATGTATTCCCTTGTCTGAAATGGCTTCCTACAGATAAAAAGATCAACAGAATCTAAAAATTCCCAAACTAAGATTTGATATATCTTCATAAATTATATTAAAAGCATAAGCAACTATTTCCTTGTTAACTTAACATTTATATCGAAAAAATGGCTTGTGATCTTCTGCAATATATATTTCCATTTAAGTCATATACTTCAGAGATCTATTTTAAAATTTTAACTGTAATTTAAGAAAAGAGGAAAAATGTTAATCTAATGATCAAGTAAGATAAGGCCCAAGATACATAGAAAACCAATGGAGTTTAAGCACAGGTGAGTGCTTAACCCAGCCCACACAGGGTTCTTTTAATTACAGACAGTTTGGCTAACTGGAACTGATTTTTGTAATTATACAGACTCACATTTACAATGCTAATTAAAAAGGAATTTTCCTATTAAATAATTGGTTCATAAAAGGAAACAAATCAAGAGGGAAAAGGGGGTGTTGACATAGTAGTGATTAAAACAAGAGCTCTGAGTTAAACTGCCTAACCTAAACACGAGAAACCGTGCAGCTCAGAGAAGGAACCACTCCTGGCTAGAGTATAATGGGGATGAAGTAACGTTATCAATAACAGAGTTAGTAGTGATAATATGTTTATGGTGCCTAGAACAGGGCCAGGGATATTACAGACATTCAATAAAAGTGAGCTGCTACCATCACTAGCCTCACCAACTGTAATTCTGAGTTTGATTTAGTTATATGGGTAGAAACACTGAAGACTGAGTGGAAGACTCAAGTTCTTACACCTCTCAACTTCAGTCACGGCACACACTAAAATTCACTAGGTTATTTTGCTGAATGGAGAAGGGCATACACAAGAGAGTTTGATTTCACATTACACTCTGTCTGGGATTTCCCTGTTAGGGCTGCTGGCATGCAAAGCTCGCTGTAAGGCTGACACAGCAAAGGCCGGTTAGCAAGTCAGCATACGGGACACAGCCAATACACGATATACACACATTTGCCTCCACTTCCAGAGTAATCATCGATCAATGGGTCAACTAAAGATAAGCAAGAGGGAAAACACAAGAAGGGTCAAAGTTCAGACTCGGTAGTGACATAGAGTGAGATTTGGCATTTGGGAAGCTAAGAAAATGAAAATTCAGTAATATATAATATCATTTTCACAAATCATATTAATTAAAATTCAGATTTTAATCAATAAGAGATAAATTAGAGATAAATTGAAATCTATTAGTATTTCAAAATATATATTTTTACATTAAAAATAAAAATATGTTTTACTAAATAAACCCATATTCTATCTGAAAAGTCTACTTTACGGCAAGAACTTTTTTTTAAAGTGCTGAGGCTAAAAGCAGAGCCTTGCACATGCTAATCAACAATGATCAATAATGAGCTACACTGCCAACCGTAACTAAGAAAAAATGGATTCCATACTATACACAGAGATGACTGCAGTCTTAAAATCATGTACTATACAAGAACACTGTGCAGCAGTACTTTCTGAAAGTCTAGCTCTTGAACTCAGCAAGAATTAGCCTTTTCTCTTCACTTTTCCACAGAGAAAGGGTCATTCAAAGGTAACTCTCATCTGACAGTAGACAGGACTGGGGAATCCTTACACAAGCATTATTGCTACTGCACCAGTCCAGGGAAACAAGAGCTTCCAAGTAATACTTTTATGAAGTTTTTCAGAATGAACTTAACATTAACATGGCTTTGGGGGACATTTTGCATAAAGAAATTCTGAGATTATCTCATTTCACTGGCTTTTTTTTTTTAAGACAAAAAACTTGTAAAACCATTTTTACTACCATTTAGTTTCATCGAGTCTCTAAAATCTAAGCTTATTTTATTTACTTACTTATTTTTTTATTTGAGGCAAGGTCTCACTGTGTAGCTCTGGCTGTCCTGCAGCTCACCAAGTAGACCAGGCTAGCCCTGAACTCACAGAGACCAGCCTGCCTCTGCCTCCTGAGTGCCCACCACACCCAGCCATAAGCCTTTTTTTAAGTCTACAAATCTGCAGAGGAAAGTAAGACTCTGTAGCTCCTTCCTCACTTACTATCAATGATGTCCCCCAGTCCCTGAGCACGAAGCAGGTCCTTCAGTCGGGTCACTTCCTCCTTCAACTCCCGCACCAGCTTGGCATTAGGGTCCTCATTGATAACAGCATTGCATTTAATTTGTTTTGCACGATCTGCATATCTAGATACAGAAATAAAATGCGTCCTTGACATTTCTCAGAGGCTCTAATTCTCATAAATAGCATACCATTTGCCTCTAAAGCAAACACTTGAAAAGCCCTGATAAATACCTTATTTGTATGAGACTTTATAGAGGTGACACAGGCTCAGAAGAACTTAAGTGATTTGGCTAAGATCACAACAAAAATAAATACCAGAGAGAAGGCTCAAACCCAGTCTGTATTCAAAATATCTTTAATGGGAGAAGGGAAGATAGTTTCAGATTAAAATCTCCTATATATAAAAATTCAATGAATATTCCATTGGTAATTTATCAGAGCTACATATGCTGATAACTGTATTACTTTTTACAACTTAAACATATCTATAAAAGGGAACACTTCTATTAACATAAATACTGTAAGACAATTTTATTATCTAAAACTTATCCAATATCTCACTCAAGTAATTTGAACATATTTCCTGTAAAAAAGCTCTTACTTATTCCAATGAATCTGGAAGCCACAGAAGTAAACTCCATCATAAAAAAAATAATTCCCCCCTTATTATGAGAAAGAAAGATCATGCTAGCCTTCAACGTGTAAGAAAACCTATGGCATACAAAACTACTCAGCTACTGAGATCAAAGGCGTGTACCTCAGAGTGCTCAAAGTTTCATCGTAGTTGATATCTGCTGGGCTCAGAGCAGCAACCATTGCAGTTCGAGAGTTGCCACCTAAGAAAATGAAGTATGAGTATCTCCAGTTACACCCATTTTTAAAAGGAGAATTTTATTTACTATGATAAATTTGAGAGCAGACCCTGACATGTAATCAAAAGCCAACAAGTTTTTTCCTTTTATCATTTGTTTTGACAAGGTCTCCTGTAGCCTTGTTGGTCTGAGCTGGCTATCTTCCTGCCTTCATTTTCTAAGTGCTGGGATTGTAACTATGTGCCACCACGCCTGGAACACAAAAACATTCTTTTATACGATTTCTTTTTTTTTCCAAGACAGGGTTTCTCTGTAGCTTTAGAGCCTGTCCTGGAGAATTTATTTATTTATTTATTTATTTATTTATTTTTTGGTTTTTCGAGACAGGGTTTCTCTGTGGTTTTGGAGCCTGTCCTGGAACTAGCTCTTGTAGACCAGGCTGGTCTCGAACTCACAGAGATCCACCTGCCTCTGCCTCCCGAGTGCTGGGATTAAAGGCGTGCGCCACCACCGCCCGGCTGGAGAATTTATTTTTAAAGATTTATTTATTTATTTATTTATTTATTTATTATGTATACAACATTCCTTCCATGTGCAGCTGCATACCAGAAGAGGGCACCAGATCTCATTACAGATGGCAGTGAGCTACCACGTGGTTGATGGGAACTGAACTCAGGACCTCTGGAAGAGCAGTCAGTGCTCTTAACTGCTGAGCCATCTCGCCGGCCCCACAAAAACATTCTTCAATGTTCCCTTGCTATGCACTGTTTCCCTCACATTCTGCTCTCTGAATCTCCTGTTCAGCTCCCCCGCCAACCACTCTAACCAGGTATGGTAGTACACGCCTGTAGTTCCTGCACAGGAGGCTGTAGCAGGAGTTCAATGCAGCCTGAGTCGCACATGACCCTATCTTAAACAACCACTCTAATCAAGTCAACCACTCCACCAAAACTGCTCTGTGACAGGAAAACTGACTGGTTGCTTTTTCTGAATGAAGAGGAACAAGGATGAGGAGAATGGCTGATGGATCAAAAAGCATTAGGAGTAAGGAGGAGTAAGACTACCTGGTGAGCCAGGCGCACGCCTTTCATCCCAGCACTCGGGAGACAGAGGCAGGTAGATAGATCTCTGTGAGTTCAAGGCCTGCCTGGTCTACAGAGTGAGTTCCAGGACAGGCTCTATTAGCTACTGGAAAACCCTGTCTCAAAAAAAAATAACAACAAAAAGACTATGCAGCATGTACTTGGCTATGTAAAATGTGGAGGACTATGAGCTTCTAAGTACTCTGAGGAAGGGGCCAGAGAGATGGCTCAGTGGTGAAGAGCGCTAACTGCTTTTGCAGCAGTGTTTGGTCCCAGGGGATCCAATGCTGCCTTATAACTCTGCAGGCAACAGGCACACACATGGAGGAAAACACTCAGGCACATAAAAGAAGACTCGGCAGGAGTAGAGAGCTCTAAGTGGCTGTATGGAGTACAGAGACAGGAACTGCTCCTCAGTGTCACAAAGTAAGTGAATCCAACCAGGGGAAACCAAAAGCAAAACCAGAGAAAGACAAAAAGGACTCAAGTTTACTATGAATCATCTAGAGATAATTCTCCTCCAAAGCGGACATGGAAGAATGAGCCATAAAAGGCATCATTAGACAGTACTAAAAAGACATCTACTGCCGGGCGGTGGTGGCGCACGCCTTTAATCCCAGCACTCGGGAGGCAGAGGCAGGCGGATCCCTGTGAGTTCGAGACCAGCCTGGTCTACAAGAGCTAGTTCCAGGACAGGCTCCAAAACCACAGAGAAACCCTGTCTCGAAAAACCACAATAAATAAATAAATAAATAAATAGACATCTACTAAGTTAACGGGGACTCGTGGTCAACATACCTAGATTTTCTCTAAGGAGCCAAGTAAGAACAGAATCCCTGTAAGGAATAAAATCAGTCTTCTTCTTCTTTTTACTCTATCAAAGAGAAGAGAATAATTTTAGCAATGTTATGGGGAAAAATTCACATGAAAAGCAAACCAGTTGAAACTTCTGAAACAAGCAAACTGTAATGGAATTCCATCATGATTGAAACATTTCACTCACGGCCCAATTTTTCAAAAAGCACATGCAAATTTTTTTATTTTAAAATCTTTACAATACAAAAAGTCAAGAAAATAGTATTACAATACACATGGTAGACTTACCACGTAGTTTTAATTATTATTATCTTGCCATTACCCAAACCAGTTGAGTAAATTGCAGGCACAAGATCTAAATGCTTCAGCAAATATGTAGTTTATAAGGAAAAAATTTAGTAAATTTAACAATAATGCTATTCACTAATAATACTGTCCACATCTCTAGACCTGCTAATATTTTAAAACAAACTCAGTATTTCAGTTATAAATACTTCAAGCACGTATCTTTGACAAGGAGTTAAAAAAACAACATGACCAGTAATATGGCTCAGGACTTGATACACTAGATAACACCCCAAAGGAGAAAGCCAACTCACAAGAGCTGTCCTCAGACATATACACATGTACCATAACACACTCCTGCCCACAACAATAATGAAGAAAATCATTTCAAATAAGACCCAGGCAATGTCAAAAACAATTAAACATTTGAATACTAAACATTTTAATGCAAATACTGCTTCTACCCTGACCTTATTTCATATAATTCTTAACTATTAGGTGCTCTGAATATTAAAAGAATATTCAGAAGAATAGCAAAAAACTTAGCGTATTTGTATAGAAATAAAAGGAAGAGAGAACATACCATTATCTCATACATCTTAACTATTAGGTGTTCTAAATATTTTTGTTCATAATAATAACAAAAAATTTAGAATATTTGTAAAGAAATATACAGAAGAGAAAAATCTATGCTATTGGATAAAGGAAGATATGAAGAGTCGTCTCTAGCTTCAGTTAAGAGTTTAAATTCTACAGCCTTTACTTCAAAAATGTTTTACATTACTCATAAGCTTCAATTGTCAGAAATGAGATAAAAAAGGAAAGAGATGTATTAATAATATATAATCTTATTTGTTTTATGTTACTTGTTTGCAATAATCTCAACAAATTAGCTATGCTTTAGACCAGGACTACAAGAAATATAAGCTTCTCTCTTTGGAGTGGTTTACAGAACTATTAAGAGACACTCTTACAGATCGCTGGATCAAGCATCATGACACAACACAAATGCTTCCTCAAATTTCTCTCTTCTTCCTTTATTCTATTCCTTCTCCAAAGTACTTTATGTTCCTTAATTATTTCTAGTGTGAAGTCCCATGATTCACAGCATCCTAAACAATCATTCAAAATTCCACAGCCACAAACCCTTTGTGAAGGTTCTGTTCTAACTGATGCCCCTATTTATCCTCTAAAATGTGCAAACCATTTGGCTAGTTCAGTGTGACTAATCCCCACCGTACCTTGCTGGTGCAGTTATCCTACAAATGAAAGCATTTCAAGGAGAGAAAAAGAACACAGGATAAACCTCTAGAATAAATGGAAATCAGAGTACTTTCTCGAGACAAGAAAAGATTTAATTCTAAGTGGATTTGAATCACCCATTAATCTAAATTAGAGCATACAAAAACTATCTTAGATATTAAACCTAAATAATGAAGATTATGCAAAATTTGTTTTAGCTGTAGTGTGCCAGTGCTGTAGAAACAAAGACTTTAATCCACATATGCACTGCAAAGACAGTGATGGTCTGTTAAGATTATAATGGAATTGAAAAGTTACAGTGTTGTTGCTCTCTTCAGGTGGTATCACAATGCACTGTTTATAGAAATGTTGGTGGAAACAAACCTACTATAGTGCCAGTCATATAGAACATACAAGCACACATAATTCTGTTCAACACAGGGCACTTGCTGATGGAGGCTCACCTACACATCACCAAACTGTTTCCCCACTGCTTTAGTGTACTCTTTTCACTTCCTCAATGACAAAGTCATCTAATGGTGCATTTCTAGGAATGCATTCATCTCATTAAATGATACATGATTGTAGTTTAAAATATATATTACTGGCTTCTAAATTAACATCATTCTCCAAAGCAACACTGGTCAAAATACTCCAAAAATATATTTGAAGTAAGGCTCAAAAAAATTCGTCAACTTTGTGTCTTTGCTCTAGCTGTACACACAGGTGGCTCTTTCCAGTCCACTCCAGTACAGAGCTGCATTACACCCTAGCCCTGCCTGAAAAAGCTGTTTCCAGTCCACTCCAGTACAGAGCTGCATTACACCCTAGCCCTGCCTGAAAAAGCTGTTTCCAGTCCACTCCAGTACAGAGCTGCATTACACCCTAGCCCTGCTTGAAAAAGCTGTTTGCAGTCCACTTCAGTACAGAGCTGCATTATACCCTAGCCCTGCCTGAAAATTTAAAAACCACATAAAAAGGCCGAAAACATAAAGACACGTAAGTATCAGCAGTTTACCTGCTGAGCAGACATCCCCTCTGAGAGTGGAACAGAAGACTTACCACCTCCGCCAAGGCCGAAATGACTTTGCCCAAAGTTGTAAGAGACTTATTAATATTTGCACCTTCCTAAAATAAACACAAACATGAAAGAATCAAAGCAACGAATTTCTACTGCGCACACCACTCATACTGCTCCAAGCTGAGCACATCTGCTTCTCCCTGCTCCCCACCCCCACCCCAGTCCCTGTGGGTGCTGGGATCTGAGTGCAGGTCCTGGAGTGGCAGCAAGCACTTTACCCAGGGACACCTCCTTAGCCCCACATATCTGCTTCCTTAAGACAGAAGTCCTAAAGACACCTATGTGTAGCCTTTGGTCTTTCCTCTGCTCACTTGGTAATATGCTTAGTGCACACACCCACCTCCCCATCCTTTCTGCATGTGCTGTGAAACCTCACAGAAGCAAGCCTTCCTCCCACAGCTCACCAACACGGAAGTCCTGTCCTTGTGAAACAACAGCTCTGTCTCAGCTCACACATGTTCTTACATCACTATCTTATACATCTGATTCCCATTTTACTATGTCTTCCATCTGCCCAAATTTTGCCCATTTCTCAAAATATAATACAACTCTCACTCTTAATCAAAAACTCTTCTCTATTTTGTTATCTAACTTACCATTTCATTGAAATTATAGATCAATAATTGATAGTTTTTTTTCATTAAAAAATAGATTTAAACATTGGGTTTTGTAGGTCACAACATCTCTGATGCAATTCTGCCAGTGCAGAATAAAAGCAGTCACAGAGGACTGGGGTAAAGCACAATGGTAGTGTGCTTGGCTAGGACACACAAAGCACCACATAAAAGAGACACAGTGGCACACACCGCTAGTCTTAACACTCAGGGACAGAGAGATCAAGCCCATCCTAGCTACGTATTAAGTTCTAAGCCAGCCTGTATCAAAATAATAAATAACACTATAAACAAAATATAAATTAAAAATCATAGCTATCTCTCAATAGAAACTAATTTGTAAAACCAGGGAGAAACTAGATTTGGCCTATAGCTACAGTTTGTAGGCCCTTGTTACAAAACATTGATTGACTAGATCTTTTGCTAAAATAAATACCTTTAATCGCGTTCCTTTGGCACCAGTTGAATCAGCTCGTTCGCTTCCTGCTAGATCCACCAAGCTGATTTTACTGACCTAAGTAAAGAAGAGTAATATGGAAATTATAAAATAAGCAAGATAGTTAGGTGTGTAGTTCATGGTTGTGATCCCAATACTCAGGAGGCAGAGCAAAGGCAGGAGGATCATCCACATGAGCTCGAAGACAGTCTGCTCTATATAGTGATAATAAATTCAAGACCTGACAACAAAGACAGGAGTCCATGCACCCAGGAAGCAGGGAGAGATGAATTTCTGTGAATTCCAGGCCAAACTGGTCTCCATAGCAAGTTCCAGGCCAGCCAGAGATACATACTGAGGTCATGCCTCAACACTCATTGACATCCATATGCATGCACGTGTGCATACATGCGCACCCACAGACACACACATGAAACCTATTAAATTGCCTTATGAAACATGAAGGATCGAACAACTGGAGCTCTGTCTCTCTAGTTCTCTCTCTCATTCTCTCTCTTTTTTTCTCCAAGACAAGACTTCTTTGTAGCTTTTTGGAGCTCACTTTTTAGACTAGGTTGGCCTCAAATTTACAGAGATTCACCTGCCTCTGCCTCCCAGTGCTGGGATTAAAGGTGTGTGCCTCCACTGCCCAGCCACAACTGGAGCTCCTATATACATCTAGTGGCAATAATTATTTTGAAAACTGTTTAGCTGTTATTTAAGAAGTTAAGTATGACTTTAATCCCAACACTTAGGAGGCAGAGGTAGGTGGATCTCTGTGAGTTCAAGACAAGCCTGGTCTACATGGTGAGTTCCAGGACAGTCAGGATAATAAAGAGACCCCTCCTCAAAAAACAAAACAAAATAAACCCAAACCAGAAACTATACACACATCTGACACAAGACTTAATTCTACTCTTAAGCATTCACCAGTACAAATAAAAACAAAGTAAGATTCAAATTGCCAGCTGTGCATGGTGTGTATAACCTGCCATGCATGGTGTGTACAACCAGCTGTGCGTATTGTGTACAACCAGCTGCGCGCAGTGTGTACAACCATCTGTGCATGGTGTGCACAACCGGCTGTGCATGGTTTGTACAACAAGCTGTGCATGGTGTGTATAACCTGCTGTGCACGGTGTGTACAACCTGCAATTCCAATACTTGGGAGGCTCATGGAGCTGAGTGAGGTCTAGGTCAAACTAAAGAACCAAAGAACGATCAGAAAAACAAGAAACAACAAATCTACACACACACACGTGCACAAATGTTCCCAGGGTCAGGTGAATGAAATAATGAAATATCTGTCATCAAGGAAAAGGAACAAACTATCAACATAACACAAATGAACCTCAAAATCATCATAAACAAAAGAAAGTTGGCAAAAATGTAGTATATACTGTATCACTAAATATAAACTAATCTATAGTGACATAAAGCATTGGATGATGCTTTATAAGACCTCAATATAACACCTTAATAATATCTCAATAAAATTTTTCAAAATTTTTTAGTTTGAACAAAAGAAGAGATGACTTAAAAGTTGCTGAGCTGAGGTACAGCTAATGGCAGAACACCTGTCTAAAACGCAAAAAAACCCTGAGTCTAATTAGCAGAAACAAAAAAATAGTCACTAAACATAAAATGATTCTAGCTCTTAGTGACAACACTAGCAGATAGCATTCCCTTTACAGGGCAAAGGGCAGAGCATCCTGTCTAAGGATCAGTAGAATAAATTTCGATTCAGGTGTGTCACACTAGGGATACAGCACAGGGGAAAGCACTTATCTAATATGAGTGTGTTCAATTCCTAACACCCCACTCACCCCACTCCAAACAAAAAGAATACCGCTGAATGCCACTTAAAAGTTTGTCATATTAGCCAGGCGGTGGTGGCACACGCCTTTAAACCCAGCACTCGGGAGGCAGAGGCAGGTGGATCTCTGTGAGTTCGAGGCCAGCCTGGACTACAAGAGCTAGTTCCAGGACAGGAACCAAAAGCTACGGAGAAACCCTGTCTCGAAAAATCAAAAAAAAATTGTCATATCATAAATATATTTTAATTAGTTACAACTACAAATTAACAAATGTTGAGTGGTTACTTGGAGCCAGGCATTATTATATGAGGTTAACCTACACTGACCCATAACCATTTAAACAACTCTCTGAAGTTGTTACAGAGGGAGAATATAGAGGCACAAGGAGGTTAAGGTAGTTTGCTTGAGATTATGTAACTAAAAAGTAGCAAAGCCATAACTCACAAGCAAGCAATTTTATTTCAAGCTCTACAATATTTAACCACTAACAAAATGAGAAATTAACAATCAACAGTTGCTGGAGAAAGCTTGCCTAGTATGCTTGATGGGTTTTGATCCTCAGGACCAGAAAAACAGACAACAACAAAGGAAAACGGGGCTGGCAACAGCTCGTAGTAGAGGGTCTGCCTACCATGTAGGCTCTGAGTTCAATTCTCAGTAACAGAAACAAACAAGCAAAGGTGTTTGAACAATATTAGAGTTGTTACAAAGTTATTTCCCAAGAAGGAGCACACTATGCATGCCTGACCACCTGCAGACATCCCTGCAATAACTTTATCAATGGTTACTGTCGTCCAGTCAAGAAGAAAAAGTATTTTTCCCCAAAAGAACTACTTAACTATCTTGCATGAAATAAGTAAACTATTAGACCCAGTTTTAATTTATATTTTAGCCGTGTTTTCTAGCTTTCAGTTCCATTAAATACCCACACTGAAAACTGGTGCGGAGTAAATGCTGAGTGGAAATTAAAAACCACCTCCACAAAGTCAAAGAACACTTATCCCGTCTAAAACTAGCAGAGCATAGTAGTATAAAAGGGATTTCTCACACTTATCTCCACAAAATCTCCTCATGACAAGAGATCAGAAGCTCTCCTACCTTCTCAGTGGACAGGTTAGTCTCGGTATCGTGCTTCTTCTGGGTGAAAACAATGGTAAACACAGCGTGGGAACGGCTACTGGTCTCATTCATGTTGGTAGCTGCCACTGTCCTAAATAAACCCATGAGAATTGAAATGGGTAGCGGGCTCTATACAACCACACATGACAATCATGGACAACAGTCTGGAATTCAGACTAAAGGACTGTCACTGACACAATTGCTCTAAGTGCAGTCTTATTTGGGAGCCCATCAAGTTACCCCACAACTCCAAAGGCAGCCATCAGAATCACTCTTCAAACTCCAGCTATCCCTTTTGTAATCGCTAGAGCGTTTAATTTTTATTCCTCATTTCGTGCTCATTTATTCCAGAATCAATTACTACCACAGCCTCATCTAGACATTACAGCTAACATTTTACCATGACTTAAATCAATACCAAGAGTTAACTAAAGTTCTGACCTGCTTCAACAATGCACCATTTTAATGAAAAGACATCTACTTAATGTGTTGAAGCCTATACCACTCCAGCATAGCCAAGACTCAAAGGACTCTGCAATTAAAAACAACTTAATAGTTACAAACATGGTTTCAATCCTTACAATGGAAAAAAGGGCCTCAGAATAATACCAAAGGACTCAGTCATTAGTCTATATCCTACCATACCTGGCTTTGTTCCCAGCATCCATGAGGTCAGCAATGTCAGTATAAGAAGTGACCGCCAGCTTGGACAGATCCTCCACATAGGGTCCAAGAAGCGGGTGTTCACGCACACGCAAATTGCCCTTGTTTTTGGGATTCAGCAAATCTCGCACTCTCTCACAGTAGATTTCCATGTAGCTCACCTAGGAACATTTTATTAAAGTAAATTAAAGAATTTGGAAAAGATATATACACATTAGACACTTTTTCAAAGCTAAGTATAGTGTTTCAGACCTGAAACAGAAGGATCATGCATTCGTGGTCAGCTTAGACTAAAAAAAGGAGATCCTGTCTCTTTTCAAAAAGAAAAACATTCGTAAAAAACTATACAACCATAGGTCAGAACACTATAGTCCTGGACCCTGTACTCTACTATCAGTATTGTGGACATCAGGTTACAGGGGTCAGAAATAGTCTTTCCTCAAGAAGGAAGAGAGGGCAAACAGGTATGCCAGGCAAGCAGGTATGAGCTTTGTCAAGCAGTGTCTTCAAGATGCTTGGCATCGCCATTCTGAGTTCAAGGCCTGCCTGGTCTACAAAGTGAGTTCCAAGACAGCCAGAGTTAGTACAACCAAACCAAACCAAACCAAACCAAACCAAAACAAAACAAAACAAAACAAAACAAAAAAAAAACAAAACTATTCAGACAGAGAAAACAAGAGACCAATGACTAATTCTTTTGTTGTTGTTGTTATTGTTTTTGGTGTGTTGGTGGTGGATGTGGTGTGTGTTCATGTGGACACACGTGTACATGCAGTGAAGGCTAGAAAATTCCTCAGAAACTATAAGTGTGTGTGTGTGTGTGTGTGTGTGTGTGTGTGTGAGGTGTGAGACAGAGTCTCTCACTGGCATGAAGCTTGCTGGCAAGAGAGCACCAGAGAACTGACTATCCCTGCCTACTTGGTGATATGGAATTTCCCTCTGTATGCTGTGAATATGTTTTATTACCATTTGTTAATAAAGAAGCTGCTTTTGCCTATCACAGGGCAGAATAGAGCTAGGTGGGAAAACTAAACTGAATGCAGGGAGAAAGAAGACAGAGTTAGGGAGACACCATGCAGCTGCTGAAGGAAAAAGACGCCAGAACTTTACCAGTAAACCGCGAGCCTTATGGTAAAATATAAAATAATAGAAACAGGTTAATCTAAAATGTAAGAGCTAGCTAGGAATACACCTAAGTCATTGGCCAAACAGTGTTGTGATTAATACAGTTTCTGCATGATCATTTGGGTCTGGGCAACCAGGAAATTAAAGTGCATCTCCGCTTACAGTTCGGAGCTGGGATTCCCTGTTTACATCAATCTTGGCTCCTTGACAGCAGGCACCTTAAGTTGAGCTCTCTCCATAGCCCAGTCACTAATTCTTTAAACTGACCACAGTGTTATTAACTACGGACAATGCATCCAATAGGAGTGAGAGATTGTCAATGACAATGGCTTATTGAAGAATTAGGAAGGCTCAGACAATAGAATGTTAAATATTTCTGGTAACAAAGCTACAAAAGGAGAATATCTGTCTAGTATATAAAGTCCTAAGTTCAACTCGTGGCATCAGTGAACCAGAAAGTGTGGCATATATCTATAATCCCAGCACTGAAGTGGACAAAGGATTTTCAAAAGTTCAAAGTCATCTTGGGCTACGTAGTCTGGCCAGGAATAAATGAAATTTTGTCTCAAAAAAAAAAAACTTATAAGATTGGGCATGTAGCTCACAGTAAACGTTAATGTGAGGCCCTGTGTTCAAGCTTGAGTACTGCAAAAAATAAATTTTTGAAAATTTATGGGATAAAAGATATTCATCCTGAGAGAAGGCCTTACACCCAGAAACATACTGGCAACACTAAGTGAACTCAGTGAGCTTAAAATAAAGGAAAAACAAAACAAACACCAAGCACATGAAATTAGAAGGCTACAGTAGTGGGGGAGGGGAAGGCTGGAAGGGAAACAATGGGAGGAGGAGCTCATCAAAACACATTATTCAATCAAGGAATTCTCAAACAATTAACAAAAAGATACATAAAGGAAGAAGATGTCAGACAATAGGAAGATTATACATTAAGGCCTCAAGTACTGCTCCATTATAGAAACTGAGGAAAAAAAGAGTCAGTGTGGCTGGGGCAAACAGGTGAAGAAGTAGGAAAAAAAATCAGGAAATGTGGCAAGGAACCATAGTGCCCACTAGTATTTAAAGATGCACCCCGAACGATTTCTGGAAACTAACACAAAATGGTATCTTCTCTTATTACCTATAAGCTCAAAGTTCTGCACCTGATTTACAGAACTGTTCTAGGCCAAGACAAGCTAGTTATAGAGAAAGTTGAAAAGAGCTCTTCAGAAATTCAGAGATATGTGCAACCCCTAATTAACAAAGAAAAAAGTCCAAAGCAATTGCATAAAATAAGTAGAAACCATGTAAATACTGTCAAAAATCACACCACACATGAAAAAAATGAATAAAAAAAGCTGGGTGGTGCCTTTAATCCCAGCAGAGGCAGGTGGATCTCTGAGTTCAAGGCCAGCCTGGTCTACAGAGTGAGTTCAGGACTACCAGGGCTACACAGAAGAACCCTGTTTAAGGGAGAAGGGGAATCACTAGCATTTTCTTCAAAGGTAGCTTTACTTCCCAGAACAGCAGGTTTGTGTGACAAGAGCATTTCCATTATTATGAAGCCCAATACACAAAGGGTGTGATTTTCTGTTGTGTGTACAACAACAATTTGAAAACCACATATTAGCAATATTAAAGAGAGTTTACATCAAGTAAAAAGAAAAACTGATTCTCAATGTAAATAAAGTCTGTGTTCGTGTTACAGTAGCGAGCAGAGCTGCTGTGCCTCCCAAATATTAAAGTGTGAATATAATTTACGAGATGATCACACACATTAATAATCAAAGAAATTCAAATTTAAGAAAAAGTTATATGCTATCAAAATGGCAAAAAAAATTTATCTTTTAAATGAAGTTTATAAACGTGTTTGCCGGGCGATGGTGGCGCACGCCTTTAATCCCAGCACTCGGGAGGCAGAGGTGGGCGGATCTCTGTGAGTTCGAGACCAGCCTGGTCTAGAGAGCTAGTTCCAGGACAGGCTCCAAAGCCACAGAGAAACCCTGTCTCGAAAAACCACAAAAAAAAAAAAAAAAAAAAAAAAAAAACCTGTTTGTAAAAATGTGAGGGCAGAGACCTGCAGAGTCCAGGAAAGGGCATCAGATACCCCAGGGGTAGAGCTGCAGGTGGATGTGAGTTGCCTGGTTGGGTCCTGGGAACAGAACTCAAAGCCTCTACAAGAGCAGTTCTCATTCTTAACCACTGAGCCATCTCTCCAGCCCCAAATTGGAAAGAGTTAAAAATAAAAACACTTTATGGTTGCCAGTTTCTCCTGGAAGAATGAAAACTGCTATAGCCTTTCTTTCAAAAAGGCCATTTGCCAGTCAAGTGTATCGCTTAACAACCAGATACATAACAACACCCAAAAATGACAGCCCAGAACTCTGAACTATTTCTTATTGCAACATTATTCATCATAACCCAAAGTCAGAAACAGTCTAAACCCATAAAATTAAGGGAATACTTTAAGTGAGCAGTAACAAAGTCACAACCAAGAGCCTTCTAACACAATGGGGATGACAGCACAGCCAAGGTGGGGAACCCACCTATAATCCCTGTACTATTGAGACAGAGCCAGGCCATCTCTGATTTCCAGACTAGAGAAAGAAAGAAATAAAGAAAGAGAGAGAGAGAGAGAGAGAGAGGAAGAAGAAGGAGGGGGGGAAGGGAGGAAGAGAGAAGAGAAGAGAAGAGAAGAGAAGAGAAAAAAGCAATGGGGCCCAGCCCAGTGAGATGACCTAAATTCAATACTTGGGATTCCACATAGTGGAAGGATAGAATCAATTCTAGCAACTTCCATTCCTGCATCATGACACTTGATTGTACATTTGTGCACAAATACATTAAATAATTAATTAAATGGATTGTTTTGTTTGTTTGTTTTTCAAAACTTGGTTTCTCTATGTAGCCTTAACTGTCCTAGATTAGATCTTGATCTTTGGACCAGGTTGGCCCTGAACTAAGAGATCCACCTGCCTCTACCTCCCACACCACCAGGCATTAAATGAACATTTTTAAAAGATAATAGAGGGAGGCTGAACATGGTAGCAAATACCTATAATCCCAGCACTCAGGAGGCAGAGGCAGGCAGATCTCTGTGAGTTCAAGGCCGGCCTGGTCTACAGAGAGAGACTAGGACTGCTGTAAGAGACCCTTTCTCAACAAAGAATGTAAGGGAATGGAGGGACAGGAATCTAAAAGCTCCCGGTCTCCATCACGCTCTACTCACCTCTACAGAGTAAGACATCTCTTCGTTACAGTTGTCATTGATCTTCTCAAAGAGCTCTTCGCACAGCTAGGAGAGCAGAATGAAAGGGACCGTCAACAGCCCAGCCAGAGAAGCACCTCATTATTCACAGCAATAAGATGATAGTCTCCCTTTTTATCTCTCCAAATGTGCATGTCATAAATCTCAAACACAATTAATATTTTAAATAAAAATTTTATACTCGGGCTGGAGAGATGGCTCAGAGGTTAAGAGCATTGCCTGCTCTTCCAAAGGTCCTGAGTTCAATTCCCAGCAACCACATGGTGGCTCACAACCATCTGTAGTGAGATCTGGTGCTCTCTTCTGGCCTGCGGTCATACACACAGACAGAATATTGTATACATAATTAATAAATAATAAATATTTAAAAAAAATTTTTATACTCTATCCGGGCAGTGGTGGCACACACCTTTAACCCCAGCACTTGAGAGGCAGAGGCAGATGGAACTCTGTGAGTTCCAGGCCAGCCTGGTCTACAAGAGCGAGTTCTAGGACAGACTCAAAAGCTACAGGGAAACCCTGTCTCGAAAAACAAAAGCAAAAAAAAATTTATACTCTGATATGCTCCTAATTGTTATTCTTCTTCAACAACAGAACATTGATATTGTTTCCTTAGGAAGAAACCTCCTTTTATTCAAATTTGATTCTTCATCCTATAATCAGGTGACTGGTATACAGCACTACAGCAATAAAACTAACTAAAAATGAGTAAAAATTTATAATCAAGGACTTAACTGCAATGGCCTGCATGTGATGGTGCATACCTTCAATGCAAGTACTCTGGAGGCAGAAACAGGAAGAATCTCTGTGAGTTCCAGGCCAGCCCCGTCTACATACTGAGTTCTAGGACAGCCAGGGCTATGTAGTGAAACGGAGTCAAAAAGCAAATAAGCAAGCAAAAACCAAAGACCTGATGGCAACATTATTTATCATAAACAAAGCTTACAATCTAAAGAGGGTACAGGGCTGCAGCTCAGCTGGCAGAGTGCTTGCCTAGCTTGCTCAAAGCCCTGGGCTGGATCCCTGGAACCCCATGAACTGGGCATCATAGCACATTAAATTTTTAAAAATTAAAAAACTAATTAAAAAATTAAAACACGGGCTGGGGAGATGGCTCAGAGGTTAAGAGCACTGGTTGCTTTCCTAGAGGTCCTGAGTTCAATTCCCAGCAACCACATGGTGGCTCATAACCATCTGTAATGAGATTTGGTGCCCTTTCCCTTCAGGGATACATGCAGGCAGAACACTGTATACATAATAAATAAAACTTTAAAAAAAAAATGGGGCTGGAGAGATGGCTCAGTGGTTAAGAGCATTGCCTGCTCTTCCAAAGGTCCTGAGTTCAATTCCCAGCAACCACATGGTGGCTCACAACCATCTGTAATGAGGTCTGGTGCCCTCTTCTGGCCTGCAGGCATACACACAGATAGAATACTGTATATATAATAAATAAATAAATATTAAAAAAAATAAAATTAAATTAAATTAAAACACACAAATTTAAAAAACAAAGGGATAGAATGTAATTTGCAGCAGAGTACTTCCTTAAACACTGGGCCCTAGGGTATTCCTTAGAACCACAAAAAAGGAAAATAAAAATACTCTTTTTTTTTTCTTTTTTTTTTTTTTTGGTTTTTCGAGACAGGGTTTCTCTGTGGTTTTAGAGCCTGTCCTGGAACTAGCTCTCGTAGACCAGGCTGGTCTCGAACTCACAGAGATCCGCCTGCCTCTGCCTCCCGAGTGCTGGGATTAAAGGCGTGCGCCATACACTCTTTAGAGGTGAGCTATATAGGAAATTTTTTTTGTTTTATTATTTTGATTTTTTGGAACAGGGTTTCTCTGTGTAGCCCTAGCTGTCCTAGAACTTGTTCTGTAGATCAGGCTGGCCTCTAACTCAGAGGTTTTCCTGCCTCTGCCTCCTGCGTGCTGCAACTGAAAGTGTGTGCCACCGCCACCCGGCTATATAGGAACTTTTGAATAAAATCACAACAACATTTCCTGAGGGTGCCAGCATAAGTAGCTGATAACACTAAAAGATAGAATAATGGGGCAGTTCAGAAACAGCAATGTTTCTAGAAAATGCTAACTCTTCCATCTTAAAAATATGCCAATCAGCCAGGCAGTGGTGGCACATGCCTTTAATTCCAGCACTTGGGAGGCAGAGGCAGGTGGATCTCTGTGAATTCGAGACCAGCCTGGTCTACAAGAGCTAGTTCCAGGACAGGCTCCAAAACCACAGAGAAACCCTGTCTCGAAAAATCAAAAAAAAAAAAAATGCCAATCTTTTCCTCTCATAGGAAGTACTTCTGAGGGAACAGACAAGCGGTCTCCCTTGTGCCTTACATATCACAGTCTCTGAATACATTTTCTGGTAAATAAAAAGCAATCTGCGACTGAAAGTATTGATGGGCACAGATGTTGACATTCAATTGCTTTACCTGTGGAATGATGCCAGCTTGGCTTTCTTCTTGCTTCCCCATCATTGTGTAGGATTTCCCAGCACCAGTCTGCCCATAGGCAAAAATACAGACATTATATCCTTCAAAGGCATGTAAGAGCATTTCCTTCCCAATGTCATTGTACACACGATTCTGCGATGCAAAGCAGGGATCTTCAGGCTGTAAAGATTAAGAAGAAAAATTACAGTCATTTACTAATAGTCTTTCCTATATTAATTTGACAACTTCTACATAAAAAATGTTTGGAGTCAAAGTAGTCATTTAAACTATACATTTTTAAAGAGCCTTCTACACATTTTTTTTCATTTACACACACACACACACATATTCACATAGAAAGGCACTACAGAAGTTGGAGCTCCAAGATTTTCTTAAGTAAAAAACAAGAATAACAGACCATAGGTCAGGTTCACATACAAAACTACTTCTTTGAACTTACTGTAGACAGTGTGGCTACTTCAAAGAAAAATACAATTTTAGTGAAGAACATTTTCAATTCCTCCCTCAACCCTCTCCTTGATTAGGCTTTGCAGACAGTGTGGAACGTCTTTCCTCACAAAACAGGACAACTTACAATGCCTCAGACACAAGTGCACAGAAATGAAAGCCAGTCTTTAAAGTCACCAAGATTTGGTCCTACACTAAAGGAGTCAGGAGGAACCAAAATACTTGATTAAAGTAAATATTTTATTCCTCAGGTAGTATTCACTGCATCAAAACTGAACTTATGGCTGGATGTAATAACACAGAGTTGTAATTTCATCACTGAGGAGGAAGAGTCAGGAGGATCAGGAGTTCAAGGTCAGCTTCAGGTACACATAGTGAGGCCCAAGTCAGACTCTGTCTTATTTGGGTTTTTTTTTTTTTTTTTTTTTTTTTTTTTTTAAATAGAGTTTCACTATACAGTTCTGGCTGGCCTGGAATTTTATATATCAACCAGGCTGTCCTGGAATTCACAGAAATCCATCTGCCTCTGTCTCTTGATTGTTGGGACTAAATCACCCACCACACCAGGACAAAAAAACTGTCTTTAAAAATGAAAATAAATTAAGAAGCCAGGGATATGGCTCAGTGGGTAAACTGTGGGCTTCTGTGCAAACAAGAAAGCCAAAGTTTAGAGTCCCAGGACCCACATCAAAGCTGCCTATGGCAGCATGCATCTTTAACGGATCATAGGGCTCACGGACCAGACAGTTCAGCCAGTCAGTGAGCTACTGGTACAGAGAAACCCTGTCTCAATATGGTGGAAAGTGATGAAGAACACCAGATATCAACCTCCAGTCTTCATATGTACACACATGCATCCCCTGCACGCACTCACACAAGCACACGCGTGCGCGCACACACACACACAAAATGAATGAACAAACAAATAATTTTTTAAAATGAACTTATAAACTAGGATTTTATTAGCCACGTGTTATAGCCTATGCCTGTAATTCTAGCTCTTGAAAGGGTAAATCAGGAATACTGGCCCAAGTTTCAAGCTAGCCTAGAGTATACAGTAAGTTCAATGCCAATGTGAGCAATGAGATTCTATCTCAAAACAACAAAAAACTAGTAACACATCTTCCTCAAACACACACACAGAACTCATCCTTGGCCACACTCAGAAAATCTGAATTGGATCTTCAAACAACCTAGGATGAAAGTAAGACAAGAAAGGCAGAGGGAGGCAGGGGACTCACCGAGGTATGAGACCAGTAAGAGTAGTCGAAGCTGAAGGACTTTGGTGCTTCCTTTGGGTTCTTTGGGTTAATAATACCTAGAGAATAAAAATATTAAATTGTATTAAGTCCTTCAATTGTAAGTTCATTAGCTCAATATATTATACTATATGCTCAAACCATCCCAAACAGCATATTTATACTATTGAGTCTTAAGAGGACAATCAAAAAATAAAAATATCATTTAAGAGACAATTTATACTTATACTAGAACACACAAACACACTCAGATCAGACCACACACTCAACTGGATGTTACCAGTACTCAGAATATAACAGGTTCTCAGTAAATCTAGGACTGAGTGTCCTTTCAAAGGTAAGTTAGCAGATAAAACTTGGAAATGGGCTGTTTCTATCTCAAAGCACCTCATAAGGTTTGAAATACTTCAACACATTAGAAATAAAAATTAGAAAGATATTATTATATTAATCCAACCTAATATGAAACAAACTCTTTTGGAAATGCTTGCTATCTACTTCGAAAAAGTATTTGGAGCCGGGAGATGATGGAGCACATCTTTAATCCCAGCACTTGGGAGGCAGAGGCAAGCAGATCTCTGTGAGTTCGAGGCCAGCCTAGTCTACAGAGCTACAGAGAAACCTTGCCTTGAAAAACTAAAAAACTAAAAATAAAAAAAATAAAAAATCATTTGGTAATGAGGTATTCATTGCAGTTTGTGTTTTCTGAAATTCACAGTAGACAATATGCAATCTACTACACGTATATATGTGCATGGATGTTTTTGCAGAACCACAGTGTACTAATAAATCACAAGTCTCATCACACGTACTGAAAATGCTTTCTCATGTGACTAATACCACCATACCACACTGCACCAACTGACTGAATGCTGAAGTTTAATCCTTCTTTTTTATATATACAAAGCTTTATCTCATATTTCACATGAGACAGACTGTCCCAAACATGTAGTCATGAAATCTCTAAGACTGGATAGCTCAAGCAAATCATTTCGCTGAGGCAAGGCTACATCCCAAACCGTCCAGGACAACAGGACTGAAAAGTAAACCTGTCCTCAGCAGCTGGTGTGCAGCACACAAACAGCAACCGTTGCTACGATGCTAAGTTCTCCCTCCGGCCGGATTCCTCTGGGTACAGCCACATACTTATGTGGCAACCTCAAACGCTGACAGAGAATTAATAAGTCTCACATTACACATAATCATGTGTCAAGAGAACATGGTTCTAGAAAGAACATCTCTACAAATACACGGTGATTTAATCCAAGTCTGACAAGAGTACAACCAGCCAGAATTCGCCACGTCGTTCCTCCAACCCGTTAAGTCTTTTGCATTTAGAAATCTTTTTTATCTTCCCAATCACCCAGTGAGGTAAATGCTTTCTCATCCCCATTTTATAAAGAAGTCATCAAAGAAAAGCTCAATATTCCTCAGGTCACAGAGCAGATTCAGAATTTGAATCCGCAGAGCTGCCACAATTAGCCAAGACATCATCACGTAAATGCTTACTCTCTACACACAATGATCACCAAAGTGAAACAGAAGAAGGCATTTTATATATTTGCATGTAGCTATATGCATGTAGTTACCCCCTAAAATTAAGCCACAGGCATTGTTTAAAACTCTCTTTTATTCCTTGCTTTTTTTAGTTTTTCAAGACAGGGTTTCACTGTTTTGCTCTGGCTGTTCTGGAACCCATTTTGTAGACCAGGCTGGCCTCAAACTCACAGAGCTCCACCTGCCTCTGCCTCCCAATCCTAATGCTAGGATTAAAGGCATGCACTATCACCAACTGGCAAAGTTTCCTGGTTTTAACAGTACAAATTAGACAACAAACTCTACCAAGAACACAAATTTTAGAGTCCTGTTGTATGAGACAGAGCTAAAAACTAGTAAGAACCACAAGGTGCTGGGCATGTCCCTGAGGTCAGTCTTCACCACTCTGAAGCATGGTTAAATAAGCTCATCTAGAAAAATGACTGTTCCCAACACTTCATCCACATGTCAGTCTGTCAAGAACATGAGAAATACAAATTCTCAGACCCTGTCCCTTGATTTATCATTTCCCTACAGAGAAAAACAAAGAAAATCTACATCAGAGTGTAGTAAGTTTACATGAAATCCTTTTCTTCTTTCTCAGCAAGTTTTTCTCTCAGATCTTTGAAGCCTCTGATAGTTATACAACCAATCTGGGTTTCTTGTTTGTTCGTTTTCTGGGATTGAAGCCAGAGATTTGCACAAACTAAGCAAGTAGGCTACCATATGCTACATTCCCAGCCCCCTCCTGTTTGTTTGTTTTTTAAAGAATCACTTATATCAACATAAATAGGCCAGGCAGTAGCCTTTAATTCCAGCACTCGGGAAGAAGGCAGAGACAGAAGGAGCTCTATGAGTTAGAGGTCAGCCTGGGCTACAGAACAAGTTCCAGCAGAGTCAGGGCAGTTACACAGAAAAACCCTGTCTCAAAAAAACCAAAACCAAACAAACAAAATCAACAAACAAAACAAAACAATGAACAAAAATATACAATTTTTCAAAAGCTCTTTATAAGGCTTGGGTTCTAGCTCAGTGCCTTCCTAGCACATAAACCAAGCTCAATCCCAAGCAACACACAGACAGTATATAATTGTATAATAGTTTTCATAAATAATATTAAATCTACCCATATTTGATTTTTCTTTTCGAGACAGAGCTTCTCTGTAGCTTTAGAGCTTATCCTGGATTTAGCTCTTGAAATCTACCCATATTTGAAATATTTAGTTATCAAATGAAAAAACATTATTACTTATATTGTTCAGGAGGAAAGCATTATCAGGAACCTCAGAAGGATGGTAATTTCTGCTACCTTTAGAAAACATCGTATTTTATGTGTAGGGTATTTTGTTTGCATGTATGTCTATTCATTTCATGCAAGGCCAGAAAAGGGCATCAGATTTTCTGGAACTGGAGTTATAGATGGTTGGTAGCCATCAAATGGGTGCTGGAAATCAGACAGTCCTCTGGAAGAGCAGCCAGTGCTCTTAACAACTGGGTCATCTCTCCATCCCCTAATTTCTACTTAAGTTCTGTATCTGTGATTGCAGAATTATTTGTTGTTTTCTTTTCTTTGGGTGGGTGGGTGGGGGTTCTTCTATGGGAGTTTACCCGCACTGTGTCTATGCATCACTTACATGCCTGGCCTGAAGAGTGCAGAAGATGAATGTTGGGTCTATTGCAGTTGGGGTTACAGACGGTGTAAACCACCCCGTGGACACTATTAACCCAGATCCTATGAAGTGCTCGTAACCAGAGCCACCTCACCAGCCATATTTTTTTTATATTGTTTTTCAATTTTTTTTGTGTGTGTATGAGTACAGAAAAGGTGTCTGATAATATATAAAGATATCGTTAGGAATCCCCCCTCCTGAGACAGGATTTCTCTGTGTACCAGCCCTAGTTGTCCTGGAACTAACTCTGTAGACTACACTGGCCTCGAACTCAGAGATTTGCCTGCCTCTGCCTCCCAAATTCTGGGATTAAAGGCCTGTGCCATCACTGTCCAGCTCGTTAGGAATCATTTTACTGATTTTTTTCTATCATAGGGCTATTTGTGCTATCCAGCCTATGATTCCTGATGATATTTTTAATTAGGAAATATTTTATATATCTAAGATAACATATATATAAATAAAATATTAAAAAAATAAAATATATCTGGCCTGGGCTGTGACCAAGGGCCAAGTCTTGATTCAGGGCCCTAGAACAACGCAGAAGCCTGTGTTGATGTCTGTGGCTTCTGTCGTAACTAGGGTCCATGCAGAGGCCTGTGATGGGGTCATGTAGGTGTCCAAGGGTCATGCTGCCATGGTGGCCTTGCTAATCTGGGTGACCTGCATGGCCACCTGGAACCATGGTGACAACCCTGCCTGGGCTGCTGCCGAGGACCATATCTGGGTCTGTGTTGGTGTTCCTTGCTCATGCTGCTACCAAGATCCATGTGGATGCCCGGCGTTTGGGACACACCTATAATCATGCTGGTGTCCAAGGACTGTGCCGCTGCCAGTGTCAGGCCAATTTGAGTAGCTAGGGCTGTCAACTGGGGTCATGGTATTGTCTGGACAGGGGCTGCAACCAGGGCCTTGTCTGGGTGTGAGACCTGCTACATCCATGGTCATAGATCAGTGCCTAGCCCAATCGACCCACAGCCAAATACTACATGGAGAAAGAGAGCCCAAACTGGAGATCTCCGTTGGGTCCCTCCCCTAGGACATTGGGGAACACCATGGAAGAGGGGCAGAATGTAGGAACCAGAGTGGTTGAGATTACCAGAGGAACACGGTCCACAGACATCAAGTAAGTGGGTTCGTAAGGGCTCACAGACTGAAGTGGCAATCACAGAGCCTGTATGAGTGTGCACTAGAGCCTCTGAATACATAATATGTTTGTTAGCTTGGTGTTTCTGAGGTGGTCCCCTAACAGTGGGAGTGGGAGTCTCTGCTCTTTCAGATGCTCGTGTGACCCTTTTCCTCTTACTGAATTGCCTCACCCAGGCCTGATATGAGGGTTTGTGTCTAGTCTTACTGTATCTTGTTAAGCCATGCTCATAGATATTCCTTGTGAAGCCTGCTTTTTTCTGAAGGGAATCTGAGGAGGATCTGGAGGAGAGGGGAGATGGGGTGTGAGGAATGGGAGAGGGGAATGTGCAGTCAGGAAGTACCAAAGACGAGAGAGAAAAAATAACACCATGTACACATGCATATAAATACACACAGAGATACACACACACTTGATGGAATGGTAGGGGAAGGACCTCATAGCTCAGGCTGACTGAAAAGCTGTGCTCCTTCTACTCCCCTCCTGAAAGATACTATTTCAGTCCTCCTTTATCAAACTGAAAAGCAGGTGCAGCGCCGAAGTCCTGAATGTTTCCTTTTCCCAAACCAAAGGGAAGCTAGAACCCTCATTTATCCTCTCCAGGAAATCTTCACACCATTTGCCTTTGGGTTCAAACTCTTAATTCCTCATGCCACAGTCAACACTGGTTACCTTAAAAGGGACAGAGAAGAGCAAGATGGTGTCTGCTACCTATAGTAGAGACGACTATCTTTAAAACAACGACTGTGAAATGTTTCAAAGGCCTTAGTTTAATAATGAACCAGAACAAATGTGTTCTCTTTCTTACAGTCACTTCAAGTTAAGATTAACTTCAGAGGGGCAGGGAGATAGCCCAGCAGTTAGCATTTACCACTCTCGCAGAGGACTCGGGTGCAGCACCCTCATTCAGCACCCCCACGGCAGTGCACAGCCACCTATACTCCAGTTCTAAGGGTCCTGACAACTACTGAATTCTTTAGTATAAATAAACTCACACAGGTGCACACAAATACACACAAATAATCAATAGTTTTTAAAAAGCTAAACCTTAGAGAACTGGCAAGACGGCTCAGAGGGGAAAGTGCTGGCCAATCAGGCCTGACGACCTGGTTTTGGTCCCTGGGATCCACACGGTGGAAGGAGAGAACTGACTCACAAGTTATTCCCTGACCTCCACAAATACACGACAGCTTGTGCACAGCCACACAATAAACTAAATAATGTTAAAAACAACCTCCAAAGCTGTTAAACACTCAATTTTACTCCTTCCCTCCTCTTCTCCTTGCCTGCTTTCCAATTTAGTTACCACAGCACAAAGACGCAGAAATGTTTTCATTACTGAACCCCAGAAAACAAGGCACTTAAAACAAGATTTGTATTTAAAACCCTTTTTATTCTCTAGAATAAATTTGTTTATCTAATATCTCAAAGTTACTAATGTAGTAATTACACTGTTGTCGACAAACTACTAAGACTCTGCTGCAACTATAATTAACACATCAGTGTGGGAGCACTGTAACTTTATATTCGCTCTTCTCAAAAGCATGCTTGGGCTCTTCTGAAGAAGCATGCTTGGGTTGGTTAAAACTCCTAGTGATGGACTAGGTGCAGTGGTTCATGTCTGTAATTCTAGCACTCAGGATGTTGAAGCAGAAGGATCATGAGTTTGAGGACATCTAAGGCTGCACAGTAAGACCCTGCCGCAAAAACACAAAATAAAAAAGTCCAGTGATACCAGAGTAGCCTTCTTCTGCCAAAAAATATCCTATGTCAAAAATTAAGGAAAAAAAGGCACAAAAATAAAAATATGTACACCACTTATATTACAAAACCATGAAATCAAAACCTAAAGCCATACCCTAGTAGAGTCTTCTGGAAATATAGTAAAATGGCAGAAAGCATAAAGTACATTTGAACAAAATACATATAATCACAAAGTGTTTTAATTGTTTAAAATAACTACATACTCTAACATGATAAAAACTAGTGTAGGTATATTATACATGCTCACCATATAATCGATCCCAAAGAACAAAAAAATATACAGTAAGAAAAGAAGCTGGGGGTGGTGGCACATATCTTTAATCCCAGCATTTCAAAGACACAGGCAAGCAGATCTCTATGAGTTCGAGGTCAGCTGGGTCTACATGGTGAGTTCCAGAACAGCCAGGGCTATATAAAGAGACCCTGTCTTGGAAAAGAAAGAAGAAAAGAAGGGAGGGAGGGAGGGAAAGAGGGAGAAAGGAAGGAAAGCGAGAAAGAGGAAAAATGAAAGGAAAACTACAACTCTTCCATGTCAGTAGAGTTCTAACACATAGATACAGACATACGGTGCAATACAGCTGGAGAGACAATTAGTACAGTTCTAACACACAGATGCAGACATACGGTGCGATACAGCTGGAGACAGCGCCAGGGTTAAGAGCAGTGACTGTTTTTCCCCGAGGTCCTGAGTTCAGCTGCTAGTACCCACAAGGCAGCTTACAACCACCTGTAATTCCAGTTCCCGGGGATGTGACCTCTCCTAACCTCCACAGGTACGAGGAACACAGGTGGTACAGAGACGTCCATGCAGGCAAATATTTATACACATAGAATAATAAAATAGAATTTAGAACATGCTTGTTTTATAGTGTTTTCTAAAATTCTCAAGGCTGAATATGATAGCATATGCCTGTAATGCAATCACTCAGAAGATCAAGGCAGGAAAAATAGCAAGGTGAGGCCTGCCTGAGCTACACAGTGAGGCCCCACATTCCCACACCAGAAATGAAGAGCTTCTCAACGAACAATTCTGATCTTCCTAAGCAAATTTTGAACAATTTTACAAGGAGATGAGGTTGGGGCCAGAAAGGTAGCTCGGGGGTAAAAGTACTAGCCACATAAACCTGACTTTAACTCCCAGAGTCAGCAGCTGCACAGATGGCTCTGCAGCTAAGAGCTTGCTGCTCAGTTAAGAGGCCTAGAGTTCAGATCCCAGCACCCTATCAGGCACCTCACTGACACAAAACAGAAGCAGAATCACGAGAGATGCCTCAGCAAACTGGAAGGCAGGAGACCCGCCTCTACAAAACTGTGCTTTCACCTCTACACATGCACCAAGACACGCGAAAATGCCTACTTGCTCAGGCACATACGTACACACTCAAGAGATATTGAAAACAAACAGGTGAAGCTTCATCTGTTGGCACAGACCTGTAATTCAGCACTAACGAGGCATATCTGGGAGGACAACCATGAGTTTAAAACTAACCTCGTTTACAAAGCAAGTTCCAGGCCATTGAGGGCCACACAGTAAGGCAATCTCAATGAAAAAAAGAGGGGGGACTCTCTGGAAAGCCCCAATCTTATTTGATCTGAGTAGCCCAAAGATTTGAAGTTGTGCCCTTCTATTTTATGATTTCACTTAATAAAGAAAAACACTGGGCAGTGGTGGCACACACCTTTAATCCCAACACTCAGAGGCAGGTGAATCTCAGTGAGTTCAAGGCCAATTTTCAGAACAGCAAGGGCTATACAGAGAAATCCTGCCTCAAACACGTCCCCCCAAAAAGCCAAACTTAATCTAAAGTTATATCCAGATTGGACAAAAGTGTTATTGAATGAAATAGTACAACAGTAACTATGTTGAGCTATACAGCACAGGTGACTCTTACAAAGACTGGGGGACAGGCCAGACAGCCAAGGTCTAATTACAAGATAAAGGAGAGCCCAGGTAAGCAAGACAAAGTCTCCTAGCCTCAATGACTTCAAAGCAATGAGAAAGATCAGGAGGGAAGGAGGGGGAACTGTGGTTGGTATGTAAAATGAAACAAAATAAACAAAAAAAAAACTTTTAAATAAAAAAAGTTAAGGAAACCAATTAGATTATTCTGAGGACTGAATGAATAAACTTTGTAAGTGCCTAAATAAGACAACTTAGGTGATTATTGTTTTGAATTAGAAATCACATTTTCTCCACAATTAAAAATATATAAAAAATACCGGGCTATGGTGGTGCACGCCTTTAATCCCAGCACTCGGGAGGCAGAGGCAGGCGGATCTCTGTGAGTTCGAGACCAGCCTGGTCTACAGAGCTAGTTCCAGGACAGACTCCAAAGCCACAGAGAAACCCTGTCTCGAAAAACCAAAAAAAAAAAAAAAAAAAAAAATATATATATATATTAAAGGTTTTTGGTTTTCCCTGTACATATTTTGCCTCAAGTTTTTCACAGTGAAAGGGGTTCTCTGGTTTCTGGCCAGAACATGTCTGGCGAAACAATATAAGCAGTTAACTCATGTCCTCAATGTGTTCTCTGTCCTTCCAAAACAAAGGCTTCTAAGAAATTTCCAGCCTTTCCCCTCTCCTCTCTCCCTTATAAAGACGCCCCGCGCCAGGGCTTTCTAACAGGCGCCGTACTACTTCAATTACTTACACTATACCCAAAAAAGACTTAAAAACTAAAGCTTTGTGCCCTCTGCTTGCTGAATGACAAAACCCAATTTCCTATTTATGCCCACATCCCCACAACACTAACAAAACACTGTGAAGAGCATTTAGTCTACTACGCTGCACAATCCTCGACAGCAAACACTGAAGTTGTGGATGCCTACCTTGCCTGACAGGAAGCAGATCAGCTCTCCAGCTCACTAGCTAGCTCCCTCTCTGTCTCACACCTCACCAGGCTACCAAAAGCAATCACAATGTCCATGCTACGGACATGGATTTTTAAAACTGAACTCTAAAACGGAAAGCAGAAAGCAAAGACCAGATTTCCTAGCAGATCTTATTGTTGGGAGGGCACAGTGGCACACGTCTTTTTTGTTTGTTTGTTTGTTTGTTTGTTTGTTTGTTTTTTCGAGACAGGGTTTCTCTGTGGCTTTGGAGCCTGTCCTGGAACTAGCTCTGTAGACCAGGCTGGTCTCAAACTCACAGAGATCCGCCTGCCTCTGCCTCCCGAGTGCTGGGATTGAAGGTGTGCACTATGGCCGACTGCACTTGGCTCTTCACAGTTGCTCCAGCCAATGGAAGTCAGAAGACAGTATGGGGTTCCCCTGGATCCAGAGTTCTGAGTTACCCACCCCAGTGTGAACCTGGTCCTCTGCAAGAACAGCAAGTGCTCTGAACTGCTGAGCCGTCTCCCCCGCCCCCAGCTGTCTCCTGCTGAGTTGTTTTTTGTTGTTTTTTTTTGTTTTGTTTTGTTTTGTTTGTTTGTTTTTTTATTTTCGAGACAGGGTTTCTCCGTAGCTTTTGGTTCCTGTCCTGGAACTAGCTCTTATAGACCAGGCTGGCCTCGAACTCACAGAGATCCGCCTGCCTCTGATGCTGAGTTGTTTTGCTATGGAAATAATTCAAGTAGCTGAAGAAGCCTATACATAATAAAATCGGTTCTTGGCCAATGAGAGGCCTTGGCACTTGCCACCAAATCTGATGGCCCACATTTGGTCCCCAGAATCCCCACGGAAGGAGAGACTCTGATCTCCACACGTGCTCCATGGCACAAACACTGTTCCCACATACACACACACTAAACACACAAACTAAGTAAATGAATAAACAAATAAATAAATGTAATTTAATATTTTTAATGCAGTTCTTGGGCTCAGCAGGTATGGGCACTTCCTGCACAAGCCTGATGAGTTGAGCTGGATCTCCAGAACCCGTGGATGGCAGGAGGAACAAAACTAGCATCCCATGGTTGTTCTCCACATAGGCGCTACCGCAAAGCACACACATACCACCCCCACACACACACACACACAGGATAGAATAAGTTTGAATAAATGGATGAATGAAAAACAGTTCTAAGTACACAACAGAAAAAGCCCTATCCAACTTATGCACTATTATTTCTGACTTTAAACTTATATTGTTGACCAGCAAGATGTCTCAACCAGTAAAGATGCTTGCTGCTGAGCCGGACAAATTCAATCCCCGGAATCCACAAAGTAGGAAGAGAAATGACTCTCACAGGCTGTCCTCTGACCTCCATACATGTGCCATGGCATGCACACACATACACACAATAAAATACAAAACAAAATAAAATGAATGCAAAAACATAAAATAAAACAAAACATTAAACTTGGGCTGAAAAGCTGGCTCGGCAGTTAAGAGCACTGAATACTCTTCCAGAGGACTTGTGTTCAATTCCCCGCTCACAACTGTCTGTAACTTCAGTTCTAGGGGATCTAACACCCTCACACAGACATAAATGCAGGTAAAACATCAATGCACATGACATTAAAAAATAATTAATTAAAAATTAAACTTAAACTCTGACTGAAAATAACTTTGGCACTAAGATTAACCACAAAAATTAATTTTTCAAATTTCATCCTACAAGTATCCATCATTCTATCTGATCCCTGCAAAGAGCCCCAGAAGAGAAGGTTGGAAAGACATTAGCAACACCTTTGTTTCCCCTATTTACGGATTCTGGAAACTGAAGCCTGTGCCTAACACGTGGTAAGTGGTGGCTGTATCAGTGAACTACAACAAGCTTAACATCTCCATTTAATAGAGGAAGACTACGGCTCGAGTGTCGAGACAAACGATGACGTAAGTGAAGCACAGATCATAGGCACAAAACACCACTGTCAATCAAACTCCTGAAATCACGAGGTGTGGGTGGGGGACTGAGTTTGGCTTCATAGAGACTAAGCACCTGGTCTACCTGAGCTATCCCACTAGCTCTGGAATCACACTGCTTTGTTTTATAACAGGTTCTCATTATGAAGCTATGACTGGCCTCACACTCATTAAGTAGCCCAACCTGACCTGAAAATCCAGATCTCTTGCCTCAACCTTTCCTAAGGGTTGACATTATAGGTTGGTATTATAGGTCTACGCCATCAAGCCTGGATGAATCATGTGCCAAGGAATGGGGGAAGAGAGTCAACAGACTATTAAGTGACACCACTTTACCTGAACTACAGTGGTTTCACAACATGAGGGACGATCACTGTGCAAACTATGTTATTCTCACGGAAAATGGAGCAAACAGGAGAGTTCTATTTTTATTCTTAAAGGTATTATCTACAGTCAGGCATTGACGGTGCATGCCTTTAATCCCAGCACTCGGGAGGCAGAGGCAGGTGGATCTCTGTGAGTTTGAGGCTAGCCTGGTCTACAGAAAGAGTTCCAGAATAGCCAGGGCTACACAGAAAAACCCTATGTCGGGGGGTGGGGGGTTATCTGTCTGTCTATCATGACCAAAGAGAAAGGTAACAAATTCTATTTCCTGAACACTTCATTAAGGAAGGTGCAATGGATATGAAACACAATCTCAGAATTCCTCCAAATTCATGAGACCACTGCACAAGGTAAAAACCTGTACTCTGACACTTTGTCCAAAGGCCAGGCCTGCAATAGAGCAGTGAAGATGATCATCACAGCCAGACTAAGGAGCCCTGAGAGAGTAAACTAAGCAAGCTAATTCTGATCTGCTAAGAAATGGATGAGAAAGGCTGGCTACATGCTCAGTAAAAGTGCCATGAAGCCTGACCCAAGCTTAATCCTTGGAGCCCACAAGGTACAAAGAAGGAATCACCTCCCTAAGTTGTCCTTTGACCTCCACACACACACAAATAAATAATATGTATATGGATAAATACCAAAATGTCTTCAGAATAACTATTCTAACACTACCCATATTTTTCCTAATATAAAGAAAACAATTACAACATTGACAGTAATTCTGCTGCAAATGATTGTTAAATCAAAAGAATCCTCTTTTGTTTGTAGAAACAGCCAAGAGATACATCATCTCTTCCTCAATGCTGTGCTATAAATAGAACTCCACAGCAGGAACTTCTAAATAAACACAAGATAGACCACACACACCAAAAACCAGGTTCCAACACTAATATTCTACTAATTTGTGTTCATGAACCCAACTAACCCTTCAAAGCAAGGAAATAAATAAAAGTAGAATACAGAAGAACTACTAATTTACCAAAACCAGTATTATTTTCTATCACATACAAATATGTCTCAACATGATATGCTCAAGTAATCAAATACAGTAATACTTTTTAAGCAAAATAGAAAACAAAAAGAAGTGTACCCGTGGTCAGGATGTCACTCAGCATACACAAGGCCCGCTGTCTGGCCCCCAGTACCCTGTAGACTAGAAGACTGATGACTGCCTCTAATTTCAACATTCAAAAGTGGAACAGGAGCATCAGAAAGAAGCTGAAACTGAAAAAGATCCTCTACTATACAGTGAGTTAAAGGCCAGTCTGGGTTACAAGAGATAGTGTCTTAAAAAAAAAATAAGAAAAGAAGTCGGGCGGTGGTGGTGCACGCCTTTAATCCCAGCACTTGGGAGGCAGAGGTAGGCGGATCTCTGTGAGTTCGAGACCAGCCTGGTCTACAAGAGCTAGTTCCAGGACAGGAACCAAAAGCTATGGAGAAACCCTGTCTCGAAAAATCCAAAAAAAAAGGAAAAAAAAGAAAAAGAAAAAATAAGAAAAGAGAGAAATAAGAAAAGGGTGCTCCTGACACCTTGTCTATAAATGAAAGCACAATCTAATGCCCGTCTCTATGAGAAAGCAACAGATACAGCAGGACAGAGCCAGCAAGGTGGCTCGGTGAGCAAGTGCTCTGCCATGCAAACTTGCTCCCTCAGTTCAAGATCCAGAATTCATGGAAAAGTGAAAGAAGTAAAGAATCTCCAAGGTTGTCCTCTGACCTCCATACCCACATAGTCACACATATTTGCTACACACACACACACACACACACACACACACCCCAAACAGATAAATAGACAAATAAGTATATAAACAAACAAACTGGAAGAAGGGGCTGAAGGCCAGAGTGGGAAAGGTCCACACAAAGTCAGTACCCAAATACACAAGCCTGTGCTGAGGAAAGGTGGCCTTGAAGACCACAGTCCTTCCCAACCTTGACATTACTGAGAAAAGAGAGGGCCAAAGACAGTGCAGGATAGGGCCTGGAGAGGACCTGGACATTGTCTTACTTCTGAGAAACACTTAATCAAGTAGACATGTGGCTTTAGAAGTAAAGATTCCTCTCTTTGGAAAAGGAGCAAAAATATGGCAGAGAGATTTCAGAAGGAGCAGGCTATGAGGCAAGGCTCTGCCTTGGAAGACATGCCCTAACTTCTGCTGTGGACGGCATAATGCACCCAACTTCTCTTTTTGCATGACTGATTTAGATTAATTCATGATAGAAACATCGTACAAACTTAAGAGCACTCCCTTCTACCAGTGTGTAGTGGCTCACAATTACAATCCCAGCACCCAGAAGACTGAGGCTCACTAACCATGGGTATGAGAAAAGTCGAGACTACAGAGTGACACCTGTCTCAAAAGAGCAAAACAGTAAAATAAAAGCATTCTTTTCTACATCAGTCTTTCCCAAACTTCCATAATGGTCAAGCCCTCCCGACAGCCATGTTCTCAGGAAGCAGACGTGGGACGTCCTCCATGCCAGTCGTGATTTGCATCACTTGGTTCAGAATGCGTGCGCGTGGCTAGGAAAGCCTTAAAGTGCACCGCTAGGAATCAAAACAAAAAAACATGTCTATCCCACTGAACCTAAGATACTCGGCAAGAAAGACTGATAAACAAATGGATTTACCCAAGGGCAAGGCACAGAATTCTATAAAACACAAAGCAAAATCTTACGGTTCAGTCTCACGCCTGTGAGAAAAGCAGCTCTACCCAGCTCCTCTTTGTCTGAGGGAATTAGTGTATGCTCACTGTCTCCAAACTTCCACACATAACTCAAGCATGAATTTCAAAAGTTAAATCATTACTTTTGACCCATTTTCCTTTTTAGTAAGTAATTAGACAAAAGAAATGCATCTCAGGGGCTAGAGAGATGGCTCAGCGGTTAGGAGCATTGCCTGCTCTTCCAGAGGTCCTGAGTTCAATTCCCGGCAACCACATGGTGGCTCACCATCTGTAATGGGGTCTGGTGCCCTCGTCTGGCCTGCAGGCATACACACAGACAGAATATTGTATACATAATAAATAAATAAATATTTAAAAAAAGAAATGCGTCTCAAGTGGAAGAAATGTGAGGGAGGAAAGGATATTACTGAGCAAAGCCGACTGTGTTCAGGACTCCAGCGTATGTAAGGCAGTAATATTTGCTGTGCCAGAAACCACAGGGCACTTAAATGAAAAGGCTGCCAATAACCTTTCTGATTTTGCATAGTCCCCAAAGTATTCTTTATGCTTTTCTGCTTTTTGATAAAAATTATTACAGAAGGGCAGGCACTCCACTGTACTCCATCTGAAATGAGCTACAATCCTGCTATTACCCAGGCAGGCCAGTTTGCCAGTATCAACGGCCTTTTAGTATGTAACACATATGGCTATCCTGTATCCATTTTTTTTCAATAATTCATGTACAGGCTGAATGGTGTGGTACACACACTTAATCTCGACATTCTCAAGAGGCAGAGGCAGGTGGATCTCTGTGAATTCGAGGCCAGCCTAGTCTACAATGAAGTTTCCAGAACAGCCATGTCTGTTATACAGAAAAACCCTGTCTGGGGAGGAAGGAAAAAAAAAAGCATGTACCCTCTCAATCTAAGACTAATCTTTTAGTAAGAACACTCGTTCTGCCGGGTGGTAGTGGGCGTGCCCTTAATCTCAAGGGAGGCAGAATAATCTGTGAGTTCAAGGTCAACCTGGTCTACAAGAGCTAGTTCCAGGACAGGCTCTAAAACTACTTGGAAATCACGTCTTGAAAAACAAAAACAAACAAACAAAAAACTACTTGTTCTTACAGAGGACTCAGGATCAGGTCCCAGCACTCATGTGATAGCTCACAACCATCTGTAACTCTAGTTTCAGGAGATCAAAAACCCTCTTCTGGTCTCCTCAAGCATCAGGTATGTACATACATGGTGCACATGCAGGCAAAACACTCAGTCATACACATAAAATATAACTTTTTAAACGAATAGTCTTAATCTGTTTATTTCAAGTGCACCCTACAGCTGTCTCATTATTGACTTAGTCAATAATCCCAGGAAAATGGCTGTTTTTACCTCCCTAGCAATGTGATTTCACACTCAGCCTTTTTGTTTGACTGTTTGTTTGTTACAAGACAGGGTTTCTCTGCATAGCCATGGCTGTCCTAGAATTTACTCTGTAGACCACGCTGGCCTCAAATTCAGATATCCACCTGCCTCTGCCTCCTGAGTGAGGGGATTAAAGGCTGTGCCACCACCACTCAATCATACTCAGTTTTCCTAAATGAGGACTCTAGACCCAAACTCAGGTCCGGGGCCTGCATAGGAAGCACTTTACTCACTGAGCTAACATCCGAGCTCGAATTTTTATTTTTAAGACAGGGTCTTACTCCATAACCAAAGCTATCCTCAAACTCACCATCCTTCTGCCTTAATCTCCTAAGTACTGAGATTACAGATATACGCCACTACACCTGGCTGCCTTTGCTCTTCTAAAAAACTTTAGTTTATGACAAGTATCACTTTGACCACTTTTATTTAGTATCATAATTTTTTTTTGAGATTTGAGATTATAGCTCAGTTGGTTGAGTTCCTTTCTCATAGGCAGAAAGTCCTGGGTTCAACTCTCAGCATGGTATAAAGTCAGGTATGGAGGATCAGGGCCTGTAGGTATTCATGAGGTAGAGGCAGGAGGATCAGAAATCCAAGTTTGAGATCAACGTCTCATATATAAGACCCAATCTTTTAAAAAAACTTTTTTTTTTTAAGGAAAAGAATTTAAAAGGGGGCTCATGGCACATGATTTGATTGCTCTGTGTGGGAACCAACACTTAAGAAGTTTTCAGAAGCAAGAACTTTTTGTACTTGGCCAAATGATCAACACTGGCTGTTTTGTCTTGTTTTTTTTTAAAAGGAGAAAGTGAGCTGAGCAGCAGTCTCTGTCTCTCTGCCTCCCTCCCTCTAATTCCTGATTGTGGACGCACTGCAGCCAGCAGCCTCCAGCCCCCTGCAGCTATGTCCTTCTGGCAGGTATTTTGTTGCAGCAATGAAGAAAATAATTAATGTGGATGGATCACTAGCAACACACAGCTATTTTAGTATGTCACATTATTCCTATTGTAAAAGAATTCCACTGTGAGGGTGTAGCAGTAATCAGTCTGAAAAAAATCAATTAACTCTGCTCTATTTACAAAGTAGACACTAAAAGATTGTGTCTACTTCTATCTAAAATTATATTTTGCCTATAGATCCAAATAAAATAATTTAGTAATATGTGTGCAATGGAAACAGCTTAAGTCACTTTTCTCTAAGCAGTTTAATAGAGAACCAAGATAGGAGGAAATGACTGTTGGAGTATGTGTTGACCACACTGCATTTCTCAAGATACGGTCACTAAATAATCGGCAACCTTGGAACTCACTCTGTAGCTCAGTCTGGCCTCAAACTTCTTCCTGCCTCAATGCTGCAAGATTTATAGGTGTGTGCCACCATGCCTGGCAGTTTACTGTACATTACAATCATAACCAACATACAAACCAAACATTGTAGTCAAAAAACATCTTAGCAAGCTCAAATTGTATTTAATAAAAGAAATAAAAATAATCTTGGGGCTTTAAAGTTATATTTTACTTCAGAATCTAGTAAAAATCACTGCTTACACCTTTACTGTCATGTACCATCGACACTAGTGAAATTACTTAAGCTATTCAGACTAGTGAAATTACTTAAGCTATTCAGACTAGTGAAATTACTTAAGCTATTCAGGCTTTCTCAAAGACAAAGAGTAGAACTAACATCCCGTACGGCAGCAAAATGGCCATAAGTGGAAGCCATCCAACGGGTCATTCTGAACAGCAAAGGTCAAAGTATTAGGACTTATTCTGAGCACCCTGAGAGGGAGGAAGGAAGGGAAGGGAAGCACGGGTGGAAAACAGCTTGTACTCACTGGTCGAGTTGCCCTGCATCTGAATGATGCACTTGGACTCCTTGCTGGTCTCTCGAGAATTGAAGGGCCTCACTCGAACAGCTACCTTCACTGAGGCTCCCGACATTCTGGTGGCCTTATAATATATATGCAGTCCAGAGATAAAAATCAAATCTTCTTTTGAAGTTCTGTTCAAGACTCCTTTAAAAGAGAAACAGTGTACACTGTGATTAGAATTAAGGGACGTAAAGACTGACTCGTGAGCGCGGTCAGTTCTATTTCTAAAGTCTGTCCTTTCCAGGCTACAGATCTTACATTCCCAACAGTAACTTACCAAACAGGAAAGAGGAAAGTTCCTTTTCTTATCTTACTATTTTTCTCAAACCCTAAAATGTCTCGAACTCAGAGATCCACCTGCCTCTGCCTCCCAAATGCTGGGATCAAAGGTCTGTGCCACCACTGCCCCAGTAAAAATACCATTTATTACTTTAAGGGAAGCTGACGGATTTTTCTCTACTTGACAATCTGAAACACTTGGTTCTGTGACACTTAAAACAAAAAAGAGAGAATGTCCTAGTGTGCTCCTTTACCTATGACAGACTCTCTTTGACCCTCAAAGGCCCTGCACGACAATCAGGAGACTTGCCAGTGACTTGTGAGCTGAATCAAACCACTACACTCCACTACTGCAAAGACCAGAGGAAAAACACAAACATGTCAGAGGAAGTTTCTCTCTCCACAGACTAAAACCAGTGAAAGCCCATAGGGAAGAAAATGAATAAAGAGTAAGCCGTAAGTAATTTCCAAAAGAAACAACCAATAAGGTATTTTTATTCATTACAAAAACATCTTCAAGAAGAAACAATCAAAAAGCTAAAAAGACAAAGTATTTATGAGTTTTATCATAGAACCCTACAGAACTTTAAAATCTGACCAATATTTTCTTAAAAAAAAAAAAACAGTTCCCATATCAGAATTGAATCACATCTTTTTACTTTTTTGAAATTATTATCAATTTTGAACCACTGAGAAATTACATGCCAAGGTGTATAAGCTAAATGTTTTTTAAAAATATTTGAGATTATATCATTTTTACTCCTCTTTTCTCCCTCCAATTTCTCCCACACTCCCACCCCCCTGTCGAATTCAGAGCTTTTGTCTGTTATTTCAAGTGTGTGTGTGTTTGTGTGTGTGCGCGCGCGCGCGCGTGCGCAGATTCTTAAATATATAAATGCACCTGCTCTGTATAACGTTACCTCTATGAGTAAGTTTTCAGGGCTGAACATTTGGGATTGGATAATCAATTGGGATGCTCTTCCCTTATGAATATTTTTTCTCCTGCTCTCAGCATTGCTTAGTTACCTACAGCTCCATGTTAACATGTCTCTTGGTGAGCCCAGTATGGTGGTGCACACCTTTAATCCCAGCACTCGGGAGGCAGGTGGATCTCTGTGAATCCAAGGCTAGCCTGGTCTACAGAGTGAGTTCCAGGACAGCCGAAGCTACCCAGAGAAACCCCATCTCGAAAAACCCAAAAACAAAACAAAACATGCCCTTGGTGTCAGTCCTCTTATGCTTATGTTTAGAAAGCTATGTTGTTGAGACTTCATGGATGTAGCATCTTTTGACTTTTCTAGGAGACAAAATCTCATAGCAAACTCCCTGCTCTTCTAGCTCTGACAATCTTTCTGCCCCCATTCCACAATGATTCCTGAACCTTACATTCAAGAGTTGTGTTGTAAAATATCATTGGGACAGGGTTCCACAAAACTCTGCCTTTGCTCAGTTGTGGCTTTCTGTAATGGTCTCCACCTGCTGCAGAGGATGTGATGGGTCCTTGCGGAGGGGCGAGAACTGCAGCAGTCTGTGGGGAGAAGGATGAATATTCAGAATGTAACTAAGGAATACACTGGGATAGTAAAGTGGCAGTTGTAGGTTCTCTTGCAAGATCTATGACTTCTATCACTAGCCCGGAGTAGAGTGGACCAGGTTTCCAGTATCAGGCGCAATTTCCTTCTTGTTTTGTTTTGTTTCATTGAGGTGTGGGGGAGGTCCTCTCTGTGTAGCCCTAGCTATCCTGGAACTCACTATGTACACCTGGCTGGCCTTGAATTCACAGAGAACTGCCTGCCTCTGCCTTCTGAATGAACAGGCCTCAAACCCAGTGAGTCCCAATGATGTCCCTGTCTCCATCTTCCCAAACACATGACACTCATGTTTTTTGTGTTATTTTTTTTTTAACATGGTTTTGGAAATTGGATTCAGGTCCTCAGCACTTACTTCACTGGCTAAGCTATCTATCTCTCCAGACCTCTTCTATGACAGGATTTCCCTGCTGAGATCTGGCTAGGCTGAAACTCACTGTTAGACAAGGCTGGCTTCAAACTCACACAGATCTGCATGTCTCTGCTTCCAGAGTGATAAGATTAAAAGAATGTGCCACCAGACCTGGCTCCATTTTTTCAAGACAAGGTTTCTCTGTGTAACAGACCTGGCTGCCCTGGAATTCAATCTGTGGACCAGGCTGACCTAAACTCAGAGATCCACCTGCCTCTGCCTCCAGAGTGCTGGATTAAAGGAGTGCACCACCGCCTTCAGGCTTATTTTCTTAATAATATCATCACTGTTTGAAATTTTTCCTCTTGGGAAATGTTTTCTCTCTTTCTTTCTCTCACACCAGTCCAAACTGCCCAGAAATCTCTTGTCATATTGTATTTAGTACGTAGAACAGTATCTGGTGTAAGGGCCTGGGCAGTGTCCATTAAAGGATGGGAAAATAACCTGTTTCTTTGCTAGGTTCGATAATTTTTGGTTACTGCAATGTTTTTGATGTTAATCTTTTAATACACACATGTTGCAATGTTTCTTTCCAGTCTGCTTATTTTATTTTACATAAACTGAAGAGTTCTTAATATAGCAAATACTTCTGTGGCCACATTTATCAAATGAAAGCTTAGAGTTATGAACTTTCCCAATTAATGTTGCATATGCTATAGTCACCAGTTCAATACTATCTCCCCCTGACACCCTCACATCCACAAAAGAAAAGCAGCATTGAGGAAAAAGTTACATATAAAAACATAGTTCAATATGGGTGCGGTAGCATATGCCTGTAATTACAGCTACACAGGTAGGCCAGGAGGTTTGCTAGTTCAACACCAGTCTAGACTTGGTCCATTAAGACTTCGTCTCCTAATAAAACTTTTAAAAGGGCTGGGGATGTAACTCAGTGATCACCAAATGGATGGATGATGGATAGACAGACAGACAGACAGACATACGGGGGAGGGAAAAAGAAAGGAGAAGGGAAGGGAGAACAGATGAGAAAGACAAACCACATCAACATTTCAGCCCCACAGAACTTTGACAAGTAACTATCATTTTAACTATTATGATGCCCAAAACTCAGTCATCTCCCCAACTAGCAGTCTATCAATTCCCACCTTTTTTCCCTTTTGGAAGCAAGGCCTCCCTCACATGTAGCCAAGGCTGGACTGGAATTCTCCATCTTCCTCCACCTCAGTCTCCCTACCTCTCATTCTCATCACCTGCACTCTGATCCAGGCCTAGGCCTCTCACAACAAATGAACTGTTCTCTGAGCTTTGTTTTTGTCCAATAGTCCTTTAGCAGGGCTGTACAAAACAGATCTGAGAAGCAATAAACCTAAGACAGCCACTGGCCAGTATTCAACAGTCTTAAGGGAGGCATCAAGTACTAAATTTTTGTTTTTAACTTTTTATTACATTTGATTTATTTTGTGTGCCAGAGGACAATTTGTGGGAAATGGTCCCCTCCATCCACCATTTGGAGCCTGAGAATGGAACTCTGACACAGTATCTACACACCTGCTCCCGCGTGTCCCGACACAGTATCTACACACCTGCTCCCGTGTCCTGACACAGTATCTACACACCTGCTCCCGTGTCCTGACACAGTATCTACACACCTGCTCCCGTGTCCTGACACAGTATCTACACACCTGCTCCCGCGTGTCCCCTGACACAGTATCTACACACCTGCTCCCGCGTGTCCCGACACAGTATCTACACACCTGCTCCCGCGTGTCCCGACACAGTATCCACACAACTGCTCCCGCGTGTCCCGACACAGTATCCACACAACTGCTCCCGTGTCCTGACACAGTATCTACACACCTGCTCCCGCGTGTCCCGACACAGTATCCACACAACTGCTCCCGCGTGTCCTGACACAGTATCTACACACCTGCTCCCGCGTGTCCCGACACAGTATCTACACACCTGCTCCCGCGTGTCCCGACACAGTATCCACACAACTGCTCCCGCGTGTCCCGACACAGTATCCACACAACTGCTCCCGTGTCCCCTGACACAGTATCTACACACCTGCTCCCGTGTCCTGACACAGTATCCACACAACTGCTCCCGCGTGTCCTCACACAGTATCTACACACCTGCTCCCGCGTGTCCCCTGACACAGTATCTACACACCTGCTCCCGCGTGTCCCCTGACACAGTATCCACACAACTGCTCCCGCGTGTCCTGACACAGTATCTACACACCTGCTCCCGCGTGTCCCCTGACACAGTATCCACACAACTGCTCCCGCGTGTCCCCTGACACAGTATCTACACACCTGCTCCCGCGTCCCGACACAGTATCTACACACCTGCTCCCGCGTGTCCTGACACAGTATCTACACACCTGCTCCCGCGTGTCCCCCGACACAGTATCCACACACCTGCTCCCGCGTGTCCTGACACAGTATCCACACACCTGCTCCCGTGTCCTGACACAGTATCTACACACCTGCTCCCACGTGTCCCCTGACACAGTATCCACACAACTGCTCCCGCGTGTCCCGACACAGTATCTACACACCTGCTCCCGCGTGTCCTGACACAGTATCTACACACCTGCTCCCGTGTCCCCTGACACAGTATCTACACACCTGCTCCCGCGTGTCCCCTGACACAGTATCTACACACCTGCTCCCGTGTCCTGACACAGTATCTACACACCTGCTCCCGTGTCCTGACACAGTATCTACACACCTGCTCCCGTGTCCCGACACAGTATCTACACACCTGCTCCCGCGTGTCCCGCGTGTCCTCACACAGTATCTACACACCTGCTCCCGCGTGTCCCCTGACACAGTATCTACACACCTGCTCCCGCGTGTCCTGACACAGTATCTACACACCTGCTCCCGCGTGTCCTGACACAGTATCTACACACCTGCTCCCGCGTCCCGACACAGTATCTACACACCTGCTCCCGCGTGTCCTGACACAGTATCTACACACCTGCTCCCGTGTCCTGACACAGTATCTACACACCTGCTCCCGCGTGTCCCGACACAGTATCTACACACCTGCTCCCGTGTCCTGACACAGTATCTACACACCTGCTCCCGCGTGTCCCGACACAGTATCTACACACCTGCTCCCGTGTCCCCCGACACAGTATCTACACACCTGCTCCCGCGTGTCCCCTGACACAGTATCTACACACCTGCTCCCGTGTCCCGACACAGTATCCACACAACTGCTCCCGTGTCCCGACACAGTATCTACACACCTGCTCCCGCGTGTCCCGACACAGTATCTACACACCTGCTCCCGTGTCCTGACACAGTATCTACACACCTGCTCCCGCGTGTCCCGACACAGTATCCACACAACTGCTCCCGCGTGTCCCCTGACACAGTATCTACACACCTGCTCCCGTGTCCCGACACAGTATCCACACACCTGCTCCCGCGTGTCCCCTGACACAGTATCCACACACCTGCTCCCGTGTCCTGACACAGTATCTACACACCTGCTCCCGCGTGTCCCGACACAGTATCTACACACCTGCTCCCGTGTCCTGACACAGTATCCACACACCTGCTCCCGCGTGTCCTGACACAGTATCTACACACCTGCTCCCGCGTGTCCTGACACAGTATCTACACAACTGCTCCCGCGTGTCCTGACACAGTATCCACACACCTGCTCCCGTGTCCTGACACAGTATCTACACACCTGCTCCCGCGTGTCCCCTGACACAGTATCTACACACCTGCTCCCGTGTCCCGACACAGTATCCACACAACTGCTCCCGCGTGTCCCCTGACACAGTATCTACACACCTGCTCCCGTGTCCCGACACAGTATCCACACACCTGCTCCCGCGTGTCCCCTGACACAGTATCCACACACCTGCTCCCGTGTCCTGACACAGTATCTACACACCTGCTCCCGCGTGTCCTGACACAGTATCCACACACCTGCTCCCGTGTCCCGACACAGTATCCACACACCTGCTCCCGCGTGTCCCCTGACACAGTATCCACACACCTGCTCCCGTGTCCTGACACAGTATCTACACACCTGCTCCCGCGTGTCCTGACACAGTATCCACACACCTGCTCCCGTGTCCCGACACAGTATCCACACACCTGCTCCCGCGTGTCCCCTGACACAGTATCCACACACCTGCTCCCGTGTCCTGACACAGTATCTACACACCTGCTCCCGCGTGTCCTGACACAGTATCCACACACCTGCTCCCGTGTCCCGACACAGTATCCACACAACTGCTCCCGTGTCCCGACACAGTATCTACACACCTGCTCCCGTGTCCCGACACAGTATCCACACAACTGCTCCCGCGTGTCCCGACACAGTATCTACACACCTGCTCTCACGTGTCCCGACACAGTATCTACACAACTTGAACCTCCCTCACGGGGGCTGGGCTGGCAACCAGCGAGCCCCACAACCCACCTTCTCCTTCCCCTGCAGCACTAGAACTAGAGGCTTACGAGGCCATGTCAGCTTGTGCAGTTCTCAGGATCAAAACTCACGCACTCAAGCTTATGCACAACGAGTCCAACCCCCAACTCAGCTTTCTACACTATGACTTTCTACGCTACTCTTCCTTCCCAAGAGGCTACGACCAAAGCCAAAGGACACATCCCTGTTCTAGCCCGACTCCTTCAGTCACCCACACTCGCGTGCTTTTACAATTCCTCACTAGACCTCCCTTACAACAGACCCACACATTCCAGAAAGCAGCAGTATTTCCTAAGCACTTACAGTGAGAACACTACCGTCACTTTACATGACTGCACGCTCTCAGGCTGATCTGCAATAGCTCCTCAAAGGGAACATCCCAGCCCCTTCGGAAATCACTTTGAACTTGGGCTGGGGGAGAGGCTCATACCATCTCAGCAAAGAAATTCAACATGATCTTAAGACATTTTAGTTAGGCCCAAAGCAAACATCTGTCAAAAATGACTAGGACATGTCAAAGAACATAGATATCAATTTTTAAAAATTCCCACTTTAAAGAGAGAGTAATGAAGGAAAAGGAAAAACAAAACAAAACCCAGTCAGGCACTGGAAGCATGTTTCTGTAATCCCAGCACTTGGGAAACTGAAGGCAAGAGGATCAAAGAGTTCAAAGTGATTCTCAGCTACGTAGGAGGATAAAGACCTGTCTCACACACACACACACACACGCACACACACGCACGCACGCACATCGAATGTACAGTCTTAAATTCAAACAGCATATATTGTATAAAATATTCCAAGATAACCAAATAGTAGATAAGGGTAAATTATTATTATTATTATTATTATTATTCACTATCATTATTGGTTTTTCAAGGCAAAGTGTCTGGATGTAGCCTTGGCTGTCCTGGAGCTTGCTCTGTAGACCAGACTGACCTCAAACTCAGAGAGATTCACCTGCCTCTGGCTCCGGAGTGCTGTGACTAAAGGTGTGCGCCACTACCACCCAGTTTAATTTTTTTTTAAAGGATATATTTTCATGACTTTAAATTGTGTGTTCTCAACAACAACAACAACAAATCAAGCTAATAAACACAGAAGAAATTAGAATGCTTCTCTTTTCCAACTTAGGCAACATAAAGGCTTTCTGCCACAGACAACAGTGGTTGCTAAAACACATTACATAAAAGAGTGGTAATTCGTCCTGTCATTACTAGAAGCAGGACATGTTTCCTGGTGTCCTATAAAAGGAAATACACCGCACACCTACCTACCACCTACTGACCTACTACCTACTGCCTAGAAAGTATTCTGACCCCCACCCCCTAAGAAGAAAAACAAATAGAATCAAGCCTTAGAAATTCACCATTTTGCAAGACACAAAAAGTAAGAGAATCTGGATAACACATCAAAGACATTATCCGAATCCAGAATACGGGAAGAAATACTCCACAAGTCACCCAACTTCTTCAAACAGAAAAACTAGGAGGAGACTGTAAAAGAGACATCATTGATCAACCAATTGAAATGATTTCAGGCAAGAAAACCTGTAAAAACATTTTCCCAGATAACCAGGAATAGAAAAATAAATGCTAAAATGTTTATAGTTATGTAACTACTTAGATGTTTTTAAGTGTTTCTTTTTTGTGTGTTCTACCCAGGGCCTGGTAAAGTACTCAAAGCTTCTGCCTTAGAAATAAAACAGAAAACACTGAACGTTCTAGCTCAACTTTTGACATGACTTACAACTATGAACTAAAACAAAAACATCCTTAACATCCTCAGTCATTTGCAGCAGGCTTAATTCCCCTCCCTAAATATTCTGCCAGATTTCATTCAACCTCACACAACCAAAGTCAAAATAGCTCTCACCGAAATACAAGTTTGCTTCCCCTATCCATCTAATCCAATAAAATACAATGAGGGAAAAAAAAACTTTCCCACAACAGAAACATGCAAAAATATATAAAATATAATACTTTTTCATTTAACTCTGTGGTAAAACTGAGAATATCTTCACAAATGAGTTAAAATTGTATACAGTAATTGAAATTACAGTTAAGTGAACTACAAAGAGTTACTGTGTAAACTACCTACAACTATAGTCTTCTGTAACAGATGTCCATCAGGGAACTACAACTTTCCAGGTGTGACGGCTCATGCCTTAAATCCCAGTACTCAGGCATACTCAGAAGTTAGAGGCAGGGGCCGGGCGGTGGTGGCACACGCCTTTAATCCCAGCACTCGGGAGGCAGAGGCAGGCGGATCTCTGTGAGTTCGAGACCAGCCTGGTCTACAAGAGCTAGTTCCAGGACAGGCTCCAAAACCACAGAGAAACCCTGTCTCGAAAAACCAAAAAAAAAAAAAAAAAAGAAGTTAGAGGCAGGGACAGACAAATCTGTATGATCTGGTCTACATAGTGAGTTCCAAGCCAGCCAAGACTAAACAGTGAGACCTTTTCTCAAAAACCAAACAAACACCTGTCCCTGAAGCAGGGAGGCAGGGACAGAAGGATCTGTGTAGCTCTCTGGCCAGACAACCAACCTAATCATAAACTTCAGAAAATGAAATACCTTGTCTCAAAGCCAATGGATGACTCCCGAGAAACCACTGCAGTATGAAGAAAGGCCATTTGCTGGCTCCTAGCCACTTGGCCCCAAAATAATCACACAGGAACAATATTATTTAAAGCACTGTTTGGCCCATTATCTCTAGCTTCTTATTGGCTAACTCTTACATCTTAATTTAACCCATTTCCATTAATATGTACATTGCCATGTGACAGTGGTTTACCAGGTAAAGTTCCCAGCATCTGTCTCTGGTTGTGGCTCCATAGCTTCTCCCTGACTCCACCCTTCTTTCTCCCAGCATTCAATTTAGTTTTCTCCGCCTACTTAAATTCTGCCCTGCTATAGGTCCAATGCAGTTTCTTTATTCATTAATGGTAATCATAGCATACAGAGGGAAATCCCACATCAAACCACTCCTAAAGCTGTTCTCTGACCACATATATGTACACACTAACACATATACACACATGACAGGTCACCACTCAGTAGGCAGAGACAGGATCTCACCATGTTGCCTTGACTAGCCTGGAATTTCAAAAACCAGGCAGGCCTCTAATTCACAGAGATCCCCCTGCCTCTGCCTACTGAGTGTTGTAATTAAAGACATGTACTACCATGCCTGTGACTGAACTATATTTTCAAAAAATAATTGTAATTTAAAGACTAAAGAAAGAAAAAAAGGCATGGGAAGTGGTGCACACCTGTAATCAAAGCATTTGGGTAGTAAGAACAGATCAGGAATTCAAGGTTATCTTAGATAGTCGGTGAGCTCTAATCTGAGCCACGTGAGATCTTGCCTCAAAAGAAAAAAAAAAAGAGTAAGCTAGTCAGGTATCTCATTCACTTGAAGAGTGAAGGCAGGAAGATGGAAAAACAGGATTTAAGAGCAGGCTCTACTACCCAGGAGTTGAAAGCTAGCCTATACTGAATTAGACTACGTTTCCAAAAGAATAAATGTAGTGATATTTTGTTTATAATCTAATAAAGTTTGTCTGAAGATCAGAGAGCAGAGCTACACCACTAGTTAGTCATAGAGGCCAGGCAGTGGTGGCACACACCTTTAATCCCAGAAGGCAAAGGCAGGTGGATCTGTAAGGTCAAGGCCACCCTGGGCAACACAATGTGTCTACAGGAGAAGCAGAGCTCACACAAAAGTGATCCCAGCACTAGGGAGGCGGAGAAAGGAGTGACATGGCTGGGCAGAGAGAGGAAAATAAAGTGAGAGGAGACAGGAGCTCAGATACAGTCTGGAGATGGCAGTCTAGGATTCCTGGAGACAGGATTGCCCTTCTGGTCTGACACTGGTAGAGGTAAGAACTCTCTAGTGGTGGGCCGCTCTGCTTCTCTGATCTTCAGGTAAGCTTTATTTGTTAGATTACAAATAGAATATCACGGGGCTGGAGAGATGGCTCAGTGGTTAAGAGCATTGCCTGCTCTTCCAAAGGTCCTGAGTTCAATTCCCAGCAACCAGATGGTGGCTCACAACCATCTGTAATGAGGTCTGGTGCCCTCTTCTGGCCTGCAGGCATACATGTAGACAGAATATTGTATACATAATAAATAAATAAATATTTTAAAAAATAGAATATCACTACAAATAAACATATCACAGAATGAAGTAAATCTCCGCAATAGAGCCCCATTTAAGATGCTATAAATAGATGCTGGAGAGATGGTTCAACAGTTAAGGGCACTGGTGCTCTTCCCAGCAGCCACTTGGCAGCTCACAACTATGACTTCAGTTCTAGGGGACCTGACAGACATATATGCAGACAAAACACCAATACACATTAAAATAGATACTATTAATAATTCCTTTCTAGGGGGCTGGAGAGATGGCTCAGAGGTTAAGAGCATTGCCTGCTCTTCCAAAGGTCCTGAGTTCAATTCCCAGCAACCACATGGTGGCTCACAACCATCTGTAATGGGGTCTGGTGCCCTCTTCTGGCCTGCAGGCATACACAGACAGAACATTGTATACATAATAGATAAATGTTTAAAAAAAAACAATTCCTTTCTATGTAACATTTATGCATTTCTCTATCCAATAACTTCCATAAAAACCAAGCAGGTGTTAGGAGCATGGCTAACCAGTAAAATGGCTCCAAATATGTAAGAATTTGTGTGTGTGTACAAGAGACAGACAGAGACAGAGGAGTGTGAGTGTGTGTGTACTCTTGATCTTTGGTCTTTAGTCATTCTGAGATGGGAATGCTGCCTTTTGCATCCTAACTCAATGCCAGGAGTCAGTTTCACAGGAATAGTCTTCAACAGATCAGATTTTCAATCTCCAATGTACGTGAACAGGCTCAGCTAGGCTTCCCAACTGTTTTCTTTAAACCACTGTCTAAAATAAACTGATACAATTTTTAGACTTACCAAACATATGTCCTCCTGCCTCTGCAACTGTGAAATCAAGAATCTTCCTTTGCACTGCTGACATGTTTTTGTGTTGTGTTTTTTTTTTCTCTCTCTCTCTCAGAAATCAAGAAATGCCTCAAGAAACAACTGTTGTATGTAGAGTCCTTGTCTCAGATTCACAAAGCCCTGGATTCCACTCCCCCCCCCAACCCCCCCACCTCGCCTGGAAGTTTGGGGGAGGCACCCAGGGACTAGAGAACAATAGTCCCTATGGTTCATCAGCTTGAAATAAACTATTCTAAATGGAAGTCAGAATAGATTTTCTCAAAGAGCCAAGATTTGATTAGTTAATATTAAATCTATCCAGAAGTGACCTAGCTTTAACAACTAACCGTATTCTAGAGATTTTTAGAGGAAAGAGGCAGATGTGAAACTCTGCCACTCAGACTCCAACATTCCACTAACATTCTCCTATGATCAAAATAAACGGTGACTATTCCTGAATCTGTCCAGCAGAAAATGAGTTCAGCTTAATATGATACAAAAATGGCTAATTTTAAACAAAAGACAATTCAAACGTATGAATATTTATTTCTGAAATCAGCTTCTCATCACACCTACATACCTGGGTGATAACTCACTTTTGGAGGCAAGAAGGAAGGGCCAACTTTTCCATGTGCAACAAAGTATCACATGATAAACTGATCTGAATTTAATATGTTTTCTTTTAGATGAAAACACAAAATACAAGTACTTCAGGCTTTCCCCAAAATAGAACCATGAGTTTTGGGCTGATTTTCACTAATCTGTATATAAAATTGTACATTTAAACCATACCAGTTACATTTTTCACTGAAAACAATTCAGGTATACTATATTTCCAGCTTGAAAAACAAGTGGATTTGGATTTTTTTGAAAGCAATTTCCATTTATGTGTGAGTGTGTGTGTTTGTGTGTGTGTGTCTATGCACACACACAGCAGTGTGGTGGTCAGAGGAAAACTTGTTTAAGTGAATGCTGGGAATCAAACTCAGGTCATCAGGCTTAGTGGCAAGTACCTTTACCGACTGAGCTATCTTGCCAGCCTGTGGATTAGTTTGTCAAAGGGATCTTTTGTTTATTTGCTTGTTTTTGTTTTTTCGAGACAGGGTCTCACTATGCAGCCCTGGCTGTCCCGGAATTCACTAAGTTAACCAGACTGGCCTTGAAATCACAGAGATCCTCTTTGTACAGAACGACCTTTCAATTAGACCAGTGGTTCTCAACCTGTAGGTCTCAACCTCTTTGGTGGGGTCATCTAAGACCATCAGAAAACACAGACACTTGCATTACAATTCATAACAGTAGCAAAATTACAGTTATGAAGTAGCAACAAAAATATTTTTATGGTTGGGGTCACCACAACAAGAGGAACTGTATTAGAGGGCTGCAGCCTTAATGGAAGTTGAGGACCAGGCTCACCTCCTCCTGCCACAGTCGACCAAGTGCTGCTGGCTTTATAGGCATGCCTACCACACCTGATCCGCTTCAGAATTTAGCATCGGAAAAAGTGTCTCTTGACAAACCATTAACATTTTTTTTGCCAGATTAAAAACCCTATGATTAATATTTTCCTTTTTGCTTTGATTTCTAAATGTTTCAAAACTAAAATAAACCACATTAGCCAGGTAAGCTATATTTTAGTTAACTCTCAGTACACAGATTTTTGCTTACTTACTTTAACAACTTTATCATATATGTAGAGCTTACAGTAATTTGCTCAAATACTTTCCAAAGGCAATTCATATTACAAATTTTTTAAAGAAATCTTTTTTTAATTATTTATTTTTATTTCATGTTTATTCGTGTTTTTGCCTGAATGTATGTCTTATGAGGGTGTCAAATTCCCTGGAACTGGAGTTACAGACAGTTGTGAGCTGCCATGTGGGTTCTGGGAATTGAACCCAGGTCCTCTGGAAAAGCAAACAGTGCTGTTAACTACTGAGCCATCTCCCAAACCCTCATATTACAAATTATAAGTAAACAAAATTGTATTTTAACTGGGATACGCAGTTATGTGGTCCAAGTGCTAGTTCTCAAAATCAAACAACAAAGCAAGCCTTTAAAAGTTATACAAAACTTTGTGTGCAATGAACTTGATAACTGTATAAATGGACAGAAATGCAGGGGACCCAGTAGGTGACACCAACACCACAAAACAAAAGAAGACAAAAGTTGAAGAGCAGAGCAACTTAAGTGAGCAATACTTCTAGAATGATGACATAAAACGTGCATGCCATCCCACCTTCACCTCGCAATAAAGGCTGGAACCCTAAACAAGAACAGTGTCCAAGATATATCTAGATTCCCTAGGATCTAGAACCACTCATGCTGGGGTGGCAAAAAGAGAAAATGCCATCATAACTGACTGTGATAAACAAGAGAAAGGGAACATGAATGAAGAAGAAATCTTTCCTTATCGCTTAATTTTTTTAATAGAAAAGACTTGCACTTTTGCATGTTGAATCAATACATTGCATACATATAGGGAATCCCTGTCTTGGAGGCACTCCCATTCTAGTGGGAAAGAGGCATTAAAAGTGATGAGCTACTGTGAATGTCACTGAAGGGAGGGAAGTAAAGTCAAGAAGGAGACGTGCTGTATGTAGCTAAGTCGGGGAGGCTTTGGTGAAGTGCTGAGATCTAAGCGAAAATCTAAAGAGGTGAAAGAGTTAGCCAAGCAGATTAGAGAGAAAGAGCAATCCATGCTAAAGACGGAGCGTGAGTCCCAAGGTAGAACTCGCCAGGAATGTTCAAGGAACAGTGGGGGAAAGTCAGCAAAGGAGAAATAAGAGCAATCAGTGAAACAAATCCCAAAAGATTAGGAGCCAGTGATACACAGAGCACATGCCAAGGGATTAGCTGCAGTTGGGGGAAGATAACCTTTCTCAGGCTGGAGGAGAGGAGGAGGGCAGGGAGGATTGTCAGAAGAGGAAGGGGAGACTGAAGGAGTTCGTGCCTTTTCCCTACGAGGTAGTAAATATATATTCTGCTAAGCAGAGGCAGTGGGAGACTTTAGCCACTGTGGACATCCTGAGAGGACACCAAGCAGACCTGTTTCAGCAAACATCAAAGAACTGAGGGACTCGATAAGGATGGTAGCACTAATCCCCAGCCCTGTGAAGCTTCTCCATGAAACCAGAGTAAGAACAGAAGGTATGGATGCAGGAATGACTCAAGCTGACCTTCAGAGGAGCAAAGGATTTAAAACAGCCAATGGTGATATTGTAAAAAGAGCTGGAGCAATAAACGCGAACCATGACAGTACGGGAGAAGAAGAAACTAAGAGCCTCGGAGACCTAACATGGAATACACAAGCAGAGACTACAGAAGAGGGGGCTCTAAATTATCGGGGTGAGACCTGAAAGCAATGACATGTTAAAAGATGCGGCACAGGGGCTGGAGAGATGGCTCAGTGGTTAAGAGCACAGACTGCTCTTCCAGAGGACCTGGGTTCAATTCCCAGCACCCACATGGCAGCTAACAACTGTCTGTAACTCCAAGATCTGACACCCTCACACAGAGATACATGCAGGCAAAATACGAATGTATGTAAGATAAATAAATTACTTAAAAAAAGAAAAAGATGCAGCACAGAACTTCACTAACTAGAAAAGAGCCAAGGCGGTGTTTGAGCAGAAGTGAAGAATTTGAAGGGATGGGTGTCTCTTAGGAAGTTCAGCACAAGGATAACTCAGTTAGAGCTAGTAATGGTAGAGAAGTCATTTAGCATGTTTAAGTTTCTTCACTGAGAAATGGGACAATAACAGTATCTTCTTGGCATGGTTGCCTATGAATTAAAATAACAAATGTGCTTACAAAAGGGTCTGGCATATAGAAAGTGCTCAAAATGAGTACTATATCATTCTTGCTTCTACAACTACTGTTTATTTATACAGCTGCAGACATCTGCCAAGATAATGTGAGAAATCTGTATGAGTCCCTGGCCCAGCATGTGCAAGGCCCGGGGTACAATCTTTAGGAACAAAAAAAAAAAAAAAACCAATAAAATACAATTTAAATGGAAGGGAAAACTAGGCCAAAGGGCCCAAGTTACCAAAGGTGGAAATGGCAGAAAACTACATAACTGAATGACAAGCTTTGTTGTAAACAATATGATAGTTGGGGCTGGAGATTTAACTGAGTGGTAGAACACTTGCCTAACAACTTCTAGGCTCTGGGTTCAGTCCTCTGCTCCCCCAACCAAACAAAAGTTTTGTATCCAACAGGTATTTTCAGTCTTTTAACTTAAAACACATATGCAGTCTCAAACAATTGCAAAATCACTAATACTACACAGCATGAGAAGGAGAAAAAAGGCTAGCTGGAAACCACAGGAGCTTCCACAGCACAAGCAGCAGCACACCAACTGCACTAGAATAAAGAGAGCTGGAGTCTGAGTACAGATGGTAGAGTTGACATTCTTTTAGGATAAAGGCCTGAATCCCTATAGGGGCTGGATTATCTCCTAATGACAATGAGAACGAATTAATCACCAAGTTGTTAACCAAAAGAGAAAAAGAAAAATCCAAATCATAAGATTTTCCTATCACAGCAAAATCTGTTTAATGTCTTCTATCCTTCACCAAAATAAAGGTTCTAGAAGTGTCCATACTTATTCTCTCTCTTAGGGAGTCCACAAGTTTACTAGACTCTGCTCAAACAATACCCCTTCAAAGGGAACTTGGTGGAATAGGAAGGATACATCTTTAACTTCAGGACACCGTGAAACCATATCAAGTCGGTGTACTAGACCGCAGGGGTATGCTTCCTCCTGGGAAAGGCTGATCACAGTGATCAGAAAAAGCCTGGAAAGGGCTTTGCAAACAAGGCAGCAAGGACCCACTGCTATCTCTATTCTGTACCTAGAACAAGACCCAAACTGAAAAAGCAGGTTAGAAAGCTTTGGCCTGGGAAACTGCTAGCAGACTTTTCTTGGGCAATAATTTGTTCCCTGCACAAATTAAGTAGAAAAAAAACTGCATTCATATCTGGTCTTGAAATGAAAAACAGTCTGACCTATGCCTTAGAAATTGTACTTAATTGGATAAATTCCAGAAAGATATTCAACAGTTAAGACCTATACAGACTTAAGAAATCTTTCCTCCACTTCAGACTCACAATCAGGTCTGATTTTATCAAATGCTTAAATTATATTTAATCACAGTTCTTAACATATACTTACAACTACTTCTTATTTCTGACATGGAATCATAAAACAGACACTCTCTATTTCTTGAATATTAATGTACAGGAAAAACCACTGACTTCAGGCTAGAGAGATAGCTCAACAGCTAAAAGCTCTTAAGGAGGACCCATGGATTCCCAGCACCCATGTGGTGACTCACAACCACCTGTCACTCTAGGCCCATGGGATCCAACCTCGTCTGTCCTCAGAATGCACTAGGCACACACATGGTACACATACACACATGAAAGTAAAACACTCATACACATACAATAAATCAAAACAAAAAAACTAGTATCTGTTGAAGGTTAAAGAGATTGCTTAATGATAAAAATTACAAAAAATAAAGTGTTGACTTCTCTTAGAAAAACATTGGAACTTTTTTAGTAGTCATTCTCAAGAAGAGAAAAAACAGAAAAAAATAAACAAAGAATTTATGCACTAAAAAAATGGAGTATGAAGGGTGGAAGTATAGCTCAGTAGGAGACAGCTTATCTAACATGCCTAAGACCTGAGCTGGCTCTCCAGCCCCCCCACCCATTGCCAAAGACAAAATATACATATATAATGAATAAAGTTAAAATTGAAGAGCATAAGGAAGGCAGGAGTCATGCCATCTCCCCAAGTCCTGTGCATGTTCAAAATAGAGGAAACCACATTTACAGGCTCACTCTGAACCCAGTTATCGATCATTTCTAGATCTACTTTAATACCAAGAAGAGTAATCTTCATAATCCATCCTCAAATAGAACATTAACAACTTCAATGACTTCATAATCAATACCAACAAAATTAGAAAGCGCTACCACACTTCTCAAGTGAAAACACAAGCTAAAATGTTATGACTAAGCCAAGTGCACAGCCTTCGAATGGAATATCCACCGTAATGTGGCTTTTTAACTGTTCTACAAACTCCATCACCGCTCTCTCCGGGTTAAGACAGGCACACAACGACACAAAGCAGCGTGCTCAGTGCTGCCAGAACAGCTGCTTGGAACAGTGAGAGCTGCATAAGCAAGAGATCTGTTGACAATCTAATTTAGGCTACCTCCAGATTCCACAGCCATGACAAGCCGCATCCTCTGAGCCCCTGCTGCAAGTCTTCTCTGCTATCAGAACATTCCAGTTTACCTAATCTCTGCACGCTGGGCTACTGTGCAAATCTATCCACGCAATACAATATGCTGAGAGTCTCCAACGTGGTAAAGTGGCCTTCGCAGGAGGATGGGCATCAACAGGCCTTCGAGGGTCAAGGCAGCAATGGACAGCGGAGATGAGGACAGAATCCCAGAGTCACACCCAACAAGAATGGACTCTCCTAGCCAGTTTACCCTAAAGGCTCCTGCAGCAATTCACCAAAGAGAAAGGGTGATTTGGGGGCTCAGTTTTGCTTTCAGAGTCGGCGAGGGTTTGCGTTGCCTGAACAATGACTCGCTTGCTCCGAGCGGCCTCCCAACCCCCACAACTTGGCTTCTGGTGCGGCTAGTCACCCTGAAAGCTGCCAGGGCTGTCACTCGGTGTCTTCCAGCAACCGGACTTGGCTCCTAAACGATTTGTCAGATCATCCTCCCAATATGGCTGCCAGAGTAATCCTGGTCGGCTGAACGTCGAGCCCACACCAGCCTTCCTCCCAGCTGGCCAGCATCCAACAAGCCCCCCTCCCTTTGCATCCTTCCTCCGTCCAGCCCTTGAGCCCTCCGCACCACCGGATGCCCTTTCCTACCTGCATGGGGCACAGGGGCATTGCCACATTCCCAGTCGGAACCCTGATGCCAACCACAATGGGGATGAGAGGGTGAGCTAGCCTCAAGCCGGGCAGGGCCGGCTCCCTCAGAACTGCACTGTGCGTAGATACGGCGGCGGGACAGCGACGGCTCTGCTGGCCCGAGGACAGAGCAGGGCCTGGCAGCCCGGGGGAAGCGGAGGGCCGGTGCAGGGCACTGCGGAGGACCCGCAGGCCGCTGGACCAAAGCCCGGAGCTCGCGATCGGCCAGCCTGGGCTCTCCACCGAGGGCGAGGCTCCTCAGCGCGAACCCGCTGCTCCGGTCGGTCGCCCCGCTTCCTCGCTTCGCCCGCCCCAGGCCCGACCCCAGCCCGGAGTGTGTCCAGCGGGAGCGGCCCTCTCGACCGGCCGCCGCCGCACCACCGCCCACCTCCCCTCAGCCGCCCCAGCTCCGCCTCTCCGCTCAGCCTCCTCACCTCAGCGGCGCTGCGGACCGACGGGCGAGCCGGCCGAAGTCAGAAGACGCCAGGGCGCGCAGGGGCGCGGGAGGCCGGGCACCGACGCAGCTCAGAGCGAGCAGCGGCCGCCGGGAGCCGCAGGGCGCCGCTCCGCAACCCCATCACGCAGCCGCCCAGCTCTGCATTGAGGGTTGGCGGGAGGCAGGGGCGCGGCGGTGGCTGCGGCGAGGGAGCAGGGGGAAGCTCGGACGCGAGCTGTCGCCTCCCGGTACCACGGCCGTCTGACTACACCGCGTCGCCGCTCGCCAAAACTCCGCCCGAAGCCGCCGGCGCGGGACACCGCCCCGAGCTAGAGCGCCGCGCGTCACTTCGGCCCGCCCAGCAACCGAGACCGACGCAAAAGGTGACCAATCGAGAGGAAGATCGGGAGACGGAAGACCAATAGGAAGGCGAGTCCGTCAGAGAGGGCGGGAGAGGCTGGCGGAGCGACGGAGACCCTCGCGCGCCCCCTGCTGGCCCAGGCTCCGATGCGGGTGCGGGCGTGTCGGGTGGGCGAAGCCGGTGACCCCCCAAGGGTGTTCGTGCGTAGCTGCCTCGCCGGTGTGGCCGGATGACCCGCTTCGTAAAGGGACAAAAGGTTGGCTGAGTGACCGGGCAGGACTGGACGGTCCAGCTGCCATCCGAGGGCTGGGATTCTGTGGGAGCGGCCGAGTGTGGAGTCATTGTCCGTTTGGAAAACAGCTCACACGGGTGAAGCCGCCGAGCCCGGCGCGGTGGGAAGGGAAGCACGCGCAGGCAGGAGTGTATCCAGCAGAAAGCTTCCTGGCCTATTCTTGTCGAACCCCAGCACAACACCTCCCACACGCCACCTTGGGAGAAAAGGAGGAATGAGTAATGGGAAAGCATGACTTCGTGGGCATTCAGCGTCTCCTTGGGAGACGGCGCGCTGGTGTGAGCCGAGGGAACAAAACGCTTTGTGTGGCGCCCAGTGAATGGGGTGAACGGCCCGGGAGAGAAGCCCCTAAAGGGGGTTCCAGAACTCAGAACACAAAAGCCCTACGAGCCATGTTTTTTTTTTTTTTTTTTTGAAAAAAAAAATCAGATTTAGGTTCAGCTCAAAGGAAAAGCCCCACAGCCGTTCATGAGCAGCTCAATTCAGTACTTAAAAAAAATTACAATGACAACCTGCCAATCACACTTCCTTTGAAGGTTGAGTAACATCTTTTGGATTTACTAGCAGAAATTGAAAGTAGGATTTTTTTTTTCTCCTTCCTGACTTTAATACAGTCTTTTTGGGTAGAGAAAGGCCTACACACTAAAACATGAAAATGAAAATTAACTTTCTAAACTAACCGTTCTGGAAAATCGCCGTGACCCAGTAATTCCATATTTATTGGACAGCTCTCACTGTATTTTTTCGTTTGTTTTGTTTTTTTGCAAAAGGGTCTCACTTTGTAGCCCCGGCTGTCCTGGAACGCATTCTGTAGACCAGGCTGGCCTCAAACCCACAAAGATCTGTCTGCCTCTACCTCCTGTCTGCTGGGATTAAAGACTACCCTACGACCGGTTCTCATTTTATTTAGAATTTATACTTCATCGTCCAACAAAAAGATTTGATGTACTTTATACTGAAACATACAAGCAATAAAATTGCTTAAAAAGCTGGGAGGAACGAACTTGTGAGTTGAAGGCCAGCCTGGGCAACATAGAGAAACAAGCAGGTTCGCCAAGATGGCTGAGTGGGTGAAAGTGCTTCTGATGAGGCCTAATAACCTGAGTTCCACCTTCAGAACCCCTGACAGGGGGGAAGGACAGAACCTGATCAGCAAGGTTGTCCTCTGGCTTGGACACACACTTCATACACCATGCCATAATAATAAACATTTAACAGACAAAAATAATAAAACAAGAAGTTGACCTGGATGGGTAGCTAAACTGTGGAGCGCTAGTTAAGCATATGGGAGGTCAGGGTGCAGTCCCTAGAATGGAGGAGGAGGAAGAGATGAATCCCTTAACGGATCTGCACAGGAGCTAGAGGTTCTGATGTGCGGTGCTGTTCCCAGGGGGATGTCCACAGTCACAGTGACACACTTCAGAAAACTAGGAGAAAGGACCTCGAACATTTTCACGATGAAGGAATGTTTGAGAAGGGGCTGGCGAGATGGCTCAGCAGTCAAGAGGGCTTCCTGCTCTTGAAGAGGACCTGAGTTCAGTTCCCAGTACCTGCACTTGGGCACCTCACAGTCCATGGGGACCCGACATCTCTGGCCGCCAAGGGCACCTGCACTCATGTAAATTCCAACACAAAGATATGCATATACACATAACTTTTTAAGTTAAAAAATAAATCCTTTTAAAATGTTTGAGATAAATATGCTAAACCTGAATTAAACCTTATTCAATATATTTGGTGTTTTACTTTGTTTTGTTTTGATTTTTTGAAACAGGGTTTCTCTGTGTAACAGTTCTGGCTGACCTGTAACTCTCTCTATATACCAGGCTGGCCTCAAACTCACATAGACCCGCCTGCCTCTGCCTCCTGAGTGCTGGGATTAAAAGTGTGGGCCACCGCTGCCCGACTAATTTTATTTTTTTCCTCACTTTAAAAAAAAAAATTAAAGGGCAGGAGAGATGGCTCAGAGGTTAAGAGCACTGCCTGCTCTTCCAGAGGTTCTGAGTTCAATTCTCAGCAGCCACATGGTGGCTCACAACCACCTGTAGTAAGATCTGGTGGCCTCTTCTAGACTGAAGGCATACATGCAGGCAGAACACTGTATATATAATAAATAAATAAATTTTTAAAATTTAAAAAAGAAAATGATAGGGGGCTGGAGAGATGGCTCAGTGGTTAAGAGCATTGCCTGCTCTTCCAAAGGTCCTGAGTTCAATTCCCGGCAACCAGATGGTGGTTCACAACCATCTGGAATGAGGTCTGGTGCCCTCTTCTGGCCTGCAGACATACAGACAGAATATTGTATACATAATAAGTAAATAAATATTTAAAAAAAAAAGAAAATGATATTCTTTTATTTTACATACCAATCCCAGTTCCCACTCCCCTCCTCCCATTTCCTCCACCGTCCCCCCATCCACTCCTCTCAACTAATTTTAATATCTTCATACATTATAAAGTTTTTTTTTTTTTTTTAAGCAACTAAGCTATGAAGAGAAGCCTGCTCGAGCCAGGAATGGTGGATTGTCTATAATCCCAGCACTCAGCAGACAGGCAGGAGAAGTTGTGCAAATCAGGAACCAGCCATGCTATATATGGAGTAAGTTAGCCAGGGGTACATAGTGAGACCCTATCCCGAAAAACCAAGCAACAATCAAACAAAAAGAGGCTGCTTCAGCTCAAATAAGCAGAATACAGAGAAAGAAAGGTGATATCAAAAAACTAGAGCCAGGGAAATATGCTACCTCTGAGCATGGATCCATACCTTAGCTTCCTGACGACCAAGCCAAGACAGCAGTGCAATGGCTAAATAAACAGAGCTCCACGGTGTTGTCGGAGACACCCACTGAGTCCAAGCGTAGAGCTCCGAGATTACAGACCCCTAGGGTAGTGACTATGGTTTGAATACTCAGTGGAGCTCACTCTAAAAGAATCTCATTGGAGCTAGTGCGGCAGGAAAACAGAACCATCAATAGAGGCAGACAAGGCTGCTGTGCACAAACTTTTGGCCCTCTGATGAATGAAGCCATTCTGCAGCCATGCAATTGGTCAGCTAACAGATTTTTGTATAAAAGATTCTCCCTGAGATCACAAATTACTGAGTGAGCGAATGCACCACGGTCTGATGGGGCTACCCCTGAAATGCAAGGAATAAAAGTACAAAGAAAGGGAGAGAGAAAGGCAATTTGCCCATAGCTAGACGCTGTAACATTGTGCGGATTAGAGCTCAGTTGTGTTGGCACAAGGAAATTCACTAGAAATGGAACAGAGGAGTCAGGTGCACGTGCACACAAGCTGTGGAAGGAAGCGCAGTCTCAGCAGGGTTACAAGCCAGTAGCTGGGCCCGTGCTAACCTACAGCGACGCTGTGGTGAAGGACGCTAGCGTGTGCCGTGTGCCGTAGCGGGGCGTGGTGCTGCAGACTCACTCTGGGTGCCGAGAAAAACGGAGCGGGAGTTCAAGGAGTCAAGGTCATCCTTGAGCTTGAGGACAACAAGCTGTACAAGATTCCGTCTCAAAGAGCAACAATGAAAACTGTTGAAAGATGATTTTTTTTTAATTTTTTGTTTTTTTTTTTGTTTTTTGAGACAGGGTTTCTCTGTTTAGCTTTGGTACCTGTCCTTGAACTCACTCAGACCAGGCTGGCCTTGAACTCACAGAGACCTGCCGGCCTCTGCTTTTGCCTCCTGAGTACTGGAATTAAAGCCGTGCACCACCACCACCCAGCATGATTTTTTTCTTCATACTGTATAAAATAGAAATTCACATAGATTAAAAACCTAAATAAAAGCCTGGCATAGTGACTCAGGCCTTCAAACCCAGCACTCGGGAGGCAGAGGAAGAGCTACGTGGGTTCAAGATCAGCCTGGTCTACATAGTGAGTTCCAGGCCAGCCAGAGCTACACCATGAGACTCTGTCTCATAAAATAAATAAATAAATAAATGTTTTTTTTTTGTTATTTTTTTGTAAGTGGGGTTGTGGGGCTGGAGAGTGGCTAAGAGCCCTTGCTGCTCTGGAAGAGGACCCAGGTTCAGTTTCCAGCATCTACAAGGAGACTTATGACTGTAAGTCCAGTTCCAGGAGATCTGACAATGTCTTCCGCCCTCTAGACCACCAGGCACATCTGTGGTGCAGTTACATACATGTAGGCACTCACACACAAAAATAAATAATTACTAATATAGTTTTTGTGTGATTATTAGGGTCTTGACAGTCTCTGTACAGTCTCTGTTTACAGTATCCTGTCAAAACTTTCACCAAAATAAATTCTTCTTTAAGTCAAAAAAAAAAAAAAGAATTACATACATGTAGGCACTCACACATAGACTATAAAATAAATAAATAAACCTTTAAACAAAACAATCCCCGCCCCCAAGAAAAAACTTGGTTTCTTATTTTTGTTTTGTTTTAGGGACATGGGTGAATTCAATATATATAGTTCTTGAACTTTTCCTATTATAGTTCTTAAGGGGCTGGAGAGACAGCTCAACGGTTAAGAGCACTGACTGCTCTTCCAGAGGACCCGAGTTCAATTCCCAGCACCCACATGGCAGCTCACAACTGTCTGTAACTCCAGTTCCTGGGCATCTGACACCTTCACACCAATGCACATAAAATGAAGCTAAATGATTATTAAAGAAAATAGTTCTCGGGTTGGAGGACATAGCTCAGTGGAACATTTGAGAGTGTGCGGCTCTGGGTAATAAAAACGCTACAAATTATGGGCTATATTTGTTCAGAAGCATCTGAGCCATGATACCACAGTAATCCTCTGTAGATTAGGACAGCCACTGGATCAGAGTGCTTGGGGGCCATGGCAGCTGGGCCCAGCCTGAGATGCCGCGTGGGCGGGACACAGAGGCCCATAGCCCTCCTCTGACCTGGCTTTAAAGCACACTAGGCTGCCAGCCTGTACTGTCAAAGCCTTCACATCTTGGCCAGACAGTTGGTAAAATGCAGAGAAGGGACACAGATGTCCTCGCTTGGGCTGCAGGAAGCTCTTTGAGAGTTGACTGAAGGGGGCGGTGGGAGTGGTGGGGATAGGGGGGTGGGGCCATAGGTGGGGGGCAAGCTTGGAATTTCAGCTTTAGTGCGGCTGTGAGTTGCTTCCACTCTAAACTGCCACAAGCTGCCACCGCTACTGCCAAAACCATTTGAAAGGTCTATTTTTATTTTGGGGAGGGAAGATTTTCAAGACCTCTGCTGAGCTGTCCAGGCGCCTGAAGAGAAAGCATTCTCCAGGCACTTTAACGAAGGTCAGGGGACACATGTTCCCTCAGATCATGTTGCATATTTAAAAATAGGAGCCACTTATGGTTTTGGTCCTAGGAAACTAGAAATCTCTACCCTGCTAAGTTCCCCAAGTTTACGTTCCTATACAAAGCCTTTCCACATATTATTCAACACCTATTTTATATAGGCGCGTCTACAGATTGCATTAAACTCTGTATTAATGTATGAGAAGCTGCTGAGCGTCAGTTAAGGCCCCGTGTTTCCCGGGAGCATTTTAACAACAGAGTGTGGTTTGGTTTGACTCATTCATATTAACGTATGGTGACACCGCACATGCCAGGTTATTTGGAACCAGAAAATCGAAACCTGAACGTACTTTGGAACCAGTTAGTCTGCTCTGTTCAGAAAAGGAGTGATGCACACAGCCAACCTCGAGTGTGCCGGCCGCCTCAGTTGTCTTTTAAGTTTCATTTATGGTGTGCACGTGTGTGTGTGCGTGTGTGTGTGTGCGTGTATGTGAACATCAGAGTTTGTTCTCTCCTTCTACCGTGTTGAGGCAGAATCGCTCTTGTTTCTGTTCTGCTGCGCATTTGAGGCTAGCTGACCCATGGAATGCTGGGGCAATTCTACTGTTTCCGTTTCTTTGGTCACCATGGAAGTGCTGGAGTTACTGATGCAGGCCATTAAATGGGATTTTGTTTGTGGGTTCTGGGGTTCAAGCCCAGGCTTTCAGGCCTCACCCACTGAGCCATTTCGCCCACCTGCCCTTTTCAGTTTTTTTTTTCCCTTCCTCCTTCCCTCCTTGCTTCTTTCCTTTTTTTAGAGTCTTACTATGTATCCCTGGTTACCTAGAACTCAGTACCCACTATGTAGACCAGGCTGGCCTTAAATTTATGGAGATACACTTACTGGGATTAAAGGTGAACTTGGGTTTTCTTCTGAGACAGGGTCTTGCTATGGGGCCCAGGCTAGCCTGCATCTCACTACACAGTTGAAACTGGCCTGGAACTCTCAACAAAAGACAGTTTTGTTTGTTTGTTGTTTGTTTTGCTTTCGGAGACAGGGTTTCTCTTTGTAGCCCTAGCTGTCCTGAAACTTGCTCTATCTACAGACCAAGCTGGTTAGTCTATAGAGACTGCCCGCCTCTGTCTCCCGGGTGCTGGGATTAAAGTCGTTCGTCACCACTGCCCAGCAAAGATTCATTTATTTGTGCATTGTATGTATAGGAATGCTCTATTTCAGAAGAGGGCATCAGATCTCATTATAGATGGTTGTGAGCCACCATGTGGGTGCTGGGACCTGAACTCAGGACCTCTGGAAGAGCAGCCAATGCTCTCAACTGCCGGATTATCTCTCCAGCCCCCCCGCCAACATTTAAAAATATATTAATTTAAAATGTTATTAATTTATTTGTGAAGGGGAAGGGACGGGTAGGCATGTGACATGTGCGTGAGGGGAGGAGATGGCTCTCTTCTTCCACTCCAGGTCCCAGGACTTGAACTCAGTTTATCAGGTTCATACAAGGAACATTTTTGCCATCTGAACTATTGCATTTGTTTCTGTTGCTGCTGTTCGCTTGTTTTCAATTTCCTCTGAGACAAAGTCTCATGTAGAGCAGGCTGGCTTCAAACACGCTCTAAAACTGAGGATGACTTCAAATTTTGGTCATCTGGTCTCCGTCTCCGAAATGCTGTAACTGCAGGCATGAGCCACTCAGCCTGGTTTTCTATGCAGTGCTGTAGGGAGCACAAGACTCAGTGCAGGTGAGGAAGGCACTCTTCCATGTAGGAAGAAGGATGACTTTGATGGCCAGGCGGTGGTGGCACACACCCTTAATCTCAGCACTTGGAAGGCAGAGGCAAGTGGATCTCTGTGAGTTCTAGGTTGGCCTGGTCTACAGAGCGTGTTCTAGTGCAAGCTCCAAAGCTACACAGAGAAACCCTGTCTTAAAAAAACAAACCAAGCCAGGCGGTGATGGCGCATACTTTTAATCCCAGCTCTCGGGAGGCAGAGACAGGCAGATCGCTATAAGAGCTAGTTCCAGGACTCCCAAGCTACAGAGAAACCCTGTCTCAAAAAACTAAAAGCAAAAACAAAAACAAACAAAAAACAAAGGAAGGATGATTGTGAACTGAGCTTCCTGCCTCTAGCTTCCCCAGTGTTGGGACGACATGGAAGTGCCCCCACATCCAGCTTACGTGGTACTCAGAATGGAACCCAGGGCCTCCTGTGGTGACCAAGGTAAGCCTTTTAGCCAACAGAGCTGCACCCCTGTTTGGCAGAACCCAGAAGGAAAGAATCGAATCTGTCAGAATCGTTGTTGTAAACACAGGTCCCCTACTCACAGAGTTGCTCAAGCAACACACCCAGTGTCTACTTCTTCATCTGTTTTTCTCAGGGGTTAGAGAGATAGCCCAACAGCTACAAGTGCTAGGACTAGGCCCATCCCCGGGCCTGATGGTTCTTGAAGAATCCCTCAGATGCTGGGCACGGTAATACATATCTTTAGTCCCAGCTCTTGGTAGACAGAGGAAGGCAGATCGCTGTAGGTTTGGGGACACCTTGCTCTACACAGTGATCCCCAACAGAGATTGACATTTTAAAAAGTCAGGGCTGCATAGTAAGTTCCAGGACAACTTGGAACATGAGATACCTGTCTTAAAAATCAAACAAAATAAACGCAAACAGGGCTGGAGAGATGGCTCAGTGGTTAAGAGCACTGGTTGCTCTTCCAGAGGACCTGGGTTCAATTCCCAGCACCCACATGGCAGCTCACAAGTGTCTATAACTCTGACCCTGGGGACCTGACACCCAAGGCAAAATGCCAATGCAAATAACAACAACAACAAAAACTTACTAACAAAAGAAACACATTTATCTATTTATTTGAAGCAGGGTCACACAGTAGTATCTCAGGGTGACCTTAACCAATAAGCCTGCTTATCATGATTTCACCACCTCTCTCCCTCTCTGGGATCAAACCCAGAGCTAGGCAAATACAAGTCCAAGTCCACTACCAAGCCCCGTCCCAACCAGCCTGAAATTTTAGCTAGAGAAGTTAGAAGGAAGTTGAAGATGAGAGATCTCAATGTTAGGGGAAGCTCGTATTATTTACAAAGATTGATCTTAATTAAGATTTTTAAAAATTTACTGTGCAGCCAGGCGGTGGTGGCGCACGCCTTTAATCCCAGCACTCGGGAGGCAGAGGCAGGCGGATCTCTGTGAGTTCGAGACCAGCCTGGTCTACAAGAGCTAGTTCCAGGACAGGCTCCAAAGCCACAGAGAAACCCTGTCTCGAAAAACCAAAAAAAAAAAAAAAATTTACTGTGCATGCCAAACCTGTATGTACATGTGTGCATGGTGAACATGCAGTGCCCACGGAGAGCAGAAGGGGCATCAGATCCACTAGGACTATAGTTACAGATAGACGTAATCATTCATGTGGCTGCTTGGAATCAAACCCAGGTCTTCTGGAAGAGCAGCCAGTACTTTTGACCACTGAGCCATCTCTCCAGCCCCAACAGAGATTGACATTTTAAAAAGCATATATAGGGAGCTGGGGTGTGGTGGCTTTAAAGAAAATGGCCCCCATAGGGAATGGCACTATTAGGAGGTGTGACTTTGTTGGAGTAGTGTGGCATTGCAGAAGGAAGTGTGTCACTGTGGGGGCAGGCTTTGAGGTCTCCTATGCTCAAGCTAAGCCCAGATGAACACAGACTCCTACTGCTCCCTGTGGGTCAAAAGGTAGAACTCTTAGCTCTCAGTCCAGCTCCAAGATTCCTGCAGGCTGCCACGTCCCACTGTGATGATAACGGACTGAACCTCTGAACCCCAATTGAATGTTTTCTTTATAAGAGTTTCTGTGGTCATGGTGTCTCTTCACAGCAAGAGAAACCCCAAGACATGGGGATGTAGCTCAGCAGCTGGTGAGCTTGGTATGCATAAAGCCTATGTCAATCACCAACACGGAACAAACATTAACATGGGAAGGTAGAGGCCTGTTGGGTGAAGGACAGAAGTGACACCTTCGAGAAGATAAGATTCTATGGCTGGTGAGATGGCTCTCTGGGTAAAAGCATCTGTCACCAAACCTGGTTACCCAAGTCCTATCCATAGAACCCACATGGTGGAGGAGAGGAACACACACACACACACACACACACACACACACACACGCACTAGAGTGTATACTAAATCAATAGGTAGAAAAACAAAACATAATAAAGAGGCTAGTCCTCTAGATGACCTTGAAGAGAGGAAGTGTTTAGCTTCCCAGTGACCTGTTCTGATGACCTTAGAGGAATAGCAACAGCAAAACATGACAGTTCCTCCTTTCCCTTCGATGCTACACAGTGAGTTCAAGGTGACTCTAAGATGCATAATTTGACTCTGTCTCAGAAAAGGAAGTGGGGAGGGAGGAGAGAGAAAGAAAGGATTGAGATCCAAACTCTAGGGCTGGAGAGATGGTGTGGTTAAGAGGACCCAAGTTCAGTTCCTAGCACCCATGTTGGGTGCTATACCTATATTGGGCATACCTATACCCATGTTGGGTGCTATTACCTATAATTCCAGCTCCAGGAGATCCCATGACCACTCTCTTCTGGCCTCCAGGGACACCTGCACATGTCACTCACAGACATATACACATACACAAATAAAAATAATTTTAAAAAAACTTTGATGCTTCGATAAAGACTGAATGAATGTTTGTTTTTGTTCTTGAAGCAGGATCTTACTCGGTAGTAAACCAACTTGGCCTTGAACTCAGATCCATTTACTTCTGCCCTTGGAGTGCTGAGATTAAAGGCGCGGCTGCCTGGCCTGGCTGAATAGGAAGCTTTTATTTGATGTGTTTGCCCACAAGACAGGGTTTCTCTCTAGCCATGGCTGTCCTGGGACTTGCTCTGGAGTCCAGGCTGGCTTGGAAATCAGAGACAGCCACCTGCCTCTGCCTCCCAAGTGCTAAGATTAAAGGTGTGCGCCACCGCTACCTGGCATGATGTGTTTTCCTGGTTTGCAGTGGTTTATTTGGGATTTTGTGCTAATCAGCTATTGGCTCTCGCATGCACCGTCAGCCTCTATAATCAGGGAGTCTTTCGATTTCCGTTGGTCCCACTGGGCATCTCTCATTCCAGCCAGATAAGAACACTCTGCATAGATTCCCCTCTTCTGAATTGTAGTGTGTGCATCATTTTTCCCTAACAGGCATTTTTACTAATTAGGAACAACCTTGTATCAATTAACTTTGCTCTTAAAGCCATGATTTGAGAACGAAATTGTTGTTTACTGGGCTTGTTGTGCCAGTGACAGATGGCCCTGGAACACGTGGGCAAGAGACTGTGACTGAAATGGGCTCCCTGCAGCACCAGAGAGAGCTCAGCCACCAGGAGGGAGCCCTGCAAAACAAGAACGGGGGGGGGGGGGGCATGGGCTGTGCATACAGCTCAATAGTAAAGCGCTTGCTTAATGTGCAAGGCCCTAGGTTCAAATCCCAGCATGGCTATGTGTGGGTGACAGAGGAGAGAGACAGACAGAGACAAAGAGACAGGGAGGGGGAGAGATTCAAATAAACATACACACATAGAGAGACAGAAACAGAGAGAAAGACAGAGACAGAGAGAGACAGGCGGAAGATAGACACACACACAAGACAGAAACAGACAAAGACAGACAGACACAGAGAGAGAGAGACTGGGACAGAGAGATAAACAGAGAGAGGCAGATAGACAGAGAGAGAGAGAGACAGACAGACAAATGAAGGGAGAGAGCGAGGGTGTGAGGGAAGAGGAGATTCCTAGCACTCAGAGCACAATGCCCACTGCTAAACAGTTGCAATATCCTAAGGGATGCATCTTCTCCACCAGTCCCAAGTCTCCAGTCTGAGGAGACAATCCTGACAGCTCCAGGCACCTCAGTCCTCAGGCTCTCAGGCAGTGCTCCTGGGAACTGAACTTTATCCCTTTTAGTAAATTTACATTTTATTTATTTTGTGTTTGCATATGTGTGAGGAGCGAAAGACAACTTCAGCCCTGGGGCTCTCACCTGGTGTCAGGGGTGGTGGCAGGCACTTTCACCTGCTGAGCCTTTCACTGGTCCTAAAATGTTGCTACTCTGAGCAGGCTCTTTAGATGAGAATATGTCTGCTGGCAAAGAGAGCGCTGAGGGAGAGGCATCTGGCCTTGCCACGCTCTTAGTCAGCTTTCTGTCACGGTGACAAAGCACCTGAGATAGTCACATTACGAAGCTCATGGTTTCAGAGATCTCAGTCCATGGCCATTGGTGCTGCCAAGGTTCTTGTGCTATGTCAGATCCCCGGCTCAGTCACCAGCATCACACACACAAACACAGAGGTAAGCTGGGCGGTGGTGGTGCACACCTTTAATCTCAGCACTCAGGAGGCAGAGGCAAGCAGATCTCTATGAGTTCGAGGCCAGCCTGGTCTACAGAGTGAGTTCCAGGACAGGCAGGGCTGTTACACAGAGAAACCCTGTCTTCAAAAAACAAAAAACAAACAAAAGAACTATCCCAGAGGAGCTGGTGAGATAACTCAGCAGGCAAAAGCACCTGCTTTTGTGAGCCTGGCAACCTGAGTTGGACCCTCAGAATCCACATGGTAGAAGCAGAGAACTGACTCCCAAAAGTTGTCTTCTGACATCCATGTGTGCACCATGTCATGCACACACACATGCACACACACACATGCACACACACGCACATGCACACACACACGCACATGCACACACACACGCACACGCACACACACATGCACACACACATGCACACGCACATGCACACACACATGCACACACACATGCACACACACGCACATGCACACACACATGCACACATACATGCACACACACATGCACACACACATGCACACACACATGCACACACACACACATACACGCACACACACACAGAACTACAGAAGAACAAAAGTGGGCTAGTCTGCAGCAATCTGTTATAGCAGTCCTATGAAATCAACACAAAGGTCATTTCTTGAAGGTCACAATTCACTGTGGTTGTGGACCCAGGACTCAAACTCAGGCTACCGACTCATGCTTTTAAGAAAAACACTGGATTCATTATACATAAAACAAACACAACACAAACAGAAATGAACTATTAACCAACAAACGAAGAAAGAAGTAAGACATCTCCAAACTCCATCAATATTAAGGTACCAAACTGGTTCTCCTTTGTGCAAATACCAGGATGCACTTTAGAAGTTCATTCTCCCACTCTCTTTACAGCAGAATTAGGTCACCATCGCCATCCCCGCCAAGAACTTAAACAGGAAGATGCGCTTTGTACAAAGGAGGTAGCTAAAGAGTGCACTTGGCAGCAATCTCAGGCTCTTGTGGCCATCAAAGAAACAGGAGCTGCTTATCTTTTCAGAATGTTTGTTCCCTTTTGTTACTTCAGTTGGGGGTCCAAAAAGGAAAATAGGGGCTGGGGCTTGAGAAGCACAACACTGGCCTCTCGTGCTATGCCAGGCCCCGGGCTCAGTCCCCAGCGCCGCACATACAAACATAAAGGTACCCCAGAACTGTCCCTGTTGTCAAGAAAGCCAACTAATGGGAAAGTTGGGGTGTAGCGTTGAATTCTATCCTGATCTATAACTAGATTTGTTTGTTTGGACACAGGCTGTTCTGGAACTCACAATCCTCCTGTCTCAGCCTCTTAAGTATTGAGATTTCAGATGTGCATTGACATGTTTGGCTACGTGTGTGTGTGTGTGTGTGTGTGTGTGTGTGTGTGTGTATAATATTGGTTTGTTTCTGAGACAGGGTATCATGTAATCCAGGCTGGTCTCAAACTCATTACGTCTCTGAGGATGACCTTTGCTTCACCCACATCTGGCATTCCAAGTGTGCAACACTAGACTTGCCCATGCCTAGCTTTTGATTGACTATATTTTTTGTTTATTGGCTATCTTGGAACTCACTCTGTAGACCAGGCTAGCCTCTCAATTACAGAGATCTGACTACCTCTGACTTCCTTCCAAGTGCTGGGATTAAAGGCATGTGCCACCACTGCCTAGCATAATTTTTTATTCTTTTTTTAAAAATATTTATTTCTTTATTATGTATACAATATTCTGTCTGTGTGTATGACTGCAGGCCAGAAGAGGGCACCAGACCTCATTACAGATGGTTGTGAGCCACCATGTGGTTGCTGGGAATTGAACTCAGGACCTTTGGAAGAGCAGGCAATGCTTTTAACCTCTGAGCCATCTCTCCAGCCCATAATTTTTTATTCTTAATATCTCCCCCTGTCTCTGACTCTCTCTCATCTGTCTGTCTCTCCCACCTCTTTTCTCTCCTTCTCTGGCACCAAGATGGTACCCAGGACCTCATGAATGCCAGGGCAAGCACTTTCCTACAGGGAAACACCCCCAGCCCCTCATCCCTTGTACTTACCAGTGTCTGCCTGTTGCATTTATTCTTCTTATCTCCTCTTCAACTTTTTTTTATTTTGCCACTTCAATATATGCAAAGTTTTAATATAAAGGGTCACAATAGGAGGGTGGTTCTATATTAAATATTAATTCCAACTTAGGATCCTGGACCCAAAGCAGTGTGTTTGGACGGCTCTCCAGATGTGGACAGCTCTCCAGATGTGGTTTCCAAGGTCTCTGTCAGGGAGGTACACAAGGACCAGAGCATGGCCTTTTAAGACAGGGTGTGTTGGTTTGAAAGAGAAAGGCCTCCGCAGGCTCATGTGTTCGAATGCTCAGTTCCCAGCTGATGGAACTGTTCGGGAAGGATTATGAGGTGTGGTCTATCAGCAGGCCTACAGTTTGCTCATGGCCTCGCTCTTCACAGCTGTTGGAAAGTAACTGAGGTCTGGGATATCTTCAAAGGAGGGTGAAGGAATTAAATCCTTCACCCTTTGCAGAAGCAGCTGACTCTGGGGCGGTGGAGAAATTAGCTATGTGCTTATTAACAGTGCGCTTGCCTCACAAGACCTCAGGGTTTAAGAAAACTAAAAAGTAATTTCATCATCAATTTTCTTCCATCTTTGAGATGTTATAGAGAGGCAGAGGAGAGAAGTATAATGCAAGCAGTTATAAACGTGTAGACAAGGGAGTGTGTGGACATGAGGCAAACATGTGCTACATGTTTGACAATGTCATAACGAAACCTAGTATTTTGTATGCTAAAAATGTAATAATAACATTACAGGTATAAGCCCTAGGCTTCTAAACAGAAACAGGGCAAGTTTGATAGCCAGACCATACTGGCAAGTTTTGGGTTCCACTGAGAGACCCTGCCTCAATAAATAAGATGGAGGGTCATCTAATAAGATTTGTGCTGTAACCTCGGGCCTCCACATGTATGCTCACACATAAGCACATGCACCTGCATACACACAGAAATGTATGCATGCATACACATGAGTGCACACGGTACATACAGATGTATAGAAAAAGGAAACAGGAGCTAGATATGGTGGTGTGCACTCTTAACCTAGAAGCAGGCAGATCTCCATGAGTTCAAGACCAGTCTGATCTATACAAGTTCCAGGACAGCCATGGCTCATAGTGAGGCTGTATAAAAAGAGAGAGAGAGAAAAAGAGAGAGAATGCAGAGATTAGAGACTAGGTAACCAGAGAAGCACTGACATCCAGTCATCTTTGTCTCTTGTGTCTGATGAACACGCACGCACGCACGCACGCACGCACTCCTTCACCAAGAGTCTTAAGTTATAACAATGTTGAAATGTCTCTGTCCTGCCACAATTCAGTGTGCTTGCCATTTCCTGCCCTTCCCTTGGTGACAGTTTTCTAACATGCTTTGCTTTCAACAAAACAACATAAATAATTGAAACGATTATAAAGTGATACACGATACAAAAGGATGGAAGATTTAGACTGTCTGTTGGAAACCAGCAATGTCAAGTCCTCCAGCCGCCCTGGGCTCCCTGGGGCTTTGGAAATGACTGAAGTAAGGCTCTTCCGTCCGTGTCTCTTTACTGTTTATGACACAATGCTCCAAAGAGCAGCTCAGAGGCCATTGTAGGTATGTAGGCTGAGAAACATTGTAAGGAGGCCTTCAAGCTATCTTCAGCCCCAGCTCCAACTTGACCTCAAACACAGCAGTTCCCTTAGTGAGAGCTTCCCAAGCTCAGTCAACTCAAGCCCCGATTTGCAATGATGAATCTCAGTTCCTGGTTTAACTGACAAAACTTAGGTGATCTGTTTAAGACCAAGACTTAGGTCCTCAGAACTGGGCAATTAAACCCAATGCAGGTGACAGCGGCTTGGGACAGAGCGGCAGATGAAGACAGAGCACACTGAAGCTTGTTTAGTTTGGGTTTGAGACAGGGGCTCAGGTAGCTCCAGGTGGCCCTGAATTCCTTATGTAGCTGACTGTCCTTGGACACCCCAAACCTCTGGCTTCTACCTCCTAACAGCTGAGATTCCAGACATAGCCGTCCACTGCTGATATTATTTTTCTATTCTTTTTGAAGTGGTCCCACGGAGGCCAACCTGGTCTCATCATGAATTAGCCGTGTAGCCAAAGATGACCTTGAAGTCCCAGTGTTCCTACATCTTCCCCTGATGTGCTGGGACTCCGGGTGTTTGCCACTGTGGTCATCTCACACGCTCACCGCAGTCAAACGCCTTCAATCCAACAACCGTCAGTCATTCCAAGAACTCTTGGCTCCAAATTTATGTCTCCGGTCCGGACATTTCCTATATTGCATTTCCACTTTCTTTACTGGTTTTTCAACACAGGATTTCCCTGTGTATCCCTAGCTGTCCTGGAACTCACTCTGTAGATCAGCCTGCCTCTGCTCTCGAATGCAGGGATTAAAGGTGTGTGCTACCACTGCCCAGCTAGATAGCCTAAAATCCTCGCACTTCACCCCAAGCCTGCTCCACTCAGTGTCCCCATCATTGTACCTGATGTCCTTCAAAGTCACATGGACTTTCTTCCTGACCCCTTGCCTTGTGCAGTTCTTCCAATCTATTTACAAATCTCAACTCCATCATCAAACCTGTCCCAGAAGCCAGCCTCCCTGGCTCTACTCCAACTGCTTTGCTCTGAGTCATTCGCAGTTGGCGATCTCCTGGATTATTGAAAGAGCATCATCATAAACACGCAGATCATCCTCTTGCCTTTTCTAATAATAGCTGCTGGGAGGGGAGGCTTGAGATGTAGCTCAGTTGGCAGACTCGGTAGCATATAAGAAGTCTGGGATTTGATCCCCAGCACCACACAGACCAGAAATGAGGGTGTTCTCCCACTCCCTTTTGGAACCCACACAGCGGTGACTCATGAGATGAGCACAATGTACCTGTCCCCTTTTTTGCTCAAAGGCTTCCCTTCTGCTGACAGGTTTCCCGGTCTCCTTGTGGGACCATCTTCCTTTCAATCCAGACATACTTTTGAAATATTTTGGATCCTATAATTAGTAGATTGAAGGCAAACAATGAGTTTCCATAAAACAGCTACCCTAAGACTCCAATAAAGAAAAAAACAGCGCCCCTAGAGGCAAGGAAATGGGCTGCATCCATGCCCCACCTTTCCTAAAGACTGCCCTTGAAACACTGCCAGAAGCAGCACCCCTTAACTCTGATAGGGTGAGACTAGCACCTCCTAGTGGTGGAAGGAGATAAGCACCCCTCAATCTTGAAACCAACAAATATTAGACATGGTTCTAATTAATATAATTAACTTCATAGGCTTGTGGATAATAAGCCTAGTAACAAGCAAACAGAATAGAATCATCTGAAAAGTGGGATCATGGGTAATTGACCCAGATCTTCACACATGCTCGGTAGATGCTCTTACCTCTGAGCAACATTCTAGCCCAAACTCTGTTTGGGATGGGGGAAGGGGGATAGTGAGTCCAATGTGCTCAAGAGAAGTAGACATCAAGGAAATAAATGGCATGGGCCCTAGAGCCAGGATACTTGCCAGGGGACAATGGGCAAGGCATCTAATCTGTCTGCAGCTGGTATTCTGACCTATTGAAAACAGCCAAACAAACGAGGTCCTATCTACCTGGGGCCGGCACTATAAATACAAAGGCTTTTTGCACAGTGCCTGGCATGCAGGAAGTACCATCTAAGTGCTGCCTGTGGCAGGGGTTATTACGGCCTGTGCTAACTGGGGAGCTAATGGAATGGATGGGACCTGAGTAAGCAGGCTGGCCACAAGGATCTCTGAGGTACCTGAAGAGACGGCGCTGAGGCCCTTCACACCAGCAGAGTGGAATGCGAACCAAGGGCCACGCCAAGGAAGACGAGTGAGGATGAGACGGTTTTATTTTCAAGTAAACATTTTATACCTTTATTTATTGTAGGGGGGTGTGCTATACCATGTGTGGGGTTCAGAGTGTAACTTGTGGGAGTCAGCACTCTCCTTCGAGCACATGGATCCCAGGGATCAAACTCAGGTCACCAGGGTCGGTAGCAAACACCTTTATTCCATGAACCATCTCAATGGCCCATAATGCTTTACTTTAAAACCAGCAATTCCTAACTGGCTCCAGAAAGAGCACTTCACCGCATGCACACCCACTTGGCTCTTCTTTGCCCTCGTCCCTTTATTCTTATGTGTGTAAATGCTTTGATTGCATATGTGTGTACGTGCGTGTGTGTGTGAGCATCATGTGTGTGCCCAGTGCCCATGGGTATCTGAAACGGGAGTTCCAGGCAGCTGTGAGCTGTAGATGCTGGGAACTAGACCAGGCGCCCACTGTGAGAGCCACAAATGCTCCTGTACCTGCTGAAAACTCACTCTGTAGACCAGGCTGACCTCAAACACACAGACCTCATAGACATCCACCTGTCTCTGCCTCCTGAGTGCTGGCATTAAAGGCGTGCACCACCACTGTCCAGTTATTTACTTATCTATTTATTTTAAATATAGTACTTCATATCCAGCATAGGATAGCCTGGAACTCTGTATGTAGATCAGGGTGGTCTCAGATTCAGAGATCTTCCCGCCTCTTCCTTGGAAGCCCTGGGACTAGAGGTGTGAGCCACTCTACGCCCAGCCGGTCCCCGCCCATTTCTCTTCCACAAAAAGACTACGCACAGAGGACTCCTTCCGAATGGGCATCACTCTTTATTGGAGTTTGTGTTGGGAACTGAACAGAGCACATTGTCTGTGGAGAAGAGGAGAAGGGGAAGAAAAGAAAATATGCTTCTGAAGATTTCATTTTCTTAGAACACTTTATGGTTTCAAATCCTTTTTTTACCCCACAGGAAGTTCAAGAATTCAAGTATGTTGCGTAGGGAGCGGTAATACAAAGGGTTTCTGCTCGCGTGTGCCAGCGTGGTGGCGTTTGTCCGGGCATGGAAACAAGCAGACAGATTTTCACATTTCTTCTACCCTCTTTTTTTTTTTTGTTTTTTGTTTTTTTTGCTTTGGTAAGGCCAAACACCAAAAGGACACAGCATACAAATAAACCCAGGGTTGGGGAATCTATTGATTCCCAGAGGATAATGGCAATAGGTTTGGAATTGTCACATTGGATTAAAAAAACAAAAACCAAAACACAACCCTCACCTCCCCAAACCCCACAAGTCACACGAGTCCTGATCCACTTCAGCCATCCCGATGCTGCACCTGTCCTCAGAATCTTACTCGAGGGCTTGGTAGAAAGGCCAGGGCAACAGGGCTCTCTTCATTTTGTTTATAATAAAAAAAAATGTAAAGGGGCTATTTCAAAAGGGAAAAAAAACTGAAATTCAAATTCTGAAAATATCTTGCCTTTTTTATTAATCATGTCATCTAACACCAATTAAAAAAACAAGTATGTGAATATGATATAAAAATACGATCCCAAGATTAACACTTTGTCGCAGGCACAGGTATCTCACAGAATACGTGTTTGGAGGCCGGGAAAGGAGTCTGGTTTTGTTTCTCTTTAAAAAAACCCACAGCGCAAGGAGGGTGAGGAAGGGGGAGATTCTTTAGCAGCAAAATGTCCGAGTTCTCTAGTCACATCGAAAAAACCAAACAAAACGAAAGCTCAGGGGGATGCTGCCCAGACCCGCTCGCCATCACTAAAGACTTCCGTCGCCACAGCCCCAGGTGTGACAGGCGAGGGACGTGCTTTACTACACAGGCAATCGTAAAACTCGTCCCTCAAGCTTTTGACAGTTTGTCACTTAAATATATGTACAGGAATCGGGCTCCTCTTCTCATCATGTCTCTCAGATCTCTACTGTTTGGTCACTCGGGGTGGGCTCTCAGGATCTGGCCACATCTGGCTGCAGGGTTGAGCAGCGGCTTTGAGGTGGATGCTGCTTCAGCCTGGCTGGCTGGCGTGGCTGTTTCCAGCAGAGAAGTGCGACGGGGACGGCTTAGTGGTCACTGCTCTGCTTCTCTCTCATCCAGGCTTGAATCTGCTCCTTCAGCTCTGGCACTGAGGGAGAAAAGACGGGGGATTAATGGCCTAGACAAACAGGCTCTGCAGCTTGTAGCTCTGTCTAAGAGGAAAGAGGCCACTCATTCCCTCTGCGTGCTCAAGTCCTTGGCAGAAGCAGCCACAGAGAGGGGGGCATTTACAGAAAAAGCAGGCCGAGTGCGTTCTGGCTTTTCCATAAAGAGCTTCACCTGGGTACTTTCTGCATGCGGTGTCTGTTTTTGACGTTGGTGCTGGGGACTGAATTTGGGGGTGTGCACACACTAGGCAAGGGTTCTGTGGGTAGAGATTTAGCCAACTTGCCTTTTTTATTTATTTGAGGCAGTGGCTCAACTAAATGGTCTAGGCTGGTCTTGAACAGGCTACCCTTCTGCCTCATCCTCCCATTAGCTGGAATTACAGGTCCCAGGGCACGAGCATCAGCACTGCAAGGCAGGCTGAGCCTCCTACCTGGTTCCAGCATGTTCTCAGTCAGCATCTGGCGGTTGAAGGGGTCAGTGGGGGAGTTCAGAAGATGCCGCAGGATAATGGAGCGGTCCATTATGGTGCCAGAGGGCAGTCTCACAGGGTCGGTCATCAGGGTGTCCATCAGAGGGTCTGCAGAGACAAAGCGTAGCACACTAACCCAATGGTGGAAGCTACGACTGAAGAAGCACACTGTCTGACCAGTAAGAGACACAGCCAGAGGGAGAGCTGCGTACAGACCCCAGGGTCCCTGCATCCAGGAGGAGAAAATAGCAAGGATGGACAGCCGGGAAGCAGGCCCCTGGGACAGGACCCTTTGCCTGAAAACCAGACTCCTCCCTTTAGGAAGGTAGAGCCGTCTTTAAAGTCCTCATAGGTATCAGGTGAAATCACACTAAGGACGTTCATCCTTTAGTCTACACTATAAGTCAAAATTTGTATACATAATTTTAGACAACTCTCAAAAAACACCTATAGCATGCCACCAAACAATCAAAAAACACAGATAGTGCCCCTGTAGTGGCTTTGTGAGAATGGTCCCCAGAGGCTCATATTAGTCATAGACTAACCCCCTGAAACTGCAAATAAGCCCCTAATGAAATTCTTTCTTTTATAAGAGTTGCCTTGGGGCCAGGCAGTGATGGCGAATGCCTTTAATCCCAGCACTCATGAGCCAGAGGTAGGCGGATGTCTATGAGTTTGAGGCTAGCCTACAGAATGAGTTTCATGACAGCCAAGGCTACACAGAAAAACCCTGTCTCAAAAAACCAAAAGGAAAAAGAGTTGCCTTGGTCACAATGACCTTTCACGGCAGTAGAACAGTGACAAAGACAGCCCTCTCGATGCCACACACTTCCCATTACACCACAGACATGGACATGAGCAATAACTTGCCTCTAAACTCATCCGGCGCATCGCTGTAGTCAATTTCTGCCCGTGCATTCTTGGCCACTATTTCCTCCACTTTCTCAGCAAGAAGCTTAAACTTCTCTATTGCAATGGTGGATTTGATTCCTGCCTTCCGCATCTTTGAAATGACTTCTTCAAATAGCTCTTTGCTGTAGGATCGCTGCAGATGAGGAAAGGCCGTGAGATGAGAATGGAAGAAAATCTTTAGAAAATGTCTAAGTGCACTGGGTGGTGGTGGCGCATGCCTTTAATCCCAGCACTGGGGAGGCAGAGGCAGGCGGATCTCTGGGAGTTCGAGGCCAGCCTGGTCTACAAGAGCTAGTTCCAGGACAGGCTCCAAAGCTACTGAGAAACCCTTGAAAAAAAAAAAAATTCCAAGTGCAATGCATTTGATCTTTTGCTCCTAAAAATTACAACTATAAATTCTATATTCCAGTTTCCCAACAGATTGTGCCACGTGCACAGACAATAATGAATATAGTCACGAATGCAGACAGAGAATGACATGTGCCAACTGACTGCAGTCATCTATGGAAAAGGCTACTGGACCCAGAAAAATGTGAATTTTTATACTATGGGAGCTAGTAAGCACTTATTTTAAAATTAAGCTACTAAAAAGAAAAAGAAACGTAGTTTATTTCAATTTTTGTGGAGCGCTGTACCCTAGAAGCCCATGAAACCAGGTAAATTCCAGTTTTCTCACATAAAGGTGAGCACAGATAAAAATCAAATACACACCACTGCCTGATCACGGCGACACTTAGGGCTTGCTTTGCTCTCGTCACCGTCG